>NC_140583.1:792351391-794896391 GCF_964204655.1 Triturus cristatus | reverse complement strand
AAGTTTGCTTTGTAATCGTATATGCATTGTGCTAACTGCGATGTGATGGCATGCGCTGTGATAGCATGCAATGTAACGTCATGCAACCTAGCAGGAGTGTCAAATCTTCTGAAGCAGCACTTACGCTAGATTAGAGAGTGGATAAGGCACGTATGGGAGGACGGTCATTCAGGTTCCTGGCCTCCAAACTGTGGTGTACTCTTCGTCTTGATCTAGGACAGGAGTGTTCTGAATCAGTTATTCATTAAAAATTAAAGATGTGGCTTTTTTAGGCAAACTTAGACTACATTTCTTTTAGTGTCATGCCTTCGTGGTGTTAAATCATAAGTGCGCGTACACTCCGAATGGAGTAATCAGGCGCTCTATACAATTTTAACATAATATAGAAGAAGGTGGTACAGGCGTCTTAGCAAAGGGTGCTGTAGAACTGATATTGATACAACAACATGGGGCAGAATTGTACTCTCACTTTGTTCTCATTCCCTAAAGGGACGGTTAACTCCGACCGATCCTTGTCTTCCAAACATTGAACAGGTTCATCTCCTTCTAACACTTTCATGTGATCACCCTACAAGATGCCACTCCAGGTGCTGCGCCAAGACAACTTCATGCCTGTGGTGGATCTGAAAAGTATGTACTTTCCCATCCCTATACAGATAGCGCACCACCAATACCTTTGCTTTGCAGTAAGTGGAAATCGCTTTTAGTTCAAGGTGTTGCCCTTAAAAGACACCACAGCTCAAAGCATCTGCCCCATCTGTTCTGGAACACCATTCATGTGTCGCCATATTTAGATGAATGGCTGATAAAGAGCATTAGCAGGCACACACTCAGCTAGCAGTGTCTCTACTTAAGAACCTTGGTTTCACTGTCAATGTGTAAAGATTGCACTTTCAATCCCAACAAATTCAGTCCTTCCTTGATTCCATTCTAAATGTGAAAAGAGGCAAAGTGTACCCCAACTAGGAGAGGGTGATGGCTTTACAATAGCTGGTGCCTCTTTTTTCAGACACCCTGTCCTATCACTGTTTGCACTGTACTGAAACTGTTGAGAAGAATGGCTTCTTGCAAAGCGACTGTAACACACGACCGGTTACGCATGCATCAATTACAAAAGTGCCTCTTACAGCAGTGGTCACAAGCGAAAGGGCTTTGGGAAGATCTAGTGGTGGCAATGACCAAGGCGAAGCATTCTCTCCTTTGGTGGAACGGCAACAAGCTGTTACTCTGCAGGGTCTTCACAGACCCACTTACTTAGGTGAACATCAGCACTGATGCCTCTGGTGGGGTGGAAAGCTGAGCTCTACCAGATGGCAGTTGCAGGCACTTGAGCTCTTTGGTAACCCTGCTGTCACATTGATTACCTGTAACATTTAGCTATGCGGCTAGCCCTTAGAGCCTTCTCCCACTTCTAAGGGGGTGTACAATACATATAAAACAGACAAATTCTAATGAAAGGTTTCCTAGCTATCGTAAAGGAAAGTTTTAATTCTATTAGGGACACAGTGGCAAAGAATAGGCTTTACTTTCTTCCTTGAATGTGCTCCAGCAGCCTTTACAACAGTGACGTCCTCAAACACAACTACATTTCCCATGAGCCTTTGGGGGGGGGGGGGGGGGAAGGCAAAATGGACTGTCCAATCACTGCTCCTCAAATACACATAACTGGTGCAGGTACTCTATCTCCCTCTTTCTTCTTTGGAACACAGCATGCTCATCCGAACTTCAGGATTGGTGGACTCTAACCCGAGAGGAAAACATAATTGATTATCACTTTTATCCTATTCCTTACTTTATGCACCAATCACAAGAGAATATGCTAGTTTCAACATAATAGAAAAACCATGAAACAATAGATACTCATTGCAATCAAAAGTCTCATCATACTGTATTCGTGAACTTCCCTGGGTGAGCTGTCCAAATTATAGAGACTATGGGAGGGTTAATCCTCGCCTCAGTGTCCTTAATATAATTTAAACTTTACTTTGCGATAGCTAGAAATGTTTTTATTCTATGTCAGGACCCGTAGGCGTGGATTAGGATGGCTTAAAGCTTTTTCACCAGTAGGGTTGCCGGAGTGGGGACTGATTTAAAAGGAAACCTTTTAAAAGTAGAATTGGACAACCAGTCCGCACACAGCGTGGAGGATATCCTCAAATCGAGCTCCTAAAGAAAAAGCTCTGGATGCCATGGCCCCCCTAGTTGAGTGGTCGAAAAGCTCGGAAACATCAATGCCTGCCTCATGCATTATCCACCGGACCCACCTGGCAATCGTAGGGGAAGAAAACGCCTTATGAGGTTTAGTTAGAGCAATCAGCAATTCCTGCTCCCCATGAGGACTTAATTCCTTTATCGTCTCATAGGCCTTAAGAGTTCGAAACACACATAGCTTAGACACTTCCGGGGAAAGCAGGGTAAGACACCAATTCTGAATTGCACTTTGTACGGTGAGCAATGTAAAAAGTCACCCCATCTGGCATAAATAAAATACTCTACCTGTTAAATCTAGTGCCAGAACATCCGAAACCGCATGAAATCAAACACCTTAACATTGCCAGTTTCACTGACAACTGTTTCTGGACAGATATTTATTAGAGGGCCAAGATCTGAGGAGATTTGCCACCTTGTTCATGTCCCACAAGGTGGAATATGTGGGTTCTGGAGAGAGTGATAATCTGATACTCCTCAAGAGTTTGCACACTAAGTAAAGTTCTCCAACTGGCTGACCGTCTACTGGCAGTTGACCTGCCAAGATTGCTGATCTAAAGGTGTTTATTGACCTGTAGGCCAAACCTTCGGAAGCCAGTTGTGCAAGGAAGTTCAAAATGTAGACAACATCTGTCCCAAAGGATTCAACTTGGTGTTTGGAGACACCAACCCAGCCATCTGATAAGCAACGAGGCAACTTCCAGTGAAATGCCCGTGACATTCCATTGTTCCCGGTAATCCTCCAGACCATGAGACAGAGGTAACTTGTTGTTATTAGAGGGTGAGGGTTGTCCTGGGGATCCCGGAGAAGAGCGGGAAATGGGGTAGAAGTATTGGAAAATCCCAATACAATGCTCTTGATCTGTTGTCACACTTGTATATGAAGTTTTCATAGACTGACGTCCAGCCAGTGCAGAGAGTGCCAATCTAGCACTGAGATACGGTTGTCCAGACAATATTTCCAAGGGGTGCGAGACCGATCTGAAAGGGCCTTTGTCTTTGTGGTCCTCAGATGATTGACGTAGCGGACTGCCGCGACATTATCCATCTTCAAGAGGACGGAACACTAGATTTTGTCCTTGGGCTAATATTTGAGGGCGAAATAACCCGCCATCATCTCTAGACAGTTGATGTGCATGGCTTTCTCTGTAGTGGGCCACTTTCCTCCTGTGGTAAACTCCCCGCCACGATCTCCTCAGCCCGAACCGCTGGCATCTGATTCTATCACTAGATTGGGCTGTGAATCGAAGATCGCCCTACTGTGTGATCTCCAGCACTGTATTTCCTCTTTGGCTTCTGGGGAGAATGGCACAAACGGGAAGTATGTAAGTTCTTGCTGGAGGTGTTAGATCTTCAGGCACTATAACGCTAGATAATGGAGAGGCCCTGAGAAGATGGTCTGAATGGAGGAAGATAAGAGACCCACTACATGTGCCAACTGTCGAAGCGACACCTGTGACCTGGATATCGTCCTCCTGAGCTCGTGTTGTATTTTGATCAGTTTACGAGAGGGAAGGCTGAGGGTGGCTGTGACAGAGTCTAAGGGGAAACCCCGGAAATTGTATGAATTGTGTCGGACAGAGTTTGGACTTCGCCGTGTTGATCACAAAGCCCAGAGATTCAAGAAGATGTGTTGTCATCTTTAAGTGTGCTGATAATCTCACTGTGCACTGGTCCATGAGCAGGATATCGCCGAGATAGATGATTCTTCGCACCTCTCTGGGCACGCAGATGCTCGGCCCCAAGTCTTGTGAGCTTGGTGAAACACCAAGGGGTGGATGATAGTCTGAAAGGAAAGGAAGGGAAATAAATTTGAACACCTGAGATTTGCATTGAAATTGGAGGAAGCGCCTGAGGGGTGGGAAAATGGCCACTGTCAGATAGGCGTCCGTCAGATCCAAACAGACCATCAAATCGGACGTCTGAAGAAGATCCCTGAGGAGATGGATACCCTCCATCTTGAAGTGGCAATAAACAAGCCACTTGATGAATTCCTTTAAATTGATCACAGGCCGCTGACCACCATGTTATGTTATGTTATGTTAAGCCGCACTTTTTGAGCGCACGGCTACCCCAAAAGGGTGTCCCGGCGCTTTAGCAAAGAGGCCCAGAGAAACAGGAAACCAAAGGCAAACCTACTACAGTCACAGCGGGCTACTTGGTAAAGAGCAGCGTCTTCAACTCCTTCCTGAAAGCCAGGAGGTTGTTCGCTTTCCGAAGGGAAAGTGGGAGCTCGTTCCACAAGCAGGCTGTCACGTATTGGAAGGAACGACCTCCCATCCGAACACGTTTGACCACAGGCACCTCCATTTTAGCCAGGTCCGCCGACCTCAGCAACCTCCGCGGCACATAGAAAGCAATACGCTTCCTCAGATAGTTAGGGCCAATCGCATAGAGGGCTTTAAATGCCAGAGTGAGGAGCTTAAATCTAATTCTCCCCGAAATTGGGAGCCAGTGCAGCCTAGCCAGGAGCACAGAGGCGCTAGCTCTCCTAGGCAGCCCATAGATGGCTCTGGCCGCCGAATTCTGAACAATCTGCAGTCTGGATAACAGATACTTGGGTAGGCCTGCAAAGAGTGCATTCGCATAGTCCAGGCGGGAGCCCACAAGCGCCTGGACTACATTCCTACGATACTGCAGTGAGAGCAGAGGAAGAAATTTCCTGAGCATCTTGAGGATGCTGAAACATTTCCCTGCTAATCCCAGGATGTGTGGACGGAAAGATAGATCATCGTCAAACACCACTCCGAGATTTTTTACCTGAGAAGATGGTTTCTCTGGGGGGGACATGTCCTGGGGCCACCATGTCTTCCAGCCCGGATCAGGGGCACAGCCGAAAAAGAGCAGCTCAGATTTATCTGAGTTGCATTTCAGGCTGTGCCGCTGAAACCACGCAAAGACTGCGCTCAGACAGTCCTTGATTCTGCCGCCGTTAAAGGCCTCTCCCTTCCTGCAGGTGAACAAGAGCTGGGTGTCATCAGCGTATGAGATGACCCGGGCCCCAAACGCCTCCGCTACCTCCGCTAGAGGGGCCATGTATATGTTGAAGATGGTGGGGCTCAGGATGGAACCTTGAGGCACCCCCACCTCCAGCGAAAGCATTTCGGCCGAGAACGGCGGAGCCCAGATCACCTGTCGGCGGTCGGCAAGAAAGGATTGAAACCAGTCCAGCACCGTCCCTCGCAGACCAATCTCCCTGAGTCTTGAGAGGAGACCTGCGTGTGGGACGGTGTCGAATGCCGCCGATAGGTCCAACATGACTAGCATAGCCTTTCCCCCATGATCGAGCGTCTCCCTGATGGCGTCGGTAACCTCTACCAGAGCCGTCTCCGTGCTATAATTCGCACGAAATCCGGACTGGGAGTCATGCAGCAGTTTGTTGTTCTCAATAAAGGTGGTCAGAGTGTGCTGAACATGTTTCTCCAACACCTTCGCCAGAGCAGGGAGGAGGGAGATTGGTCTATAGTTAGCGCATTGCAGGGGGTCGAGCAGAGGCTTTTTAACCAGCGGCAGAATGAGTGCATGTTTCCATTGTCGTGGAACCACCCCCGAACTCAATTAAAGATTAAGCAGGGGGTTCAGCAAGCTGTTCAACGCTGAGGCCACCTTGCCCAAACATTTCGCTGGACAAGCATCCAGAGGCGAGCCAGATTGCAGCCGGGATAACAGCTCAAGCGATGTCTCACAGGACAACTGGGGAAAGACAAATAATAAAGGCCCAGATTCAGCCTCTTTTCCACGAGGAAGAGGTTGCTGAGGAAACCCCTGGGGTTCAGGGAGCTTTTGACAATAGCCCTCTTCTCTAAGAGCTGCAATATTTCCAAATCCACCATGGCCGCATGTTTTTGGAAAAAGGTCGGGTGTCTTGGGCTGTGTGGCCTCCTCAAAAACTCTTATCTGGAACCCCTTTACTCTGGAGCACCCACGCATCTGCGGAAAGAGCTTCTCAGTTTCACGAAGAGTGTCCCAAACGGCCCCCAACCACTTGACTCAATTCAAGACGTGGCTAAACGACCGTTCATCCGACATACAGTTCACTATGGCATTCAGCAAAGATTCAATCAGCTTCTTGGACCTTACTTTGGAGATAGAAGATAATAGGATTGTGACGAATCTATACACAAAACCCTCGGACTGCAATACACCACCTCAGAAACCTGAGGGACACCTTGCCGTACGGCCAATTTTTAAGGTTAAGACACAACTGCTCCAGAAGGGCAGATTTTTTTCCGAAAATTACTCGTCAGAGGATACCCGAAGGGCTTACTGAACAGATCAAGGAATAGGGTATGGTATTTACCACGTGAGACGCTCCTTGAGTTACAGCCCAAAGATCAGAAGATGGAAAAATTGATATGCGTCACTACATTTAATACCAGAAGCAACGACCTAAAAAAAGTAATCAAAAAATACTGGAATCTTATGGGAACAGATATCAACATAAGAGAAGAACCGCTGTTTGCTTTCAAACGTGCAAAGAACATTAAAGATCATGTAGTGAGTTCAATTCTAGAAATTCCAAAGAAACCAGACATCAGACAACAATTCAATCTACCTCCAATACAGGGTCACCATTGATGCAGCCACTGCAAAGCTTGCAGACTTGCTCTAGTAGGAACAACATTCACCCATGATGGTCGCACGTACCAACTACCACAATTTACCACTGTAACAGCCAAAACGTCATCTACGCTATCAGATGCCCATGCTTGAAAGTGTATGTGGGGCAAACCTCACAAAAAGTTAAAACTAGGATCCTGCAACATTGCAGCAGAATCAGATGCAAAGTCCAGGGTGCTCCACTGGTGGAGCACTATTTCACTGCAGGCCACTCGGAGGATAACTTAGAATGGTGGGTCTTGGAAAAGATTACTCAGCACCCAAGGGTAGGCAACATTCCCTTAGCCTTAAACTTCAAAGAATGCAGATGGATCCATACACTTGACTCTGTGAACCAGTGCCTCAACGAATAAGAGGAAACTTACCGGCAGATGGCTACACTGTAAATATCTAGTTCATTTAAGCAATCTATGCGACATAACATTAGACCTATAAACACTAAGGACCTCAGAGGTAGACAATGCAACTGACACCTACTCATGATTAGAGCATATGTACCCAATCGAATATGAGACACTGCACACGTTTGAATTAATGCCATGACGACATATAGATGTATTCTATGGTATACTGCTCAGGAATACTTGTGTATCCATAGACTGAAGACATGATTGAATTCACAAATGTATATATATTTCAGATGTACCCAGAGACCTGTGCATCCATAGAATGTAAAAACATGATTGAATTTACAACTGTATATTTAAATTATACCCAGAGAGCTGTGATTTTACCTATGTACAGACCTGCAAATGTATGTCCCTGATACAACTTGAGTTCATATGTGTTTTAATTTCTGTACAAAGTTCCACTGTTTATAACTCACGATTCAATCCATACACTAAGTAATGAACATTAACTGCATATTCCTGATATACCCGGAGATCTGTGATTTCATTTATGAGCAAACCGGCAACAAATGTATGTCCTTGATACACCACGGGTTCATTTATGTGGTGTAAGTGCTGTACAATTCACTGGATACATTTCTGTACAATGTTCCGATTTCGTAATCTGTTTTTCACCACTGATGCACTCAAGTGACACATTCACTCAGGGAATCCAGTCTATACTTTCAAGCGCGCTGGTGAGTCCATCGGGACCAGCTCGGCTCACATTTAGCTGTGATCTGTCAAATACTGACAGTCTGCAGCGCGGAAAACACTTGTCAAGAGGAAACGGACGGACAAGGAAGCATCCCCTCAGTGTAAGTAGAGTTACACCCTTTTAGCTAACTTAATGGAAGGCCCTAAATATCGGACAATAGTTTGATACCCAGTCCTTATGATTTACAGCTCAACGATCGCCTGCAGCGGCGTTGTTTGAAATAATTTGCCACGTCTCCAACTGGCTGGTGGAGTAATCGTGAGAGGAATTATACTATTTCAGGTACATGTTTATCTTACTTTACACTCCCTCCAACTAGCGCAATACTGCCCGTGGCTATGGGCGTGCATGTGCCCACTACCACAACGCTTGTAGTGGCATGTAATTCAGAGTTAGACACGAGAATTATAGATATCGCTACCTCGTTAGTACAGCGAATAACTGCCATGCATAATTGCCGCGCACACACTGTACTGACCTACATTATCCCGATCACCCTCCGTGATCGTAATTCAACACATGCGTCTCTGCACTGCTGTGAGTCTCATTCAAGTACCACTTCGGATTTATTTTGCACTTCCAGTTAAATTATTGAGCATTGCGCGTCTCTGTTTTTTAAAACGGGATACTAGACCTCATTGTAAATATGTTTATTTCCCAGACCACAACCCTTGGATGTAGGTCACCAGGTTTATCGTAACCAATGGCCCTCTATCGATTTTACATATAGGATCCCAGACACCTATCCGTTGGGGTAAGCATTCATGCAGCTACTACCAAATATAGCACACTTAATGATAGGGACGCACCTTAATTTCATTTCTAATTATTCAACAGACTATCTCCAATTCCCCCCCCCCCCCCCCCCCCCCCCAAGTCCTGAAGAAGACCCGCCTTTGACGTATAATAAGCTACGCACATACAAGGGTCAAAACGTCGACGTGATAATCACCCTAGTCCATGCAGTCTCTCTGATCCACATACAATATAATATTAGGGTTGTGAATCCATGCGTCAATACATGGACAGGAAAATAAATAATTTGTTGGTTCCTTTATTCTTTGTGACATTTATGTTGGTTATATATGTATAGCACTTTGTACTTCACCATAAGCCACATATCCTGCACTATGGTCACTGTTATTTCGCCGTATCTGTACGCTTTTTTTGACAGCCTTTTTCATTCTCTGTGGCCCTTGAATGTTTAAGTAAACATTTCATTTCTGACAATATTTCTTGGCATTTATGGTGTGTTCTCTGCCTAATCTTTCAAATTTTCTTAGTATTTAAATATTGTCTTTTTTACTTGTAAATAGTTTTCAAGCCTTTACAAAGTTCAAAGGTCACTGTATTAGGTACATTGAGCAAAGAAATTGATAAATTCCAGACAGAAACACTTGCTTTATATATCAAACAGCCCCCAAGGCACAACCGCTCTGAAGGATGTCCTCTCACCTTGGAAATTGTTGAATCCTCAGTTTCCCCTGGAACCACCTCTGGTGCCTCTGCGACGGGGGTAGGATCTTGTTGGGTTAAAGTTCCTGAATCTCGATGCATCCTGCCACTGGCCTTGGCGCGAGTCGGTACCCCTGTTGGTGGCGTGATGCGAAGCGAGGCTGGTTGAGCGCCCCCTAGCACGACCAGCTCTGGCAAAAACGCAAGGAGTGAAGATGCGTTTAATTGAGGACTGGACTTTGTCTAACGAATTAAGTGTTCGCAAACTTGCCCAGTCCCCTAATAAATGGGTCTATGAAAAGATTACCGTGGGCCTCCATGTCCGCCTCCGAATTGTAGAGCTCTCCCGATTTGGGGTCAATGTTTATCAACAATGACCTGCGTCATTCCGTCGACCGCACAGTTGGCGTTCCCGAGGAAGATGATAGCATGTTGGGCCCAACTGGACAAAGCTTCTGCAGAAACTAGGAACCCGGAGGCTTTAGCATCCTCTGCCATGTCGATTTTCTTTGCCAGAGGCCCCGCAACATCCAGGAGTTTGTTCTGGCAAGAGCACCGGGACCTGTCGATGCCCTTCTAGGGGTCCTTGACAAACATGTTAAGGAAGGTGGCATTTTAAAGTTAATTTCAGGTGTGAGGGCTACCTTGCCCTCCAGGGATGGTCTGTGGCACTCCCTCCACAAATAGCTCCTCTCCTCCTCGTCTATGGGCTTTCTCAGCCTGCCCGCCATGTAGGCAGCTACCTTAGCTGCAGGACACCATTCCACTTGTACAGATGCAAGAGGTCATCAGGATCTAGTAGGTCTGTGTCATGGGGGCATTATTGTCTGGCAGTGGATAATTGCAAGGGGAAGGGTCGGAGGACAGGCGTTAGGGTCTGCTTTGGTCCCCATCCGAGGTATTAGGGGAGTCGTCTGCATCCCCCGGGTCTGTGGGTGGGGGCGGGAGGGGATCACCCCAGGAGGTTCTAGGTGCCTGAAAGTCTGGTGAGGGCACTGAGAGTCCATGAATGCCTTTTAAGGAGGTTGAAGGCGTCCGTCTACCCTCTGATCGTCTGCACATTTACGTTTATGCCCTGGGGGTGTGACCAACTGCCCTGGAGGTGTAGGGACCCGGGCCCTGAAGCGTCTTCCCTCTGCCGGAGGGGTCTCTGGCACTGCACTTGCAGCTGCATAATCTTCTTTTCCAGGGGGCTACCACCCACAAGACCGCCTTGAATATGGGCTCATCCATGACTTGACAGAATTGATCTTCAATAGGGAGGTAAGTAATACTTTCCTCCTCCATATACACCTCTGTGTCATCAAACTCTGCCATGAGAAGAGTGGTATGGAAGAAAAACTCACTGTGGAGTTGCAAAGTGTAAGGAGGCAATAAGGACAGGGCAAAGCCCAATGCACAACTCACTTGGAAGCAAGTGTAATAACTGTGGCTTATGGGACAGGCGCCTTGGTTTATTTGGACCCAATGTTGCCGCCTGGGATTTGTCCCAATAGAGTGTGCTTTGAGGAGGCTGGCCTTACCCGCTTCGCGGTTGTCGATCTCCAGGCGGTGGCTCTCGCAGTGAAAGGACCAAAGAGTTATGTGAAATCTGATAATCTCCCCCTTGCGCCCTGCTGTATGCGCTTTGCTTCACATAGAAAGTGATCCCAACGAGCAGCGGTCGCCGGGGGCTAAAGACGTGCTACGCGCAATGATGGAAATACGCGGGCCCCTACGCGGTCGACTGACCGCACCACGTATGAGATCCAGGCAGCTCGCTCCAACCGCGTAGGAACGAAACCGTTCCTGCGGTCATGACCAAACCTGTGAGAAAAGAAAATAATACCATGCAGCAAAACTTATCGATATTAGTCAGGGAGTCTCAGCGTTCCCGCTGACACCATAAAACAATGAAAGCAAGGTGGGGGCGGGGGGGAGGTGTGAACTTGTGCGATATGATTATAGATTGGTGGCTCGTCAGGCTCAATGTTTCTTCTGTTGTGTCACAAAAAACAATAAAAACTTGTTTATCAAAAAAAAACAATGAAAGCAAACATAAAAGGAAAAGGCACTTGTCACCATGCTGCTGGAGCAGCGAAGAAAGAGGGAGATGGAGTGACTGCACCGGTTGTATGTGGATTTGAAGAGCTGTGATTGAACAGTCCGTTTTGCCTTTTTTCCCCAAGGACTCATTGGAACTGTGGTTGTGTTTGGTGACGTTACTGTTGTAAAGGCTGCTGGAGCAAATTAAAGAAAGGAAGTAAAGCCTGATCCTCGCCTCCTGCTCCTGACAAATAATTTATTATCAATGTGCATAGTTAATAAAAACCTTTGAACTTGTACAGGATAAAACTAACACATAAAATCTTTGCACATATACATAGATAATACAAAACCGATAATCACATTAAAATAGGCCAACTTTTCTCGACCCAATATTGCGTTGATCTCATAATGATTTCCTGATCATTAGTTTTAGACACCAGGCGGCTAACATCAGCGAAGCTTCACAAAGTGCAATATTTGCCAAAGTGTCCATGCTCCAACTTTGACCTATTATTTTAATCATGCTGTGCCCTTGGTTCCTTTGCGCCGGTGCCTGCTTAGCCCAGGATTGAAAACGGGCAAGATGATGCCTAAGCTCATGATGTTACTTGTGCAGTGCCCTTAAATTCATTGAGCCAACACCTGTTGACCCATACTATCATCCTTTGTGGGCAGTACCAAAACCAACGAAGATAAAACAGTGCTAAATTTGCTAAAGTGCTGGTGCTCATAATGTGACGCATGATATCAGTTTAGATATATTCTTGAGTCCGGTAAGCCAGCACCTGTTATCCCTGACCATTATCCTTTGGGAGTTAGCCACACTGTTTGGAACAGCTTTGGATGAAGCACTTCACCTGAACATACAGTGAGCCTCTTGCTTTGTCCCACATGGGCATTTGTTCTAGCTTCAAAGGTGTAAGTTCACTACCCGAGTATTTAGGCGGTTGTATTCTGGGTTTGAGGCCACAATGAGAGCTTCTCTACATGTTCGAATCGCAGCTTGGTTGAGTATCCATTGCTCCATCTCTCTGCGATCTGATGTAATCACTGAGCAAATACATTGTCTCTTTCGCCATGTCACCGCATAATCTACATTCTGCCACCTCTGCTGTTTTTAACCAAGCCGGCTTCTGATCCAGTGTTGGTTGGACTGCTAGCTGGAGTTTTAGGAACTTAAGCTTTGTGAAGCATGAATACCCTTTGCCAAAATATGATTTGAACTTTAGTCTCATATAGCTATCAATGTCTTGCCAGGCGTGAGCCCGTCTTGTCAGTGTCTGTCTTCTTGCAGAGATAAGTTTCTGGCCATGCTGTTCAGATGTTTTTCGAACTCATTGGATGACATTGCAGTGTTTCATAAATTGATGGCCTGTAATGAAGTGTCTGAGAGGTGAGTTTGTGTTTTGCTAATTTATTTCTAGGCAGGCACACACAGCCAGTGGGTTTTGTTGGGCCGATCTAAGACTATGACACATCTTAAGAAGGGCACTTTTTTTGGACCATGTTTGCTTCATTAGGCCAAACTCCAGGTACAATTGTGCCTGCGATGTGTAGCTAGGGAACTTCAAAACAGATCTATAGGACTTTGTAGCCAATGCTTCTAGCAGCCTAATCACTTTGCCTGCAGTGATTTTACATCTGTTCATGATGGTCGGCAGTAACATCGTCTTCTTTGCCTTCTGGAGAGATCCTGGGATGGGGCCTTGCAACTATTTGGAGAGGGTGTAGAGTCCTAAAGTCAGGGTTGCTGCTTTTGATTTAATTACTTCCATGTGTGGCACAAAGGTGCCCCTGGCGTTGAATAACATCCCAAGGTATTTACATTGTGATTCTATTGATAGGCGAGGTTCATTGATGTTCCACAGTCTGGGGATTTTGAATTTCTGGCGGATCGTCAAAGTTTAGGTTTTCATCAGATTTATTTCAAGTTTGTTCCATCTTATGATGCTGTGAAGGGCATCTAATAGTCACTGTAGGCCCATGCATGTCTTGCTCATTAAAAGCAGATCATCAGCATATAAGATATTTGATAGGCGACTGCCCAAGTTTAGGAGGGTGTGTGTTTATGGTATCCAGCTCCCTCAACAAGCTTGATATGTAAATGTTAAACAACAGGGCGGCAAGAACACACCGCTGCTTCAGGCAAACCGAGGTGTGCATCTTCCTGGAGAGCTTGGTGCCATCTGCTATCTTCATGTGTAGCCTTGTTTTGGTGTACACTATTTGAATGGCTCTGTGGTGGTTTTGGCAGTATCCCATAGCTGGATACGTTTCTGCTATACCAGATCCTGGGGGACCCTGTCAAATGTCACCTTAAAGTCGACAAAACCGGTGTCTTGCGTGGAATTTATGCCAAATGTGTTTTCAATGCAGAGGGCTTGGGCAACCAGTTATGAAAGCGTACTCTGCCCAGTGTGCAATTCTGTTTGATTCCAGGGAATACGTTCCAGGGAATCTGCCCAAGCTAGGAATACTGTAATATCATACTTGCATAGTACCTAGCTTCTATATCTGATTACTTATGTCTCCCCTTTTAGGAATCTGGGGCCTGTTGCTGACTAACTGGGCTGTACAATTTATCAAAATGTTTTGCCCAACGTGCGGAGTTGATTTTGAAGAGTGATGATACTAAGCTAAAAGGGCCTTGAGCCCCTTCTGCTCTGCTTTTCTATATAATGGCCTATGTGCTGGTGCATTCTGAAATGAAGGAAGAGTATACAAGTCTTGTAACTCAAGCGTCATTGAATGAAAGCAAGTTACAAACATCCGGTCTCAACACTAGATGGCAGGTGTATGCAGAGCATCAGAATCTACATCACTGTACGCTATACGAACCGGTGGAAACAGGATGATGTATATCTCCTACTGGCAGTCGCCAGTAGGTAGTTATAGTTAGGACCTATTTTCCATAGGAAATCCGCAACATTCTAGTTGGAATAACGTTGGCGTCGATTGATGAATCTTCGCGAAATTTTCCAAACTTTTGGCCAGCTCCGGTCCGCTCCTATCCTGAAAATCTCACGGTGATTCGTCAAGCGGGGGCCGAGAAAAAAGGGGGGTCCCAAAACGCATTTTCCCATAGGA
Organism: Triturus cristatus; assembly: GCF_964204655.1. Taxonomy (NCBI): domain Eukaryota; kingdom Metazoa; phylum Chordata; class Amphibia; order Caudata; family Salamandridae; genus Triturus; species Triturus cristatus. Next base: position 794,881,886 of record NC_140583.1, on the reverse strand, counting down.
CCTGTTGGCGCAGCTACAGCCCGAACTGCTGAACGGAATTACAACAAATTTGGCAAAGAGGTAGTCCTCAGTTCAGACTCATGCCTTTTGCTTAAATGGTGTAAATCTGTTCGGTAGTTCCTGAGAAAATGAGAGTTAAAAAGATAGATATATCTGGGCGGAGCCTAACTACACATCTCATTGTGAGATCTGATTGGCTGTCAGTACTTCATCCAATTAGTGTTGGCAGCCATCTTGAGACCAATATACATGATAGCACCTCATTAAAAAGCATTGCAGTTAATAGAAGATTTTAAGACTTTAATTACATTATAAATCATTTGTTGATGGTACCATACTCATTTTAGGAACTATGGTGTGTTCTAAGGTGATTTTACCATGTGAAAAAGCCTTCTGCTGTGATATCATGAATCATGTTTGAGAGAGAACTATTTTCTCATGCCTTTCCCACAGAGGTTTGGAAGGTGATCTATAAGCTAAACTGAGATCATATTTTCTGTAAATTCACATTATCCTTCTCAGTCATGTGAGAATGAAGTCTGACATTCTCAGTAAAACATGTACATCCAACAAGGGCAGAGACTCTCAGTTGATTCCTTTGTGTTCTACTGCAGCTTCCCAGAGTGTTCTAAAGAACAACTAGAGCGCTAACAGTCCTACTTATGACAAACGTATTGCACACCTGAAGCCATCTTGATTGGAATAAAGTGGTAACTCTTAAAACATTTAATTTAAAAAAAAAATGAGGGGGTTCATTTTGCCACAGAAAGTATGATTAGTGCTGCAGAAAGAAAAATTAGGGCACATTTTGACTTCTAAAATCCTCTTCTATTTCATAAAAATATTCTGACATGCAGACTGAAACATGCACTTTGAATACCAGCAGCAGACTTATCTGGTGAGCAGTAGCTTTACTACAGTGATCTAATGAGCAACTAGAGTGCTAACATTCAGAATTTATGGCAAATGTGTGACACATCTGAATGCCTTCTTGATGGAACCAAAGTAAAAAACTGAAAGTATTTCCTACTGAGGAGACTGCAGTAAATGAGGAAATTAGGAAACTTCATAACAAATCTCCCAAGATGGCCACCAGAGACAAAAGAGCCCAAATGTAGCCCAAATATCACCCAGATGTAGCCCAAGTATAGCCCAATGACAGAATGTCCCAGAGTGTTCTAACGAACAACTAGAGCGCTAATAGTCTTACTTTTGACAAAAGTATGGCACACCTGAAGCCATCTTGATTGGAATAAAGTAGTAACACTTAAAACATTTAATTTACAAAGGAACAAAATGAAGGGGTTCATTTTGATATTGAAATTATGATTAGTGCTGCAGAAAGAAAAATTAGGGCATATTTTGACTTCTCAAATCCTCTTCTATTTCATTAAAAAATTCTGATATGCAGACTGAAACATGCACTTTTAATACCAGCAGCAGACTTCCGTGGTGAGCAGTAGCTTTACTACAGTGATCTAATGAGCAACTAGAGTGCTAACATTCAGAATTTATGGCAAATGTGTGACATATCTGAATACCTTCTTGATGGAATCAAAGTAAAAAACTGAAAGCATTTCCTACTGAGGAGACTGCAGTAAAGGAGGAAATTAGGAAACTTCATAACAAATAAATCTCCCAAGATGGCCACCAGAGACAAAAGAGCCCAAATGCAGCACAAATATCACCCAGATGTAGCCCACATGTAGCCCAATGACAGAAGTGTGCAAAACACTTATTTTTTGTGTATTTGCAGTTTTATATAATGCTGACTTGTCAGGTATTGGAGTGCTTTACATGAGCATTGGTTACATCACACAAGATCAAATTCATTTCGGTTGTAGGCATGGGGAGATTAAGTGATTTGACCAGAATCACAGAATGTTGAGCTGAAGCAGAAACTCCAACCTGGTTCCCCAGTTGCATAGTCTGCAGCTCTGGAAGTAACACCACATCCTCTCCCCTAGGTGCAACATTTAATCAAGTGGTCAACTGGATAAAAAAACATAAAGATTACAAATAATTTAAAAGTTCTTTGTCGCTATTTGAAAACTCAGAAAATATGTCCTCATTTTAGTTTTTTAAAGCACTAACCATAATTTTGATGCAAATAAGACCCTCTCATATATGTAATTTCTAAAGGAAATGCTCTAGGTATTACAGTTTTGATTACATCAAGATGACGTCAGGCGTTCCACACTTTTGTAATAAATATAGAATGTTAGCAATCTAGTTGTTCATTGGGATACTGTTGAGAGGCAGAGGCCAGGGGCACGGACTCTGAAAATTGAAGGCAGGTAGGAGAGTGCAGAGGCAACAATTTGACCACACTGGGCAGGCAAGAAGGGCAGTGGCAGCACAACAGACTATGGAGGGCAGTGGAAAGGGGGGGCAGGAGCTACAAACCAACAATACAGGACTGGCAAGAGAGGCTGTGGCAATATAATAAACCATTGTGGGCAGAAGGAAGAGGCAGTGGTAGTACAACCATACATGCCAACAGACCCGTTTCAGCCAGGAAACGTCCAATGTTTTTAAGCTCAAATGGGCTTTATTTGATCTGTCTCCTGTCTACAATCTCCTCTTTTTTTTCAATGTAACTCAAAGGGGAAAATCAATACCCCAGTTTTTTCTCAAAACCTCCCTCTTACCAAGTTCAAAATGTTCGCAAGTATGGTACATTGGATCATGGTAGGCAGGAGGAATTGGGGTAGGGACATGGACTCTGATAACAGAGGACAGGAGGGACATGGAGAGGTGCACCAAACTGACCCTACAGGGCAGGCATCGGGGTTTGCAGCAGCACAATACACCACACAGGGCATGCGGGACGGCAGTGCAGCACAACAACCCATAGAAAGCAAAAGGGTGGGGACAGGACCATGCACATGGACAACAGACAACAGAGGGGAAAGAGGAAATGGTAGCTAGCTGACCATAATGGACAGACAGGAGATAAAGCTGCAGCATAACAGACTATAAAGGGCAGGAGGGACGCATCGGGGGCATTACAATTGAACAGACAAGCCAGAAGGGAGGGAATAGGGGTCTGCACATGGAAACAGAGGGCTGGGGGCAAGGGGGAAGGGCAGGAGCAGCAAGATGACCATGGAGGTCAGGCAGGATGGGCACTAGAAACAAGACACACCATGGAGAGCAACAGTGAGACTATGATGGCATACACACAGACCATGGAGGGAAGGTGGGAGGGGGTCAGGGGCAGCGAGCTGACCACACAGGGAAGGTAGGAGGGGCCATGGCAGCACAGAAGACCATGCATGGCAAGCAGGAGGGTTAGTGGCAGCACAATGGCTATGATGGGCAAGAAGGAGGGTGCAGAGGCATGCACAAAGGACCATGGAGGATAGAAGGGAGGGTCAGGACATGGGCACAGACAAGAGAGTTCAGGGGAAGGGGCCTCACAACAGACCGCGCGGGGCAGGCAGGAGGAGCAGTTTCAGCACAACAGACCAGGGAGGGCAGAAGGGTGTGGCAGTAAAATGGACCATGGAGGACAGGAGGAAGGGGATAGGGGCATGGCATGTGGACAGGCAGGGTGGAGGTGGCAGGGACAGGTTACAGTCATCTGACCATGCTAGGCAGGTGGGAGGGGAGTGGCAGATCAACAGAACACTCAGAGTAGATAGGAGTGGCAGGTCCATGGAACATGGTGGGCAAAAAGGATGGAGCAGGGGCATGCACAAAGACATCGGTGGGCAGGTGGAAGGAGAATATGGGCAGCAAGCTAAGCACAGAGACTAAGCAGGAGGTCAATGATGGGCCATAGAATTGGGCAATGGAGGGCCGGAGGAGTGGACTGGTACATCATGCTAAATGGAGGGCAGTGGCAGCACATCAGACCATGCATGGCAGGAGGGAGGAGGCTAGTCCATGGATTCAGACAACAGAGGATAGGGAGGTGGTGGATGGGGCAGCAAGCTAACTGTTCAGAGAAGGTGGGTATTAGGAACTTTATTGTTTTTAAAATGTGTGTCTGTGCGAACTACTTAAAATATGAACACGTATGCAGCATAATCTCACTTTTATTCAGGAAGAAGACGTTTGTGACTGTGACTCCGAGCTCACTTGGCAGAAACACCCCCTGACCCTCCACCCCCCATCGCAAAATGTAATGCCCGTGAAAAGGGTAGGTGGGTGCAGTGTTATATAGAACATAGTCCTGTGAGCATGATTGAAAATGAAAATTAGATATAGTATATGTTATAAACTATGCACCAAAAAGTGTGATATAAGATGAACCGGGCGTGAAATATAATATGCAATACATTGAGCACAATGACAGATTCATTGGAGAGCGCGAGATAGCACAGGCGCTAGCGCGTGCTATGCGATATGCGCCTTGGAGTGTAATATGCACAAGCCAGTGTTGTGTAACCTAACTAGTCTCTAAAGTTGTAATATAAAATATGTGCTGGGGAGTGTAACGTTGCATATGCACTGTGACAAAGATATGGATCCCAGATTGTAATATGTATGGCATAGCGCTGTGCGTTATAACATAGGCATCGAGGAAGGCACGTTAGATGGGGCAATATAACCCGTGCGAAGGCAAGTGTGGCATGACATATTCACGGGGTGGTGTTACAGTGCACATGGGCTAGAGAGTGTCATAGCATACGCACTAGCTGGTGGAATACAACACAGAGGTGTGTGGCACTCGGCGGGCACTGGTGGGTGTAACACAGCATTGGGCTCAGCCAGGAGCACGCTGTGACTCTCAAGTGAGGTTCGTCTCCTTTCCAGAGAGTAAAATAAAAAGTATTACACATCCGGCGGTCTTAATCTCCCAACTTAAAACGGCCACAGGGCGTGTTTACACAGTGGGGAAGGGAGGGTACGGGGCCTGAGGTGATGTGTGCAAACACACCCTGTGGTGCGTTTTAAGAGGTAGTTTTAATCCCCTGCCCTATTATATACTAGGGGCTTACAGAGGAGGTCATGCTAATCACAGGGGGACCCCAACGCATAGTGTTCCCTAGTGTATGTAGGTGTTTTCACTGTATTCTGAGTGTCTTATAACATAGCACTGGCTCTAGGACTGGTTAGTCAGACTCAGTTACCACCAGTATCTGTCTGAAAAAGATGAGGGTACAGGATGATTTTGCAACAAGGCTTCTTTCTGCTCTTCTGTTTGTTCTTTCTGCACGTTCTCCTTCTTCCTGCACTTTTCTTCGTCTTTGAGGACTTCTGTTGCTTCTTTCAGCATTTCTTTTTTTTCTTTCTGTGCGTTTTTTCTTCTTTCTTCACATGTCCTATCTCTGAAGGCATTGTTAGAAATTAGCATTTAAAAAACCTTTGAAATTCACTGAAAAAACCATAGGTTTCAGGCACGTTATAGTTAGGAATTAGCATTTAAAAAACCTTAGAAATTCACTGAAAAACCATAGGTTTCAGGGGCGTTATAGTTAGCTGGACTTTTCACTCGTACAAAACCATTGAAATTCCCCCGTTAAAGTTAGTTCAGCTAACTATAACTCACGCGCCCGCAATGGACTGCTGATGACGTCACATATTACATCACTCATGACATGGTCAGTGACATCATTCATGACATCACTGATGACATAATTCTTGTGATAGAGTGGCAGACCTCCTCTCCCCCTAATATAACCTTTGATACACACATTCAAAAATAGAAACTAAAATTTTCAAAACAATGAACATACCAATGCCAGTTAAAACAACCTATTCAGTAATTCTAAGATCCACATACACATCCACTCATTCACCAACAGTCCTATACAGTCACTCTACATGTACTCACTCATCATATGTACTCATACACCTATACATCCTGTTACACAACGCCACTCATCCATAGAGTTACTCACACACATAGTCACTCATGCTAATAAAGAATCAAAAATCCATTTACTTGCATATACAGTTATACACACACCACCACACTTACTTCTACAGAAACTTACACATACTTAGTCTTTTAAACAATCACTTATAGAAACACATACTTATTAATACATGAACTCTTTCAATCTCTCACTCTCACATATACTAGTCACATATACTAGTTTAAAACCTATGTAGTTATTCATAAAGACACTATTGAGACAGTCATTCACTCACTAACACACCCATGCACACACTCATCCACCCATACAGTCCTGTACACATGCTTTCTTCAACACATACAAACAGTGAGTCACTCATTCATCCACCTATGCACTACATAATACCCCCCACCGAACCATACAGACACTCATACTGATACTCAAAACACCAACTAATAACCTATATAGACACTCATGTAGCTACTCACCAACCCATGCAGCCACTTATACACAAAGTGAGAGACTGATACAGATATTTACATATTTAAACATTGCTCACTAAGCCATGTATTCACTAAGATGCACTTAATCAGTCAGTTATACAAACAATGTTTAAAACAAAAATCATCCATTTAGACACTTATATACTCATTTATTCTTCCATCGACCTTGAGATATACATATATAAAACATGTAATTTTCAGAAAAACACACATTCACTGGATGATGTCATCAGTGATGTCATGAGTGATGTCACTGACCATGTCATGAGTGATGTAATATGTGACGTCATCAGCAGTGCATTGCGGGCGCGCGAGTTATAGTTAGCTGAACTAACTATAACAGGGGAATTTCAATGGTTTTGTACGAGTGAAAAGTCCAGCTAACTATAACGCCCCTGAAACCTATGTTTTTTTCAGTGAATATATACGTGTGTGTATGTATATATATGTATATATATATATATATATATATATATATATATATTCACTGAAAAAACCATAGGTTTCACACATGTTATAGTTAGCTGGAAATTTTACTGATAAAAAACCAATGAAATTCCCCCGTTATAGTTACTGTAGGCAACTATAACTCACGCGACCGTAATCCTCTGCTGATGCTAATACTGTATTTAGACACTTATTTGCCCATGTCTTCTTCCATTAAATTTTAGCTATACATATATTACAAATATTTTTTTTTCATAAAGACACATATGTCATCAGCAGAGGATTACGGTCGCGTGAGTTATAGTTGCCTACAGTAACTATAACGGGGGAATTTCATTGGTTTTTTATCAGTAAAATTTCCAGCTAACTATAACATGTGTGAAACCTATGGTTTTTTCAGTGAATTTGTACGGTTTTTTAAATGCTAAGTTACTTTACGCCATTTGTGGCGTGCGCGCCCACTTAACGCAGTTCGTTCCATGCGCGCACGGTGCGCTTCGCGCACCGTGCGCGCACAGTGAGCACGCGGTGCGCTTCGCGCACCGCGTGTCCACATTACGCTAGATGGGCCATGAACGCACGATGCGCTTCGCGCACCGTGCGCACAAAGTGAGCACGCGGTGCGCTTCGCGCACCGCGTGCCCACATTACGCTAGATGGGCCATGAACGCACGATGCGCTTCGCGCACCGTGCGCACATGGAGGACATATGATGAGCAAACTCTTAAATCTGCTTTTCATTTATTTTTTTTTATTTTTTTTACCGTACGCTTACCGTAAGCTTACGGTACGCGTACCCCGTGATTTTTTTTAAAATCAATAAATGTTTTTTTTGTACTTTTCTGTCCTTCTTTGACCCCCTTACAAATGTTAGGGGGTCTGTAACTCTCCTCATTGCCCCCTTTCCTTGTTTTCTCTGTTTTTTTTCTGAGTGAAACACACAAAATGGCGGCCGCCGCTTCCTGGTTTCGGCCGATTCGAATGTTTACTAAGATCTAAGAGCCAATCAGAATCGCGCTCGCGCACGCCATGTTTCTTCCGTACGCTTACCGTAAGCTTACCGTACGCGTACCCCGTGATTTTTTTTAAAAATCAATAAATGTTTGTTTTGTACTTTACAGTCCTTCTTTGACCCCCTCACAAATGTAAGGGGGTCTGTAACTCTCCTCATTGCCCCCTTTTCTTGTTTTCACTCTTTTTTTTTCAGAGTGAAACACAGAAAATGGCGGCCGCCGCTTCCTGGTTTCGGCCGATTCGAATGTTTACTAAGATCTAAGAGCCAATCAGAATCGCGCTCGCGCACGCCACCGTACGCTTACCGTAAGCGTACGGTAAGCGTACCGTAAGCGGGCTCAGATATATATATTGATTTAAAGGCTATTTTCTCAGAATCTACTGAACAGATTTACACCAAACCTACAAAAGGCACTTCCTTGACCTAGGGACTACCTCTCTGCCAAATTTTGAGTAATTCTGTTCAGCCGTTCGGGCTGTAGCTCGTTCTAAAGGTCCTATGGAAAAATGCATGGGAAAAACGCGTTTTGGGACCCCCCTTTTATCTCAGCCCCCGCTTGACGGATCCCCCCGAGACTTTCAGGGTAGGAGCGGAGCGTAGCGCCCCACCTATTTTGAGAAATTCGCGAGGATTCGTCGACCGGCGCCAAAGTTATTCAAAATAGAATGTTGAGGTTTTCCTATGGAAACGTGGTCCTAACTATAACTACCTACTGGCGACCGCCAGTAGGTAATATATATATATATATATATATATATATATATATATATATATATATTCACTGAAAAAAACATAGGTTTCAGGGGTGTTATGGTTAGGTTTTGGCATTTAAAAAACCTTAGAAATTCACTGAAAAAACCATAGGTTTTAGGAGCGTTCTAGTTAGCTGGACATTTCCCTCGTACAAAACCCTAGACATTCCTCCGTTATAGTTAGTTCAGCTAACTATAACTCGCGCCCCCGCCATGCTCTGCTGATGACGTCACATATTACATCACTCATGACATGGTCAGTGACATCACTGATGACATCTCAAATGACATCACTGATTGCGGGGGCGCGAGTTATAGTTAGCTGAACTAACTATAACGTGGGAATTTCTAGGGTTTTGTACGAGGGAAATGTCCAGCTAACTATAACGCTCCTAAAACCTATGGTTTTTTCAGTGAATTTCTAAGGTTATTAAATGCCAAAACCTAACTATAACGCCCCTGAAACCTATAGTTTTTTCAGTGAATTTCAAAGGTTTTGTAAATGCTAATTCCCATCTATAACTTATCTCTAAAGATATCATGTTTAATGATTTTCATTGGATTTCTATATTTTTCAATTTCAGTGTGTCAGTTTCATTAATTATGTTTTTTTGAAATACTATTTTATCACCATTATTTCAACTTATTTTTTTAATTAATTCTTTTAAAAATTAAAAAATATTATTTGTTTTTATTGGGTTTTTAAAACCCTATGCCCACCGTTCTCAATCCCTACGTGAAAGCATCCGCGCACGGTATGCGTTGGGTACGTGTTTCCAATGCGACCGGTACGCGACTCCAAGCCTATACGCGACATGTACGATGTACGTAACGCGACGCATGCGCGCTTCCGTGATGCGTCATATGCGTGTATGACGCGATGGGTGCGCAGATCCGGCGAAATATTTAACATTTAAAAAAACATATATATATATATATATATATATATATATATATATATGTAGTTCATGTGAATATTAATTGAAGGCAAACTCATATATATATGTAGTTCATGTGAATATTAATTGAAGGCAAACTCTAAACTAGTCTTAAAAGTAATATATTTTTACATCTAATCCTATATTTATTTTTAATTGAATTTCGCGGATGCGCGCTGGTTGAGTGATGCGTAAGCGCAGGGTGCGCGGATCCCATGAGACCTGCAAAAAAAGAGATTTGATTGGTTCATTACACTTCCTATTCTAACTATTGAAAGACCCCACCTATTTCAATCATTCTTCTTTGAGCTTCTTTCGAGGAACATCTCACACCTTTAGAACTAGAAGAAACTTTTTGGGGAAGATTTCCACAGCTGCAATTTTTCTGAAAACAATGGCTTCTGCACAGCAGCCGCCATCAGAATCAGACCATTCGTCCGATGAGGAATTTGTTGTGGAACCTCCACGCACAGAAAGATACACCTCTGTGATGTGGAAATTTTTTACCTTCCCAGAAGGACAAAATAAAACTAATTCAACTAAAGTGACATGTAAAATATGTCAAACGGTGCTTTCCAGAGGAGATCCATAAAAAAAAATACTCTTGTGGGACTGCGAGTATGTTAAAACACCTGAAGACTCTGCATCCCGTGAACCTGGCCAAGCAGGAATGCAGAAGACTCCGACAGCAGCCTCAGCCAGCAGTGGCAAGCACTTCTGCAGCATCACCATCGAGCACTCACCCGGACATACGTCCAGAATTTGGAAAACTAAAAATTAGTTGCATTAAATGCAACAAACTACTATGTTACGGCGAGCAGTCAATTGAACTAATCTGCCGAGCGCAGCAAAACCACAAGTGCTAAACTTGTGTTTATTTTTTTTGTGTGCAGAAGTTGACTGTTTTGTTCCTCCTGTTGTCTTTTTTTCCTTTTGAAAAAAACAAAAAAAATAACAAAATTGTTAAAGTACAAAAAAATGAAAAAACAAAAAAGAAGAAAAAATAAAGTTCTTCTAAGAACTAACTTTCTTGGTTTAAAAAAAAAAAAGCTAAATTTGTTTGTTTGTCTGTGAAAGTTTAGATGAATGTATGTGTAGTACGTAATTGACTGAACAAATGCATTAGTAGCGTATGGTGAATGTATGAGTGCAGAACTATGAGGAAGTGCTGCAGCATCACACAGTAACCTCATTAACTACAATGAGCTGTAGTAGTTCCGAAGCACAGGGATGCAACATATGTACATAAATATGTTGCAAATCTATGCTTCTCTCTGCACGGCTGCTTAAACTGCAGCCATGTGGTGACACAGGCACCCTTGCACCATAGTGCAAGGATATCTGTGTCATGTGCTGTTTGTTTTTGTGCAGGAAGACACACCTTCCTGCACAAAAACAACCAGTAAAGGCATTTTCTCCTTCAATGTATGCTGAGCATATTAGCATGCATTGAAGATGTAAAAATGTGGAGAAATTAAAACAATTCTCCTTGTTGTGCTTTCCTACACCAATTTTAGAATTTTGCAGCATTCACACACAAATCGAGTTTTATGATTTCTGACAAATCTAGACATGTGTCTTGTTCTATGAGTATTCAGTGCAATCATGCACAACAACACTTATAGAACACCCTTTCAACGCAAACTGGTGTGCATGATGAGGTTGTATTTACATGGAATATAAAAAGTGCACAGAGTTCCTTTTCCTCTCTTTGTAAATATGAAAGTGTGTCTTGCGCAATAACTAGGTTACAAAAAGTGACATATTTCCAGTTTAAAAATTCCTTGCGAATGATAGAAGGTAAGCACAGAGTTTTGTCTGCATAGATGTTCAAAGAAGAATGATTGAAATGATTGTGGTCCTTCAATAGGTACAATGGGAAATATTATGAACCCCTCAAATCTCTTTTTTTTTTGCAGGTCACATGATATCGCATTATGGTCAGATTTCAAAACTACATAGGTATTAACAGAGTATTTTTAGAAACGTGTTTCAACTTTGTAGCTTCTTCCAGACCTCCTCATTCTGCATATTGAGACTTAGTTAAACTTACCTTCACAGTAATAGCAATAAAAAATGGTATACATTTTTTTCAGATTTTCATTGCAATCTAAATTCATATAAATAGCTTATTTTTAAATTTGGAACTGTGAAAGAAAAGAAAAACAACATTATAACATGTAATACATTTTTTACAACACAGCATAATTTCGACAAAGTAATTTGTTTGCCATTTTTGCTGTTCTCAGAATATATTAAATTTCACTAAAAATAGTGATTTCAATCGTACTCATCACTTAACAGCTGGCAAAAAAAAAAAACAATCAAAAAGATTGTTAAAAAAAAACCAACATGCTATTCTCAACAAAATACCACAAGATACAAATCACAGATATATAAAATGCTTACAGCTAACAAAATTTTATAAGTTTAACTTATAAAAACTGTAAATGTTGTCGCTTTAAAATATTCACCGAATCTAAGGATGTATTTTTGGAGGATGCACCACACCCACAACGTTTTCCTTCAGTGGTGTGGAAATGTTTTACTTTTCCCGAGGGGCAAACTAAGACCAATGCCACCTTGGTCACGTGCAAGATATGCAAAAGAGTTCTGTTGCAAGGGGATCCTAACAAGAAATACTCGTACGGCACGGCAAGTATGATGAAACACCGAAGGACCCTTCATCCAAACAATCTTGCACGAGAAGAGTGCAAGCAGATGAGAAACACTCCTGTTCTGTATCTGTAAAAAAGAATCACAAATAAATGTATATTAATAACTTTCAAATGTATACTATTCCATTACTGTAGAAACACATTTTATATAAAAACTGACTAAGAAACTATAGCCCTGAACCACAAGTGTGACAATGGTTAAAACACTACATGCATAGTGCATACTACTTTGAAGCAGTTCATGCCCTAAAGCCTACCTCACTAAAAGACTACATGCTAACTGACTGAATGATTACAGTACTATAAGGAGGCACACTGGGTGAGTGATGGGGTGTTTTATAGAAGTGTATGAATACTGACTGGGTAATTGAAGGTGTGAAAGACAACTGTGTAGGTGGTTAGAGGCCTGCATGCATAGTGGATAGGCATTTGAAGCAATTCATGTGCTAAGGCCTGGCTCACTGCATGAGTACTTGGGAACTGACTGAATGATTAGAGTACAGCAAGGAGAGTGCCTGGGTGAATGTATAAGTGGTTGGCTTTTGACACAGTGAATGGATTAGTACTTGGTACTGAATGGGTCACTAGAGGAGTGCAAAGGGAGTGACAGGATGTTTGCTGGACTGTATGGATACTGACTAGGGAATTGAAGATGTGAAAGACAAGTGTATAGTATGTTAGAAGACTGCATGCATACTGCACAGACATTTGAAGCAGTCTATGTGGTAATGTATGGTTCACAACATAAGTACTTGGAAACTGACAAAATCATCAGACTACTGCTAGGACAGTGCCTGGGTAAAACTTTTAAATTTTCAGTTCTGGCACAGTGAAGAGAATAGTACATGGTACTGCACGTTAGTGTCAAACCCTGGCTCATTTTATCAATGCATAAGCAAAGACTAGCTTCTAATGCTACTAAAACTTGACAACATGACCGATTTTAAAACAGTTATCTGTCAGAAAATAAACGATGTTACCAAACACTTCTATCACAATCCTTACCCAAATGTACACAGACTCAGTGTGATTTTAGACAAGCAACACTATCCCTAGAAGTTTACCAAAACTCATTCACTAGTCTAGAAGAGGTAAGGGTACTGCACACAATCTACATATTTAAGTACAGCACATTAGTTTCAAAGCATGACTCATTTAATCAACGCATAAGCAAAGACTGGCTTCTAATGCTACTAAAACTTGACAACATGACAGGTTTTAAAAGAGTTATCTGCCAGAAAATACACGATGTTACCAAATGCTTCTCACAGTGGTTCCCAAATGCACACAAACTCAGTGTGAATCTAGACAAGCACCACTATCCCTAGGAGTTTACCAAAACTCATTCACTACAGTGGAAGTTGTAAGGGAAATGCACACAATCTACATATTTCAGGACTGCACTTTTGTGTCAAAGCCTGACTCATTTAATCAAAGCATAAGCAAAAACTGCCTTCTAATGCTACTAAAACTTGCCAACATGACAGGTTTAAAAACAATTGTCTGTCAGCAAATACATGATGTTACCAAATGCTTCTCTCACAGTGGTTCCCAAATGCACACATACTCACTGTGTGATTCTAGACAAACAACACTATCCCTTCCACTATACCAAAACACATTTCTTCATCTAGGAGTACTACATTTTAATTTAGAAACATAACTCATTTCACAAATTCATAAACAATGACTGGTTTCTAATTCTACCAAAATATAAAAACAGCAGTTATCTGCCTGCAAACACATGAAAAACACAAATGCTTATCACAAAATGGTTTCTACATGCACACACACTGTCAATAAGATTGTAGAGAAAAAAGTACTCCCTACACTTTAGCAGGAGAAATACATTAGTCTGATTAAAATCAAAATAGTTTACATACATCCCCTCGCAATTAAATAACTCACCTTTCAAGTTGTTTTGTAGATTAAGAAGTATATCACACACCAGATTTTCTTTTACAGAATCTCTGCACTGTGCACCTCTCAGCAAAAACAAAGAATGGAAAAGTTTCCCTTTCATTTTCCACACATATACATGTAATAATCAAATCACAATCCTTCACACATAAATTCAAAAGCAAACACATATTTCTATTGGTTAAACATTTCAACCCTTTCCAAATGAAATACATTTCAACCCTTCCCCCAATCTGCCTGTTACCATAGAAACAGGTCATGGAACACTGCACTGAGCATACAGGTCACAAGTTCAGCACACAATGTTGCTAAACAAGACAGCAAGTGTGCTTGACTTTTCAACATATCAGATTATCATATATAATGTTCCTTACAATCAGTTTTTGTTAACCAATAAGAATCATGCCTTTAAAAAACAGAAATATACACCCTACCTTTCAGTGTAGAAAGTTGTTATACAACCAATGATTTCTTGTCTTTTTTCAATTTTTGTTTTTCTTGGATCCACGCACCCAACGCGAGAGGATCCGTGCACCAAACGCGATAGAATGCGCGCACCGTGCGCGCATTCCGCCGTTTTTTTTGTCTTTAAAAGGGGGGCCCCACGGGGTCCTTCTGGGACCCCCTAAGCACCTCTACAGGGTCAGAGTATTTCCACTCTGCCCCCTTTATATGTTTTACACACTTATTCCCCTTGCTTCTTCAACAGTTCCTGGTTTCGAATGGAGACAGACACTCGACAGCCAATTAGCATTCAGCGCGCGATCGGGTGGGTGCGCGCTTGGTTCGGGGAGGGTGCGCATACGGTGCGGGTAGGGTCCGCGGATCCTCCCCAGCCATAGATATATATGTACTTTTAACTCTAATTTTCTCAGGAACTACTGAACGGATTCACACCATTTATGTAAAGGGCACAAGTCTGAACTGAGGACTACCTCTTTGCCAAATTTGGTGTAATTCCGTTCAGCGGTTCGGGCTGTAGCTGCGACAACAGATCCTATGGGAAATTGCATGGGGAAAACGCGTTTTGGGACGCCCCTTTTTTTCTCGGCCCCCGCTTGACGAATCACCACGAAACTTTCAGGGTAGGAGCGGAGCGGAGCTGGCCAAAAGTTTGGAAAATCTCGCGAAGATTCGTCAACCGGCGCCAGACTTATTGGGAATAGAATGTTGCGGATTTCCAATGGAAAATAGGTCCTAACTGTAACTATCTACTGGCGACTGCCAGTAGATTTTATATATATTCAGCATAAGGTTACGAACAGCTCTACAGTAACCACACTGCACTCCAAGGGGTTTTCTTATACGGCTTCCTTTAGTGATGAGTTCACATCAACGCGTTTCGATGGCCTCTCGCCACCTTGTTCACGATAGTGAGCAACCATTCGTTTCTGATTTTTTTTTTTTAAAACACTTATCACAGACGACAAAATTGAGAGACTACCAAATTTTCATCAACACGGTAAAAGGTAGGGAAATGCTGGCACCATTTTGTAATGGTTTTCATTTCATTACATTCTGCCTGTTTTTTCCATTGCCATTCTGAAAAACTGCTTTAATGCAGAGTTTTCAATATCATAAACACATATTATTTCATCATAAGTGTCTTTGCATGGAATTACATAATAATCACATATACCTTTGCGGAAAAATCAAACATTGGTAAATATAAACCTTTCATCATATTTACAAGGTAGTTCATGTTTGAGTATTAATCGGCTAGTGCCTCTTATTACATTTCTTGTTTTTCCTCTCCCATCCTTCTACTATTGGTTAGGAACCATACTATTTCATTAAGGTGCTTATATATACCTTTTTCTTTTTTAATTATTCATTTGTTCACAAAGTGCTAGTGCTTATTAATGTAAACATATGCTCCAGGTTCAGATCTCTCTCAAAGTGCTAGTGCTTCTACTATTGGTTGGGAACCATACTATTTCATTAAGGTGCATATATATACCTTTTTCTTTTTTAATTATTCATTTGTTCACAAAGTGCTAGTGCTTATTAATGTAAACATATGCTCTAGGTTCAGATCTCTCTCAATAAAGTGCTAGTGCTTCTAGTAAATCAATGTGAACAGTTACCACATTAATATTAATTTTTTCATACAGTACTACATAACATTAAAAATGCTTATGTAAAATCTATACTTATTTAAAAAAAAAAAGGAAAGTTCTATTTTTTCAAATGAAAAATCACTTTGAAACATTATTTTATGAGAAGGCTATATTTTCTAAACCTGTGAATCAAAAATTATATATACATGCTCCTAACCCTAAAACCAAAAAACGTCTGAGTCCCTCTTTACATTTTAAAACAATTTAGTTTCCTGTTTAAACAAATAGTCCATTAATGTACGACATCTTTTTTTCCATTTTAACACTGTAGGGAGGTATTAGAAGATTTCTATCCATTATTATCTTCTATTTCCCTCTTCCCTACTTCTTTCAGTTACCTTGACTTTTTACACTTCTAAATTCTATTTCTTTAGCAATCTAAACATTCCTTAGTACAAACAAGTATGTAGGTCTTCATCTACATTCAAGCCTTGTGGTTCATTACAGTCAAACTCCTAAATGTAATAGGTTTCTAATTTACGGAGTTCTCTCTCTCTATCCCCTCCCCGTCTTTTCTTAGGGTTCTCTGCAATACAACTGTATTGTAAACCTGTAGGATCACTTTGATGGAATGTTTTAAAGTGTCTTGCGATTGGATATGTTCTATCCTTATTCACAATCGCTCTTCTATGTTGCAAAACTCGTTTGAACACTGGTAAGGTGGTACTCCCTATGTACATTTTTTGGCAGGGGCATTGTAGAGCTTAGACCACAAAACTAGATCTACATGTTAAAAAGCCTCTAATATTGATGGTTTTATTAAAAAATGTCTTTAAAATGCGTCCGATTCACTCCATGCTGGCATGCCTTGCATTTAAAACACTTTTTAAAACCCATCTTCCGTGTCAGCCATGTGGGTGGTCCTGATTTCTTACTTTCAATGAATTCACTGTTCACAATACGATCCTTTAATGATTTAGATTTGCGAAAACTGATCTCAGGATGTTTCTTCATTTTTGGGCCAAGTACTGCATCATTTTTTACCAAATGCCAGTATTTATTTAAAATGGTTCTAACTTCTCTATGGTTTTTATTGTATGTTGTAATAAACCTGCAATCACCTGGTCCTTGTTTGAAGTTTTTCTTTTTCCTTTGTTCTGACTTTGAGGGTTCGAATTAAACTTTTTTTCTGTCAAGTTTTATTGCTTTTAAGGCTGCCCCCTTTATCACGTCCTGTGAGTAACCTCTTTGTAAGAATCTTTAGCTCATTTCCTCTTCTACTTTTAAATATTCTTCAAAGCTACTACATGTCCTCCTAGCTCTGTGAAATTCACCAAAGGGAATACTCCTAATTAGAGGGGCAGAATGAGCGCTCCCAGCATGTAAGATCGTATTCCCTGAGGTAGGTTTCCTAAAAACATTTTTCTAGTTTTCCATTGACTGCTTTTACTCTTGTATCTAAAAAGTCTGTACAGGATTTGCTATATTGTCCAGTGAATTTCAGATTAAGTACATTACAATTTATCTCGTTAATGAAAGATTCAATTGATGCTTCCGTGCCCTTCCACAGCACGAAAACATCATCAATAAATCGTACCCATAAAAGTATGTTGTCATTCCAATGTTCCAATGGCGGGCCCCTGAGCACCTGCTCCTCCCACCAGCCAAGGTGTAAACTGGCATAACTGGGGGCGAAGCAGGCGCCCATCCCTGTCCCCTGTTCTTGTTGGAACATTTCATCTCCAAACAAAAACATATTTTTGGTTAAGCACCATTGCATCATCTCTAAAATCATTTAGTTGTGTTTAAAGAATCTCAAAGATCTTCTATTCAGATAAAATTCAGTCGCCTTTAAACCATCAGTGTTTCGTATGCTTGTATAGAGAGTAGTAATATCAAGTGTTAATAAAAACATACTATTCTCATCCCATCTAAAATCAAATATACATTTACAAAAAATCAGTAGAATCCTTGATATAAGAGGTTAAGGTCTTCACTATAGGGTTCAAAAAATAATCTATATACTTTGAAGTGTTCTCAAAGAGACTTCCGCATAAAGAAATAATGGGTCTCCCTGGGGGTGACCTGGCATTTTTGTGGACTTTTGGGAGCATGTAAAAAACCGGGAGAGTTGGATTATTTTGTTTAATAAATTTATACTCATCCCAATTTAATAAATCCTCTTCCTTCCATGCATCTAATCTGGCGTGAAATTGTTCTTTTACCAAAATAAACTCTTGCATATCAATCCTCTTATAACATTCAATGTTATTTAATTGAGTAAGGGCCTCCTTTTTTTTTTTTTTTTTTTTAATTTATATATATATATATATCTGTGTGTATATGTATATATATATGTGTGTATATATATATATATATACATATATATATATATATATATATATCTCAATCAAAGGTTACAGGGACGTTCTAGTTAGGTTCACATTTTACCCAAACAAACAAAACCATAGAAATTCAGCAGTTACAGTTATACTTCTAGTTCTATCTATGTTAAAAAACTAAAACTGACACCTTAAAGTTACTTAACAACATCTGTTATACTGTCTTCAGATAAGTATAACTGCTAGATTTCTATGGTTTTGTTTGGGTAAAATGTGAACCTAACTGGAAAGTCACTGTAACCTTTGGATTTTCCAGTGAATTTGTATGGTTTTATTTTTTTTAACATACAATAAAATATATTTGGTTCCACAGGTACCCTCCATGGAGGACTGCACCCCTAGATATAAAAAGTTTTATTTCTTTAATAACTCCAAAACTACTGAACAGATTTATAAAGAGCTCTTTCTGTACCAAGAGCTGGCTTTCTACCAAATTTAGTGTACATCCGTTCAGCAGTTTGACCTGTAGCCATGTCTAAAAATTGCAAACTACCCATAGACATTGCATGGGAAAAAATTGTTTTCGGCCCACCTCCCCTTTTTAGGCCTCGCCTGAGCCAGCGCATGCGCTGCTCTGGCGAGACATTTAGTAAGTGGGCTTTTAAATGTCTGACCACACGCTTTTGCTGGCCTCAAGCTTGCGGTTACGCGTGTGTGCATGCGCATAGCCACCATCTGGCTTTCCTCGCGGCACCCTTACAGCGCCCCTCCCTCCGCCCCTCCACCACCACAGAGCGCGTCCCCGCGATCACTTTCGCTTTCACGGCCACGCGGCCGCGTTACTTTTACGCCCGCGCGGCCAATGCTTGTTTTAAGTGCGTTGGTGTCAACCTGTTTTGCATATATGCAAACAATCCAAAATGACAGATTCAAGTGGATGGTGGTGCTGCTGTTTCCAGGCAAGCTCATTGGACATGCAAATCCTGGCTTTTCCGCTCTAAATGCTTATTTGATTAAACACGACAGACTTGATTCCCTCCCATAAAGATACCTTGATCTGTTTGTCCAGGCGGTGTAAATGTAATTCGTTAGATCTGCAAGGCTGACACAAACCGGAGTGAGTTAAATCAGTCTATCTTAAACCAGAGTGTTATCCAGATACAGATTTCCATCTGCCCCCCCCACCCCCGCCGAAGAAGCTCTTTAGTGAATTCCCTTAGATTATGAAATTTGTGATGAAACCTCTCCGTGCAGTGTTAGCGTACGTTTATTTACAACTCACTTCCCCCCGTTTTTCCAATTAACTCATTTGCACCTCATTTTTATGCATGCTGAGTTTTTCCTGTCAAAGTCAAGTAGCTGTAAATCTCCAATCTATATAGCTGACATTGAAATACATTTAATTTAACCCATGCAGTCCTCATTGCAGCACACGGGCAAAATTATAGTACACCATGTTTTCATAAATTATTACTTTATTCTCATTTTGGGCCATGATTTCTTTGTGTAATGTGTGATCTTCGTGGGAGTATGAAAGCCTGATAAACCAGCCAGCCGTCTGCATTTTGATTAAGGACTGGCTGGAAATTAAGCAGTCTGTATACATTTTTGTTTGGAGGACAGGGATAGAGGTACATAATGTCCTCGAAACATTATAAGAAAATAGCTCTCCGTACTTTATTTTATCTTCAGGGTTGTACATCTAAGAGTTAATATCCAGGTGTCTATTTTGCTAGAGCATAGAGTCCAAATTTGCATAGAGACCCGAATGCTTAGGAAACCGAACGCAATTGCTCGGTCCTGTATTTTAATATTAATTGAAAGTTCACACTTGCTGAGAATTTGCTGTGGTTTTTTTGTAAATACATGGTCACTTTTAAAATAATGATGGTTGATACATGTATAAAATATGAAATATTAACGCACCATGTGCTTGCATGAATCTGTTTTTATAATGCAGTCCTGTATTAATGGAGTCAGTATTCTATTCCTATACTTTTTTGTGCCTGAAGAGGCAAACGGCAGATATTTAAGAATCGGTCTAAAACGGGCCCTTTATAGGAACGTTTGCTAAAAAGCATATGTAGTCAATTAGCTGGATTCACATTCTTTGCATAAATGGGCTACAGTACATTTCACATTAATGCACATCAAGCTTATGTAATTGATTAATATTGAGTAATGACCTTCAAGAATGGCATTACCTCTCCTGGAGAAGCTTGGGCATTTTTCTTTATGCAGAAGTCAAGACCACAATTGATTTTTTTTAGATCAGAAATGTTCATCTCGTAGGCTGCTCAACTGTGTTTTTGCCCCCTCACCAACCCCTTTTTTTATTAAATGAAGCTCATACAGCTATACAAATGCTTTATGCAGCGCTGAAACCCCGGCTAGGCCGCCTCCGAAAAGGGCTCATTAGGTTTGATATTGAGTTATTCCACAGGCAAACCTACACAGGAGAACATTTACTTCTGTTTTGGATCATTAAAAACTGAAAACAGTCTGTGGTTTTTGATTGAATATTTTCGAATAAATACAAATTAGACCAATTAAATGTGGGCTTTGAAAATAATATAAATGATGCACGATTTCATACAAGCCTGCTCTTTAGTGCTGCTTTACAGAGCCACATCTCATTAGGAGCACCCTGCGTAAAACACCCAGGTCTCGCTCTGGGGACCTTATAAGTATTTAGTTATGTAGCACAATATCCTTGGTGCAACAACATCAACTGTTGCATGGCTAAACACTTATAAGGTCCCAAAGGCGAGACCTATTGGCTATGCCAATGCTTGTTGTTTCTCAGCACCTGCTTAACAAATCACCCCACAACTTTCCATGCAGAACGTGAGCACTTTTTTGGAAAATTTCGTGAAGATTCATCAAACGGCGCCAAAGTTATTAGCAAAACAAAAAACACTTTGGTGCCGATCACGATCCGGCAAAAACCGGGTACGAACCGTCGGACGGAGCATATTCTCCGTCCGACGCGTACCCGGTCGTCAAAATATACAAACATGGAATTACGATTCGCACGGGTACACCATTACCGTACGATTCGTAAAAAAGACCGACCGAACAAAAAACACCTACCAATGCGATCCGGGAAAGCGCCGACCTGACGTCGGGACGCACGCAGCCAGCCATTCACGACCCAGGAATCACGATTCGCACCGACGTCACCCCGCACGGTGAATATTTTGCGGCACCCAAAAACTGCCGGGAAATCAGGACGACGCGAACAAGGACCACCAGTACGCGACGGACAGACGGCGACGCGAACAAGGAGGACCAGTACGTGACGGACACACAGGACGACGCCACCAAGGAGGACCCGTACGCGACAGGACGACGCGATCAAGGAGGACCCGTACGCGACAGGACGACGCGAGCAAGGAGTACCAGTACGCGACGGACAGACATGGACCCGAACCTACGAGTCATCCCTGCCCTCATAGCAGTACACCTCCTCTACAGGTTACGACGCAGACGCCGCAGAAGGTCAGAATAACTAAGGGAGGGGGGAAAGTGGGGTGGGGTGGGGGTGGCACGACCAGGGCAGGCCACAAAACAACCACATGAGTGACACACTACACATGGCCTGGACATACCTGACTCCCATGCCCTGGTCACCACGAGGGGGTGGGGGCGTGTCCTGAATAGCCAGCGACCGCCACAACGGAAGTCCGTCACCACGCGAACCGGCAACACAACCAGACCGGTACGTCCCGTACCCACGCCTGAAGAGCGTGGGTACGAGTCGGACCACGCCCACACACGTCACCCCAACAATGGCGGGACGGATCGCACCCACGTGGCAAAGGCCTGGGTACGGGCCGCACAAACATCACATAGCGTGGGGACGGATATGTACGGACCCTACCCCCACCCCGTATGCAAGGAGCGTACCCCCCAGCCCAACAGTGTAAGAACGACCCGTACCCCCACCCGCGGACGTACGGAGCGTACCCCCCATGCCAACAGTGTAAGTACGACTCGAACCCCCACCCACGAATGCAAGGAGCGTACCCCCCAGCCCAACAGTGTAAGTACGACCCGTACCCCCACCCGCGAATGCAAGGAGCGTACCCCCCATGCCAACAGTGTAAGAATGACCCGTACCCCCACCCGCGGACGTACGGAGCATACCCCCCATGCCAACAGTGTAAGTACGACTCGAACCCCCACCCACTAATGCAAGGAGCGTACCCCCAGCCCAACAGTGTAAGTACGACCCGTACCCCCACCCGCGAATGCAAGGAGCGGACCCCCCTGCCCAACAGTGTAAGTACGACCCGTACCCCCACCCGCGAATGCAAGGAGCGTACCCCCCAGCCCAACAGTGTAAGTACGACCCGTACCCCCACCCACGAATGCAAGGAGCGTACCCCCCAGCCCAACAGTGTAAGTACGACCCGTACCCCCACCCGCGAATGCAAGGAGCGTACCCCCCAGCCCAACAGTGTAAGTACGACTCGAACCCCCACCCACGAATGCAAGGAGCGTACCCCCCTGCCCAACAGTGTAAGTACGACCCGTACCCCCACCCGCGGACGTACGGAGCGTACCCCCAGCCCAACAGTGTAAGTACGACCCGTACCCCCACCCGCGGACGCACGGAGCGTACCCCCAGCCCAACAGTGTAAGTACGACCCGTACCCCCACCCGCGGACGTACGGAGCGTACCCCCAGCCCAACAGTGTAAGTACGACCCGTACCCCCACCCGCGGACGCACGGAGCGTACCCCCAGCCCAACAGTGTAAGTACGACCCGTACCCCCACCCGCGGACGTACGGAGCGTACCCCCAGCCCAACAGTGTAAGTACGACCCGTACCCCCACCCGCGGACGTACGGAGCGTACCCCCACCACACCAGTGTCAGTAGACTCGTACCCTCACCTCTAATGCAGTGTGCGTAACCCCACCGTGTATGTGCCAAGCGCACATATCCAGAAATCGGAGGTGTGTGTGCAGACTCCACCCAGCAGTGCCCTGAGACAGGAGGGGTGGGTGTGGAGTCCTCCCAGCAGTGCCCTGACACAGGAGGGGTGGGTGCAGAGTCCTCCCAGCAGTGCCCTGACACAGGAGGGGTGGGTGCAGAGTCCTCCCAGCAGTGTCCAGACCCAGGAGGGGTGGGTGCAGAGTCCTCCCAGCAGTGTCCACACCCAGGAGGGGTGTAACACATGTGTGTGATGCCACAATTACCCACATCCATACTGCCTACAAGGGAACATGTCCCCATGAACTCATGTCAACTGACTCCACACACAAGTACAGTGATCAGCAAGGATGCCACGATTGTTGCAGGTGGAGACATGGCCATGCATGCATGGCCAAAGTAGAAGGGCTCCGTCACACACACAGCTCATGTAGACACAGCTCTGCGCTAAACATTGGGAACACCCTGCAGGGAAGAAACTGGGTACACAGAGGAAGGAATACACCCTGGGACAATTGAACCATGCAGTAACTGCTGACATGACCTAAGGAAGTTAGCCAACACCTTGTGATGGCACACAGATCCTAGGGTGGCCCCAAAGAGCAGAACACTACTACAAATCCCACACACCCAAAGCCTTAAACACCACCCAAAACAATGTAGCAGCCCCACCAACACCAATACCACCATAGCAGGAGTGTGATAATGAAAAAAAAAATAAAGCTTTAATCAGCATGAGCACAATGTCCGTGGATCAACGGCAGTTCAAAGTCAACAAAGGCCATAGGGCAGTCAATTATTCCCAGCTGCATGGGGGACACAGTGGGATGTGTGTCCCCTACCTTGCCTGCACAGTCAAATGCCATCGTCTTCCATACTGGTGAGGGCATCAGGGGGGGGGGAAGCAACAGGCACCGCAGGGACATCAGGGCAAAGGGGCGGCGTTGTGGGTGCAGGGATGGAGGACTCAACCACAGGGGGTGTGTCATGGCCAAAGGCGGAGGCCAGGATGGCACTACACACCTTAGCAAGGTCCTCCAGGGACTCCCCTGCACCCGAAGGGACCTCAGGCCCCAAGGAGGGGGGGGGTTCAGAGGGATGGGTTGCAGCGCCACCGGGGGAGGGTGGAGACAGGGGGGGAGACTCAACCACCCTGACCGAGGACTTCCTTGACCGCTTGCGTGGTGGCGTAACTGTGGGGCTCAAGGACAGAGCGGCCATGAAGGAGTCCTTGGGGGAGATGTGGCCAGGAGAGCTGAGGGGAGGGGATTTGGAGGGAGTGGATTGTGTGGAATGCGGACTCCCACTCTGGCTGCGTGTCACACGTTTGCCCCCCGACCCAGTGGGTGTGCCTATCTCACCCTGTGTGTGCGTGTCAGGAGGAGTGCGGTGGATCTTCCCTGCTGGTGTGGTGCCTGTGTCTGTTGTGGTGGGTGCATGCCGACGTCTGGGTGTACGTGGGACAGGCATGGAAGTGGGAAGTGTGGATGGGGCAGGGGTAGGTGGGGGGAGGTCGCGCTGCAGGAGACCCACTGCTGCAGTCAGTGTGGAGTCTAGGGACCTCAGCAAGTTGCGTTGGTCAGCCTGCAAAGAATGAATGCCCTCCAAGAATGCCTCGATGTTGCTGAGGGTTTTCCCGTGGGAATGGAGGACATTCAGGATCGCAGCCTGACCAACCTGCATTTGCCGCTGGATGTCCATAGACTCAGCATTGGCGGCAGCAGTGGAGACAGGGGCAGGGGGTGCGGTGCCTGGCAGGAAGGAGACATGCGGTGACCGGGCACGCTGGGAAGGGACACGAGCAAGTGGGAGGCGGTTGGTGGGAACTGAGGGGGCGGTGGCAGGTGTTGTTCCACTGTCAGCTGCTGGTGCAGCCTCCGCCAACTCTGAGACATCCTCCTCGGACCTGTCAGCTTCGTAGTCTGATGTGCCAGTCGACAGGTCCTCGGCCACACTATCCTCCGCCTCTGTCCCACTCGATGTGCCAGCCCCGATGTCACGGCTGCCACTGGTGCTCGGTCCCTCCGCCTGGTCCGTGTCCATGTCTCCCTCTGTGTCCCCCGACGATGCTGT
Source organism: Triturus cristatus (assembly GCF_964204655.1). NCBI lineage: Eukaryota > Metazoa > Chordata > Amphibia > Caudata > Salamandridae > Triturus > Triturus cristatus. Next base: position 794,856,408 of record NC_140583.1, on the reverse strand, counting down.
GGGCAGGGTGGAGAGACAGAAATTAATCAGACACCTGTACACATCTGTCACATGAGTCCAATCTACATAGTCAACATTGCATAGCCTGAAGAGGCAGATCCCTAACATCTGCAAAACAAGGTACCGATGTAGGGCATGAAACACAGTTGGTTGAGCCACCATGCCACTGAAATACCATGGAGAGCATGAGACAATAGCTGATGACAGGAAACGGAGTCTGACATAGCACCCAGGCCCTGGGGACAATCCTGCACTGCCTCTGCACCACACAGCGTTTGTGAAAATACCTATGACCAGGGACAATATCCATGAACTTGAGACACATGCTGCATAGGTAATGCTGCAAACATGCCCAACATAACTCGGTCACTGCACCTTGCGTGTGTGTCCAGTAACATCACACACTGTCCAGACCCAGCAATTAGGAATCAGGATTTGACACATAGGCATTGCCCGCCCCAAGCAACCCCCACACGATGCTAATTGCTGAGACACAGGTGGCACCAACATCTCATAGTCTGGGTGATAAACACAGTGGCAGGCAAAAGGCAAGATTGGACGCAAATCAGCAAAGGTGCGCCTGTACAAATAATGAGGTACCAGTGCCCATCCTCAGATGAGTATAACAAGACACACAGGCACTGGCAACTGTGAGTATGAAGAGGGACAATCAGGTCAGGCTGCACAGTGGACACCTGTACATAATAGCACGTCTATATACATGGTGACAGGGGACAATGGCACAGAGCACAACCTACGCTGTAGACAGTGAGAGTGTCCACGTTGATGATGACACAAACAACACTGAGGATAAGGTGCCCCAGGGGACAGTATTGGGCACGCAACTACATGCTACTGAATGGCTGAATGGGAATGACTGCTACACACGTCACCATCCCTGCACTATGCGTAGCGCACACTCATGCACATCATGTCACAGGCCACTACATAGGACATGCGCGCTGTAAGGCATGACACATGAGAGACCAACTCCCATGTCTGGAGCCAGCATCAGTGCCAACTGACATGGAACCCACATGCAGTGAACTTGACAGTTCACAGGCAAGGTCCCACAACCTGTTACCCACCACTACCACCCATGATGCTACAGTCATTGTTCTCGTGGACAAAGCGCCAGCCTACATTACCTTGTGAAGGAGTGACTACACACAGACCAGGGAACACATTGCAAGGAGGGGAAGGGTGGCAGGGGCGCAGCGCTACACTTGGGCAAACTGGATGGGCACAGCACCTTTAAACCCTGCCAGTGAATGAATGCCACTGTGCCCTTACAAATGCCGGTGACACACAACAAACGCACATGTACCTACCCCCGTCCGCCTGCTGCATCGCCTGTAAGCGCCTCTCCAGGTCTGGAAAGACCACCGGCAGCACACGCCTGTGGAGGTGGGTCAGACGGCGGCGGCCGCGGTTCTTGTGGCTCTCAGGTGAGTCCCCCAGCAGGAGCCGTGCAATCCTCCGCGTCCAGCACCGGATATCCTGCCAGCGTTTCCTCACCTGGGACAGGCTCCGCCTCCGACCATCCACACGCCTCACGGCACTGACGGCGGTCAGCCAGATCTGCTCCTTGGCAGAGGCGCCTACCTGTGAGGAAGTACAAGTGACACCACATCAATACACCAGCCACATGTCACAGAGAGACATATGTGAACATAATAGCTGGTTACTACATGGCATGTAATGCAGCCAACGCATTGCACCTCTGTCATAGGGACATCATCCTCTGGTGAGGGAAAAGGCAGTACGTGCCATAGTGGGTACTCAGGTGGAATGATGGCAATGTCACAATCAATGATCAAGGCTCACACTGTGCATCACACCCACCCCTCCTGTCTCAGGGCACTGCTGGAAGGACTCCACACCCACCCCTCCTGTCTCAGGGCACTGCTGTGAGGTATAGGCCCCCACCCCTCCTGTCTCAGGGCACTGCTGGAAGGACTCCACACCCACCCCTCCTGTCTCAGGGCACTGCTGTGAGTTATAGGCCCCCACCACTCCTGTCTCAGGGCACTGCTGGGTGGACTCTGCACACACACCTCCTTTCTCAGGGCACTGCTGGGAGGACTCTGCACACACCCCTCCTGTCTCAGGGCACTGCTGGGAGACATCAGGCACCCCCCCCTGGTACCCCCCCGACAGTACATGGCATGTGTGTCACACCGGGTCACAATGCCTGAAGACACAGTCACAACATAGGGACAGTCTGTGGCAGTGGCCTATGCACTCACCTGATACCCTGGTCGCCCATACAGCATGGGGTACTGTGGGAGGATCACATCCAGCAGAGCCATGTTCTCCTCCAGGGTGAATGGCTGTGTCCTCTCCACAGCCCTTGACATGTTTCCAGGGAATCAGTAGCAGCAGCTTGGTCGACAAATGCAAAGATGTGCAGGCAAGTAATCCCTCATGGGACCTGGCTGCCTTATATGTGGCCTTCTGCCCAGTCTCATGCACAGGAGTACAGAGTGATTGGTCACTCACATTTGCATCCTATGTTTCCACCAATCCCTTCAAACCTAGCAGTCTGTGGGTTCTCTATCGGTTTCATTCTCCTGCATGATGTCAGCCCCACAAACACATTGCAACAAAGTAGAAGAATTCCAACTGACTTCTGCTGTGCACCTTCCAGAACAAAATCGAAATTTGAACCTGGTCGCCATGACAACCAGCATGCATGTAGGCCTTAATACTTGTCCCCTATGTAATTAGGAGAATCACACACAGGTACGGTGCGTTTCCGGGCCCTAGGGCACCCCAAAAGCATGGCAACGGCCCGTACATGCATGCCTACGTTCAAAATCACTATGGGTCTGCACGCGTATGCGTACACGTAGTGGTACGGACCGTACACACGCATGTACGCTCACTATCACTATGGGTCTGCACGCGTATGCGTACACGTAGTGGTACGGACCGTACACTCGCATCTACGCTCACTATCACTACGGGTACACAGACCCGTAGTGATAGTGAGCGTACATGCGAGTGTACGGTCCGTACCACTACGTGTACGCATACGCGTGCAGACCCATAGTGATAGTGAGCGTAGATGCGAGTGTACGGTCCGTACCACTACGTGTACGCATACGCGTGCAGAACCATAGTGATAGTGAGCGTACAGGCATTTGTACGGTCCGTACCACAACGAGTACGCATACGCGTGCAGACCCATAGTGAGAGGGCCGTACACTCGCATGTACGCTCACTATCACTATGGGTCTGTGTACCCGTAGTGATAGTGAGCGTACATGCGAGTGTACGGTCCGTACCACTACGTGTACGCATACGCGTGCAGACCCATAGTGATAGTGAGCGTACATGCGAGTGTACGGTCCGTACCACTACGTGTACGCATACGCGTGCAGAACCATAGTGATAGTGAGCGTACATGCGAGTGTACGGCCCTCTCACTATGGGTCTGCACGCGTATGCGTACTCGTTGTGGTACGGACCGTACAAATGCCTGTACACTCGCCATCACGATGGGTACACATACGGCAGCACTCCCACAGTGATTGGGGAACATACACAGGCCCTCTTAGCAGCAGTACGCCGGTTTGTACACATCACTGTGGTGATAGTCGACACACAGGTAGGAATAGGGCGGACATACTTGTCCATGGATGGACATACTTGTCCAGGAATGGACATCTAGGCATCGTCTGTGCATTACTACATGTGTGGGGCACAGGTGTGACAGGCTGTGATGTGGAACATGCCTCCTGAGTGGAGAAGGCACCAGATGTATGATGAGATGTGTACAGGTGTACTGTGTGAGGGTGCAATGTGTGCCAGGCATGCCCTTGACTCCTTTGACATGTGTGCATGTCGTACTGCGCACTTGGGGTGAGCGTCACTGGCATGGCACGGACACCAACACACGGAAGTGTCCCATGATGGCCGGTACAGGGGTCATGAAACCTGACTTGTCACTACCCACAGTGCACAATGTGACTATGTCATTTATGTGTCCGGGATTTACATCAGGTTGATGTTGTAGCACCCTCAAAAGCTGCAGCCGTTGCAGCAACCAACATGTGTCTGTGTGTAGATTATCATTGCACACTGTTCCGCACACCATGCCACATGTGGTGTCTGATGTGAGGTGCACATGTATGCATGGGACACGGAGTAGCGTGACAAGGCCATGTCAGCATCCTCACAAGGAATGTGTGGTGAGTCATGACATGTGCACCTTCATGGCAAGGTGTGTGGGCAGGCCTAGTGTAATGTCATGTGACCTGTGGCTCAAGTGTTCCGCTGCCAGTCTCTGCAATCAGCATCACACTTCTGCTGATGTGTGGGTGTATGTCACTTCTGTCTTGCGTCGGGCTGTTCACTTGCACTGGGACACAGCTATTCCCATGGCGTGGCATGGGGAGGTTCTCAATCACCGTGTGTGGCTGGGTCTTGGAAGGAGTGTCACCTTGCATCCATACGTGTCCTGGGCATGTAGCACATGCCTGACTCCCTATGTGGCATGTGTGTATTGGCTGATTTACATGTGCTCAGTAGACATGAGTTGTTCTCGTAGTGCACTCACTCTTCCTTGTCACTTCCAAATTACTGCAGAGCGCCTCCTGTTGCCCGAAGAATTCCAGACTTGGCCACCATGCAGGAGAATGACAGGATCCGGCTCTACCGCTTCACCCAACCGTTGATTCTGGAGCTGACGGCGAGACTGGCACCACACCTGCAACCGCAGCACAGGTATCCTACGGCACTGACACCCCAGCTGAAGGTAATGGCTGCCCTACATTTCCTTGCCACGGGTACCTTCCAAAATACCATAGCTCATGTTGGTGGCATGTCCCAGAGCATGTTCAGCGGTGTGCTGCATGATTTCTTGGAGGCCATGTTGATTCACCTGGATGACTTCATCAAGTTCCCAACCCCTGAACAGATGACTGAGGTCAAGCGTGGATTCTATGCCCTGGGAGGGATGCCCCATGTCATTGGGTCCATAGATGGGACACATGTAGGTTTGGTACCACCACACGCACGGGAGGTGGCGTACCGCAATCGGAAGCACTACCACTCCATCAATGCCCTTGTGGTGTGTCTGTCCAACATGGTGATTTCACATGTCTGTGCTCGTTTTCCAGGATCAGCACACGATGCCTACATCATGAGGCGTAGCGGGATGCCTGATATGATGATGCAGCTGCGCAACGAACGTGCATGTGTTGTTGGTGGGTACAGTCTGTCTGTCCTGTATTCTGTTTGGCCGAGCAGCACTACCGCTTCGCCTGTTCTAACGATATCCATGTGCTTTCCATTTAGGGGACGCTGGCTATCCCAACATGCCTTGGCTGCTGACACCTCTCCGCAACCCCATCACGCCGGCCCAGCTCCGCTACAACACCGCCCATGGCCGGACAAGGCGAGTGATAGAGAGGACGTTTGGCATGCTGAAGAGCCGATTCCGGTGCCTCCACAAGACCGGCGGCGCACTCCCATATGCCCCGGCGAAGGTCTGCAAGATCTTCATGGTCTGCTGCATGCTGCACAACATGGCAGTTGAAAGAGCTGTGCCCCTCATCCTGGATCAAGATGACGAGGACCATCCACCCGTGGAGGACGAAGGGCTTGGCAATGGGGCTAGTGATGTGGAGGATGTGGAGCCGCAAGAGGACATCCGGACTCGCCTCATACGCGACTTCTTTGCTTAGTGGTGAGTACCAGGGTCTGAGTGTGCACGCATTGGTCCCCGTGTGGCATGCGTTGTGATGTGTGTCTCCACCTGCATGTATGGCACGTGGGTCAGAGGTGTGTGTGGGTGTGTCACTGGAGTGATGGTGGCAGTGATGGTAGTATTTCCCCAGACATAATTGTGACATAGCATGTTGTCATACATACATGTGTCGAGTACATGCACATGCAAGTGGCTGTGCTTCTTGTGGCTGACTTCTTGTGTGTCTCTCTTCCCCAGGTACCTGCGCATGCCGTTTGCTGGTTGCATTGTTGTGGCACTGCTATTCCTCATGGACATGGCATCGTGGGCTGACTCAGCGTTACAGGCACGGACACGTTTGGAAGTCTCCATGGGGTAAGGGATGCATCTGGGGTGTATTGGGTGTGGCAGTTGTTCACGATGTGTGCACACTGCCCCGGTCGGGGTTTGGGTCCTCTGCAGACATGTGGCATCCCCATGGGACACGACATGCAGCTGGGTACACCTGAATAGATGGGCTGCCTGGTTGTCAGTCATCAGTGATGGGATGGTGGATTGTGATGAAGGCATCAATGTGTGTGACACTGCCCTCGGACACATCCGGTTAACATTGTCTTGACATGGCGTGGGACTTCCACATCAGCGGATGTATGGTGTATGGCAGGCTCTCCGTGAGCAGCTGTGGGTATTTAGCTATTATCCGACACTTGTGTGCCAGTTCCATGGCTATCACGCATTTGTGCTGCAGAAGGGGGGTGCCAGTGTTGGAGCCACATGTTACTCCACATGATGTGTTCATGTGTACTTCAAGTTGCCTCTGCAATCCCAAACACATGACTATTAAAGGTGTCCCTATGCCTCCAAGGTGCCTCTTCTCAGTCAATGCTGGTGTGTTGGCACGGTGCATCCTGCATGTCTGGCATGGTATTCCCTGATTGTGGCTATGTGTCAATGTGTCGAGTGGCAAGATGCAAGCTGTGTGTGTGTGCTGAGACTGTGTAATGGGCATGATGTCCATGACTGTGTGGGTATTGTGACATGTGCCATCCCCATGCATCCAACGTTATCCATGACCCCATTCTCTGCATCCACCGGACTCAAGCTTGCAGGACATGGTTCTGCCACCTGTCTACACGTACCTGGGTGCCCCCCAGGACACGGGCCAGGATCCCTGACCTCTGCGCATGACTGTTGCTGTACTCAATGTGTCTGTCAGCACGGTTGTTCGGCCACCCCCTCAGCTGGTTCTGACCATCACGGGTGTGTATGGTGCTCCATGTCTGTCTTGCCTAGAAAACTGTGACCCATGTGTCCTGTGCCAGACTCAGGCCCCAGGGTGTGGATGGTTGAAGTGAACAGATGACTCAGGCATGTTTAGACTGTACAAGACACATGTTAGGTAATAATGCTACCAGCAGGCATCTACTCTTAATAGTGTGATTTATTATTGGGGGGGGGGGGCCAAGTGAGGGCCTTTCCGGGATTAGGGAATCCAAAGTTCAGTAGGGGAGTTGGTGTCCTTGCCATTGGAAATCCTCAGAGTCCATGCCACAGTCTTTGTCAACATTGGTCAGCCAGTGACCAGCAGGGCCATGTGGCAGAGAATGTCTCTTGATGCTGTGATGCTGTTGCTCCAGTGGGCCAGGTGCCAGGCCAGGTGTCCTGGGAGATGGTGATGTAGCAGCCACCCTCACGGTCCTTTCCGTGGACGACCCGGCTTCCTGCGGGGAACCTCAGCAGCAGGCCGTGACGACGTCTGGGATGCTCCGTCGGATGTTTCCTCCTCCTCCTCATGATCCCTCCCTGTGGGTGGTGATGTTCTCCGCCTTCTGGCACAGGGAGGGTCGGCCATGGTGTCGGCCATCCGACGGAGTTCAGCGTGAATCCCCTGGGACGCCGTCACTTGCTCAGCCTGTCTGTCCTCCATCCTCCGTTGGTGTAGCTGTAGACAGGCTATTAGCTCCGCATGTTGCTGGGCCTGCTGGACCTTGATCCCCTCGAGGACGGACACAACCTGGGCCATGCCCGTGGTGTCCTGCCGGTATGAGTCCAGGATGTTACGGACATGGGAAAATACCGGATCCCCAGCCAACTGGTCAGGCTCGCGCCTCCGCCGCTCTCCACTCCCACCACCCCTGCCCACTTGCGTCTGGCCTGCACTTGTGGGCACATGGGGTCTCCGGGACCCCTGAGGGGTGGCATTGGCGTTGTCGCCTGCCTCCTCCTGGGTGCCCGGGACACCGTGTCCCTCCTGGCGAGCCTGGCTGCATTGTGGTGTTGGGGCAGGGATCCTGGGTGTCTCCTGGGATGTGGCAGGAGTGGGGGTGGTGGTTGGCACGGTTGTACCTGACGCAGGTGCTGCAGGTGGTTGGACACCAGAGGGGCCAGGTCGGTCGGGGTCGTCCGCAGAGTGCTGAGAGTGGTCGCTGCCGGTGGGATCGGTCTCCTGCAGATCCGGGTCCTGTGAGTGTTCCCCCCCAGTGTTGGGGGGTGCAGCACGACGTCGACCTGTGTGTGAGAGAGACAATGTTACTTTTGATCCATGCAACATCCATGTTTCATCCGTTTCAAAGTTGGCACATTTCCTCTTGGAATTAGGATCTGTCTTGCATTCCACTCACAGTGCACTTGTGCATGTGTGTGTCCCTTGGGCACCAATTTGTCCCCTTTAACTATGTGTGGCACAGTCTTACTTGCTGCGTCAAGTGTGACTGCAGTCAGCAGTGGAGTGTGCATGTGTGCCGAGCTATGCGTTTGCGCCTTCCTTGTAGCACTGTACATGTGCACATGGAGTGGATCCACACACTTATATGATGCAGGTGGCTGTCCTTGTGCTCGTGTACAGGTTGTAACATGGCCCTGCGTTTTGCCATGATGAAGAGGGGGGGTTCTGGCACTGGCCACCCTTGTCTACATGCACGCAGTCCACCTGCTGACGAGCAGACATTCCCACACACCAAAGGACTGATTTGTTCTCCCTGTGTCTCCCTCCTTCTCTGATCCCCTCTCCCTCCCTCTCTGTCCCCCTCTCCCTCCCTCCGTGTGTCAGCCTCCTCCCTCTGTCCGTCTCCCTCCCTCTCAGTCCCCCTCTCCCTCCCTCTCTGTCCCCCTCTCCCTCCCTCTCTGTCCCCCTCTCCCTCCCTCTGTGTCCCCCTCTCCCTCCCTCTCTGTCCCCCTCTCCCTCCCTCTCTGTCCCCCTCTCCCTCCCTCTGTGTCCCCCTCTCCCTCCCTCTCTGTCCCCCTCTCCCTCCCTCTCTGTCCCCCTCTCCCTCCCTCTGTGTCCCCCTCTCCCTCCCTCTGTGTCCCCCTCTCCCTCCCTCTGTGTGTCAGCCTCCTCCCTCTGTCCATCTTCCTGTGTCTCCCTCCCTCTGTGTCCCCCTCTCCCTCCCTCTGTGTGTCAGCCTCCTCCCTCTGTCCATCTTCCTGTGTCTCCCTCCCTCTCAGTCCCCCTCTCCCTCCCTCTGTGTGTCAGCCTCCTCCCTCTGTCCATCTTCCTGTGTCTCCCTCCCTCTCAGTCCCCCTCTCCCTCCCTCTGTGTCCCCCTCTCCCTCCCTCCGTGTGTCACCCTCTGTCACCTTGGCCCAGCTTCCTGGGCACACACTGTTAGCAGATCTTTGAGTGGCCCTTGGCCTGTTGATGTGAGTTTGTTTCTGATCTCCAGGCACCCATTTTGTCTGCTGTGTGTCTGTGCGCTGCTGCTGTGGTTGTGTGTGCTGCCACTCTTTCACACTGTTGGCTGTTCATTAGCTGCTGGCATGTGCAAAACAGTGCCTTCACCCCCATGTGTTGATGCAAGGCATCCGCCATTTGCTGGCAAGTCATTCCTGTGTTGGGACACAGTGTTTGTCTGGCTGTGACCTAGGCCATATGGGCAGAGGGCATTGTTGTCTGCTTTGGAGTCGCACTATGTGATTCTTGGTGCCCAGCCTCCCGCCATCCGGGTTACCGTGTCATGTGTTGTTGTCTTCTGTGGCCTGTGACTTGACATTGTCCAGCTGGGTGCATGGGGCATGGTGGCAGCAGTGGCATGTGCCTGCTCATGGAGTGTGGTTGAGTAATGCGATGGCTTGTGGTGGTTGCGTGCCTGTTAGTAATTTTGTTTGTGGTTGCAGTTCCCCCCATGTGACGTGCGTTGTTTGTGTACTCACCCGGGTCTCGGAGTCCTTCTACTCCTTCAACTGCCTCCACCGGCAGTATGGCCATCACCCTCTCCTCCCAGGGATGGTACTGTACGGGTCTGCGGGAGGGCCCTCCTCCGGTGGCGTTGGCCTGGTCGTGTTCCTCCTGTCTCTTGGCTCTGACCCTCCTCCGCAGATCGTACCACCTGTTCTGGCAATCCTGCTTGGTCCTCCTGGTGTCCGCAACAGCATTCACAGCATCGACGATGGTCTGCCACATGGCTGTTTTGGCTGCCTGGCTGGTGCTTCTGACCAATGTTCCAAAGATCTGTGGCTCGACTCTGAGGATTTGATCAACAAGGACCTCCAACTCTCGGTGACTGAACTTTGGATTCTTGGTAGTGGGCATGGTGAGGGGTGTGGGTGGGGATGGTGTGGGTGTGGGGGGTGTGTGGATGTTGGGGGGGGGTGTGGATGGTTGTGTGTGTGTGTGAATGTGATGAGAGGGTGTTTGTGAGGGTGGTCGTGTGAAGGTGTGCAAGTGTAAGATGTGGTGTCGCTTGTAGTCTGGTTCTGTGGTGTCTGGCAGCAGTGGGTCTGTTGCAAAGGCTCATGGTTTGTGTGTGTGGGCCCTTTTTATTGGTCCATGGGTGGGTGTGGCAGTGTTTGAATTTTGGGTGGGTGTGTTATAAGGAGTGGTGGTGTATTGGGCCTCTGTTTGTTTTTGACAGTTGCAGGTCAGTGATTGTGTTATTTTAGTGGTTGTTGGCCATGTTTAGTGGCTGTGTGCCTTTCGAATGGTGTATTGTTGAGTTGTTTTGTTTTGTCCTTGTTGTGTACGTGCGTTTTGAGCGTGTGTACGGTGTGTACATGGGCCATTTGGTTGTACGATTTGGTCCTTGTGTGTGGCTTTGCACGACTCGTACATGCGGTTGTGATGTTGGGGCATGGGGTGCGCTCCGTACTTAGGAGGTTGTGTTGGGGGTGCGCCAGGAACGTACTGGGGTGGGGGTACGACTGGAACGTACTGGGGTGTACATGGACGGTGGTACGACACGTACAGGGGTGGGGGGGTGTACATTGACGGTGGTACGACACGTACTGGGGTGGGGGTACGACTGGAACGTACTGGGGTGTACATGGACGGTGGTACGACACGTACAGGGGTGGGGGGGTTTACATTGACGGTGGTACGACACGTACTGGGGTGGGGGTACGACTGGAACGTACTGGGGTGTACATGGACGGTGGTACGACACGTACAGGGGTGGGGGGGTTTACATTGACGGTGGTACGACACGTACAGGGGTGGGGGGGTTTACATTGACGGTGGTACGACACGTACTGGGGTGGGGGGGTTTACATTGACGGTGGTACGACACGTACAGGGGTGGGGGGGTTTACATTGACGGTGGTACGACACGTACTGGGGTGGGGGGGTTTACATTGACGGTGGTACGACACGTACAGGGGTGGGGGGGTTTACATTGACGGTGGTACGACACGTACTGGGGTGGGGGTACGACTGGAACGTACTGGGGTGTACATGGACGGTGGTACGACACGTACAGGGGTGGGGGGGTTTACATTGACGGTGGTACGACACGTACAGGGGTGGGGGGGTGTACATTGACGGTGGTACGACACGTACTGGGGTGGGGGTACGACTGGAACGTACTGGGGTGTACATGGACGGTGGTACGACACGTACAGGGGTGGGGGGGTGTACATTGACGGTGGTACGACACGTACAGGGGTGGGGGGGTGTACATTGACGGTGGTACGACACGTACTGGGGTGGGGGTACGACTGGAACGTACTGGGGTGTACATGGACGGTGGTACGACACGTACAGGGGTGGGGGGGTGTACATTGACGGTGGTACGACACGTACTGGGGTGGGGGTGTGGCTCGAACGTACTGGGGTGTAGGTACACGGGGGGTACGACACGTACTGGGGTGGGGGTGCGACTGGAACGTACTGGGGTGTACATAGACGGTGGTACGACACGTACAGGGGTGGGGGGGTTTACATTGACGGTGGTACGACACGTACTGGGGTGGGGGTACGACTGGAACGTACTGGGGTGTACATAGACGGGTGGGGGTATACATATACGGGGGGTACGTGTCGGACGTACGGGGGCTGGGGGGAGTGTTGGGCGCGTATGCGGGCACATGTCTCCATGGTTGCTATTGGTGTTCGGTGCGGACGGTGTTTTTTCCATACGGTTGTAGGCTCGGACGCACGGGATGGATCGTGATTCCTCGGTCGGACTTGGATTTTTACGTTTGTAAGGTAAATCGTCCGAGGACGTGTCGGACACATTTTCCGACCCGAGGACGTGTGGGGAATGATTCCCGGTGCGGGTCGTATGGACTTTTTACCATGCGAATCGTGATTGCCAGTTCGTACGGCATTTGTACGATTCGTACGGTAAAAAGACCCGATACGAGTCGCACGGGGAAATTTTTTGCCGGATCGTGATCGGCACCCATGTCTATGGAAAAAGTTGGTCCCAACTATAATTAGCTACTGGCTAGCTCCAGTAGGTAAATAATATGTAAATATTTATATTTCACTGAGAAAACCAAAGGTTAAAGAAACGTTATACTTAGGCGAAAGTGTAACGTTCTAAACTCTAAAAACCACACAAATTCACCATTTGTAATCATCTCAAGTAACTGTAACTTGTGGTCTCAGGTAACTATAACTCGCACCTCCTCCATGCATTTTTTGCTCGTCAAATGTTGCAGTGATATTATCAATGATGTCATAGAAGATGTCATGAGGGATGTCATATGTGGATTAATTAGCTGAGCATGGCAAGGGTACGAGTTATAGTTACCTTAGAGCGCAAGTTCTAGTTACTTAAGATAACTATAACTGGTGAATTTCTCCGGTTTTGATAGTTTAAAACGTTATGTTTTCACCTAACATAACGTTACTTTAACCTTTGGGTTTTTTCCAGTGAATTTCTAGGTTTTTGTTTTAACGTAAAGTAATTTTTTATTATCAGTAAATCCAGCCTTCAGCCTTGCTCCTGTGTGCTGCAGGTGGGGGTTGGCCACAGGGCCTGGCTGCCTTCTCTCCACCCAGCACCCTATTTATAAATCAGATCTATCATCTTTCTATAAAAAATAGCAATTATTTTAAGCAAATGTATATTTCAGTAATGTACACAATACAATGTTTAACATTATTGATTACTTAAAAAAATCTTAAAGAAAGTTTTATTAAACTACATGTCTGTGAGTCTTTTTTTAAAATAGTTCTTATATATTTGGAGTGATAAATGTGAAAATGATTATTCTAAGATATTATTTTTGCAGTAAAAAAAGTAGATCTTGTTTTTATTTTTTAACATTTAACACCCCCCAAAAATGCTAAAAATAACCACATACAGGCTTGGTCTTGTATACAGGCTTTGTCATACTGTATCACATATACTATAACTAGCCCCTAGATGGCTCTGTAATCCCAGCTGTAGAGCAAAACCTCCCACCTTGGAAATGCTTTAAAAAAACATTGTTTAAAAAAAAAAAAAGGTACATTCTCCTGGGGTTATTGTTCAATGACCCAAGAGACTTTCAGTGTTTTTTTAGGTTGCTGAGGGGCTGTAGAACTTCCCAAATTCCCTCTCCCCCAACCGCAACTTTAATAACAAAGTTAGGGTGATGTCCCTGTCCCTTCTAGGGACATCACCAAAACAAAATATAGCTAAATTGCCCTCCCATGGCATTATGACATGCTCCTTGGAGGACTAGTGAATAATAAACGAGTGTCTGAGTCTGCTCATTTATTATTAACTTTGTCTTTATCATTTTGTTTGTGGGTGTCTTTGTTTAGTTACCGGCCACAGGAGATGGGCCCCGCTCCCTGTTACACTAATAGTGCATTCCCCCCACCACCTGGCCCACCCAAGGGGTTAATTTTAAACTCTTAGGAGCCAGCGTTTTAAAAATGTTTTGCTGTGGATTTGTGTATCCACAGCGAATTTGCTGCAAATCTTTTAAGAATAAACTATTTTGGGGCCTCAGTGGGTTCCCTCTGGGACCCCACCACCAAGCCTTAAGAGGTCAGAGTATCCATATCCTGCTCCTTGTGTGTATTTATTAATTTTTTATATTATTTTTTTGTAGGACTCTGGACTATGTCCCCAGTCCTAGGACCGCTGCCCTACTTCCTGGTGGAGGTGGTGGCAGACAATCCGATCTCATCTTGAGATCTGTTTTCGCGTCCCTATGTAACCACTCAGCGGTTTAGGCTGTAGCTGTGTCTAAACTTTCTGTACTAATATTGTTAAGGTTTTAATTAACTAAATAATAAACTTTACTTACTATAGGAAAATAAATGGGGAAACACGTTTTGGGACTCCCCTTTTTCCTCGGCCCACGTTGACGAATCACCACAATACTTTACATTCGCAAACGAGTCGAAAAGTAGCACCTTTTGTGGAAAGTTTAGCAGAGATTCGTCAAATGGCACCAAATTTATTAGCATCACAAAAAATGCATTTCCCATTGAAACATGATCATAACTGTAACTACCCAGTGGCGACTGCCACTAGGTAACATGTGTATGTTTATGTATCTATAAAATATCTTTGCTGCTGTTATGTGTAGGGTGTTTGTGGCAAGGCAAGCTGTAATCAAATTGCAGGGCTACGCAATTGAGATCCCTGTATTTCAGTGGGTTTTCGGCGTTAAGTCCTATTGTATGCTTGACGAATGATGGCGCTCTGAATCCAGTGCAGAGTCGAGAATGTGTCGCTTGTCACAGGTGTTACCAATGCTCAGCAGTGAATGTCCCACCCAATGCTATCAGTATTGGCATCCCAGAGCGGATCATTGCATGTGGCACTTGGTGCTTTGTGCAGTTACGATCATCTCTGCTGTATGGTGTAGTTTTAGGATATGTACCCGTTTCAGGGATGGTGTTTAAGCATCACATAGTATTCGTCTTAATAGTGGATTGTTTCTATTGGATAAACATATAAAATTGCTCACTAAAGTATGTACAATTTAAATGCTATTCTATAATAGAAGAAAATGCAGTTTGCTCCTTTTGTAATATGCTGTGTCCATACTTCGATTAAGCTCCACTGCCAAATTAAGCTGGGGACAGGAGTGTTGCATCTTTATTTTGAACCTTTGTCTGATGTTAATGTGGAACGCGTTTAGGGACCACTGATTCACTCCTTAACAAATGCTTGTGTGTTTATTTTTCAAAGGAACAATGCAAGATATCTCTGGAAAAGGATTCCACCAGCAATTCGCTCTGTGAGTATCCTACAAAAATGAGTAGCGTCCAGGGCATAGAACAGGTGTCAGCGGTTCTAACTTTTCCCTCAAGACTAAAACTGGTCTAGTACAGGCAGCAGCAGTACCTGCTTTCAGTAGGCAAAATACATAAATTATGGATATATATATGTATATATAATACACACACACGCACACTCTCTCCTCTCCCATACACACTCTCTCTCCTATCACACATACAATCTTCTCTCCTCTCTCTCTTTCTCCCACGCAGCTGATGCATCAAAGTTGCCCGTGCTAAATTGTATGCTAGCACATCAGTCTTTTAATGCAAGCAGTAGGGTGATCAATGAGAGACTGCCATTGGTGGAGTGATTTTCTTGAGCGAGACATGCTAAACAATAATAATAATGCGATTTTTAGAGTACATAGCTACCTCATATTAGGTGTCCCAGTGCTAAGTACAGGAATCCACCAGCCCCCCCCCCCCTTTACAATTTTAACCCCTCTTACATCCCGAAGAGAAAAAACAGGTTTAAAGATTATTCCTGAGCAGGCATAATGACTGGGCCTGATAAACTGTTAGGGGTAGCGCATTTCACAGTTTCAGCGCTAAGTAGTCAACAAGCTCCCACCCATGCGCACTTTCCTAACCTCATAACAAAGTTGGATGTAGGCCCGGGGAGGGTGGGGGGCAATGAATCAAGGTCCCAGAGACTGTACTGGCTGTACAGTTCTTGATCAGAGCCAGAGCAAAACAAACTGTTTCATTTCCCTCGATTCTACGCTCGAAGAAAGTGCATTGTAATAATTAAAGATTTTTGCAATTCCTCCACCTCTATGTGCTTCTCTATCCATTCTTCTAATAGCAAAACTATTTGAAATGCCTTGTAGTAGGTCTGGAGAGGAGTCCTCCATAAGCCACTGCTTGCTGAACCTCATTCCTTTAGGTGGCATAGTCAGCTATACACAATATTTTAGCTACGTAGACGCCCCAAAAATGTCTGTCGGGGTTCTAGTGAGTCCGTGTCATCCTGTAACTAATGTGAGCTCAAAGAGTTTTCTCCTCACCAATCCCTGACACCACAATATTTCCCAAAGCTTTCAGACTTGTGTATATAACCTGAGAATCCACTGTGCGGGTAAAGCGGACAGGGGTCTTCCTTGCCCTCTGGTGGACTAAGTATACAAGGATGAACTAATATGAAGACTGCTTCAAGCCTCCCAGAGTCTATCAGGTAAATTTAGATGAGTGGTATCCCCATTTGGCTCAGAGAATTCAAAGACCACCACAACATTGTTTTTTTATTTTACAATTCTTTATTTAAAACTAACTTCGAGAATACTAGATGTACAACACTTATAGAGTCTTTTAAAAAAAAAAATAGCACAAGTGAATTCTAAGTGTGAATAATGAATAAGCGATGCTTAACATTTTCCAAAACATAACAGCTTATGATTAAATTTCTGCCAGTTTTTAAAAGACTACACCCTCTAATGCCCTGATGACTCCTTAAGCCAGTGACGATGAGGCCCCCTTTTGTTATTCTGCTTTTCATTGTTCTTGGACAGGACTCTTGGCATACTAGCGTAGAGTCCCCGGGAAACCCAGAACGTCCCATCTTAGCAACTATAGCTGAAGGTTACAATACAGTATTCGCTCTATAAACATGAGAACGGTTTTTGCCACTTCCCTTACCGGACATGAGGTCACAGCCGGAGAATCATGATACTCAGACTGTTCATATGAACAGAAACAGCAGCATGCTTTTCATAACAGTACAGAATGCGAGCAATGGTAACACATTAATAAGGTAAACGTATTCTCGGGTCCAGTGCAAGCACCTCGATATCATACAAAACAGAAATAATCTTTTTCGATTTACTTTTAGTAAAGAACTGTTGCATTTGCCCCACCAGAGAGCAGGTATCATAGGTCATAAATGGTGAGTCGTAAATAATGTTAATTGGTGATATTCACAAGGCCAACGTTACCACAAGGCCAACGTTACAATAGGCACACCTTGGCTGTTTTGTTAACAGCCTCTGCAGAGGAGTCACTCTTTCAGTGCTCATTCACTATGGACTCTTCTATCCCTCGTCAGAGCCAGTTGGATGTACACAGTTGAGCTGTGTGTGGACAAAGCCCTGATTGCTGGGGACCATTTTTAGAACTTTGATGTGTTTATCATTCTAAACCTATAAAATTAAGACTTGTGCTGATGTTCTAGAATTACTCTACCTGGAAAGTCACATTGGCGTGTTCAGGAGTGCAAAGTGTGTGTGTTTATGTGGTGCGCACTCGGGCAGATTCGCATTTGTATGCACTAAACTTCAAGTGTGCAAGCGTGTTTGCATGCAATGTATACAGGCATGCAGAGGAGTGCAGGTTATTAAATGCAAATATGAACTTAGAAGTGCAAATGCGTATGTGCAAGACTGCATATGTACTGCAGGGCTAATAAGCTTACGATTTGTATGCTTGACCAATTAAATGTTAACCTTTATGGGCTGTGACATAGGAAATGTCCCAGATCTATCACAGTGATCCAGATTAGTTGCCACAGTTGTTCTGACAACTATCTTCGCAGACCACCGTGGTCAAGCAGAAGTGTAGGTAGACCCTAGACATTTTTCTCAAGTAAAAACCAGTAGTAGTATTGAAAAATTAAAATTCACAAAAATACCTTGTCCCTTTAAAATAATTAAAACAAAACCCAGCCTCGGAAACAACCATTTATGAACACATTTTCTTGAAAAAGTAGTATGATTTTATATGATGTGGGTGTTGATGTGTGTTTCTTTACCGCAGGCAAATGCAGAGCTAGGAAATATTTGGTCTGTGGGACAGAGGATTTGGCAGAAAGATTTTCCTGGAATCTACACATCAATCGCAGCACACTCATGGTCCGAGAACATTCAAGTCATCATGGAGGCGCTGAGAGGTAAGCTAAAAATTCTCTAGAGGCTCCCCTCTATAGCGTGCATGTTTTGCTAAACAGTCCTGAGACCCCTGCCCAAATGTCTCAGATATATCTGTACCTGCTTATCTCAAGAGGTGAGATGGTATGAAGATTTATCTCCGTGCCAATTCAGTCAGCAGTACCTGAAAAGGTTCAGTGCCCACCCTGAACTCCTATCATGTTGAAATGACATCAAAGAGCATCTGTACATGGGCATGATGGGTCACAGTGATGTGCAGTATTAGCATTCGTCCGCTCTCTTGCCGCAACCCCTACCCAAAGAAGTAAGTTGAGCTACAGACCTTCAGATGTAAACCACAACTGCAAGTTATTTATATTCTTTAAGGCTAAGAATTTCACTAATGACATGTATGTCCCTTGGGCTTTCTGATTCTTGCCTTTGCAATGTGACACATAGCTCTCCTGTTTTCAGTTTTATGTCTTCTCTCCTAATATTTTGTGTAAGAAAACTGAGTTCTTTCCCTTATGTTTCCATGGTCTGACTCTGATGTAGTCCAACAAGCACAGTACCAATTGTTTTCATACTAGACCTATGTGGAATTGCCTGTATTTTTGGCGTCTCTACTCCTTTTGGCCAGAGTCAGACTGCCACACAGATGATATTCCCTTACCATTCATTGTAGTAAGTTATAAGTAGGCTTTCCTGTTTTCAGTTTCTATTTTTGGCAAGTTCTGGTTAAGTTTTTTTCAGTGATTTCAATACCTTAAAAAAACAGCGGTTATCAGTGGTTACACATTTTCGCACCATTAAAAACAACAGTGTTTTTCATGTTTTTATTATTGCTTGCTTACTGCACTGATATTGTATGCTATATAGACAGTGTACGTACAGTGTATTTGAGGTCCAAAAATCATTTTTACAAATCAAACTTATTGTTGTAAACCATACAATACTTCTTCAGGAAGTCTTTAGTCATGCACGCTCACTCTTTCCTTCCCATATAAACTTTATCTGTGAAAAGGCCCTCTCAACATTGGCACTTGAGATGGGCAACTCCAAAACAGCCAATACACAATTTGGTATCTATGGCCACTGACATAGCTTTCCATGCCAATAGTAGTGCACCTGAAAATTGTGAATCTCTGGGACAGGTTCTGCAACATATGCGTTGAACTGGGAGCATATGCCCTCAGAGTTACTGAATCGGTCAAAAATGAAGCAGCACTTTTGAGAGTCTAGAGAAATTCCCCTTTATGGAAGGTATCTAGAACTTGTGCAGAGTACTAGTGTGAAGTTTCATTGATTTCAAATGCCATAGTTGTTGAAGGGACATTTCTATGCATCATTGCAAGCCATTTCTCATACATTGAGAAATAAAATTTCCTGAATTGCACCTCAACATTAATGTGCTTACCAAGTGGCAAGCACTCGAACATGGAACATATTGCAGTGCCAAAGTCACTAAAAGTGTCACTCAGCCAACTCTTAAGGAAATGTTTCATATCTATGCCAATTATGCTGAACACTTGGTAGACAAGGGTGTTTTCAAACTAAAGTTTTTTTTATTATGTCCACTACAGTAGTCATGTTTTCCTGTAAAAATCTAAGAATGCAGTAAAGGGTACTTTTTTCACATCACTATGCGACCGAATATCCTCGCATTTCTTGCCTTTGGCATCATCACTCAGCCAAAAATTCTGTAAACGGTTGTCACAAGGATAATATAGCATTCACGGCCTCTAGGACTTAAAACCACTGGCTAAATGACACAGTTGGGAGAACTCTTTCTTTGATGCCACACAAAGTACAAAATGTGAAATATTTACGCTTTACTTCTCTCACATAACAAAACAGTGTACCGGAATGGCCTACTAAGTCAATAGCATTCTTCATCAATTCTGAAGATTGTAACGATGCTTTCAGCATACGATCTAGCAAGTGGCAAGGATCTCTTACAAGGAAGCACTTCAGCTCAGGTATCGCTTTTTGCCAGGTCATCACACAACTATTTCATATGCATAGCTGAATCACTGCAAATACAAACTATTATTCCAGTGTTTGATGAACTAAGTAAGAACTTTTTCCAGCACCATTCCAAGTGATTCTGCGTTCCATGTTTTACAAAAGTCTGGTGTCATGTTTTCACAACCATCCCAGATGCTTGGTGACTGCACACTTTTCACATATACCTGGCACTACACCTTGCATTGAATGTTTAACTCCTGGGGTATTTTGCAATTCTAACACAACAAAGACCTGGGTATCAGAAGGTATTTTGAGCCATACAGGTTGGTTCCAACCTTGTGGGTCTTTGGTAACGCCCCGAGTCAGAAGATCTTTTATGGGGTAGTTGCCAACTAGTTGGCTACCTTCACTTTCTTAAAAACCAGAAAAAGATGAATGGTTTTACTCTCAGCAGTCTCTCCGATGATCGTAAAGGTGTCTAAACTTAAATGTGGTACACCTAGGGTTTCTCAATACAGTAAACTCATGAGTAAACCGTGAAAAAAAACACATAAATGTGAAAAAATGTGAAAGAGACGTGATGGCACCTCACGTGCGCAACCCCAATTGAGCTTGCTGGCTGGTACTCGTCAGCATTGCCCACTCTTCTCATCATCGGCAGCCATCACGCTCAAAAATAATAATAAAGAAGAAGTGTCCAGAAAGAAAAACAAATTGTGTGACTAAATAGTCAGCGTTAAAAAGTGAAATAGGTCCACCCACTACAGGTTCAAACTTTATTCCTCCTTAGGAGTGCACCTACTTCAATGTTTAAAAAGGTTGCTAAAAATGCATACCCTCCTTAGATGCCAACATGTTTCATCGCCTAAATTCTTTAAGGCGATTTCGTCAGGGCAACGACAGTTGCTTGGGCAACGACAGTTGCTTGGCACACGATAAGGACACTTCTTAAAATCACGTACGGAGACCTCGTGGAGCCTTGGCCTCGCGTACCAGCTCTATGAATGAGGTATCCAATAGGCTCCCTATGTGAGTCCTCGGGGTTCTGTGTGGCATTCCCCCGTAATGCCAACCACCTAAAGCCTCACGGAGCTCCTTCTCTCCGCCGGTCACAAGTGTTGTGGCACTTGTGACCGGCGGAGAGAAGGAGCTCCGTGAGGCTTTAGGTGGTTGGCATTACGGGGGAATGCCACACAGAACCCCGAGGACTCACATAGGGAGCCTATTGGATACCTCATTCATAGAGCTGGTACGCGAGGCCAAGGCTCCACGAGGTCTCCGTACGTGATTTTAAGAAGTGTCCTTATCGTGTGCCAAGCAACTGTCGTTGCCCAAGCAACTGTCGTTGCCCTGACGAAATCGCCTTAAAGAATTTAGGCGATGAAACATGTTGGCATCTAAGGAGGGTATGCATTTTTAGCAACCTTTTTAAACATTGAAGTAGGTGCACTCCTAAGGAGGAATAAAGTTTGAACCTGTAGTGGGTGGACCTATTTCACTTTTTAACGCTCACTATTTAGTCACACAATTTGTTTTTCTTTCTGGACACTTCTTCTTTATTATTATTTTTGAGCGTGATGGCTGCCGATGATGAGAAGAGTGGGCAATGCTGACGAGTACCAGCCAGCAAGCTCAATTGGGGTTGCGCACGTGAGGTGCCATCACGTCTCTTTCACATTTTTTCACATTTATGTGTTTTTTTTCACGGTTTACTCATGAGTTTACTGTATTGAGAAACCCTAGGTGTACCACATTTAAGTTTAGACACCTTTACGATCATCGGAGAGACTGCTGAGAGTAAAACCATTCATCTTTTTCTGGTTTTTAAGAAAGTGAAGGTAGCCAACTAGTTGGCAACTACCCCATAAAAGATCTTCTGACTCGGGGCGTTACCAAAGACCCACAAGGTTGGAACCAACCTGTATGGCTCAAAATACCTTCTGATACCCAGGTCTTTGTTGTGTTAGATTATTTGAGTGGAGGGCGACCTGGGCTATTTTCCCTCTAGAGCTCCTTATTGTATACGTATTTTGCAATTCACCTACTATCCGAAAAGAGGGCTGATGTATCAAGGGATTTTACCCATTCTCTGTGGTTCAGTGTGATGGTACATATAGGGAAAGATTCTTATGAAACAAGCCATCAGTAAAATAATCAAATGTAGCCAAAATATGAAATATGATTTTGATATTTCCTGATTCTCTACAGTTTATAAAGTAATTACAAGACCTAAAACATTCTTCTAAATTCTGCATCTTTAGACCAAAGACCACAAAACTGAAAAAAGCAAAAGGAAGAATAAACAATATTTAGCGACATCCGTAAACAACAAAACTCAAGTAGAATAAGGTTAGCCCAGTCTTTCTTGCTGCTAACTTTTATAACAAAGTTACATTGTATTGGTCCCTTCAGGAAGAAATAACAATGACACTTTCACTCTCCTTTTTCTTTCTTTGAATGGCATTTAGTTTGTGGTTCTGAAGCTGTTGTTTCAGTGTTTATATGTTTACACCGGTGAGGGCCATTTCCCTTTTGTGGGGTTTTATCAGTTATTTTAGGTTTAAACCTAAAACAGGATAGCCTAGTTATAGGGCATGTGTGCATCCTGCCCCCACCATGCCTTCAGAAATGTTCTATTTGTTAGTTTTTTGTTCGTAAACTAGTGTACTATTTCTGACTAAGAAAAAGAAAGCTCATGTGTTGCTAAAGTTTATAATTGTAAAGAAACATCTTCCATGTTTGGATATGACATTTGCCAAAAAGGTATCGACCCTGCCTGTACTTTGGTTGTTTAAACATTTGTTTTAAAATGTTATTTTATAAAGTGTATGCAATGTGAATAATTTTTCAGAGCTTGGTGCTTGCAAAGGTGCAGTTCTGTTGCATACAAAGCAATGACCAGGCGATACACATATCACCACCAGTGAAACAATAACTGCCATAATACTGTAATTGCCATATCAGTCCTCTCTTAATCCAACACAAAAAACAAGTTGCTTACCTGTACACCGTGGTTCTCCAGTATTGATATCTTTTATAGATTTACATGCTTGAATCTTCCCCGTCATCAGGGCGAGAGTCCATCGGTAACAATGAAATAGTAGTACTAAGCTTTATCCTTATTCCCTATTGAAAATCAAAAGCATTTAGTAACCTATTAACATTGTTTTAAAACATCCAAACTTCGGCTGATCAGAGCTTAGACCTTAGAGTATCCATCCCCTGCAGGGCCACTATGCCTCAGAATTCAAGCACAAGTGAGAGAAAATAACAATAAAGGTATGAAATAGTGAACCTGAAAGGGGAGGAGGGTGGGTCGCATGTGAATCTATAAAAGATATTAATACTGGAGCACCAAAGTGTCCAGGTAACTTGTTGTTCTTCAGTATTGTATCTTTTATAGATGTGCATGCTTGAATCGGAATAGTAAGCATTTTCCAAATGGCAATGGCAGCAGGTAAGGTGAACCATCCCACCAAGCGACCCAAAGTTGAAAATAATAATCAAAAGCAGATACTGTAAAAGCAGAAAAAACAACAGGTATACAGCATAGCACTGATTCATTAAAATGAAGGTAACCAAAATGTAACCACTACAAAATAGTATAGTAGGGAAAGAAAGACATTAGTAGGTGCATGCCTTATGCAAACAGTCGTCTCAGGGCAGCTTGTCCGACTGCTACATCTGCCTTTTGCCATGCGTGCAGGCAATAATGCGTTGTGAGGGTATGGATGTTCGACCATGTTGCCACCCTGCATGTATGTATGTATGTATAACACACTTATAAAGCGCTCCTGTCACCCAACGGGCATCCTGGCGCTGTGATCTAACAGATCCTGAAACACAGTCAATACTATATCAGCAAGCTACACTATCCTAGGGAACAGGTGAGTTTTTTTGTTCTTTTTTAAAGGAGAGAATATGTTAGGTAACGACACTCCGGCAAACAGTGCCAAGGATGCTGGCCTCTTCCAAGTGGAATGAGCGGCGTTTTTCGTAGTGAGTGCCCGTCCAGTCTTCTCATGGCAGAATATTATAGCTGAGGGAACCCAGCGAGCAATAGATGCTTGTGTCAAAGCCTGGGGGCAGAGAAAGAGATGAGCAGCTAAATAGATTTACAGAGTCTTTGTTTTTTGCATGTAGAATTTCAAACAGCGTTTAATGTCCAGCGAGTGCATGGCTCTTTCCGCAGCCGAAGATGGAGTGGGAAAAAAAGAAGGCCGCATCACTGGCTCATTTAGATAAATTGCTAAAGGCACTTTAGGAATTAAAGAAGGATTGTTGCTAAGGACCACTCTGTCCTGATAAAACTGCATGTAAGTTTTATGGTAAAAGCTTGGATCTCACTAATGCGTCTAGCAGACATAATGGCCAATAGAAAAGCTACTTTCCATGAAAGGAATTTTAAGTCACATTTGTGTATTGGCTCAAAAGGGGACCTCATAAATTACAATAAGGCAAGGTTTAGCTGCCAAAGTACTGGAGGAGGCTTCACTGGCGGATAAGACCTAAATAGACCTTTCATAAACTCCTTCACAAGACTTTTAGACCACAAGGAGAATTGACCAGAACGTCGCCGTATCTGAATATTGCCGCCAGGAACGAATGGGTAAGGCCTGACTTGGCGAGATGTAACCAATAGGGTTGAATATCTTCAGGAGTGGAGGAGAGGGTCGAATGTCTTCAGGAGCGGAGGAGAGGGTATGACAAGATTGCTCAACACACCATGAACAGAATCTGTTCCATTTCGCCGAGTAGCACTTTAGTATAGAAGGATCTCGGGCTTTCTGAAGTATCGATTTACATTCGTCAGAGATTGTCAATGCTCTGAACTCAGTGTGGTGAGAAGTCAAGCTGACAAATGGAGTGTGTGAATTTGCACATGAACCACTTGCCCCTTTTCATTGAAAGTAGATCCTCTGTTGGCCAGAACAGGATTAGGAAAGACTGATGGGCAATACAGCTCGGTTTGCCAGTATCGCCTCGCCCATGCCGGGGCGATGAGTATGATGCGGCATGGCTCCTGTTTGAGTTTCTGCAGAACTCTTGGAATGAGAGGAAATGGAGGGAATGTGTAAGCAAGCGTTCCTTCCCAGGAGAAGTGGAAGGCATTCTCCAGAGACCCTGGCTGAGGAAATCTGCTGGCAAAGAACCTGCATTTTTTTGGAGGGATGTAGTGAATAGATGTAGGGTTGGAAACCCCTAAAACTGAAACCACTTTCGTAGCGGTCTCTGGTTTAGCTCCCACTCGTGACATTGCTTGGTGTTCCTGCTGAGGGAGTCTGCCCGCTTGTTTTGGAATCCTGGTACATGTTGTACTTGCATTGATATCTTTGACTATCAGCCATTCCCAGATTTGTTACATTATGGCTGAGAGGGCATGAGAAGTCGTCCCACCTTGTTTCTGCAGATAAAACATTGTGGTGGTGCTGTCCGACTGGACGGGATTTGACTTTCCCCTAATCCTTGGCAGCAAAGCCTGGAGACCCAGAAGAACTGCAATCTCAAAGAAACACGTTAGTTAGATTCCTCACCTTAGAATATCCCCAGGCGTCAGGCTGGATCCGGAAAGATTTTTGTAGCAATACCCCTTGCGCGTCGCTAGGCGTCGTCTGCGACTCCGCGTCTGTCGTCGGCGTCGTGCGCCGGAATGACGTCGTCTGAGTACTTAGACGCCGCCCTCGCGCGCTGACGTCAGTTCTTCATTTATCCGCGCCAGTAACGCCGTTCCGGGAAGAGCTTACCCCTAGTCATTTTTTGACTAACTTTTTTGGTCTATTGACTCGACTCTGGTGCCGGTAGGATGCCTGGTTTCAAAGCCTGTGACGCCTGTCATCGCCTGATGTCTGTGACGGATCACCATCGCCGGTGCCTTTATTGCCTGGGGGCCGACCATGACGCGGAGTCGTGCCTCGATTGCCAGTCCTTGACGTCGAAACTAGGCGGGAGCGGTCCCGTAAGCTTCTCGAGCTTCGGCACTCGGCTCCGCGCCGCTCTCGGTCCCGATCCAGGAGGAGGTCCAAGGACCGATCGCGGAGCCGCAGCCATAGTCATCGCTCGTCGGGGTCTTCGGTAAGTCGAAGCACTCCAAGAAGTCCAATAGACTACATCGCTCTTCGGACTCCCCTCGCCGGTCGTGCGACTCGGCTGAGGGTCAGGGTGGTCCCACCCCCGCGGCTCCGTCGGAGCCGCGTCCGTCCCCATACCCGCCGGTCCCTGGGACTGACGCGACTCCGGCGGAGGTCAGTGCCTTCCTCTCGGCCATGAGGGGCCTGGCTCCGATGTCGACGCCTGTAGGCTCGCCTTCGGGCCCCGCAGGTTCGACTGGGCGACCTTGCGTGCCGGCGGCGCCGTCGACGGCTCCGGCCCCGACGCCGCAGGTCCCCGAGGGATCCAGGCCTGGATCTCGGTTGGCGCCGGTCGACCTCACGACGCCTCCTCCGCCGGCGCCGACTCCAGTTCCACCTATGCGCCGTCCCCGGACGACGTCGTTCCCCAGTTTAGCCCCGGTCCGGGCCCGACGCCGGCGCGGCGCTGATTGGTGAACGCTTCATCTACTGCCAGGCTCCGATCATTCCTCCTGTTTATCGGGAATCTGATGACGAAGGCGACTGGGAGGGGTCTGAAGACCCTATGGCCGCTCAGGCCCAACTTTCTAAGGACTGGGCAGAGGAATTGGGGGATGCCAGCTGTCTGGATACCTCCCCTGACGCTGGTTTCATCTCTCCTTCGACTGTGGCCTCGGAGGAGGGTGCAGCCTTTTCAGTGGTGCTGGGCAAGGCGGCCGACGCCCTAGGGCTGGAGTTGCCTGCTGTGGCGGTGAGGACTAACGTCCTCACAGAGGTCCTTCAACCGACAGCAAGCTCCACTGAGCCTCTGCTGCAGTTTAATGAGGCCCTCATTGACGTTCTGCAGGGCACTTGGTCCAAGCCCTCCACAGTCCCTCCTGTGGACCGGAACGTTGCCCGGCGCCACCGCCTTGCTCCGGGCGATCCCAGTTTCCTCTCCCAACACCCCACCCCAGAGAGTCTGGTTATCCAGGCCTCAACCTCCCAATCCTCCTTCCCGTCCGCTCCTCCGGATCGGGAATCCAAGAGGTTGGAACAGTATGACGAGAAACTGTTCTCGTCCCTGAGTTTGGGGTTGCGGTCTTTAAATACCGCTTGCCTTTTGGACCGTTATTCCCACTCTCTGTGGGATACGGTGGAGGACGTGCTGCCCTTGTGTCCGGTGGAGGCCCGGACACGACTCGCTCAAGCACTTGCCGACGGTCGAGATGCAGCACGGCACATCATACGGTGTGGGCTTGACACCACGGACTCGCTGGGTCGGGCGATTTCCACCACGGTGGCGCTTCGGCGTCACGCCTGTCTGAGGTCCACGTGATTTTCGGTGGATGTCCAGAGTTCCCTCATGGACATGCCCTTTGATGGCACTCGCCTTTTTGGTGAGAAGGCGGACAGTGCGCTGGCTCGGTTCAAGGACTCCCGGGCCACAGGCAAGTCCTTGGGTCTTTCGGCCCCGTGGCCGCAAACTTCTGTCTTTCGTCCCTTTCGTGGCCAAGGAAGGGGCGCCTCCTCACGTCCGCCCAGCCACCGGCGGCAGAACCAACCTGCACACGGTCGGGGACGTGGATTCCGCCGAGGCGGTACTGGAGGTCAACGTGCCGGTCAGTCCACATCCACCCCGGCAGCATCCGCCTCAAAGCCTTCCTAGTCCGAGCTTTCAGGCCCATTCAACGCCAGTGGGCAGCAGGGTTCGCCATCACCTGCTCCGCTGGCGCTCCATCACGTCGGACAGGTGGGTGCTGCAAATCGTCCGAAGGGGCTACTCCCTCCCCTTCGAGACGACCCCTCCAGGCATGCCACCGCTGAACCACCGTATGTCGGGGGATCATTTGCATCTTCTACGAGAGGAAGTTTTGGCCCTCTTGGCCAAAGAGGCCGTCTAGCGCGTTCCTGATCCAGAAGTAGGTCGTGGTTGTTATTCCCACTACTTTCTGGTTCCCAAGAAGGGCAAAGGGGGCCTACGCCCGATCTTGGACCTCAGGAGCGTCAACGCCTTGCTCCGGAAGGACCGGTTCAAGATGCTCACTTTAGCTCAGGTTCTGGCTGCCCTAGACCCTGGAGACTGGATGGTAGCGTTGGACTTGCAGGACGCTTATTTCCACATCCCCGTCCTGCCGGCCCACCGGCGTTACCTGCGGTTCACGGTGGGTCAGGAGCACTTTCAGTTCACCGTGCTCCCCTTCGGCCTCACCAGCGCCCCTGGGGTGTTCACGAAAGTGATGGCGGTGGTCGCAGCTCATCTGCGCCGATCAGGGGTTCCAGTCTTCCCCTATCTCGACGACTGGTTGTTGAAGGCGAGCTCGCCCCAGCAAGTCGTCTCTCACCTCCAGACGACGGCCGACCTCCTGCACTCGCTGGGGTTCTCCATCAATGTGCCGAAGTCGCACCTGAGTCCCTCCCAGAAGCTTCTTTTCATTGGGGCGGTTCTCGATTCGGCGCAGTTCCGGGTCTATCCGCCGGAACAGCGGGTCCGGGACATTCAGGCCCTGATTTCCATCTTCCGGCCTCTGTCCTGGGTTTCGGTCAGGTTGGTGCTGCGGCTTTTGGGGCTGATGGCCTCCTGCATCCTGTTGGTACCTCACGCCAGGTGGCGGATACGGGCTCTGCAGTGGAACCTGAAGTTTCAGTGGGCCCAGCATCGAGGCAACCTGTCCGACCATGTCTTGATCTCGGAGGGCACTGCGAACCAGCTGCAGTGGTGGCTCACGAATCGCGATTGGGTCAGCGGCAGATCCCTCTCCCTATCCCAACAGGAGCATGTCGTAGTGACGGATGCGTCCCTCCTGGGATGGGGGGGCCATATGGGAGAGGCAGAGATCAGAGGACTCTGGTCTCCGGCGGAGACTCTGCTCCATATCAACCTATTGGAGCTGAGGGCGATCCGACTTGCACTAAAAGCCTTCCTTCCCTCAGTCCGAGGAAGTGTCGTGCAGGTGTTCACGGACAACACCACCGCCATGTGGTATTGCAACAAACAGGGCGGGGTGGGGTCGTGGACCCTTTGTCAGGAGGCTCTGCGCCTCTGGACATGGCTGGAACATCAGGGCATCACCCTGGTGGTTCAACATCTGGCGGGCTCTCTGAACGCCAGAGCAGACGAACTCAGCCGCCGGTGCATGATGGATCACGAATGGCGTCTGAACTCGGACGTGGCGCAAGGTCTCTTTCTGCAGTGGGGAGAGCCTTGGTTAGATCTATTTGCCATCGAAGAGAACGCGCAATGTCAGCAGTTCTGCGCGTTGGAATTTCCAAGGCGGCACTCGCTCGGAGACGCCTTTCGTCGTGAGTGGAGTTGCGGTCTGTTGTACGCCTTTCCGCCGATACCACTTCTGCCCAGAGTGCTGAAGAAGATCAGGCGCGACCGGGCCCAAGTCATCTTGGTGGCTCCGGATTGGGCACGAAGGTACTGGTATCCCGAGCTACTCAGTATGTCCATCGATCCCCCGATATGACTGCCTCTTCAGGAGGACCTTCTGTCGCAGCAGCAGGGGATGGTCCTCCACCCGAACCTGTCCAGCCTCCACCTCCATGCGTGGAGATTGGGCGGCGACAGTTGATGCCATTTGACTTGCCTCCTGAAGTCTGTGATGTCATTCTGGCAGCCAGGCGTCCCTCCAAAAAGACGGTATACGCCTGCCGGTGGAACAAATTTGTGGCATGGTGCACAGCAAAGGCTGTGGATCCCCTTTCTGAGGTTCTTCTCTTTCTTCTTTCTTTGGCCCAGCAGGGCTCTGCTCTGGGCACCTTGAAGGGTTATCTTGCTGCAATCTCTGCTTTCTTAAGGATTCCTGATCAGCCTTCTCTTTTCAAGTCCCCTGTTAGCTCACGTTTTCTCAAGGGCATTACTCATATGTTCCCTCCTGTTCCATTCGTAATGCCTCAGTGGGACTTGAACCTTGTTCTCCCTTTTCTGATGTGCGCTCCCTTTGAGCCCCTTCACAACAGTCCCATTCGTCTACTGACTCTGAAAACTGCCTTCCTGGTGGCTATCACCTCCGCTAGGTGGGTGAGTGAGCTCCAGGCTCTGTCAGCTAAGCCTCCCTTCCTTTCGGTTCATCCGTATAAGGTTGTCCTCCGGACACGTCCTTCTTTTCTTCCTAAAGTCGTGACTCCCTTTCACATCGGGCAATCTGTCACGCTGCCCACCTTCTTTCCGCCTCCGCATCCTTCAAAAGATGAAGAGAGGCTCCACCGTCTGGACCCATAACGTGCGCTGTCATTTTATTTGGACCGCACAAAACAGTTCCGGGTGGACGACCAACTTTTTGTTGGATATGTAGGTGCGAAGAAGGGTAAAGCTGTGCACAAGCGCACCATCTCGCGATGGGTCGTGTTGTGTATTAAACTCTGCTATTCCTTGGCGAAAAAGGTCCCTCCTGTTGGGCTGCGAGCCCATTCCACCTGGGCCACAGTGGCGACAACTGCCCTGAGACGGGGAGTCCCCTTGCAGGACATCTGTCAGGTGGCGACGTGGGCTTCACTGCACACGTTCGCCAAGCACTATTGCCTGGACAGCCAAGTCCGGAGAGATGGCCACTTTGGCTGTTCTGTTCTCCAGGACTTTCTGGTGTGATCTTGGTTCGCAGGCCCACCTCCGGGGTTGGTATTGCTGGGGTATCTATTCTAAGGTGAGGAATCTAACTAACGTGTTTCTTTCAGATGAACAAGTTACTTACCTTCGGTAACGATGTATCTGTAAGAAACATTAGTTAGTTAGATTCCTCACTGACCCACCCAGCCTCCCCGTTCTGCGAACCGACATCTAGGGTTAAGGTTCTCCCTTTCAGGGCCCTAGATTTTTTGGCACCAGTGTCGGTCTCTTGCATGGCTCAGCGTCCCTGGCGCGGAAAGCTATGTATAAGAACTGACGTCAGCGCGCGAGGGCGGCGTCTAAGTACTCCGACGTCATTCCGGCGCACGACGACGGACGCGGAGCCGCAGACGACGCCTAGCGACGCGCAAGGGGTATTGCTACAAAATCTTTCCGGATCCAGCCTGACGCCTGGGGATATTCTAAGGTGAGGAATCTAACTAACTAATGTTTCTTACAGATACATCGTTACCGAAGGTAAGTAACTTGTTCTTTAATTCCAGTAGATTTATGTGACACAATGCTTCTTGAGCTGACCACTTTCCGTGGATCTGCAAATCTTGTACCTAGGCTCCTCACCTCTCCATGGAAGCGTCTGAAGCCACCATCCTCTTTTTGTCGGGAGGAAGGATGGACCTTGAGAAAGGTTGTCTCTGACCATTCAGCAGGACATCGCTGATGTCATTTTTGAGGTTACTGAAATGATGGCATCTGAGGAGCCTCGAGATTGAGCCCACTGCACATTGAGCTGCTCCTGGAGAGGTCTCATTGGTAGGCAAAAGTTTGGGATCAGGGGGATGCAGGATGACCTCTCTAGCATTGATTTGTATGTCCTTACGGAAATTCACTTTTTTAAAGATAGACTGCGTTATCCTCTGTAGGGTGTAAAATCCTTTCCTCTGTGGGAAAAGCCTTTGAAAGCGTGGTATCCAGAGTGCTCCCAGAAATACCAGTGACCTGGAAGGGATAAGAGAGGACTTCTCCCTGTGAGTTTGAGATCTAGGGAGAGAAAAAGCTGTAGACAGGCTTCCATAGATCTTTTGGCAGCTTGGAAGGATGTGACCTCGACCAACCAGTCGTCCAGGTAAGGGAAAACCTGGTGTCCAGATCGTCTGAGAAAGGCCGCCACTGGCGCCAAGCACTTGGTGAAAACAATGGGTGCTGACTTTAGCCCGAAGAGCAGCACCCTGAATTGGTAATGGCACCCTGCCACTTCGAACCTGTGAAAACGTTGGTGCCTTGTATGTATGGGTATGTGAAAGTATCCAGAAAAATCGAGTGAGGACATATAATCTCCCGCGTCCATTAGAAGTAAAATCTTCTGGAGCGACCGCATCATGAAGGGTTGGCTTTTGTTGATCTTGTTCAGCAACCTTAGGTCCATTATTTGCCTCCATTTCCCTGTCTTTTTCTTGATTAGAAAGAAATGATAGTAGAAACCCAGATTGTGCTGATTGTGTGGCACCTTCTTGATTCCTTGCTTGGAGAGGAGTAATCTGATTTATTTTTCAAGAACTGGCAATGACGATGTGAAGTCTTTCATGGAGGGAAATTCAGAGGCTGTTGAATAAATTCCAGGGTGTGACCGTGCTGGAATAGGTTTAACACCCATTTGTCAGAAGGTATGAGCTGCCATTGATTGGAGAATTTAGAGCAAATGGGGCTGAATTGAAGTGGGACTGCGGTGACAGGAGCCTGTGATTCCTCATTGTCTCTGGTTTGTGTCTTAAGATCTTACTCCTGATGCTGGACGTCAACGTTCTGATGCTCTAGAATCAGCAGGTGTTGAGGTTTGTTGGAAGGGTTGATTGGAATACTGCGAACGAAACCCCTGTTGGTAATAGAGTTGAAAACACTGCTGTAGTTGAGGCCGTGAGAGATACTGACCTCTTCCTTGAAAGGAAGAAATGTTCCTCTGCTGCAAACTCTCCAGCGACTTGGCCGTGTCAGTATCTGACTTAATCAAAAGCAGCGCGTCATCTACGTGCTTGCCAAATGGATATTCGCTGTTGAACGGCATATCCAGTAGCTAGGCCTGAGCTTCTGGGCGGAATGTTATAGCTTTGACCCAACCCTGCCGCCTCAACTCTGCCACTCCCGCCATCTGCCTGAAGGTGGTAGATAAATTGTCCATTGCCACATTAATAATTTAATAAGAGGCCCTCTCACCTTCTGATGAAATGTCCATTGCTTCATTCTTCTTGTCATCGGGAAGAAATTCCAACAAAGAGATGTCAGTTGGTCATACCTTCTGAGGATAGCCATAACATTGGAGGCTCTGATGGCGGTAGACTCTAGCGCAGAAAACCTCTTGCCAGTGTTTTCTAGCCGGCGCCCCTCCGTATCCGGTGAGGTTGTACATGGGAAGGAAGGATTCTTAGATCTTCTGTGAGCGGCCTGCATGATAACTGAATCAGGTCGAGAAAGACCAATAAGGCACATAGGAGAGTTTTCAGGCGCCTTGTGTTTATTTGTCCAGAGTCAGTGCAACCGCAGGAATGGAGGCTGGCGTCTTTATTAATTTTAGGCCTTCTTGCCGTAACTAATCCACAATGGGAATGGCTCGAGTGGTGCACTGTGTACCTGCTTTAAAATCGTATAGAAAACATTGCCCGTTTGGCAGGCAGGTAGGTCAAAGCACTTTGATGCTCGCTCCAGGAGGAAGTGAAATTCGCCGATATCTGCAGGTTGAGAATCTGCCATAGAAGCAATAGGCAAGGGTGGCATGGGTGCCACCTAATTATCTCATTTATCGTGGAGATCCGGGTCCAACTGCAGCTCTTCATCTATTTGCTGGTCCTCGCTGACCTGCACATTAACAGGAATTGCTAATGGACGAGGTAAATTTCTGTTCATTGACAGTGTAGGTGTTGTCTGGGGCTCAGAAATGACATTAGGTGCATCCTATGTAGGAGGGGGCTGCTGAGCGGAGTTAGCCTCAGGGAAACATCTGTAATCATTTAGTATCCGACGCAAATCTGTAACTAAAGAAATAGGTTTATTTATGGAAGGCTCCTGAAAATGGTGACACTCATCTCCCAGGTCTTCACAGGGATAATGTTCCTGGAATGAGTCCAAGCATCGAGCACAGGTGCTCCCTCTATCAGAGAAGGATTATTCACCCTCAAGATAGGATCATCTAATGCCTCATCCTCCTCTGAATCCTGGCACTTGACTCTGCGATGTGAGAGGCTGTATGCAGTCTCTGATTCTTGAAAATCCAAGAGACGATTAGGAGGCAATGGAGAAATCTTTGAGAAGCCCTGAAACCGAGATGGATTGGCCTTAGATAGAGCATTGTCTTTTTCCCCGTCCCCTGATATTCTCAATGGTAACACTGACGTGTGGCCTGAAGAGAAATCTTCATCGAAGATGTAGTGACGAGCAGGACTGTCGACGGCGTAATCTGCATCTACTGAGATAGTGTTAACTGTGTAGACGACAGTGACATCAACACTTCCGCCGTCAACATAGCAGCCGTCGTCGTCTTGACCATCGATGTGGTGGTAGTTGCCGACGAGACCATCGGACGTGTGCCTGATCCTGTAGAGATGGAGGCAGTAGACCGTGGGTGCTCAGTCGACGGAGTCGTTGACAGGTCGTTTTTCTTAGAAGTGGTATCCCTGAAAGGAGTGTGAGGCACAGATGGGGGTGTTTAACCAGCTCTTTGCTGTAAGGTAGAGGGACCTGGCAGGTCCTTTTTAGCCCACTTTACCTCAGATACTTCTCTGCTGAGAGATTTTAGTATCTCTATAGGAATAGGAAAGCTCTCCATCCTTTCTTTTCTTAGAGGAGGTATGAGGCTTCTCATCTTCAGAGTCCGACTCCTTAGCAGCCTTCTTCCTTTGTAGCCAGGGAAGCAGCCTACCCTCACGGTCTTTGAGTTTTTTTTGTAGAAAACGTAGGGCAGTACTTGCATTCTCTCGGCTTATGGTCTGAATACAGGCAATAAGGGCACTCTTTGTGTGGGTCCTCGGAATAAAGTCGGGATCTTCCACAAGTCTTGCAGCACCTAATCAGCTCTTTTTTTAGACTCGAACATTTTGTAGAAAGACAGGAAAGCACACTTCCGAACTGTACCTCAGGTGAAGAGATACACTGCAAGCTGGAAGTTCAAAATGGTAACTGTAGAATGACTGTGACTGAGCAGAGCTCAGGGAGACTCCCTAGCACAATGTGTAGAAAGAAATCTGAGGTATAGTAGCCCTTCAGGGGATGAGTACTCTAGGCCTGTGCTCTGATTGGCTGAAGTTTGGATGCTTTAAAACTACGTTAATAGGTTACCAAATGCTATTGATTTTCATTAGGGATTAAGGTTAAAGCTTATTATTACTATTTTACTGTTACCGTGGACTCTCACCATGACAATGGGGAAGATTCATGCAAATCTATAAATAATACAATACTGGAAAAGTTTCTAGTAGTACAAACAGTCAGTGTGTCTTGTTTTCGCCTGTCAGATTCCATCTGACAGCGGTGAGTTTTTGGATACCGAGGCGATAGCCTCATTACTCCACATTCATTTTTGAGTTTTTTAGTCGCTGTTTCGGTTGTCTTATTGATGTGACGCTTTGTCACAGTTGAGGTTGGATCACAAGGTCAGCGCTGTGAAAGGCCGCAGGTTGCGGTCAATATGGTTTGCGGAAGTGTCAGCAAGTTTAGTCGCAGAGTCTTGTATTCGTCTGCCAAATGTCTTCTGGCGGTGATGAGCTTTTGATGGCTGCCGCGGCGGTTGCCTTCTGACAGTGATGAATTTTGGGTACCTGCCGGGGCGATTTGCCCTCAGGCAGTGATGGGTTTTTGGATGCTGTGTTGTTGTTTCAGTTTCACAAGTTTAGCGCTTCGATGGGCCTCGGGTAGCGGTCGAATGGGTTTGTAGAAATGTCTGCAAGTTTCCTGATCAGTGGGTTATCTTTTTGATCCAGTCCTTTGTAGAATGTCCTGTTGAGTTTGCGGAGATGGTCGTCCAACATCTCAACGCCTAGGTCTCTGTGGAGGGAGTAGTACAAACAAAACCTGCGTTGCCATTTCATAATGCTGGGAGGGCCATATTTTCCTAAAAGGAGGCTTTGATTTTTAGGTCTGACTTAATAGCAAAGCTGTTTGCTATAGCGTTTGTCACTACTCTTCCAAGATATACAATACAAACATCTTACCATGCTGCTGGCTTTTGGTGCATCTTTCTACTTCCAGCAAGTGCCTCCATTGGAATGCACCCTGTATATTGTTGTCAGCGTACATCAGCATATTTAGCAAATGCAGAAGCCATATGTCATGTGTTAATTTAAAAAAATGGTGTGGAAAGAATCACTGCTTTAAAAATTATCACCCTATTGTTAATCTTTCCCACATTGCATCTTAATTTTTTTCGCTGCTGTATGTAAATTACACTGATACCTTGTGGTACAATCTGATCTATAAAAAGATATGATTAAAGAAAATTGACACTGTAGAGAGACACTTCTCACTGCAGAATGCATGCATAATGAGGGAAACATTGTAAAATTCTTAGGCCATGCCCATCATTGATTTAAAGTTAGCTTCCTATGCCCGAAAAGTTCCAAATCAGAGATCCTCGTACTGAGAAGGGCAGACATCAATTTACCCCCGTTCAACTCGCCTGCAACTCCACGTTGGTCAGAAACCTGTGAATTGCGTCTCATCGATTTCATTTGTACCCCACATCACCTGTTCATGATTTGGAGGAACCTACCGCTCATGTAAGCCATACAGCTGCTAAAGAACACTAAAAATACTTTTGTGTGCTTGGGTTGTATGACGTAATAATGTCAAAGTCAAAGTAATTTTCTATCCCTTTAACTAGTATTAAAATATGTCTGCTACCACCAACTTACCCTTTTTCGAAAAATATTTTTGTCTTTTTCTGTGTTTGTCAGTGATATTCATTACTCACTTCCCCAGTATCCCTTGATTTATTTTTATGATTTATTTTTTTTTAGTATTTTTTTTATTGCAAGCAAGTGTTGTCAGTGGTTCTCTTTCCTATCCCCTCGCCCCACATCCTTTTTTTTTTTTTTTTTTTTTTTTTGGTTGATCCCCTCAACACTTTCTATGCTTTACCTTTTAGGTCTGGCTTAAAGAAAGCTTTAGCTGTTTCGACAGGCATTTGTTTTCCAAAAAGTTTGTAATAAAAATGTATTTTTTTAGGTCGAGCCTGGCAGCGCGCATGCGATGTCTGCTGTATCTGTTCAGGTTGTCTAGGCCACGCCTTCCGCTTTCTATTTGTCCTTTCTTATGCCATACACAATTCCTCTTTGGCCCGCCTGTAGGTGTGTCTTTAACTTTGTGGCTACCACCCATGTTACGTGTCCCCTTGCATTCCGATTGTATTTCCCGTGTTTGCCGCACTTCCTTTTTTTCACTTAATTTGTCATATGCCATGAAAACAGCAGCTCTTTGTTTTCCCTGCCAGCACGATTCAAAAGTCCCTTGTTTATTTATGTTTTCGCTCCCCCGCCGCACACGTTTCAAAAGTCCCCATGTTTATCTAGGTTTTCACCCCCCACCACCACCACACAAACAGACGTTTCAAAAGTCCTTTTGTACAGGGCCTCCGTTCTGGGCCTGGAGAGCGGCCAAGGCAGGGAAGCGGTTCCCATGGACGGCAGCCAATGAAAGGTAAGGACTACCTGCGCTGACATGATACAACACTTGCTTCTAGGAGAACGTTGTAAATGATATGAAAAGTTAGGAAGCTGGGACGCGTAAACTCATTAATGAAGGTAAAGTCCGGACTAGAGCCCTGAGTCCGCTTGGCATATCCTTACACTCTCCCCCACTCGCTACCCTGTGTTCATTGTTGCTGGCTCCCTCCCTCGACTTTACTTATGGTTTGTTTAACATGATGCGGAACCCAGAGCCGAGAGCATCTGCGTTGACGAGGTGCTGCCAATAATTTTTCTCTGCTGAAGGATTGGGGAGAGGAAGGCTGTTTGCCCTCGAGCTTCGAAGCCCACGTGTATAATGCTGTACTGATTTGTGACCCACGATGGACTGAGCAGAGCTAGAGCATTGAAGCTATCGTACTCTGCCAAACCCTTTACTACTGCAGATGCCCCCACCCCGATATCACGCGTGCACCAAATGTCACCCCTGTAACAACCCTTCGTCTGCACACAATTTCTCACTGCTGTAAAAACTGTGCAGATCTCGTGCACCCCAGACATCACAGTTGTGACAGCCCTTCTATCCTTTTTGTAAATGCAGCCTTTGTGCAAATCCCACCCCTTTAACGACTCTGAATCTACACACCACCTTTTTACTACTGCAGATCTCACTGTTGGCAAATCTCACGGATGTCCCAAATTTCGCCCCATGTAACAGCCCTCACTCTGCTCTAAATCTCTGATCGCTTTTAATCAAACGGTGCACACCTCTCGTGTATCCCACCCTTGTAAATTCACCAAACCTGTATCGACATTTCACTGCTGTAAATACAGAGGGCGCAAATCTCACCCCTTAAACAGTAGTCTATGAGCAGCAAACCTCTCAATACTGCAGATCCCATCCCTTAGGCAAATCTCACGACTTTGTCAAATCTTCCCCCGGAAAACAACCCTCGGTTTACTCCAAATCTTCTCTTTCCTGGAAAACAAACGTGCACATCTCTCACATGCAGCCCCTCCCCGTAATAGCAACAAGACTCAACTCTGCAATAACCCATACATCTGCGTAGCAGAATTGTCAAATGCACCAAATTTCTTCACGCAACTAACACTTCACATGGTACCAGGTCCCAAATCTTTATTTGCATAGCAGTTTTTTCCAGGTAATTTTCACCTTGCACGAAATTAGGCGACTCGGCAGACCTAGATCACTTATACACGAGCATCGTCTTGCACCATATTTTCCCTATCGACTGCTTGCGGCTTATTACTCTGTGTCCACCTTTTGTTGTATTGACTCTGCTCAGTCTCTCACATCTGGACGCTGTAACTTATGATCAGTAAACGCTGTGCGATTGCGTGGTTTTCAGTTGTCAGAGCGTGCAGCGTTTCCCTGTTACACGATGTGCATTCTTAGGGCGCTCGGGAGCACATATGCATGTCGAAGTGCCTCGCGACCTCGCCCAGTGGTAGGAAGCGCTGTATGAATAATAAAAGTATGGTCGCTATTATTTAACCACCCAGGAAACGCTTTCGCCATCGCAAGGAGGGGGGAAGCGCTATACAAATATAGCTCTGCCCAAAACCCTGACCCACTTACACAGCCGATTTTACTTTTTTTTTTTTTTTTTTGCACTGCACAGCACTCGTCATTGCACTGTTTCTCTGTGTGCTACCTCAGTCCTTTGTGCACCACGTCAGACACCTCATTCTTCGATACACCCGGTGGCAGTGCTGCATGTTGTGGTGTGTAGGGCACTATTCTTCCCTTGCACTAATATCTCCCTTGTTTTGCATTCCAAAATGTCCCTGTGGCCTGCACTTCATACAGCCTTTTCACCCCGGATGTGGTCATTTGTCGACATGGACTTTCTGGCCACGCACCCTTTTCCCCGATATCCTCCTTGCCGGGTGCAGAGCATAGCTCTGTGTGTGTGGGTGGCTTTGTGTGTGTGGGTGCAAATGCAATAGGTCTCGCATTTGAGAGTGATTAAGTTATTGACATTGTAAATAACAATGCCGTTTCTTTAAATGTTTTAAAAACAAACACATAAACAAAAATGTCATGAGCAATGCCAATAGCTCTAACTTTAACAATGCCGAGACCATTGCATTGTAAATGCTTGTCTTTTCTATACCTAAAACAATCACAACTTGGACTTCAATCCTGCATTGTATAAAGCAGTACTTTGCACATTGACAGAACACTTTGCATTTACATTTTTCCATTTTCTCGGAAACTACTTGGTTGACTCACGGTCCACATGCCAAGTCTTTGTCTCCTCCGTGCGGGAGGATATTTTATCAGAGAATTGGGTGTTTTGAACAGTGACGAGAGGGTCGGCGCTGGGAGATCCCATAGAATGGAAGTGCAAGGCCTGCTAAAAAAGGTCAGCCACCCAGTGATAGTTAAGTTAGAAAGGGATACGCCCAGGACTTTAAGTGGGATGGAAAAAACGGTGGGGTCTCGCAAAGGGGCGTGGTCAATGTAATTAAGGGCGTGGCTTAAAAACACATACGCTAGAAATCTGTGCTTGAAAGCATAGTGTGCCGCCCGACTTGTATTTTGGTGTTTCTGTCATTGCATCGAGATATATGATACAACAAGTAACATCATACCTACACCAAATAAGGACTATTGGCTTTGTCAATGTTTGTTAGTTGCATAAAATAAATAAGCAGCAACTATGGCTTGTATATATTATTGAAAAAGCTTCCACTGAAAGCCCCGGTGACACCACGACAATGTTGCTGCTCCTGCATTTCAAAAAGAGAAGGGAAATCCAGAGAGAAAATGACTCTCTTTAAAAGCTTTCCCTTCTCTTACCTGGCATGACGTAACTTCTCCACTAGTGAGATGAGCAGCGCACATCGATGTGCCTGCTGTCACTGCAGTCTGGGAAAAAACGGACCGCCTGTGCCAGGGCACAAAACAGGGCCCGATAGAGACCCGTTTCGAGGCCCTTTTAAAAGGCTGACGGTGCTCAGACCCGGTGAGACCCGGCCCACTTAAAGCCCTGGATACGCCATAAAGTACGCTAGTGACTGCCACTAGATTGACTCTGTAATTTTAGACTTCCCCTTCTGAGAGTGAGTCCTCAGACTCACTCAGTTACTCAGGCCATGCCATAACATACTATACAATGACAAACCTTACTATTCCATACTACCGAATAACAAGAATACCATTTCATGACAGCCAACACCACACCATACCATATCATACTATTCAATGACAGATCATACCATACCCTAGTCTGCAATGACAGCCCATACCATAGCGTACAATGACAAGCCACACCATACCATACAATAATATACTACGACAGGTATACTATACCTTAGCATATTATACAATAACAGACATTCCATACTATCCTATACACTGACCGGTCATACCATACTATATAATGGAAGGTACACTATACCGTACCAAACCATACCATTCAATGCCAGGCGTTACCATACTATACTATACAATGACAGGCTGTACCATGCAAATGTTATCATGTAATCATACTATTCTATTCCTTTTCAACAAATGATGTACAGCATCGCTAAAAAAAACAGGCAAAGTCAATAGATCTCGCGTAGGGGAGACCTATTGGCTTTGCCAATGCTTGTTTATTTTTGCATTTTCTGCAATAAGTAGAAAATAGTTAGTCTTTGGTCAGACGCCTCATCATTTGAGGGCAAAACCTTTGGAAAGACAGTTTCTTCTAGTTCCACCTTTCATCTGCGATTCAGCTCCGCCATTTAATTTTTTTTTGGGTGGGTAGCACGAAGGTTCGTAATCATTACTGTGGTGCCAAACAAGTACATGTCAGGGTTTCCTTTATGGATCAGCTGGCCATAAATCGTGCCGTGCACATTACTTTGCGTGCATTTATCATCTTTTCACCCCCCTGGGTGCGCGAAGACCTTCCATGCCAATGATCTTTTTGACAAATCTTTTGGTTATTAAGGAGTACTTGGCACTTCAACCACTTTTTCCTCTTCTGGCAATAGTGCTGTGTCCAAGCAGTTTCTTCAGTCTTCAGACAATTGTCTTCTACATTGTTGTCCCCAGTGATATACGGTCTCTCATGTGAATTTGAAAATGATGTCTATCTGAATTATGGAATCCAACTTCCAATACAATGGGCTTGTTTTTCAATGTGTTTAGTGAAGCCCAATTATTTTTAATAAGAAGTGGGCTTGTTTGGTCTCACCTGAGACCGTGCATGCACTGTCGCTTGCGACGACCTGATGTTAAGGGGGAAAAATACTTCCCATTTGTTGGCTTCATCTTCACTCACATTTCTTGTGTTTTCATTGTTAAGCCGCAGCATTTGCCAGTCTAGCTTCTGACACCTTTGGGAGGATTTTCGTTTCACTCCTATAGATTCTCTCTCTCTCTCTCCATCTCTTTCCCTCATTTTCTTTCTCTCGCAGTCTCTCTCAGCCAGCAATGAAAAACGTTTGATCTGTATTGAACCTGTTGAACCACTGTGCTACAGGTTTTAAAACTAATTTATTTTGTTTAATTTTTATAGTCAGAATTTTTGCTCGTATTCCTTTGAAACCCTTCATTTATTTGTTTCTGACTTCTGGCTCTCTTGTAAAGTGTCACCATCCTGGTTGAACATTAGGCACCGACCTTTTTTCGCTCTGGGCTATTGAAGTAAATTTAGACAAGGCGAGCTTCTCATAATGGCACCCCTTTATGTACGCAGAAGCTCTCAGACTTCACCCGGCTGACCAAAGAAAATGCAAATAGAGACATTTTAGAGTCCTCCGGTGACTATCCAATCAGTCGCCTGGCTAAAGCAAGCCTTGGGTCTTATGCATGTGGTCCTGAGTGGTCGATTTTTACTAGGATCACATTTACAATATTATAAAACAGCCACTGGTAAAGCCAATAGTTCCAATGGCTTTTTTTAATGCGTTCTTTCAAGTCAGGTTGTAGAGCAGTGCAACTGCTGTGCTGCATGGTTGAAAGTAAGTTTTAATTTTTAAAAAGATGCTGTGATGTGGTCAATGCTGGCAGCATCATAGTGCGTTCTTTTGTACTTTCAGTCATGCTGTACACATACAACCTGGCTAAAAAAAAACATAATGCTAATAGATCTCAGATAGGCGAAACCTGTTTGACTTTGCCAGTGCTTGTTTTTCAATGTGGAAGGTGGAATCCTACTTTGTATAAGAAGTACTCTTGTTTTTCCCTGCGTGAAACCCTTCACCTAGTTTGTGGTGGAGTTTCTTACTTTTTTAAATTACTTTATTGATATATTTTTGTTCAAGTATTTCAGAATTCACGGCAGTTTTCAGAGAATCGTTGATTAAAAAAGGGTAGGGCTTTGTTCAGAAAATCGCTGACCCAGGAATGAGTACCAAGAACCCCATGAAATTTTTGAAACTTTCAGTTTCTTCAAATAAAGAAAATATTTTGTAATGTAGTTGGGAACTAGACCCGATGTAAAAACTGAAAAAGAGAAGTAGATGTGCTGTTTCTTTTCGATCTCTGCATCTTTTGTGGTTGAAAACGTTTGTGGTACTGGTTTCTCGAATTGGTGCTCTTGTCCGATGGCGGGGGTGGCCTTCCATTCCAAGAACCACAAATCTAAACAGAAGTACTGAGAATCTTGTGAATTTTTGTAAAAATTGTGTTTAGTATGAAAACAAATTGTAGTATTCTGTTTGAAAGTAAAGAATTATCTTAGTGCAACAAGAAAGTCAATAACGTATAGGTAAATAACACTTTTTCCATGTTTTAAGCCCTGTGGGATTCGCAGTACTGGCAACCATTATTGCTAAACTAGAGCGTGTTAGATCCATCCACATCTATTTTTCAAGCTCCAAGGAGGGATCCACAAGTCTTAGTAAACCATTGCAGAGGTTTGTTTGTTTTTTGAGAATGTATTCAACCCCATTCACATTTTTGAGTATCTCACACAGTTTACCCAACTCCTTGCTTTATCTCACAGTTCTGCCGCGAAGGAGACGATGGTTTAATTTTTGGGGGAACCGAAACTTTTTGTATCTTTTCAATGGCTTCTGGACAAAAAGAACAGAAGAGTAGAAATCCAGAGGAAAAAGAACCCAGAAATGAAGAACTGGAAGATATTTTCCCATAGGGCTCCAAGTCACTACCTGAATCCATCGTTTGGAAAGTATTCACCATTCCAACTTGTGAAAAAATGTCTTTGAAGTATGTGACTTTCCCTTTGTGCAGACGAAACTGGGCATTGACAATCTAAGGAAATACAGATTTGAAACCTCATCAACACACAAGCATCTTAGTTCTTGCCATGAACTGCAGTTCAATGCCAAGAAGATAAAAAAAGGACACTAAG
This sequence comes from Triturus cristatus, assembly GCF_964204655.1. Taxonomy (NCBI): domain Eukaryota; kingdom Metazoa; phylum Chordata; class Amphibia; order Caudata; family Salamandridae; genus Triturus; species Triturus cristatus. The sequence continues at coordinate 794,812,823 of NC_140583.1, read as the reverse complement.
GAGAGGAGTACATCTTCACCTTTGCAATACGTTGTCCCTCCTGGAGGGTTGCATGAAGATATCCTGCAGAAAGAACAATAAGATACTGAGCCCTGCTTTGCACTTGTGGCAGCTTATTGCTTGCTTTGTCACAAAGTAATCTCTTGGGGTGAGCACAGTCTCACAGCTTGCGAATGCCAAGGACTTTTACATCAAAAGACCTGCAAAACGGTTTTTTTCTTTAATTTTATTGAGCCCAGTTTCTTGTTCGTGCATCATGGGTTTGCCGTTCGTCTCGTTAATAGTGGGTCCCTAGGGAGGGGAGGGCCCTCCCGTGCATGAGGGCGAGGGCCCCCACGCATGAGGGTAAAGCCCGCGCATGAGGGTAAATGTGTACTCAATCTGCTCTCTTATATACCTTTTCAGATCTTTTTTCAGGAGGTGGAGACCGACTCCCGGCATCCTGTAATGATGGCTGTAGCACTTTTAGGTCTGGCATTAGCCATTTTACAAAAATTATATGTATAATATACTTACTTAAAGCAGCTTTTAGACGGCTCTCTTCATCCATTGGTCTGATGCTGTGTATTCACATTTTTCTTAAGCCCTCTACAGCATACAGCAAGGGTCAGTGGATCGGCCAACTTCAGTCACTGGTAACTTCTCTTTGAGTAACTGTATTTTTCTCGTTCACAAGGAACACATCTACTCAAGGTATTTCCTTTTAGTGCCACATTTTTGTTTGTACTTAATTATTACTTTAGTATTGCCTTTGCGTTTAAAGCCTGATATGATAACAGGGCACTTTCTACCAGGTCTTTACAGCAGACACATTCCAACTTTGAGTTCCTGTATCCTGCTAATGTGAATTCCTTTTGGAGCTGTCTTTTTAGGTTGCAGCCTACCAGACAGCACAGTTGTCTAGTCTGCTAAAGCCATCTTGGGGATTTTCAGAAACTTGACCTAGGAATGCATTCTGCCCATCGCGGACCATTAGCTTTGTGATTTGTAACTCACATTTACTAGCTTTCTATTTGCTAGCTTTATTTGCGTAAGCTGTCCAACTTGAATTTGTCCCTCCTATTGCCCAAACCTTGTTTACTGTATTGCTAAACTAACTCGCTTTCTGTAAACAGGCCTTTAAATCTTGCTCTTATCTTGTCACGTTTGCTGTGCATTCAAAGACAGACCTCAAATGTCAGGCTCCCTCTTCCAGTGAGCTTAGTGTTTATTTTTCATTGTCTGACTTCAAAGTGAGAAAATGTATTTCACAAGCCTGCTGAATACCCATCTAAGAGGAGAGGGTGTAGTATATTTTATTTCTACCACACAACAAAATAAAAAATAACTGTGCAGATGTTTCAGAATATATCAGAATTAGTACAGATGAAGCACATTATTTTCTTAATTCTGAAGTGTGGTGGAAACAAATATTTGAATACGATCAAAACGTATCAATACACTAGCTGATGACATTTGCACACATTATCGTTTGTGTGCAGTAGAACCATATTTTGGTACAAATGTAATATTCATTTAAATTGAAAATGTGTTGTCTGTAATAGCAGTGCGCTTCCACACCATGCATATGCCACGCCATGCCCCTCTAAGGCCCTCTACGACATGCAACACCATTCGATTCCACACCACTCCACTTTACGTCCCTCCACGCCACACCACCTGCCCCATTGCACCCCTATCCACTCCACCCTAATTTACCCCACCCCACTCCACTATAATCTACCCCAAACTACCTCATTCCAATCTACCCCACTCCACCCAATCTACCTCACTCCACTCTACATCACTCCAATGTTCCTACCCCTCTCCACCCCACCCCACTCATCCTAATCCACCCCTCCCCACTCTACCAAACTCTAACCCAGTCTAACTCACTCCACTACGATTCACTCTACCCCATTCCACTCACGACTACCCCAGCCCAATGTACCCACCCTGATTCAATCTACCCTACTTCAATCTACTCCACTTTAACCTAAACTAACCCAGTCCACCTCACTCCACCCCAGTCTACCTCACATTCCACTCCACTCTATGCCCCTCCACTCATAGACCCTCTGCAAAACGCCACCCCACTCGGCTCCACACCATTCTAATTTACGCCATTTACTCCACTCCACGACACAACACACCACTCCATTTTACGTCCCTCCACTTCACAACATCTACCCCACTGCACCCCACTACAGTCTACCTTACTCCACTCCGATCGATCCTACGCCACTCGACCCTAATTTACCCAATCCCACTCCGCTTCACTATAATCTACGCCAATCCAATCTACCCCACTCCACTCAACGCCACTCCAGTTTTCCCCAATCTACCTCACTCTACCCCAATCTACCTCACTCTACCCCAATCTACCTCACTCTACCCCAATCTACCTCACTCTACCCCAATCTACCTCACTCTACCCCAATCTGCCTCACTCTACCCCAATCTGCCTCACTCTACCCCAATCTGCCTCACTCTACCCCAATCTGCCTCACTCTACCCCAATCTGCCTCACTCTACCCCAATCTGCCTCACTCTACCCCAATCTGCCTCACTCTACCCCAATCTGCCTCACTCTACCCCAATCTGCCTCACTCCACCCCAATCTGCCTCACTCCACCCCAATCTGCCTCACTCCACCCCAATCTGCCCCACTCCACCCCAATCTGCCCCACTCTACCCCAATCAACCCCAACCCACTCCACTGAAATCTAACCCACCCTGCTCCAATTTACCCCACTATCCCAGTTCACTCTAATCTATTCCAATGTACCCCAGTCCAACCCACTCCAATATACCCGACTGCACTCCAATCTACCCCACTGTGCTCCACTCCAATTTACCCCCTCCATTCCAATTGACCTCACTCCAGTGCAAAATATCCAACTCTTCTGCACTCTAATCTACCCCACTCTGCCACAATCTACCCCGCTCCACTACAACCTACCCTAATCCAATCTACCCCACTACAATTTGCCTCTTTCCAATCTACCGTACCTAACCCACATAACTCTGCCACACTGCACTCTGCAACACTGCACTCTGCCACTCTGCACTCTGCCACACTGCACACAACTCTACCCAAATCAACCCCGCTCCACTTTACTCCAGTGTTCCAAACTCCACTCAAGTGTTCCAAACTCCACTCCAGGCTACCACACTCCACTCCAGGCTACCACACTCCACTCAAATCTACCCTACTCCAATCCATCCTACCATAATCTACCTGTCCACAATCTATCCCACTCCCGTTTACCCCATCTACTCCACTCCAATACACCCCACTCCAATCTACCCTACTCCAGTGTACCCCACTCCAATCATCCCTCTCCAGTCTACCTCAGTCCATTCCAGTGTACCGTTCTCTAATCCACCCAATCTACCTCACTCTACAAATACTCTACTCCACTCTTTCCCCACTCAATCTCACTCCACTCCAAACTCGACTCCACCTCAATCTATCCAACCTCCCGCCACCCCAAACTAACCCACTCCACTCTACCCGTCTCCACTCTACCCCTATCTACCCACTCGTTCCACCCAATCTACCAAATTATATTCTACCCCATCTACACTACTCCACATCAATCCATGCTACCACATGCTACTCAAATCTATCCTGCTTGATTCCAGTCTAACACACTCCACTCCACCCCGCCCCAAACTACCTTACTCCAATCTACCCCATCCAATCCGCCCACTCTAATGTACACTACTCTTATTTACCACAATCAACCCCACTCCAATCTACCACACTCCAGTCCATCCTATCTAACCCACTCCACTCTACCCCTCTTCACTCTGCCACACTGCACTCCACTCTATCCAATTCGAACCCACCCCACTCTACCACATTCCACTCAAATCTACTTTACTGCACTTCAGTCTAACCCATTGCGATCTACCCTACTACAACCAACCCCTCCCCATCCTATCCCTCTCCAATCTACTCCACTCCAGTCTATCCCACTTCACCCACTCCACCGCAACCTACCCCACCCCAAACTACTTGACACCATTCATCCTTCAATCAATCCCACTCCATTGCAGTCGATCCTACTCTATTCCACTCAGTCTACCTCGCTCCACTCTACCCTAATCTACTCCACTTTTCCCACTTCCCCAATCAATGTCACTCCACTCCAATTTCGACTCATATCCACCCAATCTACCCCACTTCATTCTACTCTACCCTACTCCACATCACTCCACACTACCACATGCTTCTCAAATCTGCCCCCACACTAGTCCAATCTAACCCACTTCACCCCCAAACTACCCTATTCCAATCTATTGCAGCCAATCCACCCACACCAATGTTCACCAATCTGCACACAATGAAATGCCTTTATAACTGCACTCCTGTATGTATTTCAACTGAGGACTATGGCTATACTTGTAAACCAATTTAGTCTGTATCTCCTGCTTGTATTTGTTTCTAGTTTGCTTTCAGTGCTCTTGTGTGTCTTACTTATATGGTTATTTAACTATTATATCATTAATTGAACCAGTGATTTTCTGTCTGTCTCTGTATGTCTATCTTTGCAACCTTATCTAACTTTCTGTGTGTGTATCTACCCGTCGTTCCGCTTGTCCATCTTTATGTCTATCTACCTGTCTATCTACGTCTCCGTCTGTGTGTCTATCTTCCTGTCTATCAACCTATCTCCCGCCTCTCTATCTACCTGTCAGTCTGTATAGCTATCTTTGCAAGTCTATCTATCTGTCTTTGCAAGTCTATCTATCTATCGGTGCAAGTCTATCTATTTATCTCTTCAAGTTCTATCCGTCTGTCTGCCTAACCATCTCGTTTTGTCTTGGTCTTTATGGCCGCCTGTATCTGTTTTGCAGGCCTCTCCATCTTTTCAACTTTCTCTATCAATTTGTAATAAAGATTTCTGAAAGAGCCTTAGCAAGGGCAAGAGACTGGCAGCCAACACGAGATGAGTTGGCTTTTTTAGGTTGGGTGTAGTTTGAAGTTTTGATTTGTCTAAAATGATGTGTATAAAATAGTTTTGAGGCATGAATCCTTTTCTGGATTCACATGCTATGCATTATTCCGCCATCTAGTGGTTGGGTCCGGAATTGTCTTGTGTTTTTTTTCCTCCCCCATTTTGGGCATCGTCAACCACCATTTTGGTGATTTGTCCGTCCACTGTGTGACATCAGACAGCGCCCCGGATGTTCCTGTGTATAGTCGCCATCTTTATAATTCTTTTTTCGCTGTTGGGCCTAGAAGCTACGGAGGGGCTCAGAAAGTTTTTTCGAAAATGTGAATTTTTGGGAAGAAAATCGTACGATTTGCTGAAGACCTCAAAAGAGACAACAGCCACGTGGTCGGAGAAGAGGGCAGGTAGGGGACATGGAAAATACCCCCTTTAAAGTCTGCCCTAGGTGCCAGTACAAATTTGTGCAAAGAGACCCCCACAAGGTCTGCAACCTCTGTGTCCCGAAGGTTCATCGAGATGAGGACCTCGAGGCCTACACCGCATTCCTGCCAAAGACGCTTGAGGTATGCTGAAGACCGGGGCTGGAACACTACACCTTGGCCACCACTCAAAGGATGCAGGTTCCACCAAAGAATATCGCCCTTCGTAGGGGCGACAACTGCAACGTCGCTGAGACAGCTCATGGCAAAACAGCGGACTTTGATACATACGCAGCCTATGCCGAGAAAATGCAGGCGGTGAACAACCCAGCAAAAGGTGGTGAGGAAAAAAAGGCATACGGTGATAAAGCCTCCAAAAGGCACTGAGCCTAAACACTCTGACAATAAGTAACATAAGGTAGCCTCAGCACCGAAACAATCATCGGCGGAAGGTCAGCCAAAGACAAAGGAGCCGCACCAGTTCCAACCGAGTGATACTGATACACGATAAACTCCGTCCAAACCCCTGACAATTTCATCCACTGAGAGGGAGTGAGAGAAAGAAACACAAGGCTTTGGAGTAGACAGAACCATCGACGCCGACAAAAAGATCTTCGCCGCTGCTCGAGGCAGACAAGAAAGTGCTCAAGGTCAAGAGAAAGAAAAGAATCTAGGCTGAAATGGCAGGCCTGCGGAAACGTTAGGGGGAATTTGTTTCATACTCTTTCTCCTTGCCTTGTGGAGTCCCTCAGGGGTCATCACTGAGCCCTATTAATCCTGGTCCCTTGAGGGCATGTTCTTAAAAGCAGGCAGAACCATTGATGGACCCCAAGTGTTTAACCTAAAGGTCTTTAAAAAATAGCAGTTGTGAATAATTCACATGCATATATTGTGTTGTGCAACAGGGCTTTCACAGGTAGGTTGATACTATGACACCAGATATCTGAAATTCGAATACCTGTATCTTTTTTTTTTTTGTCTCTTTGCTCTCTAGACGCTACAAGACAGCGAGCTTTTGGGCTGGTGTCACAAGCCTACACCTCCATCTCTGCTGATGACTTTGCCACCTTTGTGGGGCTTCCAGTTGAGGACGCTGTGAAAGGTATGTTGATTGGCAGGCATTGTTGTCAGGGCCTAGTTACATGTTAGTGACCCTATTTCTCCTGGGTCACTGAACAACGTATTGTGTCAAATGTAAACATTACGACCTGAGATTTGTCAGATGCCTGTACTGCAAGAAGTGCCATGCACACCTACAGTATAATTTCCGTTTACTTGTGCCACTCAACTCTGCACCACTCCACTGCGTCACTCCAATCTTTTCCACTCTACTCTGCAACACTTCACTATACGCCAATGTACTCTACTCTGTACCACTCCACTCTATGCCAATCCACTCTAATCTACTCTACACCACTGGACTCTACACCACTCTACTCTATGCCACTGCACTCTACCCTGCACCACTCCAGTCTACCGTGCACCCTTCTCTATGATGCTTCACTCCACTCTGAAACAATCTATTCTGCGCCACTGCAGTCTGCCCCAATATACCGTACTATGTATAGGTGTACGCCACTGCATTCTAATGTACTCTAACCACTGCACTCTATGCCAGTGCACTCCACCACTTTACGCAAAACCATTACACTCTACAGTTCTGCACTCTGTGCCAATCTACTCTGCACCACTGCACTCTATGCCACTATACTCTACTTCGCACCACTCTACGCCACTGCACTCTACTCTACAGCACTCTGCACCCTTGTACACTGTTTCTGTACTTTACTCCACTCTACTCTGCACCAATCTACTGTACACCACTGTACCCTACAGCACTCTACATCATTGTACTCCATGTCACTGCACTGTATGCCACTCTATTCTTCATCAATCTACTCTACTCCCCTGCACTCTGCCAATGCACTCTACACCACTCTATTATACACCACTGCACTCTGATAGTCTGCTCTGCAACACTGCACTCTCCACACCACTCTATGCCGCTACACTCTGCCTCTGCACCACTCTACACTAACCTACTTGACGCCACTCTAATCTATTGTGCACCACTGCACTCTACACCTCGCTACTCTGCATCACTCTACTCTGTGCCAAAACACTCTACTCTTCGCCACTGCACTCTACACCACTCCACTCTACACCACTCCAGTCTAGGCCACTCCACTCTACTCTGCACCACTCCACTCAGCCCTGCACCAATCCACTCGACTCTGAAACTGTCTACTCTCCCTCACTTCACTCTACGCCACTCCAGTCTATACAACTTTATGCCACTCTACGCCATTGTGCTCTATGCCATTCTACTCTAAACCACTGCAGTCTTCTTTAATGTACTCTACCACACCTTAGCAAAAACCAGTGTACTCTACACCACTGCAGTCTACATCAACTACTCCGCACCTCTGCACTCTATGCCACTATAATCTTCAACACTCTACGCCACTCCACACCTTTGTGCTGTACATCACTGCACTCAGCGCCACTTTGTTCTATTCTGTACCACTCTACTCTACACCATTGCTCTCTGCACCACTCTACAACACTCTACTCTGCAAGACTGCACTTTTCACCACTGCATGCTACGCTACTCTACTCTGCACAACTGCACTCTATCTCATTGCACTCTACTCTGCATCACTCAGCTCTATGCCACTGCTCTCAACGCCATTCTAACTTACTCTGCACTTTACGCCACTCTACTATACAACTCTGCACTCTATCCTGCACCACTTCACCTTACTCTCAAACAGTCTACTCTACTATGTTACCCCTAGTGGTGGGTGAGGGCTCTTGCGCCAATATTTTCAATATCCCTTCTTGCCTGAGATCTGTTAGGTTACAAAATTGGTGTTAACCATAACTCTTTGTAGAAGCAGTACATTGGTTTGTTATTGTGTATGTGCTGGTTCAAATAAGACTAGGGGAGAAAGAAACAGAGGTTAATTCGCTTTCCAACTATCATAACAACGATAACAACGAACAATGTTTGCTGGGTGGTTTTGTCAGTCTATCGCCCACCAAAATCTACCCCACTCTTTTATGAGCTCTTTGGACCTATTATGTCGGACCTACGGACCCGATACACGAAAATCTTGGTGACAGGAGATTTTAATCTGCACTGGGATAACCCCCATTGGGACTTAGCCACTCGTCAATTGGATACTATAATGACTGCCCTGAGTTTTATACAACTTGTGGATGCTCCCACACATATTAAAGGCCATGTTCTTGACCTTGTGTGGACGACAGACACAAATGTCACTCTTAAAGATATTACACAATGTATATGGTCAGACCACCATCTAGTGTCTTGCATGATACCTATCGATGACCATATACATAACACATCGCTGGAAACCAGGAGAACCCGTAAATGGGCTGAGGTTGATTTAATAGCTCTGACTAAGGTGCTATTGCCAATGAATCAGTCCTCAGACCTGGAATGTAGCCTGGACCGAGAATACACGGATCTAACACAGAGCCTGGCTCAGGCTATTGACCAGATAGCGCCAGTAAAATCACAGTTGATAAGGGGACCTGGTAAGGGGGCCCCCTGGTTTACGCCATCATTAAGGGAGCATAAAAGAAAGCTCAGAGCCTTGGAAAGAGGCTGGAGAAAAACCAAGCAAGACACAGCTAGGAATCTCTATAAAGCCTCCCTCAATCTATATAAAAAGCTCATTGTCCTAGCTAAAGCGGAATATTATGAGTCCCGCCTGAGTAAGGCAGTCAATATCCAGAAAGAGACGTTTAAAATCCTGTCAGAGTTGAGTAAAAAACCTGAAAATTCTAAGTCCCTTATAAATTGTAACTCCTTTCAGGTGTACTTTTTAGAAAAAGTGAAGGCCATGGATGGCAAATGGAACTGCCATAACTTCGGCCCAGTATAATCCAGTTGATTGTACTATTACAGCATTTCCAGAGCTGGATGAGCTGAGTCTGGAGAAACTGATGGGAAAAATCAAATCTGGCTCTCCAGCAGATCCGTGCCCACCCAGCGTTTTTCGTGCAGCTCGTCCCTTATTGGAGAAATGTATCATTTCCCTCCTCAATAGATCTCTGGAAACAGGGTATCTACCGGTGGAATTCAAGGAGGCACGGGTAAGACCCCTACTGAAGAAACCCGGTGCAGATCCTGCAGTGTTAAAGAACTACAGGCCTATTTCCCAATTGCCTTTCCTCTCTAAAATACTGGAACAACATGTATTAAAATCCCTGTCCCTGTATCTGGAGTCTCACCATCTACTCCATGAGCGGCAGGCAGGATTCCGAGCTCATCACAGCACCGAGTTGGTGATGCTCTCGGTGCTGGATGAATTAAGAGGCATGGCTGACTGCAAGAAACCGAGCGCCCTGATCCTGTTAGATCTATCAGCGGCGTTCGATACGGTCAGTCATGCCTTACTCTTGGAGAGATTGAATGACTTTGGGATCAAAGGCCTGGCCTTTAAGTGGCTGCAATCCTTCCTCTCGGGAAGAACACAAAGGATACAACTGGGGGATCAAACATCTGAGGTGGGGACCTTGGAATGTGGGGTGCCACAGGGTTCAGCCCTGTCCCCACTGCTATTTAATCTCTACTTACAACCTTTGATTGCATCACTGGCCAGCAGGGGCTGTAGAGTCTTTAACTATGCGGACGATACACAGCTGCTGCTGAGTGTTGACAATTCAAGGACCGCGCAACTCAATGCTCAGAACATCTTGAGGTACACTGTACAATGGATGACTGGAAATCTATTGAAGATTAATCCAGATAAGACCGAGGTATTGGTGATCCCATCCAATGCCTCACCTTGGAGTGACCTCTATTGGCCAGCGGAGTTGGGCCCTGCTCCAAAACCAAGTATGAATGTAAAAAGTTTGGGGATCAAACTGGATTGTGATCTATCAATGTCCAGTCAAATTTCCTCTGTGGTGGGTAGGTGTACAAATATCATCCGACAGTTGCGGAAACTAACCCCTGTCCTCTCCCAATCAATGATGCGCTCAATCGTAGCAGCAACCGTCATCTCGAGGATAGACTACGGAAACGCTCTCTATCTTGGCCTACCTAAAACTCTCACTAACAGATTGCAGGTCGTGATGAATGATGCTGCACAACTAATTTTTAGACTCCCAAGGAGAACTAAGGCCTCTCCTTTGCTCCACAGTCTGCACTGGCTCCCCATCAAAGAGCGAGTGGAATTTAAGAACTTATGCACGGCTCATAAGGCAATTTACGGTCAGGCACCAGCTTACATCACAGATCGTTTGGAGGTGTACAGCCCAGTGAGAACACTTAGATCCTCAGATTCTCAGTTATTGGCTTGCCCCTGTTACAAACTTATAACTAAGGGAGGAAGAGCCTTCTCTGTATTAGTTCCTCAACTATGGAACACGCTGCCTGAGGTGCTGCGCAGGGAGGGGAACCTCCTGCGGTTTAGAAGGATACTAAAAACACTGCTGTTTAAAAGAACCCTGGGTGTAAATTAGACCAGGAAGTGCCTTTCATTCTGTGTTTGCCTAGTTTATTGTTGTTACCACCGATTTCCGAGCGCCTAGAGACCTGTAGGTGATTGGGCGCGATATAAATCTAATATAACAATAACAATACAACAATAACAATCATTAGTGTAGTGTAGTGCTGGATCTTGATTAGTCCAAGTCCTTCTTATTGTATTGTTGGCTTCAATCTGCTGTACGCCACTGCACTCTGTGCCGCTCTACTCCACCCTGTGCCATTCCATTCTACGCCATTGCACTCTACGCCACTGCAATCTATGCTGGGCCACTCCACTCTGCACCAATCTGCCCTACGTCACTTCACTCTACACCAATGCAATCTACACCACTTTGCTCAAACCCAGAACTCTCCACGCCACTGCACTGTATGCCAATCTACTCTGCAACATTGCACTTTACGCTACTTCACTCTAGGCCACGCCTTCTCCACTCTACGACACTCTACCCCAGTGAACTCTACTCCGCTCTGACATTCTACTCCAGTCTGCCACTACACTCTACTACTCTCTACCACTCCACGACGCTCTACGCAACTCCATCTATGCCACTTTACTCTTCTCTATTCTACGACTCTACTCCATGCCACTCCACTATATGCCCCTCCACTGTATGACTCTCTACTCCACTCTACAACAATCTAGTTCGCTCTAGGCCACTCTATGCAACACCACTTTGCACCACTCCACTCTACGACACTCAACTCTACGGTACGCTACTCCACTCTACGCCTTTCCACTCTACGACACTCTACTCCCTCCTCAATACTTTACGTCACTCCATGACACTCCACGCTACTCAACTCCACGACTTTCCCCTAACACTCCACTCTCCTTTACGCCACCCACTTTTAGCCATGCTGAACAGCAGCCATGGTGGTGTACAAAACATCACTAAAAAATATCGGCAAAGCCACTAGCTCTTCTATAGGCAAGATCTATTGGCTTTGCCAATGATTTTTATGTCACTAGTTGTGTGTGATGCCTTTGACTGAGAGCGAAGCCATCCATGTCAATGATTGCACTCTTGATTCAGTTTGAACCACCTATCTTAGTAAATGTGAAGGCAGAGTTGGGTATTTTGCTCCTTGTGTTATTGCATATTGGGTAGATATGATTCACTTTAGAGAGACTCTCACTCTGATATTGAGATTGAAATGTTAACGGTGAACATTAGCTGATTCAAATCTACTTTAATGCAGTTTGTTTTTAGCTTAGGAGTTGTATGTGAAAATATGTATATTTTAATTATTGGGAGGTATACAACACTGCTGAGATAAAGAATTTGGAGTTGACATGTGTATTTGCCTGAGATCCAGTCCCCAGAACCCATCAAATCTGATATGCAAAATGGTTGAACCTCTCCTTGTCATTCCAGGATGCATCCAGTCCTAAAGGTGAAAGTGGAAGACTCTATCCCTCTCATACTTCTTGGCAACCCATATCTACAACTAATGTGACCAGTAGGCCCGTGGTTGTCCACAAGCAAACCGTCACAGTGTTGACTCTCTCAGTATCCCTGTGTCAGTCCATGGAGCCCATAGGGTCCTATGCTTGTAATGCTTTGTACCTGTTCGATCCACTAAGCCCCTCCCCCCACAGCAGAGTGGAAGGCTCTTTATCCCTGAGCTAGCCAGCATTCAGATTTAATGATGAAGTTTCACTCTCCGAATGCCAGTCGTTTGCCTCTATGGACCTATCCGTAGCACTCTGGTAAACCCCATGCTTACGGAAGCAAAGATGATGGAGGTCTGACCCACTCCTATTCTCTTTTAGAGATGCAAGGCTATGTATCGCTATGCCAGTCCAATTAGAGCACCTGTCCTAGAGTTTGATGCCTTGATTTTCATGTGCCAGTTTGTATAGCCACCCCACTTCCTCACAGAGTTGGTGCTTATCCTTCCCATAGAGATGGGAAGCTCTGTTTATATGTGCGAATACTTTACCCAGTCTTATTGGTGCAAGTCTCAGTATCCCCAGGTCAGACACATAAGCTTAACAGTTTTTTTGTTATGCAGATTTGTAGAGTGCACGATCATCCAGGAGGGTATCCTGATACTGAGTAGGTGTGAGTCTTGCCAAACCTAGGGCATAGTTGGACTTCTTGAAAAGCCAGGTCTTCAACTTCTTGCGGAATTCAAGAAGTGAGGAGTCGTCTCCTATGTGAAGCGATTAGGTGCAATGAAGGAGAAGGCTCTACCGCTGGATCTGGTTTTCTGCATGCATGGGATGTGTGCAAGTAGTAGTCCAGACCAACGGATATGTCTGTAAGCTTTGTGAAATAAGATGCAATTGTTGAGGTATGCTGGGAGAGTGTTATGTAGTAACATCACAAAACAAAATGATGGACTGAGTGTTGAAACTTTTCAAACACTCACCCCCAGTCACAGATCTGGGTTTAATCCATTATTTTGCTTGCCATGTCACCCCAGTTTGGACTCTGCCATATGCAAATCAGTCTTTACCCTGCTCCCCATGGGAACAGTCAAGTCCGAACCCCCAGACCAGGTCCTCCCTGGATCGGAAACAAGCATCCTGGTACCGGTTTCAGGATATCACCCCTCATCAGCCAGGCTAGTTTGAATCCAGTGATGCTCAAGCAAGGAACCTACATTTGGGCATACCCTTAGCCACTGTTGAAGCACATAGCAACATCACAAAATAAAACGATGGACGGAGTATTGAAACTTTTCAAACACTCACCCCCAGCCACAGATCTGAGTTTAATCCATCGTTATTTTGGTCGTCACGTCACCCCAGTTTGGATACAGCCATATGCAAATCAGTCTTGACCCAGCTCCACAATGGGAACCGTCCAGCCCGAACCGTCCTTCCTGGACCGGTCACAAGCATCCTCGGACCACTTTCCGGGTGTCACTCCTCATCAGCCAGGACAGCTTGAGTCAAGCGACCAACAGTTCCCAGGATGCTTGTTTCCGGTCTGTGACTGGGGGTGAGCATTTGAAAAGTTTTAACTCTGTCCATTTTATTTTGTAATGTTAGTGTTATGTAGTGCCTTGAATGTGTGGGTGAGGAGTTTGAAATGTGCTAGCTTGTGTATGGGGAGCCGGTGGAGCTCCTTCAGGTGTGGTGTGGTGTGATGAGTGCAGCGTGGGACATGGAGAGTGATTCTGTCCACCGCGTTCAAAATGGTCCGCAACCTTCTGAGGAGTTTTTTGATTAACCTGGCATAGAGGGTGTTTCCCTAATCCACCTTGCTTGTGACAAGGACGTGCATGATGGTTTTCTGGTGCCAATTGGGAGCCATTTGAAAGTCTTCCTCACCATCTTCAGAGTATCGAAGCATGAGGCGATGGTGGGGTTGACTTGGGCAGTCATGTTGAGTTAGAGCAGTCTCTGCATCTCCCTGTTAACCCCCACTTGAACTATCTGCTCATGGACAGAAAGATTTATCCCTGTCCAAACCTTGAAGCCCGTCCGGTCCTAGATTTTGAGGGCTCTTTATCCATGTGACCTTCAACTTGCACATCCTGTGCTAGAGTTAGGGGTAAGCTGCTCAATAACCATGATAGTCTCACACCCTGACCTATCGATTAACGGCTCTGCATCCAAGCCACTTAGGCCTACTATATGTGTTTGCATTCCTGAGCTAACTCTCCTGGGCTATCTGATCATGCAAGTACAGATGCTGCAACCATGTGTTGTGTTGATTTGTTTAGCGCACTTATCACCCAAGATGGTATCCATGCGATTGGGCGGGTGTATGGTACCTAAGGTGCTAATGCGAAGAGCCAGGTCTTCAGCTTCTTGTGGAACTCAAGAAGTGAGGAGAAGGCTCTGATGTGTTGAGGTAGGTCGTTCCATAACTTGTGAGTGATGTAGGAGAGTGAGTGACCTCTAGTTTTGCTTTTGCAGATGTGGAGTGTGTGCGAGTGAGAGTGAGGCAGAGCGTAGGTGTCTGGTAGGTTGGTGGAAGTGTATGCAATTGTTCATGTATTCTGCTCCTGTGCTGTGTAGGGCTTTGTGTGTGTAAGAGAAATTTGAATTTTCTGCACTTGTGAATGGGGAGTGTCCTTTACCTCCCAGTCCTAAACGTGGTCGTTCACTAGTTCAACCTGGGTACAAGTAGTCTGATAATTAACCAGTGATTGCCAGATCCGTTAAGTTTTATTTGCCTTTGCATGTTTTTTCAACTCTTGTTTTTCGTGTTGTAGGTGTTTTGGAGCAAGGCTGGCAGGCGGATTCAGCTACTCGGATGGTGATGCCCAAGAAGCCAGGTAGGTGGCGCTCTAGCTCCACGGTGCTTTCCTGTGTCGCTTCCTGAAACAGCATCTTATTTCCTAACATCGAGCGCAGTAAAATGTGTCCCCTCCCATTCCATTAGTTGTGCTGTGCAGCAAAGCTCCTTTTTAGGGCAGGGACTCTGAAAACGTGATGACTTTGAAGTGGATGCAAGCCCATGTAATGCACTAAAAGTCGATGGAAAGTTGTGGATTTTTTTTCTTTTACCCAGTTTTCTACAAAGTAGTCCAGCTTCATTGTACTTCCCACTGTTTTCTAGCACTGTCAGATTTTTCACAACTGCGGTCATTACAGCCACAAAGCTTCCCCCTCCAACCTTCCTTCGTCCCACTAGTCTTTGCAGGCAGTGTCGTCAGTGACGTCACTTTACCGTACGTCGCATGATGTCATGCGATGCGAGGGATTTAACTCCAGCTGTCATTGAGGACGGGGGAAGAGTGGACTGAAGGTTTATGTTTCTAAATTACTTAAAGTTGCCGATATTAAACATCTTGAGTCAAATCTGTTCCCCGTCATGCTGAATTCGGCAGAGCTGTCGTACACCGCAGACCCCGGAACAAAACGTACATTAAGTAAATAAGAGCCGTCATTCGGGTTATTGTAATCCGAGGTTGGTGCAGCAGAAACCAAATCCTGAGACTGAGGCAAATCGAAACGTGTTTTACAGTCTCGTGTCCACCCCTGAAGAGCTGCGCCTGCAGTATTTTAACGTCGTTGTTAACTTTGCCCAGCGTGTGCTTAAAACTTATAGCAAGTTATAGCATCCTATACGGAGTGCCGCTCATGGTTAATTGCAAACAAAATGGCTGAAGAGCAAAGGTGGGGCTCGCTGGGTGTGTTCTGCTTGATACGGACCCTGCGTGCCTGGCACGTTGGGCGGGTAGGTCTGCTTTTTGCAAAGCAAGGACTGCTGCTTCTTCATATCGCCATGAAGGGGGCTTGTCTTAACGAATGATGTCGCCGGTTTATTTGGAGGTTTAGCTGGTGTTGAGAGCCCAGCAAGCACAGAACCCCGTGGGCTCATGGGAAAGGAGGCGAGTGGAGCCCGTGACGATTGTGATATATAAAGGCACTTCTTAAGTTTGGTCTTAGCAGGCACGCTCGTAGGACAGGGAAGCACTTGAGAGCACGGCCTGCTGCAGTGGAAACACGCCGAGGGGGCTGTGGGGCAGGACGGGGCCGTGGTGCGTTTGACATTCAAGGCACCAGGACAGGGCTGTCTTTTAAACCTGGTACAGTGAGGAGATAGGCGTAAATACACCCGAGCGAAGGGCTGTACGAAAGTGCACCTTTCACAACTTCCCCCACCTCTGACCAACATTACAGCAAAAAGCAACTTATTGTTTTTTATTTTTTATTTAAAGGCTACTAATGATTACACATTGACGGTGCAGAAGGGTCATTAAGCACAGTACATTTGTCAGCGTCCTCGCAGTTGTGAAACTGAAGGTTGTACGTTGTCTCCACCCTGGCCAAACCTCCCACACTAGTCATACTACTGTCTTGCAGTGTTGTACACTCAAGCTGTGTTGTGGTGGCCAGAACATGCACAGGAGCGTGTGTCACTTGATCAATACAAAGAAGGCTTGTGGCGGAATGACATTAAACAGCGTTGCCGAGTATTTGCATTGCAGCCGAGATTCAAGTCGTGCAGTGTTTGGCGTGTAGCACTTTGGTGGCTGTTGAGTGAGGGTCTGCTGCTCTCAGTTCAGTTCTCCTGTCGCAGGTTTCCTTTTTGTTTGGAAACAGCTGGGCGTTTGGCACTCTTATAGAAGGATGTCCCGAGGGACAAAGGCTTTCATGAAGTTGCACTTAGACTTCGTACAGGGTGCCTCGTGTACAATCCACTTGTCATTCGCAAACATAGCTCGACTGACTTTTGTACATCGCAAATTTCACCAAAGTGCTTTGCACTTCGTAATTAACCATATGAATTGCAGGCCGCACGTTGCCATCCAGTGCAATCCAAAGGTGGCAGCCCTGTGGTCCTCGCGCAGTGTGACTTGCAAAGGCAGGGCCAAATGCTTGGCGACTGCTTGCCAAGCATGGAATTATTACTGCCTTCCTCGGGCTTCGGTAACCATTTCCACAGTGCAAGCTGTCCTTACTGGACAGCCTGCACTGTGCGTGTGCAGTCTGGGCTTTCGGGAGGAAGTGACAATAGTGCCTGGAGGGACTGCAGAACTACATTCACGGTGTGACCCCTGACCTTTACTGGAACACGGGTGGCGATGCAGGCATATTCCAAGTGCTGTATTTGAGTTCTGTCTTCGGTGCAGGCCTCCATGCCAGCAGTTGCTCATTCTCGCAGCGTCTCCCAAGCAGAGCCCCGTCCCATCAGTATTAATGAGGCGGGTGGGTTGCGACCTTCTGAAAAGTCCCTTTCCACTGTGAGAAGCTTTGAGGCTCTTTGAGGTTTCCCGGAGCATAAAGCAAAATATTGCGCCGCAGTCAGCATCCGTGTGAATAGGGCCCAATGAGTGCTGCCGCCTGTGGAGCCAGGTGGTGTGCATTTTAATCCCATTTTCCCAAATTGTGCAGTCGGGGGATGTGTCAACTTGTCCGTGCTTTGAAACCATATAAACAAGTACTAAGCGTTAGGTGCAAAAGTGGGCATGTGCGGGTTTTTGATCACATGCTAAAGGTGGCTCGAAGAAACGCACGGAAGGGCATGGGGGAGCCTGGAAGTACTGCTGCAGATAAGGCAGTGAACACTGCTTCCAACTCTGCACTCTTTGAAAGGCACATGTCCTAGGTTTACGATCAAATCCTGTCACTTGGTGTACAGTGTGCCCAGGTACTATGTTCATTATGTTTCTTTCTTCTTGATCTTAAGCCCAGAAAGTGTACAGAGGTTGGTGTTTTACTCACGTCCTCTCTTGGGAAGTGTTTGTGTAGTGCAAATGTGTAACCTTACCCTCCCCTCCGCAGCAGATTGATGGACAGCACCATGTTGGCCCCTAGCGAGGACGGAGCTGTGTAAAAAGTGTGCACATAGACTGCCCTGATGAAAGTGATTCTTAAGTACTCTTGCATTAATGCCTCCTCCCCCGCTTTCTCCTCTCTTTGCAGAGTCTGCCCCCGTGGCTTTGATTCCGAACGAACAGCAGCTGGCCAGACTCACTGACTACGTGGCCTTCCTTGAAAATTGATAAGCTCTCCCGCTCAACTCCGCCTCCCCAGCCCTCCGCGAGGTTCCAGGCCAGACCGGGGAAATCCTGAGCCCGACTGTCCAGCGCACTCCCCCGCCTCGCCCCCTCACCAGGAGAGTGGAAAATATGATGTCCGTCGAGCGGGAACCGGCCCGGCCCCAGATGTCTGCAGAAAGGAAGCCCGGATTGTTGCCGTTTCTGCTCCCCACGGCCTCGACGCACAGCAGCATCAGCCTTCCGTTGGACTTTAGAAACAGGCCGTGCGCTGCAGGCGTGCCCCCTCCCAAAACCCCTCAGAATCTCAAACCTGGGGCCTGTATGCGCCCTTTGTGCCCACATGTCATTTCGCAGGAGAGATTGAGTCTGGCATGGGGTGTGATGCGTCAGAATGTTTTGCCTTCAGTAAATCCCTCATAAAACCCGTGGACCTTTATTTACCTCCCCTTGTACTAGCATGTCTCGGGTAGCCGCTAGGTGTATACTTTATCCATAAAGCACAACCACAATATGGTCTAGTTCCTCCCGCCCATCTCTTGAAACACCTTCCATTTCGGTGGTCTGTAGACAGAACCAGTGTCACCTAGATCAGTGCAGTGAATCCCATTTTAATTGACTAGAAGTTGTCGCTTTATTTTGATTCTAGACATTTGAGCCACTGGATCCCTTGGGTTTTGAGTAGTTTCGGTTGTGAAACACCTGTCCTGATTCTTTCTCTCTGAAGCTTCTGCCAAATTTCACTCCTTCCTCCTGGCAGAAATCCTGGAAAGGGACTAATATTTATTGACTTCTCAAGCATTCAGTCCCAAAACCAACCTCACTAAATTATAGATTGGATTAAAATATATTTACTCCGAGCGCCGACTTTGAAGTCTGTTTGGGGTTGCCTGTGCACCTCTTTTGTTTTTCTTTGTTTTGGTTAATAATCCTAATTGTTTTCTTCCAGAATCCAAATTATTTGTGGCTAAATGTAGAGCCTTAATACTCCGCATTGCCCAAAGCAACCTCTAACAATGCAAACTGTACAGCTTGTTCTGCAGAATCGTTCTAATAATGCTGAGAGAGAAGAAAAGCTGCAAACGGCCTACCTATGTCCCACAAATCCTGATCTGTGTTCTTTTTTCTTCTCTCCATGCTGCAGCTCAAAATATGAGGTTCTCAGGAAGTTGAGTGTTGCCCTGGCATAGTTTTACCCCAAGATCAGGGCTTAATGTGTGCATCTGTTTGCAGATGGTTTCCACTGATTCATAAGGAAAATAACTCCTCATACTGACCCAGAGAGAGAGACAGGGAGAGAAGCAGAAAAGGGAGAATGGAGGAGGAGGAGGGAAACAGTGACAGAGACGAAGAAGGGAATAAAAAGTTACCTGTAAAAGGTGACAGAAGAAAGGAGCTTGAGGTAGAATCTAAACTAGACCACCTAGACAATCCTCAGCCGGGCATTCAGCACCTCGACAGCAGGTTTTTAAGAAAATCTTTTGGACTCTGCATTTGTGTGTGTGTGTTTTAGAAAAATGTTAATATATTGAGCACTGCCTGGGAATTTGTTGGCAGAAAGGTAAACGGGACCGCATCCCAGGGGTAATAAGTCCTTGATATTTTCCTCTGGAATTCTTACCCCAAATGGCGGTACAGGTGTTAAAGTTTTATTAGTATTCATCAAATCTTTGCAGGGAAAATTGAAAGTCACCATACATGCTTACTTGGGGTCGTAAGTACATCAGGAATAAGGATAAGCATTTAGAGAGCAAGTTGGCAGTCGTGAGACTGCAAGTGGGAATGGCAAACTTATATGCTAACATAACATAGCATGTGTATTTGTAAAGCGTACCAACTCAGAGGTACTCATTTTATTGAACTCAGAAGGACGAAAGGCTGAGCGGATCGTCCATTTGAACCTGTGACCATAAGGTCAAACATAGGCCCCTACAGTGGATGCATTAGTCCACTAAGCCACCAGACCCGGCACAAAATTGTGTTGGGTCATCATCTGAACCACGTCTTTGACTGTTCTTTTTACTGTAGTCTGTGGGAACCCTTGTTCTTTCTGGTTCGTGTGACTTATTCCAGTCTTATATAGTCTTCACGTTCATATGCTAATCGCAGTTGAGTGAGGTTAATGTGAGAAAACAGGTGGGAGTTTTTCAAGGTAGCTGGGAGTGTTGGGGCAGCTCGCGTCGCCTATCAGTGTTCGAGAGGGACAGGAACATGAGGGTCCATCTACTGGATTGGTAAGGATACATATATTAAGAACAAAACAGTATAGGACTGTGTTCACGGTGGTGCTTGACAAAGGGGGAACTTGAATATGCCAGTAAAAGTCATTGGAGGTCCTTGAATGGGTTCAAGGTTTTTCATTCACAAGAAGATGAAGCTTCCTGAGCAGTAACGATTCACTAGCAGGGGGAGAATAGCGAACTTTGGTAAGAATCGAATTCCGCATCTTTGTAATGAGACTGCTGATTCTTTTCTCATGAACTCTGCTCATCTGGGATGTTTCTTCTCTGAGGACTCCTAGAACATAGTTTGTTTTGAAGAGAGGAGGAGCAATTTGAACCACTTTAAAGGCTGGGAATGTGTCATGCAAGTTGGAGGTTTTCCGAGCTTTGATCCAAGGGCTCGCCTGAATACGAACAATCTTTTACTGTGCCCTCGCACCAAGTTGTTCTGTGTTCATGGTGTGCACAGAGGGACCAGGGCATGGAGGCATATAACACTTAAGCTCTACTTTAACCAAAGATGCCTCCTCTCGCTCGTGGCACGGACCCTATGATGCCATCTTTCGACTCTCACTTTGCCCTTGCACAGTGCTACAGTTTGCTAGAGAAGTGTCTGTTGCTGCTACCCTAGGAGTGTGCATAATGACATAAAGAGGAGCACATCGCTATCATAGTTTCAGGTTTACAATCAAATCACTGCTAGAGGCCTAGAAGTGGTATGCAGTGGACTATAGAGTTTCTATATGATTTAGAAATGTTGGTACAAAGGGCATTCAATCCAGCGGAGATCACGATGGAGTTTGTACACTTGTGGTGGAGAGAAGTAAACCAATTTGCATAGCTTCCTTCTAAAACTGCTTATAATCTTCTGGAGCTACCAAAGATAATTTGGGGTATCATGCAAAAATGGACCTGGGCAGGAGTTGCCAAAGGTAGATTAACCTGGCTGAGGGTATGTATCGGGTGGTTTTAAAGGCATGAGATATCCATTGCCGAAAGAAGAAAGTTTTTGCATTCACTCACAGAGGTATGGCTCTCACTGACTCAAACTTAGTCTGTAGGTGATTTTGGGGAAAGCCAGGGGTAGGAGATGGTTTGAGCATCACGCAGTCTCCCAGTCCAGGACGCTGCTTATGCTGCAGTCCATTTCAGTATGATGAACTGTCCTAAATTTCTCACCTGTCCTTATGTGGCAATTTCTCAAATCCCACCACCTCCAGCCTCATCAGGAGAGGACATTCGTGCTGCAGCACCATTGTTCATGATGGTGGTCAGAGCCGAGCCAGGCCAGGTAGACCGGATATAAGACTGCTGCAGACTCCTGTAAACTATCTTGCATAGGTCAGACTTTTGTACATTAAAATTTACTTTTGGACATCAGACTGTGTCTAGGGTTATAAAATTGTCTTCACTGCGAGCTCTAGTTGACATAGGGGCCAAAAGCGAGGTCATAGCTTGCAGAAGGAAAAAGAGATATTAATCATCATTCCCTTGGTGGTGAGTTTGCAAACCAGAGAAGTGCATGCTATGATCAGACCACGCCTAAACGGGATACTATATGGCCTAGCCCCGAGAAGTGTAGAGGCAATGGAAGCACCCCTTATCCACATTCGACTTCTCTCTCATCAGCTCTGGTTTACCCTTCCTTGCTGCACCTTACTTCTACCTACACTCTTGTCGCAGATCCATTCCCCCTTCGTGATTGAGGTGGGGTTAGAAGCTTTTAGATTTGTGCTCAGTTATTGCATTATTAGATGCGCTTCGAAGGTCTTGGCCTCAGTTTTTGTGACTGGACGATAAGTTCCATCTTACCAGGTTTCAGTCCTTTACAATTCATGTTTGATTATGGTTTTCTATTGTCAAACATTTTTCCCCTGATATTAGATGTTGTAAGGATCATCTGTCTATCTCAAGTGTTCGACTGCATTTGTTTCCTAGTCACTTGGGTGCTGGGTGTGAAATTTGAGACAGTAAGTGTGCCCTTTATAGCTTTCTTGGCTCTTCTGGATAGGGTTGTTGAGCAGTCAAGCTGTAGCTCCTGCAAGGTAGGGTAAAGGTTGAAACCAGTTAAAGTACAACTGTTGACTGGCATGCACAGAATAAACATCAATTTTCATTGAGATTTATTACTTAAAAAGGAATTACTCCAATATCTTGCTATAAAATGTGCTTAAACGGATAAAACAGTGAACATTTGAAGTGTGTAGTAGTAACCTTTCTAGATGTTCATGCAAATGCCCTTAGGTTAAGGGTTTTCTCAAATAATAGAATGAGCCAGTTCTATCCTATGACATTTCATCATCATGGACAGCTCTGAAGCTTTCTCTGGTCCTGAAAATGTTCAACATATGAGTCTGCGCTGAATGGCACAAAGTATGATTTCTAGATGAGACCAGCCTGGTGTAGTGATTTAGCGTTCATGTTTTTGTGCTTCTTTTAATTTTGTTCATTCACTGCTGAACGACTCAAACGTAAAGTTTGTCAGTTCTCTTCCAGGGATTCTCATCATTAGTCATATGCATAAGAACATATATCCGAAGCCTATAGAGAAAAAAAATGGCAAGATTACATTGAGTTTCCATTTTAAACAACTGTCCAATACAATAAATCATATTATTAATACACTATGACTAAATAAAAAGTTTCACAGACCTTTATTTAGAAGTAAATGTGAGTCATTATTAGCAAGTACTAGAATCCTAGCAAGGGTTCAAGGTGACAATACATACATCAAACTACACACTACACCTCAAAGAATGTGTCAATTTAAAAGATCAATAAAGAAAAAGGACAATGGGTGAGGAAAAAGGAAAGAGAAAAAGAAAGAAGGAACCCATGTACAAGTAAATAAAGCTCATAGAAAATGTATTAACAAACTTCTTAAAATACTAAAACATGTAGGACAATGGCGCTCATCACAGTACACAAACCACAAAAATGATCAACAAGACAATGTGTAATCGAACAAGTGGCTGAGGGAAGGGATTATACATAAATAGGGAGTTCAGGACAAAACTAAAACACAAAGCATAACAATGTGTCCTTCTTCAATTGCGGCCACATATATGCGTCAACGACGTTTCGACCATTGTGGACATTCACTGTCATCATCAGGACAGAACAATAGTTATCTGAGCGTCCAAAATAATTGAATAATACATCTATTCAAGAGGAGTAGAAGGTCCGACCAGAATTTCCTCAATTTTTGATCCGCCAAGAAATTGGCTGAAGAATAAAGTATTTCAGAAACAAAATACCGAAGATATCGTCGGTATGTAATGGGTCCTAAGTTCAGTTTACCCACACGAGAAGATTGGAGGGACCGACAAAAAAATCGAGAGATTGAACGAAGCCAGTATAATTGGCAATGAACAAATCCTGCAACTGGTGATCCCCTCAAAATTGCCGACCATTTACTTATAACTGTGTAGCGCATTCAATCCGTTAAGCACAGTCAAGGTAATGCGTGTGGGCCATGCTAAAGAAAATCCATGCATTTTAGGGTTGCCCCTGTTGTTCATAACCAAGTAAGCTGTAATTCAAAGAATAACAGAGAAAACTGACACTGTGCCTTTACGAACCTCACATTACCCCCTGTATCCCATCATACCTCACAGATGACAGTTGTGCAGTTCATTTTTCCAGCTCCTACTGTTAGGATCCTGAAGCACTGACCCCTGCTGTTTCTTGACAGGTTTTCAGGACAATTATTTTCAAAACCTTTACTACTAGCATCATTTAATTGTTCTCACTACCTAGTGTACAGAGAATCTTTTTTTCTGGCCGAAAACATTTCTTTTTTTCTGTCTGTAATGCCTTCACTTTTTGTTGAGCGCTCTTCTTGTGGGAAGAAGGCAGCTCAGACTCATTCTCACTCAGTCTGTATTGTCTGCTTGTCTGAGTCCCATCGTCCTGACTCCTGGCCTCATTGCCAGAAGCTATCCAGGTGTACTCTGAAGAACAGAGAAAATCCGGCTTCATGGACTCCAAAAGAGAGGAACGGCTAGTTCATAGAGAGGCTTTGGAGAGCATCATTCTTTCTCCAAAGAGCCCTCCTCTCATCCAAAAGAATCTCACAGAGGAAGATCTCATGAGACTCACCAGGAGAAGCGACCCCGATCGACGTTGAGAGGTATGGCATCTAGATCTGAGAAAATACCTTTATGTTCGCCATCGAAGACACAGTTGAAGGTGGAGTCCGCTCATCGTTCGGCGAAGCACTGGATATCAACTCTTACATCTCTGCCACAGTCTCCATCGACAGATGGAAAACATAATTCCCTGACTTCGAGACATGCATCGCCGTTGTACTCTCCATTGGCGTCCAGGAGACATTCTTTAAAGTCTTAAGTGCTCGACGTCAAGGCCAGCAGAAAAGAAACGACCGACGTCAAAGGAGAAGCACTCAAGGTCACGAATCTCATCGACGTTGAGAGACAGACTTCCACAACCTTATGCTATGGATAGGCCATGCCAGACGGTGATAGAAGTTCAAATTTTGCCTACAGTTCGGCTGAATCAAGGCCCTGTTCTCTATCCAGATGGTCTCCTTTGAACATTTTACCACACTGGTTAGAGAGTTTACAAAAAAGACCTGTGCCTCATACCCCGGACTCAGACTATTCAAGAACATACTCTCCATCGAGAGTCACACTACATACACCATCACCTAAAAGGACACCTTTTCCCAGGTTCTCACTAGGCACACCATCTGTACCACCTAAGATGTCTTTGGAGTCTGTAAGGAGCCCAAATCTTCCTCAGATGCTCAAATCTCACAAATCAAGAAGTCCTCTGTATCACCACTCTAGATAAAAGGCAACATCTATAACCAGATCGACCTCAATATCCAGGAGATCTCCTGGTTCTACATCCTAGCATAGCAAGAGAGTATCAACCTCCTAGTCCACCACTTGTTTTTTAGTCTGGGAATATTCTCCTATTATGATCACACCCTCCTGCCAGTGCATCCAAACTCAACTTTGACATCCCAACTACTACCTCTACTTCATTGGTCATTTTTAAGACTCTGCATTACAGAGCAGTTGTAAGACCACTGCTTGCACTGGTTCCAGGTCTCCTGGAGCCTGCAATGCAGTTATTTTTGACTCAAGCATCCTTGAAATCCGCTCCATCTTGGCTCCTTAAAAAATATAAAGCTCCAAAATGGAAACCTCCCTCATCCTTATTATTTTTTTATTTTTAAAGAGCTGGTCCTTGTGAGAAGTTGGCCTGGCATATGCTGGTCACTAGTTATAGTGAAACCAAAGGAAATGATGGACGGAGTGTTGAACATTGCAAGCACTCAGCCCCAGTCAACTGATTTGGGTTTAATCCATCACCGTTCTTTAGCCCACTCTGCCACCCCAGTTCAGACATGGCCATATGCAAATCAGTCCGACCCTGTGCCTCATGTGAACAGTCCAGCCCGAACTGCCAAGCCATGTCTTCCCTGGACCGGAAACAAGCTTCCTAGGACCGGTTTCTGGCATTTCAGCCGTCTTCAGCCAGGCTTGCTTGAATCCAGTGGCAAAGTGAGCAAGGGACTCGCGTCTGAGCATACCCTGCCAACTTATGGCGAACAAAGCAAAACCAAAGGGAATGATGGACGGAGTGTTGAACATTGCAAGCACTCACCCCCAGTCAACTGATCTGGGTTTAATCCTTCACCGTTCTTTAGCCCACTCTGCCACCCCAGTTCAGACATGGCCATATGCAAATCAGTCTGACCCTGTGCCTCATGGGAACAGTCCAGCCCGAACTGCCAAGCCACGTCTTCCCTGGACCGGAAACAAGCTTCCTAGGACCGGTTTCTGGCATTTCAGCCGTCTTCAGCCAGGCTTGCTTGTATCCAGTGGCAAAGTGAGCAAGGGACTCACGTCTGAGCATACCCTGCCTTGGCTTCGTCCATCATTCCCTTTGGTTTTGCTTTGTTTGCCATAAGTTGGCAGGGTATGCTCAGACTTTCACTAGTTATAGTGGCCAACTTGCACCAGTCTAATTCGACTCTTATGGTAGATAGGTTTAAGACAACCTTTTAAAGAAAGCTATCCTAGTGGTAGCTGTGAAGAGCAACCTTCAGGCTAAGTCTCTGAGGAATGTAAAGCAGCTTGTTTTACCTTATAATCTCTTGAATTACCAAATGAAAGGACACCACACAGGTATATATATCCAATATATATGTATTTATTTCTAGACACACTCTACTAATCTCTTTATGAGATTAGAAGTCAGGAACACAATCAAATATCAACGTTTCACAATAAGTTGAGCACAAATATGGCTACGGCCCTAGGGGCGTACCAGACCATATACTAAAAAAGAGGTTTAGGAAAGTCGACTTACAAGGGGACAAGGCCTAGGGCCTGTAGAATCGCTGGGGCTTCACTAATGCAGCAAAAGCAGGTAAGTAACGGACCCACGGGAGGCGCGTGCAGTGTGAGAACACAGCCGCGGGTTCCCTATTGATTTCAATGGAGCAAGTCGCGGTTGGATTTTTAAAAGTTTTAGGGTACTTCGAGGAAGTCTACAAGCAAGCCACTTACAAGCGAAGTAATTAGAGGGCCAACACACACTAGGGCACCGGAGTGCACAAGTTACCTCACCCAGGGAATCCGGGTGCATAGCTGTCTTTTGATGTCGGGTCGCTGTTTTCTATGGAAGCCAAAGAAGATTTGCTGCTTGCGAAGACTGAAGAAGTGTCCGGTGGAATCCAAGGCTGGATTCAAGATGAAGATGACCTGAAAGCAGAAGGGACAGTGTTCACAGTCACTTGCCAGTGACCCGGGGCCAGGAAGATGGATGCCCACGGATGCCGGGTGATTTCAGGCGATCAAGGGTGTTTTGACTCTTCGCTCACGAGGACCAGGAGGGATCGACGATGACCAGCAGCTGGATTCGGAGTGTCCCACGACGTCTGCAGCTGACTGCGGTGTCAGCAACCGGATTGAAGCCAACAAGCCTTGGCAACAGCAAGTCTTGTGGAAAGTGAATTTAGTCAATGGTGCAGACCAGCAAGGTCTGAGGGACTCACCCAGCGAGGGTAAGTGAGGACAGGCCTGGAGCAACCAGGGGAGCCCTTTGGTTCGATCAGAAAGTCTTCAGGGGACCCACAAGCGAACGGGCAAGGTATCGCGAAGACGCCTTGTGAGGAAATGCTTCACAGGAGCCCACGGTCACTCGGGACGGGGTGGACCGCTGATTTTCGGTGCACAACCTGCTGGAGGCTTGGGCCACAAATGATCCAAAGTACAAGTTCGTAGAACGTTGTGAAGGGGTTGCACTCGACAATAGTGCACAGTACCTGGGTATTGCTGTCCCTTGTCACTCGTGGGGTCCACTCGCCTCAGCTCTGCTGGGGACTCACAATGGCCGTCGAGATGTCAGGAGATCTGCTTCTGGGGCTGCAGGGACTTCGGGCTCCAGCGGGAGCGGGAAAGTTTGCGACAGTTGATTAAAAGTTTTGGTGCCTGCCAAGCAGGGGAGTCACTCCTTGACTCCAAGGGAGATTCTTCCGTCTTCCAAAGGTAGTGGAACGTCGTAGGACCAGGATTCTTCTTGTAAAGCGTCGTCCAGGGTTACCTAGTTTGCAATGGCAAGGGTTCCCTATCTTATACTAAAAGACAGGGAGGGACTAGCTTTATGACCACTCTGGGAGGGTCAGGATAGGGGGTGGTTACAAAGGTGAAGACCTCTAATCTGACCTATTTTATTTTTAACTTGACCCACCAGGGTTCTGAATGACCAAAAGACCTTCTGTATATAATACATTTACATAAAAATCATCAAATGTTTTTAAAGGACATTCATTTTATTATCAAACTTTATCTTTTTGTAGGCATTTTTTTGGTTTTATGCAACTTTGCAACTTACATGTATGTAAAGTTTTTTCACAGTTATCTATTATAATAGCACAGCCAATATTACAAATTTCACATCATTTCTTTTTCGTGAGAGTTTTATAACATTAAATCCACATAAGACATCCCCTTGGATATCAAAAACATAAAAATACAAATACTAACGGTTGTCAATCATTCAATACTGCTATCTTACTCACACATGCTTACATTTATACTACACCCTTACAAAACATGCTATCTAAAATGGATAGTGGGACCCTAGGATGGATCTCAGAAATGTTAACAGGCGGACTAATACGTTCAGTTCGCAACACCGTCTGACAAAGGAGATACAAGTCTCCAAAACCACTTTTCGGGAAACATTTCGCGGTCTACGTGCGTTTCAGTGGAGAACCACCTTCTTCAGGACCGAAATTTGTTGACGGTACATAAAAAACATTCACGGGATGTCTGTGGAAAGAGGGGAACGAACATTAGCTAACAGAAGTATCTGAAAGAAACACGTTAGTTAGATTCCTCACCTTAGAATATCCCCAGGCGTCAGACTGGATCCGGAAGATTTTTCGTCAGCAATACCCCTTGCGCGTCGCTAGGCGTCGTCTGCGGCTCCGCGTCCGTCGTCGGCGTCGTGCGCCGGAATGACGTCGTCGGAGTACTTAGACGCCGCCCTCGCGCGCTGACGTCAGTTCTTCTTTTTTCCGCGCCAGTAAGCGCAGATCCGGGAGAGCTACCCCTTTTAGTCTTTTTTGACTAAGTTTTTTATCCTTTTTGATCTTGTCTCGACTCCGGTGCCGGTAGGATGCCTGGTTTCAAAGCCTGTGCTGACTGTAACCGCTTGATGTCGGTTACGGATCATCACCGCCGGTGCCTTTACTGTTTGGGCCTCGACCACGACGCGGAGTCGTGTTCGGACTGCAAGGCCCTGACCTCGAAGGCTAGACGGGAGCGGTCCCGTAAGCTCCTCGAGATTCGCCACTCTGCTCCCGGTCCAGGAGGAGGTCCAAGGATCGGTCGCGGAGCCGCAGCCGACGTCATCATCGCTCGTCTGGCTCCAAGTCTTCGGGTAAGTCGAAGCACTCCAAGAAGTCCAAGAGGCGACACCGCTCTTCGGACTCCTCGCCGGTCGCGCGACTCGGCCGAGGGTCAGGGGGGTTCCACCCCCGCGGCTCCAGCGGAGCCGCAGGCGCCGCGCAAGTCCCCATACCCGCCAGTCCCTGGGACTGACGCGACGCCGGCGGAAGTCAGTGCCTTCCTCTCGGCCATGAGGAGCCTGGCTCCGCCGTCGACGCGCGCCTTCGGGCCCCGCGGACCCGACTGGGCAACCTTGCATGCTGGCGGTTCCGGCCCCGGCGGTTCCCGAGGGACTCGTCCCCGCCGACGCCGGTCTATCTCGTCACGCCTCCTCCGCCGGCGTCGACACCAGTTCCACCTCCGACGCCGGCTCGGCGTCGAGCCCCTGTTCAGCCCCGCTCCGCGTACGGCGCCGTTAGAGACACATTATGTCTATCGTCCGGCTCCGCTCCTTCCTCCTGTTTACCAGGAATCGGATGACGGGGGCGAATGGGAGGGGTCCGAGGATCCTATGGCCGTTCAGTCTCAGCTGTCACAGGACTGGGCAGATGAACTGGGGGAGGCCAGTGGTCTGGATACCTCACCAGACACTGGATTCATCTCTCCTCCGACTGTGGCTTCGGAGGAGGGTGCTGCTTTCTCTGTGGTGCTCCGCAAGGCGGCCGCAGCCCTTGGGCTCGAGCTGCCTGCTGTGGCTGTGAGGACTAACGTCCTCACTGAGGTGCTTCAGTCTGCAGCAAGCTCCACTGAGCCTCTGCTGCAATTCAATGAGGCCCTCATTGACGTTCTGCAGGGCACCTAGTCCAAGCCCTCCACAGTTCCTCCTGTGGACAGGAACGTCGCCAGGCGCCACCGCCCTGCTCCGGGCGACCCCAGTTTTCTGTCCCAACACCCCACCCCGAGAGCCTGGTTATCCAGGCTTCTACCTCCCAATCCTCCTTCCCGACCGCTCCGCCGGACCGGGATTCCAAGAGACTGGAACAGTTTGGCAAAAAGCTGTTCTTCCTTAGTTTGGGTCTGCGGTCCTTGAACACCGCCTGTCTCTTGGACCGTTATTCCCACTCTCTGTGGGATACGGTGGAGGACGTGCTGCCCCTGTGCCCGGAGGAGGCCCAGACACGACTTACCCAGGCTCTGGCCGATGGGAGGGATGCAGCACAACATGCAATCCGATGTGGGCTTGACAGTACGGACTCGCTGGGTAGGGCGATTTCTACCACGGTGGCGCTTAGACGTCACGCCTGGCTGCGGTCCACGTCCTTTTCGGGGGATGTCCAGAGCACTCTCATGGACATGCCCTTTGATGGCACTCGCCTTTTTGGTGAGAAAGCGGACAGTGCGCTGAATCGCTTTAAGGACTCCCGGGCTACGGCCAAGTCCTTGGGCCTCTCGGCCCCGCGGTCGCAAACTTCCTCCTTTCGCCCCTTTCGTGGCCAAGGAAGGGGTGCCTACTCACGTCCGCCTAGCCACCAGCCGCAGAACCAACCTGCGCGCGGTCGCGGTTTCTGCCGAGGCGGTTCTGGAGGACGACTCGGTCAGCCCACATCCACCCCGGCAGCATCCGCCTCCAAGCCTTCCTAGTCCGAGCTTTCCGGCCCATTCCTCGCCAGTGGGCGGCAGAGTTCGCCATCACCTGCTCCACTGGCGCACCATCACTTCGGACAGGTGGGTGCTGCAAATCGTCCGAAGGGGCTACTCCCTCCCCTTCGAGACGACCCCTCCAGCCATGCCACCGCAGCACCACCGTATCTCGGAGGATCATTTGAATCTTCTGCGAGAGGAAGTTTCGGCTCTCTTGGCCAAAGAGGCCGTCGAGCGCGTTCCGAGCCCAGAAGTAGGTCGTGGTTGTTATTCCCACTACTTTCTGGTTCCCAGGAAGGGCAAAGGGGGCCTACGCCCTATCTTGGACCTCAGGAACGTCAATGCCTTCCTCCGGAAGGAACGGTTCAAAATGTTGACTTTGGCTCAGGTTCTAGCTGCCCTCGACCCTGGAGACTGGATGGTAACGTTGGACTTGCAGGACGCATATTTCCACATCCCCGTCCTGCCGGCCCACCGGCGTTACCTGCGGTTCACGGTGGGCCAGAAGCATTTTCAGTTCACCGTGCTCCCCTTCGGCCTCACCAGTGCCCCTCGGGTGTTCACGAAAGTGATGGCGGTGGTCGCAGCTCATCTGCGCAGATCAGGGGTTCCAGTCTTCCCCTATCTCGACGACTGGTTGTTAAAGGCGGGCTCGCCCCAGGCAGTCGTCTCCCACCTCCAGACTACGGCGGATCTCCTGCATTTGCTGGGGTTTTCCATCAACGTGCCGAAGTCACACCTGAGTCCCTCTCAGAAGCTCCTCTTCATCGGAGCGGTTCTCGATTCGGCGCAGTTCCGGGTCTATCCGCCGGAACAGCGGGTCCGGGATATTCAGGCCCCGATTCCCATCTTTCGGCCTCTATCCTGGGTTTCGGTCAGGCTAGTGTTGCGGCTTTTGGGGCTGATGGCCTCCTGCATCCTACTAGTGCATCACGCCAGGCGGCGCATGCGGGCTCTGCAGTGGGACCTGAAGTTTCAGTGGGCCCAGCATCACGGCAACCTGTCCGACCATGTCTTGATCTCGGAGGGCACTGCACAGCAGTTGCAGTGGTGGCTCACGGACCGCGATTGGGTCACGGGCAAGAGCCTCTCCCTTCCCCAACCGGAGCATGTCGTAGTGACGGATGCGTACCTCCTGGGATGGGGTGGCCATATGGGAGAGGCGGAGATCAGAGGCCTCTGGTCTCCGGCGGAGTCTCGCCTCCACATCAACCTGTTGGAGGTGAGAGCGATCCGACTTGCACTGAAAACCTTCCTTCCCTCTGTCAGGGGAAGTGTCGTGCAGGTGTTCACGGACAACACCACCGCCATGTGGTATTGCAACAAACAGGGAGGGGTGGGGTCGTGGCTGGAACACCAGGGCGTCACCCTAGTGGTTCAACATCTGGCGGGCTCTCTGAACGCCAGAGCAGACGAACTCAGCCGCCGGTGCATGATGGATCACGAATGGCGTCTGAACTCCGAAGTGGCGCACGGTCTCTTTCAGCAGTGGGGAGAGCCTTGGTTAGATCTATTCGCCACCAATGTCAGCAGTTCTGCGCGTTGGAATTTCCAAGGCGGCACTCGCTCGGCGACGCTTTTCGTCACGAGTGGAGTTGCGGTCTGTTGTACGCCTTTCCGCCTATACCACTTCTGCCCAGAGTGCTGAAGAAGATCAGGCACGACCGGGCCCAAGTCATCTTGGTGGCTCTGGATTGGGCACGAAGGTACTGCTATCCCGAGCTACTCAGTATGTTGACCGATCCTCCGATACGTCTGCCCCTTCGGGAGGATCTTCTGTCCCAGCAGCAGGGGACGGTCCTCCACCCGAACCTGTCCAGCCTCCACCTCCATGCGTGGAGATTGAGCGGCGGCAGTTGATGCCATTTGACTTGCCTCCTGAAGTCTGTGATATCATTCTGGCAGCCAGGCGTCCCTCCACAAAGACTGTATACGCCTGCCGGTGGAACAGATTTGTGGCATGGTGCACAGCAAAGGCTGTGGATCCCCTTTCCGCCCCTCTTTCTGAGGTTCTCCTCTTTCTTTGGCCCGGCAGGGCTCTGCCCTGGGCACCTTGAAAGGTTATCTTGCTGCCCTCTCTGCCTTCTTACGGCTTCCTGATCAGCCTTCTCTTTTCAAGTCCCCTGTGGTTCAACGCTTTCTTAAAGGCATTACTCATACGTTCCCTCCTGTTCCTTTCATAATGCCCCAGTGGGACTTGAATCTTGTTCTCACATTTCTGATGTGCGCTCCCTTTGAGCCTCTTCACAGTTGTCCTCTTCGTCTTCTGACGCTTAAGACTGCTTTCCTGGTAGCCATCACCTCGGCTAGACAGGTGAGTGAGCTCCAGGCTCTATCGTCCAAGCCTCCTTTTCTCTCTGTTCATCCGGACAAGGTTGTCCTTCGGCCTCGTCCTTCTTTTCTACCGAAAGTGGTGACTCCCTTTCATCTTGGGCAGACTGTCACCTTGCCCACCTTCTTTCCGCCTCCGCATCCTTCCAAAGAGGAAGAGAGGCTCCACCGTCTGGACCCAAAGCATGCGCTCTTTTTATTTGGACCGCACAAAACAGTTCCGGGTGGACGACCAACTTTTCGTTGGATACGTGGGTGCTAAGAAGGGAAAAGCTGTGCACAAACGGACCATCTCCCGGTGGGTCGTTTTGTGCATCAAAATCTGTTACTCCTTGGCGAAAAAGGACCCTCCTGTTGGGCTGCACGCACATTCCACTCGGGCTACAGCGGCTACTACTGCTTTGGGACGGGGAGTCCCGTTGCAGGACATCTGTCAGGCGGCTACGTGGGCTTCGCTACACACGTTTGCCAGGCATTATTGCCTAGACAGCCAAGTCCAGAGGGATGGCTTCTTTGGCCGTTCTGTCCTCCAGGACTTTCTGGTGTGATCTTGGTTCGCAGACCCACCACCGGGGATGGTATTGCTTGGGTATCTATTCTAAGGTGAGGAATCTAACTAACGTGTTTCTTTCAGATGAACAAGTTACTTACCTTCGGTAACAATGTATCTGTAAGAAACATTAGTTAGTTAGATTCCTCACCGACCCACCCATCCTCCCCGTTCTGCGAACTGACATCTAGGGTTAAGGCTATCCCTTTCAGGGCCCTAGAATTTTTTGGCACCAGTGTCGGTATCTTGCATGGCTCTGCGTTCCTGGCGCGGAAGGCTATGTACAAGAACTGACGTCGGCGCGTGAGGGCGGCGTCTAAGTACTCCGACGACGTCATTCCGGCGCACGACGCCGACGACGGACGCGGAGCCGCAGACGACGCCTAGCGACGCGCAAGGGGTATTGCTGACAAAATCTTCCGGATCCAGTCTGACGCCTGGGGATATTCTAAGGTGAGGAATCTAACTAACTAATGTTTCGCGAAGGTAAGTAACTTGTTATTTTGGTATATCATTAGTTTTTCATATATAGATGCTTCCTAACATCTTAATAATACTGCAAAGTTCAATTGAACCCCTTCCATGCGCGGGGAATTCCCGCGCTGTGCGGGCGTTTCTATTAGTGGGCGGGGATTTGGACGGCCGGGAGCAGTCGTGCGCACACATCCACCGTGACACGTGACAGCTCCCGGCCGCCCTGCGCATGGAAGAAGTTAACTCTCTGCTACATTAGGTGCTCAGTTATCTGTGAGTAGACTAAATATCTAGGTGTTTCATGCATAAGGTATATTCAAAAAGAAAGGTGACCAGAAGCGAAGCCCACGTTTTGTTAGAAAAGATGGTCAAAGAGTGAAGGTACAGATGGCCCGGTGAGTTTGAAGTTGAAAATAGAAAAGGCCACCTGTGAGAGAAGAAATAACTGATTGAAGTCAGTGCCTCTAAATCAAATAAAGGGAACCTGCATGTCGCTAACCTTCAATTAATATAGTACACACTTGTCTTGCAAGAGAAGTTCTGTATTGCATCCAAAGGATGTCAATTTCTGGAAAAGAGAATGTAAAAAGTGAAACACGACCCAATCCAAACTCAAGCAAGTTGAAATTTGGTTGGGAAGATCCTTTATATATGTATTTATGGACTATACCTCTAGCATTTAGTCGAAAATGATATGTTTAGGATAATTTTCAGGCTGAAGTTCAGTAGATCAAAGGCCGGCAGCTGCAGGTATAGATAAATAATTTTACAATACTTGCGGATCGCAATTGTATTATATCAGTACGATTAAGGTATTTGTATGTAGCACTTTATTTACCCATAATAGAAATCAGGCCTCATTTCATAATGTGGATCCAAGGTAAGGGATCTCTCAGCGACAATCCTTATTTTCAGATGATGAATGATCTTCTTCTACATTCTTACGGAGTCCTTACATAAACTAATGAGAAAGACTAATGAAAGAAACACAAATGCGGAGGATATTCGGGCTACAAATTATATGTATGTGATAAGCGAATTAGCGTCTTCTCAGCTATACTATCGTGGGTCATTTATCAAATATGCATGGTGTGATTTAAGAAAGGACTAACTGTTATGGGAAACCCGTCGCTGTTGCTATTTACTAAATTACCCCCCAACAATGAACTCCATCAGGTAACAAACAGTAACGGACATACGCGTGTAAGCTTGTCGGCGTATGGCCTTAGTTGTATACGCGTAGAGTAAGACGACATAATACAACGTTAAACATCTAAGCGGGATTGCGCGTGGTACCAAAAAGCAGAGTCCATTAGCCTACCTTTGTCCGGGCATCTCGTTCTGAATAGGGTGACCTGGCTTGCCAATGCCTACCGAATGTCCGGGGTTTTAAGTTCTCCCGCGAGTATCGAGTGCTACAGCCAAAGCTCGCGATATGTCTAGTAAAGATTGGGAAGGTCATGCGACTATAGGCGCCATCTTAGATAGGTTGAAGTTCCCACAATATATTCAAACTGATAGAAGGGAGGGTGAATAAAATGAAATCCTGCGATGTTTTGAGCGGGGAATATTCAATGTACCCTGTCTCGTGATCATCGGAGCCATCTTGGATAGGTGGAGTTGTCCTAAATCAATTAAGACCGAAGGAAAGGAGAGGAAAGTAGGCGATCTGAAATCCCGCGATATTTTGAGCGGGGAATGTTTTAATATACACATTCACATGTTTACAGGAGTTCAAGTAAGGCTGTAAGTTATACAATTATAAGCGCCATATTAGAATAGTTGAAGAGCCCATATGGAGTGGTTCAGGAGACCATATTGAGTGTATATGGTATTAGAGAGTTTCCCTTCCCTAATGGTTTCTAGCGCTAAATTGTACTGTACTGTAAGTTGTTCAACTATAAGCGCCATATTGGAGTGGTTCAGGAGTGTATATGGTATTAATGAATTTCCATTCCCTAGTACCGTTCCCTAGTAGTTTCCAGTGCTGAAGTGTACTGTACTGTAAGTTCAACTCTGAGTGCCATATTGGGATAGTTAAAGAGCCCATGTGGCGTGGTTCAAAAAACCAACTTGTGTATATATGGAAGTAATGAGTTTCAATTCCCTAATTACTTACGGCGCTAATATGTAATATGAGGGCGTAAGTGATGCCAAAGGCCCAATGGAGTTATAAAAGAAAGAAGTGTTTTTTTAAAAGTAGGTTGTAAGTACATTCAGATAATGTGATTGGGCAAATGAAATGAGAAGCAAAGGCTACAACACATAAAAAAAAATATATATATATATATATTAATATGTGTTGTAAAAATAGATTTAAAGCCCGCATGGTTCACTTGTCTATTTATCTAATAATCCATGTGATATCCTCATTGAGGCCTCTGCGTACTGTGTCACAATGAAAGATCCAAAACGTCTCCCTATTCTTGCGCACTTTTGTAACATCATAGCCCGGTTTATGGATTATTTTCTCTAATATGAGCCATTTGAGATCTTGCTCATTGTGATTATAATCCATGTAGTGTTTTACCATGGGGGCTTGTGTTTTGTGCGTTCTGATGGCGGATTTGTGTTCTGATAATCTTAGACGGAATTCTCTGCCAATTTCCCCTATGTATCCAAGCCCACAAGGACGAAGGATAAGGTAGATTACATTATGACTTCTGCAATTTGTGTGACTTTTAAGTCTGCCTCTTTTTGTGCCATAAGACCATTCTGTGGTGATGGCTGTTGGACATGCATGACAGGTCCCACATCTATGGTTACCCAAGATCTGTGGTAGTCCGTTAATAGTGTTCTGTTCCATGGTTCTTATAGTTTGTTTCATTCTGCTGTGTACAAGTTTGTCTCGTAAATTTGAGTTTCTTCTGATGGCTACAATAGGTTTCATGAGTGCCACACTGTTGTCGTTAGTATTTAAGATCTTCCAGTTTTTGTTTAGAATCTGTTGTATCTTGTTGTTATAGCATGTGTGATTGATCACACATACTAATCTTTCCAAAGGTTTTTTCTCCTTTCCAGTAATCAGGTTATCTCGATTATAGTATTTGCACGTTTCATAGATTGTTTAATAAGACGTTTAGGGTAACCCCTGAGTAGTAGTCTTCTTTTCAATTGTTCAGCGTGTCTCATAAAATCACGCATATTGGTGCAGTTACGCTTGATTCTGAGAAATTCCCCAAAGGGAATTGAATCTTTTTGACACGAAGGGTGATAGCTAGCATGCTGTAGTACTGTATTTTTAGCTGTCGGTTTTCTATACAGACTAACCTCAATGTTCTCTTCTCTGCTTTTGATCCAAATATCCAAGAACTCTACTTTGTCTTGTGAGTATTTGGCAGTAAATTTAAGGTTACAGTTGCTGTGATTTAACCATTCATTAAATTGATTTAGAGTCCCTTCATCCCCAGTCCAGACAAAAAATATGTCGTCAATAAATCTGTGCCATGTAGTGATATTCTCATAGAAAGGGGCCATTTCGTTAGATATGCTTGAGTTCAAATTCACTCATGTAGGTATTGGCTACACATGAAGCCCCCATGCTGGTACCTTGTATTTGTTTGTATAGTTTTCCCTTTTCCCAAGGCTGGATTCAAGATGACGATGACCTAAAAGCAGAAGGGACAGTGTTCGCAGTCACTTACCAGTGACCCGGGGCCAGGAAGATGGATGCCCACGGATGTCGGGTGATTTCAGGCGATCAAGGGTGTTTTGACTCTTCGCTCACGAAGGCCAGGAGGGATTGACGATGATCAGCAGCTGGATTCGGAGTGTCCCACGACGTCTGCAGCTGACTGCGGTGTCGGCAACCGGATTGGAGCCAACAAGCCTTGGCAACAGCAAGTCTCGTGGAACGTGAATTTAGTCAATGGTGCAGACCAGCAAGGTCTGAGGGACTTACCCAGCAAGGGTAAGTGAGGGCAGGCCTGGAGCAACCAGGGGAGCCCTTTGGTTCGATCAGAAAGTCTTCAGGGGACCCACAAGCAAACGGGCAAGGGATCCCGAAGACGCCTCGTGAGGAAATGCTTCACAGGAGCCCATGGTCACTCGGGACGGGGTAGGCCGCTGATTTTCGACGCACAACCTGCTGGAGGCTTGGGCCACAAATGGGCCAAAGGACAAGTTCGTAGAACGTCGTGAAGGGGTTGCACTCTACAATAGTGCACAGTACCCGGGTATTGCTGTTCCTCGTCACTCGTGGGGTCCACTCGCCTCAACTCTGCTGGGGACTCACAATGGCCGTCGAGATGTCAGGAGATCCGCTTCCGGGGCTGCAGGGACTTCGGGCTCCAGCAGGAGCAGGAAAGTTTGCGACCGTTGATTCAAAGTTTTGGTGCCTGCCAAGCAGGGGAGTCACTCCTTGACTCCAAGGGAGATTCTTCCGTCTTCCAAAGGTAGTGGAATGTCGTAGGACCAGGATTCTTCTTGTAAAGCGTCGTCCAGGGTTATCTAGTTTGCAATGGCAAGGGTTCCCTATCTTATACTAAAAGACAGGGAGGGATTAGCTTTATGACCACTCTGGGAGGGTCAGGATAGGGGGTGGTTACACCCACTTCCCTTTGTCCAGTTTCGCGCCAGAGCAGGGACAGGTAGCCCCTGAACCGGTTTGAGCTGGCATATGCACCGACAGTGCAGGACTTTAAAGCACTCTAGGAGTGCACCCACCCAGCCCCAATACATTAAATCCTGTCTGGAAGGTGGTGACACCTCCCTGTGACAGGATGCCTATTGTTGGGCCTCCTCCACTGCGAGTTTCAGTCAGCAGCAGGAGGGCAGCCCAGTGTCTGTGCTGGTGGCATCCATTTTGTGATGCCAGGGCTCTTTCAGATTTCTACAGTGTTTCCACAGTGGGTACATGTCGTCCCCTCTAGAAGGGTGGGATCATACTCCCACACCAGTTACTGGTGTGGGGGTATGATTCCAAGTTGTTTGACACCAAACACGACATGTTTTGATGCAGTCATTCCAAAGTTGGCATTTACCGGTAGGTTATACTGCACCTAAGAGTATATGGTTTAACCGCATCCACAAACCAAATAGACCCAGCCAGCTGCAGAGGGGCCCTGCTCAGGCAGAGGCACCCCCTCACATTGTAAACCAAGCACCCTGCCCTCAGGATCGATAGGGCCTGCCTTAGGGGTGACTGATAGGTTTATGTGTGTGTATGGTGAGATATAGGAACCTATACCTCAGTGAGGTGTGCAGTAGCAGGCCTGTGGTGTCAGATTTAGTCTGCCTCCCAGGGGTGGGATAATACGTGCTTCAGCCCCTGGTAGGCCTGTGAAGTACCTATGCCCTTGGTACCTAGGGTACCATATACTAGGGGCTCATAAGGTTCCACAGTATCTGTTAGAAAACCCCGGGCAACCGGGTTAGCAGTCACCCGGTTTTTCCCAACACAAGGGGTAGCTTGGCTCGAGCGGTCGGGGGTCAGGCACCGTGTTAAGCGTACGACACACCCTCACAATAACCATGCGTTCATCTGTTCCAAAAACGACTCTACACCGTAAAAATTTATGAAAGAAT
Organism: Triturus cristatus; assembly: GCF_964204655.1. NCBI lineage: Eukaryota > Metazoa > Chordata > Amphibia > Caudata > Salamandridae > Triturus > Triturus cristatus. Next base: position 794,772,910 of record NC_140583.1, on the reverse strand, counting down.
CTCTTTGTGTTTTTCTCTTAGTTGCAGGGTTATGACATAAATACAATACAAAAGGATTTTCTTCAGAAATAGCAGGTCAATTAAATAATAACACTTTGCAGGTGCAATAAATAGGATTAGGTCATAAATACACAAGGAATAAATAGAGGTGCGATAAATACATAGGGCAAATAAATACTGTCAGACAATAAATAAAACACCTTCAATAAATAATATAAGCAATCAGACAATTGCAAATCAGATCACATTTATGAGGTAGATTGATTTTACCATGCCCAAGTACAGCTTATGGTCACTGGGGTGGCCTGGGGATGTCCCACCTAGAGTGGTCAAGGCTGGGGCCTAAGCTGAGGTAGAATGAGGGAAACCTAAGGTTCTGACTCTTCCAACTACACAGTCCCTCACACAGGTCCCTGCACCAGTCTCAGTCCACCCCCCAGCACTCTCAGGTTGATCCTAACACCCCTCTAGCCCCAGGAATGGTCTTTTAGGGCTCCACAGGACCTCAGATGCCCTTTCTACCACTTACTGCCCTTTTCACGAAGATCGGCTCCGCTCGGCGCCGGGTCGACATCGCTGGGCGGCTCCGGTTCGATGTCACGTCGATCTGTTCCACTAGACGCCGTGTCGATGCCGTGAGGCGGCTCCGATTCGATGCCGCTGGCCGGCCTCGGTTCGATCTTGCGTCGATCTGCTTTACCTGACGCCGGGTCGATGCCGTGAGGCGGCTCCGGATTGATGTCGCTGGGCGGCCTCGGCTCGATGTCGTGTTCCGGCGTCACAGGGTCACGGTTCCCCCGCTTCCGGGCGACCCCGGAGTGCGACCTCCACTCCCGACCTCCGTCGGCTCCACTTCGGGTTCCGGCGACTCCGGAGTGCGATCTCCACTCCCGACCTCCTGCGTGCTTCGCCTCGACCTCAGGCGACTCCGGAGTGCGACCTCCACTCCCGACCTCCTGCGCGCTTTACTTCAGCTTCCGGCGACTCCGGAGGGCGGACTTCACTCCCCCGTCGACGCCTCACCTCGACCTCAGGTGACTTCTACTCGACCTCCGGTGTCTCTCCACGACCTCCGTCGGCGCCCTCACTCGACCTCTAGCAGCTCCGGGTACGACGTCTGCCTTCTGTCAGCGCCGCTTCTCCACCTCGGGCTCCAGGTCTCCAGGCTTCTCGACGTCGGGTCTCCAGGAGGATTCCACCAAACAGGTCAGGAACTTGCTGTTCTTCTCCTTTAAGGCCTGTTCCGGCTGTTCAGGTCCTTAAGATGATTTTCTGGTCTTTATCCCACACAGGGCTTTAGGCTGGGCTTGGTCAGTAGGGACTAGTATCAAGGGTGGGTTTCTGGACCCCACTCCAGGCACAAGTTTCCACCCCTGCTGCCTCACTCCTTCCTCCTTCTGTTTCTCTGTCCTCTCTCCTCTCCAGTCAGGTGCCAACTGCCAACTGTCAACCTGAGATGGCTTCCCAACATTCTAAACTGCCTCCCTCTATCCCAGGGTTCTAGAATGTTGCAGAAGGTTCTAGAAACCTCTAGTGTGTTCTGGTGATGTCACAGGTGACAATGGGTGGCCACCATTTTGTGTCTCAGGCCCTCAGACAGAAGTTCCAGGGGTAGGGAAAATGGCTCCCTGACCCTGCATCAACACTAAAAAGTCTGGTGGTTCCCAAAAAGGAAAAATTATAACAGGGTTTGAGGCAAAAGTGGGACAAAATAAATAATGATGAGGAGGGACCACCCAAAGGGCTGACAGGTCTAACACGCGTCCCCCCCCCCCAGCTGAAAGTGGGGAGAGCTACCCAACCCCTTGGGAGTTCTCATCACTAAGGCGGAAATACCTTGAGAGACCGTCTGCATTGGCGTGGTCCACTCCAGGCCGATGTTCCACCTGAAAGTCCATTCCCTGTAGGGAGATAGACCACCTTAGCAGATTGGGATTCTCCACCTTCATCTGCATCAGCCACCGAAGGGGTCTGTGGTCGGTCTGAACTAGGAAGTGCGAGCCAAACAGGTATGGCCGCAACTTCTTCAGAGCCCATACCACGGCAAAGGCTTCACGCTCTATTGCACTCCACTTCTGTTCCCTGGGAAGTAGTCTCCGGGATAGGAAGACCACGGGTTGATCCAGACCCTCTTCATTGAGTTGCGATAACACTGCCCCAATGCCATGTTCCGATGCATCCGTCTGGACAATGAACTCCTTGGAAAAATCTGGGGCCCTTAAGACCGGGGCCTCGCACATGGCTTGCTTCAGTTTCACAAAGGCCTGCTGGCAAGCCTCCGTCCAGACTACCCGTCGAGGTTGTTTCTTGGACGTAAGCTCCGTGAGGGGGGCCACAATGGTACCGTACCCCTTCACGAAGCGGCGGTAATTTCCTGTGAGGCCCAGAAAAGCTCGGACCTCAGTCTGAGTCTTGGGGGGTTCCCAGGCCATGATTGCCTCGATTTTCGCCTGGAGGGGTTGCACCGCTCCCCTACCCACCAAGTGTCCAAGGTACACTACCGACCCCTGCCCGATCTGGCACTTGCTGGCCTTGATCGTTAAACCAGCTTGTCTCAGGGCCTGGAGAACAGCTTGCAGGTGACGCAAGTGATCCTCCCAGCTGTTACTGAAGACGGCTATGTCATCCAGATAAGCAGCAGAGAAACTCTCCATTCCAGTGAGGATCTGGTTCACCAGACGCTGAAACGTGGCAGGTGCGTTCTTGAGCCCAAAGGGCATCACACAGAACTGGTAGTGGCCTTTGGGCGTGGAGAAGGCTGACCTTTCCCTAGCTCCGTCAGTCAGAGAGATCTGCCAGTACCCAGAAGTAAGGTCAAAGGTACTTAGATATTGGGCAGCTCCCAGCCGGTCAATCAATTCATCCGCCCTTGGGATCGGATGAGCATCAGTCTTGGTTACTGAGTTCAGTCCCCGGTAGTCCACACAGAACCTCAGTTCCGGTTGGGCACCCGGTGGTTCGGCTTTTGGTACTAGCACCACCGGACTGGACCAGGGGCTGCTGGAAGGTTCGATCACTCCTAGCTCCAGCATCTTAGTGACTTCACTGTGAATGCTGGCCTTCACCTTGTCTGTCATCCGGTAGATCTTTGACTTCACAGGTGGGCTGTCTCCTGTGTCCACATCATGGACGCACAGGTGAGTCCTACCCGGAACAAGGGAGAACAACGAAGAGTACTGTCCCAGGACCTGGCGGCAGTCCTCCTGCTGTTCAGGAGTTAGAGATGGGGAGAGAATCACTCCCTCCACCGACCCATCCTTCTCTTGAGACGCAAACAAATCGGGGAGAGGCTCGCTTTCCACGTCCTCTGCTCCGTCAGTCACCATCATCAAAATGACTTCGGGCCTCTCGTGGTGGGGTTTGAGGCGGTTGGCATGCAGCACCCGTAGGGGCTGACGAGGGGTCTTAAGATCCACCAAGTAGGTAGCCTTACCCTTCTTCTCCAATACCTCAAAGGGTCCTGACCAGCGATCCTGGAGGGCGCTAAGCTCTCCTGGTTCGATCACCCACACCTTCTGGCCAGGCTCCAATTCCACCGGGTGAGCGTTGTGGTCATACCATGCCTTCATTACTGCTTGGCTGGCCTCCAAGTTGTCAGAAGCTTGCTTCCACAACTTAGCCATTTGGCTCCGGAAGGCCAGCATGTAGCTCACCACGTCCTGGTGAAGCTTTCTGGGAGTTCTTTCCCATCCGTCTCTCACCAGGCTGAGAGGTCCACGCACAGGGTGCCCATACAAAAGCTCGCAGGGGCTGAAGCCCACTCCCTTCTGTGGCACTTCCCTGTAGGAAAACAATAGACAGGGTAGGAGGACGTCCCATTTCCTCCGCAGGCTTTCAGGCAGACTTCTAATCATGCCTTTCAAGGTTTTGTTAAACCTCTCCACCAGACCATTGGTCTGGGGGTGGTAAGGAGTTGTGAACCGGTAGGTCACTCCACATTCCTTCCACATGGCCCGCATGTATGCTGACATGAAGTTGGTCCCCCTGTCGGACACAACTTCCTTGGGAAAACCCACTCGGGTAAAGATTCCCATCAGGGCCCTAGCCACAACAGGTGCTGTAATGGTCCTTAGAGGTATAGCCTCTGGGTACCGTGTGGCATGATCCACCAGAACCAGGATAAACCTGTGACCAGCTGTAGTAGTCGGATCTAATGGACCCACAATGTCGATGCCCACCCTTTCAAAGGGGGTGCCAACGACAGGAAGTGGTTCCAGGAGAGCTTTCAGCTTCACCCCTGTTTTCCCACTGGCTTGGCAAGACACACATGTCCGGCAGTAGGTGTCGGACGACACTTTCATTTGAGGCCAATAAAAGTGTGGGACAAGACGGGCGAAGGTCTTGTCTTGCCCCAGGTGTCCTGCCAAGGGGATCTCGTGAGCCAATTCCAGTAGGAAGGCTCGGTAACGTTGAGGGACTACTAAGGCTCGTGACGATCCATGTAGGGGTGCCTTGGGTTCACTGTAGAGGAGGCCATCCTCCCAGTAAAGGTTGTAGTTCCCCTCAACGTTCCCTGCTGCCTGGGCTTCGGCCTGTCGCCTCAGTCCCTCAAGGGTAGGGCACTCCCTCTGGCCCTTGCAGAATTCCTCCCTGGTCGGCCCTCCCTCCATGTGCCACTCGGCCGGGATGGGTAGGTCCTCCAGTTTGGTAACATCCCCCACCGCGGACTCCTGGTCCACCACCTCCGGGGGCCTATCCGTCACACGGGGCGCGGATGCCGAGGCAGGCTCCTCCTGTCCTCGGTTCTTCCCTTGGTCGGCAGCCGGCTGTGCCTTTGTTCCAGGCTCCAGTCGAAACAAACTCCCTCTCCGGGTAGTCGCGGACCCTGTGCTAACACAGGCCCAGTCAGGTGTACCCAGCATCTCAGCATGAGTCCGGTATTCCACCTCCTTCCAAGCATTGTGCTCCATGTCATTCCCCAGTAGACAATCGACCGGCACGGCAGGGCTTACGGCAACTCGAAGTGAACCTGCAACCCCCTCCCATTCAAAGGGAACCTCGGCCACCGGATAGTGGCCGGTTCTGCCGTCAGCCATCGCGGCTGGGTGGAGTACATCGGGAATTACCTGCTCTGGAGACACCAGTTGGCTACGTACCAAAGTCATACTGGCTCCTGTGTCTCTCAGAGCCTCCCCTCTTTGGCCATTGATGGTGACCCACTGCCCATACTTTATGGTATTTGCAGGCACCTGGATCGTAGGAACCATCTCCCGTTCTCCCAGGGACACTAAAGTGACACCCGCCCACTCCCTTCCCTTAGTTAAGGGCATCTCCTCCCCGAGCACTACACTAGCTACTCCGGGGGCCTTTCCTCCAATGGGAGGGGGTGGTCTTTTCAGGCACTTCGCATCTCCCTTATAGTGTCCGACACCACCGCACTCGAAGCAATGGACAACCCTTGGCTGCTGACTTTGGCCAGGATTAGGGTTTCTGGGTGGGTTAGCCCTAGGGGTGAATCCTGTTCCCTTTCCTTGGAAGTTATTTTGGGGGCCTTTAGAGAACTCCTTTTTCTTTTCCCCTCCCTCTTTCTTCTGGGGGGCGCCCTGTCCGGCCTTTTGAGTATCCCCTCCAGTCCCCCTTGTGGACACCCGGGTACTAGCCCAAATGTCCGCCTCCTCAGCAAGCTTCCGGGGATTGGTCAGCTTGCTATCCACCAGGTGTTGACGCAGTTCAGGGAAACATTTTTCGAGCAGGTGTTCCTTCAACATTAAATCAAACAACCCCTCGTAGTCCCTCACCTCACTGCCCTGAATCCAACCCTCTAATGCCTTCTTTGCATAGTCCAGGAAATCCACCCAATTCTGTGTGCCCAGTTTGTGGCTACCCCGGAACTTCTGTCTGTACTTCTCGGGTGTTAGTCCAAACTTTCTTACGAGCGCCACTTTCATGGTGGGGTAGTGGGTCTGCTCATCCTGCTCTAGGGCCAATAATGCATCCCTACCAGCTGGAGGCATGTATTTGCACAATCCCCCTCCCCAGTACTTCTCTGGCACCCCATGGGCCCTTAAAGAGACCTCATAGGCCGCTAGCCACTTGGCGATATCGTCGCCCGCACTATAGCTAGCTACTATGTCTTTCGGCAGAAAGGGTTTGGGTTCCCTGGTGATTTCTTTGTCTTTGCTGCCACCATTAGGAACAGTGTGTGCCCCGACTTGTAGGATCTGGAGATCTATTTCCCTCAGCCTCAACTCGTGAGCCATCCTCTGTCCCTCCTTCTCTTTCTCCAGCTTTGCCAACTCCCATGTGAGCTGTCTTTTCTCCCTCTGGTCCGTTAACTCTGCTTCAGATAAGCCACCGCTAGAGACAGTGCTGCCCTTCCTGGAAAGTGTTCTGGGCCCCGCTAACAGGTTCCCCACCTCAGGTTGGTACAACCCAGCCCCCTCGCTAACAGGCTCTCCATCCCTGTCCTCCTGCTCAGCCTTACTTTCCCGTCGTGCCTCCCCCCCAAGCCCTCAAGCTGGTCTGGAGTTCAGCCTTCTTGGCACCTTGGGGACAATACACCCCCTCTCGCTGACAAAACTCTCTGAGTTGGGCCACAGTGTAAGTTTCCACATCTTCCAACACAAACTCCATTTTGCCCACTCAGAATAGAAGACAGGTGTTTACAGAAGCTATGCAGGGGGGTACCTTTTGTAATACCTCCTCCCACCACCAGAGTAAATTTGGAAAAAACAAAACTCAGAATTAGGAAGTCCGCTTTGAGAAAACTCCCGGTGTAGGCCTATGGACTACCCACAGTTATTGTCGAGTGGACGCAAGCACAGCTCAGTCCCACCGCTGAACACCAATTATGTTAGAAAACCCCGGGCAACCGGGTTAGCAGTCACCCGGTTTTTCCCAACACAAGGGGTAGCTTGGCTCGAGCAGTCGGGGGTCAGGCACCGTGTTAAGCGTACGTCACACCCTCACAATAACCATGCGTTCATCCGTTCCAAAAACGACTCTACACCGTAAAAATTTATGAAAGAATCTCTTTGTGTTTTTCTCTTAGTTGCAGGGTTATGACATAAATACAATACAAAAGGATTTTCTTCAGAAATAGCAGGTCAATTAAATAATAACACTTTGCAGGTGCAATAAATAGGATTAGGTCATAAATACACAAGGAATAAATAGAGGTGCGATAAATACATAGGGCAAATAAATACTGTCAGACAATAAATAAAACACCTTCAATAAATAATATAAGCAATCAAACAATTGCAAATCAGATCACATTTATGAGGTAGATTGATTTTACCATGCCCAAGTACAGCTTATGGTCACTGGGGTGGCCTGGGGATGTCCCACCTAGAGTGGTCAAGGCTGGGGCCTAAGCTGAGGTAGAATGAGGGAAACCTAAGGTTCTGACTCTTCCAACTACACAGTCCCTCACACAGGTCCCTGCACCAGTCTCAGTCCACCCCCCAGCACTCTCAGGTTGATCCTAACACCCCTCTAGCCCCAGGAATGGTCTTTTAGGGCTCCACAGGACCTCAGATGCCCTTTCTACCACTTACTGCCCTTTTCACGAAGATCGGCTCCGCTCGGCGCCGGGTCGACATCGCTGGGCGGCTCCGGTTCGATGTCACGTCGATCTGTTCCACTAGACGCCGTGTCGATGCCGTGAGGCGGCTCCGATTCGATGCCGCTGGCCGGCCTCGGTTCGATCTTGCGTCGATCTGCTTTACCTGACGCCGGGTCGATGCCGTGAGGCGGCTCCGGATTGATGTCGCTGGGCGGCCTCGGCTCGATGTCGTGTTCCGGCGTCACAGGGTCACGGTTCCCCCGCTTCCGGGCGACCCCGGAGTGCGACCTCCACTCCCGACCTCCGTCGGCTCCACTTCGGGTTCCGGCGACTCCGGAGTGCGATCTCCACTCCCGACCTCCTGCGTGCTTCGCCTCGACCTCAGGCGACTCCGGAGTGCGACCTCCACTCCCGACCTCCTGCGCGCTTTACTTCAGCTTCCGGCGACTCCGGAGGGCGGACTTCACTCCCCCGTCGACGCCTCACCTCGACCTCAGGTGACTTCTACTCGACCTCCGGTGTCTCTCCACGACCTCCGTCGGCGCCCTCACTCGACCTCTAGCGGCTCCGGGTACGACGTCTGCCTTCTGTCAGCGCCGCTTCTCCACCTCGGGCTCCAGGTCTCCAGGCTTCTCGACGTCGGGTCTCCAGGAGGATTCCACCAAACAGGTCAGGAACTTGCTGTTCTTCTCCTTTAAGGCCTGTTCCGGCTGTTCAGGTCCTTAAGATGATTTTCTGGTCTTTATCCCACACAGGGCTTTAGGCTGGGCTTGGTCAGTAGGGACTAGTATCAAGGGTGGGTTTCTGGACCCCACTCCAGGCACAAGTTTCCACCCCTGCTGCCTCACTCCTTCCTCCTTCTGTTTCTCTGTCCTCTCTCCTCTCCAGTCAGGTGCCAACTGCCAACTGTCAACCTGAGATGGCTTCCCAACATTCTAAACTGCCTCCCTCTATCCCAGGGTTCTAGAATGTTGCAGAAGGTTCTAGAAACCTCTAGTGTGTTCTGGTGATGTCACAGGTGACAATGGGTGGCCACCATTTTGTGTCTCAGGCCCTCAGACAGAAGTTCCAGGGGTAGGGAAAATGGCTCCCTGACCCTGCATCAACACTAAAAAGTCTGGTGGTTCCCAAAAAGGAAAAATTATAACAGGGTTTGAGGCAAAAGTGGGACAAAATAAATAATGATGAGGAGGGACCACCCAAAGGGCTGACAGGTCTAACACGCGTCCCCCCCCCCCAGCTGAAAGTGGGGAGAGCTACCCAACCCCTTGGGAGTTCTCATCACTAAGGCGGAAATACCTTGAGAGACCGTCTGCATTGGCGTGGTCCACTCCAGGCCGATGTTCCACCTGAAAGTCCATTCCCTGTAGGGAGATAGACCACCTTAGCAGATTGGGATTCTCCACCTTCATCTGCATCAGCCACCGAAGGGGTCTGTGGTCGGTCTGAACTAGGAAGTGCGAGCCAAACAGGTATGGCCGCAACTTCTTCAGAGCCCATACCACGGCAAAGGCTTCACGCTCTATTGCACTCCACTTCTGTTCCCTGGGAAGTAGTCTCCGGGATAGGAAGACCACGGGTTGATCCAGACCCTCTTCATTGAGTTGCGATAACACTGCCCCAATGCCATGTTCCGATGCATCCGTCTGGACAATGAACTCCTTGGAAAAATCTGGGGCCCTTAAGACCGGGGCCTCGCACATGGCTTGCTTCAGTTTCACAAAGGCCTGCTGGCAAGCCTCCGTCCAGACTACCCGTCGAGGTTGTTTCTTGGACGTAAGCTCCGTGAGGGGGGCCACAATGGTACCGTACCCCTTCACGAAGCGGCGGTAATTTCCTGTGAGGCCCAGAAAAGCTCGGACCTCAGTCTGAGTCTTGGGGGGTTCCCAGGCCATGATTGCCTCGATTTTCGCCTGGAGGGGTTGCACCGCTCCCCTACCCACCAAGTGTCCAAGGTACACTACCGACCCCTGCCCGATCTGGCACTTGCTGGCCTTGATCGTTAAACCAGCTTGTCTCAGGGCCTGGAGAACAGCTTGCAGGTGACGCAAGTGATCCTCCCAGCTGTTACTGAAGACGGCTATGTCATCCAGATAAGCATCAGAGAAACTCTCCATTCCAGTGAGGATCTGGTTCACCAGACGCTGAAACGTGGCAGGTGCGTTCTTGAGCCCAAAGGGCATCACACAGAACTGGTAGTGGCCTTTGGGCGTGGAGAAGGCTGACCTTTCCCTAGCTCCGTCAGTCAGAGAGATCTGCCAGTACCCAGAAGTAAGGTCAAAGGTACTTAGATATTGGGCAGCTCCCAGCCGGTCAATCAATTCATCCGCCCTTGGGATCGGATGAGCATCAGTCTTGGTTACTGAGTTCAGTCCCCGGTAGTCCACACAGAACCTCAGTTCCGGTTGGGCACCCGGTGGTTCGGCTTTTGGTACTAGCACCACCGGACTGGACCAGGGGCTGCTGGAAGGTTCGATCACTCCTAGCTCCAGCATCTTAGTGACTTCACTGTGAATGCTGGCCTTCACCTTGTCTGTCATCCGGTAGATCTTTGACTTCACAGGTGGGCTGTCTCCTGTGTCCACATCATGGACGCACAGGTGAGTCCTACCCGGAACAAGGGAGAACAACGAAGAGTACTGTCCCAGGACCTGGCGGCAGTCCTCCTGCTGTTCAGGAGTTAGAGATGGGGAGAGAATCACTCCCTCCACCGACCCATCCTTCTCTTGAGACGCAAACAAATCGGGGAGAGGCTCGCTTTCCACGTCCTCTGCTCCGTCAGTCACCATCATCAAAATGACTTCGGGCCTCTCGTGGTGGGGTTTGAGGCGGTTGGCATGCAGCACCCGTAGGGGCTGACGAGGGGTCTTAAGATCCACCAAGTAGGTAGCCTTACCCTTCTTCTCCAATACCTCAAAGGGTCCTGACCAGCGATCCTGGAGGGCGCTAAGCTCTCCTGGTTCGATCACCCACACCTTCTGGCCAGGCTCCAATTCCACCGGGTGAGCGTTGTGGTCATACCATGCCTTCATTACTGCTTGGCTGGCCTCCAAGTTGTCAGAAGCTTGCTTCCACAACTTAGCCATTTGGCTCCGGAAGGCCAGCATGTAGCTCACCACGTCCTGGTGAAGCTTTCTGGGAGTTCTTTCCCATCCGTCTCTCACCAGGCTGAGAGGTCCACGCACAGGGTGCCCATACAAAAGCTCGCAGGGGCTGAAGCCCACTCCCTTCTGTGGCACTTCCCTGTAGGAAAACAATAGACAGGGTAGGAGGACGTCCCATTTCCTCCGCAGGCTTTCAGGCAGACTTCTAATCATGCCTTTCAAGGTTTTGTTAAACCTCTCCACCAGACCATTGGTCTGGGGGTGGTAAGGAGTTGTGAACCGGTAGGTCACTCCACATTCCTTCCACATGGCCCGCATGTATGCTGACATGAAGTTGGTCCCCCTGTCGGACACAACTTCCTTGGGAAAACCCACTCGGGTAAAGATTCCCATCAGGGCCCTAGCCACAACAGGTGCTGTAATGGTCCTTAGAGGTATAGCCTCTGGGTACCGTGTGGCATGATCCACCAGAACCAGGATAAACCTGTGACCAGCTGTAGTAGTCGGATCTAATGGACCCACAATGTCGATGCCCACCCTTTCAAAGGGGGTGCCAACGACAGGAAGTGGTTCCAGGAGAGCTTTCAGCTTCACCCCTGTTTTCCCACTGGCTTGGCAAGACACACATGTCCGGCAGTAGGTGTCGGACGACACTTTCATTTGAGGCCAATAAAAGTGTGGGACAAGACGGGCGAAGGTCTTGTCTTGCCCCAGGTGTCCTGCCAAGGGGATCTCGTGAGCCAATTCCAGTAGGAAGGCTCGGTAACGTTGAGGGACTACTAAGGCTCGTGACGATCCATGTAGGGGTGCCTTGGGTTCACTGTAGAGGAGGCCATCCTCCCAGTAAAGGTTGTAGTTCCCCTCAACGTTCCCTGCTGCCTGGGCTTCGGCCTGTCGCCTCAGTCCCTCAAGGGTAGGGCACTCCCTCTGGCCCTTGCAGAATTCCTCCCTGGTCGGCCCTCCCTCCATGTGCCACTCGGCCGGGATGGGTAGGTCCTCCAGTTTGGTAACATCCCCCACCGCGGACTCCTGGTCCACCACCTCCGGGGGCCTATCCGTCACACGGGGCGCGGATGCCGAGGCAGGCTCCTCCTGTCCTCGGTTCTTCCCTTGGTCGGCAGCCGGCTGTGCCTTTGTTCCAGGCTCCAGTCGAAACAAACTCCCTCTCCGGGTAGTCGCGGACCCTGTGCTAACACAGGCCCAGTCAGGTGTACCCAGCATCTCAGCATGAGTCCGGTATTCCACCTCCTTCCAAGCATTGTGCTCCATGTCATTCCCCAGTAGACAATCGACCGGCACGGCAGGGCTTACGGCAACTCGAAGTGAACCTGCAACCCCCTCCCATTCAAAGGGAACCTCGGCCACCGGATAGTGGCCGGTTCTGCCGTCAGCCATCGCGGCTGGGTGGAGTACATCGGGAATTACCTGCTCTGGAGACACCAGTTGGCTACGTACCAAAGTCATACTGGCTCCTGTGTCTCTCAGAGCCTCCCCTCTTTGGCCATTGATGGTGACCCACTGCCCATACTTTATGGTATTTGCAGGCACCTGGATCGTAGGAACCATCTCCCGTTCTCCCAGGGACACTAAAGTGACACCCGCCCACTCCCTTCCCTTAGTTAAGGGCATCTCCTCCCCGAGCACTACACTAGCTACTCCGGGGGCCTTTCCTCCAATGGGAGGGGGTGGTCTTTTCAGGCACTTCGCATCTCCCTTATAGTGTCCGACACCACCGCACTCGAAGCAATGGACAACCCTTGGCTGCTGACTTTGGCCAGGATTAGGGTTTCTGGGTGGGTTAGCCCTAGGGGTGAATCCTGTTCCCTTTCCTTGGAAGTTATTTTGGGGGCCTTTAGAGAACTCCTTTTTCTTTTCCCCTCCCTCTTTCTTCTGGGGGGCGCCCTGTCCGGCCTTTTGAGTATCCCCTCCAGTCCCCCTTGTGGACACCCGGGTACTAGCCCAAATGTCCGCCTCCTCAGCAAGCTTCCGGGGATTGGTCAGCTTGCTATCCACCAGGTGTTGACGCAGTTCAGGGAAACATTTTTCGAGCAGGTGTTCCTTCAACATTAAATCAAACAACCCCTCGTAGTCCCTCACCTCACTGCCCTGAATCCAACCCTCTAATGCCTTCTTTGCATAGTCCAGGAAATCCACCCAATTCTGTGTGCCCAGTTTGTGGCTACCCCGGAACTTCTGTCTGTACTTCTCGGGTGTTAGTCCAAACTTTCTTACGAGCGCCACTTTCATGGTGGGGTAGTGGGTCTGCTCATCCTGCTCTAGGGCCAATAATGCATCCCTACCAGCTGGAGGCATGTATTTGCACAATCCCCCTCCCCAGTACTTCTCTGGCACCCCATGGGCCCTTAAAGAGACCTCATAGGCCGCTAGCCACTTGGCGATATCGTCGCCCGCACTATAGCTAGCTACTATGTCTTTCGGCAGAAAGGGTTTGGGTTCCCTGGTGATTTCTTTGTCTTTGCTGCCACCATTAGGAACAGTGTGTGCCCCGACTTGTAGGATCTGGAGATCTATTTCCCTCAGCCTCAACTCGTGAGCCATCCTCTGTCCCTCCTTCTCTTTCTCCAGCTTTGCCAACTCCCATGTGAGCTGTCTTTTCTCCCTCTGGTCCGTTAACTCTGCTTCAGATAAGCCACCGCTAGAGACAGTGCTGCCCTTCCTGGAAAGTGTTCTGGGCCCCGCTAACAGGTTCCCCACCTCAGGTTGGTACAACCCAGCCCCCTCGCTAACAGGCTCTCCATCCCTGTCCTCCTGCTCAGCCTTACTTTCCCGTCGTGCCTCCCCCCCAAGCCCTCAAGCTGGTCTGGAGTTCAGCCTTCTTGGCACCTTGGGGACAATACACCCCCTCTCGCTGACAAAACTCTCTGAGTTGGGCCACAGTGTAAGTTTCCACATCTTCCAACACAAACTCCATTTTGCCCACTCAGAATAGAAGACAGGTGTTTACAGAAGCTATGCAGGGGGGTACCTTTTGTAATACCTCCTCCCACCACCAGAGTAAATTTGGAAAAAACAAAACTCAGAATTAGGAAGTCCGCTTTGAGAAAACTCCCGGTGTAGGCCTATGGACTACCCACAGTTATTGTCGAGTGGACGCAAGCACAGCTCAGTCCCACCGCTGAACACCAATTATGTTAGAAAACCCCGGGCAACCGGGTTAGCAGTCACCCGGTTTTTCCCAACACAAGGGGTAGCTTGGCTCGAGCAGTCGGGGGTCAGGCACCGTGTTAAGCGTACGTCACACCCTCACAATAACCATGCGTTCATCCGTTCCAAAAACGACTCTACACCGTAAAAATTTATGAAAGAATCTCTTTGTGTTTTTCTCTTAGTTGCAGGGTTATGACATAAATACAATACAAAAGGATTTTCTTCAGAAATAGCAGGTCAATTAAATAATAACACTTTGCAGGTGCAATAAATAGGATTAGGTCATAAATACACAAGGAATAAATAGAGGTGCGATAAATACATAGGGCAAATAAATACTGTCAGACAATAAATAAAACACCTTCAATAAATAATATAAGCAATCAAACAATTGCAAATCAGATCACATTTATGAGGTAGATTGATTTTACCATGCCCAAGTACAGCTTATGGTCACTGGGGTGGCCTGGGGATGTCCCACCTAGAGTGGTCAAGGCTGGGGCCTAAGCTGAGGTAGAATGAGGGAAACCTAAGGTTCTGACTCTTCCAACTACACAGTCCCTCACACAGGTCCCTGCACCAGTCTCAGTCCACCCCCCAGCACTCTCAGGTTGATCCTAACACCCCTCTAGCCCCAGGAATGGTCTTTTAGGGCTCCACAGGACCTCAGATGCCCTTTCTACCACTTACTGCCCTTTTCACGAAGATCGGCTCCGCTCGGCGCCGGGTCGACATCGCTGGGCGGCTCCGTTTCGATGTCACGTCGATCTGTTCCACTAGACGCCGTGTCGATGCCGTGAGGCGGCTCCGATTCGATGCCGCTGGCCGGCCTCGGTTCGATCTTGCGTCGATCTGCTTTACCTGACGCCGGGTCGATGCCGTGAGGCGGCTCCGGATTGATGTCGCTGGGCGGCCTCGGCTCGATGTCGTGTTCCGGCGTCACAGGGTCACGGTTCCCCCGCTTCCGGGCGACCCCGGAGTGCGACCTCCACTCCCGACCTCCGTCGGCTCCACTTCGGGTTCCGGCGACTCCGGAGTGCGATCTCCACTCCCGACCTCCTGCGTGCTTCGCCTCGACCTCAGGCGACTCCGGAGTGCGACCTCCACTCCCGACCTCCTGCGCGCTTTACTTCAGCTTCCGGCGACTCCGGAGGGCGGACTTCACTCCCCCGTCGACGCCTCACCTCGACCTCAGGTGACTTCTACTCGACCTCCGGTGTCTCTCCACGACCTCCGTCGGCGCCCTCACTCGACCTCTAGCGGCTCCGGGTACGACGTCTGCCTTCTGTCAGCGCCGCTTCTCCACCTCGGGCTCCAGGTCTCCAGGCTTCTCGACGTCGGGTCTCCAGGAGGATTCCACCAAACAGGTCAGGAACTTGCTGTTCTTCTCCTTTAAGGCCTGTTCCGGCTGTTCAGGTCCTTAAGATGATTTTCTGGTCTTTATCCCACACAGGGCTTTAGGCTGGGCTTGGTCAGTAGGGACTAGTATCAAGGGTGGGTTTCTGGACCCCACTCCAGGCACAAGTTTCCACCCCTGCTGCCTCACTCCTTCCTCCTTCTGTTTCTCTGTCCTCTCTCCTCTCCAGTCAGGTGCCAACTGCCAACTGTCAACCTGAGATGGCTTCCCAACATTCTAAACTGCCTCCCTCTATCCCAGGGTTCTAGAATGTTGCAGAAGGTTCTAGAAACCTCTAGTGTGTTCTGGTGATGTCACAGGTGACAATGGGTGGCCACCATTTTGTGTCTCAGGCCCTCAGACAGAAGTTCCAGGGGTAGGGAAAATGGCTCCCTGACCCTGCATCAACACTAAAAAGTCTGGTGGTTCCCAAAAAGGAAAAATTATAACAGGGTTTGAGGCAAAAGTGGGACAAAATAAATAATGATGAGGAGGGACCACCCAAAGGGCTGACAGGTCTAACACGCGTCCCCCCCCCCCAGCTGAAAGTGGGGAGAGCTACCCAACCCCTTGGGAGTTCTCATCACTAAGGCGGAAATACCTTGAGAGACCGTCTGCATTGGCGTGGTCCACTCCAGGCCGATGTTCCACCTGAAAGTCCATTCCCTGTAGGGAGATAGACCACCTTAGCAGATTGGGATTCTCCACCTTCATCTGCATCAGCCACCGAAGGGGTCTGTGGTCGGTCTGAACTAGGAAGTGCGAGCCAAACAGGTATGGCCGCAACTTCTTCAGAGCCCATACCACGGCAAAGGCTTCACGCTCTATTGCACTCCACTTCTGTTCCCTGGGAAGTAGTCTCCGGGATAGGAAGACCACGGGTTGATCCAGACCCTCTTCATTGAGTTGCGATAACACTGCCCCAATGCCATGTTCCGATGCATCCGTCTGGACAATGAACTCCTTGGAAAAATCTGGGGCCCTTAAGACCGGGGCCTCGCACATGGCTTGCTTCAGTTTCACAAAGGCCTGCTGGCAAGCCTCCGTCCAGACTACCCGTCGAGGTTGTTTCTTGGACGTAAGCTCCGTGAGGGGGGCCACAATGGTACCGTACCCCTTCACGAAGCGGCGGTAATTTCCTGTGAGGCCCAGAAAAGCTCGGACCTCAGTCTGAGTCTTGGGGGGTTCCCAGGCCATGATTGCCTCGATTTTCGCCTGGAGGGGTTGCACCGCTCCCCTACCCACCAAGTGTCCAAGGTACACTACCGACCCCTGCCCGATCTGGCACTTGCTGGCCTTGATCGTTAAACCAGCTTGTCTCAGGGCCTGGAGAACAGCTTGCAGGTGACGCAAGTGATCCTCCCAGCTGTTACTGAAGACGGCTATGTCATCCAGATAAGCATCAGAGAAACTCTCCATTCCAGTGAGGATCTGGTTCACCAGACGCTGAAACGTGGCAGGTGCGTTCTTGAGCCCAAAGGGCATCACACAGAACTGGTAGTGGCCTTTGGGCGTGGAGAAGGCTGACCTTTCCCTAGCTCCGTCAGTCAGAGAGATCTGCCAGTACCCAGAAGTAAGGTCAAAGGTACTTAGATATTGGGCAGCTCCCAGCCGGTCAATCAATTCATCCGCCCTTGGGATCGGATGAGCATCAGTCTTGGTTACTGAGTTCAGTCCCCGGTAGTCCACACAGAACCTCAGTTCCGGTTGGGCACCCGGTGGTTCGGCTTTTGGTACTAGCACCACCGGACTGGACCAGGGGCTGCTGGAAGGTTCGATCACTCCTAGCTCCAGCATCTTAGTGACTTCACTGTGAATGCTGGCCTTCACCTTGTCTGTCATCCGGTAGATCTTTGACTTCACAGGTGGGCTGTCTCCTGTGTCCACATCATGGACGCACAGGTGAGTCCTACCCGGAACAAGGGAGAACAACGAAGAGTACTGTCCCAGGACCTGGCGGCAGTCCTCCTGCTGTTCAGGAGTTAGAGATGGGGAGAGAATCACTCCCTCCACCGACCCATCCTTCTCTTGAGACGCAAACAAATCGGGGAGAGGCTCGCTTTCCACGTCCTCTGCTCCGTCAGTCACCATCATCAAAATGACTTCGGGCCTCTCGTGGTGGGGTTTGAGGCGGTTGGCATGCAGCACCCGTAGGGGCTGACGAGGGGTCTTAAGATCCACCAAGTAGGTAGCCTTACCCTTCTTCTCCAATACCTCAAAGGGTCCTGACCAGCGATCCTGGAGGGCGCTAAGCTCTCCTGGTTCGATCACCCACACCTTCTGGCCAGGCTCCAATTCCACCGGGTGAGCGTTGTGGTCATACCATGCCTTCATTACTGCTTGGCTGGCCTCCAAGTTGTCAGAAGCTTGCTTCCACAACTTAGCCATTTGGCTCCGGAAGGCCAGCATGTAGCTCACCACGTCCTGGTGAAGCTTTCTGGGAGTTCTTTCCCATCCGTCTCTCACCAGGCTGAGAGGTCCACGCACAGGGTGCCCATACAAAAGCTCGCAGGGGCTGAAGCCCACTCCCTTCTGTGGCACTTCCCTGTAGGAAAACAATAGACAGGGTAGGAGGACGTCCCATTTCCTCCGCAGGCTTTCAGGCAGACTTCTAATCATGCCTTTCAAGGTTTTGTTAAACCTCTCCACCAGACCATTGGTCTGGGGGTGGTAAGGAGTTGTGAACCGGTAGGTCACTCCACATTCCTTCCACATGGCCCGCATGTATGCTGACATGAAGTTGGTCCCCCTGTCGGACACAACTTCCTTGGGAAAACCCACTCGGGTAAAGATTCCCATCAGGGCCCTAGCCACAACAGGTGCTGTAATGGTCCTTAGAGGTATAGCCTCTGGGTACCGTGTGGCATGATCCACCAGAACCAGGATAAACCTGTGACCAGCTGTAGTAGTCGGATCTAATGGACCCACAATGTCGATGCCCACCCTTTCAAAGGGGGTGCCAACGACAGGAAGTGGTTCCAGGAGAGCTTTCAGCTTCACCCCTGTTTTCCCACTGGCTTGGCAAGACACACATGTCCGGCAGTAGGTGTCGGACGACACTTTCATTTGAGGCCAATAAAAGTGTGGGACAAGACGGGCGAAGGTCTTGTCTTGCCCCAGGTGTCCTGCCAAGGGGATCTCGTGAGCCAATTCCAGTAGGAAGGCTCGGTAACGTTGAGGGACTACTAAGGCTCGTGACGATCCATGTAGGGGTGCCTTGGGTTCACTGTAGAGGAGGCCATCCTCCCAGTAAAGGTTGTAGTTCCCCTCAACGTTCCCTGCTGCCTGGGCTTCGGCCTGTCGCCTCAGTCCCTCAAGGGTAGGGCACTCCCTCTGGCCCTTGCAGAATTCCTCCCTGGTCGGCCCTCCCTCCATGTGCCACTCGGCCGGGATGGGTAGGTCCTCCAGTTTGGTAACATCCCCCACCGCGGACTCCTGGTCCACCACCTCCGGGGGCCTATCCGTCACACGGGGCGCGGATGCCGAGGCAGGCTCCTCCTGTCCTCGGTTCTTCCCTTGGTCGGCAGCCGGCTGTGCCTTTGTTCCAGGCTCCAGTCGAAACAAACTCCCTCTCCGGGTAGTCGCGGACCCTGTGCTAACACAGGCCCAGTCAGGTGTACCCAGCATCTCAGCATGAGTCCGGTATTCCACCTCCTTCCAAGCATTGTGCTCCATGTCATTCCCCAGTAGACAATCGACCGGCACGGCAGGGCTTACGGCAACTCGAAGTGAACCTGCAACCCCCTCCCATTCAAAGGGAACCTCGGCCACCGGATAGTGGCCGGTTCTGCCGTCAGCCATCGCGGCTGGGTGGAGTACATCGGGAATTACCTGCTCTGGAGACACCAGTTGGCTACGTACCAAAGTCATACTGGCTCCTGTGTCTCTCAGAGCCTCCCCTCTTTGGCCATTGATGGTGACCCACTGCCCATACTTTATGGTATTTGCAGGCACCTGGATCGTAGGAACCATCTCCCGTTCTCCCAGGGACACTAAAGTGACACCCGCCCACTCCCTTCCCTTAGTTAAGGGCATCTCCTCCCCGAGCACTACACTAGCTACTCCGGGGGCCTTTCCTCCAATGGGAGGGGGTGGTCTTTTCAGGCACTTCGCATCTCCCTTATAGTGTCCGACACCACCGCACTCGAAGCAATGGACAACCCTTGGCTGCTGACTTTGGCCAGGATTAGGGTTTCTGGGTGGGTTAGCCCTAGGGGTGAATCCTGTTCCCTTTCCTTGGAAGTTATTTTGGGGGCCTTTAGAGAACTCCTTTTTCTTTTCCCCTCCCTCTTTCTTCTGGGGGGCGCCCTGTCCGGCCTTTTGAGTATCCCCTCCAGTCCCCCTTGTGGACACCCGGGTACTAGCCCAAATGTCCGCCTCCTCAGCAAGCTTCCGGGGATTGGTCAGCTTGCTATCCACCAGGTGTTGACGCAGTTCAGGGAAACATTTTTCGAGCAGGTGTTCCTTCAACATTAAATCAAACAACCCCTCGTAGTCCCTCACCTCACTGCCCTGAATCCAACCCTCTAATGCCTTCTTTGCATAGTCCAGGAAATCCACCCAATTCTGTGTGCCCAGTTTGTGGCTACCCCGGAACTTCTGTCTGTACTTCTCGGGTGTTAGTCCAAACTTTCTTACGAGCGCCACTTTCATGGTGGGGTAGTGGGTCTGCTCATCCTGCTCTAGGGCCAATAATGCATCCCTACCAGCTGGAGGCATGTATTTGCACAATCCCCCTCCCCAGTACTTCTCTGGCACCCCATGGGCCCTTAAAGAGACCTCATAGGCCGCTAGCCACTTGGCGATATCGTCGCCCGCACTATAGCTAGCTACTATGTCTTTCGGCAGAAAGGGTTTGGGTTCCCTGGTGATTTCTTTGTCTTTGCTGCCACCATTAGGAACAGTGTGTGCCCCGACTTGTAGGATCTGGAGATCTATTTCCCTCAGCCTCAACTCGTGAGCCATCCTCTGTCCCTCCTTCTCTTTCTCCAGCTTTGCCAACTCCCATGTGAGCTGTCTTTTCTCCCTCTGGTCCGTTAACTCTGCTTCAGATAAGCCACCGCTAGAGACAGTGCTGCCCTTCCTGGAAAGTGTTCTGGGCCCCGCTAACAGGTTCCCCACCTCAGGTTGGTACAACCCAGCCCCCTCGCTAACAGGCTCTCCATCCCTGTCCTCCTGCTCAGCCTTACTTTCCCGTCGTGCCTCCCCCCCAAGCCCTCAAGCTGGTCTGGAGTTCAGCCTTCTTGGCACCTTGGGGACAATACACCCCCTCTCGCTGACAAAACTCTCTGAGTTGGGCCACAGTGTAAGTTTCCACATCTTCCAACACAAACTCCATTTTGCCCACTCAGAATAGAAGACAGGTGTTTACAGAAGCTATGCAGGGGGGTACCTTTTGTAATACCTCCTCCCACCACCAGAGTAAATTTGGAAAAAACAAAACTCAGAATTAGGAAGTCCGCTTTGAGAAAACTCCCGGTGTAGGCCTATGGACTACCCACAGTTATTGTCGAGTGGACGCAAGCACAGCTCAGTCCCACCGCTGAACACCAATTATGTTAGAAAACCCCGGGCAACCGGGTTAGCAGTCACCCGGTTTTTCCCAACACAAGGGGTAGCTTGGCTCGAGCAGTCGGGGGTCAGGCACCGTGTTAAGCGTACGTCACACCCTCACAATAACCATGCGTTCATCCGTTCCAAAAACGACTCTACACCGTAAAAATTTATGAAAGAATCTCTTTGTGTTTTTCTCTTAGTTGCAGGGTTATGACATAAATACAATACAAAAGGATTTTCTTCAGAAATAGCAGGTCAATTAAATAATAACACTTTGCAGGTGCAATAAATAGGATTAGGTCATAAATACACAAGGAATAAATAGAGGTGCGATAAATACATAGGGCAAATAAATACTGTCAGACAATAAATAAAACACCTTCAATAAATAATATAAGCAATCAAACAATTGCAAATCAGATCACATTTATGAGGTAGATTGATTTTACCATGCCCAAGTACAGCTTATGGTCACTGGGGTGGCCTGGGGATGTCCCACCTAGAGTGGTCAAGGCTGGGGCCTAATCTGAGGTAGAATGAGGGAAACCTAAGGTTCTGACTCTTCCAACTACACAGTCCCTCACACAGGTCCTTGCACCAGTCTCAGTTCACCCCCCAGCACTCTCAGGTTGATCCTAACACCCCTCTAGCCCCAGGAATGGTCTTTTAGGGCTCCACAGGGCCTCAGATGCCCTTTCTACCACTTACTGCCCTTTTCACGAAGATCGGCTCTGCTCGGCCCCGGGTCGACGTCGCTGGGCGGCTCCGGTTCGACGTCGCGTCGATCTGTTCCACTTGACGCCGTGTCGATGCCGTGAGGCGGCTCCGATTCGATGTCGCTGGGCGGCTCCGGTTCGATGTCGCGTCGATCTGTTCCACTTGACGCCGTGTCGATGCCGTGAGGCGGCTCCGGATTGATGTCTCTGGGCGGCCTCGGCTCGATGTCGTGTTCCGGCGTCACAGGGTCACGGTTCCCCCGCTTCCGGGCGACTCCGGAGTGTGACCTCCACTCTCGACCTCCGTCGGCTCCACTTCGGGTTCCGGCGACTCCGGAGTGCGATCTCCACTCCCGACCTCCTGCGCGCTTCGCCTCGACCTCAGGCGACTCCGGAGTGCGACCTCCACTCCCGACCTCCTGCGCGCTTTACTTCAGCTTCCGGCGACTCCGGAGGGCGGACTTCACTCCCCCGTCGACGCCTCACCTCGACCTCAGGTGACTTCTACTCGACCTCCGGTGTCTCTCCACGACCTCCGTCGGCGCCCTCACTCGACCTCTAGCGGCTCCGGGTACGACGTCTGCCTTCTGTCAGCGCCGCTTCTCCACCTCGGGCTCCAGGTCTCCAGGCTTCTCGACGTCGGGTCTCCAGGAGGATTCCACCAAACAGGTCAGGAACTTGCTGTTCTTCTCCTTTAAGGCCTGTTCCGGCTGTTCAGGTCCTTAAGATGATTTTCTGGTCTTTATCCCACACAGGGCTTTGGGCTGGGCTTGGTCAGTAGGGACTAGTATCAAGGGTGGGTTTCTGGACCCCACTCCAGGCACAAGTTTCCACCCCTGCTGCCTCACTCCTTCCTCCTTCTGTTTCTCTGTCCTCTCTCCTCTCCAGTCAGGTGCCAACTGCCAACTGTCAACCTGAGATGGCTTCCCAACATTCTAAACTGCCTCCCTCTATCCCAGGGTTCTAGAATGTTGCAGAAGGTTCTAGAAACCTCTAGTGTGTTCTGGTGATGTCACAGGTGACAATGGGTGGCCACCATTTTGTGTCTCAGGCCCTCAGACAGAAGTTCCAGGGGTAGGGAAAATGGCTCCCTGACCCTGCATCAACACTAAAAAGTCTGGTGGTTCCCAAAAAGGAAAAATTATAACAGGGTTTGAGGCAAAAGTGGGACAAAATAAATAATGATGAGGAGGGACCACCCAAAGGGCTGACAGGTCTAACAGTATCCAATCACTAGTGCATCTTGTTTGCACTCAAAGTTGTTTAGAAAAAAGAGAGACTGGGGCCCTGATTAGCAGGGACCCAGCCAGACTATAGCCAGAAACCAGTGTTAACATCAGAAAAAAAGTGGGGGCAACATAAGTGCAGATCCTACTCTCCTACAGTCCTCCTCTGGACTCAGTCATAGTGGCTGCTGCATGTAAGGCACATTCTGTGGCTTCTCCATCTTCAGTCCCTCCAGACAAGTAGAGCAGGCAGAAGCGGTAAGAACTGCAGCGGTTGCTGGTCCTGCACGCTAATCTAATTATTATTTTATAGTTGCCAGTTTTTAGATTGGTTTTAACTTGTGTTTTAAAAATCTTCACTGTATATCACATTGCGTAGTCTTTTTTTTATGTTCTAACCATCGCTAAAAAGGGGCTTGTGTGGTCTCTCGCCTAGACGTTACCTGGATCTTAGCTGGGTTCCCCGGTCCTGGGTGATTTGCAGCCTTGTTCCCCCTAATTCCTCATTTTCCGCTCTGGTCCGACGTGGCAAGTGCTGTTTGAGTGGAGGGTGTTCCCTAGGTTCCTGACCTTACCTCACTTCCGGGACGGTCAGATAATTCTGGGCAGTAAGCGGGCTAGTCTTTCCCGCTGCACAACTTACATAGTCTGATGCCAAAGTGGATGCGTGCAGCGGGCACACCGAAGGTGCACCAAAGGCAAGCCCGACTGCGCCCATCCCCACCTGGACCATGCCTAGAACCCCTGCACGTTTTTCTTATGAAGCAGAGTATAATTTACACCAGAGAGGAACTATTCAGGCTGAATACAAACTACATAAACGCTGGTTGCCCTCTACTAGATCTCCAGAATGAGCCTAAACAGTGCCAGCACTGCAAACTAAAGCTCAGTTTCACTAAAGGTAAGGCTCTAACACCGCAACAAAAACCATCACACAAAAAATCTACTGAAGTCTTTCAGGCCATGTTGATCAACACGCGGTCATTACTGAAACATAACACAGAGGTTGCGGAATTGATAGGCGCACACAAGCTTGATTTGGCATTCATTACAGAAACCTGTGCAGATGAGTCTTCAGAGCCTGGTCTTGCATTAGCACTGCCAGCAGGATATACCATTATCAGAGAAGACAGAGCTACCAAACGGGGGGGAGGGAGGGGAGGATTAGCTATCATCCTTAGAGAAGATATGCAAGTGACTGGATCCTCAGCTGGAAGCTCCCAAGACTGAAACATTAACATTTGTGATCTCCCTCAGTAATAATTACACACTAACAGGCCTCCTCTTATACAGGCCTCCAAGGGCACGGACCTTTTTTTTTTAATGTTATCAGCCCCTTCCTTGAATCCAGTCTAAAGGCATCCGATTTCACGATACTCTAGACTTTAAGTATCACCTAGAAAAGTTGGCAGATCGTGATACGGCCTTACTAGTCGATTCAATGGCTAGTTTTTCACTAACAGATTGTCAAGCAAGATACTCACGCCACTGGACACACCCTAGATGGGATCTTCACTTCACATCCTTCGCTTAAAGTATTAGTAGTAATTCCTGTCCCCTAGTCAGACCATAAAGCTATAATGTTTTCCCTAAGGGCAGATCAGCACCCTCCGATATCCGTAAACGCACCAGCTTCTGTCACCCGCAGACACTGGGCCAATATTAACCCTCCTACCCTACAAGCATTATTACTTGGCACTAAACCAGGCCTTATGACAGACATCAACGCTTCTGTCCATAGGCTATCGTCATGGATCAAAACAGCGGTAGACATCCTAGCCCCTACGAAGAGCTGCCTCCCCCGGCAGTAAAGTCCTTCATAACCATGGTTTACAGATAAACTTAGAGCTCAAAAACAAGCGTGTAGAAGGTCAGAAAGAAACTGATTTGGATGAAAAAAGTAAGTATGCACAATCATTGGCAGCTCACAAGAAAATTATTGTAGAGGAAAAAATTCTTGAGGCAAGGAATTCTTGCAGGGAGCTCTTCTCAACAGTAAAAAAATTAGCTAAACCTACCAGTAAACGCTCGGATGGAAAGCAGCGCAGAATTCTGCAATATACTGGGACAGTTGTTTATAGATAAAGTTGAGATGGTGTATAAATCCTTCAGGGATAGTGTCCACTCCATCGCCAAGATCACTCCGATAGCACTTCGGCCATTTCAGCTTTCACCGTCGCGCCCCCCCCTCCCTCTGCGCCCCCACACTAGAACAAATCATTCAGGTAGTGAAAACATCCAAATCAGGAGCCCCAACAGACCCCTGCCCTCCTAAAGTACTACATCTGTTCCCGGAAATACTAAGTGAACACCTAAGTTTGGTGTTCAGTAAGGTAATTCAGTCAGGCTTCTTCCCAGATACTTGGGAAAATAGCCTCATCCTTCCGCTTTAAAAAAAAAAAAAAAGAACCTTGGCCCTAAGGACCCCAGCAGCTATCGTCCTATCTCCAGAATTCCATTCCCGGCTTAACAACTTAATGCACAGCTTACTGCATTTATTTCTTCCATGAACCTCCTAGATCACTCACAATACGGGTTCCGTGAGGGACGTGAAACAGAGACAGCTTTGGTCATGGCTGCTGAGAAACTTAAAGCAATACTAGATTCAGGCGGTAAAGCCTCCCTGATTTTGCTAGATCTATCGACGGCCTTCGATATAGTGAACCAGGAAATACTAGCCAGTAGACTAGCGGAGCTGGGGATCCAAGACACCACCCTCTCAGTTATCATACTACTTAGCTGATAGAACCTTCTCCGTCGAACTGGGAGCCTTCTCATCCAAGTCTTTCAAACTGCCTTGTGGGGTGCCTCAGGGCTCATCTCTGAGCCCCACATTATTTAATGTATATGTGGCTCCTCTATCCTCGATCATTAGGCAGTTTGGGTTTTCCGCTGCCTCCTATGCACATGACACCCAGTTGGTGGTGTCAGTCTCAAGCAATGTGGAGGAGACCGCCGACCGTTTCAACGGCTGTATGTCGCAGGTCAACCAATGGATGCAGTCCAACTGCCTGCAACTGAACTGCGGAAAGACTGATGTCTTGCTGCTGGGCTCAGACTCCTCTTTCTGGTGACCCAGATGGTGGCCTGCCAGTCTGGGCGACTGCCCAATCCCAGTGCCCAATGTCGAAAAACCTTGGTGTCATCTTGGACAATAAACTAACATTCAATAGTCAGATCAACATACGGTTCATTCTAAAAATAATCAGAAAAATCCATCCATCCCTCCCGATGCATTAAAAATACTGGGTACAGCATTGGCCCTCTCCAGATTGGATTATGGTAAAGCCTATACATGGGGATCCAATCCCAGCATCTACTAAGACTGCGATGTTTGCAGAATGCGGCAGCTAGAATAGTACTAGATATTCCGAGGTTAGTCAGTCTCCCACGGATTAAGAGCCCTCCACTGGCTCCCGGTGGACAAAAGGATTACGTTTAAATCCCAATGCCTGGCCTTCAAAGCTCTACATGACACAGGGCCGCAATTTTTGAAGACGCACCTGAAATGGTATGTGCCAGCCAGAAGTCTAAGATCCGCTCATACCAAACTTCTGCAAACACCTACGTTTAAGAAGGCCCGATGGGGTGGAAGAAGCTTCCTGTTAGGGACATTTAAGACCTGGAACCTACTTTCAATCACCATAAAGAGCAGCTCATCGCTTCTGTCCTTTAGAAAGGCGCTAAAACCTGCCTCTTTAACAACTAACCATCTTGTATACCCCGCCTGCACCACTCAGATCTACCCACTCTAGCGCCAAGACACCCTCTGGCATATGTGCGCTCTACAAATATACTAATCAAATCCAATAGACTCAGTTGGTAAGAAGATGTGTAGGACATCTGCGTCTTACATGAAGGTGGTCTTACATGAAGGTGGCAAGTGTTTCTGCTTTACTACGAAGGTCTGACCGATCTGTGTGGGACTCACTCAACAGATTTTCCAACAGGTTTCCTAAGGAGGATCGTCAGAATTTCCAGGAAATTCTGAATGAAGGTGGCCTGGTATCCAACCAGATCATAATTGCAGCAGCGAATGCATTGGATCTAGCTGCACATGGTTATTCTCACAGCATCTGTGCGAGGAGGGCTTGCTGGCTGTGACTCACTGGCTTGAAACCAGAGGCACAGAATAATAAGCTTGTTATTCTTGGGTAATACCCTATTTGATGCTCACATGAATGAAGAGATGTCTAGAATGAAGACTGAAATGAACACACTAAAAGCTGTTGGTCAAAAAGAAAAAATAATTCAGTTAACGATACAGACCCTA
Source organism: Triturus cristatus (assembly GCF_964204655.1). Taxonomy (NCBI): domain Eukaryota; kingdom Metazoa; phylum Chordata; class Amphibia; order Caudata; family Salamandridae; genus Triturus; species Triturus cristatus. The sequence goes on along the minus strand of NC_140583.1, from coordinate 794,745,964 downwards.
TGACAGGTGTGCTTTTCCACAGAGGGTTCAAACTACTCACTGGATTCTACAGTATCACCAGCAGCAAGCAAGGCAACACTAACGTCCTCCCACGCAATCTAGAGGAAGATCATCAAAACAACAGCCTGCATTCAAAGGAAAAGCTCTTGTAAAGCAATGAGTCCTCACTTCCCCCTTCTCCGTTACCTGCTACAGTGGGTAGAAGCATCTATCATCTGAGAGAGTCACTCTTAATAAAAAAAAGACAAATGGGTCTTGAATTTGTTCAGAATGGATATTCTCTTCGTTTCAGGTCCCCTCTTTCTGCCCCACCAGTAAAAACATCATAGTTTCAACAAGACATCTTACAGAAGGAGGTCAGCCTTCTGTTACGAAAACAAGCTTTAGAGGAGGTTCCATGTCACCACAAGGGACTGGAGATTTATTTTCACTATTTTCTAGTAAAACGGAAAGGACCGAAAAAGAAATTCAGATCCATATTAGAACAGTGAGTACTGAAGAAATACATACGAAAAGAAAAGTTGAGAATGCTTGCGCTTCACCTGAACTACCCACTACTGCATCAAGGAGACCGGATGTGGTCAATAGATCTTCCGGATGCTTATTTCCACATCCCAAACTGTACAAAGCATCGGACGTTTCTTCATTTCAAAGTACGATCTCAACATTATCAGTAAAAAGTCTTACTGTTAAGCCTAAAATCAGCTCCACAAGCTTTCTCAGAGTGCATTGCCGCATAATTAGGAAAGCAGAAGATCTTTGTTTATTCTTATCTAGATGATCAGCTGATAAAAGGTTTTCCACCATCGCAAGCAAATGAGCATTGTCAGTTTTGTGCTGAGACACGAACCAATCCGGGTCTCCAAGTCAACTACAACAAGTAGACGGTGTGTCCAGGTCAAAGGTTGCACTACCTGGGAGCTACACTGCATACACAGTCCGCAAAGTGTATTCCTCGGAGGAGAGACTGGTATCAATCAATCTGAAGTGTCGCCATCTGTGATAGACTCACCATCCATCAGCGAGACATCGTCCCTCCTAGGGTCGATTGCCTCTTGCAACTACATAGTCCCTCACGCAGGACTACGCATGAGGCCTCAGCAGCAATGTCTAGAAAACCAGTGGAATCCGCTTTCCAACTGCTGGGAAGACAAGCTGACTCAATCGCAAGCTTCAAGTCAATCCCTTCCATGATAGTCTCAACTGAAGAACCTGCTGGTAGGGGTACCATTTTATCAGGATGTACCAACTCTGACACTAATTACAGATGCTTCTCCCCAGGAACGTGGTGCTGATATATGCTCTCTTCAGTCGCAGCGAATTTTGTCAGACAAGGAAAAGATGTATCACATAAGTATGCTGTAATTGAGAGCTGTTTATCTGGCTCTAAAATCCTTCTTCCCATTGATGACAGCCAATTCTCTCCTTGTTCAAACTGATAACATGACAACTATGCATTGCCTGAACAAACAGGGAGGGACACACTCCCATTCCTTGTCTCTTGAAGCCTAATCCATTTGTAAATAGTTAATAGCCAGGAATGTATTCATAACCATTCATCTCTCAGGGGTTCTAAAAACCCAAGCAGACTCTTTCTAAATTTCCAGGAAAATTACAACTGGATCTTAAACAACAAGGTCTTGCAAGGTCTGGAATGGGAATGCCCTGACATAGAACAGGGAAATTTCTATATGCATTTCCCCCAATTCCTCACATACCAACAATGATTGTCAAACTGTACAAGTCTAGAACCAGGATGATGATGTTAGTGCCAGAATGGCCTTGTCAGTGGTAGTTTATAGATTTCTACATCTGTCAAAGAAGAAATTGCAGTGCAGACAGGATCTCCTGTACAAGTTCAGAGGACCGATACTACATGCATAACTGTCCTCACTGAGCTTGACAGCATGGCTTCTGAATTCCTTCAGTATGGACATTGAGGCCTTTCTAAAGAATGCATGGACATTTAAGAGAGGCTTAAAGACCTTCCACAAGAAGATCATATGCTTTCAAATGGAAACGGTTTTATTTATGGTGAACACTAAATGATCATAATCTGATTTTGTGTCCAGAAGATGTGGTCATTAAGTATCTTCGCCATTTAGCTAAATCTAGGCTGCAGTTTTCTTCCATTTAGGTACAGCTTGCGGTTTTTACGGCTTATAGGAAATCTCCTTCACAGACCTCTTTCTTTAAAATTCCAGTGGTCAAAGAGGTTTTGGAAGGACTTAAAAAGGTGTACCATCCCAATAGATCATCATCTCCTCTTTGGGAACTTAATATTGTCGTTTCCAAGCTGATGGGTCCCCCATTTGAACCGATAGATAAAGCCTCTTTGCAGCATCTTACATGGAAAGCGTCTTCTTGTTGCATCACTTCAGCTAATAGAGTAAGTGAAATTCAAGCCCTATGTTCTGAAGAGCCGTCCACAGGCCTTCTATCCAACAGAGTGGTGATGAGAACTCATCCCAGTTTTCTCCCGATGGTAGTGTCAGACTTCCACATTAACCAGAATATTTCACTACCTACTTTCTTCCCTAATCCCTCCACAGCTTAATGGTTGCTACACTCTCTTGGTATTAAAAAAGTGCTAAAGTTCTACTTGGTTAAAACCAAAGTTATAAGGAAATCAGATCACCTTTTTGTTAACTATGGTCCAGTTGAGAATGGAGGAAAAGAAACTAGCCTTTGAGGCAGAACAAAGGAAATTGGGAATGGAGTAGAGAGGTGCTTTGGAATGGTTGGCTCATGAGAGGAGCTTGAAGGAGCTGGACATCAAGGCCAGCAGTGATAGTGGCAGCAAATCTGCGAGTCAAGAGGGTCCATATTTTTCAAGATCTAGTGCCTGACTTTGTTTTGGGAGATGTCGTTGACAAGTGGTTCAAAGCTTATGAGATTCCATTACAGATTCGCAGGATCTCTGAGGAGGATGAAGGGGCTAGTCTGTGGAAGCACACCCCTAGCGAGGGAAGGGACATCCTGCTGGCCCTAGAGAAGGGGGACAGGAAGAGGTATCCCCTCATGATGGAAGCCCTTGTTAGGAAATACAGCCTTGCCCCAGAGAAATATGGTCAGAAATTTAGGGACTGCCAGAAACTGGCCCATCAGTCCTGGTTAGATAATGTGGATTCCTTTTGCAAGGCAAAGGATGGTTGGGAGAAGGACAGTCTAACTTGATTGCGAAGGAACACATATTCAGTCTTTGTTTTTCAGATTTGCGCCAACACCTGATTGATAGTAAGCTCACTGACTGCAGGAAACTTGCTAAGGAGGTGGACTGCTGTGTCAGCATCAGGGTCCACAAGAAGGTATTTGGTGGGATCACCACAAGGAGGGCAGGGTTCCCATCAGAAGAAGGAGCGGAAGACAAAAATAAGAATGAGTTATTGAACGGCCCCCAAATTAGTTCCATGTGTCAGGATGCCCAACCCGCAACGGAGAAAAAAACAGAAGTGGGTTTCTGAAAATAAGTCCTCAGGGAAGGCACACCCTAAGTGCTATGAGTGGCAACAGAAAGGACACTTCAAGGGGGGTGCCATGTGTCCCAAGTCATAGCCCCGCACTGGCGGGCAATCACTGGGTCTGCAGAGTATAGAGCTTGGAGAGGAGATTGTCCCATTTAGTGGGTGGGTCAGTGTAAAAGTTACCCTAGAGAGATGGTGCAGAGAACCCACAAGCCTAGTAACCCTAGGAAATACAGGCAGTAGGTCACCATAAATGGGTGTGGAGGCTCTGAGAGATGCATGAGCCAGCATGACAAGTGTCAGATGTCACCTGGTAACCTCAGAACAGGTAGTCACTAAAGCATTCCATCAAGTTGTTGCAGCTGACAACAATGAGTTTCTACCCAGTGGCTTTTTTTCACATTTGGTGGGGGGCACTCTGGTTCCTTGAGAGTAGCTGCGAGTCCGTCCATGTCTGGATTGTCTGCGTGGCAATGACCTAGAGCACACCATCTGGAAGGAGGTGGAGCTCAAGTGCATTAGGAGATGTTAGGGTTACTGAGTGGGTGTGCCTGGCCACACGGTCCATGGCTGCCTGAGTGGGTAGACGGAAGTACCTGGAGCCTGGGAGAATAGCCAGGTGCCTACCAAAAATACAAGGGGCTTGGCAAGCCCACTCCTGAAACTCCCTCGGCCCGGGAGGAGGCTGAGCCAGAGGGTGAAGCCCCAGAGCCTACAGGGGAGGGCATTGCTGCCCTGGGGAATCTGCCTGAGCTGATCAACTAGCAGCAGGAAGGGGGTCCCACCAGAGAGTTTTTCTGCAAGGCACAAATGGGTGCCCTACTGTTTAGGGTCTATGGTGACAGACCAAGGCCCAGGCAGCTGACAACACCTCTGGTGATCATCTGATCTACTGGGATAATGGTCTCCTGTATAGTGAGCCTAAGGCATCTCGGGCGTTGCTAGTCCCCCAGTGCTGGAGCTGGCTCATGATGTACCCTGGCAGGTCATCTAGTGAAACACAATACATTTGAATGGCTTGTCACTCACTTTTATTGTCCCCAGATGAGGTGGGCCTCAGATGCATTCTGCAAGTCCTGTCTTACCTGCCAGGCCAGTGTGAAGTCCAGAGGGAAGCACAAGACTCCCCTGCAGCCTGTTCCTGCCGTTGGCACCCCCTTTAAAAGGTTGGCAAACAACATTATTGGGCCACTGGACCCCAAGACAGCCATGAGCAACAAGTTTATACTGGTCTTAGTGGACCATGCCACCCAGTATCTGAAGAGTATCCCTCTGAGGACGGCAACTGTGCCCCAGTGGCCATGGCACTAATGGGGATATTTACCCTTGTGGGTTTCCCAAGTAGGTGGTGTCAGACCTGGGTACCAATTTCATGTCAGCGTATATGAAGGCCATGTGAAAGGAGTGTGGGGTAACCTACAAGTTCTCCACCCCTTACCACCCACAAACTGATGGGGTTGTTGAGAGGTTCAACAGACCCTCAAATGCATGATCATAGGCCTGTCAGAGCCTTTGAGGTGGATGTGGGGCATCCACTTGCCATGCCTACTGTTTGTGTACCAAGAGGTCCCAGAAGGGGGTTGGGATCAGCCCCTTTGAGCACCTGTACGGGCACCTGCTGTGAGGACCTCTGCTGTATGAGGGGTGGGAGCATGCTCCCAGGAAGGCTCCCCCCCGAAATGTGGTCAGCTACATGCTAGCACTTCGTACCCTGATGAAGCACTCTTGGAAGCAAGCTAAGGCAAATCTAGAAGCCAGTCAGGAGGTCATGATACAGTGGTACAGCCAGAAGGGTAGTCTGGTTGAGTCTCAGCCTGGCCAAAAAATGTGGGTAATGGGGTTTGTGGAGCCCCGGGCCTTGCAAGATCGTTGGTCTGGGCCCTATGAGGTGAAAGAGCACAAGAATGCGGTCACCTACCTGATGGACCTGAAGACTGCCAGGAACCCTCTAAGGGTTTTGCATGCCAATCACCTCAAACCCCACTTCAAGAGATCTGTGTTAACCATGCTCCTGGTCACGCATGATGGTGCGGAAGAGAAGAGTGAACCTCTCGCTAACCTCCTTTCTTCCAAAGTCCAGGAGGGGTCATTTTCAAACTTTTACTCAGTAGAGCACAAACACTACTCCTCTTATTAACCTATCTTCTAATTAAACATAATACCTCTTTAACCAACTATTACCTACACACCCATTCTTTCTCTTTCTCATGCACTATTTCTCCTCCTCTCTCTCAATATCAATAACGACTACCTCCATAAACTACATACACCACTAATTCTTCCTTTCTATCCTCTACAGCTCTCACCACTCTTTATTTACCATACTACATCATTCTATTACACAAATACACTACACAATGCACAATTCAGCACCACAAAAACAACAATTCTAAAGCAAAACACATAATTCCACTACACACCACATACAACCACTACAAAACAAAACAAAAACATAAGTAAATAACATCATTACAACGCCAATAGCTCTAAATCTGACAAATGCGAGACCTATTTCATTGCAAATGCTTGTTAATACATATGTCACTCCTATGGTAGGCTCTGGACAGTTCAAAGGGCAGGGTGCAATGTATTTAAAAAGGACGTGTCCTTTTAAGTCTTACATGTCCTGGTAGTTAAAAACTCTTAAATTAGTTTTTCACTACTGCAAGTCTATCTCTCCCAAAGACTAACGTTAGAGTTACCAATCACTTTCATTTCCAAGAGCACTCAGCGCTCTTTATTCTGTGCATGCAAATATGGCAAAAACAGTCATCGTGAACAACTTCACGGGATGGCGGACTATAAAGAATAAAAACCTCTGTCAACATTCCGTTTTACTTCCGAGAGCATTTTATTATGTGCATGCCAACACGGTAATTACAGTGACTGTAAGCCCCTTCGCGGTACGGCGATTACAATGAGGAACGTATTTGGCGTCCTTTGAAAGGGAATTAAATGATGTCATCGAAAAAACGACAACAATGATTGCGATTATGGGCATGTATAACATAAGAAAAAATACAACCACCATTCACTTTAATTTTTAAGAGCACGTTCAATTTTTCATTATGTGCACGCTAATACGGCCACCACAGTTTCCACTTTAAACGTCCGAGTTCAGAAAAGATCTTTTGAAAAGGAGAATCTCTGCCCAGGCATGTTTAACTTTATGAGATATGTACTTGAGTTGATACGACACAAGTGGGAGCACAACAACTAGTTAACAAATACTCACGCTGCGATAATTGTTTTTAAAATGATTGGAATTTCAAGCATTTGAGTTGTTATGCCATTTTACAGAGCACAAAAATCATAACTTAAGTCATTTTTAGAGGAATGATTCGCTCATAGTTTCATGAATATAGTTAGCTGTTTCCCATTGATACATTACAGGATGTTTGCACAAGGAGTACAATAATAAAATTGCACAATATCAAATTACACTTAGTTTGTATGGCGCTTGCTAACTCTGACGAGATGCTTGTGTTTGTGGAGTATTCTGGAAGAGCCCACTACAATGGCACGAATCGGTGGAAATTCTGCTTTGGTGCTGGCTGTGAACATTCTGTTTTTTATCTGCTTTTAGTGCCGTTTGTAGTGTTACACATATAGCATTATCAGCACTTTTTGACTTAAATATGTAGTGCTAAGTGTATGCTTTGACCACTACACTCTTTCATTCATCAATCACATTACCTATCTCCTCTCTGTACTACCACCAAATACTACCTTCCTCTACCTCCTCACACTATATTCTAATCCACCTCCCTCCTCTCCCATTCCCCTCTCCCTCCACATACCACTTTCACCTCTAGCTTTCTCTTCTACTCTTTCACCCATCTATCACTGCATCAATAATATATTTAACTACAAGTCTTCACACACAGTTTCATACACAATCATTTTCAAACTTTTACTCAGTAGAGCACAAACACTACTCCTCTTATTAACCGATCTTCTAATTAAACAAAATACCTCTTTAACCAACTATTACCTACGCACCCATTCTTTCTCTTTCTCATGCACTATTTTTCCTCCTCTCTCTCAATATCAATAACTACCTCCATAAACTGCATACACCACAAATTATTCCTTTCTATCTATTCTCTGCAGCTCTCACCACTCTTTATTTACCATACTACATAATTCTATTACACAAATACACTACACAACACACAATTCAGCACCACTAAAACAACAATTCTAAAGCAAAACACATAATTCCACTACATACCACATACAACCACTACAAAACAAAACAAAAACATAAGTAAATAACATTATCATTACAACGCCAATAGCTCTAAATCTAACAAATGTGAGACCTATTGCATTGCAAATGCTTGTTAATACATATGTCACCCCTATGGTAGGCTCTGGACAGTTCAAAGGGAAGGGTGCAATGTACTTAAAAGGGAGGACATGTCCTTTTAAGTCTTACATGTCCTGGTAGTTAAAAACTCTTAAATTAGTTTTTCACTACTGCAAGTCTATCTCTCCCATAGACTAACATTTGAGTTACCTTATCACATTTAATTAGCTGTAATTTCCAAATGTGTACAGGTAACCCTTCATGTTTTGGTGTCTTTGGAGTTGTAATGAAAAATCCTACCTTATGGTGAAGTTGCATTTTAAATTACAATTTTGAACATGCCACTTTCCTGCTTTAGAGATTTAGTGCCTGCATCCGGTCTCTGGGTCACATGACTGGGTGCTTTTGACAGTTGGGCTTTGTGTATTCCTTCTAGACAGCCACACTCAATGGGGAGCTTAGATGTGGCTGGATGGGCAATCCCTGGCAGGATGGGAGGGCGGAGCTGGGCCCAGCCCTACTTACACTTGAATACGCTGTGTCCTGCCTCAACACAAAGGGCTGCATACACCCTGTAGTTAGTCTGGAGCCAGGGCCAGGCAGGCCACCTGTGCACATCTAAGGCATGCCCCTAGAAGCTTCAAAGACACAACTGGGTGTATATACTGGGCCTTGGACATCCACTGTTTAGTTCACTTCTGAACCTGTGGACACTCTACCAGGAAGAAGGACTGCGGTACTGCTGGAATGACTGTCACTCTGCTAGACTGCTGCTCTGCTGTCCAGCCCTCTTGCCTGGGTGAGAAGGAGTGGACCTTCTCTCTTGAACACAGAACCCAAGGTGACTCAAATGGCATGTCGGGTCGCCTACAGACCCCTGCCCTGCTAAAATAGTAGCTTCTGTCGCCGAGGTTCTAAATCCCGCTGCCAATCAAGTCATGAATCTCTCTTTAGTCACTGGTAACGTTCCAGTAAGGTGGAAACAGGGTAAAATCATCCCTCTTCTGAAGAAACCTTCTGCTGACCCAGCCGTTGTTAGCAACTATAGGCCCATAACACTGCTTCCTTATTTTGCTAAGGCACTAGAAAAATATGTGAACTCAGTCATCACCAACTATATAGAAGCTACTAATGCCCTTCATCCCAGTCAATCGGGTTTTAGAGCTAACTATAGCACCGAAACAGCCCTACTGGAAATTACAGAAAGCATTAAAGGCACCCTTGATAGAGGAGGAAAAGCAGTTTTAATACTGCTCGATCTCTAGGCTGCTTTTGATACCGTGCCCCACGACCTTCTCCTTCAGAGACTTAGGGTATGTGGTCTTGGGGGCACGGTTCTCATCTGGTTTGCCTCCTTCCTGAACGATCGTCAACAATCTGTCTGGTCCCCACCGTTTTCAGCAGATATTCCCTTACTGAATGTTGGAGTGCCTCAGGGCTCAGTATTGAGCCTGACTCTTTTTAATACCTATATGGCTCCTCTAGCTTCACTCGCTGAAAAATTTTGCACTAAGATTATAACCTACGCAGACGATTCACAACTCCTGTTCACATACGGAAAGGATGAACCTTTTAACGAAAGCGAAATTAACCAGTGCTTGTCCAACATCTTCGACTGGTTTCGCTGGAATCAACTTTCGTGTAATTCAGCTAAAACCGAAATTATCTTTTTTGGACAAACACCGGGTGATGAATGGAGGAATTGGTGGCCTCAGGACCAACCTTCCCCCCCCTAGCCCTGTCACCAATGTGAAAAATCTTGGAGTCCTACTAGATTCTGATCTTTGTATGAAATCGCAGATTAAATCGGTGACTGGCACGTGTTTTCGGCTCCTAAAAATGTTGAGAAATTTTCTCTCACTTCTACCTCTGCCTCACAGGCAGGCGGTAGTTCAAGCTCTGATCACCTCAAGGCTGGACTATGCTAATGTCCTGTACTTGGGCATTCCGAAATACTTAATAAACTGCCTCCAGTTGGTGCAAAATGCGGCGGCCAGGGCTATCTTGAAGGTCGGGCCTAGGACCCATCTGACAAGTCACCTAAAAACCTTACACTGGTTACAAGTGAAAAACAGAATTAACTTCAAGGCATTGGTACTAGCTGTCAAGGCCCTGCATGATAGCGGGGCACTGTATCTCAGAAAGAGAATCACCCCCTACTTTCCGGGTAGGACGCTAAGATCTTCGACCCAACATCTGTTAGTGGTGCCAAAATTTCTTCTAGTAAGGAAGGGAGGACGCTCCTTTCAGGTGACGTAAGCAGATTATGGAATTCTCTACCTCCCTCCCTCAGAAGTGAACCTGAACTTCTTAGTTTTAGACGCCATCTTAAGACCTGGATGTTCATCAATAATTTTGCTGTGTAGAAATGGAAGCTTGCAGGATCTCTCCCTCTCGAGGTACTACTTTAGCGCCTGGACACTCTTTTTGAGTAGCCGTGCGCTCTACAAATCCCTCATAACATAACATGTTGGCTTGCCTCCTTATGTGAAGCTTTAGGGACACAACAGGCTTCCAATAACCATGCACCTGCTCCTGGACTCTGGCATCTGTGAGTCTACTCTGCCAAGTTGTGCCACCCCCATCTTTGGACCCTTTGAAGCAGAGTGGGCTTAAGGTGTTCTTCCAGTCTCTCTGGATCCAGCAGAATTGGCACTTCTCTGCTGCGTGGCGCAAACCCAGACAAAACCGACACACTGCCACATTTGTATGGACTGGACCAGTTGTACATAAAAACTTGTGTTACCTCTGCAGCCACATTGGAACCACCACTGCGCAATGCATTCTCACCACGGGCCTTCCATTCCCTTGTCAACAGCAGCCTTGACGATGACGCCGGACTCCGGTTTGCATCCTCGCAGCTCCTTGGAACTGACATATCATCCCTACTCCGCGCTGCATCCCCGACACCAAACTCCGGATCACAAGGCCCGCCGACAGGATCCTTGATGACGACACAGGCCCTTGCATCACAGCCTCTCTAACATCTTGGAACTGACGCATCGCTTTGGCTGTGCAACACATCTTTGGCACAGATCCTCGCAACCCTCTACAAACCAGGATTTAAGGTTCTAAGTTCAGCAGGTCTAACTGGGTCCCTGTAATGGGCCCACATGCCATTGTGGTTGGCCTGAACTTGGGACTTTGTCCTGGTCTGGCACAACCAGTTATACACAAACGCTGCTTTTTGGCACATTTTTCACTAAAATTGCATATTTCCAGTTCTACTAATTGGAGTTTTGTTGTTTTGGTCTAGTTTTATTTATTAAAGAAAGCTCTATTTCTAACTTGGTGTTGGGATTATTTTTGTGTCATATTTTTTTACTTTATTATTATTTGAAGTGTTTCACAAATACCTTACACATTGCCTCTAAGTTAAGCCTCAGTGCTCTGTACCAACAACCAGAGGGTTGGGCACAGGTTAATTTAGGGTTGGCTTCTGCCTCACCCTAACAAGGATTGTGGTTGCAGCTTGACCAGGACTAACAGCCCAGTCAACAACAACCGAATTTCTTTAAACTGGCATGCAGAAGTTATGTCCCATGCCTTCAAAGACCCGACTTGGGCTGCTAGAGCACTGGGTCCTAAGTGCCACACCCAAAGCCTGACAAAGGTGCAAAGCAATGTTTTCGTGTCAGTCAAGTCACTGAAGGGTCGCCCCAGCAGCACACCGACATGGAGTGAGTGACAGGTAGGGGGCCTAGTGCTCCGGTGCCAATTTTGATTCCGATCTGCGTCTAGAGTCCTCCTGTAAATCATTCCTTTGCTTCTTCTTGGCACAGTAAGTTGATATTAAAAGCATGATCACGTGCAGCAGACCCGACTGCCATTCTGTGACCCGACATAGGCATATGGGTTCCACTCACCTGAATGTACACCCCTAGCTGAGCCCTAGACCCTGCCACCTCCCAGAAGCAGTGGCGGGACTAGGAACGTTGGAGGTTAGGAGTGTTGTGCCAAAGTCAATAAATGGTAGTGGAGCATTTTTGAGTCAGACATATCCTTTTGACAAATTGTCATTGGCAAAAAGATCGAAAACCGTTGAACATTCCCCCAGTGCAAGGAAGAAACTCTGTGCCAGGCTGTGTAGAACTCCAGATTCCGAATAAGAACCAGCTGAGAAGTGGTTCTTGTAGGTTTTCTGTATTTCCATGATTTCATTCGCCCACCCACATTTGTGGCCTGAGCTCACCCACAATGGCGGCGCCCTGTTGAAGTACAGCTGTGTGCACAGCCCTGCTCAACGTTTTCCGAGTGTGATGCGAACTGGGAGACCATCCCTTATCTAGGCCTCACTTGCACCGTGCCCTTTAACTTTACTGCCCTATAGCAACGTGAGCTTTTTAAAGCTTTTTAGAAAAGTAGTAAGAATCTGGTAACAGATGTCCCAAACAAACTCTGTGAGTCATATATGTTGCATAAGAAGTCTCAACTTTTAAATGAGTGCAGCTGCAACACTTTTACAGAAACGCTTCTGGTCTTCTTAGTTTGCACACTGTGAAACACTTTCCTGTAATTCCAAAACTCCTATAAGTCTGTTTCATTTCTGCTCTCTACCCTTCTCCTGAAAACTATGTCTTTCGAGTGTCCACACCATCCGTGAAGAGAAGCTACCCTGTGAGGAGTGTGGCCAAGATGGCGGCTGCAGCAGAGCCTTGTTTCTGAGCTCCGTGATACACCCCAAGTAAGAAGTAAATCCTGCACCATCCTAAGCCCGGGAACCCGGGAGGCCCTCTCCTCTAGCCTGTGACTCCCCGGACCTGCTGTGTGAGGCTTCTGTTGCATGGGGGCGGCTGGACCAGTGAGCTGCACCCTTGGGGGATCCGGTCTTCACCGGCCGCTTGGTGTGGAAGAGAGCTGGCCGGGATTGCCGAGCAAGAAGTCTTGACCCCAACAGTTGGGGGTGCCTACTGAGTGTTGGCAGCTTGGTCTTGCACCTGCATTGTGGCGGGGCTCGAGTGAAGGGCCTAGTGGTGTGTGGCACATTACGGAAGGAAGGCCCAGGAGAGCAGCCATGTTTCCTGGGAGAATAATCTGGACTCTGGCTGAGAGGAGCACTTGACAGAGAAAGTCATTCTGGTCCTGTGCCAGTCCTGAGGCGGGGAACGCAGTGGAAGCCTGGCTATGGGCAGTGTGCTGCAAAGGAAAGGCCCAACGTGGGCCGTCTACTTTGTGGTGGCCTGCGAACGCCCCCTCCACAACATCACAGGGTGGTGGACCATGAGTGCTGCTTGGGGATGGAGGGCAAGCATCTGCTTTGTGAAGGGCGGCGTTGTGCTGGCTTGTGGGTGGTGAGAAGGGACTGTGTGACCAGGGCCCCCCTTATTTTTCCCCTGTAGGCCTTGTCTGGGTGGCTCGCTCCACGCTTGTTTCTGGGGCTGGTGGTGGCAGGGTCCACCTGCCCTTTGGGGCCTACCACATGACCGTCTTGGAGGCCCGAGATTGCGGTCCTCCCCGAGACCAACTATGCACAGAAGATGCTGGCCTGGACTCCACTCCCTGGAATGAGTTGAAAGCTTCTCCCCAGTGGGGCCGATGCATGGGTTTGTGGGACAGTGTGTTTACAGGTGTCCGGTGGCGTAGCCACCCCCGGTGCCTGCAGTGGTAGATGCAGCGTTTGTGGAGCCGTTGGACTCCCTCCCTCGATAAGGACATTACAGACTGCTTGGACCCAACAATGCAGAGTGGGGCCCCCTCAGTCAAATGGAGACCACACTGGGGAAACACTTGGAGCAGTGTGATAAAATATTGCCGCCGATACAGGGCACCAAAATTAAGTTGTAGACTAAGATTGACACTGTTCAGCAGCCGAAGTAAATGGCGGCTGGATAGCGGAGCTCCGAATCCCTGACATAAATCCGACATTATCCTGACCCCACAACAGGAGCATTCAGACACGAAAAGACAGGTCCCAACACCGGGGACGCCAGTAGCAGGTGACTGGCTCCACTGGCATCGACAGGAGTCGGTAATCACCCGCAGAACTCGAGGCGGACAGCGGCTGGTGAACGGAACGGCACCCGGGCCCGTAACAGAGGAAGCGAAGATTCCAGAGAAATTGGCGGACAAATAACCGGAGATGACTCCCCTTGGCCACACGGCGGCTGCTGTGCCTGGCGCCGGGGACGATTAGAACCTGCCCGGGGAGATGAGACTGCACGCGGGAGGTGTGCCCGTGAACTGCCTAGTGACGCCGCTACGTGAGGTCCCGGCTTGCGGGCCTAAACGTGCGGCGGCTAAGAATTCTTCCCCAAGCCCTGGTGTTGCTGGGGGAGGGACCAGTGTACTGCGGCGAGAAGACGAGGTAAGAAGAAGCCACGCTACAATTGAAGCCTTTGGCTGACCTTCCCTTCGCCTGTGGCTGTGATCCTGAGGGCCCCTGGACAATTCTGACGGCTTCGCGGGCTGCGCTGAGCGGGATTGAGGAGGCATCTCTGGCGCGATCCGGGCCCCAGCGGGAGGTGCGCGGGGCTGCCACTTGTTTCGGCGGAGCCAGGGGGACTGCAGGCAAGCGGAGGGGGTGTCTGTGGGCCCGGGCCTGGAGACACCGGGTGGCCTGAGCTCTCCGCCCACTTCCCACTGTTTCTGCCTGGGCCACAGCTGCCTTTTGCAACCCCCACAGAGGACTTGAACAGACTTCCGTGCAGGGGGTGCTGTTACTCACCCCTGAGGCTCCTGAGGGAGGAAGGAGCCCTCACTACAGGACAATAAAGGCTGCACTCAGCAAAAGGGGGGGGCAGATATCAGAAACAACACTAGAGGTGCCGGTGTCAGGGTCTGACCACTCCCTGTTGACCTGGAGAGGTTCGCTGTGGCGGAGGAGGGCGATGGAGTTCTGCTGACCTGACGGCTGCGGGGGGCTGAGGCACAGAGGAGGCCTCACCCGGGCAACCCCATGATCCGAGTCTGCAGGAAGCCTGCCCATTGGAGCCGAAGATTGCGGCGGCAGTGGGATCTCAGTGGGCTAATTCTAGACACGACGATACTGACCTGCTTGGCACCTCCTATCTGCTGCTGCCCCATAGACCGCGAAGTCAGTCATGGCGACCGGACGAGGCCAGAAGGTGAGCGTACAGGGTAAGCTTGCAAAATTCGCCTGGAATAAGACTGGGGAAGACCGGGAGACGCAGCGAACGGAGGACCCAGGGTCGCAAAAAGAGTCGGGACCGCAGTCGGAAACCTACTCTACGGGATGTGCTGGAGGCCATCGGTGGAGTGAGGTCCTCCCTGGATTCTGTCACCACGGAAGTATCCCTACTACGGGCAGATTTTCGGAAAATCGACGAAAAAGTTAAGGACCTTAAATTGATCACTTCGTCGCTGCAGGATGACACGGCTCAACTCCAAACCCAGGTTGCCGAGCTTCATAGCCTACATGTGAAGATGGCGCAACAGCTAGATAAGTATGAAGGAAGGGCCCGCAGGAACAATAACCGCATTTTAGGTGTGCCTGAACGGGCGGAGGGGCCAGCAGCGGACCTCTTTGTCGAAGATCTCATAGTGAAACATCTGCAGCCTAAAAATCTCTCCATTGAACGAGCGCATCGGGTCCCGGGAGGGAGGCTCAAACCTGGGGCCCCTCTGAGACCACTAATAGCCCGAGTATTTAACTACAGAGACAGAGCTATTAATCTGCAAACTGCACGGGCGGGGCCCTCACTAAAGGTAGAAAACAGCAACATAACGTTCTTCCCAGACTTCACGGCTAGGGTCCAGGCCCAACGGCGTTGCTTTCAGGCAGTGAAGAAAGAGCTCCGGGATCGAGAGGTGAAATACGCCATGTTGTTTCCAGCGAAACTGAGAGTGGAATCAGAAGGAAAGACGTGGTTCTTCACCTCGCCAGAAGAGACGTGGGAATGGCTGGAGGGATGGCGTAGAAGCGGTGGCCACCGTCGAGATCGCAATACAGGGACAAGAAGACGCAGAGAGACCAAGGAGACTCCTTCAGAGGATGGCCCCGCTGGTCCTAAAGACCTACAGGCGTAACCTTGATGGTACAGATGTACAGGTGAAGGGGACTGCAGAAAATTCTACCTCCAGGGATGCTTCAGGACATTGGTGAGAACGTTCCAATTATAACAGTGACTTACTGGTTTGGAGGGCATTTGATAAAGTATTTGTCACTGTCGCTCGGCCTTCTTCAAGATTAGTGTTACTTTGTTCCTCCATGGGCCGGGTTGGGAGCTCCTAGACCGGAGGTATACCGTTGATGGCTGTAGGTGGGGATGGGAGACCGCGCACCCACATTTTTTGATATTTTTGGGTGGGGAGAGGCACTCTGCCTAGTTGGGGAGTGGGTAGTTCTGAATCCACGGGCAGGGAGGCAGTGGGGGGGCGGGGGAGGGGGGGACTGTTTATCTTTTTTAGGAACGTTTGATTCACAAAGTAATCTATGCATACTGCCACATGTACAGTCCTCACCAGAATTTAATAGTTGGGAGAAGGAGCCAGGCCATGCCCTGGCTGTACCACCACCGGGGATTGATACACATATTTCTGCTAAACTGTTGCATTTTTATTGTCATCACTTGGGATGATGGGGGTAATATGGATTCGTCGATCTCTATACTTTCCTGGAACGTAAACGGACTGGGGGCTAAAATTAAACGAGGGGTTGTCCAGAAGTATCTGAAACGACTGGCCCCGGACATAGTATTGTTGCAAGAAACGCACATGGTTGGGAACAAGAGTAAAGCCCTCACACGATGGGGGTATAAACTCCTAGTACATGCTGACTTTACTACGGGATTCAGGGGGACTGGGATTCTAGTTAAGAAGAACCTAGCTATCATGGTAAAGAAGACCTGGGCAGACCCGGGGGTAGATTTGCTGTCCTGGAAGCCCAATGGGAAGGGAGAGCGCTTAATATAATTTCAGTGTACCTGCCTCCTGCGTTGGGTAAAGCGGCTCTGATAGCTCTTGGGAAAATCTTGATCGACCTTCCGGTGGGCACACTGGTAAGGGGGGGGGGGGGGGGGGGGGACTACAACATGACCATGGAGGAAGATCAGGATAGATACCCCCGGCGGGCGGGGACACGTCCTAATGTGCAAATGAAAGAATTCACCACAGCTATGGGTCTAGTAGATGTGTGGCGTACTTTGAAACCCAATGATACCTACTACACGCACTATTCCAATGCACATAGAAGCTCATCTCGAATAGATTATTTCCTAACGCATGCTGCCTCCATTGGAAACTTTAAAAAACCCAATGTTCTGCCTAGAGGCATCTCAGATCACTCTCCGGTTACAGTTGAACTCACGCACTGGGAAAGACAGCCACGTTCCACAATAGTTTTAAACCCGTGGTTACTGAAAATCCCGGATATTAAAGCAGAACTATGCCAGAAATCCTGTAATTATTTCAATGAAAATGCTGGCTCGGTAGAGTCAGCGAAAACTTTATGGGAGGCCTGTAAAGTGGTGATAAAGGCCCATGCCTTGTCCATGAAGGTAGGATACATAAAGAAGAAGCATAGTCAGTTAGTCCACTTGGAAAACGAGCTTCGTGACTTAGAACAAGATAGCTCAGATAAGCCCTCATAGGAAGCGATGCATCTCCTTGAAATAAAACGTGAAGAGTATAGGATTAAAACTTGGCCAACATATGTTGGCCAAACATCTCAACATACAACATCGTTTATATGAACTTGGAGACAGGACAGGGAAGACGCTGGCCTGGTTGGAAAAGAGAGAGCAAGGGGAAAGATGGGTATCGAGCCTGACCATGTCTAATGGCAGTACTATAACGCATCCCAAAGATATAGCGCAAGCCTTTGCAGATCATCTAGAGCGGATCTACTCTCCCTCCACCGCATACACTGCGGAGGATTCCCACCAACTCCTTTCTGATAGCAGTATAGCAACTCTTTCAGAAACGGACAGGGACGCACTGGAGGGTGACTTGACGGATGAAGAGATTCACAAGGCGATAAGCCGAATCCACTCAGGGAAGGCCATGGGACCTAATGGGCTCCCCATTGAATTTTTGAAAGCGACGGCCTCACAGGTTACCCCTCATTTGCGGGCCATGTACAATGAAAGCTACGAGCAAGGGAAGCTGCCCAGAGACCAGCGAGTAGCATCTATAGTTGTAAACCAGGGAAGCCTGGGGATCAGTGCGGCTCCTACCGACCGATCTCATTGATCAATTCAGAAGCTAAGATTCTAGCTAAAGTTCTGGCCACCAGATTGGCCCCGGTTATCTCATCACTGGTGCATCCTGACCAGTCTGGGTTCATGCCCGAGCGCAACACAGCATTGAACATCCGTCGACTTAATGTGCTGGCGCGGAGGGAATTCCTGGAGGAGGATGCTGTGGTGTTATCGTTAGATGCCTCTATGGCGTTTGATTCCATTGAGTAGCCATATTTGTTTGAAGTCCTAACCAAGGTTGGATTTGGCCCGAAATTTGTAGGCTGGATCAAACTACTCTACGCAGATATAAAGGGCAAAGTGAGAGTTAATAACTATACCTCACGCACATTCACATTACGAAGGGGAACCCGACAGGGCTGCCCTCTGTCCCCATTGATATTTTCCTTGATGCTGGAACCGCTGGCCGCCTGGATCCGTCGAGATGGGATGGTGCGTGGCCTAAAATGGGCGGAGGGTCAGGAAGATCGAATATCCCTGTACGCAGACGATATCTTACTGTACCTAGCCTCACCATACAAGTCCATTCGTGGCGTCCTGGATATTTTCACGAATTTTGGAAAGTACTCTGGCTATCAAATAAATTAGAGTAAATCGGTACTGTTTATGCTCCGGGGGCAGGTACCCCATCTCCCCCCAAACTACACAATCGAGGTGGCGGGGGACGGCTTTCGATACCTGGGAGTATATGCTACGTCTGACCCTGGCCTTTTCTATGGTCGTAACCTAGCCCCTCCACTGGCCCGGCTTAAAATAGATGTTAAACACTGGAGATCCTTGCCCTTATCACTCATTGGTCGTGCTGCCCTGTTTAAGATGCTAGCACTCCCCCGCTTTTTATACATCCTTCAGAATTGCCCATATCGAGTTCCGGACGCATATTTTACAGAGGTGGAGAGTGAGGTTAGAACCTTGCTCTGGGATGGAAAAGCACGCCGCATTGCCACCAAAAAATGAAAGGTTGGTACGATGGAGGAATAGCCCTCCCAGACCTTAGACTTTACTACTGGGCCTCGCAACTAGTGGTGGTAAATTAGTGGATTTACCGCTCTCCTAATGATCCCGCATATATGCTTGACAGATATCAGACGGGGCGTTCAGGCTATCTAGGAGCGCTGTACTCCAAAGTGAAGCGAGGGAGATATTTGGGGCCTCTCTCTCTCATACAGTTGATATTTGGCACCGAGCCAACTCCCGACTAAGGTGGTCAAATGTCCTCACAAAGGCAATGCCACTGTGGTATGTCAAAAGGTTGGGTTCTCTCTGCCATCAACCTGGCTTTGATAGGTGGGACACCATCGGGATCTCCGTCGTTGGAGACCTGATTAAAAAGGGGTCGATCCTCAGTTTTAAGGAGCTTCAAGACCAGTACGCAATGGCACAGGGGGAACAGTTTAGATATATGCAGATCCGACACGCCCTTATCACAGCATTGCCGAACCCCGCAGAGATGCCGGAGTCGTCACCATTGGAGGATCGGCTATTTGATGGGCCACTACATTCCAAACCCATTTCATTGACCTACAAAAAACTGTGTAATAACATACCTGACACACTGCACAAGCTTAGAGGACAATGGGAGAAAGACTTGGGATCACTTGAAGATGAAGATTGGCAGGCTGCACTGATGTCCCCTAGAGAGGCGGCAGTCACCCTCCGCTTCCGATTGATACAATTCAAAATTCTCCATAGATCGTATTTAATGGGAGTAACACTTGCAAAGATAGGGGACAGGACTGATCCACTCTGTCTCAGGGGTTGTAACCAGACGGCTACCTTTTATCATATGATATGGGAATGCCCGCAGCTTCTACAGATATGGGAGGGGGCCACGACTCATATCCAAACGGCGCTAGGGAAAGTATTAACTCTCACACCGGGGCTGGGTCTGCTTAATATATGGGCGGCAAAAGATCTTACAGAGGTTGAACAACAGCTAGCCACACTAGGATATACCCTGGTCAAAAGGGAAATAGCCAAGAGGTGGGGGGCGGCGAACTCTCCAACTACGCGAGCATGGCTACAGGAAATGGATAAATGTATGATCGCAGAAAAGGAAGTTTTTACAATTCAGGGATGCCCAAAGAAGTGGGATAGGAAATGGGGCAAATGGAATGTATACCGTGGTAATCTTTGTATTTCCCCGACGTTGGAGCTGGAAATGAGACGTAGTGGTGATCGAGCAGCAGAGAACCTGTAAGTGTGACTTTTTCCCCCTGCCACTGTACATATGTACTCATTGATTGCTGAAATATTGATTCTAATGTATGCATAACTACAATTCAAACTAATAAAAATGTAATATAAAAAAAAAAAATTGACACTGTTACACTGGAGTTGTCCTTGCTACGCGCGGACCACCAAAAGTTCACCGAGAGCTTCGAGGACACGGAAGATGCTATTTCTATGATGCATCCCTCCCTGAAGGAACTATATTCCCAGATGCAGCTCATGCGATCTGACATTGCGTGCCTACAGTTGAGGGCCGAGGACTCTGAAGGGCGCTCGAGGTGCAACAGTGATTTTTGGGCCTTTCTGAGCGAGCCGAAGGGTCCAAGCATATGTAGCAGTTTTTGAAACAGTGGCTGATTGAAACTGTCCTGGCTTGGAAGACCCCCAAGTTTTTTTCCATTGAATGGGTCCATCGGGTGCAAGGTAGGCTCCCTCTGCCCTGGGCAGCCACTCGCCCTGTGGTCACGCGCCCTCTGAATTATAGAGATGGAGACTTAATTTCTGCAGACTTTTAGAGCCAAGGGGCCATGGTGCTTTGCGGGGGTCACGATAATGGCCTACCTAGCCTTTATGGCAGAGGTGCAACGGCGCTGCAGTTCCTGCGTGGTGGTCAAATAGCAACTGTGCCAGTTGTGCCTGAATTAGGCTCTCCTCTTCCCTGCTAAATTGCGAGTTATTGACGGTGACACGACTCATTTCTTCCAAACCTCTGAGGAGGCCTGGACCCGGATCTACTTGAAAGGTGGGCCATCTAGTATGGAGGGTGAAATACCTTGCAGCAAGCTGGGAGACACAGGGACCGACGAGGAGGTGCACATGGAGGGGTCAGTTCCAGTCACGCCAGTCCCTGCCAACTGTTGAGCAGGCAGCTCTGGAAAGGGTGCAGGTGGTCACAGATGTGCTGCTCCATGGTAAAAACCACTTTGCCTCCTTGCTGTCAGATCATGTTTCGGATGCTGAGACTAGCACAAACAGATCCAGCACATTGGATGAGGGGGAGGCCGTCGGCCAGTTTTTACACCTCGTCTGGCCGATGATCAAGCCTGAGGTAGTTTTATCCTGGAACTGTCTCCAGCAGGAGTGTGCAGGTATACTTCACACTGCCCAGAACGGGGTATGGGGTGTGCACCGGGGGACTGTGGGACCTGCCATTGTCTATGGGGCATGACTGATCAGGGAGCTTCATGTGACTTGTCACGTGCCCAATGATACTGAATTGGTGATTTTCCACTTTTATTGTTTGTTTAGCTGCACAGGTACATGTTGGATGTTGGTGGCTGGATGCCCGGTGGCCTTCCACCCTTGGGGTGGGAGTTGGGACAACTGTTTACTTTGCTGTTTTTTCCTCCTGAGATTACATCACGTGGTATACCATACAATATGTTCTATGAGTCATGCCAGGGGACAACCGGGGCTACCCTCATGATGCACTGGAAAGATACATCACTCCTCACACTACAGAATACATGGGTGATAGTTCTAATGTAGTGGCCCCCACATATAACCGCTTAACGTGAAACGTATGGGACATGGCAATACCTAGGAAACCGCACATGATAGACACCTTTCTAAAGCATCACTACATTCACATAGCCATATCTCAGGAGATGCACCTGGTAGCTACGGAGTTGCAGAAGTTGCGTGTGAGGTGGAGGGGCCATGTGTATAGTACGGCCTTTCCATTTTTGGCAGAGTGGCGCTGATTTGGATCTCTCCGGGGTCGTCACACAGAATAGACCAAGAGGGCAGATAAGTGGCCCTTGAGGAATCATTAGACCAATTAACCCTCGCTATCCTTCACAGTCCACAGGCACCGACTATTTAGGCGAGTGACTACAATTGTGTGCTGAATGTGGAAGCGGACAGGTCCACCAGTTCCACTCCCTTTCTGTAGGGGGCGTCTGGTTGCAGGCTAATGCAGCACTTCCGCCAATGGACGGAACACATGAGATTTCATGATGTGTGAAGAGTGATGCACCCAACATCATGGGAGTACTCGATATATATATATATATATATATATATATATTATCTACTGGCGGTCGCCAGTAAATGGTTATAGTTAGGACCGAGTTCCCATAGAAAATCAGAAAATTCTATTTTGAATAACTTTGGCGCCGGTTGACTTATCTTCATGAAATGTTCAAAACTAATGGGGCGCTCCGCTCCTACCCTGAAAGTCTCGGGGTGATTAGTCAAGCGGGGGCTGAGAAAAAAGGGGGGTCCCAAAACGCGTTTTCCCCATGCATTTTTCCATAGGACATTTAGTCGAAGGTACAGCCCGAAAGGCTGAAAAGAATTACTTGAAATTTGGCAAAGAGGTAGTCCTCCGGTCAGGCATGTGCCTTTTGCATATATGGTGTCAATCTGTTCAGTAGTTCCTGAGAAAATTGCAGTTAAAAGTACACAAATATCTATATGCGCGCACCGTGTGCGCACCAAATGTCCGCGAGCGTAATTCTGATTGGTGGTTAGATGTCAGTCAACATTCGAATCGGTCGAAATCAGGAAGTGTGGGACGCCATTTTGTGTGTGACAGTGAAAAAGAAAGGTGGAGAACGTGAAAAGGGGGCAGGGTAGAGAGTTCCTGACCCCCTAGCCTTTGTCAGGGGGTCCCTGAAGGACACTGAAGGGTGAAAAAAACATTTTATTTTTTTTCAAAAAATCGCGGGTTGCGCGCACCGTGCGCGCACCGTGACAAACCCTTAAAAAAAAAAACATTTTAAGCTGTTTATAAGTTTATAGAAGATATTGACTATGCTGTTCAACTTTATCCAAATTCAAAATAAAAGAGCTGAGCCATTCCATATTAAAGGATACAGTCAATCTATAACTATATACATAGGTAGTTTATTGTAAAATGAATATATAAAAAATATAATACATACATAAATTAGCATTTAAAAAACCTTACAAATTCAATAAAAAAAACATAAGTTTCACACACGTTATAGTTAGGAATTAGCATTTCAAAAACCTTGCAAATTCACTGAAAAAACCATAGGTTTCACATGTTATAGTTAGCTGAACATTTCACTCGTAAAAAACCATTGAAATTCCCCCGTTATAGTCAGTTCAGCTAACTATGACTCGCGCGACCGCAATCCACTGCTGATGACGTCACATATCACATCACTCATGACATGGTCAGTGACATCACTCATGACATCACTGATGACATCTCAAATGACATCACTGATGACATCACTGATGACATCATCCAGTGAATGTGTCTTTCTGAAAAATAAATATTTTTTATATATGTATATCTAAAGGTTAATGGAAGAATAAATGGGTCAATAAGTGTCTAAATGGATGTTTTTTTTTGTAAAATTAATTGTATAACTGACTTATTAACAGTATCTTAGTGAATACAGTGATGTAATATGTGACGTCATCAGCAGTGGATTGCGGTCGCGCGAGTTATAGTTAGCTGAACTAACTATAACGGGGGAATTTCAATGGTTTTTTACGAGTGAAATGTCCAGCTAACTATAACGTGTGAAACCTATGGTTTTTTCAGTGATATATTCTCTCTCTCTCTCTCTCTCTCTCTCCCTCTCTCTCTCTTCCTTTCCCTCTCCCCTCCACCTTCCTCTCCCCTCCCCCCCCCACCTCCTCCTCCCCCCTGTTCCTTTGCTGTAATGTGGTGTGTCACCATGCGTCATGGACGGCTTACCTTTCATGTACCATGTCTGACCACACCGCTGCTGCTGACCTTGCGATGGGGAAAGGACCGGACTAAAATACCAACCTGGCAGCTGCGCAGGGAAGCACTTCAGGATGTGCCCTAGCTGATGCCATAGCCTCACATCACACTATATTTTGACACCAACACTGGCTCCACTTGTGCTAAGACCGCAGAATGGGAGTCACATAAAGTGGTGGTGCATGGCCACTGCATTATTACCACCTGGGGTGTGAAACTGACCCTACACCGGGAATTACTAGAGGTGGAACGCATGTTGCGAGGGTTGACTTCAGGCACTTAGATGTGCCAGAGGTGAATTGGCGTTCCACCTATTGCATCTTGACTATAGAGAGTGCATGGTGCGCCAGCATGGGGAGGGGAAACAGGCTGGTGCAATGCTCGCATGGGTACTATGTCGGGATCAACAGCACTCCCCGATGGGTGCACTCCGCACTGCTGATGGGGCAGTATGTAGTGCTCAAACAGGGTATTTGTGGGTTCTTACTGCACCTTTATGTGCGGCACCGGATGACACAACAGTCGATCAGATTGAAGGCTTTCTACGTGAGATGCCTCTTACTTGCCTCAGTCCGCTCCACCGTGCTGAGCTGGAAAAACCTATACAAAAGAAGGAAAAGGAAATACGTGAGGCCATACAACAGAAAACCTGGAATAAGACGCCAGGCTCGGCCGGCTTCCCTATAGAATACTATACCACCTATTGCACAGTCCTCACCCTGCACCTGCTAAAGGTGTATGAGGATGCAGGGGCCAGGGGAGAGCTTCCTGAATCCCTCAGGGAAGCCCTGATAGGTGTGCTTCCCAGGTGAGGGCGATACCCAATGCACAGCCATTCGTGTCGTCCACTCTCGCTCCTAAACCTGGACTATAAAATATTAGGAAAGATCCTGGTAATAGGTGACTGCCAGGAGTGGGACAGCTAGTTCATGTAGATCAAAATAGGTTTATCTCTGAGTGCAACACCTTTCTGAATATTTGACGATTACTAAATCTGATGGGGACCAACCCAAGGGAACCAGAGTCCTGTCTGGCGGTATCGCTAGACATAGAAAAAGCATTTGACACCCTTGGGTGATCGTACCTCTTTGCAGTGCTGGAGAGGGTGGGGTGGGACCGTCCTATATGCAGTGGGTGAGAACACTGTATAGCAAACCAATGGCAAGGTTAAAAACTGGCCAGATGATCTTGGACAGATTTTATATACACAGAGGCACTACGCCGTGATGCCCGTTGTCTGCTCATCTTTGCGCTAGCAATGGGACCCATGGCAAGCTGGTTAAGTAGCAAAGCCCAGGAGGGCGGTGCAGGCATTCAATGACTGGTATATAGTATCCCTCTATGCTGATGACCTCTATGCCGATGACGCTCTGGTCTACTTATGCGATGCCAGAGCCATCCCTCCTCCCACTGATGAAGATACTCAACAAGTTTGAGAAGCTATTGGGTCTTAAAATTAATTGGCCCAAGTCCTGCCTGTTCCCACTTCAGCGGATACTGGATCATCGGAGAGAATCTGTGGTGACCGCCAGGCTTGTATGGTAATTCGATACGTTTAAAAGTTGGGGGTGAATATTTATCACTTCGATGCTGATCTAATCGGTGATAATCTGCACAGAACGGTAGCTTTGACACTCCACTCTCTCCCCTTCTGGCTCTCGTTGCCTCTGTCTCCAGTGAGCTTGGTTACAGTAGCCTAAATGTTAGTGCTGCTCGGTCTGCTGTACCTTTTTGCGGCATTACCACTAATTCTTCCAGACTTTTTTTTCACTGTATTTCAGGGACCTTCCCTCTGACCTAATCTGGGGGACAGGTAGCAAAAGGGTTTCACTGCAAGTGGCACAGCAACACTTACTTAATGGGGGGGGGGGCTACTAATTATGACCTTTACTATGCAGCGGCACAACTGCAGTGCCAGAAGCTACCCCGTGACAGAGTCTAACTACTCTAATACAGCAATGCTGAAGGTCTGGTCTGACAGGTCACCTCAAGGACCAGTTTTTTGACGAAATGTTGACCTGTTTTATGATCTGGTGGGCCTGTTTTGTACTGCTCATTTCCCCTGATATTACAGCAAACATTGTATACAGCAGGCACAATCACTTGCAGTCTCCCATACCTTGTAAAACATCTTTGCACTGTGTCTTTACAAATTCAAAAATCCCTCGCTTTGCATATGTGGGCCATTTTAGGTTCTGTTCATGTAGTGTTACTATTAGGGAGATAAATGGCACTCGGGGAGGTCCTAGGCACTCAGGGGGGTCCTACTGACGTGCCTCTGTCTTTAAACCCTGGGCATGTGTTTAGTGGGAACGCAAGAAAAGTGAGTTAAGCCTCTGGCTACTCTACCACCCCTTCTCAGCCATCCAGTTCCTTGCATCATTCAGTCCATTAATTCGTACACTTCACACAACTCTGTTATTTCTAGGCTTAGTTGAAAGTGCCAAAACAAAACCACAAATTCCTTAAAAAAATTGTTGTGTTAAATCTGCGGAAATGCATAGCCAACTGTCACTGCCAATCGCTCCAGCAGTCTTGCTTCAGACCAAAAAGTTTTTCTGAAATCGCTTATTTGAGGATTTGGGACAACACTCTTAGGATGAATTATGAAGGAGCAGGTATATTGTTAGTAATGTTGGATGTCTCCACGCCTGATATGGTGGGCCACTTAATCCTTTTAGTCCTAAATCCGTTGTATTATAGGATGAACCCAATGATCTAGTGCCAGGCCAATGTGTCCAGCAACAGGTACAGTTGATCTTATCCCCCTGATGCTTTGCTCTCCTCTGTGGGGTTCCATCTGTATCTCCATTGTCACTGGCACGGTTTCAAGAATACCTGGTCCTGCTACTTGAGATCAGTATCTACTCTCATATGTGCTGCATTGTGCTCATGACTCATGGCAATTATGGGCTGTTTTTCAAATACATAATCGAATTTCCAGTTTCCACAGTTCGTCTTTTAAACCATACATATTTCATTTAGTAGAAGTAAGAAAGCTTTTTTCATTGCAAATCCTTCATCTTTTCGATAAAAATGTCAGTGACAAATCAAAGCGAGAAATCTTTAAATTGATCTTAATCTCGATTTCATGCCCCTGTTTAAAGCAGTTAAGATGTGTATGGAAGTTTGAGGCTAATGTTGCCATTCACTCCTCAGAAACAATAAGGCATTAGTAGCCAGGGCTGTGGTACATTTCCATATTAACTTTTGTTACATCCTACATAGTGGATTCCTGTGAATCAGTTTACTATGCCTCGTGTTTAAAAGTGATTACCTTGGCAACAGCCGGTCTGTCTATACTTTACTGAATGGCATAAGTGCAGTAGGAAGAGCTGTATAAAAATAAGTTATTTTGTATACCAAGTATGCCGTCACTCGGGCGCAGCAAGGCCGGAACTTGGGGTGTGCGTGAGGGAGGGAGGGAGGGAGGGGAGGTTTACAAACCAATGCTATAAAATAGTTACAAACTGTGCATTTTAAACATATTGGGCAAATCCAATGCTATTCGAACAAACCTGTTTTGTGGATTTTTACAATGTTTATAGGTTACAGAGAACTTTGAAAGAAGGAGGAGGGTTTAAAAGCAACGAAGTAACAAGCAGTTTGAACGGATAATGCAAAGCACATTACACCAGTTTTCGTAGTTATTTCAAAATGTTGGCCTTTTTTTGTGCCAGTTGTCAGTAAATTGTTTCTTCGCGCGATGAAAGGAATAATTACAGTGTGGTCATCAGGACAGTGGCGGCTGGTGACATTTGAAAGTGGTGCGGCACAAAACAATTGTGGTACAGCACTGTAGCGAGTGAGCGTAGCGAGCGTGCCTGATCCACCAGTTTGAAAAAAAGAGTGGGCAAATGGTGCATTTTCAAGCAAATTTGAGAAAGCAGGAAGGTTAAAAGAGCAATTGTGAATCTGTTCTAACAAAGACAGTGACTGCAGAAGGTACAATTCCATAACAGAGAAAGGCTGTGTGTAAGGCACTTTGGCTGTAAGTGCACCCCAGACTGTTAGGTGCAAAAACAGTTCCTTTTTGTAGAAGGGAGATGAAGTCATTAACATCAGAAAGCGCCCTTGCACACATGCAGGGCAGCCGCAGTGTCACGTTTTTGCATACTTAACCAGGCAGCACCCTTTACCTACTACTGCACAAAGCACCAATCCTTCAACAGTAATGCACACAGAGCCAGAGCAGGCACTCGGCACTACTCCACCCTGTTTTACACAGCGAGTATGGAAATGCACAACTCCCGCTGCTTCACAGATCAGGGGACACCTAAAACTAATGCACACAGGAGGACCAAGGCATTCACTTCAATGTTTTCTATGCACAGGTGTAGAAGCAACGAACGATGCAAAAGCATGTATGCACAGGTAAACTGAGCAGGCAGAACCGACACACGCCTGTAGGGACGCCCAGTGCATCCACAAAGACAAGGAACCGGAAGACAGGGAACTTCCATGTTTAAACCGGAACGGTGTTCTTAAATACACGAAATACAAGTGCAACTCTGATAGAGTTTGGTTATTTGACTCAAAATGTAAGACATCGGTTACAGCCAGTAGGACTCATGCGTGTAGCGGTCGGAAATACAGGGAGATTTGTAGGTGGTTGAGTGAGGACTGAAGACCATGCTTAAGGCAGCTGTGAGGGACACAGCGCAGTATAGGCTCCCTTCCCTTCCCATCCCCACTCTGTCTGCAGCCCTTAGAGGGCCTCAGGTCAACCATCGCCCGCCGTGCCTCTGAAAGTACTAGTACTTGCCAACCATAGAGTACAGAGTCAGAGATGCTGAGATTCCAGAACAAAACAAAAATGACCCCATCTGCATGGTAAAGAATGCCAACAAAGTCAATAGGTCTGGCTTCTGTATACTCGAATGAGCTTTACCTAGATTAAGTAACAGGTAGCACAGCAGCAGACAAAGCTTGGCCAACAGCAAGGAACAGGGCAAGCAGACGCCATTGTGCAAGCTGCGCTCGCTTGCGCGCTCTCTCTCTCTGTCACACATAAACATACAACAGGTTTAGCATATTCTTTCCTAACACATAGATTGGGGTTACACACAGACTACAAGTGACCTAAATTCTTAACAGCAGAAGTGCTTGCAATAGCAGTAAGGGTGCATCCATAGGCCACTGCAAATAAACCATATTGTCTCTTATGGTCCTCTAAGTAATATCATGATTGGAACACTATACAGCCGACCAATACACCTGCCTTCTTAAAATGCAAAACCCTATGTTTTTTTTTTTTTTAATATATATAAGAAAGACCTGTTGAATTTCCACAATAACTATTCGGCTAAGGCTCGTACAATTTTGTTTCAGCTACACATTAGCCGACAAAAATACAAACATATCTAGTGATGCCACTCTCTAACTGAAGCAAACAAGATATCTTGAGACAGATAAACTCAAACAACCTGTGCTTAAAAACTGCTGTGTTCATTCAGCACGGACAGATCAGCACTTTGAGGCCGTCATGTGGAAATGTGTGAGAAAGCCCGGTCTCGGAGCGCTGGAAGATGAAACACTCTATGATAATGATCGTAAATGATCAGAAAATGAAACTGTTCTTGCATCAGGTTGGAACATCGAGTGTTTGCAGGTTTCAGAAAGAGTCTGAAGAGCAGAGGCGGGGAATACACAACATAAAATTGCAGGTGGCTCCTATTTCGGAAGATAGATATTATTAATAATAATATTTTCATAATGCCTAAATAATCAATTCACCAACATTACAACCTACAAATATTGTTTACCAGTTTAAAAAGGAATGAGAGACTCGAACACCCACTCCCTTGAAAATAATCCTAATTTACCACTGTTTATGTTTGTCTTTAGCTGACTAACTAATCATTGGCAAAAAACACGAAGGCATGTGCAAATCTCAGCTGGCAACAGTCCAAACACCCCAAATCACCAGTATCACTGCACTAAAAATAAAGTTGTTTACGGTGAGGAGAAAGCCGCCAGTGGTGGAAGTACAGGAGAATGCAGGGGGGCAGTGCAAAACTAGATGGCGGAATATACAAGGTATGCAGGAGTGCAGGGTGAGAAAACACTGAATGTACAGTGAGGTTAAAAATACAGGAGAATATAGGAGAGTGAGCACTGATGGCGCGACGAACACTCAGTACAGGGGCGAGTGCACTCAGACAAGGTAGGGATGGTGCAATGCAGGGAATGAGACCATGGACTGATTACGAAATGCACAGTCTGTATAGAAGTGCAGGGAAGAGTGCACAGGGCCAGGGGTGGGATTGACGATGGAATGTGCAGCATTACAAAGGTGCAGGGAGGGACGGGGGAGTACGTAATCTGCACAAAAGTAAAGGATAGTGTAGGAGGGCGAGTGCGGGGACTAGTGAATGAATGTATAGCCTGTACAAAAGGACAGGACAGTACAGGCGGGCGAGTCCAGGGGCCGATGGAGTCGTGTATCATCTGTACAGAAGGACAGGACAGTGCAGAAGGGAGAGTGCAAGGCGGAAGTTTGCATGCACAGTATGTCTAGGAGTACAGGAGGGGGTGCACGAGGGTCAGTACAGTGGTGACGGTGGAATGCACAGTGTGAGCATAAGTAGGGGAGAATGCAGGGGGTTGAGGGGAGGGAGGGGTGCACGGTGTGTACAGGAGTGCATAGTAAATGCAGGGGTGAGAACAGGGATAGATGGCGCGAGTGAGTTAGTACCATGTGGCAAATCAAGCGACGAAGAAGCATGGCTTGAGACTTGAGTGTGTGAAAACTGAAAAGTTCAGTACCCGAAGGGTTGTGTATCTTTTACGCCTCCCGAGGCAGCACTTTTACCAGTGTAGACAAAACACACGTGGGCGCAGTCAGTGTGGATGTTAAGTATAACAGAACTGTGATGACCCTTTGGCCGGCACACACAGCCTAGCCTGTCTGTCACTAAGCTCTACAAACTGGTACCGTCAAGATGACTGACCTGCCACATGTGATAAGAAAATAAACCGAATCAGGCTCACGTATGGACGGTATGCATGAAGAAATATAGACAAAAATAGCGAACTTATATTAGTGACGAGCAGCGGTGATTCTCTCTATTCGATACTGCAGTGTCTGGCCAAAGACGGATGCAGTTGCGGGTGCGGCGAGGTGGACTGTGATCCGACCCACAATGAGCAGTAGGCTGCAGAAATGGCCAATCACTGTGCATGGCTTCACATAAGCCACACAATGATTGGCCTTAATGCGGCAGTGCTGTGCCACCCACGCGCGGCACTCTCAGCCATTCCAGACGCTGCATTAAGCAGCGCCAGGATTGGCTACAGCAGAGAGGCCCCCTGCCCATCAGGAGACCGGGGGGCCGTGGCTGCTGCATGAAACAAGCAACCCTCGGTCCCTCGGCCCTCGCTATCCTAAGGGGAAGGCAGTAGTGCGCATGTTCGGGCTGGTCGTAAAAATGACCATGCTCAAAACCGAACATGCACACTATTGCTGCGCTCACTGCTTGTTGTCTCCTGTCAGTTACCACCACTGGTAAATGGGCGTGGCCCGGTCAGGTGCCGGCCTGCCGGAACAGCCGGGCGGCGCGAGTGCAACTCACTCGATTTAATAACTGAACACAACAATCATCAGACATTAGTACTGTACTGTGTAGAGCGAGAACGATGGGGCATGTGGCATTAGTGGTAGGTGGGGCAACGCCCCAGCGCCCAAATGGACGCACTGCCACTTCTTGGATGCTGCAATATATATATTTGTTTGAGGTTGCACTCATGCACAAGTTGCAAAAAAACCTGTGCTTAGTGGCTTAAAACACATGGCTGGGGTGTATGACTTGCCAAGTGACAGGTTTAATTCCAGATTCATCGTCCATTCCTCCTGAGATAGAGTGAATGCTACTCTCATTTGGCAATATTATAACTCGGCTCCCGGTTTTATGGTATTTATTTTTTTAACATTTCCTTCTGTATTTATCCATATTTATTTATCGGTCATTTTTTCAGTATTTATCCATATTTATTTTGTCGGGAGGAAAAAAAAGACGCTGTAGCTAGTATTTATTCACATTTATTTAAAAAGGCAATGCGCGCTTGGTTGTTATAGGTTCAGATAGATTTATGCAGATGGGTAAATGGATTACTGCTTTTATCAAAGAGATCCTTTTGTTACTTGCTGTTAATAAATTGCAAACCTTCTAATATAAGACAGTGAGCTATGAAGGGCCTTGTAAGCCTCGATGTCTTATGTAACGCATCCTATGCAGTGATTTACACATGATTTATTGTATTGTAATTGCATTTATATAGCGCTTACTACCCTTTACGAGGCATTGAAGCGCTTTTTTATACAGTAGCACGCACACAAACTCAGTATAACCCTGCAGCATGAGCACAGGCATTGACTAGTAAAGGTTAATGCCGTCCTCACTTGTTATGTCCCCACCGCTTCTTGCTGTGGGAGGAGCCTCCCCAGACCGAAAATGCTGCGGTACTCTGAAGTAAATACAGTGCTGTGCAGAGCTCCCTGTGAAATTCGCACTGGTCCTGCAATCACCCACCACAGTCCTAAAGAGAACCTTAACAATGTTGCCAAATTATGAAAATGTCACACACAACAATGTCAAACCTTGGCTGCCATGTGTCCGCATTAACGTAAACAAAAAACTGTCCACAAAGAAAAAACACAGGAAAGAAACAAGGGGGCACACTCAACTCTCCCTCCCCTCCGTATGTTGTAAAATTTGTAAGGCACGGCATATACACTCTATTGACACCCTTCAAAACTTACTACAGAGGCCATTAGACCGATATGCTTTCCATTGGTGCATAGCCCTGCATTAAATGGAATACTGTTCTTACATTTGCATTGTGCTTCTTTGTGGTATAAAGCCAGTCTGATTTGCATATTCCACCTGTGGCAGGAGAGACAAAATTAAGCTTGCAAGCACCTTCCCCAGTAATACAGAAACTAAGTCGGGAAAGCGGACAATATGAGGCCACTTCAAGTAGGTCTGTATTGACCATGGGAATTACTGTAACCCAAACCTATATGCATGAGGCTAACAGTATGCCTGCCGCTAGTGCTGGTTTGTATGTTATATGCACCCTCGAGGCCAATCAGCAACCCAAATGTTTCATGCACTTTTGTTCAGAGTCCATTACTCCTGGTGTTATTTCCATTGCTATGTCTTTTTAACTTTTAACTGCGCATTTAGCTCTTCCGTATATATTGGGGAGGCACGAAGCAGGAAAAAGCAGGCACGAAGCAGGAAAAAGCAGCTGCAGTACAGGTCCAGCAAGCAGCTGGCTCCGAAGATCGTTTCACACAAAAGTATAATGTGTGAAGTAAAGCGCATGCATATCTCTTGAATATAGGGCTGAACAAAGTCAAAAGCATGCCTCTCAAGTATCTGTGAAGTGATTAGCTTTGTGCATTTGTTTTACCTCCATTTCTTTTAGGTGTTCTTTCAGGTGGCAGCTGCTACGTGCATACCCCAAAGGGGTACTTCTGGATTTCCTATAATCATAATTATGCTGGGTGAATCGGATTTATCCCGGAGACTCATGGAACCCGGGCCACTGGCAACCGACCCCTGCTGGCCGCCCTCGGCGAAATCGCTCCCTTGGGACTCCCTCTGATTGCAGAGCTGTCCTACGTCCTTGGAATCCCGACCCCGCTGCTGTTGGGTCGGGATCCCCCTGAAGCGCACCCCGGGCTTGGAGTGCTACAGAGGCTGATCACTGGGCCTCCAGAGCGTCCCCCCCCCCACACGTCGCCTGCAACCTGGATGTGGGGACGTGCTCAAGGTATTTATATGACACTCTGCCCTTGCCTGCACTTATGCGCCCCCCTCTTATTATACTTCTTTGCGCTATTGCTACCCTAGTGACCCCTTTTTCTACCCCCCACACCACGCCATCTCCTCATCTCCTAATCATGGCTTCCATTCAAATTAAGTCTGGAATTAACTGCTTCAAAGTCATTTATCCCCAGAATCTGTCCAAAGCAGCAGCAAAACGGTTCAAGCATAACACCATTGAACAATTTCCAGATTCCCTCATTGTTGACCAATTCCATAATGGCCATCTAGGGAAGATCAAAAATGACTTCATTTTCTTCACTCAAGACATCCCTTCCTAGTCCTCCAGCTTCTTCAATTCCTTCAACATCTCCTCCTCCTCTTCTTTCCCGCATGGGAAGTGGTTACAAATTTCTCCCTCCACTTGCTTTAATGGCTTTCTCACCATTACACTTTATAACAATAGCACTGTCATCATCCAAGCTACAGACTCCTGTCTCTCTCTCTTTGACCCCTCTTCCACTCTCTTCGTCCCACCCCTGCAACTACGATCTCTCTCGATTCTTCTTCTACTTTCTCCCCCCATGACCCCCCTATATTCCTTCAGACCGCTCTCCCGGGAGTCGCAGGTCTACCCTTTATCCCCCCCTTTTTTTGCTCCCTCCCCTCCCATTCTTCCCCCTCCCAATTTGATCTCCCCCTTACCTCCTCTGCTTTACCTCCGGCTTCCCCTCCCCACCCTGCATCTACCCAATATTCCAATGCCATCTCCCGCCCCCTAACCCCCCTATTCCTACCCATATCCCCCCTACTTAGTCCACCTTTCTTACAACCTGATCTACCGATCAACTCGCCTTACCCCCCCTTCCCTCCCCCTTCTCCTCATCCCTTTCTGCTCTTCCCCTTCCCTCGTACCTTCAATTATTTCTTACACCTCCCATCTCTTTACAACCTCCCCTCCACCCTCCTATGCCTCACATCCCTGTCTCCCCTCTTGGTAATTCCATCCTCTTCCCTCCCTCTGACCTCACAGTCCTTCCTCCTCATTTGCTTCACAACCTTGTCTCCCCTCTTCGTAATTCCATCCTCTTCCCTCCCTTTGACCTTACAGTCCCTCACTCCTCCCACAACTACCATTTAGCCCAATCCCCCCCCCACTCTGCCTGGTGCCTGTCCCCCTACATTCACCTTTCATAGCCTAAGGTACCTGGCCTGCACCTTCTCTCTTCTCCCCATTCCTCTGGCCTTCCATTGACCCCCTCCCTGTACAGCCCCTTCTCCTCTCATCTCCCCATACCTCTGATGATCCATTGACCCTCCTCTTTCCCCTCCTTGTACAGCCCCTTCTCTCATCTTACCGTATCCCTGGCCTCCCCTTGACCCCCCTCTCTACTTCTCAATTTTCTCCTCCTACTTATGATCTCTATTCTTCACCTCTGCTCAACACCAGTAAAAATATCACTGTAACTCCATCCACTCCTTTCTACCACCATCTTTCCCCACCTTCGACCCTTGCACCTCAACACTCTCCCCAGTCCCCCTCCTCTCCCTGTCCTCCTTCGCCTACTTCACTCCCACCCTTAACCATCGAGCCACCCAACACTCCGTGCTCAGCCCACCTCTCCCTGGAAAATAAACTTGATTCTCTCATCTCTTCCCTCTCCCAGCTTGAAGCATCCATTTCACTTTTAAGTGCTAAGATATCCCCCTTCCCTAATAACCTTCCGAGGAGTTCCTTGCTCCCACGCCCCAATAAAGCCAACCATAGTCTGTCCTCCACAGACATCGCCAACCTACTGGCTAGCTACAAGACTACTAACGTCAATCCCCCTCCAATCTCCTCTCCTAACAATTCTACTCAATTCACCATTCAGACCATCTCTTCCGTCAGAACTTACCAGCCTCCCCCTCAAGGGGAACCCTCATTCAAGAAACTAATCCCTATCGCCCTTAACAGCCCAAACACTCCCATCACCAAAACAGTTGTGTCAGAGCTACATTGTATGCTCCACAACTGCAGATCTGCAACCAAACACAAACTGGAAATCTCGGACACTATCACCCAACACAATCTTGGCATGCTCTTCCTCACTGAGACCTGGTTTAATGACTCCTCTCACACTTTGTTTGATCTTCTAATACCTACCGACTACTCTATCCTCAAACGACAGAACAGACAAGATCGGAGGAGGTGTTGCTATTATCTTCAGAAACTCCCTTCAAATTAAAGCCTTTCCTACCATCTTTTTCCGCACATTCGAATGCCTATCCCTAGAACTTCAAGTTCATCACGGCTCACCCTTCAGGTTCCATGCCATCTACCACCCGCCCAGTAACTGCTCTTCCTTCATGGAGGAACTCACCGACTTCATTAGTGACCAATATTCTCAAAGCGACAGGCAGATCTTCCTAGGTGACTTCAATCTCCACTGGGGCTCTGTGGAAGACTCGGCTGCCAACAAGCTTGCCACCTTTCTCTCAGCTAACGATCTTGTCCAACACTGCTCGGAAACTACACACGCCAAGGGCTCAATTCTGGACCTTGTTATTTCTAAATCAGACCTGCTCACCATTGCTCCCCTATCCATGTAGACTGGTCAGACCATTTCCTCATTCCCTTCCGTTTTCACCTTTCGCACGTTATAACTCTCGGCCAACCTAAAAGCGCTTCTACCTGGTTCAGCAACACTAAAAACATTGATCTTGAGACTGTGTGATTCTGCTATGCGTTCACTTCCTAGTTCGGACCCTAACGCAGATGTCAACGATCTCACCCCACATTGCCTCTCAATCCTAGCAGTCGAAATCGACATTGTCGCTCCACTCCAAAGCAAAAGGAAAAAACCCACCCCCTCAGCACCTTGGTTCAATACACCTCTCTATGACGAAAGGAAAAACCTTAGAATCTTGGAGAAACAGTGGAGACATTCTCCATCCACCTCCAATCCCTCTCTTTTACGTCCGGCAAGATCCAAATACCACAAGCACATCTTCCATGAAAAAGCATCACATTTCAGATCCCTCCTCGACTCTGCTAAAAACAGACCCAAAAAACTTTTCGACCTCATCAAAAACCCAAACTGTTCTCCCCAAACCATCAATCAAAGAAAGCAACTGAATTCACTATATTCTTTGATGAAAAGGTCAAATCACTGGTGGATCAGGTCACCCACCCCCATTGAGGAGCGAAAATCTTTAGACACTTGGCAGAACTTTGCCGCCATCTCAGAAGATGACCGCCTCAAATGCATCCTCGAAACCAAACCCTCCAACCATTCTTCTGACCCCATACCTAGTGTTATCGCCATCGATTTCTATACCAATTCTCTCTCTTATTGGACCAGGCTAGTTAATCTCTTCCTCAGTCAAGGATCCCTCCCAGCTGTCCTCAAAACAGGACAGGTTACCCCTCTTCTAAAAATAACCCTCCGCAGATGCGAACGACCTCAACAACTTCCACCCCATCACCAATCTCCCTTTTCTTTCAAAAATCACAGAAAAATGTGTTGCAAAACAACTTTCTCAACACATAATGGACAATAATCTCCTAGATGTGTTCCAGTCTGGCTTTTTTCAAAATTGCAGCACTGAAACAGCCCTGCTGCAAGTGATCGATGCTGCGCTGCATATACTCGATTCGGGGGAATCGTGCCTTCTGATTCTTCTTGACCTCTCTGCAGCCTTTAACACTGTTAATCACAACATCCTCCTTAACACTCTTCAACAGAGAATGGGCGTGGAAGGCACAGTGCTTAAATGGTTTGCCTCATTCCTCTCGGACAGAT
Source organism: Triturus cristatus (assembly GCF_964204655.1). Taxonomy (NCBI): domain Eukaryota; kingdom Metazoa; phylum Chordata; class Amphibia; order Caudata; family Salamandridae; genus Triturus; species Triturus cristatus. Next base: position 794,708,532 of record NC_140583.1, on the reverse strand, counting down.
CCCAAATGATCAAGATTGCGAACAGTCTCTCGTCTCCACTGGTGGTTAGTCAAGGCGTCCCTCAAGGTTCTACCCTTGCACCCACTCTGTTTAATCTCTATCTGGAACCATTAGGGAACCTCCTAAGCAAATCTGGAATCCTTTACCACCTCTATGCGGATGACACCCAAATCTACCTCAAGGTGTCTTCCTCACAATATCTCTCACTACTCAACTCTACTCTCAACTCTATTCACAACTGGATGTTAGTTCACCAACTCATTCTCAATCCCTCCAAAACTGAATTCCTCCTCCTATCTACATCTCTCTCCCTGCCTCCTATTCAATCCTGGAGGGATCAGCTGAATTTACTCAAAAATAAACCCATCATTGTCGACTGCGCTAAATCCCTAGGTGTCACACTTGACAAAAGACTCAACCTAATCTCACACATCAACTCCATTGCCAAGAACGCACGTTATCAGCTGCGCCTTCTGTGGGGGATTCGTCGGTTCTTCCCAGAGAAGGACCTAAAAACCTTGGTCCAAACGCTAGTTCTCTCTAGACTGGATTATTGTAATTCTCCTCTGACTGGCCTACCCAAATCTCACCTCTCCCCCCTCAAATCCGTCCTCCATTCAGCAGCTCACTTCACTTCAGGGTCCAAACGAAGTGACCACATCACTCCTATCCTGTCTTCTCTCCGATGGCTTCCCATCGAGGCAAGAGCTATTTACAAAACGGCCTGCATCACCCACAAAGACTTGCACACTTCCTCCCCTCGCTATCTGGTGAACAAACTGACATTTTCTGGAGGCTTGAGACCTTCTCGGAATGCGGAAGAGTTTCTGCTTGAACCCCCCTCCTTCAAAAGGGAAAAATCGATGGATCAATCGTTCTCAGGTAATGCGGTGAGAATCTGGAACTCGCTTCCTCCATTGCTCCGTGCCACCACCTCCATCCGGATCTTCAAAGCTGACCTCACATCTCTTCTATTCCAAAGACACTTTCAGAACTAATTTCTTCATTCTCAGACCCCACCAGGAAGTTCATTAGTCATTGTAAATTGCTGTGTTTGATATTGTGTTCTTGCCTTCTATGTTTTTCCCTACCTCCTCTTGCCTGCTGTGTTTGATACTGTGTCCTGCTATTTTTGTAACGTTCTATTTTGTAACATTTCTCTCATGTAACGTAACTGGTTCTATTGTGCAGCGCTCTGACACCTTCAGGTAAAGCCCGCGCTTTATAAAAATGCATTAAATAAAATAAAATAAATCCTTCTGGACCTCGACTCCCGCCAGGAATGCTCCAAGCCAGGATACTGAAAAAAAAGGAGGTCTAATGGCCCCTTAACATCGACCTTTGTATTGACTCTGATGAAATCCGATAAGCCCTCTCCCCGCCTGCGCTCAGACAAACTTGTCTTCTCCTCAAAGACCACAACAAAGTTAAACCTATTTATTGGCATTTTTCCGTTTTTATATAAATGCAGACTGTATTTATATGTAAAAATCCATTTAAACTGAAAACCGGGAGCCTTAATTATAACATGTTAATTAATTTGCCATGAATCTGAACTATCTTAAAGACCGCATAGTTGATGTGAGCACCCCAGGTTGAGCAGTTCTCTTCAATCAATCATGGAAGTTTTAAGTGCCATACTCACCCGTGAGGGTTTCGAGGTGCTGGAGGGAGCGAGGGTGGGGGGGGCAACTCTGGTCAGTCGAAGAGCCACGTCTTGAGGGTCTTCCTGATGATGTGCAGGATGGGGCGCGTCTGATATTGATCGGGAGCTCGTTCCAGGTCTTGGCCGCGATGTAGGCGAAGGTTCTTCCACCAGTTCTTGCTCTGCGGATACGTTGGGGTTCAGCGAGGGCGAGGTCGGCGGATTGGATGTTCCTCTTGAGCACGTGGGAGGAGATTCTGTCGTTGAGGTATTGGGATCCGGTGTTGTGGAGGCATTTGTAGGCGTGGGTGAGTATCTTGAAAGTTACTCTTTTCCCAACGGGGAGCCAGTGGAGGTCACATAGGTGCTGGGTGATGTGTTCATGTTGAGGGATGTCGAGGAGGAGTCTGGCTGCGGTGTTCTGTATGTTCTGTATGTCTGGAGTTTGTGGAGCAGAGACTTGTTGATCCCGGCGTAGAGGGCGTTTCCGTAGTCCAGTCTGGTGGATATGAGTGCGTGGGTGACGGTCTTCCTTGATTCGGGGGGGATCCATTTGAAGGGAGCTTTGGAGGATGCAGAGGGTGTTGAAGCAGGTGGAGGCAATGGCGTTGACTTGTCGGGTCATGGAGAGGGAGGAGTTGAGTACGATGCTGAGGTTTTGGGCATCATCCATGGGGGTGGGGTGGCTTCCGAGGATGGTGAGCCACCAGGAGTTGTCCATTGCTGAGGGGGAGGGTCCGAGGACGAGGACCTCTGTCTTCTCCGAGTTGAGTTTCAGGCAGATGTTGTTCATCCAGGATGCGACGTCTTTCATTCTTTCCTGAAAGTTGAGTCTGATGGTGATGGGGTCCTTGGTGAGGGAGAGGATGAGCTGGGTATCGTCGGTATAGGATACTATGCGGAGTCTGTGCTGTCTGACGATGGCGGCGAGGGGGTCATGTAGATGTTGAAGAGCGTGGGGCTGAGCGACGATCCTTGGGATACTTATGCATTCCATGATTGAATTACATCCATGAAGGAAGCCACCAATCTTGTGCTTCGTCCTGTGAGAACGTCACTAAGGAATAAACAGTAACAGTACCTCATAATAACATACATTTGAACAACCAGCTTTCAATTATTTTCTAAGACCCGCAGCACATACAGGATAGGGAATGAGCTTTAGAAAATGCATATTTTTGTTATTAATTTCTTAGACCGCTTTCTCAAACAATGTCAACATTCTCAATAATAGTGGTTCTAAACATTTATACTAATTTCTGGAAAAAGTATAGCATACACATTTATTTTTTAGCTGGATCATGTGCACAAAGAAGTGTGTTCTCTTTGTGTAATGCTTTTGTATTAGTAACCTGTTATGCTCTGAGTTATGGTGCATTTTACAGGCCTTTGTTTAATTTCACAGCAGAGTAAGAGATCAGAAGTATTTTGCTACCAAACTACACTAGGTTGAAAAGGCAAGACATAGTGATGCAGTGCATATACAAAGGAAGTGCTCATGTTATGCTGTACTGCCTTGACATAGACACAAATTCCAGCAAATTCTGCATCTGTTTGCAATATGAAAAACTGATCATTGAGGTTCTTGCTTTGGGCAGCAGAATTTATGCTTCAAGTTACACATACATTTTACATACAGCATTCACATAGCTTAGCTATGTCAGTCTACCCAGAGATCAGACTCCAGTGGACTGAAGCCTTTTAGCCCAATGGGCGTTGCGCATCTGCTCTCACTCTACCTATTTTGTAATGTCATGATCTATATTTGTCTTCACTGATATCCTCTGCTCACTCTTGTTCTCTACCTTGTCTGCTTGACTGCAGATCTCAGTCTCCTCTAATTTCGTCTTGATTTCTGACCCTTCTTTTGTGTCTTGCGTTAGCCAGGACTGCTTGATTTTAATAGCATTATATGTATAATACATTTACTTCTCAGGGCTTCAAGCGAAACCTCGTCATCCATTAGTCTATTAATGTATCATTCACTTTTTACATCTGCCAATTACAGCATACAGCATGTAGTAATGGGTCAGCCCGCTTGAGCTATTGGCTAACTTCACTGTGAGTGCCTTTTTTCTGCCCCTCCACAAGAATCGCATACACACACTAACTAGTTCCCTTCAGTGCTAGGGACTGCTATGGTGATGCATTTTGTGAGACCCAAGAAAATTACTTTCAGCCAATGTTTTTTTTAAGATTGACGATTGTCCAGCAGGTTCCCCGAAAATAATGGTTTGCAAAAACTATGACAAAACAAGTGTTGGTAAAGCCCGTCAATCAATGCCATGGTGATTGACTTTGTCAATGCTTGTTGATTGTGGATCATCTTGGCCTGGTGTTACTGTGTGTGACCTACCTGTGATAGATTTCAGAACGCATTCCATTGGATGTTGGTATCTTATCTACTGTAGATCAGGGCCGGCTCTAGGTCGGTGCGACCAGGGCCACTGCACCGAGTGCTGACTTCAGTGGGCACCATGTTTGCAAGTTTATTTTAATTTTAAACGCACCTGCTGCCGCATTCCTATCCTCCAGCAATTTCCGGGCAACAACAAAAATGTCAAGATAACTCTGGTGATTAATGTTCTTACTGGAGAGAGATTGGCGTTTTGTCTAGTTGAGGTTGTGACTGATTATAAAATAGCACAGAGGATTAATATGCCTACTGCAAAGAACGTATACCATGCAGATCCAAAAGTGCATATAATGTAATTATTTCAGTGGGTACTGATTTTCAAAAAAACATCCTTTTGTTACTTGCAGTTTATAAGTTACAATCCTAATATAGAACAGTGAATTATTAGCTGATATCAAAGAACTGCACGCACACTGCAGAGTATAGATTAGACCATAGAATAATGTTGCAAAAAGGGTTCGTTTGGGTACAAATATATTCTTATTATTAAAGAGATCCTTCAACAATGGTGTTCTGTTTTCAATTCGGAGTTTGTGCTTCTCTAGACCAAGCATTCTTAAACTATACTGTTTACCATAGAGCCATAGTCCTTTGGTTTATGTAACATTTGCTATATTCTGATTTACACACGTATCATTGATTGTCTCTGTGTAATGTGTGTGTGATGCAAAGTGCTCTGACACCCTACACTGGTATGAGTGGCACTATATAACTCCGTAGCGGCCCGTCCCCTGCCAACGTGGCGGGCCGGAGGAGAGAGATGGGGACAAAAAAAAAGAAGATTTTTTTTTTAACTTACCTTGAATGCCACTGCCCGCCGCACCATGCTCTTTCTTCTGTGCTCAGGTTCACAAAATGCACCTGCGGCTGATCCTGACGCTGCATGAAAGCAGCGTCAGGATTGGCCTGAGTGCTGGCAACTTGCACTCCCAGGCAGACTGGGATCCTGTGCCTGCTCTCTCCAGCCCCAGCTTCACTGCACATGAGGGTTTGGCCGACCTGAGACAACCGGCCAAACCCTCATGCGCAGAGAAGCGAGTGCACTCCCACTCCACAACCAGCAGTGTCATACCCCTGGACCCACCCCCAAGACTCGTCAGAGTCCTGGGGGCGGGTCCAGGAGATTAAAATAAAAGGACAATAAAACAGTTTTAAAACCCGTTTTATTATCGTTTTATTTGACAGTGGTGGTGGGAGGCGGTGCTTCTCTGTCTTATTGGAGGGGCCACTGCTGATATAACTAATTAAATGCATCTGAAAGTGAGTGGTTATGGAGACTTGAGGGGCACTTTTAAAAGGTGGTGGTGAGGGAATCCATGGTGGAGGTGGTCACTGCCTCCACCACAGATAGGGGGGCGCCAACAAGCATTGTCGCACCGGGCGCAACCAGTGCCAAAACCGGCCCTGCTGTAGATGCCCCGTTCCTGTCTTATTTAGCTCCTGCTGACCCTGCCTTCCGTGATGTTGATCATAATGGCCTTGTCAGCTCTGACAAGCTCCAGGCAGTAAGCGCAGCATCTTGCATTAATTACTACTCAAGACAATAGGGTTAAAATGCTTTTTCCTTCAACCGCCAATTGTTGGTGAACAAGGAGAAAACCTTTTGCAAGAAAGGCCTTTGTGCCTTTAAATTTCAAACATTAGGGAATGCATTTAATGGCTGTTCTCATCCAAGTAGGAGAGAAAGCTGAACATTTGTCAACATGGGAATTATGTTTGAGAGAGAGATACATAATGAAATCCTTACAGATGAGAATTAATGGGGAAATCAAAGGAAAAAGCTGGAGAACTCTGAAATGTTCTGCAGGAAATAAAGAAGCAATCATCTTGTGGGCCAGACATGGGTCTGAAGGACTTCCCAGAACCTGCCTCCTGCCCCCTATGGAGTAAATAGCAGCTAGCGTATGTTCATGGCCGTCTGTGTTGGTGGCGGGAAGCTTACTGGGGCTGTGGAAAAGCACATGCAGCTGCTTTGTTTACTTCCAAGGGCTCTTGGCCAGCGAGGCAAAGGGACGCTGGAGTTTGGAGTAGCACCAGGAGTATCGCAATCCATGTAATCCTTTTCTCTACTTCCACCACTATTACTGCTTGGAGCCCATTGGCTCTTCGGATTTGTCACCGCTTGTCTCACTGCTTCAGTCTTGTTTCTGCAAACTCTCCAGCTTAGCAACAACAGCCAGGGAAGGAGGCAGCAGGAACATTTTTGTCTATGGCCCCATTTACCCCATGTCCTCTAAAAGGTAATAACTGGAGTGGTCTCTGAGCAGGGGGTGTGTTGGGCTACTGGTGAGGGCTGGAGTTGTCTTTGTGTGATGTGGTGCCCTCCACTAGGCGAGCTCTGAGGTAGCATCCCCTTATCCTTAGCGTGTCTTTCCATATGTTTTTGGGGTTGCACCCCCTTAGTCATTAGGTATCTTCCCATGCCTTCTGGATTTGCAGCAGCTTGGTCATAGGGTGCCTGCCCACATGTTTGACAGCCGAAGTTGCCTCATTCATATCTCATTCATATTCAGTATAATGAAACAGAACACGTTTACGGTATTGTGTCTCAACAGAGTGAGTAGTTATCGTCAGCATCGCATTGATGAAGGCTGCCCTTAAAAATGAATTATTGTCAACTTCTTGACAATAACTGGAGTTTTTTTCTTCTATATTAGGTGCATAGCAAGTTAGAACAGTAGCAGCACTGCAAATTAATCAGATCACTGGCATGATAAGAGACAAACCCGCCCATCTTCTGTTCAGCAGCCTGCAAGGGGCTGCCAGAACATTTCCAGAAATAAATAAGCCTCAGGTTGGCAATGAGTAGAGACAGTTATAGCCAATCGGCTCAAAATTCAATTAGCTGTACTTGGAGAGAGATTCAAGAACTGTGAGTCATGAGACCGAAGCACTGTAGTTTTCCCTCACCAGGACACGCTCTTAGGAGAGAGCTGAGCTAGTCGGAGCAAGTTTGGGACGTATGTTTTTTCCCCTTAAAACCTCTCACCACATATTGATCTGTGACAGGTTTTCATGCATTTCACGTGGAAGACCCTGGGACAACTTTTATGTCACTCACATGATACAATTGGCTGATCTTTTTCAAAACAATGAAAGTACTTCTCCACGCCCACTAGGTAAAATGCCATAAAACATCTGTGACCAATCTCCTTGTCAGACAAGTGTTCCCATCCAATCATACTGGGCTTCATTTACTCCTGGCTCAGCTGAAACTTCTGTCCTGCCTTACGTGAGTGCTCCCTGATTTTACAATGTACCTAAACACACATTCTACAAATAATGAGGTGTTACCCCTTATGCAATGGTCAAAAACAAGCTCAGCTAATGAAACATCACTGCCCTTTGTAGCATTTCCATATAAGTGAACCAAAGGCATTGCAGGAGACTAGCCCACTTCCTCCACAATACGCCATTGAGTCACTATTGTTCACTTCAATGTATACAGTGCCTCGGATTCACTCCGAGACTTGTCACGCACAGTCATTATGTATAAGGGCTTGAAATTGCTAAATATCCTCTGACCACACCGTGCAATTAGGAAGCAAGTAGAAACCTACTACTATTTACTATTCCCACTGCAACCCGGGCAACAGTAGGCAAGCTGTTGGAATTTGAAAAGGTCAAATTTACTATTCTCACTCCTAAATAAAAAAAAAAAGTAAATATAGATAAAACAACATAAAATATATTTCAACTAATGTATTCAAATATATATGGCTCTATTTTGATGTCGGTGGGAAAGACTCCAATCTGCAGTAGGAGTCTTTCCTGTCGACTTCTTCAGTTTCAATTCGGACCGCCGTATTAAGAATACAGTGGTCAGAATGGAAACGGCTGGTCATTCCGACTGGCTTCCAATGGGCTTAAGGAGCCCATGGGCCAGTCAGAACCAGCACTTAATCCCTTAAAGGCGGTATTTCCGCTGTCGGGATTACAATGTCTGTTTCCCACAGCGACTTGAAAAGCCTTTCACCATGTGCGGTTGCATTGTAATTCCGGTGTCGGGACCGCCGACCGGAGGTCGGTCGGTCCCAGGACCACAATGGTGTCCGACATCGTAATGAGGCCCTAAATGTTTTTGACATAATATACAATTAAGGATAGAGAATTAAAATTATTAAAAATATTTACTAATTAGCAATATATATGTTTAAAACATTTCCCACCCTACTAGCCTAAAAACCCACCACCCACAAAAACAACTAAAAATAATACTAGAGAAAAATTTATATTATACAATAATACAAAAAAAAAGGTAAAAATCTATTAATATAATAAAATACAAAAACATTTAGGGGCTAATTACGGTGTCGGGCACCGTTGCGGACTGAGAACCGCCCGACCTTAGGTCAGCGGTTCCGACGGCAGTATTTGGATGTGGAAACATCCAATTTTCAATGCAGGCTTGTGCGGCATGCGGAAAAGACCCGCAGCAAAGCTTCCATTGAAAAATTGATGTTTTCAAACATCCCTGCAGGAGTGTGTAGGGGGGGCACCCGGCCACAATGCGGAAGGCCAGGAGGGAAGGGGGGCCTGCTGGGGTCCCCTAATGTCACCTTCCAACAGCCTTTCCATGTCGGAAAGGCAGAAATGGAATGGCTATCGGAATCCGACATATTAATCCCGACAGTAAAGCTGCTGTCATTAAAGGATTATAAGGTGTTTCCGATTTACCGATGGGCTCCTTGAACCCGTCAGAAAGCATCGGACGCTGCCTCCGACTGCAAGCATTGTAATGCGTTGGTTGGATCGCAACAAATGAGCCATTGATTGTGGTCCGACAGCCATCGTAATCTAGCCCTAAATGTAATTAATATACAAAAGATTTAAAACAATGAAGTACTTTACATAATCAATAAATAGTTACCAAATGCTGTAAATTATGCATCACATAATTACTAACTAAAATGATTTACAGAAGTATTAATCAAATTAACACATTAAAATGCATATAATGAATAAACTACTTATGTACAATTATAAAAAATAGTTTTAAAAACTTTCCCCCTACTAACCTAAAAACCCAACACCTACAAAAATAAATAAAATTATTTGTAAAAAAAAATATTATACAATAATTAGAAAATTGCTCTAAAATGTATTAGTATAATAAAATACAAAAACATTAAATGCAATTAATATAAAAATATCTAAAACAATGAAGCACTTTACATAACCAATTCCCAAATGTTGTAAATTATTTATTAAATAATTTGTAAATAAAATTATTTATAGTTATTAATCAAATTAACAAATTAAAATGTATAATATAAATAAACTACTTCTATACAATTATAAAATATATATTTAAAAACATTCCACCCTACTCCCCTGCACACCCAACAACCCACCAAAGAAATAAATACATGAACATTATTTATAATTTTTTTTATATAATACTAAGGCAAAAATACAATGAATTATACTAAAACTAATTACACATAATTAACATTAAATAATAATGTATTACACAAAAATAAAAACTTATTACACCAATTAAAAACAATATTCTATACAATTATATTTTAAAAGGGTTACTCTTACCTGTGATATTCTCTCCCATGATATTCTTGACCGCATTATATTTTGGACACAATATTTGTGCCCAATGATATTTTACAGCAATATTGTAGTTATGCACCATTGATATACATCCCTCAGTTATTCATTATGTAATTCCATGGTATTTAATTTCTGTATGTGGTACATAGATTTACATTAAAAAAATCAATATATTAGTCCAGGCAAATGGGGGCAGGGTTCTCCAGGGGGGGGGGTTGAGAGAGAAGGAGGACCGAAGGAGGAGGAGCACTGGGTGGGGAGCATGGGGATTAAAAAGAAAAAGAAATTCTCATTCGCCTTTTAGTTTGGTTTGCTCACGTTTGTTATGTTTGGTCTTGGATTGGTACTCTGGGAGACCCGGCACACTCAAGGGTCTGCTGTTTAAACCGCCATGAGCATCATTCAGTTTCTATCCTGGAAAGTTAATGGCCTCTGAATGAAAACCAGGAGGGCAAACATTTTGCAGTATCTTAAAGACTCCCCTGCGCAGATCATCTTGCAGGAAAAGCATCTCTTAAAAAAGGAAATGTCTGAAATTTTTAGAAAAGTAAAATGGGTGGAACATCTCGTTGGCTCCAATCAGAGTGCTAAGATTCGGGGTGTAGCTATTTTGGTCAAAAAGCAAGCAAATGCGTGTGTTTCAAATTCGATGATCGATCCAAGTAGCAGGTGGGTCATCGTCAAATTGTCCATTCAAGGCTTTTTTCTAACAGTGGTAGGCTATTACGGCCCCAACCAAGATGACCCCTCATCTTTGAAAACTATTGTTTCAAATCTGTTGGAATTTCCAGAACCAATTATCATGGCTGGTGACTTCAATATAGTTTTGAATCCTTTGCTAGATAAGTCTCCAAGCAGTAGAGCGAACGTACTGTCCAAGTCCCGGACATATCTTCAAGCGATGATGGCACAGACTGGACTGTGCAACGTTTGGGGACAAAGGTCAGGTTCCCAATTAGGAGTTTCTTTTTATAACTGCAAGTATGGCCACAAGTCAAGGATTGACTACATTCTGGTCAGCCATGACCTCAGGGGTAAAATCAAGGATATGGGCTATTTGACTCCCCATTTGTCAGACCATGCGGCTGTATGGATGGACTTCGTTTTGGCAGGGTAAGAACAATCAAGGGTGTGGACGTTTGATCGTTCATTACTTCTTGATGAACCCGAAGCTAAGTACTTTTCTCATGAAACAGAGTGCTTTCTCAACATGAACATTGGTTTGGCTGATATCTCAGTGATGTGTGATGCTTGGAAGGCCTATCTGAGAGGTATGGTCACAAGCAGGGTATGCTATAAAAACAGGCAATACTATAGGAACAGGCAATACAGGGAGGAGGTGGCGCATACAGCATCTGAGATGAAGGCAGTGGAGCTGATCTTGAACAGGGAGATTGTCCCTGCAAAGCGTCAAGAGCATCTGGTGAAATTAGGGACCCTGAAGGATCAGCTAGACACCATTATCCAGAGGAGGATAATAAAAAGATGGGAGGCCAGTAAGCTCGCCCATTTTGAATATAGAGAGGGGGCCAGCAAACCTTTGGCATGGAAAGCCAAGGCTGATAGGTCACGAAATGTGATAAAGCAAATTGACAGCGAGTATTCACCGATGAAGAGATTGGAGAAGCCTTCTTTGCTTTCTTTCAGGAGTTATATGAAGAAGACAACGTAGTGGAAAGAACCTGTACTAGGGAATGGTTATGCGGGAGTAAGCTTGTCTCCTTAATTCCTCCCAGCGAGGAGATCTGGAGCTAGATATATCTCAGCAGGAGGTCAGGAAGGCCATCTTTGCCTGCAAGGGTGGAAAGGCTGCAGGGCCAGATGTGCTTCCAGCGGAATTGTATAGATCTCTGGGGGAGGCAATAATCCCGACCATGACATCACTTTTCAATAAGATACTCTCTGAAGGTGCTAGACCTCCTGCTTCATGGGGAGAAGCCACTGTCTCATTGATCCTGAAAGCAGGAAAGAATCCGGCAAACCGTGGGTCTTATAGACCCGTCTCTCTCTTAAATACAGATTATAAAGTCTTTACAAGGATCCTGGCAGATTGTCTGGGAGCAGTGGCGGGTGGACTGTTGCATCCCGATCAGAAGGGTTTTGTGAGAGGCAGGAACCTATTCGATCTTACTTATGATTTTATCGGCGCTATCGACTTGGCTTCCACCTTCTCACTACCTCTTGCAGCATTGACACTAGACGCCACCAAGGCCTTTGATAGGGTCAATTGGATACATCTCTCGGCAGTAATGGAAAAGTGTAATTTTGGGGAGAAATTCTGTCGAGTTATTCAGCTTATATATCGTGATCCCTCAGCAAGAGTCCTAGTTAATGGCAAATTAACCAACCCTTTTAAGATCACCAGGGGAACCAGACAGGGCTGTCCCCTCTCCCCGCTCCTCTTCGACCTATACATTGAGCCCTTCGTTCAGCGTCTTAGAGATGAGTCGGGTATTGCACCCTTCAAGTTTGGAGCATGGGAGAGGAAGGTAGCCCTGTATGCGGACGGCGTTTTGATCCTCTCATCCGATTTGGAGACGTCCTTTCATCAGGTCATTAGGTTGGCACAAGATTTTGGACAGGTGTCTGGCTATGAGGTAAATGCAGGGAAAACAGATATCATGTTGTGGAACCTGCCGGAGTGCCGGCACCAGACCAAGAGTGACACTAGACGCCACCAAGCCAAGAGTGACATAATATATCTAGGGGTTAGATTGTCCAGAATATAGATAAGATCTCGGGGACTAACCTTGCTAACGTCTCTAAGGAATGCCAGAAACATATGAAATCTTGGGCCCATGTCCCATTGACCATTTTGGGTAGGATCAAGTTGATCAAAATGGTTATATTACTGAAGATTACTTTTCTTTTTAACACTATTCCTTTACATTTTGAAAAACAGGCGATTAACAAATATCAGCAAGCAATCAATTCATTTGTATGGGCTTACAGGGCCACGAGGATAGCCTGGAAAAAGCTAAGGCACAGGAGGGAGAAAGGGGGCCTTACACTCCCTGACCTTCAGTACTATGCCTGGGCTTTTCAGTTATCACACTCAAGAATGCTGTTGAAATCCCCAGATCACTCAGAGAGGGGGGTCATGTTCTCCCCTATGCTAAAAGGAGAGGGCCTGTCACTCGAGGGGTATATTTTCAAATATGGTGATCAAACGTTTTTCAAGGAGATCAGGCTGAAAGTTCTCCTGGGGATGGCTCGTACATGGGCTAGAATTAAGCAATGCACTGGCCTAAATAATTTTATAAGTTTGGCTCCTCTGTGGGACTCTCCAGGGGCTCCAGACTGTCTGAAAGACAAATTAGCTACACCACTTAGAACAGCAGGGTTTAAGGTGTGTAGCGATTTGGCTTCTGACGGTTCACTTTTATCATGGTCGTCACTTCATAATAGGCTAGAGGAGGGCATGTCTAGGTTCAAGTATCTACAGCTGCAGAGTTGGTCCCAGAATCTTAAGAAAACCTATAGATATAGGGAACAGTCTGGAGGAGCAACTAGTAGTGAGGCCGGTGGGGAGCAAAGAGGTCTCTTTCTTTTATTAATCCATAGAGGAAGCCATTGATGGAGATGATTTTAAATAAGCAGGAGAACTGTGGGGAGCTTCTATGCCAGACGAACACTAGGAAGACTTGTGGCAAACTTCCTTCAACACCTTGTTCAATAATGTAAAACCAGCCTGGCTTAGGAGGAATCACTACTTCACTACCCACATCTATCTCCTTCAAGACTCTCAAAATAGCGAATGGCCCCCCCAGTCAGCTGCAAGAAGTGTGACCTAGTAAATGCCTTAGATATACATATGTTTAAGGGCTGCCCAGCGATTACCGAATACTGAGGGGAAGTAGGGGCAGCATTAGCTGACATCTTGGGATCCCCAGTTCAAATTTCTCTCGCCTTGATCATCTTCGGCATAGCTAGTGAAGTTACAGGCCCTGCTAGGGGGTTCCTATTCTATGCAATCTTGCTGGATAGGAGAGAAATCTGCAGGAGATGGGTAGAGGTTACACGCCCACTCATTCAGAATGGCTATCTTCTCTATTTAAGATCTCCAAGACTGATATGGGTAGATTGCAGAATAGTAAAAAGAAAGCACTATGGGATTGCTTATTGAATTGGTCTCAGCACTAGGTTTTTGGGCGAGTTTAATTTAAGGGTTTGAGTTGTTATGTTCGCACGTTGGCAAATAATTTTTGGATCCTATGATTAGGCCTCTCTGGAAACTCTCTGACTGTGTTGGCCCCTTTTTTCCAGTTCCTACACCCAGTGGGCCAACTTCAACAGTCTTCGGCTAAAATTCACTAGAAGAGAGTGAGACTACCCCTTTTCAAAAAGCGACCAGCGACATTCCGTGGGATTGTTCTACACCGGTAGGTGGGCATTGTCCCCGGGTTCCATTTCGATTGCCTACATCTTCTTGAAACCGAGCAACGGTAATGACATTCTACTTTCTGTCGACTGGGGTCTGAGGCAAATGAGGATTTAAAAAAAAAACATTTTTTTATTACTTAATCATTTTTGTTAGTATATATGTCTATATCTAAGTGGTATGTTTATAGCCCATACCTAGCTGACATGGCTGCCGACCCTGTACAGGGTCAAAGGCAGGAAATCAGTCAGTGAGTGATGGGAGTAGTGTTCATTAAAGAGGAGTGTCTTCAACTCTTTCCTAAATTGAAGCAGTGGTGTACGATCCTTATATATACAGGGATGTTGTTCCAGATCCTGAGAGCATAGATGGAAAAGACCTGCTGTCTGTTTTTCTTTTTTACACTGCTTAGTCTCCAGTCTAACGATGGACTGGTGGGTGTGCTGAGAGCCACAAAGATGATGAGTTTGTCTGCAAGATAAGCATGGGTGCTAGTCATGATAGCTTTGTAAATTATGCAAATGGTTTTGTAAGATGGTACAGGCAGGCAGAGGGAGCCAATGGAGTTCCATAAATTTGGGGGTGATATAATCATATTTCTTTCGGCCGTGGATGAGATGTGCTGTGTGGTGTAGGATGCCCTTTATGGGGGTGTCAGTGTGGAGTCTGAGACGCCATGGGTCAGGGTGTTACCTTCACTCAGATACAAAAGTAGGAGGGCTTAAACAGCATTTCTAAAGTTGCTTTCTGGAAGAAGAGAAAATTGGTAGCTGGCTATCTGTGTTTTCTGCCATAAGGTCCTATTATGATGTCGGTCAGAGTTGCCTCCAACTGACACCGTTTCTGTGTGAGAACCAACCGACCATAGGTTGGCGGTTCCGCACAGCCTATTATGATGCAACCGCACATGGTACGGTCACAAACTCCCATTTCTCAATGGGAGCTTGTGTGATGAAACAGCCCACAGCACAAGCTCCCATTGAGAAATGGGAGTTTGTGGAAATCCCTAGGTACTGGACTAAAAAACTGGACTAGTTACATACTGTAGGTCCTTCGACTTTATCAAATGTGACAAAAAAACTATTTTAAAAAGTAAAACAAAATATGGACTTTTATGGCCTGCTGAATGTTTGGAGAGGATCAAAACCAAACCACTAATCCAGGGGTCTGCTATACCAACCACCTATCTGGGGGTAATTTATGACCACCTATGTCATGGAGAGTACCACAAAATGAAGAAAGTACAGAGTAAAGAGACCCTTGAAAATAATCGGATTCCCATCACTCACCAAAGTGATCAGTAGCATCATCTGGGTATTCATTCTACCATCCACTATGCCTCTTCATCATAGAGGGATTCTTAGTGGATTGAATCTTGAAAGGGTCACGTAGGAGCAACAAAGAAACCAGAGGAATTGGGCTCTCAAGGACACATGGAAGTGATCACAAGTAGTATGAGGGAGTTATGGGTGCAGTGCAATAGTGTGACAGTGAAAATTAAGAAAGGATTTATAAGAGAGAAAAACTTTTATTGGGGTATCTATTTTAATCCTTATTAAAAACAGTGCAAAAAGCAGTTTCAAACATAACTGCTTATGGGTAAGGTTTACATGTTTCAGCCTTCTGGACTGGTAGTCCACGGCTTTCTTCAGGACCTGTCTGTAAATGTCGTTGCTACTGCATTAAAAAATGGTGTGTCAAGAACAGTGAAAATACAAATGAAAATAATGAAAATAAGGGTTGGAATTAATACAACCTCATGTGCCAAGTACAAATCCTCCGTATCGACGGAATGCAGACGGCACCCGTCTTGTACGAGGACTGGACCTCACCTCGCCTGGTAACAACTCAGGTCATAAAGGCCCCGCTCTATCCGTCGTTGCCTCTAGCTCGACCCGAGCTGGATGTGGACCGGGCTCAGGTCGAGCTAGAGGCAACGGCGGATAGAGAGGGGCCTTTATTTCTCTTGTAAATCCTTTCTTAATTTTCACTGTCAAACTATTGCACTTGCACTCATCACTCCCTCATACTACTTGTGATCACTTCTGTGGATCCTTGAGAGCCCGATTTCTCTTGTTTCTTTGTTCCTCCTACATGACCCTTTCAAGAATCCCTCTATGATCAAGAGGCATAGTGGATGGTAGGATGGATACCCAGATGATGATACTGATCACTTTTCTCTGTAATTTCTTCTTTTGTGGCACTCTTCATGACATAGGTGGTTATGAATTCCCCCCAGATAGGTGGTTGGTATAGCAGACCCCAGATTAGTTGTTTGATTTGATAGTATTGATTGGGGATTGAATCCGTGGCAGGTCTATAAAATCACTTGGACCCTCCACCACACTTTGTTATCATTGTTTGGAGAGGATGCCATTCCTTGTGGCATTTAACATGTTTTAATCTCGGATAGTGAACTGTTGTGGAAATCTGCATCACAATTCCCACTTGTAATCTAGACAGCGTTTTGCCTTATTCTAGTAAAACAATGGTTCTTTCAGACAGGTGGCGACAGTGTGTGAGGTATTAAAATCTTCAAATTGCGGCCTGAGGCGTCAAGATGGCAGACACACTCTAAGAGTGCTCCGGGCCCCCTCCGTCATCCGCCCTGAATCCGCCCGTTACCAGCTGCTGCTTACCTCCTCTGACTACCCGCTGGGCTTCCCTTCACCATCGGCTCTCTTCCAATCCCTCTTGTGGGTGGATCGGCGTCCCTGCCGTTGAGGGCCGCCGCCTTCTCCCGCCGGCCATGGGTCCTCAAAATGGCGGCCCCGGCGGCCCTTAATCCCTAGGATTGGCGCCTTCTTGGGGGTTCGGCTCCGCTGGTGGTTGTGCTTGCCTGCTCTCGTCTACACGTCCGCACTACGGACACTTCCTGGTGTGAGGACTCTCCGGTGGACACCCCGGTGTTGGGTGTGGTGTGTGGCAGCCGCCGGGAGCGGCCCGGCTTCCGGGCGACCGAGGCCCGGCCTGCTGCTCCTGTGGGCCCAAATCCGAACTCCACCGGAGCGGGCCTGCGGCCGTTTGCGGACCGCCGAGCCTCGACTGCCACTGTCGGGCAGAGGCGCAGGGAGCGGTGCTCTCCTCAGACTGCCTCCGGTGCTTTCCCTCCGGCCTAGCGCTGGTTGCGCTGTCTGGCGGGCCGGTGGGGTGAGGCCTTCCCTGGCTGCCGTCTGCGGCCCAGGCGCCAACCATCACTGCATCTCGCGGGGGGTGCAGCCCTTGAGCCCCCCTGAGGCCTGCCGGGGCTGAGAACATCCTCCTTCCAGTCTGCTTCGATCTCCGCCTGCCGCGCCGTATCAACGAAGGCGCCCGAGCCTCGTGGGTGACTGCAGGCCTTGGACCGCCGGTGAGTGGGGCCGGGGATCGGCCACAGTGGCGGGTGGCGTGGGGACATTGGCATTCCCGCACCCCCGTGCCGCATTTCTTCTCTGGGGGTCCTCTGTGTTAGTTGACCGGTGGGGTGCACTGGTTCTGCCTGGCTTCTTCTACCCCGGCTGTCTCGCCCTATCTCACCTGCTGCATCAGACCAGCATTGGGGCAGCGACCTCCTCTTTGTTGCGGGGCCTCTGGGGGCGCCGTGTCCTTGGTGGTGGCCTCGGGCCTTGCCCTGTCGGGGGTGCCGGGGATCGGCCACTGTGTGGGGTGGCAGGCGGAGTGGTGGCATCGCCACCCCAGCCCCCCTCCTGTGCCACACTTCACCTCTGGGGGTGCCTCCTATGCCCGGCCCGTGGGGTGCACTGCACCTGCCTGGCCTCTCCCGGCTCACTTCATCCCCCCTGATCGCTCTGGACCAGCACGAGGGCGACGGTCTCCTCTTGCCGCTGGACCGGCCAGCCCTCGGGTGTCTGGACTCCCTGGTGGCCTTGGGCGCTCGACTGCCGGTGCGTGGGGCTGGGGTTCGGCCACCGTGTCGGACGGCGTGGTGGTAGCGACACCGCCGCCCCCCCTCCTTCTTGCTGTCCCCTCCACCTCCTGGCACCACGGTTTCTTTTGGAGGTGCCTCTCTGCGTTTGCTGGGTTGTGGGGTGTGTTGGCCCTCTTGGCCTCTCTGGCTCCGGCAGCCTACGTCCTGAGTCGGAGTCCTCCCTGCCCTCTGGCATCTCCCCACTCTCCCGGCTGTCCCGGATTGCGGCCCTGGACGAGGGGCTGGTCTGGGCCTTACCCGGGGGTGCCCGGACCAGAGTATCGATAGTCTGGGTGCTAGTCTCCTCTTGCCGCTGGACCCCTGGCCTCATCTCCTGGTCCGCACCAAAGACTTTCTCCACCGGTGAAGATGGGTAGAGTCCGCACCATGCTGGCGGCCGCTCCGCCAACCCAGACCATGAAGGACCACTACACCACCAGCGAACGGGACCCTGGAGGGGGGGCATCTGCGTCCCCCACTCTCGCTGGAGGAAACCTGTCCATCATCCTGCAGGCCATTGGAGCCTCCCAGGCCTCAGTTGAAAGCAAGATTGGTGAGGTGCGGGTTGGCGTGACCCTCATTCGTCAGGACCTCCACAACGCCACGGCCCAGATTACGGAGGCGGAGTCGCGCATTTCCACAGCGGAGGACGACATAAGCCAACTCAAGACCCAGGTGGCTCAGCTTCAGAACCGGACTTCCGAACTCCATCGCCGGGTTGAAGACGCCGAAAATAGGTCACGGAGGAACAGCCTGCGCCTTGTCGGATTACCTGAGGGGGCCGAACAGGGCCGAGCGGACACATTCATGGAGTCCTGGGTGCGATCCTGGATGCCCAAGGTTTGCGGTCGAGCGTGCCCACTGCTCCCTGGCTCCCTGACCTCTACCCGGGGCCTCGCCGCGGCCCATCATCATGAGGATCTTCAATTTTCGAGACAGAGACGCTATCCTCAAGGCGGTAAGGTTGCAGGATCCACTGACTTTTCAAAACAACAAAATGATGGTGTTCCCCGACTCTACCAGGGAGGTGCAGGCCCAACGGCGCACCAACGATGATGTTAAACAGAAACTTGGTGGCCTGGGTCTCCGGTATGGCCTCCTCTTCCCGGCCCGCCTCTGGGTCATCTTCCAGGACAAGACCCTTTTCTTCGATACCCCCCAAGAGGCCTGGACCTGGCTCACGGAGAAGCGCCCTCTTCGTGGTCAACCTGCCTCCCCTCCAGGCCGCAGCAGCCCTCGGCACTCCCAACCACCCTCTCCTAAACCTCAGAGACGCCACACTCGCTCCCGCAGGAAGAACGATCGGCGAGGAGGGGCCTTGCTATCCCCGGTGGCGAGGTCTCAGAAGCCCCCTCTACCTCCTCAGGGCCCGGGACCTCTTAGCCTGCCCGGATCCTTGGTGGACTTGGGCCAAATCCAGGACCCGTCCGCAACGCTGCGGCCCTCCGTGTCCGATCGGACCTTTCCCGGAGCCCCGTGCTTCACTGATCCGCAGAGGATGATGCTGACTGACTCCTGAGGCCCAACAGAGTGGGGTCCACGTCTGTTCTTTATTGTTAATTGCAACTGTTAACCTTGATGCATCCATATGTATGGGGGGGTCCACCTCCGCCAAGACTCTGCTTGACTCGCTGGTTTGTTGGGTACCCTGAGTAATTTGTGTTCGCTTCTTGGGGCCCTCTTTGCCATGCTCACGTCCTGCTAAGCATTTTAGCTTAACACCTTGACTTTTCATACTGTTGTTTTAGGTGTTTTCTATACAGGGCGACAGATGCTTCATGTTTGAAACTGTAGGGTGGACGGAGTTGGGGGGCGAGGGAGGGTGGGTAGACCGTTGTCTCCCGATGGTTTATTGTTATCGGCCACTTACGAGCCGCTGCTTCTTGTTTTCCTTGGTAGCCTTTTCTGCACACACGCCACCGACATTGACAGGAGCCTTACCAGACCACACGGACTTCACTCTCAGGCCCTGCTTGGAGTAGGGACGAGGGAGCGAGGGGGTGTGGGTGGGGGGACACCATGTTGTCTCCTGCATGGTTATTGTTTTCGGCCGCCTACGGGCCGCTATCTCTTGTTCTTCTTTAAACCTCCCGAGCACCCGGGATTCCGGCGAGGGCATGGGCCTTTCCATGCCATATGGATTTCCTCCCCACATTCCAGCCAGAGATCGCTATCTCCCTTAGAGCCCGGATGCCCCCCACGCGGCCCCTTAGATGCACTGCCCGTCCCAATGTTGTCCGTCATGGGTAGACCCCTCCACATCCTGTCCTGGAACGTCAATGGCCTACTAGACCGCATTAAGCGCACTGCTGTCCTCCGCAGCACCCAACGCCAAGCCCCTGACATCCTCTTCCTGCAAGAGACGCACCTGATGGGCACCCACTGTCCCTTCCTCG
The DNA here is from genome assembly GCF_964204655.1 of Triturus cristatus. Classification (NCBI taxonomy): domain Eukaryota; kingdom Metazoa; phylum Chordata; class Amphibia; order Caudata; family Salamandridae; genus Triturus; species Triturus cristatus. The sequence goes on along the minus strand of NC_140583.1, from coordinate 794,688,222 downwards.
CCCGCTATGGGTTCGACAGGGTCTGGCATTCCGGCTTCTCACGGGACTCACGGGGGTGGCCGTACTAATTCGTAAAGGCCTTCCCTTTTCCTTGACATGGGCTGAGACGGACACACAAGGCCGCTACGTGGCCCTGACCGGCAAGATCGAGGGGCACCTTATTAATCTCCTGAGTGTATATGTTCCTCCTGCCACACTGCCCTCTACTGTTCAACACCTCACAAGCGTTTTCTCCTCCTTCCCGCCGGGGCTGGCGGTCATCGGGGCGATTTTAACACTGTTATGTATCCACCGTGCGACACGTCCGGCGCTCCCTCTGCGTCCCGTCTAACTTCCGCTAAGCGAGTCTCTGATTGGTCCTCTGCTCTGGGTCTCTGCGATGCTTGCAGGATGTGGAATCCCCGCCGGGACCAATACACCCACACCACTGCGGCCCACCACACCCACTCCCGTATCGATCTGTTCCTGGTGCCGGCCACCGACTGCCAATTGGTGTCGGGGCTGATATTCTACCCCGGGGCATCTCGGATCACTCCCCTGTCTCCCTCCGACTCGGGACTCATCCCGACAGCGTCCGTACGACCTGGCGTATGAACGCTTGGTTCCTGCAAGACGAGGACTTTGTTGCCTCCCTGAGCTGTGGCAATACTTCCTGATCAACACGGGATCGGTCGCCTCGCCGGCTACGTTGTGGGAGGCTGGCAAGGCTACTATGCGGGGAGTGGCTAGAGGTTTGGTTCATGCACGGCGCGCTGCTCAGGCCCCCCGCCTTGAAAAGCTGGAGGCCCGCGCTGAACTGTTGGAGGCGGCCCAAGCCACTGCTGCTAGTCCTGACTCCACCCGGCAACTTGCTTTACTCCGCAAGGAAATTTGTCATGTTTCCTTGGACTCTGCTAAAATGCTTTGGCATTCCTCCATGGCATGCGTGTATGGCTGGGGTGATAAAAACGGCAAATTGCTCCATAACTTAATCTCGTACCCCAAGGCGGACCGCGTCATCCCGAAGGTTTGCGATGCAGTTGGCTGTCACCATTCCACCTCGCGGGCCATTGCTCAAGCCTTTGCAGGGTACTATGCCAATCTGTACGCCACCAGGCCTCCCGCGGATTCTTTGGCTGCGGTGCTGTCGGAGACTGGGACCCAACTACCCCGCCTCCCCCGCAACGTTTCCGAGACCCTGGATCTCCCCCTTTCCCCCGGAAGAGATACAAGGGGCCAGGACGCCTGGGCCGAATGGCTACCCGCAAGAATACTATGCAACCTACCGCAAACTACTGGTCCGCACCTGGTGGCGCTGTTCCAACACGTGGTGGACACGGGTCTTTTTCTCCCGAAACGGACGTGGCCACCATTGTGGTCCTCCCTTGCCTGTGCGGACTACCGCCCCATTTCCCTCATCAACACCGAGATGGAAATCTTTGCTACTGTACTGGCCCAGCGGAGCCACCCCCACTTAAACATCTTAGTCCACCCGGACCAGAGTGGTTTTATGCCCGCCCGAGGCGCTCGGCACTGCATTCGTCGCCTCCATCTCGCCCTTTCGCACCGCCACCGCCTCCCCCCGTACCTGGCCTTGCTTCTCATCGATTTTGAGAAAGCGTTTGACACGGTTGCTTGGGGTTACTTGGAGGACGTGATGGAACTGATGGGGTTCGGCCTTCCATTCCGGCGCCTCTTCCGTGTCCTTTACTCCAGTCCTTCGGCGAGGGTCTTAATCAACGGGGTGCTCTCAGAGAAATTTCCCATCCAGAGGGACGCTCGCCTGGGATGCCCACTCTCGCCACTCTTGTTCGCGCTGGCAATGGAGCCCTTGGCCTCTCTTATACGCCAAGACTCCGGCATCCGTGGGTGGGCTTGGGACCCTTTTCGGGTTTTCAAGATTGCCCTTTACGCCAACAACGTTCTCCTTTTTCTGACGGACCCTGAGAGCTCCGGCCCGCGATGTCTGGCGGTCCTCTCTGCCTTTGAACGGGTCTCGGGCCTGCGGCTCAATCCGGCGAAGTCCACCCTGGTGCCTCTCCACCCATCACGGACTGCTTCAACTGGCAGACGAACATTCCTCTGCGCAGGCTGTCCTTCAAATATCTGGGTGTGTGGTCCGCACTACTCCCGGAACTCGAATGGGCCTTGAATATTACGCCCCTTGTCAACAAGACAAAAGCAGACCTTCGGAAGTGGCAGTTCCTCCCTCTCAACCCCATGGGCAGGAGTGCCCTCTTTAAAATGATGGTTCTCCCCCCGTTTCTTGTATATTTTACAAAACTTCTCCCTTAATCTTCCGGGGAGCTGGTTCTGTGAAATTGATGGTATCCTCACCCGGTTTCTCTGGGGAGGCGGGAAACCGCGAATGTCCTTGGTGCATTGCCGTATACCTGCCTACGACGGGGGCATGCGAGTTACCAACCTCCACCTTTACTATCTAGCCACGAGACTCCTCGTGGTTCATGATTGGTTCGCAGGCGGCTGGCCTGACCCGGCGTACCAGGTGGAACTTCGCTCGATGGACTTCCCACAACTCCAGGCTTATATATATGGAGCCCCCATACCCCAGGATCTCCCCCCAGTCACCAGGACAGTTCTCTTGGCTTGGAGCACGGCATTGCGCCACACGAAGTTGGACCGGAAACTCACTAGACAGATGCCTCTGTTGTGTGGTGCACGGCTGCGTGAGGCCTCGTCCCTTTCAGACTTTCATTGATGGGACAGCATCGGGATCTCGCTTCTTGGGGATATCTGGGTGGGAGACCACATCAGAACCTTCGCGGACTTGCAGCAGCGCTACTCGCACCACCCCTCTCAATTCTACAAATACTTACAACTTAGACATGCGCTCCGCGTACACATTCCATCTCCCACCTCCTTCCCAGAATTCAGTCCTCTAGAAGCCCAGGTGATGATGGGGAATTTGGGTAGAGGGGGGGTGTCTCGGATCTACCGCTCCTTGGTGAATAATGGCCCCGCATCTCTAGACTCGCTGTGTGCCCGCTGGGAGGGGTGGCTGGGCCCCTTGGAGGATGCATATTGGAGGGATGCCCTCATGGCCCCCAAAACACTGACGACCTCCTCCGAGCTGAGGTTAGTTCAACCTTATTACTTACACGTGGCGTACCTCAAACCTGCGCGTCTTTACAGCGCCCGATTGCGGTCCTCCCCGAATTGCGCACGATGTGATCACGCTCCTGCAGACTTCTACCACATGGTTTGGCGGTGTCCGGCCCTGGCGGCCTTCTGGACGGGGGTGGAGCTGGAACTTACACTGGCTCTGGGATGGAGAGTCCCACAGGACCCGGTGCACTTGCTCCTGGAGGTGTTCGATGGCCTAGATGGTTCCCAAGCAGATAAGCGCTTCCTCGGAACGGCAGTGGCGGTGGCAAAGCGAGACATTACGATACTCTGGTCTCAGGCCAAGCCTCCTAGCGTAAGGAAATGGAAACGGGGGGTTGACTGGTGTGGGACTCAAGAGGAATCCCTCTTTGAAGCCCGTGGTTGTCCTGAACTTTTCAAGAAGGTGTGGGGCAAATGGTTCAATCAATTCTCCTAAAGGGGTCGCGGGTGTGTAGGCTCATTGTCATCTACGGGCATTATTATACCCTGCAGTATGCCTTATGCAGCTCTGTCTCCATTCGTGTGGCTGTAAACAATCGTCATAATGTGTTTGACTTTGCTACCAATGTATTGGTGTGATTTAAATCCAATAAACTTGATTATCAAAAACAAATCTTCAAATTGCAAGTTTCTATTGCCATTTTCAGCTGCATACTGGAGAACGTAGTCATAACATTACTAGACAGTGTCTTGGGGGGGGGAGGGGGTTCTTTTTTTTTACAACACACTTTATTGATTTTGCTTTTAAACCATCACAGCCATTAATACATTTCACATTACTTTTGTAAGAATGCATATTAATATGCATTTGTTGCTGTCAGTACTTGACAGTTGATGTTATACACTCGGCTTGCATATCTAAAGCCTTCCATTCACTATTCTAAATTTGGTTTCAGACAAACATTTGGTATTGAAATACATTACACATGAGTTATGTTAACAACTCAACCCTCCACCCCCTTTTCCCCTGGCTCTGTTCGGCTTACGCACTATTATGCTATTTTGTCCCGTTCATCTTTATGCTACCTGTGTAGTGTTATTGTATTGACTCTATGGCCGCGCCTCCGGTCTGTACTTGTGCTCAGTTCGGCTGCATGGTGATATATCTATGTACACCTTCTATCCAATGCCTGTGGGCAAGGTATCAATATCTAGAGCTTTGATGGCCTCTAACATTAGATCCCACTCCATAGAGATCTGATTTTTCTGCATGCCACGGGCCTCTCTACCCGCCTAATGACCGCGCTTTCTGCTCCGCCCCACCGCACCATTTCACTGTGCCAATTGTGCACTGTTGGGGGTTTCTTTGATTTCCATCTCATTGTTATGGAGCGCTTTGCGAGCAGTAAAGCTAGATATAGAAAGCGGAGTTGTACCTTATTTGACTTGGAGCATCTATGAAGCACCACTATGCACCTTTCGACTGTTACGTTTATTTGGAGATTGGTTACCGTTTCCTTGCTGTGTGTTACTTCCGCCCAATAGACATTAAGACTTGGGCAGGACCATAACATGTGGACAATGTCGGCTCCTGCTGCTTTGCATCGAGGGCAATAGTGCTGTGTATTTGGGAACATATACTGCAAGCGGTGTGGTCTTATGTAAAATCATGTATTGTATCATTCTAACTTTTGCATTCTTCAACACTTTCTTGGGATATTCTATGATACCAGCTCACTTCTTGTCAGAGAATTCCTTCTCGATGTCTTTTGACCATTTGTAGCGAAGTTTGGTAAGGGATTTCTCAGCGTGTGCCCGGGTTTCTATATACAGCCTTTTTATTAGATGGCGCCCTTCTCCCATCAAGTACATTGCCTGCACTAATTCATGTGTTGGGGGCTCTTCCCTAGTGGGAGCCCAGTACTTCTTAACATACCGTAGTATGGCGGCATGTGTCATATATAAATTATCTCTACCCTGTTCTCCCGTGTGAAATTCTCACAGGAAATTCCCATATGTGTGTTATTGTTAAAGATTGCGCCTACCATTTCCACCCCTCCTTCGGACCAGGTGAGGATGGTATGTCTTGTGTTCTGCCCATTCGGTGTTGGGAGTCCTATGGGGGGGATTTTATTAGCATATGGGAGTCACTGGCTCGTGTATTGTAGTACTTTTTTCCAGTATGAAAGGGCATTACGTAATAGTGCCGGTGCATATCGAGGGATCTTGCTCCGTGGCAGGAGTTGTGTAAGGCACCTAGGTTTATCTCTCGCACGGTGTATCCTATTTCCTGTAAGTTACGGCCATCAATCCAGTAGGACAGCCACTGGCTCGCATAACAATATGCACAGAGGTCTGGTGCTCCCAGCCCACCCCTACTGGTCTCTAGTTACAACTTATTGAGTTCCACCCGTCTTTGACCATTGCCCCTGATCAATTCCGATAGTATCGTGTCTAGTGTTTTAAAAAGGGGGGTAGGTACCAGCCCTGGCAGATTAGTGAAGAAGTATAGGAGCAGTGGAAGAACCACCATTTTGATTATATGGCTATGCAGCCCATCACGGAAAGTAGTAGCGCGGTCCAGAAGGCCACCTGGGAGCAGATCGCTCTAATCGCTCTTGTCAGGTTGCCCTCTATTAGGTCTTGTTGTGACCTGTAAATCTGGATGCCTCGGTACTTGAACGTGTGATGTACTACTGATAGGGTATATTGGCCAAATCGAGTCGTATCTGGGCGGTCGCCTGTGCGAAAAAAGGTGTGTCACTTTGTCTAATTTATGGCGAGTCCTGACATGCACTCAAATTGTGAAAATACACTTGATATCGGTTTCAGTGTGTCGCTCAGATCGCGGGCATATATTATTAAATCATCCGCATAAACTGCTATCATGTGTGTGGAGCTGCCTAGTTGGATTCCCTTTTGTCCCGCCTCTTTTCTCAGTTTAATGGCCAATGGTTCCAGGGCTAACACAAATAATAGAGGCAACAGGGGGCAGCCTGGCTGTGTGCCTCTGCCCACTGGGTATGTGCGGGATATGTGGCTCCGGTGCGGACTCTGGCTGTGGGGGCCGCATACAAGAGCTGTATCCACTGTATATATTCTGGTGGTATGCCAAATTTCTCAATGGCCTTTAACATATAGTACCACTTTACTGTATCAAATGCTTGTCATAGATCAAGTGTGACACAACCTGCATTTGTGTACTGTATTGGGGTGGGGTCCATTACGTGGTATAGTCTCCTGATATTGAGTGACGTGTTGCGTGCTGGCACAAAACTAAACTGGTCTATGTGGACTCTTTTGTTCAGGTACGATAGTAGCCGGCGTGCCAAAATTTTACTCAATATCTTGCATTCTGTGGCTAGAGGGATAGTGGGCGGTACCCTGTGATATCCGTTGCGACTCGCCCCAGCTTGGGGAGTGAAACCACCAGTGCCTGCATGGTGGTGTGGGGCAGATGGCCTTCTTCTAGCACCGTTTTGTATAGCTGCTCCAGCTGAGGGACTATTGCCTCATAAAACGTGTTAAAGAACTCAATTGGTAAGCCGTCAATGCCTGGTGCCGTGCTGGGTGGTAGTTCTGTTATGGCCGCTTTGATTTCTGCTTTCGTGATAGGGCCTGCCAACTCTTCTTGGGCTTCTCCACTAAGTTGGGGGTATGTCAGACCATCTAAAAAGGCATCTATAGGCTTGTTTGCCGTGTGTGTGGGTGCGCTGTAGGGCTTCGTAATAAGCGCAAAAGGCTTAATTAATTCCTTGTTGGTTGCGTGTAGTTACCCCGCCCGTGGTGATTATTTCATGTATAGCAACGGGTGTCGGTGCATCCTTTAATATCCTTGCAAGGAGCGCGCCTGATTTGTTTGCCTCCGTGTGTTTGATCTGGGTGTATGACCTGTAGTCTATCTCTCTAAGATGCTCTAGTAATGCAGCATGTTGTATACGTGCTTCCTGCAATGCCGCTGCTTTTGGTGGGTCCCTTGCTGCTACCTGCTCTAGTGCATTCATGCTATTTTCTACTGTTTTAGGCTATTGTGTATCTCCTGTCTTGCCCCCGCAACCATGCTAATTGCTGTCTCTCTTATGACTGTTTTAAATGCATCCCATTCCACTAGTTTCGAGGAAGCAGTATTCATGTTTTCGGCAAAATAATTGGTAATGGCGACTGATCGAGTACTGCAGAAAACGGTATCTTCCAGCAGTTGTGGCCATAATTTCCAGGTAGGGACCGGGGTGGGAATTCTACCCCATGTAATAGATATTTCTAATGGGTTGTGATCTGAAAAGCTCTTCCCTAAATAAGTGGCATGTGTCACTTGTGTAGTGATGGGGAGGGAGCATAATATTCTTTCGATTCGCATGTGCAATTGGGTATAGGAGAAAAATGAGTATTCTTCACTAGTTGGGTTCTTTGTACGCCATGCATCCCCTAGTACCCAGCCATCTGCCCATCTACACAGCGCCTCCGCCTACTTAATAGCTCCTGCGCCTCTGAGTGGGGGGTATGAATGATCTATTCGGACATCCATGACTGCATTACAGTCTCCGCCTATGATGCATGGGTGCTCAACCCACTCTGCTAGTATTGTGTTCAGTATTGTGTTCAGGCTTGTGAAAAATGTATCCTGCTCATAGTTCAGGGCATATATACTGCCCATTACTATATGTGCGCCGTCTAGAATCTAGCATGCCATGCAGTAATATAGATCTGCCCTGGGGATCTATGCGTTGTGCCAGTATCTCAAATGGGACCTCATGCCTGATCCAGATCGCCACCCCCTCTGGCAAAGGCTGAGTATGATGTGTTAAAAACTTGCCCCCTCCATTTCTTTTGTAGTATCACGGCTTCACAATCCGTGAGGTGGGTTTTCTGTAACAGCACTCTCTGTGCCTTCCATCTATTTAGTTGTGCGTGTATTCTGTGGCGCTTATGCACTGAGCTCAACCCTCGCACGTTCCAGGTTACAATTTTATATGAACCCTGCATATATTAGGGATGAAATTTTTATATTGTGTGCCTATTTTAGGTGCCCAGACTGGTAGTGTGAGACAAGTGAAACAGTGTAAGCCAGAATCCCGTAACTCCCCTATAACCTTGAATATTAAGTCCAGCCTCTTAACTGTGCTGGTCCAAACCATTAACAGAACTGTGTTAAGAGTTATACAATTGTATGTTATTGCACTAGGGGCGTGGGGGGGTGTCACTTATGCCTAGCGTGTTGGTTTCGGGCAACATGTGGGCTCTACAGTGTCCGGACCATTTACTTGCTTTAATACTTTACCCCTGCAGCTAGGTAAGGATACTTGCACCGTATGCAGCAGGTAACGCTTTCCTTGCTGCATACATTCTTCAGGCAGTTCTAGGCCTCTCAGTCTGAGGCGTTACTATGGGAAACAAAGAAATACTGTTCTCAGCGTCTGAATGTGCAGTTTTATCTTCTGATGAGTCAGATACTGCCTGAGGGTCACCTTCTCTGAATGTAGTTGCTGTTGCCAATGCCTCTTCTCTGCTCCTCCGGGCTTGTGCCAATGTTGGTTTGTTCACCTGCGGTTTGTGAGTGAGTTTCGTATTGCGTTGAGATCGTCTTCCTGCCGTCCTCCTGGGGCTTTGCAGCGTACTTTGCGATGAAGCACCAGATGTCGTGGGAGGGTACATGACCTCCAGCCGTTCTTCTGGGCTTTCAAAGAAATAGTTTTTTTGCTTCTGTATGATCTTCAGGCGGGTAGGGATTAAAAGTGCATACTTAAGATCCAGAGCTCTGTGCTTTTTCTTGACTGGTTGGTATGCGGACCTACGCCATTAGACTAGGATTGTATAGTCTGGGTGTAACGATATTTGTTGATTCTCGTATTGTATCAAAGATTTTGCCTTGCCTTTTGTAGTAGGAGGTCCCGATCACGGAAATTGAGAATCCGTGCTATCAGGGGCCATGGTGGAGCTCCAGCAGTCGATCTGCCTGTAGATATTCTGTGTGTTCTTTCTACACAGAAGAAATCTGACAGGCCCTCCGGGGCTACGTAGTCGCAAAACCTCTGTTCAACAAATCTGGTGGTGTTAAGGCCCTCACTGCCCACCGGGAGCCCATTAATACGAACATTATTTTTCCTTGTTCTCCCTTCCGCATCCTCTGCTCTGTCTTACAGGCCCGCCACCTGTTTTTGAAGTTGCTGTATTTGTGCTGCTTGCTCCATTTGTTGCGGCTGCATTTCTGTTACTGCTGCTTTGTTTGCCTGCACCGTTGCTGCCAACTTGGCATGGTCCGCTTTTAGGAGAGTGAGTCCCATAGTTAACGTGCATATTTGTTGCTCTATGGCCTTACGAGATTCTCTGACCTCCTGTAGTATTAAGTCCAGTTTGTCTGGGGTTGTCTCCATGTATGTGGGTGGGATGCAGCTCAGCAAAAGGGGTTGGGTGGGTTGCTCTGCTTCCTCTATTTGTTGTGTGCTGGGATTGGACGGATCCGGTGATTTCTCTTTAGGGCGCCCCATGGTGTCTAGTGAATGCCCGCAACTGTGCTTTGTGTCCTTCACCACCGGCAGTACAAATCGGATTTAGCGCAGTTTGTGCTTTGGACCCCTCCACCTCTGCTGCACAGTGAGTATTCTTGGTGACTCCTCCTACGTTACCCCTCCCCACGCCGCAGCCACTTCTTGCACAGGCAGGGGGCTTTAGTCGTTAGCTCTTGGCCTTTGTGCTGTTCTTGCAGCTCAGCTCTTGCCCAATTGTTGCCTCTTGTAGGGACTGAGCTTCAACCTGGGTCCTCCCAGCCTCACCCCTCTCACTCTCCTGCCACACCAGAGCCCGCAAAGGGTTGTTGACCTGGAGGGGTTGGTGCGTAGTTTTGTGTGGCTAATCTTGTGCTTCAGTTACAGTCACTAGGGATTGCTTTGGGTTACTCCGTGCCAGCTCCCAAAGCATTGGGCAGCCTCCTTACTCTGAGCTATTCATGAAGCTGTCCGGGAGCCACGCACCTTGATCCTGCCCACTAGTTCCAACAAATCAAGGGAGGACTGAGGGCCCTGTCTTTCTGCTAGGCGATCTGTGCTGCGGTATCGCCTGTATGGTCCTCACCTGGACTGGTCGCCACTTGTTAGTCACCTCATTGGTTCCGGGCTGCTGTTGAAGGCTCCGCCGGCCCTGAATGTAAATGTGGCATGCCTTTTCGCCCACTTCTTAAGGCTTGATGCACTGGGTAGCCCCTCCTTTACCCTGCTCACTCCTATCGGACCCTGTGTCCTTAATGTTATTGTTGGCACTAGGATCGGTTCCCTGTCCGAGTCATTGCCTGTGTCAGCAACCACGTTTGTGCAGGGTTCAGCACGCCGCTGTGGCTCGCTGCTCCGCTTCAGCTCTGGTCCAACACAGCGCCGGCTGCACAGATCTCACGGCCAAAGTGTACCTTGGGTCCGCCTGTGGTCCGCGTCCTTAGTTCCTCCAAGGAGGTCCCAGTGGGCCGAGGACCCCCAGATGTTGCCGCCAGCAAGGCAGGATGACACGCAGAGGTTGGCGCTCGTCTCCGCTATTAGTCCAAAGTCTAGGTCCCAGTCCACATCCAGGTCTCTGGCCGCGTGCGCCACTCTCCACCTCGGCCCCAGGCGGGACGGAGGGATTCTAGCAGTATTCGCCTGTGGCTTAACCTCCGCATCTCGTTCAAGGAGGCCACGCCTGTCGCACCTCAGCAGGCACTCCACCGCTTGAATCGGCAGGCCGTCCGCTGCATAGGCTGCGCCTCTGGATCCAGGCTCCGGTGAGTTGTTCACTATCTTTAAATCAAGCCAGCCTGTTTCCGGTTACTGCTGCCCGCTGCTGGCTGCGATGAGCCCCAGGCGCTGGTGATTTAGCAGGATCAGTGGTCAGGGCTCGGAGCTCCACTTAACTGTGTCCGCCATGTTTGGCAGTTAGCCACGCCCCCGACCTTGGGGAGTTTGAAAATTAAGTGAGATACTGAATGAATGAATGAATTTAATAATATTTATATAGCGCAATAGCTGCACATCAAAGGCATCTTATGGAAGTTAGACACCGTCCAGTCAATTTAGGCAGAGTGAAATAAGTAAGTATTCTGCTGTATTTTTAATACTTGATTCAGAACAAATGGCTCCAAGAGAAAGAGGCAGTTTATTCCAGAGTCTGGGAGCAAGGAGTGAGAAAGAATGTCCTCCTTTTCTGAATCTACAAACCTTAGGGACTTTTGCCATGAGCGTGTTTGAAGATCAAAGTGATTTGTTTGGATGATAATGGGTGAGTCCATCCCTTAGATATTCAGGGCCTAGCTTGTTGAATTCTCTATATGTTAACATCAGGCACTTGAGAAGGATTTGCTTTTGCACTGGCAAACAATGCAACTTCTTTATATGAGGATTAATTGATTGCGGGCGTGGAGTATTAAGTCACCTGGCTGCCGCATTCTACGCCGCCTGAATCTGACAAACCAGGCCAAAAGGTAGGTCTAAGTATAAAGCATTGGCATAATCCAGCCTAGCCTTGGTCAGTGAGTGGTCAATAGTCTTGTGGATAAGTCTGAGACAATCTTCAAGATTTGTTTCAGCGACAATAATAGTGCAAAGCATGTAGCAGTCAATGTCACTACTTGTGGCCGAAAAGACCATTCTTTATTCAATTTGATACTTACTTTCCTTCCAGTGGTGGTTGGGATAGGCTACCCAGTTCTTCTGAAGGCATCCAGTTCCTGCTCTTAGGCCTGTGTAGTTCAGTCAATAAGGGTAGGTCCCCAGATATTGCCCATGATCCCTTAGATCACACTTTTACCCAGATCAAGAGAGACAAGAGCAGGAAAAAGACGCAAAGAGGAAGGGAAAGATAGCAAAATAGTGATAAAGGAAGTAAGCAGAGATTAAAAAGATCACACCAGTGTGAGTTAAAAAGACAGAATAGGGTGGTGGAAGAAAGGGGTAAGAATGGAGTCAAGAATAGGCAACCTTGGTATTCAAAAACCATGACTTTTAGCAGTGCTGACTGGTCTGCTAATGACAATTTTGGGAGTCTGCATAATTATTGTTCTACAAATTAAGCGCTGGATAGACCTGACCTGTGGCTCACGTTTCCCGTCTTCCATTAGCTTTTCATGAGTAAAGGCCAGACTTATCTCTACGTCCTGCTACAGTCCTACCAATCTTTTACAGTGCTTCTGAGGCAGCATCTCTTCAATTACATATCTGACCATTTCACATCTGAGGCCATACATTTAGACACACTCTGTCCTTTAAGGTCCAATTTGAATCCTCTTTAAAAGTGTCCTCTCGCATCAACAAGTTTATGAAGCACTCTCCACAGTTGCGTCTCACTGAAAACTTCAGGAGTAGACCAGAGGCTGACTAACGCACTTACCCAGTTCTTGTTTCCAAAAACTAAACGTCTAGGGCCACATTCCTTAGAACAAAAAAATACAAGATAAAGTCACAGATGTTCTTGTACAATACATGTGTAAGTCATTATCACCTCGAATCTTTTCCAGGCAGGTAATCATGACCTCACTGCTTTTCTAGATAAAATAAATGATTCATTAGATTCTAGTCTCCTCCAACACACAAAGAGCGACCTAGAAATCATGGACTTCTCTAGAGCGCAGACAGCCATGCTGTTTGGCCCTGAGCTCTTTTAGAGGAGCTGGACAATTCATGATCTCATTTAAAGGCAAGTCGTGAAATTGCGGTATTTTCTAGAGCACACACAGATAAGTCATTTGGTCCAGGATTCATCTAGAAGACACAGACAAGTCATGGACTCTTGAAACACAAAGACAAGTCGTGAAATTGTGGGCTTCTCTCGAAAACACAGTCAGATCTTGGTGTCGTTGAATCCTTAGGGCACAAGAAGCCGCAGAATCTTCTAGTCTAGACCGTGTATGCAAATGGATTTCCTATAAAATAAGCCCCACTCTTAAAATGAAGTCACGCTAAACTCTGTGCTCAGTGATACTTTGTCAAAGTTCAAAACCCAACTGTATTTACAAGCTGTTTATGGGAAAATCTACGGGTTGAAGCTTTGCAACGGGAAAAATATGTTTTCATTATTTTATATTCCATGGCACCAGTAGTGGTTTGGACTCGCTCAAATGAACGTGGTTTTCTTTGGCCTTATTTTCTAGACCACATCTTGGTGTTTAGCCACTTTCAATCTAGAGGGATGGCCAAGTTCTTGGTATGGTGTCCCTAACTGAACATGCTCGCCCACGCAACTCTACAAATGTTCCCATAGACTAAGTAAATGAGGCTGAGCCATGGCAGTTTCGAGCCCAGCACTTGTGTGCATCAAATGAAAACATGTCAAAAACAGAATTACATTCTGATATCAGATTAAGTAATTCAAAGAAAACATTTGCAATGTTATATAGTCAGTGCCCCTTTGAGCTCATAGGGCCGAGCACTTTCTGAGTGTTAAAAGTGGAAAATTAACATGCTGAAAGGGGGACTAGCTGGAATTCTGCACATTTTGGCTGATTTGCCTTAAATTGAGTATTTACATGATTTGTACACTTAAAAAAGTATGACGCATTCATGCAGAGAATCCTCTGACAACTTCTTCAGAGATTGTTTACATAGTGGAAAAGAAACACATTAAGCTAAAATTTGCTAATTTAGTAAACTTCATGATGAGAAAATAAGAATGACCCTTCGGAAGTGACCTTTGACAATGGGATCCCAAAACCATGGGCAAATCTTTAGAATTGCCAATTATATAATTACCCAGGACATATGAAGGAGCCATGGGAGCCACGTTTATCAAAATACTGGTCGAGCCGATACCACATCACATGAGCTCCATTGAACTCCAATGTCATGTGACCCCCTTCTTTCCCTTCTACCCCCCCCCCCCCCCCCGTCCTTACCGTGGGATGCCCTGACCCTTGGGACTGGTTGACACACCAGATATCTGAACCACGCACTAAGCCACAAGGCTTGAACTGCACAAACCAAGAAAGTTGGACATCCAAGTTGCCTTAGCCTAATCTGAGGGATGAGAGGAAAGCATTAAAATATGTAGGGGACTTACTAGCCAAGACAATGTGCAGAGCGTTTGTCACACGAAAATGTACCAGAAACATATCTACCTTTCATTTGAATAGGAAGGGGTTTTGTTTCTATTGAAAGCCGAGGTGCAAACATCGCTAGCTATCTATCGTATGCTTGTTTATATCTGTACAAAATATAATGTACCTTAACATATATACAAAAACATCTTCATGCCTAGCGTATTTTTTTGTTGCAAAGCAGCAGGATTACACGAAACATAAGACTACTTTAAAAAATAAATGACGCATGCAGCAGTTCTGCCTGTTCAGTCACATATAATAAAACAGGCAACAATGAATCCAAAGATTGCGTCAACAAGCTGTGTGCTCTCGTGGTATCATTCTTTGTAGACGACGCTCATCAAATAAATAGCTTTCAAGATGTATCCTATGAAATGCCTGTATTTGGGATACATGTGTGCGCATGTGGGTGTGCCGTTCCTTTATATGTGTGAAATATAAAGATGGGAACTATGTAACATGAGTGCAGTCAAGGGCGCACAGGGTAAGTGGAAATGTTGATATTGCGCATAATACTGTTTTGACTTGTTTCCTGTTGACTTGTGGTTTGGGGAACTTGAAATGTTCTCTGGTGGAGAGGATTGCCCCCAAAACACATGGCAGGAATGCAGATGGTGCGTTTCCTGGGACAACCGCTACTTCTCCACGTGTTCTGGAAGGAGCATGATGCCGATTGATTCAGTACATCGAGTAATCTAAGCTGTGTTGGTGCTGCCTCAAAATGGCCACTTCATGCATGATCAGATATTTTGCTCTATGTGAGACCAACGCATTTCATCTCTGCGTTTGATTCACGAAGGTAATTTACACTTATGTTTAACTTTGCATCTTTTGGCTATTCACAAAATCTCTTTTGCGTTTGAAAGGTAATCAATTATGTTGTTCGTACTATTTTGTGAAGCAAAGCGCTGCTTAGCTTTACAAGCATGTGCAACCATGTAATAGTAAGTATGGGCCCCATTCTTGCAGATCTTGGGCCTTATTTATGGGATCTTCGCATAGGGCAGCGCAGCACTGCCATGTGCCAAATTGAAAGGGCAGGAATGCACCGTATTTAAGCAATACAGGGCATTCCTCTCCTTTCTCCCTCTGCTGGTGCTGTTTCGGCAGCCTAGCGCCAATGTAGGCACCCTTGCACCATGGTGCAAGGGTGCCTCCGTTCCATTCAGGATTGTTTTTCTGCAGGAAGGGGCACCTACCTGCACAGAAATAGCCCATTGAGGCATTTTCCTCTTTCTATGTATGCTGCAGATTAAAAAAAAACAAGCATTGGCATAGCCAATAGGTCTCACCTTTGGGACCTTGTAAGTATTTAGTTATGCTGCACTATTTCCTTGGTGCAACAACATCAACTGTTGCATGGCTAAACACTTATAAGGTCACAAAGGCAAGACCTGTTGGCTATGCCAATGCTTGTTTTATATTGATGGGGCCCCGGCAGCTTCCCCAAAGTGTAAATATTTGTAAAAAAACATTGACAAAGTCAATAGGCTAGCAGCCAATCTACGACCTACTGGATTTGCAAATGCATGTGCTACTTCTGTGCTATCAATAATACAGATATTGGCATAGAAGTTATAGCTCACAGTGTGAATAGATAAACAAAAGACGACTAAATTGTTGCTTATATGTTTTTTTTGTATTTAATTAAACACAGAACAGGAGGAATAAAACTCACAAACTCTTAATCAGACCTTCTAATGCCAATATACTTCGAGTCTGGAACCACTTCCCAGCAGAAGTCAGACTCACATGAACTTGCTGGCTTTGTGAAAATAGCTGAAAACGCATTCATTCTAAACAAATTTGAATCTTAAAGCCGAAAATCCCCTTCCACTCTCCTGTGTTTTTCAGTTCTTCAAAGTGGACGTACACTGTTATATGTAAAAGCACTCCGCTGTCCCTATGGCGAGGTTCCCCTGGTGTAAATATCTATAAATACACCAATAAAATGTTATCTATGTTTATGCTTAACAATTTAAAAAAAAAAAAAACTGGGTGGTTTTGCAGAGACTGGTAGTGCTGAAGAGAAGGATGGGGGTGAGCAGACAGGGAGGTGTTACGCAGCCACAGTCAGGACGCTCTTGGTTAAGTGATCTGCGATGACTAAATGAGCTCCAGGAGAAGCAAAAGTCCCGAAAGTGTAGCCAAAGTTAATGCAGCATTAATAATGGCCAGGGTGACTCAGTGCAGGGAACAGAGGGATCCGGGTCAGGCTAGGCGAGAGGGGGAGGAAATGTGGTCCGTCGGCTAGACTGCCGACTTTGGTGCTGGAAACCATGTTTCGAGCCTCGGGCAAATCACTTAATCTCCCCGTGCCTGAATGTGTAATGTAAATACGGTGCTCGTGTAAAGCGCTCCAATACCTTCGGGTCGAGTTCGCGCTATATAAATATGCAACCAAAAAAAGAGCAGCGAAAAATTGGGTCAGGGATGATGATTAAGCAGGCCCGCCAGGAACGCCCCAAATTCTCCTCGGATGAAGTCCTGTCCAGAGCAGATAGAGAGAACATTTTGAATTAAGGGTAGAGAGAACATTTTGAATTAAGGGGTCCTCGGGGAAACAAGGGCCCAAAACTACAACTTATCCGACCTAAACTACCAGAGGTGGAAGCATTTCTGTTCGAATGCTAAACCTTGTGGCCACAATGAGAAAAAAAATATCTGAGCGGTGGGCTGCAAGCGGTGACTCGGAGATCAGCGAAACCGTACACAGGGGCAACCACATATATCGTAAGAAACATTTTAAAAACATCGCTTGAAGCGCGGCATCCAGTCAAGCGTTTGCTGCAGAGATGCAGAAGGTAAACGCGTTGGGCGCGCCCCGACCGGGATTGGCTCGCGACGGCGACCCCCATGCCCCGGAAGCGATTAATGCGCTTCCGGGTCATGGGGGGGCTGGGGACAGGGCCAATTAGATCTGGTCTGCCCCCTGTTTTAGCATAATAGGCCGGGGAGCGCGGGACTCGGTCTCTTTGTCCCGCGCTCTTCCGGCATACGAACGCAGCCCCAGGAGGCTGATAACGTTTTGTTTATTTTATTTTTTCTGCAGGTTCCAGGCGGTGTGGTTTCCGGAGGTCGTGGATCGACGGTGTCTTGGAACAAGGAGCTGGCAGAAGGAAAGGCGTTTCCTGACGGTGCGGAGTCTTTCGGGCGAGTCGAGTGCGTCGGAGTACCGGCAGCGTGGTTGCATCGGTGGCAGCGGCGTGAGTTGTCAGGAGAGAGGCTCGTGAGGTTTGCTGTAAGGCGCGCGCTCATGCCGATAAGGTATTAGTCAAGGGGGGGCCCAAGGGGCTGTATGCGCGGGCAGGAGCACAATATTTTGTGATCTGGTGCTTTTGGTGTGTAAAAAGTGTTTGTATAACATCGTAGGCGTTTGTTAGCAGGAGCGAGACATCGTGGTTAGCCTTCGGCGTTGTAGGCTCCCTAGCAGGCAAGGTTTCAATCCCAAGCGGGAGGCAAGGTCATCTCTGGCGGCATAAATCGTATACAGTGGGGGCCCAAGGGTGAAATAAAGAGATTTTTACTCGCAGGGGTACAGAGTGACTGTGGCATAATCGTTAAGGTCTGAGACTCTAACACTTAAGGTTGCAGGTTCAATTCCCCTTGATTCTGTTCAAGTAGATCTTTTTTAATGACTGATCCTGTGGGTGTAGGCCAAAAAATTTTGGGAATTTTTGCGTGGGCCTTATATGACCATCTGGGGCAAAAAAGTTGTTTGTGGGCGCAATTTTCTCTGCACTTACAGGTTACCTACCTTACGTTTGATTATTAGGGGGGCTTGTACAGTGGATTGCATGCTGTGATTGTAATATTACGCTAAATCTGTGTTGCTTTTTTCCCAGGTAAAGAGCAAGTTGAGCTGTGTTTAGCAGGAATATTTGAGGGATAGGTGTGTGGGTATTTGATTATAGCATGTCAGGGAAGCGGGGAGCTAAGCGTTCTCGCATGGAGCATATGCTTGAGGCAATGATGCGCAGGATGGCGACTATGGATAGGCGATGGGGGAAGGTTGAATAAATGGGACATAGCCTAGCAGAGCTCAGGCAGAAAGTAGAGGACCAGGGCTGGCCGTCCGGCAGGCCCAAGCGGACAATAGTGCCACCGAAACCCAGGGGGGAATTGGAAGCTCTCCCTAAGCGGGTTAGACATAAGAAGGGGAAGAATCAGGACCCAAAAATAGCGCAACCTTTAGAGACACCTGGGGGAGGTGGTCCTCCTGGGCTTCCACTAGCGCCGGGGATCCCAATAGGAAATCCGGATTCAGTGCCCATTGTTCCAGAGTCAGTGGTGCCGGTATCGGCACCAGTACCAGTGATGCCAGCGGTCGAACCGGTAGTGCCAGGGGGCATTCCAGTTTTACCCACTTTACCCCCACAAGTTCCGGTCTTGAACCCTATTGCCCCGGCCACGGTATTATCACCGGCAAGGAGTGGGCAGGTGCCTCTGGAATTAGTTTCTCAGTTAGCGGCAGTTCTTCCGTGGTTAGGAAAGGGGGGGATGTTGCCTCTGTCGGTTGGCGCCAAGGCGGTGGGGGAGGACCCTCTGGCGGAGGCACAACGAATGGTGGCAAGGATTATGGCGGCACCGAGCGGGGAGCAGAGCGTGGCCGCGGAGAGCGAACACAACCAGTGCCCCAGGGGAGTGACAGCGGAAAAGGCAAGACGGCGGAATCAGTGGGAGCTGGGGCAACGGGTAAGGAGCTGGCTTTGCCATTGTTGGGCGCCGGGGTGATACCTTCCAGGAAGGAATATTTAGCGCGGCATGTTGCGCGCGATGTGAAAGAACTAATCTGGTCTGGGGCGTATATAAACATGTTTTCCTTGCTGGAGGACAACAGAGACATTGAATATGCGAGGAGGCAGAAGGAGTGGATGCTCCCCAGTGAGTGGCGGGCGGAAATGTCAAGATTCAAGGTAGAGGAGACACTGACAAACCGGATAAGGGCATTTTCTGTGTTTATGGCCATAGTGGCGGAACGTACTCCTAATATGCAAGCGGAAATGGCATGTTACCAGAGCAGAGTGGCAATGACACATGATAAATATGGTGGCATGGGTTGGAAGGAATATGATATGAACTTCAGGAAGGCGAAAGAGTTTGACCCTTCACTCACATGGGACCAGGTTGATTCTATCTCCTGGTTTGACCAGTTTGGCCCAGGGCAGCCGGGCAGTACAGGCCAGAATTGGGGCAAGTCACACATTCCGCCGCCACATCAGCCCTTTCGGCCAGGGCACACCGGGGGCTCGGCACCGGGTACCGGAAAAGGGGGAAAGCGAAAAGGAGTGTGCTGGGATTTTAATAGGAAGTCATGTACCAGAGCTCAAGGCACTTGTAAATTCAGACACGCATGTTCCATTTGTAATCACCCCTCTCACCCAGAGTCCAAATGCCTCAAGAAGGGGAATGCTTTTACAGGGACTAAAGGGGGGAAGAAACAGGATTGAGGAGTAAGGAGAGAAGGTAATGCATTCACCCATTGATGTCTTTGCTATGAACCCCTGGTTAAACTGGTATCCAGATCATGCTTCAGCTAGGATGCTGCAGGAAGGTTTTTTGTATGGTTTCAGGATACCAGTGGGGGATTACAAGGGGACATCGGGGTGCAGAAATCCGTTGTCTGTCAGATCAAATCCAGGGGTTGTAGTGCAAAAAATCAAGAAAGAATTGGGGTTAGGGAGAATAGCGGGTCCATTTGATTGCGCCCCGGTGCCAAACTTTGTCTGTTCCCCCTTAGGGGTAGTCCCAAAAAAGGAAGAGGGAGAGTTTAGGTCGATTCATAATTTGTCAGCACCGAGAGGCAAGTCATTGAATGACGCCATCAATGAAGAACTGTGCAGTGTAAAATATGCTTCATTTGATCAGGAGGTAGAGATGTTGAGGGTTTTGGGACCAGGGGCCTTGCTTGCAAAATCCGATATCGAATCGGCATTCCGACTGTTGCCGGTCCATCCTTCAGATCATCACCTGCTAGGTTTTTCATTTCAAGGAAAGTTTTACATGGATAGGTGCATGCCCATGGGTTGCTCGGTTTCCTGTGCTTACTTTGAAAAATGTAGTTCATTTCTGGAATGGGTTTTCAGACAAGTGACAGGACATCGTTTTGTGATGCATTACCTTGATGACTTCCTTTTTCTGGGACCGGCGGGCTCCCAGGAATGTTTCGTGGCATTGGAGGGTTTCTGTGTACTCATGCGTACATTCGGGATCCCCCTGGCTCAGGGGAAGACAGTGGGGCCAACAACCAAAATTGAGTTCTTGGGCATCGAAGTGGATTCAGTGCAAGGCTGTTTTAGGTTACCTGAACAAAAGATTATGAAATTCCGGGCAGCTTTGCAAAAGTGTTTGTCTAAGGATAAGGTAACCCTACATCAGTTGCAGCAGGTGGTAGACCAGTTGAACTTTGCGCTAAGGGTGATACCTATGGCTCGACCATTCTCTCGTTCCATCTCACAGGCCATGACCGACTTACATGAAAAACATCACCCACGACTGTCATCTGAGGTTCGCCAGGACATGCGGATTTGGATTGCATTTCTGGAGGGTTTCAATGGCAGAGTAGTGTGGCCCGGTCCCCCCACTACTTCTGCTGAGTTGGGTTTATGGACTGACGCAGCGGGTAGCGTGGGATTTGGTGCCATACTAGGGAGCAAGTGGGTTGCCCAGCAGTGGCCGGGGTGCTGGTGCGAGAGTGGGTTAACAGCCAACATAGGATTCTTGGAGCTGTTTCCCATTTGGGTTGCATTGACGGTGTGGCCCCAGGATCTGCAGAATCAGTCTGTAATCTTTTGGTCAGCTAATATGACAGTGGTGGAATGCATCAATCAACAGGCGGCAAGGTGTAAAATGATTCTTCGCCTGTTGAAAGAGATAGTGCTGCTATGTATGAAGCTGAATGTACAGTTTAAGGCTAAACATGTCCCGGGGGTGCGGAATAATGCTGCTGACGCACTCTCTCGCTTCAAGATGCAGGTTTTCAGGGAACATCTACCATCCGCAGAGACAACGTCTGCATACTTTCCCGAAGTTCTTTGGCAGATTGGTGCCCCCAACTACAGAACCTCGTGGCTACTAGCCTAGCTCGCAGGACCAGGAAAGCTTATGAAGGAGCGTTTTGGTCTTACTGTACTTTTTTGGGCCAGGACTGGGAGGATAGTTGGGATACGTCAGGCGCATTTCTCTTGTTTCTAGACAACCTGCATAGGGAGGGGCGCACTGCGGCGGTAGCCAGGCGACACGTTGCGGCAGTTTCCTTCTTTGCGCAGATCAGAGACACAAAGGACCCCACACATAGTTTCATTGTGAGAAAGGCATTGAAGGGGTGGCGACGCATCCAGGGTGCGGCTCCTGACACCAGGCAGCCGATAGGTTTGGAGCGGTTGAGTGCGCTGCTGACAGCATTGGGCGCCATATGCAGTTCCGTGGGGGAGACCTTATTATTCAGGGCTGCCTTTGCATTGGCCTTTTATGGGACATTCAGAGTGGGTGAATTGGTGGCACGCAACAAGCAGGATGGCCAGGGAGGGCTTCTGATGAAGTACGTAAAAATACAGGGTGACATTTTGCTGTTAACCATCAAAAAATCAAAAACTGATCAGGAAGCTAGGGGAGAAGGGGTGGTATTGCATAGGGCAAAAAAAAACCCGTGTTGCCCGGTAATGCATCTTGAGAATTACCTCGGACAGAGAAGCAGCGCATCGGGTGAATCATTGTTATTACATGCGGACGGTACCCCACTTACCATGTACCAGTTTAAAAAGGTATTGGACATGGCGATCAGCAAGGTGGGAATGGATCCAAAGGTTTTTGGGACGCATTCTTTCAGGATAGGGGCGGCCACTGAGGCGATGGCTAGGGGCTTGCACTCCAGAAATGTACAAAGGATTGGGCGATGGGCTTCCAATAGCTATAAGCGTTATGTGCGGCTGCACATGTTGTGAAGCCACAATACGATGGTGTACTGATGCTTTCCTTGTCTGTCGCTTTCTTCACAGTTTCTCAAACCTGTTACGCAGGGGGCAACTGCCATCATCTCCGCAGCAACACTCTAATCAACAATCATCAAAACTTCAGGGCATGGTAACACGTAATGTGTGGATTGTGGGGCATTCATATGTGCGGCGTATGAAATCTGTTTTCCTTGCAGGTAATTACGGGAAAAGGGCAGAGCAGAGGGGTTTCACGATATCTTTCCATGGAAAAGGGGGCCTTTGCCTTAGTCAGTTTAGGGGCTTTATGAGTGATCTTCTGAAGAGACACAGTCCTTCTCCCTCTATCGTGATTCTACGTTTGGGGGGCAATGACTTGGTAACGTTGAGCAGGAGGGTCTTGTTCGAGAACATAATCTCTGAGAGTGGTTGGTTAGCCAAGGCGTGTCAGGGTTGCTGCATAGTTTGGTCGCACATGATACCCAGATTTAAATGGAGAGGGGGGGAATCGGTGAGGGCTTTAAACCACTCGGTAAGGAGGGTCAACAATAAAATAGGGAAACTGTTCAGATCTTCTAAATTACAGTGCATTGCACATGGGTGTGTCAGGGGGGAACCGTGCTTCTTAAAAGACGGGGTCCACTTGACTAGGTTAGGTAATGACATAATGTTAGAGAATTTCATGGCCTGGCTAGAGGGTCTGAGAGAGGGGGCATGACCGTTATGAGGGATAGGTTGGGGGGGGGGCAGATAGTCGGGCAACTATGCTGGCCTGTGGCGGTAAGGTCAGGACTAGTGAGCAGTAAATTTAAGGTCCTTAGGGGGCGGCCTCATTCTCCGATGGGGTCGCCCAGGGGGAGGGGCAAAGGGTCTCTCCTATAACTCCAGGGGCGGTACATCCGGTTGGCTGGATGCGTGCGGGGAAAGGGGGGAGTCACGCTTTCTTTTGGGCTGGTTGGCCACCGCGCACTGGCATGTACGTCACTAAATGGCGCAGAGTGCAAGACCCCCCAAATATGCATGGAGTTCAGGGTACGTATGGGGGTAACCGGGGGGGGAAGTACCCTCTCGGTAAATGGGCCCTCTGCGCATGCGCAACCCTACGGGGGGCGTGGTAGGTTGATAAGGATCTGACACCAGTTAGTGACCTTGCCGTAGGCCCAAATAGAATACGCAGAAAGTAATTAATGTATGATTATGATCATTATGTTAGATTCGGATAGGAGAACTATGTATTGGAGATATGTTAAGGTTAGCCATCTGAAATCTGTACATATGAATTGTAATCAAATGTCGTGTTATGTTTCTGTGTATAATTTGTAAATTGTTTATTTCAAAATTTTTAATTTTGTTTTCATATTTTAATAAATACGGCCGGGGGTTGTTCGACCCCCGCCTTCAAAAGTACATTACTTCTCATGTCCCTCATTAAAATGTGTTTATGCGTAGGGGGGAGGGGGAAATTCGGTAGTCCCAGACCATATAGAGAGAACATTTTGAATTAAGGGTAGAGAGAACATTTTGAATTAAGGGGTCCCCGGGGAAACAAGGGTCCAAAACTACAACTTATCCGACCTAAACTACCAGAGATGGAAGCATTTCTGTTCGAATGCTGAACCTTGTGGCCACAATGAGAATAAAAATATCTGAGCGGTGGGCTTCAAGCGGTGACTCGGAGATCAGCGAAACCGTACACAGGGGCAACCACATATATCGTAAGAAACATTTTAAAAACATCGCTTGAAGCGCGGCATCCAGTCAAGCGTTTGCTGCAGAGATGCAGAAGGTAAACGCGGTGGGCGCGCCCCGACCGGGATTGGCTCGCGACGGCGACCCCCATGCCCCGGAAGCGATTAATGATACCTTCCAGGAAGGAATATTTAGCGCGGCATGTTGCGCGCGATGTGAAAGAACTAATCTGGTCTGGGGCGTATATAAACATGTTTTCCTTGCTGGAGGACAACTGAGACATTGAATATGCGAGGAGGCAGAAGAAGTGGATGCTCCCCAGTGAGTGGCGGGCGGAAATGTCAAGATTCAAGGTAGAGGAGACACTGACAAACCGGATAAGGGCATTTTCTGTGTTTATGGCCATAGTGGCGGAACGTACTCCTAATATGCAAGCGGAAATGGCATGTTACCAGAGCAGAGTGGCAATGACAAATGATAAATATGGTGGCATGGGTTGGAAGGAATATGATATGAACTTCAGGAAGGCGAAAGAGTTTGACCCTTCACTCACATGGGACCAGGTTGATTCTATCTCCTGGTTTGACCAGTTTGGCCCAGGGCAGCCGGGCAGTACAGGCCAGAATTGGGGCAAGTCACACATTTCGCCGCCACATCAGCCCTTTCGGCCAGGGCACACCCGGGGGCTCGGCACCGGGTACCGGAAAAGGGGGAAAGCGAAAAGGAGTGTGCTGGGATTTTAATAGGAAGTCATGTACCAGAGCTCAAGGCACTTGTAAATTCAGACACGCATGTTCCATTTGTAATCACCCCTCTCACCCAGAGTCCAAATGCCTCAAGAAGGGGAATGCTTTTACAGGGACTAAAGGGGGGAAGAAACAGGATTGAGGAGTAAGAAGAGAAGGTAATGCATTCACCCATTGATGTCTTTGCTATGAACCCCTGGTTAAACTGGTATCCAGATCATGCTTCAGCTAGGATGCTGCAGGAAGGTTTTTTGTATGGTTTCAGGATACCAGTGGGGGATTACAAGGGGACATCGGGGTGCAGAAATCCGTTGTCTGTCAGATCAAATCCAGGGGTTGTAGTGCAAAAAATCAAGAAAGAATTGGGGTTAGGGAGAATAGCGGGTCCATTTGATTGCGCCCCGGTGCCAAACTTTGTCTGTTCCCCCTTAGGGGTAGTCCCAAAAAAGGAAGAGGGAGAGTTTAGGTCGATTCATAATTTGTCAGCACCGAGAGGCAAGTCATTGAATGACGCCATCAATGAAGAACTGTGCAGTGTAAAATATGCTTCATTTGATCAGGAGGTAGAGATGTTGAGGGTTTTGGGACCAGGGGCCTTGCTTGCAAAATCCGATATCGAATCGGCATTCCGACTGTTGCCGGTCCATCCTTCAGATCATCACCTGCTAGGTTTTTCATTTCAAGGAAAGTTTTACATGGATAGGTGCATGCCCATGGGTTGCTCGGTTTCCTGTGCTTACTTTGAAAAATGTAGTTCATTTCTGGAATGGGTTTTCAGACAAGTGACAGGACATCGTTTTGTGATGCATTACCTTGATGACTTCCTTTTTCTGGGACCGGCGGGCTCCCAGGAATGTTTCATGGCATTGGAGGGTATCTGTGTACTCATGCGTACATTCGGGATCCCCCTGGCTCAGGGGAAGACAGTGGGGCCAACAACCAAAATTGAGTTCTTGGGCATCGAAGTGGATTCAGTGCAAGGCTGTTTTAGGTTACCTGAACAAAAGATTATGAAATTCCGGGCAGCTTTGCAAAAGTGTTTGTCTAAGGATAAGGTAACCCTACATCAGTTGCAGCAGGTGGTAGACCAGTTGAACTTTGCGCTAAGGGTGATACCTATGGCTCGACCATTCTCTCGTTCCATCTCACAGGCCATGACCGGCTTACATGAAAAACATCATCACCCACGACTGTCATCTGAGGTTCGCCAGGACATGCGGATTTGGATTGCATTTCTGGAGGGTTTCAATGGCAGAGTAGTGTGGCCCGGTCCCCCCACTACTTCTGCTGAGTTGGGTTTATGGACTGACGCAGCGGGTAGCGTGGGATTTGGTGCCATACTAGGGAGCAAGTGGGTTGCCCAGCAGTGGCCGGGGTGCTGGTGCGAGAGTGGGTTAACAGCCAACATAGGATTCTTGGAGCTGTTTCCTATTTGGGTTGCATTGACGGTGTGGCCCCAGGATCTGCAGAATCAGTCTGTAATCTTTTGGTCAGCTAATATGACAGTGGTGGAATGCATCAATCAACAGGCGGCAAGGTGTAAAATGATTCTTCGCCTGTTGAAAGAGATAGTGCTGCTATGTATGAAGCTGAATGTACAGTTTAAGGCTAAACATGTCCCGGGGGTGCGGAATAATGCTGCTGACGCACTCTCTCGCTTCAAGATGCAGATTTTCAGGGAACATCTACCATCCGCAGAGACAACGTCTGCATACTTTCCCGAAGTTCTTTGGCAGATTGGTGCCCCCAACTACAGAACCTCGTGGCTACTAGCCTAGCTCCCAGGACCAGGAAAGCTTATGAAGGAGCGTTTTGGTCTTACTGTACTTTTTTGGGCCAGGACTGGGAGGATAGTTGGGATACGTCAGGCGCATTTCTCTTGTTTCTAGACAACCTGCATAGGGAGGGGCGCACTGCGGCGGCAGCCAGGCGACACGTTGCGGCAGTTTCCTTCTTTGCGCAGATCAGAGACACAAAGGACCCCACACATAGTTTCATTGTGAGAAAGGCATTGAAGGGGTGGCGACGCATCCAGGGTGCGGCTCCTGACACCAGGCAGCCGATAGGTTTGGAGCGGTTGAGTGCGCTGCTGACAGCATTGGGCGCCATATGCAGTTCCGTGGGTGAGACCTTATTATTCAGGGCTGCCTTTGCATTGGCCTTTTATGGGACATTCAGAGTGGGTGAATTGGTGGCACGCAACAAGCAGGATGGCCAGGGAGGGCTTCTGATGAAGTACGTAAAAATACAGGGTGACATTTTGCTGTTAACCATCAAAAAATCAAAAACTGATCAGGAAGCTAGGGGAGAAGGGGTGGTATTGCATAGGGCAAAAAAAAACCCGTGTTGCCCGGTAATGCATCTTGAGAATTACCTCAGACAGAGAAGCAGCGCATCGGGTGAATCATTGTTATTACATGCGGACGGTACCCCACTTACCATGTACCAGTTTAAAAAGGTATTGGACATGGCGATCAGCAAGGCGGGAATGGATCCAAAGGTTTTTGGGACGCATTCTTTCAGGATAGGGGCGGCCACTGAGGCGACGGCTAGGGGCTTGCACTCCAGAAATGTACAAAGGATTGGGCGATGGGCTTCCAATAGCTATAAGCGTTATGTGCGGCTGCACATGTTGTGAAGCCACAATACGATGGTGTACTGATGCTTTCCTTGTCTGTCGCTTTCTTCACAGTTTCTCAAACCTGTTACGCAGGGGGGGAACTGCCATCATCTCCGCAGCAACACTCTAATCAACAATCATCAAAACTTCAGGGCATGGTAACACGTAATGTGTGGATTGTGGGGCATTCATATGTGCGGCGTATGAAATCTGTTTTCCTTGCAGGTAATTACGGGAAAAGGGCACAGCAGAGAGGTTTCACGATATCTTTCCATGGAAAAGGGGGCCTTTGCCTTAGTCAGTTTAGGGGCTTTATGAGTGATCTTCTGAAGAGACACAGTCCTTCTCCCTCTATCGTGATTCTACGTTTGGGGGGCAATGACTTGGTAACGTTGAGCAGGAGGGTCTTGTTCGAGAACATAATCTCTGAGAGTGGTTGGTTAGCCAAGGCGTGTCAGGGTTGCTGCATAGTTTGGTCGCACATGATACCCAGATTTAAATGGAGAGGGGGGGAATCGGTGAGGGCTTTAAACCACTCAGTAAGGAGGGTCAACAATAAAATAGGGAAACTGTTCAGATCTTCTAAATTACAGTGCATTGCACATGGGTGTGTCAGGGGGGAACCGTGCTTCTTAAAAGACGGGGTCCACTTGACTAGGTTAGGTAATGACATAATGTTAGAGAATTTCATGGCCTGGCTAGAGGGTCTGAGAGAGGGGGCATGACCGTTATGAGGGATAGGTTGGGGGGGGGGCCAGATAGTCGGGCAACTATGCTGGCCTGTGGCGGTAAGGTCATGACTAGTGAGCAGTAAATTTAAGGTCCTTAGGGGGCGGCCTCATTCTCCGATGGGGTCGCCCAGGGGGAGGGGCAAAGGGTCTCTCCTATAACTCCAGGGGCGTTACATCCGGTTGGCTGGATGGGTGCGGGGAAAGGGGGGAGTCACGCTTTCTTTTGGGCTGGTTGGCCACCGCGCACTGGCATGTACGTCACTAAATGGCGCAGAGTGCAAGACCCCCCAAATATGCATGGAGTTCAGGGTACGTATGGGGGTAACCGGGGGGGGAAGTACCCTCTCGGTAAATGGGCCCTCTGCGCATGCGCAACCCTACGGGGGGCGTGGTAGGTGGATAAGGATCTGACACCAGTTAGTGACCTTGCCGTAGGCCCAAATAGGATACGCAGAAAGTAATTAATGTATGATTATGATCATTATGTTAGATTCGGATAGGAGAACTATGTATTGGAGATATGTTAAGGTTAGCCATCTGAAATCTGTACATATGAATTGTAATCAAATGTCGTGTTATGTTTCTGTGTATAATTTGTAAATTGTTTATTTCAACATTTTTAATTTTGTTTTCATATTTTAATAAATACGGCCGGGGGTTGTTCGACCCCCGCCTTCAAAAGTACATTACTTCTCATGTCCCTCATTAAAATGTGTTTATGCGTAGGGGGGAGGGGGAAATTCGGTAGTCCCAAACCATATAGAGAGAACATTTTGAATTTAGGGTAGAGAGAACATTTTGAATTAAGGGGTCCCCGGGGAAACAAGGTCCCAAAACTACAACTTATCCGACCTAAACTACCAGAGATGGAAGCATTTCTGTTCGAATGCTGAACCTTGTGGCCACAATGAGAATAAAAATATCTGAGCGGTGGGCTTCAAGCGGTGACTCGGAGATCAGCGAAACTGTACACAGGGGCAACCACATATATCGTAAGAAACATTTTAAAAACATCGCTTGAAGCGCGGCATCCAGTCAAGCGTTTGCTGCAGAGATGCAGAAGGTAAAGCATGGCGGCCATGAATCGATGGCGTGCTGAGCCAAATAAACACTGCACTCTGCAAACAAGGAAGTTAACCGCGGGGCCAAAGTGAAAGTGATCGCGGGGGAAAAAGTTTACCGCCGGCCACAGCTTGCAGTGCATGTGCGCGAGTGGTGCGCGCGCAGCAGTAATCACGCCTCTGCTCATAAGCGCGCCCCCGCGCACATGCACTGCAAGCTGTGGCCGGCGGTAGCATTTTTTTAAGCCCTTACTTAAAGTCTCGCCAGACCAGCGCAAGCGCTGGGTCAGACGAGATCTAAAAAATGAGGAAAAATAAACACATTTATCCTGGGGAGGTGTACAGATTTTGCGCTTCCCCAGGTTTGCACGACTTTGTATATCTGTAGCAGTGTCAAATTATATGTGTGTTACGTGGGAAGCCCCACCACAACCCCAGGCGTAGAGTAAGGTGACACATCCATTTGCGCTGCGTTGCCTTACTCATGATTTATGAGGCCACTCAAAGCCACGTAGGGTTACTTTGTGTGGCTTCAAATCGGTTTGAGAGCCATGCGTCACACATGTACCACCTTACGTGGTGCAAAAGTGACGCTGGGTTCTCATAAATAAGCCTCCCCTATGTAGAATTGTTATGGTATTTCCAACCATTTTTATTGTAGGACTGTGTTCCCTTTCAGCAATATTTTCATTGCGGGAGCTCTGCAGGATTTTCTCTTTTTCTCTTGTCTTCCTGAAGTTTATATGGCCTCTTAGGTTTCCTGAAATCTATTGGACTTGCTGTTATGTATATAATCCCCATTTGTAACTATGACCTGATGAAAAGCCTATTCCCCAGAGGGGCAGAACATGACTGCTGTTTCTCTTACACATGACTACATAAGGCTTCCATTCCACCCTCCATTCATATGTCTGCCAGGTGAGGTGCAGCACTTTCAGACCCCAATTCGAAAGCTGTCATCGATACATAATGGTTAAGTTCAGTTTCTTGCATATTTTGCTGGATGGTTCCCATCTGGATCTGGCTGTCCCGCTGCCTATGGAGAACAGCTGTAGCAAACATGAGTTCTGCGCTCAATGTTTCATGGGTTTATAATGGGACCTATGCTGACTGTGCGTCTTCCTTCCAGACCTCTGGGGAGCGTGAGGCTAGCGCCCTTAATGCGATCAACATTCTCGAGTTTCTTATGGAAAGAATATATACTCTGAGTACAAACAAGCCGATTCGGAAATGACTTTACTGATCAGGGCTGATGTAAGGATTTTGGTACCTAACACACCCTTGCTGCTTCCCATGGGCAATCTGGTGCCCTCTGCTGGAGGGGCCCTAGGCGGAGGTCCTGTTATGCCTTGGAACCCGATTTGCTTCCAAGGCCATGTGAACATATGTAGACTGTTGCTAGGGCAATAAGCATTGATAGAGATATAGGAAGGACTTTTCTGGTCCTTAAACTCTCATTGATTATGTCCTTACTTGTGAACTCCTCCTTACAATTTAGCGGATATATATTGCGAGAATTAAAGGTGTTAATGCTAGCTAGCATTCGCATTTCATTTTATGGCAGGTCCCAATGATACAGTTTGTGGATTCGTTGGGGAAGGATGTAGTTTAGAAGTTACCTGTCAGAGTGGGAGAGTGTGTTGAAGTACTGCAGTCTGAGCTGTAGTCCCCCACAGGCCGCATTGCCATGGGGCGACACTTTTTTTATGCCGCCTGTAAATGGGAAAGTTTGTCCGAAGGTGTCTAAGTAAGAGGCACCATGCATTTTCTGGGCCTCTAGTGGTAAGTCTCACATGGGCGTACCGTGACTGGTCCTTTCACCTGAGGCTGAAACGGGATCCTGAAAGAAGCAAGGATGTTGTGCTGTGCCATTCTGGAGCATTCGTACGATGCGTTGAACAACCACAGAGTCTATACATTAGGCCTGTGAGTAATTTTAATTACACTGGAGCAATTGGAGTAATTTCAGTCATTCAGCATTACTCTTTGACGTGGAATTACCAATAATAACACGACTACGCCCGCTCGCGTGGTTAAAAGTAATTTTGGGGAAAAACACTACAGCAGGAGCACATCTAGCGAGTGCTGCTGTTTATGTTCTGTTGCATCTAGAGCTAGGGTGCATTTTGCACTAAGAAACTAGAGCTAAATGTCAGGAGCTAAATGTCAGAAAAATTCTACCCAAAGTGCACAGTGCGAGTAGCTGCTCGAGGTCACTATTCATGTTCTGTTGCATTAGGCGCTATTTCTTAGTGCAAAATGCACCCTCACATCCATTTTATATAGAAAATAGCGTTAGATGCAGAATTAATCTTCTTGCGTAATTCCACATAATCTTGCAGAATTCTAAAGTAATTCTGTGTGATTACGCTACACGCAGCTATGCAAGATACTCCCACTCTTACTACACAGGTGTGCTCGCTGAGCTTTAGTGGTTATTACCTCCTTTTCAGGTATATATGGCCCTCTGGGTGTTATAGTTATTCCTTGCAGTTCTCATGCATTTTACACAGAGAGTCACTAATGTGGTCCTGGCTCACTACTAACTCCTTACTAGCTGCCAATTTTTGATGATCCTCCACAAGACCAAGCATTCAATTTACTAATATTTCACAGAATGTAGCACATTAACCAAAGTTGCTGTGGTGTGTTAAAGGGACAGCACAGCCTCTACTAAGATACGGCCCTGCGGCTTTTATGCCAAGTTGTGGTGTAGATTGGCTGTCTTGCGTCTCAAATTCACCTGTGCACGATAATGCAAAGGTGTGAGTGGGAGTTCTAGCATAGGTTTTGTACTGGAAAGGCATTCTTCCATTACAAAATACTGTGTTTAAAGTAACTTTAAAATGTTTCCCACTTGCGCTTGCTGTACAGTGCAGCACCCATGCACATTGGGAAAAGTTTAGAGAAAATAAAACTTTTCTCCTACTTTGTGCCTGCTTCAAGGCAGTGCATGTTTTGGTGCAAAATCCTATCTACAAAAGTTAGTATATAGGGCTTTCTGTCAAACACACTAGGTAATAGCGCTAGAAACGCTCTGTTGATGTAAAATAGCACAGACGAGCATAAAGGTCTACTTTGTGTTACTTTTAAGCATACATTTAGTGGAAAGTAAATCCTAAATCAACACTTTGCGCTGGTTTGCAACACTTTGTTAGTTTTTGCATCAGCACAAAGTGTTGATAAATCAGTCTCCAAATGTCTTTGGGGGGGTCACATTTAGCTGGCTGCAGACTCTTGTGGCTCTGGGCCTCTCAAACCCCATTTGGCAACCCAAAGGATAGGTGGGCTGAAGTTGTTGGCCTCTACTGTCCCTGGTCTGTCCTACTACGACTCTGCAAACTGGGCCAAGTGTTACTGTTTCTGCTCTTTACGCTCAGTGGTAGCAATGGTGAGAAGTCACAGGCTTCTCATGGAGGTTACTGTGGGGGTGCATAGGCACAGCATTTAACACTATAACCAGCAGCTCAATAATATCATTGTCCAGCCTAAAGCTTCTCTTTTAAAAAGTACATTATATTAACAAAATGCACAATTGTATTCACCACAACATGTTGGATATGAAACACTTGTGTGTGAGTCCCATATGCTTTAAGGAGGGGGGCTTCTTAAAGCATGTCCCTACACTCCGTTGATTTGGAGGTCTGGTGATGTAGCCTCTAGATTAGGTGCAGTACTTGCCCCCCTATTTTAGCACACAATCACTTTGGGCCCTAGTAGCCTGTATAGGGTTCGTCCATTCCATATCTAGTAGGGTATTGCCACAATATGCGTCCAGTGCGTGGGGTGGTTCACTGGTGTCCTGTAGAGCCAAGAGCGCAGTCTTTGGAGGGCAGCTGCAGAAGCAGCAGCTTCTATTGGTGACCCTCTTCCTGGCCCGATGATCTTTTAGCATAGACTGAGCTTGGTGGGTTTGGGAGGCCCAAAGCCTCAGGTGGGTACGCTATCAGTGGCGCTGTGGCATCCCTCTTATTCAGGTGAGGGCTCCAGTGATGACAGAGTACTTCTAGATGGTGCAGTTCGATCAGACGCTGTGGTCTTCAGCCAGTGGTTGCCAGACGTAGTGTTTCAAGGAGACGGACATGTTTTTCAAAGCAGAATATTCCACTGAGATCTCTTGGGGGGGGGAGGGTCTCAGTGGTGCATAGTCTTCACTTTTTGGGTGGCTATAAGTCAGTGCCTTACAATAATGTGCATCACAATTGGCAAAGCTCACTTCCATCTTGTGCACATGAACAGGTAAAGTCCAAAATACAATGCAAATGGGATCTTCCATGAGGATTCTGGGTTTACCGTCAACAGTGGACACTAGGTAAGTGGGCCAGCAGGCCCTCTTTCACATGATACAGGTAAAAAGGACTTACTTATCTTACTATAGTCCCTACAAAAAAAATCATGGTATGCTGCCACCACCACGCTCCATACATGAACCCGTGGCTGGGTCAGTAGTCCTCTTGTCACTACAGTGGGTCTACTCTGTGTGCCCCTCTAGGTCAAGAAGAAGGTCGAAGACTAGTTGTAACTCATGAACATTCTTTGGCCTTCATGAACACACTAGATTATTGTGAGGCTGGGGCCAAAATCTGAAAAGAAGGATACCAGATACTCTCTGGCACACACCGCAGGAGTCATGCAAGGGACATTCCCATTTCAACAGAGGCGGTCTCAGTTCCTCAATTCGTCCTCCATGCAGATGCTGACAGCTGGGCCTTGTTCTTTCTTTCCTGATCAGTCACTCCTCTCCTCTCCAGGGCAATACAGCTCCAGTCGTCCCGCCAGAGCATTGCAAAGGGGTTCTTCCAGTAGCCTAGACATAGATGCGGCCCATAGGGATACGTGGGGGAAGAAAGTACATGGGATTCCTGCTTTTGGTGAGATGCCACTCCAGGCCATATCAGATAGCATCCTCCAACATACAGTCAAATACAAGCAACTGGTCCTAGATGGGAAGCCAAGGTCAATCAAAAGTTGTGCTATGTTAAAAATGCTTAAAAAATATATATTTTTTATTGTATTTTCAAATATACGTAACAAGTACAAATACTGTCCCACTACGTACCAAAATCAGTGTTACATATTACAGGTACCAAACAATTCCATATACAGTGGATTAGACAGGTTATAAGTTATAGCTGATAGGGATTGCACCACCCGCTCCCAATATTGACGGACAGGATCGCATGCCCAAGCCAGGTGAATAAAGTCCACCTCTAAGGCCCCACAACATACACAATTTGCATCTGCACGGAGCCCAAATGTGTTCAGTTTAACAGGAGTATAGTACATTTGCTGCAGGTATCTGAAGTGTATGATCCTTAAATTACAATTGGATTTGAGCATGCCTGTTAGTGCACAGCAGAAACCACAATCCTCCTAACTCAGGGTGTCTCAAGGAGTGAGTTCCAGTATTCTAGCATTATGTTTTGGGTGGTTCTCCTATCTTTTTGTAATGCAATGTACAATTTAGTGATATGGTTCCTACGTGTGGTGCTTGTGAGTAAGGTCTGCAGTGCCCCAAGAGCTGGTGGTTCATCCGGGAACTGCTGGTATAGCAACCTCAAGTCCATTCGCAGTCTGTAATATATAAAGGTCAGCTGCAGGGTCTGGCGTTGTGTTTGCAGCACTTCAGCTACAGTTATAAAGGTCCCCCAGGGTTAATATCTCAGAGTCTTCAACCATGCTTCCTCAAGCATGGCCAGGGCTCTGGGTTATTGTGTGGCCGGTGATGGTGCAACAGCAATGCTGATGCCTATAAAGAGGTTATGGAAGCCCGAGTACCAAGCCCCCGGGTGTTGATTTCTGCACATGCCACATCTGCGTATCCGGAGGATAGCCTTGAGAGGGATGGGACATACATCATCGCTTTCTATAGCCAAATGAGGTGTGAATTTCGGTGGACGATAACAGCAGTTGGCAAATCGAGCCTGTGAGCATAAATAATATAGGTGCAAGTCTGGGGTGCCAAATCCACTTTTATTAAATGGAAGTGTGGACGTGTCCCAGCGCGTTCTAGACTGTTTATCTGTCCACACTATTGTTATCATATATGATCTAAGGGTTTTAAAAATGGCCTGCATCAGAGTGAGTGGAATGTTAACAAACATGTAGAGAAACTGGGGCCGCACTATCATTTTCATATTTGCCACCCTGTCAGCAAGTGACAGGGGACATCGAGACCACCAGGCCACCTGATCCTCAAGCTTTGATACGTCTCTGCCATAATTGTATCTAGTAACTAGTTCTGGGTCTCTGTGTACCCAAATACCTAGATGTTTAATAGGATCCATACACCGCTCCAGGAGGTAGTCCAACAAGTGTGGCTCAGTATTTGTAGTTAGAGGGAAATCGTTGATTTTGACCAGTTGATTTGTAAGCCTAAAAACCACTTATATATTGGACATACTCACGAATAACCGGCAGCAAGTGTATAGCCGGGTCGCGAACATAAAGCACCATATTATCTGCAAACAGTGATATGGCTCATGGACGTTGGCGAAATCTCAACGCAGCATCTGCTTGACACTGATGTATCACGCACGCCAAGGGCTCCACTGCCAACACAAATAATATCGGTGAGAACGTTTACACCTGACGCGTGCCCCTGTGTATTTGCAAGGTGTCTGATGTGTTGCTGTTAAGATAAACTCTTGCTGCCAGGCCAGTATACAGCAGACAGATCCATCGCAAAAAGGCCTGTTGAATTCCCATGCAGTGGAGAACCGTAAACATATAGGTCCACTTTATAGAATCAAAAGCCTTTGCGTCGTCCAATAGAATGCCGCTGCCTGGACAGAGGGGTCCAACTGGAGTAGAATCGCGAATAGTGTTTGTAAGTTTTGCGTGGTAGAGCGGGTGGGGGTAAAGCTGGACTGGTCTGGTAAGGTCAGCGTGGTGAGCAGTAGGTGAAGTCTGGTGGCTAGTATTTTAGCTAAGGTTTTGGCATCTCTGTTAATTGGGGACAGCGGATGATAGGATTCGCACTGCTCAGGTGGTTTGTCAGGCTTCAGCAGTGCTATTATTAGAACTTCCCTTAGAGAAGGAGGCAATACCTGTTTGTCATAGGTTTCTGTATACATTTAATGTAGGTGTGGCACTAATAGGTCTGCAAATTCCTTACACAACTCACTCTGCAGGCCATCCATACCTAAGGCTTTCCCACTAGGGAGCTTGCGTATTGCTTCCTTTAGCTCTTCAACATTGATAGGCTGCACTAAAAAGTCCTTTGTCCTGGTGGGATCCACGCAAACACCACACCTTTCAAATACACTGCTCTCTCCTTCTCCATTGCTAAATCACAGACATCATACAAACATGCATAAAAGTCCATGAATGCCAACAGGATAGCTGGTGTATCATGGCAAGTGCTGCTGTCTCCCACAATGTGCGTATGTGCTCAGGGTTCTTTTAATTTGGTGGCTAAGCTATGGCCTAGTTGGCCTCCTTCAACACAGGCCCTCGCGACCCAACGTCTGGAAAAGTGTTGTACTTCTTGTGCCGCTGCATCATTATAGTTAGCAATCTTTTCCCTAATATCTGTCAATATACTGGGTTTAGCTTCATACTCACGTTCTAGTTTCCCCAGGTTATTTTATATGCTCTGCAACTGGGAGCATATGGACTTCAAAACTCCCATCTGCAATCTAATATATACCCCCCCCTTAATAGTGACTTTGAATGCATCTCACAAGTCATATGCCCCTTTTACTTAGACCTTATTTTCCTCAAAGTATTCAAGGATTGCTGTCGCACTCCTTCCCGACAAAATATGAACAATGGTTCCAAAAGGGAAGCAATTATTTACATTTGAAAAAAATCAAAATTCACAAAACACAGCATTAGTAGATCAAAGGATTAATCAATATTAAACGATGAATAATATTTGCAAAAAACACAATAGTTTATTTTTTGAGATTCATTTGAATATCAACTCATTTATCAATTCTTTGGAATATGGACGAAAAATGAAGAAGGCTGTATATACAATAATATTTACAAAAAAACGACGCAGTGACAAAGTGAATAAGGTGACTCTGTGTAGTAGTGAAGATGCAGGTATTTACAATATATATACGTGGTTGTCAATAAAATACACAAACAATTTTTGCAAAGAATCACAAAAAACGTCCTCAGCTAAATTATGGATAAAGAATAAACCTTGTAAGGCACACGTCCTAATTATTTTATGGTATATACAAGGAATTCCAATTGATACGGGACTGTAGAACCGTCAACGTTTCGACCCTATAGTAACCAGTCGATGTACATAGTCATATCAGGTCTTCTTCAGGACACAGGAATTGTATAACAGCCAAAGGTTCAGGTAACGAAACAGATGTTTCCCAAATTGCAGTTATTGCCACTCGATTTCACTCTGAAGGGACTACCAGAGTCGTGGAGAGTCTTGATTAGTCTTGGTCTAATTTGTAACTTTTTCCGGTCTCTTTATACTCTGATTATCAGGACCTGACTTCAAGGTGGAAATTTGGCTTATAGTGCTGTGGACATCAGGACACAAGTTCAACTTCGGCATCCTTGGACCTGCTCATCTTAGTATCACCCTCTGGCCTGCACTCCTTCCCGAAGCATCAAATCTAGTAAGGCCGTGGCCTGGAATCTCGATTGATATTGTGTGGAGATGAAAAGTAGGGATTGTGACTACTAATAACACTGGTGCATGGTCTGACAGCATTCTTGGCATATGTTGTGTAGTTTCCTCCCATGCATTCACCTCCTGTGTCACCAACCAATAGTCCAATCTGGACTATGAGCCATGCACAGAAGATGTGAAAGTAACCTTCCTGCCCCCTGGGTTCTGCAACCTCCACAGATCAATAAGCCCATAATCTTCCATACCCTCACGAAGCACCCGTGCCTACTGCTTGCTGTAGCTGAGCGATCTAGTTCTGAGTGAAGGTATGTGTTGAGGTCCGACCCCATATGATGGCAGAGGGCTGCAGTGTATGTAGGCAGCGCCAGGTCTCGGGTGCAGAATTTGGTATCATCAATATTGGGTCCATAGAAGTTTATGATAGTTACTGGGGCGCCGCATAGACATCCCTGCACTATCACATATCTGCCTGCTCATCTACCTGAGAGTGGGTAAGATTGCGAGGTACTCCTTTTTTGACCAGTAGAAGTACTCCCCTTGAATATGACGAGTAGGATGAAGCCACTCAGAGTCCAGCTCATCTAGCACCTATGGCCTGTTCTGTGTGACATCTCTGAGGTGTAGAAGTGCAATTTGCACATGATGACGATCTAAATACGCGAGCACCTGCCGTGTTTTTTTTTGGGGGGCTGTTAAGCCCCCATATATTTCCCATGTGAGGAAAGATATGTGACTTGCGGCTGAGGTCATTGAGACAGAGCTTGAGCCTGCAACAGTCTACACAACAATCTCAGCATTATTTAGCATGAGTTATGGGCAACAAAAACATTAGCACATTGGTGCCATTGCAAACATGAGCATAAAACCTTCCTCTGCCCACGTCAGCATCCTAAACATGCTAAAGAAATCTCCTTAAGGCAAATGAAGAAAAATCAGACATACTATCATAATAATACACGGTACATAACTTTAAACATAGCATCGCATTTTAATGGCATGTGTGATGTACCCTTGTGGGGCAGCTAGAGGCCAAAGTCCCCTCCTGGTGGACAGAGGTGGTCAGGAACACAGCATGTAGACTGTGAAGCAGAGGTATTCCATAAAGGGGTCACAAAAGTAATACCATTTAAGAGGACCATGGGCCTGCACTCTAGCCAGTAACCCAGGATCACATGGGCTAAGGTCGTAGGTAATCTGCAGATATATGGGGTGTGTTATATCAAACCTGGATCATTCCTGTATCCCAAGTTGCGATCAGTTCAGAGGAGGCCTTATTTCAGTAAGAGCAACAGTCTACAATCAATATATTGTCTCCCAAGCTTTTGATAGCTCCACTTGGTCATGACCAACAGCCCGTCTGCATGCGGGTTCAGTTGCCATTGTTTCTGACTCAGGTTCCACCTGGCTCTGGTGTGCTTGAGTTACTGCCTAAACAAAGTCCATTTCTGCCTTAGGTGTGGCAAATATTTTCTGTGTACCACGATGTTTAATACTTAGGCAAGCTGGCTAGAGCATGGCTTACAGTATTTCCACTGACTGAAGCCTCTTTTTCACAGGGAGACATTTCTTGGGGGTGCCTGCACCACCACCATGAAATCAGGCAAGAAGGCAATATCGTTCCCTTGATATTGTATGGTCTGTTTCTCTCTTGATAGGTGGAGTATTGTGTCCCGGTCATGATGATTCAGCAATTTGGCAATGATTGGTCACGGAGACACCCCCGGAGGCGGCCTAGCTATCCGAGACCTGTGGGCCCTCTCCACTTTTAATACGGTGGGCAAGTGCTCATCCCCAAAGATCTCCCTCAGCATGTTCTAGCTGTGATGCTCAAGTCTGGCAGTATTGGTAGACTCTGGGATACCAGTAATGTGCAAATTATTGCTGCAGGAGCATGCTTCTAAGCCTTCATTCTTAGCTTGGATTACCGTCAGCACTTTCCCCATGTTCAAGCACTTAGTTGTGACTGCCTGTGAATCATCTTCAGTGGTCGATATGCGCTGCTCCACCATCGTGAGCAGTGACACTTGCTTGTCTAATTTGGCCGCCATACGATTCACAAATAAATTCAGCATGTCAATCTTTCTATCTATTGATTGCAAACGTTGCTGCATAGCCAGCCGTTTGGTTTCTAATGATGAGGCGCCCTGTGACTGCAACTCCTGTTCAGAGTCCAATAGACATGCTGCTGGGGCCCTAGGTGTGTGCCTGGTTTCAAACATGAGCCAGGTTGCTGCTTGTTCAATTTCCCCATTTTCCTTGGTGCAACACGTCTTTTGTGAGAATGCATGTGAGGACTTTTCAGCTGCGGGCTGTCCATCAGGCAGGCCCTCGGGTGTTCCACAGTGTGGCTACCACGTGGGGGGGAGGCAGGCTTACCCAGGATGAAGAGCAGCATGTCTTCGCAGCTCGCACTGTTTGCCTCCAGCACAGTGTGAATTCCATCAACACTCTGACCACAGTAGCCCCTATAGTCTCCGGCCTCACCAGGCTGCAATGCACTATACGCTTGGGTGATCTCGGGTGCTACCAACCCTCAACTGCAAGACACCAGCAACGCAGAAAGCACTATAGAGTTTTGCTCATTTCAGCTTGTCGCTGTAGGTGAGGCACTTATTGAATCATGGAGGCTTTAGCCTTCTGAGTACTATTGCCTGACAGTTTGCAGGTCTCCAAAGGAACTTGCGGGCCCCAGCACCGTTAATGTTTATGCACCTGGGGCTAGAGTACGAGACTTCTCCATGCGCGTTGGTTGGGTCACACGGGCCAGCAATGCAGCACCCACCATTTGCACCGCCACGTAGGCCCAGTTCAGCCACCCAGTGCCGCGCCACATGCCGTTTTCAGCCTGGTCGGCATCTGCACTCACCGCATGTAATTAGGGCCCGTGCAGTATTGTATTCACTCATCGCAGTGCTCTAGGGCCCCCTGTAAGTCCTGAGTAGACCACCGCCCTCCTGACAGTCCAGTGCTGCATGGGGGCAACCCAGCATGCCCCAGCCACCCATCGCGATGAGCAGCTGCCACGGCCTGCTGCAGCACTCCAAGACATCAGTCCCTCTAGGCAGGGTATTGTCGCCTCCCTCAGCTGGCTGCCACCTCAACTCTCATCCCCGGTCTGCTGTAATATCTTGGGGCTCTCATTCTCCCGGATGCTGGTCACGTGAAGCCTCTTTGAGTTGGCAGTCGTAGCAACCTGTGATCCTGGATCCCCTCATCGCCAGGGGCCGTGACCACTGAGCTACACAGTCAGCCACACCATTCTACAGCCAGCTTGTAGCCACCATTCTTCTCATTGACTGGGGCCACACGCGGCTATTGAGCTGACCAATATCCAGCACCAACACGACTGCAGGCGCTGTTTTTAAGCTGTGCTAAGTGTCAGCAGCTTCTTAAGTAGCATAACTCCTCAGTTAAAGGTGGATTGGAGACATATTGCAGCATATTTAGCAGATATGGGATCCCGGCCAGCAGAGCTGCACTAGAAGGCTGCCCTCTTGCAGTGGCCTCTCTAGTGCCAGCCCACTGTGTTAAAATTGCTTAGGTATGTATTTATATATGCATCTATATGGTAGTGCTATATTGTAAATCGCGCTAAAGGGCAGCTAAACAGAATCAAAGACAAGTATAAAGTCAATGAGTTATAGCAGAAGTAGCTCGGTTGTGGACGGTTAATGCATTGTAATGTAGTGTTCTTTAAATAGGTGAGTCTTCAGTTTTTTCCTAAATTTGGGGTGGTCCTAATAGATTTGGGGATGTTGTTCCAGATTTTGGGTGCATAGATGGAAAAGGCCTGTTGCCTTGTGTTTTCTTTTTTACCCTTCTTAGTCTGCAGGTTGATTGTGTCCTAGTGGTCATGGAGCTGGACATTACCACCATCCAGATGCAAATGTATGAGCAGTTCTGAAACAGTTTCACTTTCTTTAGAAGAGAGAACTGCTACCAGGCTGTCTTTGAATTATTGGCACTGTCTTAGTTGAGGGTGAGGTTAATGTCCAAGTTGAATAGAAATAATTTGGCATTCAGTGAAAGATGGGGTTCGAAGCCATTTAAATTCATATAATTTATCTGCACTTTGCACCAATAAAATGCTGGAGAGCTGATATGCAGGACCAGGGTCTTGTGAGTCACAAAGGACGAGTATCCAAGGCACTTAAAGAAAACATATTTAGCACATATAGTCAAAGTCAAAACCATAAAGCTTTTTTTTAAAAATCAAGAATCATTACAGAAAGCAACGGGAAACTTTGTTAGTCAGTTCAAAGCAGCATCAATATTGCTCATAAATCAAGAGAAAATCAAATTATAAAATCAAATGACAGACTAATACAGGGACTGCTCAGTATATCAGCATGGAAAAGTCTGTAAAATCTCTAAGTACATAGTCAACAAAGGACCAACATGAAGCCTACTTTTGGAGAATAGGAAAAAGCTCTGACACCCATCCCAAACAAGTTTCATTTGAAATGTTTTCAGGAGTAGAAAAACATGTCCTTAGTATGGAGTGAAATGGCAGCCTAGACTGAACTAATAAAGTTACATGATGGAAACAAATCAACATTTCAGAAATTATCTTATGTAAATAAAGCTTACTCTATGATCCCACCTAAAATTAATAATCAAGTATTCCCTCTAACCTACATACCAGGGCAAATAACATAATACTGCAAAACAATAAACATTAAAATTAGTAAATAAACCGTTGTGACTGCAAGCAGCAACAGCCTTGATTATTTGCAACACTACAAGAACATCTCCAGCAGAGCGTCCTTTGAAGCACAAGATTGTTGCAGTACAAGAAGCTTCATGACAAAACAAATCCCATTTTGACTATTTTATAAACAGCAAAGCTCTTTAAAGAGAAAAACATGCATATAGGAAACCTTCCACTGCCCTTTTCAAAGCCACGTTGTCTTCAGCAGTTAATGCAAAACAAGAAAGACATAGCAGATTTATTCTACAGTCTGGTTATGCTAACATAAACACAAAATTGAATATTAGACTTTTAATTAATAACTCTGCTATGACACATTGAAACAGGTTTGTACTGTTTCTTGTTTGTTGTTCTGGAAAACAGCAGGAATGCTGTCTTGGTTGGTTTGTGCTTCATGTAGGTGCTGGACATCCAAGTCTGGATGATGTGCAGGTAGTGTTTGAGCGTTAGACTGAAAAATTAGGTAGTAGTGTACCCAAAACTGGGAGCGGACCGCACATCAATAGAACATGCAAACAGTAAGATAAAGGCGAGAGTAAGAGTTCAAAATGCCAGTGGGTGCTGTTAGCCATAAGCACTTACTACCAAGAAGTGCAGTAAGCAGCGTGCAAGCACAGATGCCACAAATTATCAAGGAGATTTGGCTTGTACAGCACTCCCAATAGTAGTAAACTCGGTTGATTGTACTGTAAATGTAACCCGAATCAGTAACAAGATTAGAATGTCAAACAAATTTCATAATTCAAAAGAATTATTTTGCATAATGTTCACAAAGATACGGCGAGAGTATAATGACGATTCAACCAGGTTCCAATATGTTAGATGAGGTTTAATAATCTTCAATGCATGTGATGTACGAGAAAATGGCCAACACGTGTTTTGTCTGTACACGAATAAGTACAAAGACTTTTTCAAGGCACATGAGCTAATAATCCATACACTGAACGTGTGGTCCAATGTTCAGGGGCTGAGTAGCAAAAAAACGTCCAAGTTATGGCACAAGGGGATATACCCCAAAATGACGATAAAGTATGGACAATAATCTTGGTATGTTCCCAAGGGGATCAATGATATAATCCGGTATCATGTAAAGAGTAGCCGAGTATATCCATACGTAAGACTAGGTGAAATTCACCCACAATAAATCTTGGAATCAGCTTCTTGATATGTACAAAAGAGGATAAATGTAAAATCCAATGTCATATAAAGAATAGCTCAAAATATCCATGTGTAGAGCTAGAAGAGTTGTCGAGATTCCCCCACAATGGGTGACGGATTCAAAATGTGTGCTGCAGTCATGGGGTAGTCACGGTGCATGTGGCAGATTCGAATCTCCTGAAAAGTGGCCAAAAGAACAGATGACAGCGCCTGATAACGCTGTAATGCAGCAGGTAGTGTTTGAGCGTTGTATGTCTGAAGTAGAGGAGACTCTCAATTAGAGTTATGTATCATTGTCATATTGATGAATCCTGATGCTGTAATCTGTGAGTAGAGCGCCAAGTGCTCCATATATAGCTTGAAGATGGCAATTGGCAGGATGAGATTCTGGTGGATTCCACAGGTGAAAGGAATCTTTTTAGAGGTGCCCATGTGAACAAACTGGTGTTGGATGGAACAGTAGGAAGAGAACCAATGAAAGACATTGCTGGTGAATCCCATTGGAGGCTCTAGGGTGTATGTAAGGGTAGAATGGTCGACTGTGTCATACGTAGTCGAGGGGTCCAGCAATTTCTGAGATCAAGGGTCATTTTGAAGCCAGTGGGTTCTGCTCATTCAGTCCGCCAGGATTTTTGGCTAATGACTACCCAATGTTTGGACCTTTAATGGAAAGTGAGTCTCACTATCTGAGTCCCACTCAATATAAATTCACAGTAATTGGACCGAGCATGCTAGTCGCCAGTGTCGGACTTCTAAGATAAAGCCGCTGCTGCACAGCTAAGGACACTAGGCTAGTTATACATGAATACATGTTTACAAGTGTGTGCGCACAGGTGTGCATGCTGCATGTGTGAGACTACTATTGTGCTCAGCCCAGTATTTGCGCACAGGTAGCCTGGTGCAGAACGGGGTCCGCAAAGATTAGTACTGACATGAGGTAGGCCTCATGATATGAGTGGGCATTCATAGTGTAGATCTGTAGTGCTTACTGGAAAATCTGTGGTGTTTTCACTGTGTTATACATATGAGCAAAATCTGCCCTAAAGTACAGTTTTGCTCTACTTAGGCCTGCAGGGTCCAGCAAGCAGCCAAACTGGGTTATGGTATGTAATGCTGTGCTATGTTATTTTATGTCAGTGCTTAGGCCCAGCCCCCACGTACCTGTGACTGGTCTTCCTACTAGTCTAGGCCCTTGCAACCCCTGCTCTCTAGCCTCGAGGCTCCCACCTCGCTCCTTCTGCTCTCTCTCTTTCACCCTTTTTTCTACTTGCTTTCTTTACCACCCCTTGTGCCTTTGTGCTCTTATCACTCATTCTT
This sequence comes from Triturus cristatus, assembly GCF_964204655.1. Lineage (NCBI taxonomy): Eukaryota > Metazoa > Chordata > Amphibia > Caudata > Salamandridae > Triturus > Triturus cristatus. The sequence continues at coordinate 794,643,555 of NC_140583.1, read as the reverse complement.
GACACACTTTTTCACCCATTTTTCTGTCTTCATTCTATTTCACCCCCTGTGCCTGTGTGCTCCTTTCACAAATTTTTGTCACTCTTTTCACCCATTTTTCTGCTTTCTTTCTCTTTCACCCTTTCACCCTTTCCACTCATCCCAGGACCTACGTAATGGTGTCCGCTGCACATCTGTGCAGCGGGCATGCACAACTGGCATGCCGAAAACGCATCTAATGCAAGCCGTCTGTGTCCATCCGTGCTTGGCCCACGCCTAGCACCATGAACACTGGTCTGATCACCCCCAGGGATACACTGCAGCACTCCTTCGATCTCTCCACCCGAGACGCATCTCCTCCTTCTGCAGCCACACCGCACTCCACACCACGGTAGGAGCCTCCACCTGCACCCTTTGCTGGTTCACCTGCAGCCGCCTACCCGCACACCCCACTCAAGCAACACCATCAACATCCTCCCTTAAACCCACATGCTACAGCAAACCCACAACCTAACACTCACATACATAATTCTCAATACACGATCTCTCAGCAAACACACAACCAAAATATGGGACCTACTAAGCAGCGATGCACCGGACTTCCTCTGTCTGATGGAAACCTGGCTCAACTCCACATCGGCACCTGGCATCGCCGTAGCAATACCAGTGGACTTCAAGATTTCACATCTGTACTTCCTTCAAAAGCCAGGAGGAGGACTCACAGTAATCCACAAAACTCCCCATCAAGGGTTCAGAATCCACAGAGAGAGCCACTCCATTCATGGAAAATCTGCCCTTAAAACTGCGAGTACATGAAAACTTCTCCCTGAATGAAACCCTCGCCTACCGACCACCTGGACCATGAGCTACCTTCACCAGCCTCTACACAGAATTCACGGACCCACTCACCATTGACTCCAAAGCCTTCATATTCATAAGCAACCTCAACTTTCACTTAGAAGACAGGACCAACGTCTGATCCACAGCACTCCTCAAAAGCCTGATCAATATTGGACTAACCTGTTCATCGCAGAACCAACACACATTACAGTACACACACTGGACACCATCTTCACCACCAGTGACAGCATCAAGTACAACCCCAGCTCGCCGCTTACATGGACCAACCACTTCATCATCCACTTCCACATCAACACACTGCAAATTAACACACCCACCAGCGTCTGCCTACCCAACCGCAACTGGGGTAAACTTTCTGAAACAGAAATCTCAATGTCCTCGGCACTGATCAACCTGACCCCACAGACAACCTCAATGAGGACATCACCATCCCCAAGAACTTGATCAAGAACTGTGCAGACTCTCTTCACGCATCAAACTTAACAAGCAAACAAAGACCAACAAGCAGGCCAGCGTGTACTCAGAGGACCTTTGACATGACGAACGACACTCAGACAGATGGAAAGAAAATGGAGAGCCACCCATGAAACCCTCAAAAGAACCTCCTACAACGTAGCACTCAAATGCTACCACAGAAACTTAGAGACACCCAGAAAAGAGCGCTAGCTGAACACATTGAAGGGAACTGTAACAGCTGTAGAAGATCTTCTTGATCATCCAGTAATTCAACAGCATCTCCCCCAAAAAATTCTGCGACGACCTATCAAACTTCTTCAACAGCAACTTTACACTCCAGCCAGACCCCAGTGATCTCATTGCAAACCTGCCAATCACCAACCAAGATGGCCACCTGACCAAATGGAAAACTTTCACCAAAGACACAGTTTCGATCATACAGACCATCCACTCAACCGACCCATGCCCCCACCACATTTACAACCTTGGAAAATCACCTATCAGTACTGCCCTCACTCACATCATCAACACCTCAATGACATCCACCACATTCCCAGAAGACTGGAAGGATGCAGTGGTCAATGTCCTCCCCAAGAAGCCATCGGCCGACCTGAGTCAACTGAGCAACTTCCGTCTTGTCCTATCTCCATGCTCCTCTACTCAGCCAAAGTGATAGAGAAGGCCATCAACAAGCAACTTGCAACCCACCTTGAACAACAGCACTTACTGGACAAGACTAAATCAGGATTCAGAAAAGGCCATAGAACCAAAACAGTACTCATTGCAGCCACTGACAAAATCCAGACCATTCTGGACCAAGGAGAAAATGCAGTTGTCATTCTGCAGAGCATTCAACAAAGCCTCCCACAACACACTCATCAGAAAACACTATGAGCTCAGCACCCAAGGACCTTCACTCAGCTGAATCTGCTCCTTCCTCACGGGAAGAACATAAAAGGTCAGACTGCCACCCTTTACATTGGAGAACAACAGCCTGATCTCAGAGAGCAAGACCGCTTTCCTCTCGCCCACCTCCATCATTGTGCCGCTGCCCCCTTCACCTGCTTGCCTCCAGGTAAGGAGTTTGAGGCCCTCCTCAACCCCCAGGCTCCTGCCTGCGCCTCATCCCTGGTGGTCTAGTGGGAGAGCCTCGCTCTTCTGCTGGTCTGCTCGGCCAGCCTTCTGTCTGCTTTCCCTGTTTTTGTCTGTCGTGCCCTGTTTGACTGTCTGTGTTCAATTGACAGTTTTTGTGCTGTTTGTGCCTTTGCTCTCTTGCGCCTTTTTGGGCCTTTGTGCCTGTGCATTTTTGTGTCTCTGTCTCATGTGCCTTGTTGCCTTTTGTGCCTTTTGTCTATTTTTTTGTGCCTTATTGCGCGTTCTTTTCACTGCTGCCACTTTGCTCCCTTTCCCGCTGCTGCTGCCCCTGTGGCCCCTCCCCTGCCTGTTCCCTCTCCCGCCTCCCAGCTGCTATCTCTCCCCCTGAACCCTACTTATTGGCAGCGCTGGGCAACAGGGTGAGCAAGACCACTAGCCTCCTGGTCAGGGAAACCGCTCTTCCCTCGCGCAGCTCTGTTGTTGCACCGCTGCCCCTGCACCTTCTTGCCTCAAGGTAATGTGTTCGAGGCCCTCCTCCACCCACAGACTCCTGCCTGCACCTCATCCCTGGTGGTCCAGTGGGAGAGCCTTGCTCTTCAGCGGGTCCGCTCAGACAGCCTTCTGTTTCTTTCCCTGTTTTTGTCTGTCTGTGCCCTGTGTGATTGTCTGTATTCGATTGACCGTTTTTGTGCTGTTTGTGTCTTTGTTCTCGTGCACCTTGTTGTTTTTATCCCTTTGTGCCTTTTTGCCTTTTTGCCTTTTGTCATGTTTTTTGTGCTTTGCTCCCTTTTCTGATGCTGCTGCCCCTGCGGCCCCTGCCCCTCCTGTTCCCACTCCCACCTCCCAGCTGCTATCCCTCCCCCGACCCCTACTTAATGGTGGCCCTGTGTGGCCACATGTAGCAGGCACGCCACTGGCATACCAAAGGCAAGCCTGTGTGAGCCTGTCTGCGACCCGGCCGCGACCAGTGCCAGGTACCCTGGCCTCCACGCACTCAACCCCAGAGGAAACAACGACGGCCAGTTGTCAATGCCGAACACCACCCAAGGCCAGTTCTCTTGCGAGCACTGCCACCGCAACTTCACTCACCTCTGGACACCTACAGCTACCACCAAACACCCAGCACACCAGCGAGCCTAAACCCTGAGCTGCATCCTCCGCAACATACGCTCCCTACACAGACGCGCAGTAGAAATCTGGAACCTCCCCAACACCCTCTCATCAGACATCACCTTCCTCACAGAGACCTGGACAAATGCCAGCTCCCCACCCGACATCACAACCGCCATCCCTGATGGATACAAGAGCAAGAGGAAAGACCGCCCTAACCACCCTTGAGGTGCACTCGCCATCGTACACAAAAACTCCCTACAACTCACAACGGCTCGCTCAAACGAAGCCTTACCCCCCATGGAAGGTCTCCACTTCCAGATCCAGACCAACCCCAGAACTAATCTATGTGGAACTCTCGCCTACAGACCTCCCGGACCTTGCGCACTGTTCACCACTACCATCGCAGACCTCATTGCACCCCACGCGCTCACCTCCATGGACTACGCACTGCCCGGAGACCTGAATTTCCACCTCGACAACCTCAGCAACTCCAGCATCCTCCTAGACAACCTCGCCATCATCGGACTGAAGCAGCTCGTTACCGCCCGCACCCACAAGGCAGGACACACCCTCGACCACTTCTTGGCAGGAGAAAATAACATCCACTTCAGCCACACCACGCAGCCCCTCTGGAAGGATCTCCACTGCGTCCACATCTCCTTCTCAAAACCCACGATACACAAACCTACACCACGCCCCCCAGACAGGAACTGGAGCAAGATCACTGAAGAGCACCTTAACTCCACCCTCAGCTGCACTCCTCCTCCCACCACAACCAATACCAACTCTGCAGCCAACGAACTCCACAGATGGCTCTCTGACTGCGCAAACACGCTCGCCCTCATCCAGAACTCCGACAGATAACGCACCTCAAAAGTCACCTGGTTCACCACTGACCTCTCCAAACCCACAGAGATCAGATGCAGAGTACCCCAAGGTTCCTCACTCAGGCCCACGCTCTTCAACATCTACATGGCCCCACTCGCAACCATCGTCAGAAAATACAGACTCAGCATAGTATCCTACACCAACGACACCCAGCTCATCCTCTCCCTCACCAAGGAGCCTGACACCCCCAGACTCATTTTCCAGGAAGGAATGAAGGAAGTCGCATCTTGGATGAGCAGCAGCTGCCTGAAGCTCAACTCAGAGAAGACCGAAGTCCTCATCCTCGGATCCACCTTATCTCCGTGGGATGACACCTGGTGGCCACCTGCCCTCGGCAACCATCCCACACCCACGGACCACACCCACAACCTTTGCATCATACTCAACTCCTCCCTCACCTTGAACCGACAGATGAACGCTGTATCTTCCAAGTGCTTCAACACCCTACGCATACTCTGCAAGACCTTCAAGTGGATCCCCCCAGAGCCAGAAAGACCCATGCACTCATAACCAGCAGACTGGACTACGGGAACGCCCTCTACACCGTAATTAACAAATCCCTACTCCACAAACCCGAGACCGTCCAGAACGCCACAGCCAGACTCGTCCTCAGCATCCCCACGACAAGACCACATGACCCAGCACCTACAAGACCTCCACTGGCTCCCCGTCAAAAAGAGAGTGACCTTCAAGCTGCTCACTCATGTCTACAAATCCATCCACAACACAGGACCACATTCCCTCAATGAAAGAATCTCCTTCCACACCCCCAAGAAAAACCTCTACTATGCTGACCTCACCTTGGCCAAAATCCCTTGCATTGGAATGCCAGAACAGGAGGAAGAGCTTTCTCCTACATCGCAGCCAAGAACTGGAACTAACTACCCCTCAGCATCAGACGAACCCCCACACTGCAAGCATTCAGGAAGAGCCTCATGACCTGGCTTTCGGGTTGACGCGGAGCTGCCCAACATCCAATCCACCACCTGATTGATTGACCGATTGGTTGATCAACATCATTCAATCCAAAGACATCACCCTTATCTACTACTACGCTAACCACATCCAACTCATCCTTTTCCTGACAGACACAAGAACAGCCACAAGAGCCAACTTCACCAATTGCATGACCAGGGTAGCAGAATGGATGTGAACCAGCTGCTTGAAGCTCAAATCCAACTAGACAGATGCCACCTGGTGGCTAACAGATCCAGGACCAACACCAACACCAACCAACCACGCCAGAAATCTGGGGATCATCCTGGACGGCAAGCTCAACATGACGGCACATGTCAATGCAGTGAGACCTGCTACGAAAGATCTTCCAGTGGCTGCCACAGAACACCATACACACAGTCATGCAAGCACTCATCACAAACAGAATCGACCATCCAGAACACTGCCGCAAGACTCATACTTAAGCCACCACGCCTCACCCACATCATATCCCACCTCAGAGAGCTCCGCTTGCTTACCATTTGTAAACGCAGCCAATTCAAACTTCTCATGCACACATACAAAGTCTTGCACAAGCATACCTGAACAGCCACATAGACTGGCACCAGCCTGCAAGTCACCAATGCTCAGTCTCACTAGCATACACTCCCGCCTTCACAAAAGTAGAGCAGGAGGTCGCTTGTTCTTTTACATTGCAACCAAAACATGGAACAACCTACCACAACACATCAGAGTCTCCTCCTCGCTTCTGCAGTTCCTTAAGAAGCTGAAAACCTGGGTCTTCAAATAACTCTATGGGGACCACACACCTACATACCTGCTCAGGTGCCTGAATCCCTCATGGGTGATTAGTGTGCTATACAAATCAACATAACATAATATCACTTCACATCACATAACAAAACATAAAAAAACGAAACCATAAACATAACAGAACAGTTGAGGAAATAAAGGCCTCCCACACAAAAGGAGCAATCAAAAGTGATTGGTGCAGTTCCTGGAAAAGGAATGAGTGGGGAGGAAATCTGCAGCCGATAATTAGCTTGTCACCCTGCACCTGTGCTGGGATAGCCCAGGCCCACTGGAACAAAGGAGAAAGTCCAGACCTCTGAAGTAAACTCAGGTGTGGCGCACCTTTGGAGTTATAGTGGGAAGGGATCAGACAATAGTGCCAGCTAGGGACAGAGCAGAGGCATTCACAGGAGCTCTTAGAAGAGAAAACTTGAAGTCCTCATTTTGGATTGTCCCAGAGCGCTGTGCAGGAGTGTTGGAACAGAGGTGGAGGGATGAGGTAGTATCGTAGGATTGGCCAGGGGTGCCTGAACCATAAACCTTTCCATCTCCACTAAAATCTCTTGCACAAGGGAATGAAAGTTGAGAAGACCCTGGACCTGGGAGGCAAAGACTGCATAAAGGATGCCCAGCTGGAATGAGAAGTCATCTGCTGCCCTGCAAGAAAGGACTTGGGACTTTGACTCCAGTTGGTCCCCTGGGCTCGGATGGGCCTCTCCAGATCCAGTGACATTGGTCCCTTATGTCTCCTTAAAACCACTTGGTAGAAAGGGCCTGGACTCCACTGCCTCCCTGGGTCCCCTTCAAGATGCCATGAGACTTTGGGGCCTGGAGTGCAGCAAGGGTGGTGTTCTGCTGGCAGAATGTGGAAGTGCTGTACAAGATGCCCCCGCTAGCAGAAGAGGAGCACTAGGCGCTGACGAGAAGGATGTAGCAAGAGCCAGGAAATCCAGCTCCCCGCAATGTGCGCCCCCTGGGAGGCCAGATGAAAATGCTCCTTGGTGCTCTTTGGCAACAATGAGCAAAAAAAGCCCAAGATGGAGAAAAGTGTTCCAGTGGGGCCAGTGATATACAGCCTTGAATATGTGCCCCTTTTTAAAAAAAAATCAAATGAAGGAACTGGGCGCCTAGATCTCTTCTGAGATTTCTTAAACAAACCCCAAGGTTGGCCAGCCTTAGGTCATCGTGCATCTTTCATGTAATTAATTACTGTAGAAGACCATGCATGGAACCCGCAACCCGAGCCAACGTAGGCCATCGGAAAACCCATACCCAGAGGCCAGACACAAGAATGTCCTAGGGATCCAGATATGGCGGGGGCTGTTTCAAGTAGAGCGGGTTCCCGGGAACCCCATTCCCTGGCACTGCAAGGGCAAAGGAATGCTCAGAAGAGAAGAGCCTGTGAGGTACTCTCCTTCCCACCATGCCTGTGTCTAGGGGGGCCAGAGCATCGTGCTTACAACCCTCCTGCCGCACAGAGCGCAAGCAAGAGGAACACCAGTTCCTGCTACCTCCTGCTAGAAACAGCACAGGTGGGAGCAGCAGAAGGATGCCAGCTCCTGCTGAGTTCAAGGAGCCAGCTGGAACTGTGGGGGGGTTTGGGCTCCCTCTCGATCCCCCAAAAATCTGGAACAGTTTAAGTTTAATTAAACAGTGCCCCGAGTGGGACCGGGACACCTAAAAACAAAAGTAGTACTGAAGGGAAAGGCCGTCCTGTGAAAAAGAAACACATTGCGAAGAAGCTCATTAGTTATTCACCCCATGGGTCTGTAGCTCTCCATAATGTCAACGAAGGAACTCATTTGTATACATCTTTGCTTCTGTGTTGCCTCAAAATGGGCAGAGGCACTGCTAACATTTTGAGAAGGTGTTGTGGAGGCTACCAGATGTGCAGCAGCCCCAACTCCCCAAGAAGAGTTTGTAGAAGTTAATCCCCAGCCCCCTGGGGCCTTATCAAAATGACCCCAGGAGAGACTTTCTTTAGTATAAAGCACGCAAAATCTGGAGGTTGTGCTCTTCAGCTTACGAGCGTGGGAGACTCCTAGTGTTTGGTTCTATGGCTATATTTTGTGGTTTGTAGATTGTGAAGAAAGACTCAGACACACACGTTGTTTTGAATTCAAATCCATTATTGAGAATATGGTGATTGAAAGATTAACGTTTGCCGTTAAAATCAATGTATATGCCTATTTGTATTGGTTAATTTGGTTTAAATGGTGATGCAAGGTTAAGTCATGACTTGTGGCAGATTATATTATTATGGTAATACACTGACAAGACCAGTAGACCTGCATTATACATTGGCACCTCTTATAATGTAGTACACTGTCAAAGTAAAAGAGGTTGTTATGGTTATTCAAAATGACATCCTGTTATATTGTGATTTTGCATCCGGCATAGTTGCAGGGTGTTGTTCCTATGGGGTTCAGGACCCACTAGGAGTGTAATATGTTATGAGGGTGTCATCAAAGTTATTTGTATATTTGTATTTAATGCATAGAATTAGTAGTGTGTGTGTGTAGTAAAAGTACTTTTCCTTTTTTTAAAGAAAGAAAAAGTACAGCCTAGAAAATGATTTATTGAGTTTTGTTGTTGCTTGCTAGCAAATTAGGATTACTAGTCCACACTGCCTCTCCGAAATATACCTTGGACTGCTCACTTTGCTACCCTGTGAAAGTCAAAACCTACAGTTGGGGCACTTGGTTCCTAGGAAAGAGACAGATGTGGACGTATTATTTGTGATTGACATAGCTTTCTCAACTAATAACCCAATTTCTGTACAATCTTCATCTTTGGGCAAGAAGGCATCGTCTACTATATGTAAGGTAGTGGTCTACGTGCTGCAGCGTGATCTGAAGCCAGATTGGTAGTCCAGCTGGAGATGGGTAGCAATGATTTGATCTTGGAGTTGAGTACAGACAGCTTTTAAAATGATCTTGGGTATAGGGAGGTTTAAGAGATGAAGCAGGCTTGGTGATGTTGTGCTGTTGGATCTTTTGCATTTTTCACTGAAGAGGATGTTGATGGCTTTGCACTTTTCTGCGGAGTGAGGAAAAGATGAGTCTGACGGGGTGATGCAATGCTTGATTGATTTGCAAAGCAGAACGCGTCTTTTGGATGCTTCATTGATAGTGTTGGTATAATACTTTACTTTGGCTGATGTGATGCTCTGCCTGCGTGTTGGGCGGAGGGACTTCCTTACAATTTCTTTTCTGTCTGTGGATGGATTGTTTTTTGTCAGTAAGGTCTTGAGAGTACCAGGGTGCTGAAGGCTTTGGCTTGCACCTGCATGTACTTATTGGGGCGTGGAGGCGTGTTTGCACTGGACATGGAGTTAGTAGAGTGAGAGATAAGTTTAAGCATTAGGTTGTAAAAGGAAACGTCTACCCAACCAGAGCTGAGCCCATCTTTGTGGGCTTTCTTTCCAAATGATGCTTCATGGCGGACATCAACTTGTCAAAGGAATATCCCAAAGGTGACGTAGACTTCCTGAGTCGGGTCTCTGCTGTTTCAATGGAGATTCCACAACGGGACAAAATGTACTGGCACAGATGGCTCAAGCATGTCTATCAGAAGGGTGAAAGGCCATTCATCCCAAGCAAGCTTATCTCCAAGCAAATCTTAAAAAGACCTGAAAGGTAGCAAACTCATTTATTTTCCAGCAGTGCTCAAGCCTTGCTGTGACTGAATAAAGATTTTCTCAAAGTTTCCAAACACATAACCGGTATCGGCATGGGGAAGCCAGGATCAATCGTCTCCTCTCTCAGGTGAACAGATCTGAAGAGGCTGTGCCCCTCAGTAGAATCGCCATAGTCCCCAGCTGCCAATCTCCCCATAGTAGAGAGTGGATACTGATATGTGTATCTACTAGCATCTTGTATTGGTGACTGCAGCCCGGGTGCATCACGAAGTATTGTGGGAGAAACTTTAAGGTGTTATGGCTATTTGTAACAACGTGTGTGGATGTTTGTGTGATGCAGGGAATTAAATGGGTCATGGGTTCTGAACAGGGATCCCTTGCCAAAATGGATGCGGTGAGCAAAATAGTTGCTAACAGCATGTGCCACTGCAATGAATTCATAGTTCATGTAATATTTTGGTGAGTTAAATACTCTTTTGATACTCACGTTATAATGAGTCAGATATGTAGTTTATGTTCCTTTAATCCTGCAACAAAGCTAATTGACTACAAACCAGATCTACTGTATGCCTGACAGCAGACTAGATTGGTCATATTGCTCTGTGTTTGTAGATGGTGAGAGGAGTCATTTAATCCCCTCGCTCATGCTTTACCAGGACCAGAAAAATATTTCTCCGATTTACACAAATTGACACCTTCTCTGATTGCTGAATGCAGCTCGAACCTTCTTTCTTGGCACCAAAGTCCAATATATAGAAAGTGCAAGGGGTCCCAAAGGGCTGCTCACCGAACAGAGCGAACAAAGGACATATCTTGGAGGGCCATTGACAAACATTGAACATCTGGGGCAGGATTAGTTTCTCTGGGCTGAGCCAAAGTGAATGAAAGATGAGGGATTTGTATGTTGATTCTATTTTCTGATGCTCCAGATTTTATTTATCAGACATCTTTGAAGTTTCGTTTAGTGAGTGACCTAAATCCTACCTGCCAACTGACACGGTGCCACCGTGTGACACACGATATCGGTCCCGTCACAGGGTCTCCCGGTGAGGAGCCGATATCACAGCGTGGCAGGGAAGACGAGCTGAAAACCACGGTAAATCATGGTTTCCCAGCTAGTTTTCCGAGGCTTTGAACTGCCGACGTCCATTAATGGGTGTGAAAACACTCCAGGACATCGGCACCAGCCCCAGGAAGCTTTTTAGGTCTCGCCTGGCGTAGACTGCGCAGACATGCGCAGTCTCGCTGGCGAGATTTAATGAGGAAGGGTAGATTTCTCTAGTGGGCTTTAAGCCCCGCCCCTCTTTTCCATTAGCTGGCGTCACCGTTTATGCTAAACGGTGGCCAGCCATTGGAAGAGAGCGTCTAGTGATGTACAGTTTTCTCTTTTAGAGCCGTCCCAGTTGGACTGGCTCGGTTGCTTTACGTTTGTGGGAAAAGCTTTTCTTATCTTTATGGGGCCATGTGTTTCAAACATATGGCCCCATAAAGATAAGAAAGCTTTGCGAAGGATGAAAGTGAAAGCCGACTGTATCTTAGCAGCTCAGCCAGGCGTGGCGAGACTCCACCCCCTCTGCCATCGCCATTCCCGCACACGCGGAACAATAGAGCCACATCCAGGGAGCGCGCACCGAACATGACCAGGTACAGTGATGGCTTGTTATTCCCCTTTTCGATTTTTTCTGCTATTGCTTGTACTTTCACTTGCGTCCTGTCGATTTCTTGTTACACTCGCCGTCCTGAATTTGCACCCATGCCAGTTGATCACCCTATGTTGAGGCTCCTAATGGATCCACGCGCAAAGGCAAGGTAGGCTCGGAACGGTGGAGTATATCCTCTTCACTCGCTGCTATTCTGTTCTTCAGCCGTCAGCCCTACTCCCTAAAAGCGACCCCCCTCCAGCCCTCGCCGACTCTCCTTGTACGACTGTGACGTGTAATTGTGACGTAAGTGAGCCGTGCGGCGCGAGTGGTGTTTTGGCAGTGCTGGAGCCTGAACCCGGGCGTGGCGGTGCTCACTCCACTTGTTAAAGGGAGAACTGACCGTTCTCAGTGCACCGAGTAAGGTGTGCACTCATTCTCAGTGACGCTTGTCAAGCTTTATTTTTTTCCAGGGTGATAAATTGCATGGAAAGGGATTTCAGGCCTGATGCAAAGTTATTGACTTTGGGAAGAAATTTCCATGAAAGCTGGCTTTTAAACGGGTTGTATCCCCTTAAATGGAGGTTATCTTTGCTGCTAAACGTCGGGGGTAATCTGTGTGCAGGATTAATGGCAAGAGGGATTAAAAGGAGCCCCTGGGATCACTTGTTTCAAAGGGATTGCGCTGTGCGTCGGTCCCTGGGCATGTTCAGTGACGCCTTCGTGGTGGTGGTAGAGGCCTAGAGACTGCGCTTCGAAAAGCTGAACGGGCTCGCATAAACTGTATCCGCATCTTTATGGGCTGAATATCACCCCTGGTGACCCCCCGAAGAGTCTGGCTGGAAAGGAAGGGGCCCTCGTGGGACGCCTTGTCCACCGAGGGGGCCAGGGCCCGCCGGCATCCCAGGAGAGGACGTACTAGGCAGGCCTGGCTATGCAGGGGGCCCTTCTCACGGTGCTCTTCCTGGCCGATGAGGAATACACGGGTGAGTAGAAAAAATGAAAATACTGATATTTGTATAGCGCGAACAATTACCCCAATGGGTGTCAAGGGGCTGGCATCTGGAAGATTAAGCGAGCTATTGCCCAGGGTCACATGGTGCTGGGTTAACCTGCCGTGCGATTGAACCGTGAGCCCCGAGTTCTGGAGTCCGCCACACTGGCCGCTGCGCCACACCTCATCCACAAGCCACTTGTCTTCCACAAGCTATAGGGAGGCCGTGGGGGTTGGAGCAAAGGTAATTGGATAAAATCCGAGGATGGGGATTAAGCACCCGAAGTAGGAGGACTGCTCCGACGTGTGACAACACTCACTGGAGAGAGGGGATATTCAGCATGCTAGGGATTGTACATATATTGTAAGCTGACGCAAACCTGTGCACGAAATGACTGAGCTTGGGTACGGTTTTTCACCTACTAAACGGTCTGCAACAGTTCCAGTGAGAAAAGGAGTGTATGCTTAGTAAGGATACGATTCTGTTTATCGCGTTGTAAGTAGTCATTATAATAACCCCAGGCTTTCAGTCAAATAGCCAATGCCTCTTCATCTCAGTAGGTATTCAGTTTAATGTTCCCTGCGTCTGCGTTTTGGCAGGTGCTGCTCCCTTACCCTTCGTACCCTTGGTACCCATTATGCCCTTAACTCCTACTTTTTACACGTAGATGTTAAGTGAATAGCCCATCAGGGAAATTTTAAGGATTTCGGGGGTCTCTGGTCCAAACATATTTTGAGGGCCCCTGTTGGGAACAGCTTTGAATGTATGATCCAATTTCAGCTCATTCATGCCCTCTTTGGCCAGGTCACTGATAGTCCACAGACACACTCTCCAATTTCTAAATGTGTTTTTATTTAATATTCAAGGATAGTGATGTGTGTTTTCAATACTGTAACACAGCAGCAGCTCACAAATATTCCTGCAAATAATCTGTTACCCTCTCCCATTTCTCATATGTGAGCTCCTGTTTTGATCTAAAAGAAACTTTTTGATGGATGTTGCATGAAATATAAACACAACATTTCTGTAATAGACTCTCACACATCTCCCACTTTAAAAATGAATTAAAGGAAAACAGTATTTAAAACAATCTGTTTCAGAATTATTCAAGGGCATTAGGGCAAGGCCTCTGAGAACAGAAATGGCTCTATCAGTGGCCCCCTGAAAGGGTGGGGCCCTGAGCAGGAGCCCACTTTGCCCATGCCTTAAAACATCTCTAAAGCCCATTCATAGATAGGTGTCTTTGTGGTGCATATTTTTAGGTCAAGACTAGCGCGCCTGCACTACTCGCTCTGCGAGACAGGCTGTAATGGAGTATGCAATAGGTCTCGCCTTTCATTAAGTTAAAGCCATTTGCTTTGCTACACAATACCATTAGCAAAGCAAATGGCTTTAACTTAATTAAAGACAAGACCGATTGCATTTTCAATGCTTGTTATTTTAGGGGGAGGAGGGGGCTTGTGGGCGGCGTTGGGTTCAAAAGTGCCCTGTAGGTACTTCTCGGCACGCGGCCCCTCCTCCTCCTCACACTGTGAAATTGTTCTTCAAGTTGGCAGGTATGCCCAAATCCAGCCCACCTTCCAGCTGTTTGCAATTTTAATAAATTGTGCAATCCAATATGGATCTAATTCTCAGAATCCTGGGATCACTGCAGCTTAGAGGGATTTGTAGAAAGCGTAACCAGGCAATAAAGTTGGGGACTGAGTTCATTGTCGAAAATGGGTGAGGAAAATGGAGAGGAGCTGGTATAAAGTGTGTGAAAAGGAAGGGATGGAAAGAAGAGGGATATTCCTGGAAGGCTGATATACAATGGACTCTGCCTCAGCACTCTATGTTTTCAGAGGCACTTCCCCATGGGTCAGTCCTCTGGCCCACATATGACTGTGCGGTCCTAAGCATCTCTTCCAGGTGCTGTCTGCCATCAGCTGATGAATGAGGTCACAGGGACACATCCTTCCCTGGGATTTAAAGGGAAATAGAGTGCTCAGACCATAACATGTGCAAGTAATATATTCTGCAAAAGCTTGGCCTGCTTGAGTTTGCAAAGGTTTCCTGTGCAACATGTGAGAGGCTAATACTTTCCAGCTGCTCCTGTTCCCTGTACTCAGACGGGAATTGTGAAACCCAACCAGCAATTTTTATGTTCACATTAAATTCATTCCAAGAGGCGGGTGGGAGAAAGTCTTCAGCCTGAGAGACAAAATCCAGCTAATAAAAAGGGAATTGATGTCTTGCAAATGACAATCTGCTTTATCAAGGACATTGTTGATGGAAGGAACATACATCTTTTGGCAAAAGGAACTAAAAGGGTTGTTTAGAGTTCGGTTGAATGGTGTATTAACCATAACACGGCAGATGCACTGTTCTGCCAAATGTATGGTTTTCCCACCCTAGTGGTGTAGGTAGGCATTTTGCCATCGTGGCGGTCCCAGCCTTTCCCACCCCACTGCGGCCAAAGAGCACGTTGCTGGCGATCTGATCCTGCATTTGCCACCCCTCGCAGCAGCAAGTAAGAGCGGGGAAAGCCGCCTCCCCCAAAACCCATGCCTCCCGTGGGGGACTGGCCCCCATCTTGCTACGCTACTGCCCCACCCCCTGTAAAGGTGAGGGAACTGCTGGACATGCGGTGGCGAAGTCTCAGATCGACGGTCACCATGCCCTAGTTAAGGGTTGATGAACCTCTCCCGTTGTTTACCCTGCGTGGGACTGCCATGCGAAACATGGTGGTCTTGCGTGGGGAAATCGAAGAACAGCCTCCAAGTGCAGGGAAAAAGAATCAAGTGCGTTGAGGTCATTGTCCTTTTGTTCAGCAGGAAGAAATCCCAGGTTGACAATCATTTGCCTCCATCTAGAATGTATAATAGCACTTTAACAATTAATTTTATCTTCATCAGTGTTTGTAACACTAGGGACCCAAACAAACTGCATTTTGAAGTACGTAAAGTAGTGCTACGTGCCTGCCTGATATGTCACTCTATTATCAAGCACATCACTTGGCGCACTTAGCGTATCTCTTCTCGTCTACTTTGAAAAAGCCTGACTAGGTACCCATTGAACAAGATCTTTTGGGAGGCCCACCCGGAGAGGGCTTGATTTACAGATCTGCTATTTCCAACAAAATCAAATGCTATCCTTTCCTCCCACTATGACTCAAGGATGGGAGAAAGCCCGTAGACAACTCCGCGTCCATGTTTACTTGCCTGTTCATGCTCCGATTTGGCACAATAAAGCTATTAGAATTGATGATGTCATTAGATGCTTGCAGGCTTGGAGCGATAAAGGTAGTGCTTACTTTGGATCATCTAGTGCACGACTCTGAGATAAAATCCTTTGAGCTACTGCAGGAGGAGTTTGACCTCCTCCTCTATCAATATTGTAGGTGTATTCGGCTGCAGCACTGCTTCTCCCACACCTGCCGTCCCTGTCAGGTCCTCTTCGCCATTGGGAGAACCCGGATTACTGGAATGTTGAAGCTGCTATAAGAGATTGATTTCGGGGCTGTACAAAACCCACGCCTGCCCTCTTCGCCTTTCGCTGAAAGAAAAATGGATCACCAGAACCTGTAAGGAATATTCTGATGATGGCCAGGCTGAACTTTTAGCTTCACATGATAGGGGCCTACATGAGGAAGGACTCTAGCTCAGCTACTTCAAGCTCCTGAATGACTGGCATTGGTTATCGCAGAAATTCCATTTAGTCAACCTGGCCCCAGCTGCAGCTTGTTGGAGATGCGACCATCAAGACTGTGATATCCTGCACCTGGTTTACTCTTGCCGCTACTTACATCTTTACTGGCGAGGGGTTCTGGCCACAATGAATGACAACCTGGCCGACAATTGTACTGCTTTTCCTTCACAACACCATGTACATTCCATTCCTTACCAACCACGTCAAACGCTAGATAGGCACTGCGCTGGTGGTGGCCAAGACGTCGACCCTCAGGTGGTGGAAACAACCCTCTCCTGCGACACATGCCAACTGGATGCTGTGGCAGTGTCCCTTGAACAAATTATATATCACCTCATAGATAAGTGGGGCACATTTGAAAACAATTCATCCCCTTCTCTTCCACGCCCACCTTGAGTTAATACTGGTTCTGATTTTGGTGCTTGTGGAATCTTCAACTCCCTAGACAGAGAGGGGAGCTTTACTTCTGCCCGAGAGTTGTTTTATTCTTCCAATTGAACGGCAACGAGGGGGCAACAGTCTGTTATGCCTCATAAAAATCTATTTATCCTATTTATTGTACTGATACCAATGGCTGATGTATTTTTAATGGCTTTTCTTGATTGCTTGTATTTCGTTACCTTGTAGGACCACCTAGTGTTTATACAATATTCTTTGCTTTGCTCTCATACAGGTTTGTGTGGAATTACTTTTCTAACTATTTCTGCGTCATTGTACAAGCACAGTTATTCATTGTATATACAATGAAAATAATATAATACATGTTTACAAAAAATAATACTACTCCAGTACTGCAAAATTAAATTCACAAACGTATGGCCGAAGACCCCTGCCGCCCCCTCTCCTATTTTTGCACTAGGTTCGCATGACAAAAGTGAAGCTAACAGGGCTCAAAGTATTGTGGTGAGATTTGCTTTCCAACACAAATCATAAGTTGCATTGGAAAGTTGCCAATCGGAACGAAAAGTAGCTCTTTTTACCACTTTGGGCTACTTTGCATCACGGAGGAGTATCATGGGTGGTACATGGGTGTTCCCATATATTTTGTAATCACCCATGGGTTTTGACACAAATCTCCTTCTACAAACGTTTGTAGACAGGGACTTAAACCAAAAGCATACACCTCTTTGAGGCAGATGTAACAGTGGAGTGACCTTTAAAAGTTTCCACATTTTTCCAATTTTGCATGTGTGCTGCATTATACAGCATACATATAAAGTGGGAAAGTATTAAAGCACAGCTTATGTACTGGAAAAGTACCCTTTCAGTATAAATCTATGTTTGACAGAAAAAACACCCTTGCAGTACAATGTGTGCATTGGCGCATGTCAGCCTAAAAGTCCGACAGCCCAGGAGGCGTGGCAAAGCCGTGCATCAAGATGGTCGCACGGAGCTGAAGCTCTCCCGGCCGCTGTAACAGTGTGGCCTTTTCCCTGACTCCAATGCGGCCCAAAACATCATAGCAGCCCGGGACAGGAGGCGAGACACCCTGGCATCAGTTGTGGCAGTCAGTTGAGCCTATAATGCGGCGAAACAGGCGAGCTTAGCATCGCGTTCTGCCGGAGTAGAGTGCAAAATGGCGGCGAGGCAGATGCATCTGGAACAAGATCGGAGGTGGACTGAGGATACGAGTCTAAACCCGGGCGGGGGTGGTGCGGTGAGTGGCGGTGTGCGCTCCAGGGTGCCCGGGGAATACACAGCAGCCTAACGAGCGTCCCGCTGTCCGGGGGGTCCATTTGGACTCCCACGCAGTGTATGCTACGTGCCCCCATGGACGCGAGTGCCGGTGTGTGAAGGGAAGGGGCCTGTGCGTGCATCATAGTGCAGGCCTCGACCGCGGCCTCGTGTACTGTAGCTGGGCCAGTGCTCTTGGGGGAGCATCCATCGCTGTGTGCCGGCGCCTGGGTGCGGTCCGTGCTGCCCCCCCCCTCCCTCCCCCGGCCTGAAAACACCAGTTAACCGCCTGCATGACCCCCCCCCCCCCCGTCTGGAAAACACAACAGGGGTAATATGCAGCTGGCGCTGTCCAGCCACAGCACCGCCCCAGGCGAATATGCGTTGCCTGCCCGCAATGTGAGCAACCTGATGCAACTTCATTCCATTACTGGGCAGTTATACTTACCCTGACCATAACTGGGCTGACTGTTGCATCTATACTTCTCTGCATACTCCTCTAGACGCAGTCCAGACCTACATAGCGGCCGTGCGCCTGCACAGTGCTGGACTAACCCACCTAGCAGTTGCCTAATACAGAAGCGTACCATCTGTTGCACTCCTTCAGCATCCCAGTCAGAAGACTTGATCCGAAGACCCTATTCAGATTCTCCTGTGCTGCCGCGGCATGGGCCGCAAAGACCCTAAACAGCACCTACTTCCCTTCGAAAAGATAGCAGAGGCTACCCGTGACCAGCCTTGCGACATGGCAGAAGGTGGGCAGCCATCCTCCATCCCAGAGGACAACACCAGCCAGTTGGGTCCACTGCTACTGGAGATGAGGGCAGGATTCAAAGCGCTAGATGTGCGCTTTGACACGTTGGACAAACACATAGCGGAGCTGGGTACGAAGGTCCAGGGGCATGATCGGTGCCTTGATGTGTTGGAATCCCGCACGTCAGATTTGGAGGATGGGATGGCGCACTCTTTGAAAAGGATTGACTGCATGGAGCGTATTCTCAAGGATGTCGCAATAAAGAATGAAGATTTGGGGGCGCGCAGGCGCCGTAACAACATTCGCATTTTGGACGTTCCCGAATCTATAGCTGCTGGACGCATGGACAACATGGTGGAGACGATCCTGACTGACTTGTTTGGAAGAGAAGCCTTCACTCCAGGCTTTGTGGTAGAGCGTGCCCATAGATCACTTGGCCCCAGACCTAACACAGCATGCCCACCCAGGCCCATCATCGCCCGCATAATGAACTTCAGAGACAGGGATACAGCACTGCGTTTGGCACGTGAGCCCGGCGAAACAACTTGACAGGGCTCCAAAGTGTCTCTATACCCGGATTTTACCGCAATGGTACAGGATGCAAGGAGGAAATATCTTGGAGTCAAGGCGGCGCTCAGGAACCTTGGGCTGAAGTACGGTATGTTGTATCCCGCGAGGCTGCGAGGGGAGGTCAACAGACGAGCCCGGATGTTTGAGAATCCTACAGAGGTGCAGGAGTTTTGCCATACTCGCAAACTAAACAACAAACGTCCCGCAGAGAAGGATACGCTTTCTCCTCCACACAGTGGCTCGGACGCCAGCATGGAACTGTTCTCAGGTTCTGGTCCCGGCTGACTGTTGGCTTCTTCTTTTTTCATACAGGCCGCGCATTTGGTAGATTGATGTTAATATTGGGATTTGGCCAGTTCGGTACAATATTTTGCATAGGTTACTAGGCCGTAGGAGCGTGCACCCCCCCTTTTTGGTGTACACCTAGCTATATTTTTGTGTAATCGAAATGTACCCTATTTGTTTGCTTTTCACCATATTGAGGGTACTACTGGTACCAAGCACTGTTTCAAAAGAGTTGGAATTGCCTCTCCGGATGGACGGGAAGGCTGGGTGGAGGGTGGCGGGAGGGGTTTGGTTATTGTTGCTTTGCACTGAGTCAATTGCAAGTTTGGCCGTTGGCGCATCTGGCAAGTACACACATTTGTTATTTATTGAGCTCCATCTCACACCATCACCATGGCACAGTTAGGCTATAACCCTGACCCTTCGAGTGTGACCTTTGCTACATGGAATGTCCAAGGCTTAAACAATACTCGTAAAAGGAGGCAGGTAATCCATTATTTACTCCGGCACAGGGTCGATATAGCCTTCTTACAAGAGAAGCATCTTCCCACCAGTGATCTAGCCCATTTTGCCACTAATTGGGGGCCGAATAGATATTTTGCGAATTACAGTAATTATGCCAGGGGCACAGCCATTCTCATACATCCCCTTCAATTGCCATTCTGTAACTTGTGACGACGAGGGCAGGTATGTGATTGTTGTGGGCACACTGATGAATCAAAAGGTAGCGTTGATATGTGTCTACGGCCCCAATACCGATTCCCCTGATTTTTATTATTCATTACTCTCTAGGTTGATGCAAATTGGCCCTGTGCCCCTATTATTAGGGGGCGATTTTAACATTGCTCTCAACCGAACTGCAGATAGCACTTCAACTGCCCCAGACCCCAAACCACGGGCGCGTAAAGCCTTACAGTCCCTGTGCGATCAATTCTCCTTGCTGGACTTGGGTCATACACGTGATCCGAGCCACACTACATATACACATTATACTAGCTCCCACGACACGTGGACAAGAATCGACTATTGGCTGACATCCCCAGAGATTTCCCATTGGTTTCATGGGCTCCAGGCGCTTCCAAGAACTTACTCTGACCACTCCCCGTTCTATTGTCATTGAGGGTCCCGCGTCCTGAAGGTTAAGAAAGGGAGTGGCGTTTCCCCAGCCGTGCATTGGATGATGAGGTATTCAGGCAGGAACTCCGGGATGCGATCGAAGACTACTTCATCATAAACACTGGGTCAGTGGCTTCTGAGGCAATATTATGGGAGGGCTTTAAAGCATACATGAGAGGGGTGTGCATGTCCAAGAGCTCCAGAGTGCTGCGGGACCTGCGTGGCACTCTTGTCCGATTGGAAAAAGAGCTTGGATCCCTGGACACTGGGCAACTTTCGGCAGCCGACCCGGGACTAGATAAAAAGTGAGCAGCTCTGCTCTTGGAGTATAGAGACACTGCTGAGAGGGAATCCTTTTTATGGGGAAATATCATAACGCCAAGGTTTACGGGGAGGAGGACCGCCCTGGGTGAGTATTGACGCAAATGATACAACCTTCCTACACTAAAGCATACATTACCGAGCTACGCTCTGCGGCCGGACACCTACTCAAGGACCCGTTGGATATCCAGAGAGAATTCCTTTCTTATTTTAAAACATTGTACACTACTAAATTGGGGCATAATCGATCGGACTAGAAGACGTATCTGTCAGAGGTCGCATTGGTATACCTTGAGAAATTCATGCAAGACTTCTTAGCGGTGCCTATCATGGAGGAAAGCATTGATGAGGCCATTTCGGCCCTAAATTCTTCCACTGCCCCTGGTCTTGACGGTTTCACTGGCAAATTTTACAAGGCTTACAAAGACCTATTCGTTCCTCGCCTCTTGGAGGTATATGCCGAAGCACTTGAGCGACAAGTTCTTCCACCTACTCTCCGTGAAGCTGTTATAATACTACTCCCCAAACCCGGAAAAGACCACCTACTGTGTGGCTCATACCGACCCCTATCACTCCTAAACCTCGATTACAAAATCCATGCCAAGGCCCTTGCATGCCGTCTCTCCCTCCTAATGGAGTTTATCATCTCCCTGGCTCAGTCGGGTTTTGTCCCTCATCGCTCCACGGCCTTCAGCCTTCACACTTTATTCAATACCCTACATAGAATAAAACCGGACATTCCCGCAGCAGGGATCCTTCTAGACACTGAAAAAGCTTTTGACTCCCTTGAATGGCCCTTTTTTCTGTCCATAATGCAACATATGGTGATGCCACAGGGATTCATTGCCACAACAGCGCTGTTATACAGTCAACCTACTGCTAGGCTCCGGATCAATGGTACCTTATCGGCGCCCTTTCCCCTATCACGTGGCACGAGGCAGGGCTGCCCGTTGTCGCCTTTGTTATTTATATTAGCAATGGACCCCTTGATAAGACATTTCCAGGAGAAACGCCTACACAGGGGTTTACAGTTCATCACAGGCCCACTACTGGTTTCATTATACGCAGACCCTCCTGTAAACCTGGATTCTCTTATCCGGGAAATACTCCGTTTTGGTACCTATTCTGGTCTGGGAATAAATTGGTGTAAATCAGTGATTTTTCCCCTCACGGCAAGCACAGCCCGATGGGACTTAGAGTTCCCGTTGGAATGGTGCTCAGACTCCGTGAAATACTTTGGGGTCCATATACATCTTGAGACGGATCAGATTATTTGTCGTAATTATGGGGTGGCAATTTCCAAACTAGAGGCGCAAATAGACACATGGCTTAAGCTCCCACTCTCCATGGCGGGCCGGGTGGCCCTCATCAAGATGATTGTGCTTCCGAAATTTTTATATCTATTTCAGAACATTCCAATCCCACTCACGAACAGGTTTGTAAGCACTCTTCTCTCCCACTTAATTAAACTGGTATGGGGCAATAGGAGTCTCAGAGTATGATGGCAGATCATGACGCTCCCCTACAATAGAGGAGGGTAGGGAGTCCCTGATTTGCAACTGTATTATTTGCCTGCGCAATGCAGCTTCGCACAGGCGTGGTACCATCCGGATGCCAGAATCCCCTTCCTGCGTCCGGAATTGGATTTTGTTTTGCCGGACACTTTAGCAACCGTACTGCCCCTGGGAATCCCTAAGGACCCCAATGACATTCAGCTGGTTTCCACTACAAGCTGGGCATGGGCTAAGCTGGGGCGTATTATGAATTCCCAGTCGATGTACTCCTCTGCCCTTCCACTCCCTAACGCCAAATGGTTACCTATAACGGGCGAAAAGCTGGTGCAGAAGACTTGTACTAAATTTGGCTTCGCTATGATGGGCGATTTGTATCCGGCAGGCCATATTTTTGATCCAGATGAGGAGTCCTTATTTCCAAACATTACATTCATGGATAGGTTAGTCTTGGCGAGACTACGTTCAGCACTGCGGGCTAAGCTCCCGGATTATCCGCTTGAACCTACATCTTTCCCCCCACTCACAAAGGTGATAGGTAGTAGCAAAGGGGTCCATCTTATATCCCAGCTCTACAAAACATGTGCCAACCTCATCCCAGTCAACGATGATAAGATACGCAGCGCCTGGGAGGCAGATTTGGGTAACCCAATAACTGATGAGCAATGGATGGCTTGCTGTGCGGTGACAAAAACTGTATCCCTCAACAGTCGTCATAAACTGATCCATGTTAAGTTCCTACGCAGGATTTACGTCACCCCAGCTAGAGCACATAGGATAGATCCCACTAGATCACACCTTTGCCAGAGGTGCAACGCCCCGCAAGCAGACTTTGCGCACCTTGCCTGGTTATTCCCAAGCATACACACTTTTTGGGTAGAAGTGCACAAGACAATAAGCAGCACGATACAGGTGCCAATGGTCCCCCTACCAGAGATTGCCTTCTTAGATACATCATCCAGTTTCCCCTGAAAGTTCACAGATTTGCTGCCATCTGTTTGCTGTTGGCTAAAAGAGAAATTGCCATACACTGGAGCGGCAAACGGACACCAACGATAAAGGGCTGGCTCCATAGCTTAGCATCCTGCTCTATGGAAAGTGAACTGTATGCCAGCACAATCCCTCCATCTTCCAGACCTAAAGACATCTGGGGCCCCTTCGGAACCTTCCTATCTGCACAACAACAAGATCCCCCTACTCAACAGGAACAGGGTATAGACCCATACGATACCAGGTTTATAGAGCTAGGGTCTCATTCTGTTTTGATGTATATCATTGGGAGGATTGTCATTGATGTATTGATGGACACGAGAAGTGGCGGGACGCTCGAGAGGGGTCATGAAAGTACTATATATATCGTATATCACATTTCAACGTGCCAACTGTGCTTAGGAGAAAGTTATGTCTATTATACCTTGTAAGCGTACTTGTGATGACATTTTACTCAACTCAGTGCATTGCTTTGCCTTTACTAAAATGCTAAATAAAGTAAAAAAAAAAAAAGTCCGACAGCCCTTAGTATGTATGTGCATACCGCGCCCGATAACTGGAACTCCTGGGTGGTTGCCCGAAAACTGGAGCTCTTGAGAGGTTGCAGATGTTTGAGGAGTTTCAGCACCTTGCCTTACCTCTTTCTAACACTCTCTCTTTACAAATTTCTCTACCTCATGTCAGTCTCGATATATTTCTCTATTTCACAAGCCTCTCTCTCTCTCTCTCACATCCTCTCTTCCTCTAACTTTGTATTGACTTCACCTCACATTCCCTTCTTTTATCTCTATGCCTCATTTCTCCTTTGAACCTTTACTCCTCTCTTTCTACCTTTTTCTCTGTCTACCTATTCTCTTTACCCGACCTGCCTCTTTATTTCACTTATAATTTTGCCATTCTCTATCCTAGGGGGTTGCAATATTTGCATAATTTACTTTCCCATATTTATGCAGAATTTCAGGAAAATCATGTGAAATTTCAGTAAAATTACCCAAAATAACCCAAAATGCAATTATGGCATTTAACTCTATGGGGCTCATTTTCTGCACTCCATCAGCGGTCTTTGTGCCCACCATATTACAATGGGCAAACATAGCCCATTTCCCATCCGCCGCAGTGCGACGTGACCTGCCACAAATTTGCGCCCGCCACCGTGGTGGTGGGAGCCAATAGAGACCCACCGCCATGCGGAATGACGTCCCGTCTGCCATACACATCAGGATGCCCCAAACAGCCCGTCACACCGCAGAGGAGAAACCACCCAACCGGAGACGGCAGAAGCACGACAACGGAGCTCGAAACCAGACTCCCGGTACCCTCCACCCGGTCCGTACCGCAATGGATCCAGCTCTACAAGCCTTTCTGGTGCTGTACCTGATCCACTACCAGCATATAATGAACCGTCCTGGACAACGCCACAGGTACACAATCACACAACTCCGCACACAACCACAACACATAACTCCTCGGCTGATCTACCGTTCCTATCCATGTGGTGGGGACAGGGACACATCCCCAAGTGTACCCACACATGTCCTACCTGTCACAAAATCACCTCTCCGCATCCGGGTCACCTATCAACCGCGAAATCACTGTAATGTCCCGGTCACGTCACCGCAGCGGTGCAGACGTGGAAAAACCAGTGCAGAATGTAGTAGGCAGGGCCAGCGCCAAGCATGGGCAGCCCACAAAGATTTAAAGGGCCTCACCTCGACCCTTCACACACTACACCCCCCACACCCATTTGAGGACATGCTGTGTGCTCCTCCAGTGCTCCCCCTGCACAATTCATCTTCCAGGTGTAGCCAGACCCTGCACCACACAGACCAAATAACCAGGGAGCCTGTCTTAGAAGGTGGGGGTGAAGAGGAAAACCCTGCACAGGAACTCAGGGGCAGGGCTTTCTTCCTCCTCACACCTACCCTCCACTCATGTCAAGCAAACTGAGTCCAGTCACAAAATGAAGACTCACACTGCACATGAACATCCACTGAACTGTCCACTCTGCCTCTCAAGTCTCTTAGACACACCCCACACTGACACACAGCCACATACACATACCAGATGTCAGTAGCAATGGAGGACAATAAATGGGCTAGCCAAAAGTGAAGTGGAAAGTGCTGGAAAGCCATGGAGAAAGCCACAAAGCATGTGTACATCACATGCAAGAGAAGGAACATATCACACCACCCTTAGGCCATCAAATCAGACATGGGTGGCACAGTGAGTGAAATCAAACCAAAGGGACCTCAATGCAACAAATCAGGGAGACATCACGGCAAGCCATGCATAGGCACAGGAATGATAGGAAGTGTCTGAAGTCAAACAGTGATTAGCTACACATATGTGTCAACTTACTTGACATGTGTATGTCATCAGCACAACACACATGGCTCATTGTCACAGTCCCTGACTGTCAAACCCCGGTTGGATCCTTCACACACACTCCTCCTCTACCCACCCCACACCTGCAGCACTCAACACCAGTGTTAAACACACAGAATGGTGCAAATGAGGTCCTGTGAGTACACTGACAACCAATCACACTCCCTGGGGTGCATCCACAAACAGCACACGCACACTCAGGGATGCCTGAGCCAATGCAGACGCAAAAACAATAGCCAAACCCAAACCTCACAAACCACATACACAGAAGTCCAACAAGCCCACA
This sequence comes from Triturus cristatus, assembly GCF_964204655.1. Taxonomy (NCBI): domain Eukaryota; kingdom Metazoa; phylum Chordata; class Amphibia; order Caudata; family Salamandridae; genus Triturus; species Triturus cristatus. The sequence continues at coordinate 794,617,560 of NC_140583.1, read as the reverse complement.
TATGGCCACCCAGACTTTGGAAAGGCAATGGGACCCCAGACAGAACAGGAGTACACAACATTGTCACTCAGGACCAATGCACAGACACCATACCCCAACACAAACAAGAATTGCATCATCTCTAAACAATCATGAACACAAACTGGGATCAATGGGACAATAAGCTAACACAGACAGAGACACCATCCCACCCATCAAGTCAACATGGTGTCATAGTGTACCACAAGCATGCACATGCACAATCCTGACAACTGACAGGTCAAATACAGGAGGACATTGCACTAGTGTGCACTCAAAACAAGCCCAGTAATAAGAATACATCTTGCTGCATGTGACAGACACACAAGTAACGCACACCACACCTGCAACGCACATCTGAATGTATCACAATGCCCAAACTACTCACACACAATGCCATGCAAATAGAACATCACACAGAGCATCTGTCAGCAGAAAGAGCCAACACAGCCCGAACACTGCATACATCCACATCAAAAACACAACAGATGCAAATGCCAATCCATCACATTGCAAACTCAGCTCGACATCAGGGGGATGCACACCAGGCGAGTACAAAGCAACATACACTGACAGCACTGCATGCAGGCCAAGCAGTGTGTGCACACCAACCAAATCAATAGCACACACATCTCAGTGCCACAACATGTACTCCCACAAAACAAATCAGCACATGTTGTGCTTTGGTGCACAACTACAGTTGCACATTGGCGTCAGATGTGTAGTTCTCACAATTTCGAGGGCAGGCACTGCACACATCGACGAAAAAACACTCAGCTGAGGCACATCCCCATTCACTGCCCAGTGATGTCCATGACTCCTCTGATGCAGCAGAAGACATAATGCCACATCTCAGCATGCAATGTCAAAGTCCATTACATTAAAGACACGAGAAAGTACATGTGGCGTAAATGCATGAAAGTTGCACTCAACACAGAGGCCCACTTACAAGCCATTGCATTACACTAGAAACATCACAGAGCTACGCACTGGCTCAGTGTGTGAATACTGGACAAGTATGTGACTAGTTCAGATCAAGGTGTCCCTACATGCGGATTGTGCTGTAAGCTGAAGTGTGTTTTGCCAGTCACTGTTGGTGCTGTCTCAGTCAACAAGTAAGATGTTGGACACATCACATGGGGGGATTGAATTGACATGTGTCCCCTTTCATCTCACCTAGGAGGCGACCAAATGTGCATCGTCCATTCACAGTGCTGGCGGATATGGAGGATGAGGACATCATACGGAAATTCCATCTGGATCGACCTACCCTTCAAGACATATGTGCATCGTCCATTCACAGTGCTGGCGGATATGGAGGATGAGGACATCATACGGAAATTCCATCTGGATCGACCTACCCTTCAAGACATATGTGCTCTGTTGGAGCCCCATCTGAGGCCTCGCAGAACCTATCCGACTGCTTTGACACCAACGTGTAAGGTGATGGTGGCCCTGCATTTCTTTGCTACTGGTTCATTCCAGTACACGGGGTCCACCGCAGGTTGGATGTCACAACCTATGTTTAGCATAGTGCTATGTGATGTCCTGTCCGCTATGATGACCTACAAGGACAGATACATGGGGGGCGCTAGAGGGCGCCAGTCCGTCATGGCCGCACATTTGTGAGGCTCTCGCCAGCCGGGCGCTTCGCAGCTCCATAAGTCCATCCTACATCGAGGGATCGCCATTCTGCCCAGCTCGATTTGTGGGGCTCAGGCCAGTGAACACCCCCACCGACTTGTGGCCCAACCTGTTCGGCGGTTCGGCTGCGGTGGCGGCCGGAACTTCCTGCGGCCGGGGTTGCTGTGCGGCTGGAGCGCATAGGCCGGCTACATCGCGTACGCCGCAGTGGGGATCCGGCGTGCGAGCCAGGACACGCGACGAGGCCGCTGCGAGGGGAGGAGATCTGCACCAGGCGACCAAGCGGAACCCGCCGTGGAGCATAGAGCCGGTAGACGAAGGCAGACTGGAGATATGCGGGGAGCTGCTGGACGAGAGGCTGCCGTCTAGTAACTGCCTTCGGCTGACGGGGCCACCGTGGAGAGATCCTGTGCGGCGCGATCTGACTCCGAGGGCGATGAGTGACGCGGACTCCTGCTGCCCCCCCCCCCCGAGGTTGCTGACAGGACTTACCTGTCGTGTGGCTCCGATCTGGTCCCCGAGGACGGGGGTGGCTGGGCGAGGTGTCCTAGCGGGGTGCAGTGGTTGCGTGCGGCCCTTGGCGCCTCGCGAAGGAGCGCTGCGGCGGGGCCTGCGCTTGGCTCTCCCCCTGGCCTGGCGCCCCTGACGGAGGGTAACATGCAATGCTGACCGGGAGGTAGAATCATCACCTGCACTGACGTGAGCAGTTGGCTGGATAGCTTTGTGGACGCTGCATAGATGGGGCGGCCCCCGGAAAGCGTGGTCTTGATGCTGTAAGGTGTCCCTGCTTTCGAGGCATTGAATTGGAGGGCTCTCCCTAGCTCCATAAATCGCTGGACCCATCGCTTTGCGGCCATTGACTGCGCACCCTGGCGGGAGGAGTTTAAAGGACTGTCCTGGTACCACAGGGTTCGGTACGCCTAGGTATTGCCTGTCAAAGGGAGACTGATCTGACTCAGGCTGAGTCCCTGGCGGCCATCATGGGGAAGGCGGACGCCAAGCAATCCCGGCTCCCGTTCGAATCCCAAAAAAAAAAAACACCTCGGGCCCCGCCGCCGGGAGATGGCGATTCTGATGGAGGTGACAGCGAAGAGGTGGATTGGAAGGCACTCCTTCTGAACATGCAGACCAGCCTCACCTCCATTGATTCCAAGATCGACGGCGTGTCTCGTCGCCTCGATTCCGTAGTACACAGACTTGATCAGCAGGAAGAGCGGTCTAAGGAGGCTGAACAGCGGATCTCGGAGCTAGAAGATGGGGCATCGACCGCCCAGTCCAAGGTTTCGCAAATGGAAAGGTTACTAAAAATCATCGCCGACAAGAACGAGGATTTGGAGGCGAGATCACGCCGCAACAACGTACGCCTTCTTGGTCTGGCAGAGACTACCTCCGTAGGGCGAATGGAACTTTTCATGGAAAAACTCCTGTCTGACCTCTTTGGCGCAGATGCCTTCCCTACGCAGCTGGTGGTGGAGCGGGCTCATCGCACCTTGGGCCCCCGTCCGGTGCCCGGAGCACCCCCGCGGCCTGTGATCATCCGCTTCTTAAACTACAGAGATCGGGACACCCAACTCCGCCTAGCCAGGGAAAAGCAACCTGTCCTCTTTGAAAATACCACGCTCTCTTTTTTCCCGGATTTTACACAGTCAGTGCAAGATGCACGTTGTAAATTTGGACCGGTCAAGAAACGACTGCTTCAAACCGGACTTCAATACTCCATGCTATACCCGGCCTGGCTTCGGGTGGTCCATCATGGTAAGACCCATATATTTCAGGATCCGGCTCAGGCTGAACTATTTCTGAAGGACTGCAAAAAGTCTCCTGAACCCACCCGATCCCACTTGGAGAGGGCGAGGTCCCGATCACCCACTTCTGCCCCTGACTGATATGGGATGTCTAGCTGTTACCATGTTCCAATATTGCTATTGTTATGGGTTGGCCTTGCTATGCCTATGTCCTTCGTTCAAGTTGCAATGCTGGTTACACAACTATCTATGTGCATTGCTCCTTTATGGTTGAGCTACTACCTGTTAGGCCCTGATGGCTTCGATGGTCTCTCGATGTGTTTAAATTTGCTTGTGCCCTGGCCTTGACCCCCCTCCCGCAATTTCCGCTGGGCCTTCAATCCAGAGGATAGTGGGTGAGATATCGGGGGAGTGGGATGGCCGGCCTGGACCCCCAGTGTCCCCCTCTTGGGTGTTCCCCAATAAGTACATGACAGGACATTGTAGGGTTGTACGGGGTGGGGGAGATGCCCGACATGATTGGGATGTCGGAGTGGGTGGGTGGGTGGGATTTCAAGGGAATGTTTTGAGGTTGTTATTGTTTTTCAGCATGATCACTGCGCATATACTTGTCGAAGTAGCACAGTATGCCACCTTCACTAGACAACTACATCCATGGACTTGCTGCCAGTTGGGCCTCTTAACCCATACTCTATCTATTAGCGAATATGACCCGCACCGTGTGCACTGAGCTGGGAGGGGGAGGGCTGCTCACAGCTATCACCTGGAATGTGAGGGGGCTGGGGAATCCGAGGAAACGCCGGCAAATCTTGGGTGCATTAGACAGGTTGAATGCTCAGGTGGTATTTCTTCAAGAGACCCACATGGATCCCCTCCGCACGGCTACCTTTGCTGCCGTATGGGCAGCCCACTCGCTTCATGCACCTTACTCGTCTTATGCGAGAGGCACTACCATCCTAGTCAAAAGAGGTATTCCCTATGTTCCCCTGGGCACCACAGCAGATTGCGAGGGTCGATATTGTATAGCGTGGGGAAGGATAGGTATCGAGACTATCATCCTGGCCTGCTCTTATGGCCCCAACTGCGATAACCCGAGCAGTTTCATGGCTCTCTGGAACAAGATCAGAGAAGTGGGCTCCACACACCTCATTTGGGGGGGGAGACTTCAACGCTGTATTGGACCCCGCTTTGGATAGGTCGAACCCATCTATACACCACTACACTAATACACATAGATACCTGAGGGACATTTGCGACACTCAAGATGTCGTCGATACCTGGCGTCACTTACACCCGACTTCCCTGGAAGGCACGCCCTGGAATACTGCACATGCAACATGGGCCAGACTAGACTACATTATGGTGAATAGGGCCTTAGCCCCCTCCCTGGTAGAGGTGCACCATGTAGGCCGTACATACTCCGACCACTCTCCGGTGCTAGCCAAGTTTCGCTTACCGGATATAATGGGTAGACCCCCGACGTGGCGACTCCAACCCAACATCTTACTTGATGAACTGTTTCGAGCCGAATTGTGTCAAGAACTAGAAGATTTCATATCCTGTAACAAGGGATCGGTAGACCGGGCGGCCACTTTCTGGGAAGCACTGAAGGTCACAATACGGGGGTTCTGCATCTCTAAGAGCTCCGGGGTACTGAGAGCCCTGCGAGATACATTACGTAAACTGGAATCCACACTCCACACCCTGGAAACCAGCCCTGACTATGCCGACAACACAGATGCACAGGCAAAGTACCGCGAAACGCTATCAGACTACACTTCCACCGCTGAAAGAGAGGTGAATTTCCGGGGCAAGTACTTTAAGGCTCGTATGTACGGAGAGGGGGAGCGGCCCGGTAAATCACTGGCAGGAGCGATCCGCCCGCCGCGGGGCTCCAATTTTGTGCTGGAGCTGGAGGGGGAGGATGGGACTCCTATACGTGATACACACTCGCTTTTGGCGGCCTTCACTACACACTACTCTACGCTATACTCTACTACTAGGGTCGGCGCACTGGACATGGACGACTACCTTAGGGAGCTCACACTGGGCTGGCTCTCTGACCGTCAACGGGAGTTTCTGGCGGAACCGATAGGCCTGGACGAGGTTAGGGATGCGATCAATCGGATGGCACCGGGGAAAGCCCCGGGGCTGGACGGGCTGCCCATGGATTTCTACAAGGCGTTTATTGATATCCTAGCTCCGGTACTCCGAGAGGTATTCATGGAGGCACATGAGTCAGGCACGCTTCCTTCATCTATGCAGGAGGCTCTGATTACCTCCTTATTAAAGCCTGGAAAACCACCCCAATACTGCGACTCTTATCGTCCTCTCTCGTTAATTAACTGTGACGCCAAAATCCTGACTAAAATACTAGCTAATCGTTTGCAGTTATTACTGGGAGGCCTGGTGTTGTCGGATCAAGCGGGATTCGTCCCTGGTAGGGCCACCTCCAATAATCTCCGGACGCTATTTTCCATTATGCATAATGTAGACCCGGATTTGCCATTGGTGGCGGTTTTTTTAGACGCCACCAAGGCCTTTGACTCTCTGGAATGGGACTACCTTCACTGTATTTTACGCAATATGGGAATGCCTCTGGGTTTTACGCGCTGGATTGATATCCTATATGACCGGCCGGTCACTAGGGTGGGGGTGAATGGGCGGATATCGGACGCCTTTGTGGTGTCGCGGGGTACTCGCCAGGGATGCCCCCTATCTCCGCTTCTGTTTGCGGTAGCAATGGAACCCCTGGCAGCCCGGCTCCGTCAGCATCACCGAGACAAGGCTCTGCGCTGTCTTCAGCGAGAGGTCCTCATATCCTTATACGCGGATGACATCACGCTATACATCCGTGATCCCGCTACCAACCTCAATCCTATCCTCCGGGAGTTTATTCGCTTTGCGGGTATGTCTGGTATCCATATCAACTGGGGAAAATCCACTATATTTCCGCTGACTGCAGCCGCTCAACCGTTTCCTTTGGACTACCCCCTACGGTGGGACATGGATGAGGTTCGCTACCTAGGCATACTTCTCTCCCATGACCGCGAAGAGCTAATGCGAATGAACTATGGCCGTACGTTTGACCATATCCAGGCCTGCGTGTCCAGATGGCTCACGCTGCCCCTCTCTTTTGCAGGCCGCGCATCCCTGATCAAGATGGTGGTTCTTCTGAAACTCCTGTACCTCTTCATGAATATTCCCTATTACCCAGGCAAGTCCTTCTTTCAACTTCTGAGGTCTGAGCTTATTCGTCTGGTCTGGGGAGGAAGGAAGCCACGTCTTCGTTGGGAGGTGTTGACTCGTCCGTTTGCGCAGGGAGGGCTCGACCTGCCGGACTTTGAGATGTACTTTCATAGTGCACAGGCCCACTACATTCGTCACTGGATTCGCCCCACTCCTTTCATGCCACAGACGGCTGTGGAACACTGGCTGGTTGCGCCTATCCCACTGGAGGGAGCGATACTCAGTACACCAGAGACGCGTGCGGCGTACCGCACCACTATTTCGAGCTCCATTCTGGCGTGGCGATATATTGCGAGGATAACCCACACACCGCTGCTTTAGTCTCCGTTGCTTCCCCTGGCATACCATCCCCTTTTGCCCCTTTTACAGGAACAACTGTTCAAAAACTTTATGGCCAAATTCCACATTACAACATGGGGGGAACTCTATCATGACGGCCAATTCCGTTCCCAATCGCACATGTTCGCTAGCCTTGCGCCCACTCTCATGGACACATTCCTCTATATTAGGCTTCGTAGTGGTATTCGTGCACTGACGGGGGAGTTTCCTAGTGAACCACCCACATTGGAACCCTTGCACCAGTTACTTAAAGCTCTCACTCCTGCACACGCAGTCTCTACCCTATACCACTCTCTACGCTCTACACCAGACCCCTTGCCTTGCAGGGCGCGTACCAAATGGGAGGAAGAACTGGGACTGCCCATAGCTGACGAACTCTGGAGCTATTGCTGCTTACAAACAGAACAAATCTCCTCCAGCAGCAGGTTCAGGGTGATTCATTATAAGTTCCTACATAGGCTTTATTGTACTCCAGAGTACATGTATAGGGTGGGCCTTCGGGAGGACGATCTTTGCTGGCGATGCCGCGCTCCGGCGGCGGACTTTCTCCACATGGCGTGGATGCCGGGAAATAGCCAACTACTGGCAACAAGTATATTCCGGCATTTCAGAAATGATAGATGTCCCGTTGGCACCCTCTCCGACGCAGGCACTTCTGGGCTACACAAAAACTATTTTAAAAAACGACACGCAGATTTGCCACTATTGCCCTTCTTATAGCAAAACGACTGATAGCCTGTAGATGGGGACGGGGCAGAGCTCCCAAATTTAAGGAATGGGTCAGAGACATGGTACACTGTCAAGATACTTTACTTCGATATGCAGAATTACTACCTTCCGCATCTAGGCCAACTGACGTCTGGGATCCCCTACGAACGTATCTGCTGTCGCACCCACAGGCATGACGGGCTTTCCTGCCCACTTAGCCCCTAACCTTCCAAGCCAGTACTTTTACGATAGTGACCCAACTGAATGGACGGGGACGGGGACTGTTCGTCATGGGCGGGGAGGGGTGTCATCCCTTATTTTAGCTGAGGCTGCGCCATGGGTGGCTCTCCTTCTGTCCCTCGACCAGACAACACACTGGGATGTGAGGTGGGACGGGCAATGCACGCGACTGTGGGGTTCCCCGATACAACTGGTACATACTACTGTGGAAAGATTATTTAATGCAAAATGTTCAGTGATTGATGGGTTGTGTTCGTACATGATGACGAACACAACCCACTCCGCCTAGCCAGGGAAAAGCAACCTGTCCTCTTTGAAAATACCACGCTCTCTTTTTTCCCGGACTTTACACAGTCAGTGCAAGATGCACGTTGTAAATTTGGACCGGTCAAGAAACGACTGCTTCAAACCGGACTTCAATACTCCATGCTATACCCGGCCTGGCTTCGGGTGGTCCATCATGGTAAGCCCCATATATTTCAGGATCCGGCTCAGGCTGAACTATTTCTGAAGGACTGCAAAAAGTCTCCTGAACCCACCCGATCCCACTTGGAGAGGGCGAGGTCCCGATCACCCACTTCTGCCCCTGACTGATATGGGATGTCTAGCTGTTACCATGTTCCAATATTGCTATTGTTATGGGTTGGCCTTGCTATGCCTATGTCCTTCGTTCAAGTTGCAATGCTGGTTACACAACTATCTATGTGCATTGCTCCTTTATGGTTGAGCTACTACCTGTTAGGCCCTGATGGCTTCGATGGTCTCTCGATGTGTTTAAATTTGCTTGTGCCCTGGCCTTGACCCCCCTCCCGCAATTTCCGCTGGGCCTTCAATCCAGAGGATAGTGGGTGAGATATCGGGGGAGTGGGATGGCCGGCCTGGACCCCCAGTGTCCCCCTCTTGGGTGTTCCCCAATAAGTACATGACAGGACATTGTAGGGTTGTACGGGGTGGGGGAGATGCCCGACATGATTGGGATGTCGGAGTGGGTGGGTGGGTGGGTGGGATTTCAAGGGAATGTTTTGAGGTTGTTATTGTTTTTCAGCATGATCACTGCGCATATACTTGTCGAAGTAGCACAGTATGCCACCTTCACTAGACAACTACATCCATGGACTTGCTGCCAGTTGGGCCTCTTAACCCATACTCTATCTATTAGCGAATATGACCCGCACCGTGTGCACTGAGCTGGGAGGGGGAGGGCTGCTCACAGCTATCACCTGGAATGTGAGGGGGCTGGGGAATCCGAGGAAACGCCGGCAAATCTTGGGTGCATTAGACAGGTTGGATGCTCAGGTGGTATTTCTTCAAGAGACCCACATGGATCCCCTCCGCACGGCTACCTTTGCTGCCGTATGGGCAGCCCACTCGCTTCATGCACCTTACTCGTCTTATGCGAGAGGCACTACCATCCTAGTCAAAAGAGGTATTCCCTATGTTCCCCTGGGCACCACAGCAGATTGCGAGGGTCGATATTGTATAGCGTGGGGAAGGATAGGTATCGAGACTATCATCCTGGCCTGCTCTTATGGCCCCAACTGCGATAACCTGAGCAGTTTCATGGCTCTCTGGAACAAGATCAGAGAAGTGGGCTCCACACACCTCATTTGGGGGGGGAGACTTCAACGCTGTATTGGACCCCGCTTTGGATAGGTCGAACCCATCTATACACCACTACACTAATACACATAGATACCTGAGGGACATTTGCGACACTCAAGATGTCGTCGATACCTGGCGTCACTTACACCCGACTTCCCTGGAAGGCACGCACTGGAATACTGCACATGCAACATGGGCCAGACTAGACTACATTATGGTGAATAGGGCCTTAGCCCCCTCCCTGGTAGAGGTGCACCATGTAGGCCGTACATACTCCGACCACTCTCCGGTGCTAGCCAAGTTTCGCTTACCGGATATAATGGGTAGACCCCCGACGTGGCGACTCCAACCCAACATCTTACTTGATGAACTGTTTCGAGCCGAATTGTGTCAAGAACTAGAAGATTTCATATCCTGTAACAAGGGATCGGTAGACCGGGCGGCCACTTTCTGGGAAGCACTGAAGGTCACAATACGGGGGTTCTGCATCTCTAAGAGCTCCGGGGTACTGAGAGCCCTGCGAGATACATTACGTAAACTGGAATCCACACTCCACACCCTGGAAACCAGCCCTGACTATGCCGACAACACAGATGCACAGGCAAAGTACTGCGAAACGCTATCAGACTACACTTCCACCGCTGAAAGAGAGGTGAATTTCCGGGGCAAGTACTTTAAGGCTCGTATGTACGGAGAGGGGGAGCGGCCCGGTAAATCACTGGCAGGAGCGATCCGCCCGCCGCGGGGCTCCAATTTTGTGCTGGAGCTGGAGGGGGAGGATGGGACTCCTATACGTGATACACACTCGCTTTTGGCGGCCTTCACTACACACTACTCTACGCTATACTCTACTACTAGGGTCGGCGCACTGGACATGGACGACTACCTTAGGGAGCTCACACTGGGCTGGCTCTCTGACCGTCAACGGGAGTTTCTGGCGGAACCGATAGGCCTGGACGAGGTTAGGGATGCGATCAATCAGATGGCACCGGGGAAAGCCCCGGGGCTGGACGGGCTGCCCATGGATTTCTACAAGGCGTTTATTGATATCCTAGCTCCGGTACTCCGAGAGGTATTCATGGAGGCACATGAGTCAGGCACGCTTCCTTCATCTATGCAGGAGGCTCTGATTACCTCCTTATTAAAGCCTGGAAAACCACCCCAATACTGCGACTCTTATCGTCCTCTCTCGTTAATTAACTGTGACGCCAAAATCCTGACTAAAATACTAGCTAATCGTTTGCAGTTATTACTGGGAGGCCTGGTGTTGTCGGATCAAGCGGGATTCGTCCCTGGTAGGGCCACCTCCAATAATCTCCGGACGCTATTTTCCATTATGCATAATGTAGACCCGGATTTGCCATTGGTGGCGGTTTTTTTAGACGCCACCAAGGCCTTTGACTCTCTGGAATGGGACTACCTTCACTGTATTTTACGCAATATGGGAATGCCTCTGGGTTTTACGCGCTGGATTGATATCCTATATGACCGGCCGGTCACTAGGGTGGGGTTGAATGGGCGGATATCGGACGCCTTTGTGGTGTCGCGGGGTACTCGCCAGGGATGCCCCCTATCTCCGCTTCTGTTTGCGGTAGCAATGGAACCCCTGGCAGCCCGGCTCCGTCAGCATCACCGAGACAAGGCTCTGCGCTGTCTTCAGCGAGAGGTCCTCATATCCTTATACGCGGATGACATCACGCTATACATCCGTGATCCCGCTACCAACCTCAATCCTATCCTCCGGGAGTTTATTCGCTTTGCGGGTATGTCTGGTATCCATATCAACTGGGGAAAATCCACTATATTTCCGCTGACTGCAGCCGCTCAACCGTTTCCTTTGGACTACCCCCTACGGTGGGACATGGATGAGGTTCGCTACCTAGGCATACTTCTCTCCCATGACCGCGAAGAGCTAATGCGAATGAACTATGGCCGTACGTTTGACCATATCCAGGCCTGCGTGTCCAGATGGCTCACGCTGCCCCTCTCTTTTGCAGGCCGCGCATCCCTGATCAAGATGGTGGTTCTTCCGAAACTCCTGTACCTCTTCATGAATATTCCCTATTACCCAGGCAAGTCCTTCTTTCAACTTCTGAGGTCTGAGCTTATTCGTCTGGTCTGGGGAGGAAGGAAGCCACGTCTTCGTTGGGAGGTGTTGACTCGTCCGTTTGCGCAGGGAGGGCTCGACCTGCCGGACTTTGAGATGTACTTTCATAGTGCACAGGCCCACTACATTCGTCACTGGATTCGCCCCACTCCTTTCATGCCACAGACGGCTGTGGAACACTGGCTGGTTGCGCCTATCCAACTGGAGGGAGCGATACTCAGTACACCAGAGACGCGTGCGGCGTACCGCACCACTATTTCGAGCTCCATTCTGGCGTGGCGATATATTGCGAGGATAACCCACACACCGCTGCTTTAGTCTCCGTTGCTTCCCCTGGCATACCATCCCCTTTTGCCCCTTTTACAGGAACAACTGTTCAAAAACTTTATGGCCAAATTCCACATTACAACATGGGGGGAACTCTATCATGACGGCCAATTCCGTTCCCAATCGCACATGTTCGCTAGCCTTGCGCCCACTCTCATGGACACATTCCTCTATATTAGGCTTCGTAGTGGTATTCGTGCACTGACGGGGGAGTTTCCTAGTGAACCACCCACATTGGAACCCTTGCACCAGTTACTTAAAGCTCTCACTCCTGCACACGCAGTCTCTACCCTATACCACTCTCTACGCTCTACACCAGACCCCTTGCCTTGCAGGGCGCGTACCAAATGGGAGGAAGAACTGGGACTGCCCATAGCTGACGAACTCTGGAGCTATTGCTGCTTACAAACAGAACAAATCTCCTCCAGCAGCAGGTTCAGGGTGATTCATTATAAGTTCCTACATAGGCTTTATTGTACTCCAGAGTACATGTATAGGGTGGGCCTTCGGGAGGACGATCTTTGCTGGCGATGCCGCGCTCCGGCGGCGGACTTTCTCCACATGGCGTGGATGCCGGGAAATAGCCAACTACTGGCAACAAGTATATTCCGGCATTTCAGAAATGATAGATGTCCCGTTGGCACCCTCTCCGACGCAGGCACTTCTGGGCTACACAAAAACTATTTTAAAAAACGACACGCAGATTTGCCACTATTGCCCTTCTTATAGCAAAACGACTGATAGCCTGTAGATGGGGACGGGGCAGAGCTCCCAAATTTAAGGAATGGGTCAGAGACATGGTACACTGTCAAGATACTTTACTTCGATATGCAGAATTACTACCTTCCGCATCTAGGCCAACTGACGTCTGGGATCCCCTACGAACGTATCTGCTGTCGCACCCACAGGCATGACGGGCTTTCCTGCCCACTTAGCCCCTAACCTTCCAAGCCAGTACTTTTACGATAGTGACCCAACTGAATGGACGGGGACGGGGACTGTTCGTCATGGGCGGGGAGGGGTGTCATCCCTTATTTTAGCTGAGGCTGCGCCATGGGTGGCTCTCCTTCTGTCCCTCGACCAGACAACACACTGGGATGTGAGGTGGGACGGGCAATGCACGCGACTGTGGGGTTCCCCGATACAACTGGTACATACTACTGTGGAAAGATTATTTAATGCAAAATGTTCAGTGATTGATGGGTTGTGTTCGTACATGATGACGAACACAACCCACTCCGCCTAGCCAGGGAAAAGCAACCTGTCCTCTTTGAAAATACCACGCTCTCTTTTTTCCCGGATTTTACACAGTCAGTGCAAGATGCACGTTGTAAATTTGGACCGGTCAAGAAACGACTGCTTCAAACCGGACTTCAATACTCCATGCTATACCCGGCCTGGCTTCGGGTGGTCCATCATGGTAAGCCCCATATATTTCAGGATCCGGCTCAGGCTGAACTATTTCTGAAGGACTGCAAAAAGTCTCCTGAACCCACCCGATCCCACTTGGAGAGGGCGAGGTCCCGATCACCCACTTCTGCCCCTGACTGATATGGGATGTCTAGCTGTTACCATGTTCCAATATTGCTATTGTTATGGGTTGGCCTTGCTATGCCTATGTCCTTCGTTCAAGTTGCAATGCTGGTTACACAACTATCTATGTGCATTGCTCCTTTATGGTTGAGCTACTACCTGTTAGGCCCTGATGGCTTCGATGGTCTCTCGATGTGTTTAAATTTGCTTGTGCCCTGGCCTTGACCCCCCTCCCGCAATTTCCGCTGGGCCTTCAATCCAGAGGATAGTGGGTGAGATATCGGGGGAGTGGGATGGCCGGCCTGGACCCCCAGTGTCCCCCTCTTGGGTGTTCCCCAATAAGTACATGACAGGACATTGTAGGGTTGTACGGGGTGGGGGAGATGCCCGACATGATTGGGATGTCGGAGTGGGTGGGTGGGTGGGATTTCAAGGGAATGTTTTGAGGTTGTTATTGTTTTTCAGCATGATCACTGCGCATATACTTGTCGAAGTAGCACAGTATGCCACCTTCACTAGACAACTACATCCATGGACTTGCTGCCAGTTGGGCCTCTTAACCCATACTCTATCTATTAGCGAATATGACCCGCACCGTGTGCACTGAGCTGGGAGGGGGAGGGCTGCTCACAGCTATCACCTGGAATGTGAGGGGGCTGGGGAATCCGAGGAAACGCCGGCAAATCTTGGGTGCATTAGACAGGTTGAATGCTCAGGTGGTATTTCTTCAAGAGACCCACATGGATCCCCTCCGCACGGCTACCTTTGCTGCCGTATGGGCAGCCCACTCGCTTCATGCACCTTACTCGTCTTATGCGAGAGGCACTACCATCCTAGTCAAAAGAGGTATTCCCTATGTTCCCCTGGGCACCACAGCAGATTGCGAGGGTCGATATTGTATAGCGTGGGGAAGGATAGGTATCGAGACTATCATCCTGGCCTGCTCTTATGGCCCCAACTGCGATAACCCGAGCAGTTTCATGGCTCTCTGGAACAAGATCAGAGAAGTGGGCTCCACACACCTCATTTGGGGGGGGAGACTTCAACGCTGTATTGGACCCCGCTTTGGATAGGTCGAACCCATCTATACACCACTACACTAATACACATAGATACCTGAGGGACATTTGCGACACTCAAGATGTCGTCGATACCTGGCGTCACTTACACCCGACTTCCCTGGAAGGCACGCACTGGAATACTGCACATGCAACATGGGCCAGACTAGACTACATTATGGTGAATAGGGCCTTAGCCCCCTCCCTGGTAGAGGTGCACCATGTAGGCCGTACATACTCCGACCACTCTCCGGTGCTAGCCAAGTTTCGCTTACCGGATATAATGGGTAGACCCCCGACGTGGCGACTCCAACCCAACATCTTACTTGATGAACTGTTTCGAGCCGAATTGTGTCAAGAACTAGAAGATTTCATATCCTGTAACAAGGGATCGGTAGACCGGGCGGCCACTTTCTGGGAAGCACTGAAGGTCACAATACGGGGGTTCTGCATCTCTAAGAGCTCCGGGGTACTGAGAGCCCTGCGAGATACATTACGTAAACTGGAATCCACACTCCACACCCTGGAAACCAGCCCTGACTATGCCGACAACACAGATGCACAGGCAAAGTACCGCGAAACGCTATCAGACTACACTTCCACCGCTGAAAGAGAGGTGAATTTCCGGGGCAAGTACTTTAAGGCTCGTATGTACGGAGAGGGGGAGCGGCCCGGTAAATCACTGGCAGGAGCGATCCGCCCGCCGCGGGGCTCCAATTTTGTGCTGGAGGGGGAGGATGGGACTCCTATACGTGATACACACTCGCTTTTGGCGGCCTTCACTACACACTACTCTACGCTATACTCTACTACTAGGGTCGGCGCACTGGACATGGACGACTACCTTAGGGAGCTCACACTGGGCTGGCTCTCTGACCGTCAACGGGAGTTTCTGGCGGAACCGATAGGCCTGGACGAGGTTAGGGATGAGATCAATCAGATGGCACCGGGGAAAGCCCCGGGGCTGGACGGGCTGCCCATGGATTTCTACAAGGCGTTTATTGATATCCTAGCTCCGGTACTCCGAGAGGTATTCATGGAGGCACATGAGTCAGGCACGCTTCCTTCATCTATGCAGGAGGCTCTGATTACCTCCTTATTAAAGCCTGGAAAACCACCCCAATACTGCGACTCTTATCGTCCTCTCTCGTTAATTAACTGTGACGCCAAAATCCTGACTAAAATACTAGCTAATCGTTTGCAGTTATTACTGGGAGGCCTGGTGTTGTCGGATCAAGCGGGATTCGTCCCTGGTAGGGCCACCTCGAATAATCTCCGGACGCTATTTTCCATTATGCATAATGTAGACCCGGATTTGCCATTGGTGGCGGTTTTTTTAGACGCCACCAAGGCCTTTGACTCTCTGGAATGGGACTACCTTCACTGTATTTTACGCAATATGGGAATGCCTCTGGGTTTTACGCGCTGGATTGATATCCTATATGACCGGCCGGTCACTAGGGTGGGGTTGAATGGGCGGATATCGGACGCCTTTGTGGTGTCGCGGGGTACTCGCCAGGGATGCCCCCTATCTCCGCTTCTGTTTGCGGTAGCAATGGAACCCCTGGCAGCCCGGCTCCGTCAGCATCACCGAGACAAGGCTCTGCGCTGTCTTCAGCGAGAGGTCCTCATATCCTTATACGCGGATGACATCACGCTATACATCCGTGATCCCGCTACCAACCTCAATCCTATCCTCCGGGAGTTTATTCGCTTTGCGGGTATGTCTGGTATCCATATCAACTGGGGAAAATCCACTATATTTCCGCTGACTGCAGCCGCTCAACCGTTTCCTTTGGACTACCCCCTACGGTGGGACATGGATGAGGTTCGCTACCTAGGCATACTTCTCTCCCATGACCGCGAAGAGCTAATGCGAATGAACTATGGCCGTACGTTTGACCATATCCAGGCCTGCGTGTCCAGATGGCTCACGCTGCCCCTCTCTTTTGCAGGCCGCGCATCCCTGATCAAGATGGTGGTTCTTCCGAAACTCCTGTACCTCTTCATGAATATTCCCTATTACCCAGGCAAGTCCTTCTTTCAACTTCTGAGGTCTGAGCTTATTCGTCTGGTCTGGGGAGGAAGGAAGCCACGTCTTCGTTGGGAGGTGTTGACTCGTCCGTTTGCGCAGGGAGGGCTCGACCTGCCGGACTTTGAGATGTACTTTCATAGTGCACAGGCCCACTACATTCGTCACTGGATTCGCCCCACTCCTTTCATGCCACAGACGGCTGTGGAACACTGGCTGGTTGCGCCTATCCCACTGGAGGGAGCGATACTCAGTACACCAGAGACGCGTGCGGCGTACCGCACCACTATTTCGAGCTCCATTCTGGCGTGGCGATATATTGCGAGGATAACCCACACACCGCTGCTTTAGTCTCCGTTGCTTCCCCTGGCATACCATCCCCTTTTGCCCCTTTTACAGGAACAACTGTTCAAAAACTTTATGGCCAAATTCCACATTACAACATGGGGGGAACTCTATCATGACGGCCAATTCTGTTCCCAATCGCACATGTTCGCTAGCCTTGCGCCCACTCTCATGGACACATTCCTCTATATTAGGCTTCGTAGTGGTATTCGTGCACTGACGGGGGAGTTTCCTAGTGAACCACCCACATTGGAACCCTTGCACCAGTTACTTAAAGCTCTCACTCCTGCACACGCAGTCTCTACCCTATACCACTCTCTACGCTCTACACCAGACCCCTTGCCTTGCAGGGCGCGTACCAAATGGGAGGAAGAACTGGGACTGCCCATAGCTGACGAACTCTGGAGCTATTGCTGCTTACAAACAGAACAAATCTCCTCCAGCAGCAGGTTCAGGGTGATTCATTATAAGTTCCTACATAGGCTTTATTGTACTCCAGAGTACATGTATAGGGTGGGCCTTCGGGAGGACGATCTTTGCTGGCGATGCCGCGCTCCGGCGGCGGACTTTCTCCACATGGCGTGGATGCCGGGAAATAGCCAACTACTGGCAACAAGTATATTCCGGCATTTCAGAAATGATAGATGTCCCGTTGGCACCCTCTCCGACGCAGGCACTTCTGGGCTACACAAAAACTATTTTAAAAAACGACACGCAGATTTGCCACTATTGCCCTTCTTATAGCAAAACGACTGATAGCCTGTAGATGGGGACGGGGCAGAGCTCCCAAATTTAAGGAATGGGTCAGAGACATGGTACACTGTCAAGATACTTTACTTCGATATGCAGAATTACTACCTTCCGCATCTAGGCCAACTGACGTCTGGGATCCCCTACGAACGTATCTGCTGTCGCACCCACAGGCATGACGGGCTTTCCTGCCCGCTTAGCCCCTAACCTTCCAAGCCAGTACTTTTACGATAGTGACCCAACTGAATGGACGGGGACGGGGACTGTTCGTCATGGGCGGGGAGGGGTGTCATCCCTTATTTTAGCTGAGGCTGCGCCATGGGTGGCTCTCCTTCTGTCCCTCGACCAGACAACACACTGGGATGTGAGGTGGGACGGGCAATGCACGCGACTGTGGGGTTCCCCGATACAACTGGTACATACTACTGTGGAAAGATTATTTAATGCAAAATGTTCAGTGATTGATGGGTTGTGTTCGTACATGATGACATGCTGATTATCCTTCTCCCTTACGCCGCAGCCGGCCCCTGGAGGGTTGTAGGCAGGCACCTGTGTTCAACATTCACCTTCATTCTCATATTAAGCCGCCGGCCACAAGATGGTTGTAGGCATGGGGCTGTGTATTCTGTGATCATGCTGAATAAAGGTTTTTGAACTTAAAAAAAAAAAAAAAAGGACAGATACATCCATTTCCCCAGGAGGCATGTATATGCGGCTGTGAAGGGTGATGTTTATGTCCTTGGCCACATCCCTAATGTTGTTGGTGCCATTGACTGCACACATGTTGGCCTGGTTGCACCACAGGCATGTAAGCACATTTACAGGAACAGGAAGCATTTCCATTCCATTAATGTGCAAGTGGTATGCCAGGCGGATAAGATGATCTTCCATGTCTGTGCAAAATTTCTGGGATCAGCCCATGACTTCTCCATCCTGCGTAACAACATCGTACCACAGCTGATGCCAAATCTGCATCCAGAGTGTGCGTGGATTGTGGGTGAGTACGCAGAGTAAAGTAATGTGCTGTATGTGTGACATGCTGTTCTCAGCTACTGTTTATATTACAAAATTGCTCTGTGTATCTCAAACCTAGGTGATTCTGCATATCCCAACCGGCCTTGGTTGCTGAGCCAACTGAGGAATCCTAGGACCCTGGGTGATGTCCGCTACAATGATACCCATGGCAGGACATGTCGTGTGGTGGAGCGTACTTTTGGTCTACTTAAGTCACGATTTTGCTGCCTGGATAAGAGTAGAGGTGCACTGATGTACTCACCCCAAAAGGTGTGTCAGATCATAGTTGCATGCTCCACAACCTGGCCTTGTGCAAGGAGATCCCCCTGCTCCTGGACGAGGATGAGCAGCCGAGGCCCCCGCCTGCAAACCAACACATGTCCAGTGATGAGGATAGTGGAGAGGAGAAAGGTGTTGACCTGCATCAGCAGCTCATCAACCGCTACTTCCCTTGAAGGTGAGTGAAAACGTACTACGGTGCCATTGTCTGCTGATTTTGTTGTTGGTGAAAAGGCCAAGGGGAGCTTTGTGACTGCTGCCTGCTGTTGGCTCTGTGCTGGCTGCTTATGTTTCTGGGGCAGGGTAGTTATACACAGCTACAGGATGTCTATGTTGGTACTGTTGCTCATTGTAATGTGTGCAGATTTGAGTACCTTGATGACAAGTGTTGTGTAATGGCTGTGATGCCATCACCTGACAAGTGAATAGTGTTCTCTTGTGTTTTCCTGGGTCCCTTCAGCCTCTCAAGGACTCCAAACAATCAGTGCTCCTGGTACATTGTAAACAGAGTCAACATTGTACATCCTGTGATATGGAGCTGACACGAAAACATAGGTGTGTAAGGAGTGTTTACAATGGGTATATGTGATAGGTAAGTGAATATTTACAAAATGGTGAAAAGGGAATCAATGAGTTGTCGGTGATGGTAGATGAGACAATAGAGTCACCACCACATTGATGTGGTGACCCAGTCCAACAGACGCTTGCCATTAACCTGGCAGTGTGGGTAAGGACAGTCAACAAAGTCAATGGTAAGGTGAAGAGGGGTGCCATCATGGCTGGCTCCTTGACTGGCGTTTGGCTGGTGCTTTGCCACGTGATCCTTCCTGGGATTTCTTTGAATGGCCCCTTGAGCATTTGGCAGGAGGCCTCTGCTGCGGGCTCAGTGGAATCTGAGGACTCACCCCTCTCTGTGGCTGCAGGGGAGGTAGGGGAACTGTCATCCTGCGGGCCACTGGAGGGAGGTGGAGCTGTTGTTTGGGCCACAGGTCTGTCTCTCAGGACACCCACAAGCTGGCCCAAGAGGTCCATTTGGCCCATGCGTATGTCTATGGACCTCAGCAGCAGGGGGAGCTCACGGGAATCTTCAAGAGCCTGGCCCGTGTGTTCCTGGGCTCGTTCATAGGCCCCAAGGCATCTGGCGATGTTGGCCAGGGCTTTGGTCCCAGTGTTTGGTTGGCTTTGATACTCAGCTGCCCTACCACCTGCCCTGCTGTCCCGGACCTGTGACATCACCACTCTAAACACCCACGTACTCTCCTTGCCCTCCTCAGATTGTGGGGTGGTGTGGTCATCCTCTGAGGCAGGGACAGTGTTGCAGGCAGCACTGGTGGTGGTGGTGGTGGTGGTGGTGGAGGCCGCACAGGTCGTTACAGCAGGGTTCAGCATAGTTGTTATTGCTGAGGTGGTGGGGACAGTGGAGTCCTGGGACCTGTTGCGCCCTGGTATGCCTGATGGGCCGGCTTCTGGCTCCGCATCCTAGAAATCTAGGGAGTCTGCATATGAGAGTCCATGTTCCGGGGAGGGGGGTGGGGGAGGAGATTGGCTCTGCAGGTTGGTGTTCTCCACAGCAGCTATCAGATCTTGGTCACCTGTGGAATAGTGGGGAAATGGTAATTGAAGTGCACCCCTCAAGCTTGGTGTTAGATGTTTTGATGTTACATGTTATGCACCACACAGTTTACATTGATATCACATAGTATGTCTGCACAGTACTGTGCATCATGACATGATGTGGAGGTACATACATTACTTGTCCATGGTGTGACATGTCAGTAGATACCATGCACCACGTGCAGATTGTGTAATTACAAGGACATGTCATCTAACGACTAGCAGCACAACAACTTTATGTGAAGCATCTTTGTTGATTACTCTGCCTGGATGACGTTACATCTGAGCATGAATTAGACATTGTAATCTCATGCATACCTTTGTCATGTCATGTGCTTTTCTTTCTTTTTACTACTGACCATGCTTGTTTTGTTTTCATACGGGCCTGATGCTCTGCCCCCATGGCACTTACAGATAGCATTCCGTGCTCTGCATGATTGTGCCCTGATTTTCTTCAACAGGTTATTTGGTAAGTCACACTTTGCTTTCTGTGACAGTTACATACGTTTAGCTGTCTGCACACTGTAAGTGGCAATTGGATCTATGCCAAGTTTGATGGGATGTGAGGGCTGGTGTGGTCATATGGCGCCATGCTTTTTGAGAGAAATGGCGGGGTACATGCACTGTCTACTTACCTGTTCTGTGGCACATTTGGGGGGAATTTCTGACACATCTTTATGGGTGTGTATTAGAGTGCTCCGTCCTGCTGAGCTGTGGGACAAGGGGGCCTGTTGCGAATTGAAGTGCTGTTCTTCCATCCACAAATACCCCTCCCTGTGAAGATGGCTACCTACCTGTTAGTTTTATGAGGGCAATGTAATGGCTGCCACATGCCTCTGGGTGGGGTGGGTTGGTTGCTCCATCCTGGTGTGCCTTGTGACAAGGGTGCCTGGTGGGAATTGTGGTGCAAGCTTCCTAACCACAACCCCCCCTCCCTGTGAAGATGGCTACCTACCTGTAAGTTTGGATGATGAGGTACAATAGCTGCCACATGCTTCTGGCTGGGAGGGAGTGCTCCATACTGCTCAGGGGTGGGACAAGGGAGCCTGGTGGGAGTTGAAGTGCTGGCCTCCCACCCACAAACACCCCTCCCTATTAAGATGGCTACCTACCTGTAAGTTTGGATGGTGAGGTACAATGTCTGCCACATGCTTCTGGCTGGGGGGGGGGTGCTCCATACTGCTCAGGGGTGGGACATGGGGGCCTGGTGGGAGTGGAAATGCTGGCCTCCCACCCACAAACACCCCTCCTATTAATATGGCTATCGACCTGTTAGGTGAAGGTGACACATGCAATGGCTGCCACATGGTTGTGGGTGTGGGGATTGTTCCATCCTGCTGAGCTGTGGGACAAGGGGGCCTGTTGGGAGTTGGAGTGCTGGCCTCCCACCTACAAACCCTCCTCCCTGTTAAGATGGCTACCTACCCTTTAGTTTGATGTGAGCATAACCCCTCCCTGTTGAGAGGGCTACCTACCTGTAAGTTTGGTTGTGGAAATACAATGGCTGCCACATGCTTCTGGGTGGGCTGGAAGTGCTCTATCCTACTCAGCTGTGAGACAGGGGTGCCTGGTGGGAGTAGTGCTGGCTGCCTATCCACACCCCTCCCTGTTATGATTGCTGGCTCCCTGTGGAGCAGAGGGAGGGAATGGTTACACATGGCTCTTGGGTGGGGAGAGTGCTTGATCCTGCTAAGCTGTGGGCCTGGGGGCCTGGTGGGAGTTGTAGTGCTGTCTGTCTGTACACATGAAACCCAGGGAATGTTGCGAGCTACCTTTGGGGTGAATGAGAGGGAGTGAATGTTGGATCTGTGGGACATGTGTTGGGGAGTGTGTAGTGCACATGAATGGAATTGGGCCTAGGAGGTGTAGCTTTGTAGTTGTGCAAGACAGTACATAGCAGTGTGATGGTAGACATTTATTTGTACTTACGAGCCTCCACTTCCCCGACTATTCCTGTGAGACTCTCTGGATGCAGTATGGCAAGCACCATCTCCTCCTATGCAGTGAATGCTCTTGGTGTAATGGGAGGGCCACCGCCAGTCATCTGAGCCAGCTGACGGTTCTTGTTCTTCTCTTTCACCTGCCTCTTGAGGTCATGCCACCGCTTCATGATCTCTCTCTTGGTGCGCGGGTTGGCCCCTACTGCATTGACTTTGCTGACTATCCTTCCCCACATTTGTGCTCTGGTGGCTAATGGTGTCTGTTGGACCAGGTTACCAAACAATTGTGGTTTTACTCTGATCATCTCATCTACCATCACTGATAACTCATTGTCAGTGAATTTGGGCATTTTCTTTTGTGCCATGGTGTGTGATGTACAGATGGTTTGTGGTGCAGGTGTGGGGGGTGGTGGGGGTGATGTAATTGGGGTGTGTTGTTGTGCTGGTGAAATGTGTGGTGGTTTGCCTCTCCTTTGTGCTGTAGGGTTTAGTTCCTTCAGGGCTGGAGTATTGCAAAGGATTCTGGTCAGGAAAGGGGCTGGTTTTATACTCAGCTATGTCAAAATGGAGTATTGTTGTCAGGTGTGTTGTGTGGGTTCGCTGGGATTTGTATTTTTTTAGTTTCCATAGCGGTGTGTCCTTGGGGTGTGTTGGGTGTTTTTGGGGGCTGAGCTAGTTTGATGTGTACACTTGGTGGCCTTGTTGTGTGTTTTTTTGTCGACCGCCATAATAGTTCCAGAGCGGTTGCGGCGGTGGGTATGCAACAGCCCTTTCGCCTGCTCTCCCATTCATCACTGTTAGCGATCGCGGCGGTCGGAAACAGCGGATCGTTCCGCTGTCACTTCAATGGTATCCTAATTGTGCGTGCAGTCACTCCGCTGGCCTTGCGGGTTTGGGTTTTCCCGCCGCGAATACGACTGCTGCGGATGGATTTTCACCTGCTCCACCCGCTACAGGCGGTCTTTTTTGGCATCGTTCCGCTGTGGTCGTTTTTTTCTGGCAGGTGATCCTAATGTGACCACCGGTTTTCCCGCGGTGCCTGCGGAGGGTTCACTACCGCTACCATGGCGGTCGGAATAGTTTTCCGACAGCCATCCTAATCGACTCCGATGTTTTGGCATGAAATGGGCCCTTATGTCCACAATGGATCTAAGGACACATTTCATGCCAAAAAAATAGCACCAAAAGCGCAAGTACCTCGAATGACAGCCACTCGCGCTACGGTCATTAGCTCTGATCCTACACTGTTTTGCCTTTAACATGTCATAATTAAGGGGCATAACCTCAAATTAGGTAAACTGCACCACGTAATTACATTTTTGCCCAAACCTACTATATATCTCACATTTCTTGTGCTACCCTGTGTCTCTCTATTTCTCTCACTACCTCAAAATTATGTATGTCTACATCTACCTCTCGCTGACTTTACTGCTAACTATCATACCTCTCTATCTACTTTGCCTCTCTCTCTCTCGACCTCACCCCTAGGTGTACATCACACCTTTCTTTCTCTCTATTTCCTTCTCCCTAACTCTCTCTACCTCAATCTAACCTCTATAATTGGATCTCTACCTTTAATTATCTACCTGCCTCTTCCTCTTGCCACCTCTGTTAGAAATTGGGTTTCTGGTTGGCAGAGGTATGCACCCCGTCCAAGCTGGAACCACAATCCTAGTCAGGGTAAGTCAGTAACACACTTCAAATTAACCTGCGCTCACCCTATGGTAGCTTGGCACAGAGTAGTCAGGCTTAACTTAAAAGGCAATGTGTAAAGTATTTGTGCAAAACTTCAAAGAGTAAAACAGTGAAAACACCACAAAAAGACTCCATACCTGTTTAGAAACACAGAGAATACTTTTATAAATAAAACAAGACCATAACAGCAAAAATTCAATCAGTAGAAGTCGAGATATGGATTTTTTAAGATTGAATGCAAAAATAGTGCATAGAAGCAGTAAGCGCTTAAAGAGTTAATTGGTTGATCTGGATTGGAACAAAGCCAAGAGTTCATGCCAACCGCGATGTAGCATGGGCTGTATAGAGGACCCACACAGGGAATGCTGAACAAAAGTACCTTTAAAGCTGCTTCCTGCCATTTCTTTTCGTTTTCCTTACTTTTGTTACAATCGCGTAAGCCGCGCGGGTGCTGTGATTGCAACAAAAGTAAATAAATAGAAACATTTTTTGCCTATTTCTTTACCTTTGATGCAATCACGACTCCCACGTGGTTGACGAGATTGTAACACAAGTAATAAAAACAAAAAGAATTGGTGGGCGGCTGCTTTCAGCATACAAAGAAATAGGGAAAAAGTGACTCTGGGAGCGAGAGAAGAAGGAGGTTGGGCAGAGCAGCAAATGGCTGCAGGAGGAGAAATGGAGCGTTTCCCTCCCGTCATTGTGAAAGCTATTTGAGGAAAGAGTGCTCGGAGGCTAAAATTAAAGCCTACGGAGCAACAACAAACGTAACAGTGGGTGTCGCCATGGGAGGTTACAAAATGAGACAAGGCGGTACTAAGGAGAGACTTCTAAGTCTACTAAGCCTTTTTACTAATAAACAGCCGCAGTTTACAGTGGGCAATGACACAAGCCAATGAAAAATGTGGAAGGACAGTGGGCGGAGCTGCACATCCCTAACTCAGTACTACATGCCTCGCAGAGCAGCGCATGTGCACTGCACATGCTCGACCTAAAAAGCAAGGTTTGGGCCTGGCAAGTAGGTTAACTTGCAATGCCAACATGGCAATTTAAAAGTGCACACAAATGCTCTGCAGTGGCAGGCCTGAGACATGTTAATGGGCTACTTAAGTGGGTGGCACAATCGGTGCAGCAAATCCACTAGCAGCATTTGATTTACAGGCCCTGGGCACATGTAGTGCGCTTTACTAGAGACGTATAAGTAAATCAAATATGCCAATTGCGCATAAACCAATGTTACCATGTTTTAAGTAAAGAGCGAATGCACTTTAGCACTGGTTAGCAGTGCTAAAGTGCACAGATTCCCAAAGCCAGCAAAAAACGCAGTCAGAGAAACAGTAAAAAACAAGAGGTCAGAAGGCAAAAAGTCAGGGGAAACCACTCCAAGGATGTCAGGTCTAACAACATCTATATTTTTCTTTCTAACTACCTCGCCTTTTTCCATTTACCTTACTTCTCTCCTTTGCTCACCTCTCTCTCTCTACCTGATTTCTGTCTCCCTTCTCACTCAACTTCACCTTCTTGATATACTGTGCCTCCTTCTCCTGTCTCTACGGACTCCCCTTTCTCTTACTTAGCAGACTTGTAGCAATTACCTAGTCAGAGAAGTGCGCACATTGAAAGAGAAGAAGGAAAGGAGAAAATTAGGACTATGTAATGGTGAAAATCCTCAGAGCTCCATTGTTGCAGCAAGAATGACAATAGTGAAGGGGGATTTATGACTACAAACATATAGATACAATTTCAACTGCTATGTACAAATGTCATATTTTAATATTAGAATACTAAATATCCATCAATTCACTCTTACAGTTTCTTTCCTGTAATGCAAGGAACAGGCTGGTTGGAGTCTGGATCTATGTATAATGTTATTATAAATCCCCAAAAATCTAGAGCCAAGCGAAAAAAGAAATGGCTTTGTTGAAGGTTGTTGACTTCTTCTTTTGCAACTCAATATTGTTTGCCATCACAAGGGCTTGAATTGTCTGAAAACTGATAAGAAATTCAAAGCTGTTCCTAACCGGCGGCCCAAAAATATAGCTTGCCCAGGCCCAAGAAATCCTGAATACATCAATGATCCTTAAGTTGCGGTTCAGATGTCTTGGCCATGTAGGGCGGTGCTCCTGTTCTCCCACAAGGCTGTGTACAAGATAGTAGTATCTGCTGCATGCGGTACAACATCGCCTTGCAATGAGGCTTCCATATAGACACTACCCCTGATCTAGGGCTACATCCAAGTTCCCATGGTAGAGCACAGACCTGATGTCACGGCAGGTGACTCATTTTTTTCACTTGCACCACTAGTGTTTTTGCTGCATTTATGTGTTTGGTCAGTGTCTAGATAATGATTTATGGTAAAATATTATACTGTCCACATATATAATCATAAGATAACACTGTTTCACAACTGTAATTTCACAATTAAACATGCTATGCTCTATTTCTCTATTCAAATTCATTTTCACACTTTTGAGTACAATAATTCCCACAACCTGCACAAGTATGTATCCATACAACTTAACTCCTAAAATTGCATGTACGTCATGTCACAATCCGCTCCCTGTAACTGAGCCTCTTCTCTCAGTGTTATTAGCATCTTCCACATGGGGGTTGGTGACCGCCATATGCTGAGGGCGCACTCCGCTTGAGGGACAGAGACCTCCATTCTCATGGCAGACATCTCCGTCCACCGCTACAAACATGAAATTGCACACAGGAAGTTGGCTATTCTCTGGTCATTTTGAGATATACTATCACTGCAAGATCACCCTCCTACGTTCTGCTTCTCCTTAGAGGACCTAAATCCCCAACATGGCTGAGAGACAAAAAGAGAGACCCTCTGCTTTACAGGTGAGGCATTATAATTTTTTTTTAGGGGGGCTTCCAAAATTACCCTGAGTTCTTTTAAAAAAAAACAAAATATTTTTGTAGATTTTGAAAGTACCACAAGGGCAAGAGCCCAACAACTTCCACATAGAGATACATAGGTAAGGACTTGCCAAACGTGAAAATATCAATAGGTACAATTTGTATCTATAACACAAAATAACAATAACAGTACTCTGAAAACTGCGCACATACTTTCCTACCCCACCTATATTGGAAAGCAGATGACAATACCCCCGCACACCCCAAGAGACAAGACAATACAATGCACCTTATAAACGCTGAGTTCTTGGAGGGTCCAGAGAGCCACTTAAGCATTGCAGTGCAGGCCTATATATATAGAAAGACATCTGCACATGCTAAAAAGCAGTGGATGGCCACACCCAAAGAGGGAAGGAGTGCTGAAAGTGTTGGGAGGCCTTTGGTGCTGAGCCCGTGTCGAGGCCCAGGATGTGTTCAGCCTGTCCCCTCAGCCACATTTGCGGTATCCTTAAATGAAACTACTGCACAGTAGGGTCCTGTCCTAAGAACAACCTGGCTGACCCTCTGAGCTCAGCTGGAAGCTTTCAAGCAACATTAAGGCAGTAAGTCTAATATGTGTATACTAACTTAAGTGGGTATGTGTTTTGAAGGAGTTGCCCAGTCATGTTTCTGGTCTAATGTTGTTTTTATAATGTCCATGTTGGCTGTACCATATGTTGTCTTTTTATACAATTGGACTGAATGATTTTTTATTTTATATATGTTTTTAAATGTTTAGCTCTTTTATGTAAAAACATTCATATTAAGTTGACACAAGTGACATTTATTGTGGCCTTCTGATCTGGCATACATATAACATCGTATACCACAGTTTTAACCTTGACTTATGTTCCATTTCAATTTTGTCAACATAATTGTATGGAAGGCTGACACTGTATAACTCGCTAAATGCTAATAAGCACCTGCAACATTTTCTGTAGGTATAACATTTTCTTCACAATATATACATACATTATAAGAAACATTATGAGGTATTTGTATCTAAATAATTTCTATGTTAGGCACTATGCTAGGGGAAATCTTGCCTAATTAAGAATGTTTAGCATGACCTAATACTACGAATGTGTCTCTACTCCGAAAAATTTGTCCTGGATTGCAGTTTTGTTTTAAAATGTTTTTAATCAAGGCAGATTTATTTTGAAAGTTACCAATGTACAAAATGTTTGACTTACCTTACACTCTACCAGTACAAAGAGTAGTCAAATTCTTCACAATCTTTCTAAAGATTTCTCTATGGTATACAAGGTACCACTCTTTCTCCAGTTTTATTCAACCTGTATGTCAAACCGCTGGAATCAATTCTGGAACATTCTGATATTTGGCTCCACCAATATACAAAGGACGTGCAATTGTAAATCAAGCTATCTTTAATCCATGGCCTATACACTCTTCAATACAGCGTGAAAAAATTAGAAGATTAGACGACAAACAATTCCCTGAAATTCAACCCACAAAAAGCTGTGTTTCTGCTCACATCCCACAAATCCAAACACCAAATGAATCCCATTTTCACTGCTGACCTACTAAAGCTCGAAATTACATGAATGGCTTCTGCAGAGTCTCTGGGATTGTGGCTAGGCTCCTCGCTTTCAGCATGTAAACAGGCAAGCCCAATATGACCATTTCTACCTGCATCATCAGCCGCGGCTCCTCTGCTATGCCGTAGGAGCGTCACCTCCCCCTGCCTCAAACCGCCAGCAAAGGAAAAATAAAACGATAACAAACACATTTCCTTATCGTTTTATTTTTCCTTTCCTGCCGAGTCTTGGGGGTGGGCCAGGCCAAACCGTCATGTGCACTGAAGCTCTCCCCAACACAGCTGCATTGCTGGGTTGTAGAGAGCAGGCACAGGCACCCCGTCTCACTGGGAGCACAAATTCAGAGCGCTCAGTCCTATCCTGACCCTGTTCTCATGACATGAAAGCAGCGTCAGGATTGGCCGCAGGGGAGGTTGGGAGCCTGTGCCTGCGAGGAGAGGAGCAGAAGAGCGTGACGCAGCCAGCTGCAGGTAAGTTAAAAAAAATATATATATTTTTTAATTTTGTTCTGTGACCTTGTCCACTTACTCCCCCACCTCGCCACTCATACCCAACAACGGCCGCTACTCTGTATTATCTAAGGAAAATACAATTCCTCTTGACCGATGATCAGCTAAAGACATCAAGCCATGCCCTATTATTCTCCTAAATCAATACCGGAAATGCCTTCCTCTAAGGCCTCCCAGCTAACAGGCTACTGTCACTAAAAGCCATCCTCATTGACTTGCCTAATCATGCAAAAGACGGCCTATGACAGCATCACCCTCATTCTAATAAACTTTCACTGGATTGCTTTAAAAGCACGTACCAACTTTAAAATCTGCTGTCTTACATCCAAGACTCTCCATCCCAGAAATACGAGATAGCTAACCAACCTCCTAAATATTTCTGGCAGCATGAGATGCTTCAGGTACAAGCTGTCTCTGCTGTCCAACTTTCGCACCACCCAATTTTAAAACAATTGTTTTCTAGCTCTGCGTTGGCTTCATGGAACTCTTTTCGTCTCCAGTTGTGATTTGCACTGAACATACGTATCTTTAGGAAAGTCTCAAAGACTCGCTTGTTCAAGATCTACCTAGGCAATTCGAGTTCAAAGAAGAATCCAAGAACTAGGTTTTGTTCATAAGTATGCTGTCATCTGCTTCTGACTGAATCAATATCTAGGCTCTCTCCTAGGCTTTGTTAATGCTCCCTGTTGCTATTACTCCCTAGCCTTTTTAACTTCCTCATTTCTCTTTTCCTCCACCTCATTTCTGTCTCCTTCTTCCTCTGCCCTCATTGTGCCATTTTTGCTTCTTGTTGGTTGCTAATATGTTTTGCTATTGAATTGTGCTCATATTCTGGTTTTGCCTCAAGTAACAGCTGCACTTAAGACAAACAGTTAATAAATAAATAAAATTAATAGATTTCTGAATGAAGTCACATTTTAAATTATTAATGCAAGAATGGGGACCCCCTCTAAGGAAAAATCATTTGAGGTCAGGGAGAAGAGGAGAGGAACAAAGCATACAATAAAGGACTCCCTCAAGACCTATATTTCTTTCATCACAGTAAAGCGGAGTTCAGCATGGGCTCAACAACAATGTAATCATCTCAACAAGACTAGCAAAATTAATTTTATGATAGTTGTTTATTTAACTTCTTTTTGCATTTGAGATATATGTATCAAAGGTTTTCATTGTTTTTTTCTCTCTTTTTTCTTAAAACTCTTTTATATATATGTACATAAAAGTCAACAGTTTTCCCATATAGAATTCAGGAATAAATACAATACTCTGTTGAGTAAATAACCCCCGGAAAAAAACAATTACACAGACAGAAAAAGACACAGAAATCATCCAGACTCATACGGATTCATACAACATTCACAAGCATTCAAATCTGGATAAAGGGGAGACAATAGATTGCAAGATCGCCACGACCAAGTATGATGAATATGTTCAACAGGGTCTGAACACTCTAGGTCGACGAGCGTTTCAGTGGCATATAAGAGGTAGTAAGGGCACCTTCCTCAGGACCTTTCCAGATACCAAAAAGAATCAAAAAACACCCAGGGGAACAAACTATATCAGTAACTCTATTTTTTCAATAGAGATGATATGGAACACTTTCGTATAGTGTCCCGTAGACGGAAAAGTCGTGATTTGACAGAAATATCCCAATGGGACACAATTTTCTAATTTAGTAAAGCAGAACGCTTATGCTGGTGTGTTTGTTTCCAATCTCATGTGGCTGTAAATTACACCGAGCCAAACAAATCTTCAATGGTTGGATTAAAAAGACATTCTCCTACAGGCAAATACCAAAATGAATCGGAACAATGTAGTGTACGGAAGTAGTACCTCCTAGTCATGACATAATCTGTATAGACAGAACCACGAAACAGGGAGGGGGATTAGCTTGTATACACCGGAACACACTATCTGTCTCTCGCATGGAGACTTCCACCTCATCCATGGTTGAATACCTTTGCCTCAACATCTCTAGTAACCACCTCCCTGTATGCAAACTTCATACTTTCTACCACCCTCCTGATGATAATTTACTCTTCATCGAACAACTAATGGAGATTATCTACTCCAATG
The DNA here is from genome assembly GCF_964204655.1 of Triturus cristatus. Classification (NCBI taxonomy): domain Eukaryota; kingdom Metazoa; phylum Chordata; class Amphibia; order Caudata; family Salamandridae; genus Triturus; species Triturus cristatus. Next base: position 794,586,270 of record NC_140583.1, on the reverse strand, counting down.
ACGACCACTTAATATCCCAAATCTACCCTGGTGACTTTAACATTCAGTGGTCTAAACCTAATGACCAAGTTATGATATGTCTTAACGCTTTCCTATCGGATATGGGCCTTACCCAATTTTGTGACCGGCCAACTCACAACAAAAGAGAAATTCTGGACCTCATTATTTCAAAAGGTAATACCATCACATTGGAGGACATTACTCCTTGTGATTGGTCCGACCACTACAGCATCGTCTTCCTTATCAATAGGGAGGTGATATGGAAAAGGATCCAAACCTAGAAAATTAAAGTGCAAAAGGGACCTCAGGAATATTAACACGGACTGCCTAGGCACTGAATGTAAAAATGCCTTGTCTCCCCAAGACAACTTGATCATGATCTCACGGACTTCTATAACTCTACTATCTCTGGTATCATGAATTCAATAGCACCTCTACAACAAAAAAATGCCGCCTCCAAAATCTCCAAACCATGGTTCAATGACAACCTAAACTCTGATCGCCGCAACTTAAGGGCAGCTGAATGTCTATGGAGATAAAAACCTTCCGTGTATCATTTAAAAGTCCTTAGATCGGTAAGGAGCTCCTACAATAAAAAAATCAAGACGAACCGAGCCCAACTTAGACAAGCCTCAAATTGCCCCAAAAACGTTTTGAAATTGTTAAACAGCAATCAGTGATAGCTCCCAATCACCTCGACTCAGCAGTCAATTCACCTTCCTGCAGTGATCTGGTTATTTTCTTTATGGAGAAAACTAAATCCATCAGTCTTGACCTTGAAGCCAAGAGGGCCCTTCTTACATCACTTGAGAGTACGGCTCACCTGTCCTCTCTGCGAGTCTAAATCCTCTCAGTAGGAGCACTAAGAACAGAACCACATGGAACTCCTGCTCGCCCCTCAGTGAAAATGACATGTACAAAACCCTTCTTAGCAATAACCCCTCTAATCACTTCAGAGACCCACTGCCACCATCTGTCTTCAAAGAAATCAAGGAAGCCCTCATCCCCCTCTGGACTAATTTTGTCAACGCCTCCTTATCTCGAGACAAGCTCCTCAAATGTCTAAAAGCAGCTCAGGTCTCGCCCATTCTAAAAAAACCTGATGTGGACAGATCTGATCTCAACAACTTCCGTCCCATCTCCAACATCCCTACTCTGGCTAAGCGCCTAGAAAAATGTGTCCAATCGCTACTTTGCTCGCACATCAAGAAATTCAATCTCCTGGATCAACACAAATCTGGCTTTAGGAGTGGTCACTGAATCAGTACTCATTCACATCATTGATGACATCTTAAACATGCTAGACCATAATGAATTCTGCCTCTTAATTCTCCTTGATCTTTCCTTTGCATTCAACACGGTTAATCACGACAACCTCTTAGTTATTCTGGAACACAGGATGGGTATTTCCGGCTTGGTACTGCAATGGTTCTCTTTCTTGCTTCACAATAGAGCCCAAAGAGTTAAGGTCAATCATATCTTATCCCATCAGTCTGCAGTCTCCATGGGGGTCCCGCAAGGATCTGCCCTTTCTCCTACACTCTTTAATATTTTCCTGGAACCACTAGCGAACGTTCTATCATCCATGAACATTCTTTTCCATATGTATGCAGATGACACGCAACCTTATCTGAAAATCAATTCTTCTGAAGACTTCATCTCACTCAACTCCTCCTTGAAGATTACCCAAAACCGGTTAACTGAAAACCATCTCCTGCTGAACACCACCAAAACAGAATTTCTTCTCATTTCCCCTCTGAAGCACACCCTCAACATTGGCCTCTGGATGAAACACCTCTCGACTGCAAATTGCTCCCCGGTTATCATCGACTCAGCTAAATCTCTTGGAATCACCCTAGACTCGCACTTGAACATGAAGAAAAATATTAGTAAGATGTGCAAGGGTGCGAATCACCAAATAAGGATTCTTAAAAACCTAAAACCATTCCTCCCTCAAGAGGACTTAGAGCAGGTGGTACAAGCACTTGTCCTACCGAGGCTAGACTATGGGAGCGCGACGCTCTGTGGCCTCCCCAATATACCTAGTGGAGAAGTGTGGCTTAATGATTAGAGCTGTTGAACAGAAACAGGGTTTAGGCTATAATCAGTAAGGCCGTAATGATTAGAGCGGCAGACCCTGATGCAGAGGTCTAGCCCGGGACCAGGGTTCAATTCCCCGCCTCGGCGGGTCTTGGGCTCAAAAAAATTCCACGGACCTGATAATTCTCGCCTCGTTGCTTATTCCAATCATGGAGTCCCACTCTGCAACTCTGGACAATAGCTTTCTTAATCTCCTCAACGGCCCCCACAATGCTAAGGATGCCTGGCCTCCACCTTGGGGGTGCCCAGGAGTGGACGCCTCACAGGGAAAGCCAGGATGGGTTCCAAAGCGGTATTCGTACAAGCGCCTTGAGACCCTTGCGGGTGAGTAGTGCGCTATACAAGTATCAAATTTACATTTACCTTGGCCCCGCTCAGGGGCATTGAGTGCCGCTGCCAGACTGATCACTGACACAAAAAGAAATGAGCACATATCCCCAGCCTTATGATTTCTAAAGTGGTTACCCTATGAATCAAGAATACATTTAAAGATTGCTTGTTTGATGCACAAAGCCCTCCACTTCAAAACACCTGGATAGCTGGCTCAAAAACTGGAATTATCAGGAGGGAGCAGACCTTCCAGAAGTGCAAATTCTCTACTACTGAAACCTCAGACCTTTCGCAAAAAGAAAAAGAGACTCAGAGCCTTCTCAGGCATGGCACCTAAGATCTGGAACTCTCTTCCACTGGAAATTAGCAGAATCCCCTACACGGCTGCTTTCAAACATGAACGAAAAACAATCCTAATGAACAAGTTCCTGCCTTAGTTAGTCATAGCTCGTCTGTTTGCTAAATGTCCTTTGTTTTTATCCTTTGTTTTTATCCTTTGTTTTTTTCCCTTCCAATTGTATTGTCTATGATTCTCTGCCTTACCTTATTAAGTAATGTTTGCTTGCATCCCTGTACAATTTTATTAGCTCATCATGTTACCCTCTCTTACCCTTTCTTCAACGTCCCCTTACTTTGTTCTTCCCTCCATTACTGTGAAGCGCTCTGATACCCTTCGGGGTCTTGTTCGCGCTATACAAAACTTTAAATAAATTAGTGTCAGTGGGTCTAGAAAATCAACTGTTGTGTCTCTAGAAACATATAGAGAACATATCAGAGCCTTACATGTATTTACTACATATATAAAATGGCAACTCACCAGATCCAGCCACGGATACTTGCTTGAGGAATGGACCACTAGACGTCAGCTACTGAACAGTTATCTTTGAAACTGAAGTAGGTAGGTTATCCCTGGATCCAGCAGCTGGAGAGAAAGTTAATGAAATGTGAGCTTTAGAGTTAGGATTCAAAGGATAACTGTGGTATTTGACACATATGATGTCAATGCAGAGAGTTGTACATAAAAGATAATTAATAAACCATAACAACATATACATTTATATAAAGTGACATCTGAAATAGAGAACAAATGAGAAAGGAAAGATATATGAGTAAAATTCAGATGTTGACAGACTTACCTGATTGATGGATGGTGACACACTATGGGGGCGGAGCTAACCCTAATTGAGTATAGAGCTTTCTGTCAGAGCTCCTCCACTCACCAGCGCCCGCTGCTGCTCCTTTCTGCCTGCACCCATCTCGCCACTGGAGGAGATTTGCTGGATGAGTAGGGCCACAATGGGACTCAATGCGGCCACATTGGACTTGATCAGCAGAGCAGAGGCGGCCAAGCGAATTGTCCAAGATGTTGGCTGTTACATAGCTGAGGACGAGCCACCTCTGTACACTGCTCAAGTCAGTCCAGTGTGGATCCTTTGGAGCTTGAGGGTTGTGGAGCTTTACCTACTGCCACATGGCAATCCCCCTCAACAATTGTGCCTGTTCCTTGCTGGACCCTGCAGAGCTACCGCATGGGTCTATCCCCTTCTAGAACACATAGATGGTAGCTGGAGTGGTACCAGCTGCCTTACAAAGGACCGTGCCTGGGCTGCAGGCTGTGCTGGATGGCCCTGAGCAGACTTTCTGTCATTTGGGGGTGCCACTGCTGCCACACACCCCCTGCCCCTGGACTGTTGCCATTATTCCTCATTGATGCCGCAGTGAGTATTGCAATGGGCAGGCCTACTCCTCAAAGTGGCCTGAGGGGATTTCACAGGATAGTGGGGGTTCTTCTATGACACCTTGGGTGAAGATCCCTCTCATCCAAACACCTACTTTGCCTATTATGATAATTCCCCACTTCGGAAAACGGGGATCACTTCCTCCTCTGGAGAGCCCATGTGCTGTAGCTGTGTCAGAACCTTGCCACAGTCCAGTCATGTGAGTGAGTCTGTTATCATTCTGTGACCTTTAAAATCCCCCTTCACCTTAAGAGAATTAGGCAGTTCAGACAAGAATCTTGCAAAAATAAATTCAAGATGGCCGCCAGGAAGCAAAGCATAGTGTAGCATTCTAGTGTTTCAATGAAGGCAGCAGGTTTGGAATGTCCAAGGGAGTCTCCTTTAGAATCTCTCACTTCACCTGAGATTCTTGAGGAGAAAGACCCTTCCCTTGCTCACTGCGCTAAAGTTTAGTTTAAGGTAGAGCATCTCTTGTCACTCGACATTTTAGTTTTGTCACACTCAAGAGAATGTACCTGGAGACCCTAGTCGAGAATACCAAATAAGGTTTTCTGGTATTATAATTCAGAGGGAGTCTGTGTAATAACTCAGTGTTTGTTTTTGGAGTCTGCGCATTTACTTGCTGTCAGTATTCGGAGCCTGTGCATACCCAGTGTTCATTTTTAGAGTTGCGCAGTGTATTTTTCTAGGGAACGTGTCTCGCATCGTCTCTTGCGCATGTCTGCTAGAAATATAAATTGTGTTCAGCTACCAATAAATGGAACTAGCCCGTTTACATAAGAAGTGTTTAGCGGAGGTATTCTCGCCACTACCACGTTCAGACCTCTGTTTTGTTTAGAGGTTAGTTAAATAAACAGCAAAGTAATTTCTTAGAAGCGCGTTAGTGCGCATGCTTTTTCTATAGATCTGTGGAGAAGTTTTGGGAAGCTTGTGTATAGCAAAATATATTAAAGCATTTTTGGGAGAGATTGTTCAGATTCTTGCCATACAGTTAATTACATTATAATTACCTGAGCAGTTTAGAAAGCTCTGGTGTTCTAGCTCTTGCGCTTCCCCAAGGCAAAATATTTCTAGAAAGTAAGGGAAAGAAACAACATTAATGAACTGCATCTATTACTAAGAAGAATTAGCCACAATATAAAGAAAGTTAGCTCTTTATTAACATAAGAAATATATAGAGCTACAATCAACACAAAGATTACAGAAGAGAGTCAACAGTCTAGCGAACATTAGTTATGTAACAGAATAATATATAAGTGACAAGAATACTCAGAAATCAAAGGTATAGAGTAAAGGAGTACGTTTTGTATGTTTATTTGCAGTTCTTCACCCTTGTACATATACACAGAAGATAAGACAAGAAAGCAAGAGTGAGCAAGAAGATTGGCAGAAGAACTAATGAAGACTTGGCTGTCTCTTCTCTGTCCCCTTCCCCTTTCCCCCCTTTGAGTTTTCTTTGCGTTCAAGTTCAATATTGACGTCGGGGAAGTCTGAGAGGGGCATTGGGTTCTGGCATCATTCTGCTCCTGTGCAAGTAGTGGCATCGTCTCTGACAGAGTGAAGTGCCCATGTGGTTTTTCCACCTGAGCAGAATGGCGGAAGGCTTGGATTTTAAGAGACTAGGGGAAATTTTAGAAGGAATTCAAAAATAATTAATCCCAGTACGAGATGAGAATAGAGACTTGAAGCAAGACATACTAATGACTAGAAGAGAAACAGCAGATTTAGCAGTAAAAATGAATAATGTCTCAGTGACACAGTTAGCTCCCAACCTAAACTCACTACACAAGTAATTCATTCTCTCTCCCAAGTAATACCACTAGCACCTCTGGAGCGCTTTAATGGAGACCGCAGAAGGCCCAAATATTTTTGATACAATGCAATCTACACTTCATGTGCCGACCTGCGGTTTTCCCAGATGCAAAATCGCGAGTGGCCTTCATACTGTCTTACCTCAGTGGTGACGCCTCATGATGGTCAATGCCATTGGTCTCCAGAAACGATCCAATTTTATATAATCTAGAGGAATTCAAGAAATAATTTCTTCCAATATTTGATTGAAGGAAGCCATCGCAGGCAACAGACAATGAGCTACTAGAATGGAAACAAGGTCATCGAGATCTAATAGCCTATCTAGTGAAATTTAACAAGCTGATAATAGAGACTGATTGGCCTGAAAATAAGAGATCAGCAGTGTTTTATCGAGGGCTCAAGGACGAATTAAAAGATGCCTTACCTTGGGTACCCAACAGACTAACTGAAATCTCAGCCTTGATGGACTTGGTCCTAGAGATAGACTTCAGACAAAATGAAAAAAGAGGTGAGAAGAGACAAGATTTCCATTCCAGCTTACCAAGATTTGATCGAGTCAAGACTGAAGTCTCAAAATCTTGTGAAGGACAACATGGTGTTGAATCAATGCAAATTGGAACCATTCGAGGCCCACTCTCAAAAGAAGAAAAGAAGGAACGAAGACAGAATATACTATGGGGCACATGCATCAAACTCAGAAATAGCGAATCCTAAATAGCGAATTTTAAAGAATCGCTATTTAGAAACCGCTATTTTCCATGCATGACCGTTTTAGCAAATATTTGCGATCTCGCTGATAGCGATTTCACCAATTGCGAAATCGCTATTAGTGAAATCGCAAATAGCGCTTCACTTTTGATGCATGCTGATGACATCACAACCAGGAAGTCATCCAGTCCATGCTTCATTCAGTGCCCAGAGAGAATGAGTGGAGGAGGCTGAGTGCAGGAGCAGAGCAGGACAAGCAACTTCTTGGCTTGCAGACCTGTTCAGTGCAAAATAATGGAATCATCACCATCCGGAGTGGAGTGCATCAATCAGGAAACGCAAGCTCAAGTTGAGTGAGAAATTGAAAACCTCATAAAGGAGGTCATGAGGAGCCTTGACAAGCTCTTTGGAAAACTGTCCCTCAAGATACCGGAGGCAGAGAAGAGGAAAATATGGCTCAGGATCCAGAACAAAGTGAATGCAGTGGGGGTCACCCACCGCACAATAGACGACCTGAAAAAAAGGTGGTACGACCTGCGCAGCCGTGTCAAGGAGAGGACTGCGGACAGGCTGAAGGAGGCTAAGAAGACTGGAGGGGGACCAGCAACACTGCCTGGAAATACGCCCCTGGAGGACCTGGTTGAGTCCACACTCCAGCCTGAAGCTGTGGTGGGAGTGACCCAGTTGGATACATCTGGAGGGGCCAGTACTTCACAAGGTAAGATGCATGCAAGTGTCCATGTCAAGAGACATATCATAATGTGAACATCACCTCAGTTCAGCTCTAGTGTACAGATACTAACTCCAGTCCACATTTCCCTGCAACACCCAAATGTATTATGGGAGTTACAGGCAGGTTGGTAGGCAATCACACTATAAGGAAGTTAAACACGTGAACAGTGTGTGACAGATAGTAATTTAATGAGACCCAAAGTATGCTTGATGTGACACACCATTACCCTTACAACAAATTAAATTGCACTGTTTAACATCACAGATGCAGCAGAAGGAGAGTCTGAGGACAGTGAATGCGGAGACACACAGGAGACTCAGGCTGAGGCAGACGTGGAAACACCTGTGGCCTCACAAAGCACAGCTCCTGCCCCTACTATATGCAGGGCCCCAGTTCCACCACTGCAGGTCATGGAAGCTGAGGAGGAGTGTGAACCAGCTCCACAGACAAGCCAGCCTCGAGGTTCCCCCACAATGACACCCCAGTCACAGGTCCAGCACAGCACCATCCAAAGGCGGAGGCGCAGGTCAAGGGCACGCATCACATCGCAGGAGGACCACAGTCCAAATGTCTGGGGTCGGCTGGAGAGCCAGATGCTGAGGGTACAGCGCCTACAGGCAAAACATATGAGGTCAATGCAGGCACACCTCGGCAAAATGGCAACCAACATTGCAGTCATGAGTGAATGTATGAGAGAACTCACAACAGCGGTGGTGGAAGGCAACAGGCAGTCCAATACGGCCATGCAGGAGATGAGCAGGGTGATGCAGGAGGGCCAGGTGACACAGAGAAGAAGGCATCGCCAGTTAATGATGCGCTTAGAAGCCTTTACTAAATCTAACAATCGACTGAGCACCAACACTGCACTGCTGTCGCGTCGGTCCGTGGCCATGCAGATTGAGATGAGCCATTGTTGTGGGGATGTGGCCAGGGAACTGGTGCAGTTAACTAACGCCGTGGAACAAATCCAGGCTGCTACTGCTGGGGACAGCAATGTGATGGGGGAAGAGGGAGTGAGGAGGCGTCCAGCCTAAGTAGCCTGTCAGTGCCTGTCCCAACTTGCAGGAGGCGCACCACTCGGAGCACAACACCTTCCGGAGCCTCCATGAGGGATGTAGATGATGCCGGTGAAAGGAGTTTGAGGGTGCGTGGTAGGAAGAGATAGACTGTCTTGGGCAGAACAATTTAACCGTGGTGAGGTAATCATTGACAATACTATACTAGTGACTGAGATCCAAGTCCAAAAATTAGGTATTGTTTTGTTTGGGCGTTCAATCACTGTGCTACTTGGCACCTGCTATGTGTGCTTTAACACAACTACATGGTTTAATGCAAGTAAATACAGTACAGTTCAAACATGCTGTGTTGTGTCTCATCATTACTCACCTCAGATATAATGTTGTGTAAATTCTGCACGTCTCCTTCGCCCTAATGCTGAGCTTGCCCCATGTGCTGGTCATAGTTGTGGCCCTTGCTGGTTATCTTCCTCAGCCTCACTGTCGGTCAGTTCAATGGGTATGCCTCTCCTGGTAGCAATAATGTGCAACATGGCATATGTAGCCACAATCCTGCAGCAGGTGTCTGCAACGCTCCGCCATTCTTGTGGAGGCTGCAAAAGCGACTTTTCATCAGCCCAAAGGTGAGTTCGATTACATTTTGTGTGGCGATGTGCGCTGCATTATACCTCTGCTCATTTGGGGTGGCTGGGTTGAGGTATGGTGTCAATATGTAGTTTTGCATGGCGTATGCGCTGTCACCTACAGAGTAGTGAGCAAAGGGTTCATGACAGTTATGCATTGCCATTTGGCCATTGTGTCAGAGGAATCATGATATATGTTTACCAAACAGAAGTCCTTCGCCAAAATCACCCCTGAGCAGACGGGTGTTTATGCCACTTTGTCGAAATATATAGGAGTCATGTGTGCTTCCGTAGTATTGAGCCACAATGTCTGTAATGATATAGTTAGCATTGCAGACTACTTGTATATTGAGTGAATGATAGGATTTATGGTTCCTAAAAATGTATTCATTCACAAATGGCAACATGCTTACAATCTATGCAACCGATTACATGTGGAAACCGGGCTACCTGGTTGTGGATCCTTGTAATCATGGCGTTCAGGAAAGATTTAAAGAAACGTGAAAGGGAGCTTTGTGACACCCCTCCAGCTACAGCTACTACCCCCTGGAAACTGCCTGACGCAAGTAGGTGCAGGCAACATGGGACCTGCACATGAGTGAGGATGGCATGGGTCCTACGAGTCTGGCGCTGCATTAGGGATTCCAATTCTGCAATTAGATCAAGGATCATGGCACCATTCAGCCTGTACTTGTTGTATATTTCATCATCTGTTTGTCCCAACAATGTGATGCGGATTCTGAAAATACGCTCCTGTATTCTGGAAGCAAGAGTGAGCAAGAAGATTGGGAGAAGAACTAACAAAGACTTGGCTGTCTCTTCCCTGTCCCCTTCCCTCTTCCCCCTTTCAGTTTTCTTGGCGTTCAAGTTAAATATTGCTGTCGGGGAAGTCGGAGAGGGGCATTGGGTTCTGGCATCATTCTGCTCCTGTGCAAGTGGTGGCATTGTCTCTGACAAGCTGCTGGTGCCGCCCATTGTATTCTTTGTTTCTGGCAGACTACTACTGGAGATCAGGATGCCTCATGCTATACCCAGTCGGGGTGCTGGAGATGTCACTAACGGGAGTCTCACAATGATAAAAATCTCACTCACCCACACCAATGGCTCAGGACCTGGGATTCCTCATTATTCTGCAGCTCGCTTCTGTATTCCTTTTGCGTCAGCTGCTGCTGTTGAGGTGGTGTCCCACACCATTTTTCACTCTCCATCCCAGGTTGCTGCGCTATGTGACCACCCTGTGGGGGATGGTTGTGCACAACAACCTGAGACAGCGTGATCCCTCTTCATCTTTAGCAACTATCGCTTCTTCGCTCCCTGTTGAACTGATAGAGATCAGGGTGTATATAATATCCCTACTTCCACGGATAGAGTAATCTCACAGTTACACGCACATACATTCTTCATACACTAGAGCCCATTTCACTAACATACGCTCAAATACTCTACCAGCAATAACCTGTGGAAAGAAAAAACTCCTAAACACCCTGCATCTATATCGAGGTCGATAAGATCTAGTTATTGTGACTGCCCTTAAACATAATCTAAACAATCTATACAATAATAATCAAAATATAATACTCAATAATTGACAAGAAATAATAACCAACACCATATTCAAAATTATATTGCTTTATCTAAAATTAGTCAAAGAAAATCAATCAGAATAAATCATTTTTCTCATAGTTACCTATTCTAGCTAAATGTCAGAACGGGTCAGGACAAGTCTCTCGGTAAAGTCTCTCAAGACGAAGTCCTCTCAGCAATGATCCTCACCAACGCAGATTCGGAACGCGGCAAAAGGCAAATGGCAAGTGGCAAAAACCCTCTCTAGGCTAACAATTCTTATAGTGAATTAAACAAAGGAAAGACACATTTTGTATTGACTTCTTCCGTCGAACCTCTGAGCAAAGCGAGAAGGAAAGGATGTAGCATCGCTACATTTGAAAATCTCCGCTCAGGAAAAATCACAAAATAAACATAACGGAACAGGAACCAAGAAATACAACTGTATCTTGTAGTTTCCACATTTCCTCGGCAATGAGATCATAGTTCAGAGTCTTTCTTTAAAGCTCCTTTGTTTCCCAAAGCTGCCAAGGACGTTTCATTTCATTTGGAGATCGCCCAAAACTGCTGCTGTCCTCACGGAAAGTTTTAACCAGGCAAAGCAAGGACTGTGGTCAGCTGACTTCAGGACCATATTCAGCAAGGCTCTCTCTCGTCACAGTTTTCTACTCGAGGCCAGGCTCTACATGTCGGCCATCTTTACTTAGGCCACAATAGGCCACAATAGACCATCTTAATTAAAAGAGACAAAAACAACGTTACCACAGCATAGTGATTGAACAGTGTTAACCCCACTAATACCCTTATGTGTATGTAATTATCTAGCTCTTGCAACATAGGAAAGCATTAATTCGAAAAGCGTTTTGTGCTTAAAAATAAACAGCACACAGCAATCTTTAAACATGTAAACACGCACATTATTATTAAACAGCACACTTATGCGTTCCCACGTGTAATTCTCTCTTGTTAAAACAAACGAGTTGATTAGTATAAACACTTACACAAGACAAATAATTAATAATTAATAATTAATAAATTAATATAACAAATAGACATGCCAGAGCTTCAAAACCCAGTTAATTTTCAAACTGAAAACTCTGCTCTAGCAATCCCCCCTTTGGTGATTTTATCACCAAATAAACCCCAAAAAAAATTAGTGAAAATGTAGTCCCATTTTAGGAGAAATCGGAAATGTCTTTTTCTCCTTACACAACACTACACACCAGTCACTCTTTCATCATCCCTCTTTGTTTCTAAATAAACACTCTCCCTCAATTCTTCTAATTCAATTTCTTGTGGTTCTCTTTTCAACCTTTTGTTTTTCTTCTCTTTATTTAATTTCTTTTTCCCTCCCCCGTTTTTACAACACACACACACTAATCTCAGTATCAATAAAGCAACAATTATACAAGTTAAAGGAAACAATATTCTACCTATAATAGTACTACCTATTTTTGCAATAAAATCTTTAACAGCTATCACCTTATTAGCTATTTTAGTCCATAAACTCTCAGCTTCAAGTGGTACTAATTCTTCATGCAAATCAGTAATATTTTTGATATAGACCTTCAGGTCTTTGCTTTCGTCTGGAATGTAAGTGCAACAATGTTGAACTTTCAGCATTCCACAAACTCCACCCTCCTTGGCCAATAGAATATCAAGGGCAAGTCGATTTTGCATTGACATGGCACGTACGGCACTTAATTCCGTATTCACTAAAAGAAACCCTCCAGCGGTATTTGTCGATAAGCGATCCACCACTGTTGACAGTTTCCGAATTCCATAAGCATTTAAAGAAATTCCCACTGCTGGAATTAAAACCCCAAAAATATCACCCACTATTTCAGACCAGGTTTCTCTCTTGAAACGCATTAGTAAATTAATATGTTCTACATCTCTTATTTTATCTATATGGAAAATCTTTGGAAAGACCAGGCCCACATAACACGTGCCATACCAATGGTCAGGCAACTTGTAATAAGCCTTGTTCCCACAAACATAGTACACTCCTGGGAAAACTGTATCTTCTCCACCTCTGAAACCCCAACCTGTTGCAATGAAGTATGTATCATGGCACTCACTAGTCCCAACAAAATATGTATCATATTGGGATTTCCTCCTTGTAATGCATAGCTTACCCTTCTGTGGTGCATCTAGAGCTAAAGTTGGACTAGCCCCATTTCTCAATTCTTTTCCCATCTCAATGTCCCAAATTGTCTCACTTACTTTATGTTTCCCTGCTTTCTCATGCATGTTCAATCTCCTTTCCTCTACCATATCCAGGAAAGCTTTCTCCTCTTCTTTCAGACTGCAAGTTAAATTATTCTTAAAAATGTAATCTAATGTTAATCCTTTCTCTTCAATAAAAATTTCACCAAAAGTGTTAGCTTCTTTAGCTGGATTCAGCTCTTTGTTCATTGGCAAATGCCCAAAAATACTATCTCTGTTAGACATCTTATAATCTATCTTCCCTAACAAATAGAAAACACTACTTAATATACTACATGAAATACCATATGTAGCTGGCAAATGATGATAAGTAACACCCTCTGAAACGGATGCAGGTAATTGCATACAAACGTAGCAATCCCTAACTTCCATTGTTTTCACATATTCGTATAACAACTTCGAAAAAACATTACTAGAAAAATTATTAATTGACCTATCTTTGTGTATGTAAGTATTACTAATTCTAGTCGGAACTACTTTTTGCGAATTCTTCTCTATATCTGTCATATTTTCTGTATGCATCTCAAATGTAACTTTAAAAGTAACTAATAAAACTAAAACTCCCCATAGTAGCATTAATAATCCAGTACAGCAGCACATTCTACACCATCTTTTAAAGAAGGCACATCTACTTTGATTATCCTCTATGTTAGCCATTTTACTACTTTGACCTTGTCTTTTGACTTAGCCTCTACTACTCCACTACTGTAATTTCCCAACTTTTGATTACTTCAGACAACTGAATTTCAGACTTTCTCCTTTCACTTTTTCTCCAAGTGATTTCTCAGTTCACTCAATTTGGATATTCATCAGTTTTCACTCCTTCTTCTTCAGTAACATCAAACTGTATTAGATCATCAACAACATCTTGTACATCATCTGACTCTTCTCCAATGTCAGTCAGGATAACTTTTAAGATTCCAACAGTTCCTTCTTTTTCCTCAACCACTTTTCTCAAGATCCCCTCCGGATTATCTCGAGTCACTGTTTCTTCTTCTCCTTCTTCAGACAGTGCCACATAAGACCATTCCGGTGATCTGTACTTTTTGTTGGGTCTTCTTATTCTTTTTATTTCCTCAGGTTCTCTTGATTCTTCTTGCTCCTTTCTTTTTACTTCATTTTGACTCGATACTTCATTCACTTGTTCAGCTTTTGATGTATTTGCTCTTATTACTCTGTATCTCAATCTCTTTACTCTGTTGTTAGGCCAACGATCTCCTTTTATCACCTTTTTCGGCCTAATTTCTTTATTATTTCTTTCTCCAATCCAAGTTCTCTTTCTCAGAACTCGACCCTCTGTTTGTTCATTCTCACTCTCATCCAATTCTGTTTCAAGTGCCTTCTGTTTTCGTTTTCTAGCAGTTTTCTTTTTCTCCACAGTTTCTTTCACCACTTTTTGAGACTTCCCTACTCCTGTCCCTCCTCGGGTCTCCGACACGCAATCTTCTTGCTGTCTACTTGTCCCTTCACCTAGCTTGTCAAGAATGTTCCCTACACCTCCTCGGGGGTCTTCCGCAATCTGTCCCTCTCTATCTTCTTCTGACCCTGCTTCTTCAGGTATAATCTCAAGTGGTTCTTCAGTCTCCTCCTCTTCTGATTCAGGAGTAATCTCTGTGGAATTGCTCTTTTCTTTTCTTTTTACTTCACTGCTTTTTGAAATTTCAGGCTCTCTTACAGAATCTGATCTCCTTTCTGAGACTCCCAATGGTTCTCTTGAAGCCTTTTCTGCTTCTTTTCTCACTTGTTCTGTATTTTCATCATCACTGGAATCCGATTCTTCAAAGTACTCTTTACCAGTTCCCTCTTTTGGGTTTGGAACTCTCAGAGTATGACTTGCATGTATCCAGTTTTTCACACCAGCACACTTTACTGCAGTTGTTGTAGTCAGAATGACTTGTCTCGGCCTTCCCCACCTTGGAACCAAGCAATTTCTTCTTCTGTGCACCTTAATCCTCACCCAGTCTCCTGGACTCAGATCATGGGCTTGCTTCTTCTCAAGTTTTGTAGCTTCTTCTCCAACCTGGTGAAACACAGAATGAACTGCGTCAGCCAGGCCTTTACAGTAATCCAAAATCATGTCATCAGTTATTGTCATCAACTTATTGACAGGTACAAATGCATGGCGCATTGCACGTCCCATGATTATTTTGTGCGGACTTAAACCAGTAGTTCTATCTGGAGTAGATCTAATAGTCATTAGCACTAGAGGCAAGACGTCGGGCCATTTCATTCCAGTGGCTAAGCACATTTTACCAATCCTGTTCTTGATTGTGCCGTTTATCTGCTCAACCACACCAGAAGCCTCTGGTCTGTATGCACAATGTAGCTTCTGCTGTATGCTTAATGCTTCACAAATCAAACTCATGAGTTCATTATAGAAATGTCCACCTCTATCAGACTCAATCGTTACTGGAAACCCGTACCTAGGAATCAACTCCCTTAACAGTAACTTTGCCACTGTTATTCCATCATTTCTCCTAGTCGGATAAGCTTCCACCCATCTTGAAAACAAACAAACTACCACTAGAACATACCTCAGTCTGTTCACTTGAGGCATTTCAATGAAATCAATCTGCATTCTTGTAAAAGGACCTCCTTCTCTGCCTATTGTTCCCAGACTCACCACTGTCTTTTTCCCAGTGTTAAATTGCTGACAAATCAAACACCTTTGACAGATGCTCTCTGCAATTGTCCTAAACTTTGCATTGTACCAGGTTTGCTTGAACGACCTGATCATCGCATCCCTCCCCAAATGTCCCTGGCCATGATACATTCTTGCCATTGACGACAAAATGGAGTTTGGCATTACTGGTCTGCCATCCCTATAGACCCAAACATGGTCTGTTTCTCTTGGAGCACATCCTGCCTTAATCCAATCTTTTTTCTCTTCCTCTCCTGCCTCATCCTGCAACTGCTTCACTTCATCCCATGTCTCTAAGACATTAGTAAACATCACAGAGCAAAAAGACATTTCACCCTCTCGTTCCCGATTAATAGACTGATTGTACTTCGCACAGTATTGAGCAATGTCATTGGCATAACGGTTTCCAACCGTTACAAAATCCTCTCCTTGTCCATGGGCAGCACACTTTACAACTGCTAACTCCTTAGGCAGCTGTATCGCCTCAAGCAATTTCCCAATCACTTCAGCATTCTTTATTGGAGTCCCACTCGACGTCAAGAAACCTCTTTGTAGCCAAAGTTGGCCAAAATCATGCACAACTCCAAATCCATACTGACTATCAGTCATCACAGTCGTTCTCAAATCTTTCCCAATTTCACAAGCTTTTGTCAATGCAATTATTTCAGCAACTTGCGCAGATTTCACTCCTTTCAATGATGATGCTTCCATAACCTCTGAAACTTTACACACCGCATATGCTGCACATAGCACACCATCATCATTTCTCAGGCATGAACCATCCACAAACAACACATGATCACTCTCATGCAAGGGAAGATCCCTTATGTCTGGTCTCGGTTTTGTACAGTAATCAAGCACATCCAAACAATCGTGATCATCTTCTGTTTTCACACCCATATTTTCAATATCCGGCAAAAGTGTCGCTGGATTCACATTTACACATCTCTCAAGAGTCACATTCGATGCTCCTAGAATCACTTTCTCATATTTAGTCAGCCGACTATGTGACATGTACTGAGTTCTGCTTCTTGTCAAAAGAATTGCCACATTGTGAGGTACGAATACCCTTACAGGATATCCCATTATGATTCCCTCACTCTGTTCCAGACTCCTGCATGTTGCAGCCACAGATTTCAGACAACCTGGTAAACCCACAGCTACAGGGTCAAGTGTCGATGAGAAGTACGCAATAGGCCTTCTCAGTAATCCATGCTTCTGAATTAACACTGAAAGTGCACATCCATTTCTCTCACTGCAGTACAATTCAAACTCCTTCTCGTAGTCAGGCATACCCAAAGCTGGAGCCTCACACATTCTATTTTTGAGCTCTTCAAATGCTGCCATTTGTTCTCCATCTAGTTCCAATGGGTCTGTCATCTCACTTTTTGTCAGTTTATTCAGTGGCTTTGCTATCAGCGAAAAATTAATTATCCACTGACGACAATAACCCACCATACCCAGGAACATTCTCACTTCCCTCTGGGTCTTTGGGGCTTTCATTTCCCTGATGATTCTGATTCTGTCATCAGTCACTTTTCTCAGACCTTTTTCAATATTGTGTCCAAGATAATGCACCTCTTTCTTGCAAAATTGCAATTTGGCTGGAGATACCTTTAACCCTCCATCTGCCAGATGATTCAGTAAAGCTATGGTATCTACTTCACAAGCTTCACGTGTCTTTGATGCCACAAGTAGGTCATCAATATATTGTACTAGTACTGAGATTTCAGGCATGATCAAACTCTCCAACGATTTTTTCAACAACTGATTGAATATCGAAGGACTCTCTGTATACCCCTGTGGGATACGACACCATGCTAAAATACGCTGGCCAAACCTAAATGCAAAAATCGGCTGGCTGTCATGATGCAATGGAATTGAAAAGAACGCATGACACAAATCAATCACTGTATACCACTCAGCATCATGTGGAATCTGATACAGGATCACTGATGGATTTGGCACGATAGGACAACATGCCACCACAATTTGATTAACTTTTCTCAGATCCTGTACGATCCTAAATTTCCCATTAGGCTTCTTTAGCCCCATTATCGGTGAATTACACGGACTACTCAGTAGTTCTCTCAGGACTCCCTGCTGAATCATTTTCTCAATTATAGGAGTTATTCCTTCAATTATTTCTGGTGTCATTTTGTACTGAGGAATGTTAGGATAAGTAATTCCCTCTTTTACTGAAATTTTCACAGGATCTACATTATTCATCAATCCCACATCCTCTCCAGTAAAATCCCAAACTGTCCTTTTCACTGTGTCCCTCAGCTCTCGAGGCAAATCCTCTGGATCAAACACAGCAAATGCACCAATTAACTCACTTTCCCTATTTTCTAGAGTCACTCGGTACAAAACATCCTCATCTGGTGTTTCAAAAGCTATTCCATCCGGTGTACAGAAAATTGTGCAGTTCATCTTGCACAACAGGTCCCTACCTAACAGGTTCACTGGACTCGTGTCACAGACAATAAATCTGTGCATGTCTGAAAATTTCCCTATCTGTACTCTTACTGGTTCCGTAAGACGTGTCCTGATATGTGTATTGGCTACACCAACTACTTGGATTGCTTCATCCGAGAGAGGAAGATTTCTAACATTTGTTGACCTGACAGTTGATCTCGTCGCACCTGTGTCTACCAAAAAAGTAACACTCTCTTCATTTATTTTCCCATCTACAAATGGTCCTGCCTGGTCTATTTCTAGAGTTGCACCAAGTATGCACTCTTCCTCCTCTCTTCGGCACCGTCAATAATCACCCTCAGATTCACTCCCTTCATTCTTTAACAAGTACTGTTGTACCTGATTAGAACGCCTTGGTTTGTTTACCTGTTCATCATTGTAGAATCCTGAATCCTGATTATACTTTTGTGACCCTCTATTCTGCGGCAAGGGCGGTTTTGGCTCTTGACTCTGCTGTCTCACAACTTTCTGTTGTTGCTGCTGTTGATTACTTCCTTCACTCTGCACCTGTTGATTTAAGGGTTTATTCTCATTACTCGCTAATGGTGGATTGGTACATTCTGATCTCCAATGCCCCAATTGGCCACAGTTGTGACAAGGAAACTTCTTCTTTGCTTCCTCAAGATTCCCCTTTCCTTTCCCTGCATATCTAGGTCTATTCCCTGCATTATTTCCTGGATTATTTGCCTGTTCCATCAACTGTGCTTCCTGTCTTTCTGCAACTTTCACTTGTGCCCACATTGCTTTCTCTTTCAGCTTTCTTTGTTTTGATTCGATTTCATCACTGAAGTATTTTGCATGTCTCAAAATCTCATCTATTTTCTTACTCTGCCAATCCACTGTGTGCTCACGAATTCTCTCACCAATTTCAGGTCTCAGGCCATATACAAATCTGTATACAAAATGACTCAAATCTTTGTCACCCAGGTGTTCATCTCCACTGAATTGTTTAAATGCCAGTATCAGCCTCTCGTAAAAAGCATGAACTGATTCTTTTGCTTCCTGATGTGTTCGATCTATTTTTACCCAGTCTGTCTCTTTTGCAGGTACTTTACTCTTCAGGTATACCATCACCTTATCATACTTTCTCATTACTTCTGGATCTGGTGCTCCTGTTCTTGGATCTCTTGGATATTCCTCAGTAGGCCAACTCACAACTATTTTACACTCAGTCCACAAGTCTGCTGGAACAATTATATCAAACAGACTATTCAGGTCAATCCACAGCACTTTTGACAATTTCACAAACCTATCTACCTGCCTATACCACTCAACGGGCTTTTCTCTCAATCGAGGGAAATCATTCGTAAATGATAAAATATCCTGTCTGGTCCATGGAACATGTACATATCCTCCTCCAGGTATTTCTCTCATAGGATAATTATCCACTGGTTTCTCTTTTTCTCTCACTGGAAATGCTGAATAAGTTGTTCTATCTTCAGATTCCTCTCTTTTCTTATACCACCTATCCTTCCATTTTTCTACATCTCCCCATCTTCGCAATAACGCAACCATTTCTTTAATCTGTCCTGTTCTACCAGTTGCATTCAAATTTTCAATATCCTTTTCTGTAAAATCCATCCTGTAGGTTTTTTGCAAAGCTTTCACTTTATCAATGTCAACTCCCTGCTCATTCGCTATTGCTCTTAACCTGTCATGTGTATTTCTCGCTCTCCAGGTAATATTTTTGCACATGAACATTAACTCACCATCATGATGACTCTTAAGAATTTCTGTTGGAACTGTCCCTGTAACAAGCTCTTCTAATTCTACACGTAACCTAGCCACATCAATTGCTTGTGAATCTTTATCCTTTTTCTGAAGAACTTTCATCCAATCATTCAAATCTTCAGCTGTTATTCCAGTAGTTTTTCTCACTGGAACCACTCTCTTTTGCGGTTCTAAAATTGGCATCCCTGAACAACTAGCTTCACTAGCATCCAATATTTCACAACATGTGTCATGTCTAGATTGTCTCAGGTCACTACTTTCTGTCCTTTTTCCTGAATCTCCTGAAGGACCAACTGAACTTATCAAATTATTCCCAACATATGGAATCACCAAACCATTTTCACCTATCCTCTGCTTGTCAAACACAGGCATAACCGGACCTATGGTTACAGGCACCGTAACAGCTTCCAGATTCTTCGTTAACTCCCTAATCTTTTCGGTCAGCTCTGTTGTAGTTCTGGCTAGTTCTCTTGCATTTTCGTCACCACTTCGATTCCCTCTCTCCCTGAAAGAATTACCACTTCTTGATTCAGATGTCACATTTTCTGTCTCAATGATACAAACTGTATCTCTTATCGGAGAAACAACTGGTGTACTCTCATCTGGTTCTGGTCTATATGGAGGTGGTCTTTTATAAATCATGTCATTCAAGACCTCATCCTCATATTCATTAACTCCATATCTTCTCATTTCTGACTCAGGAACCCTCTCTGCTCCCCCTTCAACTGTTCTCATCGGATATAATCCCTCTGACATACTAGCATCTCGCCACCTTTTCATTCGATCATGATGAGTCTCACGATCATGTCTCCTCCCAAACATGTACCTGTACTGTCCTCCAGATCTCTGTTTTTCTCGCTCATGTACTTCCTCTTCCCAATCCACTAAAGCCTCAAACTGTGTAGGTCTTGGTTTCGGGTCTAGACATAACATCTTTTCCCGTAAATTTCTCAACACGGCCAGATTAAATGAACCATGTTCTGGAAATGCTAGAACACCATCCTCTTTGGTATACCTAACCCAATTCTCCAACCATATACAGGTATGATACCCATATTTTGCAGCCATGTAGGATGCAGGTGTTTTCGTTGGAGGTAACAATTCACCCTCTCTCGTCTTAACATCTTTATCCTTGTTAAACCACTTTTTAATTTTTCCAAAGAATGTTTTCTTCTTTTTCTCTTCTTGGTAATACATTTTAACTTTTACCAAAACTTCTACTCTTTTCCCGTATTACAAATAAACAATACGAATTTTCAACCAATAACAGCGCGACTCACACTAACGCACCAATCCTGGAGCGTCTACGTCACTAGAATAGCTCTTCCAATCCTTGCGCGGCTCACACCAACGCACCAATCCCAGCGCGAACACTATTCTGATCTACTATCCAATCAGAGCGCGGTCTTCCTGACATCAGCAGTCGCTGCAGTCGCTTGTCTCCTGTCTCCTGTCACTCGTCTACCCCTCCTTTACAAAATCTTTTCAGTAGACTTCGTGTCAAAATTTCTACAAAATCTATTAGTTACAACATATAAACATCTCCATTGTCTGCTTCGCTAACCACAGAATAGTAAAGGAAATCTATTTCACAAGAACCATCAAACTTTCATACATCTCTTAACTGTTTCCTCCAGGACTTATCCAAAGAGTCTTACAATCAATTAAATGTATATGCATTCACGCACATTCATACAAGAAAATATAGTACATACACACAGAATCCTGCTTCCCGAGAACAGCGAACAATCTGTCCCACTACAGAATTATAACACACGTTAACCAAGCAGCTTACCCCTGCCCAGTTCCTCAAACAAGCTCAGAGAATACCTATTACTCCTCCCGCGATAAGCTTTAACGGTGAACCTTACGGATCCCTGGGACTTAAGACCAGAGTTTCACAGATAACCTTCACTACCATACACACTCCTTATATACCAGAAATATATTCTAATAGTAACATACAATAATGTCACTGATTCCGAACTCAGACAATGTGACGCGCAACTTCAATTGTCACACGTTTTTCCTTACAATTCCGTATTTCCCGAGAGCAGCATATACTTCCCTCTGCCCTACTACGGAACTGCTACCAGCTTCCAAGTTCCAGAAGCACTACATATAACTCAACATGACAACTTTAACATATAATATTAGTACATATACCAACATCAATAATCAATAATCAATATGTAATCTAATCAGATCAAGACAATCATCAATAACCATCCTCTGCTCCCAGGAAATTGATAGAGATTAGGGTGTATATAATATCCCTACTTCCACGGATAGAGTAATCTCACAGTTACACGCACATACATTCTTCATACACTAGAGCCCATTTCACTAACATACGCTCAAATACTCTACCAGCAATAACCTGTGAAAAGAAAAAACTCCTAAACACCCTGCATCTATATCGAGGTCGATAAGATCTAGTTATTGTGACTGCCCTTAAACATAATCTAAACAATCTATACAATAATAATCAAAATACAATACTCAATAATTGACAAGAAATAATAACCAACACCATATTCAAAATTATATTGCTTTATCTAAAATTAGTCAAAGAAAATCAATCAGAATAAATCATTTTTCTCATAGTTACCTATTCTAGCTAAATGTCAGAACGGGTCAGGACAAGTCTCTCGGTAAAGTCTCTCAAGACGAAGTCCTCTCAGCAATGATCCTCACCAACGCAGATTCGGAACGCGGCAAAAGGCAAATGGCAAGTGGCAAAAACCCTCTCTAGGCTAACAATTCTTATAGTGAATTAAACAAAGGAAAGACACATTTTGTATTGACTTCTTCCGTCGAACCTCTGAGCAAAGCGAGAAGGAAAGGATGTAGCATCGCTACATTTGAAAATCTCCGCTCAGGAAAAATCACAAAATAAACATAACGGAACAGGAACCAAGAAATACAACTGTATCTTGTAGTTTCCACATTTCCTCGGCAATGAGATCATAGTTCAGAGTCTTTCTTTAAAGCTCCTTTGTTTCCCAAAGCTGCCAAGGACGTTTCATTTCATTTGGAGATCGCCCAAAACTGCTGCTGTCCTCACGGAAAGTTTTAACCAGGCAAAGCAAGGACTGTGGTCAGCTGACTTCAGGACCATATTCAGCAAGGCTCTCTCTCGTCACAGTTTTCTACTCGAGGCCAGGCTCTACATGTCGGCCATCTTTACTTAGGCCACAATAGGCCACAATAGACCATCTTAATTAAAAGAGACAAAAACAACGTTACCACAGCATAGTGATTGAACAGTGTTAACCCCACTAATACCCTTATGTGTATGTAATTATCTAGCTCTTGCAACATAGGAAAGCATTAATTCGAAAAGCGTTTTGTGCTTAAAAATAAACAGCACACAGCAATCTTTAAACATGTAAACACGCACATTATTATTAAACAGCACACTTATGCGTTCCCACGTGTAATTCTCTCTTGTTAAAACAAACGAGTTGATTAGTATAAACACTTACACAAGACAAATAATTAATAACTAATAAATTAATATAACAAATAGACATGCCAGAGCTTCAAAACCCGGTTAATTTTCAAACTGAAAACTCTGCTCTAGCAGAACCACCGATTGGACTCTCCTGCACTGCCTTATCTATGAAAGCTAGCCCATCCACAAGCTCCAGCAATAAATTAGATGCTATTTTGGCAGTGATAAGCTCCACTAGAGAGGCATTGGAACACAAAATTGAATCTTTGGTAGCGGGATGTCACCTGTTGAGGGTCCCCCACAGAAAAATGTCTGAGAAGGTTCACAATGTGGAAATTATGGTTTCGCAATTGGAGACTGTGGCAAAGAGCACCTGGCGTAACTAGCTGTAGTAATGTAGCATGTCAAGATCTTGGAGCATAGATGGGATGACCAGGAAGACAGAGAGAGGCACATCAACAAATGACTCATCTGGATGCCAGACGGTGTGGAGGCTAGTTCTATGGTCTCCTTTGCTACAAGAGGTTGTGACCCCAGAGAAACTGTCCAGATTCTTTGCACTCAAAGGACGCATTGTGCCAGCCCGTCCTCCAGTGCCTAGTACCCCACTGCGCCCAGTGGTAGCCCGCCTGCTACATATCTGGGACCAAATTACTCCTGCAGGCCTGCGCTTCCGGCACTTATCAGGTACAGAATGCAAAATATTCCTTTACCCCAACTACACAGCCACGGTACAAAAACTCAGCCTACTTTCCCGCAGTGAAGAAACGTCTGTGTGACCTCTCCATCTCCTATGCCATCTTGTTCCCTGACAGATTACGAGTATATATGGGTGTCAAAACTAGGTTTTTTGATAGTCCCATTGAGGGCTGGGATTGGATGGGTACATCTGAGACTGGGCCCCGCCCCCCAACGAGCGCCTCTCCTGTGAGGATCAAGGAAGTGCAGGTGACCGCGCTCGAGGAAACTCAAAGATGCACGCTCACACATCATACAGGCCCGTGCCGGGAGTACTCATTCATTGGTCGCAACTACTGGAGTGCAAACAGAGAGTGTAACATCATCTGGGGAGGACTCAGGAATGGGCACTGAGAGTGTACCGGGCTCGGATTCCAGTGCCCAACTACCAAAGATACCGCCAAGAACAGCGAACAACATTGTCTTATGTGGGGGGTATGTGAGTTTCTGGGGCGATTGTATTGTTCTTGAAATACAGATGACCGTACATTCTTTGTTTGCTATAACTGTTGTAGGGGGGCCCATGAGGCGGCGGCCTGAATGTACTGATTATCATTTTTTTCTCATCCACCACTAACCTTGAGGAGTGGCGATTTCCGCCCTTCCATAAGATTTGTTTACATTATGTTTCAGACAGGTTTGGACGGTACGCCGTCCTGAGGGCTGGGGTTTGTTGGGGTGTGCTTTTAATGTTTCCCTACCTTGGTGGGAACTCTTGGATATTGTAGGTCACTTTTGGGGTGCATTCCTAGAGAAGAGGCTGGCCGGTCTCAGAATGTTGGCTGATAGGGGAGGGCCCGTAACTGTTGGACTAGACTATGTTCTCCAGGACCACCTCTACCTCTCTTTTGAAGGTAATTACTTGAAATGTTCAGGGGCTTAATTCTCCGAATAAGAGATATAGGGTCCAGCCCTTCCTCAAAAGACGCAGAGCCCAGGTTGCTTTCCTCCAAGAAGCGTACTTTACCAAAGCGGAGAGTATAGCACTACAGGGCGATGTCAAGTGTGCGCTATCAACTCTTCGGCCCGGCGGTCCTCGTCTGGATTCTAACAGGGACTCCATTTCTGCTCTACACTGAAAGTATAGATCCTAAAGGGAAGTATATTGTGCTAGGGGGCAAACTTGACAGCAGTGATATCGCCCTCATGAATCTCTATGCTGCAAACACTGATCAAGCAACTTTCCTTACTACCCTGGCGTCCCATACCCCCTCGGTGCTGCACTGCCTGATGCTAGGAAGGGGAGGCCTTAATTTTATTGCTGATGTTAGCCTAGATGGTTCACATACCCCCTTCCCTCTTCACTGATCCACAAAAACGCTATCTTTTCTGTTGCTGGATTGCGGAATAGGGTTTAGTTGACCCATGGTGGGCTCACCACCCTGGCACTGCCATCTACTCCTTCTGTTTGGGCATGCATGAACTATCCGTACAACTTGACATGTACCTTTCCACACCACAATTACATGAACGGGTCTCCTTTGATGAATATCTAGTGCAAACCCACTTGGACCATAATCCTTTTTTACTGACACTGGCATGGGGTGCAACCAGACCATGTATCCCTACCTGGAAGTTCAACACTGTACCTCTTTATGCTCCTATCTTTAACGAGGGCACAGGTGGCCTCTAGTTGAATGGGAGGCATTCAAGTCGGTGGTGTGTGGTCATTGCATCTCTAAAATGTCGGGTGTTCGGGCTGAGTTACCTACCAATATCAAACACCATGAGGTACTCCTGGCCCACTTACAGTTGCCTGTGCATGGAGCAGCAGCCTCCCAGGAATGCTGAGGGCTGAAAGGGAACATCTCTTTGCGCTCTTGGAATGCCTCAAAATGTAGGATTATAAGGCTTATATCATAACAGCCCATAATGAGAGTGAGGAAGCTGGCAGTCTGTTGGCCTGGCTGGCTAACACCAACAAACAAAACACCTCAATCCTTAGCTTGCACAGGGCTGTCGTTAGCCTTGCTTACACTCAGGCAGATATCAATGTTTTTTTTTATTTGTAGTACTGCTCTTGCCTGTAAATCGAGAT
The DNA here is from genome assembly GCF_964204655.1 of Triturus cristatus. Taxonomy (NCBI): domain Eukaryota; kingdom Metazoa; phylum Chordata; class Amphibia; order Caudata; family Salamandridae; genus Triturus; species Triturus cristatus. The sequence goes on along the minus strand of NC_140583.1, from coordinate 794,560,334 downwards.
GGGTGATGTGCCTTCTTGGGCCATCCATAATTACATTACGGCAGCTATCACCCCTTGGCTGCTGCCAACCACTTTGGGTGGTGAGATCACAATTCAGGAAGATCATGCATCCATCAAAGCACCTGTCTGGACCAAAGTTCCTGCTCAAAAGGGTGGCTCACTGGAGGGACCAGTGCAGGGACAGGCTCCTCCACGCTCCAGATTCTCGGCCTGTCCTGCTGGACCTGCTGTTCTCGCCGTGACCTAGAGGATGTGAACACCCGGGCAGGCCCACCACTAGCCACACTTCGACTAAAACAGAAAATATATGCTAGACGGGCTGAGAGATCTTTGGCTTTAAGGTTGTGAATTACATTTTGCAGTACATGAGTAGTACTTCGCTGCTGGGGCATTTGTAACTCGGAGCCCTGATACATCGGGAGAAGCTGCTTTGGAGACACGGTTGATTACGAGGGGGTGAGAGGCCGGGGAACGGACTACGGTTCCCAGGAGCCCGTGCATACCTGCCTGACTGCACGCACCTGAGCCGCGGACCGCCTCCACGCCCACAATCATTTAAAACTTCTCGCGGAACCCGCTGGCGCGGGTCCCGCTTCGCTGCTGGGGCATTTTTAACTCGGAGCCCTGATACATCGGGAGAAGCTGCTTTGGAGACACGGTTGCTTACGAGGGGGTGAGAGGCCGGGGAACGGACTACGGTTCCCAGGAGCCCGTGCATACCTGCCTGACTGCACGCACCTGAGCCGCGGACCGCCTCCACACCCACAATCATTTAAAACTGCTCGCGGAACCCGCTGGCGCGGGTCCCGCTTCGCTGCTGGGGCATTTGTAACTCGGAGCCCTGATACATCGCGAGAAGCTGCTTTGGAGACACGGTTGCTTACGAGGGGGTGAGAGGCCGGGGAACGGACTACGGTTCCCAGGAGCCCGTGCATACCTGCCTGACTGCACGCACCTGAGCCGCGGACCGCCTCCACGCCCGTTGGCCCTCTTCTCTTATTAATATCATTGTGTGCCGCAGCGCGGGACGCGCCGCGGGACGCCCAGGACGAAGCCCGGACAAAGGGCGGACAGTCTGTGACAGTCCGGGACAGGAGGGGGCAGGTGGGGGCAGCAGACCGGTTTACTGTCTATTGTATAACGCTATTTTTCTGTGGGTGGTCCTGGCTAGCTACCACTGTTTATTAACTAATTTATCAAGGTGTTTGGTGGTCGCACGTGCAAATCTATCTGGGATAGGCTGGTATATACGGTGAAAGCTCTTAGTCTGCTGTTTGTACCAGAGAGACCTGTAGTGGGGTTTTGGTCCCGGTCTTAGCTATCATGCCCAAAGCTAAGCCAGCAGCCACGACCACAACCATGGACAACTATCTGGTCAAGATGGTTGATAAAATCAACCAAGAATGCAGGAAGTCCTTAGGTCGCCCTGGGTCACTAAGTACGAACTCCCCCCCCGCCCAATTGTCCGGCCCCCCAGCCTTCTATCGATCAGGATGTCAGTACACCTTTAGATCTCATGGACTGTACAACTGAGGGAGCTCCAACGGATACTTTAAGTTTGGAATGTGGTACCCCTGAGCCCCCTAACGACCTGGAATCTGGCCAAGTCATTATACTTGATACACCAACCCCCAGCCTGACTGTCCCTAGTCGCCAAAGATTAACACGCACTTGCAGGAACACCAGCAAAACCACCCAGCCTAAGCGAGGAGGGAATCGTCATGCTAAGAAAAACGACCACCCTCCGCTCAAAAATCAACAAGCCCAACCTGTGCCACTGGATCGAACCAAGGTCACCCTTGATAAAGAGCAGTTGGATTTCATAATTAATGCTATAGATGCCAAGTTTGACCTATTGGTTAAACCCCTTTTGACTAAACTTACCACAATTACCGATGCCAGACTGGGAGGCATCTTGGACTCTTTTCTCAAGGCTAGACCCGATACGAATACTAGCGCTAATATCCTGGTGCCTGATGAGATACCTTTAATCTCATCTAATACAGTTTTATTGACGGCTGGGAGTAGAAGCTCTAATCGCAGTCCTGGGAATGCTCCTGGAATTCAATCTGTAGTTCCCAATATACCACCTCAGCGGCCGGACTTCACTAAACCACCCTCTAATACAGTACCAGGGAAACCGATGGGCTATAACGTAAATATCTACAGCCATAGTAGCCCTCTGCCGGACCTGCCACCTACCTGTGCTCCCTTTGTAGCCGTCCTGACCAACGTCCCCCCTGTTAAGAGGCATGGCGGTAATCCTGAAAATGGAGAATCCCACTCGTCATTAAAGAACAAGACTGTGGACTGGCTCCACCGACAGTGTGACTTCCCTGTAGCCCTATCTAGGGATATACTAAGTACTAGGAGAACCAACTGGGTTGGCAAATCACGTAAGACCTGTGAAGGTGACTGTATAGTCATTAATTTTCGCAACCCTCAACTTACCTCTACAGTACTAATCAAAGCCGCATCTCTCCCTGCGAGTGATCAAGGTATTTCTTTGCGGCCCCTTGGGTACTTCTATAGAGACCTTGCTACCCAACCTGATGATGAGCACCACTGGCGCAGGCCCAGAGTCCAGAACTTGTGTGCCGCCCCTGCTATCCCTACGTATAACAGATTCCAACCATTGAGTGGGCTTGATTGCAATGACTGACTGGAGCCCCTCCCAGATGATGCAGGGATCGAGGACTTTGCTATGGGTAAGAAGAGTTCTAGCTCGGTCCCTGGGATATTAATTAGTACTACCACTGGTACCGGTGTAAGCCATCTAGACTCTGTAGTGGCTCATGATCACGATAGACCAGTTAATGCTGGAAGGGATAGGACTGCATCGAATACCCTCATTCACCCAGCTAATTCTGGCTCGTGTTTTATTGCTTGTTGGAATGCTGCGGGACTATTACATAAGGATGAATGTTTAGGTTGGTTTGATTTTATCAATCTTTTTAATATTATATGTTTTCAGGAAACCTGGAGTCTGGACCCCATTAACTATAATGGCTTTGTTTCATATCAATTACCGGCCGTGGCTTCAAACTCGGGAAGAGCCAAGGGTGGCCTTCTGACATTGATTTCTGTTGATGTTCCACTTACTGTAAAGAAACATGTCCTGATTGGGGCCCATTCCCAGATTCTATGGCTTTGTAAGGAGCAGGATAGAAATATCCTTTTAATTAATTTTTATAACAATGTTTTTGATAACACTAGGCAACAGGTAGTATATGCCTTGGAGGCCGCTTTGGCAAAAATTGTAACGGGAAATGATACTGCTTTTGATTTTATTTGGTTGGGGGATTTTAATACTTCTGCCTGTCCATCCTCTGCCCATAGGGTCTGTGGTTTCGTAAATTGTCGGGATGAGGGAGTCGCCCATTTCCCCCATAATCCGTACGGTGATTCATTAAATAAAATCCTGATGACATTCGATATGGAGATCTTGGGTAATGGGAGGGGCGCTTCTGGTGAAATCCTCCCCACTTTTACGGGTAGAAATGCTAACACTGTTATTGACTTTATCTGTACCTCTTCCAGCCTTAATCCATGGTGTTCAGCCCCCTTGGTAGTTAATCAGTGACCATAACTGCCTGTCCATGGAGACGGTGCTTTGGAAGGCCAATCCAGGTCCTAAACCATGTATTGTTGATAACATTGAACCACACCGACCCAATGGAATCAGAATTAGGTGGAAGGGGGATAAGGCAGACCTTTTGTCTAATTCCATTATTGTAAACTGTATAAAGGAAATTGATGCTATTCTAGTGAGTAATGAGCTGACTGATGTAATCCTGTATAATTTTATTGATATTAATCTTAGCATTGAAGCTAAACTCACCAAGCAACTCAAGGGCAACCTAAATCGGCAAAGGGGGTGGTTTGACCATGCCAGTACTGCCGCCCTCAAGAGCCTCAAAGAGGCACTGGCAGCTAAACAAAGGGATACAACCCTTATTAGGCATCTTAGGGCTATCTACCGGGCAGCAGTCTCTGAAAGAAAGGCAGAACTTAAGCGAGAGGCCTGGGACAAGTTAGACCAGGCCGCCGAAACCTCTGATTCTTCTTTATTTTGGGCTACAGTCAACAGTCCTTTTTTAAAGAACGAGGAGACACCTGTTCTGTCGGCAAACGTCAGTGCGGAAAGTTGGGTCTCTCACTTTTCTTTGATCTTTGATTCAGCTAAACCCATGGACGTAGGAGGAGGGGACTGGCCACTCATTCCCTTAGATATTTCCCCAACCGAGGTCAAGAAATGTATCATCGCAAGCAAAGGAGGGAAGGCTCAGGGGCCAGACGGGGTGCCGGTTGACGTTTATAAAAAGGAACCAGAGATTTGGGGCCCGCTACTGACCAAAGTATTTAATGCAGCTGTTTGTTACGGTGCCCCGCCTACATGGAAGGAATCCATTATAATTCCTATTTATAAAAAGGGGGAGAAGAGGGATGCTAAGAACTATCGCCCAATCTCCCTCTTAGATTCCTCCATGAAAATTATGAGCCAGGTACTTCTTGTTAGATTAGAAGAATGGGCCGAAACAAATAACATCTTGGCTAATTCCCAATATGGATTTAGGAAGGGTCGAGGCACAGTAGAACAGTGTCTCAACCTAGAACTACTTATAGGGAAATATACCGTGGCCAAGAAAGGTTCCCTCTTCCTCTGCTTTGCAGATTTAAGTAGTGCCTTCGATATGGTTAATCATAAGATTCTATGGGAGATCCTACTTGAAATGGGGGCACCGGAGGGTATTGTTTACTTCTTGGCCAGACTCTATGCCAATCTCAGTTCTAGCGTCCGATATGGCCCAGGTGGGGAATGTACCCCAAAGTTTACTGTTAAGCGTGGAATTAGACAGGGGTGTGTGCTTGCTCCCCTGCTTTTCACACTTTTCATCAATGAGGTTGACTCTGTTTTAAGGACTGTGGTGGCAGATGCCCCAAATATACTTGACTTCCACGTCCCAGTCCTACTATATGCGGACGATGCCGTTCTTCTCTCCAGGACCCCTGTCGGCCTTCAACGCCTCATGGACAGGTTTTCCCTGTTGATTGGGGAAAGGAAGCTGGTGATTAATAAATCAAAGACATTTGTTATGGAATGTGGCAAGGGCCGTAAAAAACCGCATCCCTTTTTTATCGAAGGGCATAGGGTCCAGACGGTTGATACTTTTAACTATCTAGGTATCACCTTCTCCAAGACAGGTAGCTGGTCCAGCGAAGTCACCCACGTTAGAGCAAGAATGGCGAAATGCGCTCACGGGGTGTTTACGTTCGCCTCCAAAATAGGGGATAGGCGGATTGGAGATATGCTGAAAATCTACCAGATGAGGTGTCTTTCAATCGCCCTTTATGGAGCAGGTGTCTGGGGGCATGTATCGGCTGGGAGTCTACAAGTGGAGGAAAATCTGTTTTTAAAAAGACTACTCTGCTTGCCTATCTCAGCGTCAACGCATCTGGTGCATAGGGAACTCGGAATACACTATCTTTCGGATTCTGTTGCCCATAGACCTCTTTTGCTGTGGCGTGCCATCTGGGCAAAGGAGGAGACCTCCTTGAATAGAGCCATTATCAAGGACTGTCTGTCTCTAGACAATCATTTAAAGATCCCCTGGGTAAATTTTGTTATGAGCAGTTATAAGGAAATATATGGTCTTAACTTATATGAGGACTGTTATGCTGCCAATAGTTTGACCAAAAGTGAACTGAAATCTGTTTTTATGTTTCTAAAGTACGAGCGACGTTTGAAGGCCAGTAGCAACTTATCCACCTGTATGCTCTATGACAGCTGTTGTGAGTTGTTAGGCTATCAACCTTACTTGAGCTTTGTTACTAGACCCTCCCACAGGTTCGTTCTAACTAGACTGCGCTTTGGGATTGTTCACCATTTAGTGGCGTTTCCCAATATCAAAAAATACCCGATTGGTCCTTGCCCTTGTGATGGCACTACTGCTCAAAGCACTATGCACTTTTTATTGTTCTGCCCACTCTATGGTAATTACCGCATTGCTTTTTTAAAACCTGTTCTCAAGAAATTTGGTGTTAGGACTGTTAAAGACACCATGAAACTGATATTTAATCCCCCACCTGATGTTTGCTTTTTTATTGCTACATTTCTTCTCAAAGCTATCAAGGCAAGGCCTAGTATTATTTTTTAAATTGTCATTCTGCTGTATTTTAATCACTTGTCTGTTTTAGTCGTATAGATGAAGTTTTATGACTTATTTTTTGTTATTTGTTTGTGTATATTATTGATGTTTTATAATGTATGATCTGCTTTTATGGACTTTTGTCAAGCTCCGAATAAAGCTTTATGAACTGAACTGAGTAGTACTACTGTAGAAATACTGTATGTACTACTCAAACTGAAGTTTATGAATCAGGCCCTATGTGTTTTGTGGAAGGATATGGTTTTTTAAGCATGAAAAAGTGCTCTCATGGGATTTCAGTTTAGTGCTTTTCCGTTATTCAGACCATCATTTCTTTTTGGTGTTATTCTTCGGTGAATCTTTTGAGCGGTGAAATATATTCTTCTTGTACATTTGTGTGAACAGCAATTTCCAGACCAGAAAATCTCAAATGTAAAGCCATCTCTTTGTACTATCAGCAGGTTTGCGGTTATTCCTAATTCAGCATCTTCATCTTCTAATTCATAATCTGAACACTGCTCGGATCTAATGAGCATATTAATTTAATTTACTAATATTGCAATTAGTACTGCTCTGCCTACTAGGAGTATTGTAGCCAATAAAGATTATAAACTCGATGTGAAGTATCCTAATGATTGTAAAGTTGGTCCTAATGTGTATTTAAATGCTTCCAATGCTTCCTTAACAGCAGCTCTTTATATGCAAGACTGGGACAGTTTTGTTTGATGCAAGTAGGATAGTCTCTAGGGTGTCAATAAATGCTTGTGTAATTTGTGTTGTACTCTGTGTTAATTGTAAAGTATAATATTCATTGTGGACCTCAATGTTTATATATCTTGTTTCAGTAATAGTAAAACTATGGTGGTTAATTTGTCAAGGTTTGCTCATGAGAGCTTGTTGATATTTGGCCAGTAGAGCAAAGTGCTTGCTTCCTGTACTGCTGGTAACAATTCATGTCCATAACATTCCAGTCTTTCACTTACAATAAGCAAATATATGTAATCTTTTCTCAAAGAACAACATGCTTTGCAACTCTGACTAGTATATAAACCATTTTCTTTATTGTAAACTTTTCAGCAATTGTTTGCTTTGGGAACACCATCAGTGCACATTGATCATTAGTCAAATTGCACTCACTATGTAACCTAATTTGCATGTAAGAGATGTATCTAATGGGCTAAAACAATATGTTGTACTTCAAATACAGGATTTTCTCTCACTAATTTAATGATTATTGGATTTTCCAAGAAAAATGTACAGGAGCATTCCCTAATTCACTATACCAACTCATTTCCTTCTTGAATAAACAACCCTCAACACATAAAACATTTTTCAGAATGTTAATATACCTGTGGATTATCCACGTTATGTTTGGCTTTCCATAAGGGATGAATGGGGGTTAGCTCAAATTTGTGAACTGAGACTAAATTGTAAGTTGAGTCCTTTTTAGGTCAAGCCTAGTGTTGTAAATTAAGGCAGATCGTGATTAAGCATTCACTGAAAACATTAATGTTTCCCTTTATCGTGTTCTCTTCAGTATGTTGGCCGAAGTCTGGACTCCATTTTGTATTGACGTGCTGCCACGTGTTCGCCATGAGGAGAGTCCGACCTCTGTGTTAGTTGCTCTTGTAATCTGCCTAGCAACAGTTTATAAATAGTCCTCTTGTCCATTTGGCGCATGCCCAGAACTGACCACGTCTGTTATAATTAGTTCTGCTTGACCATGTGTTTTCGCGGGCTCAAGGAGTGTGTTAGCTCCGCCCATGTATTGATTTAGAATCGAGAATGACCCTAAATGGTAATGTTCTTCGACTTCATGTGCTATCCACCCACTCATGAGCCCCTCTGTTGTGTATATAAGGGGACTGTGTATGTAAGTTCTTTGTGCTACTCCTTGCAATACTGAAGAGTGTTGTGTGGATTGTAGGACCACCCTTAAGGGTTAATAAACATTGTCTTGTACTTTGCAGTTTCCGTGCCAACTTCCTTGTAGATTGCGTTACAGAAGAGCGAACCCTTGTCTCTTGCGGGCCTGGCTGGGGCTTGTATTCATCAATTGGCGCCCGTCACGTGGGGCTCATCGGCGACTCGGATGCTCGAAGGACTGGTCGCGACGAAGGTGAGGAATTTGGCCGGGGACGTGATCACTGCCAGCGGCGTCTTAGCCCTGGCATCCCGAGGTTTTTCTTCCTTCCCTTCCGAGCTGACCGTCTGGGTGGCGCCGGTCATCGACTGAGACCTCTTCTGTCGGTCCTGCCGTGAGAGCCGTTTGGGCGATTGTGGAGCTTGGCAGTTGGAACCTGGACTCTTGATTGGTAAGAACCGTTGTACGGTACTTGCTCCGAGTTTTGAAGCCTGGGTTGGCTATTTGAGTTTGATTTGTGATGACTAGTCATATTTTGAATTTGTCTTTGTGAAATATATGCGTTGCAACACATATAGGCAGGTAATGTGGAGAAATTTCTCCGGAGCTGTGTAAACTTGGAACGGCGCAACGATTAAGTGCCATTTTATTTTGATAGTACTGCATATTTTGCATTATTTTTAGCATGCCTGCTTTTAGCGCACTCCGTAAGTGGTGTTGCTGCTTTGGAAACCGGTTGAACCTCGAGGAATCTGCTCCAGCCCCCCCAGAGGGGACTCCTAATAGGGATATGTATGTGAAACATGGTCTTTCTTCCATAATGTACAGCACATTGTGGAGGAAATATACCAGGAAGGATCCTGAGTTGCGATGGCCGTTGTATGGATCGTTTGATATGCGTAAGATTGAGTATGTGGAACAGTGTCTGTGTAAGCGTCGTGCTCGTCAGGATATGTTTGAGTGTGTGCGGTTATGGGTGAAGGAAGTGCGTGAGCGAGAGAAACGTGAGAAAGCGCTGTTTGATAAAGAGCAACGAAAGAATGATCATGTGCGAGCAGAAGAAGCGAAGAGGCGGGAGGACAAAGAGCAGGCGGAGAAACAAGAGAAAGAGCGTAGGCTCCAAGTTTCGGGTCAATATGTCGTTCGCCAGCCGCTTTATCCTGTCCTTAATAATCCTGATGATGATTTTTATCTACTAGATCGCTCTCCGCCCCCTTATGTTGGCGCATCTGCTCCACGGCCGCAAGATTCTGGCCCAGCCTCGGGTAAGGTAGACACGCGGTCCATGCTATCGGCCGAGAACATGGCTGACCTTCGGAAACTTTCCTTTCGTGCATTCAAGGGCAGGATGTCCATAGAGGACTTATTTCAAACTTGGGGGTCATGGCAAGATAGAGAGAGGGTGTATTTTTTGTCTCATTTTGCTGACGACGTAATTGCTGCTTTCCGCAAATATTCCGGTGTTTTTGAGCCTGCAGAGGTGACCTCGGAGGTTAAAGCATTACATGACGGTGTTTTTTCTCCCCCTAAGGCTCCAGAGGCGGCTCGACGACTGTTCGCCTTACGGGACGAGGTGCTGGCGCTTAGAGAGAAAGCACGTCACCGAGCTGAGGAGGAGCAGCAGGATTCGGTTGCAGCAGGGGGCCATTCATCCACCTCCCAGTCAGATAAGGATGTTGTTGTGCATGTTAAACCAATGCGAGAAGCGGCGCCTTTGTACGTTCCTCCTAAAGGAGCGGGGACTAGTTCCGATATTAACTCCGCCGATGCTAAGGGATATTTTGTGTATAACTGGGTTTATACCCCTTGGCATAGGGCCGATGTTATGGCATTAAAGAATGCATTGCCTGACCCCCGCAAGAATCCGGCGGCCTTCTATGAAGAAGTTGAGGGGGCCTTGAACTCTTGCATTATGACCCTAGCGGATATAGATCTGTTCTTTGGCCTTATTCTACCACCAGACACGTGGCGATCTGTCCGAAAGGTGGATGATATAGTTGCTTTTAAGGCCCGGTGGTCTGACCTTGAGGATGAGGATAGGGAGCGGAAGCCCGCACAGAAACCACCCCAGAATATTCTAGATCTTCCGGCTGCTATTGTCGCTAAATTAAAAACCATAATCCCCCCTAAAAAGATTGATTGGAATATGTTGGCGGCATGTAAGCAGAAGGTTGATGAGTCAGTGGCGGATTTCTTCACGCGCTTTGAAGAAACGTTCCATGACTTTAGTGGTCAGTCGCTTACCGACGACACAGGCCGCCACCTTTTCGCGGACAAATATGTGGCTAATCTGCTGCCGGCAGTTGCGGCCCGGTTAAAAGCGAGTGAGAGTTCTTGGTCCTCCGCGACACCGACGGCCCTTCTGACCATCGCCCAGTATTATGAGCGTCAGGAGCAAGAGGCGAAGGGCCAGGAGGAGAAGAAATCGAAAGATCTCAAAACAAAAGTAATGTTAGCACAAGTATATGGCCCGCCCCGCCGGGGTAATACTAATAATAGGGGCAGGGGCGGATCTTATGGTCCCCCTTCGGGCCGATCTGATTTGAATAGAAACCAATGTGCGTACTGTAAGCAGTTGGGCCATTGGGCCAGGGAGTGCCCAGCGTTGCATGCTTCGCGGCAGGGGCGCACCCCGGGTGGCCAGAGAGGTAGAGGGGGTTTTTCAAACTTTAGAGGAAATTCTAATGATAATGTCCGTTTCGACACTGCGGGGCAGCACCGGGATAGCTCAAATGTGTTCGATCGTCAGCACCAGTATCATGTATCAGACGCCGATCATTCGGGGTATCATGATTCTCAGCATGCATAGGAATGCGTTGGATGGGGGTCTGAAGCAGTTGAGGTGCCGGTCGATCAGACGGGTCCTTATGTATCGGCTGAGGTTTTAGGTTCTACTGATCAGTTCCTAGTGGATACAGGAGCGACACGTAGTGCATTGTCTAGGTACTTGGCTCCAGGGGCTCCCCCATCCGGCTCAATGGTTACATCGGTAGGGTTTGACGGTGCGCTCTCCCGCAGCCCTCTTTCGCAGCCCCTTGCATTTCAGGTTGATTGTCTCTCTGCACCCTGTTCGTTTTTGCTTGCCCCGTATACACCGGATAACATTATGGGCCTTGACATGTTAAAACACTTTAGGGCTACGATTCGTTGTTCCCCTGAGGGTGTGAGAGTGATTCTGAATGACAATTACCCCCGATCCGAGCGGATGTGTACGATCTCAGAGGAAGCTCTGTTGGCTACCCTCCCCCGCGCTTTATGGGCGACTTCGGACACAGATGTGGGACAAATGGTGATTCCTCCGGTCCACATTAGTGTCCAGGAGGGGGCGGTGCTACCACGCCTCCCGCAGTATCGCATTTCCCAGGAGGGCGAGGAAGCTCTCATACAGATTGTGCAAGATTTGATCGCAGTAGGCGTAGTGGAAGAAGTTCCTTACAATATCTGTAACAGCCCGATTCTCCCTATTCTGAAAAAGGACACGGATACAAAGGTTTATCGGTTCATAATTGATTTGAGGGAGGTGAACAAGATCGTGATACCTCAGTACCCGGTGGTTTCCGATATCACGACGTTGCTCACCCTGGTCCCGCCTACGGCGACCGTGTTCTCAGTGATTGATTTGAAAAATGCCTTCTTTTCTATTCCCATCCACCCTGATAGCCGATTTCTTTTTGGGTTCACATTAAACAATAGATCTTATCGCTTTTGTAGAATTCCCCAGGGCTACACAGAAAGCCCTAGTATTTACAGTCAGGCTTTGAAGCGACAGTTGGATTCCTTTGCTTTACTCGAGGGGGTCGCCCTCATTCAATATGTCGATGACATCTTGCTGGCGGCTGACACCCTGGAGTTGTGCGAGAAAAGCACACTATCCTTACTTTCCTTTTTAGCCTCCCATAATCATAAGGTCTCTAGGAAGAAATTGCAATTCTGTAGACCAAAGGTGACTTATCTGGGTCACCTTTTGTCTAAGGAGGGGCGTGCACTCACACCAGATCGTATCCAAGTAATTTTGGACACACCGAGACCATCCACGCAGACGGATGTGCGTGCATTTTTGGGTCTTGTTTCTTTTTGTAGACAGTGGATATTGGGGTTTTCACACATAGCTAAGCCATTACTAGCGCTCTTGACGAAAGACACGCCCATCCCGATCCCCTGGTCAGATGAGTGTGACGCTGCTTTCCAGCAATTGCGACAGGCCCTTTGTTCCGCACCAGTGCTAGGGACCCCTGATTATGTAAAACCCTTTTCATTATATGTGCATGAGAAAGATGGATGTGCATTATCAGTTTTAGTGCAAATGCATGGTGATAAGCAGCGCCCTTGTGCATACTTTTCGGCTGTACTTGATCCTGTCGCCCGCGCATTGCCGGGGTGTTTTCGCTCGGTTGCGGCGACAGCTGTGTCAATACGGCAGAGTGAAGGAATTGTGTTGTCCCATAAACTGTTGGTGTTAGTCCCCCATGCTGTTGATGCCCTGCTTAACCAAACAAAGACGCAGCATTTGACCAGTGCCCGTTTAACGGGATATGAGTTGACGCTTTTGGCTCCTCATATTACGTTGAAAAGGTGCGTGACATTAAACCCGGCCACATTGTTGCCATACCCCGAGACCCAGCCGGAGGCACAGAAAGCGCATGATTGTATTCTTGTGACTGAGGAACAGACAAAGGGTCGTATCGATCTCCAGGATACGCCCTTTTCAGAGGTAGATGGAGAACTATGGGTAGATGGGTCATGTCTGAAGCTACCAGATGGTACAACTTCAGCAGCGTATGCAATTACTACGTTACAAACGATAGTGGAGACAGCACGCATACCACAGAAGTCAGCTCAAGCAGCAGAACTAATAGCGTTAACACGAGCATGTGAGCTCAGTACAGGATTGTGTGTGAATGTGTACACAGACAGCCGCTATGCCTTCGGAGTAGCACATGACTTCGGTCTACTCTGGAAGGAGAGAGGGTTTCTAACGTCACATGGGGTACAGATAATGCATGGAGAGTTAGTTCATAATCTTTTAACTGCATTGACGTACCCGAAGAAAATTGCTATTGTTAAATGTAGCGCCCATAGGAAAGTAGTTGATAAAGTTGGAGAAGGGAATGCGTTAGCAGACCGAGTGGCACGGGAGACTGCGATGCAGCCTGGTGCTACTGCCATGTATGTAGTGAAATCACAGATGGAGAGATGGCGTGATGCAAAGGAAGAAGTGCGAGAAATACAAAGGACCGCTTCTGAAAAGGAGCGGGAGCAATGGGCTAGCGAGGGAGAGTTGGATGACGAGGGTTGTTGGAGAAATAAACAGATGGATAGATGGAAGTTACCCACGGCTTTCGTACAACCTATGGTTCAAATGGCACATGGGCTAGCACATGTTGGAGCTTCCGCAATTGTGAAATTGCTTACCCAAGTCTGGGAGCATCCAGAGATTGCTAGCACAGCAAAGAGGGTGGTACAGACCTGTATGATCTGTCTGCAGTATAACCCAGGGAAAGGCACGCGAACTCCAGCAGGAGGATTTGCGACGCCCACTGCACCCTTTGAGGTTCTGCAGATGGATTACATCCAGCTTGAGCGCTGTAATAATTTGAAGTATGTTCTAGTAGTGGTGTGCGCCTTTAGTAAATGGGTTGAGGCGTACCCTGCGAAAGACAATACTGCAATGACTACAGCAAAGCTATTGCTGAAAGAGTTTTTCCCTCGATACGGCGTCTGTAGGCTTCTGTGGAGTGACAATGGCCCTCACTTTGTAGCGGATGTTATAAAGTATGTCTTGAAGGGCCTAGGCATCACTCAGAAGTTCCACGCCGTGTTCCACCCCCAGTCTGCCGGACTAGTCGAGAAGTACAATGGTACACTGAAGCTTAAAATTGCCAAAATCCAAGCTTCGACATCTTTGACTTGGCCAGACGCCTTGCCACTGGCGTTATTGTCCATTAGGTCGGTGCCACACTCTCGAACCGGCCTTACGCCCTACGAGATTGTATTTGGACGACCAATGAACATTTGGGGTCCACCAAGGCCTAAGGCTGTGTATGATGTACCCTGCGTGATGATGAGTGATTATCTGGCACAGTTAACGGATAACTTGGTTTCTATTCATCAACAGGTCCGAGAGGCGCTCCCTGATCGGTCTACTGGCGAAGGACATGGTCTGCGGCCCGGAGACCAGGTGATGATTAAGGTCTTCGACAGGTCGAATAGTCTGGAGCCCCGATGGACCGGACCTGAGCAAGTTCTTCTTGCGACGAGGACGGCAGTACGAGTCTCGAACAAGAAGAACTGGATCCATTCCCTGCACTGTCGGAAGGTGCCGCCCGGATTGGTGGAGACTGCCGTGCTGACCGATCAACGAGAAGTCCTGGCAGCAGAGACAGGCCGTGCTGCAAAGCCAAATGACACTGAGGAGCTCTTTTCGGACCACACGACTTCTGGAGGAAGACGATATCATCTGCGACCAAGGAAGTGAGATCTTTAGTACCGGGACATACTGTCAGAACGGCCCTTGGGTTAGTGAAACGGAGAGCCGCTGTGGCAAGGGGGGGGGATCAGCCCTGCATTAGTGTAGCGACACCCGTCTTGGCCCGTTGGTGAAGAAATCAACCGCTGCCCAAGGGAAAAGAGTTCTGACAGACTTTTTAGTTTCAGGAAGACATCAGAGTATTGTTTCTGTTTGACATGGAGAAGAAGAAAATCTTTTGTGCGTTGGGGTTCATGCTAACAATAGCTATTGTTGGCATAACAACATGGTTTGTGGAGGAGGCCACTCCAGCCCGAGAGACACTTGTGTTGACGACTCCAGTGCCTGCGGAGCACTACTTTTACACATTGCCATATCAGGAGTTGAAGCATCGACAATCTTATTTGAACAACACTTTTATCCAGATGCTGCATCATACCCACGTTGCTACAAATGCTACGAACTGTTGGATATGTGGGATGATGCCAGCTCATCAGAAGAAAGGAGGTACGCCATTCATACCACTTCCTTTCTCTCACAATGGCTCTTGTAGAGCATGGTACACTTTGCTGTTTGCTACTCGGAAACCAACAGTGGGACGATTGCTGTTCAGACTTAATAAAGAATGTCACCAGGACAGAAATGGATATCCACAAGCAAACGGAACAATTTGGGAATGGGAAGAGTACCGACCGGACAATGAATCCATTCCCTATATCTTTACGAACACTAGAGACACTATGGGGAAGGATAAGTTTGTGATCCAAGTGGCACAAGCCCAAGCGGATCTGTGTGTCCAGAGTGTGGGTTTTATCCCTGTTGGTGTCAGTGATTGTATAAAAGTATTACATATTGACGGGCTGAACAACAGCACCTTCCTAGCATCCCATAATACCTACTTTGTGTGCGGGAATAAAGGTTATTACCGTTTGCCAGCTGGGTGGTCTGGGGTATGTTATGTATCATTCCTATTACCCCCTGTATTCCTAGCACCTGCATCGTATCACAAAGATCTGAAATTGCTGAATAATGTGACTGTAAATAGATATAAACGTACTTTATCGATTAATGAAGTAGATCAGACGGACACTAGCTTGCAACAGTATATTGATTTCAACTTGGGACTGTTTTTCTTTGTCGGAGCTGCTTTAAATAGTAGAAAGATCCGAAGATTAACGAGAGTGGTGGAAGCTGTGACTAATCAGACCGCTGCTGCTCTTGGGAATCTTACGGAAGAACTACAAATCACCAGAATAGTTGCATTGCAGAATCGTATGGTATTAGATGTGATGTTAGCTGATCGAGGAGGAGCTTGTAAAATTATAGGAAGTAGCTGTTGTGTGTTTATCCCTGATCATACGCCATCCGTTTATAACGCCATCAATAAGTTGCATAAAATAGCCGCCGAAATCCACACGGAAAACGGCACATGGTCCTTTTCTGGATGGTTTTGGGCGTTGGTTACTGCCTGGGGTTGGAAGGTTCTAACTGGCCTCTGTATTATCATAGCAATTCTGTTTTTTCTCTGTATGTGTATTCAATGTGGACCATTATGCTGTTCTGTATGCATTTCATTCTGCATTCCAGATAAGAAAGCTATTGCCGAAGTTGCTCGCCAGAAGGGTCTAGCTAAAGAGGTTAAAGGAATGATGATAATTGATATATACGATGATTATTCCTGGAAGCCGGATGTCTTCAGTAAATGCTGAAAGGGTCGTCTGTTGTAAATTAAGGCAGATCGTGATTAAGCATTCACTGAAAACATTAATGTTTCCCTTTATCGTGTTCTCTTCAGTATGTTGGCCGAAGTCTGGACTCCATTTTGTATTGACGTGCTGCCACGTGTTCGCCATGAGGAGAGTCCGACCTCTGTGTTAGTTGCTCTTGTAATCTGCCTAGCAACAGTTTATAAATAGTCCTCTTGTCCATTTGGCGCATGCCCAGAACTGACCACGTCTGTTATAATTAGTTCTGCTTGACCATGTGTTTTCGCGGGCTCAAGGAGTGTGTTAGCTCCGCCCATGTATTGATTTAGAATCGAGAATGACCCTAAATGGTAATGTTCTTCGACTTCATGTGCTATCCACCCACTCATGAGCCCCTCTGTTGTGTATATAAGGGGACTGTGTATGTAAGTTCTTTGTGCTACTCCTTGCAATACTGAAGAGTGTTGTGTGGATTGTAGGACCACCCTTAAGGGTTAATAAACATTGTCTTGTACTTTGCAGTTTCCGTGCCAACTTCCTTGTAGATTGCGTTACAGAAGAGCGAACCCTTGTCTCTTGCGGGCCTGGCTGGGGCTTGTATTCATCACTAGTGCAGCGTGCATGCGCTGCCCTATGGGGAGGCCTCTTGGAATCACTCCAGACTTTCTCAAAACTTGTCTGTGTGGTTTTTCAACTTCCAAACATTCTATTGGCCTTTGCGTGTGGCTTTCAAAAACAAAAGCGCACAATTGGCCAAAGGCGGGTGCATGTCCCACCTTTTCTGTAAATGTTCACTCCCACGGCATCCAGCTGTCGGGAGCGAGCAGCGGCGCACAGGATGTCAGCTGCATTCCTTGTCATTGATCATTAAACACAGCACGGTCGCTTTCAGTTTAGCGGCCGCTCTTGTGTTTTTTCACTCCCCACCTCACTCCCACGGCATCCAGCTGTCGGGAGCGAGCAGCGTCATGCAGGGTGCCAGATGCATTCCTCGTCGAGGATCATTAAACACAGCGCGGTCGCCTTCGGTTTAGCAGCCGCGCTTGTTTTTTTCACTCCCCACCTCTCCTCTCTGACCATGCCTCCCTCCTCTCCTTCTGTCCCCGCAGCCTCTCGACCTTCTCAATCAGTATCACATCCGTATTCTCTCACTTCCACCTCTTTTCTCGGTTTGATTTCCCTTTACATCTTCAATTAATGCCCCCATATGCCTTCCTCTCACCCTCATTCCCCCTGCCCACTCATGCTAACTCAGTCTTTACTTCTACTCACAAAATCCTACCTAGGCTCTGCATTGCCCCCCTTGGCTTCCCTCTATACCCCTAAGTTCTCTCTCACCCCCACAGCCATAGATGCTTTCCTCGCCCACTTCACAACTCCTAACTTCCCCTCCCATGTCGCTTCTACGAAACCACTCTGCACTACCCTTTTACCCTCACCCTGAAAATATATTCTAACTCCCTTCCACACATTCCCTCCCGCACTCCCTTTCACTGCTCTCCCGTACTCATTTGGCCCCAACACTCCAATTCTTTGCTTGAGTCCTATCTTGCCTCCACAACCCTCACTGGGTCCCCATCTCACTTCCATGCCCCTCCCCTCGTGCATTTACCCCCTCCTTTTACTACCCACCCCATCCTCACCACTCTACTTCACCTCCCTCATTCCTCATCTCCTCCTTTGCCACCTCCCCACATCCTTCATAGCCATGCCCATTCCTTCACTCACCTTCACTCTCTTTACTCTCCATTACCTGTTCCACCAACCATCAATCAACCCTTCTTGCCCTCATTCATCCCCAGCTCTCATCCACTAAGATCGACTCATCCCTTTCTCCCCATCATACTAACTTACTCTACCCCCACTCATTCCTTCACCCATTCTGTGTCCTCGGTGTTGTACGTGTAGCACGTGCTCCGCGTTTACCTTGTATTGTGTGCTTAACTCTGGGCACTCTCTTCTACTGCTACTTGATTTACATGTACTCGGATGTTTCTATGTCTTTTCACCCTTTGAAATGTGCTTCCACCACCTGAACGACTTCCATATCGACCTTGCATGCTGTACGTGTACTCTGTGCAGTGTGGCAGTCGTGTGCGCGTGCTTTGTACTCGGCATGTTTTCTGCAATATACTACTACCTTTTGTTTCGTGGCCTGCCTTGTTCTGTGGTCTCGGTGCTGTACATCTACCGCCCTCTTACCTGTGTTTTACATGCACCCTTTCTACCCCCGCGCTTTGCATACAGTAAGCTCTAAGTATATTTTACCACAGCAGGGCCCTACTGTGAACTCTGCTGTGCATATATTTTACAACATATTGCCATGTGCTCCATATGTGGTGTATATTCTGTGTTCTACACTTACTCTGTGCTATATACACATGCACTGTGCTCAACTTACACCCTGTTACCCGGGTTTTACATGTATTTGTACTCACTGCAGGGGACCGTGTTTGACCTCATGGTCACAGGTCCAAATCCCAGCAAATTCACTCAGCCTTTCATCCTTTCTGAGGACGAGAAAATGAGTACTATCTAGTTGGATAACAAATAGACGTCTGTTAATCAGCGCCAAGATGCCCCTTTGCGGGTGAAAGTGCGCTTTACAAATACACGTTATGTTATGTTACTATGATGAACTACCCCCACCTAACAATAAAAACTACAACAAACAAGCATTGGCATTGCATTGGCATAGCCAATAGGTCTTGCCTTTGGGACCTTATAAGTGTTTAGTTATGCAGCACAATATCCTTGGTGCAACAATGTCAACTGTTGCATTGCTAAGCAGTTATAAGGCCCCAAAGGCGAGACCTATTGGCTATGCCAATGCTTGTTACTCAATATTTTTGGGTGATCATTCATATCATAAAGTTCAAATATTGTTACCTAGTCCCGCCTATAGGCAGTCACCCGCTTTCTGGTTAAGGTGTATATGTAGCTAGTACAGTCCTTGTCTGTACTAGCAATGTTCCTAGGTGCACTGTGTGTGTTGCATGCAGTAGCCTTTCTTGAAACAAAGTTGTGTGTTCTGTGTAAGTTAATGCCGCTTCAGTGATTCTGGATGGGTCATACTGTAAAGCAGGACCTATTATTGCATAATGTTTGAATATCCCTAGTGCATCTACCTTAGAGGTATATACTAGATTTGCTTGGACCACTAATGTGATTTCTCCCATGGTCAATATGAATCTCCTCACTGTCAGATATACAATAATCGTGGGGTACATGTTCTCTGGTGTTTCCACTGCTTCTAGATCTAGCTCCTCTGCTTCTCCCACCATTGCTTACAAGACTCCGAATAGACACTAGCAGTTTGGGGACGGTCCTTTGTAATTGTTAAGCACGCAACAAACCTCAATAAGGCAAGGGGACACCTTCCCTAATACTGAGGAGGATTGTAACCCACTTCTCGTTGTCTCTGGTTAGATTTGCGCTCATGACATATATGGGGCACTATGCCCTCAGAGGCACTAGTGTCTAGGCCCCATACTGTGTTAGACCCAATTTATTGTGGTCACACCAGGTAGAACCTCTAAGACCCAAAAGGCAGATACAAATGTTTCGTAGAAAAGAACTAGCAGATGGTTTTCTCGCTGCCCCTTCTAAGTTAGGAGAGCAGAATGAAATGTTAGAAGTCAGACAATCCTGTCAGAGAATTTCTTTTCATAAAGGTCAATCCTGTGATTGCTGTTTTACTAGTTATCTATTATACACTATTTGTCTACAAATCATGAGCATTAGATTGATTGCAAATAAGAATAAACAGCTAATTACACTCCCCTATCCTATTAGTTTTACCTAAACTGTACCCAGTCATGTAACAGCATTGTTGGTAAGTCTTTCACTGGAACAAGGAGGGGGTTGGCTTATGCGCTGCTCATAAATAGTTGTACACGATATTTGAACAATGCTTCTTGTTCAAAGAAGTGTATGCAGAAACTTACTGGTACCTTCCTTGCTTCTGCCTACAGGGTGGAATACAATGTCCTTTCCCTGGTAGCTTTCTTTGAGTTGTTGTTGTTGTGTTTACAAACAATGCATGTACCAGAGAATGCAAATGTTTTCCGTTCTTGTTCCAATTATCGTGAGATAAGAAAAAAACTTGGCAATCGAAAAACTCTTTTATTAGCTGCAAATCCAGATAGCAAGGTAGCTAAGCGTACTTTCTGGGTCATTCAATTGCGCCAGACGAGCAATGTATTTCAATGCAAAGACGATGGTATGTTTGTTAAACCGCATTGTCTCAATTAGGCCTCTATTGCATGCAACATAGAAATACACATAGAAGCCTTGCATCACATTCTAGTTTGACCATTAAAGTATGCAACCACACACCGCAGGAGAGTTAGTCTATGTTAACATATACCGCAGAATAGTTAATGTATTAAGCATGTGTAGTAGTGTGGTTAAGACACGTGCAGAAGTATAATTAAAGTATGCTTTCACATACATTAGGATAGATAAGATATGCCTTCACCTGCATTAGATTAGTAATGGTTTGCTACCACATGCAGCATGCTAGTTAAATTATGGCAGTAGCTGGAGGTGGGGGGTGAAGATGTGTGTGCATGGAGTTAGAATATATAAATTGTAAAAATAGAATATGTAAAACCTGCCAGCACGTACAAAGGGATAGTGCATTACTGATACAGCTGTTGCAGCTGTTCTTCACACTGCCTCATCGTTGTTTGTACCTCCCTGCCGCTCTCGACCAGGGGACACTGTGGGCCTTCTCTGTCAAGCTTATTGGATTCAATCTGTTGTGACTACTATATTTCCTACTATAACATCTTTTTAATCTCGGTGTACGTCCTTTATTAAACTCCACCTGCTCTCCTCTTGGTTGTCTATCTGCTACCTGGTCCTTTTATGTCACTGTGTAACAATCTGGATTGTGCTGTATCTTGCCTTTCAGATACTTATTCTCTTTTCCTCCTACATGAGTTCATTCTTTGTCTTACCGATGATTCAGCTTTGTTGCCTTTGCATATTCTGTCACTCTTTCTCTTCCTTGTTATCTACTAACCCAATATTCTGGGTGGAACTCTGGACTTGATTGCCTTCTCTTCTTTATTTACTTTATATTTCTTCTCCATCCTTATTTTACTTCCCTTTTTCTTACCATTTTTGTATTTCCCCATGTTGGTTTTTTTCCTTTACGTCCCGTTTCTGCTGTTTTCCATGATTAATTTTCTGATATGATATACGTGAATATTTCTCCTGCCTTCATTGTTGATACTTTACCTTCTGCGGACCAATTTGCCAACCTCACTATTGGAAAGTCTTCTAATCTCCTTTCAGATGGACTCACCTCTTCCCTTGATTCTATTTCTCTATTGAAGGCTTTTAAGCTTATTCGTAAATCTCCTCAACCTTGGTAGACTCTGAACTCTCCTCTCTTCACGACTGTGTGTGCCATGTCGACGGCTCTGGCACCAGTCTGAAGAGCTCATCAGCCTCCTGGCAGCTCATGACGGGTAGGCCTTGTTACAGCTGGAGCTTTCCAAAGACTCTTGGTACCCCCTCCTCAATCGAGATCAGGCCCATGACCCTCGTCGCCTATTCCATACTGTCAATCACCTGCTCTCTTCCTCTTCTTTAGTTTTTGTCTCTTCCATGTTTATGGTATTTTATTTTGCCGTATTTTCCTCCCAAACTCCGGAATAACCTCCCTTCTCTGTGACATTCTTCCACAATGATTTTAAAGTCACTGCTGCAGGAAAATATTTGTTGTCTTTCAATCAAGATTGAGCCTGCGCTCTTATCACCTTATGTATTCATAATTAATTTAATACTGTATACACACGTATACGCGCTTTGTTAAATGTACTATAGCAAGTACAATAATATCCCATTTCTGGGAGTGCGTACAGGACAGCCAGCATCTGCTACTAAATGGAGTAGGAGCTCCGAGAGGCCTATTCCTGGCAGCACACAGTAGATGAGATCTTCTCGCACTTACACATTTATAGTAAAGACATGCTAAGATGGCATAGAAAGGTTACAATATGTCTGTCCATGGATAGTTAGGAGATGCTACTGGTACCATGGGATGTGGTAGGTGAGATATACAACCACCCACAAAGGGATATTCATGTTCTGGGAGTACACACGGTAGCAATACTAGGATCAGCTACAGCAGCCCTTGATTGTCAGCCAGAACAAACGCAACAAAACGAACGCATTCATGCAAAAAGTACACTTGCACTTTGACACTTTTCAGAATGATCCGGAGCACACTTAGGACTTGATAAGATGAACCCCGAGGGCTTTAAATGATACCAAAGTATTTAAAGCAAGGCAGCTACTTTCAGGCTTGAATTGATCCCGACATTCCTGCACCACTTACTTCTTGATCTTATCCGGCGCAAATTATAAAATAAAGAGTGTAATCACTCGGACAGCTGGCTGTCTACCCGAGGGCCGGGTGTGCCTCTCTGTCACCCCAGGACCAGGAAACGAATCTTCCTTCAAGTTAGTCATGTGCCAGTGCCTGCAATATTCATATAGTGCCTAGTCTGTGCAGCATCTGCCAAACGTCCTCCAGTGATAGAAGGAAATATATTTAAAAAGTGCTGAAATAGCATACACGACTTAAAGTAAACAGCCAATGTGACTGTGTTTAACTGAAAGCACGCAGCATAAACAGAGAGCCTGGGAGCAGCATTAGCTGTGTGTGTTGGTTCCAAGCAGAACATGTGTCATGCGGATACAGTGAGTCATGGCCTGGGAAAGTCTGGGCCTTATTTGTCATCCACTGTTCTTAGCCATGAGACCAGGACCCCCCAGGCACGAGCCAGAGGCCCATGCTGAACTAATGGGGAGACCCGGGAGGTTTATGGTGGCTCTTTTTAAAACAATATAAAGTCTGATTGATGAGCGGCCACTGCTGCTGTCCACAGCCAACAACTTAAAAGGCGTTACAGAAATATGGCGCATTCTGTTTGGAAAATCAATTGAACTGATTATACAGAGAACATTATGCCAGGGCAATTCACTGGTTACTTAAAACATGTTTCATTGTGATATCCCAGTAATTGTTTGGGGTAAAATATTAAGAGTTACTGTTACTATCTTCGAAATTAACCAATGGAAGGATGGAGGTAGAAACCAAAACCTGTCCCACGTGAACGAAATTAGAAATTCTTCAGTTTCCCAAGTACTTCCATTCCTAGAGACTTTAGAGAGAAGACAAGAGGTGTATTGGCCAAGAAGCCGATAGAACCAGAAGATAAAGTCCGAACCTGCAGGCCACATAGCCGGTCATCACCCCAGATGAACTGCCCACCACCATGTCGTCCATCCACTCTGGGGCCCCATCTGACCCCTGCCACCACCATGTCTACTCCGTAGGACTGCAACCCATCAGTGCCAAGCTCACATCCATTCTAAATACCTCCACCTCTTATAGGACCTTCTCAGATGCTTGGAAAATATAAATATCCTCCCATTGCTGAAGAAACCCTCTGTGGACCCTTCAACACTCGCCAACTACAGACCAATGCCGAATGCTACCAGGTGCTAGAGAAAATTATCTACAGATGCCTCATCAAATACCTCAAAGACAACCAACTCCTTAATACCATTCAGTCTGGTTTCAGACCCGATGACAGTGTGGAAACTGCCCTTATCGCCACCACAGATGACATCCGCATGACTCTGGATGGAGGAGACATGGCAACCCTTATCCTGCTGGGGCTCTCTGCAGTTTTTGACACTGTCTCCCACCCCCTCCTCATCCAAAGCCTACATGACATTGGAATTCAAAGACATGCACTACAATGGATCTGCTCCTTCCTGATTGGAAGGACTGAGTCAATTAGCATGTCTCTATAAACCTTGGTCGCCCGGACCCCATCTGAGGATTTCAGCAACTATTGTCCCTGAGCCTGACTCTCTACCATGCATACATGATCGCTTTAGCCAGCATCATCTGTTTTCACACATCAATGGCGCTCCAATACAGTCGATTCACAGCTCATTTTCTCCCTCATGGACAAGGCGTCCAAGTTCAATGCCTGCGTGACGGAACTCACCCACTAGATGAAGACCAACTGTATGACACTGAACACCTACAGATGAAAATCGTGATCTTCGTTCTGGAAGAGCATTTCACCATGGGACTCCACCTAGTGGCCAAACGAGCTAGGCCCGACACCCACCCCTACCACCCAGGCCAAGAACCTCTAGATCGTCATCAACAGCAAATTCAACATGGACGCCCAATTCAGCACTGTCACTGCCTCATGTTTTCCAACCCTGAAAATGCTGAGAAAGACTTCCATATGGCTCCCAATCGGCTCCCAATCAGCACCCGGAAAATCATCACACTTGTCCTCCTCATAAGCAAGCTGAACTATGAGAGCGCCCTGCATAGTCGATCAACAAAAAATTATCCAAAAGCTGCAGATAATTCAGAACTCTGCAGCCAGAATCACTCTAACCTCCCATGCTGCACTCACATCACATCACACCACACCTGAAGGAGCTCAACTGGCTCCCCATGCACAAACAAGCACAATTCAAACTCCTCCCTACACTTTCAAGGCAATTCATAACACCAGCCCAGCATACCTTAACAATTGAATCTGCTTTCACGCACCTTTCAGGCATCTCCGCTCATCCAGACTCCTATTTGCACACATCCCATGCATTCAGAAAAACAGATCTGGAGGTCAAGCCTTCTCCTACATCGCTCCTAAATTGTGGAACAACCTGTTACTGCACATAAGAGCCTCCTTTTTACTTTTTGTATCCTGCAAGAAGCTGAAGACCTACTTTTCAAGTAGTCCCACCAGGCCATAGCTTTAGCTGGACTCACACCTGCTAAGTTTGAGGATACCCTCCTGGGTAATAATACATAGCATAGCATAATACAACATAACAAAACCTTGCCTAACATAACATAACATAACATAACCTTAGCTAACATAACATAACACAACACAATTTAACCTCACATAATATAACCTTACCTAGCACAACTTAACCTTACATAACATAACATTAATATAATATAACATAATTTGCCACTCCATAGCTAAGTACTTATATTGACTGGGATAGGGACGAGGGATGTAGAGATAATGAAACTGAGAGCTGGACTCAGTAGGCACACTATATCCTCCCTTCTTCACTAAGCATTACTACTAGCAGCTGATGATGACTGACAGGGGTAGCAGCAACAGATTATAGTGAAAGGACAAACCCTTCTACTCATTGCTTGCCAGGGACAGTGACTACTGGACTACTGGCTTCTCCTGTTTTTTAAATTGGCCTGCCAGTCCTTTGCATGTGGGTACTATCTCTCTTTGCCCAGCGTCTTTTACCAAACAAAACTGGGAGTAAAGAAAGACAGGCTGAGGTTTACTGGCCTAACATGGGCAGAGCGTGATGACTGAGAAGCTCAGGTACTAAGAGAAGACACTGTTGGGAAAAGGTCCTCTGCACAGATCTGGAAAGAATGGATTCCCAAACACTTAAAAAGTGTACTTCAACTGCCACCAATCCTGTAGTGAGTGTACCTCTGGACAAATGGCTATGGATTACCTAAAATCCCCTCACCAGTTGCTCCTGTGATGGAGGAATGATGCTCCTAAGCTAGACAGGGGAGGAAATGTCCTCAGTCTAGGCCTGATCCCAACAAGTACCTCAGTCCTTCGTTCCTCATCAATAGTAGACAGGAAACCAAACAGGAGAAAATTGAAAACGCCAGCCCTTTTGTGGCACGCGGCAAGGATGGCTGGGTTTTCAATTTTTAGCACTCCTGGTTTGTTCCTTTTTTGCACATGGCAGCTATCTCAGAAGTATTGACTAGGTTAGGGACGAGGGATGTAGAGGTAATGAAACTGAGAGCTGGACTCCGTATACTCAGGTCCTTAATTTGAGAAAGATAAGAGAGTGGTCTTTAAAATTCTGCCCATTCACAATTAGCCTACCGATCCTGAAGGTTTTCTGAGCCACTATGGTACATCACACTCACAATACCCTCACGGGGATCACCAGGGTGCAAACAAGAAAAGCTCAACAGATAAGGTTATAGAGGCTTTCCTTAGCAGCTATTTGTGGAAGCCAACAGATATTGCAGAACCTCTCCTGTTTGTAAATTTAAAAATCTGAAAAGAATACCTAATGCACCTCTATAACCACTGACAATCATTAGAAAGTAGTTTCAAAGGATTGGAAGCATTCTAGTTGGCCAAAAGAGCTGTCTAAAAGAAGACACTCATTCATATTAGTGATAATAGATTATGCTACACAATACACAGCTGCTCATTTGGTGAATCGGTTAATGTCCTTGTTTTCATGGGTGGGACTACCGTCTGATAAAATAAAAGATCAACGAACTTACCCTACCTCCAAATTGATGGCACAGATATGTAAAATCCTTTAAATACAATAGGTCCGTACCTCAACTTACCATCCCCAGACAGACAGCCTGATTGAGTGATACAATCAGATTCTGAAACAGATGTCATGAAAAACTTTAGCTGACAATGGTAATGATTGTGATAATTAATCTAGGACGATGAGTATGGGGTATGGCATAATATTCGCTATTCATGGACTCTGACATAAATAGCGGAGGAGATTACAAGAGGCAAAGACAATCTATATCCAAAGGACCAGATCAAGGATGTAAGAAACTACACCGCTTCCTTTAAAAAAAAAATCGAGAGTATATTTCCATTCCAGAGTATCATTCATCAAGCTGCTGCGCTATCACTCTATGTTGTAGATGGTAGGCAACAGATGGCCCTTTTGTTCTGTAGGGAAATACCTTGCCCACTTCCCGCTCCTTTTTCCACAGGAGTGTTACGTGCAACAAGTTGAGAGTCAGTTAAATGTGTAACCATCTCTGTGTTTAGTGATTTAGTTTTGGTTCTCACCTGATAGGATATTTGCAACTCTATCCCACCTTCCTCTTGACACTATGAGACAAGTCTATGCCTAAACAATCTTGGAGAAATGCACAAAAACCAGGAACTGCCTGAAACCCGCCCCAGAGTTGAACGTGTGAAAAACACAAACTCCATTTATAAACTTAGTAAATGTGGGGTAGAAATCATCACCGAGTGCGCTAAGATTTCTCTACATTTGCTCAAAACAATGGTTTACCTGGAATTCATTTATAAAAGCTGTGTAGATAGGTTAAGAAATATATTCTAAGCATACAATTAATGTAGAATAACTACTAAAAGAATCTAGCCCGACGGGTGCTATTAGTTAAACTAAAATAATATAGGAACTACATGTGTAATGTAGTAATTTGTAGACCACATAAAAATTGTACAAATGTCACATACAAAGTGTAATAAGCAGATAAATCAATAAATGTGCGCTGTGTCTGAAGGTGGAAAAACACATAGAAGAGGTGACACTTTTATGTACAGGTAACAGCGTTCATTATGTGTTTATAAAGGCACACATATGCGAATCAGAGGAAATGGCAAATTCTTTTAAACTCGTGATAATTCGTGTGCTTTGGTGTCAAAGGTGTTTCGAATTCCTAGAAATGTCGAGTTTTCTTCCGGTCAGAGGAATAACAAAGACACCCGATTAATGGGCAGTCATGAGGTTGTGATTAAATGAAGAAACCAGGAAGTGTAAGAGATAAAATCAGCTCACTTGGTTGTGCTTGCAACCGAGTGGGGTCACCATGGGCAACTGATGTGCGCGGATGTCCATGGGACAGTTAGTAGGAGACAGATGTCCTCTTAGCAATGAATATATCCTGCATGAAGTCAGTGTAGAATCTAGGCTCCTGTTAGCTAAATCAGTCCAAAGAGAGGGAATGGGTGAATAGTGTACCATCACTATTCCCAGCAGTGATTTATTTGCAACCAGAATCTGGGGTTCTCACAATCATGGAGAATGAGAAACCTTTCTGTGCTCCTGCAACTTGGAAGATGCAACCTGCCAAGAGAAGAGGTCACTTGAGCTTGCCTTTACAAAGGAACTGAACTGACTGCTTAGGAAAGGTGTTGTAGGTACCCTTGCATGAGCATGATTATGCCTAGAAAAGGATAACTGTGAGTGTCAGTGTCAGGAAGAACTGCAAGCTACCGCTGCAGCCATGGCAAGTCGTGTGGTCAGGCTGCCTCTGTGGCATGCCCACATATGGGAGTGCCTGTCACATTTGAGTACTCATTCACACACCACAGAGAACAAAAACACATCTCACGATTTAGCTTCAAGAAACGGCTTGCAGTCAGTATTCACATAACCAAAGCAACTTGAGAGGCTTGGTGCTAAACTCAGATCACTTACAGCAATAAACTGTAATTTCGGCCTTCATTAGGATCACTACTTCGACCTCAGTTTGCGTCTTTGTTCAGCTAGGTCATTCGGTTCTTGTATGGGACCAAGGGATATCCCCCTGTGAGGATTCACCAGAGTACAGCCTCCTCTTCAACCAGCAAATGCACAACCTCTTTCCATCAGAGATGTGTGACAGCACCAGAGGCTGCAGAAGTTGCTGTCAGGCTGGGGCAGAGTCTGTGTGGTCCCTCTAGTTGATCCTAGTGGGCAGCAGCCTCTTTAGATACAGTGCAAGCCCCACCTCAACCTTCAGTGTTAGGCCCAACTTGCATAGACTTAAGGACACAAAACAAGGTTGTAGGGAGCTGGCTCTGTATATACTATACCAAAGTAAGGTATAGTGTGCACAGAGTCCAGGGAGTCCCCAGTTGGTATAGCAGAGGCTAAATTAGGTAAGTACTAATAGCTCTCCTTGTGGTAGTTAGGGTAAGCAGTTAGGCTTATTCAGAGGGTGTGTTAAGCATTTATCGTATTCACTCAATCAAGGACTGATTACACACACTCAGACAGAATCCAGACCAGTTAAGTAAGTATAAAAAAAAGTTATACTTATGTTTTATTTTAGAACCAAGTAGGACTTGGCACAGGTAAGTAAAATATACTCTCAAATACAAGACTGTTCAAGGAAATGCAGTTGTGGATTAATTTGCAATTGTTACTGGATCGTATTAAAATGCAGTTTGAATTATAAAGTAAGTACTTTCAGATTACCTTTTAGTTACTTTTGGATTACTTTGAGTTCTGGGGGTGGTATGCATAGATACCACACCTTAGGATCTCACAATACAAAATAAGAAAGACTTTTGATACTTTGCAGCTTAATTCTCTTTTATCTTAAAAACATTGGTTCAGCCTTTAAAAAATTTTTAGGCTCAAAATCTCTTAACATGGGTTCCTTTGGATGAAAATGGTTGTTGGTTTCACAGGTAAGTAAACGTCTTACAGGTGGATGTTTTTGGGACTAGGACCAAGGTTCCCCAAGGTCCAGGTAGGCACTCAAATTGCACCACCAACAGCACTAGGGCAGCCGGATGCAGAGTGCAGGATGGCAATGTTTGCCAATGGGGCTAAGGGGCACCTTGGTTGGGGGTTGCTCATGGCCAGGCCACTCGGTCTCAGGAGCCAAGCTCCTAGGGTTAAGGTCAGGGCAAAGAGGGTCCCCAGTCATCACCATATCCACCCCACCAGCGGCACTAGGGCGGCGGGTGCAGGATGCTTAGGAGGGGTCTGGAACCCAATGCAATTCTATGGAGGTTGCCGGTTTAGGATTTTGGATGCAGGCTCAGTCCAGGAAGTCTTCTGGGAAGAACCAACAACTGGGCATGTAAGTTGGAGGGCTCTGAGATGCAGGTGCACCTCAGGTTATCTTCTCCAGGGTGCAGTGCGGCCAAATGCAGGGGTACCTTTTGAGGTCGAATTTCACCTTCCTGGGCCACTCGCGGTTGGAGGGGTCTCCGTGCAGAGGCTGCGGGCGACTTCGGGGAGTCTTAGAGGGGGCATCCCATGGTGGACTCAGACTCTGGAGTGATGGGGGACCTCGCTAGGACCAGTTGGTCACTTGAACTCGGGCCGTAGGCGACGGGTGCAGTGGTGGATCCAGGCATCGAGTTTCTTCGTCCTTAGTAGACTCAGAGTCTGTCTTTGGAGTTTCTTTTTAACAGAGCTGCTGTTCACGGGATATCCATCTTTGTTGAAGGCAGTCAGTCCTCCCATGCGTTTTGGATGTTGCTGCCTGCAGGACTAGTTGACTTTTGGCGCAGGATCTCCGGAAACTGCAGCCGGGCCAGTAGGGCTGGGGACAAGTTAGTTCTTCTCTGTAGTCTCCTCTGCTGTGCGAATTCTTCCGTCCTTCTTCGTAGGTTGCAGGAATATGCCTTCTGGGTTCCGGGCTGCCCCATAATACTGTATTTAGGGGGCGTTTTTAGGGGTCTGGGTTAGTAGCCAATGGGCTACTGACCTTAGGGTGACTACACCTTTGGTGTGCTCACCCCACGTGGGGGAGTGGGCACAATCCCTAATCCTGATTGGAGAGTGCCTGCCATCTGCCAGATGGCAGGCACTGAAGAGTGGGCTTCACCTCGCCTCGCCCACCTTCTGGTTGTTCTAATTTTTCCCACCTGTCTTCCAGCCGAAAAGGGGGTGAGACAGGAAGGGGGCCTGTTCCTGATAGCAGGAGAGGCTGGGGGTCGCGTTGCAAAGGCGGCAAGGCATTTGAAGCGCCCCTGCTACAAATGGCTCTTCATAGCCTGAGGGAGGTGTGAACACCTTTGCCCAGGAAAGGCTTTGTTTCTGGGCTCAGGGAGCGAAGGCTCACACCACAGGGATCCAGAAACTTGTCTCATGGTGACAGGCTGGTGTTTACCAGTCAGGGAACCTACCGGAGGCTGGTTGTTTATCACAGGGCAGCTCTAAGATGCCCTCTGAGTGCATTGTATAATAAATCTCACAAGGGCATCAGTGTGGGTATATTATGTTGCGATGTTTGCTACCAAGCATCCCAGAAGTCAGTAAAGCCATTGTGGCACTGTGGAGTTCGTAATGACAAACTTCCAAACCATATACTCTTTATGGCTTTACTGCATTTAGAATGTCAAAGAATGGACTTGGATATGTGGGGGTACAGTTTCATGCAACTGTACCCTCACCAGTGGTATAGTGCACCCATGTAGAGAGGTGTCTTATCTATACCACAGGTATGTGTGTCATGTCGACTCTTCACTTTTCTCTGGACCAAAACACGCAGCCTGCAATGGCAGTGTGTGTGTGCTAAGGTACAGGACCTCGAAGGGTAGCACAATATGTGCTGCTGCCCTCAGAGGCCTTCCTTTGTCACAATGCCCCTGGTGCCCACGGTACATTCTACAAGGGACTTAAATGTTGCCAGAGGGGTGCTAATTGTGGGTACAATTGTACAATTTTGGGAAAGAACACAGGCCCTAGGAACATGATTGGCAGGGACCCAGGGCACATCAAGTCAAAGTCCATTAGAAATTTGGCAAAAAGTGTGGGGGGGAGATTTCTGCAACAGAAACCCACTTTCCTACAAAGGTACACTGTAAAGAGATATGTTTGAGATGCATTACTCTACATTATCCGTTTGATGTGGTGGATGGAGAGCCGAAATAGAACCCTCGTCCACATTCTTTCCCCCAGGAGGGAACATATTTTGACTTGGACTGACTATAGTAATACCTATCCCACTGGAGCATTCAGTCAATAATGACTGATCTCAATTACTAAAGGAATTATCTTACTAGTTGTATACCATTATATTACCCTCTGACATTTATGTACAATATTAATTTGTGTTGGGAGCAAATGTACTTTTATTTCCAAGTAAAAGCACTTGCTGGACAATTAATTATTGACAGATATTATATGTTTCATTTTGTTCTGATTCTTTACCTCACACTACACACCTGATAAAAGCTTGCATACCTCCAATCATCTAGCCTGTGGTTCAAGGGCTAAAGATATGTACTTGGTGGTCAGTTTTAGTTCAGAATTAAGGTGGAACCCGCAACCTTGCAGATTAGAAAGGATGGCCAGACTCTATATTGCTACGATGGTCAAAATGTTCAGGAGCTACTAGCCAAGTGGCAACCCGGGGGTTTATGTTCCTGTTCTTTTTTTCTTTATGCTTGAGGTGTGCACGTCTGGGGCCAAACATTTCTTTTTTTTAAAACAAATTGCTGTCAAAGAGGATCTGCTTCAAATGAAAATAAAAACAAGTGCTGTCCATTCCCTGAACCCTTAATGGCCGTGGGACCCTATCCCCTGGGCCAACTCATCTATGTCTCAAGGCCCACACCCCTGGGACATAGCTTTTTCCCTGCCCTTATGGGTGCTGGCAGGGAAACCTGTGTTTGCTCTCGTTTGGCGGGAGCAATTTCAAAACTACCCTCAAATGGGCTACTGTATGACACTCTACTCCACTCTACAACATTCTACACCACTCTGTAATTTCAATCCAAGATCCTCTATGCCACTTTACTCTTTGACACTCTACACCACTCTATGACACTCTACACCACTCTATGACACTCTACACCACTCCATGACACTCTACTCCACTCTACGCCACTCCACGTCACATTATGACATTCCACTCTACGACACTCTACTCCACCCTCCGACACTCCACTCTACGACACTCCACTCCACTCCAAGCCACTCTCCTGTATGCCACTAACTTTTAGCCATGCTGAACAGCAACCACGCTGGTGTACAATCTGGTTAAAAAGCATTGGCAAAGCCAATAGCTCTCGCATAGGTGAGAGCTTTTGGCTTTACAAATGCTTGTTATGTTTTACATTTCTTAGTTTCCAATCTGACATGCCTGGTTGCAGATGTGTCGAGAGCCACCAGAGAGCTTATTCACATAGGCTTTCCTCAAACATTTATAATATAATAATTTAAACCTGTTGTTCCTTGATTTAATTTTAACATATTTAATATGTTCTCTTGCCTTTGTTCAATCCCTATTAGTCAACAGCAATTCCAGCTGTTTCCTACTGCCACCTTTTCCAATCCACAGCATGTGTTGTTTTGCCCTCCCACCAAATACACTACAGATATTTCCCTTCCTCTTTCACCAATTTGTTTGGTCTGATTCACATTATGTACCCCCTGGGACTTCTTGCAACACAAACTATGCCTTACTAGCTCATGTGCGTAGCCCATGCAGACTCTGGAAAATTCACCTCTCATGCCCTTGATTCTGACTCAAAATATCAAATGCCATATAGAACTTTCCTTATACAATCCTCCAGCACAACTTAGTTCTCTAGTATTGTCAGCACTCATCGATGCATTTTTTTTCTGACCCAACGAATGCTGGACGAGGCATAACCCCATGGTACCAGAACTTGTATCATGGTAGCTCCATAATGTAGAAAGAAAAAAAGATGAGGAAAAGTGCTGTGGAAGTTACTTTGCGATTGGAATTATATGTGCTTATTAATATGAAAAAGAAACAATTGATGGACGGAATGCTGGACAACGCAAGCATTCACCCCCAGTCACAAGGATCTGGGTTTAACCCATCATTCTTTTGCTCACCACACCACCCCAGTTTGGACCCAGCCATATGCAAATCAGTCTTGACCCTGTTCCTTGTGGGAACAGTCTAACCCGAATTGCCAAGCCAGGTCCTCCCTGAACCAGAAACAAGCATCCTGGGACCGGTTTCAGGGCATCACCCTTTCTCAGCCAGGCTAGCTTGAATCCAGTGGTGTAGTGAGGACTGGACCCATGTCTGGGCATACCCTTCCCACTTAGGGCGACAATTGCAAAAGAAACAATTGATGGTCGGAATGCTGGACAATGCAAACATTCACCCCTAGTCACAAGGATCTGGGTTTAATCCATCATTCTTTTTCTCACCACACCACCCCAGTTTGGACCCAGCCATATGCAAATCAGTCTTGACTCTGTTCCTTGTGGGAACAGTCCAACCCGAATTGCCAAGCCAGGTCCTCCCTGGACCGGAAACAAGCATCCTGGTACCGGTTTCAGGGCATCACCCTTCCTCAGCCAGGCTAGCTTGAATCCAGTGGTCTAGTGAGCACGGGACCCTCGTCGTTTTGAAACCGGTCCTAGGATGATTGTTTCTAATCCAAGGAGGAACTGGTCTGGCAGTTCGGGCTGGACTGTTCCCATTGGGCGCAGGGTCAAAACTGATTTGCATATGGCTGGGTCCAAACTGGAATGTCATGGTGAGCAAAAAATGATGGATTTTGGCCCAGATCTTCGTACTGGGGTGAATGTATGACATTGTTCTGCATTCTGTCCATCAGTTGTTGTTTTTGCATTTGTCACCCCAAGTGGGAGGGGTATGCCCAGCCGTGGGTCCCGTGCTCTTCATGTCACTGGAGTCAAGCTATCCTGGCTGATGAGGGCTGAAAGTCCGAAACCGGTCCTAGGATGCTTGTTTCCAGTCCAGGGAGGACCTGGCCTGGCAGTTCGGGCTGGACTGTTCCCATTAGGCGTAGGGTCAAAACTGATTTGCATATGGCTGGGTCCAAACTGGAATGGCACGGTGAGCAAAAAAACGATGGATTTAGCCCCAGATCTTTGTACTGGGGTGAATGTATGACATTGTTCTGCATTCTGTCCATCAATTGCTGTTTTTGTATTAATATAAGTCATTTGAAATTGAAACCAAAATGCCCTGATATACAGAACTGTATTTTCCTGGTTATGCTAACTTAACCTTGACTCATTTTGGCTGCTGTCTCACAATAGTCATGATATGTTTATATTTCTCCTTGTCACCACACATAGTAAAAGGTGCACTGTTAGTTTTGTAGTGGCATGGTGTTCTAGAACTCAGGAGGAAGCCTTTAGACACTTTTAAAGCCTCTTCCTGCTTGCACACTGAATTATATTTATTCATAAGTCTTTCTTTCATTGTTCATTTAACTAGTTTTGTTGTGACCCCTCCAATGACTTTAGGCCAGAAAGGACAAATTATTATTCATATAGTGGAACAGTGCTGGGATTACACGACTTTTTATAATGCTGCAATATTATTTGTTATATTGATACTTTTGCTCACAGCATGCTGACAGAACAATTTCTATTGCTTTCCATGGTAAAAACTGATATAAAAGCCTTCACATTTGTGGGTGAACCCGATCGTTTTGGGTTCTACTAGGGATGTTGCCTGTTCCTCTATCAATTTGCAGCACATTTTGGACTGAGTCTATTTTTCAGATTTTGCTTAACACTGCACCTATTCAAACTCTGAAAGATTTCATGGCAATTGATTTCTTTGTCTTTGACTGATTTATTGAGACTGCTATATATTTACCTTTCTGTATTGCACTTCAATATTTCATTAAACCTTCATGTTTTTTTGCACATTTATTGATCTCAATCCCTTTTGTCAGTCCATTCTTACTTATTGATTGTATTTTGAAATGCTGTTTTAAATCTTCTCTTTAGGGGCACATTGCCTCATCTATTCTTTAAGACTCCGACCCCTCAATGAGCGTTTCAATCATGCACATTATCTAAGAGATAGTGCCCACAGATTTTGGTGATCTGTACAGGGAAGATGAGAAAAAAGATAACAGCTCAACCCTGAAATAATTGTTGTCCCCATTTTGCAGTCTACATTTTCATGATTTGGTAAAGTGTAATTATTTGCAGTGTTCCAGTGTTCTTCTGACCAAAAGAGTGGGAGTGTAAGTAAACCGGAAGGCAGTGAGTGATTGTGGCATTCTGCTAGTGCATTGTAGGATTTGTAGTGAGAGTGCAAATTTGTGTGCAGCCATGAATTTCACGGCATGTGAGATTTTTGGGTATGCACTTTTGATTTGTGGTACGTTAGGTAGACTGATTACTATGATTTTGATGATATTGTCATGTTGGAGAGTTAATGTTTGTCATGATTTTCTTTTTCTTGAGAAGAGAATGATTTTTGTGTTAGTGTTGAAGGTAATATTGGATTTTATGTTTATTTGTTGGTTGAGGTAATCGGATTCGTCATAATCCAAAATCGCAA
The DNA here is from genome assembly GCF_964204655.1 of Triturus cristatus. Taxonomy (NCBI): domain Eukaryota; kingdom Metazoa; phylum Chordata; class Amphibia; order Caudata; family Salamandridae; genus Triturus; species Triturus cristatus. Next base: position 794,524,315 of record NC_140583.1, on the reverse strand, counting down.
CATATATTGTGGAACTTGTCTGCAAGAGGATGTATGTTTTGTGAGGAGCCACATAAACACTGAGATAGGACTTCTGAATTATTAAGATTCTTTGAGTTGAAAGTGTTCTAGATAGAATTAGATTGGTGTTTGTTTATTCTGTCGTGCATATGAATAAAAGCCTCATTTTAATTTGGGGTGTTTTATCACTGGTTGTGCATCTGTCTTAGTTTCATTGATAATGCGGCAAAGGTATTGGTTCACCTTTATTTAGTGAAGTTTTCTTTGTCTTCTTTCTTTCCACTTTATTTAGCTTAAGCATACAGGATTGATTTTGTTTGTATGTATGGATTGTTGCGGTCAAAGCCATTGTGTTAATATCTGTTCACAAAGAAGTTGCACTGCAGCTGGTTGTCACCGAAGAGCTGCACATGGATTGGTGAGACGTCACCATGAGTCACCCTATCGTTGGTCAGTTGCAATTGTAAGTCATGCTGTGATTGGTTGATCTTTGCTATTGCCATGCTGTGATTCGTTGATTGTATGTTTGGTTATTTTTGTGCGGTTTGTGTATAACTTAATTGGGAGAAATGGGTGCTGGACTGAAAAAGCCTTAAAATCCTAAAGTTCCTGTTATGGAAGGTGAAATAATTCCTCCAGGAAATTTACCTGCATTTGAAATGAAGGAGAATGTGGGTTTTCATACATGCATGTGGTTAAAAGTGTGATCACATCTTGGGGCAAGACCTTGGAATTTCCTTTAGCGAGCACTTTCAATGTTAAAAAGCTCAACTACCTGAGACTCTTGATGTGTGAGATAAAGCCACAACCTTGACCTACACAATTTGAGGGATAAAATGAGTGGGATCAAGTGCTCATTGAGAAGAAAAGGAAATGAATAAGAAAACAGATTAAAAATACAGTGAGTCAATGGTTGGAAGCCAAGTGGGGGATGCAGAAAAAGGCATGGAGAGACACAATGCCAGGTGTGAGAATGTTTCCTGCAGTAATCAGTGAGGCAGACAAAAAGACAATTCAAAATAAATCTTATGATTCTAAAAGTGAAAGACGAAAGAGATACAAGGAAAATTGTGAAAATTATTCTGATGAGGAGGATAATTTCTTAATCAACTGCTAAGATTCCAGACCTCTCCATGTACTGATGATGCAAAGATGCCAAGACCACCAGCACATGGTATGGGTGCAGGGGAGCTCAACATGAGTTCACATGAAATAGCAGCAGTTGATATTGTTAGCGTTTCAATTGAGATTGCTTTATCAGCTTTACCTGGTGCTAGTGGAATTACAACTGCAGTTGATACAGTAGTCCCAGTTATTGAGGCTGCTGTTAGTACATCACAACCAAGTGAACCAGTAAGGAGAGAAATTAATATTGCCATTCTAAAAATTGAGTTTGGTGAACTTTTGCAGGTTACAATTTGTGCAGAAAGACTGCTTTCGTACAATTTGAATGAATTAAAATATCTGATCAATGAAGCAGCTCGGTGTGCATGTGAAGCACAACAGACTTGTGAAATTAGTAGAAGAATGTGACATACATATGTGTAAAAAGAAGAATTTGCGTAGAAACTATAGAATGGGTTTGAGTAAAACTGAAATAAAGAAGACAGGTTTATAGGCTATGCAAGCACAAATCAGAGTTCTTTGATTCTGTCAAAGACCAGTGATATTGGAAAATACAGAGATAAATGGAAGAAAATGAGTTATATTAAAAAGATTGATAGTGAAAAGAAAGTGAACGTGGTCATGAGTGACAGAATTCCCTTTGTGAGAAGTTCATTGGGGAGCATATATGCATGTTCCTTGAACAGGGTCTGATCTATATGCATTTACAACAAATTTTCCAAAACTGAGAGAGGAACCAGATAAGTGGTACACAGAGGTTGAAAGACTAGTGACCATTTCAAAAGTGCTATGGGTGGATTTGAACACATTGTTTTAGATTATTATTCCAATAGATTTGTGGGATGAGTACAAAGCAGCTGTTACCTGGCCAGCAGAAGAGCCTCAAAGAGTACCTCCTAAAAAAGATCCTGCTGCTATTGAGGTGGAAAAATAAAAGACAGTGATAGAGCATTTGAAGCAAAAGCTTTCAGAGATAGAGTTGAATTGGGCAGAGATTACAAGAGCTATGCAAGAGCTGAGTGGCTGATGCAGATCTATAGAAATTATAGAAATGATCGCCAATTCATATTGTGTGATTCAAGAAACCTAAAGAAATTTCAGTTGTAAAATTTATTCCCCATAAGTCTGGTAATTACATTGCTAGATAATGCGCTCTTGCCAGTGTAACAATCAAATCAAAGGAGCAAAAACAAGAGAAAAAGCAGGGACAATGGTAATCTGTGACAGAAACTGATGAAACTAACAATGTGAATTGATTTTTTTAATAACTCAGAAAGGTTCAGGATGAAGTACCTGATGATGAAAAGAAAAGGTGGAAAACAACTGGTTGTAAGACTTTGGGTAACCCCAGCACATCAATGTGTACTTCCTGATTCAATGCTGAAAACTATGGACACATTCATGTAGGGAGAGATAGTATGGTGAGAAGTTTTTAAAAACGTATTGGCATAATGATCATATTAGAGCTATCTATGTCAAAGATGCATTATTTGTCAGAAAATGAAGCAAGGAAAAAGAACACTAGTGCCCGTGAGTCACATAGGCAAGTCTGAGGGACCATTTACTGGGCTTATAGCAGAATACATTATTACATATAGCTGGTGTTACAAGATTCGGAACTGAAATATTGACTCGAGCAATTGGGATACTCTTGACCCGGTTGAAACAGATACCCTCCACATAACAAGGTTGCAGCCCCGAATGCAAACAAAACCCAGAAATTTATCCAAAGGACAGGGGTATTTAAGATCTAAATAGCTTAATATTTGAGCACAACGTTTACATATAGAAGGACATATAAATAACAGGGATCATTACAGAGAAACTTAAAACAACTGTCTTGACAAAGATGGAATAAAAAGTTAATAACCATCGAAACGCGTCGACGCAAATCTGGTTACATAATCCTTGGAGGAACTCGGTTCTGTAATTTCTAAATCATGAGTGCATCTAGGCCGTGTCCTTATATGTGTTGATTTAGGATATGTACTCAAAATGACAAAATATAGTGTCTAAAGCCCTTTTTTTCTCTTTCATGTGGGGGTATAGTGTAATTTACGTCCTGTGTAATGTTGTGATGTTTGTATAGATTGATTTTATGAAATATATGAAAGGTACTGTTGAGATTTTAATTGTGTATGAGAAATCAAATTTTATGTTGTAATTTTTCAATTATATGTGTTAGTATTTGATTTTATATGAGTTGGGTTTGAGCTGGCAAGCAGCATAAGTGCGAGGATGATAAGTAATAGATGATTTCTAATCTAGCAACTGTCTAGGTTGTATGGTTTTGTCTGCCTGAGGGAAAACATTTCTGTTTTTATTCTTGTAAATAAAACATGAACTATGATTATTAGACAAATGAGACACATCATTGTTATAAGCAGTATAAGAATGAGGAAATGTTTTTATTTTTCATAACCAACTTTATTTCATTATAAAGCAAGTATTGTCTAATAGTACAATGAGTGAAAGCTGAGCAATTAGAGTCACAACAATATATGAAACGATTTTGGTGGAGGTCAGTCCCATCACACTGACAGTCCATAGTAAGACCACCACCGCCCTCATACCCTGTCATGTTTATTATGACATCCTGGCGCTATATAGATTAGCTTTTCTTGTAGCGAACACCAATCAAATCCTCCGAACCACAACTGAATCGAGGGGGGTGTAGGTTGCCTCCACAGGTGGGCAACATACCTTTTGGCCACCAGGCACTACACCCCTATAAAGACCCGTTCAGCACGTGGACCTCTGAGCTCCACCACAAGCCCCAAAATTGTACTCCGTGGGCTCAAGTCATTTGAACGCCCAAAAAGTGCCAAGATCTCCCGGCCCACCCCATACCAGGAGGAACGTAGAGGTGGGCAGTCCCAAGCCATGTAAAAAAAATCAGCTGCAGGGAGTGCACAACGTGTGCATGCAGCCTGGGCAGTAGAGAACATCTGCTGTATGCGACTAGGATATATATAAGTCACATGCAAGGATTCACCTGGACCATATGCAGGTGTGAGGAGATCACCAATTCCCTAGGAGCCAGGCATGCCTCCCTCCAGTCATCCTCATTCAGTTCACCCACCCAACTCATTCATTCCTGCGGACGAGAATCAAACCCATTGGGAGCATGGATAATCAGAGAACGATAGATCATGGATATTGCTACCTTCTCCAGGCATCCCATTAAAAGCTTGGCCTAAGGGAGCTATATTCAAGGAGTTGAGTATCCGGGGAAAGATGCGGCTGCAAGGCATGTTGTAGCTGAAGGAAGAGAAAAGCTGTGCATTGGCCAGAGCGTATTGGACTTTTAATTCTTGAAAGGACTGCAAGTTGCTTCCTTTGCAAACATCCCCATGATACGTAATTCCTGTGAGGTCCAAAGTGGTGAAGCCCTCAAGGGTGGAGAGTTGTTGAAGCCATGTGCCCTGCCACAGATGGGTCAGACCAGTCATGTGGCGATCCCACCAGATAAGACGCAAGGCTGCTCTCCAGCAAAGCACTGGTGCCCTAATACATGATGAATTTGTCTGGGGCAGTTAAGCCCCGTAAAGCAGGCCAAGGAGTCTCTCTAAGCCCCTCAAGTGGAGTTACAAGCGGTAGGCCTGATCATCCCAGCCCCCAGTGAACCAACCTTTAATAGGCATCAACTGTGCTGCCAGGTAGTACACACAAATGTCAGACACCCCGAAATCCCCGTGGAGAGGCGATTTAAGGGCTGAGTTGACAGCCACTCTGTGACGCTGTGAGTTTGGAGGGCAGGGATTGAAATCACCATCGGGGGAAGGGATGTGGGAAGTTTGCCAGGTCGTAGAGAGAGCGGGGGAGACACAGCATCTTAAAGAGTGCAGTGTGCCCTATGGGGTTGAGAGGGAAGTTAATCCACCGACGCAGGTCTCGATCAAGAGTCAGGGCCAAGTTTGGAAAATTAAGAGTACAGGCCAAGTCCCTGAGGTGGGGCACGTGAATCCTTAAATATTTAAATGAGTTCCATCAAAGAGGAATGTTAGGGCAGCAACTTCGCCCCTCGCGTCTCTCTTCACCTCCACTAGTACAGATTTGCTTGCATTCATTTGTAGGACAGAAGCTTCACCATAAAGATGTAGGATCTCTAAGCAGCGGGAGCTAGAAGCCTGGGGGTCACTTAGAAAAAGGAAAATGTCATCAGCGTATAGCGCTATCTGGTATTCAATTTCACTCCCCCACCTCCAGCCTAGTGCCCATGCATAACAAGGTATCGGGCGCACCAGTGGTTCAATAGCCAGGGTGAATAGTAATGTGGAATGGGGGCAACCCTGGCGTGTGTCTCGTTGGATTGGGAACAGGGCAGATAGAATACCATTCACCCAGACCTGAGCTGTAGGGTTATTATAGAGGCGACAGATCATCCTGCAGAATGTTGTCCCAAAGGCTGCTCACAGGAGTACCACACCTTTGAAGTCCCAAGAGACTGTGTCAAAGTGCTTACAGAAGTCTATAAGGAGGAGTACCAGGGTGGCATCCAGAGCATGTGCCTGGGAGAATGGCGTCTGTACCCTGTGAATGCAATGATGTCTACTTCTACTCGGCATAAAGCACATTTATCCGGGCGAATGAGATAAGAAAGGGTGCAGGCCTACTGAGTCACCAGGGCCTTAGCATATATCTTAATGTGTTAGTAAGTGAGATCGGGCAGTAGGAGGGGGCAGGTTCAGAGAGAGGCCATCCTTATGAATGACAACGATGGTGGCCCAGTCTAGGTCTGGAGGGAACGATCCCCACTGTAGCTCTTCTGTGTAGAAGTTCAATAAGTGGGGTGTTAGGGAACTTCTTATAATATTCAATGTGATATCCTTCTGGGCCTGAGGTTTTCCCAAGTTGAAGACCGGATATTGCCAGATCAACCTCTTCCTCTGTCAAATGTTGGTCTAATTCTTTAGATAAGGAGTGTGGGAATGTCCCAGAGAATAGGGTACCTTGTCTCCGACGGGGGCTGGACATCGGGTATTGAGGTTCAGGTAGAATGTTGCAAGGACATTGAACAATTGTTTCCAGCTCATTGTGCAAGACACCGGCTGAGTCCCAGATGGTGGGCACCACTCTGGTGGAGATATTGTAGGTCAGCAGTCAATACAGTTGTTTAACGGATATGTCCCCAGACTCATAAACTCTTTGGGGTGAGGCCCTCTAGCACTGCTTTGCCTCCTCGAGAGAAACCTGCTGCAGCTTAGACCATGCCAGCACCAGGATGTGCTGCATCTCTGCTGCTTCAGAATGCTTAGAGCAGTGTTCCAAGTGGAGTATTTGGGCTTCTAAGCAAAATACCCTCTCTTATTTGCCGAGACTCTTGTAGTCTCACAATTCCCCTCAACAGTTCCCTCATGGAGGGCTTGCTTGATGCCCACAGTGTTGTTGCCAATGATACAGAGCCTTTGTTAGCCCCAAAGAAGGTTTGTAATTCCTCCTTCATGTACGAGCACAGTCGGGAACCTTTAAGTGCCACTCACTAAACCTCCAAATGGGTCACACAATTGGGGGTCGGGTGCCCCATTCAATCAGAAGGGGGGCGTGATGAGATATACCATGTAGGAGGATTCGGATGAAGTAAAGAGAGTGGAGGCCCACCACTGGTAGCCACAGCAAATCAATCTTGATGAGGGACAGCCGAGGTGTCCCACTCAGGATCGGGAACTGCATTAAAGTCTCCCCCTACCAAGGTGGTCCCCGGGGGAAGAGTAACTATCAAGGACTGGAGTGCTTGGAGGGTGGGCTGCAACAGCTGTGGGAGGGTGCAGCAAGAGACAAAAAAGTTGTAGTGTCTGGCGGCCATGCATCCCTCAATACCCAGAAACCTCCCCTGGGGATGCTTGTGGACCTTGGTGACAGTGAGTGGAAGAGATTTATGCAATAGTAGGACTACTCCCCTGGAGCCTCTAGCAAAGCCAAAGTGGAGGACTCTATCATAACTGAATCGATCAAGAAAGGGGTAGTGAGAGCCCAGTAGATGATTTCCCTGCGGTAGGGCCACATTTGGCTTTTATCGCTTGATATAACGCAGTACTGCAGATCTCTTGATACTGTCCATGAGAGTATCGTCAGCATGGGGTAGAGAGTGTGGTGGCGAAGAGACATTTGGGGATTTACTGAGGACATGAGTTGTCCATGCATGGTTAACCCGAGCACAACTAATAGAGTTGCTATCGTACATTGGAGGTCTTGCTGAGTGAAAACCTGGAAAGAAATAACAAGGTTAGAACAAAGAAATTGGCCCTTTAAGACCAACGTAAATTACTCTCAAATAATCCCCCCGCCCCATATTTCTTCAGCTAAAGCAACTGTCACTCACAAATAAAACATATAGGTAACAAAGAAACTCAAAGGGAATCCAGTGACAGTCTATGCACACATATGACGGATGTTACGCCTGACAGAATTTAGATAAGGAACTAAACGTGGAGTTACGGGTGACTGCGGTGCACACACCATCATGTCATTGAAAACAACTACATGAATTACAGTTGGGTCGCACCCGCCCTCCCTCCCGAAAAGTGAAGGCCAGGTCCAGGCCCTGCAATTAGACTTCATAGGCTGTCACCCTGCCTCATAGTGCCTCGGCTCCTCGCTCCTCCTCCAGACCCAATGCAGGAAGCAATGGGAATCATGGAGTTGAGGCCGGGACAGCCTCGAAAGATCAAAAAATCTGCAGTGTGTCTCTCGGTGTCTCATCTGGTTCCACCATCATTTGAGCTCCCTCTTTTCCGGGTGGGCTGGGCTAGGTGCCCATCTCTTGTTGTCAATCCTCGACCTCTGGGATCTAGAGTTCCTCCTCTTGGTCTCATGCTGGGAGGGGCAGAAGGTGTCCATGTGACTCCACATCCCGGTGATTGCCCAGTTTGTATTCCTGCAATGGCCGGATTTCCATAGCCCATTCACTAGCCCGTTCCGCAGTGTCAAAAAAGAATGTGTAGAACCGGAAGATGACCTTCAGGCGGGCCGGGAAGAAGAGCATATATTGGAGGTTAAGGGCATGGAGCTTCTTTTTCACTACCTTAAACGGTCATCGGCTTTGCTGTACCGCCCTGGTGTAATCTGAAAAAATCTGTATTTTGGAATTCAGGTGTCTGAGTTCTGGCTGGGTACGGGCCTTGCGCAGGATAGTGTTGAGATCCCAGAAATTAAGGATTCACAGTATCACCAGCCGAGGTAGAGCACCAGTTGGAGGTTTTGGGGTGGGAGATCAGTGTGGTCTCTCAATGACAAATATCTTCAAGAGCTTGCCTTCCCGAACCGAGGATCAAAACCAGGTGTCCATGGTTTCTGTCAGACTCGAGGCCTCCAAAGTCTCAGAAAGACCAAATGGAGATTGTTACACCTTAAGCAGTTTTTGGCATCTTCGCCCTCTCATTTAGGACCGAAACCAATGTTATTAACTTAAATACCTGTTATTAGAGGATGAAGTAACTACACTCAGTCATGGAAATGTGCGTCTCTGCCTCGGTCACTCTGTTGGTCACCTTGCGCAGGTACTGCTGCAACAGTGAGAGGTCTATTCGGAGGCCATCAACTTTAGATTTCACGGACCCCTGTGAGTTCTGAATTGCTTTGAGGATCATGCCCAAATCCACAGTGGAGGGGGGCCCGGTTTTGAACAGGGGGGCCACGGTGGTCTCTCTGTTGTCCAATAGGGGTACTGTGCATTGGTCAATTTCAGTTCGGGCTGACATGGGTGGGGGAGGTTTGCTGCGTCCCATCTTCAAGCAGTCTCTAGTGAAGGACAGTAGCAAGTGAGGTTGCTGAGGCCAGGTCTTCTTGGCACGGAGCAGCATGAGCAGCCTGCCCACAGAGGATTTTCCAAATCTTCCAGGAGCAGTCCTACTTCAGAAGTTAGTCCTCAGCTCGGGCGCAAGCCCTGCTAAGTGGTGGGTGAACTGGGAGCACCAACCCCCTCAACTGGAGGCAGCACGCGCAGTCAGTGGCACTTGGGAAAGAGCCCAAGAGGCGAGATAATGGCAAGTTGGGGTAGCATGGCCCTGCTCCTCTCCAGTGGCAGTTAGTCTGTAGTAATGCTAGGGTGCCACAGTAAACTCTCGTACCAGTGGGGGGTCAGTGTCTTGAAATTGTTGAGGCATTCAGGTTGTACCTAGGTCAGCCAGGTCGTGTGCAGTCAGCATGCCATGAGGAGTGAGCATTGTCAACAAGCAAAGTGTCCTCCACCACCTGAGAAGAACTTTAGGTGGGTTTGGGCCCTTGATGGGCACTCGTGCCAATGTCGCCATGGCCAGTCTCTGTGTGGGGTCTACTTCACAGGTGCCTGATGAGATCCATTTAATGTACCTGTCTGTACACGGGCCTCGGGAAGTGATCCGATCCACCCGGTGGGGGCTTGAGGCAGCAAGTAGTCTCAGTTCTTGGAGCGCACTTCCAGGAGGTTAAGGGGTGAAATTCACAGTCAGCAGTGTGCAATAGTCTCAGTCTCCACATCCACATCACGGCTCATCGGGCCTTCAGGGTCTCACAGCGGGCCCCCCATGAGCCAGTCGACAGGCCCAGTAATACGGTGTGGGAGGCCAGGACCGCCACTGCTGCATCCCCTCCGGGGTAGCAGCAGGGCCGGCTTTAGCTCTGATGGCGACCGGTCCGACAATCATTTTTGGTGCCCCCACACCCCATGACTGCCTCCTTGGATTCTCTCACTACCACCGGACATAAATGCCCCTTATCTCTCCAATCATAAGTTATTGCTAAACACAGCGCCCCCACCTGAGGTCGGCGCCCTCTCCACAGATCAATGCACAGTGCGGCCGCACCAGTCTCACTGCCCTAAAGCCGACCCTGGGCGACAGGCACAGGGAGCAAGGCCTCCAGAAGGTCACAGTACATAGAATATGCCCTACCTGCACCGGGGGGGGAAGGCACCCAGTTGTCTCCACCGTGACCCACTCCATTGTCAGGAACACTTCAAGGCAGCCACCGATCCAAGAGCAGGTCTGAACTGCCAGACGGGTCCATGCATCAGGCCTAAAGTCTTCGAAGACTCCCTTCGCTAGGCAAGGGCCCTCCAGTGGCCCCCTGCTCCAGGCCTCTGACGGTCAGAGCATGTAGGTCCCGGTCTCAGCCAGGGGCCCTGTCCGCCAGTCCCTCAGATGCCGGAGGACAGCAGCAGCGTGGCTGCCATCTTGTCCTCAGTACAGCTGCCAGTAAGCTCCAAAGCATGGACTAGGGCACCCCACGCTACCCCAGAAGGGTTGAGGAGGATGGAAGGGGTTCCCTCTGTGCTCGGGGTCCAACCGGAAGTGTTTGTTCCATTACTGTCAGGCAGGATGGAGATAGAATTTGGGCAAATGAAGCCTTGTTAAAGCTCGAAAGCCATCTTGGCCGCCTCGAGAACCTGAGGAATTTATCATATTTGTGGCAAACCTACCTATTTTAACCTACCCTGTAATAGGATGGTGTATTGGTCAATTTGGACAAATAATGTTAGATGTGCTTGGTACTACGATTCCGTCTATTAGTGCCGTTTTAAATGATGTGAAGATTAGAAGATTGTCAAAGCTGGTTTATTGCTTTGTTTCAAACACTGCTAAAAGCATTAACTTAAATAAATGAGGAATTAACCACTATGTGTGCTGTGAGTATGCAAGATCATATACCATTAGAGGTACAACAGTACTGCACCTTCATTCCTGATAACACTAAGCATCTTAAATACTTATATAATAAATGTTATTAACATTTCTTAGGAAGCAAAAGCTCTTGAGGAATAGGGTTTGTTTGAATCAGTTGGTTACAGTTTTAGTGAGACTGGAAATGGATTTGGAAAGGTTGGAGAAAGATCTGACAGTCTAGGAGGGAGTAGTTTGCATTCTGTTCTGTCTCCTATATTTATTGAGCTAATTTGTTTAATCGGATTCGTTCTTGTGCTTAAATAGTTTGAAGTAATCCTTTAAAATTTGCTAAGCTGTGGTTGCAAGAAAATGGCGTTTACAACTTTGACGAATCATAGAAAGTGTGAGATTTGTGAACCAGAAGCACAAGCTTGTGATGACATTAAGATGTTGGAATAATCTAGGTGCAAAACCTAGAAAGTGATGCAGGGTTTATTATGAAATGGAGAGTGAGATATTGGTGATGATTGTAATCATCATAGGGGGGAGTTTGGAAGTTATTTTCTGAATTGAATTTTATGTGTTTATTATTATGAGTAATTTTCAATTAAAACAAACATTATTTGATGTACGGAACTATATTTTCCTGACTTATGCTAACTAGGTAATTGTAATTGTAAGAAACATTTCTATAGCGTGACTGCCACCCAATGAGTATCCTGGCACTGTGATTACCACTAAGGGACACTGTGTGTAACTGAAAGTCTGGTCAGAGGGACTAAAGAATTAGTTGCTCGGAAAGAGTCTAGTTTTCAGTTCCTTTCTAAACCTCAGCAAGGTATTAAATTGTCTGATCTCGATAGGCAATGAGTTCCAGAGTCTGGACGCTACAAGACTGAACAATCTGCCTCCTAATCAAGCCTTGTTAAAATGTGGGATGCATAGCAAATTAGTTGAGGAAGAACGAAGGTTTCTTGCTGGGGAATACCAGAGGAATTTCCTCTGTAACGGCTTAGGCCCCATTTTATGAGCTGCTCTGTAAACAATACAGAGTGCCTTAAACTGGACTCTCTGTGCCATAGGTAACCAGTGGAGATCCTTTAAGGCAAGTGAAGCAGAAGCTCTGCGTTGTCTATTTAATGCAAGCTTAGCTGCGATTACTTGAATCCTTTGCAGCTTTTTTAACAGGGAGCCAGGAGCACCCAGTAGTAGTGCATTGCAGTAGTCTAGTCTGCTCATAATAATACTCCTTAGCTTGACTTGACTCCTTTTTGAAATAACATGACTGCTGTTTCATAAGATTCATTGTGTTTGCATTTCTCATTGATATCTCATGCAGTTTGTTTTGTAATGACATATCACTCTCGAAGAACTCCAAAGGAAGCCTTCAGATGCAATGATTTCCCGTTCGCACACTCCATTGCTCAAATTCATGAATCTTTTAAGTGCTCATGTAACTACTTTTGCTCTGACACCTCAGATGACATTAGGTCAGAAGGAGCAAATTATTGTTCATATAGTGGGATAGTGGGTTTATAAGATGCTTTGTAACGCTTAAATGCGCTCTGTTGTTATATCGATACTTTTGCTCACACCATTCTGACAGTGCATTTTCTAATACTCTCTATGGCAAAAATTGGTATAAAACCCCTCATGTTGGGAGTGAGACTGATCTTTTTCAGTCTTCCCTATGGATACTGCTTATTTCTCTATTGATTTGTTGCACATTTTGGACTAAGGGCCTTTTTACGAGTGCAGGGGTGTGGTGTTCCAGCCACCCCGCACCTGCGATCCGACCACCAGATTACAACTGGGGTGTTCGGACACCATGGCACGGCTGCAACCGCCAGGGAACCGTGTTCCCTGGCAGTGGCGCGGCGGTCAGGGGTTTACGATATGCTGGTGGTGCCGCTGCTGCACTAACATGCATATTACAAGTTTCAGGAGCGCCAGCGGTGTCATGGATGTCTTTATTTCATGAAAAGATTGGCAGTCCTGAAACTAAGGGGCCCTACAGGGCATCCTGTTGCCACTATGCATGAGTGTGCATGCAGGGGGCATATGTTGTGCCCCCCCTATGTGCATGCACCCCAGTTCTTGCATGGTATGGATTGGACAGTCTATGCCATCAAGGAACTGTTTTTGGTGCTCCCATTGTGGTGCACATTTTCAGGCACTACCGTGTGGCTGCCAAATAAGGCCCGCCAGACACGGGGAAACTTGCAATCTTGCGGGCAGGCTCTCGCGACTTTGGCGGTGCGTGAGTGTGGCGGTGGCGTACCACCCTCTCTCGCACTGCCAAAAGTCGATATTAGGCCCTTAGTCTATTTTTCAGATTTGGCACTACATCTATTCACACTCTGAAAGACTTCCTGGAAATTGAATTCTATGTCCCTTGACTTATTTATTGAGACTGCTATATTTTTACCTTTCATTATTGCAATTTAATATCTTAATAAAGCTTTATGGCTTTTCCGAATGTACTTATCATCCTTTTTTAGTCTCTTATTACTTATTCATTGTGTTTTGAAATGCTGTTTTGAATCTTCTCTTTAGGGACACATTCTCTCATTTATTCCAGAGGTCAACACCACTCCAGACCCCAAAATGGGCCTTTCAATCATGCAGATTATCTTGGAAATAGCACCCACAATCCCTTCAGTAAAGTTTGATACAAAGCTTCATCATAATGTTGGTGGGTGTGAGGTGAGTGTGCCTTTCCTGTGGGATCTGATCTTATGTTTAGTGACCGGATGACATTTGCTCCGGGGATGGGACTTGTAAGAGAGAATTGAAAGCACTCCAGAGACAATACTTGGTGCACAATATTATTTGCACTAAATAGGCACAGTGAGCTACGAACTACTAATAAACACATACTTCTTCCCTACAGATAGTAAAGAAGGGTCACTGTGGGAAAACACACAACAACTTAACGTGTAAGTGTTCTTTCCTACTCTGGAGAACACTCTTGCTCAGTACGTTGGACCTAATGGTGCACAGATATGATCCTGGGTGCAAATAGTGGTGTCCAAGGCATTGAGTGGCATTGTACTTCTTACGGATGCTGCATTGGCAATCAGGCAGCAAGGAAAGGCAGCAAATCGGCTGCTGAGCAGCCAGGTGCCCTGCTCTATTGGGGTGGCTACATTGACAAATTGTATTACCCTGGTGGTAGTGAGACTACTCTGGCAAACTGGGCTGCATTGTACCGGGTGAGCGCAGTGGGTTTGTGCCTGTGGTAGGCTCTCCGTGGCCCTGTGAATGCCGCCTCTCTCTGCCTTGCCTGCCTCCGTACAGCGCGAGATGGCTACATTCCTATTCTCCACCCAATCGATGCATCTACAGCAGGCAGGATCACTGGTTCCACATCTGTCGTCACTGAGGTGAGGGTGCTTTGGATCGCTTTTCTGTGCCAGAAATACAGCCGCTGCCTTTGTAGGAAACAGGCAGGGGTCACTGCATGACATCGCACACAGTTTTCGCGTGCCACGGATGTGGCGCATGGCGCGTTTGGCCAGGACCAGGCAGCATTCTGCCACAGGTGGAACTACGCGGAATATCACTAGTTTTTAGATAACAACGCTGAATTCGGCGGAGTAGAACTGCGTGAGTTCCGCCCACATCTAATAGTCATTTCCATGAAGGCTCTCAATATTAGGATCAATGCAAAATAAGAGGCATAATCAAAATTAGACTAAGTCTCAAATGTGCATGAAAATCAATAGGAAATTAGGAAGAATCCCTAGTTGAGAGCAAAAAGATCTCATCACCTTCAAATTCAAGGGTTTATGTAGCCATTTTCTCCATAAGAAAGCATTGAAACTGCAAAATCAGCATGGTGTGAGCAAATAATTACATTTTCAACAAATCATATTACAATATTATAATTTGTCAAATAACCTCATCACCTCAGCACTAACCTGCCTCATGAATATTGATCCAGCCCTAGTTCTGACCTAATGTCATCCAGATGCATCAGAGCAATCTAGTTACATAAACAACAGCGAACCAGTGTAAATGAGTGCAATACTGCGTGAAAGCAGAAGGTCCTTGAAAATGTTACAGAAAGCTTTCTCTAGCAGGCACTCTCTAGAACAGTGTTATTCACAAATCCACATCCTGCTGCAAGAGGTCCATCTAGGTTCGCTTTGATCTGCTGAAGGTGGGTTGTGGGTGTGGGATTATCTGATGCTTGGCGACTTTGATAACTAGCACACTGAGGGATGACTTGGACTAGTGCCCTGATTTAGAGTTCAGTGAAAGGGTTACTCTGTCGCAACTATGACAGATATTCCGTCCGCCATATTACAAGTGCATTGAATGCAATGGCACTTGTAATATGGCGAATAGGATCTCCGTCATACTTGTGATGGCAAAACCCATCCACCGAAATCTAAATCAGGTGCCAGGTCTCCATGAGCACCAGGGACCTCTTTATGAGGATGCCTCCTGGCAGAGTACTTCTTAATTAAGCATCTATCAAAACTACTCTTTAGCAGCTGACACAGAGATGTTTCCTTTCAGGACCTGGCTCACTTTGGCAGAATTGTAATAGATTGCCCTCTGGGTTGAAAATTTCTTTTAACAGGCCAACTTGGGTGCTTTCCTCTCTGTCTCTTTCAAGAAGTATGCCTGCCATTGTAGGTGGGCAATAGGCCATCCAAGTTAATACACTGAATAGCTAGTGAGCCAAACGTAGCAGAGTTAGCTCACAATGTAATTCAAGGTCTCCTCAAAGCCACCAGCAAACCATTGCTGGTATCTTCAGTTGTTGGTTAACTCCTCTGATATCCCAGAGCAACATGATGTGAAAATTTGCTTGGCTTACATAGGTGTGAATATTCCTAGGACTACATAGGATTGGTGCATTGGAGGCCCACTGGGTCCTTTGGGACCCATTGATACACCAGCAGTTGCTGGCCAGCTGAGTGTCTTTAGTAGTGGTTGCAGTGATTCTGTTTGGTAACTGATCTATGCCTGGGATCACAGAATGTCAGTATGTAGGGTCTGAGTCACCATACCACATCAGTACCTATGGGCCTGAATCCTGACTAGCTCATAGTGCTTTACCTGCTCATCTAGCCTTCCCAGAGTAGCAGGTAAATTAGCACCCCAGAACACAACACTCTATTCCCCTCAGGGAACCGCAGTAACGGTAACCTTTCGTTCTTTCACTCACGCATGAGCATAATAGATGAAAATATGCCATGTGAACATTTTACAATATTTATTGAAACTTTTGTGCTCTATTATGAAGCAACTGTGTTGAAACTAGAAAACGTGGGAAGTTTAGTAGTGTAATCAACATCAAACCGTACACAATGAAAAGCCCTATCGTGGTTATTGGTATATCTGCCTTAGTCTAGTCTCACTACGTCAGCGCAATGATATATCAATGATCTCTAATGTGTTATCAGGCCCCATACCTGGCATTTGACGTTAGCTGGTCTGCATCTCGGGTGGCGCTGAGCTGGTGCTCTCCTCCTGGGACCTTTCCTCTGCTACAAATTTCACCTCTTTATTTTCAAATCGACAAGTCTCGACTTATAAGAAATGCCATGTTCAAAAACAGCTGCTGGGGCTCTCTATTATGTCTAGGTGTTAGTGCCCGACTGCAGAGAAAAACAGGGCACAATGCTGTTTGACTTAGTACAAAATGTTCAAACTGAATCTTAGCAGAGGAGCTAAATACCAAAACATGTGCAGCCTATTTCGAGAATAATAGTGTGGCACAGAACAAAACGTGTTACTTCATAATGTTTACAAAGCAAAAGCAGCCTGCAACATGTGCAGTTAGGCTAACGTACCACAGTGGGCCCTGTTGGACTCACAACATAGTTAACTTCCTTGCAAAGCCCTGCCTTCTCCACTGTTGCTTCAGCTAATCAAGATCTCCCTCTCCTGCTTTCTTTTTCTACATCTACTGTCCAGGCTGGTAATAAAACCCTGTACAGACATCTGGCTTCAATTATTTCAGAGTGCCCACAGATTTGTGTTCCATCTCAGGAACTTGATGACCTGCAATCTCTTCTCCCTCAGCGAGCAGATCCACTTTCCTTCCAGCTGATGGGCCTGATGCCATGTAACATAAATCCGTGCCCTCATTTTCCATATGGCATTCTGTATTCCCAAATTGTTCATAAATTTGTGATCCTGGCCCCAACTTAATAGGCGCATCAGTTTAATTGTTGTTTGGCCAAGAACAGTGATAGCAGTGCAGTAATTGGTCATAGAGGACCTCCCATTACTCAGTAATACAGTAGCAATAACAGTGGTGCTGGAACAATGTTCAGATGGGGGTGCCACCCTAAAAGTTACTTCACAGAACTCATAGGGATTCTGAAAAATCAAAGCATCACACAAAGAATAAGTGTGACAAATGAGCCATGCCCATTCTGCGGGAGAATGGCAAGGGTGCAGTTGGAGCTGGTGTTGCATTTAGGAGCACACCGGCACAAATACATTACTAATGCATGGTGTGGTAGCACATTATTATTTACAGACAGCACATTTTCCAATTAAATGACCATTACATTTGGATAGACATAAACGTTTACTGATAAAACCGAATAGTGCACACACAACACAATTTGTGGAAATTGGGTTTCAGCAATATTTGTCATTTGTGCTTCACCAAGTAAATTGTCTTGATTTGTTTTCATCCTTTCAAAATCTGTGTTTCCACCACACCTCTGAATTAGGAAAAAATGCTTCACTTGTGCTTTTCTAGCTGTTATGTATTTTCAAATGCTTGTACAGTTTATTTATAGGTATTTACAATTTGTGTGTTAGAAGAAAACTGCATCCTACAGCCTTTCCTTTCACGCCAGCAAGATTGTCAAGTAGTTTGCTTTACAAATTCCTCACACTTTGCAGTAAGAGGAAGAAAAGTCATCACGACTCTCCATGTTAAAGGAATAAGCAGGAATTTGTCATAAGAGTACAATAACATTTGACCTTTGTCTTTTAACACACAGCAAATGCAAACCTGCCAACTCACATGGTGCCACTGTGTGTCACATGAGATCGACTCCATTCACACTGTGGCCCGGTTGCTGAAATCACAAGGTGACAGTAAAGAAGATCTGGAAACCACTGCACAAGGTAGCTTTCCAGCTTGTCTTTGTCGGCAGCAAGCAGTCAGTGTCCATTAAGGAAGGTAAAAACATCTTAGCACATCGGCGACAGCCTCTGCGTCCCTATTGTTGTTTTTGGGGAGTCTGTTTGTGGTGTGCTTGGAGAAGGTCAAAGTGCCTCTTAGGCAGCTCTTGGCACAAGACCCCACACCCTCCAATGCCCCCCTCCCTCACACAGTGAAATATATTTACAAGTTGGTCGGTCTGCAAATGTGATAAGATAAAAAAAAATTAAAGTCATACCTAATGGTCATTCACTTTTGGAACTCCAGCATGGTCATTTGGGGGTGCTGTGGCTCACCCTGTACCACTACTACCAGCACTTATCGATAATGGGGTGCCCAGGTCCTAAGTCCCTCGCATATCTGAGTAGCTGTCTTTGATATGGATAGAGTGTTGAAAGCCCACTGCATGTCCCAGCCTTGCACTAAGTTCCAAGCTGTTCAAATCAGGCTGGATCATTAAAATAACACTGATCCAATCACTGGACTCAAATTCCTTAGCTACTGCCAATCACAGCTCTAGATTAAGGGTACTATTGTTTCTCAAGAAGGATTCATCAAGCCCACCACAGGCATTTTGAATTTTTGGAAAGATGAAACCACAACCTGTTGAACATCTGCTTTTTCAGGAAATTAGTGATCCGTCTATATAGTCGTATTTCGTTGGAAAAACCTCCAGTCATCATGTTAGACTTTCTTAGTTTCACAAGATTTTAAAGGTTTTTTTTTAGTTGTATATAGCGTGCACTCGACCTGAATGTATAAGAGTGCTTTACATGGAACCAGTTGTGTTAAAGACGAACATATCAATTTTGTTAGGCATGAGGCGATTGAGTGATATGCCAAGAATCACAGGATGTTGAGCGTCCCTGCCGAGACTCAAACCCAGTTCCCTAGCTTTGATAGTTGACAACTCTAGGTGTTAGGTTCTTTCGACCCCTGAAGTATCTAAAAATATACTGAGGTTTGTCTGCTTATGAAGCCTGTTTCATAATTTTGGAATGATCCTGTCTATGTTAAGTGTCTCATCATGGTCATCACTGGTCACAAGGACAACTTTTATTTGTTGACTACTAATATCCCTTCCTACTGTCTAATTTTCAAGCCCTTCAATAAATAAATGAGCAGTCTTTCACGTCTTAAGTCACAAACGGAGCAGATACAAAGTGACATTTATTCACCATCAACCACCCTCTGGAGCCAGAAAGGATTCGATGATCAGACATCATGAGGCACGGCAACCGATTACTGGAGCATCATTCGAAAATCACCTTAAGACGTAATTTTGTGGCAGTGTACTATTGTCGTAGTTGCATTTATATAGCTCTTGCTACCCCTGACAAGGAACTATGTTACAGGAAGTACTTTGCCACTCTGAGGAGCACTCACAATACTGGCAGCACCCTAGCAAAATGCGCAGCACCCGATGATAATAACAGTGGCATGTCCCTCGCTAATTCGGAGGAGCGTTGCCCCACTGCTCTGCAGCAGTCAAAGAAAGAAAAAAATAAAATGATAAAAACATAATGTTATTATCATTTTATTTTGTCTTCTTGCTGCGGCAGCTTGCGGGAGGTGGTGGGGCAGGGCTGCAGAGCAGGGAAGGAGTGGTAGAACACTCATGAGTGCGCAATGACTTTTTGGCCGGCACTCTCCGGCCTCCCAACACGGTCATATGCACTTTCCCTGTTCTCCAAGCAGGCTGCATTACAGCCTGCATGATGCACATGCCCACCCTTCCAGCCCCTGGCATGGCGCTCAGACCAATCACAACGCTGCATTGTAGCATTGTGATTGGTCAGGGGAGCCTGGCCTGTGCTTCCTGTTCCTGGAGTCAGATGCAGGAGAGCAGGAGCAGAGATGCGGGACTCTGGGGCAAGGTAAGTGTTCATTTAGTTTACTTATTTTTTACTTTGCGACCCGCACCACCCCTCCCTGTGCTCACCCTGCCACCCGGGGGCTTTACCAGCCGCCACTGACAGTGGGGGCTCCTCCGCTAAGGCGAAAGAGTGTTGCCCCACTGCTCTGCAGCAGTAAAATAAAATAAAAATAACATTAACATACCGTAATGTTATTATCATTTTATTATGACCTCTTGCTGCGGCAGCTTGTGGGAGGCGCCGGGCGGGACTGCAGGGGAGGAGTGGTAGAACACTGCTTAGTGCCCAATGACTGTTTGGCCGGACCTCTTGGGCCACCCAAAACAGTCATGCGCACTTTCCCTGTTCTCCATGCATGCTGCATTACAGTATGTGTGGAGAACATGCCCACCCCTTCAGCCCCTGGCTGAGTGCTGTGTCACGTCGCTCAGACCAATTACAGGGCTGCATTGCAGTGTTGTGATTGGTCAGGGGAGCCTGGCCTGGGCTTCCTGTTCCTGGAGTCGGATGTAGGAGAGCAGGAGCAGAGAAGCGGGATCTGGTGGCAAAGTATGTGTTAATGTATTTAGTTATTTATTTATTTATTTTTACTTTGCAACCAGCACTAATTCCCTGCCAGTCCCCCGGCCCTGAGCCCAACCTGCCACCCACGAGCTGTGCAGGCCGCCACTGATTAATAACAGAACTTTGCTGCACCCTGATATTGTTGACATCGCAATAGAACATTTGAGCATCAGTCATGTACATCAGAGCATCATTCATGGGAGCAGTGGCAGCAGTTCGGGTGAAATGGTGTTTGCTGGCTCAGCAAATCTGATGGAATGTTCACTGGCACAGGAGCAGAGATGAGTGTTTTATCTTTTTACACTACATTTCTGAGCCGCATTTTTCTACCGAGGCACATTGTTTTGGATATCACTATTTCTCCTCTGGTACAAAGATGTATTTTCATTGCATTTAGTGCTCCTAGAGAACACAGTTTCTTGATGGCCACGAACATGTATTTGCTGGGACAAAGGGACAAGCCCCTGAGTGATGCATCAGGTCTTAAAGTAAAAGACTATTTCACATGATCTGTTTCAAACTTGAAAAAAACACAACATGTTATCTTAGGCAATATATGTGTCATAAAATGTAATGGACATGCATCATTTAAACTCTAGTGAGACTGCTGACTAAACTCTTGTTGTAAATTGTTAGATTACTCCCCGCAGTTGGTATGTGGCTTTTGGGTTGTTTCTAAACTCCTAAAATATCGATGAAAGTCTTCAGCACTTGTGGTGCTGTTTTCACTAAAAGGATTTACTTCTATTAGACACACAGAATAATTGAAATTAATGAAGGAGTAAGCGGCCAGAGTTGTAATGCCCTGAAACAATGATGTTGAAGTTGTTGTCCCTTATAAATGTAAATGTGAGAATAGAAAAAAACTCATGTCATTTGTTAGAAAAAGTGGGCAAGGTTCTGGCCGATTAGAACTGCCAAGGGCCTATTCAGTCTTGCAGGAGCCCATATAGCATGCTAGGCAAAGAGGTTGCAGGGGCTACTGGCTTATTCGTACTATTTTTATTCAGAGTCACTATCCGTGCACTCATTCTGTGCTTCTGGCAGCTTGCCTCCCTCAACCACTCCCTTAACTTACGTGCGCTATTCTGTGCACTTCTTGGCACCTTCCAGTTTAGTCCTTCCTGTAGGAAGTGGCCTTTATTTGAACTCCCCTGATGTCCATGGGCTAATCCTGCCCCAATACCCAGGCCCTTATGATAATTACTATCTATACTCAGAATAGTAGCTACAAGCAGTAATCAAAAGCGCTGTAACTACTGGATAGTGTGCAGGGCGACCATTCCAGCACCGACCATGTGCTTATAGCAGGGAATTTCAACCTCTCATTTGAGCCGAACAACCTGGCCTGCGGACTGTGTAGAAACAAAAACTCTATTTGGGACATCGCGGACCTTGACTGCCCCACTAGAAGACGCCTTTCCAGAGTGGTGCTCCAGGTGTGGATCTTACCTTATCGCATGGAATCCGGGTAGGCACTTGGCGATCACCTTCCGACAAACTGCTTGCTATGGCAATTAGATGAGGCCCATACACTACTACAATCAACTACATTTTCTTGGACGTAAGGCATTGGAGTAAGCTAGATGACATGATGGTAGTGGAGCGGGAGGAGAGTGGGTCTCGTCCTACCCGTCTTCTCCATTAGACTGTTGCCAGGCCTGCTTGGAGATAGCTCTCATCCTATTAGAAACTACAGACAAGTGCATTATTCCTGTTCCCTTGGACAAAAGCCTTTCAACACCTCAGAAAAGTAATTCGCCCTGCCTTGACACGTACCTCAGTATCTTAGAAAGTAGTTTACTCAAACTTTAATCTCACCTTTAGCCGCCCCCTAGAAAGAAGTCTTCCCCCTAGACAGAGGCCACATTCTCTCTTTATACAGAAATGTCACCGCCATATTTAGAATCCTAAGCCCTGATACAGAAGCCTCACCCCATTGAATAGAAGTCTCATCCGTACTAGACAGAAAACCCTAGCTCCTTAGAGTGAAGGCCCACTTCCTTGGATGGAAAACTCCCTCCCAGCACACCCCTCTCCTGCGTCCCTAGACACAGCAATCCCTCCCAGAAAGAACATCTCGCTTCGGGCTGCAGTGCGCAGTTTCCATTCCACTGGCTTCAGAGTCATAAACACGACCCTGCTGCTTATAAAGAAGGGTCGCCATCTTCCAAGGCCAGGATCAAGCCTGAAGCACAGCCAGCGGTCCCCCTGGATCTACAGGGATCTCGTTTATGGATCTGGACTGCAGCCTGGGGACAGGTGTTGCAGATTTCACTGGTTTCCGAAGGAGTCCCAGGCCGAGCACATCTGGACGCCTCACTAACTTGGCTCCCAAGCCAAGGCCTTAATTGGTTTCATTTGCCAAGCAATCCATCGTGGGGGCTCTGTCTGCAGAGGATGAGGGGGAGGAGGAAGGTGAGGGAGCCATCATCTGTGATGCATTGCTGCTCCAAGCCTGTGTGCCAGAAGTCCTCATTACATCCTTCTGCAGATGGGTGGGAGATAGCATAGAGGTGGTTCAGTTAGTAGATTCCTTATGCAGCAGCTGCACAACCTGTTCGAACACCAGGGTCGCAGAATACAATTTTGAGAACGTTTAACATCCTTCTGAGTGAGGTTAATTAACATTTAATTGCAACATGCAAGCTGGAAAGCTATAAAAGCATTTTACCAGAGCTCTGTGCACATTGCTTACATTTACACAGCTCACAGGAGAGGCATATAATGCTGACAATACTCACTTACTTCACCACCTGCTCCCTAAGCAGGGCCCAAATTACATCATAAGTCTCCATTGACCAACGGGACAGATGTACATTTGAACAGGCACATTCTCGTGCTCTCATGTTAAACCATCCTGAATGTTTTGTGGTGACTTGGGGGATATATGTCTTCCTGGTAGTTTTGCAGCTGTGCTTGAGATGTGTGTATCCTTGTGCCAGCTCCCCCTGCAACACTTCTCCTGTCCAGCTTGCTGGTAGTCCACTACCCTCTACTCCCTCTCTACCTGCTGCCCTCTGTCTGTTCCTTCTCTGCTCGTTTCTTGCTCAATTTTGCCTTTTCTTTTTTTTCTGCACTTTGTTTGGCCTTTTTTCAGTTTGTTTTTCTTCTCTCTGTTTTGCCTTTCCTGCTTGTGTTTCTGCCCCCTGTTTTG
The DNA here is from genome assembly GCF_964204655.1 of Triturus cristatus. Taxonomy (NCBI): domain Eukaryota; kingdom Metazoa; phylum Chordata; class Amphibia; order Caudata; family Salamandridae; genus Triturus; species Triturus cristatus. The sequence continues at coordinate 794,500,867 of NC_140583.1, read as the reverse complement.
CCTTTTCTGCCTTCTGTTTTTCCCTCTTCTGCTCTGTTTTGCAATTTCTGCTCATTTTTCTGCCCTTTGTTTTGCCTTTCTGCTCTCTGTTTTGCATTTACTGCCCTTTGTTTTGCCCTTTTCTGCTCGTTTTTCTGTCCTCTGTTTTGCCTTTCCTGCTCGTTTTTCTTCCCTCAGTTTTGCCTTTTCTGATTATTTTTCTGCCCTCTGTTTGACCTTTTTCTGCTCATTATATGCCCTCTGTAATGCTTTCCTGCTCTCTCATTTTTCTGCCCTCTGTTTTGCCTTTCTGCTCGTTTCTTCCCTCTTTCTGCTGTATCCTCAAGACCTTGCTTTTCGAGAGAGACCTCGCACCCCAGCACCCAATTACCCCCAGGGGTGACAGTACTTAGCTCTACAAATGATGATTGAGTGTGTGTGCATGAACAAAAGCCTCTGATACAGCCACAATGGTTGTGGCTCAAAACCGGAGCAGAAGTCATGTATGTTCATAGTTGAGTATGAAAAAATATTAAGCCCTCTGCGCTTCTAGGCGCTTGGATAAAGTGGTTCAATGTGCAGGATCAGGTAATTACTCTTAGACCCTCATTACTAGTAATAAATTTGGGTCCTGGAGAGAAAGATGAAAAATTTAGCAGTACATTTTTGGATCCTCTCTGCAATTAGCGTATTTTTTAAGGAGACCCACATTCTTCACTGGGCAGACATTAGGGGCAGGTTACGTCAATGGAGATGCATGGCAGGCTCGAGGAAGATGTGCCTGTTTTTGTGTTGAGACGATGATGACTAAGTTCACTTGAAAGTCTAGTACAAGATGGCTGCCTAGTGGGATAGTCTTTTGTCCCTTTTGTGTATTGAGGTATGATAGTTAATTATAATTGAGTTGCAGTTCTGATCAGTTGCTTATTTTGCGGTCAGAATTTGAGGCATTACGTTTGTGTTATTCCACTGATACCTGAACTAAACGACCTTCAGAATTTTTTTCAGGTTATTTCAGTTGTCAGGTGTGCTTGTCAGTTGGTTAGGAATATGGCCATTGGAGTAGAGTGGCAATGTGAGCGCTGATAGTGTTTGGCAGTGGCTTTAAATGGTTACGGTCTTACTGGAAGGCCCTGATGTCATGTGAGCTGGTAAATTCAGCTCCCTGCGCAAATCACATTTTGCAGCTATCTGGAATCTGAGATTTTCTGATGCTGACACATCCCTGTAGTTTTCCAAAGGGAAATTTCAGCACCTCGAATTGCTCAAATCTCTCATGAGAAACCACGCAGTAATATCCAATACATTCAGAAACTGTAGTTTGGCGTGAAAAAGATTACATTCTGCAAGTAATAACTAATTTTCCGAGGGAAAACCTAGGGGTCTTTTTACAAGAATTGCAGCTAACCCATTTTTGCGGTAGTTAGCGGCAATTTTTTTAACCTGGCCTATCCCCGATACTATCAGCCTGTTACAGATTTATTTACAATACGTCACTACATGGCGATAGTATCAGCTAGTCGCGGTGAAACAAAATTTGATATTCGCAAGAAAAAGTGACAAAAGGCCAATTAGCAGCAACAAAATTCACGTTAGTCAGCCCAACATCACTTTTCTGCCTCTAGAGGCAAAAATAGCCTATAAATACATCCCTAAGGAAAAACAGAAAATAAATACAATGGAACTCTGAATGGATCAGCCCGGGCCTGCCAGCACAGGTCAACAGCCCCGCTAAACCCCCCAACAGCCAAGATGACCAGACAGAGTCCTAGGGCAAGAAGAAATGCTGAATCAGGGACTCATTAATGAAAAGAGGCGCATCGTTGCCTGGAAGTGCGGACAGTCTCTGGGCCCCGGAGGCCTCACTGGGCTTGCGTCTGAGACCCAGAGTGGGAGGCAGCGGTGGTGGGAAGTTGCTCGGCCTGACGGTGGAGGCTGGCCGCATCGGGCCCAACCCTGTGAGCTATGGCAGTAGAAATTGAGGTATCTACAATAGCCTTAACCTGGTGCCAAAGTCTGGCAGGTCATATGGGAACACATTCTTGACCTGTGTGATAAGACCACATGGCACCCCTTGGAGCTGTGATAGGTAGACGAGCGCCTGAGCACTGACGTAGAGCGGTCTGTATTGCATGACACGTGCCACCACTAAACCGGGGTGCACAGAGAAGATTGCCAATGGGGGCCCGCGCCTCTCTGCATCACTGGCCAGATAATGTGGTGCTTCCCAAGTGCTGTGTAGGCTGAGGCTCCTCAGCTGCGCCGAACTTGTATGGTGGGAGTACTACAACTTTATGCCTAAGGGGCCCTGTTGCATCACCTGCATCGGGAGGTTCCCCAGTGGACTTTGCAGTGACTGCTGTACCCAGGCTTGTGAAATCTTATCTGGCTGAGGCTCCTGCTAAGTCACTGATTTGGAGAGACCGGGTGTTGATGTCCAGGTGAGGAGAAGGTGGGACGGGGAGCGGAGGAGGCCTAGGCGTCGTGTCGGGCCCGGCCTAGCACCTGTGGGTGGCACACACTGTGCCCTGAGCTATCCCTGCACTGAGGAAGACCCACATTCCAAGGGACACCGCACAAGACTGGTTGAGGACTCCACCCAATGGCTCAAGTCACTGATATTGGGCATTGGTGGCAGCGGGTGCGGAGCCGGTTCGGGCCCAGCCCTTGTGTATGTAGCTTGATCCACCATTCTGCGTTGGGGAACTGGGGAAAATGGAATCTGGCCGCCACTGTTAGATCGGAAGAGTAAATGCTGCCTTTCCTCGCCCTCTGTTAGTTTACTTTTGGGTGTATGGCGGACTATCCCTTAGTGGACTTGCTCCTCCCACGTTGCAGCCCCATCTGGTAGCTTATACTGCTGTCCCCATCTGCTGCTGCTGGTTCCTCTGACCTGTCCGAGGCCCTCCTCCTGCCTGCACCTCATTCCTGGTAGTCCAGTGTTAGAGCGTCACTGCTCTGCTGCTTGACTGCCCTCCAGTCCCTTGTTTCTCCTGTTCCTGTCCCTCTTTCTGCTCTTCTCCGTTGATTTTCTTCCTTTGGCTTTGTTATTTATTTGTATTTGCTTTGTTTGGCTTTGTTTTATCTGTGCTTTTTTCAGTTCCTTTTTCCCTGTCCTCTCCCTCATTGCCATTTCAATCCCCTGCAGCCCTGCCCCCTCCAGTGTCCTTTCCTGCGTTTCCCACCTCCGAGCTAGCCAGCCCCCCGCAGCCCTATTTAATGGTGGGTGCTGTACAGCCATGTGCAGTGGGCATGCCACTGGTGCGCCAAAGGCACCCCAAAGGCAAGCCCGCCTGCCCGCTCATGGACCGTGCCCAGTGCCAGGGACCCTGCCTCTCGGACACTGCACCGCTACAACACCAGCACCCTCCTCGCCCTCACCCTGGACATTATGCCACCTGCCATTTAGCGTCACCGAAGAATAACCTTGCACCCTTCGCCTGCTGAAACTGCAACTGCGCCTTCTGCCACATGAACACACCAGCGCCTCTTGCAGACCAACAGCGGACCAGACTAGCTCAACTGCATCCTCCTCAAAGTGCGGTCCCTCCACAAATACACCACAGAAATCTGTGACCTCTTTGACGCCACCTCTCCTGACATCGCCTTCTTCACAGAAACCTGAACCAACCTCTACTCCGGACCGAACGTCGCCATCGCCAACCCCGGCGGCTACAAAATCACCCGCTACGACCACCCCAACCGCCCAGGAAGAGGCATTGCCATCGTCTACAAAAGTACACTCTGACTGACCACACACTCTATTGACCCAATGGCGACCATGGAACACCTCCACTTCCAGATCTGGACCAACCCCAACACCACCCTCCATGGCACCCTGGTCTACAGGCCCCCCTGGCCCATGACCCCCATTCACTGATGCCATTATAGACCTCATTGCACCCCAGGCTCTCCCATCCACTGACTACATCATACTCGGAGACCTCAACTTCCACCTGGGTGACCCCAGTGACCAGGACACCACCCCCCTCCTGGAGAACCTTGACAACATCAGACTCAAGCAGCTAGTCACTGCACCAACCCACATAGCTGGACACACGCTTGACCCCGTTTTCTCCACCATTAGGAACTTCAACTACAGCCACACTACCAAACTCTCCTGCACCAAGCATCATTGCATCCATCTCACCTTCACCATGACCCACCGTACACCACCGCCATCATCACCTCCCCGTCGCCTACAATCCTACAAACCTCTACGTGACGAAGGACCAGCATACCTGAACACTGCCTTACATTCCAAGTACCAGCCACACAACTCCGATCCTCCCAACTCATCCTTGCCTCCGTCCCAAGGATCCACAAGACAAGAACAGGAGGAAGGTCATCCTCCTACCTCTCTGCCAAGACCTGATACCCCCTGCCCCTGCACCTCAGGAAATCCATGTTGCGTACCCAATTCAGGAAGGACCTCAAGACCTGGCTCTTCAAATGATTCTCCACCCAGTCTGACTAGCATCCCCACTCCCCCAGTGCTCTTATACCCTAACAGGGGAGTAGTCATGCTATATAGGTCCCTGATTGATTTATTAATTTTACTCGGTAACTCCTGAATGAAGTTTCCTGGCTAGTATACACCCGACTGGAGGAGAGGGGATGGCTGGCCACACTTCACTGGACCGCATGTCATACATAGTGCCTGGGCATCTGGCGCAACGATGGGCCGCCTGCACACAGGGTTGGCAACAACAACTGATAGCTCCTCCGTGTCAATGGACCGAGCGGCTGGGGATCGTCTACCGCCGGGGCAGGTGGCAGCAGACACCATGGATGCCAAACTAGACTCTGTACTTGTGGCTGTTGAAAAAATAGGTACCTCCCACGTACAAACGTGCACTTCCCTTGAGGGCTGCATGCACAAATCACAGTCAACTTTGCCCTGGAGCACGCAGATCATTGCAAGCTGACTGGTAAGGTACATGACATTGAGCAAGAACTGGCTGAAGTCCACCCTATTACCCGGAATGCAGCATTGCAGGTACAGCAGCGAATGGCTCGTGTGAAGTCACTATAAAGAAGAGACGAGGATGCGGAGGGCCACTCCCGGCTGAACAATGTGCAGGTGGTGGATCTGCCCGAGGGAGCAAGAGGAGGTAAGGCAGTGGCATATATTAAGAAATGGTTGTGTGATCTACTGCCAGCAGTTTCACTCTCACCATTCTTTGTTTTGGAGCCGTCCCATCAAGTGCCAGCGAGCCGCCTGCTGCCAGGGACAAGTCCTAGTCCCTTTCTCTTTTGCCTCCGACAGGGATCGTCACACTGTACTGAGGAAGGTAAGCAAGCTGGGGGGGGGGGTGAAAGTGGACAATGCTGCAGTACTTTTCTTCCCTGCCTATGCCACGGGGGTGCAGAGGCATAGGGGATCATTTCTAGTGGTTAAGTGATGCCTCCGAGAGTTGGGCATCAAATACTCCCTCCTTTTCCCTGCAAGGCTGCAAGTGTTCTAAAATGGTATCACGCGATTGTTTGATGCCACTGAACAGGTCTGGACCTGGCTGGAATCTACTGGTCACCAGGAGATGCGGACAGGGAGTGAAGCTGTCATTAGCACAGCCAGTCGGAGTGTGAGGCGTTGGAGGAGCAGGCGTCCCCGCTACAACTACAAGCCACCCCCTATATGGAGCAGGTTATACAAGTGAGGCGGAATGCGCTGCATGCGGCGGCGACGATGCACATTTGCACTCAGAGACAAGATCCCGACACTTCCCCTGAACGCTTCCCCAGCGACAATGGCTCCACTGCGACGTGGCCATCCGGTGCGGAGTCCGGGCGGACCCCAGATGTGATTCCTCAGACGGCAGATAACCTAATTTAATGTTTACTGGTTGTGCATCGCTCCTTCTTCCACAGTTACAGACAGCTGTGGAGAGTCTCTCGTTTCCTGCAGTTCCTGGTCTCCAGCTTCCTGTTGCTGAGGTTCCGGTGTACAAAGGTCAGCGCTTAGAGGGGATCAGGGCAAGTTGTCAACCAAAGGGAACGGAGCAGTTGCTCAGGTGAGCGATGCATATCAGGGGTGGTGGTGGTGGTCTCCTTGATGCTCCAAACTGCAATGACCCGAGGTCCATGGCGTTGTTGCCCTTGCCAAGGATGAATTGTTAGAGTTCTTCTCTTATCCCTAGCTGCACGCTTGCAATGCTGTGATGTCACATGTTTGATGTTCCGGTTGTGCAATCTGCCACATCATGTTTATCAGGCCACGCAAAGCCACTTTACGTGACTTTTCATGGACTTGTAAATATGTGCCCCTTTCACGCATTAAACAATGTGAAAGGGGCATTCAATGGATGTTGCTGTGGTCATTCCCATGCCAAACCAATGGAATCTGAAGCATTACCAGGTTTACAAGAAACCGTAAACCTTCAGAATGCATCAGAATCTAATACCATCCCAAGGGTGACGTTTATGAGGCGCTATGAGGTTAAATGTTTTCATTTCTCCTTTTTCTCACTTTTTCTATGTGTGCAGCATTCTGCAGCACACAGAGAAAGGGGAAATACCATGGATTGAAAGATTTTGTGCAGGTAGGTGTACCGTCCTGCACAACATCAATCAACTCCGCAACACAGTCACCTTCGCACCAAGGCGCAAGGGTGCCTGCATTGGCACATGGCAGCCATTGTGCGTCAACGTAGGGGAAAAATGCAGGCAGTTTATTCATGAGCCCCTTTCGACAATTTAAAGCTGTCCGTCCGTTATTTTCTATTCGTACTTACAGCGTGAATTTTGCACCATGTTGCGCAGTATTTGCAAAGTGACTCATCTAGCCATGTGAATGCCTTGTGAAGAAGCCCTGTGGCACATTATACCTGCGTCAGCTATGATGTATGAAGGGTGGCATTCCAATGCGACAGAGCCTCGTAGGAGGGGTGCAGTGATATCTATCAGATTTTACTGCACAATTCTGGGACATCACTGCGCCAAAACCTTACGCCTGCCTCATGGCAGGCATAAGGGTGAAGCAATGTCGTAGGGATTGGCTGGCCCCATGCATTGCTAGAGTTGTGTCATGCTTGTGACACAACTGCAAGAATGCATGACTTTAGCGCTGACAGATACGTCAGGATCCAGACGTATCTGTCATTGACTGCGACATGGAGTACCGTACAGTAAATACGCCGCATCCATGGTGTGGCAAGGAGTGTGCAGTGAAAAGTGTCAAAACACTGTTTTGTTTCAGCGATGTAATACTTTTCATGAATAAGGCCCATGAATGTACCCTATCTTATTGATAGGCCACATTCCTGACATTTTGTTTTGGCGCAGGGCAGCTCAGAAATATTCCTTGAAACGCTGTCCAGCACCCAAACATCTTATATGTGGACCCAAGTGTTCGCACCAATGTTAAGACTAGCTAATTTTTGGTCTTAATAAACTACCTCTAACTGGACTTAGCAGCAGTTTTGGGGGGTTGTCGATGTACAGGAATTTCATTGTAAATAACTCAAGGTGTGGTTAGAAGCAGTTTCTTTTCACGGGAACATCTACCTTCCATCTCAATTTTGTTAAGTCCTGCTATCAGAAGTGGTGATCCTGAAAATTCCAGTTTACGCTGGAAAAGTGCCGCTATCTGCAGTTAGCGGCACTTTGTAAATAAGGCGATAAAAAAAGCGGTGTATTGGAAAAAAAATGACACTGCGGCGGCGTTAAATATGCCTCCTAGAGAGGGAGGTTGTTAGCTTAACTAGTAAATATCTCCCTTCATGGTATTGGTTTTTGCCAGATGCAGTAAATACCTCACCCCATTGAGTCCCACTTGGAGAAAGGCATCTGATACATAACAAAACGCAGATTCAGTGTGTAAGGAGAATAGGGGCAACAAAACATTCTCTTTGTGGTTCTACGTTCCTCGTCCACATCCCAGTCAATCCACATGAGGAGAGTCCACCTCCATGGCACAAGAAACAACAGGGCATATTTACAAGGAAAGTGGCGAAACGTGTCTTTAAGCTAAGAAGGCTAACAACACGCTCAGTCACTTTAGAAAAGCAGGTCTGCACCAAATTTACAAGAATATGGTGCAGCCCTGCCTTTCCCCCTTCACTGGTGCAAAACCTAGCAGTCTAGCTCCAAAGCAGGCACCCTGCGTAGAGGGAAGTGATTGTTTATGTGCAGGAAGATGTCCCTTCCTGTACATAAACAATCTGAAATGGAGATTTGAAACTTCAATGTATGCTGCTTAATGCAGCACACATAGAAGTTGCAAAACGTCATTTTTTAATGATTGTATATGTGCAGGAAGGAACACCTTCCTACACATAAACAAACAAAGGCGTTTTGCTGTTTCCATGTGTGCTGCACAATGCAACACACATGGAAACAGAAAAAGTGAGGAGAAATTAAACATTTTTCCTCATTTTGCCAGGGTAAGACCAGGCTTTTCCTGCCCCAGATTTATGCCACCCTTGTAAGTATGGGGCAGAGTCAAAATCAATGGGAGTTGCGGTGCAAAGCCCACAGCAACACCCATTGCCCTCCCCTTTCACGCTAAGTATAGCGTGAAAAGGAGCCTTATTTACAAGGCAGTGATAAGCCACGTTAAGTGGCTTAAAGTTGCCTTGTAAATAAGGTGAAGCCTGTATCGTCACCACAAAGTCTTTAAAAGTGACTTTGTGGTGGGGATAGGGGCTTGTAAATATGCCCCAACAGGCAAAGCTGATATGGAAGCCGACCCACCCAATTTCTTTGCTGTAAGACTGCTTAGCTTCCCAGCTGCCTACTGTCTCATACTGAGGCCAGGACTTCAGGGATTTTAATGCCCACACCTCTTTCCCCGGGGGCTGGGAGAAAGGGAAGGTTTTATATAGAGGGAAAAAGGATTTATGATTTGGAGTCCTGGCTGGGCTTGGACTGATAAGCTATGATTAGCACAAAAATATATCACTGAGGTTAGGCTTAGAGATTGGTTTTTTTGTTTACGATTTGTGAATTTCAAGGAGAGATATATTTTACTTTATTGAAGGAAAAGTAAGCATTCCGAGGCTATGCAAAGAAAGGGAGATTCGCAGTTCTGATGGCCACGCATGCACATTTGAAAGAGATCATTTTGCACATGCACAAAGTTTTACTTTCAGCATTCGGGAAGCAGGGTTTAGCAAGCCTTCACTATTTAACACTGAAGGAGAAATAGGTAAGCCTTTCAAGCTAACTACTGTGGGGAAAAGGCTATTGCGAATTGTGGCGTTCTTTGATTCTTTTTGTGATGGGGAATCATGAAAGAAAGAGGAGATGAGGGTCCATGCCTCCCCTTCCCTCCTCGAGGTCTTATTTCTCCAGATATTGTCAGAGCAGCTGCGTTGGCTGGTGGAACATCAGTATGGGCTGGACTCAGCCTAAAAATAAGAGATTGGCACACAGACTCTGCTCAGCAGTTATTTGCTTTGACAAAACCCTTTCATGGTACACGTCTTGTTGGTCAAGAACACAAAGAAAATATAAGGAAGTTGTTTAAAGAGAAGAAGCATTCTTCATTGTTTAGAACAAAGACCCTTGTGAGCATCCTGTCTACCTTCAGGATGACAGCTTAGCAATACTCTTTCACAAGAGGTAAAAGTTCACAGAACAAGTAACCTCAGAAAACGAAGCAAGGGGCAACAAGAATAAAACATTCTGACTGTTAGAGATGGCCACAAGAAGCTGTTTAGAGGAAGGATTCACTTCTTCAAGGATGCTTGGGAGACATCCACTGCTGAATCTTGGGTCCTCCAGATAATCGATCAGAGTGATCAGATACAGTTTGTTTCTGTTCCTCCAGACTCAGGGGTCAAGAGGTAATTAACTTCAGGACAGAAAGCTTGCAGAAAGTAATCCCTTTAATTTCAGTGCGGGATTTTATGGCCACTCCGGATTTGAAAGATGCATACTTTAATGTGCTGACCCTGAAATGACATCAGAAATACCAGTAATTTTGTGTCCAGGAGGAATGTTTTAAGTTTCAGCTTCGGCCTGAGATCTGCTTCCAGGGTGTTCACAAAGGTGATTGGACTCTTCATGCTCTTAACTATGACTAGAACAGAGGAGGTAAACAAACAAGGTTCACACAGGAGCGGCCTGTGGGACACGGAGGGTTGAGAGGCCTCTTCAAACAGTGAAGAGTATGGGGGGGGATACATCCTCCTTGTAAATTCAATACAACAATGCAGTATACCGCCAACGGTTGCGGGGAGAATAGTGTATAATACACCAGACACAGACTGGGAGAGCGGTATAAGTACACCCCTAGTAGGTAAGCTGGCTCCGCATGACTAGTGCGGGGGAGGAAAAAGTTCCTTGTGTCATGCTTCATCATCGGGTTCACCCTGACTCCTAAAGGTCAGGGTGGGATCAACCGCATTTCAGGGAGCACTTGAGGATAAAGGGTGACCAGGGGGCTTAACTAGAGATTAAAAATTCCTCACCTTCTCCTAGGTATCCCTTTATTAGTGAAGAGGGTGGGGCAGACTAAAATAGGGTAAGGGGTAATGTGAACTATTATGGGGCTATGACCGTATGTTTTGTTAACCAACATGTTTCAGCCCTATTCTAAGGCCTAACAAGGTCTGGGCTGTTATTAGGATATCAAATAAACACCTCCCTGATTAATAGAGATACATTGCATTTTAAAATCATGCACTTTTGTATGGGCAGTGTTAAATACCGATCCTTTTATTTCATTTCCTGTTGCATCACCTGTAAAACAAGATCCATGGCAGACATTATGTAGAGGTTTATACCAGCATTTCCATAGGTGACAGTATATACCACAATTGTAAACAGAAATAGCAGCATGCATATCCCACTGCATGCTTGTGCACTATACCGTCTCACAGACAAGATTAATGCATTTATTCCCTTGTGCACCTTTATTGCTAAATGTATGGAGTAAATATTCATTCTCTACTAGGAATCTTATCTCACCCACAGCTCATGTGGATGTATATTCGAGTGGTATATTAGCGGCCCTCATTGTAATTGTTTCAATCCATTTATATCAAGTGTATTGAGCGATATGAAAAACGTACCTTGTCCCACATACATAGACGGACACCGTACAGACCTAAAACTTTTTGCCTCTATCTTAGAGACATACACCCTTATGCATCAAGCCAAAATCCAGTCGGTAAAATACCGATTCCTTATTAGCTCCCGGTATTAAGTAAAAAATACCCAATCCCAATGCATCAACCCAAAAGCAGAAATCGGTATTTAAGGAATCCTTAAATAGCGATTCTTTAAATAGGGATTCCTTAAATACCGATTCCTTAAATGCAATGCATCAAAGTTAAAAAATTAGCGATTTCGCTAATAAGGGGAGCAAATTACCATGAAGATGAACTGCATGGTAATTTGCAAAAACTTTGAAAAATGCACTTTTGTGCATTTTTCAAAGTGTCATGTTGCGCACACACATGCCCTTAGAGCATGTGTGTGTGCAACATATGTGCACATATCATTTTCAGGGGTGCAACAGGGTGTCCTTTTGACACCCTGGCACCCTTGAAAGTGCTCCAGCTATTAGCGATTCGGTAATACCGAATCGCTAATACAGAATGGCTTTACATTCATTCCTATGGGCCTCCAAGCCCATAGGAATGAATGGGTAGGTATTCCTTATTACCGATTCGGTATTACCGATTCGGTAATAAGGAATGTTAAGGAATCGCTATTTGAATAGCGATTCCTACATGCATAGCCTTTTGCTATTCCTTATTAGCGATTCCTTATTTTTCGCTAATAAGGAATCGCAAATGCTAATGTTGATGCATATGCCCCATAAAGATATTTTAGCGCATGCAATGATACTCACCCACAACTGATGGGTGTCATATTTCTCAGGGGCGAGGGTGGGGCTCCCTGTAGTCACACACCACGGGCGGAAATTATTGAGGTAATAGGAGAAAGAAATTGTGATTAAAAAATGTTTGCATCACTGAGTACCCCATATTCGAGTTCCAGGAGAGTCCCTACTCTGGATAGCGAGCGCGGCGGAACACATTATCACTTACTTTGTCAAGGGATTTCACTGGCTATTATCCTAGACCTCGTCTTCCCAGCGTTTGGTAAAAAGGTGCTGGGAGGATGTCGATATTTACGTGTTCATCCCTCATGGATGCTGGTGTCTTGCGTGGCATGTGGGAGGAATGCAGTGTCCAGCGTGTACGTCATACTCCATCATGCCCCAGTGATTCATGGGCATTGTAGTGCAGATGGTTCACTGTACGGGCCTTTCAATGAAATTAAAGGATGATTGTATAGAAACCGATACAGTTATAGTGGCGGTTTTGGCAATTCCAACTATGTGTGTTTTTGTTGTGAATTGTCCAATGGACGTTTGATGTCCATGATACATTTTGGAAGCATACGGCCTGAAAGTTTTGGCAGATTTAGCAATGTGTGTTTCCAACATAAAAAGCCTAATGATTGTTAAAGTGTCGATGTTGCATATTTTAAGATTGTACATATAGTGGTACTAGAGGCGGCTTTGCCACTAGTGAAGTTACCTCTCTTGACACTGCTGTCAAAATATATGTGTCTATTCAGCTCAGTGTATGAGTGTACACAGTTATCGACCTCGGTAAGTTAACATCAGTATCTCAGTTGGCCCACGGGATTTTATCATTCAAGCCCGTTCTGTGTGTCAGCAGTTTATACACCTAACGTTGTTGTTTTGTTAGTAGTTTTCTTGTTAAGGCCCTGGTACTGTCCATTTGTTCTATTAGGATCCATTTGAGGTCCATATCAGTGTGTCCTTTGTCCAAAAAGTATGTAGTTAGTTTGGTAGCACCTCTTTTGCATCTAATGGTCATCTTATGTTTGTTAATCCTGATTTTAATTTTTATTGTCGTCATTCCAATATAACGAAAGTTGCATGGGCATGTGATGGTGTATATTGCATTGTAGAAGTTGCAGATAGTATGGTGTCTTTGCTCCCATGGCGTGGGAAGATCAAGGCCAATTAATTTACTTTGTGTTGTGAATACACATGCCATACATGATCCACACGGGAAGTGTCCCATGACCCGGGGTTGATTCCTCAGGATCAGTTGTTGTTCATTCTGAGACTTACCCACCACACTATGTACCAGCATGTCCCTAATGCTGCTATTTTTTCGGAAGGAGAACAGGGGTGGTTTGAAGGTGAGTTTGTTTGATGTGAGTATTCTCCAATTCTTAAAGATAATTTTTTTGATTGTGTTGGAGTGTGTGTTGAATGTCGTTACACAGATCAGGGAATCTGATTCTGGTTTGACATTGGTTTAGAGTAATGCTGCCAGGGGGTGTTACGTGCCCTTTTCTGTGCTTGTTGGACCACTTTCAATGGGTATTCCTTCTACTTAAGTTTCTCTCTTAGTGACCGCGGGTGGGCACTATTAAAGTGCAGTAGGCTGTTCCGGTCAGTGAGCTTTGTGTGTAGGGTGCTTGTCAGTTTCCCATCTTTTGCCAGAATGGTTACATCCAGAAAGGGGATTTTCTCTTTATTGCTGGTCATAGTAAACCGCTTGAAGGGGTTTTGTTGGTCCAGCATTTCATATGTAATATAGATTGTGAGTTGGTACCATGTGTCTTGTATAAAAAATACGCAAACATGGGTTGAGACACATAAATAGAATGTCTCTCAAGAACGCCCACTGGAGTGAGATTAGTGATGCCTAAATATTTCAAGAAATGCCCACTGGGGCAGGATTAGTGAAGACAAAATATTAACTCACACGTTTGCTGAGAAAGGTGAATCAAAATTCTGGCCAACTCAGTGATTATAACCGTTTGTTATTTATGTTATATGCATACATATACAAAGAAATTAAATGAAGATATATTATAACTTGATTTTGTAGAAACAGCGAGGAAACATTCACTTCATGTTTCATGATAAATTTACAAGAAAAAATATGTGTTTGTGATATTTCAAAATGGCGCTGATAGAAACTGCCCAGAATGACTCTTCATGTTATGATTGTCCTCTTTTAACTCCTTCAGCGCTCATGACGGAGCCACTCCGTCATGAGCCACGGGTGCCGTGTGCTCATGACGGAGTGGTTCCGTCATGCTGCGGCCGTTGGCCGCCGCTCCTCCCACACTGCGCTGATTCCCCGTCTGTGCGGGCAATTAGCGCAGTGGGCGGAGTCATGACGGAACCACTCCGTCATGAGCACAGCTCAACCGTGGCTCATGACGGAGTGGCTCCGTCATGAGCACAGCGCCACCGCGCTGCCCCCAAACCCCCCCCAGCGCTGCGGCGGAATTCCCGCCGCAGCGAAGGGGTTAATGTCAACTGCTACATGTGTATGTAAACGGAAGCATTTTCACTCCATACCGTGATTAAGCCGAAAGGCGTTGGTAGAGGAGATTTTCTGCTAATAAATAAATTAAGCATCCGGAGTGTCCTGGTATTTTCTTAGAGAAAGAAAATTTGGCTGTTTGGAATATATATAAATCTGAAAAGTTGCTAGCTAACTTTCTTAAAATTAAACAAAATAAATTATTAATTGAATCAATTATTGATGATATTGGTTCTTCGCACCACAAAGACCAGGATATTCTAACTCAATTGCAGCAATTTATACAAATCTTTACATGCCAGACTGTCTACACTCAGATCCTGCAATCTTTAAATGGTGTTTTGTCACATCTATGTGTGCTGCTTAATGCAGCACACATGGAAGTTACAGAAAGTCATTTAAAAAAAAAAAAGAATATTTATTTGCAGGAAGGGTCTCCTGCACAACGCAACACACATGGAAACAACAAAAACAATAAGACATAAAGCATTTCTCCTTGTTTCGCCTGTTTAAGACCAGGTTTGCCCTGGTCTTAATTTTGGCACTGTCTCCTGTTTACGCTGCCTTTGTAAATAGGGGGCAACATCAAAATCAATGGGTGCTGCAGTGGAACACCCACCGCAAAACACATTGCCCTCCCTGTTCATGCTAAGTTACAGGGTGAAAGGGTGCATTATTTACAAGGCAGCGTTAAGCCACATTGAGCGGCTTAATGCTGCCTTGTAAATAAGGCGAAGCACATATCTCCACAGGAACGTCACTTAAAGTGACGTTCCTGTGGCGATAGGGGCTTGTAAATATGCCCTTTTGTTTGTTAATTCATTCTTTTATTAATTTGGCTACCTCTTCTGGTTCGTTTCTAGATGCCTTCATCTACCTCACTTCAAAAGAAGGTAAGGATCGACACTTTTATAAAAATTACCGACCCATTTCTTTAGTTAACTTGGATTAGAACATTTTCTCTAAAGCATTAGCTTTTCGCCTAGAACCGCTTCTTCCTGATCTTTTGGAAAAAGAACAATCTGGTTTTGTCAAGGGCAGATATGTTTTGGATAGTACTCGTTTGTTTTTTATAATCTTTCTAGGTCTGCAAGTTTGCCTGACTCTTCAGTGGCCATTGCCTTAGATGCCAAAAAGGCTTTCAATCGTGTTACCTGGTCTTATTTATTTCAAACTTTAGCAAGGTTTGGTTTTGGATCAAAATGTATGGCTTTAATTTCTCTCCTCCATACTTCCCCTAAGGCAGCCATTTGTATTAATGGTTTGACCTCTTTTTATTTTGTCCTTCACAGAGGAGTTTGCCAGGTGCTAATATTCATGGTTTCATCCATGATTCACAACAGGTTAATTTGGCTGGGTATGCTGATGACATTTTGCTATTTATGTCTCAACCTTACTCTTCTCTCCCTGCTTTCACTTCAGAAGTTGCTTTTTATTCATCTGACTCGGGTTATAAGTTATACACCGACAAATGCAAAACTTTCCCCATAATAAATACACTTTTAGTCATGAATTTTCTTCTTCCAATTTTACATGGCAATCTAAACAACTTAAATATCATGGTATCTAATTTTCTTCCTCCCTTGCCTCTTCTATTTCTATTTATATAGACAGTTGTATTCAGACAGACTCTTCTCTACTTAGTAAATGGCACCCTCTTTACCTGTCTTGGTGGGGTCGTCTTGACACCATTAAGATGTTGCTGGTTCCTATTACTCTTTTTACTCTTTCTAATTTTCCCTTCCATGTCCCTCTTAAACATTACAAGAAACTAAATTCAATACTATCTACATTCCTTTGGAATAATAATAATCCTTGTATGTCTTTAGTTAAGCTAAAGTGGCCTAGAGTTGAAGGTGGAGTACACTCTCCTGATTTCCCCAAATACCATGTCTTTCCTGTTATGATAGTCTTCTCGTTGAATTGCACCCTCCTCGTTATACACTCCGTTATTTGTGGATTTGGTACAAGCTTTTTTATTTCCTTGGTCTTTTTCAGAATTCCTGACTCATGTAAAAACCTCGAAAAATGTCTATTCCTATTATCAATAATCCCTGCAAATTGTTAACTTCTGTAATTTCCTATTCAGGCATGGATATGAGCACATTTCTTAATTCTACTATTGGGAATAACCAATTTATTCAGGTGAAGAAACATCCTTTTTATTTGCATCCCTGGGGAACTAAAGAGCTGATTTTGGTTAATCGATTATTTCATCAGGATTAATTTCTCACTTTTTGTCAAGTTCAGGATCTCTTTAGCCTTCTGACTAGTATCCATGCCAAATTTCTTCTTCTATAGGAGGCTATACTTCAAGCATATCATCATTTCAAATCCATTCTGTCCTCTGGTACTTCATCACCTGCCCAGTTTGGCTGCTATTTAACCTACTTCTCCCAAGGCTTCCCTTATTTATTCCCATTTACTTGAGGCTCCCACTTTTAGGTCCAAGTCTGAGACTGAACTTGCAAAGGAGGAAGATTTCTCCATAACTTTACCTATACCCACCTGGAAACGAATCTGGATTAAAATTAGAAAGTCCTCCCATGCGGGCGGTACTACACAAATACTTTTTTTCATTTACAGCCAACTTTTTATGACACCAGAATTCCTTCATAGGAACAATCAGGATATTCCAGACACTTGTTGGTTTTTTTCTGCACCACAGGCTGACATGAAACACTTACTATTCATTTGTCTCGTCTTCTCTACATTCTGGTTACAAGTTTAGCATCAAATTAATTTTATTTTCCAGAGTACAATTTCTTTCTCTATCTCCAATGTATTTTTAGGAGGTGTATCCGAAGTTTGGGTCACTGCTTCATTTAACATGCAGATATTAGACCTGTTATTAGCACTTGCTTTTTAACAAATAACTCGTAATTGGAAAGACTTTACACAATGATCTTCTAAAGCATTGTGGTATGCAGTTTATCACAATCACCGATTGGATACTGCATGTATGCATCCTTTATCTCTTGTTTTAAAATGAAAGGCCCTTTTGACACCTGTTATTAATTTCCTTGATTATTCTGCCACCACAGCTTTTGTCCATTCCACTTCATATCCAGGACGTTCTACAGCCTCCCTGACTTCCCTTCCCTTTCCTGATTATATGACTCATTTCCATCAAGTATTCCCTCATATTTCTTCTAATATGTATAGTTGATAAATAATCGGAATGTAATTTTTTGTGCATTGTATGTATGCCTCTTCCTTAGTCTTTTTCTTTTTCTTTACTTTTCTTGTTTGATTGCTTCTTATTATTCTATTGTAATTTGTAAGTCATTTCAAGCTCAATAAATTAATTTTAAACTTAAAAATATATATATATAATATATATATATATATATATATATATATATTATATATATATTTAAATGCTTTCTACTTACTTGTAAAATTCTTACATTTCCCACGATTATGGTGGAAATAGCAATCCCTGGTAAAGGTATGTTTGTCGTAAAAACATTTGTTGTAAAAGCATTTCGTAGTAAAGGCATTTTCGTTGTAAATCCTTCATTGTAAAGACCTTTGATTAGCCTTCATTGTAAAGGCTATTTCCCCTTTGATTGTAGTAAATCTATCCAAAAGGTTTCTTGAAGTGGTGGATGGTTCAAGGAATTCTCAGCAATGGCTTCCCTCTACCTCAAGACCCCGACAGAGAGTGATAAAAACAAATCCCAGTCTGTTGGGTTGAGGTGCGACATGGGAGTACAAAATGGTTAAAAGTTGGTGGTCCACTCCGTAAAGTCATCATTACTTCAATTGGAGGCAATTGATGGCAGTCTTCTGAGCTCTCCACCATTTGAAGCCGTATATCTTATGACACAATGTGTCGATAAGATCGAAAACATGTTGACTGTATCCTATGGCAACCATCAGGGGGGATGAAATCCACTTCTTTAGTGACTATGGGTAGGCAGCCACATGTTATCATTAAAGGCATCTATATCAGTGTTATGGAAAAACGTCCTTGCAGATACCATGAGCAGGAAATGTCCCCTTTCCAAGAATCTAGGCAAAAGGTTTGGGACTCCGAGTGTAGACGTTTTTGCTTTCAAGGACAATGCTCAGGTTCCAATCTTTTGCTTCCTATTCCAGACTTGGGGAGCTCAACTCTCTTCGTCGAAGGAAGACCGTCAGTGTTTGGACGTAGCTAGGGCTCTTTCTATTATCTGTAAGAACTCATGATTCTCATAAATTTGACAACCTTTTTGTAATATTTGATAGGGCAGGCCAGGAAAATAAAGTTTTTTCTGCCTAATAGCCATTAAATTAGATCAACCATTGTTATGTTATGTTAATTTGGATTTGTTGAGCGCTTGATACCAAAAAGGTCTCTAAGCGCTATAAGAAGAGTAGCGTTGAGTCCAGGCAGTACAGTGACGATTAGGCCCAGGCTTCTATGAACAAGATGGTTTTTAATTGCTTTCTGAAGGGGAGAAGGCGGTTTTCCGCGCGGAGTTGGCTAGGTAGCTTGTTCCAAAGAGTGGGGAGGAGGGAGGAGAAGGCCCTCCCTCCTTTGGAAACATAGTTGAAGCTTGGGCAATATAGGAGACTCCCTGTGGAGGACCTAAGTAAGCGCCCTGGCACGTATTTTGTGAGTCTTTGTTTGATGTATGTGGGGGCTTGGCCATAAATGGCTTTATGGGCGATACACAGGCCCTTAAATTTAGCCCTTTGTTTTACGGGCAGCCAGTGAAGGCGTTGAAGAAGAGCCGAGGCTCGCGTGTGTCTCGGTAGTTTAAAAATTAGCCTGGCAGCGTCATTCATAGCTATCTGGAGTTTTCTCACTAAGGAGTCAGGAAGTCCAATATACAGGGAGTTGGCATACCATTGCTGTGGCCTATTCAGTGGCTGGGATTCGAGTATCAGAGCAGGGGCGTAACACAGGCCCCCGCAGCCGCCGCAATGCGGGGGGGCCCCAAGCTCCATGGGGCCCCCTCGGCACTGCACTCTGGCAGGCCAGCTCCTGATTGAGCCCAGCGGGGGCCCCTCTACATACCGTGCAGGGAGGCCCCTTCACGTTTTGTTACGCCAGTGTATCAGAGGGATCCAGGGGGGATCTATGAGGAGTTTTGCTGTTTTCTGGACAGACTTTAGTGAGGTTTCTCTTTTTGAGACTTGTAGGGCATCTACTCGTGCAATGCCACACACTTTTGTCCTTCACTATGGACATCATGGACTACACAAAATGAACAAGACTTTGGGGGCTGGTGTGCTAAGCTGTGTTATGTCATAAGAAAGTGGGTTCCTATAAATCACTAGGTCTGCACTGAAATCTTGTATGTGGTTGGTTATTTACGAAGTCCGTATGTGCATTTTCATTACTCATTAGTAATGAGTGGCATAAGGATGAGCGACGTAGAGGCAATGGGCTGATTATTTACCAGCACTCTTTGTTACTTCTAGCCCTACCCGTACTCATCTCAGGCATTGTTGTCTAACCCCCACCCTCCCCATCCTTTGACTTATGGCATTCCTCTGGGCTTGGTATGACAGTGGTATGGTGGAGGGTAAGCCTACTTATAATACCCAATTTTGGTGGATGGGCTTCCACTTCAGCATTCCCAGTTGTTCATGTCTCATGGAGGTGGGATGCATGCTATTTGGACTAGGACTAATGAAGATTACTGGTAAACAATCAGACCAGTATTGCACTTCATGATATTGCTTTTTACCAGTTGTTGTAAATACCACACCTCGCTCCATCCCACTTGGACTAAGGGCCTCCTATGAGTGGCAATTAACACATCAATTTGCTATTATAAAAGAATAAGGACAACAAACACATTCTGTGTATGGCTCCAAGCATATAACTGGTAGATGAATGGAAATGTTCTCATTTACTGTTCCATTATAAGATTAATGAATGTTGATGAGAACATTTTCTAGACCCCTCTAAGCAGAGTGAGTGGCAACAAGTTCATTTAATGTGTCAATAAAGCAAAAATAAGAAAAAGTAACTTCACAGTATTTCAGCCTTTAACCTTTTTTTTAGGTCTGATGTTAGCCAACACGTTTTTGATTTTACTAAAATTATATGTATGATTTATTTGCTTAATGGGGCTTTCTGCCTTCCCTCTTCATCTACTGGTCTGTTACAGTATTGCTCACATTTTAATTCTGCCCACTACAGTCTACATCATGGGCCAGTGGGTGTGCCCGCATCAGCCACTGGTTATCTTCACACTGAGTGACTGCAGTCTGTTGTTTCACAAGGGGAATATCCACACATACCGTAGTTCCCTCGAGTGCCAGGGACAACCATGGCAATGTGTGGTTTTAGGACCAAAACATTTTTGGGGATGAGCCATTTTTTTAATTGATGAGGGCCCTGCAGTTTTAAAAAAAAAAAAGCTTTGCAAAAACCATGACAAAAAAACAAGCATTGACAAAGCCAGAAGGCTGGCGGCCTATGCCAGACCTATTGGCTGTGCTTATGCTTGTTAGATTTGGTATGGTACTTCTACAGTCTCTCCAGCGTAGTAGTTTAGCGCTATACAAGTTACATGTGGCGTCACTCCTGTATACTGGCTGCTTTGAACATGGCTTCTGTAGAGAGAGTACTTTGTAAAAATATCTTGTGCAGAGTATTTCTAATGTTACTTGAGTGTAATAATTAGGCTACGTGCAGGCTATATATATGAAGTGTCTCTTCTATGTAGTAAAGATTTTAGATAGGGTATTTGTAATGTCATGCCTGTAGAGTTGTTGAGGGGTGTGTAGGGTTGTTACTTTACTATGAAAGCTACTTTAGACCGGGCACTTGAGGTGCTCTTTGTACAGTTGTATATGTGGTGTCATGCCAGCACAGAAGAATCCCTATGTACTCTTTCATGTCACCTCTGAGTAGTAGCAGCTTTGTAGAGGTTATTTACGATATTCCACCAGTGTGTTAGTTGGGTGTTGAGCAATTAATATGCATTGTTGCTCACATGTGGTAGAGGTTTGACATAGGTTTTATATGGTTTATATGGTTTAACTCCAGTACAACAGTGGCATTATCCATTCTATCTGTGGTGTCACATCTGTGTAATCAAAATTATGTGTAACCCATCTGTGGGTTCACCACACAGTAGTATCATTGTATCTCTCATGCCAAGCCTGTGTAGTATATACTTTGCATTGGGTATCTGTGGAGCCACTCACATGTAGTAACAAGCATTTACAATGCAACGGTCTCGGCATTGTTAAAGTTAGAGCTATTGGCATTGCTCATGACATTATTTTTGTTTATGTTTTTGTTTTTAAAACATTTAAAGGAACGGCATTGTTATTTACAATGTCAATAGCGTAATCACTCTCAAATGCGAGACCTATTGCATTTGCACCCACACACAGAGCCACCCACACACAAATAGAGCCACCCACACACACAGAGCCACCCACACACACAGAGCCACCAACACACACAGAGCCACCCACACACACAGAGCCACCCACACACATAGAGCCACCCACCCACACAGAGCCACCCACACAGAGCCACCTACACAGAGCCACCTACACAGAGCAACCCACACACAAATAGAGCCACCCAAATTGAGCCACCTACACACACAGAGTTACCCACACACAGACAGCCACCCACGCATAGAGCCACCTACAAAAAAAACCACCCACACAGAGCCACACACAGAGGCACACACATATAGAGCCTCCCACACACACACAGAGCCACCCACACAAAGCCACACACACAGAGCCACACATACATACACAGAGCCACATAGACATACACAGAGCCACATACACACACAGCCACACACACACACACATACAGAACCACACACACACATACATAGATCTAGACACATACATATTGATTTTGGGAGCCAAAGCAGAAGTGGCACCATTGTTTCTAGATCTTTGCATTTATCACTAATAATTAAGTTGGCAGGTGTGCACCACAAACATTTTAATCTTACCTTCTCCGATTTGCATCATTTTTGTAACACAAAACCAGCACAAAATGTTTGTGAATCGTGGACAAACACTAAACTATCTCATAACCAGGGATGACTTGGCAGATATGCTAATGTTTAAAAATAACAGCTTCTAGCGTGACCGGGGCAGGCACGAATCTCTGAATTCCAAAGCGGAATTGGATTAACGAGGGGGAGGAGTTTATACGCACTCTCGCCTCCAGCATCAAACAAATAACTGAAACTGAAGCAGAAGAGCACAGCTGATACAAGCCTTCGCCGAGTCATTCGTACAATTGAATCGCATTAAAGATATCTAAGGGTTAAGTAAATGGCCAGCAATCACCAATGTGTCGGTTTGGTTCAGAATCCAACTTGTAAACAAGTGCGCCTCATATACAACCTACCGCGTATAATGCTCATCACTTACCATCATTAAGTTATTTTTTAACTATAAGTATGTTTTTCATGGAGAACATACAATGAAACTTTACACAATGCACCGAGGCACTCCCGTTTATTTTTGCCAGACAAGAGACGCGGGTCAGAGGAAGACACTCGGGTAATTTGGGCAGGATGCACACAACAGAAGCAACCAATTTGCAAACCCGGATCTCTGGTTCCAAAGAGTGCAGTTTAGTTACCAGATCACTTCTTCTTATAATCATACGAAACAGGCAGACACGCTGTATTTTTGAAGACACGAAACGTGATGGTTGTTCCGTAAAAGAGGACTCAGGTCAAAGCTTCTCTATGCACCCTACTCACTGCCGGCCGACACGCTGCGGGCCCCCTTCTACCAGCGACATACCTTTCCACTGAGTGACTGACTATAAACATGCAAAGCACGTACACACAGCCACTGGGTCCATGCACACCAAAAGTACAAAAAAATCAGAGTACATAATTAGGTGCACGTGACAGCCCAGAATGGGATCCAGACAGGGAAAATGAGGTGTGAGGTGGCGCTCTCAGGAGCAGCAGCAGGCTAGGGCAGCGCAGATGGGGATGGAGACTGGCAGCAGCGGATTCAGAAGCAGAGCATAAATGAAGTGAACTTACCGGGGCCCCTGAGAGGAGTGTGCGACATCTCTCACCTCCGCTATGAGAGCAGGCAGCTTCAACACTCTGAGGCGGGGGTCGGGAGGGGAGTGTGTTGCCCAGATTTGTACAGCAACACTGTAATATCACAATCCACATTGCAGGTGCATGCACAGCACCATTGTCTTTTGACAAACCAAAATGACCTGTTATGAAAATACCGTTCAGCATTAAGTCAGAGACAGGTGTAGCCAGGACTTCCTTTATCTTCTGAGGTATTTCAGTTTGTTGCACCATAGGTACCCAGGCCCTAGTAAGAGCGCAAATGTGCAGAATTTGGTTTTCATTCACGGTCGGGCTGACAGTCTGTGGAGTCGCGACGTTTGACAAGTTTTTTTCCCCGAACGGCCGGTAAGTGCTCTGCTAGGGGTTCATTGGGTGGTAGTAGCGGTTTCAAAACCTATCAGGTGCACGGCAGGAGGTTCAGTGCTCGTCCCTTTGGCCCTGCTTCGTGATATCGATGAAATGATCCGCCGCCTTGTCACCTGCGACTATCCGCTCACTCTGCAGCCTGCTCGCGATTCTTGGGCCCGGGGTCACAGAGGGAAAGTTCAGTCTACACGTGTGGGGAAGAAGAGTACTCAATGATGTTAGCGCAACGCAAGCACGCACCCGCCCGCTCCTGGCTTCTGGACTTTGAGCCGGCACCAGAAAAGATCCAGGAGCAGAGACAGACGCGCGCGAGGAAGAGAGCAGATATCAGCTGACCGCCGCTGAATAGAAACCACACTACTCATTATCCAATATGTGCAACTTACTAGAGACGAGGAACAAGACCCTAATTAAACCCGCATTCATTTGTTCTGCAGATTAAACTTGTGCAGGCAGCGCCAACAAAGTAATGAATAGCGCGCGCCTCACTGAGTCAATTCAACTGGAAACGCCAGCGACAAACATTTGGAAGAGGGAAGGTGTACGAGCTGCCTTTGAGCCGTGAACCTGGGCAGCGCAGAATAAGGCGGCATGTAGCGCCTCGTACTGAAAGGAGGCAGCAGGGGGAGAGAGTCGCCATGAAAACCACCGCCTTTCTCCGAGGTCAGCCAGAAATGCCTCGGAGAAACGCAGTGTCGTTTCCGGAATCGGGGGCGTGTTTTTCTTTCTCTCCTCTTGCCATTGGCTGGAATGTTTACATTCCAGAGGAGAGAAAGAATTGAAAAAACACGCCCCCGAATCCGAAAAAGACGTGGCTTGTTTGGAGAGACAATGCTCTTCTCCAATGGCTGACCAGTATTTTAGAGGCCAGCCAATGGAGAAGAGGTAAAAAAAAGGGGCGGGTTAAAGCCCCACTCCAAAACATTAAATCTCGGAGCGAGACTGCGCAAGCGCAGCCTTCGAGCCGAGACCTAAAAATGTTGGCTTATCTCTGGAGTCACTTATGTGTTGTAAAAAGTTTGTATGGGCTTTTTAGGTTGTCACTTCTGTGTAGTAAAAACTTTACTCTGGGTAGCTGATTTCCCACCCCCTTATTGAGAAACTTTACACTGGGTATCTGTTGTGTCACTGCTGTGTAGTAGAAACTATGCACATGGAATCTGTGGCGTCACTCCTGTGTAGTAGAAACTTCCATGCACTAGAATCTTTGCACTGTGGGTGTGTGGTGCCATCCGTGCCGTAGACACTTTGCCTTAGCCATCTGAAGTCCCACTCCTTTGTAGTAGACACTTTGAGCAGGATACCATGGGTCTCATTACCGTGTTGAAACCAGGTTTCATTGGGTATCTGTGGCGTCCCCATCCCATGCCATGCAGTTTGACGTTTTTTTTTAAATCTTCGGGATTGTGCATTAATATTGGTGCCAGAGTGCACTGCAGCTGTATTTGTTCTCCTGTCACCACTCCAAACTGGCCCTAAAACGTGTGTAACTTAAAGAGTTGTTAACAATCGTCGAAAGGGAAAAGCAAACGGGTCATTAGGGGGTTTTATGAATTTCCGCAAATGTGTCAAAAATCACAAAGAAACACTGTTCTGAAATTCTCAACAACTGCTTCCAAACTGTGGAACGCTAGAACGCTTGTTAAGGTTAGTGTAAACTTTCCTCTAACACCATCCAGCTGTTCTCCTAACGGAATTATGCACCATAAATGTAGTTTATTCCATTATTTCAGAAAGGCTGTTGCCCAAAAGGTGAGGCGATCTTTACGTCTTCGCGGTTCTCTCCCACTCCTGTAAGGGAACTTTCCACCTATCTCACTGCTGGCTGACAAAGTCCTCCCTGGGGTGTTCGCTAAGTGTTCTGGATGGGGCCCAGGCCGGCTGCTCTGCTTCACTCTATTCCTGGAAGCAAGAGTTCCCCACACCCCCTCCTGGGCTTTGGGCGGGAACAACTTCCTCTGGGAAGTTGACACTGGAGCATGGGACTCACTTGTGAGGTTTCTTGGGTCTTCCTCCCCCTCAGCTCTCCTCTTTATCCCATTCTGCCTCCAGCAAGGAGTCATGGACATTTTATCGAGAACATTTTAGCCCATTCCCTAGTTCCACATCTCCGATCATCTTTTTTTAGGATTTGGCTCGCTATACCAGAGAGAAAGGATAAAAGCCTTCACTCTCAGGTCTGGGGCAAATACCTCCATGTGATGGGATTCAAAGAACATTTTTATCAACATGTACACAATCAGCTGGCCTTTCCATCTATGCACCCAGAATCTGGAAAAACAACCCTGTATCCGTCAGGGCAACCTCAACGCAGCGTAAATTTTAGCAAGAGTTGATGACTTGCCCCTTTAAAGAATATTACATCGCAATGCATTAACCATCCATAATGCCCTCGCTTCTTATTAATTGACTTTATGTTTATTTATGACATATACAGCACTCAGCTGCCTTTTGGCTAGGTTGGCACACCACACCGTGTATAGAAAAGATACCCACCAGGAACTTAGGCCCAGATGCTTGTGAGTGGAGGATGCAAGTGTTCATTTCATACTGTACCTTGTGTGAGATCAGTCCATAGGTGATGATCGTACACTTGTGCGACCAAAGTCCTATGTTAATATAATTAAATGCAAACTAGCAGATATTCTGTTTTGTACAAATCAGAACATTGTTCCAGACTTCATTGCCATCACCAGTCGGCTCCAGAAACACGTGTAGCTTCACGGCATTAAGTCTGACAATGAAGCCAAAAAAGAAGCCACAATGATGGAAACCAGCAGTGTGACCCGTCTCATGGTACCGGTGGTCTCTTAGATTGCTGTTCATTGGTCGGGTCCCTGAGTTTCTGTCCCATGTTTGAACACAAGCGATGACATCAGATTTGTCCTGCTCCTATATCTCAGGTGATCAGAAATATTCTTCCTGCAGAAATTTGCCACCACTTGCAAACCTGAATAGAGGGGGTATTTTTTGAGATGTGGCATTTGTCAACATTTTACATTTTGCAGTCGTAATTATAATTGATAATCTGATTTTTTTTCTTGTAATCCGACATTTTGAATGGAATTTCAGAGATATTTAGGCATGTTTTTATAGACAAACGTCAGGAAGCAGTTTGTACCCTCTAGCACTGTGCACTGCAGCACTTACTCTGGTTGTATGTCTGACATCCATACCGTGGCCTCGTCATCATTCACAAAAATGATGTAGCAGTGGGCCTAGATAATCTCTTATTAACTCCAGTAGGGTGATATTTCTGTAATAATATTTCTGTCGGGTGATATTCTGGTACCATCCTGCTGCGGTGTAGGCTTCGGTACAGTGTAACATCCTTTATATGAGACCTTACACACATCAATTACTGTGTTAGCTATTAAAAAGTTACAGTTCTGCTTAGGCACCCTCTGATTGTGTCTCCTGATTTTATTGCGATAAAATGTATCCAATCAAACCCTAAAAAGTATAGTACGGTTTATAACATGAAAAAAGAAAGCAAGCAGCAAATGGATGCAAGCGATTCAACATGCTAAAAGGATGGAAAAGAAGAGATCGCAAATACAGAAACACTCGTGATTTCCCGGAACTCTCCTCTCAGAACAGGCCTTCCAGGCAAGCACCGGTCTTCGTGTCTACTTCCTGTATTTCACTGTGGTGCTGAGGCACTCTTGCACATGCGCTGCAAGGCAGTACCATTCGTGTATCATCTGTTGCAAAAGGTGCTATGGGGCGGGCACATGTTTGCGACATGGCCCCTGAGGCAAGCCCACTCCTGCATTTTGACTTTATGCACATCTCTGTTCTGGACCCTGGGATCCAGCACATGCCTGCTTCGCTCAGTGCCCTATAGCAAAGCCTCACTCTTTCACCGGGCCTTGAGCTGTAGGCCCACTCTTGCACCATGCCCCCATCCGCAGTAGTCTGACCTTTGAACTGTACCCTGTGCCGAAAGCCCCACACCTAGGCCCTTTTAAGAGTAGCCCAATACATTGCGACCCGTGCACAAACGCATGTTTGTGCATGGGTCACAATTATACATTTGTCAGAGTTTACCACGCCCCAGTAATTACTGGCTGCGATAATGTCCTACCACCCCAGAGTCACATTGCAGCAGGTAAAACCTACCGAAATTTGAGGTATGAAAAATGCTCAGAAATAATAAGAAACTCTAATTCCAAAATCCAAATTTTTTGCACTATTTGCATGACTGTATTCGGAATAAATGACAAGTATACATCGTTATAAACGTGAACCTCAGGGTATGGGGTTTTAACAGGTGTGATAATTATTGTCACCCCACCCGTCCACTAGTAATGAGGGCCTTAGACAAGAAACATATACTGTGATCCGTATCACATCGCCTGCTTAATCCCCTGGCCGGCAGACCTACAAGTCTACTGGTTCCTGCCTGCTACGCATCCATACTTCTTTCCATAACCTATGATGCAATCTCACTCTTTTATTATGCCTTATGTCATACTTTAACATGATGCCATCTAAGACTGGAATACAGCTCAGAATAGGAGGGAAATATTGTGCTGCACCATTTTGTTGTGTGTGCTACAGGTCATTTATTGGGAGCAAGCTTGGCAACGCTACCTCCTTTGGCTATGTCGCACATTCCAACATGCATTAAATAACACTCTAACATTTGTAATTTACCTGTCCCTCACCCCTAAAACAGTTCCAGTCCCAACATTTGGCACCTCTTTCCCCTGAGCAATGATATCACCCCAATGTTATGACCTATAATCTTCATGTGTTCTTCATTTCTGTCCACCCACAGTGTTCTTGATTGTCTGGCCTGCCCGCCCATGTCCCTCCTCATCACATCGATTCCTCATTCTATCTCTCTTCCCCTACTTCCTCTACTCCTCCTTTCCTTGCTTGTCCATCTGTCTGTTTTTACTCCTTCACGCCACCATCCGAAAAACCCAAACCCTCTCCTACGGTGTTCTTTCTGTGCAATTATTACAAATGTGGAATTATTACTCCACACCCCCACACTCTATTAACTTTCAAAACATTTTCATAACTCTTCCAACTTTTCTGCTGCCTTTTCGTTCAGCTTCTCAGTATTGAATCTGTTCCCCATCAATGCAAGGTGTACCTTGTCATGCCTAAACAAAGTAAGCCATTCATACACAGTCTCAAAGTGCTGGATTACGCTAATCCCTTTGGCTTTACAAAGCCCTCAGACCTCCCTATTTATGCCTTTCCTAGCCCTGTTTATCGCAGCCAGGTTCCTTCCTGTACCCTCTCTGCAACAGCTGAGTCTAACAAAACAATGCCCCTCCCATCTCTCCTTCAGGAAGCCCGGGTCCTCTGTCATCGTTATATCAATTCTAGCCCAGTACACTGTAGAATCATTCGTGCCCGGGTGCAATATCACCATATTGGGGCCTGGCCACTTGCCCCTCAGTTCCCAAAGTGCAAGCGATAATAGCCCCCATCTCATTGCCCTAGTCTGAAACGCTGTATTACTGCCCTGTAGACTTCTATTCATCACTGCTGCCCACTGAATTGTTCCTTGACCAGGTCCCCAACTCCCCATACCCTCGACTCTCACATATTGACACATACAGTCACTCTTCCACCTACCTAGCCTTTTTTTTATATAACTTCACACATGCCTGAGATGTGGCGAGATACCTCTGGCAGGGGTGGTTGTGGCGCATTATCAAATGATTTTAACATAACATACCTTAACATGCCCAAACAGAAACCTTCTGTCACTGCTCTTATCCTGAACGAGTGCTTCCCACATTTCACTTTCCCAATCTTCTTCCGGTAAGCATTTCCTCATTATCTCCAGTACTTGTCTCTGCATCACCAGTGTCCCCTTCTTATGAACGAAAACCCACATTACCGTATAGCTCTTTATCTACAGATGCCACCCCATTATCCTTAACGGGCAAACATCTCTATCCCTGCACCTTCTCAGCCATACCATGTCACCCTTATCTTTGGCTCTGCTTTGCTCTTTTGAGCGCTTATGCCCACCTTGGCACTACCCCATGGCAGGTCTTGCATCACTACTCCTGCTTGACCTTTTGCACCCACCAGTTCCGATATTCCGAATACTCCGAAGAACAGGGTCATAAAAACAGCCCCAAAGAAGTCTTCCTCCCTGGAGGGGGTGCATGCACTTCTCAGCGAGCCTAGTCAACCTATGTGCTTCTATCATGACTAGTTTCCTTAATTTCCCCTTCTTCTCCTACTCCCTCGCCAAATCTTCCAAATTCATTTTCCTCAGTTCCTCCTCCCACTCCCATAGGGGTCATGTCTGAAGAAAGTTTCTATAGAAAGTGATTCCTGCCATCTTTTCCACAGTGGTCACTGGCGCTACCCCCTTTCTAATATGTCCCAATACGAGGTTGACCATGTTATCCCTAAGTTCTTCTAACCCCACTGCCCATCCATCATCTCCAATCTGCTCCCGGCTGCAGGAATAGTGACCAAACCATCCCCTTTTCTTTGTGTAGCTTCTGCTATAGATGCCCCAGATAGATGTGTAGTTCTCACGCCACGATGCCCTATAAATTCTGTGACACTCATAAGCCTCTCTCATCCACATCTCTGCCCAAACCAAAACATCTCCTCCACTGTGAATGAGATAGCAAGTCAGCTGCCCCTGTGTCCACTCCTGCAGTGTGTCTCACTCTGAACAAAACATTTCACTCCAGACTCACCAGCTCCATCTCAGCAACTGCAGTACAACTTATCCTTCCTCATCATTCTTTTTTATTAAATATACCACCGCCTCATTCTTAATCACAAATGTAAAATTCTAAGAATGCAGTGCTATTCCTCTTGCTTTTCCAAGACTGTAGCCATTTCTCTGTGCACAACTGCCCTTTCCAGTACATTCCAAAACCTCCTGCGCCTGATAGATGCATCTGAAAATATTTCAAGCACCTATTCTATGAATGAAATGAATTTCTCGAAGATGGAGGATACCAGTGAGCACCCGATGAGCATTGCATTGTCAACATAGTACAATCCTTTGAAATGAATGTCATCGGGGTAGACTAGCGAAAGTCGGAACGCGGACTTTATACTTGCCTTGCCCATCTCTGCTCCTCTTCCGCAGTTCCTTTCTATTTCTAAATCCAGGTCAACATGGCCATAAGTCACTGAAAAGTCCTTGTGGTCTATGAGTTCATTTAGTGAATTGTCCTCCGCCCATGCAAAGTAGCATTCTAGAAGGAATTCACCTTCAGCCTTCTTCCGTACTATACTCAGAGGTGAAATGAGCAAATCTGGCAAAAGGGGTTCCCTAAATGGGTTCCTTCGTAAACATCTCTTGCACCACCCTGAAGTTGTCATTGAATGATCTAAGGTTGTCTCCCAATATACTGTCTCTGGGTCCCTTGTCAGGAATCGTAAACCCTATATGCCCCATCCAGGTACTGTAATAGACAGGGATGCATGACTTCCGGTTTAATTGATGTAACTGCTTTCCCCCACCACCTATCAGTTGGTTGCCCTTGCCCCTACCCCCTAAACCTTGACCACATACACATGCAGAATGGAATGCTTGCCTCCACACCTGGAGCAGTCATGCCCAAATGTACATGGGTACCAGTGACAGGCTCCATTGTTGAAATTCCAAGTGAGCCCACTTGTACCTTTTCTTTTCCAGCCCCCAGTCCCCTTCCCTCCCCCTGCGATGGTACACTTGTGAAACAACATATATGGCATTGGCAAACTGCTTGCTGTGTACTCTGTCAGCAGTGTTCTAGTGGGCGTCCTGCATTGCAACCACTGTTCATTGTCCAAATAAGCCCAAGACTTCAGGTTCATCATACTCCTCCTGGATCTGAATTCCTCATAACTTATACACTCTCACACCTCAGCGAGGCCAAGCACCGAAGCTAATGCAGGCTGACCTAATGACGTTATCTATTTCCATAGTGACGCGCTGTTCTGCTGAGCCTTCTCACACATTATGCTGGTGTATATAATGAAGGAAGGCTGCTGCCAGGTGCAATATAAGTCAGTACCTTAGGCTACTTAGCTAGTTCTCTCTCCTCCTCCTCCTCCTCTCTCGAGCCTTCTTTGATTAGATCTCCCTGTATAACAATTTAAATATGTCCAGGCATGCATTCAGCTATGACTTTTCCACGGTAACCAAATGGTACTCAATAAGAGATGCCCCCAAAGGGTCCACTGCTCCGATGTATTATAACTTTGTTTGCCCTTCTGACTCCCTTACTGTTTTACTTCCTGTCCCAAACTTGCCCCGGTTTGTGTCTACTCCCTCTTCCATTGGCTTCTCCCCGACTGTTCCCATTGCCGGTAACTTTGCTGTACTCTCTTCCATGGTCTCCCGTGCCCCAACTCCACTCCCTTTTGTTGCTTATGTTGTCATGGCACCTGCATTCCTCATGCTTTTGATCAGTGCCTCAGTTGACATGGTAGGTCGAGTTCCATTCTTCTGGGCTGTCCTCACTCTATCCTCCTCCCCGCATCCTTTAGCCATGTCCATCAACTCCGTTTCACTTCATTGGTTGACTATTTTGACCACTTCCCACTCTTCGGTACTTGTTTTCACTTCCACTATTCTTACGTCTTCCTCTCCAAGCACACACCCTTTCTGACATCTGGCAATGTGACCTTGGCCCTACCCATGCACTTCCACCACTGTGGATGTGAGAGCAGCCCTATTCTTCATCATCTTTATTGTCCTTCTCTCCACACCAACCTCCTTCTCCTCCTAAGACTATCCCATTTCCTTGACATTCGCCCTTCCTTGTTCTGCAACTACTGTCCTGTCCATGGTATCTCCTGTGTACCTACGTTCCTTGAACGCTGGCATTCTACATTTCTGTTTTGTCGGAGAGGCCATCTAATGCTGCCTGCCTTTTAGGCCCAGGATCGTGGGCAGTGACTGCTGTCACTGTGGTTCAAAATCCTCCGACGTGACACTTCTTCCTTCCTTGTTTCCAGTGGGTTGAAGCCAAGCCAGTGACTCTATACCGAACCTTGCAACTTCCACTCTCACCTGGTAATCTTCTCCAGTTACCCCCAAAAGCTGGCAACATCCCTGCACCTAAGGCTCCTCTCCGAGAGGAATGTTTGGTCACCCAGACTCCTCTTGCTGCCCTCCTGTGTTGTGGGGATGGTTGCCACCTTTCCTTTGGGTCTCGTCGGCTCATGAGAGCCACTCTGCAAGTTGCGGTGACTCTAGTCTGGGCCCTTGAGTTGGGTGGTGAGCAGCACTATTCTTCAATTAGAAATGCAAACAGAAAACTCACATGCGTTAGGTTTTTTAAAAGCACACCATTCTGTGTTCTTCTTTGTACAGTTTATCACTCTCCCACCCAATAATAAAGACCTAAAGGGGCCATCCAGTGTAGAGAGAACAAAATATTGATGTTGTAAATTTTAAAATACATATAACTTTGGAAAAAAACGTTAAAATGAATTAAAAAATAAATTATAATTCAAAATTATAATTTACACAAAAAGTAAAAATAAAAAGTATTCTTACATAATATATAACATTAGAATACACATAAAAGAATGGAACACCACATAAACATATAATGGTTTATCATTTATAAAAAATACTAAAACACATTTTAAATTTACTTAATCATTAAATAAAAGAATTAATAATATAAGAAGAAATATTTTTATAAACCAAAAAATAGTGTATAATTTTAAAACTACACTGGAAAATAAACATATAATATAGTAGTCTAAAAATATTTCATTTTACATTTAATATAATCTAAATATCCTAAAAAAATCTGGGAAAAATAAGTAGTAACCAAATAACAATCCAAAATTTTGAAAAAGTAAATAAATCAAATACAAGTCAAATGCCTATTGATAGAGACTGGAGAGAATGCATACCTTGGGGGTTTAACATTTTGTATTCTATCTCCAATCTAACAAACATTGGAGAAAGTGCATACTTTTGGGACTTAGGTGTTAGATTTACCATTGGGGAAAGCATAGGAAAAACATTAAGGAAAGCACATAAATTGGAGGGATCAATGTACTATTTTGTATTCTAACTCTAGTCTAGCATATACTGGGGAACATGCATACATTGAAAGATTACATACAACAAACACAAAGAAAACACAAATAAAATAAACATCAACAGTTGTTTAATAAATGTAAAAAAATATTTTGAAAAATATAAAAATGAAAAACCATAAAAATGACAAATATGTCAGAATTACACAAAATTATTATTATTGTTAGCAAATAAAATATATAATAAACAGTATTTATCAACTACCACACCCCAGAGCACATAAACATAAAAGAAAAGTAATGAAATCTGTTATAATAAAAATGTTTTATTATAAAACTATAATTACAATATTTTTTTGAATACATATACTACCCACTCATTCTCCATTATAGACACATTCCAAAAACAATGAACAATAATTAATATACATTCTATAAATGACAATATCCACCTAAACCCAAATAAACAACAATATCCTTAGAAAGTACATTAAATGATATTTCACATAAAGGTTTATTGAGTTTTAAAATATGTAAACTATATAAAAAGCTAGATAAAATATAAAAATATTTAATTCATAAGTTATTACAAATTTAAATATATTTTACTGATGCACTACCCAGCCACTTCTCCAACAAACAAATAGTTTCGAAATTATTCAAACATATTAGAAAATAACAGTTAAAAAATCAATTAGGATAAATTAGTAAATAATGTAAAAAATCTAACCCCCCAAATTCCTGATAAACACCGCAACTGACAATTAAAATTGAATAAACCTTTTATAAAACTATTCAGCATGTACACAAATACTAAATAAAAATATCAAATAAATAATTAAAAATCAAATGATATATAATTTAAATAAACACTGTGTTAAAAAGACGTATTCCAAGAGTGCTTCTAGTGTAGAAAAGGTGGTTTATTCTTCATAACACAGGAACTCTAGCCACAGTAACCGCTCACTGTACAAGTATTCAACAATAAACTAACTCCTCACATTCAAAACCTAACATTCTAATAGAACTTTGGCAAAGACACTACTAATGGGAGAAATAGAGGGTGAACATGGGATAGAAAGGGAAGATACCATAATATATAAACATACACAGTAAAAGGTAACCTGTACAAATTCCACACAGCTTTCGCCCCCAAAAAGGAAAATCAAGAAGGAATACACAAAGGTGTGGATTACACTGTAATAAATGTTATTCTACTTTCACTATTCTGTTAAATTTCCAAATACGACCATCATCCATCTTGGCCGCACTGCGAAACACTTTTATGACTCTATAGGTTGAACTGTAATGTGAACCTTGACTTTTGCCAGGCATCTTGATTTTCACCTTATCTCCTACCTGGACTGGCTTGGGTTTAACTGCTTTACGAACATCATTGTTAATTTGTCTTTTGAACTATATCTGCCCCTCTTTCTCTCTGAAGAACCTTCCTCCTGTTTGTGACATATTTTTTCTTCTCCAATGTAGCCTTTATACCAGGGAGGATTTAGAGTGGTTTTGGGGTTTAAAGGAAACAAAAGGAGTAACAGCAGTGGTGGAGTGCGGCAAATACCTATATTGCTCAACCTTTCTCTTGACCGCTTGGAGCCAATTGTCCCCATTTCTTTTCGCAATCTGAATGGTCTCTTTGAGAACTCTGTTAAACCTCTCAACCATAATGGTTAAGAAAACACCTGGGCCGGGTGAAATAACAACCAGTGCGGGCATAACAATTTCAGATCAACAAAAAACAATGACAGTGAGTCTAGAAAAATATATATTCAAAATAGATATTTATTTGGTACAGTCTTATATGAAGAGAAAGCATAAACATTTTGATTTGTAAATATTTTTATATATATACACTGAAAAAAACATAGGTTTCAGGGGTGTTATAGTTAGCTGGACATTTCCCTTGTACAAAACCCTAGAAATTCCCCTGTTATAGTTAGTTCAGCTAACTATAACTCGCGCCCCTGCAATGCACTGCTGATGACGTCACATAATACATCACTCATGACTAGGGGTGGGCGGAATGTGCGAAAGCGACTTTAGAAAATTATCGCGAAAATGTTAAAAATCTCTGCAAACACGCGGAAATATCGCGAAGATGCGGAAGTTTTTTTCCTGCCCGTTTGCGGTATTTTCTGCGTGGTCGCGGCTCGCCAACTTACCCATGCGGTTGCTCGCGGTCGCGGCCATCTTGTTTTCACTCTTCTCGCGGTGCATGATCGCGAGAAGAAAGACGTGATCGCGCGACGCATGACGTTAGTGCAGGCGCGAACTGTCGCGAGACAGCGCAAATGGCTACCAACAATCCAACATCTCGTGGAGAACGCGACCGGATCGGGAAAACTTGTCGGCGAACGCGGGGATTCAGGTAAGGCGATCGCGCGCTAGAATGTATTATTTTACAGCGCGAGCAAGAACCAAATTATTGCTAAGCTGCGGAATGCGGAAATTTTTAAATTTTCTCGCTCTCCGCGAAACGCGAAAATGTCAAATTATCGCAATTTCCGCGAGCGGAACGGAAATGTAGCCCAGGCCTACTCATGACATGGTCAGTGACATCACTGATGACATCAATGATGACATCTCAAATGACATCACTGATGACATCACTGATGACATCATCCATTGAGTATGTGTTTCTGAACAGTTTTAATATGTTTAATATATAAAGGGAAAGGCCTGTTGAAAAATAAGTGGGTGTACAAGTGTGTGAATGGATGATTTTCTAGGTGCGTAACTGACTCTATAAGTGAGTCATTAAATGTATCTTACTGCAGACTAGTGACTAAACTGTGTGAATGTCTGTATGTGTCTGTGTGTTGGTGTATAAGTGGCTGCATGGTTTTGTGAATAGCTATATGAGTGCCTATATGGGTTATTGATTGGTTGTCTGAGTATCTGTATGGGTGCCTGAGTGTTTGTGTGGGTAGGGTGTGTGTGACTCTGTGACTAGATGTGTGAGTGGGTGATTCAGTGGGTGCATGGATTTAAAAGTGCATCTGTGATGGACTGTATGGTTGGGTGAGTGTATGTATGGGTGTGTTAGTGATTGAATGTATATCTCAGTTATACATGTGTCACTAACTACATATGTGAAACGCAGTGCGTATGTGTGTAAGAGTATATAACTATCTATATGTGAGAGTGTGTGATTTTGGGAGTGGCTGTATGCGCCATAGTGCAAGGATATCTGTGTCATGTGCTGTTTGTTTTTCTGCAGGAAGACACAGAATTTGTTAGTATTTTTATGAGTAAGTGAACTTGAGTGTTTTTAACTGTATAGGTGAGTACATTTTACTGTGATTAATTATTTGCATGACTGACTAGATGTGTCAGTACCTCAATGGATGATTGGCGGAGTGTGAGTGTCTATATAGGTGTATAAATGCACAGAGTGACTGTAAGTATGAGTGACTGTACAGGTGAGTGAGTGGAGATGTATGTAGACCTAAGAGTCAATGAGTGGGTGAGTAGTTATTGGTATTGGAGTATCTATGGTTGTCAAAATGGCCGTCTGAATTTTTTGTCGGTGTATCAAAGGTTATATTAGGGTTTGAGAAGATGCACTAATTTATCACATGGATGACGTCATGAGTGATGTCATCAGTGATGTCATTTGAGATGTCATCAGTGATGTCATCAGGAATGTCACTGACCATGTCATGAGTGATGTAATATGTGACGTCATCAGCAGTGCATTGCGGGGGCGCGAGTTATAGTTAGCTGAACTAACTATAACAGGGGAATTTCTAGGGTTTTGTACGAGGGAAATGTCCAGCTAACTATAACACCCCTGAAACCTATGGTTTTTTCAGTGAATTTCTAAGGTTTTTTTAAAGGCCAATTCATAACTATAACTCCCCTGAAACCTTTGGTTTTTTCAGTGAATTTCAAAGGTTTTTTAAATGCCAATTCCTACCTATAACGTGCATGAAACCTA
Source organism: Triturus cristatus (assembly GCF_964204655.1). Lineage (NCBI taxonomy): Eukaryota > Metazoa > Chordata > Amphibia > Caudata > Salamandridae > Triturus > Triturus cristatus. The sequence continues at coordinate 794,463,266 of NC_140583.1, read as the reverse complement.
TGGTTTTTTCAGTGAATTTCAAAGGTTTTTTAAATGCTAATTCCTAACTATATCAGGCCTGAAACCTATGTTTTTTTCAGTGAATTTCAAAGGTTTTTTAAATGCTAATTCCTATCTATAACTTATCTCTGAAGATATCATGTTTAATGATTTTCAGTGTGTCATTTCATTAATTACATTTTTGTTTAAATACTTTTTTATCACCATTTTTTAAACTTATTTTTTCAATTAATACTTTTAAAAATTAAAAAATAATATTTGAACTTAATGGGTTTTTCAAACATATTTTTTTATAGTTTTCAAAATATTTTTGTAACTATATGTGCAAAACTTTATTTTATATATTTTTTTCCATGTTTTTGGATCCGCGCACCCAACGCGAGAGGATCCGTGCACCAAACGCGATAGGATGCGCGCACCGTGCGCGCATTTTGCCGTTTTTTCTTTTTTAAAAAGGGGGCCCCAGGGGGTCCTTCTGGGACCCCCTAAGCACCTCTAGAGGGTCAGAGTATTTCCACTCTGCCCCCTTTATATGTTTTACACACTTATTCCCCTTACTTAATCAGCCTCGCTTCTACTGAGGCAGAAAATGGCCGCCAACAGTTCCTGGTTTCGAATGTAGAGAGACACTCGACAGCCAATTAGCATTCAGCGCGCGATCGGGAGGGTGCGCTCTCGGTTCGGGGAGGGTGCGCTTACGGTGCGGGTACGGTCTGCGGATCCTCCACGGCCATAGATATCACTAACTTTTTTACCCTAATTTTCTCAGGAACTACTGAACAGATTCACACCATATATGCAAAAGGCACGAGTCCGAACTGAGGACTACCTCTTTGCCAAATTTGGTGTCATTCCGTTCAGCGGTTCGGGCTGTAGCTGCGACAACAGATCCTATGGGAAATTGCATGGGGAAAACGCGTTTTGGGACCCCCCTTTTTTCTCGGCCCCCGCTTGACGGATCACCGCAAAACTTTCAGGGTAGGAGCGGAGCGGAGCTGGCCAAGAGTTTGGAAAATTTTGCGAGGATTCGTCAACCGGCGCCAACGTTATTCCAAAAAGAATGTTGCGGATTTCCTATGGAAAATAGGTCCTAACTATAACTATCTACTGGCAACCGCCAGTAGATAATATATATATATATATATATATATATATATATATATATATATATATATATATATATTACTTCAACTCCTGTTCTCGCACTCGTTTTGCCACTGCAGGTAGGAGCTCGGACCACAATTTGGTGCTTAAAATCTGTTTATTGACTGCTCACAAGCACAGCCATTACGCGTTTCGAGCCCACAGGCCCTTGATCACATGACGCAAATAGCAGTCTCTACTGGGCTTTTGACCATTTTTTTCATTTTTTCAAAGGTGCATTTTTTCTTTTTAAAGTGACAGGTGCTTAAAAAATCTCTAGTAGTATCGTATTTGAAATGGCAATGGACATAGAGGAGTTACTTAATAGCTAGACATATGCCTAAATAAATAAATTAATATCCATTGTTATAAAATCCCTGTAACAATAAATATATAAATATATAAATATATAAAGCTACCATTGACTTAAATACAATAAACAAATTATAATTTAAGAACTGCATAAAATGTCATGTAACAATTCCCATATTGAAATGTGGTTTTATGTCTGACATAGTGTCTCAATAATAACATTTAACCATTTGAGTATATTCTTGATATTTCCCAAAAATAGGCTCCGATATTTGCAAATGGGTGCCACTCGCCGAAGGAGTACTTGCCTGATCCAAGCCCTTGCCAGAAGCTGTGCGGAGCCCTGCCGGGCATTGATTTTATTGAACCTGGAAGCGGGGAGCCCCTGTGGACCTAGTGAATCGCCAGAGGGAGTGTGGGGGAGGAGGACGGGACTGCGAGGTCCAGCAGGCTGTGCGGGTTGTATTGAGCACACCTGCAGCCTCTTCCCGTGACCCCGCCCCTTGCTGACCGGAGAAAACAGCTCGCGGCCCCCGCTACGCGGGAGCCACTCGCCGAAGGAGTACTTGCCTGATCCAAGCCCTTGCCAGAAGCTGTGCGGAGCCCTGCCGGGCATTGATTTTATTGAACCTGGAAGCGGGGAGCCCCTGTGGACCTAGTGAATCGCCAGAGGGAGTGTGGGGGAGGAGGACGGGACTGCGAGGTCCAGCAGGCTGTGCGGGTTGTATTGAGCACACCTGCAGCCTCTTCCCGTGACCCCGCCCCTTGCTGACCGGAGAAAACAGCTCGCGGCCCCCGCTACGCGGGTGCCACTCGCCGAAGGAGTACTTGCCTGATCCAAGCCCTTGCCAGAAGCTGTGCGGAGCCCTGCCGGGCATTGATTTTATTGAACCTGGAAGCGGGGAGCCCCTGTGGACCTAGTGAATCGCCAGAGGGAGTGTGGGGGAGGAGGACGGGACTGCGAGGTCCAGCAGGCTGTGCGGGTTGTATTGAGCACACCTGCAGCCTCTTCCCGTGACCCCGCCCCTTGCTGACCGGAGACAATAGCTCGCGGCCCCCGCTACGCGGGTGCCACTCGCCGAAGGAGTACTTGCCTGATCCAAGCCCTTGCCAGAAGCTGTGCGGAGCCCTGCCGGGCATTGATTTTATTGAACCTGGAAGCGGGGAGCCCCTGTGGACCTAGTGAATCGCCAGAGGGAGTGTGGGGGAGGAGGACGGGACTGCGAGGTCCAGCAGGCTGTGCGGGTTGTATTGAGCACACCTGCAGCCTCTTCCCGTGACCCCGCCCCCTCTATTCCCGACTAATTTAAGACCGGAGGACTTCACGCGTTAGCGGGACGCGTGTGCGGGACATCGCCCGGGACAAAGCCCGGACTAAGGGCGGACCCTCTAAGACCCTCATAGACACGAGGAGACTGGACTGGGCAAGAACCTCTGCCCGACCATCGTTCAACATAGACTAATCGTGTAAGTGTTTGTTTGTGGGGCTCATCGTACGTACATCATGTCCATTGAAATCCCAACATTGGAGTTACCTGGCCATGTGAAGTCGGTGGGCTTGGTAGACGGAACATTAGACAGGTATTTTAAGAAATCCCTACTCGATCCTTCTATTACCCCTACCCTTGAAGAACTACGAACTGAACGACGGCGGTCGATTGAAAGCTTAAAGAACAGACCATTGCCGCTGTCACCGGTGCTAATGAGCTCCAAGGGCGATATTTGCACTACCTCACAGGATAGTATCCCTCTAATATTTAGAGAAGGTACATCTACGAGGGAACCTGAACTCTTGGGCACAAATAGCAATCAGGTAGACACAGTTACTACTCCCGGTATCATTAATCCAGCTGTGATAACTAAAGCGCAAATTACCCCAATTCCTACACATATAAAAGTAGTCAACAGTAGGGTCAAAAAAGTTACGCAAGTTAAAATTCATGGCCCCCCTCCGGCTAAACGGCGTAAAAGTAACCTTTCCAAGAGGAAATTTAATCATGCAGACTTTGGTACGAAAAAGGGTGTTAGTACCAAAGGAGGATTGGTTAAAGTACTAGACGAAGGAAGGAAAGGAATTTCTCCAACGCATACATGTGTAACTACGTTTACCGACCCTGTTATTCCTATTATCGATAGCCCCCCTGCGATGGGAAAGATACAGGCATCTCCAGACAGGGTCCTGATTGGGAGCATAGAGTCCATAATGAGGACCTATTCCCTGGCTATCATAGAAAGACTTGATAAACTAGAAGACAGACTTGGGAATATAGAACAAGAACTGGAGAAAAAGCTCGTACCCAACAAAGTACCGTTTATTCTCCCTATACAAGCCCCAACGGTACCTTCTTCATCAGGGACATCCGCTACAATAACATTAACTACCCCTGAACAGATTATTACTCAGCCTCAACCCTCAACTTGTATGAGTGGAAGTGTATCAGGGAATATCCCTGTTGGACCTAATAGTAAATCTATATCAGAACAGGCTGAAATGTCCAACGGACAGCGGAATAACTCTGGCCAAGCCGTAGGGAATATAAATAGAGAGAGAGGTAACGAGCAACTGGCCCGAGATAAACTTAACAAGGGTCCTCTTCCAGAACTTCCGCCAGAAGCAGTACCCCTAGTGGTAGTTCTTACTGGGGTGCCGGAGCTGGAGAAAGATAAACGGGAGAGCTTTACCCAGTTGAGAAATAAAATATCACACTGGCTAAGTCTACATAGACCTATTACAAATAATATAAATGGAGAAATTATTCATGTCCGCCGCCTTCCCTGGTTGGGAGGAAGACCCAAGGATATTGAGGGAGATATAGTGGTCATTAATTTTAGAGATCGGAATGCCGTCCACTTTATACTTAATTGGCCGACAGACCACGATAGCAAACCTATTACCCCCCGCCCTCTAACCTATTTTTACCCTCGCTCAGTGGTGTTTCCACCAAATCATCATTCACAGCGAGCTCCCCCCCCATTTTTATCGAGGCAATTGCAACCAAACCCATATTGCCCACCCATCTACAATAATGGACCTATGTTTAGTGAGAGGCAACCTCCACCAGCAGTAGATCTGTATGGGTGGAATATTATAGGCCCAAGATATAACCCTCTAATACATAGGAGAATGGAACAGCTCAAACCTTTTACACCCCTAGATACCACCAACAGGTTTGAGGTGTTTAGTGGACTGGAAGATTGCGATTGATGCCATCGAGTCATAGGGAAGGGGGAGAGGGATTTTGGTGGGGATAGCGGGGGAGATATGGGCGGACGAACGGGGGAAAAAGGTCTAATAGATATTGATACACCCATTGGATACAACGTTATATGTAGTACTGGGGGTTGCACAAGTAATTTTGCCCAGTTTGACTGCAACCTCAAGGCTCTTTCCCCGGCTAACGGAAGCAGTAGTCAAATCTTACCAATTGTAGATCACGTGCCAGGGGATTTAACCCATGTTCACATCTTGCCCCCTTTATCCACCGAGGCTGATAGTTTAATGGAACGGGGTTATAAGATGGCGAGCTGGAATATAGCGGGATGGAATAACAAGGTAGAACGTCTTGGATGGTTAGAATTTATAACCCAGTTTGATATTCTGTGTCTCCAGGAGACTTGGGCGGCCGAAGATGTCTATCTTGATGGGTATGTTGCCTATAATTGCCATGCCCAACCATCCAACATGGGGAGAGCCAAAGGAGGAATGGTAATACTGCTTTCTGTGAGTCTACCGGTTCGAGTAAAAATACACCGGATAGTCGGTCAACACTCTCAGTTGCTGTGGTTACAAAATAGGAATGGGCGAAATGTTTTAGTTATAAATCACTACAACAATGCCTTTAACCACTTAAATACTGACACGGTTGATGAACTTGAAGCTGAGGTGGAAAGCCTATATGGGTGTAATGACGTGCACTTTGACATTTTGTGGGGTGGTGATCTTAACATCTACATGTGTCCACTTGCTGGCGATAGGGTGTGTGGGTATGAGGATGATGGGGGGGATGAACAGACCCACTTTATGCACTCGGTTTATGGGGATTCTCTTAATTCGTTTTTGTTAAAAATGGATTTATGTATTATGACACCTAGGGGTGACAGTGAGGGTAATTCGGTACCAACCTTTATTGGTAGGAACTGTGCCACGATTATCGATTACCTCATTGTCTCTACCAGTATTGTAGCCAAGTGTTCCTTACCTGTAATAGTAGATCCGTCACTTAGTGATCATAATTGTTTAACAATGTTTCTTTCTTTGTGGGGGGTCAAAGAAATGATGGTACATGGTGTAGTGACAGATATAGTCCCACACAGACCCAATGGCCCTAGAATTAAATGGGGTAGGCAAAACGAGGAACATCTACTTTGTACTATCGTGTCAGCCTGTATAGAAGAGGTGGAATGCTGTCTTGAACCTGGAAAGAATAATGTTGACATTCTAGTTAGTTTCGACACTATTAATAAAAATGTTGCTGAAATTTTAACTGGAAGAATAAAAAAGGGCCCTAGGAGTAATGGGGGATGGTTTAACAGAGAATGTACCAAATCTTTACAAAGACTTAAAGCTGCTCTCAAGGGAAAACCGAGAGATAAGGAAGCAGTTAATACCCTCAGAAGGGAATATACAATTCATCTGAGGGATAGGAAACAGGAATTAAGGGAAGAGGCTTGGAACAACCTGACTAAAGCAGTGGACCTTAAGGATACCAAGCTTTTTTGGTCCACGGTAAATAGCCCCTTCCTTCAAAACGAAGATGTCCCGGTAATGTCAGCCCAGGTATCTGAGGAACAATGGGTGTCTCACTTCACTAGTATTTTCAACCCCGAAGGATTAGCTGAAGGGGGGGATAATGAAAGTATGGCATTAACCCCCATACCTCTTAATATTACAATCTTAGAGGTAGATGCAGCCATTCGGGCTAGCAAGGGGGGAAAGGCACCGGGCCCGGATGGGGTACCCGTTGACCTTTATAAAGCTGAGATCTCCATTTGGAGCCCATTGTTAACAAAGGTTTTCAATGCAGCTGCGACGATTGCGGCTCCACAGACCTGGGGGGAATCAATCATTATTCCGGTATATAAAAAAGGGGATAGGGGCGAGGCAAAAAATTATCGCCCGATCTCCCTTCTTACTGCTTCCCTAAAAATAATGAGTAGAGTATTATTAAGTCGTCTGGAAGAATGGGTAGAAGACAACGGGATCCTTGCGGATTCACAGTATGGATTTCGCAAGGGGTTGGGCACTATAGAACAGTGCATCAATCTAGATCTCATTATATGTAAATATACACGAGCCAAACAAGGCTCGTTGTTTCTTTGTTTTGCCGATTTATCCAGTGCCTTCGACTTGGTTGACCATGGTCTTCTGTGGTCAACCTTGTTGGATATGGGGGCACCTCAAGATATTATTTATTTCCTGGCCCAATTGTACAGGAATCTGACAGCAAAAATACGATATGGGCAATCGGGGGAGTGTACCCCTAGTGTTAAAATAGGATCAGGTATCAGGCAGGGATGTGTTCTTGCACCTCTTCTTTTCTCCCTTTTTATTAATGCGATTGAGACGGAACTTCGCTCCATAAGTGCAGATGTACCGACTGCAGGCGGCTTGCCCATCCCAATTCTGCTCTACGCGGATGACGCGGTTCTGCTCTCTCAAACCCCTTTAGGGCTGCAAAAACTAATGAATAAATTTGCAGATTTTATCAAGGGGAGGAAATTAAAAATTAATAATTCAAAAACTTTTATAATGCCCTGTGGGAAGAAAATTAAGAACTTAAGGCCCTTCACAGTTATAGATCAAACCATAACAGTGGTGGATAAATTTTGTTATTTGGGTATCACTTTTAATAGTGGGGGGATGTGGACCTCTGAAATGACAAATGTTAGAGCCAAGATGGCAAAGTGCTCTTTTGGCCTATTTAGGTTTGCATCCAAGCTAGGCTCAAGACGGATATTCGACATGTTATACCTATACCGACATAAATGTGTTGCTCTGGCTCTATACGGATCAGGAGTGTGGGGCCACTGTAACAATAACATGCTCCAGGTAGAGGAGAACAAATTTATTAAAAAACTTCTTTGTCTGCCATCTTCTTCTTCAACAAAGTTGATCCATCAAGAGTCTGGCTTAGAACATCTATCAGACCTGATTAGATTAAGACCCCTGTTAGTATGGAGATCTATCTGGTCGAAGGAACAGACTGGTTTTACTAGAAAGATAATCTCCGATTGTCTAAACCTGGATAAATGTTCCCGTATCCCGTGGCTTAACTATATCATTCGAACGTTTGATGACCTTTTTAATTTTAGGGTTTGTGATAACCCTTCCTGTGTTTTAGACATCACGAAGACTGAGATTAAACATGAATTTCTGAGGGTTAGCAGGATGAAGCGTATCGCAGCTACTGTCCAGTTCTCCACACATGTTTTTTATGACAAATATAACAAGGAAGAAATGGGGCCCCCAGGATACCTCAATATGGTTAATATTCGTTCCCACCAATTTGTGTTAACAAGACTTCGGATGGGGACTGTTCATTTGCTTGTTGCATATCCTGAAATGAAGATATATACTACTGCCCCCTGTCCGTGTGATGGGACTACTAAACAAAGTACGGAGCATTTTTTACTGCTATGCCCTCTTTATCTCCATCTTCGAAAAATATACCTGAAACCACTTTTTAAAAAATATAAAGTATTTAATATTGTTTCAGCCATGGGGCTTTTATTTGGGCTTAACTCACAGGACATTTGCTATTTTACTGCTGTATATATTTTAAAATCGATATGTATGAGGAAAAGCACCGTTTTATGACATGTGATTAATTTAAAATTTGCTGAAACCTCATGTTTTTATATCTATGTATGTATGTACTTTTATGATCATTAATTTATGATCGAATAAAGTTTTTGAATTGAATTGGAACTGTGTTAGTAAATTACGCTATATGGTTGGTGTCATTCAAGGAGTTTGTAAATTCTATGGCCATATCCTAATTTCAACAAATTGGTCTTTTGCGATATTACTAAATAAACTTATATGTGTAAATTGTGATGTGTGTATTGTTTATTGTATACACCTGTACCACCTAATCCTAAACCCATAAGTGTGACTGTGATAAGAACAGAGAGACAGTTGCAGTTTACTCTTAGCAAAATTGTTAATTAACTATTCTTTTCAGAATTAATTTTAGACTCTTAGATTGTACGACTTAATTTATAGGCAAGTGTAGAGATCCTCCGTTCCGTTGAGGCCCAATGGTTGTTTACTGTCTAATTGTAAAATGTACCTGGTTTCCAACTTTCTTAAGGCTTTTCCTCTATTACCCCCCCTCTTTTGTTGTGTGGCACGCTATCAATCAAAAAATATTTTAAGCCATTAGGATCTCCATTGTGTGACTCTTCAAAATGGCGTGCTACGGGGTAAGTTTGATCTTTGTTTTTTATGGCTCTCATGTGCTGGAGTATCCTTTTGTGGCCTTGGAGAACCGTGCTCCCAACGTATTGAAGGCCACATGGACACTCCAGCACATAGATCACATATTCAGTTTTGCATGTCAAGTTTCTATGTATAGGTATTTCTTTATCACTGAAAGGTGTACTGTATGAGGATTTGTTTTCTCCATATTGACATGCTTTGCACGATGTGCATTTGAAAAAGCCTTTACGTTGGTTTAACCAAGTAGTCTTTTTGCCATCCCAAGGGTCATTATTGACCAATTCATCCCTCATTGAAGGCCCTTTGCTGTATGTGATTGCTGGTTTGATTGGCAAAACATGGCCAATGATAGGATCACTTAATACAAGCGGCCAATTTTTCTTAATGATTTTATTAATGGCTTTTGCTTGTTTACTATATTCAATTATGAATCTGAATGTTTCCACATTTTGTGAAGATTCTTGTTGAATGTGACTACTGTTTGTAATGTCGCTGCTAGTCTGTATTTTCAGAAGACTATCCCTGCTGATTTTGCTGTTTCTTCTAATAGCTATATCTATTGTTTTTTTGGAATATCCCCTATCAAGAAATCGTTTTGTGCTAGCCACCTGATATATATAGTATATATATATATATAGTCAAACAAGTTGATCAATTGATATTTTCCTTTATATATGTCATTTTTATAAAACCAAAGTTACAATCATTCAGTGTTGTAGTTGCAAAAATGAGTAATACACAATTTAGTATTCAGAGGTCAGAAAGACCTAGTTATTTACAGCAGACAGTTCAATAATGGAATCCATGATCACAATACAGCAGTATGGCAATTGATAAGGGCGATGTGTGGAAACTGACGGTATGTTGTTGTACTATGCCTGTTTCAGCAATGCCTTCATCAGGGTTCCGTGTCAGAAATCACTGAGGTATACAATGGTTTAGTGTTGTCCCAAAAGTCCATTGATTTCATCAATAGACGGAGGGAGGTATTTAGCATGTTTTTCTAAGCAGATGAGCTGAGAAATCCAGTATATTAGTAGGACTTATGATGAAACTCCTTTATGATAAAATCTTGTGAAGCGTTCAGAGGCACATGGCGCTGATATGGAAATTATGAAAATTCCCTTGGTCAATAGAGTTTGGATCAATTTTTCACCAATTGATCGTAGATTCACAATATATGGCCTTTAAATATACGAAGCCATTTAGAGGTATAAGAATGACGCCTCACGCGCAGTATTTCTCACTTCCTCAGTAAGATAGTGTCTAAGTGCACCTGTGTTTTCTCTGCCATCCGGATCCCTCCATTGTAACTTTGTAATTGTGCATACTTATCCTGTAAATGGTCGCGCATCCCAATGATCACTGAAAGCATCAGTTTCGATGGAGCACGGAGAGGAGGCAGTCCGTGGTTGCGGTGATACTGACACTTGCAGTGATCTTTGGAATGCGTGACCATTTGGCCCATGAGTCTCATAGAAGTGGTTCGCGGGTATGGAGAACAACAGCAACCACTTGGTCCAGTGTGATTCATAATAGAGGTGAAGACTGGTTTCCCCACCAGCCCTGATGAAGTTACCTAAATAGGTTGGCAATGAAACATGTCAGCCATTTGCTCCTGAAATTGGTCAAATATACGCCATTTTTAATTGATGACGCTCACGGCACTAATAAAGTTACGTCTTGCAAGTGAGTTGTACCCCATTTTAAATTTCGAGAACTGCATTGTTTCTTTTCTCACAGGGACCAGCGGGCACTGAGTGACACTAGCACTGACAGAAGGCATGTGGTGTCTGCATGTGGGGGCCACCTGCATTTGCATGCACAACGTGGCAGACACCACACGGTGCCTGCCACGTTGTGCATGCAAATGCACCACATGTCTTTTTTAAATTGCTGCGGGTGCTGCTGAAAGCACCGCCCGCCACAATGTGTAGTCACCAATTATCACCAATTACTTGGCAATGAACAACACACCAGACATCTCAGTGACTACACTGTGGGAAGATTTAAAAGCAGTCCTTAGGAGGGAATTGATCGCCATATCTGAGGCAGAGAGCAAATCTAGGCGGGACAAGAGAAACAACCTAGGTAAGCAAGTGCAAGGACAAGAACACATTCACAAACGTACAGGGGCCCCACGAGTTTGGAGACAACAAGAAGCAGCATGTGCTTAATTAACAGGAATAGATAATGACAGAGCTGAATACGCAATGCTGCCACTCCGACACTCTTTTTATGTGGGAGGGAATAGGAGCGGAAGGCTTCTAGCCAACAGGCTTTCAGCTCAAAGGCAAGCAGCGGCAGTGGACTCATTAACAACAGGAGATGGTACTGCAGTGGTGGAGGATGAGAGTATAGCCTCTATATTCCAGGATCTATACACTGAACAAAACTTAAGTCTGGACTGTCTAGACCACTACCTCGCAGCGGCGCACACACCGCAATTGACATAGGAACAGGCAACCAGCCTTGATAGCCCGTTCCATACAGAGTAGATAGTCTCTGTTATAGAGTGTTAGAAGCCACTAAAATCACTGGGCCCTGGCGGTTTCCTTGCCCTATTCTACAAGATGTTTTGCACCGTCCTGGCCCCAATTCCGAAAGACTTTTCAATTCTATTACAGGTCCCACAACGTTGCCAACTTCTATGCTCATCACGGTTGTTGTAGTCATCCCTAAACCTGGGAAGGATAAAAACACAATGTAGTTCATACAGCCCGATATCTCCCCTCAACGTAGACCTTAAATTGTTTACTGGTATTTTGGCTGCATGCCTGGGACCTCTCATGCTGGGCCTGATAGACCAGGACCAGGTGGGCTTTGTTCCACATAGGCAATGTAGTGATATTACCAAACGTGTCCTACATTTGGTGGATAAGGCCACGCGTTCTAAGAGGGAGATCATGCTATTGGCTATCAACGCTGACAAAGCGTTCGATCGCGTGCATTGGCCCTACTAAGAGGTAACACTTACCCACTTTGACCTAGGCTCACAATTTCGCTCCTGGGTACATAGTAATTATGGTCAATCAAGAGCGGTGGTCAGGGTCAATGGCTCTACATCGACTCCCTTTTCTATCGAGCGTGGCACGAGACAGGGATGCCCACTCTCGCCCCTACTTTTTGCGTTATATATGGATCCCCTGGCACAACCAATTAGAGATTATTCAGACATCACGGGTGCTGTCTTCGGCGGTGCTGACCTCTATGTGGACAAAGTAATTGTTGCTCTGAACAATCCGATTTCCTCCCTACCTGATCTTTTCTTTGGAGGCCTTTGGTATGATGGCAGGGTTCCATGTTAATATTCAAAAATCCCAAGCTCTAAACTTATCTCTTACTTCTGCGACGGGAAGCCGCCTTTCCCGACGGCACCCCATTCACTGAGTGGCTACATCGGTTCCTGGGGTCCAGTTGGCCAATATCACAGCGGAAACAGCGATTATAACTACTGCCTTCAGCTCCGGCAGGTTCGGTGAGACCTAGCTCAGTGGTGTGGAAATTTAGTTCGTATCTGAACATTATCTGCGCCATCTTGTCTCTCCCCAAGCGCCACACGCAGAAAACGCGCGACGGCCATTTTAGGCACCATGGTCTCATTGCCGATCGCCAGCGCGTCCCTCAGGCGCTGCAAACATCCCCCGCGCGGCGGCCACCCCCCCTCCCCCGCTCTCTCATACATGGGCCATAAACCCTCTCCTTCTGCGCGACCCTGCCATGGAACCACATCCCGCGCCTGACCAACACCTCCTTTCATCCCATACATGGTCATACATCCTTTTGATAACCCCCTTCCTCTGCGCCCGATTGTCCGAACTGATCCCAGGCCATCACCTAGCCCTGCGGATGCAGTTTATTGCCTCTACTGTAAGGGAAACACCTCACATCAAAGGGATTACAGTAGATCAAGGCCCCCACCCCCTGAGACCCGACCAGTCGCACACACCCCCGGGAATTGGCGGAATGTCCAGCTGTGTGATAGCCATCTCCAACTGTGGGTGGGGTGGGGACTTCCACTGTAGTTATGTGTGGGAGCGGATCCGAGCCGGGGATTCCGAGGATGTTCTTTCATGTATCAAAGCAATCTCAAGAATGTGCCATGTACAATAAACCGGTAATAAAGTCAAAAATGTGTGTATAAGAGACCAGGTCTCAGAGATGCAGAGAGAGCACCTCGAGACGATACCTTGCTGTCCGATCTGATGTGTTCTGCTCCGACGGAATAAAACTTTGTTTCCTGCCTTCCAGTCTCCGGCGCCTGCCTCTTTTGTTGGTTAATCATCGAATGGTATAAGAGGCGATTACCGCCGGGCAATACTTGAAAGGTTATCGACTGAAACTGCCGCTACCATTTAACAATTGGCGTCCCAAACGTGGGGCCCATCAGCGACACGTGGATCCAACGGGAGAGGTCCCGACGACAGAGTGAACGACTGCAACGATCGGGAAGAGCTCCTGCCCGATAGACCCTCATCTGGCCGCCGATCATCCGAACTTCACTGGTTCCGAGCAGACCTCTCTCGAGTGATCTACGGTCCTGACTGGGAACCATCAGGAGTGCCGCGGCAAATACGGAGAGTAGAGGACGATCGGGCGCTGGAGGCGGAAGACGAGAAACTGTCCATGCGGTCCGGGTAAGGTCGTGTAACACGACAAATTGCGAAACGATTGATTGATTGATTAAAAATACTAGTATTGCTTATTTGATTTTTCTTTTTGAGATATTCGCTGCCTACAAACGGGGAAGAGTAGAAATACTCTCTCTCCCTTTGCAGATAGTGAAGGGTAGGTAACGCGAACTTTTGTCCCCCTTTGTAACCTGTCGTGCCTATTTTTTTCTCCCCACTGATTGATTGTCCGAACATTGATTGTTTTTGACGAATAGTGCTTTTTGAGATATTCTCTGTTTGCAAATAACGTAGAATAGGAATATTCTGTTTAGTCTTTGCAGATAGTGAAGGATAGGTAGTGCGGACTTTTGTCCCCCTTTGTAACCTGTCATGCCTATCTTCTCCCCACTGATTGGTAGTTGGTTCTGCCCGGACCGCTTATTAGAGATGAACCATCCAGCTCCACTGGAAGGCACCCCTAATAGGGACATGTTTACTAAATATGGACTAGTCGCTGTAGCTTATAGCAAACTATGGCATAAATATACGAAGAAGGACTCCGAAAGTCAGTGGCCACGGATGGGATCCTTTGATGACCATAAGATAGAAACGCTAGAAATAGCTCTACGTAGCAATAAAACGACGCCCACTATGCTCGACAGTATCGGCATGTGGCGCAAAGAAACAACCCAACGGAAAAAGAGAGAAGAAGTAAAGGCAGAAAAAGAACTACGAAAGGCAGCTCACCTTGTCGCTAGAAAGTTAGAGGAAGAAATAAAGGAGAGAAAGGAAGCTAAACAAAAACAAGAATCTGAAACGTCAGGCCAGTGCCCTGTTAGGACCCCCTCTACGCTCTACCCTGAGTTGCCTTCCAAGCAACGGGCGAACGATGAATTGCTATTAGGTCCTCCAATCATCTACATGCCCCCTCCATACGCTCCCTCCCAACCTATAGTGCAGCACCCACAACCCCCGAACGCAAGCGAAAGCAGTACCAGGGCCTCGGTCCTCATGGCCTCCACGCCGGCCGAGCCTCTTGTACTGAACACAACGTTAGCAATAACGTTAGATGACCCCGAGACGAGAAAGAAAGATTCCGCCAGAATGAATCGGCTAACAAAGGGTGAATGAGCCGGAATCGATAAGGTAGTGAGAACACTAGTAGAACGGAAGGAAAGTGAGGAATATGTGACAGATATGTATAACTCGAATGCCGACAATCACAGACAACACTTTGTCGTACGACTTTGTTATCACACTCTGAATGCCTATGAGGATAGGTACCAGGATAGAGGTCCCGAAGGCTTAGCAACCTTGTATAGAAAGGTTGATATTGGGGAAGAGGGAGAGGGCGATGTGACGGACCTCTTCACGCGTACACTCGAAGTCTTCCGACATCTTAAAGAACACAGGCAGACGACCAAGACAGAAACCCCCACAGCGACTGAACCCCAGGCAGGAAAAGCTGATACCATGATGCCCATCAAGGAAGCCGCTCCTTACTGGGTCCCCCCACGAGGTCAGGGAACACACGATGACATCAACCACCAAGATGCGAAGGGAAGAGTTGTATATAACTGGGTCTATCAGCCATGGGACCGACAAGACATCCTGACCTTTAGAAAAACCCTACCCGACTTAAGAAAGAACCCGACTGCCTTTTACACAGAACTAGGTACGGCCTTAGGTTCAACTATAATGACCTTGGCGGATATCGATTTGTTCTTCGTGTTATGTCTGCCGGCTGATGTGTGGAAGCAAATCCGGAAAGTCGACCACGCTGAGCCGTTCGGATATACCTGGGTACAACTCGATACCATAGACAAGCAGCGAGAACCTGGACAGAAACCTCTAAAGGCCATATTGGAACTCCCAGACAAGATCGTTCAGAAATTAAAGACCCTAATCCCAGAAAGGAAGGTAGACTGGTCGATAGTGACGGCTTGCCGCCAGAAACCCCAGGAGGATGTATCCGAATACTTCTCTCGATTCGAGACAGTGTTTTCCGATTATAGTGGCCAGGACATGACCACTGCAACCGGACATCACCTCTTTGTCCAGAATTATGTGAAGGGTCTGTCACAGGAAGTCTCCCAGAAGTTACAGACCAGCGAGAGTAGTTGGGCAGCCTCCAAACCCGCGGCTATCCTCCAGATGGCCCAGTACTACGAACACCAAAAGAATGAGAACGATAGGGCGTCCGTGAGAAAGAAAAAGGAGCTGAAGGAGAGGGTAATGATCGCACAGTTGCAAGGGGTGACCATAGGAAGGGAACCTCCCAAGGGAAACTACCAACCGACTGCTCCTAGAAAACTACCCCCTAGAGACCATGCACCCACACCCTACGCTGGACGCAGGGACTTAGACGAGAATCAGTGTGCGTTCTGTAAAGGGTTCGGACACTGGAAATCCCAGTGCCCGGTCCTTCTGGATATGAAAAAGAATAGGGACACAAGAGGCATAGCAAACAGCCCCAGAAATAGAGGACAGGGACGAGGGTACACAAACGACACCACCAACGACAGGCCAGACAGACCAAACACCTTCGACCGTCCCCGACAGAACCAGTGCTAACAGTCCGACTATGAAAACACCCATGACTTTGCATAGGACCGCCAGGGGCAAGGGAGGGATCCAGTCGAACTCCGTGTTGACCAGCAAGGTCCTTACGTCACTGCTAAGGTCCTGGGCACAAAGTCTCCATTTTTGGTAGATACTGGGGCGACACGTAGTGCGCTATCTAAACGGCTGATCCCAAGGGCACCCTTGTCTGGCTCACATGTAACCTCAATAGGCTTTGATGGAACGCCCTCCACTAATCCCTTGTCCGCACCAATCTCCTTTGACTTGGAAAATAACACCACTGACACGACATTTCTGCTCTCCTCCAACACCCCCGACGCCATTATGGGTCTTGATTTACTAAAACATTTCCGGGCTACCATCAGATGTTCCCCAGACGGAGTTCGAGTCATACTGCACGATAACCCAGATCTGTTCAGGCCTTGTCTCGCACGACGTATGTTCTCCATAACCGATGCTGACCTGTCCCTACTTGACACGTTACCCACACATCTATGGGCTAAAACCGACTCAGACGTAGGACGCATGGTGATCGACCCTGTACACATAACTGTCCGACCGGACGCAGTGCTCCCAAAGCTTCCACAGTATCGGATATCGCCCGAAGGCGAGAAGGCGTTGGTGGAAATCATCCAGTCCCTAGTCGATGCAGGAGTGGTAGAAGAAGTAGTTAGTAATGTTTGCAACAGCCCTATCCTACCCATTGTTAAGAAGCAAGGCGAGGGAGATGAGAAAGCATACCGCTTCATTGTCAACTTACGAGAGGTTAACAAAGTAGTCATACCTCAGTACCCCGTAGTCTCAGATATCACCACCATCCTCACCCTGATTCCGTCCACTGCCACAACCTTTAACGTTATTGATCTCAAGAACGCATTCTTTTCCATCCCCATCCACCCAGACAGCCGCTACCTTTTCTGTTTCACCTTAAATTCCCGTTCGTACAGATTTTGTAGGGCACCACAAGGCTACACTGAGAGTCCCAGCATATATAGCCAAGCCCTCAAGAGACAACTGGATGCAGTTCAACTACCGGACGGAGTGGTGTTAATACAGTACGTCGATGATATTCTTTTGGCGGCTGACACCACTCCGCTTGCAGTCACAGCCACCATCCACCTCCTCCACTTCCTCGCGGAGAACGGTCACAAGGTCACCAGGAAGAAGTTGCAATTCTGCCAACCCCAAGTGACATACCTAGGCCACCTCCTATCCAAAGATGGGAGGAAGCTTACACCTGACCGAATTCAGACCATCCTAGAAACCCCTGTTCCCAAAACTCAGAAGCAAGTGCGGTCTCTGGTAGGCCTCACCTCCTTCTGTCGACAGTGGTTGCCAAACTTCAGTCTTATTGTAAAACCTCTGCTTTCCCTGTTGGCTAAAGATGTCCCCTTCCCCCTCCCCTGGACACCCGAATGCCAATCCTCCTTCAAAGAATTACGAGATGCCCTTTGCTCAGCACCAGTCCTAGGAACCCCAGACTACACTAAACCTTTCTCCCTCTTCACCCACGAAAGGGAGGGATGCGCGTTGTCTGTTCTAACCCAGTCCATAGGTCCCAAGCAACGCCCTTGTGCCTACTTCTCTGCCACTCTTGACCCTGTAGCCAGAGCTTTGCCCGCCTGCCTTCAAGCGGTAGCCGCCGCTGCTGTCTCTATCCGACAAAGTGAGGGGATCGTGCTTTCAAACCCCCTCACCGTGCTAGTACCCCATGCAGTTGACACCCTCCTGAACCAGACTAAGACTCAACACCTGACTAGCGCACGCCTGACTGGTTATGAACTGACTCTGCTTGCACCCCACATCACGTTGAAACGACGCACCACTCTGAACCCAGCCACTCTGCTACCTCTCCCTGACAATGACCCCAATGCGTCCCCTATACATGACTGTGTGACCCTCACCGACGAACAGACCAAGAGTAGGGTTGACCTCCGAGATACTGCCTTCCCAGATCCTGACGGAGAGCTGTGGGTAGATGGCTCATGCATCAAGCTCCCCGACGGCACCACTTCAGCCGCCTATGCAGTCACCACGGCCCGAACAGTTGTTGAGACAGCCCGCATCACACAGCGATCCGCACAGGCGGCTGAACTGATTGCTCTCACACGAGCATGCATCCTAGCAGCGAGGACAACCGCAAACATTTACACCGACAGCCAGTACGCCTTCGGGGTGGTTCACCACTTTGGGCTCCTATGGAAGGAGAGGGGATTCCTGACTTCCCATGGCACACCCATCCTACATGGAGATCTAGTCTCCGCTCTGACCGAAGCAGTCCTCCTCCCCACACGGCTAGCTGTGATCAAATGCCAGGCACACAAAAAGGTGACGGACATTATAGGACAGGGAAATGCGCTGGCTGACATCACTGCCCGAACCACAGCCGAGAATAGGTCAACAACACGCATTTACGTGACCAGGTCACAAACTGAAAAATGGAAGGATGCTAGGGAAACCATTAGAGACATACAATTGGCCAGCTCACCACACGAATTGACTAAATGGGCACGGGTGGGATTGAAAGACGATGAAGGCTGCTGGCGAACTAGAGACACGAACAAATGGTTGCTACCTGACTCATACCTGATTCCCATGCTGACCATGACATACTCCCCCGCACACATAGGGTCTGCCCCCATGATTGAACTCATCTCCAAAGTCTGGCACAACGACAAAATCCCAGACTCAGCTAAACGCCTAGTCCAACAATGTCTGATATGCCTCCAACACAACCCTGGTAAAGGAACTGCTGTACCCCGGGGAGGGTTTGGGGTTCCTAGTCACCCCTTTGAGGTCCTACAGATGGACTACATTCAGTTAGAAAGGTGCCAAACCCTGAAGTACGTGCTTGTCGTTGTGTGCGCCTTCAGCAAATGGGTGGAAGCCTACCCAACCCGCGACAACACTGCTATGACTACCGCAAAAGTACTACTGAAAGAATTCTTCCCCCGTTACGGCCTTTGTCAAATTTTGTGGAGCGACAACGGCCCCCACTTCGTAGCCGAACTTATCCAACTCATCTTAAAAGGGTTGGGTGTAAAACAGAAGTTTCATGCTGTCTTCCACCCCCAATCTGCAGGCTTGGTTGAGCGACATAATGCCACATTGAAACTCAAACTAGCCAAAATAGTTGCCACCACAGGACTGAAATGGCCAGACGCCCTCCCACTAGCATTGCTATCAATGCGTTCCACTCCTACCAAACACCACTTAACCCCCTACGAGGTCGTCTTCGGGCGACCCATGAACCTTTGGACTGCACCAAAACCAGCATCCATTCACGACGTCCCGGACGTCCTCATGTCTGACTATCTGTACAATCTAACTAAAACGTTGTCTGTTATCCATCAGCAGGTGCTGCAAGCCATTCCCGATGCTTCCAGGGGCCCCGGACACGACATCCAACCTGGTGACTTTGTCCTAGTGTGCAACTTCCAGCGCACCAAGAGTCTGGAGCCCCGGTGGACGGGCCCCCTGCAAGTCCTGATCACCACCCGAACAGCTCTTCGAGTGGAGGGGAAACGTAATTGGCTGCATGCACACCACTGCAAGAAGGTATCATCGACCCTGACGACCACCGACAACATCACCGCCCAGGAGGAACTTCTGGACAAAGACCAACCATCCCTGAGCTGCTACCCGAATACAGAGACACTTGAATTGACTGAATATCCCGATCCCACTGTGCCATCCAAAGAAGGGTATAACCTACGACGAAAGGAGGGAACTTCGGCTAAGCAGACCACGAACTAAGTTGAAATCTTAGAGCGGTAGCCTAGTCACCTCAAAGGCCTCCAGGAGAGAAACTAAACAAAGTCTGTGGTTCTGCCCGCTACCGAGTCCCTTGAAGGTGATGGAAGCGCCCGACATGAAGATGATGGAAGCAACCGGTCGTCCGAAGATCCACTACAAAAACCCAAAGACTGACAAAATGCACAGCTCAAAGACTATTGTACTTTTTATTACCCTTCTCCTTTGCCTCCTTCTCATGGTCACTTTCTGGATCATGGAAGAAAACGCACCCGCTCATAAGACATTGCTGACCACTGCTCAACCCACCACCATGAAAGAACACCATCTGATTTCACTTTCACCCCAACTCCGAGAAAGACGTAAGGAGTTCTGGAATAACTCTTTTGTGCAACTGCTCCACCAACACAATCTTGCCGCCAATGCCACTAACTGCTGGATCTGTGGATTGCTACCACATGCCACTGGACATTCTATCCCTTTCATCCCTTCGCCCTTCTCTGTCCATGGCTCCTGCCTCGCTTGGCTAATCCTCCTGCAAGAAAGTTACAAGGACAATGCCACTTCCGGCAAAACTGTGTCGCACTTCTATCATGGGTTCTGGCTGAACCAAACTGGAAAAACCTCTGCCCCCTTTTGTCCTATGAGATCAAACACCTCTTTCCATATGGACATCCCTGCCAAGGAGCGAGTTGAAATGCAGGTGTTCAACAACCCAGCCAGACCCACCTTCTCTTACCTCCGGAAACGAACGGCCGCCACCCTAACAGTGGCCCTATCCGTCGTCAACATCACAGGTCTGGTGTGCCTCGAAGGCCTAGGAACACAGCCGGTAGGCCACAGTTCCTGTCTCATCACCCGAACATTGGACTCAGTTGACCCACCCTCCTTTGTTACCTCCCCAAATATGTACTTCGTCTGTGGTACTAAGGCCTACACCTGGCTTCCGAAAGGTTGGGGAGGCACCTGCTACATCGCTTTTATCCTTCCTCCAACATATGTGGCTCCAGCAAACCATCACCGGCAGAAACGTGCAAAGGACATTGTACAAGCCGACTCCACTGGAGCACAGTTCATGGATGCAGTAAAGGGACTTGTTCCACTGTGGGGTCCAATGGCAAACAGCCGTGCCATCCGGCACCTAACCCAGGCAGTCGAAATCACATTGAACATTACAGCCGGCATCCTCACCAACAACACCGCTGAGCTTCAGGCCGTCCGCCTGGTAGCTCTTCAGAACCGCCTCGTTCTAGACGTGGTTTTGGCTGATCGTGGAGGAGCATGCCGCATCATTGGGTCCAGCTGTTGTACCTACGTACCGGATAACTCACCCTCAGTCTACAAGGCGATCGAACACCTCCACAGACTTTCCGCAGAGGTTCATCAGGAGCAAGAAGGATGGTCGCTTGGGAGTTGGTTTTGGGACACTATTAAAAGTTGGGGGTGGAGGTTGTTTACATTTATCATGATACCAATTGTGAAACTGTGTGGGTGCTGTCTGGGGATTCAGTGCTTGCCACCTTTATGTTCACTTTTCACGAACTACATCTGCCCTAAGACTCTGAACTTTGAAGCAGAACGAATGAAAGCCCTGTACGAAGTAGAAGTACGTGGTATTATGGGGATAGATCCGAACTAAGCAAGCTGGCGAGATATGTTAAAAGGGAGGACTGTGGAAATTTAGTTCGTATCTGAACATTATCTGCGCCATCTTGTCTCTCCCCAAGCGCCACACGCAGAAAACGCGCGACGGCCATTTTAGGCACCATGGTCTCATTGCCGATCGCCAGTGCGTCCCTCAGGCGCTGCAAACATCCCCCGTGCGCCGTCCACCCCCCCCCGCTCTCTCATACATGGGCCATAAACCCTCTCCTTCTGCGCGACCCTGCCATGGAACCACATCCCGCGCCTGACCAACACCTCCTTTCATCCCATACATGGTCATACATCCTTTTGATAACCCCCTTCCTCTGCGCCCGATTGTCCGAACTGATCCCAGGCCATCACCTAGCCCTGCGGATGCAGTTTATTGCCCCTACTGTAAGGGAAACACCTCACATCAAAGGGATTACAGTAGATCAAGGCCCCCACCCCCTGAGACCCGACCAGTCGCACACACCCCCGGGAATTGGCGGAATGTCCAGCTGTGTGATAGCCATCTCCTACTGTGGGTGGGGTGGGGACTTCCACTGTAGTTATGTGTGGGAGCGGATCCGAGCCGGTGTTTCCGAGGATGTTCTTTCATGTATCAAAGCAATCTCAAGAATGTGCCATGTACAATAAACCGGTAATAAAGTCAAAAATGTGTGTATAAGAGACCAGGTCTCAGAGATGCAGAGAGAGCACCTCGAGACGATACCTTGCTGTCCGATCTGATGTGTTCTGCTCCGACGGAATAAAACTTTGTTTCCTGCCTTCCAGTCTCCGGCGCCTGCCTCTTTTGTTGGTTAATCATCGAATGGTATAAGAGGCGATTACCGCCGGGCAAGACTTGAAAGGTTATCGACTGAAACTGCCGCTACCATTTAACAGTGGAAACACTACAATCTCTCCTGGCTGGGACGGGTAGCAGCTCTGAAGATGTCTGCCCTCCTGAGGATACTGCTTCTGTTTCAAGCACTTCCGATAGACCCTTGAGTGGCCATTATCTCAACTCTACAAGACAAGCTTAATCGCTGTGGGCGGATGGGCAGCCTAGAATGCAATGTGAACAAGGCTGTAGACGGCACAGGAAGTGGGGCTTAGGGACCCTGAATCTTCTCCATTACTTCCAAGCAGCTCAGCTTAGCTACAAGGTTGAATGGACTAGGGAAGAATCTGAAAAGCATTGGTTGTTTATGGATTGGGGTGTTGCCGGGGTGCACCTCTGGAGGGTTCCATTCCTCTGCAAGGCGCAACGACCTTGGGGCTTGTACTCCTCACCGATCACTAAGGTTACACTCAAGTTGTGGGACCGGGTCGTGGAGCGTAGCGGGCTTATGACATTTTCCTCCCCGTTAACCCCGATTTCAGGTAACACTGACTTTCGGCTGGGGCTTGACCCAAGGAGTTTCAACTATGGCAGAAATCCGGGTGCCGCTCAGTGGGGCACCTATTTGATGAAGAGGGTATTTTACCCTTCGATCACCTGCGGGTGGAATATGCTCTTCCAAAGTCTGAGCGTATGCACTATCTGCAGATAAGACAGTGGGTTATGCAACCCACTGTGCGTCCTGGGGCGCATCGCCTCCTCACTCCTCTGGAGAAGTGGCTAGTCAAAAAGACCACGGATAAGCATTTGGCCACTGAACTATATAGCTTGCTGCAATCCACCACCTCCCACACAAAGACTGCAAAGACTGCAAAGATGGGAAACGGAGATGGGGAGACAGCTGGCCTCGAAGGAGTGGGAGGAGATTACTACAGGGCCCACCACACTGCCCGGAACACCGCAAGCATTGAGACCGCCACTAAAATAGCGACTTATTGGTTTCTCACTCCTGTTTGCCTTCATAAATGCAACCCAGCCAGAAGCGCCGACTTCTGGAGGGAGTGTGGATCCCATAGGACACTCCTCCATCTCCTTTGGGATTGTCCGCAACTTACAACATATTGGGCTGCAGAACTCTTGGACACAGATACATATTTGAATACCCAGCTCCCACAATTTCCCGCATATATCATCTTGGGTCTTCCCAATTCCCTCATATTTCCATTAAAGTCCCGTAGGGGAAGACAGATAGGTCTAGCTCTGGGGGCCTGCCCCTCAAAATGTTTTGTCGCACTGGGGCAGACTCCAGACACAGGTGGGCTGGCTACACCGCTTATGGTATATTTTAAGTATGGAGAGACTTTCACTCAACTTATCAGCCAGTGATGACTCCTATTAGAACTTTGGAGTCCCTTTATAGTTTTAGTATCCAATGAATTTCGAGAGTTGACATGCTGTAGATGCTTTTGTGTACTGCGGCTAACATATACATACACACCTCCACAAGCTAGTGCTGACGGGTGAAGGGACACCATTAGAGAGCCATAGGCCAGAAGGAATACATTAAATCTCAGTGAGTACCCGGGGGAAGGGGGGGAGACAGGGTCGGGCGGGGGTAGCTGTTTGGGAGATTGTTTGTTGTTTAGAGTATGTGTCTTATTGCTTCGAATACCACCTTCTTCAGATATGCTCTTGTATGTTTCATTTTTGTCTTAATGAAAAGCAATAAAGAGATTTAACCATAAAAAGATACATCTGTGCATAATACAACATAAATTAAAAAATAAGGTCCAACAACATAACGACATTTTGAACCCTATTAGTACAAGATACATTGTACAACAGTAATCCACCAATAATACACCAAGGCCCTAATAAGTGTTTTAAACAGGGTCTAAACAATTGATAAATCTTATTATAGATCATTTCATTCAAGGGAATCATTACAAATTTACGTTCCTCCAAGGCAGAATGTATGTTGTATTTAATAAACAGAGGCCTTAAGAAATGGTGATGAACATTCTGTCTCCTGGGACACAAGTAAAGAACATGGTTGAGATCTTGGATATTTATCTGGCACAACTCACATCTTCTATCACTTTTTAGAATTGTATCCTACATTCCAGTAATAACAAGTAAGGGAAGCAGATTTGACCTCAATAAAAGGATCAATCTTCTGATCCCATGGGGCAGATTACAAATTAACTAAGATTGAGGTTTATTCCCCAAATTAGTCTCCTCAACCACTTGAGTACACAGAGTTGGCTGGCATAAGGCATTGCCTCTAGCCAGACTTATTTTAAACAAAAAGCTCCTTATTAAGCTCTTCAGAGTGGATTTTGGTATAGGGGAATCTATACTCAGATCAAGCCCAAAGATTCTTTAGCCCGCTCAAAGAACCTAAAAAAGTGCTTCGTTCTTTATGAAAAGCGAAAATTTCAAGCTTCAGGGCTGTCGGCATTGTTCCTTCCTTTCCGCATAGGAGTGAGTTTCCCCACCTCAAAGCAGCAGCCAAGGAGAAAGAGTAAGAAGTTAGTAGACTAAACTCCAAGTGCAAAGCATGGCGGCTGCAAGTGTGTTCAAGTTACATATCTGGCCAAGAATACTACCTCCAGTGCCCTCAAATGAGTGCCAGAGGCTCCTAACTAGCATTTCACATGCATAGCACAAAGAGGGGTATTTTAACCCTATATGACAGAGCATGCCTAAAATTATATCTTCCACAAATTTTGTAAAATCCATGCATGGTGTTTGCCTAAGAGAGGGCCCTGCTTGAGCAAAGCATCATATGATCAACATCCCGCCCATTCTTCGAGAAAACCATACCAAGATAAAGGTATGAGTCCACTTGAGCCTTAAACCATTCATGAGGAAGAAGAAAACGTTACTTTTGGAAGTATTAATCTTCAAAAAGTGGACTGCTGCATACTTTGACAACGCTACAAGACGATTCAGCAAACCAATAGGGATTATGTCCTTTATGGCTAAATTATCAGAATATAATAAGAAGCCAATGGACATTGTACCAATTCTGGGAGGATCGCCCTTCACCTGATTTAAAATACCTCGAACATCGTAAATGTATCGGGAAAACAGCAGGGGAGCCAACAAGCATCCTTAATTAAGATCATTATGAGTTTTAACCCCATCAGAGTCTGGCACCAGGTATCCAAACGCAGTTCCAAAATAAGACCCAATAGGTGGTGCGGAACACTCAAGATGTGAAGCTTTCTCCTCAGCGTTTGACTGTCAACTCCATAAAACACTTTGGAGGAGTCGATAAACACTGTGTATCCTGGCATACTTCTAAAAAAGGAATATTTGTTTAACTATTGTTTGAAGAACAGCAATATTGTCAAGTGTACTATGAGTCCTCCTAAACCCAGCTAGTTCTGGAGGAATAATATTCTGATGTTGAGTCCACTTTTTTAAGTGACAGAGTAAACTCCTGGCAAATGTTTTCTCGAAGCATCCACCAATACTATCTGTCTGAAACTTGCTGGGGAGGATTTATGACCCTTCTTATACAGCGTTACAATGACACTACCCTTCCAGCATAGGGGATTTTACCGTAACAATAATAATGTTTAAATAACAGGTCAAGAAAGGATCCCTATACTGCAGCCTCCTTTTTAATAACCCCAATGGGAACAATCAGACCCCAAAGCGGTATATATTCTAGAATTCTTTAGAGACCCCACAATCGCATCAACTGAGGGAGTACCATACACGGAATACATCTCCAAATTAACACAAAGTGTCACAGGGATATCTGCCTCCGTATTACTCAAGTACAACTAAGAAATGTATTCCACCCAGACATTTTCAGGATTAGGATTAGCCTATGCATTCGCCCTAGTATCACAATATTCGACAACCAATCACCAGTACTTCCTAGAGGCCTTGGCATTGTGTCCTCTCTTGGAGTGATCCATTTTGAATCATGTTCCCTCATACCTTCTTGGAGTTTATGTTGCAATTTAAGACTGTCAATTTCATGCAGTATAGTTGAGGAAAACAGCTAATATTTTTTTCTTGTCAGGAAATGTATTTCCTGATTTATTGCCTTCAATGAAAAGTTGCACTTTTTTAGCAACCGAGGACCATCAGGTCACTTTACGCAACTCTTCCATATGGGATTCATTGAAGGAAATGGAATCATCCCATATCAGTCCCATAGGGTCGTCAAACAATCCCTTGATCTTGACACTTAAGGCAGCCGTATTCTTAGTTGTTCAGAAGTAAGGATCATGCGAGTTGTTAAAGCCAATATTACCCAAATGGGGATTCCTTGAATCTAGCTCCTAGAGATTAAATGCCACGAATATGCCAACTACAGTATGATTGCTCAAATCTGCAGGAAATACAGTCCGTTTTCCACACAGGGCCGAACTGGGAACCCAAATCTGCCCCCGTGCTGCTTTTGTTAGTGGTGCCGAAATAACAGCACCACTGCAGAACAGGCCCCCAGTAACAAAACAATCCCCAACCGCTGCAAAATCGGTCACCACCCTTCCAGCCTCCCAGAGAAATGCCTGATGCCCACTACAGCCAACAGCCACTCCGGCCCTCTTTTCACAGGCCCCGAACACTTGAAAGAAAATATTGCATAATCAAGAATTCTCTGTGTGGAGGTTGAGTGAAAAGTATATGAAGCGATTTCACCCTCAGGAGATCTGCTCTTTAATATAATCAAGTCACATTTTCCAAGAGTTCCAAGTAAGAAGAACCCACGCTTGCAGATTGTAATTTTATGTGGGAGCACAATCTCTGCAATAGACAATACACCTTCTTTTTCAGCATTAGCAAAGGTTGAGGAAGCAGAATTAGACATCTTTGCATTGAAGCCCCCGTGATTAAAACCAGGGGACAATCTTCAGTAATGCAAATACCATAAACAAAGTCAGAGTGAACTCACAAAGAAATCAAATGGTTTTCCAGATGTAATATACATATTCAATAATAAAAACAAAGATGGAGAACCATTAATACCTTGGAATGCCAGTTTTAAGCATTGACACAAATTTGAGGGATGTACATAGACATGTTTTAAATTAACCGTATTCTTGAGTAAAACTGCTGCCCCTCCACTAGCGTGGCCCCTTTCAGAATGCCTTGCATTTCCGGAAACTACAAAATAGCCACTACAACTGAACTCTGTGCATGGCAAGGTTTCTTGTAAGCATACGATCTACATGACCCAATCGGACCATATTCAATGACAGAAACAGCCCACCCAGGCTACCTCAAAAGCTCAATTCTCCTGGATGAAGGGTGGGCGAAATTCAAAGCACTCACCACTCAGGTCCAATGGAGAGGATCATTCTTCAAATCAACAGCCCGGGGATGAATTACAGGGCCCTCCACCAAGTTAATTACTCATCCCTCTTGTTCTAATGAAATAACTATGGGGGATATTCACAAGGAAGTGGCAGAGAGAGGCGTGAGCCTTCTTGGTTTAATGCCTCTCTCTACCACTTCGGAAAAGCATGACTGCACCATATTCACAAGGACATGGTGCAGCCTTGCTTCCCCCCTCCCCCCCCCCGTGATGGCGCTAAGTTTCACAACTTAGCGCCAACGCAGACACCCTTGCACCAGAGTGCAAGGATGTCTGCAAGCAGAGAGGTTTGTTTGTGTACAGGAAGGTGTCCCTTCCTGCACATAAACAAACCTAAAATGCCAGTTTTTAACTTACCTGTGTGCTGCTTCATGCAGCACACATGTAAGTTACAAAACGGCATTTAAAAAAAAAGGTTTGTTTATGTACAGGAAGGGACACCTTCCTGTACATAAACAAACCATGGCATTTTGCATTTTCCATGTGTGCTGCACACATGGAAAATGTAAAAACTAGGAGAAATAAAGCATTTCTCCTCGTATCGCCAACATAAGACCAGGGTTCTCCTGGTCTTAAGTTTGGCGTTAGCTCCTATTTACACTGCCCTTATGAATAGGGGGCAGCATAAATATCAATGGGTTTTGCAGTGGAACGCCCACCACAACACCCACTGCACTCCCCTTTCAAGCTAAACACAGCGTGAAAGGGGTCCTATTCACAAGGTAAGTGGCCTAACGCTGCCTTGTGAATAAGGCGAGGCCCCTATCGCCGTTGTGCTGGCGATATGGGGCTCCTAAATATGCTCCTATGTCTTTGGGATTTCCTTGCATAAAGTCAGAATAGGGGGTTCTAGATAATCAACAACAGGGACAACATCAATTCCTCTCTTTAGAAAGAGCTCAGAGCTGTGTATAACCAGATTTGTGATAGCCAAGGAACCAAAGGTAACTCTAGAACAGGGAGTCGAAAGAAATGAACGAACAGTCACATTTGTAATGTTGCCACTTTTCACCAACCTTAGAGCTTCAATCTCCAAAACGAAATTAAGGCTAGATCTTCTATTCACCGGAGGAGACTTGCTATCAAATTACAGAATAAAATCCAAAACGGATGACATAGACAAGTCCTTTGAGAGTGACTTCTGGGGGCATCCATACAGGTACCCCAATCCTCGGAAAGAAGGTTTTTGCCCCTTAGCTGAGAGAAGGACGGGGGTTAGAGGAAGAAGCTGTTGTGGTGCCATGGTCTTCATTTCCTGTATTCCATGGACAAGACACCTGACACCCCGTATTTACCCCTCCAAATGGGAACTTTCTCCCGTAGGAAACCCAACCATGTTTCTAACAAGCATGGAATCTGCATCCGGCAGGAATAAAGGAGCCATACTTCCTATTCCCCCTCCCACTTCAAGAGGCTCAAGCTGAGCACTCGGTCCAGAAATCAGAGCCCCCTGAGGGGAGAAGGAGGACAGAGTGGAACCAGCCGACACTGCTGGAGTTCTCACCTCCACCCCAAGGAGGCCTTCTTTTGGCAGAATGTGCATTGTAATAGTCAAAGCACTACCTTCCAGAGACAATGTCATTAGCCCCTCCTCCTTCAAACTTTTCATATCATAATCATTGGGGAAATGTATTGTTTTCATTTTTTTTGCTTAGGGATTCTTCCTATCTTTTTATTTTTCCTTTTCTTGATCGCACCATTCTAACTCATTACAGTAGACTCATCCTTACACTCCATCACTACATCACTTGACACGGGCACAAAGTGATGCAATGTGGTCGATGTATTAGCAATGGCAGACTCCCCTTCCAGCCCCACTGCTGGCTGAGGTTCCAATCCATTTACCTTCCCATCTTTTTGTTCTACCTTTTTTTCACCCCTTTTTAAACTTTGGAAAGATCTCTATTTAGGCTGTACCCAAAGAGGGGCTCTGATCATAATCCTCAAACAACGTACTTAGACATAGTTCTTCATTTTCAGAAATGCTGTCATTTTTTGGGGACACCTCATAATGCAATGGCGTACCATCTTAAACAAAAGCATCCTTTACTCTTTCAAAGGAAAGAACCATTTGTGACTTTTGTTTCATAATATCATCCTTTATTAAATCTACAGCCAGATGTGAATTAGAGAGACCAAACCTATTTACATTCTGCACCTCAAATACAATTGTGGATATCAGTTCCAATACATGGTCAGAAGTTAACAACGTTTTATCTAATAAAGACACAATGGGAAATATTTTTTTATAAATTAAATATCAGATGGAGTGCCACCTCCTCCATTGTCTGTGTTCAATTGTGTACTCAGGAGAAAGACATTGTAGTCTAATTCTGAAAGAGTCCCCCCCCCCCCCCCCTCCACAAGGGAGAGGAACTAAAGTACCATGGAGGTAATGATGGACACGAAGAACGAGATGGGGAATTTGTGATAGGTTGACCCCCTTCATACAGTGCTTTCAGAGAGGAACCACAGTCGCGGAACTCACCCTTCCCTCCATGTGCAAATCAAAGTCCATGTTAGGCAGAGTAAAAGCTTCACCCAGCTCGACCTCTTTGCTGAAAACTGTTGCTCCATCACTTCTACAGCTGAACAATTTTCACTTCTAGGACACACTTCTGAGGCTGTACATAACCCCCTCCCCCCACCCCCACCCACCCCTCGCTCCTGGTGTAAGATTAAGATACCTTCTTCAATAACATTATTGGAGGAGTTAGATGGTGCTAGAGGGTCGCCTGCAGATGACTCCTCATGTCAGAGGCACATGGACCAGATCCTCTTGTTCTCTGTCAATCCTCAAAATCCCAGAAACATCACTAACCCCCTTATGGCATCCATGGACCCTGGGTGAGGAAAACATAACGAGGAGTGGAGGCACAGGGACACAGGAACAAGAAGCTTCCACCACTTCCTGGGAAATGACCGTAGGCATTCTGAAAGAAGCCAGAAATACAGTGAGATTTATGAAGTTGCCGCTGGGCGCTTCTGATTACACAAATGGATTTGTTTACTTTTGATTTTTGATTAGGGGAAGAAGGAATTACAGGTCCAGAGTGTAATTTCTTGATTTTCATTATATTCTCAAGTACGAACATCAGGAACCAGCACCCAAGCTCTTTAGAGCTGCTGTTACTGGCCTGGAGATTCCCTCACAGACTGGCGTAGGGCACAAAAACCACTCAAGCAGTGCTACAGAACTGCAGTGAAAGCCTGCATCAATTGCGCCCGCTGCAATGGCACCATAGGGGCTTCAACAGGCTGCAAATGGCCAGCCTCAGCTTGTAGCCTCAGTCCACTAGCCGAAGAATAGGGCACAGGACAAGACAAGGTGCGACCTTCATTGACGAAGAAGAGGGGAACTGGGGAGGGAAGCTCCCCTGGATTGCAAGCCAAACCCGAACCAGCTGGGCCTCTTCCACAGGTGGGGGGAACTATCTCATGCAGAGGGCTCTAAACCACTGCTCTCCCTAGTTTTGACCTGGATTAGCCAGTGCACAACACTCAGTGCATGAAATACACTCTTGGACCAATAGTCTCAGTAGTCTTAAATGTCTCAATTGGAGGCCAATAGGATATCAAACAGCCGGCCCACGCTACCAGCCTCACCTGCCTTGCTGTCTAGCAGTCACCGAGGTCCCCCATGTATCCTTCCTTTTAATTCAATATTTATTTGTTTAAATTATTTGCTTGCAGCGCTAGTCCCGAGATGGCGTTGGCCGTCAGGCCTCAAGTGCCTTCCAAGGGCCCGTCATCCTGCTGGCATGTTGAAAATGGCCTGATGAAAAATTCCTCCTTAGTCGCTCACAGAATGACAACAAAGTCGGTAGGAGTGCGAGCAACAGGAGAAGGAGCCAAGAAGCCTAGTCCATGGGATGAAGAGGGTAGGAGGGTTTTCTGCAGCGGTGAGGTGACGAGACAGCAAGTTCCGCGGTGATTGGGCGAATCCAACAGGCATGTCCATCACTAGTGCCCGCACTCGTGCTTGTGATACACAGAGCATCTCCCTTTCCTTCTGTGGCAGGTTCTCAGTGGCTCTCCCCCTGCCCATACTTCAGCCCGGCATAGCCCCAACTAGCTGCAGCACGCTCCAGCAAGCAGCAAGCAGGTCTCCATGAATCTCATCTCCTCTCCGCTCTGCTCTGCTCCATTCGGCGTCTGTTGTCAAACACAACACATACTATGGTACCTTGCATGGTTTAGAGATTCAGATGGTGCACTGTGAGCTAGTGAGGACTGAGATCAACATATCCTGATGGTGTGCATGAACTTAGTCCCGCACAATTTTGACGTTTATGTTGTCCAAATGCACAGTCTTACTGAAATAATGTAAATTATACAGTAGTGTATAATCTTCCCATGGAGGTAGTGTGCTGCAACTTCCCAATTCATGAACAGTGGTTTCACGATTCAAGCACAGCAGCCCAGGTCATGCTGCATCTTCAAGACTTCTAACAGGAATCATACTGTTCAGTCTGTGGCCCTCTGCGGCATTAAGATAACTCTCTGCAGTCTTCCTCTCCGGTAGACCCACTGCACCAGGGTCACTCCATATCTCTCTCCTCGTGGGCAGTCACTCCTCCTGCAGGTTTGGCAGCCTCTTTCTGTCTCTCATCAGTCATGCTGTGTTCTAGGCACGTTAAGAAACACAAGCAGCTTCTTCCAGCAAGGGCTGGAGTCAGGCAATGTACCCTCACCACTGGAAAGCTGGCTATCAGGCAGACATTAAGGATGTTCAAAAATTGCATAGTTTGCTTGTGCATAATTGTGCAAAATTTCTGAAAAGTGACGTGAAATTACACATAATTTAATAAAATGCAAATCCATCATTTAGGAATATATTTTAGTGTGAAATGCATACCTGTGTCGATTTCTGATGCAAGGATCCTTTCTTGCTAAAAAAAATTGCAACAAAAGCACAATAACCACAAACAGGTGCTTGTGTTCTAGCTGTTCACTTTGTTCCTGTGTGCTATAATTTTGCCGCGAAGAGTGGCATGATTACATGACATAATTTCAAGAATTTCACTTAGTAAGAGTGAATTGAAATTCTCAAAATAACATGAATTATTCTGGACTAATTTACTTTAGGCCCGGGCCCAGCAGACTCCAGTTCTTGTTGCACATTATTCCTTTAAGTGCTCTGTAACTAATCAGCAGCTCCTTGCTTAGCAAAAGTCTAATTGAAAGCCACTTTGTCTCCCCTCCCTACCTCAATGGCTAGGTTTCCTCCCTCAATCATCAGGAATGCTAGCAATACGATTCCACTGTCTGGGAAAACAGACTATCTCCATCTTGTGCAAATGGCCTTGCTAGGGACATCCACAATGGATCCCACAGGCCTCCATGTGGTTAGTTCACTCACAAACATTATGCATGCACCATGCAGTCCACACAGACAAACATGTACAACATGCTCTCAGATGTTTGCGGTAGGATCTGGGTAAGCATGTAGACGTGGAACTTCACACCAGAGGGCCATTAGGCCTCCACTACTATGACACAGATATAAAGGTCTGGTCACAACTATTGAGTCACAAAACACAGAATACTGCCAACACCGCTCTATATATTAAACTGATGACAGGGAAAATAGTCCACTTTTTGCACGTTTCACTCCCCTACAGGTCACAGGACAGTTTCAGGACCTCACTTATGTCAAGAGACTGGCCTAGGCCTTGTCCCATGTGCAATATTTGTGTGAGACTAGGGCTAAAATAAAAAAACAGAATGCCAGATGACCTAATTCGGGCACTCCGGGCTGGGAAACACAACTGTTCACCTTTCAATGCACATCCCTGTCCTAACAGACATGAATAATTTTAAGAACTCTTTCACCAAGTCAGATGCTGGCACCTGTGTTTCTCATGATCTCTCTGGAGACCTCAACACATTCTAAAGAATGTTTTGAGTATCGAAGGTGACTGGACACACCTCAGCTGTTACAAGCTCAGCACAGCTCTTCTGAGTGTATCTGACTTTGACACAACTTAACAGGTAAGGATGCAACTCACCATCCCTGACTCAACGGCTGGGCACTTTTCACACTTCAAACCAGTTTTAAGTGGTTGTGGCTTAAGATCTGATTTGACGAAAGAATCCATCAGTTTTCTGTATTCTTCACTAGTGGAGGTGTGGACTTGACGCCAGTTTGCAGTGACTCTGTTTGGTCGTCCTATCCAGTCACATTGAGCTCTTTTCAGTGGACATGTACATGTGACTAATTTGATCCTTTACGTTAATGGATATTTTTTATTACTAAATAACTTTTGACCAGTTGATCCAGTTATGATTATGTTTGCTTCCTATTTTTTATTAACCATGTTTCTTTTAATATAAATGATGTGGTCTAGACATTTTCATTTTGTATTTCTTTTGACTGTACTGTTGTTGGTCCTTATGACACATGGACCAATGTTTCCCTAAAGTATACATACCTATGCTGCTTAAGGCCCATTACCAAAGTTGAACCAATGATATCTTGCAAAAAAAAACGTTTTTGGGTCTGCTAGTCTGGGTGGTGCACAGTTAACATCTTGACTAAATTATTTCTTAAGCCTTATATTTCTGAAAGATTGTTGCAAGGTGAGGTAATGGTTTTGTGCCCTTAGAATAACATGAAAAGGTGTCACGCTTTTCTATTCCTCCATTTATTGTCTGTCTTCGGCCAATAAGATGTTAATTTGTCTGCGCTCAAAATTAGATCATGTCTGTCACAAACGTCTTGCCAAATGCCTGGGTTACCGTGTGAAGCACCGTCGAGAGAGAGAAAGAGAGAGAGAGAGAGAGTGTGGAGACTAGCAGAGTAGTTCACAGCAAATGTGGGCTGGCGAAAGGGTCTCCTGACTTGAGGGTTTCCTCTTCTATTTATGTTTAATTTGGCTGTACTTATTATTTCTCGGAAAACTAAAGCATTCGCTATTTTCCTTTGCAGAGCTGTTCCACGCACTACATGTGTTTTTTTAAAGAAAACTTGCAGCCTGGCTAGCCAGTCAGTGATAGAGAGTATAGGAATGATAAGCTGCTAATCAAGCCTCTGTGCGCCAAGAAAAGCAAACACATTGATCTCATATGTGCTTCTATATATAGACTTTTCCGAAACCCAATTCTTCAGCAGCAGCAGGCTCAAGCGCCAATGCGCACGCAGCTGAGTGGAGAAGCGCTAGAACAACAAGGGACTGCGTCGTGGAAGATGGTCCTAGGAATGACAAATGAATCTCCAGTAATGTCTTGTAAGGTCCTTTACTATAGGCCTACCCTGCCAATAGATGCAATCGAGCTATGAACTTTGCAATTAGCGATTCTTTAGATGGGGATAACACTGGCACGAGGAGGTTCTGAAGCTGCTGGAAGTGATAAAAGTAAGTATATACACAACTAAGGGGCATATCAGCAAGGAACGGCGATGAATAACGCAAAGCGCGCTTAGCGCTTTGTTATTCATCGCCGTCTATCTCTGGAATGTATTGCCCTGGTAGCGTGTTATCAACAATGCGTTGCTCCAGGGCGATAAAAATTCCAGAGATAGCGGGGCAGATCGCCGTTTTGCAGAGAACATCGCTGGAAAACCAGCAATGTTCCCTGCAAAACGGTGATAACCTTGCTGATACGACCCTTGGTCGTAGCAGCATAATCCACCCCCTATGTTAGGGATGGATAAGTCAGAATTTTAGCAGACGTTAGTTTTTGGAGAAAACAGCGGTTTTCTCCAAAAACTAATGTCTGCTAAAATGCTGGGGCAGCCTTGTAAATATCGCGATGTGCACATCAGCGATATTTGCAAGCCTGTACTGCCAGTGACGCCCACTTTGCATCTCATTAGAGATGCAAAGGGAGGCGTTGGGAAAAAGGGTGCTAACATGCGATTATGCATGTTAGCACCCTCTTGTAAATAGGGCGATAGTTTGATCTCCGCTTTTTGGGCTTTTAAAGCCAAAAAAGCGGAGATAAAGCCCTTGTTAATATGCCCCAATATTTCCAGGCATGTCGCCTACATGGTGTGCTTTAGAATGGCAGCCACTCACAATAACTGAGTACCTGCACTTTTCAGCAGGCGTGCAAAACTTTCAATGGGAGAGTACCAGCATTTGCAGTCACAAACATGACCTGTGGGCCAGCGAGTGCCCGCACTTTCATATTTCCATTTCAAGCACTGCTTGCATGTACTTGAAAGTGCTCCCAATTCAAGATGGCAGGCATGTTTGCACAGGACAGGACCGGAAGTTTAAATCACCCCTAGATAATACTTTAACAACAGAAATATAATGCAGAGATCCAGCCTCTCTCTAGCTCTAGAGATGTTAAGCGTTTGGCTTCCCCTTTGTCACCCCATTTTTACAAACGTGCGTTTAGGTTTTTCACATTGTTCTGATCCACAAATGATAACTGTTTCAGTACTTGAGGATCTGACACAACCAGTGCTGGATGCTGTGGTACGGGGGTGGCGGGCCGGGTAGAGGATGAAAATTAAAATAAAGATCACTTACCTGTTCACGCCGTACACTTCTGGTCGTCCTCTGGTCTTCCTCACTCCTGGAAGCAGGATGCACCGAGACTCCCCTAAGCCAATCACGAAGCAGCTGTCACCATGACAGCAGCATCTTGATTGGTCTGAGCGCCCTAGATCGGCGGTCAGACGGGGACTGCAAGCCTGTGCACGATCTCCACCCAGGCGGTGCATTACAGTCCGGTGGAGAACATGCTAAGTGTGCATGACTGTTTGGCCGGCCCAAGACGGCCGGCTAAACTTTCATGCGCACTTAAGGTGCATATACAACTCTGCCTCCTGCACTGTGACAGAAGCCCAGACCCGCCCCGCCCAACTTGGCTCCATAGAGAAAAATAAAATGAAAATAACATCTTATTATAATTTTTTTTCCCTTTGTTGCATCGCTCAGAAGCAGTGGGGCGACGCTCCTCCGCCTTATCTGAGGAGCTGCAGCTGGATACAACACTCAGAGGTGCTATTTCTCTGAAGCAGTGCATCGTGTATTTGTCAGCATGAAAATTCTGCCTGCGACCAGAGTTAGATAAGGATGGAATATATAATGAAATCCAACCTTGAAAGCAGTGACGGGTCTTGCCCCCTAACTCGCCAGGGTTACTATCTATGTTACACAGGTCCAGTCCAGCCCTCTGTTTCCATCATGCATCCACTAAAGATGTCAGGAATGAAGAATGGGAGACTTCAGGATAAATATGTTTATTGCAACCAGTGCTCCATTTGTAAAAAAAAAAAAATCTGTGCCATGCCAAGAACCTTCCAAGCCCCCAAAGCTATAAGAATATCTTAGGCGGCAGGTATTAGTCATTAGAATTATTAAACAAATAAGCACCAGTTGTTGAGTTCATCTCTAAATAAGACAAACACCGCCACCATGTGTCAGACTATCATAAATATAGATGTTGTCAATTAAGTGCTGGTGCCGAGCCCCAGAAACCACTGGTTCTAATTAAGCACTGATTGCAATTCTTAATTAGTAAATGTGAAAAAAGTCCAAAACTTCAGATTTTTCGAATAATACATTTCAGCAGGTCCAACCTGTAGAAATGTAACGTGGAGAAAAAAAACATTTAATACTGAGACATGTGGATTTGTCCCAAATCACATCATGCTCCATTTTACAGAGTTTAACTGATAATAGGCAGTATTTACAGCAGCCCATGAATTAAATTCCCCCGGGTATCAGTATTGATCTGGTGAAGCTAAAATCGTCTACCAATCCAGTAAATTTGTAGAATGTGAATACCCATTGACTGCCACAGCAGTGACATTCTATTCTGTTGGCTGTGTGATTGGCTAACTCAGAGTTTCTGAATTCCCATTGGCTTATTTTGTAAATGAGCTGTCATTCCAAAAAACATTATTGTAGATAATGAGAATTTAGCTTCCAAATCAATTATACTAGGATTCCGATTTTCAAGAATTAGATTAGTGAATGTTTGCACCATTTGTACATGCCTGCTAAGAACACGCCTACTAACCACGTCCTGGCAGTCCTTTCTCCATCGTTCTGGATGTGGAAGGTTTGAAAGCTCTTGGACTCATGCAACCCTGATCTATTCTGAAACGATTTGTGAAAATGAACTCACCCCACCTGACATGTCTACTGTCAATTGTAATTGCATTTATATAGAGTTTACTAGCTCTGATGATACCTTGAAGAGCTTTACGCCTGACAGCACTCAGCTCCGGAACCCAACGTTAAATGGTTAGTCTGGTGTGGTTGGTTATGGTTTGGTATAGCTTGTTATAGGGATTCATCTTGTGCACTTAAATCCATTCCATGCATTCACTCTAGTTTGGTTGTGGTACATTAAACAAATAGGAATGACCATTAAGGGTGCGGCCTGGGTATGTGAGTTCATACAGATGGTTGAGGGATTAATAGAAGGGTTAGAGGAGATTAGGTATTGTTAGTTTGCAGTGTCATGCCTTTCACAGAAGGGGAGGTTGTGATGTTTGAACTGAGTGAGCAATTTGCAAAAATGCATTTATAAAGATTAATGCAAAAAAAAGCGCCACTGCCCATCACTGTTATTAAAGAAGGGATATGTCTGTCCCTTGTGTAGGTGGCAATGCAAACCTACACCACGGGCCAGCCGCAGCTCGTGCAGGTAAGAGAGGAGGGGCCGGGTGGGGGGGGGGGCTTTCTACAGACGACGAAGAGGGAACATTAATTATTTATTTAAATTTCCCTCTTGGTCGTCTCCCGAATTCCCCTCCCCGACCTGGCCCCACCGCTCTTATCTGCATGGGCCGCTCCTGCCACGGGCAAAGGTAACTAGCGCTGTCCTGGGAAATAGGGATAGCAACATGCAGTTTTCTGCAGCACTAATCAATGTCCATTCCCTACGAAAACATGATGTAAAAAATGTTGATGTCCTGAGCGAGGAAAAGTCTGATATACTGTTTATGACTGAGAGTTGGTTATTCGAATCTTTCAACCCCACCATAGTCACAGCAATCACTAGAGGTTACAAAATGTACAGGAAGGACAGTCTAGAGGGAAGAGGAGGCAGTGTGGCTGAGGTACATACGGAGACGTACAAATGTACCCCCATCCCTACTGAGAAATTGGAAGGTGCGGAGGTGTTGAGCTTCTCCATGACACTCCACCAAATCAATGGCCGGGGTACTAATTAAAAGACCCCCGGGCAATGCAGGGCCCTTTTTTTAAATCTGGTCACTGGGCCTTAAGATATGCACATTTTATAGTATTGGGGGACCTTAATTTACATATGGACAAAAAGGAAACAGTGAGGTGACCATACTGTGAGACACTATGTCTACCATAGAGCTCTCCCAACATGTGTTTAGCCCTACACATAAAGCAGGGCATGTGAATGATCAACTTTTTTCTAATATTAGACTGCACCTTGAAGAGCCTACACCACTAGTCTGGACAGACAATTATTTAATCAAGTTTTGTTGGCCTATATAGTAAAACACCAACCCATGATAAAATTCCATCAGTCACAAGAGCATTTAATAAAATTCAACCTTTGAAATTTATTTGCTCTCTAAAAGAGTGCACCCTCTGTTCTAGTGGAGGAAGACGACTGCACGTTTGACAGCTGGATTTGGAGCACCTCCAATAAGCTAGCACCGGTCTCCTCACTTACACCCTGCAGAAATAAACCTTCTGACCCTTGGTTTAAAGATAATCTCAGGATTCTGAAGAAACCCTGAACAATTTTAGAGAGGCAAATGCGAAAAAACGACATGGCCATTGACACTGTCATCTGTAAGACAGCCCTAAAAAAGTACTATGCAGGGGTCAGGCCAGCAAAAAGCAGGCTTAGAGGAGAGGATAGAGGAAGCAGGCAATAAATCCAGGGAAATCTTCAGAGCTGTTAAACACTTCATGTCCCCTGAGGCCTGCACTAGGCTGCACCAACCCACTGTAGAATGGTGTGACCAGCTGGCCTCTTATTTTCGTGACTTTTCAAATATATTTCTTACTTACTAAATGCTTTTTTCTAGCACACAACAAAATATAAATGCCTGTAAATTAACTGTGCAAATACTTCAGAATATAACAGAATTAGGAAAGCACAAATAAAGCACATGTTTTTGTTAATTCTGAGGTGTGCTAAAAATAAATTTTGAATATGATCAAAACAAATCAACTCACTAGGTTATGCCATTTTCACACATTATCATTTGTGCGCTGCATAGTTTTATCAGTAAAACTGTATGTCTGTGCAAATGTAAAGGTCTATTCAATTGAAAACGTGTTCTCTGTAATGGTAGTGCACTACCACACCATACATATTCCACTCGATGCCACTCTACTACACCCTGCTAAACTCTGCGTCACTCGATACCCTTCAACTCTACTCCACTCTACAACACTCTATTCCACTCTACGCCAATCTACTCTACTCTCGTCCATGCTGCGCCACTCTACTCCACTCTACGCCACTCTACTCTACTTCAATCCACTCCACTCCACTCTTTGCTACTCCACTCTACGCCACATTACTCTACTCCACTCTACCCTACGACACTCTACTACACTATACAACACTCCGCTCTACAACATTCCACTCTATACCACTCCACTCTGCTCCACGACACTCTAGACACTCTACTCCACGACACACTACTCCACGCCACACATTGCCACTCTATTTTACAATGCTCTACACTACTTCACTCTAGGCCACTCTACTCCTCTATACGACACTCCACTCCACTATATGACACTCTACGCCACTCCATGCCCCTCCATTCTACGCCACTTTACTCCAATCTACACCACTTTACTCCACTCCATGCCCCTCTGCTCTATGTCGCTTTGCTCTATGATCCTCCACTGTACAATCAATCAATCAGGGGTTTATAAAGCGCGCTACTCACCAGTGAGGGTCTCAAGGCGCTGGGGGGGCGCAGCTCCAGTTCAGTCGAAGAGCCAGGTCCTGTGGCTCTTTCTGAAGGTGTGGAGGGTGGGGGAGCGTCTGATGTGCACTGGGAGCTCGTTCCAGGCTCTGGCTGCGACGTAGGAGAAAGCTCTTCCTCCTGCTCTGGTTCTGCGGATGCGGGGGTGTCTGCGAGGGCGAGGTCTGCGGAGCGGAGGTCTCTCTTGGGTACGTGGAAGGAGACTCTCTTGTTGAGGTAATTGGGTCCGATGTTGTGGAGGGATTTGTAGGCGTGGATGAGCAGTTTGAAGGTCACTCTCTTCTCGACGGGGAGCCAGTGGAGGTTGCGTAGGTGTTGGGTCATGTGTTCGTGCCGTGGGGTTCCGAGGACGAGTCTGGCTGCTGCGTTCTGGATGGTCTGTAGCCTGTGTAGGAGGGTTCTGTTGATTTCGGCCTAGAGGGCGTTGCCGTAGTCCAATCTGCTGGTTATGAGTGCATGGGTGACGGTTTTGCTGCATTCTGGGGGTATCCATGGAGAGGCACTGTACCACACTCTGTGCTTCTCCACTCTACAACACTCTATTCCACTCTACAACTCTACTCTGCGACACTTAAGTCCACTCTACTAACCTCCACTATAGGCCCCTTCACTCTACAACCCTCCACGACACTCTACACCACTCCACTACATGCCACTCTACTACATTCTACGCCACTCTACTACATTCTACGCCACTCTATGCTACTCTACTTCACTATAATGCACTCTGTTCCTCTCTGTGTCATTCTACTTGCTCTACTCTACGCCATTCTGTTCTGCGCCAGTCCACTCTATGACCTCCACTCTACTCTACTCTACTCTACTCTACTCTACTCTACTCTACTCTGTGATACTCCACTCTATTCCATTCAACCATACTCCACTCTACTACGCTCTTTGTCCCGCCACTCTATACCCCTCTACTTTATGACACGCTATGCCAATCTACTCTATGCCACTCTGTATCACTCCACTCTATGCCACTCTGTGTCGCTCTGCAACACTTTACTTGATTCTACGCTGTGGCACTCTATTCTACTCTACTCTGTAGCCCTCCACTCCACGGCATTCTACTCCACTCCATGCAACTCTATGCCAGGACACTCTATGGCACTCCATGCCCCTCAACTCTATGGCCCTCCCTTTTGCACCCCTCCACTCTGTGCCTCCACTTTATGGCATTCCACTCTATGACATTCCACTCTACACCACTCCAGTCTACGCCACTCCATTCTATGCCATTCTGTCACCCTACCCTAATAAACCCCACTCAACGCCACTCTACTTAATGTCACTGTATGACACGCTACTCTACGACACACCACCCTATGACACTCCACTCAATGTCACTCCACTCTATGCCATGACACTCCACTCTATGCAACCCCATTCCACTCTATAACGCTCTACTCCACTCTATGCCATTCCACAACACTCTACTCCACTTTATGCCACTCTACTCTACAACACTCTTCAACACTCTACAACACTCTACTGTGCTCTATGTCCCTCCACTCTATGCCTTCTCCACTTTACGCCCCTCCACTGTACAACACTCTACTCCACTGTATGCTCCTCCACTCTACAACACTCTACTTCACTTTACCCACTATTCTACTCTACCTCAATCCTCTGTATGCCAACCTGGTCTACGACACTCTATGCCACTCCACTCTTCTCCCCTCCACTATAAGCCCCTCAACTCTATGCCTCTCTACTCTACGCCGCTCTATACCGCTCCACACCACACCACTTCACTTCACTCTACTCTACACCACTCCTCTCTACTATACACCATTCCAACCTACTCTACACCACTCTACTCTACGACACTCAACTCTACTCCAGGACAGTCCACTCCAGGACACTGCATTGCACTCCTCTCCACTCTATTCGACTCCACAACTGTCCACTCCACGCAATTCTACGCCACTCTTTTCTACAACACCACACTCTACCACACTCTTCTCCACTTCATTCTATGAGACTTCACTCTACGACCCTTTTCTCCACTTTATGCCACTCTACTTTACAACACTCCACTTCAGGCCACACTCCTATAGGCCACTAACCTTTATCCCTGCTGAACAGCAGTCACGCTGGTGTACAATGTGGCTAAAACACACTGGCAAACCAATAACTCTTTCATAGGGGAGACCTAATGGCTTTGCCAATACTTGTTTTTTAATGCAACCCACGGACTGTCTGTCACATGTACATTGCAGATTTGTTTCTGAACTTTCTCAGGAATCTTAGAGTTTGTATTTTTTCCCTTACTTGTAGGAACCAGCCAGGAGCTAAAAGTATCTAGAGCCCATGTTTAGTTTAATATTCAACACAGAGTAAATCTTAAATGTGACTAACGGTTATAGCTATCCTGAGCATATATATATTTGCTCATCATTCATCCCTGTTCCGACCAACATTTTCCTTTGTGCTGAGTGTGAACTTTGTGATCAAATGAATTAATCATTCATGTATGTTTTTGAGTGGATGCTAATGACGGTTGTATATCAAGGTTGCTTATCAGAATAGAGTGTATAGAAATACCTTATGACATAAATATACTGTCATAAATATCGTTAACAAAA
The DNA here is from genome assembly GCF_964204655.1 of Triturus cristatus. Classification (NCBI taxonomy): domain Eukaryota; kingdom Metazoa; phylum Chordata; class Amphibia; order Caudata; family Salamandridae; genus Triturus; species Triturus cristatus. The sequence goes on along the minus strand of NC_140583.1, from coordinate 794,420,118 downwards.
ATATTGTCTCCTTGCCTGTAGACGTTTTATTATTAACTCAAACAGAGCGATATTTGTGCAAACCTTACTTAGGAGAGGATATATTCTACCAAGGATATTCTGGTGTCACACCGTTATATCCTGGATAGGACTAACCTACATTTGCACAATCTCTGCAAATATTCCAATCAAAACAAATAACCTTGCTGCACATTATAACAATATCCATATTAAATGGGCCAGCCAGTTGTGGTAAACTAAACACACCTTGCACTGTTGCAAGCAGTTACCCTTATGGTGCCTTCATTTATATTTTAATGCAAATTGCAGGGGCGTTGGCTGTCAATTCTTTTGCTACTCATTTCCTGTAGAAATTCATTTCTGGTCTTCTCTTTCATTAGAAATCTGAACAGCATCCGCCGCTCTACGTTTTCATTTTCAAAGGAGTCTCATGATTTGATTCAAACATGGCCGCAAGCCAGCATATGACCGAAAGACATTGGCCGAGGTGCTGGTGACGTAGTATTGACATTGGGAGAGGTTCTGAAGAGTTACTCTGCCACAGGACACCAGGCAAGAGGCCTTAGAATTGCCAGAGTAAAAAGGCATGCATTAAAGCACGCCACCGCCCTTGCTTCCAAGGGAATATTGTTCCAGACCCTTTCCACAGTTACACAGAGAATTATGATCCTATGAGGGAGCCAGTTGCTCCTCGCGCCCATGGCTGGGTGTGGTCGTGACTGCTGATGACTCTGTCCAGTGTTTGCCAACAGGGAGCTGCCCCGCAGAGGGACGCATGGAGTATGTCTGTCTGAAATCCATTCTCTCCTACTGTAATGAGTTACAAATATAGAAGTTGGCAGACACTTCCAGGGCTGCTGGGCTACTCTATCTGGCACTGGCTGTGAAAGGCCAGCGGTGCCGGCAGCGGCTCAGCTTAATGGGGTTGTTAAGAGAGTCTAACAAGGAGAAAATATGACTGGAAAATATTGTGAACTGGCAACTGGTGGGGAAATGTAAGTCACACGGTCTGCTCTTTTCACACCCTCCAGCACAGAATAACTGAAAACTGTGCCCTTTAAGAGGCACAAACCCCAAAACCTACTTTGTCTGTTGATGTCTGAACCCTGCTCCAGGTTTAGATAAACTTTGACTCAGGGGGGCATATTTACAAGCCCCTATCGCCACAGAAACGTCACGTTTAAGGACGTTCCTGTTGCGATAGGGGTTTTGCCTTATTTACAAGGCAGTGTTAAGCGACTTTACTTGGCTTGAGTCTCCTTGTAAATAAGGCACCCTTTCACGCTATTCGTAGCGTGAAAGGGGTGGGCTATGGGTGTAGCAGTGGGCGTCAGAACACCGATTGATTTTGACGCTGCCCCCTATTTACAAGGATGGCGTAAATAGGAGGAAGCACCAGAATTAAGACCAGGGAAAACATGGTCTTAACATGGCGAAACGGCGAGAAATGCTTTATTTGTCCTCGTTTTTGCTGTTTCTATGTGTGCTGCATTGTGCAGCACACATAGAAACAGCAAAGTACCATGAAATATTGTTTATGTACAGGAAGGGACACCTTCCTGCGCATAAACTATCATTCCCTCAACGCAGGCACTCTTGCACTATGGTGCAAGGGTGTCTGCGTTGGCGCTAGGCAGCTTAATTTAGCACCAGCACTAGGGAAAATGCAGGGATGTGCCGTATCTTTGTAAATATGGCCAATTTCTACGTCTTCAGAATAGCGAAGAGTGGCGTTAGCATTTTATGCTTAACGCCACGCTCCGCCATCCCTTGTAAATATGCCCCATCGTTTGTTGTGGTTGTTACTGTAGTGTAAATGAATATTGATCTACGGGTATGGACAGTCCAATATCCAATCAGTCCAATCTTAATGACCCACAAAATGTGAACATGTTGAAGATTGGCAAAAGATTTTAGAGTAGTTTGGGATTTGAGGCCGATATTGTCTCACTGTCTGAATGTCCACACAAATAAAAAACATGTGGCAAACTTAGTAAGGCAGGAAGACGACAACTGGGGACAAGAAGGAGGACTGATTACCTGTTGATACGTGAACACATTTTGACTCTGCAAGATTAATCAATAGGTTACTGTCAATGTTTCTGGTTTGGATCAAGAGTGGTCCTTATGTTGCTTTGTGAAGCTCTTTTTCAGATAAAAACTGACCTGTACTCTACTTTGTGTAAGGATTAAAATGAAATGCCAAATAATTCTATTTGAACCTGGGCTATAGACATTGCAAAAGTAAGGGGTTCTCTTTTGACATTGGTTAGGAAACCCTTAATAGATGCAGCAATAGTGGCTTAGCTCACTATCCATAAATCTCATTTCAGTCCTGTCACATACTCAATATGTCTACTTTATCTACCAGGCATCACAACGAAAATAAAATGTAGAATTGAAAATAAACATACAAAAATACCATTATTATTTGCCATTTATTGCACATTATATAGTCTGAAATAGACAGCCTTTGTAGTTCCTCTACAGTCCTTGCATCCAAAGAATTTTGGATATATAGGGTGTTAATATTATCCAATGTATGTCTGAAATCACCCTAAGGGAGTTCATATATTCCTAGAAATGGCCAAAATCAGGGACTATTCTGTGAATTCTTCGGTCTATGCCCTTCTTCAAATGCATCAAAGTATTACATGACATTAAAGGGATTAGTAACTCCTCATAGTGTACAAGTCGACGTGTTTCAGCCTTCTCAATCTGGGCATCCTCAGGCAAGAACATGCTGTTTTTTCAGTTTCTAGGTGAATTTTTAGCACATAATATTATTTGGGTGTCCCTTTTTAAAATGAGCACTACTTCATCAGTAACATTGTGTTGGACTTGGCCCTTCTGGCAGGTTCACCCCCGAGACTTTTTGCTTTTTATTGGTGACTTGGTGTAGTGATTTTGGGTTTCTGCGCACTTTACCGCTGTGTCCCAGGGTAAAGTGCGTGCGTGTTGTGAGGTTTGCCTGCCCTCCCATAGGAATGCATGGGGGAAGGTATGTGTCCTGGTAGTTCCTGATGCGTGGGGTGTGCAGGCCCGAGTTTGGTATGTGCGGACTCGTGTGAGTGAATGCTGCGCGATGATGTGTGCGGCGTGCATGTACCTAGTGTGGAAGTGCCACTTCTAGAAGTGGGCACTTAAGTGTGCAGTATGAAATGTGTGGCTTGTCTGGCGATTGGCTGGTGGAGGTCATGTGACGGACTAGGGAAATCCCCAGGGACAGGAGGAGTCACCCAGTGGTGAATGGGAGTTTAGCATACTGATGGCTGGGGAGGAGTATACCTGGGTCCTGAATAGGACAGGGCTTTCCCCACACACTGCTGGCTCCGGCCCCTGTGGTGCGTCTCATGACCCTGGCCTGCCAGTGAATAGGGAGAGGGGCTGAGCAAAACAAAGTGCTCAGGAACCTGTTGGAACTGGTTCGCCCCTTCCCTGCACCTTGCAGACAAAGAATTTACTGTATAAAAAGGGGCTGTGTCACCTTACAATTGGTTCTCTTGCTGATCCAACTTGAGGGGGGCCTGCTGCTGCTGGGCGCCAGGAGAGACCGCCACTGGGGACTGCCTCCCTGCTGGAGGGCCCTGTGAGCTGGCCCCTGGGCCCAGTCTTTGACCCCCCTGCTTCTGCAGACTTTGGCTGGACTTGCTTTTTCCCCTGAAAGCCTGGAAGAGCGCCTTATTTGGCCTTCTTAGGGAGAAAAACGCTTTATTTATGGCCAGCAGCGCTGAGCTGCGATGATTTGCGGGGGAACCCCGACGTAGGGATTCCCTCGCATTCTGCTGGGGTCGTGGCGGGTGCCCACCCCGCACTGTGGCGCTCGTTGGCGGGTGCCCACCCCGCTTATTTGTTTTAATTTCACCGCGGGTGCCAACCCCGCTGTTCTGCACCTCTTCGTTATTATTAGCGGGTGCCCACCCCGCGTTTATGTGCTTAAAGAACGGGAGCCTACCCCTTGTTGTGCCGGCGGAAGCCTGGGTCCCGAAAGAATCACCGCCACCGGCCCGGGAGCTCCCGTGAGAGGTCCGCGCTGCCATTGGTGGAGGCGCTCCTGAGCCTGGAGGCTCGTCGCAAGGGCCGCGCTGCCATTGGTGGAGGCGCTCTGGGCCGTGCTGCCATTGGCAGGCCAGCAACCCTGCACCTCGAGCCGGGGGAGCTTCCGGGAAGCGAGGCTGCGTCGCCCGGAGTCGAGACCAGTTGGAGGTCTCCCCTGCCCCGCCGGAGTGCTACCGGCCACAGCGACGGAGCGGAGACACCGTGGGAGTCCCCAGCGAACAGCCCGGTAAGTTGTGAAGGGCTGGGGGACTCCGTGCGGGTATTGTGGGTGCCGGTCCCAGACCGGTCTATTTCCTTGAGCCCACGAGGCTCCAACTGCGGGGGCATTTCTGTGGTGCCTGATCAAGGCACCCGGGCATTCCAATTGTCGGGCGGCCCCGGAAGACAGCGGGCCGCCTCAACGTTGCTTGGGGACCAATTGTTTGTCAAGAGTCCCCCGAGTGGGACTCCAACCTTTTGGGGGCATTCTGTGCAAAGAAGAGCGGCCCCGGAAGGCAGCGGGCCGCTCCTACCTATACGGGGGAACTTGTGATTGAGAGCCCACGAGGCTCCAACGTTGGGGGCGACATTGGCTAGAGTCCAGAGGGACTCCAAACGGGGCACATTGTTTGTTTCAGAGCCCACGAGGCTCCAACGCTACGGGGGCATTATTGATTCAGAGCCCAGACAGGCTCCGACGACTGCCATAATTGTTCTAAGGGCCCAGAGGTGCCCAGGCCCCAGTCCCTACAGCTGCCCAGCACTTAGTGGGCAGCTGCCACGTTTAGGTTGTGCCTTGTGCGCCTGGCTTACGCAGCCTGCGCAGTCGCCCCATGATATCGCTGGATATTGGATATTGGTCATTTCCGCACCCCTGAGAGGCCAGTTGGCCTGGGGACAGTTTTGCTGTGTTGTGCCCTCCCCTAGGGCACCTGGTGATTTTCATATATGTACTTTTGCGCCTGCGCAATGTCTTCATGATATTTTCCTTCCTAAACTGTGTTGATGCATTGGAGATTGTTTTACTAGTGGTAATTATGCTAGGGTGTTCATGTTTCCCTGCGTGATCTTTTCCCAAGAGGGTACTTACCTGTTACCAGTGGGTACTGGTTGTGCGCTATATCTTCTAATTGTGTGCTACAGTAATTTTAGATCCTATGTCCTGAAAGTATTAGTTCTACAAGTGCTAATTCCTGACAGTGGTCCATGTGGCCCTGTCCCCTGTATATATAATCCCTTGTAAATTCTGCCCGTGCCTGTTGGCACATTGTAAAGTGTGTGTTTTTATCTAATGTGTTTTACTATAATACAAAGGCTATTTTTATAGAATACCTTGTGTGGAGTTTCCTTTGTGGTGGGCCTTGGGTGTTGTTGCTGGGTGCGCGCGCAAACGCTTTACACCTTGCCTCAGGGATAAGCCTGACTGCTCGTGCCAAGCTACCAAGGGGGTGAGCAGGGGTTATCTTTGGCGTGTAACTTCCTTGCCCTGACTAGAGTGGTGGTTTCTGCCTGGCTTTGGCGTAAGCCCTAGCCAACCAGAAATCCCATTTCTAACATTGGTGATCAGCGGTGGGATTTGGACTTGCGTTTGCGCTGTACCGCAGCGGCAACTGGCCGCACTACAAAACTCTGCATTTAGATAAATCACATGGTATAGGGATTATTGTTCTAAGTTTGTTTTTAATTGTCATTTCTTTGGAAATGTGTTCTTGTGCACTGTGAGTTAGGTGTCCCTAGCTCGGGAGGGTAGATCATCCCCCCAACTGCATTGTGTTTCCTGGATTCACCAGAGGGTGGGATCCAGTGGTGGCAGCGTAATAGTGTCCAGTACATTTGTCCCCCGCCCTGCGCCCAGAGTTGGTACCTGTGTCACGTGGTGGTCAGGTTGAGGAATCAGGGGTGGTAGAAACTGCCTTACCAGTCCGAGGGGAGGGTTGTGTGTGGATGAGTGGTGTGTGGCACTAGACAGTGAGTGTGAGTTCTCTGGGATAGAGGGCTTGCTGAATCCTTTGTGAATTGTGTACTCCTGTTTTAGCTCAAGCCCCAGGTTCCTTGTGTTAAACTCTTCTCGAGAACGTCCACCAAAATGGAGCCTGCTTTTAATTTCTGTGGTCTGTTTAGATACAGTATGTTAGAGTTGGTCAGATTCTGTGAAGAGAGAGACATAGAGGTGGGTGAGTCAGATACCCAGTCCAAACTGAGGGACAACCTGATCCTATGGCAAAAGGATGAGTGGGAACGGGAGCGCAGTGAGGAAGATAGGGCCCGGGCCGCACGCCAAGAGGGTAGTGGGTCTGAGGGGAGCCCGGAGGAATCTGAAGAAGAGGAAGGTTACCTGACAGGGACGCCAGTAAACAGTGAAGACCCCATAGATAGGGAGTCCCTTGCTGGGTCCAGTGTCAGGAGCAGCACCCAATCCCTTTTCCTGTCCCCAGAGGAGTGGGTGGATAGGAGGGAAGAAAGGGAGCATCAGCTGGCCATGGAGAAGCTCAGGTTAGAGCATGCCAAGCTGGAGGCCGAGAGGGTCTTAGCGCAGGAGAGGATGGCGGAGGCTGAGAGGGCCTTCGCCAGGGAGAAATTAGCTCTGGAGGGTAAGTTGTCCCCGGAGCGCAGTTGTAGTTGTCTGGATTCCCCAGGGAGGGTAGAGTCCAGTGGTGGCAGCGAGATAGAGTCCAGTGCAGGACGTCCCATTCCCAGTTCCCCAAGTATGGTACCTTGTTCCAGAGAGGAGGAGTACAGGTTAAAGTTTAGGAGCAGTAGGAAACTGTCTCACCAGACTTGGGATGATTTTTCAGAAGAATGTGAGGAGGCACTGACTAATTGGGTGACGGTTAACACGGAACATGATTATTCCGAAATGTTTGATCTGATTCTAAAAGAGCACCTGCTCAGTTGTTGTGTGCCAGAGTTGCGCCAACACCTGTTGGAGTGTGGGTTTTCTGATATATGGCCATTGGTAGTAGAAGCAGACCGTTGGGAAAGTGCCCAAGGTTCTGATGAAGCATGGGAGAGTACGTCCAATAGTAGTGGCTCAGGTATCTTCCCATCCAGTATTGGGGAAGAGGCTCAGAGTAGCCCAGCTAGGTCCCAGAGTAGTGAGAGGGGTGTAGGGACTCGCGGCCTATCTCAGTGGAGTAGGAGTGAGTGGGTGACTTTGAGTCCCCAGAGGCCCGAAACCCAGTCTCAGGGCCTGGATGGTTTCTTCAGGGAACACCAGGTTGGGGGCCTAGGCTGTCCTGTTAGGCCACTTGAGGAGGGTCGCCTAGTGTATGGCGAACCTGGAGTCTCTGTAAATAGAGCTCCAGTGGTTCTGGTGTCAGGCAGTACCGCTCCAGTAGGGAGGGGACGGAAGTCCAGCCTGAGGAGTGATTGGGGGATGAGTTTCCCAGTGGATGCACCAGTGGACCAGGGACTAGCCAGTTGGGCTAGATCTTCTTGGGGGGACCCGTGTGGCGCCACTTCTGTTCTGGGGGATCTTCGCGCACTGTCAGGTGGACAGGGGGCGGGAGATCTGCACCAGACAGACAGTCACACGACACATGGGTCATGTGTCAGCCTCAGGGGGATGGTGTGTAAGTCCCCAGAAGTCCTGGGGTGCCAGGCAATTATTCCACCGAAGGTTTTAGACCAGAGGTTGGGAGGCCAGGTTCAGGAACAGCCTGACCTGAAGGGTAGGACTACTGTAACAAGTGTCCTGACCGGTTCTTCTTCCAGAGGTACCGCCCCGGTTGGTAGGGAGCAGGACTCTGGAAGGGGGTGCAGAGGGTGGGAGAGCCCACCTCTGACCCCGGTGCAACCTGAGGGGTTAAACCCTAGGTTGGGAGACCAGTTCTCAGGGAAGGGTCCTGAGCTGGTTGGTGAGTTATGTTACGGGGTCGCCTCTCAGAGGAAGAGAGGGCGGAACCCTAGGAGAAGAGGTAGGGGGAGGAGAGCCTCACCCGTGACTTTTGGTCAGCCTGAGGGTACGGACCCTAGGCTGGAGGATCAGTGGCAGTTTAGAACTGCCCTGATGAGGGGTAGAGTGGAAAATGGTCACTATGTGCCAGGGGTCACTACCCCCCACTCTGTGGTTAGGGAAGGACCAGTGGCGCCTAGATGGTCTAGGGCCTGGTCCGGGCCACGGACAGCTGAGGAGTACCAGGGGGGTAGCCCAGTTGGTCCGCCGAGTTTTTTCAGAGGAAACAATGTGAGTTCAGAGTGGCGTAAAACCGGAGAGTGTCCCTGCAGTTGCGGGCCTGCGTCCGTGTTTTATCGCCCCAAGCAGGGAAGACCATCACGGTGGTGATTGGTCTACCCTGCGTTTTGGCTGGAAGGGGGTTGTGTTGGACTTGGCCCATCTGGCAGGTTCACCCCGAGACTTTTTGCTTTTTATTGGTGACTTGGTGTAGTGATTTTGGGTTTCTGCGCACTTTACCGCTGTGTCCCAGGGTAAAGTGCGTGCGTGTTGTGAGGTTGGCCTGCCCTCCCATAGGAATGCATGGGGGAAGGTATGTGTCCTGGTAGTTCCTGATGCGTGGGGTGTGCAGGCCCGAGTTTGGTATGTGCGGACTCGTGTGAGTGAATGCTGCGCGATGATGTGTGCGGCGTGCATGTACCTAGTGTGGAAGTGCCACTTCTAGAAGTGGGCACTTCAATGTGCAGTATGAAATGTGTGGCTTGTCTGGCGATTGGCTGGGTGAGGTCATGTGACGGACTAGGGAAATCCCCAGGGACAGGAGGAGTCACCCACTGGTGAATGGGAGTTTAGCATACTGATGGCTGGGGAGGAGTATACCTGGGTCCTGAATAGGACAGGGCTTTCCCCACACACTGCTGGCTCCGGCCCCTGTGGTGCGTCTGATGACCCTGGCCTGCCAGTGAATAGGGAGAGGGGCTGAGCAAAACAAAGTGCTCAGGAACCTGTTGGAACTGGTTCGCCCCTTCCCTGCACCTTGCAGACAAAGAATTTACTGTATAAAAAGGGGCTGTGTCCCCTTACAATTGGTTCTCTTGCTGATCCAACTTGAGGGGGGCCTGCTGCTGCTGGGCGCCAGGAGAGACCGCCACTGGGGACTGCCTCCCTGCTGGAGGGCCCTGTGAGCTGGCCCCTGGGCCCAGTCTTTGCCCCCCCTGCTTCTGCAGACTTTGGCTGGACTTGCTTTCTCCCCTGAAAGCCTGGAAGAGCGCCTTATTTGGCCTTCTTAGGGAGAAAAACGCTTTATTTATGGCCAGCAGCGCTGAGCTGCGATGATTTGCGGGGGAACCCCGACGTAGGGATTCCCTCGCTTTCTGCTGGGGTCGTGGCGGGTGCCCACCCCGCACTGTGGCGCTCGTTGGCGGGTGCCCACCCGGCTTATTTGTTTTAATTTCACCGCGGGTGCCAACCCCGCTGTTCTGCACCTCTTCGTTATTATTAGCGGGTGCCCACCCCGCGTTTATGTGCTTAAAGAACGGGAGCCTACCCCTTGTTGTGCCGGCGGAAGCCTGGGTCCCGAAAGAATCACCGCCACCGGCCCGGAAGCTCCCGTGAGAGGTCCGCGCTGCCATTGGTTGAGGCGCTCCTGAGCCTGGAGGCTCGTCGCAAGGGCCGCGCTGCCATTGGTGGAGGCGCTCTGGGCCGTGCTGCCATTGGCAGGCCAGCAACCCTGCACCTCGAGCCGGGGGAGCTTCCGGGAAGCGAGGCTGCGTCGCCCGGAGTCGAGACCAGTTGGAGGTCTCCCCTGCCCCTCCGGAGTGCTACCGGCCACAGCGACGGAGCGGAGACACCGTGGGAGTCCCCAGCGAACAGCCCGGTAAGTTGTGAAGGGCTGGGGGACTCCGTGCAGGTATTGTGGGTGCCGGTCCCAGACCGGTCTATTTCCTTGAGCCCACGAGGCTCCAACTGCGGGGGCATTTCTGTGGTGCCTGATCAAGGCACCCGGGCATTCCAAGTGTCGGGCGGCCCCGGAAGGCAGCGGGCCGCCTCAACGTTGCTTGGGGACCAATTATTTGTCAAGAGTCCCCCGAGTGGGACTCCAACCTTTTGGGGGCATTCGGTGCAAAGAAGAGCGGCCCCGGAAGGCAGCAGGCCGCTCCTACCTATACGGGGGCACTTGTGATTGAGAGCCCACGAGGCTCCAACGTTGGGGGCGACATTGGCTAGAGTCCAGAGGGACTCCAAACGGGGCACATTGTTTGTTTCAGAGCCCACGAGGCTCCAACGCTACGGGGGCATTATTGATTCAGAGCCCAGACAGGCTCCGACGACTGCCATAATTGTTCTAAGGGCCCAGAGGTGCCCAGGCCCCAGTCCCTACAGCTGCCCAGCACTTAGTGGGCAGCTGCCACATTTAGGTTGTGCCTTGTGCGCCTGGCTTACGCAGCCTGCGCAGTCGCCCCCTGATATCGCTGGATATTGGATATTGGTCATTTCCGCACCCCTGAGAGGCCAGTTGGCCTGGGGACAGTCTTGCTGTGTTGTGCCCTCCCCTAGGGCACCTGGTGATTTTCATATATGTACTTTTGCGCCTGCGCAATGTCTTCATGATATTTTCCTTCCTAAACTGTGTTGATGCATTGAAGATTGTTTTACTAGTGGTAATTATGCTAGGGTGTTCATGTTTCCCTGCGTGATCTTTTCCCAAGAGGGTACTTACCTGTTACCAGTGGGTACTGGTTGTGCGCTATAACTTCTAATTGTGTGCTACAGTAATTTTAGATCCTATGTCCTGAAAGTATTAGTTCTACAAGTGCTAATTCCTGACAGTGGTCCATGTGGCCCTGTCCCCTGTATATATAATCCCTTGTAAATTCTGCCCGTGCCTGTTGGCACATTGTAAAGTGTGTGTTTTTATCTAATGTGTTTTACTATAATACAAAGGCTATTTTTATAGAATACCTTGTGTGGAGTTTCCTTTGTGGTGGGCCTTGGGTGTTGTTGCTGGGTGCGTGCGCAAACGCTTTACACCTTGCCTCAGGGATAAGCCTGACTGCTCGTGCCAAGCTACCAAGGGGGTGAGCAGGGGTTCTCTTTGGCGTGTAACTTCCTTGCCCTGACTAGAGTGGTGGTTTCTGCCTGGCTTTGGCGTAAGCCCTAGCCAACCAGAAATCCCATTTCTAACATTGGTGATCAGCGGTGGGATTTGGACTTGCGTTTGCGCTGTACCGCAGCGGCAACTGGCCGCACTACAAAACTCTGCATTTAGCTGAATCCTTTGTGAATTGTGTACTCCTGTTTTAGCTCAAGCCCCAGGTTCCTTGTGTTAAACTCTTCTCGAGAACGTCCGCCAAAATGGAGCCTGCTTTTAATTTCTGTGGTCTGTTTAGATACAGTATGTTAGAGTTGGTCAGATTCTGTGAAGAGAGAGACATAGAGGTGGGTGAGTCAGATACCCAGTCCAAACTGAGGGACAACCTGATCCTATGGCAAAAGAATGAGTGGAAACGGGAGCGCAGTGAGGAAGATAGGGCCCGGGCCGCACGCCAAGAGGGTAGTGGGTCTGAGGGGAGCCCGGAGGAATCTGAAGAAGAGGAAGGTTACCTGACAGGGACGCCAGTAGACAGTGAAGACCCCATAGATAGGGAGTCCCTTGCTGGGTCCAGTGTCAGGAGCAGCACCCAATCCCTTTTCCTGTCCCCAGAGGAGTGGGTGGATAGGAGGGAAGAAAGGGAGCATCAGCTGGCCATGGAGAAGCTCAGGTTAGAGCATGCCAAGCTGGAGGCCGAGAGGGTCTTAGCGCAGGAGAGGATGGCGGAGGCTGAGAGGGCCTTCGCCAGGGAGAAATTAGCTCTGGAGGGTAAGTTGTCCCCGGAGCGCAGTTGTAGTTGTCTGGATTCCCCAGGGAGGGTAGAGTCCAGTGGTGGCAGCGAGATAGAGTCCAGTGCAGGACGTCCCATTCCCAGTTCCCCAAGTATGGTACCTTGTTCCAGAGAGGAGGAGTACAGGTTAAAGTTTAGGAGCAGTAGGAAACTGTCTCACCAGACTTGGGATGATTTTTCAGAAGAATGTGAGGAGGCACTGACTAATTGGGTGACGGTTAACACGGAACATGATTATTCCGAAATGTTTGATCTGATTCTAAAAGAGCACCTGCTCAGTTGTTGTGTGCCAGAGTTGCGCCAACACCTGTTGGAGTGTGGGTTTTCTGATATATGGCCATTGGTAGTAGAAGCAGACCGTTGGGAAAGTGCCCAAGGTTCTGATGAAGCATGGGAGAGTACGTCCAATAGTAGTGGCTCAGGTATCTTCCCGTCCAGTATTGGGGAAGAGGCTCAGAGTAGCCCAGCTAGGTCCCAGAGTAGTGAGAGGGGTGTAGGGACTCACGGCCTATCTCAGTGGAGTAGGAGTGAGTGGGTGACTTTGAGTCCCCAGAGGCCCGAAACCCAGTCTCAGGGCCTGGATGGTTTCTTCAGGGAACACCAGGTTGGGGGCCTAGGCTGTCCTGTTAGGCCACTTGAGGAGGGTCGCCTAGTGTATGGCGAACCTGGAGTCTCTGTAAATAGAGCTCCAGTGGTTCTGGTGTCAGGCAGTACCGCTCCAGTAGGGAGGGGACGGAAGTCCAGCCTGAGGAGTGATTGGGGGATGAGTTTCCCAGTGGATGCACCAGTGGACCAGGGACTAGCCAGTTGGGCTAGATCTTCTTGGGGGGACCCGTGTGGCGCCACTTCTGTTCTGGGGGATCTTCGCGCACTGTCAGGTGGACAGGGGGCGGGAGATCTGCGCCAGACAGACAGTCACACGACACATGGGTCATGTGTCAGCCTCAGGGGGATGGTGTGTAAGTCCCCAGAAGTCCTGGGGTGCCAGGCAATTATTCCACCGAAGGTTTTAGACCAGAGGTTGGGAGGCCAGGTTCAGGAACAGCCTGACCTGAAGGGTAGGACTACTGTAACAAGTGTCCTGACCGGTTCTTCTTCCAGAGGTACCGCCCCGGTTGGTAGGGAGCAGGACTCTGGAAGGGGGTGCAGAGGGTGGGAGAGCCCACCTCTGACCCCGGTGCAACCTGAGGGGTTAAACCCTAGGTTGGGAGACCAGTTCTCAGGGAAGGGTCCTGAGCTGGTTGGTGAGTTATGTTACGGGGTCGCCTCTCAGAGGAAGAGAGGGCGGAACCCTAGGAGAAGAGGTAGGGGGAGGAGAGCCTCACCCGTGACTTTTGGTCAGCCTGAGGGTACGGACCCTAGGCTGGAGGATCAGTGGCAGTTTAGAACTGCCCTGATGAGGGGTAGAGTGGAAAATGGTCACTATGTGCCAGGGGTCACTACCCCCCACTCTGTGGTTAGGCAAGGACCAGTGGCGCCTAGATGGTCTAGGGCCTGGTCCGGGCCACGGACAGCTGAGGAGTACCAGGGGGTAGCCCAGTTGGTCCGCCGAGTTTTTTCAGAGGAAACAATGTGAGTTCAGAGTGGCGTAAAACCGGAGAGTGTCCCTGCAGTTGCGGGCCTGCGTCCGTGTTTTATCGCCCCAAGCAGGGAAGACCATCACGGTGGTGATTGGTCTACCCTGCGTTTTGGCTGGAAGGGGGTTGTGTTGGACTTGGCCCTTCTGGCAGGTTCACCCCGAGACTTTTTGCTTTTTATTGGTGACTTGGTGTAGTGATTTTGGGTTTCTGCGCACTTTACCGCTGTGTCCCAGGGTAAAGTGCGTGCGTGTTGTGAGGTTGGCCTGCCCTCCCATAGGAATGCATGGGGGAAGGTATGTGTCCTGGTAGTTCCTGATGCGTGGGGTGTGCAGGCCCGAGTTTGGTATGTGCGGACTCGTGTGAGTGAATGCTGCGCGATGATGTGTGCGGCGTGCATGTACCTAGTGTGGAAGTGCCACTTCTAGAAGTGGGCACTTCAGTGTGCAGTATGAAATGTGTGGCTTGTCTGGCGATTGGCTGGTGGAGGTCATGTGATGGACTAGGGAAATCCCCAGAGTCAGGAGGAGTCACCCAGTGGTGAATGGGAGTTTAGCATACTGATGGCTGGGGAGGAGTATACCTGGGTCCTTAATAGGACAGGGCTTTCCCCACACACTGCTGGCTCCGGCCCCTGTGGTGCGTCTGATGACCCTGGCCTGCCAGTGAATAGGGAGAGGGGCTGAGCAAAACAAAGTGCTCAGGAACCTGTTGGAACTGGTTCGCCCCTTCCCTGCACCTTGCAGACAAAGAATTTACTGTATAAAAAGGGGCTGTGTCCCCTTACAATTGGTTCTCTTGCTGATCCAACTTGAGGGGAGCCTGCTGCTGCTGGGCGCCAGGAGAGACCGCCACTGGGGACTGCCTCCCTGCTGGAGGGCCCTGTGAGCTGGCCCCTGGGCCCAGTCTTTGCCCCCCCTGCTTCTGCAGACTTTGGCTGGACTTGCTTTCTCCCCTGAAAGCCTGGAAGAGCGCCTTATTTGGCCTTCTTAGGGAGAAAAACGCTTTATTTATGGCCAGCAGCGCTGAGCTGCGATGATTTGCGGGGGAACCCCGACGTAGGGATTCCCTCGCTTTCTGCTGGGGTCGTGGCGGGTGCCCACCCCGCACTGTGGCGCTCGTTGGCGGGTGCCCACCCGGCTTATTTGTTTTAATTTCACCGCGGGTGCCAACCCCGCTGTTCTGCACCTCTTCGTTATTATTAGCGGGTGCCCACCCCGCGTTTATGTGCTTAAAGAACGGGAGCCTACCCCTTGTTTTGCCGGCGGAAGCCTGGGTCCCGAAAGAATCACCGCCACCGGCCCGGGAGCTCCCGTGAGAGCTCCACGCTGCCATTGGTTGAGGCGCTCCTGAGCCTGGAGGCTCGTCGCAAGGGCGGCGCTGCCATTGGTGGAGGCGCTCTGGGCCGTGCTGCCATTGGTAGGCCAGCAACCCTGCACCTCGAGCCGGGGGAGCTTCCGGGAAGCGAGGCTGCGTCGCCCGGAGTCGAGACCAGTTGGAGGTCTCCCCTGCCCCGCCGGAGTGCTACCGGCCACAGCGACGGAGCGGAGACACCGTGGGAGTCCCCAGCGAACAGCCCGGTAAGTTGTGAAGGGCTGGGGGACTCCGTGCGGGTATTGTGGGTGCCGGTCCCAGACCGGTCTATTTCCTTGAGCCCACGAGGCTCCAACTGCGGGGGCATTTCTGTGGTGCCTGATCAAGGCACCCGGGCATTCCAAGTGTCGGGCGGCCCCGGAAGGCAGCGGGCCGCCTCAACGTTGCTTGGGGACCAATTATTTGTCAAGAGTCCCCCGAGTGGGACTCCAACCTTTTGGGGGCATTCTGTGCAAAAAAGAGCGGCCCCGGAAGGCAGCAGGCCGCTCCTACCTATACGGGGGCACTTGTGATTGAGAGCCCACGAGGCTCCAACGTTGGGGGCGACATTGGCTAGAGTCCAGAGGGACTCCAAACGGGGCACATTGTTTGTTTCAGAGCCCACGAGGCTCCAACGCTATGGGGGCATTATTGATTCAGAGCCCAGACAGGCTCCGACGACTGCCATAATTGTTCTAAGGGCCCAGAGGTGCCCAGGCCCCAGTCCCTACAGCAGCCCAGCACTTAGTGGGCAGCTGCCACGTTTAGGTTGTGCCTTGTGCGCCTGGCTTACGCAGCCTGCGCAGTCGCCCCCTGATATCGCTGGATATTGGATATTGGTCATTTCCGCACCCCTGAGAGGCCAGTTGGCCTGGGGACAGTCTTGCTGTGTTGTGCCCTCCCCTAGGGCACCTGGTGATTTTCATATATGTACTTTTGCGCCTGCGCAATGTCTTCATGATATTTTCCTTCCTAAACTGTGTTGATGCATTGGAGATTGTTTTACTAGTGGTAATTATGCTAGGGTGTTCATGTTTCCCTGCGTGATCTTTTCCTAAGAGGGTACTTACCTGTTACCAGTGGGTACTGGTTGTGCGCTATAACTTCTAATTGTGTGCTACAGTAATTTTAGATCCTATGTCCTGAAAGTATTAGTTCTACAAGTGCTAATTCCTGACAGTGGTCCATGTGGCCCTGTCCCCTGTATATATAATCCCTTGTAAATTCTGCCCGTGCCTGTTGGCACATTGTAAAGTGTGTGTTTTTATCTAATGTGTTTTACTATAATACAAAGGCTATTTTTATAGAATACCTTGTGTGGAGTTTCCTTTGTGGTGGGCCTTGGGTGTTGTTGCTGGGTGCGCGCGCAAACGCTTTACACCTTGCCTCAGGGATAAGCCTGACTGCTCGTGCCAAGCTACCAAGGGGGTGAGCAGGGGTTATCTTTGGCGTGTAACTTCCTTGCCCTGACTAGAGTGGTGGTTTCTGCCTGACTTTGGCGTAAGCCCTAGCCAACCAGAAATCCTATTTCTAACACATTGTAGATTGCTTTTTGTTTCCCTCTTTTTTATGGACATAAGTTCATAGGTTACTCTAAATTTCCTGTTTAACATGAACATTATGTGATCGGTCACTGAGGATGCGCCAGTTTAAGATTAACATGTACCTTAAGCAGGGACATCTACAATAGCCTATGGATCAGTGTTAGATCTGTTGGTTAATATGGATGCACCTGTTTTAGATACACATTGAACCCCAGTGTTAGAAGAAGGGCCAGTTTAAGATACATTAATGTATATCTAGTCAACATTAGGATTCATGTTGACCAAGAGATTTTGTGCCTTTCCTGTTATCGTGAACCTTATTGTAAAATGCACCCACGGTGCGTAATTGTGTTTCCCCTATGACTAAGGGCGAATGTGATAAAAATAAATAACCAGTTACCGCTCTGCCTGCCGTGCCTGAGGAGGGAGGAAACATCCTGTAAACCAAATACTTTTTTTCTGCTCCGCCGCATCAACAATTTTCTGGAAATTCTGGTATTCTAGATCTTGCCACTTTTGGGGGAAATATTTTAGCTGGTCTAGCAATCAGAGAGAGGGGAGATGTAAAAATGCCCTGCGGGGTTCCTGTCACTGCTGGTTATTCCCAGTTTTATTCGATCCACATTGTAAATGCGGCAAAACTGGCTGTTGGCAGTAACAGTGATTCTGCCGTAGCAATTTCGGGCACCTTAGCCAGGAATGTTCTAAACTGGGGTCTCATGTCAGTGGTCTGTCACCGTGCAACGCCAGAAGAAACTCACTCTGGGTGTACTTTTGTGTCAATTCAAGTGCATCCCTATTTACTTCAAAGTGGTTAAGAGGCAACTCTTAGAGGGTCATTTATGGTTTGGTAAAGTGGGATATATCATATGCTGTTAATCAGAGGTGCCAAAGATGTGGCTAGAACTGCTGGTTGCAGCCGGCAGAGCCCTCGCTGCTGCTATTACCTGCAACCCCTTTGTCACAGCCGCTTTTGTTGTGTCAGAAGGTCGTCCTCAATTTTTGTGGGGTACTCAACATAGCTTTGACCCACTGCTTAATTTATGAAAGAACTCGGAACAAATAACATTGGTGTGCTGAATACCAACCACTGCTGGTAGTCAGCAATACACAACCAGACACTCCCTGCCCCTTTCTCTCGACCTCGCAGCAGCCGCAGCCCGTGCAGTTAAGAGCGGTGTGGCCAGGTGGGGACGGATTTCGACTGACGAGGACGAGGGAAAGTTGATTATTTCATCTTCCTTTGTTGTTGTCTGTCGAATTCTCCCCCTCCCCACCCCCGGCCCCACCGTCCCACTCCCACCACTCTTACCTGCATGGGCCGCGGCTGTCTTGAAGGCTCCTGATTTTTCCTTTTGTGACGGTTTTGCCATTTTTCTCTTCTTCCGCCTTTCTGATGTGTATGTTTTTTCCTTCTCTTGCACTCGGCAAACATAGGATCCAGGAGACAAGTGCTGGTCCCCAAAAATAAGTGCTGGTGCCACTCACCTGCTCAAATTAAGCACTGATTTTACCTTCAGTGCTTAATTTGAGCAGGTGGGACATGCTGGGAGCCACAAGAACTCTTTTTTGGGGACCGGTGCTTATTTTTCTCATCAGATTTTTCCCAAGAGCAAGCAAGGGAAAAAACACAAAGTGGAAAGAAGGGGGGAGAGATAGATGGAAAAACTGTCACAATGGGAGAAAGGAGGAACCTGCAAGAGTGAATCATTGAGTGGCAAATAGGTCTGGCGTTTGCTGCCAGTCTTCAGGCAATTCTTGTTTTGTCATGTTTTTACAAAACTTTATTGTTTGGAAAATTTTCCAAGCCCTCATCAATCTAAAAAAAAATCGTTCACTACAGGCAAAAAGTGTACTTGGTCTAAAAAACACACACATTACCATTGTACTCCCTGACACTGAAGGGAACTACTTTGTGTGTGAATGTGTTCCTTGTGAAAGGGTGGCTTGTCTTAACTCTTAGTGATGTCAGCCAATGACTGAAGTGGGTTGATATACTGCCCCTTAATGCATTCTGGAGTGGTTGAAAGAAAGACATAACGAAGGCAGGCAAGAAAGAAAGAAGGCAAGAATCTTTTTTTTAAAAAGGCAAGAAAAAGTCAGAAAAGAAGACAAGAAAAAGTCTATAAAGAAGGAAAGATAAAGGAAGAAAAAATATAGAAAGAACAAAGGCAAAAAAGAAGCAAAGAAAGAGAAAGAAGGAAAAGAAGAGAAAGGGCGGCATGTCTTGATTCTTAGTGAAGTCAGCCAATGGCAGAAGCAAAATGTGAATGACAATACAACTGATCAATGTATGAAAGGAGGTGGCTAAAAGCCCCAATATGTAAGGATATTATGTATATTTTAGCAAAATCATAAGGTCTTGGCTAATGCCAGACCTAATAAAGGGGCAGGGAGTACCTGGAAGTAGGTTAAAGAGGCATGAGGTATCAACACTAGTAGGGGTAACATTGTTTACAACGCATGCAATACATCGCATACCATTCCAACGCAATTCGTGGTTACATCGCATGCCATTACAACGCAAGTCGTTACAACGACTTGCTGTAGAGGGCAGAAGGTGTTGGATTTGTTGGATTTTCAATCCAACACCTTCCCTGCTGTTGCACACACTGGAGTTGGAATAGTAAATTATACTATTCCAAACTCTAGCACCCTCCTACAGCAAGTCATTTTAACGACTTGCGTTGTAATGGCATGCGTAAAAAACGCATGCTTTGTAACAAGAGCAATTCCACTAAAAATTGGCAAAATATTCCGTTCCGCCAGCAGAATTAGCAGAATTTTGTCAATTCTGTGTTACTCTTGTAACGTTGATGCTCTGGACAAATTCTGCCAATTGAGGAGTGGAGGAATTTTTTCTCGTGCCCGTCTGCAGAGTAGTAAGTTGGTAAGCGTGAGCGAGATTTGGCTTTTGGTAACGCAATATTCAGCCGCTATGAGGACGTTTGATGAGATTTTTCTAGCGCAGATGGTTGTGATCATTTGCGGTCACAAGGCTCCCACCCGGATAGGAAATCTTCTAGAGCAGCAACAAAATCTACTCAAGTAGCTGCACCCTCTGGCGTGTCACATGGTGCTGTTTGTGCTAATTTTTCAGCACGGAACATGCTCCCGGCGATAAATCACAGTACGAGCAGCGCGACATGCCTATTTCTGCCTATTGGCGGACTCCACGGAATCTCATTGCGTTTTTATGTAAAACTGCAGAATTCCACAGAGTCAAATTCCATGAGTTTCAGCCACCCCCTAACTAACACTCAAACTTTTACAAACTAAGCACTGTACCTCTCCTCCATGCAATGCATGTACAATGATCAAAGCTCTCACGTGCAGGGAGAACGTTCATTCCTTGTTAAGGTCATTGATTTTGTTTAGCAGAAATATAACCCGGCATTTGGGATGTGTACCCCCCCAAAACAAAATCCAGATCACCACCAATACATGCAGTTAGCTGGCATTTCTGTTTTGTTGAAAATGCTGTGGAAGCAATTTTGGCAGAAATATCTCTGCCGACATGACATGGATATCTGCTGTAGATGGTGAACGACTGCAGCGGGGTTGTGGTAGGGCATCGGCCAAACCATTCAAAATAAATAAAGTGCCCTTTTCAGATCGATTGTCGGTGAATTGCAACTGCTTCCACCACAAGCCAGGTAAGGGAGTCCCTGGTGGGAGCACACTAGCATCTGTCTGTGCTTTTCCATCTGGTGTTCAGAAACCACCTACAAGCATGACTCTGTAACTTGTGATCCCGCCTCTACACTTTCACCCCTTCACCCCCCCACCCCCCTTCCCCACGAGGCAATTCTTTACCCCGAACATAATAATAACACCGTCTAAATACTGATGAAGGCTCTTTAATTTGGTAACGTGGGCAAGATGACAACCAGGCTAATGTGTACTTCAACCTGCCTGTGCAGGAATGAGAAAGTGTGCAAGAATGTATTACCGTCGGCATAGTAACGTAATAATGTCCATATGAACACCTTACACTAATAAAGGAATGAAAAAGTTAATATCAGCGCCGTGTTACCCGTCTAAATAATGATGAGTGCTATTATAACAGCAGGCACTGCTGTAATTAAAAATTATCCCCAAGCATCATAATAACACCGTCTAAATACTGATGAAGGCTCTTTAATTTGGTAACGTGGGCAAGATGACAAGCAGGCTAATTAAACAGCAAATTTAAATATCGCTGTAATGCGCGTGTACTTCAACCCGCACATGAATGAAAAAGTTAATATCGGCGCAGTGTTTATGTCAGGAATGTACATTTCGCGCCTGTAATGCGCGTGTAATACCCGTATGTAAAGTGGTAAAAAGTAACGTGTAACCAAATGTTTACATCGTCCGGTGCGTTGTTCTTGCTTACGGTGGTATGCCTTACGATGTAAACGTTAACGCGTTGCTGTGCCTTACGATGTAAACGTCGTCGCGATGTCCTAAATGCGTTGTAATGTGTGTGCGATGTGATCACTTCGTTGTGGTGGGTGTTCGCCGTTTTTTGCCCACCTTTCCCTTACACACCCACTCTGAAGCGATTCACTTAGTGCATAGCTCATGCATCCAACGGGTAATCTGCATTAATGACGTCAGGCCTGACAGGGAGAGCCAGCAGCAGATTCAGGTCTTTTTGCCCTTGTGTCACAACACTGAACGTGCTCTGAGTGCTGAAGCTGTGCTGCTCCCGGCAGTCACCCAGGGAGTGATGTCCACCCTCTGTCCCCATCCTCCAGTCCTCCTCCTTCATGGGGGCTTGAGACAGCCCCTCTCTGCAATGGAATATCATGTTAGACAACAATTTACTATACGATGGTACAATCTACCAGGATCGTTACATTCAGCACATTCCAATCGGTATACTATAATCCGGGCCGGCTTTAGGGCAGTGCAACTGGTGCGGCCGCACTGGGCGCTGACCTCAGGAGGGGGTGCTGATATTGGGGTGGGGGCGCTGTGTCTAGCAATAACTTCTGATTTAAAAGCACCCGCAGCAGTGTTCCTTGTCAGTCCAGTTTTCAGATAGAATAAAAAACATCAAGATATCTCTTGTGATTAATGTTCCTGCTAGAGAGAGAGATCGAAGTTTTGTGTAGTGGCAGTTTTCACTTTCCATAAAGTAGCGCAGAGGGTTAATATGCCTGCTCCAAAGAACTCCTACCGTGTAGATCACAGATCTGTATTGTATGTGGATTGAGTGGATTAATGCTTTTGTCACAGAGATCTTTTTGTCACCGCAGTACATAAGACACATCTCTATATAACAGTGACTGTTGCAAACTGTCATCGAAAGGCTGCATGCAAACTGCATAAAATAGGACCAGGTGTGCAATGCCCATTGGGCTGAAAGGGCTTCAGCCCCCTTCATCCCCCCCCCCCCCCCCCCGTCGTGTGACTCAGCCCGGGCTGCTGGGGGCTCGCCTGGGCAGTGGCTGGAGTCTTATCTCTGGCACGCCCACGTTTTCACAGGTCTTTAAAGGCCATTTGCATATTTACATACCTTTGTAAATTGGTTACCGAGGCTTAGTTTTTTTTTCTGGTTCCAGTACACCCTGGCCCCCACTGCCTATTCCTTTGCTGTAGTGTGAGAATGCATTTCATGAAAAGGAATATAAAGTAGGGTTGCCAAATGTTGTCTAAAGAGCCTGCAAAGATCTCGTCTTGACTAAATAGGGTTTTAAATAAAAAAAAAAGTGTGTATTCATTTGTAATGTGACCTTTCTGTCTTTGTTCCCTTTAATTATCAGTCATGGATCATTCAGGCTGCCCTAGTACACAATTAAAAGTGTTTTTTATTTACATTTGCTGTCCGAAGTATAGACAGTCAGTGCTGAAAATACAGCTTTAGGTGACTGATTATTTTCGTACTGTCTGGGACATCAAATAACGAGCTGACAACCCTAGTCATAAGACTGGATGTTTTGTTGCAAGATCAGCACATTATTTATTTCCCCCACCCTCAGTCCCTCATTAGTGCCATAATAGCAATAGTTTAACTGTATCTTAAACCCTACGCCACTGTCAATAACATGCAGGGTGCATTCCCAGACACACTCCTCATTCTCGCCCTTCACTTTCACGCTCACCCTGCACTCACAGTGATCACAATCCACTCACACTGATAACCATGCACTCACACCATTCACCCGCTCATCCTGCACTCACAGTGATCACTCTGCACTCACAATGCACTTGTGCTGTTCACCCTGTACCTCACCCTGCAGTCACACATGTACACTACTCTTCCTGCACTCATGTGACACTTCACTCACCTGTCTCCCTCGCTGCTCAATCTGCAATCTCACTCAAACAAGCTCATCACTAACCATGCATTAATTCGTACCACTCTGCACCTACATCTGCACCTAAATTCATATGCTCACCTCACTCACCCCTGCAGTCACTCCTCTTACCCTACTCTCACACTGTTGCATTGCTCACCGTGCACTCACATGGGCACTCCTGCAACCCACACAGTGCAGAGGTTTAATGTGCCTGCTGCAAAGAATGTGTGCCATGCAGATCACAGAACTGAGTGTGAGTAAACTATGAGTAGCGCTATGAAAAAATGAAATGTTTGTCAGTAAGGTGCTATAGAGAGATGAGGTGCATTGTTGGAGAGTGGAAGTGATGTAATTTATGGAGAAGGAGGAAATGGGGAAGGGGGCGACAAAAAGTCTGTTGCACCGCGTGCGACCAGTGCACTGGCTGGGAGTGTTAGTCCCCAGTGGCAGCTCCTCCGCTATGGCGGAGGAACGTTGCCCCACTAATTTCGAGCAGTGGAAAGGAAATATAAAATGATAATAACTTTAAGTTATTACCATTTTATGTTTCTTTTGCTGGCTGGCGGGTGGGCGGGATTGCTATGCTCAGGGACCAAGGCAGGGGAGGAGTGATATGCCCCTTCCCAAGTGCGCAATGACTATTTAGTCGGCCCTCTTGGGCCTCCCAAACAGTCATGCACACTCTCCCCTTCTACATGCTGGCTGCATTATAGCCTGCGTGAAGAACATGCCTACCTCTATAGCCCCTGACTGAGCACCATGTCACGGCGCTCAGACCAATCACAATGCTGCATTGCAGGAGCATGATTCGATTAGAGGAGGGAGCGTGGCTGTCTGCTTCCTGTTCCTGAAATCGGAAGCAGGAAAGCAGGAGCAGGACCAGAGACGCGGGACCCGGCCGGCGGAAAGGCATGCTTTTCTTTTCCCTCTTGTGACCGCCCACCACCCCCACACCCAGCAACCCCCCCGACCCCAACCGCCCCCGCAACCCCACCTGCAAGCCATGCTGGCCACCCCTGTTAGCCCTCCCCCTGAAGTTCGGGTCTAGTTGCACCCCTGGTTAGGACATTATGTTTTCCCACAGTCTTTCATTTTCAATTCCTAATGTTGCTGAAAAGGGTTGGTTTGGTATTTGGTATTTATTTATTATGCATGATTAATTAAAACCTTTGCATGTACAAAAATAAAATTCCGTTCATTCCATGGTAAAATCACTATATACAGTAGCTTATTTGTCGCAGACAATAAAGTTATTAACACAATTTGCAAAAGATAGCTGTTGTTGTTATTGTAGCTGTGGCTGAAGGTGTTTGAATCTGGGTTTCGTATTGAACTTAATCTTTAAGCGACTCAGGCCAGGTTTTTTAGTCTCTTTGCGGTAATGTCAAGGAATTTAATCAACCTACAGTTTAACTGTACCCGGTCTGGGTTAAAGCACAACATTAATGCTTGTCTGCATGATCTGACACCATATTGTTTGAAGACAGGTTTTAATAGGGTGCTCCTGATGTCTTTTAACTTATTGCAAATGCATATGATATGGATTGCATCTTCTGTACCACTACTACATAGCCGGCATTGGGCGTTTTCATCCTTTCTCTCCCAGGGAGGCAAGAATTGATTGAAGGGGCCTGCCCCCAGTCTTAGTCTGAGGAATTTTTCCTTTATAATAATTTTTAAGCCCACTTTCAGGTAGGGTTGAGGTGTTAGTTTGTTGTAAGTGTGTAAGACCATCCAGCCATGTGATCTTTTAGCTAGGGTTTTTTTATCCTCTAATACGGATAGGGTACGAGTTACCTTTGTAACTATTTTTTTGAAAATTTGATGGTTACCCTGGACTTCCCACAGTTCTGATAA
The DNA here is from genome assembly GCF_964204655.1 of Triturus cristatus. Classification (NCBI taxonomy): domain Eukaryota; kingdom Metazoa; phylum Chordata; class Amphibia; order Caudata; family Salamandridae; genus Triturus; species Triturus cristatus. The sequence goes on along the minus strand of NC_140583.1, from coordinate 794,395,683 downwards.
CCCCAGCTGTTTGATCGCTTCCTGGAGGTATGCGTTTGCCGGTGTATTTCTTGGGAGGGAGAGTTCTGTCCAGAGTAGCTTGGGTTGGTTTGGGTAAATGTACATTCTTGTTAGTAAAGTCAGCCTTTAACAGTGTTTCTAAACAAATTACATGTAGGTGAGAGAGTGTCTATGGAGAGGTGAGGGGTACTTTTTCCTGGTGATCATGGGGGAATCTGAAGAGGAGGTCATGGTGGGGGGGGGGGAGGTGTCAAAAATGATTGTTGCACAGGGTGCCAACAGAGCTAAAGCCGGCCCTGACCATAATGCCGCATGCTATCGAGGGGCGAACATGGCTTCCAAGTGAGACCTCTATGATGAAGGCTTAGGGTTACTCTTCTTCCTCACAATGCCTTCTTCTTCCTTCTGCACCTCCCTCGGGGGCCTCCTATTCCACACCTACCTTGATAGGACGACAGACATTCCAGACCCCACTCCAGCTCAGCTTCAGCTGTGGTGACTGATCAGACTTCAGCTTCAAGACATCAACAAACTCCCATTTCCTCATGTGAAAGGGATAGTAGCATACCATTTCAATTATTAACGAATCAATATCTAATATAATGTATTGCATTTTCAAAATAGGAATGTTTTAACGCTAACTGGACATTTAATGCATATTCAGAATTGAAGTGTTTTATAATTTAATGGAAAAAGTAATTTTCAAACGGGAACACAGTGGGATGCATCATCAGAATATAATACACCATGTATAACCTTTCTTAACATTGAGACAGTATACAATGTAATGTATGATGGATGGACGGACGGATGGATGGACGGATGGATGGATGGACGGATGGACGGGTGGACGGGTGGACGGACGGATGGATGGATGGATGGGTGGATGGATGGATGATGGGTGGATGGATGGATGATGGATGGATGGATGGATGGATGGATGGATGGGTGGGTGGGTGAGTGAATGGGTGGATGGAAGGATGGATGGATGGGTGGTTGAATGGGCGGATGGAAGGATGGATGGATAGATTCTGAATGGGTGGATGGAAGGATGAAAGGATGGCTATACAAGTGTAACAAACATATTGCACCACCAGTGTTGAACCACAATTTCTGGAACAGATGGGACACATCCATAGTCTTTTAAATCCAACAGAGCTCCTTAGACAGATATTCTGGCACACTTGCATGCACAACATGGCACCAAAAACACATAACTGTGAAACCCTTGCCACACAAACAGCACCTCCTTGCCACACCCAACCTCTGCCTGCAGAGCGAGCACGACCATTCAGAGAGACCAGAGTGAATATATATACTTGAAAACATTAATCCTAACACACACTGTCAGTACCCCCGATTCAATTCGTTGAAGTCAGTAGACACACAATAATCAGTTATTCAGCCACGCAGAATGTGATGGTTAAAAAAATTATTGTATTCAAAAGGAATTTTAAAAAACCATTAATATGTGTCCGCCTCTTCGAAGTGGCTGCAGCATGACTCTCTAGTTCACCCATGTATTTCTTCTAAGAGAACACCATAGACGCTCGCACAATGCAGCAGGAAAGCGACACAATTGACAAAGCATTGTCTCAGCACTTGTTTCTCCTTAAACACAATCTCCCACAAAGCCAACAGGTGATCTTACTCAGGACACATCACACCTTCATACAGACAAAGAAGCACTTTAACTATATAGTGGGATGAGAGATGCCCCTCACCAACACAACTAAATTCACACTCAATCAGGCATCAGAAAACCTAAATGCCATATAACAACTTCAGGTGCGCACGTGAAAGTCATTGAGTGGACAATTAACGCAGCTATTAAAGCACTGCCCAATGATCCTACCTCTTTCATCTTATTTCATTTCATTTTCCTATGCCTCTGCTATACCTGAAAGTTGTCAATGTGATGTACTTATAATGATAGATGTTTTACAGTGCAACATGATGTTGGTTAGATTTGATGACATAGTACAATAATAGAGATGGAATGGAAGGATGATAGAAGAAGACAGCAAACACATATAATGAGAAGCACTTTATGTGGGATGAAAGCAAAATAAGTGGGTTTTTATATCTCTTGGCATCGATGGGGCCGTGGAGTTTTTGCACATTCCCTGATTTCCCTGTAACAAGATTTCTGTCTTTAAACGTTTTGCCTTGGCACTCAAAACAATAATGCATGCATGCGGAAGGACCACTCTGACACAGAATTAGACCCCGAGGTAGGCCATCTGCGCCCCCTTTTTTTATTGAGTGTGACTGACATCAGCTCTCTAGGCAGTTAGTACTGTCAGTGTTGGCAACAACTGAATCTGCTGCAGATCAGAGCTTATAAATTCTCCCTACTTCCACGGACAAAGTAATTTCACAGTCATGCGCACATACACTCATCATACGCTGGTGGGGCCCATTACACCAACATTCATTCTATTACTCTATCCACACTGAATATAAGAAAGAACTCTTTATTTAATCTGCACCTAATTTGAGGTCAATGCAACCTAATTGAATTATATCTTGAGTCTTGATAAAACCAATTTAAACACATTTGAGATCTCAATAACATGACAAAGAAATAACCACCCGACACTGTGATTCAAACAAGGATTATTTATCTAAATTAATTCATATGAAAAGTCATTCAATTGCAAGATCATTATTCTCATATTTACCTATTCTGGCTAAATGTCGTTCTCTAAGTCAGGACAGGTCTCTCAGTAAAGGATTAAAGTCTCTCGAGCTGTCATGTAGAGTCACCGTCCTCTCAGTCAGCATCGGTCTTCTGAGCATAAGTTCAGGAAGATGTGGCCTCAGACCCTCACTAGTCTAGTAATATTTATACTAAAATTTACATACTAAAAGTTACAAACAAACTCTAAAACGTCCGTTGAGCAGGAAAGGATGTTAGCTTGCAACATTAGAAAAATCTCCGCTCTCGGATATCTCGAAATTCAAAACAAGGAAATAGGAAGTCCAAAACCAATTTGTAACATCCATGGATGCTCTTCTCCGGAATTGTATCACTCGCAGTGAAGCCACCACAAGTTTATCAAAAATGTTCATTTGTGACAAATGTTCTTTACCAAGGATAACTGGCGGTCATCCCAGAGTTGTCATCTTTTTTCATAACTTTTAGTTCAGGCAGAGGCCGAGGTCACAATCAGCGAAGCCTCTCTTCATATTTCATCTACTCAAATGCAGGCTGTAGATGTCGGCCATTTTCTTAGCAGGCCACAATGGACAACTTAATTAAAAAGAAACACAAAACAACGTTACTACATTGTATTGATTATACAGTGTTAATTCCCACTAATACCCTTATGTGTATGTATTTATCTAGCCATTTGCGACATAAAGAAGCATTAAAGCATATTATTTTAAAGCGCAATCACATAACAAATATCACATAAACCACACTTATTTAAATAATTTTGCTCACCATCTTAGTTCACTTATTAATTTAGCCATGCAATTGCATTCCCACGTATAGTTCTTTCATTAATAAGGTTGGTTAATAAAAAACTCGACAAAACTTAGTACTTAATAATTAATCATTAGTAATTTTAATTATGACATACAAAAATATAAACTAATATTTGGGTTTAAGTAGAAAACCCTGCTCCAGCAATCCCCCCTTTGGTGATATATCATCACCACAAAAATCCAACCCAAAAAATTTAGTTCCCCTTTTTTAGGAAAAATTCAAATGTCTTTTCGTTCTTTCATTAAACTCCAGTTTCTCTTTCATCATCTCTTTTTGTTTCTAAATACATGCTCTCCCTAAATTCTTCCAATTCTATTTCTTGTGGGTCTCTTTTTGACCTCTTTTGTCTCTTTTCAACATTTTCTTTTATTATTTTCTTGTTATTCCTTCTATATCTACAGCATAAACACCCTAATCTAAGAATCAATAAAGCAACAATCACACATGTCAATGGAAATAATATCTTACCAAATATGGTACTACCTATCTTAGCAATAAAATTCTTAACAGCAATTATCTTATTAGCCATTTTAGTCCAGATACTTTCAGCTTCCAGTGGTACTAATTCTTCATGCAAATCAGTAATATTTTTGATATAGACTTTTAGATCTTTGCTTTCATCAGGAATGTAAGTGCAACAATGTTGAACTTTCAGCATTCCACAGACTCCACCCTCTTTTGCCAATATAATATCAAGGGCAAGTCGATTTTGCATAGACATGGCGTGTAAAGCAACCATCTCTGTATTTACCAATAGGAAACCTCCAGCGGTGCTTGTCGATAAGCGATCCACCACTGTTGACAGCTTCCGAATTCCATATGCATTTAATGAAATTCCCACTGCTGGTATCAAAGCTCCAAAAATATCTCCTACAATTTCTGTCCAAGTTTCTCTTTTAAAACGTGTTAGTAGATTAATTTGTTCTGCATCTTCTATTCTATCCATATGGAAAATCTTTGGAAAGACCAGGCCAACATAACATGTGCCATACCAATGGTCAGGCAACCTGTAATAAGACTTATTCCCACAAATATAATACACTCCCGGGAAAACTGGATCTTCTCCTCCTTTGAATCCCCATCCCGTTGCAATAAAGTATGTATCATGGCACTCACTAGTCCCAACAAAATAATAATCATATTGGGATTTCCTTCTGGTAATGCATAGTTTACCCTTCTGTGGTGCATCTAAAGCCAAAGTTGGACTGGCCCCATTCTTCAACTCCTTTCCCATCTCAATGTCCCACATTGTCTCACTCATTTTATATCCTCCTGCCTTTTCATGCATACCCATTCTCCTTTTCTCTACCATGTCTAGAAAAGCTTCTTCCTCTTCCTTCAAACTACAAGTTAAATTGTTTTTAAAAATGTAATCTAGTGTTAATTCTTCTGTTTCAATAAAAATCTCACCTAAAATGTTAGCTTCTTTAGCAGGATGCAGTTTTTTATTCATAGGCAATTGCCCAAAAATGTTATCCTTATTAGACATATCATAATCTATTTTCCCTAATAAATAAAAAATACTAATCAACACACTACATGAAATTCCATATGTAGCCGGAAGATGATGATAAGTAACTCCCTCTGAAACAGATGCAGGTAATTGCATGCAGACGTAGCAATCCCTCGCTTCCATTGTCTTTACGTATTCATACAATAATTTTGAAAAAACATTGCTAGAAAAATCATTAATTGACCTATCCTTGTGTATGAATATATTACTAATTCTAGTTGGTACTACTTTTTGCGAACTCTTCCCTATGTTAGTCATATTCTCAGTATGTATTCCCAAAGTGTCTACTGTAACTCTAAAAGTAACTAATAAAGCAAGCACACTCCATAGTAGCATTAATAGTCCCGTACAGCAGCAGCACATTCTGCACCATCTTTTCAGAAAGGTACATCTACTTTGATTATTTTCTGTGTTAGCCATCTTATTACTTTGACTGTGTCTTTTGACTTAGCCTCTACTACTCCACTACTGAATCTCTAGGACAGCAAACATCCACTAGATTGTTACAATCTGTTAATTTTTTAGATTTCTTCTTCTTCACTCTTCTCCAAGTGACTCCTTCAGTTCACTCAATTTGGATTTTCATCGCTTTTCACTCCTTCTTCATCAATATCAAATTGTATCAGATCCTGAACATCTGTCTCTTCTCCAATGTCAGACAAGATAACTTTCAGGATTCAAACAGTTTCCTCCTCCTCAACCACTTTCAGTAAGGTCCCCTCTGGATTTCCTTGACTCTCTTCCTCTCCTTCCTCTTCAGACAGTGCCACATACGTCCATTCTGGTGACCTATACTTCTGGTTGGGCTTTCTGATTCTTTTGATTGCCTCTGGTTCCTTTGGTTCTTCTTCTTTCGCTTGATTTTGACTTGACACCTCGTTCACCTGTTCAGCTTTCGATGAGTTAACTCGTGTCAGTCGATATCTCAGCCTCTTTATCTTGTTAGGCCAAAGATCTCCTTTTACATTTCTTTTCTGTTTTACTTCTCTATTGTTCCTTTCTCCAATCCAAGTTCTCTTTCTCAGAACTCGACCCTCTGGTATCTCATTCTCACTCTCATCCGATTCTGTCTCATTTGCCTCTTGTTCATCAACAATTCTCTCTTTTTCCACAGTCTTCTTCTCCACCAATTGAGATTTCCCTGCTACTGTCCCTCCTCGGGTCTCCGACACGCAATCTTCTTGCTGTCTACTTGTCCCTTCACCTAGCTTATCATGAATGTTCCCTACACCTCCTCGGGGTCTTCCGCAATCTGTCCCTCTCTATCTTCTTCTGACCCTACTTCTTCAGAAATTATCTCAGATGGATTCCTCTCAACTTCCTCATTTGATTCAGGTATAGTCTCTGTGGAAATGCTCCTTTCTTTTCTTTCTTTCTCTTTATTTTCTCCACTGCTAGTTAGAACTTCAGGCACTTTTCCAGAATCTGAACTTTCTTCTGAGGTTCGCAATGTTCCTCTTGAAACTTCTTCTGGTAAGAAAAAAGAATCACCTGACTCTCTTTCTGACTCTCTTTCCCCCCTTTCAGGATCATTTTTTCTTCTCACTGTTTCAGTGTCTGCATCATCACTGGAATCTGACTCTTCAAAGTATTCTTTCCCAATCCCATCCTTTGGATTTGGAACTCTCAGAGTATGACTTGCATGGATCCAGTTCTTCACTCCAGCACACTTTACAGCAGTCATCGTAGTCAGAATAACTTGTCTTGGCCTTCCCCACCTTGGAACCAAGCAATTTCTTCTTCTGTGCACTTTTATTCTCACCCAGTCCCCTGGGCTCAGATCATGAGCTGCCTTCTTTTCAAGTGTGGTGGCGTCTTCTCCAACCTGGTGAAACACAGAATGAACTGCGTCAGCCAGGCCTTTACAGTAATCCAAAATCATGTCATCAGTTATAGTCATCAGCTTGTTGACAGGCACGAATGCATGTCTCATTGCACGTCCCATTATTATTTCATGTGGACTCAACCCCGTAGTTCTGTCTGGAGTAGATCTAATAGTCATCAGCACTAGAGGCAAGACATCAAGCCATTTCATTCCAGTGGCTAAACACATCTTGCCAATTCTGTTTTTGATTGTACCGTTCATCTGCTCAACAACTCCAGAAGCCTCTGGTCTGTATACACAATGTAGCTTCTGCTGTATACTCAATGCTTCACAAATTAAACTCATGAGTTCATTATAGAAGTGTCCTCCTCTGTCTGACTCAATTGTCACTGGGAACCCGTACCTAGGAATCAAATCTCTTAACAGCAACTTGGCCACTGTTATTCCATCATTTCTCCTAGTTGGATATGCTTCCACCCACCTTGAGAACAAACAGACTACCACTAGAACATACCTCAATCTATTGACTTGGGGCATTTCAATGAAATCTATTTGCATTCTGGTAAAGGGACCTCCTTCTCTGCCTATTGTTCCTAAGCTCACCACTGTTTTCTTTCCAGTATTGAATTGCTGACAAATCAAACATCTTTGACAGATGCTCTCTGCTATCAGCCTGAACTTTGCATTGTACCAGGTCTGTTTAAAGGATCTAATCATAGCATCCCTCCCCAGGTGTCCCTGGCCATGATACATTCTTGCCATTGTTGACAACATAGCATTTGGCACGACTGGTCTTCCATCCCTATAGATCCACACATGATCCTTTTCTCTTGGTGCACAACCTGCCTTGATCCAGTCTCTCATTTCCTCATCTCCTGCTTCATCCTGCAACTGCCTCACCTCTTCCCATGTTTCCATCACATTAGTAAACATCACAGAACAAAAAGACATTTCTTTCTCTTTTCCCCTGTTGATGGAATGATTGTTCTTTGCACAATACTGTGCTATGTCATTTGCAAACCTATTTCCAAGAGTAACAAAATCATCACCCTGTCCATGAGCAGCACATTTTACAACTGCTAGCTCTTTAGGCAGCTGTATCGCCTCAAGCAATTTCCCAATCACTTCAGCATTCTTTATAGGAGTTCCACTTGAGGTCAGGAAACCTCTCTGTAGCCAAAGCTGGCCAAAATCATGAACAACTCCAAATCCGTACTGACTATCAGTCATTACAGTCACTCTCACATTTCTTCCAATCTTGCAAGCTTTTGTCAGTGCCACCAATTCCGCTACCTGAGCAGATTTAACTCCTTTTAAAGGTGAAGCTTCCATAACTTCTGAAACTTTACACACCGCATATGCAGCACTCAGCACACCTTCTTCTGTTCTCAGACATGATCCATCCACAAACAACACATGATCACTCTCAGGCAGTGGCAGATCTCTTATGTCTGGTCTAGGTTTTGTACAGTCATCAAGCACATCCAAACAATCATGATCAACATCATCTCTCACACTCACATTTTCAGCATCTGGCAACAGTGTTGCTGGATTCACATTCACACATCTCTCAAGAGTCACATTTGATGCTCCCAGAATGATTTTCTCATATTTAGTCAGCCGACTATGTGACATATATTGAGTTCTGCTTCTTGTCAAAAGAATTGCCACATCATGAGGTACGAACACCCGTACAGGATATCCCATTATTATACCCTCACTCTGTTCCAAACTTCTGCATGTAGCAGCTACTGCTTTCAGGCAACCTGGTAAACCCACAGCTACTGGGTCAAGTGTTGATGAGAAGTACGCAATTGGCCTTCTCAGTCGTCCATGTTTCTGGATTAACACTGAAAGTGCACATCCATTCCTCTCACTACAGTACAGCTCAAACTCCTTCTCATAGTCTGGCATTCCTAGAGCAGGGGCTTCACATAATCTGTTCTTTAATTCTTCAAATGCTGCCATTTGTTCTGCATTCAATTCCAATGGGTCTTTTACTTCACTTTTAGTCAATTTAATCAGTGGCTTTGCTATCAGGGAAAAATTACTTATCCACTGACGACAATAACCCACCATTCCCAGAAACATTCTCACTTCTCTCTGGGTCATTGGGGCTCTCATTCCTCTGATAATTTTGATCCTGTCAATGGTCACTTTTCTTAGACCTTTTTCAATATTGTGTCCAAGATAATGTACTTCTTTCTTGCAAAATTGCAATTTGGCTGGAGATACCTTTAATCCTCCATCAGCCAGATGATTCAATAAAGCTATGGTATCTACTTCACATGCTTCACGTGTCTTCGATGCCACAAGTAGGTCATCGATATATTGTACTAGTACTGAGCTTTCAGGCATGGTCAGACTTTCCAAAGATTTCTTCAGCAACTGATTGAATATTGAAGGGCTTTCTGTATACCCCTGTGGGATTCGGCACCATGCCAAAATACGCTGTCCAAACCGAAATGCAAAAATCGGCTGGCTGTCATGATGCAATGGTATTGAAAAGAAAGCATGGCACAAATCAATTACTGTGTACCATTCAGCATCATGAGGAATCTGATACAAAATCGCTGATGGATTTGGCACAATAGGACAGCATGATACCACAATTTTGTTAACCTTTCTCAAATCTTGTACTATTCTGAACTTCCCATTAGGTTTCTTCAGTCCCGTTATAGGTGAATTACATGGGCTGCTTAGTAATTTTCTCAAGACTCCTTGCTGAATCATTTTGTCAATTATAGGTGTTATTCCTTCAATTATCTCTGGTGTCAATCTGTATTGTGGGATATTAGGATGAGAGATTCCCTCTTTCACTGTAATCTTTACTGGATCTGCATTATTCATCAATCCCACATCCTCTCCAGTAAAATCCCAAACTGCTGCTTTTACTGTATGTCTCAATTCTTGAGGCAAGTCATCTGGATTAAATACAGCATATGTTCCAACAATCTCATTTTCTCTATTATCTAGAGTTACTCTGTATAAGACATACTCATCCGGTGTCTCAAAGGCTATTCCATCCGGAGTACAAAAAATTGTGCAATTCATTTTACACAACAAATCCCTACCTAACAAGTTCACTGAACTAGTGTCACACACTACGAACCTGTGCATATCTGAAAATTTCCCTATCCTCACCCTTACTGGTTCAGTAAGACGAGTCTTAATCTGTGTATTAGACACACCAACCACTTGGATTGCTTCGTCCGAGAGAGGAAGATTTCTTATATCTACTGACCTGACAGTTGATCTCGTTGCTCCTGTGTCTACTAAAAAAGTAACACTTTCTCCATTTATTTTCCCATCTACAAATGGTCCTGCCTGGTCAATTTCTAGAGTTGCTCCAAGTATGCACTCTTCCTCCTCTCTTCGGCACCGTCAGAAGTCCCCTTCAGACTCACTTCCCTCATTCTTTAGCCAGTATTGTTGTACTGGATTTGTACGTCTCGGTTTGTTTACCTGTTCCTCATTGTAGAATCCCGAGTCTTGATTGTATTTTTGGGATCCTCTGTTCTGTGGCAAAGGCGGTTTTGGCTCTTGATTCTGCTGCTTGACAACCTTCTGCTGTTGCTGCGGATGATTACACCCCTCGTTCTGCACCTGTTGATTCAAGGATTGATTGTCATTATTCACTAATGGTGGATTCATACACTCGGATCTCCAGTGCCCTAATTTTCCGCAGTTGTGGCACGGAAATTTTTTCTTCGCCTCCTCAATGTTCCCCTTTCCTTTTCCTGTACCATATCTGGGCCTATTTACTGGATTATTTGCTTGTTCAACCAGCTGTGCTTCTTGTCTTTCTGCAACCTTCACCTGTGCCCACATCGCTTTTTCCTTCAGCTTTCTTTGTTTCGCCTCAATTTCATCACTGAAGTACTTCGCATGTCTCAAGATCTCATCAATCTTCTTACTCTGCCAATCAACTCTGTGCTCATGTATCATTTCACTGATTTCAGGTCGCAAGCCATATACAAATCTGTATACAAAATGACTCAAATCCTTATCACCCAGATGTTCATCTCCACTGAACTGTTTAAAAGCCAGTATCAACCTTTCATAAAAGGCATGAACTGATTCTTTTACTTCCTGATGTGTTCGATCTATCTTAACCCAATCTGTCTCTTTAGGAGGTACCTTATTCTTCAGGAACACTATGACCTGTTCATATTTCTTCGTAACCTCCGGGTCTGGAGCTCCTGTTCTTTGATCTCTCGGGTATTCTTTAGTGGGCCAATCTATGACTATTTTACACTCTGCCCACAAGTCTGCTGGAACAATTATATCAAACAGACTATTCAGGTCAATCCACAGCACTTTTGACAATTTCACATATCTATCAACCTGCCTATACCACTCGACGGGCTTCTCTCTCAGTCGAGGAAAATCATTTGTAAATGACAAAATATCCTGCCTAGTCCATGGGACATGTACATATCCTCCTCCAGGAATCTCTCTCAGAGGATAAGCATCCACTGTTTTTCCTTTTCTCTTATAGGGAATGCTGAGTAAGTCCTGTCCACTGTATCTTCTCTTTTCTTATACCATCTATCCTTCCACTTTTCCACATCACCCCATTTTCACAATAATCCAATCATTTCCTTAATCTGCCCTGTTCGGCCAACATCATTTAGATTCTCAATATCCTTATCCGTAAAATCCACTCGGTAAGGCTTCTGTAAAGCTTTCACTTTATCCATGTCAATTCCCATTTCACTCGCTATTCCTTTTAACCTGTCATGTGTATTCTTAGCCCTCCACGTGATGCTTTTACACATGAACAACAACTCTCCATCATGATGATTTTTTAACGTTTCTGTAGGAATTGTTCCTGCTATAAGCTCCTCCAGTTCTATTCGCAACCTGGCTACATCAATTGCCTGAGAATCTTTGTCCTTCCTTTGGAGAACTTTCAACCAATCATTCAAATCCTCAGCCGTTATTTCTGTAGATTTTTTCCCTGTACTCACTTGTTCTGCCATCCTCTGTGGTTCCAAAATTGATCCTCCCATCATAACATTTCTTTCCACACAACCAGTATTCAGTCCTGAATTAGGCTGTACATTTAACTCTCCACCACATGTGGCATGTCTCAACTGTCTCAACTGATTCTCTCCCGTCCTCATTCCTGACTGTTCCGGAGAACTAACTAGTCCATTTCCTACATATGGAACTGTTAAACCACTTTCACCCATTCTTTGCTTATCAAAAATAGGCATAACCGGACCTATGGTTACAGGCACTGTAACAGCTTCTAGATTCTTGGTTAATTCCCTTATTTTCTCTGTCAACTCAAATGTGGTTCTTGCTAATTCTCTTGTTTTCTCATCCTCGATTTCATTCTCTCTTTCTCTCTCTCGCTCTCTCTCTCTTTCCCTTTCCGCGAAAGAGCTACCACTTTTCAGATCAGGTGTCACAACTTCTGTTTTTATGATTTGCAAAGTATCTCTCATTGGGGTAGCAACTGGTGTTCTCACTTCCAGTTCTGGTCTATATGGAGGTGGTCTCTTGTAAATCATGTCATCCAAGACTTCATCCTCATATTCATTAGCCCCATATCTTCTCAATTCTGGATCATGTACTTTTTCCGTACTTTTCCTCCCTTCTGCTTCCTCAACAGTTCTCACAGGATATAGTCCCTCAGTCATACTAGCATCTCGCCATCTCCTCATTCGATCATGATGAGTTTCACGATCATATTTCCTCCCAAACATATACCTATAATTACCTCCACTCCTCTGTTTTTCTCGCTCATGCACCTCATCTTCCCATTCTACCAATGCCTCGAACTGTGTCGGCCTTGGTCTGGGCTCTAGACTCATCATTCTCTCCCGTAAATTTCTCAACACGGCCAGATTAAATGAACCATGTTCCGGGAATGCTAAAACACCATCTTCTCTAGTATATTTAGCCCAATTGTCTAACCAAACACAGGTATGATACCCATATTTCGCAACCATAAAGGATGCAGGGGTTATTGTCGGAGGTAGTAACTCCCCTTCTCTAGTTACTATATCCTTATCCTTGTCAAACCATTTTTTAATTTTACTGAACAAGGATTTCTTTTTCTTTTCCTCTGTTTGGTAATACATTTTTGCGTTTACCACAACCCTCTAGTCCTTTCTACAACTGTACGATCTTTTGTCCAATAACAGCGCGACTCACACTAACGCACCAATCCTGTACTTCTTCCAATCCCTGCGCGGCTCACACCAACGCACCAATCACAGTGCTTTCACTGTTCTAACCCACTGTCCAATCACAGTGCGGTCTTTCTGACGTCAGCAGTCGCTGCAGTCGCTTCTACTCCTGTCTCCTGTCACTCGTCTACCCCTCCTTTACAAAACCTTCTCGGTAGACCTTGTTTCAGATTCTACAAATCTATTAGTTACAACATATAAACATCTCCATTGTCTGTTCCGCTAACCACAGAATAGTAAAGACCTTTCCCACGAGAATCCCGCTTCTCTTTAGAACAGCGCTTACCTCTGCTCTACTACGGAATTATTACTTTCGTTGACACAGTAGCACAACCCTCTACTCTGCCCTTCTAACATGCATCCATTAACTGTTTCCTCCCGGAATGTTCCTAAGAGCTTCACAATCAACTAAATGCCCATACATTCACGCACTTTCACACCAGAAAATGTAGTACATTTACACAGAATCCTGCCTTTCCCGAGAACAGCGAACAATCTGTCCTACTACAGAATTATAACTTACGTTAACCAAGCAGCGCTTACTTCTGCTCTGTCCTTCAAACAAGCTCAGTGAATACCTATTACCTTCCCAGTGATAAGCGTTAACGGCAATCCCAAAAAGGACCCCTGATACCTAAAACCAGAACTTCACACATAACCTTCGCAACCATACACACTTCTCTTATACAGAAAATATGTCTCTAGTAGTAACACACGACAATGTCACTGAATCGAACCCAGACAATGAGACGCGCAACTTCAATTGTCACACGTTTTTCCCTGCATTCATACAGGGCCAACAATCCCGCCTTTCCCGAGAGCAGCACTCACTTCCCTCTGCCCTACTACGGAACTGTCACCGACTCCCTACGTCCCAGAAGCCGTACACACTACATATAACTCAATACGACGACTTCAACATTTAGCGTTAGTACATGTATCAACATCAATCAATAAATCCAAAAGCCGGGAGGAGCCAAGATGGCGACCGGAGCAGTCGCTTGAGCGCCCGGCTCCGTCGGCCCTTGGCCTCGGACTATCATCCTGATTCCTATCCTTGCCGATTTTCGAGGTGCAACGCGTGCGACGACGCGCTGACTGCGCCGCCGCTTTCCCGAAGTCTTAGCCCGCCCGGATGCCGGAGTTTTTGGTGCCTTTGTTCCCCGCCCTGGACCCTTGCTCTACTGTGGCCTCGGCCGGCCCCCTGGAATCGTTGCAGTCACCGGACCCGCTGGTGCAAATCTGAGCCCGAGGTCCCGATCCCGCCTCACGCCACGCACGGTCGCCAGAAGAGCCGGGAGAGAGACGCCCGGACACCTCCTGTACCCTGCATCTGATGGGCTGGAGCCAGAGGGTAAGCCCCGGTGTGGCGGGTCTCCTACCCCGCTCTGTGGACCACGCTGTAGAAGGCTGCAGACCCCCTTCTTCTATGGTCTAGTCGGCTGCAAAGAGAGCCTGAGGGAGGGGAAGAGACTGCTGGCTTTCACCTGTTGCGGCGCAGACCTGTTGGGAATTGCCTCCTTGTCACGATCCCCCCCCTGGCCACGGTACCGTTCAACGGTAAAACATGGCGCTGATTGCCTGCTCGCTGCTGGGGGGTGATGCTCCGGTCTCGCCCGCTGCCCGCTTCGCCCTCCCTCTACCAGACTCCAGCTCCCCAGTGCCGTCCCGGATTGCTGCCGTTGGGGGGACGCAGCTTCCGCTGACATACGGCTCCGTTCTGGCTGCCCTGCGGGACTTTCGTCTGCAATTGTGTGTCGGCTTGCAAACGCTGAGTGAGCGGTTCGACTCTACACTGTCTGCTGCGGGCCGTGAGCGCCCCGTTTGTGATCAACAAGACGTGAGTCTGCCAGTGCTGTGGTCCTCCTGCGGGGAAGCAACGACTGGGTATAACGGTGCTACACTGGTGTCTGCATTTGGCTTTCCCGGCGCTCAGGATCAATCGCTCTCCTGCTCAATGGCAGATACTTTGTTTCCCCGGTCATTGCTGCCTGCTTTGTTGTTGCCTGCCTCACCGTGCCCGCAGGAGTTTCCAGCTGAACTACACCTGGCGACCTCGAGGAACTGTTCACGGTGGCCTACGACTCCTTTTATGTGGAACTCATGTACTTTACAAGCCAGGTCTGGATTTTATATGGTGTGCAAGGGGACCTCAATAGATGATCGGCGGCCATTTTGTGACTCTACTTCTCCATCTTCTCCCAAGTGGCCATATTGTCTTTGTCTGTTCGGGATGCGGGGCATTCACGAGGGGGCGGGTCTAATCGTACGCCCGCGATCGGGCCAGGGCTAGATTACTTTCTATCATCATGGCTTCACGGCCGGGCTGGACTGGGACTGGAATTGTCTACTTATGTTGTGCGCACTCGTCGCGATCTGTCTGCCTTCATTTCCGTGGTGTTACATGCTATCTTCCCACGACCGCCTTTGGGTGTAGTGGGGTTTCAGTGTGTGGAGGCTTGGTTGGCCGGTGGTGTCGGGCGCTCCTGAGGATACGTGGGCTCCTCCCCGCCTCCTTTCTTCTTTCTTCTCTTAGTTTCTTTACTCTATTCCTACTTTCTCTCTCGTCTATATTTCGGGTTCATTGGGCGACAGGCACTATGCTGGGGGGGGGGTAGGCCATAGCCTCCGCATTGGTGTAGGGTGGGGGGGTAATTTACTGTTTCTTTTTTAGTTCTATGGGCCTCTTTCTTTCATGTCTCTGCGCTATACTTGTTTCGATTCGGGGTCCGGGTGTGGGGTGGATTGAGTGGGGGCGGCTTTTAGGGGGTGCGTATTTACTACTGTGATGATCCTGTTATCTAATTGCATCGCCTTACTGTATGAGATTTTCTATGGCTGTTTTAATGATGCTGCTGCTCTCCAGTGTATGAAGCCGACTTGCGGACTCGAATCTCCTTGTTTCTATCCTTTACTGACTTTTTTCCCGATAAAATTTTTTTTTGAAAACCTTAAAATTAACCTTCACTTCTCCTTCCCCCGGTGTCAAGGATCCCTCCAGTGTATGAATCCTGAATCGTTGCTAATCTTGACCTTGACGCACAGGGGATGTATTGTTTGTCTCTGTGCTCAACCGTATTGTGGCCGGCCTGATGGTTGTAGGCCCGTATTTGTTCTTTTACTATGCACAAATAAAGGTTTTAAAAAAAAAAAAAAAAAAAAAAAAAAATAAATAAATCCAAAAGCCTATGTACAAGCAATCTTATCAGATCAAGACAATAATCAAAACCATCATACTGCTACCAGGAACCTGCTGCAGATCAGAGCTTATAAATTCTCCCTACTTCCACGGACAAAGTAATTTCACAGTCATGCGCACATACACTCATCATACGCTGGTGGGGCCCATTACACCAACATTCATTCTATTACTCTATCCACACTGAATATAAGAAAGAACTCTTTATTTAATCTGCACCTAATTTGAGGTCAATGCAACCTAATTGAATTATCTTGAGTCTTGATAAAACCAATTTAAACACATTTGAGATCTCAATAACATGACAAAGAAATAACCACCCGACACTGTGATTCAAACAAGGATTATTTATCTAAATTAATTCATATGAAAAGTCATTCAATTGCAAGATCATTATTCTCATATTTACCTATTCTGGCTAAATGTCGTTCTCTAAGTCAGGACAGGTCTCTCAGTAAAGGATTAAAGTCTCTCGAGCTGTCATGTAGAGTCACCGTCCTCTCAGTCAGCATCGGTCTTCTGAGCATAAGTTCAGGAAGATGTGGCCTCAGACCCTCACTAGTCTAGTAATATTTATACTAAAATTTACATACTAAAAGTTACAAACAAACTCTAAAACGTCCGTTGAGCAGGAAAGGATGTTAGCTTGCAACATTAGAAAAATCTCCGCTCTCGGATATCTCGAAATTCAAAACAAGGAAATAGGAAGTCCAAAACCAATTTGTAACATCCATGGATGCTCTTCTCCGGAATGATATCACTCGCAGTGAAGCCACCACAAGTTTATCAAAAATGTTCATTTGTGACAAATGTTCTCTACCAAGGATAACTGGCGGTCATCCCAAAGTTGTCATCTTTTTTCATAACTTTTAGTTCAGGCAGAGGCCGAGGTCACAATCAGCGAAGCCTCTCTTCATATTTCATCTACTCAAATGCAGGCTGTAGATGTCGGCCATTTTCTTAGCAGGCCACAATGGACAACTTAATTAAAAAGAAACACAAAACAACGTTACTACATTGTATTGATTATACAGTGTTAATTCCCACTTAGTTCACTTATTAATTTAGCCATGCAATTGCATTCACACGTATAGTTCTTTCATTAATAAGGTGGGTTAATAAAAAACTCGACAAAACTTAGTACTTAATAATTAATCATTAGTAATTTTAATTATGACATACAAAAATATAAACTAATATCTGGGTTTAAGTAGAAAACCCTGCTCCAGCAAATCCACCTGCAGGGCAAGTCTTTTTGACACTTGCCCACACAGGGAGAGTTGACTATTGGCCTTTCCTGTTTAAATCTGTCTCTCCCTCAAACTGGGTTCTATGCTACATCCGCTTAGGACATGGATGGCGTATATATATGTTTGCCCTATGTAGAGTGGGCTGAGCATGGATTATATGCACTCGGCTTGACTGTGGCAGCCCAGGAATCTATTTTGGATCTCCTGTGTATGAGTGGTGCAGTACTTAATTTGAGCCAGTGGTTTCCACTGCTCAGTACCGGCACTTAATCATCATCACTGGCGCTTTTCATGAGCACCCGTTAAAGGCACATTCATGTAGGCATGGGGAGATTAAAGGATTTGCACAGAACACATGATGTTGAGCCGATGCCGAGACTCAAACCTGGTTCCCCAGCTTCGAAGTCAGAAGCTCTGGCCATTACACCACATCCTCTCTGCACTTTCCTGGTTAGTAGTTGGTTCTGTTTTAGGCGCCGGTAACAGGAGAAATGGGCTGGTGCAATCTGCCTCCCGACGAGAGCCCCAGCACTTTTTTATTTTACAAATTAACCACTGGAGTGGTGCCTAAGATGGAGGTTGAAGAGAGCCTATCCGAGAGCAACATGAATTGTAGGGATTCTCCAAAGCATTTCTGAGGCCCTTTTCAGTGGAGACAGAGTCCCTTAAAAGTACAGGGACAGTCCAAGTCCCTAACCTGGTCTATTCTTCGCCAGAGGTGTAACTTAAATCCGTTTGAGAAATAGCTGCGTGAGGAAGATTCTCTCTCTGTTGTGCCTCAGTTTTTAGTCTTCCCTGATAGGAGCTCACAGCCACACCCCTTCTTCCTGCTGACAGTTGGCCACAAAAACTATAGTTTGACCAGTCTGACAGGAATACACAAAAGTCAGGAACTGCCTAAAACGGTCTCAGAGCTGGACTTGTGGAGTACACCATCTCTATCTGGAAACGTGCTATAATTATGGAACAATCACTCCGAATGACTGTGCCAGGATTTCTCATTGACCAGTGCCAGGGACACCACATCAGTGAAGACCAGGAAACATGTCTGTGCTTCAGGGTTGGGGCACTGACTGTTAACTCCTTTTCTCAGGATCATCAATAGGAATCTAAAAGTTTTTCGCTCTGCTAAAAAATGCTGCCTTAAAACTTCCTTAAAGGAAAGAGCAAACTGTCAGGATGAGTGCTGGAAGTGCTCTTGCAAGAAGGAAGGGTTGCCTAGAAAAGAAGTGCTGCGAGCAGCTGTTTAGGACACAGAGGGGCATATTCTCAAGGACTTATCGCCGAGTTATCGGCACTTTAGCACAGCAAAAGTGGCAAAAGAATTATCCCCCCATTCTCAAGCTGGTGCAAACTGCAGATATCGCCAGTTTTCCAGCGATAGCTTCCGCAAGAAACATCACCACAGATGAGAGCCACAATTAAAGCTAATGATATGCAGAGTAGGCGTTACCGTGCAAAAAAATCCGAAAACACCACGTCGCGATATTCTCAACGACCAGTCAGATCTGGGATGCGATCCAAAAACAGGCGATAAGGCGTGTTAGCAGTAGGGATTTAACACCTGCCTTTTACTGGTGTTAAGCAGGACGACTACCTGGAGTATGAAAGGGAGCACAGCCCAGAGCCACATCTGAAGACCAACACATGTCATGGAGACACTGATCATGCAGCTCGGAGACCCAAGAGGGCCACAACACCCACCACCACCCCCATGACCGCCCTGGGTTCCTCCCTCCCCCCGACTACCACCAAGGCAGCGCAGAACAGGACCGCGGACGTTCCAAAAACTGCATGGCCCCTCAGCCACACAATAACAGAATGTGGGGAGAGGTTGGAACCAAGTATGTGTGAAGGAGGCAAGTCACCCATGAATAAGAATGCACACAATGCCAAGTGTTGCGGTGATGTGCTGACAGACCTCAGTATGCAGAACACAGACCTGTCCATGTGGACATATACTGCTGGTGCTTGTAGTGTTGTGGACAGTGGACGCAACCATGTTACCTCAGGCAGTGGGTAAGACCTCGGTCTTGCAGCTGTGTCGTCCCCCCCTGTAAGCGTAATCGGAGTGGGCTGGTTCAGCGTACGCCAGTCCAGCGTAGGAGTGTGAATAAATAGGCCGGGGCTCTGGGCGTGGTTCACTTCTGGGAAGACCAACGCGTCTGCCAGGGCGGCGGCCCTCACCCTGCCACGAGGCCGCCGCCGTGACGCCAGCCTCCTCAACACATGCCCCCAGCGAACCCAGTGGCACACCACCGCAGAGTTATGTCTGTGCTGACTACTGCCTTTGATCTACACTGCAGACAGCAGGGCTCACAATTCAGATCGAGTCGCGATTGAAGATGACGCAGTCCAGTAGGCAACAGACATTGCTACCAGTGCGGCCTGCCCGGACCACGCATCATTGGGGCAGAATTCAGTAGGCAAAAGACATTACTCCCAGTGCGGCCCGCCCGGATGACGCATCATCGCTGGCTGCGCACCCCCTGAGTGCTTCAGGTGCCACTAACTCTGTGCACCAGAAGTCAACGCCACGTGGCTGTGGGCCCCTGCTGACCTCTGCCTCCAGCCTACACTGCGGTCAGCAGGGCTCACACACATCCAATCCATTCTTGACCTTCACGGACGACGCATCATCGAGGTGCCACTAACTCTGTGCCCCACAAGTCAACGCCATGTGGCTGTGGACCCCTGCTGACCTCTGCCTCCGGCCTACACTGCGGTCAGCAGGGCTCACACACATCCAATCCTTTCCTGACTTTAACGGACAACGCATCATCGCTCGCTGCGCACCCCCTGATCGCTTCAGGTGCCACTATCTCTGTGCACCACAACCCATGGATCCTTTATGATTGAGTTACGTACTGCGGATGTAACAATGTCACCTCCGGCAGTGTGGAAGACCTGGGACGATGATGATGAAGATGAGGCAGGTGTAACACGCCCCACTGCAGCTGCAGCAGGAATATCCCGAAGGGACACAATCATTGACAGTTTCTTCACGTGAGCACGCTCAGCTCTGGTGCCCCTACCTCAGTGCACCACAAGTCATGGCCCCTTCTGATTGAATAGTGGGTGACCACTGTACTTGCTCCAGCTACCTCCATGATGCTTCACAGTAGTTTGTGTTATGTAGGTGTTTTCTGTTTCCGCTGTAATAGTGATCACTGTTCCAGTTGTTGCCAGCACCAACCACTCCCTGAGGGCTGGCTCACACTCACCCCACACCCATCCAGCACAGGCGTCACTGGATATGTGATCCTGGCAATAAAAAGGGCCGGGTGCACGTGCCCTTAGCCAGTTCCACTACCTATCCAAGTGTGTCCGAGTGGTCATTATGTATGAATGATGGCCCCGGGCCCTACCACAGTAAATTGTGCTGTGGACAGCGGATGCAACCATGTCACCTCAGGCAGGGGGTAAGAGCTTGGATATGTAGCTAAGTTCCCCCCCCATAAGCGACAATGTTGCAATGTAGCATGCGCCCGTAGGGCGGGCACGCACGAACGGAGTAACGAAGAAGCACAAGAACGCTCGAGGTCCAGGATCATGCTTGCCAAGTTTTGTGTGCATCTGTATTTCCGCAGCATGAGCCAAATGCCTAGCCACATTAGCAGCGCCAGTACAGCCAGGCATGTACTCTACATCTGTGTCCACCCTATCCTTACCATAGGCTTACACTCACGTGGCCCACCACCTTCAAAGGCCAACACCACAGTGTCGTTGTCAGGCTTGTGGACATGCGCAGACAGGCATGACAATACTGTGCCTTAGGAGTGCAAGTGATGCAATCACGCAGCGCACATAGGTAAATGTGTTCGGGGGAGGGAGAAGCAGCAGCTGTGAGGCAACGTAACAGACAGTGATGTCGCTTATATGCCACATGCAAGACATGTCAAACATGAATCCCAAAGTCGCACACATCCCAAACCCCACCCCCAACAAGCCACATTACATTTCCTGAATGCAAGCAGATGACAAACTAACATTAGGGATGAAAGCTCCTTTGTTTGAACTATCAGGCGGGAGCACATCTGCACCTCCGACCTCGGAATTGCATGTGCCCCACACCCCCTGACAGATACCATAGCAGCTGATGACGACTCCCACACTACACACAGCCCGAGGAAGGAACAACGTATACACACCCCACAGACAGAAGTCCATGCTCGAAGTTATCTTGCATGGAATGGCCTTCACACTTACTCCCACACCATCCCAGGTGTACAATCGTTGCACACTAAAACAAATCAAATCAAATCAAAACTTTCTTTCATTCAGGACTTTAAAGTGACAGTGCATGTAAAGTGTCTGGGCAAAGAGCATCAATTTAATTTCAACAGTCAATTTAACAATAAAATCAAATATGTAATAAATATGGGCTAAAAAAAAACGGTCAGATCCCATCATCAACCCAACCTATTCGTTTAAAATCCCATTATAATCAGCCTAAGTTCGGTCTATGTCGCATAATGTACTGTAAAAAGTTGGAAACAATATAGACTAGCCCCGCCCCCTCCAGTGACTGTAAAAAGAGGAGAGCTGGACGACAAGTACGAAAGCCCAAACGTTTTAGTAGAGGGATAAGTAGTTTTTTCCGTTGGTCCATATAATATTTACAAAAAAGAGTAGTATGGATTGTAGACTGGGTGGAAATCCCGTCGCAAGGGCAGGGAGGTAGTGTTTTGGCCCAATTATTTCTCAACGGAAAAACAATAAAAACGGTGGAAAAGATTCAGCCTAAACCTAACTAGAAGAAACAGTTCATAGGAGGTAATACTATAGGTTAGGTAAGGCTGAATCCCGAATACCGTCTGGACAGTCAAACTATGTCTAGCTGTTTGCTTCATGACCTCTGAGTTAAGTCGTAAGTCTTCGAGGTGGTTAAAACAGAGTTTGTAAAAGACCTTCCTCGGTATCTCCTGAATCAAGGTAGGGTCATAGTAATATTTTACTAGCCCTAGGTCACTTAAAAAACTTTTAACACAGACTAGCCACCTAGATCTGTGTGCGTTTTCAAGGGCTTTACAGTCTTGAATAATTTTCTGAGTAAAGACTGTTCTTTCCGACGACCAAATTCGGTGCCACAATAACAGTGGCTGGATTCTCGCCAGATCTGTCACATACAGAAGACCCAGTTCCAGGTGGCAGGAATAATTTGCAGCAGTGGTTGGTAGTGAGAGAAGGTATTTCAGAAAACAGTTCTCTAATGCCTGAATGGGACCCACGGCTACGTGGCCCCATACACCCGCTCCATACAAAGCCACTGAAATACATTTGGCTTTGTAAATTTTAACCATTTCCACGGGTGCTTTTTTCCCTAGTTTCCTAGAGAAATTTACAAGAGCGGAAGTGGTTCTCGTGAATTGGAGTTTCCTCACTTCAACTGCCGGTTTCCAGCTAAGTTTTTGGTCAATCATGACACCTAAATAAGGGTATTTATCAGTGGTCGCCAGTTTTTCGTTATTCAAGTAAATAGCCCTGGTTTTGTTTTTTTTTACCAACCCCCGCCTTCATGATGAATGTTTTCCCAATATTGACTTTAAGATGCAGATTGGCCATGAAGAGTGCATAGCTGCTTAAGGCCCTCTGAAGTTCGTTTGGGGTGCGGGCCAATATCACCGCGTCGTCTGCGTACAGAAGAGTCGGTATGAGACGATTGGCTGCCATAGGAAGGTCCTGGGCTCCCCTCAACATCTCCCTCTCCAGACCATTAGTGTAAAGGGTGAAGAGGAAGGGGGCCAGGACACAACCTTGTCTGACGCCCCTCTCCACTCCAAACGACGCAGTGAGTTCTCCACTGGTGCCAAACCTCACCCTGGCAGTCGCGTCAGCATAAAGTTCCCTCACAAAGGTAACTAGACTCCGATCCATCCCTAGGTCTAATAGGATGGACCAGAGTTTAGAATGGCTAACGCAATCGAACGTGGCTGACAGGTCTACGTAGACCATGTAGAGTGCTCCAGCCTTAATGTTTACATATTTGTCAATCAGAAGTGATAAGTTTAAGGCTTGGTCTATGGTCCCCAAACCCTCACGGAACCCATATTGTAGATCGGATAAGATGTTATTTTCCTCCGCCCACTCCTGCATACGACCAATAATTATGCGGCCCATCATTTTCCCCGTGGTGTCCAATAGGGAAATAGGGCGGTAGCAGGAGACTGAGCTTCTGTCCCCTTTCTTAAAGATCGGGACCAGTATAGATTTTTTCCAGGATTCCGGAATACCGATGATGCAGAGTGCATTAAGGACCCTGGTCAAAAGAGGAATCCAAAGGTCAGTATGGGTTTTAAAAAAGTCTATTGGGACCCCATCGGGGCCCGGGGCCTTCCCTTTCTTGCTTGCACTTAAAGCCCGAGTGACCTGATCAAGTGAAATGGTCAGGTCAATAGGGAAAGGCGAAGACTGTTGATGGTAAAACTCACTGTCACTAACATTTGTTGATAATGGGTCAATCATAAAAAAAATTGAGAAATGCTCTACCCAGTCCTTTTCATCTATGGCGACCTCTATTTTGGGAAAGCCACCGTTATCGGTCAAGAAAGGTGATTTAACCACTTTCCAGAATGCTGCACTATTTTTACAAAAACAGCTCTCGTGCAGTTGGTCCCAAAGTTGTTTTTTTAACTCCGATTTTCTTTCTTTTATAGCGGAGTTATATGCCCTCCTCAGTTCGGATATCTCAGTGGGGACCCTAACTGTCTTGCGTAAAGCAGATTTTAACTTTGAATACGCTGCTGTGCACATGTGATTGAACCAGCCCTGTCTATTCCTTACATTATTATTCTTTTTTACCATTAGGGCTTTATTTATGGCCTGAATCACAGTGCCAAAATTGATGGTAACTTCGGCATCTGTAGTAGTCAAGTCCAAACATTTCAGGATGGACGAGTATGCGTCGGTTACCACGGTATTAACAGTTTCAATGGGATCGACTAGGGCCCAGTTGAGAGAATAGCCATTAAGTCTGGCTAATACTAAGTTATTTTGGTCCAACAAACTGGGGATATTAGGGTTGGGCCTGTCGGAGAGATAGATGGTGATGCTAAGAGGGTAGTGGTCGCTCAATACAATCTGGTGTATGTGAAAAGCAGTGTCCCTTTTTATGGCTCCATTTGAGATCAGAATAAAATCGATGGTGGAGTTGCAACCTCTCCCATGGAAGGTAGGGGCCAGCACCATGTTCGAATTGGCCAAATTATTGGCAATTCCCAGATCTAACTTGAACGTAATTTCATTTAGGGAGCTACCTAGAGTTGAGTGGCTGAAATGAGGAATAGGATTATCTGTCTCATCATTTAAGCCACATAAAAATTGATTAGAAACACAACAGGGGGTCTGGTTGAAATCGCCACCCCATATAATAGTTACCTCCCTGGCTGATTTCCTAATAATGGATGATATTAAGGAACAGATGGTATTAACTACTTCCACTGTTTCTGATTCGGGAAGATTGTTATAATAATTAACCAGCAGAAAGGAGTCCTTCGCATTTATACTAAAGCTAAGGAGCTGGAAATTGGGTCGAGTTTTAGGACCCTCATCTCGTCCATCTTAATCAAATTTGATATATAGGTAGTTAAGCCCCCCTTGGCCCTACCAAACATGGAGGGTTGGGCGGGTGAAAAGTACGTTCTATAGCCATCGAGATGAATCGCTGTTGTCAGCCAAGTCTCCTGTAGACACAAAATATTAAAATTTGAGGTAAAAATAATCCAGACATCGTTCCCTTATATGGAGCGTTGTCCAGCTACATTCCAAAATACAGCCACTATTTTTGATTTGGTAATCTCTCGATGATAAACGGTGGTAGGGTTTAATAAAGGTATCGAGGATACCAGCGCTTCATCCGTCGATTGAGGGACAGGGCTTAGTGCCAGATGTGGTGGCTTCTTATTGCGAACTGCAGTGGGATTTAAACAAGGAGAAAAAAGATCACTATTCGCTCGTACCTTTTTTTTTTTTTTTTTTTTTTTTTATTGGCATTTGTTATAATTTACAATCCAACAACAATCAAAACAGTACGGTCACATCACAATAGCATCCTATATCCATGTTACTTTTACATATCCTATTCATAGGTCTGTCACACACATCGCCCGCCCCCCGCGTACTACTCGTTCGCGGACTCAGTTGAAACAGTTTGCAGGTACTGGGTTAGGTATACCCAGTAATCTCTGGGCGTCGAGCCCGCAGGGAGTTCCTCTTCGTAGGTTTTCAGGGTATCTCTACAGTATGTTAAGTCCACTAGCCAGTCCTTCGGTTTCGGGCCTCTCCTCCCATTCCAGCACATCGAAACCCTTTGCTTGGCCATTAGTAGCGCAATCATACAGAATCTTCGCTTTAGGGCCCGAAAGTCAGGCAGAAGTCCCAGCAAACAGGTTTTGACCTCGCAGCGCACCTCGCCACCCACTATGTCCCCCAGCATTTTAGTCACCTGTACCCAGTATTCACCCACTGCTCCGCATGACCACGCCAGATGCAGGAAATCTGCCCCTTCAGCCCCACAGCGCTCACACCTAGAGTCCCCTCGCAGCCCATATCGGTGTAATCTAGCCGGTGTGTAGTACGTCTGGTGGAGGTATTTGAAATGTAAGATGCGGAGGTTGCCGTTGGGTGTCAGCATCCCCGTCAGTGTGCAGGCCGTTGTCCACTCCTCCTCCGTTAACTGTGTGTCTAGGCAGCTGTTCCATTTTTCCATGGATACGTGTGTGTTTCCCGCAATGTCCTCTTGCATGTTTGTATATAGTGTGGAGACCAGGTGTTTTTTTGCAGGCGTGGTTATCAACCACTGCAGCGCTGTTAATGCCGGCGGCTCCAGGGGATACGTTGGATACAGCTGCTTTACAGCGTTTTGCATCCTATGATAATTAAAACGAAAAAGCGTAGACATATTGCTTATGTATGTTAACTTTGCAAGTGTTTTGAATGTCCCCTCCTCATACAGGTCTCCTATGGTGTCGATGCCTGCTTGGCGCAATAGGTCCTGTCCCACTTTTTCTTGCGTTACCGATATGGACGGATGCCATTGAAGCTTGAGCGCCGGGGCATACAGCGGTAGCCTATTGGCCAATTTGCCCATGGCTTGCCACGCTTTGTTTGTTGCGTCAACAGTGTTTATGTCTCGCGTGTGCAATGGGGGCCTATGGTGTGTAATGATCGTCTCAAGTGGGATTGGTAATGCGTCTCCCTCCTCAATCGCAGTATGGGTGAGAAATGGAATCCTGTGGTACCAGTAATGTGCGTATTGCGCCTGCGCACAAAGGTAGTAGAGATAGAGGTCCGGGACCCCAAACCCACCCCGATTGTACGGCAATGTAAGCGTCCGCATCTCCACCCTGGCTGTTTTTCCCGCCCAGACGAGCCTGTGGGCCAACGAGGTAATCCTGCGAAACACCTCCCGTGGGGGGTGTATGGGGATGTTAGCGAATAAGTAGAGTAACTTCGGCAGCACCACCATTTTTACTATGGCGATACGGTCTGCTAGTGACAAAGGCAGTTGAATCCATCTCCCCACCTTCTCCTCCAACTTGTCAATCACCGTCCCGTAATTTGTCCTGATCACAACTTCCGGGTCTCTGTGAAACCACACGCCTAAATATTTTACCGGGTCCGTTTTCCACTCCAGCGGGTAATCTATGTGGTGCGGGTGGGTGGTGTCGGTCAAGGGGATAATCAGCGATTTGGCCCAGTTGATTGTGACCCCAGACTGCCGCGCAAATTTTATGTATTCCCTCAGTAGCGGGTTCAGATTGGTCTGCGGTTCTCTCACATAGAGCAGCATATCGTCTGCATATAATGATATGTGCAATGGTCTTTGCGGAAACTGCAAAGCCGAATAGTGATGTCCCTGCCTTATCCTGCATGCGAGAGGTTCCAGCGCCAATGCAAACAAGAGTGGGGATAGCGGGCATCCCTGCCTCGTCCCCCTCCGGATATCTATTGTGTCCGAAATATAGTTATTTACTTTGACCCTCGCCACAGGCGCATCATACAGCAGATGAATCCACTGGAGAAACATGAGCGGGAAGCCCATCCGTCTCAGGACCTTAGTCAGATATGTCCATTCTAACGAGTCAAAGGCCTTGGCCGCATCCAGAAAGACCGCCGCAGCCTTCGTCTCTGGTGTCAAATAATGGGAAAGCGCAAACAGTGTGCGTGTATTGTGCGCCGTGGAGCGCTCGGGAATGAATCCAGACTGGTCAGGTTAAACCAGTCTGGGCATCAGCGGGTTCAGTCGGGCAGCCAGTAGTTTGGCCAATATTTTGTTGTCTACGTTGATTAGGGACAGCGGTCTATATGAGTCGCAGAGCTCCGGGTCCTTTTGTGGCTTGGGGAGTGCCAACAACAATGCTTCGCGCAGGGTCGGCGGCAGGCGCTGTTGCTCATGGGCGTTACCGTACATTTCCACCAGCCGGGGGGCCAGTTGGTCAACAAACGCCTTATAAAATTCGCACGTGAATCCATCCGGGCCCGGAGCCTTACCATTCGGCAGCGACTTAATTATTTCCGTGACCTCTTCCACCGTGACGGGTTGGGATAGGTATTCACGCTGTGCATCCGACAGCCACGCTATCGCCACTTCGTCGAGGTACTCCCCGACTTCAGCCTCAGAGGCCGTAGGCCTGGAGGCATACAGCTCTCCGTATGCAGACCTGAATTCACCCAAGATTTCCCGCTCACCATATTTTCTCTCTCCTAAGTGTCCGCGGATCACCTGTATGTTCTGCGGTGCACGTCCCTCGCATATATTGTTCGCTAACCGCCTACCCGGTCTGCCGCCCTCCCCGTAGGCCCTCGCCATCAGTCGTTTCGTGGTATACTTAATTTCCTCGTCCGCAAGCTTTTGAAACTCGGACAGAGCCACTCGAATGTCCCCCAGCGTCCGAGCATCGTGGGTACTTTCATATGCTCGTTCCAACGCTCGGAGCTCATCCTCTTTGACTCCGATTTGCTTTTGTATATCTTTAAGGATGCCCGCATTAGTGCTGATGCATACGCCACGGATAGTGGCCTTGCATGCCTCCCATAACATTCCCGGGTCGGGCGCAGTGGATGTATTGTTGTCAAAGTAGTCCTGTATCGCCTGCTCTATGGTGTCAGCATATAGGGGGTCTAGTAGTGCCTTAGCATTGAATCTCCAGCTGAATGGGGGTGGTGTGTAGTTTGGGAGTTCCAACGCAAGGAGCACCGGGCTGTGATCGGAGAGTGTTCGAGGCATGTGGCAGACCTCCCTCGTCCACAGCGCGACTTCCCCCGATACCAGCCAGTAATCAATACGGGACCAACTACCTCTCGACGTAGTCACATGGGTGGCGGCTAGCTCAGCAGGGTGTCTAGTCCTCCAAATATCGGTGAGTGCTCTATCTGCCATTATGTCCCGGAGGACATGAAGTGCGCGTCTATGTGGTTCTGTAGTCACCCCCGATCGGTCCACGTCGTCGCAGAGCGCGAGATTAAAGTCTCCCCCCCACACCACGTGCGATGTCCGCAGGTCGCGCAGTTTGTTCCACAATGTTAGGTAGAATTGCGGATCGTCCACATTGGGCCCATACACATTTACCACCGCCAGCCGTTGCCCCCTCAATAGGCCAGTCAGAATGATATACCGCCCCACATCATCCCTCACTACTGTCTCAATTGTAAATTTGAGTCCTTTTCGGACGAGTACCATCACACCCCTCGCATATGAAGAGTAAGAGGAATAGTGCACTGATTCAGCCCATCGCCGGCCCACAGGTATTCGTCGTGACGGCGCGCAGTGGGTTTCCTGCAGTAGTGCAATATCTACTCGCTGCCTGTCCAGATATGCCAACGTGTGTCTTATTTTTTTGGGGTTACCGAGTCCCCGGACGTTCCAGGTTAAGAACCGAATATGTCCCGCTCTCACACCTACATCAGTCATTCCCCCGTGTCAGCATGTATGTCCCATGTACCCCCACCTGTATCTCGCAGTCCTATCACTGGCGTAGCGGGCAATGACTGTCTCTGTGTGTTTTGGTGTTTTCTCAGTAAACGGACCTGGATTTCAACTGTGCGCCTCATGTACCGTGACCAACCGTTCAACTCCCCAACCATTCCCCCCTTCCCCCCACCCACTTTAGCACCCCAACCATGCCAAAGACACACCCCATAACTAAGTTTAAACATTAGAACAACTGAATTCGGGGATCTCCCGTTTTTTGGGGGGACCGCCGAAGACACACCACTCCATCCAACTCAATGGATGTGGACAGGGACATCTAGTTGTACAGACCCCAAAGGGTCCCATCTCCGTGTAAGCATCTGAGTGTCTTTCCCCAGGGCCTATCGCAACTGCAGCAGTGTTCATAATATCCCAGTTACAGATTTATCGTCCTGCTGGCCAACGAGTTTTTGCCATTCTTTAGAGTGTCCCTCCTCCCGCAGCTTACCTACATTTTCATGAACTAGTCCTGGGAGACAGGCATTGTCGCTGTTGCTGCTCCTCTGGCGGGGCCGCCCGCAGTCTCGGCAATATTCCCCACCTCTGCTCCGCAGTGGTCGGTCGTTGTCCCCGCCATGCAGGACCCTCCCGGCAATGATATCCCACCACCGGTGGCCCGCAGGCAGTAGACAGGTCTGTATCACCAAACCAGGCATAGCGGCCCCGCCAGTGTCCATCTGTTCCTCCCAGACCTCAGCGTGTGTGTGCGCAGCATGTGCAGTTACTGTCCGTGCCTTGTCCGGATACAGCCTATCTGCCATTTTGCCCCTCGCAGCCCAGTCCGGCAGGGCCATAGGCACAGCCCACGATATGGAGTTGCTTAGGCGCTGTTCTGGCATTTGTTTGCGCAGTTGGTCAGTCTGCGTCCTCACGCGGTTCATTTCTCCCCTTCTCCTTTCGCTTAGCACCGATTTTTTTGAGCAAGTCTTGCGCCTCACGTGGCGAATGGCACAGCACCGCATGTCCTTCGTGCGTTATTCGAAGCCGGGCGGGATATAGCATGGCATACTCGATCCCCATCTCACGAAGTTTCTTTTTTACCGGAGCGAACTCTTTCCTTGCCTGTTGAACTGCAATGGTAAAGTCCGGGTAGAACGCCAGTGTGTTCCCTTGGTGCGTGATCTGTTGTTTCTCACGCGCTATGCGGAGGACAGCATCGCGGTCCCTGTAGTTGAGGACTCTGGCGATTATAGGCCGCGGAGGCGCTCCGGGCTTCGGCCGCGGTGCAAGAGACCTGTGGGCCCGCTCAATGAGGAACATCGGGGAAAGGTGCTCTGCGCCCACAGTTCCTTTAATGAGCTCTTCGACATACGTCTCCATCCGTCCAGTGTTGGTGGACTCCGGAACCCCCGTGATCCTCACGTTATTGCGGCGCGAGCGCGCCTCCAAATCCTCCGTCTTGTTTTTGAGCACCTCCAGCAGTCTCTCAGCCTCCGTGTACTTTTTAGCCGTGGTTTGCGACACATCCTCCAGCGCCCCTATTCGGGTCTCTGCTTCTGTCAGGCGTTCACCATGCGCATCTAGCTTCGCCGCCATGTTGTCCACTCGCAGCGTGATAGTGTCCAGTTTGCCATGGACATCCTGTAGGCTTCGTTGGATGGCCCTCAGCGTCTCCGCCATGCCCTGCGGCGTCGAGTCCTCCGCACCCGGTACTTCCTCTGGTGGCATTATAGCGCCTTTAGTCTGGCGCTTAGCGTCGAATGAAAGCTTTGACTGGGTCTTCTCAGGTTTCCCCATCGTGCTCGCTGGCGCCCTTGCACCTCAGGGGTCCGGCCGACACAGTCACTCAGGAACACTTTCTCTTCGCCGGGTGGGATTGCGGGGCAGCGTGGTACTATGGCCGCTGTACAAGCGCTCAGCTCGTTATGCCACTCTGGAATCCAGTGCAGTCCGGCAGCACCCCCACGATTTTCACGTGGCCCAGCTCTCACCAGCACAGCGTGTTTTGGCCGCGGTAGCAGTGTCGCCCCAACTTCTTATGGGTCCCGCCAGTGCCCGATCTGCACGCTGTTAGGCAGGCAATTGTTAGCGCTCTCCCTCTCCGGCTCCTCGCAGCATCTAGCCGGTTCGACTGCCGTCACCGCATCCCTGCAGCGCTCGTTTGTTGTGGCCGCGCAGCTTTACTATGGCCCAGTCCTCACCTCCAATCGTCGGGCAGTGCAACGCTCCGTCCAGGGCGGCGGCCGTCCGCAGCGCCACCGCATCCGAGAGCGAGCCCCGCGGCGCCGTCTGATCGCCGACCAATCCCTCAGGGCCGCCTCGATTTCGCAGCAGGCGCGGTCCGATGGCAATTCTGCAGTCGCATCGTCCACCAGGAGCTCCCGGCAGTGTCAGGGCCGCTACTTGCTCGATCCCGTCTTCGCCGCAGCGGGCGCCGCCATCTTGGGAGCCGTTAGTAGCTCGCGTCCCAGATCGTGTGAGTCCGAGTTTCTAGGGGTTGCAGGGCAGCTGGGCTGTTCTCATGCTCCTCTTCCGTAGCTGGCGGCTTCCGATCAATGCAGCGGCAGTTACTGGGTGCAAGCCGGCCCTGGTCATGCTTTTCTCGCCATTTTCGTCCCCCGTCCGGCGGAGCTGTCTTAAGAGGCAGCCATTCCGCTGTGCGCCCTCTAGCGCCCCCCATTCGCTCGTACCTTGGATCCAGAATCAAAAGGGACCCGAGTATATTCTCCAATAGGGAGTCAGTCAACGTCCTCTAGTCCTCTAAGAGAAGAGAAGCGATTGGAAATAGGAATGTTAAAATTAAAGCCCCCTAGTTGGGGCCGTGGGTAGGTTCTGGGCTGTGTTATGTTCCTAAGTAGTGTCTGGGGATAAAAGTAGGTCAGGTCGTAGGTTCTAATGATGCTCTGGTCTTGGCCTTGAAACCAATTGATTATATGCCTTGTAGCCCTGCGATCTCTAAAATTAATAATAATCACGTCCCCTTGAATTTCCTTCGGCCGTGAACCAACCCAACCAAGTCTGCGAACATTTAAAATTTCGCCATCGATGTTAGGAGGTAGGGGTCTGTTCTGTCCCAGCCAATACATAACCTTATTTTTTAGGTCGTGATAGCCCTCTTTTTTCCCTTTTTCTAGTGTTGGGACTCCTGCCAAGACGACAACGTAAGGGACCGCCTCCGGGGGCAAATCTATGTGATGCCAGTTTGCGCCGTCGGTCTTTCCCGGCGCGGTGGCAGCACATACATTGCGTATTTGGGAGTCGGGCCCGTTAATTTGGGAGCAGACAATTGTCTGACCACATTCTAGCTCAGTGTTATCCTTCCGATTAGGTAATGAATTTTTTAAACTTAATGAAGGTGGTAAGGTTTTATTGGCCACTAGTTTAGACTGTCTATCTTCTGTCGGTAAAGATGATTTAGAATGAATGGGGCTATTTAAAGGTGTCAGTCTATTAGACAATAGCTCTTTTAGTTGGTCAGTGTTATTTGAGATCAGCTTCTCCAATGACCCAAGTTGTTTAGACATTCCCTTCATTCTTTCAAAGAGTGGGAGAAGAAGTGATCTTACGAGTAACTCCAAGCGGCCCATTAAGTCATTTATTAATGGATCAAAGTGATGAAGGTCCAATTGGGTTTCGGGGCCTTGTGATTTTGTAACAACTGGAGGAACAAGGGTCTCATTATTTTTCGCCGGTTTACACTTGTTGTTACTAAGTGTGTTCATTTTGTTAAGTTTCTTCCCTCCTCTCTTTCTTTTTTTTGGTGGAGGGCCTGCGATGATAGTTCCCCTGCCCTTCTTTAGCTGGGGAGTTACAGCAACGGCCCTAGGAGACTGTGAGTCTAATATTATAGGTTCAGAGGAAAAATCAGAAGGTGAGTTAAAAACAAGTGGAGTTGAATGGGTGTGGGATTTTGACAGGAGATTAGAGTCTCGCATAGGTGAAGAAATTCTGGCAGCACTCTGAGGGTTATTCATTAAGCAGGGCACGGGTGGTGCTGGCGCCGGTGAAATGGCCATCTGAATTGATCCAATCGAGGAGCGTTTGTTTTGTAAATGTTCAGCCGATAGGCGCCGCCCCACCAGGGCAATCTCCTTCTCGAGGACTGAGGCGGCCCTTGTGATAAAGTTATCCAGTGTACCTCGCACTGACCCTCCCAGCAATGACGATCTACTTTTGGGAGTACGGGACGACATAATAATAGGAGATTAATATAACTCTAAGCAGCACTAGGAGGCGTGAATGTCTATACCCAGTTCATTCAGGTTAAACGGTCACCATGATGTTAAATGCTTTGCAGGACACAACAGTCACACAAAGGGGCTTACGTGTTTCGTGCCAATGAGCAAGCCTCAGAGAGTGAGTCCAGCCCTACCTCCTCCTGCCCCGGACGGCCACAGACGGCCCGCCCTTTGCCCGGGCTTAGCCCGGCGTCGCCCGCGTGCGTCCCGCGACGCGGGGGCTCTCCTCCGTCTTAAGGCGCCTCCGGGCGCGGAAGAGGCGTGAGCGGCTTCCTGCCGCAAGGTGCTCTGGGCAGTGTAGTCCTCGGTTCTGCCGGTGCGGTGACAATGGTGGCAATGGCAGGGAGATGGCGCCGGTCAAGCAGGTAGCCCAACAACGCGCTGCAGGTAAGGTGATGTCCAAATCAATCAGCAAAAAGAGCCCCCGCTCCACCGGGGCTCTCCTCCGTCTTAAGGCGCCTCCGGGCGCGGAAGAGGCATGAGCGGCTTCCTGCCGCAAGGTGCTCTGGGCAGTGTAGTCCTTGGTTCTGCCGGTGCGGTGGCAATGGCGGCAATGGCAGGGAGATGGCGCCGGTCAAGCAGGAAGCCCAACAACGCGAGCCGACAATGAAGGCCTCCACGCTCTTCAGTTCAGCATATATCATGCACAATTTTCATGCTCCACTTGGATCTTCCGCAAGAGTATAAAAGCCAGCCCCTACAAACTGGCCGCCAGCACGCAACTGAATGATCCCTAGGTGGAAATTCCAGTAGGCCAGTTAGTAATGGAACATTGCACCTAGCTGCT
Source organism: Triturus cristatus (assembly GCF_964204655.1). Lineage (NCBI taxonomy): Eukaryota > Metazoa > Chordata > Amphibia > Caudata > Salamandridae > Triturus > Triturus cristatus. The sequence goes on along the minus strand of NC_140583.1, from coordinate 794,361,261 downwards.
GCCCTGTTGGATCTTGGGCATCAGCTGACGATCTACAGAGAAAATCCTGGCTGACGAAAGCAGCATTTTACCTCATTGATCCGAGCTGTGGCATTTCATCCACAGAACTGGCGCAGGTCAGAACAGTGCCGCTTCAACCAGAGCCACTGACGCAATGGCCGAACATCCCGGACACATGCACAGCCCCTGTCACGTGGAACTGTACTGTGCACGTATGTGGCATTTACTGGGGGCACTGCCATTGGCAGTGGTGCGGATCAGTTACCGGCTAAGCTTCCGCCTTGCCAACATCACCTGAGTTCACCCTGTGTTACATTGTAGATCATGCAATTTCGAGTGTTACATAGATGTCTGCCTATCCAACAGGACGGTAGATAAACTGGATTTTGACATGTGTGTGCGCCCCCTGTTGGCACATGACCAGGAGTGTCACCATGATACCCGTTTATGGGATGCCTTAACTTATGACAAACTTGAAGTAAAATGGTGTGCGGGACATATATACATTCAATTATGCCTTAATACTTGGCATACATGCTGGCAGCTGGACCTGGGAGATTGCACAAATCCTCGTGTGCAGTGACCACATTGAACCGCTCCCCTATTGGGCTGTAATGCAAAATGGTGAAAGGGGGTGGACGCAGCACAGCTGTCCGGACCTGCTAATGGATGGACTCTCCATCCTGTTTGATGAAGTTGACATGACCTCATGTTGGAAATATTAGCCTACGAAGCTGCAATCGCTTTCATGAACTAGTAACTACGTACCTGCAGACACAACAGATTGGAACACATTGCATATATCCTGACACGTTGTTGCATCTTGGAGATCTGGTCACATATCCCACGACAACAGTGGACATGGCTGCATTCACCTGGGCTCGAAATACATGAGCGGTCAACAACGCGGTTTAAAACACACCTGTGAAAGGTGAGGCACTCCCCCGGAGTGGACAGCGGTGCTTGGCAACGTTCCTCATTCTGACATACTGCTGCATTGGTCTGCCTGTTGTGGCACTTATCTTGGCCGTACTGACATCCATATGCTAATAAAGTCTACGCACCTTCACTTGTATTCAACTGTGATGAGTGTTGATTTGAATGGCAATGTGTGTCTCAATGCCTGTCGGGTCACGGCCATACCTGCGCATTGATAGTATTACCCGGGGAGTAGCTTTTTGTGGAATCACTGTCCCTACATTCATCCATACTTTCATTCTTGATTGATCATGGCCATGACACATCTGTGTGAATTTGAATGTTTTATTCACATTCAGTGGAGTGTTGAAGCTGGACCAGTACAGGGCCATGCAAACCCCACTTTACATTGTTGCCCCGTGGAGGGCCAGCCAGAGTCCTTTCAGGATTGACAAGTTCATAGGGAGTGGAAGACTACAGTCCGCAATGTGATTGCTGTGTCATTGGTAACCAACGGAGTAACAAAGAAGCGCAAGACCGCTCGGGGTCCAGGATCATACATGCCAAGTTTTGTGTGCATCTGTATTGCCGCAGCATTAGCCAAATGCCTAGCCACATTAGCAGTGCCAGTACAGCCAGGCAAGTACTCTACATCTGTGTCCGCCCTATCCTTACCATAGGCCTACACTCACGTGGCCCACCACCTTCAAAGGCCAACACCACAGTGTCGCTGTCAGGCTTGTGGGCATGTGTAGACAGGAATGACAATACTGTGCTGTAGGAGTGTAAGTGATCAATCTCGCAGCGCACATAAGTAAATGAGTTTGGGGGAGGGAGGAGCAGCTGTGAGGCAACGTAACAGACAGTGATGTTGCTTATATCCCACATGCAAGACATGTCAAACATGAATCCCAAAGTCGCACACATCCCAAACTCCACCCCCAACAAGCCACATTACATTTCCTGAATGCAAGCAGATGACAATCTAACATTAGGGATGAAAGCTCCTTTGTTTGAACTCTCAGGCGGGAGCACATCTGCACCTCCGGCCTCGGAATTGCATGTGCCCCACACCCCCTGACAGATACCATAGCAGCTGATGACGACTCCCACACTACACACAGCCCGAGGAAGGAACAACGTATACACACACCACAGACAGAAGTCCTTGCTCAAAGTTATCTTGCATGGAATGGCCTTGTCACCTGCTCCCCGTGTGGCTGGGATGCACACACCTGAGTCCCGTGCACTGCTAGAGGTGAAAGCAAGGCCGGCCTAGCGTACACAGAGACAAGCACTGCTGCTTTAGCGAGTCTGTTCGTGAGTGCACTGAGCTGACTCGGGCCCCCATGCTAGGGAAGCACGTCTCAAGGCGACAGTAGCGCGACCACTTTACTCATGCTCAGTGGAAGAGCATCTTTTTTTTCCCGGGTGAGAGGGGAGAGGTGTATTCTTTGAGCACCTGTGCTTTAAATGGGCCTGTACTCACCAATACTGAGTACCGGCATTTCTGAATTTTCTTGCTGTCAGTACCGGCACTTCTCTTTAGCCAGAGAGAGTACTGGTACCCTGATCAGCGGCACGGCAGGTGCAGGTTAGGCATCTCCTCTAGCTCAGGGCAGCCGCTGCTGAAGATTCCAGCAGCGCCCACTTGAATGTCCCAAGACCGCAGGGTGTTGAGAGGGCTTACATCACGCTGTGATTAACAGGACAGGGTCGAGACAGACCCTGCACTGTTGATCAGATGCGCAAAGACAATTCGGCTGAAACTGAATTCGCTGCCCCCCCCACCCCTCCCAACTCTCCATTAGGTGCGTGAAATGGGCTGGGACTGCCAGGCAGTCATCCAGACCCATTTAGTGTATTGTACTGGCCCTACTAAAGCATGTGAAAGCACAATACAATCCTCGACCTTCATCAAAGACGTTTTTCTTTTCATCTTTATGTTTAGCACAGGAGCTGCTTCCCTTTGTGTGCATGGGTGTGAATTTAGCCTTGCCCATAGGGCAATGCACAGCAGGGAATGTTGGAACACTCCAGGAATTAGCTCACATGACAACTGTTGATGCATTTGGTTGGGGGAAAGACAAGACGAACATAGAAGGACGAGGGAGGCAGTAATGTAAAGTGAGTTGACAGGTGAAGTTAGGATTTGTCGCTTTTTGAGATAAAAATGCCAGATATTTTTGGGGGAGAGTTTTATATAGCACAAACTTATTTGCTGAGTTCTGAAATCATTAATGGACTTAAGTGTGAGTATTTGCTTATGTCTGAGTGCTTGCCTGCTTGTCTGTGCCTGTTTTTAAGTAAGAAAGAGGGAGAGTATCAGGACACTCTCAGGAGATATATTAAAGGAAATGTGTGGACTGCTTTTGTGTACATGTCTGCTTGTTTCTTTCTGTGTGTGGAGCTTCAGAATATATAGTGTTAAGCCAAACAACAATAAATAACAGTGGGGCATTAAGAAACAGCAAATATTACAAAACAAGGAAATGTTAACATCTCCTGTTTGGCTTTCATTTTGTGTAATGAGTTAACCTGTTTCGGTTACATAAACGCATTTCATGTGTTTTGATATGTGCTTCAACTGGTACAGAAGCCATTATGTACCATCATATCTTGCCCTTAGCCCCGCCCCATAGCTCCGCTCACTTTCCACACCTCTAGCTTATTTTAATGGTACCTGCACTTATTTTTTCCCATTTAAAGCACTGTTGAGCACTTTTAAGGGCCCAAGAACAACTGTCCCATTTTTACCCACGACATTTCATGCGTAGTATTTAGTTGTGTGCCATGATTAAGGTATTTTATCTGTTTAACAAATTACTGGCTCACTGTTATAAGCAAATAACAATAAATCTTTTTTTATTAAAACAAATTAGTGGCTGTACAGTCATATAACCATTGTTAAATGCTTCATTGAGGCCAGCGTTTCCACCTCACACCACTTTGCAGAGTACACTTGGGACTGCTTGAGCTCGCCATCCTGAGGATCAAGTCCTAAATGGGGTGCACTCGGTGTCCAGTCCTGGGTTCAACAGAGAGGTGAGGCCTCAGGGTACAAGTGGTAAAAACCTCTCAACGTTACAATTTGAGTCCAGTAATACCTAATAGTTGTTTTTGAATGATAGTTCAAAAACATGTCAATACATGTAAACTATTGACAAACTATTCCCCAGTAACAGTTCGCCCTTGCAGAGTACAGTTGAACCGCTAAATCTTGCAGGTCACAGGCACATACAGCTGGCACACTTCGAATGTTGACCACTTCCTGTCCACTCCAAGGAACCAAAGGCAACCACCACTTTGCACTACAAGCAGCATCGGTCCTCCTAGCAAATCCAACTGAAGGCCTCAGTCTCACATATTACCAGGGCACAAGTCCTAAAAAAAGAAGTGGGGGCGCTGACGTCATGACAGGAAGGGACGTCACGAAAGGTGGCTTGCAGCATCAGACTCGTTGCCTCCCCTCGCTCACCCCTTAGATGCGATTGCATCAGAGAAGCCATCGCGTGAGCAGTGTTCTGAATGGGCTCCGATCTCGCGCCAGAGAGGCCAAAGAGTGAATGTGTGGCTCTATTTGCTCCAGTTATCGAGCTCCCGGTAAAATAAGTGGGGGGACGCCGTTCACCCGCGTGGTACCCCGACTCGGGCCCTGCATATTACACAGACTCCCATCCATCAGAAGAACCTGAACCCCTCAAGACAGGACCCCGAGTTTCTGAGAGTTCTACAAAACCACACACATGAGAACAAAGTGTACTATTCAGTTGTGGAGAGTATAGCATGGCATTTCCAAACCTTCAAGGGCAGCAGGCCGTGGGTGTGCCTGAATGGGCCCATTGACAGGTGAGCAGTGCCAACGAAGGCGCTGTTATGGCCCTTACTCAGGCTCTGTTTCCTGCTGTAGATCTGTTACTAAGGTGTGAGTGGGATGTTCCCACCACTGCCGAGCAATCTTCGATACACCGTGTGGTTGAGCAGTGACTAACAACATCCAAATATAGCAGGGTGAAGGCAAATGTGTGTCATTATCCAGCAGCCACACCAAGGAAACAGGGCAACCTTTGTGCCCATCACAAGGCCAAACACAAGCCTCTTTGTCGAGTTCACTATAGTTTAGTTACTCAAAGACCAGGGATTACTCATGTGCTTCTGGTGTGAGGCTGGAAACCTTGAATCTCTTACCCAGGCCTGGCTCCCGGGCAGCTTTTCGGTATCCGGGCTCCTGGGACCCACAGAGCCTCTGACTCACAGCTGCAGGGGGGGGCGCAGGCTGGCATGGCGCCTGCGGCTTGGCCTGGACACGGCGTACTAGGAAAGAGAGCGCGACGGCCAGCGCCGTTGGAAAGGGTGGGCGGGGAGGGCACGCCAAGAGGCTGCAGATAAGATGCTGAGCTCTGTGGGTTTTTTTCTAGCGAGACAACTCCAAAGCAAATGTGTGGCTTCATCAGACGTGTTTTCATACAGTGGTACTTAGTGCCTATGTTGTCAAGGGCTTTGGAGAATCTATTCTCATTATCCTGCCTTGTTCCGGGGTTCTTACTGTTGTGTGGTGAACATTAGGGCCGACGTACTAGCATTTTTTCATGGAGCAGTGATTCCATGTGAATGGGGCTTGGGGATTGGAGACAGGCTCACAGCATCTCACCTCCTGGTATGGAGGGCCCAGGGCAATACACAATAATATACATCTATATACATATGTGACTCGATGCATGCATGCAGAAACTCCCTCCTCCATGACAGAGTCAGCTCAGTAGGCTGACACGAGTATTCAAACCTCACCTGTTAAACAGCAGGGCTCAGGTAATTAATTATGGGTGTGTGAAAATGAAGTTTCCCTTTTGACGTTTTGCACCATGACCAGCATCATTCTTTGCAAAGTTTGCAAAGTTTTTCAAATTTTCAAACGTTGCCTACTGGTGAAAATGTCCGCATTAATGTGTTTTCAGAAGCTTTATTTGTGAGAGAATTCTACATACATAGGGTTTTATATGGATTTTTTGTCACCTGTGAAAATTATTCTTGCCGTTTCTGCAAATAAAACATTTCAACCATGCGAAACTTCCCGTACATTGCAAAGCTTTGAAGAGCATCACCTCTGTGAAAGGGCGGGCTCAGGTCATTGGCAAAGGCACACAAAGCCTTTTATGCTATTGAAAAGGCTCAGGAAATCGGTACAGAGAAACACAGCGGGACTGGCTCACCTATGCCAAGCCATTCACCTCTAGGACTGTGAATAAAGAAACATTCATGCTTCCCCACCCTGACAACTATGGCAATAGTGAACAAAGAAGCAAGTCAGTTGGTATGTGCACCCTCTAGTGATTACGGTTGTTATTATACATGGCCAACCTTATAGTTTATTAAATTAAAACACAAGAGAAGGTTTTGTACAGCTCACACCTTCAAGTCATGTATTTCAAGGTCCTCCTATATGTGACAATGAAGAAAAAAGAAGTAAAGTGAAATAAAACAATTGCCTAGGATTACACAGTTTGTTCAAGTGGGGAAGCCGGGATTGATTCCAGGTTTGTTTGGTTTCACATCCTGGAATTCAGCCACTAGAAATACATGTGCCTTCTCGCCTCTGCCCAACTTACACCCCGCCCGCCACTCTGCTGGCATCACTGTAGCCCTTGGTCACATCACAGACCAGACTTTTTGGTGCCTGGGGAATTGTTTGCGGAGTACCCATGGTATAGACTCAGGTGACTGTCACAGTGAAACATGGCACTAGCCTCCAGGGTGCCCATTACGAGTGCGCCAGCGGTTGGGGTGAAATGTATTGCACCAATGAAATCCAAACACCCCAGGCATCGCAATTCATGAGATGTGATAAATAGCACCCACATATGAGTGTGTCCCGGACAATGGGGAATACTACTACAATTTGGGGTTTTGCCTCACCAAATCTGCATGTTCCAGTAATTACTGGGCCTTTTTCGCCTCTAAATTTTGGTGGGTTTGATCTACTGAATTTTTTCTGGATAAAACTGCAGGCGTTTGATGTTAATTACCCAACTCATAATTCTGGTATGTGTGGTACTATTAGTAACCTCACATACCAGGATCATCCAGGTACTTGTAACGTGAGTCTAGGATTGGAAAGGTTTAGGTCAGTGGGCAAGTGCTGCCCAACCTGTGCCATTCTGGGAACCTCTTAACTGTTAGTTCTGGATGGAGTCAATGTTTAGGCACAAGCACAGGGAAGCTTTGAGGTCTAGAGATTGCAAGAAAGCTGCTTTTGATGTGTCTATTGTACAGACCTCTGTTCTAGTTTTTTTCCAGATATTTATTGGGATGCATCGGAAAGCTCGTGCCCTGGAACCAGACCGGCTATGCATGCAGCTAAGAGTGTGAGAGAGCTGAGTGGCGCACACTAACCTGCTCCATGAGACAGAGACGCACATTGGCTCACTGCCCGGTTCCTGCAACCGCACTCCTCCACTCTGGCACGTCTCGGAAACATTCATGAGACCACTGATTTATGCTTCTTTTATTAAGTCTGAATCTTTGGGGATTTTTTTCTAGCCACGTATAACAGAGAAAGGAAACCACATTAAACCCACCGGCTCTGCATGAGCCCACCAAGCACAACCCCTGGCCACAAACACGACTTGGATGTAATCTCTGCGGGTGGGATGAGGTCTTGTACACTATGTGAAGGAGCAAAAGAACCAAAGGATGGAAGAGGAATACTTGTATAAAGCCGCATGCAAACCCAATCTCTTCTAAGCACTACCAATCGGAGGAAATGACGAGGAGAGATGTGTGTTTCCCTTCTTGTGGGTCTTGACTCAGGAATGTGTGTGTTCCACATGTTGGGGCCCAGTATTGGGAAGCACCTTCTTCATTTACAACTGCTGCACGGTTTTAGGATGTGGTTAGTTGGCTGGAAGAAGGCACACTCATAGAAGTGTTTCTTGTATGTCTATCGTTTTTTTAGGAGGTTATTCGTGGATGTGTTTGTGAGTGACTAGGGCTGGTAGAATTGCTGCATGTTGGTGGTGATTGGGTAGCAGACGTTTCTCAACATCAATTGGAATCTATGGTTTGGAAATTTTGGAGACAAGGGATTTTTCATTTTAGCCAGCAGAGGTTGAAGAGTTTTCCATTCAGCCTAGTTTAGTGGAGATGTAATGGTAGTTTCAAATACTATTGATTCACCCATCAGTGGGTTCAAAGGGATCTCACGGCAGAGGTAGTGGGGTCAGCGCTGATCACTGACTTGGTCTGAGTGTCCACTCAAAACGTTGTGCTAAAGGGAAACCTGAGCTTTTCGCTTTGAAGCATTAGGTAACACCGGAACAGGTTTGGTAAAGATGTAATTTTTTTTCGCATGCTGCAAACGTTATAACTCATGTAATATCGTAGCATGCCTCTGCCGCCATCGCTGCAACCAATGTTGTCTCAGACTCTGCCCATGAGCTTATCCTTTAGCTCCAAGCCGCTTCAAGCAATCCCACAGCTGTTGGTCCTCTATACTTTTCTTATTCTTGTCTTTTAGTGTGCTAGATGATCCATCTTCCTGTGTCGGGCCCACTGTGTCATGGCCCTCTCTCGCCTTCTATCTGAATGCCTGACACTATCTAGCACTAACTCCTTCAAAATTCGCTATCCGTCTCCAGTCTCTGTATGTCTGGAATAGAAAACATTAAAAATAAAGGTATGAGCGAAAACTCAGAAGCACTGGTTGCAGACCAGTACCACACCCTCAATCATTTCCCCTTTATCACTTACCTGACAAATGGCCCTTTTAGACATCATATGGGAAACTTACCACTAAACCAGCTGGAATTGTCCTCATTTTCTTCATACTACATCCTAACATCTTCTCTAACTCAGTTGTGTCATTTTTCCACTGGCCTCTCCTCCAACTTATTCTCCTAAAATGACTGCCAATAGTTCCCTGTCACCTTTGCTATCTATCTTAGTGGTCACCTCTCCTGTCCATAAGCTACATCATGCCGCTCCAGTGTCTACACTGATTTTCACCAGAGTAGGGATGCTGGCGCTCCAAATTCTAGGCTGGTTATGTTCGGTCCACCTGCAAAGTCTGGAACAATTGCCTTGGCTTGCCCAACAATAAACAGTCTTAGTGACTTCTACTCATGTAAACTAGAATTGGTGCTACCCTTTGTCCAAGGTGTCTGGTATACCTCTGCTTTCTTACCAATCTCACATCTCACTGACAGGCACTCTTTCTCATCTAAACTGACATCTATTCTGCTCAAGAAGATCTGCTTTCTTACCAATCTCACTGACAGGCATTCTTTCTCATCTAAACTGGCATCTATTATGCTCAAGAAGAAAGCAACCCAACATGATGACTTTGTTTGCCTACGCATTATCCAATTTGAAATCATCCCCATCTCTTTCAAATATCAGTTACCACCTCATGCACATAATAACCTGTTTTGCAGTCTATTCCATAGAATAATTGTGAATCTTTCCCGAACAGAATCCTCTCCTACGATTCTAAAGAAGATATGCCCACCTTGCTGCATGAGAGCTATGAAACCCAACATTCCCCTCTCTAGACCCCACCAATCATTGGTGACCTGCAGTTTGTTGTAATACTCCCCATCATCAAACCGGGGAGTAGCATGGCAATCCCAAATGTATATTAATGCTGACTGTTATGGGAAACTAGATCCACCAGAAAGGTAGTAGAGTTAACATTGTCAAGACCCACTAGAAGGAGGAGTGTGGCTCAATGGTTAGAGCGACAGACCCTGAAGCAGAGTTCTGGCCAGGGACCAGGGTTCGATTCCCGCCTCGGCGGGGCTCGGGCTCAATTTACTCGGACCTGTCTATTCTCGCCTTGGTGCCTATTCTAATCACGGGCCCCACGCTGCAACTCTGGGCAATAGCTTGCTTAGCCTCCACACCGGCCCCAACAGCGCTAAGGATGCCTGGCTTCACCCTGGGGGTGCCCAGGAGTGGACACTTCACAGGGAAAGCCAGGAGGGGTTCCACAGCAGTATGAGTATCAGCGCCAGGAAACCGCAAAGGCGACACCGCAAGGTGGCTGTCTGGTGACAGTGCGCTCTATAAGTACCTTGACATTTACATTTATAGAACCATTGGAAACTCCCCTTATCATAGCGGCAAATTCAGTCCTAAGCTGAGTTTTCTCGATCCCCAGCTAAGCACATACTGTACATTTTCGAAATGATGAAGAAATATACACTAAACTGAACAGGGATGACATTGAACTGGTTTAACAATACATCTCACAATATTGTTGACCTCCTCCATTGGGCTGACCTTTCTATGATGCACTGTGATTTTGATGGTGTTCAGGTGAGGACGCTTACCCGCAATCCAAAGCCGAGTTTTCTGCTCTCCCAGGTAAGGGTGATAGTTTCATGTACTCAGATTGTCCCCAGGTGTCACCATATGTGGTATTTTTTGATGGTGTATCTGGGCTAGATTGTAAATTTTCGTTGTTTGGGTTGAAATCCAAGTGATACGAATAAATCCGATTAGTGTTTGTATTTTTTATTATTGGTCACTGTAAACGAAAGGATGGCACAGCCAACACGTGTTTCGCCCCCTAATTGGCCATCAGGCCTGGGGCTTCCTCAGGGCTGTACATATACAATGTAAATCCAAGTATAATAGAGACAAGGTGCGGCGGGTCATGTGTAAATCATGTATGTAATAGTTGGTGATAGGAATTAGAGACGCATAACGTTAGATGGGAGGGAAAGTAGATATGGGAAGAGAGAGTGAAGGTAAGGTGAGAAGGGGATCAGGGTATGTGTGCGACAGGTTAGTACAGGTAAGTAAAGCAATGTGTGTGGCGTGTTTAAGGAGCGGAAATGTGTGGGTGAGGGAGACAGAAATAAAGTCAAAAAATGGTAAATACAGAGTATAGTCGTTTTAGTGAAGAAAGATAAAAGATGTGTTTAGAATGTTGAGAGTAGAACATGAGAAGTAGGTATATTTTGTGGAGAGGGTTTAACATTTTACAGTTCAATAGTACATTTTACAAGTTTATAAGCAGTTCCCAGTGTATGATTGCGATAAATAACGCATAGTATCAATTACATTGTTTAGATTCGACGATAACCGATCATATGTGGAAAATTATACAAGGCATTGTAGGTCAGAAAGGAGCAGAGTGATCAATTTAAGTCAACAGTAATCATTGTATGTCATTAAGCGTATCAATTGTTTGAAATGACGCGATCGTAAGACGTGTAAAGTATTTTTTAGAAAGATATACATTCGGCAATACGGGTATAGTGTTGAAAACAAGGCACGGTGTCATTGTAAACAGAAATAAGATAAAAATATATTTACAGTGAGAATTGTAAGGGTCACATCAAGGTTGCCGGTTCAGGCATGAGATAAGGGAAGAAAGGTTTGGCATTAGTCAAGTTCTTAGAGAGAGTGTTGAAGACGGTGTTTGGCGCCAAAAAAGTGAATCAGTGACTTTGTGTCGTTGAAGGTACCGGCGCGTCATGGGTCACAGGGACAAATCTTATAATTATTTTTGAAAAAGATCTGTCAACGGAAGGAGTGGTATGTGGTTCCAATAAAGTGACTTCGTGCGGTGTCAGGTACCGGCGCGTCATGCATCACAAGTTCTAGTCATATATTATTGAGGAAGATTGATACAGTGACATATGAATTACATAACAGTGAAAAATCGTCAATTTTACGATCTCTATCAAGGAGGTAATCACAAGAAAATAATAGTGGAACTATCGCCGAGTGAAAGCGGTGCTCTTAGATTTTCTATACACTGTAGGTAGTCAAGGCCACACGTAGAAGCTAGTCTGTGCGAGTTCCGAACAGTGTTGAGAGTGATAAGGACATACGCATGCTCCAAACGATAAGGTGAGCAGGTTCGATTGGATAATTAAGTAGGTTCAGGGATTCCTTACCGGATTTTCAAGTAAAAAGGTTATTTTGTGCGGCGGTTTGTAAACCGAAGATTTCTAAAAGAGGAGAAAACACATGGGGGAACAAGCAAAGAAACGTATAAGCTGGAGGCAGTCAGGTCATGCTGGGTGGCGGGGCGGGGGAGGTGGGAGCGTGGGTCGGTGTCTCTTACCTCTGGTCTCGGCTTATGCCAGGTGCTGTTGGTGTCCTTGTTGTGGTGGTAATGACTGCTCATGGTAGCGAGCTATAAACAAGAGTCGTGTGTGAGAGCTTCCGGTTCGTAACCCGGAAGTGGCAAAATGCTTTCGCTGGGCGCCATGTTGGATTGGGGATTTACAAGGGGGTTGCGCGGAATTGGAATAATGATCGTCAATTGTAAAAGGAGTGAGAGGGCGGTGAAAAAAAGTTGATGCAAATATGAGGAAGGTTGTAAAAAGGAAAAATTATGTCGGTATAAGTATGAGGATGGTTGACACCGGAGGAAAGAAAAATAGTGTGTCAGGCATGTTTATACATTGAGACATATGTAAGAATATCATATTTACAGCACATTTTATCAGTTGATATCTGAAAAGCAAAATCATAAAATCAAAATATGAAGGGCATAATTATGTTGATTTCACACAGAAACGCCCAGTGGTCAGGAGGTTTGCCATCTGGTATGTGCACATGTTTTAGACGTATTTTGGAAGAGTTACATGTAACAAGAGGGTACGTTGCTGTTCCCTGGTTGCAAAAGGGGGAACCTCGGTTGAGAGTTGTTGACAGCGGCAGGTAGTGTTATCTTTGGGTAAAGCAGGGCGCGGTCGGAGCAGTTTTTTGGAGCATCTATTCATCTCCCAACCAAATATGCATTTCCGCATCCTTATTGAGCCCCAGATTTGTGGTTCTATAGTTCATTATCAGTTCACTTTCGCGTCTTCGTAGTTTGAGTTCACGGTCTCCCCCTCTTTTAGTTTGGTGTACAATCTCCAAACCAAAAAAGCGGAAGTCTTTTTTGTGAGGGTGATAGTCTTCGAAGTGTTCAGTGAGTGGGTGGCCTGAGTGGTACTTATGGATATTGCGGTAATGTTCCTGAATCCTGGTCCGTAGAGGTCTGATTGTACTGCCGATGTACGGAAGGTTGCAGGGACAAATTATAACATAGACACAGAATTTGCTGTTGCAGTCAATCCATTCTTTTATAAAGAATTCTCGTCCTTCCGTTAATTCGACTCTTGTTGTTTTGTTGCTGCTTAGTTTGCAAATGTTGCAATTTCTGCAGGTGTGGAATCCTGGAGGTCTGTCCAGGAATGTGGAGACCATGTTTCGTTTGTCCACAAATTCTGATTTACACAGCATATTCTTCAGATTAGGGGCGCGTCTGAATGTTATTTCAGGGTATGTTTTTAGATCCTGAGTAAGGTTTGGTGTCTGTTGTAACAAGTGCCAATGTTTCTTGAGGCTTTGTCTGATTTGGTGATGTCCATTGTTGTAATCCGTTATGAAGCGTATAGCTGAATCTTTCTTTTTTGCTTCTGCTTTGTTTTGTTTGAACATCTGTTTTCTTTCTATTTTGGCAACTGTAGTCATATGTGGTAGCCAAGTGTCCACGAGAAGCTACCACCTTAAAAGGTGTACAAAGGTGTAAAAAATGTCCTTGCTGAATTAAGACTTCAAAGGAACGACAAAAACTAGGAAATAATTTTTTCTGGAGTGAAGAGTCAGGATCAGCAAGTGAAGTGATAGATGAAACAACTGAAGGAACACTACTTTGCTGCGACGCACCCTCCAACCAGATTGAAGCCCTTACATAGCAAAAGAGTAGGAAAAGGAAATGATGTCAAATATCACATAAGGAACCATAAAGGATTGGGAAAATTAGTAAGAAACAAAGGAAGAGGCAGCCATGATGGAAAAGGAAAAACAAAGACAAAGAAAACCGAACTGCTACAGAGTAGCTTTAAAAGGCAGCTGCAAAATCGGTGACAGGTGATTGCACTTTTAGAGCCTCATAGGGAAGGAGAAGCAAATAGGACACTAGGAGCATAAGAGAAGGCAGCCCCGGGCGAGTGAAAGCCGTGGCCCACAGCTCACCAGAACAGGGGGAGGAGCAGAACTCTGATGATAAGATCAGGCACATAAGCGTTCCGCTGGGAAATATGAAAAGTGGGGTGAATCTTCCAAGAATTAGTAAGGCGGAGCCTAAAGACTACAGGATTCATCTGTTTGGTTATCACAGAGCGACCAGAATATTAAGGACAGAACCGGACTGGTAAATTGTGAGTGGGCAGAAACATGGAAGACAACCAAACCTTATCTCCCCCCATAACACCTTAAAATTTGGGATCGGTCTTCTTAATTTATTGGTTCTGGGTTTCGTAGCAGTATTAGAATCTTGTAAATTCTAGGGAATCACTTGCCTCTCTGAATCAAGCCTCCAGTCTATAGAATGTCAGCACCAATAAGTACTTGAGGAGTGGGCAGACGAGAAGCCGAAAAGAAACGAGGACGGAAACCTGGGATACAGTAAAAAGCAGAAACCTTATAGCAGAGCGGACAGAGTTACTGTCAGAGAAGTCTGCCAAAGGTAAGTATTCCCCCCTGTTCTTTTGAGTGGCATTAAAAAACACCATAGATAATCAAGACTCTGATTGACTCTCTCAGTCTGTCTATGGAATTGCAGATGGAAATCCAATCTCAGGGCAGAACAAATTGAGCTCCAAAATTTTGAAATGTAGTGAGAGTCCCTGTCTAAAATTATGATGTCAGGGATTCTGGGAAAGCAGAATATGTCAGCCAGAAATCTCCTTTCCATCATGTTGGCAGATGGAAGTTTCCACAAGTAAAAATGAGCTATTTTGGAAAAGAGGTATACAGTAACCATGATCACTTGATTTCCTCCAGAATGTGGTAGCCTCAAAAGAGGAAATCGTGTGTCATTGATGAAGAGGAGCAGGCAAAGGCTGGACAACCCCAAAAGGCTTATCATATACTGCCTTGGATTGTCCACTGGCAGGACAGGATTTTACATACAATTGTACATCCTTCTTTTAAATCTGTAGGGACTTGCTACTGTAGTGTCATGACATATTTCCAGAACCTTGGTTTAAAATCCTTAGTAGGGTTCAACATGGTCTGTTGTAAAAAAGATAGGTTGTGGTGGTAGGCCATGGGCACTTGACTCTCCAGGACATCAAGAACATCCAGAGTGAATGTCAGTGGGAGCATCTCTCACATGCTGTAAAAAAGATCTTGGCAGAAACACAAGTTTGTCAGGGAGCGAAAGGACACAGGTCTCAAAAACCTCAACCACAATCTCTTGTCTGGACAAAGCATCAGCAAGAATATTCTATGTGCCAGGGATGTGTGTAATTTAAAAGCATACTGTACAAAGAAGTAGGCCAAGTGAGCGTGTCTGCTGTTTCCACATTGCTTGCTTCTCTCCTTTACAACACAGATGGGTTTTCCTGTGACATGGGAGAACAAAAACAAATATGGATTCAGAAGATCAGAATATCATGTACACCACAAGAAACTGGTTCAGGACATCATAGAATATGCTGTCGATAAATACTTGAAAGGTCACTGTAGCATTGGAAAGGCAAAGTGGCATGACCCAGTTCTCATAATGTCCAGAGGGTGTCTGTAAGGCTGTCTTCCACTTCCACACATCACCCTTCTTTATCCGGAGTGTAAGGTAAGCTTCAATAAGATCTAATTTTGTGAAGTATTTGGCACCCTGAATGGATTAAAAAATGCCATCGATTAGTAGAAGGCAGTATCATTTATTTTTAGAGGAACACTGCGTCCAGCCCTCTACTGTGCATGACTGAATGCTAAGTGCATCGGGGTATTGGCCGCTAGTGATGGGAATGAGGCAAAGGGCCTGGCCATAGGAGTTGGCTGCCTATGATCAAAATCCCGGAAATTCACTGAAAAATCATAAAGGTTAAAGTGATGTTATAGTTACACTTGCTAATAAGATCATAGCTTACATTAGGAAAATCTGAGAAATTTACTTCAAAATCCAAAGATTAAAGTGACATTATAGTTTGGTGTTGAAATAACATAAAGATGAATGTTTAAAGACACACTGAAATTGATCTGTTAAAATTCACAAACCTAACTATGACTTCTGCCTCTACCCTGCACTCCTCATGGTCTCATATTACATCACTAAATGACAACATTGATGACGTCACATGACATCTCACATTACATTACTGATGACATCACTGATGGAATTATACAATCCTTGTGACACCATTCTATAGGGTTTGAGACTTTAAGTCATTCAAGACGCTACTCCTGTGGCCAATTGTTTATTCACCTTAGTGGGCTTACCCTCTAAAAGACTTCACATGCCCCACAATTTTAGGTCAAGAGGTTGACAGGTACATATTTGCCACTGAAAATATACCTCCTGCCTGGCCCTTGGAACCTGGAGCACCAGTGCCTGTCTGCTTGCCAAGACCAGTGGGCCCTGTGAGGAAGAGGAGAGCACTGGAAGGAGAGAGGTCCAGTGTGGGATCCTGTCAAGTGAATCCCTGCATCGAGGTGTGAGGAGATGGCTGGTGCCCCGACCGGGTCGTTGCCTTTGTGAATGTTCAAATTAGTGACTCGTATGCCAGAGGAGGCTGCCGTGAAGATAACCGTGAAGTTTGTCACGCCGTTCTGGCCACCGCATGTTTATTTATTTATTTATTAAGGAGTTTTACATAGCGCTAGCCAGACCCAAAGTTATCGGAGCGCTTTACAACAATTTGTAAAAAGGAAACAAATTATAGCAGTGAAACCACAAGGTGCAGGAGAGGGCTTTGCGCGTTGTATAACGATAGAGGGAAGGTTTCATAGTCTAGTAATAGTGATTACAGTTGTTCACAGTTGCATGTGTGCAGTGAGCAAATCAGCAGCCCCGTATGCCAGAGATGGGCTGCCGTGAAGATTGCTGTGCCAATCGGGGCGTCACTCATGTGCGGTGTGTAAATCAGCGACTCCGTATGCCAGAGTGTGCCACCATGAATTGGGACCTGCAGCATGTTGATCGGGCCATCGCCTGAGTGAAGAGCAGATGTGGTGACCCTATACCCCACAGGGGGCCCGAAAAGGAAGACAAGGATTTCAGCCTGGTGGATGCCATAGTCGTGAGGAGAGGCCATCGTGATGATCTGTGTCAGACTGAGGGTTGGAACCAAAAGCCACTGAAGCACCCTCACCGCTCCTTGTGGGAAAGACCAAAGGAAACTTACTTTTGCATTAAAGGAAAGCAGAGAACACCTAGCCGCGCCCCCTGCAGAGCCATTTGTGTGATATTCACCCAAGGCAGCTGCTGTAGCCGCCATACCTGCAGGAGAAACGCTCTCGGAGACTCCAGTCGGGAAGACCCTGCTGATGCGGGCAAGACTGAGCAATTACCCTGGGCTAACTTGTCTGCCAGTTAGCGCTTTGACTATTCTAATAGGGTTAGAGTGCAACTCCTGAAACTCAGACTGCTAGTGGGGGCCGAGATTCAGACTGCTAAAGAGCCTAACCAGAATGCCGCCTATAGTGAATGGGGGAATAACCACTATCGTTGGTGAGAGGGAAGTGGGGATCAGGAGACATTAAAACACTAGAGGCCAGATGTACGACCATTGGAAATCATGACTCGCAAATTGTGACAAATTGCGAGTCACAATTTGCGAGTCGCAATTTCCAATGTACAACAATGTCTGAGACAATGTGACAACACGGTCGTTGTAACGACCCCATTGTGTTTGCATCGCGGAGTAAAATCCACAATGTAAAGACATATATTCGCTGGGGTCAGCAGACCTCCATGTGTGGTACTGCTTTTAAGTAAAGCTGTTTTTGTTTTAATGTAGCCCGTTTTCCTTAAAGGAAAAAGGGATGCATTTTAAAAAAAAATTTCCCTTTTCATTAAAAATTTTTAAGGGGCAGGCTGTGGTCCCTGGCACCACTGCCTGCCATTAAAAAATGTTTGCGCATGCATTCCCAAAGGGGAAGGGGTTCCCTGGGGACCCCTTCCCGTTTGCGAGTGCTTCACTACCCTTCTGAGAAGGGTGGTAAACTGCAAGTGTTTTACGACCGCAATTGCAGTCGCAAAACATTCTTACATAGCTGTTGGGGTCGCTATACGGAAGGGAACGCCCCTTTCCTAATAGCGAGTCGCTAAACACTATTTTGAGTCACAAATTGTTTGTGACTCACAAAATAGAGTTAGTACATGGCCCACAGGATTTTTGCAAGCGCAAACGGGTCTGAAACCCATTTGCGCATGCAAAAATCCGTCGTACATCTGGCCCTAGAGCCCTTATCTCAGGAGATCTTGTGCATTGTTTGTATATGCCCTATTTCACTTTGCGGCCAAACATAAAAACTTATTTTGTCATAAAACAAAATATTTGGCTGTGCAAACATCTATTGCCGCTATTGGAAATATTTTGAGTTGTGAGCCTGTGTTCATCTTCTGCATCCACCTCCTCCACCCCCGAAGGAAGACTTGGACTGCCCGACCCATGCTACCACTGAGAGTCAAGTGCTGAAGGAGCACTAGGCCCAGCTGTTTAGGATCCATAGTAGGTCAGGTACCGGGACATTTGGAGTAAATGGCCTCAGCCTTTACGGTTGCGCCCAATAGGTGCTGCATGCCCCATGGCTCCCTGAATACATTTTTTTGCATTTATATATTGTAAATGGTATAACCTCCCCCAAATAAAAAAAAAACACAGATTCAGGATAAACATGAGAGAGGCCGATAGGTGATGGAGCTTTGGAATAGTAGAATGAGCAGCAGATTTTGAAAGCTAATTGGTTTCAGTCTCTGCTTTGGCACATTATGTGATTCCGGGCGAATCACTTAGATTGTAGTATGCCTAAATATTAAAGGTAAACATCTGAAACTCCCTCGTGTAAAGTTCAGGCTTCGGCGTTCTTCAGGTATTCACTTAATATGAATTTGTACATATTTATAACCCTACCACCCTCCTTGAGTAATAAAAAATAGATTTAGGCACAAATCTCAGAGGAGGAAAGTTGGCTTAGTGTATGACCTGCTGACTTTGAAGTTTAGTAATCTGGATTTGAATCCCAGCTGTGGCATTTCCTGTGATTCTGTGTGCATATCTCAATATCTGTGCGCCTGCATTCGTGACTAGTACATGCAACATCTGAGATACTCCTGCATCAGTTTATCTTGCTTTGAAGTCTAATTATGTGGAGAGGGATGTATTATTCATGCTTTGAAGTTCAGTTCAGAGCAGAGGGGAGAAGTAAGTTCTGCTCAGAGCTTCCTCTGTGGTCAGTGTTGCATTGTCCACTTTGGTGGTTGGGTGGGAGGAAAATGGCTGCTGGCGAAAGAGGAGAAAAAGTGTGAGTTGAGAGTTATATGGGGGCAGGACATTTTCAGACTACTTCAGAACACTTCCAATGACAGGCCCTGTAGGGGACTCAGAGATACAAATGCAATGAACTGCCATTGTTTGGTCTAGAGAATAACCTCAAACCCCACATTAGACTGGTATTGAAAAAATATAACTTCTGCACATAGGTACAAGGCAGACATTAATCATTTTATGCATTTTAACAGGTGTATAATCACTTTTCAGAATTAGTAATTTTGCTACAATTGATTGATGAACTACTTTTGGATCAACTAATGCTTAGCTGTGGAGAAGTGTAATCTTGATCACATCTGAAATATCGTAGGAGTGAGTCACATTCATATGTAGTCACCTCTCAAATATATTCTGTGTAATTAACGTTACTTAAGGGAGTGGAGTAGTGCGTATTTAAAATATTCCACATGACATACTTGTGTATAGAAAATGATTAATAAGGGTTTTTGTGATACGTAAATATTAAAGTGATAGGATAAGTTAACATAAATGTGTCCCATAGTGAGGGTATTACATTTGAATATGTGTAAACTAATGTTTAAACATTTATACGTGTAACGAGAATTTATTTCATGCAGGTGCATTTAGAATGACATCTTTGTAACTCTTTACAATTTATACATGTATTAGGGAGCTGCATTTATTGTGTGTGTAGAAATGTGCACATATTTTGTAAATTGTGCACTACTAAAGTTGTCTGGAGTGGACCTCTAGAAACAAGTTTAGTCCATGCACTCGTTTAGAGTTTGACATGTAATTCATATTTAACCTTTCAATGTTGAATGTGGGTATTAGTATTTTGTTTCCATTGCAGGTGTGGAGAGATTAAGCCTTATTAGTTAGCATGGGAGGGTTTTGTTTTCTTAAGATAACAAGGTATGAGAAGACAAAGTTGGCAAGGATAACTAGGGGTGGGCAGAATTTGCGAAATCCACTTTCGTAAATTATCGCGAAAATGTTAAAAATTATCGCAAACATGCGGAAATATCGCGAAGATGCGGAAGTTTTTTTCCCGCATGTTCGCGAGATTTTCTGCATGGTTGCGGCTCGCCAACTTACCCATGTGGTTGCTCGCGGGAGCGGCCATCTTGTTTTCAGTTGTCTCGCGGTGCATGATCGCGAGAAGAAAGACGTGATCGCGCGACGCATGACGTCACTGCGGGCACGAACTGTCGCGAGACAGCGCAAATGGCTAAAAACAATACAACATCTCATGGAGAACGCGACCGGATCAAGAAAACTTGTCGGCGAACGCAGGGATTCAGGTATGGCGATCGCGCGCGAAAATGTATTCTTTTACAGCGCGAGCAAGAAACAAATTATCGCCAAGCTGCGGAATGCGGAAATTTTGACATTTTTGCGCTTTCCGCAGAACGCGAAAATGTAAAATTATCGCAATTTCCGCGAACGGAACGAAATTTTAGCCCAGGCCTAGCTGTAACGAGCAATAAGGCGAGTTCTCATGGGAGCGGAGAGGAATGACCAAGGACGAGCGAAGTTGCAACTTATCAATGTGGGAAAGGTGGTTATAGTATCCATTTGTACTCGAGCTATGGAAATTCACCGGCAAAGATCACCTGGGATTGTCTACTCTGACTGCAATTGATCTTTTATGCTGAATGAAGTGAGGGACAGGAGAGTCATCTTAGGTTTTCACAGGGAGCAGACCTATTGCTTCTGCTTGTGTGGCTTTATGCTATTTGAGCCATGGTTGGAGGGCCTTCTACTGAAGACTCTGACAGCTGTCACCTTTCTGATTTCACCTTTATCAAATGTTTCTTAGCTTAGAATTGCCCCTTTTAAGGTAGTGTAGGGAGAGATATCTTGCTCATGCTTATATTGGAGAATCATCAGATGAAATGTAATACTCAATTCTTTTTCCTGATTGTCTGCATTATTGTCATAGAGTTAGTTGTCTGCTTTGCATTATATAGGGTAAATCTCTTCAGGAGATTTGGTCTTATCATAGTCTTTCTGTACTTTTATATGATTATGTTGAGATTGATCTACAGTGATTTGTTTCTAAATTTATAATAAACCCTACTAAACTCAGATTAGGTTGTCGAGTGGACAATTGTGTGGCCACAAGGGTTGTACTAAAATGAGATGTTAACAAGTGATAATTTTCTCCCTTTACCTCTCGTGCTGCCAGATTTTCACCCCTCTGGTTATAAATGTTTGATTTGGCCCAAACTTCAACATCTGCATCATTCACAAATTATAAGAATGCTATGGGTCATGGAGGATCATACACTAGAAGTCATTACTAATGTCATAGCAATAGATCAGCCCTTCTGATGGGTTAAAACAGTCAATAAGTAGAAATTACAAGAAGAATGATGATATATTCAGTGTTGTGAAAGAGAAGAAGAAATATAAAACATTACCTTTCGCCACTGTAGTAGCAGTTGTCCTTTAAGTTTATTTCAAACATGCTTTACTCTTCAAGAAGGGCCACTATTCAAGGCACACAGAGACTCAGACCAAAACAAAAGGATGAAAAAGGCAGGATAGCACAAGTTAGAGTGAGAAAGAAATTGGGTATGAATTGAGAAAAGAACATAAAATTGTTAGTGAGGGACAAAAAAATATGCCTCTGAATCCAATAATGAACAGGATAACTGTTCTCCAATGTGTTTGGTGAATATGTTGAGTATGAACTTTTTTTAATAATGATTTAACAACTCATTTGCAATCTGCCATGTTGAGTTACCAGCTGCCATTTTTGCCTGGATCAGGTAAGCGAGGATTCTCAATTAAACTAACTCAGCATCTGAGATTTATGCTGTTGTATCTCTTGTCAAGATAATTCCTCATATTTCTCATAAGAAACCCAGACCTTTGTTTGTGTACCATTATCTAAAGTTTCAGTTTCTCTCACTATATGCGGCTTCAGCTGTGTTTGTGAAGAAAATGTATAAGTTAGGGAACTTTAGTGGGGAGCTAGAATGAAATGCTCAAATGCTTGGTCAAGGCAATGCTCTGTGTCTCTGGGCTTCAATATCACTATATGTTTCCTTAATAAGCATGTTTTAGACTTCAAGTGAGCTCGGAGCCATAGGCACTGGGAGTAGGTGCTGTAGCACCCCAAAATAACCATGCTAAAGTTCAGGAGTTGAATGACCAATAAAATGCTTTTAAATTTAATCTTGTCATAGAGATCAATAGGCAGGCTCTGTCTTCGGGTAAATTTCTGCTTATTCTTTTAACATGGAGATTCATGTGTACTTTTCTTTCTCTGACTGCAACGTGAGAAGATTTCATTCTGAGAACTATGTGACAATGTTACAGAGTGAGAAATGGCAGGTTGTAGGGTGTAAACCCCATTTCTAATACACAACAAAACTTGAACAGTACAAATATTTCAAATTATATCATAAGTTCAAAAAACACAAATGAAGCATTTTCTTTTGTAATTCTGAAGTCGGAGGGAAACAGCTATTTTAATAGGATCAAAACAAATCAAGATACTTTCCTTCATGATGTGTAAATATTAAAAAATGTTCACTATAACCCTTTTTCTACACATTATCATTTGTGTGTTGTATAGCGTAAACTACATGTCTGTGCAAATTTAGTGGCCATTTCAATGGAAAATGCAATGTTCGTAAATTGCAGTGCACTATCACACCATGCTTTAGTAATATATTTGCAACAGTGTGCTCCAAAACGCACCACCAGCTGCATGCTACACCCTGACTACTCACATAATGAATGTGGGTGAGGCTCATTTGCTACACTTGTTCTTTGTGTGATGCTGGTAATTTTCACAATCCCTATGACTTCTGTGATGTAACACTGATGTACCACTCCATGACGAAAATTGTTCCAGCACCACTGCTCAGAGCAATATTTTGTTGCACAATAGTATGGTATAGGTGTCATGGCAGACTGAAGATTGTGATCTATAAGGGATAAAGTGCACCCTGTCGAACATTATAAGATTATTGCTAGTCACTGAGGAGTTCCATTACCATATAGAGGAACGAGGCTGAAGGCCGAGTTCCTTTATAAGGTTATTGAACTCCGAGGTAACTTGCAATTTCTTATCATGTACCCTAGAGGATACTTTATCCTATATAATACATGGTCACAACATTACCTTTCCTACAAACCACTCAAAACCTTGGTGTGTAGCTCTTTCATATGAAAGAGCGAGCACGTTTGCAAACATGAAGAATAAAAAGAAAACCTCAAATGCAAAATTAAACACATCAAAAACATGCTGGATATTTGTTGCAAACCAATATTAGAAACAGTTCAATACAAGTCAGATCTGGGTTGAATCCAGCCTCGATCTTTAGCTCACTTCGCCACCTCAGTTCAGACCCAGCTATATGCAAATCAGTCTTGATCCTGTGCTTCATGGGAACAGTCCATCCCGAACTGCCAAGCCAGGTCTTCCCTGAACCGGAAACAAGCATCCTGGGAGCGGTTTCTGGGTAATAACCTTCATCAGCCAGGCTTGCTTGAATCCAGTGGCAAAGTGAGCCAGAGACCCACGTCTGGGCATACCCTATCAACTTAGGACAAACAAAGCAAACACAAGGAGGTGATGGACGGAGCGCTGAAACTTTTCAGACACTCACCCCCAGTCACAGATCTGGGTTGAATCCATCATCATTCTTTAGCTCACTTTGTCACCTCAGTTCACATCCATCAATATGCAAATCAGTCTTGACCCTGTGCCTCATGGTAACAGTCCAGCCGGAACTGCCAAGCCAGGTCTTCCCTGAACAGGAAACAACCATCCTGGGACCGGTTTCTGGGTAAAACCCTTCATCAGCCGGGCTAGCTTGAATCCAGTGGCAAAGTGAACAAGGGACCCACGTCTGGGCATACCCTGCCAACTTAGGGTGAACAAAGCAAACACAAGGAGATGATGGACGGAGCACTGAAACTTTTCAGACACTCACCCCCATTCACAGATCTGGGTTGAACCCATCTTCATTCTTTGGCTCACTTCGCCACCTCAGTTCAGACCCAGCTACATGCCAATCAGTCTTGACCCTGTGCCTCATGGGAACAGTCCAGCCCGAACTGCCAAGCCAGGTCTGCCCTGAACCAGAAACAAGCATCCTGGGATCATTTTCTGGGTAACACCCTTCATCAGCAAGGCTAGCTTTAATCCAGTGCAGCTGCAGAAGCTCAAAACGCGTAGAAACATGCAGAAATATTCCATCTATTCTCTATCTAAGGAGTACAAGAAATAACATATTCTCACTGCTTTTTATTGTAAGCTATTAAAATAGAGCAGAAGAAAGAAAATCAATGGTCAGTTTGTCGCTTTAAACAGCTGCTTTAAATATGCTTTGTGACCTGAGCTTCTTTTCACCTCGGCTGATGGCTCTGGCAGCAGGCATTGTGATGTAAGAACTTAACTATAATACCCTTATAATAGTCAAGTTCTGACATCTTTTCTATATAATCGGTGACTTGGTGCATCACAAGTCACCGATTATAAAGAAATTATTGACTGCCGTTTATACAGGGATTCAGAATCCAATGTACTATACTATTATTAATGAATAGCCGTTAAACAAGCATTTGGTGCCATATTCACAGAGTTAGCTGAACCAGACATTTCCACTGAAGTATTTTGAATACTTTTTGACAAACGTGCTACAATAAAAATATATATAGCACTTACGGGAGATGGGATTTAATTCACGTATATGTGCCAAAAAGCAAGTGATATTTAGGCCAGATAATAAATGGGAAACATGTGAGGGGCAATTATTTCCTAGAGTATTTTTCAGTTTCCTTAGGGAAACTGTAAAGTTTCTCACATAGGATCTGCTAAAAAGATGGTACACAACATGTCAATAGAAAACAACTGAGAGTGCTCAAAAACATCAGGAAACATTTGGATGAGCTAATAAACAGTATAATCAGGGATAATTTTATCCCGGAGAGGCAGTGTGGAGTGATTTTCAACAATCGCACTCACAGAGCTTTTTAGGTCATGCCTACGCAGCGCTAGCACTGTCTTTTCGAGACATGCTGTCTTCAGGATATGGGCTTGAAGCTCCGTCCATTACCCGCCCATGTTTTCAATTGGCTGTTGTGACTGTCCTTTGTAAATACTTCATTGTGTTTGGTTGCTTTGCTCACTAGTCCCTCCTTAGTTCCTCCTTTTCTATTCTTGTAACCTCCCATTGGGACAGCCCCTATTACTTGTGTTGATACTCAGTATGTTTAATTTACGCGTTGTGAGCACTCTTTTGTTAATGGTTTCTTCAGCATTGCTGCAGTTGCAGGCACAACAGCTATGCCCTGCCCGAACCGCACTTCCCCGACATGCAAGGTAACATTTTCTTTATTTA
The DNA here is from genome assembly GCF_964204655.1 of Triturus cristatus. NCBI lineage: Eukaryota > Metazoa > Chordata > Amphibia > Caudata > Salamandridae > Triturus > Triturus cristatus. The sequence goes on along the minus strand of NC_140583.1, from coordinate 794,335,736 downwards.
TTTTTTGACCTGTGCAGAGTTCACAGCTATTTTATATATTTCAGGTGGGCGGATTTTTTTTCTATTTATTTACTTTAATAGCAATGGCAACACGCTTACTTTACTATTAAACATATTATGGTAAAGCGCGGTGTGCCATGATTACTATAATAGTAAATAAGTAGAAGAAAAAAAACCAGCGACCGCATAACAATTTTTCTTTTATTTATTGACTTTTGTACCAATAGCGGCATGCCGCGGTTTAGCTTTAAATATCTAAAGCAAAATAGTGTGTACTGCCATTGCTACAAAAGGCAATAAATAAAACAACAAAGGCAGGCGAACGCCGCATTTCTTTTACATTTGCAAAGCAATAGCTCTGTATTTAACTAATGTGAAACCTATTGCATTGCAAATGCTTGTTTGCAGACATTGGAAGGTGCATCTGTGTTATCAAAGGGGGAACTGAAAGCACGTGCCACCACTTTTACCTGGTTCTATATTGGGGATCTCTTACAGTCTCCTTTACTTCTAATGCCTTTTGGTCAGGTCTCAGCAACCTCTCTGTTTCAGAAGACTGTTTATCATGCCTCCGAGGATCTGGAATCACACACTAATGTCTTCCTAGGTGATATCTGTGTCTACTTGAATCGTATTTCAGTGCTCTGGCCTGTCCTGGTATATATACCCATAAGTAGCCTGGGGCGGAAGGAGATAAGGGGCAGTACCACAATAGTAAACAAGCTCATAACGCAATGATAGCTTTTTGTCATTGTCTCTTTTCATCAGTAACACTTGAAAGTGAAAGGTCGCTGTTCAGACACAGCTATAACTGTGATCTAGTTTTTCACTCGGTCTTAACAAACAATACATTTACCTTTTGAAATAAATAAAAGTAGCATATGCTATTGTTGTAATCCCACTTGGTACACCCCGCCACCCCTCTGCCCTCTTACCCCATGGTACACCCTCGTTGCCAGTGTTACAAAGACGAGGTACACGTAGCATTTATCAGAGTCTTCTTTATTCCGTCATAACACCATCACAGGTTCCAGTCAGCTGTGGAATGTTCACACATTCTGCACTGGGCTGTAACATAGGGTGGGAGGGCAGAGGGGTGGCGGGGTGTACCAAGTGGGATTACAACAATAGCATATGCTATTTAATTAGTGACAGTGAAAAGTATGTGTCAAATGTGCCAAACAAGGTAACTTGTCATGCGCTGTAAAAGCAACCTGTGAGCTAAGTTCTGAACAAATGTATTCCATTATGAGTGTGTGAGATACACGTGACTGAAACTATGCGACAATGACATTGAAATGTTCTTCCCAGGTGTGATACTGTTTACTATGTGTGTTGCTTTCTTACAGTTTGGAGGCTGCTTCAGAGGGCTAATGAAAACACAACATAATCTCAAATGTCATGAGCCATGCCACATCTGTTACCTTATGTTCCTTCACATCAAGCTGACGAGTATGAATGACAGTTAAATACAATATTATGACAGCATAAATTATTAAGCTTTTTAAATGAATCCCTTTGTTGAATAATTAGTGTTCCATCATTGTCTGAGAGGTGTGACCATAGGTCTTTGGGTGCCTGCAAAGAACTAAAGACCCTACAGAATTTGCAAAATGTATTACTTGCAATGGCCATAGTTTAGGGTGCAATATATTTCTCAAGTAAATAACTTGCTTATTTGTTTGGGTGTTTGGGTTGTGCATGTGTGCCAGGAAGGGGTAGGTGCGACGGGGTGAACTTTGGCATTTTCTTCTCTGGCAGAAAAAACTTTAAGGCTGGTTCTGATGGTACCAAACTTATCTTTAGTTCACGCCATAAACTGTGCCACTTTTAGTGATTCTAAACAAAGCTACACCTTATTGGTAGTAATGTGAGCACTTTATTAATTTCCAGGGGTGGCTGGTAAAGGTAAGAGCGGTGGGCGGGTGAAGGGGTGAAGCGGGGTTGAGGGGAAGGCAACTTAGGACGGGATAGGGAAAATGAAATAAATAAAACCACTTACCTTGCACTATACGCATCGCTGCCTCGGCGATCGGTTTAGCGCAAGGTAAGTGGTTTTCTTCATTTATTTTATTTTCCCTATCCCATCGTTTGTTGACTTCCCCCCCGCCCGTCCCGCTCCGCCTCACCGATCTTAACTGTCCCGGCTGCGCCGGGTAATTTCAATGTTATGTTATGTTTTGTTACCACAACTTGTAAAGCACAACAGCTGCCCCAGCAAAGGGGCGTCCTGTAGCTGACAGCAGAGCATCTGACACGAGCGGGTGGAACATAATAGGACTACGGTGCAGGGAAAAGGTGAGTTTTAATGGCCTTCCTGAATTCTAGGTAGTTGTTCAGGCCCCGATGTGAGCAGGAAGTGAGTTCCAGAGGAGGGTCGCTCTACTACGAAAGGAGCGGCCTCCAGCACGGACTCTCCGTGTCCGGGAGACCACCACCAGGTGTTGACCCTGTGAGCGGAGATGTTGTGAGGGAACATATGGCAAGAGGAGGTTGGCCAGGATACTAGGGGTGGTCAATTTCAAGGCTTTGAAAGAGATGCATAGAGCCTTAAATTCAATTCGCCTGGCCACAGACAACCAGTGAAGATGACGAATGGAGTCAGACACCGCACAGGACCTGCGCAAACCAATAAGGGTTTAAGGGTTCTTGCTGCCGAGTTCTGTGCCCTTTGTAACCTCAGTATTTCAGCTTTATTGGACCCCAAATACAGAGAGCAGGCATAGTCCAGTCTTGACATTACAGACGCCTGAATGATTACCTGTCGTGTAGGTGCATCAAAGAATCCCAATAGGGGTCTAAGCCCCGTAGTAGTCCGAAGCAGGTTCCTGCCACCTTTTTGGTTTTAACTCGGAAGTTGAGGGAGGAGTCCAGCCACACCCCCAGATTTTTCACAACCTGCTTTGGGGTGGGGGGGGATGCACTACCAAGGGTTGCAGTCCACCAGAGTTCACTCCACTGACCATGGTCCTTACCCACCAGCAATACCACCGACTTGCTGGCATTCAGCTGGAGACAGTTGGTGGTCATTCACTCGGCGACTGCAGCTAGGTCACCCTGAAACTTAAGGGCGTCCCGCTTGGCGTCTTTCGAGAGCGCCACCACCGTGTATCGTCGGCGTAGGAGACCATGGTCAGTCCTCTGCTCTTGGCTACTGCAGCCAGAGGTTGGACGTAAAGATTAAATAACAGGGTGCTAAGGGAGGAACCCTGTTGCACCCCTTGTTTGATGGGGTGTTCGCCTGAGGCATAAGGGGGGACTGTTACCTCGAACGACTGCTCATGAAGGAATGAGGCAAGCCACTCCAGGGCCGGATCAATAATTCCCGCCTCCTCCAGATGTCGCAGCAGTATGGCATGGGACACTGTGTCCAACACGGCACTAAGATCCAATAGAATCAGTGTTGACGTTCGACCAGTGTTCAGTACAGACCAGAGATGTTCTGTCACAGCCAGGAGAGCGGAATCCGTACTGTGACCTGGTTGAAAGCCATTCTGGGAGGGGTCCAGTGTGTTATTCATGGTCAGAAAGCCCGACAGGAGGGAGTTGACATATGCCTCCGTAATCTTTGCCGCCCAAGGGAGTAAGGAAATAGAGCTGTAGTTCTCCGGTTTAGCCGGGTCAAGAGAAAGTTTTTTGAGCAGGGGTATCACCATGGCCCGTTTCCATGCCCTGGGCACGGTTGCCATGGCAAGGGACCTGTTTATCTCCTGGCCCAAAGAGGATATGATAGCAGGAAGCACTTGCCAAAATTGGTCTGGTTTGAGCGGGTCTGCAGGGGATCCTGACTTAATTTTACTGCACAATGCTAGCAGCTGGTCGGCAGGGATTGGCGGAAAGGCATCTAAGGTATTAGCCTTTAGACAACACCGTGCCACCTGCATGTTACTATGTGCAGTCAGAAAGGACCTGTAGATGCTATCCACCTTCCTAACAAAGAAGGTGGCAAGGGCCTCACACTGCTCATTGGACTTGATAGTCGGCCCAGCGGCTGTCTGCTGGGATTGAAGGCTAGAGAGTATCGAGAAAACGCTCTTCGCTGGGTTGTCACTCTCGCGGATATGATTGGTGTAAAATGCCGCTCGTGCCAATTGAATGGCCTTATGGTACCTCTTAATCGCTGCCCGGTAGATATCCTTCGCAGCGGGATTGAAGTCCCTTCTCCATATATGCTCTAGCCTCTTACAGCCCTTGCGCATACCAGCCAGTTTGCCTTTATATCATGGCCTAGTTTTAGATTTGTGGTTAAGAGACCATTTCTCAGGAATTAGGCTGTCTAACGGCTGGCTGATCCATTCGGAGAACACCCCGTATGCCTCATTGGGGTCGTCCAGCAGACTCGGGCAAGTATCCGATAGGCAGGCGTCAAATTGATCCCAGTTCAATTTGTGCCATGGGGGTTTGAGGGAGGTCGTCCGATCCTCATGCTGTGCAGGGATTGTACCCTGGAGTGACATAGGGACCAGATAGTGGTCTGACCATCCCATGGGGATGGGCGCATGCACTGTAAGCGAGGGTATGTTTGTCAAAACTGGGTCTAGCAGGTGACCGGCAATATGCGTCGGACCCGAAACCAGTTGCACTAGCTGGCAAGCCGCAAGGTCAGCTGCAAACTTAGCCACGTCAGTGTCATCAAGATTGTCCAGATGAAGGTTCAAATCCCCAGTGACGGTAAAGTTAGCGGTGTTAACTGCCAACGTGCTGACCTTATTTGCGAGGGCTGCCCTAAAGTCTGTGCCTGACATTGTATAGTTTGGGTTCAATGTAATGTTAAAGTGAGCGCATTCTCATCCGGATACGACCTGTTTTACGAAAGTACAGGAGTAGCAGGATTTGAAAATAACCGCGATGCCCCCGCCTCTAGACGCCCTGTTAAGAGTGAGAATACAGTGGCCTAAAGGGAGCACTAGGCCTGGCTTGGCTATCATGGCATCACAGAGCCACGTCCCGGTAAGGAAGAGGACGTCCGAAGAGACGTCCTCTAATAGGTCATGGACATCAGCGTAGTGTTTGGCTAAAGAGTGACAATTAAGATTAAAAATGCTGATATGCTCCAATGTGAACTATTGGAACAATTAGCACCCTCACTTAGGGGCATATTTATCAAAAAGTCACGCAGCGCAGCAATCCAACTTGTTGCATTGCATGACAGGGAAAGGCAGCGAATGTGCCGTATTTAACATCATGCGGCACATTTCTGTCCTTTCCCTGTGCTGGCACACAATGTGCTGCCAAGCACCAATGCAGTCAAGCACCAACGCAGTCACCCTTGCACCTTGGTGCATGGGTGCCTGCATTGTAAGAAGGATTATTTTGTGGAGGAAGGAACACCTTCCTGCACAAAATACATCCACTGAGGCATTTTCCTCTTTCTATGTGTGCTGCAGAATGGGGACCTCTCCCTGGGGCGTGTAGAATTTCGGAGCATTCCCAGGTCTACCAGTAATGGTAAATCTGAAAATGTACCAAAATCCATGGGTGGATGCGTGGGAACATCCACGCTCCACCCATGCAATGCCTCCCTAGGGCAGAGTAATGCAATGCAGCGATTTGTGCTACGTTGCATTACTCTAGATTTAGCAAGCCACTCAAGGTCATGCAAGGTGACTTTGCGCGACTTGACAAATCCTACTTAAGAATTGTGTCACTCTTGCGCTCCGTAGCGTGGTGCAAAGATGATGCAAATCCTTGATAAATATCCCCCTTAGGGTTTGATAAAGGGGGAGCCCTATTGCCTCCGCCAACGTGCGCTTCCTCTGCTCAATTTACAAAACGGTTCTCCTACTGCAGGTGTTCTCTGCCCAGGTTCCCTATGTGAGGCAGAGAAAGTAGGCAATGGTGCAAGGCTCAGGGAAATACCTACCTGATCATCAAGGCCATGTTTGTTTTGATTTAAAGCTTTATTCTTTTCTGAAAACTAAAAAAGAATGCGAAGTAGGCCATCAAGACAGTGTGGCCCACCCAGCATTAATTTCTGACAAAAAAATATCCTGCTGTGTTGATAGGGGATCTTCCACCCGAAATTGACCACCAATGTGATGGCAAACTCAAAATAGAGCTGGTTATCTGTCATGGGGTTGGAGAAGTCAACATTCAGCCATCATTGATGCTCTCATGATAAAACCATCATGCATTGAGAAAACGTGTAATTACAAGGGATTGTGTCGGTTTTACCCCATATTTGTTGCAAAGTCAGGGTGGAGTGTGGCACGAGCGTCACATTCTTGAAATAGCACTGAGAGCAGATATGTGGAAATTGAGATAGAACTCGTAACCTGTGTTTGGGCGGAGAAGCATTGTTACTAATATACATAGGGGTGGCTTTATCCATTCTAAAGACAGACCGTAAACGGTTGTTGGGTATTCTTTCACAAGTGGTGGGTTATCTAATGCAGCGAGAGTTGCTAGATTAAGTTTGAGGCTTCAAGAATGGTAGCTCGAAAAATATATATGTGTCTGGGGAGGGAAAACGGTACCATTGTTTAATGGAAGGCATTGGAAGGCAGTGTGGGGTGAAATACTCCTGTGCTTAGAAGGCTAACAAGGGGGGGTGGGGCGCTGGTTCTTCTGGGGTCTGGCCATGAACATTTTAGTTGGAAGACTATATGGAGCACATAATATCAGGAAGAAGGAAGAAGGGAGAGGGTGTAAGGCAGCTGTTGGTGGTGCTATTGCCTTGCATGGCAAAGATGACAGATATTGTTGAGGGCATGAGAGTTAAAAGAGGCAATTGCATGAGATGGTTCTGTGGAGGGGCAGGGAGATGGTAGGTAATGGCACTAGGACATGAGGACGAATATGTATATGCGATAACCATAGTTAGGTATGGCAATAGATGTCCGCATGTATAAAAATAAGTTGCTGTGTCTTGATCACACATTACTTCTGAATAAACCGCAGAGTGTGGAACCCAGTCTGCTCAGTAAGTCATCATTGGATCACAGTGTGATAACTGCATATGGGGTTCTTGGACCCTAAAAGCTAGATGAAAGCATTCAGTTATAGATGTTATGATGTACAAGAAGGATTACAAACCTTGCAAATACTCCAGGAGTGAGCCTGCTCCTGTACAAGGGGATGCCAACTGAGACATGCCACCTGAGAGGGTGAGTGTAGCATGTATGAGGAACCAGAACTACATTGATGATATATAAATAGAATAATTATGGCCGTTACCATGTTTGATCTGTGATACAATATGTAGGTTGATGACTAATTTTGAACCTGTTTATGTAATTTAGGTTGATGACTAATTTTGAACCGGTTTATATTTTAATTTACCTTGTTGCTGGTTCTCTTGTGCACCAAGTTTTCATCAGATATCCCATTGGGTGCTCCAGCGTCCAATGATTTCATTAGAGAATAGCTGCCTGATCCACGTCAAATTTCTTCAGCTTACATACATCTCAAGGAGAATACTCGCTGCTGGTGAGCGGGGAAGCAGTAACTGAGCCTGACTAGATCTTTGAATTCTAATAAGAGGGTCCAGCCTTATTCTGTAAGAAGATGTCAAACACATTTCCTCTTATCTCCGTGCTCTGATCCCTCTTTTGAAACAAGTTGGGGACCATGCTGCCTTTAAGAACATGCTCTATCCTTTACAACTGGACTGTATCCTTCCTGATGTGCTTCCACAGCAGCAATAGAGAACTCAGAGGCAATTTATCGGTGGATGGGTATTTCATGGCTGTGCATCCTTTTATCCACCTTCACTTCCTCTAAGGTATCAACTTGAGGATGACCAATGATGACCATATTTCTTCAGCAAAGCCAAGGGGTTCTCATGCAATGCCTGTGGCCAGTTCGATCACAGAAAATATCCTTTTGGAACATGGTTGCATGGGAAAATCATACCTGTCAATCACACATTTGGCTGGCATTGGCATGCATCCGTCTAAACAATAACTGATCCAAATGTCTGATCATCTTCCCATGGTTTAGCTGTCTCTGCTGGAGGGGAGCACTGGCAAAGTGCACTTGGGTCATTTCTGGTTCATTCACCTTTAGCTCAAGGTGAACTTCACTGACTGCTGCGGTGACTGGCATTCTCCCACTCAACAGGTCATAGCAATGATACCAGAAAACTATACTTCAAGTGGAGCAAGGAACAATCGATTACTACTCACATCTCCAGTACTCTCCTTCAACTTGTCATGGCTGGCACCTTCTCCTCTCAGCACATGAGTTCTGGAGCATAGTTTCTGAAGCATTCCTCACACAGTGACCAATCAGTCCCTAAAATGAAACCTCTTTCAACACAATATCTAACATACCTACGAACCAATTCCACCTCTACATTTGCTCAGCATATTACACACCTCCCACCTTCAACATAGTGCATATCTTACACGTAGTAAACCTAAGTAAAATACATTTTAGCATAAATCATGCAAAAGAAAGACAATAACTCAAAGATGTTCGAAATGTAGGTGGTGAGAGTCCTGAACTTCTGACATGCTCTGGTGTGTTTTTCCCTCAAATGGTTCAAATTACAAGTCAAATAAAACTCCAGAGAGTGTGCAGCCCTGCTTTGTAATCCTTTCAATCTGAAATTTACCTGTAAGCGATCCAATTATTATTATGTATGCAGCATTGCTTTCTTTGTCATGGCTCCTACAGATGTCTGATCTACTTCAAGTCTTTTCATGACACCCTCACATGAATTTCCTGCTCACCCTTCTGAATCATTGATCTTTATTCATCATATTTACTTAGAGGATAAACTGGAGACGCTGAGCCTGGGTTATGGAAACCATTACTAAGGTTAATAAAGTGGACAGAAGCCTTTCAGGGACACATCCCCTTTGGTCGGATTCTGAGGACGTCCAGGAGAACATTTTTAATGGATTTGTCAAACATGTCAGATGAGTACACTTAGTCAGCTGGAACATACGGGGGGGCACTGGATAAAATAAAATGAGGTGCGGTCCTTAGGCAGGCCAAATGTGCCGCAGCTTATGTCCTCTTACTGCAGGAGACCCATCTTATGGGTACCAAGGCGTTATGTCTCACTCGCTTTGGCTATATTCAAATTTTTCATGGGGGATTCACCAGAGGCTCCTGCGGGGTGGCAGTCCTCATTCACCGTCGGGTCCCCTATATACAAGCTAAAACGTGGTCTGACCCCCAAGGTAGGTACATTATTGTGACCGGATTTTTTACATGGAGAGATCGTTACACTGGGTAGTATCTATGCGCCCCCGCTCTCTGACTCGTTTGTAGAGCAACTGATGAAAACACTGCTGGAGATGCCTATGGGCCTCTCTATAATCGGGGGGGACTGGAACGACTGGGTGAATGTGGCGCAGGCTAGGTGGAGGCCGCACGCCGCACTGGAAACACTGAGGTATACACGTCTGCAGACACTGGTGGGAGACATGGGATGGATAGACACATGGAGACACCTACACCCTACTACACAAGGTTATACATATTATTCGGCAGTCCACGGCTCTTTCTCCAGGCTGGATTACATATTTATACCAAGTACATACTATTCTCGAATTGTTGAAACAGATATATTGTCTAGGGGCTAATCGTATCACTCTCCAGTGGTCCTGACTCTGTGCCTAGGGGTGGCTCGTCCCCCCTTTAGATGGCGCCTGTCGCCGTGGCAGCTACAAGATTCACAATATAAATCACACATGTGTCAGACACTCTCAGATTATTTTGCTGATAATTTGAGCACAGTGAGTTCTGCAGTCACTATTTGGGAGGCTATGAAGCCCACCATTAGGGGGGCAGATATTGCGTATTGTGCCGCTCAATGAAAGAAATGCCGGGAGTTGCTGCTTCGGACCGAGGCCCAGCTGCTGGAAATGGGGCGGAGTTGTAGGGATGTGGACGGCGGGCAGACACGCTGCTTGATGAGGCCAGACAGGCTTGGCTGGCTTCCTGCAGCAGAATTTATCAATGGGGTGATAAATCAAGTTCCCTTCTACACAGCTTGTGCCAGCGAGACCTCCATCCGCTAAGCATGCCGGGTATTCTCGGTAATGACAGTCGAACACTAACAGATTCTACTCAAATTACTTCTAGCTTTGCGGCTTATTATGCAGAGCTTTTTGCCCCCAATGAAGCCCTACCGGAACCCCTGATTCACCAATATCTTGACGACTTACCCCCTAAGACCATATCAGATGCGGCGCGGGCTGATCTTGATGCCCTGATGACAATCGAGGAGCTGAGTGCTGCCCTGGTTGATTTGCGCTCTGGTAAAGCACTAGGTCCGAATGGCTTCCGTGTACGTTTTTTAAATTGTTCCAATCTCAATTCCTTCCTCATTATTTGGAAGTGATCAATGTGGCCCTCGAGGAGGGGAGACTCCCGCCAGACTGTCAACATGCCGAAATCCTCGGTTTTCCCCAAACCTGGCCAACCTCCAAATCAACACTCTTCATACAACCCTATTTCATTGCTAAAGTTGGCGGCCAAAATAATGGCTAAAGACCTGGCCAATCTCATCCTCACTTACAAGTCGGAACTGGTCCAGCCTGACCAGGCTGGCTTTATACCCCATCAGGCGACCCGTCACAATATTCGATGGGTACATAATGCGTAGCAGCAATTGATCACCTGGAGGACCCGGTAGCTCTGTTGCTGGCCGACATAGATAGAGCATTTGACTCGCTGGGTTGGACCTACTTGTTTGCTCTTTTACAGCTCTTAACCATAGGCTCACGACTCATGTCCTATATTAGACTATTATATCCTGACCCCTCGTCCTCGGTTAAAGTGGCCAGTGCGACATCAGACCCCTTCTCTATAGGGCGCGGCACCTGACAGGGGTACCCCCTCTCCCTGAATTTATTTGCCTTAGCTATGGAACCGCTAGCCTCATGGGTTCGAATCATTGCACAGGTGAGGGGCTTCGAATGGCCGGGGGGATTTTCAGATTGGATCGCCCTTTATGCAGATGTCCTGTTTTTCCTCATTGATCCGCATCGGACGGGACCTCGTATTCGCCGCATTATGCAAATTTTTGGTCAACATTCTGGCTTATATATGAGCGCTAAGAAATCAATTCTCTGGCCCATCTGTAGTGGCTAAGATATGGGCAACTGGACAGCGGAGGTAACTCTGGCCACAACCGGACTGAAATATCTCGGAGTTTACATCTGGGACACTCAATCAGTGTGCGGAATAAGAACATTGCCCCCATCTGGATGCGCACACAGACAGACATAGAGACTTTAGCGCATATGCCCCTTACCATACTGGGTAGAGCAGCAATATTCAAAATGGTGTCTCTCCCTCGCCCTCTCCATCAACTGCAGAACCACCCTTTTCAGATAGCAATCTCCTGGTTCCGGCAGTTTAACTTCAGTCTGAGCCGCTTTCTGTGGCAGGATCAGGCTGCTAGAATACCACTTAAAACGTGCTTTCAAGCAACCTATTGTGGAGGTGTAGCGACTCCTTGATATTCAATCATATCATGCAGCATCCCACCTCTTGGATTTGAACGACTGTGGTATGGGATTAGCAATGACCCGGCCTATCTGGTAGAGAGGCGGCTTATGGGGAATGTATTGCCACACAAACTACTATGCATGCTGAAAGAGCTGCGGAAGCTACCACCTGCTACACGTGTGGTTTTTGGTGTGTGGACGGTCTCCCTGCGCAAGATGGGGTGGTGGAGGTTGACAGAGGAGACCACCCTTTAGCAGAGCGGCCTTATGCCGCAAGTGTCCACACTAGTAGGGTTCAAACAATGGGACGCTATAGGTATATCCATGCTGGGAAATGTCATCCATGGCACCACAATGAGATCCTTTTAGGAGATCATACATGAATATGCCATGCCACATACACAATTTTATAAATACTTGCAATTGAGACATGCCCTATCCCCATATATTACACACCTAGAATCCCTTTCGGAATTTAACCCTATTGAGGTGAAGGTTTTTTGGGGGGATTTAGGAGATCATAAAACCGCAAAGATCTACCAAACATTAGTGACAAACCTTTCCACGTCTTTAGATTCACTGCGGGATAAATGGCAGACAGACTTGGGTCCCTTAGATAGCGATGATTGGACAGAGGCCCTGGAATCCCCGAGATGCGTCGCAATTGCATCCTGTGTCAGACTTATCCAATTTAAGTATCTATATCGTGCCTACTTTACCAGATACCGACTTTGGAGGACAGGGCTGATAGATTTCCCTACATGCCTGCGATGTGGCAGCGAGGAAGGTACACTTCTGCATACAATTTGGGGTTGTGCCACACTGGGCAGGTTTTGGAGGGGGGTCACTCGTTGCTTATCCGAAGTACTAGGCTGGGACATACCTCTCTCTCCTAAGCTTGTTCTTCTGCATATCACAGACGAAATTGGGGGTAATATCTACAAAATGCATTTATTGTTCTTGGGGTTTACTCTAGCAAAAAGGGATATAGCAAGGGCGTGGAAAGATCCAGCTCCACCTAAATTGAGTGCTTGGAGGGCTGGCCTTGACTGGTGTATGGGGCAGGAACAGCCTATTTTTAAAGCACTGGGGTTCCCGCAGAAACACTGTAAAATATGGAAACGATGGGCGGATTTTAGGGGTCTCCACCACAACCTGCAGAAGTTGAAACCATATAGGGTTATGTCAAGAGACAGTAATGTAGTTACACCAGATATGACATATATGGAGGGGCATGATGGGCATGACCAGTGTTTTGCTATGCGGCATAAGACACAGATGTTACACATGTTAGAGACTGTCATTTACAGTCCCTAATGGTTTATTTTCTTGCTTTATAAATGCCATATAATAGTCACCTGCATGGAAACCGATATACTGATTAATGTATATTTTCATTTCCTTGTTACATGGGTGATTACTTTATCTGATGACTCAATAAAAAAGAGTTTTGAAAACAAAAAACATGTCAGATGATGTTGACCATGGCCACTGGCTAAGTCTGCGGAACCACCTCCTTGGATGACATATATATTCCTCTCATTGTATTCCTTCATATACATGATAGGAGAATCCCTACAATCCCATTTGGAAGCAAATGTCTCCGCTGGCATTTCTGTGCCCTTTTCTTCCTCAGACTACACAATGCCATTACATTATGTATTTTAAAAGTAGGTTGTAATCGGAATTCTCAATTTCTACAGGAAGCTCTAACCATGGAGGACAATCCTTCTTCAGATGAAGTGCTTATTGGCCACGCCCAGGGGCTTACTAGGGAGAGTTGCCATAGAATGAGATTCAAATGGCTTTACTTCTTTTTTCTGCATTGTATCTTTTTTGTTTTGCTATAGGACGTGAACATGCCACCTGTTGCCCTTTCTTCGCATGAAACCCGGATGCTGCAAGATGATATTCAGACTCAAGCTTTCTTATTGGTTGAATTTTGGAAATATTTACTACTTCCCAGAGACTTTGGTGTTGGAGGGTATGGAATGTATATTGAACTAAGGTTGCGGTCTCAGGTTATGATAATTTATTAATATTTGTTGCAAAGGGAAAGTGAAACTAATAAAGATCCACTGAGAAAAAGATAATGTGCATAACTTGTTGTCATGCCTTTAAATGACAGCAAAAAGCGTAGAACAAATCTATAGCATAGAAAAAAACATCACCATCACTTTTGGAACACAGCTTCTATTGTTACTGTTTCCAAGGAGGTACAGTTGTTTTTATCTTACCCTCTCATAATTGTGGTTTTAAAAATATGCTGAAGTTAATGGGAAATGATTTACAGGTTGATTGAGGATGGCACTCTAGTCCTTTTCCCATTGTTTTAGGATAGGGGCCATAGTTAAATGTGGAGTTGGGAAGGAGATGTGTTCTTTGGAAAGACCTATTTGTTGAACATTGTTTGTTCCCTAGCAATTATTAGGTGTTTACTTTCTCTTAAGGAGTGTATTGTGGTGAGATTAAGAACAGATAAGACATAAGATTATGATTCGGTTCGAGGATGGACTGTTATCCTGCAGATTGAAGGCAGGTTCAAGGGTGGCTGAGAGAGCAGGATAGACAGATTGAGAGCCTGTAAAAAGCCTAATGCCTATGGTAGATGCACAAAGTGGTTTGAAAGCTCTGCTGGTGATGTTTTGCAGTGTTTCTGAGCCTCTCAAGGGTAGGTTCTTGGGAAAAGGCAACTGTGGCCATACTGTATACGGATAACTATAAAGTATGTGCGTCAAGATTCAGAATTTGATTTCTATTTAAGGTAGGGAATTTGTATGAGAATTATTCAGAGTTTCTCATGATTAATCCTTTATTCAGTTATTGATTGACACGATCATTTGATAGGATTGTGAGGCTTTTTTTCAGTCACTTTACGGTCATCGATAACAGAAGTTTAAAGTAATGTTTTCGAAAGATCATTTTAATTATGTCGTCTGAAGGTGAGTATAAGTGGCTTGGCAAGGTACCAAAATCATCAGTGTAAGTTGCTTAATATCCAAAGTCAATGACAAGAAGGTGTCAGTAGGAGAAGACAGTTCCTGACGTTGCTGAGGATGATCAATTTTGGCCTCTGTCAGATGGTGAATCTATGAAGGCAATGATATGTAGAGAAATGAGAAATGAACAAGGAACTTAGGGCCTGATTTAGAGTTTGGCAGAGGGATTATGTGCCGAGTACTTTACCCTGCCTCGCCAAATTAGGAGATGTGTGCCAGCTCAGCGGGCATCGCTTGTAGTTCCAGAAACCACCGTCACAGCTGTTCCTTTAAATGTACTGAAAGTTTGATGGAGGGCTCCGTCAACATTAAAATTTAATTTTTTTAAATAACTTTTCAAAAACAAAATCCAAAACAGGATTTTGTTTATGAAAATAAACTAAAACAATGACCCCCCCTCTCCATAGGAGTTTTCTGCCAAGGCATGATGATAATTTAGCAGTTTCCACTGCCCATTACTATCAGGTTTCACCTAGTGGTGACGAAAAGTGAAAACATGCCATTTGCCCACCCACTCTAGATAGAGCAGGTGGACAAATGGCAAAACCTCTGACTACTATTACTCTGTTGGGCCACCGGAGGTGTATGTAGCAGCGGAGACTGAGTAGTCTCTGCTATCGCCAAACTGAGGTTCCGCTTGACTCTAATGGAGGGTGGTCGATCATCAGTTTCAGTGGCGGTGCGTCCATTGGGGGCGTTGGGGCGTTGCCCCACTAAGCTGGAACAGCCCCAACGCCCCCAATGGACGCAAACTCCTGCAAGGGCATTTACGTTCCAATCCAGCCAGAAAGTCCTTTTCAGTTTCACTGAGTGCGCGTCGCAGTCTGTGGGTGTGTGTGGGGGCGGGGCTGCCGCTGACGTGGAAATAGCGGCGCGCAGCAGTCCAGCAGACAGCAGTGCGCAATGTGCATGTCAAGTTTTGGGCTCTATTCTGGAATCCTGGCCCGAACATGCGCACACGTGTGTGTGTGGCACTTAGAAACTTTGACTACTACAGTGGTGACTGGGACCCGAGGGTGCGTCTCATAACGCAGCCACCCGGGTCTCATTATGGGCAGGGACTAACCCTGCTCTTAAGCCAATCCTGGCGCTGCTGGCACAGTGGCGCTGGTAATGCAGCGCCAGGGTTGGCTGAGTCTATTCACCGCGGTCCGCACAGCGCGCGCAGTGCAGCAGTCGAGTGAGTCATGGTGCGCCATACGTATGGTATGGCCAATCACACTGCGGCAATGTGAAGCCATGCAGTAGTGATTGGCCTTTTCAGTCTCTCTCTACGCTGTCGGCGCAGCACGTCACTGCGCCAGTGCCTGCTGCCTGCCACACGACACACACGAGACGACACACACGAGGTGCGAGGAGTCACGGTCAGAGAGAGTCACGAGTCGGAGCGAGCACGACGAGCAGACGAGACAGTGCAGCAGCCAGCAGCGAGTTTTGACTCTAGTATGTATCACTCACTATAATGTGGAGGCTTAAGCTTTTGTATTTTGTAATGTGTACACTGTACAGTACACCGTCACCGAGCCCTTCGACTGAGGCCCAGTCCCTCACACATAAGAACCCCTCTTTCTCCTCACTTGCACTTACCCAGCACTCTAGCCAGCCGGCTGTCCATGCTCTGGCCTAAAAATGCTTTCTTTATACACCGGACTGCCCCAGCCCCTCCCGTCACAGCACGAAGATCCCTCCTTGCACCCAGGTTCGACTGTACAGTTCCAAGACAATTCCCCTCCTCCACTCTTCAACTTATTCTCAATTAGGATCCAGGAATGTGCTCTTCAAAGTGCAGTCCACACCCTAGCCACAGGCAAAATAACAGCACCCTCGGTGAGCCCAGGCCAGGCAGGGCCAGTCCCTGCTCTGAGGTGCCTCCGGTAGGAGGTATCGACCAACTCATAGGCACGAGGGCTCCCATTTGGGGTATTTTTGCTTCATTCTGTTATCTTACACACTAGTCCCAATTTAAATTGAAAAAATACACACAAAAGTAGTTATCTACAAGTGTTTCTAGCCTCCAAAATACCTCTACAGAAAAATCTGACACTATCTTTTTCGGGCTGAAAATGCAATTTTTAAAAATGATTAGTTACTTTCCATCCTAAATATCAGAGCTTCCTTTCCATTTCTATACCCTTTCGTCATTTTGACAGAATGAAATAAATCTGACTAACATAAAACCCTGCCCTCGGGCTCCGGGACAAGAGAACGGGGTGTACGACTGCGACTCACCCTTTGGGGCAGACCTAGGGCAGATGGAGGGGTGGATGAGGCCCCCTTCCTGCCTCCAGTGGTGGTCGGACAGGGGCCTGTGTGTGTGGCACAAGGCTTATTAGGAAGAAGTGCGCTGCTAGCGTGGAGGAGTACCGACGGCACAGCGAGAGAGCATAACATCACACAACACACACTAAGTAGTATAACAGAAAGCTAATAAAATACGAGGAATGCTCCCAATACTGCTGTCAAGTACGAAGCGAGGGGATGCGCCCAAGAGAAGGGGAGAGCAAACAGAGACAGATGGAGGGAAAGGGCACAGAAAAAGACGTGGGAGGAAGAGTGTAATGAACCACAAGAGGGAGAGAAGAGAACGGGGGAGGCAAAGGGGAGACAGGAAGTGAAAACAATGGTGACAACAGAGAAAAAGGGGACAACGGAGTAGAGATAAAAAAGGATGTAGAAAGGAATGGTGAAGCGGGGGGGGCAAAAGAAGAGACGGGGAGAGAAACGAGCGTATGAAGTGCAAAGGTGAGAGACTGCAAGACAGAGAGGGGTGAGATGGGGTAGGACAAGGTCAATAAGATGAAGAGGAAGAGGAAGGAAGAAAGCAATTACGAGGGAGTAGAATGAGGAGCATGCGAGAGGAAGAGAGAAGAGATGCGAAGAGGGGGAAATATTGTTATAGATGTAAATGCAGAGATGAGAGGAAGTGTGAACGAGCGAGGAAGGAAAGGGGCAAGGAATAAAATAAATAGAGAAGGAGGGGAGACAAGAAAATGGAAATACGATGGAATGGAGGGAAACTGGAAAGGAAGGGAGTAAGAAAATAAGGCAAGAAAGGAGAAGGGCAGAGAGAAGCAAACAAAGATCAGAGGAAGGGCTCAAAGAAAGTAAAGTAAAAAGTGGACAGGGGGAGCTTGATGGCGAGAAAGCTGGAAATTTGCTTGAAAATGCACCATTTTTCCACTCTTTTTTCAAAATTTTCTTGGGGGGAGAATCCCCCCGAACCCACCTTAGGTTGTTCGGGCTCGCTCACTACGCTCGCTCGCTATGCTGAAGTATGACAAACATTTTACGCCCACCTCTTTCAAATGTCACCGTCCGCCACTGATCAGTTTGGTGGAAGTGTCCATCACCATTGCAACAGAGTGCCCTCTCCACCAAACTCTAAGTCGAGCCTAAAATTTTACAAACTCCAAAATTGTATCCAAAGATGGCCAATATATGACCAATGCAGGCAAAGCCATAACAAAGAGTTTGTAAAGTCTACCAACATGTGCCAGAACAAAGTCTAGATGCGATTAAGTAGCTCGAAGATAGTGTCAATGAGAGCCTTTTATCGTTATTGTTTGGGCTTAACTTGAATATTGAGCCCAAAACCTAGCAGCAGGTACACTCTGTTATTATTTGACTCTCATTGGAGTGAAGTTGAGCAGTCCATGTTTTACTCGGGCGGTGGCACAGGGTTTGAGACTCAGAACTACTAAAGAAATTGAACTGATATTGCCTAGGAATACTTTTTCCTTGTAAGAGTCATCTGCTAAAGCAGGCAGATGCCCTGGCTTGGGAACACAGGGGTGAACAATTTGTTGCGCCATAGTAACAACATAAGTAAGCCATTCCCCGTCCAATTGCGCAGAAGCACAGCATCACGAAATTCAGTTATTAAAGACCCAATCTACCTTACTAGGAAAGAGGAATCCTGAATTTTGTCTTTTATGTTATTATACATTACTGTTACTCCATATAGTTGACTGAAAAACACTCACTGCAACCCTTTCTTTTTCCTTTAAGAATGCATGTCATTCTTGTGAGTGAAAGAATGAGTAGGAACTTATAGAGTGCATCGTTCACCCATCAGATATGTGGGTACAGAAAGAATCAAAAACAGGGAGACTGCTATTTGGAGAACTTGTACACTTGTAGGGCAGTATATGGTGCAGAAGTATTTTAGCACTTTGACATAATTTAAGGTTATAATTGATGCCCTTCTGCTTTTAGTTTGGTGAGAGAGAGTGCAGAATAAAGTGATTTTATCTATCCTCGCACAATTTTAGTCAAAGTGTTAATTGTCAGGTGATTGAAGCTAGTGTAACCAGTAGAGCTAGTTGGCACTATAAAGGGAATAAGGAGGAGATAATTACATCTGGCCTGAACATCTTGTATTGGGAAATTCAGATGACAAACACTAGGAGTACGACCATCTTAGAATGAAACAGATTTAACGGTAGCCATGCCATTTCTTTTTAGGGAAAATGGTGTTTTCTCAAAACCTAAGCAGAATCTTCTGTTTAACATCCCTACTCTCTTCCTTGCTCCATCGCTCAACCTGCCTCTTTTCCCAGCCGAGCACTACACTCTGCTCTCAGGAGAGCTCCCTAATGGTGGTATCTCCCCAGAGTGGCAGGGTGTGAGAAAATGGGGTGTATTATATGGTGTTGTTGTGTAATACACTTACCAACTCCTTTAGGTCTAGTTGGTTTTGTCTGTCAAACCCTCAGTTCATTCCTAGGTAGCTGTGGCACTGATCAGGAAGGCCTACACAGAGGAACCTAGTGTAAAGCATTTAAACAGCACCAAAACAATTGAAGAAGAAATTGACACAAGATTCAAGAAATCTGACACCAATTTATACAAATAGACTATATTTATACAAATGTAGACACTAGAATGAAAAAGAGTCACCACTGGACTATCAGTCATCCTGTGTTGCAGTCACAGGCCAATCCTTTCTGGATTGATAACTCGCCTTCTGAGGGTGACAACAGCTCTCTCACAGCACTCCTGTGGTCTGCAAACACAGGTGCAACTCTATGCATCAGGTCTTGGTCCCTGGTGCTCCATTAGTGGCAGAGGTAGTGGCTTGAAGACCATGGGCTACCAACTTGCTCCGACAGGCTTCATCAGCTGTTGTGTCCCTGTGCTGCGAACAGGAGGCCAGTCAGCTTACCTTTGAAGTCTCTTGGCTTTGCTGACCTCTGGAGACAGCTTCAGCCCCTTCCTTTGCTAGCCACCAGGTACAACAAATGTTGTCCTGTTTGGTGCAATCTCTCTTTGCTGGTCCCTCAGTGCTGCAGGGAAGTCTTCATTTGGTCTTTCTTCCAGTCAGTAGAGATCTGATGTCTGGGTACCAGGGGTGCCCCATTTGTGCTTGGAAAATTTCCTCAGGGCAGGATGCGTTGTTAGTGAATGGGCTACCAGGTTCCCTCCTAACGGGTGACCACTTCCTGTGGAGTGTGACATCTGACTATCCCAGGATGCACCATTATGCCTACCCCCAAGATGGCGAGACCGCTCTCTCAGTGTTCAAAACCTCCCTAACCCACCCCTGAGAGGTGTCTACCCGAGGGCTACATGCCCCTGGGGGCACATATTTTGCAACTGGTTTATCCTCTCGGCTCTCTGTGCCAGCCTATCTGCCTAAACAATGGGGAAGCCCTCCTCCTCAGTGTAACACATTTGCCCTTCAAAGGCTACTTTTCCTTTGAAGCCTGCCTTTGAGGCTAACACCCAAGTTACTTTATGCAGGATGTTTTCCCTGGCCTTTAATCTCTTATTGTTCTCTTTACTGAAAGTCTTTGGCAAGTCTCTCCAGGAGGGCAGAAAGTTGTCTTGTGGAACAGGCTCCATGTTTGTCCGGCAAGGCACAGGAGTTTTAAAAGCATCAAAGTGGCTACTTTGTAAAAGCTGAACACTGCAACAAGTAACATTAAATTTAACTTGAGATACAAGTATGGTTTAATGTAATGATTTGTTTAATACCTTGGAGTGCCCAATTTGGATGCCCTGTTCAGGAGTAAGCACAGCTCAGGGGTAAGTGTAGAATCCTGAACTCGCCAATTGGGCAACCATGTCTTTCCACAGTAAAAATTGTGTTTTTGCGGTTTACTGTCAGGACATGTAAACCTCATGTTCTGCACATGTCACATGCGGCACCCTGCCTTAGGACTCGATAGGCCTGCCAAAGGGGTGACTTACACACATGTACTGGGGAAGAAGTGGCTTTGTCGCTGCTTTCAATGGCAAGGTCGGGCTAGCAGTGCACCACTGCTCTGCAAGTCTGCGGCCACTTCTTTCCGCAGTCACCTCCGTCTAAGGTTGATGCTGCGATCTGACATGACCTGTGCCTAGATAGTTCGGGTCAAATACCAAAAATGTGCCAGTGCTGCACTTTTTTCAAACATAAACTTTCACAAAGTGTATTGACTCAAACAAAATAACTGGCAACTTCTTTTTCAGTTGGATTTAATCAAAAAGATTCCTTTGAATTACATTAAATTTCTCTTACAAAATACATCCCACAAACCTAAAAGCACGTCTCACAATAATGCCCACATTGCTGATTGAACATTTTGTTTTCTTTTACAATTGTATAGCACCACCTTTCGTATCAAACCCACATAAACATACAACTCTCCTACTCACTATTCGCTCATACACACTCAACCACATTCATATCAAATTAACAATTTAGAAAAACCAAATTATATTGAATACATATACAAAAAAGGCCATCAACATGAAAACATTAATCGTGATTTTTGCACAATAAACTCTGTTTTTTGTTTTGACAAGTAGATTGGCCTTAAGAA
Organism: Triturus cristatus; assembly: GCF_964204655.1. Classification (NCBI taxonomy): domain Eukaryota; kingdom Metazoa; phylum Chordata; class Amphibia; order Caudata; family Salamandridae; genus Triturus; species Triturus cristatus. The sequence goes on along the minus strand of NC_140583.1, from coordinate 794,314,523 downwards.
TTAAGGTCAGAATTAAGGACCTTAATTCTGACCTTAATTCTTAAGGCCAATCTAGTGTGTATGAGCGAATAGTGAGTAAGAGAGTTGTATGTTTATGTTGGTTTAATACGAAAGGTGGTGCTATACAATTGTAAAAGAAAACAAAATGTTCAATCAGCAATGTGGGCATTATTGTGAGACGTGCTTTTAGGTTTGTGGAATGTATTTTGTAAGAGAAATTTAATGTAATTCAAAGGAATCTTTTTGATTAAATCCAACTGAAAAAGAAGTTGCCACTGATATTGTTTGAGTCAATACACTTTGTGAAAGTTTATATTTGAAAAAAGTGCAGCACTGGCACATTTTTGGTATTTGATGTTATTAGGCTAGGCCTTGCTGCCATTGAGCCAAAACCCGAGATTGTTGTTTCTAGACAGTTCGGGGGCAAAGCCTCTCCTCTCTCTTAAGGTCCCCCACCTGAGAGGATCTGATTGTCAATATTATGTTATTTAGCTGTTATTTTGAGAATAATGACAGGACTAACAGATAATAACTAAATAATAATACAAACAATCATGGCGTCAATTTTACGAACTTAATTATCATATTGACAGAATATATTTTGATTTCATAAACAATCCTGGAAAGCAGATGTATACAGTGCAGGCATCTCTAGTATTTCTTTGTTGTCTAAAACATGACACTTTCTATGAAAGAATTAGAATTGTCTGAAACAACAAAGCATGTAAATAATAGAGTTTGAAATAGCAAAATGAGGGAAATAGAAAATGTTTAACGGGAACTGTTATGGCATTCACAGCACTACTGCTTCTTCCTTCCTTCCTGACTATTCTTATCAATCAAGAAGGCACTCTACATGGGCCAAACTCCCGTCGCCATAACCCAAATGTCATCATGGACATAGTAAAAAAAACTTTACAACACATCGGACGTGATATTTAAACAATCCCCAAGTACATGATATTGTATTACAATACACCTAAATGTGAGAGAGCCCCTTAAGTGTAACGATGTCTGCACACTACTGCAAATGTACACCCCCACTCCCTTAAGAATGTATGTATCACTGCTAATGATGACAGTTTGCTAATAGTACTTGCCCAGCCCCTGCTGCCATTGATGAGAAGCACACGGGAGTGGTGAATACCTAGAGGTGATAGATTGGCAGGGGATTGTCCCTTGTGTGTGTACTGGGGAATTTCTGTGGGTTTTTTTTGTTCTAAAAGTTATTGTCATCACTAACATATTCACCTAACTATAACGTTACTTTAACCTTGGGGGTTTTCAGTGAATTTCTAAGGTTTTGTTTAAAAAAAATCCTTTTATCATACCTAACTACAACGTTACATAAACCTTTGTTTTTTTCAGTTAATTTCTTGTTTTTTAACGTAAAGTAATAGTAATAGTTAATTACCATATGTAAATGCAAACCCCCACCATGCAGCCTACCACCCCCTATACAGCCAACCACATGCTGCATACGGCTGGGAGTTAGCCATATGGCCTTGCCCTGGTGTCCCCAACCCCAGGACCCTTTTTAAAAAAAATTAAATTAAGGGGGCGCAGGGCTCCCTCCCTGAGTCGTTATTAGCCCAAGGACCCCATCCCCCAGGGCCACTTTCTTAAATTAAGGGAAGGGTGGCTGTGTGTCCCCGCTCCCAAAGTCTTGTTAGGCCCTCGGGAGCCATCCCTCAGAGCCACTCTTTTAAATAAAGGAGAGGGGTCTCATGTGGCCCTCCTCTCAGGGCCGATTTTGGCCCAGGGGACCCCATCCCCTGAGGCCCAGTGTGATATCTATTGGCATAGGGGCACATGGCCCCCTTCACCGGGTTGATTTCGACCCTGGGGATTCAATTCCTCGGGCCCGGTTACCTTTTCTGGGGGGGGGGGCGGACACGCAGTCCCCTTCCCGGGCTGATTTCGGTGACCTCATCCCACGGGGCTTGATGCATTTTACAGAGGAATGGGGCACATGGCACCCATCCCTGGGCCAATTTTGCCCCCGGGAATCCCATCCCCCGGGGCCTAGTGTGTTTTACAGGGGAAACAGAGCGCGCAACCCCTCTACCCGGGATGATTTTGGCCCTGGGGATCTCATCCAAAAGGGCCCGGTGCATCTTAGAGGGGAATGGGGCAAGCGGCCCCCTCCACTGACTGATTTTGGCAAGAGGCCCCAGGGACCCCATACCCCACAGACCAGCTTTTTTATCACCAGGAGGGGGTCACATGGCCCCCCTTCTCAGGTCGATTTTGCCTCTGGGGACCCAATCCCTCAGGTCTCGACGTTCTTGTTTGGGGAGTAGTGATTGCAGCCCCCTTCCCCAGGCCAAGTTCAGCCCTGGGGATCCCATCCCCGGGGCCCAGGTACGTTTTTTAAGCGGAGGGGGACACGCTGCCCCATCTCCCACGGTCTGCCAATATATTTATGAAGAGGAAGGCTCATGGCCCCACTTCCTGGACCGATTTGGGCCCAAGGGACCCCATCCACGTGGTTCCCCGGGGCCCGGCGCAATTTTTATAGGGAAGGGGCACATGGTCTCACTCCCCGGGCTGATATTGGCCACAGGGACCCAATCCCCTGGGGCTCGGCACTAAGTCAAGTCCTTGGTGCCCATCCAGGCCACCCACAATAATGTAGTTAGGGGGCGTGGTAGGAGCCCCAAGGCACCCATGGCCCCAGCCTGCTCCCCGCATCCACCAAGGGCTGGTATTGCCTCCGCCTGCAGAAAGTAGGTAATAATGCTGCTGTTTCAGGGCAGGAAAATAGATCTAAAGTCGGAAGCATCTTTGAAACTCCTGCTCACTTGAAGTGGATATTGTGTTTGCTCCTGCTTTGCGGGAGATTAAAAAATGCTCCCGCAAAGTGAGAGCAAACACAGGCTTCCCAGCCCACGCTTCTGCAGGCAAGGTAAAAAGCTATGTAGGGTTTTAGGCTCCCCAGGACACAGCCTGTGAGCCAGCCCTGGTGGATGTTGTCCCCATGGCCTTTTGAGGCTCTGGGAGAGGGGGCCACACACTCCCTCCCCATTTATAAAGGTTTTGCCTTGGAGGGGGCTCCCTGGGGCCTTTTGATACACAGCAAGGGGGGACGCACGCTCACTCTCAATTTTATAAATGTTCTGTCCCGGGGATGGGCTTCCCAGTGCCCCTCATGGCTCTTGGGGGAAGGCTGCATGGCCCCCTTCCCCATTTATTATTCGGTCCCGGAGGTTGGCTCCCTGGGTCTTTACGAGGCTCGGAGAGGATCCCCCCTTGATGTGCACATGTGGGCTTCCCAGGTCATAATGCAATTAAATGCATCCCATGACCAAGTGGCGCACAGAATTATGGAGCATGTTGTTTGGGCAAAAGCATAAAATCCCATGTGACTGTCGCACTTACGAATTAGTAAAAAACATGTCCATTGCTCCAGTGGGCTAAAAGCATGTCACCAAGTTCCTTTCGTAGGCCCCCTCGATGTTCCATCCAATGTTCAAAGTACAAAGAAACACAGACTTTACGCATCTCCTTCAAATTACTACAACTTTATTTATTCTTTCTATACAAGCCCACCTTAACCTATGCAAATATTAGAAATCCTAAAGTTATAGTTATACCTTAAATTTATATTTGGCAAACCAAATTCAATTTAATGTAACTCATGCCAACTCTGTCTTGTCAACTCTCTAACCACATTACATCAACTGTAACTCACCACTCTAGGATGCACAGTGTTCTGAAAAATTATGTATTTTGAGATATCATAAGTTCTGTTGTGAATGTTATGATTTCACGTGGTATAAGTGATGAAATATGAAAGGGTATAAGCAGTGCATCGTAAAGGCAAGAGCTATGATTGATCTAGTGTGGCTAGCGAGTTGCCAGCACTTTTTTACGGAAAATTCAACAGACCTATCTCGATACCACAAAAATTGAATGGCAACAAATTTGACAGAAAGCTAGAATTTGGCTGATAAAGCCTGTTTTATGAGATTTGGTGTAAATCTATTCAGTAGTTTTTGAGAATTAAGGCTCAAAAACTTTGTATATTTCACGCTGCGGAGGATGCTTGGTTCCGGCAGATTTAATTGGCTGCCATCACATCAAGAAACATGTGTCTTCAGCCATTTTAGGACTCGGAGAGGTGCGTGTGTGCCATCCCCTCCACAAGGTTCCTTGAAGCCCCAGGGACCCCATCCAAAAGACTGATATGTAAATTAAAGGGGAGGTGTGTGCGCAGCCTCCCTCCCCATACCTCTTTGAGGCTCCTGGAGCCCCATCATCTGTGGCTGAATTTAAAATTGGGGGCGGGGCATGCTTTTCTTGGCTGACATCTATCTATAGGGGAGGGTGTACACAGCTCCCATCACCAAGCCTTAAAAAGCCCCAGGTACCCCATCTCCCCAGGGCTGGCTTACTCACTGTGTTTCGAGGACCCCATTCCCCGGGACACTGGAATTTTACTGCTTGCTAGAACGCGGGCAGGGAAGTCTAATATGCTGGTGTTGCAAGGTAGAATATTATGTAGCATGGTCTGGAGGCCTTACCATGCAATATTCTCACAATACACAGTGGATAATCCTTGAATTCAACAACATTAATCCTTAACTCAGTCCTGGTAGCGTGGCAAAGAGCAGTCAGGCATTACCAGAGGAACATTTGTAAAGCATTTTACAGTACCATTACGGTGCATAAGTAATTGAGATGTCACAAAAGAAAACCAACACCACTTTTTTAAAAATAGAGCTTATTTTTATATAAATTTAGACACCAAAATTAACTTTTTATCTTAAATACAACAGAGGTATACATTTTTAAACTGTTTAAAAATAAATGCAATAACTCTGTCAAAGGGGCCCGATTGAAATGAATGGGGGAAAACATAGGTGACACTCTGTCATTTGCAGGGTGAGTTCAAACAAGCTCTAGTGGGTCCCTAGGCCAAGCCTCAACATGCAGTTTTCCTTTACCATGTCCAGGTTAGCCCGGGTGCAGAGGTGTCTTGATGCTGATGGGAGGTGTCAAAAAGATGCAGCACTCTGCAAAACAACACTTAGCGACGAAGCTACACTCTACCCTCTGGGAGTAGCAGCCTTTGGGCTCGTAGGACCCAGATTCCACAGGTGCGACTTTGCTACCTTGTCCGGTGGCTCCGGGTGCAGAGGTAGCCTTGCAGCTGCCATTCACAGGAGGGTCGCTCCAAAGATACTTTGCCACACACTCGATGTTGCCACCTTGAGGATGCAGGATCACAACAGCAGTGTTGTTTCCAATGTTAGTCGCTATTGCTAGGAATTGCCATTGAAGTGTAGATGTCCTTGCAGGGGTTGGTCACCAGGCTGGCAATCAACAAGCCTTGTCTGCAGCAAAAGTAGTCCACAGCGAGTTCGATGGCTGGAGGTCGGGGGGAGTACAGTAGCAGTTCTAAGCTTGTATGAGCCTCACTACAACTCCCAGCGTGCACTTCACCACTTTTCTTTGGGATAGTTCACAGCTGTCTCAGTGGATGGCGCTTCTTGTGACACAGCTCGACGATTTAGCTGCAACTTGCAGGTGACTAGTCCCACTAGTCCAGGGGAGTCTGCCTCAATTTTGGGAATCCACGGGGGTCCCTCTTGATGGCAAAGTTGAGTTTCAACCACAAACCCAAGTCATTCATGCAGTTCCAGTATACAGCACCATCAGAGCACTTAAGTGTCCTCTCTTTGCATTCCAGCAAAGTCCAAATCCTGTTATTCGTGACAAGTTGCTCCTTGGCATCCTTCTTCTGAATCTTGTACATAACTGAGGTTCTGGTGTTGGGGGAGCCCCTTAAATCCAAGTTTAGCGGGGGTTAAAGGTGTGAGGGACAGTGGCTAATGGGCGACTGGTCCCTGCGGCTAACCTGCCCCTGTAGTGACAACATACTGTGGGTGTACGTCACTTTTCTGCCCAGAGTCCTCTATATCAATGTCTCCCAAAGTGGCATAACCCTTCCTGTGCTGTACAGACCTCCTTGCCCAACCCAAAGGTGTGGCTATCCTTTTGGAGGTGAACATCTCCTGAATAACTAATTTTCCTGCCTGTCTGCATGGACAGGGCGGGAAGGGCTTTGTCCTCAAATGGGGGACAAGTAATTTTACAGCAAGTGCGGTGAAAGCCTTTGAGGCTCACCGCCTTGATGACTGTAACACTAGCCATCCTTGAAGAAAGGAGGTGTGACCTACTTCCTGCCCAGGCCTTTGAATCTGTCCTGCAGGTCTCTTGACTGGGGGTGAATGGTTTGATTCGTTCTGCATTCCGTCCATCAATTGTGTGTCTTTTGCTGCGGAAGTGCTAGCACATCCCACCTGGAGGGCAGGCTCTTGTATTGGCAGCAAACGGCTCAGTGAAGCCCGCCAAGGCACTGGATCACTAAACATTAGGTAGGCACCCACTCAGGGTGGAACCTACATGCATACCAGCTCACCCTCGACATGAGAATCATGTTGGGTGTGAAAAAGCACAGTGTTTGTTGACACCAAACACAACACAATTCAGTCATTCCATAGTGGAGCTGGCTATCTCGAGTTTTTTTGATAGCCAGCCGATGTTACTCTATGGACCACTGGTCACATACAGTAAAACCTTGCTTTACATGCTACTGTAGGATTCTATATGTATAAACATATATATCCACACCTTTAATATAATACTCTCTACCTACTGGGCTTAGGAGGAAAACCTTAAGGTGACTTACTCACATTAAGGCAGTGGTATGGTTCTGTAGCACATGGTGTGTGCAGAGTTGTTCTCAAGCAGACAGGCTGCTAGTGCACGGCTGCAATGGCAGTCCTTCAGTCACACTTTTCTTGGGTCACACAGGGTGGCAAAATCAGTGCTGCAGCCCTGGTGACTCCTTTTCCACACTTGCCCTGAGCACCACTGGTACCATATACTAGAGACTTATGAGGGGGGCAACGTACCTTGCCAATTGGGTGTACCAATTCACATTACTTTTAGGGGAAGGAGCACTGGCATTGGGGCCTGGTTGGACTATCAGTCAAAATCCAGCATCTGGCAGTCCAAATGGGAGCAAAAAGTGTGGTGGGGGGACCTGCAAAGGAGCCCAGTTTGCTGCAGCTCCCACCTGGCGGTAGCAGTTTTCTGCTCCTGCCAGGTCAGAGCCCATAAGTTTCTTACTGCCCATTTTCTTGTGTGCATGGAGGCACAGAATTGTTCACATCTGCTTGGAGCAGAAAGAAAAACTGCTTCCACTGGGTGGAAGCAATGCCAGCTCCTGCCGCACCTGGAATGGGTGCTGGCAGGGGAGCTGGCGGTGATAGGGGGTCTTGGGGCTCTTTGACAAAGACAATATGTCTGCTTTATATATGTTGATATGCTGACCCCTTGATAAAGCCACTAGGCTCATATTTTATATTTTGGTGTTCTAACCCTTTGGCAAAGTCAGTGAGTCTGTCTTACTTAAAATAACACCCTTTACATTGCAACATCACAAACACCTCCCATGACCAAAGGCTGTGCGCAGCGGGGTTTGGGTACCATGCAAGGGGTTGAATGCAGGGCCTGGCCTGCGGCTAGGCCCTACACTCAACTGCACTCTACGCATGGCCAAAGGCTGTGTGCCTGCCGGTAGGGGACTTGGCTCAGCATAGCCACGTTCTTCAGTCAGTGGATTGGTTGAATCTATCAACCTTTGCAACTTTCTATTTTAACCTGATTGCAAATGGTTCTAGGAATGTGGTGCAAAAGATTTGACCTTGGTAAGAATATGAGCCTTCTGTCTTGACATAAAATTATGATTTTCATGGCTTCAATGTTTAAAAAATTAAAAAGTTATCAGAGATGTAATGGCTCATACAATGCCCCTCATTTAACCCTCCTTGAGTTGGAAGAGTTTTTTCGAGCTGTTCTGTTTTGCCATTTAAGCGCTCTATAAAAGAGGTTTTTATATATGTGCTGTTTTCATCAGCTATGTAGTGGCTTGCTCGGCAGAACTTTAGTGCTATGTCTTGTCAATGCAATAGGTCTCGCATTCACTCGAGTTTAAGCTATAGGAATCGTAAATGACAATGCCTTTTATTTATGTTTTGGGTTTGAAAACATGAATAAAAGGTATTGTCATTTACAATACTAATAACTTAAAGTCTTGCAAATGCGAGACCTATAGGATTGCAAAAAAGGGCCTTCTCAACCGCTTGTTAGATTGTACATATCAGAGGAAGAAACAGACCTGCGACGTCTTCAAAATAGTGATAAATAGTGCAGTGAAGAAGATGTGTAATATTGTAAATTACACAGACATAAAGTGTGAAGTGAGATTTACACATGATCTGAGGTATAAACACTAACAAAGTGCTCCAACACCTTTCGCTCTGTGATTACACTGTTGCGGCTCAGGAGGAAGAGCGGGAGGGGGGGGCTATTCCCTGGTGTGGCATTGTGTAATGTCATTGCTATCTTTGGCCTCATAAAAAAAGACTCCAGCTGAAGTAGGGCCATGGCTTCACCAACTGGTGCAGGGCGGGCTGTGCTTTATGGCAGGCATGGAGGGATGGTCTCGACTGCAGCTCTGGCGTCATACAATGCCCCTGCTATTAGTAGTGAGCGAGAGGTGCTGAGGTGGTGATATTGGTATTGGTGGTGGTGGTATTGGTATTGGTGGGGGTGGTATTAGTATTGGTGGTATTGATGGTGGTGGTAGTAGTGGTATTGGTGGTATTGGTGGTGGTGATATTGGTGGTGGTGGTATTGGTGGCGGTATTGGTATTGGTGGTGGTGGTATTGGTGGTGGTATTGTTGGTATTGGTGGTGGTATTGGTGGTATTGTTGGTATTGGTGGTGGTGGTGGTAGTGGTAGTGGTGGTGGGGTAGTAGTGGTGGTGGTGGTATTGGTGGTGGTGGTGGTATTGGTATTGGTCGTGATATTGGTATTGGTGGTGGTAGTGTTGGTATTGTTGGTGGGTTTGGTATTGGTGGTGGGGGTATTGGTAGTGGTGGTATTGGTTGTTCTGGAATTGCTTGTATTGGTGGTGGTGGCATTGGTGTTATTGGTGGTGGTGGTATCGTTGGCGGTATTGGTACTGGTGGTGGTGTCATTGGTATTGGTGGTGGTGGTACTGGTATTGGTGGTGGTGGCATTGGTTGTGGTATTGGTGGTATTGTTGGTATTGGTGTATTGGTGGTGGTGGTTGTGGTTGTATTGGTGGTGATATTGGTGGTAGAGTATTGTTGGTGGTGGTATTGGTGATGGTGGTATTGGTGGTGGTGGTGATATTGGTGGTGGTGGTATTGGTGGATTTATTGGTGGTGGTGGTGTTAGTATTGGGGGTGGTATTGGTATTGGTGGTATTGTCAGTATTGGTGGTATTGGTGGTGGTGGTATTGGTGGTGGTGGTATTGGTGGTGGTATTGGTGGTGGTATTGGTGGTGGTATTGGTGGTGGTGGTATTGGTAATGGTGGTATTGGTGATGGTATTGGTGGTGGTGGCATTGGGGTGGTGGTATTGGTGGTGGTGGTGGTGGTACTGGTGGTGCTGGTATTGGTGGTGGTGGTAGTGGTGGTATTGGTGGTGTTGGTAGTGGGGGTGGTGGTATTGGTGTTTGTGGTGATATTGGTGGTGGTATTGGTGGTGGTGGTATTAGTGGTGGTATTGGTGGTGGTGGTATTGGTGGTGGTATTGGTGGTGGTATTGGTGGTGGCACTGGTGGTGGTGGTGGTATTGGTATTGGTGGTGGTAGAGGTGGTGGCATTGGTGGTGGTAGCATCGGTGGTGGTGGTGGTATTGTTGGTGGTGGTATTGGTGGTGGAGGTATTGGTGGTGGTGGTGTTGTTAATAAAACAGGCTTTTGAAAACAATCCTTCAGGTGGCTTTGGTACAGATGAAATGTAATACAGATGTGCTGTTGTCAGCTTCAACCCATTAGCACTGGAATTCAGGTGACAATTCCCTAATCATTTCTAAATCCATTTTACTTGGGGGAGGGTCTGAAACAGACACGAGATATGCTGGGTTAAAGTGATTAAAAGCAGGCGCCCGTTTTACCGTGCGGCCGTGCTGCTTAAAAAAGACACAAGCGGTTACAGCTGAAGCAAGGCATGTCTAGCCTGCAGTAAGAGAAACTCAATAAGTAAATAGTGCTTACAGATTGAATGCAGGGGCATTTGGGGCACGCCAGAAATATAAGTGAGCTGCCAAAGACAGAACACACAAAAATATTTTGCTGATGTAATGGGAATTTCTGCTGGAGGTTAAGGTACATGCAGTGCACTCTTTTTAGAAATAAAACGTACTTGACAAGAATGATAACTTTCTCCCAAAAACGTAGGAACTGTCAATCGAATGTTGAGACAGGTGGTAACAATCCGAGCAAAGTGCCCTGCATGAAAAAGAATCACTAGTTGTTAGTTTAAGCATACTACGACAACCGAACACACTCCCATCATATCTCATAGAATGAAGTTTATTTATTTATGTATGTTTAAATAAAAACTATTAGAACATTGGAATGTTGGAAGCTCCATTGAAAACAATGGAGCACTCTGGGCTTATAATGGCTGGTATAAGCCCAGAGCACCAACATTCCAATGTGTCTTTGTTCACAGCTCTGGCTTCAATCCCCTCGCGCTCCCTGAAGGCTTTGTTTTGTTAGAACATTCTGCCCTCTAGTGGCAGAATGTTCTAATAGCCTTATAGCCCTTCGTAGCAGGGCTATACTGGCTTTTAAAGTCCCTCTGCTTTGTTAAAGTCCCTCGCCTTCGGCTCGGGCCTTTAACGCTGCAGCGGGCCTTTAACAGCCGGTATAGCCCGCTACGGCGGGCTATAAGGCTATATTACGCCCATTTATTTATTAAAACGATTACATCTCTGTTGATGTTTTCTCTATATTTGCAATAGAAATGACATTAACAATCCTTCTGTAAAACAAATTTCAGTAAAACAATGATGCCGACCAACAACAAAAATGTTGTCAACTTCCGAGGACTCCCAAGGTGATATAAATCACTTCTGGCAGAAAATGAAAATGGTGCGTTCTGAGGGTGTGGGTGGGGTGAAAGTGTGTGGTGTGTGTTGGGGGCCGGGGTGTCACAGGTGAATTTTAATTGTGACATGCCAAGAGCATTAAAAAACAAAATCCTGAAATGCGATTGGGGGCAGAAGTCTACATGCAACGGAAGCAGGGGGCTCCTCTGCTCAGAGAAGGGGGCACCCACTGTCTCCCAGAACAGCTCTTATTTCTGAGAGGTTTTTGTTTCCACACCTCAGATTCCCACCTAAAGCCCTGTGTCAAGCTTTGTTCTGCCATTTGGAAAGCTGTTCCTGAAGACGATGCTCTGTCCTCTCCGCACACCCTTCCTATCCTGGAAATGATGTAGCGCCCCACAAATGACACCATGTCGCCGTGTTGCGGCTTCTCCGCCACTCTGAGGAGCGGAGAGAAGGAGCACCTTACTCTGAGCCTCCTACCTTCATGTTCCTTTCCTTTCTGTGCTAAAGACCTTTAACAAATAAATATTTGAAATGCCATAGGACTCGCATTTTAATGTGAGACTTATGGCATTGCAAACAAACGACCTCCATTGTCCCTGCTTCAAAAGTGAAAGCGGGCATGGTGCGCTGAGTGTAAGCGAAGCACGTCGTTGTGCCTAATGTAGGAGAAGCTCAATAAAGAAAAAAAAGTAAACGTACTGTGTAACAACCAAGTAAAGGGGCCAGTAGCCATGGGAGGATACACATGAAGACATGGCCATACTACGGAGGGACTAACAAGCCCTTAAGGAATCACACACCAGCATTTATGTAGGACAAAGACACAAGCCAATGAAAAATATGGGCGGGGCTTCTCGTCCCTACTCTACCTACAACAGATCGCCAGAACAGCGATTGTGCACTGGCTCAGGCTCGACCTAAAAAGGGAGGACAAAAGAAAAAAAATTGTAGGTGTAAAAAGAAGGACATGCAAATACTGAAAAACATCCACAGAGACGTCAGTTACCATTCACCAAACTTACACTAAAATCTACTCCAGTAGTACTACAGAACAAACAGGCTTCAGTCACTTTCACTACAACACACAGGCCAGTAACCTTTTCCCTCAACCAGTGAAATCAATGATGAGATAGTATCTGAATTGGGTCACTGAGCTTTGATTCATGTTGGACTTTTAGGACTCTATAGTGGATTTTCACATTACTTTGAGACAGTTAGACTGTTTTTTAGACTATGTTTTGGGGTATTTTTCTTCTTGTCATTCATTTTTCCTCATTGGGCCCTTTCCCTGGTTTTCCTGATAGAATTTTCTCTGTTGCCCACCCCCTCCAAGTTGTCTCTTTCTCCCTGATCTTAGTTTCTATCTCTACCATCCCCAAAGACAATTTACATTTTCATAGTATCCCCAAACAGTATGCTCTTTTTTCCTTCAGCAATATGTTACATAAATCTATATTTTCTAGTCTTGTTTGGATTTTGTGTGGCATTGCTAACACTGTGCGGACATACCTGTACATGGATGTGTGTAATGACATAACGGTGAATGGCACTTAACTCTGCAACCCATTCCATGACTCTACTCACATGCACCCACCTTCAGTCTCTGGCACACATGAGATGGCACACAAGTGGAAGGTAGGCACACTTGGTGTTTATTCAACATTGTCGAATCTGAGTTTTTCCATACATATTATGTGGTGGCAGTTGTGAACACAAAAGTAGTGGTATATTGTGTGAGGATGGTTCAGTGACTGGAAGATGACTTGCTCATGGGGCTGGTGGCTGATGTCCACACCCACAGGGGTTTGTCTATCTTGCCAGTTGCACATGGTACACAATGTTGCGCACTTGAAGCAGGAGAGCTGGTGGGGGATGCAGATGATAAGAGTGCAGGTGTTTGCTGAACCCCAATTGCTTGAGTCACCCGATTTAGCCCAGCAGCTTGCCTGTATGTGATAGGTCCTGCATGAGCTGCATGTCCATGTCATGGAAATAGCTTGCAGCACAAAAACATAATGATAGTTGAAATGCATTCAGGGATTATGAACACACTTAAGGCATGAGGACTTGTATGCATGAGTAGGAAAGTACGATGGATTTAGGACCAGATCTCTGTACTGGGGTGAATGTATGACATTGTTCTGCATTCTGTCCATCAACAGTGTTTTTTTGCATTTGTCACCATGAGTGGGACGGGTATGCTCAGACGTGAGTCCCGTGCTCTCCATGCCGCTGGAATCAAGCTATCCTGGCTGAAGAGGAGTGAAAACCCGAAACCGGTCCTAGAATGCTTGTTTCCAGTCCAGGGAGGACCTGGCCTGGCAGTTCGGGCTGGACTGTTCACATGGGGCACAGGGTCAAGACTGATTTGCATATGGCTGGGTCCAAACTGGAATGGCATGGTGAGCAAAAAAACGATGGATTTAGGCCCAGATCTCTGTACTGGGGTGAATGTATGACATTGTTCTGCATTCTGTCCATCAACAGGTCTTTTTACACATGAGATGGCACACAAGTGGAAGGTAGGCACGCTTGGTATTTATTCAACATTGTCAAATCTGTGTTTTTACATACATATTATGTGAATCGCGGTTGTGAACACAAAAGTAGTGGTATATTGTGTGAGGATGGTTCAGTGACTGGAGGATGACTTGCTCATGGGGCTGGTGGCTGCTGTCCACACCCACGGGGATTTGTCTATCTTGCCAGTTGCACATGGTACACAATGTTGCGCACTTGAAGCAGGAGAGCTGGTGGGGGATGCAGATGATAGGAGTGCAGGTGTTTGCTGAACCCCAATTGCCTGACTCACCCGATTTGGCCCAGCAGCTTGCCTGTATGTGATAGGTCCTGCATGAGCTGCATGTCCATGTCATGGAAATAGCTTGCAGCACAAAAACATAATGATAGTTGAAATGCATTCAGGGATTATGAACACACTTAAGGCATGAGGACTTGTATGCATGAGTAGGAAAGTACTGCATATGACTAGCAAATGTATTCATCTTTAAGAAGAGAGGAAATAAATAGAGCAGCCTACTGTCCAGGCCACCAACATTACAGTGGCACATCCATTGTTAACATTGCAATGGCAACAACTGGGGCCACTGACCAATACATCATAATACACTGGTGTGTGGTTTGTATCCTAACACAAACTCGTTATGCATTGCTTGACCTCTTTACAAAACGAACTACAAGTTTAAAATGCACAATAATTTTCAGTCAGACAGATAATCCCCAAATGGCGGCGGTGCCTGATAGGGCACCACCGTCAGGATTATAATGTCTGTTTCTGCTTGCATTTTCAGACTGGCTTTTCCGACATGGAAAGACTGTCGGAAAGTGACTTTGGTGGCCCTCAGCAGGCCCCCGTCCCCCTGTAGCCTCCACTATGAGGCCTGGGGGGCACCTGCGGCCCCCTCAAACATCTATGCCCTGTGTGGTAGGCACCGCATTGTGCCTACCACATAGGGCATGGATGTTTTAAAAGTGTATTTTTTCTATTGAGGCTTGTGCTGCAGCTCACAGCACCAGCCGATATACAAAACATACACTTTCCAACTGCCATGGATATCATAATATGGGATCCTGGCCCTTCGGCTCCTTGTCGGGCAGTCCCGTTTACCCTATGAAGTCGGTCGATGGGCCCCAGAGTCTTGAAACTGTTATTTATTGTATTTTATTTAGACATTCACAAAATAATTTTGTTTTTACAGGTTCACATCTATGTGGATGCTGTCATTAACCACATGTGTGGTGCAGCCGGCGGAACTGGTACCCACAGTACCTGTGGCAGCTACTTTAATACTGAAAACAGGGACTTTCCAGCAGTGCCATACTCGGGATTGGATTTTAATTATGGTAAATGTAGAACACAAGATGGAGAAATCCACAACTATAACGATGCCTACGAGCTAAGTTATTCATGAGAAATGTTTAATTTGAATGTGTGTAGAGTTGTATTCACTTTAGCTGTTGTGACATGACACATATATATCAATCACATTTTTGAGTTTTAGCTTAACCGTATTCTTTTTTACTTCTCATGTGCCAACATATTTGTTACACAGCATTAAGCTCGATATACAGTCATTTTGGAGGGCTGACCACAATATCACGTATATTTGTTCTATTATCCAACTTCCTATTTTGTACAATAATTTCATGTAATGGTTTTCAGCTACTTAGTATGTCACATTAGACATAATGTTCTTCCAGTATCACTTAGAGCATCTATTTTATTTCTATTTTGTGTAAATAGTTACAATATAAAGAAAAAAGATCGATATGAGTCACTAAGAAGTGTTGTCAGCATGAGCTAATAAAAGATAGCAAATGAAAATAATTTCTATGATCAGTAATGAAGGCCGGAATAAGGAATGGCAACTGAGATTTGAGGACATATTTGTTTATTAATATGCGCTAATTTCAAAGTTTTGAGACAGATTTGAAATATGAACTAGAGTAATTTTGACTATACAAGGTCAAGGGTTTTAGTAGAATACTGAGTTATTCTTTTCTGTGAAGCACAAATAATGTTTACCTGATCAAACATAAATGCATCATTGATAGAATTCTAATCATTCAGTTGTCTCATTGAATAAACATTAGGAAATTAACATTTCTCAGCCAAATTTTAGGCATAGACCAATCACAGAATGTTTGTACTTTTACAGGTTTGAGATTGCCGTCTTGTGTCTTCTTGATCTTGCACTTGAGAAAGAGTATGTTCAGGGCAAAATTGCTGATTTCTTGAACCATCTGATCAGTATTGGCGTCGCAGGCTTCAGGCTCGATGGTGCCAAACACATGTGGCCCGGTGATATCAAGGCAATTTTAAACAAGCTCCAGAATCTAAATACTAAATGGTTCCCCAGTGGTACAAAGCCGTTCATCTTCCAAGAGGGAACCTGTTCTATTTCATATATTATGTAAAAAATTCTAAATATTGCAACTAGAGGTGGATATTGATCAATAGGTGAATATCACTTTACTATCTGACTGTTCCCATTATATCATGGTAGCATTATAATTAGAACATTGGAATGTTGAACGCTCCATTGAAAAAAATTTAGTGTTCCGTACTTCTTACGGCCCGTAGAAGCCCAGAGCAACAACATTCCAATGTTTAACAACGGCCTCAAGGAGCCGGGGGGATTTTACTGCCCTTGGGCTTTCTGAGGCTTTGTTTTACAACTTAGAACATTCTGCCCTCTAGGGATGGAATGTTTTAATAGCCTCAGAGCCCTCTGTAGTGGGCTCTACTGGCCATTAAAGGCCTGCTCGTTTGTGAAAGGCCATCGCTTTAACACTGGAGCGTGCCTGTAATGGCCAGTGAATCCTGCTTCGGTGGGCTCTTAGGCTATATTATTGCCTTATAGCCCTCTGCTGAGGGCTATAATGGTTGTTAAAACCTCTGAATCCGAGTTATCGCTGCAGGTGAGGGCCTATAATGGGGGAGAGGGCCTTTAACAACCGGTATAGCTCATAGCAGAAGGGCTATTGGCTATTAGAACATTACACCCACTAAGGGTAGAATGTTCTAAATGAAAAAAAGGAAGCATCATAAACACAAACATTGGAATGTTGGAGCAGAAGGCTTATACCAGCCATTAGAAGCCTGAAGCTGCTCCATTATCTTCAACATTTCAATTTTTACAATATAACTTATTACATTTTAGATGTCAAAAACATGAAAGTGATTCTCGGTCATTCTTCAAAATTGTCAAATATATTTTAAAAATCAAATTGCATACATAGGGAACTAAAAGGGAGAGTGAGTCATAATAGGAGAATAACAGTGCATACATAATAATGTAGTGCCAAAAAGAAGCCAAATGCCATATGCTACAATAATTATAATTCTAAACCCATTTGTGTAGTGCTTTACATCTTTTTTTGTATATTTATTCTATTGATTTTCAAACAATAATAATGTCATCCATACATTTTATAAAAACCAACAAGCCCTCCTCTCTCCACTCCCCTTTTGATGGGGCACTCCGGGGTCTAGTGCACCACGCATTGGTTATGTACTAGTTTTTCATAGTGTTCCTTTTAGGCCTAACTGCAATGTTTGAAGTGCAGTGCACTACACTGTAAAGCCATGCTTAGTTGGTCTGATCTATTTGCAGAGTGGCTAAGAGGTGTTCTTATCCTGTCTTGGGGCATGGTGTGGAGACCGAAAAGAGTGCGGAAAAGATCGTGTGCGATTTACATAAGTTGTCTGGTATGAATTACTCTATGTCTCAATTGTTTGTTTTGTGTGACTGCTGGATCATCAAACCTTGGAAGTAGTGTTATGTATTATCTTATCAGACGCTACAGAGAAAGAGTTGAGAGAGTCGCCATGATGTTGTGCATTGGAGACCTTCACTGAAACAAGCTTTTGTTGCGCTTATTCATAGTGCTTCACAGTGTATAATCTTGAAGCTAACGCAGGGGGAATGCGCCCATTACTTACTGATAACGGCATTACTTATAGTCCTACTCCCTCGCCTTCTTTCTCAACTAATGAGGCCCCTTGCCTCCGAAAGATCCCCATTTAACCTATAAAACATCCCTCCCCAACACCTTCTGTACATAAATACGCAGAGCCAGAACTCAGTTAGACCACACCGGGCGGGCGTGAGGGATCCTGAAGGAAGGCGAGGGACTAATGCCATTGTCAGAGTAAAGCATTACCTCCCGTCCCTCCCTCGCCTTCCTTTTTAACCAGTGAGGAAATAGCAAGCAATAAAAAAGACAGACAACTGAGTGAAGAAGAACACACTTAAATACTGTGCACAGATCACAACTCAACTCCTCTATTCCAGCAGAGTGGATAAAAAACTGTGGGGATTATTACGATGTTGGGCGGAATCACTTCCGCCCAACACCAACTCGGTCATCGGACCGACCGACACCTGGTCGTCAGTCCCAACCACCCCCATTAGGATGCGACTGAACACTGTTCAGTCGCATTCCTAATTTCACTATGGGAGCATGCATTAAGGACGTAAACCGGCCGTAACGCATGCTCCCATGGTGAAATGAGAGATTGCAGTTCATCCCTGCACACCGTGACAGGCACCTCAAGGTGCCTGCCACAAGATGCAGGGATCAACAGGGGCAGGCCTCCAACCAGAAGCCGTGCCCCAAAGGGGGCAGTGCTGGGGGCCCCCTAACATGCTTTCCGACATGGTTTTCATGTCAGACAGACCAGCATGGAAACCATGTCAAAAACCATGCATTGTAATCTCAAGGGCAGTGAGAGTCGCCATTGAGATCACAGGCTGAATTCTGACTGGCGGACAGTCTCACTGAGCCCATAGGAAGCCAGCTGGAATGACTGGTCAGATTCCTTTCTGACTGGCCTCATCAAAATGAGGTGGTTGGAAAGGAATCCGGCTGGTCCAGAGCCTTTATGGGCCATATCGTATCTGCCCCTGTGACCTAGGACCTTATCCAGACATTCCAACTCAGAAATCTGATAGTGGTGGACAAAAGTGGATGGAGATGGTGGGGTAGGGATGTTTTTATAGTCTTAAGGTGGGTCTATGGGAGGCAAGGGGTCTCATTGGTTAAGACGGAAGGCGAGAAAGGGACGGGAGGTAATGCCTATATTAATTTACGATACTAGATGGTTGTTTTAGAGTGATCATTTCTAATGTTTTGAAGCACCAGTTGGAGTGATGGATGGCAGTACTCTTGTGCATTGGAAACATCATCTCTCTGTATAGTGTGTGAATTGTTTTAGAGGGTTGATGGTGGTTGCCTGGAAGTATAGGTGAGTCAAATGGCTTTCCTGATTACAGGTTGTTGTGATTTTAATGTTTCTGTGTACCTAATCTGCGGTAGATGAAATGTTTCAGTTTACTGTGACTGCAAGCTACTGGTACACATGTTCTTATAAGGACAGCCTTTGGAAGTATACACTTAGTTTTATGACTGCATTGATTACTGTTGGCTGTCGTGCTGAACAATTATTCTAGTTTCTGAGTGGATTCCTGGAATTGTGTTTTGGTTTATGACTTCAAAGTTGTGTTTTATGTGGTGTTTAAATGCTAGATTGATTATGTATCCTTATTCTGTGGGAAGATCCAGGTCTTTACCTTCTTCCTGAACATCAGATGCTCTTGCACAGTTTGTATCTTAGTTGACAAGGAGTTCTAGAGTTTTTCATTCTGCACTGATAGTGCTGATAATCAAATGTTTTTTTCTTGTAGGGTTGAATGGTGAGGCTTGGTGCTAGTCTACCGCAAAGTGTTCTGTTTGGCATAACTGGGAAATCTAGTTTACAGCTAATATGAACCTTTCCTTATGCCTTAAAGGCAAAGCATCTGACTGTTGGTAGGCTGTTCAATGCATGATACACCAATATGGTGGGTTCTTTCATAGATGTATTGTAATATTTTTGCTATAGTGTTTGGGATCCTTTGCAATTTGCAAAATAAGAAGGAAGAAGCTCCTAACCACAGGCCATTTATTTGGGTTGTCAACTGGTGACATCAGTCAGGTGAGAATGCACGTAGATAAATGTAGGTATCTCAGGTGAGGGAAGATGCATCATAGGTTCCCTTAGTACAGAACTCACTTCCTGTGACTTCATTTGCATCTGGGGCCAGGCATAGGTTGAAACCTATCGTCACTCCTTGAGCCAGATTTATCGTATGTTAGTAATTGCTCCAGTAACCATATGTCATGACTGTATTGGAGAAATTGAGTGAACATCCATTCATCCACGGCATCTAGTCACTCATTGAGCCTGGATAATCCATATATTTTCTGCATAATTGTAACAACTTAGGATGAAAGAGTTGCTGAAATCAGGTAATGGGGTAAAGTAGAATTTGAAAAGGAGTGTGGAAATGATTGAGTCGTGTGATAGGCCTCAGTGTGGATGGAGCGTGGAGGGGTGAAGTGACTAGTAGTGTTGATACAAGACCTTGTCTATCTTTCAGATAGGAAAAGATCCAGTTTTATATTTTTCCTGGCATGCCGAGTGCTCCTATTTTTTTTTTTACTAGTGTTTGATGGTGAATAATCGCAAAAGCAGCCAACAGGTTCAAAATGAATGAATTAATACAGCTTTCACTCTGTTGTTGTCCTTTATTAAGTTCTGGTTACTGCAAATAGATTTGAAGGTGAATTCCCTACTCCTCCTTCACACAGGAAGAACTATGCAGTCCAAACATCAGTTATAAACATAAGTTGGTGAAATCGCATATGATCTTGTATATTTTTAAGTTGGTGAGAGTAGTTTGATGACAGTAGTTTAGAAGGAAGAGTCAAAAGAAACAAGCATTGGCATAGCCAATAGGTCTCGCCTTTGGGACCTTATAAGTATTTAGTTATGCAGCACTTACTGCAATATCCTTACTGCAACAACATAAACTGTTGCATGACTAAACACTTATAAGGTCCCAAAGGCGAGACCTATTAGCTATGACAATGCTTGTAATCACTGAGTGTGTGTTATATTGAGTGCCACTTTGTTGTTTTGTAGTTCATTTATACAGTGCTTACTACACCTGAAAAGTTGTTGAAGTGCTTTGTGGCAAGTAGCATACTACTCTGGAATCCAAGGTTGGTGATTTTTTTCAGTGATTATTAGTTTTTGTTGATTATTGGGATTAGTCTTCTGCCCCCGGAGAGCAAAGAAGGATGAGTAAGTAAGCTAGCAGAGAGTAGATATTGTTAGATTGCCGTGAATGGTCACACAGTTGAGTTTGTGATTTGAGGAGAGGTGTGGTCAGTGTGCAGAAATATAAAGGAGATTAGGTGACAGGCATGCGCTACAGTGGACTATACTCGGACTGTAAGGCATGCAGAGGATGGAGAGTAAGGACAGGGTGAATGGAAAAGAAACAGTTGTTATTATTTGAAGTCAGATTTCATGCAGGGGTTTAGGGATGCAGTGGGATTGGGGTCTTTTGAGATAGCATGGAATTGGAGGATGTAGAAACAAGGGTTGATGGTTAACACGTGTAGGCAGAGTCTATATAATGTTGCATGTCTATTGGTTCTGTTTGGCTGTGGCTGGTGTTGAACTGTTTGTAAAACGTGACCCTTTTAATGTAGTAATAATAATAGTTGTACAAGGTGGTACGAGGTACGAGGACTACAACTGTGGGCACATATCAATGTCTATACTTAATTGGGACTCGTGCCCACTCCTGGACAGGTCGGTGCCAACCACTTCATGCTCAAGGTGCTGTACGTGTTCCCCGGACTTAAAATGGCTGCATCTGATTTTGACACACGCATGGGGCAGAGAAGGCTTCTCATAATATAAGCTGAGGTTAGGTACATGCCTACAATGGTGCATCTGGCGTACTCTTGTGCATGACTCGACCCGCAGAGTTGAACTTGTGAGGAAATCACTTCAATGTCAATTTTATAAACAAAAGTACAGTGAACAATGAGGCAAACACAAACACAGTTTGTATGTAAGCAAATCCTGACTAAGTAAGGAAGTTGTTTTGACAGTTTTTGTCCATGAATCAGAGGTATACAATCTTATAAATAATGTGTTTGTGTACCTTGTTTCATGCAGATTCATAATGAACAACCTTAGACTGCTGTTATGTCTCACATTGTTTGTTTCAGCCTCTCTGATGTTAAATAAACTCTTCCCACTCCTTGTGCATTGTCTTAATCAAGGAACATGCTTGTACTTGTTTCTTGGCTATAACCTCCTACTGCGTAATCCAGTATCAGCCTGCTTTTTAGGTCTCGCCTGGCGTGGGCTGCGCACATGCGCAGTCTCGCTGGCGAGATTTAATAATTTGGGGTATTTTCTGTAAAGGGCATTAAGCCCTGCCCCTCTTTTCCATTGGCTGGCGTTACCGTTTATGCTAAACAGTGGCCAGCCATTGGAAAAGTGCTGGTAGTGATGTTTTTGTTTGGCTTTTTGAGCCGTCCCATTTGAACGGGCTCGTATGCCTTCCTTGCGTCGTAAAAGGATTCTTATCTTTATGGGGCCATGTGTTTCAAACACATGGCCCCATAAAGACAAGAAAGCTTTCACGACGGACGAAAGTGAAAGCGGACCGTTCTTGTTGCCCTTCCATCAGTGTCTTCTTTCCACACCAATGAAACCACACTAAATTATGTTTTATCCATGCTTGGAGCACACTTAATCCCTAGGGGGCATATGCATCAACATTAGCATTTGCGATTCCTTATTAGCGAAAAATAAGGAATCGCTAATAAGGAATAGCAAAAGGCTATGCATGTAGGAATCGCTATTCAAATAGCGATTCCTTAACATTCCTTATTACCGAATCGGTAATACCGAATCGGTAATAAGGAATACCTACCCATTCATTCCTATGGGCTTGGAGGCCCATAGGAATGAATGTAAAGCCATTCTGTATTAGCGATTCGGTATTACCGAATCGCTAATAGCTGGAGCACTTTCAAGGGTGCCAGGGTGTCAAAAGGACACCCTGTTGCACCCCTGAAAATGATATGTGCACATATGTTGCACACACACATGCTCTAAGGGCATGTGTGTGCGCAACATGACACTTTGAAAAATGCACAAAAGTGCATTTTTCAAAGTTTTTGCAAATTACCATGCAGTTCATCTTCATGGTAATTTGCTCCCCTTATTAGCGAAATCGCTAATTTTTTAACTTTGATGCATTGCATTTAAGGAATCTCACTTTGGGATTCCTTAAATGCAATCGCTATTTAAGGAATCGGTATTTAAGGAATCCCTATTTAAAGAATCGCTATTTAAGGATTCCTTAAATACCGATTTCTGCTTTTGGGTTGATGCATTGGGATTGGGAATTTTTCACTTAATACCGGGAGCTAATAAGGAATCGGTATTTTACCGACTGGATTTTGGCTTGATGCATAAGGGTGTAGCTTGGATTACATCTACTTGAAGATTTTGTGTTCACCTCGTACAGACGCTCTAGAGCTGGGTTTTTGAGAAAGCGGAACTGAAGCTTAAATCGTTTTTGCATTACAGATACACTCTGTCAAAGTCTCCAAAAGCTGCCAGAACCCACCAGGCTGATTGAATCTGTAAAAGATTCCGGCGAAATGTCTCTAACAGCTGATATCGCACGCTTTGCTTTCTGGGGAAGCCTCTGGTGGAAGCGGAGGGGGCAAAAAACACTCCCGGCAGCTGCAGCAGTCACATAAAGAAAGGAGACAAGATGCAACTCCACGTACGATCAACCACATTATAACTCGTGTAATGGAATCATACACTGTTAATGAAAATGTCGTTGAAATAATCACAGGGTTCAGAGGCCCTCACTTTAACTGTCTCCCACTCCCAGGCTGGCTGGCTCCTTACTCCCAGGACATTGCTTCGTCATCCTCTCGCTCCCTCCTGCGACTCTGTCCCTTCCTGAGCATATGTTCCCTTTCCTTCTTCCAGGTGTAAACATTCCAGTGTCCTGATGCTGACAAACCTTCCATCATGCAGAATGGCCTGGTAATATTCTCTGTTTGGAAGTTAATTGAAAACCATTCATTCCTTAAAAGCATTTTTTCTAATTAATTCCTTTCTTCCCAAATGTTAACGATATGGAGCGTATTGTTAACGATATGGAGCGTAATGTACAGTGTTCCGAAGCCCAATATACTTATACTCCGCAATAGAAATCTTTGTAAATAAATAAATATGTTCTCCTTTTACACAATTTGGTCTTCTGGTGCGCATACTGAATGTCTTTGAAAATGCAAGAGGTCTCGCCTTTAATTAAGTCAAAGCCATTTGCTTTGCTAATGTTATTGTATAGCAAAGCAAATGGCTTTAACTTAATTAAAGGTGTGACCTATTGAATTTTTAATGCTTGTTCCCCTTTGCTGTGCCTTTGCTTCTTCTGGGAACTGCCCGTGCAATACAAAACCTCCCCCTTTCGCCCTCCACCGCCAGCAGTGATGCTCTGCGTGTGAAATTCTTCACTTTCAGTTTCATATAGAGCCGCTGTCCAAGGCTTCAAAGTGGCTGAAATAGCCTAAAAATCTATTATGAGTGCAGTGTGACCGCGGGTTCAGACCTTGCCCATTGATGTTTTTGTGCTCTTGCTAATCGAGTGGCAGCCTGAAAAGGGAATCCATGAAGAGAAGAGAAGAGACAATGACATTAAACAATATTACAGAGGATAGAGGCATTTAGTAGGTGGCAACAAAAATCATACTATGAAGGAAGACAGGTGGGTGAAATGAGGACGAGTCATTGGAGGGAGAAACACTGAAAAGGGCCAATAAGGATGATGCTGTTCTGGGCTGAAAGATGGAGCAGATGACGACGCTTCTAATGAAGAGTATTGGGCAGTATTGCGAGAATCCAGCATCAGGGAGTAGGGCAGTGCTTTGAAGTGCAGGTGGAAGAAAAGACGAAAAGGAAAGGAAGGTTGAGAGAAGCAGGAGAATGCATAGCGAGGATTATAAATCATAGCGTAGAAATGCAACAAACGTGATTACAGTGATAGAACAAATAAATGCATAGTAGGACAGGAGGATAAGATAACGCTAATGTAGCACATCAAGTTGAGAAGTATAAATACAACTGGTGCCTTAACATTTAATACAGCAGAGTGGTTGCATCTTTGATACTGTGGCTGTGGTTGATTCAGCTTCTGATTTGTTTGCAGTTGTTGGGCCATCAGCAGCCTTCTTTGCTTTATTCCCACTCTGGGTCCACTGAGTATGTGTGAAAATTGTCTTGGACACGCTTTGCCTGCCCCTCGTATGCCGGTGAGTGCCTGTGGCAGCGCAAAAAAGTTTGTAACGTTTCAGTTGCACTGATATAGCACTTTATACCCGTTCGAGATGGAGAGATGGAGGGAACAGTGAGTGAAAGAATAGGAGAGAAGGAGGGGAGAGTGAGAAAATGGGAAAAATAGGGAGAAAGGGAAAGTAGCAAGAGAAAGCCAAGCAGACACACAAAAAGGAACAAACAGGGAGCTGGAGAAACAGAGGGAGAGAAGGAGAAATAGGCGAGTGAAAGCGAAACCGCAATTGCGATGGGAAAACAGCTTTAGAAACTGGGAGAGAAAGGGCGAAAACAGTGAGACAAGGAGAAGCTGAGAAACGTGGAAACACGGAAAGAATGGGGGCTAAATCAGTATACAAAGGGAAGACACTGAGACAAGATTGAGCGTGAAACTGAAGACGAGAGACCTGGGAAAGCAGAGTGGTGCGTGCGTGCTCGCGTGCCCGCACAGTCTGCTCTTCTTGGAAGCATATACTCGTGCTTGTGGTGCGCCCCTGAGCACTCCCGCAAGGTGGAGGCTGCCACAAGCACGAGCGTGTGCTTCGTAAAAGAGCAGAACGACAGCTAAAGGTCCTCCTATGCAGCACATGGGTGCTGCGTAGGCGAGACCTAAAAATGACTTATTTATTTTTATTTATACAATTTGTAAAGCACGCAAATACCCGTGGGTGTCTTGGCGCTATGGACAGCCAGCAAGAACTAGAGACTATAGACTATTGGCTGAATAGCCATGTTTTTGTTATGTTATGTTACTGGAATTTTTAAAGCGCTCTGTTACCCTGAGGTCTCCTGGCGCTGTACGCTACCAACCGATAGAACATCTGTGACTGTTAGCTAGGATGACCTTTTAAGTATATAGCCATGTTTTTAATCCTTTCCTAAAAGGGAGATGCTCTGTTGAGTTTCTGAGAAGGAAGGGAAGGCTATTCCATGCCTTGGTGGCGCAGTGGCGAAAACTCCTACCACCCCAGCTAGTCTTATTATAGTGGGGGAGGATAGCTTGTTTGGCATGCATGGAGCGTAAAGCTCTTCCCGGAACATACCACTGTGTTGAATGTTTCAGGAAGTCAGGGCCGATACCATTAAGGGCTTTAAAAAATATGCACAAGACCTTAAACTGAATCCGTAGTACAACAGGGACCCAATGGAGAGTTCTGATTCCCCCCCTCACCGAGACAAACCTGGGAGTACTTGTGAGCATCCTGGCTGCCGCATTCTGCACGATCTGGAGTCTGACCAAATGTCTCGTCTGGATGTTAATGTAGAGACTGTTGCAGTAATCCAACCGTGACAGAATGAGCGCTGTGACTGAAGTTTTCAGGCTGTCTTCCGGGAGGAGGAATTAAATTTTACGCAAGATTCTAAGAATGAAAAAACAGGATGAGACGACCCTGCTGATTTGATCACCAAAGGCAAGTTTTGAGTCAAGGATCACTCCTAAATTTTTCGCCCTTTCCACTGGAACTGGAGGCATGCCCATTGCATTCGGCCACCAATCCAGTGTCCAGAGATTGGCAGTGTTCCCGAATAGAATGACCTCGGTTTTGCCTGCATTAAGTTTAAGACAGTTTGACGCCATACATTTTGTCATTTTCCTGAAGGCAAGTAGGGTTGGGCTAGACCCTGAAACATCTGCGGTTCTACTGGAAGGACGACTTTTGTCAACTTGTAGTTAAGGTTTATTGATCTTAAAGGAAGCGAATTATTGTAAGACCAACACGTTAGAAACTTTAGTTTTTACTTTTACGTCTTTGTCCGCAGGCATAAAAACAGCTGTATTCCAAAGGGATCGGAGTCCTTGTAATGTCTTGCTTTGTTGCTATGGCAATGGTTCTCTTGGCTTGCAGCTATTTGGATGCACAATAAAGATGTATGCTCACAGTCGGAGGCGTCATGTGTTTAATGAAGTCCTGATCTTCTAAACAGTAAATGCTATGAAAATCATAATTCTCCACTGGATTCAGCGCCTTCTCAGGATACTTGAGGGATTTCCAATACCACCAGCTGTTCCTCGTGTCCTTTGTTTCTAGCTACATCATGTCTTTAATAATTGAATCCAGAACAATGTAAAGATATATTTGATGCTACCAACCCACAAAATCTCTTCGTTTTCAAAGAAATTAATTTGTTCTCCTTTTCTTGTCCTTGGACTCTGATTTAAAATACCCAACTACTTACGTTGTAAGTTCCTAAACCCTCAGGTGCAATGTCCATGCTATTTACAACTTTAGAATGTATATATAACAATTCTCTATATGTCCTTCCACTCCATTGCATAAGTTGGTCCTGCATCAAGCAACATCGTCAACAAAGTTGCATTTCCCACCATACTGGTGCTGAAATATTTTTCTTTTGTGCTTCATTGAAATACAACACTAATTCCTTCCCTCTCTTTTCTTGTTCTTCCCCTTACAAGTCACACGTTAAACTGACATTCTACAGTGGCTCCATCTTTCCCAATCGCCTGTAGTAATTCCTCTTTTCTTGCTGCAGGATAAGTGATCGAAGTTTGCTAAATGTTTTGCACTGCCTCTTCAAAAAGATAACACCATTCACCCGAATTTTCAACCTTGAAACGCCCCCTTCCTATCTTGTTTTTGGCCTCACTTTTTCTCAAACCACTTGCACATCGGACTTTCCCTGCTCGTTAACTATTTCTTAAAGTATCTTCAGGGGTTCAGCTTGGTCAGTAAGATTGGGGGGAGGGGGGGGGGGGGGAGAGTGGGAGTGTGAGCTTCAGATTTTCCTACAATCAGGCTGGCGTTTAAATACATAGTAGGACACGCAGAAATCCCAGGATGCACAAGAGGCGCCCAAGGGGCAGTGCAAAGGGAGAGGAATGTGGATTGGTAGGAGTGCTAATAGAAGAAACACAATATTTTGTAAAATAAACAATACTCCGAAAACTTTCAAAACAGAGTGGGACAGGTAGTGCGTGCGTTTTTGTCTGTGTGTCTTTACCAGGAAATACATGTATTAGGGGGGTGTAGCACCCCAAACACCCCCCTAAAGCTAGCCCCCTGAGTATCTTCTGAGCACCCTTTAGTTTATGCCTGATTCGCTTGGTCATATAACTATTTTCATGTAAAATGCAATAAACCACCAGCCAAATGCACAACTGTCTAAGCTGCTGCCAAAGATGTGTTCACAGCCAGTCCTCAACAGTCCCTCTATTTTTCAGCTCCCTTACACCTCATCTGCCCTTATCTTGCAACAGAACGCTTGCCCACATTGAGGTCTTCATCACTGAACTCAGGTGAGTTCAGGAAAGAAGCGCCGAAGCCCCCAGAGAAGGCGCAGTTGGTAGCACACTTTCCTGGCGATTTCGCTGCATTGGGAAAGTGGCGCTCCGTGGGTGATGTGATGTATGGTCAAAGGTTATTCCCTTTTTAATTGAAAATGAGTTTGACATCCTTATGGTCCAACTATAATTTTACACTCCTTTTAAAGGTCCAAACAGCATTTTGAACCCAGTTTTGATTAAAGAATAACATTGGTGTGACTCTCCAAATTCTCTCTTTAGCCCAATTCATCCCAACGGAAAGTTCAAGTAGAAGCAGCATTTTCATGTCAAAGGAAGGTATTGTAACAAGTTGAGTTCTGTGTTGTAGCAGGCAGCGCGTCCTTGGATGGGGTAATGGCTGGAATGGACAAGGTTTCGTGTTAACGTTTCGAAAGCCCCCCATTAGGAGGGCCCGAGTAGCATTTTTGTCTTGTTTTAAATTTAAATAATGCCCATATTCCTGTTGTAATCTAAAATGCTCAAATAAGACCAGTGTGTTAATAGCAAGGAATAGGACCCCCTCTTAAATGTTGAGGTCTGAGTGATATGCAGCAGTCAGCGATGAGCATGGCTCTCAACTCACCCCCCTTTGGATGGTAACGCTCCAGCCAGCCTCCCTTCTTCTCCCACCTAGCTGCTCTGTGCTATCCGGAGCTCTGACGCCGATCAGCATCCCTCTGACAGTCTGTCTGCTGACAAACTGTTTTGCCGTCCAGAGGGGCGTGCAGCATGTAACAGGCCAGGTACTGCATTGTACCATTTATACAACGCTTCATACCTCATTGTGGAGCGTGGAAGCTAATGACTGGCAAGTAGCGTGCTAAAGCGAGCGTTGCTGGGAGATAATTTGTTGTGATCAGATGTTGGAAATATTTTGATGTCGTGCATGAGTGACTAGAGGGGCCCTCTTCACCTGTCAGGTCATCCCCCATATACAAGTACTGCAATCTTTTGCACTTCATTTTTTATCCCACTTAGAGCACTGCAAAGAGCCCCCCAGCACCGGCCGAATCCTTCAGTCTTTTCCTCCCCATTGGGCTTCACAAAGAAAAGAGCTGGAAAATGACTTTAAAGGACAGAAAGAGGTTTCAAAGGGGACAGAGCAAAAAAGATGCCCCGTGGATAGAGCTAAAAAGATGCACCAGAGGAGAAAAAACAGAAAGATTATCAAGAGAGGGAGAGGATGTAGCTTTACGGTTAGAGCTGTCGACATCGAAGCTGCTGAACTTGGTTCGAGTCTCGGCAACAAGGCTCAACATCCTGTGATTCTTGGCAAATCACTTAATCTCCCTGTGCCTAACAAAAATGAATGTGTCCACCTGTAATAAAACTGGGGCCGTATTACAATAAGTGCCCCGGAGGCTCAATGGGCATTTGTGCCTGCTTTGACCACCCCCGAGGCACTTTGGTATCATAGAAGGATGCGCAGACCTTGTTCGTCCCCTTCTATAATACCGATAGCGCTGGCGCAATTAAAATGCCAGCACTACCTTCAGAGGGTGTTCCCTCATCTGCATAGGGGCGTTCCCTATACAAATGAGAGAATTCCTTTGACTCTGCACCCGTGCCATATTACAGACGCGGGAGCAGAGTCAAAGCAGCACTTAGGAGGCGCACTGACAGTACGCCTTTTAAAAGGTGACGCACTGTGAGTGCACCCCCTGATAGCAGCCCTCTGCAGGGGTTAAATGGGGTCCCATGGACCCCCCCTGACATACCCTTGCAGGCAGGTGCCATCACAGACGGCACCCGCCTGCAAGGGGATCTCATAATAGGGCGCATTGTTGTGATTGTTTTTGCCCGGCGTACCTTTTAACCCCTTGCATGCATATGACGAGCCCAGCTCGTCACGAGGCACAGTGGAGCTGTGCGAATGACGAGCTGGGCTCGTCATAACGGTCGCGCCAATCAGTCGGCGGAGTCGTGATGAGCCCAGCTCGTCATGAGCACAGCTCCACTGTGCCTCATGACGAGCTGGGCTTGTCACGAGCACAGCGCCGCCGCCGCCGCGCCCCGCCCCCCCGCGCCGCGGGGGAATTACTCCTGCGGCGAAGGGCTTGAAAGGTGTGCTGGGTGAAAACAATCACAATGGATACATAATATGGCCCCTGGTGTTCATGTAAAACGCTCTGATACCTGATATCCTCGGGTCTAGTTCGCGCTATATAAAAAGCAAAATGAACTTTGGAAAAGCGATAAAAAGAAATTGCTGTAAAGGAACTGAACTTAGAAAGGTGGACTCAAATGGAGAGGTAAAGTAAAAAAAGCTAATGAAATTACAACTGTAGACTATACAACAATTTTGACAGTAAAAAGTGGAGAGAGTTAGATGAGAGGCGCACAAATGGAGGCAAAATAGATAAGGAAAAGTAAAAAAACAAACGTGAAACAAAATGTTTCTCTGTACATCCAGATTCGCAAATAGAAGTTTATAGAGGAGAACATTCTCAACATCATCTGCACCTCACACTTCAACTTCTCCAACTATCCCTTAGAAATTGGAATATTCACTCAGGTAAGATCATCAGCATTCTAAAGGAACAGCTTTCAAGAGGAACCCAAAGAACATGGCAAGTGGGATGGAAATAAGGGGGCATGGGGGTGTGGAAGGAACACATGGAAAGAAGGCTAAGGCAGCACCATTATTAATAAGGACTATGACAAAAGGGAAAATAGATGAAAGAAGACATTGCAGACAATATAGGACCTCAATTTAACAGGAGTTTAATTGAAAAGAATAGAAAGAGCAATACAACATCAAAAAACAGGAGCATCCATATGGAAGGAGATACCACATGCAACAGTGCACCAGAACAAACAACTGTGGATGGACAAGGGCAAAATAGGAAAAATAATAAAAAGAGAAACAAAACAACAGACATGGTTCAGCAATAGGACTCTGGTGGGCTAAAGGGACCAGAGATATCTCGGTGGGTCAATGCAGTTACGGCGCGGATGTATGTGTATTGAGCATGTGCTGGTTCCAAAACCTAAAATGTGTATGTAGTTTAGTGGTCACAACTTCCAATCCAATTGAACAATTAATTTAGTACATATGTTGCAGAGATCTGTGTATAAACTGCGGGACACAGCTTCTAATCCCAGTGAGAAAATTCAACGAATAAACCTACCTATTGCAGAGTTGTGTATGTCATATGGAGCTTGAATGCTCTAATCCCAGTGAGAAAGCTCTGTAGGTAATGCAACTACTGCAGACATTGTATGTAATCTGTGGGTTACTGCACCTCCTGCAGAGATTGATGTGTGACCTGCAGGTCACAACTTTTAGCCCCAGTATCTACTTGCTGTTAGTGAACGTGTGAGCTCTCTCTCCATCGGCAGGTTCTTTTACTAAAATAGGAAAAAACCTTAAAACCTTGAAACATTTAACACTGAAATGTAGTATTGTAGCACCCAAGACCAGCCCAAAACGTGTGCAGTCCAAATCCCACACCAACTACACACCCCAGCAACACCCAGCGGCTACTGCCAATCTTGCTTCTATGAGGAGTACAACTACAAACAAGCACTAGCAAATGCAATATGTTTGGTGTTGGCTGCCAGCCTTTTGGTTTTGTCAATGCTTGTTTTCTTTTGTCAGAGTCTTTCCAAACCTTTATTGCTGGAGAAGCTGCTAGGCCCGCATCAATAATAAAAATAAATTTGGCTAAAGGCAAAAATATGTTTAGTTTCAACAAAGCACATACTGCCATAGTTCTGGATGACACTTGATGGAACTACTTTCTGTGTGGATGTGCACCTTGTGAAAGAGCAGAATGCCATTACTCACAGGGAAGTAAGTCAATGACTAGAGTGGGCTGAACCACTGCTCCATGCTCCATGCTGTATGCTGTATGCTGTAGCGGGAGGAAGAAAACATTTGAATAATGCAATAACAGACCAATGCATGAAGAGTGCTAGCTGAAAAAAGTATATTACACCTATAATTTATGTAAAATCAAAAGGTCTTAGCTGACGCCAAATGTGAAAAAAAAAGTGTGGTGACAAATTGCAACTTGCAATGGAAATTAACAACAAAGCATGTGAAGCTCAGTGGGTTATGCCTAAGAGCTGAGCAAGACATGCAGGTCGTGGCGGGTTCAAAATCATGCCTTTGGCCAATTCACCCATTTATCTTGAAGGTCATTTAAATAAGTGGCACAATTGATTGGATAATAATAATGTCATGAATAAAGCTCTATATGGAAACTCCCACGTAATAAAAGAATGTTTATTGTAAAGGACAAAACCATTTCCTCTACCATAACAGCATAATGCTTTTCTTGCCTGGTGCTATTTTTAAACTCTCAACAGACTCAAAAACAATCTTTCCTAGCTCAAAAATAAGATACTTTAAAAAAAAGAAAACCTATTCATCTGCTCTCTTCACTTACTCAGTGTCCATGCACATGAGGAGGGAGAAGTAAAAGAGGGAGAAGAAGGAGGAAATGAGGAAAAATGGGATCGCGTTAAGGTATTCTACTGTGTTTTTTGCATAATGCATAATTAGCATTTACTGTAGCCTTTTAGTGCCTTGTGCAGATTTTGGTATGTGGTTGTTATTGGCTCAATACAGGTCTCCACTGGTGGCTTTTGTTCCTGAACTCAGAGGCGGTGATGTTGAGGGTGTGTTGGTTATGGGCACGGAGTGTGTTGTCTCTGCCTGGTGGTTTCCAGTGCGGTAAAGGTCTTGAGGCTCTCCCCTTAGCATCTGCCAGCCATGGCACTGTTTTCAAGTAGGGTAAGTAGGAACAGAGTAAGAAAGGGACAGAAAAGGAGAGATTTCAAAGCAATGGCAGAAAAAGCATTGGCAAAGCCCATAGGTTTTAGCTATGTGGGATTAAATGGCGTTGTCAGTGTTTTCTTGCCATGTTATACAACTTTTGTACAAAAAGAGTTATTTTATTATAATATCTATGATCATAACATAATATATATTTGACAATATATAATATAATAATATTATATTATAATTGTATAAATCTTTTATATTGGCATGGTATGGTTTGGTAGTCCATTGTATGATATGGTATGGCCTGTCATTTTATAGTATGATATGGTACGGTATGGTATGGAATGAATTGGTATGGTATGGTATGGTATGGCCTGACATTATATGGTATTCTGAAATTGCGTGGTATGGTATGTTATGGTTTGTCATTGCATGGTATGGTATGGTATGATATGGCCTGTATTGTATAGTATGGGAGAGTCTGTTATTGTATGGTATGATATGCCATGATATTGTATGGTATCCTAAAATTGTATGGTATGCTATGGTGTGGTATACCTTCCAATAGCTTCTGCTACCGACTGAGAGTCTGTTTTAGCGCAGGGACAAACTGTAGGTGTAACCAGGCACTTTACAAATGGGTAAATAAATAAATAAATTGTATGGTCTGCCATTGTATGTTATGTTATGGCATGGAATCGCCTGTCATTGTATGGTATATTATGGTATGGCTTGTCATTATATGGTATGGTATACCAACCGGTAATCGTGCAAACATAAACCAATTTAAAACTGTGAGAAATTGGGTTTCTGATTCGCAGAGTTATGCACCCTGTCCAACCAGGATCCACAATCCTAGCCAAGGTAAGTCACAAACACACCCTAAATTAATTTGTGCCCAACCCCTGGTAGCTTGACACAGAGTAGTCTGGCTTAATTTAAGAGGCAATATGTAAAGTATTTGTACAACACTCCAAACTGTGAAATAGTGAAAACACCACACAGAAAGATACCACACCTGCGTACTAACAGAGAGCTTATTTTAATTAACAAAACAAGACCAAAATAACAAACATCCAATGAGTAGAATCATAGTTAGGAATTCTGAAAGAATATCTTGAAATGAAAGGCTTAAAACATAAAACGCCAACTGGGGCTATCTGGTCACACTTGACCGGGAAAAAGTCAAATGTTCAAACCTAGCGCGATGGAGAGCGGGCTGGCTATAGGCTCCAGGTTCGAACTGCTGCAAAGTACTTTAGTTGCGTTGCTGATGATACTGCGATGTGAGAAGCAAAGCGGCGATGCGGCGTCAAACAGCTGGATGTAGGTGATGCGTAGTTGTTGAGACGCGCAAGTTGAGGATGCGTCATGAATGGAGGCAATGCACTGCACAGTCAGCGAAGCGAGGTACTCGATTCATCGTCATCGAAGAAGATGTGCCGATTCAGAGCAGAACAACAGTGTTGATTAATGGATTTTCTATGGTGCAGTACCTAATACCCATTTTCAAGGGTGCAGTACTGGTTTGGCACCACTTGGCAGGGCAAGACTCTCAGAGATATATTCACAAGAACGTGTGATGACTACCGCAAGAGTAGCGTAACACAACTTTCAATATCACAGCCCATCGCGGGAAAATAACCCCGTATCAACGTGGAATTCACAACAAGGCAGTAGCATGAGATAGACACCAGATAACGCGTCAAATGTCAGCGTCAAAATTGACATCACGCCGCAAAAATACAAAACGCGAAAGCAAAAAATCACGTGATGAGGACAATCGCGGTACTCAAATCAGCGAAGACCAGCCACAGGCCTGCAAATCCCACGCGTCTGGCGGGAAAAAGCAACATAAAAGCAAGAAAAGAAAAGCCAAAAACCAATTCAAACTGCGTAGCAACATGGATACACCCGGACCGAATGTAGAGGACAAGCCGAACAGCACAAGCCCCACGGAGGATCTGCCAGGAACCCCGCGTTGGTGGAAGGGCAAGGACAAGAGGAAGAGGAAGACGGGGTACAGTCCGCAGGAAGACTGGATCCTCGTCACGGAGGTGACCGAACACCATCATCAACTGTTCGGTGCCTCCACTGCGGCACTGGCAACCCAAACCGAAATATGGCAGGCCATCGTTACCAATGTCAATGCAGTCGGAGTATCAAGGAGGTCACTGGAGGAGGTCAAGAGGCGCTGGTATGATCTGAAAAGGCAGACCAAACATAAGCTCACCACCAACAGGGAGGCAGCAACGGCGACTGGAGGTTGGACTCCTGCGACACAGGAGGAGCTGGATGAGCTGGAGCAAATGGTGGCCACAGTCAGCAGTGAGGAGACGGTGGCAGGATTGGGGAGCATGATACAACCTGACCCAACAGCAACAGGGTGAGTAACGACCGGGGATGGGGGGACGGGGGGAGATGGGCACAATGACACACATGCACAAGTATGCGTAGTACACTGCACACCCATAATGACCGTGGAACATGTCCCTGATTGCCTTGGCACACTGAAGCACACATAGAAATGCCAAGTAGGCCCCCATCCACAATGTGCACCGAGGGCCCCCCCCCCCTATCACCAATATCACAACCGACCCATGCACATGTTACCAAATCCAGCAAAGGAGCGGCTCTGTGACCCACACTGACTATGCAAATAACACTGCATGTCCGATAGCATGGCAGCTGCCCAAAAGAATGACATGGCCCACGAATCAACATGGAGGCAGCCCAGTGCGGATCACATCCGTAAAGGAGCAGGTCACACCCTGACATGTCCACGTGCACCCACAACCCATGCCTTACAATACACGCAGCAGATGAACAATGCACCAGGCCACAAAATCTGTCCGAGAGCACATATGACCCAAGTCAAAAGCAAATCAGGCCCCCAAAAGCACACAATTCAAAGGCACTCTACCTCAAAGGGAGAAGGCCACACGTAATCAGAGCTGCAGGGGCAACTCCCCCCAAAATGCAGCACACACACATAGCAACCACAGGACATCAGCAACGACAGCAATGTGGTACAATGTGCAACACCAGCACCACAGGACAGAGCCCACAACAGGTTCCACTCGTGCGTAGTAACTGTCCACTCACATCTGGCATTGCCTGACACAGTGTGATGATAATGAATGGGTACCACCACACATCTGTCATGTATTCGGAAAACACACTGACTGCCATTGAATAGCCAGCTCCCCCAAAACAGTCATAATGTACATTGGCATGCAGTTTAAATGTAAACATACGCTAATCAACAACATACATGTGAAACTCTGTTAACCTGCATCTCCCCTTAACATTGCAGAGGGACAATCAACACTTACTGCAGAGCAGAACACAAACCCCATCATTGATGATGTAGGGAACAACCTGCTCATGTATCAAGATACCCTCCAATGGATACTGGACAGCCTCTGCAGCCCACCCCCAGGAGCAGAGCAGGCCAGCTGCATCGAGGTGACCCCACCACCTGCACAGACCACACAGCAGGAAACACACACCACCACGGCTGTCTCCCAGGACCCCACCAATACATGGAGCACATAAAACGTGTGTGGTCTTCCCAGGTGGAGTTGGCTGAACAACTGCGGGTGGGTTTCGAGCTCATGGCAGCCAAACTCGATGCCATACGTGGGTGTCTGAGTCCCATTATGGACCACGTGCAGTCCCTATCGGACACCCCCTGTCCACACCATGCTCCGCCACAGACCTTGGCTGACCTCGCTGGTGCCATGAATCGTACACAAGAACTGTGTCGGCAGACAGGCACCAGCCATGACAGCACAGAGTTGGGACAGTAGCTGACGTCAATGGAGACCATGGAGCGGATGCAGGCTGGAAGGATGTCTGACACGGATGGACACCTGCGAGTAGTAGCTGGGGACTTCAATGCCCTGCAGTACTTCATCTTGCCATTGCTGCCACTGAGCCGTTGCCAGATGACTGCAGCGGGAACATCAACACACACAGCTCCGACCCCTGATGTGTCCGTGGCACACAGTGATGCTGCCCCATCACCTTTGCAGTCTGATGTGTCAGTGGCACACAGTGATGCAGCCATCACCCCGCCACAAACACCAACACACCGGACACAGAACCCATATCAGCGGAGTAAGAAGGGGATGTGAACTACTGTGTGAGGAAGGAGGCAGTAGCAGCCATCACCGCCGTATGGACTGTCCCTGCCTGGTAATGACCTATGCATCATGGCCTGGGAAACACCTCATAGTGACCCAGACCCTGACACGGACTGCCATTTCTTCACCACTGGCCAATTACACAGCTATCCTGCTGCAGACAGCACTCTCCTTCTTCCCAACCACTGTGCAATCCCCAAACGATTCTGGTTGGCACGCCACGGGGCTTCCATGTGATGTGGGCTTGGAAGTCCATGTACAGCCCCAACTCCCGCAATCACCTGAATGTGAATAAAACATTCTAAATCACACAGATGTGTCACTATGTTGACTCACGTATGGAGGTATGGCTGGATGGTGGTACAATGATTGCACATGAAAGTACACCCTGGTAACTGACATCTATGCGCATGTGTATCCCTGAGACAGATGGCCAATTGGATGACTGTGAAGGTGAGTACTAGCTGTGTCCCCATTGCACATCAACAACAAACTCACAACCCCCAACGTAGGCACACGTCCATGTATTGAATAGGGCTGTGTGTAGGACTGACCCAAACGAAAGCAGGCCAGGAGTGGTGTCCTACAGCGCATGTAACACCAGAAGATCACATCGAATACCTACTCACACACATCTGTGTGGACACATTCTGTTGTGATATATGACATTGCTCCACATGGTCCAAGGTTGGACACCATAATAATAATAATAATATAATAATAATAAAGGAGCTTGTAAAGCGCATGGTGACGCCATCCCGGCGTGTCCCCGCGCTGTGGAGAAGAGTCAGGGCCAAGAGAGGGAAGTTTAAAGAGAAAACAGATAGGTTTTTAAAAGTTTTCTAAACAAGGTCTCTGAATCCGCTAGCCTGATACTCATGGGGAGAGAGTTCCATTCTTTGGCAGCCATAGCACGAAAAGAACATCCGCCCATTCTGGCTTTCTTAACGCAGGGAATTTTAAGCAATCCAGTTCCCCCAGAGCGAAGAGTTCTGGTAGGCTCGTAGGGGATAGCCAGATCTGTCATGTAAAGGGGAGCTTTGTGTGAGATGATCCTATAGCACATTAGAAGAGCTTTAAATAAGACTCTCTTTTTTATGGGGAGCCAGTGCAGAGTGGCTAGGGCTGGCCTAGAGGCTGATCTTTTCGGAAGTCTAAGGACTAGGCGTGCTGCTGTGTTTTGGAGTACTTGAAGTCTCCTGAAGTTTTTTTGTGTAGTTCCGAGCAGGAGCACATTGCCATAGTCTATCCTCGAGGTCACTAGAGCATGGGTCATAGTGCGCCTTGCTTCCAGAGGGAGAAGGTCTAGGGTACGGTTCAAGGTCTTCATTACCCCGAAGCATTTCCCAACCACTTTGTGTACATGGTTGTCATAAGAGAGTCTGGGATCAACCCAGATCCCCAGATTCTTAGCTGCTTTGCAGGGAGTGGGTAGCGGTCCCAAACATGATGGCCACCACTCCTTGGTCCAGCTCGCATCCCTTCCTCCAATTACCAGAACCTCCGTTTTTGAGCCATTTAGCTTCAGGCAGTGCTGGGTCATCCATACACACATTGCTAAAGTCACGTAAGTGCACATGGCGTCCATCACCTATCCAATAACAATGTCGGGCTCACAGAGGTGGAGCTTGCCAAAGGGACACCCCCCCATTTCACATGCATCAGTCAGTTCCTCTCTGTGTAGGGACAATGCCCATTGTGGCGCACAAGTGGACAATCCAAACAACACACCTCACAGTTAAACACCAATGGAGTTGCATAGACTTTATTGGCATGTGCATGTTAGTACGGACGAGGCAACGGCCACAACAGGCAGGGACATGCTAAAGACACTTACAAGCAACATGGGTATATGTCGAAGTTCAGAAAATGTTGGGGCTAAAATGGGCAACATTCATCACGGATGGCAACGCTCTCAGCCCACCTTGCATTGCTGGATGAGTCATGTGTTGTTTGGCGTCTGCCCATTGCCCCATGTGAGGGGGCACAAATCACTGCCCATGGGATCTACATAGTGCTCTGCCTCTGGAGTGGGCCGATTGTCTGCTCTGCTGACAGTGATCAGGTGTGAGGGTCCGACAGGTTCACATGTTGTGCTACAGTGCCATGTGTGTGCTCTCCCCCAGCAGTGTGTCCGAATTGGCAACGTTGCCAAACGACGCTGTGTTGCACTGGGCATGGACCTGCATCACCTTGCACAGGTGTGTGTACACATGCGTTGTTCCACGCACATGCATCCAGAGCCCGGACATAGACAGACTTATCCTCTGTTGTGGTGGGATGTGTGAGCAATTCCCATGATGCAAGTTGTTGGGACATGTCCTGTGGGTGACAACCGGATGTGGCTGCAGGACCGTAGTTACTCGTCCATGAATGCCCATGCAGCTTCATATGCAAGTGTTCCAATAGTACGTCGTTGTCATGTTCAAGGAACCCCAGTGTGAGCCAATCCATTAAGTGGTCCGGACAGGTGTGCTCAGCCCACGCCGTTTCACCAATCCGCAATACAGCCCAATAGGGGAGCGCCTCAATGTTTTCGCTGCACACGAGGAATTGTGCAATCTCCCATGCACAACTATTAATACATACGCAGTATGTCAGGGCATTCCATGCACGGCTGTCTCGGTTACACTCCTGTTCGTGATCCAACAGGGGGCGCAGACACAAGTCATAGTCCAATTCATCAACAGTTGTGTTGGATAGGCAGACATCCATGGGACACTCGAATGTGCATGTTCGGCAGTGGAACCAGGGCTGGACGCATGTGACGTAGGCAATGCAGAAGCTGAGCCGGTAACTGATCCGCAGCACTGCCAGTGGCACTGCGCCCAGGAAATGCAGCATACGTGCATGGTGCTGTTCCACGTGACTGGGGTTATGCATGTGCTCGGTATGGCCTGCCATTGCGTTGATGCATCTCGTGGAACATGCACTCTTCTGAACTGCGGCAGTTGTGTGGAGGATATGCCACAGCTCTGAGCAATGATTCGAATGTGTGTGCAACGTTGGGGAGAGTGGGTTGCTGTTTCCGTGAGTGTCAAGGGCATCCCATGCGAGGGTACCACAGGCAGGGGCTTCTGTGTGTGGGGTGTAGATGAGTCGGATAGTTCATTTGCGGAATGCGTGGTGTGGGAGTCGTCCCCGTCTGCCATGGCATCTCTCTGAGGGTGTTCCTGGCGCATTCTGGACCAAGGTCAGAGGTGCAGGTGTCCCCCCGCCTTCTGCATTGTAACAATGGAGCTTTCATCCCTGATGTTTGTCCGACTACTACTTGCGTTTTAGGAATGTGATGTGGCTTTGATGCTGAGATTGGGACACGGCCTTGGGCTCATGGTGTACGGATGGCGATACACACACACATGTTGGCATGTGAAGCCAGGTGCCCGAGGGGCCTTGTGCTGCTTGTGCAATCTCACTCCATCTCTCTCCCTCGCTCTCTCCCTGTATTTCCTTTGTTGGGTGCATGGCACACCTTCTTCTCTTGGATTTGGTCTTCCAGGCTGTGTGCTACGGATTGTCCAGTGAGGAGCCACTAGGACTCATCCTCAGGGTTATCTCGGCTTTTGTTTGTATGGTGTTTTGTGTTGGTGATTGCATTGCTGTTTGACTGAGTCTCCATTTCCTGGCGACGCATGTCTGTTGATTTTCCTGCTTGTGCGACATCAGGCAAAATGTTTGTATTGGGATTCGTGGTGTTGGTGTGCAGTTTCTTAGTCCGGGGTTGGTGGTGGTGGTCCCGGGAGTGGGGGGGGGGTGTTGCGGGCCTGGGTGTGGTGTCAGAGGGTGTTGTGGTCCCCCTGGGTGTCCGGGCCGCATGATGGGTGGCTCCATGGCATCTGTTGCCCTTCCGATGTGGCCCTGGGCTGGTCTCCCTTTTGTGGTCCAGGCTGCCGTCCGACTTTACACCAGGTCAGAGCAGGTGTAGATTTCCTGCTGCTAACGCGCCTTATCGCCTGTTTTGTGTTTTTATCGCAGATCTGTCTGGTCGTTGAGAATGTTGAGGTGTGATGTTGTTGCGGCTTTGGGCACGGGAACGCTCACTCTGCATCTCAATAGCGATAGTTGCGGGGAGCATCTGTGGCGATATATTTTGCGGCTACTATCGCGGGTAAACCGGTGCTGTGGGCTGTTAGCACCAGCTTGTGAATGGGGAGGTGATTTTATCAAGACTTTGGCTGCGATGAAGTGCCGTTAATTCGGCAATAGCTCCTTGTGAATATGTCCCTCAGATGGCAGAGTGCAGGTGGTGTTGTGGAGTAGTTGGAAGGCTTTTGCGCTCCTGAGACTTCAAACAGGAGGCAAGTAGACAAGCTCTTGGAGTTACTCTGGGTTCAAATGGTGCAGGTCCAGTCCTTCCCACCAAGGCATGAAGGGCAACAGGCAGGTCAGCACAGCAGAAAACAAGTTCTTCATGAGCAGCAGTCCAGCAGAGTGGTAGTACTTCAGCAGTCCTTCTTTCTGGTAGAGTATCCACAGGTCTAGAAGTGTGCCTTTAAAGTGAGAGATACTTCAAAGAGGGTCTGTGATGTGCCCTGAGATTCTCCCTTTCTGCTCTGGCTGCAGATTCGATACAGGGGTTTAAGCAGTCCTTTGTGTGGGGAAAGGACACATCCTATTTAGGTTTAAGTGCGAGGCTGTGCCCTCCTCGCCCTCTCATCCTGCACAGGAGGGCCCATCAGTCACACCTAGGCTCCCTGTGTGTGTGGCTGTCTGGGGAATACACAAAGTCTAGTTATTACCCACCCCAAACGTGTATTGGAGACAGGCAGCAGACACACAGGACTAAAAGCAGAAAAATACCATCTTTCTAAAAGTACAGCAACACAAAAAGATGATGGACGGAATGCTGAACATTGTCAAGCATTCACCCCCAGTACAGAGATCTTGACCTAAATCCATTGTTATTTTGCTCACCATGCCATTCTAGTTTGGACCCAGCCATATACAAATTGACCATGTGCCCCATGGAAGCAGTTCAACCCGAACTGCCAGGCCAGGTCCTCCCTGGACTGAAAACAAGATTCCTGGGACCGGTTTCGGGGTATCACACCACATAAGCCGGGCCAGCTTGAATCTCATGGCATAGTAGTACAGGACCCATGTCTGGGCATACCCTTCCCACTTAGGGCGACTAATACAAAACACAAAATGTTGATTGACGGAATGCTGAAAAATGTCAAACATTCATCCCCAGTACAGGGATCCAGGCCGAAATCCATAGTTATTTTGCTCGCCGTGCCATCCCAGTTTGGACCCAGCTATATGCAAATTAGTCTTGACCCTGATCCCCAGGTATCACTCTTCATCAGCCAGCTAGCTTGAATTCTTGGGGCACAGGGCCAAGACGGTTTGCTTATGGCTAGGTCCATAATGGGGTGGCATGGTGGGCAAAAAAATAATGGCTTGGGATGCGGCTCCAAGTGATTTTCAGTGGCTGAGATTAATTCAAGCATTCCATCCATCACCTTGTTTGTTTTTGCATTTGCTGCCTTAAATGCGCTGGGTATGCCCAGGTGTGGGTCCCTGGCTCACTGTGCCCCTGGATTCAAGCTAGCCTCGCTGATGAGGAGTGCTACCCCAAAACAATTCCCTGTATGCTTTTTTCTGGTCCAGTAACGAAGGGAAAAAGGAAAAAATCAAGGCAGCTGAACCACTCTTGAAGTGGGTCTCAGTGATGCTGATGTACCTCGACGACTGCTTGCTCCTCATGCAGTAAGTATCCGGATTGGACTCACGCTGTTGGTGTTTGGCGCAGGGTGCCCAGTACCCCCGGGTTTGGTACTGACCCTCCAGATCACCAGTACCTTCTTCTGGTTGTCTGTGGCATCAGTCGGGCTGAAGAGCTGCAAGGCGGTGGACCGGACTCTGCTTGTCGGTGCCTGCAGACTGCACTGTCTACGCCAAGGGAGACTGTAGGTGATTTCTGAAGTACTAGCAGGCTACCTGAGGCTTTGGTAGTTCTCCAGGTCGCCGGATGAGTTACTCTGTCGAGACAGGGCTGAGAATGGCAGGGTTTCGCACCAATGTCCAAAGTTCTGCTGCAGTTCTCGCAAGGCAGTGACTCTTCTTCATCCCTCTTCTGTTAATCCACCAAATCTGAGATCTTGGGCTCAGGGGTGCCACCTAAATACTAAATTTAGGGGCACTATGAGGAGTGACAGGTAGTAAGCTAATGGGCTTTCTACCTTTAGGGGGTCTACACCCTCTATATGAGCACTTCTTGTGGGAAGTGGGCATAACCCTGACCCTAGAATGCTAATTCCATCCATAACAACACAGAGGTATCAACTAGCCCAACTAATGGCTGTGCTTGCGGAATGTGGGCACACCTCCTAATCTTCCAATTCTTTTTATCTTTCTTGCCGCCAAAAGTGGGAGCAGGAAATGGGGGTGGGTATCTCCACTATCTAGAGAAGCTTGGGGCTGCCTAACTAAGGTGGCTGACCTTTGGAGTTTCCTGTCTTGGAATTAGGGGTGGGCGGAATTTACGTAGTCGCGCTACGCAAACCTCCGCGAAACGGTACAAAATATCCGCGAACACGCGTAATTGCTTGTTCCTGTTCGCAAACGCTGTTTGCGTGCTCGGGGAGAAATATCTCGCGTATACGCATTTTTAAAGCACGAACAAGCAAAAAATTACACGCAGCCGCGGATCGCTGAATTTTTGGCAATTCCGCGTTCTCTGCAGAATGCGAAATTACCCAGATTCCACGTGCGGAATGGAATTTACTGCCCAGGCCTACCTTGAATGCCCATCCTGCTTGGGCAAGGTGTGATCACCTCTGCTTAGACCAGGCTTTGTTTTTGGCCTCTTTGAGCTTAGGCTCTCACCTCAGGAGGTCAGAAACCCCTCTATGGTGGCTGGCTGGTGGAGACCAGTTGGTTAACACGGTAGGTTTCAGGGGACCCCTGTAAGGGGACTTCTGGGCGCATTTATTAATAAATCCAGCACTGCCATCAGTGTGGATTTATTAAGACAAGGTGTTTGGTACCAAACACCTTGGGGTACAGTGAAGCCATCAAGTAGCTGGGTAACTGAAATGATGAGTGTCCAGCCCATGTACTCGTTATGGCTTCCCTGTGCACCTGTAATATCTATGGTTTCGCTTATATATTACAG
This sequence comes from Triturus cristatus, assembly GCF_964204655.1. NCBI lineage: Eukaryota > Metazoa > Chordata > Amphibia > Caudata > Salamandridae > Triturus > Triturus cristatus. The sequence goes on along the minus strand of NC_140583.1, from coordinate 794,270,562 downwards.
GGACACACCTGCTCGTGCAGATATGCATATATTTAGGATGAGTGAAGACCAAGTCTAGCCTAAGATGAAGCTTATGTGCCAACAAGTAATGGGAATATTCCCTGTCTGTGGGGTGCAAGGAGCTCCAAATTCCCCCCACCTGTAAACATGAGCCCACATGTTCAGGTGTTGTCAGATAGAGTAAGGACATGCCCCTGGAAGTGGGAGGGAGTAGATCTGTCCATCTCTAGGTTCAGCACTCCATTGTAATCTCTGAACCAAAGTGTGTGTGCTGCTGGGGGTATGATGGGAGTTAGAGTCATATAAAATGCTGATTATCCTGCAGTTTGTGCACAAACCGCTACAAGTGTTAAGGATATTCCATTAAGCATTCCGCCAACTATGATATAGTGACCCTCAGGGTCAATCTTAGTGTGTGACATCGTAAAGGGCACACCTATGGCCACCCATACCAGTACACTTTTCTCATTAGTAGAATACACAGTACCGTAGACCCTGCTCTGCCACCGTCTACTCAGCCTAGTGAGTTCTAGTGATGTAAGATGCGTCTCTTGGACACAAGTGTAATGGGCCTCATGTCTCTTCAGATAGGCATATACCTTGTGCCACTTAGCATAGGAACTCATACCTCTAACATTCCATGTGAGGAACCTGTATTCCGGCACTGCCATAACAAAGTGAAATTGTGAACTTGCAGGGGCAGGAGCTGTATTTACGGAATGAACAGCATTGATTCCATGCAGGATGTCAACCCTTCTCAATGTCCTGTTGGTATAATGGACGGTGCTCCCCTTTGGACTCCAGCCAGTGCCACGTCTCATAGATGGATTGGAAAAGAAGCACCTTGTCCCTATCCATGATGAGGAGCTTAGCCAGAACAATTAATGAGTATTTGATCCCCAGTTGTGGAAGTTTGAGTTTCACTACGTTGTAGGAAGCCCTACATATTTGGACATCAGCTGTATAGTCCGGGAATATAGTGAATGTCTTATTCTCTATTTGCTATGGGCCCTTGGTGCGAGCAATTTGAAGAATGTTGTCTCTGTCTCGGTAATTGAAAACACGTGCCACCACTGGACGTAGAGGTGCTCCAGGTGATAGTGGGCGAGCCGGCACCCGGTGAACCCGCTCAACTGAAAAGAAAGTTGATCCTATCTCCCAGGACTGTTTGTGCCAGCCATTGTTCCAGATACAGATCAATTAATGGGACTTCAATCTTCTAGGGTAGGCCGGCCTCCTGTTGTTCCGTCTTGACCTCCCCTCCGCATTCTCAGCCCTTCATTTCAATAGGTCCACCTCTCGCTGGAGAGTGGTCAGTGCAGCTTATGTATCCGACACACCTGGTTGCACCACCTTAATGGCCACATCATGCACGGTTACTCTGGTCTTCAGTTTATTATGCTCCTCATGCATGTGACCCATGTCTATGGTCAAGGTGTCCAGTTCTGGTTCCAGTGTTGCTTGTAAGACCTCCACCGTCACCAGAAGTTCAGAGAATTTGGCATTAGTGTCCAAAACACATGATCAGCACTGGGGGGTGGGCACTATTTCCCTCAATGGCTCCAGGTGACCTACACTGATGTTCAGAAGTGGGGGTAGAAGAAGACCCAACACAGTGATTGGGCTCGCAGAGACTCATCGGTCACCCGGAAGTGTGGAGAAATGCCCCCCTCAGTGTCCAATCGGGGGGGAGGAATTATCTGAAAGTCTGTAGGTGCTCGTTATCTGCAAAGGGGACTGCTGACTGGTGCAAGCGTTCTCCCAGGATGTGAGGCAGACCAATGAAATCTGGGTAGTGAATTTAGTCCAACATTTTCCAGGGCTTTGAGAGGCTGTGGATCCGCCCTGCAGCTATGTAAGTCCCCCAGTCCAGTGTAAGTGCCACGTATGGGAAAAAAGGAGAAAGGGGAGCTGCTTACCATTATAGGATGTGACCTTGCTCCACTCATGTCCACTAATCGGACCCTACAGGGGACCCCTATGAGTGCAGTCGGGGCTCTCAGCTGCAGTGCAGTTGCCACCGATGTCCTTCTTTCACATTGTGAGGACAGGGTGAGTTGTGCAGCAGCCGCGAATAATGGCGGCAGCGACCATGATGGCATAGAATGAAGGGGGAGGGGCAGGGCAGTAACACAGGCCACGGCGCCCCTCTGAAGACCAAATTGCTTCTGTGGAGGAACCCGTTCTCCTGGTTGTGTCTCCACCAGGAACTCCTCAGCAAGGAAAGCCATTTATCTGCAAGCATTCAACCACTTGCCTGCCGCAGCCTGCAGAGCTCATCATCTCAGTGGAAGCAGCGAGTATCAGGTGAAAGAGTGAGCAGGAGGGGGTGGCCATGCAGCATCACGCTTCTCTGCACCCACTCAGGGGTCAAGCCAGGTCTGCGGAGGTCCTGTACTCTGGGTGCATCCCCACAGGCCTCTCCGTAGCAGGAGATCACCTCTAGGAGGCCAGGCTTCTTGGCAGCATACCCGTTGCGGCCCGCAGAGTTCAAGCCACCTACTCAGCTCGCAGCCTCTGGAGCTGCAGGTGTCTCGTGCCGGTGGGCACTATTTCCCGCAATGGCTCCAGGTGAGCCGTCAGCCCGGCTGGTGTCGGCAACAGTGCGGTGGGGTGCAAAATATCAGTTAAAACCCATGATAATGGTGGTGCAGGATGAAGCTTGCGTTCTGTGTTCTGGTGTCAACATGGGCTTCTATGGGAATTCACATCGGCATATTATCAAGCCCATTATCGCCCCTTTAGCGGCAGTTTTCTGCCGATAAAGCGGCGATAATTTTAACGCCGGACCTTGATAATATGCCCCAAAGATCCCTGTATCTAAGCAAAATGTCTGACAAGAAACAGCGAATGTGCTGCCTCAGGCAACACCTACAAACTGTAAAGGGCAGGAAAAGAGATTGGAAGAACCTGCAGAAAAAGACCAGATCTAGAAAATAGCCAAAGAATAGAAAAGGGAAAATATGTTAAAAGACCATTAGCAATACAGGGCATACCAAGGTTGAGAAATGAAAGGAGAAAGAGCAGGAGCTGGACATGAGCAGTTTGAAATAATAGTTTAGATAGAACGCAGTGAAAAGCGATTGTTTTTGATGTGTCTATCACAGAGCTATCTACAGGTCACTGATTTGAATCCTTGTTAAATACTTGAGCAGGTTTATATAACCATACCTACTACAGAGATGTGTGTAGCTCTTGCAGGCCAAGGATTCTGATCCCAGTGGGAAAGCTGAGTGGCCTGATGCACACACTGCGGAGTCGTGTGTATCCCATATGTTATGTATGGCTCTCGCAGAGAGCCTCTTACGTTTATTCTAGTTTCTTAAAGTTACAACTCCTTGCTATGACATCACAACAGCTGATAAAACTGGTTATCGACTGTTGTGATGTCATAAAGATCTTTCAGGTTAGGTGACAGGGCTCTCTGAGAGCCTCAAAGCGCTGTTCTGATACTGCACTTTGACAGAAAGCAGGAAGCACAGCTGTAGGAGGGGGAAGAAAGGAAGGCAATCAAGGTAGTGGTTTTTGGTTAAGAATAGCAGGTAAGACATTTATTTTTCACATTTGCGTCAGGGAGGAGACGGCATGTTATGTATAGCTCTGCAATTATCCTCTCTCCCTGCGCAGTAGATGAAGACAGAGGTAGATGATTTGGGGGGCCATACATAACATAAAAGTTTAGATGAGTAAAAAGTCAATTGCAGGGATATTTTTCACCTCGGGTTTTTGAGAGACATCATAGACAGCTCGAGCTTTGCTCTCGTTGTTTATTGACGTCACTCAGAACCCCTCGGTGAAAAACATCCCCGTAATTCACTGTTGCCCATCTATCATTCTATATATCATTAGTTCCAAGACTAATGAGCTAGTTCCTTCACGACAGTGCACTGACACTGTGAACATTATATCAGAAGAGTTGTGTGGTTAAAAAATAAAACTTAAATAAATTAAAATCCACTCATTTACTCCTAAAATTCTCCAACAGTGCATCCAAAACCACCTGAAACTTGGAGCAAGCTAAGTCCCTACTCCACGCCTAGCCTAAGCCTGGGGCCCTCTGAGGATCTTGCCTGCCGGATAGTTTGCCTTAAACGTTATGATTGTTTACATCAAAGTGACTGAGATAACATAAAATGGTTAAGCATGCCAATAGTCTTCGTGATGACGTAAATTGGAAGCATTTTGAGGCCTCAATAAACAACACATCATTCGCTTGTGCAGCACAATCCCTTCTCTAAAACAACCACTGGAAAAGCCAGTAGATCTGAGATTAATGTACTAACACAAACAGCTTCTTGTGTCAGAAATTAAAGGGAACCCCAGCAGGGCCAGCTCTGAGGCGGTGTGACCCATACCACCACACCGGGCAGTGACTTCGGGTGGGGGCACTATTTTTGTAAATATTTTATGGTGTTTGCCGTGCTTTATTGGCCTCCAGCAATTTTCTGGCAACAATAAAAATGTCAAGATGTTCTTCCTGGAGAGAGATTGTCTAATGGAAGTTTTGACTCATCGGGGCATATTATCAAGCCAGGCGATAAAATTATCGCCGCTTTAGCAGCAGAAAACTGCCGCTAAAACGGCGATAATGGGCTTGATAATATGCTCTATGGAATTCCAATTGAAGCCCATGTTAGATGTGAAGGACTCTAACATGGGCTTCAATTGGAATTCCATAGAGCACATTATCAAGCCCATTATCGCCGTTTTAGAGGCAGTTTTCTGCCGCTAAAGCGGCGATAATTTTATCGCCTGTCTTGATAATATGCCCCATCGTAAGGTAGCGCAGTGTTAATATTCTTGTTGCACAGAACGTGTACTATGTAGGTCACAAAGTGCATATAATGTAAATAGGTCAATGTGCTACTGCTTTTGTCAGAGAGATCCTTTTGTTTATTGCAGTTATACAATCCTAATATAGAACAGTGAACTATTAACTGTCATCATAGAGATGGATGCAAACTGCAGGGTATAGATTACATCGTTAGGATTTTTCCCTCAGTTTTTCATTATCCTAATGTTGCAAAAAGAGTTCATTGGGGTACAAATCATTTATTCTTATTAAAGAGAACCCCCAACCTTGGTGTCACGTTTTAAAGTCTAAGCTTGTGCTTCTCCTGATCAAGCACTCTTAAACTATACTGTCTACCAGTCTGGATGACGTGACTCCCACACCTTGAGGTCCTCTGTCTTATGGAACATTTCCTATGCACCAATTTACGTATGCATGATTGATTGTCTCTGTGTAGTAAGTGTGATGAAAGTGCTCTGACACCCTACACTGGTATGAGTGACACTAAAAAACAAATTTAATACATCTGAGAGAGAGTGGTTATGGAGACTTGAGGGGCACTGTTGAAGGGTGATAGTGAGGGAATCCGTGGTGGAGGTGGTCATTGGGGGGCGCCAACAAACACTGTCGCACCGGGTGTCACCAGCGCAAAAACCGGCCTTGAACCCCAGGAAGGAGCCAAACGAGGCCTATAGCTGTAAAGTAGTTCCTCTTTCAGTTCCATGCATGCATACGAGTGGAAGCGGATGGCTACACCCCAACAGCTCGAATTAGGGCTGAGATAAATACCTAGCTGGCCGAGGCAATCCGTGATACCGCCCTCTACCCCAGCTCTCCGCTTCCCCCCTTGCGCATCTTTGTTTCTCCCGCTCTATCCCAATTTCCTCTCTTTGATGTTGCTCCGCCTCGTCTCTGCGAGAGGCCCTGCATTCCTCAGGAGTCTTGGCACCCTGGCTCACCTGACAGACTATACATCACAGGCTTCCTGCCAGCTGACCCTGCCTTCACATCTCAGAGCAGGAAGGCCGCTGGCAGAGGGGTCTTTATTTTCAGAACGAAGGCTCCGCCGCCTGGCTTTGATCTTCTGATCCTGCAGGCTCTCGGCTCCAGGTGTCCGGCATTAGCCTGTCGCCCTGAGATGGATTCCATGCACCTTCATTGGTGCTCGCGCAGGCTTTCAGCGCGAGGACAGAAGCCATTAATCCGCCTTCCTGCAAATCACTAATGCAGGATTTCACCACTTCTATCCACGTGAATTCTGAGCCAGTAAAACCTGTGCAATCTACTAGTAAACACAAGTACATGACAAGAAGAACCAGTAGTGTTGGTGCTGTCTAATGCAAATATGATCTTTTGTAATTATTGTCATTGTGCCTCTTTACCGATTAAATTGATTACTGTGGAACCCAGAAACCTGAATTCAGGGTTACATGATGAAGCTTTAATGTTTTCATTTCATAAGTGACTAATGAGAAATGAATTTGTTGTTATGGAATGTGTTAATTTAAACATGCACAGTAATAATATTTGTTTATACGTGTGATTAATGAAGATTCATATTGATTCTTATGTTAGCCGAATTTGGAGGCCTCATGTGTATTTCTCCCTGGCTCTTTAGACAAGTTTGCTAGCAAAATTCATGTGTATACGGAATCTTTCCTTTTTTTACGTTTCTGTTGCAGGTGGAGAACCTTGTCTTTGTTAGTTAGAATAACACTTTTGTTTTAGGAGTTAGGCTTGGGGGGGAGAGGATACATTTGAACATGTGAGACGGTGTTCTTTCTCATTGGAGAAGGCCTGGGAATCAAGGTCATCGAGCCAGCGCTGGGAGCACCGTTGCTGCATGGGAAGTTACCTACAAGTAGGTGTCTAGCTGAGTGGGATGATCGCGTGATGTGATGACGGGTGTGTCCTATGATTTTGGTGTTGGGGTTAGGGACAGAGTCCAGGGGACTTCTGGAGAGATCCACAGAGAGGAAGGAGCATCTTAGAACGAGCTCTGTAGCTTTATGCTACTTGACCCATTCAACGTGATTGCACTTCTTAGGAAATCGTCACAAGCTGACACCTTTTCCCGAACTTGCCTGAGAAATGCAAAGTAGGGATGTCACATTAGTGGTATTGTAGGGACAGACTAATGCTTTTTACTTACGAACCTCCAATGAAGAAGACTCTCGATGTAGACACACTCATATTCTTCGTCCTGATTCTAGAACTTCTTATTCTTTGTATGTTACACAGACCTATTTTCACCCGTAGGTTTGGCTTTGTATTAGTTCCAATGTATTTTTACACCCTCATCTTGAAGTGTCTGTATGTCCAGTTGTTTTTGGCTTTGTAATAAATCGACTAAACTTTAATCAGGAGTTTGGGATTCTTCGGAGTCATGGTTCATTAAATTAGTGATATATGATTGGCAAATGGTTCTTCTCCTCTCTACGCTTTTAAGCAATCACCAACGGTCCACTGGCCAAGGGTTCCAAAGTAAGTCTAGAACATGGAACCCGGCTCCTTCAGTTGTCACTTACGTCTCAATGCATTCATTTCTCTATCTGCAAAACACAGGAGTCAATTCATACACATTAACAGGGGCATTTTAAGATTTGTGACTTGCTCCTTCCGGCATGGCCAACATCTCCTAATGAGTTCTTTCAGTGAATTATATCTTTTAATCAGACTTACACTTATTGAAATTAAAAGAAACTAACAGTATATATGAATAATGTAGACTATGTGGCATTGGGTATACATACGCTGACGTCTATCACATTGATTGTCATTTGCTTGGCTCTCTATAAGGGACTGATACACCTTGATTATGCTCTATTCGCAGCTATTCCACTGTGCAAACTGTCTTTATGGATAATTCACACATCAATTCTAGTATGGGGTATGATATTTTATCTTGGTTTACCTTGTGAATCGTTCTCACATGCTTTGCCTTTTTTTGCAGTTTTACATAGCGCAAACTCAACCCAAAGGTATTTGATCGCTTTACATGAGCACCAGTTACATTACACAAGGGCATGTTTTTTGGTAGGCAGAAGAGATTAAGTGATTTGCCCAGAATCACGGGATGTTGAGCCGACACCGAGACTCAAACCTGTTTCCCACGTTGCAAAGTCGACAGCTCTGGCTGTTAGGCCCCATTCTCTCCCACATCCTATTTCTTGGTTTCTTGGCACTTCATCAAAGCAAACAGAAGCCTGAGTTTTCCCAGTGGATGGTCTGTGTGGGTGGATGAGGATCGTGACTTGTTTCTGGGTTGTTTAGCAATGGGGACCCTGGTATGGCAGTTCCCCACCTAAAAAAATGGTGGTGGCATCTTTTATGACTAGGTTCTAGCACACCCTTCAGGTGTGACAGGACTAATGAATTATAAGTTGGTTGACATGGGTGCTTGCTGGGTCATGGAGCATAGACTGAGTCTGAGGACACGCCATTGGCTATTGAGACCCAGGCTTCATAGGGGCACACTATGGACCACAAGCCCCTGACTCCTCTAGGCTCCTCTACTTGACCTGCTGCCCAGTGCCACATTAGGCTCCCTCATTAACCGCGGCGTGAGAAGCGCCTGGGTGCGTGCCTGGGTGAAGACCAAGCCAAGAGCAGGCCCATCCACGCCAGGACGTAGCTGGGCCATCTCTCTTGGCCCCTATATTTGCGGACTTGTTGGGATCTTTTTGGCTCCTATGAAAAATCATGCAATATGGATAAGAGGAAATCTGTGGCACTCTGTCTGTCTTCTAAGGATCGTCCTTTCCCCACCACTATAAAAAGCTTTCTCACTAATACCATGGGTGCTCTCAATACAGAGATAGAAAGAATGGTTGGGTGTAACAAACAAAGCATTACTAATGGGTATGGACAAAGGTGCTGTAATAGATCCTATCCCACCCAGTTAATACTTCCTCATGTAGAGAACACAAAAGGGAGGCTTCCTATCCATGTGTCTTCAACAGGGACCTATAGAGTGATGCAAATGATACCTTAACTAACAGCAATGAACTCGTGGGATCCCCCCACCTAAAAAAGAAACATAGGCAACGGATGGCTGGCCAATCCACCTGCTAGGAGACTTTTACCAGAGCTAAAACACCTTCACTCCCAGTGTCCAATACAGTTTCTCCGATCAGGGGTTGCGGGACAGAAGCTCTGCAACACAACCACTAAACCCGGGCCAGGGAGATGGCCCCATTCAAACTGCGCTCATTAAGGTGGTTGAGGAAGCCACTTGTAAAATCATTTGAACCATTTCTTGCTTTACTGAAGGACATAGATTCCTCACTCACATTGCTATTAGAGCAAGAGAACCTTAAGGCAGCAAATTAAGGCTTGTGGATTACGGGAATTATCGTCCCTTTATGCAGTGCTAATGGCCCCAGACCCATTTATGGTCATGTGAAAAACATAGGAAATATTGTGACTGAAACTTCATTAACACAGGGCATAGTTAATCCCACATGTGTTGATACAACATATATTCATCAAACCACTATGCCAATACTCACCTCCCAATCAAGCCAATTGGGGATAGCCTCCCACTTCCCAGCGTCAGAAACTAAGGAACTCAAGGGTGGACAATCCTATATGTGAGTGTCCTGCCATCGAGCAACACAACAAGGTTTTGCAGTTGCCACCAGAAGCCACACCTCTTGTGATTGTGCCTAAAAATGATGTCCCAACCCTACAATCTAATCAAGCTGAGAATAAGTTCCAACTGAAAAACAAAGTTGTATTTGCCAAAGGTGCGCATACGGCAAGCCTGTCTGCGCCCATCCACGTCCGACCGAGGCCAGGAACCTGGTCCCTCTCAGTCAAAAAGGCTGATGTATACCTCCGATCAACTTATGGCACTTCTGCCTGCTAGCCCTGTAAGCAGCCAGACGTCAGATTTATGGGTAAGTCCTTTAATATGCAACTGCTGCTACTTTTCCTTCCAACCTGATGACATAAGTCTCAATACGGCAACAAGTAATGTGTATCACTGTGATACAACAACGCCTTTAGGTAGAAGTTTCATGAACGAATTTCACTTTTTTAGTATTAACTGGCGTTCTCTTTCTAGGCATCAGCAACACCTTTTACATTTTTTTATGGGAACACAATCCAGATGCCCTCGGCTTCATTTATGAGGCCCTACCAGCACTTTTGTGCCACCAGAACATTACTTTTTTGACGTTCTGGTGGCGCAATGTGCCCCGCATATTTATAAGGTCACGTAAAGCCTCTTTAAGTGGCTTTTCATGGCCTTATAAGTATGTGTCCCTTTCAAGCAGAAAACTGTATGAAAGGGGTGTTCCATGGGTGTTGCTGTGGGTGTTCCCACGCAACACCATTGGAACGGACACATTCTCAGATTTACTAAAAATCATAAACCTGGGAAGGCGTCAGAACCTAACACCACCCCAGGTGTGGACTTAGGGAGGCGCAATGTGGAGAAATGTTTTAATTTCTCCTCGTGCGTTCCGTTTTCTATGTGTGCAAAAAGGAAATCGCCAGAATTGATTGACTTTGTGCAGGAAGGTACACCTTCCTGCACAAATCAATCAGCCCCACAATGCAGGCACCCTTGCAAGGGTGCTTGCAAGGGTGCCTGCGTTGGTGCACGGCAGCCCATTATGCGCCGGCAAAAAGGGCAGGAATGCACCGTATCACATAGATACAGCGCATTCCTTCCCTTTTGTTTTGATGTAGGGTAGTGCAGCAAGATTCCTTCATTCTTTTCCCTCTCCCTTACACACACATGTACTTTATTATTCTTTCCCTCTCCCTTACACACAAATGTACTTTATCTGGGGCTTTGATTTATTGGCCCCCAGGTTATGCTGTGAATTTGTCTGCCACCATCCTGGACCTATTGGCCCCATATATTCTGAAATTTGCACAGATTGCGCTGTTCGGAGATCTTAACATCTATTTTGGAGACCCAAGTGTAATCAGGGATTTACCTTTATTGAGAATTTGGGTGTCTTGAATCTGGTCCTCTGTAACTAGGCTCCTACTCATGAGGCCGGCCCCCTTTTGGATCCGTTTTTTTCCAACGCAAAGGACCTCTCTACAGATCCTCCCATACCATTACTCTGGCCAGATCATTTAGCAATGCATTTGCTATTAAGATGCCGGCTACTACTTCGATAGGTCTGAACAAACAAACAACTAATTTAAGGAATTGGTCAAAACTGGATGTTCCAACCTTGAACCTGCAACTGTTAAGCACCAAACTGCTCTAAAGCAAACAGTTGACTCTGATCAGGGGCTGATAGATAGTTGGATCTCGAACTCCCTGAAGGCAATTATGATTGCCACATCTATTCATTCAGCTAGATCCTACCCGTTGTATCCCTTGTTCAATGAAACGCTTTGGCTAGCACCCTCGCTTTCTCAGATGCAGTGCGAGGAGCTAGCCCTTTTTTTAAATCAAAAAGGTGGCAGATATCCATTTTCATTTGACCAAGGACCTTAAGGGTGGAGTGCAATCTGCTCACTCCGCTGTAGTGAGCCGCATTTCAAATTACACCGTAAAAGAGCATAATAACCGCATGAATATGTCTGGCTTAACCTCCAATATGAAGTTGTGGCCCTCTCTGGATATCTCTACCTTCTTGACTACCTTACACTCAATCAAATCAGGCTCTCTTTCCGCCTTTTGGATCTGGAATTATTAAAAGTGGTGGTGGTGAATCTCCTTAACTCCTCTCTACGGGAGGGCTATGTTCCATAGAGCTGGAAGCATGCCATGGTTCTTTCACTCCTGAAAAAACTAATCTTGAGCTGACCAAATGGTCAAAATTTCGACCGATTTCTCTGTTGCCCAGTTTTTCCAAACTTTTTGAGAAACATGTGAACTCACTGCTTATAACTTACGTGGAGGTCCAACATGTTTTACATCTCTTGCAGTCGGTCTTCAGGGATGGGCTCAGCGCTGAATGCGCCCTCCCGGGAATCACTGATCATCTTAGACGACTCCTGGACAGGGGGAGGCAAGCCACACTTATTTTATTAGATCTTAGCAGGACCTTTGACACTGTGTCCCATTACATCTTTATCGAAAGATTGGCAAAATTGGGTCTTGAAGGAACAGCTTTGGCCTGGTAAAAATAAGTCCTAAAGGATAGGATGTTTCAAGTCTTTTCAGCCAATGTCAGTTTGGAGACGCGGGCTTTAACTTCTGGAGTCCCTCACAACTCAGTGCTAAGCCCAATGTTGTCCAAAATTTACGTCTGCCCACTGGCAGATGTAGTGGAGAGTTGTAATTTGAAAACATTCTCTTACTCAGGTGAAACACAAATTATTTTTTCCTTGTTATCAGCACAAGGTCATGGACCACTCAATCTATCTTAAACTGGGTTTGAGTCAAATTGCCTCTTGGATGAACAATAACCCTCTCAAGCTCAATGGTGACAGATTGATGTCATGATCCTGGGTAAGAATCCTCAATTATGGGGTCCACATTATTGGCTGAAAGCCCTAGGGATTCTTCCTGACATGTCCCCCAAGGTTAAACATTAGGACTTAGTAGTGGATGAGAATCTCTCCATGTAGCCTCAGGTGTCAACTTTACCTTCACCTGTTTTACAGTGCTCAAATGGGTGTAAAAGATCATCTGGATGATTCCCCAATAAGCCCAAAGGATAGCGATACAAGCTCTAATCTTATCTAGTCTGGACTATGGCGACATCCAGAATTTAGGAATAGATCAAGTGTCCATCCATCTACAGATAGTTTAGAACTCAGACGCTAGGCTTCTGTTTCGGCTCCTGAAGCACGCTTCAGTCTCACACCTTTTCCAAGAGCTTCATTGGCTTATGGTTACAAAGTATAATCAATTCAAAGCACCCAACTCATCCTCTCCCTATCAAACGAACCCAACACCGCCAGACACAACTTTCGAGAAGGCATGGAAGCTTTCGCCAAATGGATGAAAAACAGCTGCCTACAACTAAACACCAACAAGACAGAAGTACACATCATGGGCCCAAACCCCGACGCCTGGAACAACACCTGGGGTCCCCCACCCTCGGAAACCCGCCCACTCCCACGGACCACGCATGCAACCTGGTAATCATCCTGGACTCCGAGCTCAAAATGGACCGCCAGATCAACTCCGTCTCGTCCTCCTGCTTCCACACCTTCCGCCTCCTATGTAAGACCTTCAAATGGATCCCCCTCGAAAAAAGAAAGACTCATGCCGTGGTCACCAGCAGACTCGACTACAGCAACACACTCTACGCTGGAATAAATAAAAACCTCACCCGCAAGCTACAGAACATCCAGAACGCCGGCGCAAGACTGGTCCTCAACCTGCCAAGACACTGCCACATTTCCCAGCATCTGCGCACACTCCACTGGCTCCGCATCGAGGCCAGAGTCACCTTCAAGATGCTCACCCACGCACACAAGGCCTTCCACGACACCGGACCAGCATACCTGAACAGCTGACTAAATTTCCACGCAACCCAAAGGAACCTACGATCAACCAAGCTCTCTTACGCAGTGGTCCCTCGCACCAGAAAGACCAGATCGGGTGGCCACTCCTTCTCCTTCCTTGCGGCCAGAGCCTGGAACGCCTTTCCGCTCCACCTCCGACAGACAACATTGCTTCCCATCTTCGCAAAAAACCTCAAAACCTGGCTCTTCGACAGACCCCTGACTTGATGGACTGGAACCTGAATCCCCCCCAAACCCCAGCGCCTTGAGACCCTTACAGGTGAGTAGTCGCGCTTAACAAATGCCCGATTGATTGACTGATCTGTCCTATATGTTCAAAGGCAGAGCCGGAGTAGGTCCATGGTACATTCAGAATCTGGTTGTGGCTTATCAGCCCACATGTATGCTGAGGCCTTGTGCACTGTGCTGGGCTCGTATGGGAGGGCGCTCCTTCACAGTCCTGGGCCTGAAACTGTGCAACTCCCTCACAGAGCCCCTGAGGAATTGCACTTCTCTACTTGCATTCCGTAAAGGCCTGAAGACCTGGCAGTTTTAAGATGTTAATCTGGACATCTTTACCTTTGCTCAGCGCTGAGAAATCCTTTTTGGGCAGCTGTGTGCTTTATAAGATTATACAATAATAATAATAAAAATAAGAATAAGAATAATACACTGATTGGGCAGAACCCTGGATTTCTCCATTTGTGACACCCTGCACAGCAATATTTTTTACCGTGCAGAGAGTCATCTGATGGGGTAATAGTCCAATAATGGATCCAGGGGACTGCGTGGTAATTGATTTCAGAAACACATAGCTAGTAGGCTTCATGTTATCCTGTGTTGGAATGTCTCAGAGTATCATCGCGGCAGTCCATCTTTATTATATGTATAAATCAACTAATGCCAGGTTCCCTTGACCCACTGTGCACTCAGTACCTATGCGTAGGTCATATACTATCCCAACACATAATCATTTTACACTTTTAGAGCAGGTTGACTGACTTATGGGGTGGATTCTGCCTATAGGTAAAGGGTTCAAAGTCAGACAATCCTTGAGTCAAACGCGCAAGTTAGCAATGAAGGGGCAGACAGTTCCTGGTAGGGCCAAATCTGACTCCAGTCCTCTGCTAATATTAGGTCAGGTTGCAAGAGGCATAGCTTTTCCCTCACCTGCTCACCATGAAAGAACTCCCCTCTCTATGGGAGAGGTAAAGGACTCAGCTGTTAATACCCCTGTGGCTGAGGATCTGCCAGTGCAATTTGAAAATGTACCAACTACCCCTGCACAGACCACAGAACCTATTTCAGAAATGATTGCCTGTTCTGAAATGTGGCTGACCTTTTGAGTAAGCTGAATGATGTGGAATGGAATTAACTGGAAAAGAAATATCATATTGTGTGTTTGCAGGAGACCTGAGCGTGCAAAACAGTATATATTGACCGGTTTACCTCTGTGTGAACCCCCGCTGTTTACGCTGGGGCATCATAGGGAGGGGGGGGGGGGCTGAAAACTCTGATCTTCATTTCAATAGATAGCAGGAGCCTCAAAATGTTTCTTGACTCACCACATTTTCAAGTCATATGTTTGTCACCTGCTGCCAAGCAAACAGTGTCATTATTAATTTTTATCAAAATAATTTTAATCCTCACAATACAGATATTGTAAACACACTTGATCGGCCCCTCAGCACAGTACTGGGAAAGTTAAAGAGGGATTATATTGTAATCTAGGGGGATTTTAATTGCAGGCTTTGCTCAATCTCAAGAAATTCTCTCTGCGATGCAATGGGATGTGACAAATGTGGATTATTTTCACTTTGTGTGGTGAAGTCTCAAATGAAATCATGAGCAAGCACTTGTGCTTGCTTTAGACCTCCCGACAGCCTTAGCCCAGAAACAAATCACTTTCACCAGTAAGGGCAATGGCAGCATGATTGACTTTATTATCATCTCCGAGAGGTACAGTAACAAGGTTGGCCACTTCTCTGTTCTTCAGAATTGTATGAGTGACCATAACCCTTTACCATAACCCTTTGGTATTATGTTTGTCTGTGGATTTTGCACAGCGCCAGTATGTCCATTATATTTTGCTAATAGAGGTCAGTAACACTAAGGGCATCTTGTACAAATGGACCACTATGGATTCTAGACACCTGTTAGTTGAGATTGTGGTTAGAAATGGGAAGCAGCTGATAGTGGGTTTGGTGCTCAAGACTGACTCATCTCGCCTGCTAAGTACGTACAATGCGATTTGTAATACTGTGACTGAACTACTAACTCTCACAAAGACCTGCAGGGAGGTCAGAAGCCAGAAATGGTTTGATGGGGCATGCTCTCATGCACATAGATGTCTTATTTATGTTCTTAAGCGGTCACCTTGGGATGTGGAGGAAGGGAGGTACTATGTACATTAAACTACAAACAGGTGATCAAAAACAGGAAGACATCTATAAGGCTGGAAGCCCAGGAGCAATCATTTGAGGCCAGCAGAAGGAATGATATCTGCCTTTTTTGGCTCCTTTTTTATTAGTAGATAGTCTCAATGCCATCATGGATACGACCTTTCCCCCACACACGGGGGTTGAGCATTTCTCAAAGATGTATTCTTTTGTCTATATTAATGACCTTGACACATTTTTATCACAAGGTAGGTGGATATGCCCAGGGTGGGAGCAAGGAGTCTCCCTGCATTGTTATATGTAGAGGACTATGTTTTACTGTCAAGAACTGCCCTGGGTCTTCAGAGATTATTGGACAGATTTGTCCTGTTCATGAATGATATAGGTTTGGCCACTAATATAGCCAAGATGCATACCATGGTATGCTGGCACACTTCTAGTAACTTGAAATCCCACTATAGTAGCAGGGCTAAACTCCTTTATGTTCCAACTTTCACATTTCTGGGCGAGGGGGGGGGGGGGGTACCCTTTGATAACAAGTGTAATTGGGCACATTTATTGAAAGTTAGGAAAACCCGATCTGGCCTAACCGTAGAGGCAATTTTTAGGTTCTCTGGGAAGGTAGGCTCTAAACCCCCACATGCGATGGCTAATATCTATAAAGCGCAAGGCACTTCTGTCCTGATGTTCGGTGCAGACATATGGGGGAATTGTAACACATCAATCACACTTACAGGTTAGTGAGAATGCATTCTTCAGAAGACTATTATATGTCCGCATCACTGCGCCCACTTATGCCTGCCAAACGGAGCTATGACATTTTTATATGGAAAATCATGTCACGCTAGTGCCACTTAAGGTATGGCTTTCTATTTGGTCAATTTGCGAAACCCTTCTGATCCAGAACATAATTACTGACTGCCTGCAGCCTGAACATGTGTATGATATCCCGTGGTTGAGATATATCAAAAATCAATTCAAGATGTAGGGAGGAACAAACATTTCATTAGTCCACAGGATATCAGCGCTTCAGCGAAAGCTGAATGTAAAACAGATGGGCATATCAGCAAGCAGGCGATAAAAAATTATCGCCGCTTTTGCGTCTGTTTTCGGACGAAAGTGGCGATAATTTTATCGCCTTATCAGCAAGGTCACGCTATCGTGTGAAACCTTGCCTTATCGCCATTTCCCTTAATGCCCATCTTTGCATCTCTAATGAGATGCAAAGTGGGCGTTCCTCCCCAGGATAATGGGAGAAATGTCGCTATCAAGCCTCACGCAAAGCAGCATAACGACAAGAAAAGTAGCGATAACCTCTGTTATCGCTACTTTCCTTACGCCTGCTTTGAAACTGACTTAGCTATGATATCCTATGGAAGGTGGATATCATGGATATCATGGCTAAGTATGTGAGGCCCTATCAGCAAGCTATCGCCAAAAGTTGTGTGATTATCGCTGGTCGCACATTTGGCAGCTTGCTCTCTGAATTTTATCGCTTTGGAGATAAGCGTTGCTAATAGCATGCTATCTCTGCGATAAAATTCAGAGTTGGTCGGCGATAATTATCCTCACGCTAGGAGCGCCGAGCGATAATTATCGCCGGCCCTTGCTGATATGCCCCAGAATTCCTTGCTATGTTGGACAGGAGAAGGGAAGTTAAAGAGCTTAGCAAGAAGAAAGTGACGTGCTTTTGACTGAATATTTCAGCTGCAGGGTCAGCAAATAAAGGGGAAAAATGCCAATCCTGTCATGTGGGCAGTATTTATGTTGTTGGAAGTAATTAGGTGCCTGGTGTGTAGGATTGGTTTCAGGTGTATATAATTTTTCTATTCCGTTCAATTTAGAGGTTTCCACCCCAGTTACGGAGGTCCTGCAAAGTGTGTGGAACGTAAAACACAGTTGTAAAGTTACTCGTATTAGCTTTACAATTATAAATTACATTTACTCTGACTCCATTCCCTAAACTGAGGGAGTGGAGACCCTTAAGTTTACACGATGTAGTAAATTTACACTCTGAAATACATAATAGCCCAAAGTAGTACTTTACTACAAAATGTTAAGTATTTCAGAGTACCAACATGGACTATACGTAATTGCCACAACTTGAACAAAATACGAAACCAGTTTATAAAAATAGAGCAGATTTTAATATAGTTTTAGACACCAAAAAGAAGATAATCGGATGAGTATAACTGGAGTAATTAATTTTTAAAGGAAATATAAATCTTAGAAAACGATAATGTTGCGGTCAATGGGAAAACAGACTAGTGACACTCAGTCACTTGTAGGACGAGTCCAGTGGAAGTAACTGAAGGCTAAGATGATGTGGATCCCAGGACCAGGCTCCGACAGTCAGTTGAACATTACCTGGCTCGTAGGGCCCAGGCACAAAGTTGTCTTGGCTGTCTTTGGTGCTGATTGCGGGAGCCGCAGATACTGGTTTTACTGCTTGGACAGTGCGGGTGAGGAAAGTCTGGGGGAAAACAATAGTCACCTGAAATTTACTGGAGATCAGGGTTACATTTCCCACAATGCACTTGACCATTTCCTTTTTTGGCGATCCCTCGGTGGGCCGATAGGCGGTGATTCTTTGGTTCCGGGAGCATGCTTTATCTGTAGGCTGCAGCAGTGGCGTAGCAAGGGGGGGTGGTTTGCCCTGTGCAACACAAGTTTTGGGGGCGGCACAGCCTCCCTCCCCCCGCATTCCAATTGAAGCTCAGGTTAGATGTCCTTCACATCTAACATGGGCTTCAATTGGAATTCCATAGAGCATATTATCAAGCCCATTATCGCCATTTTAGCGGTAGTTTTCTGCCGCTAAAGCGGCGATAATTTTATCGCCATCTTGATAATATGCCCCCCAGTTGCTTAGAGTAGTTGACACTCCTTCTTGGGTTACTGCGGGCCACTCAGGCGCCTGGCCGCGGCCGCCACTGCTGCAGTAATGATACCTCCACCCCAGGTCCGTCTACCATACTTGGCAACTCTACTAATCTAGGAGGTAGGCTACCGATTTGTTCGACAAAGATCCGCTAAGTTATCCCACTGCTTTTTGGGAAGCTCCACAATGACCCTTCTTAAAGGGAACACCCGATCCCTAAGCAGGAAAAGGATTACCTACAAGTCCCTGAAAACACTGTTTGCACATGTTTGCAGAGAGAGAGAGGTGTAAGGACACATAGGTCAACTAATATATGTCATGACATTTATTTTTAATGATCACACATGGGTCAGAAGCTGGAAGGGCCCCATACCATTTAATCTCGATTCTTGTGATGTCATCATCGTACAATACGTCGTGTAATGTAATTTCCAGCACTGTACCCTTAGGAGAGTTAAAACTTGACAAATCCTACCGTTTTTTGCTCACGGATAGTTAATACGCAGGCTCCTTCTATTCTCTCCATACTATCAATCCTTCCCCCAATTACGTGCTTTAAGTGCTTTCCTCCACTGCAGTTATTCCCACTTCTATTTCCTATCAATTAAATGCACCACTTGCCGTCTTTTGCTTGCCTTCATAACACTGTGTTTCAATTCCGCCGTTTCATTCTTTTTGGATCCCTGCGCTCCTATTCCCTTATGTTAATTTCCCTCTGATTCTTTCCCTTTTCGTCGCTCCCTTTGTTTCCATTCTCTTCCCTTAGACTCTGTTTCTTCCTTGTTTTTCCCCATCTCTCCCCTCCTCCTCACTCTCCTCATGCAGGGTCCAGAAGACAGCACCGCACCTGTGATGCTATGAAAGAAACGTAGCAGCGTGTCTTCTAAGTCCATCGTCGCCACTTGTAAAGATGAGTTGAAGCAGGTAGGTGATATTAAACAAAGATTTATTGCAGAGCAGCACAGTACATCCATCAAAGAAGAAAGCCAACAGATAACTGCCGTTCAGTGATTCCAGAAAACTGAACTGTAGAACAAGTACGCTCCATAGATTCTAATAATGACATGGACAAATGCAACCTAGGTAAGAGAAGAATGCAACAAGAACCTTATAGATGGCCATCACACTTAATCTTTTATCCTGCCCAGACCCCTTTCATTGCATCCCAGGTAACATTAGAGCTGACTGTGATGCTCAAAAAGAGCCCAGCCACTCCAAGTGGCCTCACTGTCACTCTGTGAGACTCGGAATGGGAAGGGACCCATCGCATGCTGTGCCTACTCAGTTTGACATATTGTCCTACTGCACAGGACAATGAGCCAGCCATTCTCGGTACTTGATTATTACAAGCTCTGATCTTCGCTTAAAATGTGATTTTATCTAAGGCTGAAAAAATGGCCCACCAGCTGGTCTTTGCCTCAGGCCCCTCGGGTAATGCCCGATTGCCCGCCCTGCCAATCCGATGCTGGTGTTGGCTCTACATAAGGGTCATTTCAGTTTCACTGAGTGTTGACGGAATTACTTGTATCCTTCCGCTGCTGACGTCAGACCATGCATTACAGTACATGAGGGACTATTTTCTCTCCCTTCCTGCTTTCCTGTTCCACTCTCTTTATTAACAAATTAGTATGCACTCGGCAGAAGGTTGCCTCTGTACCATCCTTTTAGATGAACGCCCCACGTGTGTGCGCACAGCAGCAGCCATTTTGCAAAGGGGTGTAGGGGTAAACAAGTATTGGCAAATGCAATAGGTCGGCACCCTAGTGTCATAAGTGAGATATATTGTTTACCCCATTGCTTGTTTTCAGCTGTTTTCTCTCACATACTTCTAGGTCTGACCTAGAAAAAGTTAGACTGAGAATAGAAGAATAACAACATCTCTCCCACACACCTCTCTCTCCTGCTGTCCCTTTTTATCTATCACCGTCCTGCAGGAAACAACCTTTACATCGCAGTGATTACACCCCGATGCCATTACAACGCGGTCGTTACAACAACTGTGTTGTAACCACGCAATGCCATTACTAACCAAGTCATTACATCGCCTTGCAGTAGATGGCGCGCTAACATAAGGAATAGGATAGTTTACTATTTCAACACCTACCCTACTGTTGCGTAGGCTGGAGTTGGAATAGTAAATTATAATGTTAGCGCGCCATCTACTGCAAGTCGATGTAATGACTTGCGTAGTAATGGCATTGCGTTGTAATGCCACACGATGTAATGACTTACGTAGCAGCGACTCATATTTCGCCCTGCTCTAGCTCAATGTCTTGGGTGTCGGGTGGGAGAGGATGCAGGAGCAGCGATGAGTTGAGTGGCAAAATTGTCTAAAATGGTGTTGATTTTAGACGAGAATTAAGCTGCACAGCCATTTACCAGGAGTAATGATAATAGGTCTGACTAGAGCAAGCTGATGATAGCGAATCTAAATTCCTCCGGTAAGGTTTAAACTAAGTTGGTGAGGTTTAGGAACTTTGTCAAGGACTGGAGGCAGGGAAGACAAGTAGGCAGAATATTGGGTACAGAGCTGCCCAAGATCACATAGAGTCAGAGGACAAAGGGAATCAAAGGGGAAGCTCAGTACAAGGGAATAAGAGATTTAAGGCTCAGAAAGGACAGGCACTCAAGAGGCAATGTGGCATTCAGACTAACTATGCCTGGGTGGAAGTGCAAGACATATATGTATATATAACAACATTAACAATGAAGGGAATGTGGGGTAAAGCACTCGGGAGCTCCACACGGTAGGACTGAACCTCAGTAAGTTTCTCACCCACAATTGCTGTTACAGATACTGACTGAAAATACCTATATATTGGATACACATGCAAAAGCAGGGTCGGTGGAGCTGGTACCTAAGATGATGTTATAAAAGTAACTCAAAGACAATACTCACAGTGGACAAGAAACACCACCTAGGTGACCACGGATCCTGGCAATCAAACAGGAACACGCAAGGCAGCAACAGCAAGGGTGTAGAACTATATACACAGCCACAATAGACAAGGAGCTAGCAAAAAGGATTGCTTAACAGGAAAGAAGGGAAAGCAAAGGGCTCACTTGGTAGAAAGCAAGCAACAAATAACCATGAAACTAGAAGCAAGACAGCAGGATTAGGATGACAGAAAACTAGGAACTGGAACAAAGGTAATGGGACAAAAAGCAGAGACTGGGAAAAGGTAATACAGAAGGAGAGGTGCTCAAGGGATCACTAGAGTAGTACTGGATCAGGAATCAAGAAAACAATGTAGCACAGCAGGCACAGCTAGATTAGAACCAAGGAATTAGCTAAACTCAGGAATCAAAGTAGTACTGGCAGGCAATGCTAGTTCAGGAACAAGAACTAGATACAGCTCGGGAATCAAGGAGTCAAGAGAGCACTGCAAGCAGTGCTAATCAAAAACAAGGAAGAGCTGCAGCTCAGGAACAGGAATCAAGGTAACACTGCTAGTTCTGGACAGAGGATAGCCACAGCTCAGTAATCAAGGAATAACTATAGCTCAGTAACTACAACAAAGATAGAAAAAGCTCAAGAAACAAGGGTCAGTCTCACAGAAACACAGCTACATTGACCAATCCCGTTCTGAAGGAAGCTGGGGCTTAAAAGAGCTCACAGTAACCACATGCATTAGGTGTGAGCAGGCGAGCAGCAGCCAGCCACAAGTGCACTGAATTCCTCTACCCATCCTTGGCCTGCAGGGGTGGAGACAAAGCAGTGAGCAGGGAATTCTAGGTAATGGAGTTTCAAGCATGAGAATCTGGATTCCACAAAACCTGTCATGGATTGGGAATGGATGGCAATTACCAAATAGCATTGGAATAGCTGGAAGTCAGTATATGCATGCAGGGGAGGGTCCGGAAGCTAATTATAACATTGGAAATTCCCACAATTCAGCCCCCTGGTGGTAGTCATGAGAGCACAGGGAGCGAGTTGTGACAGTAGACCCCCTACAACTACCGGCTCCTCGGATCTGGAAATGGATTCAAAGCCTTTGCTCCTATGAAATAGCTCCATGTCCATCAGAGTTGTAGTGCAAGATACCAGAGGACTGTGAGACAAATGTGATGTTCTGGAGTGTAGAATAATAGGCTGTAAATTAACAACAGTATTGGAGGCAGAACCTGAAGAGTCCAAATCCAATAATGGGGGCTTAGAAGCCTGAATCAAATGTGTTTGAAGTCCCGATGATGGCAGACTGGAGTAGCACTTTGAAAATAAAGGCATTTTGACTTTAGGGTTAAAAGCAGATGATGGATTGGCAGGAGGCACAGAGGTCAGAGGGAAGCTGGCTGAAAACAAAGGAGGTCTGGCCTGGAGGACAACATATAGAAGGCTCATATGCAGGAGTCTCTGTAATCATATATGCAGAAGACCCAGGCACTGGAGGCTTACATGCTAAGAGTTTTGTCTATGAGGCTGGAGGTTCAGTCTCTAAAAGTATACATGCTAAGACCTTTGAAGGCAGGCAAGCTGGAAGCAGAGTGAGAAAGCAGGTAATCTAGAGGCTGAGGGTCAGAAGGCAGGCAAACTAGATGCTTAGAGTCAGGAGACAGGTAGGCTGCAAGCTCTGGCCAGAAGGTAGACAGGCTGGAGGATCTGGCTCAGAAGGCAGACAGGCTGGAGGATCAGGCTCTGAAGGCAGGCAGTATGGGGGATCTGG
The DNA here is from genome assembly GCF_964204655.1 of Triturus cristatus. NCBI lineage: Eukaryota > Metazoa > Chordata > Amphibia > Caudata > Salamandridae > Triturus > Triturus cristatus. The sequence goes on along the minus strand of NC_140583.1, from coordinate 794,247,396 downwards.
CTCTAAAGGCAGAGAGGCTGGAAGATCGGGCTCAGAAGGCAGGCAGGCTTTTGGGTTTGGCTCTGAAGGCAGACAGTCAGAAGATTGAGTTTAGAGGGCAGGCAGTCTAGGAGCTCGGGTTTAGAAGGCAAGCAGGCTTGGGCTCAGATGGCAGGCAGACTGCAGGCTTGGGCTCAGATGGCAGCCAGACTGCAGGCCGAAGTTCAGAAGGCAGGCCGGCTAAGGACTCTGGCTCTGCAAGAAGACAAGCTGAAGGCGGAGTGGCACAAGGTTCACAGACTTTAAACTCTGGAAATGGTAGTAGCTTGTGAACAGTAGATTCCCTGTTGTCAGTAGTGACATCTTCACAGTTCCTTGACACATTAAAACACACAGAAGCACTTTCTTCTGGATGGCTAAGAACAGTGCTTATTTTAGTCTCTGATGGTCAGACTTTTGTTTTTACCATTTGGCAGTTCACATCTCTTGGTCAGAGGAAATTGGTCGGAGATTACTTGGTCATCGGAGATCTTTTCATTTTCTTTTCCATTAAAGGTGGTACAGATGCATCAGAGCATAGAGTACTATAATTTCCTAACTTTTCAATATGTGGTGTGCTTGAAGGCAAGAGAGTACACAAGGGGTAAGGATTTTGTTCCTTCTCAACGAGGAAGTTGGCTTTAGTCACAGCAGTTAGATTAAGAGCATCGTCTGAGTCACAGGAAATTGTCCCATCAGGGATTATGTGGGGTACTGGTTCAGGTTTTGTCTGTATGTCAGTGGCCTGTCTATGGGTTACCTGTGAGGTAGAACTGATCTCGCTACTAGGAAAAGAAAGCAAAGAGATGTTTTGTGGCATTTTGCTGGCATTTGGGTTTCGTGAAAAGTGGAGTGACCAATCTCTGATGTAGCGCCTAAATGTGATTTAGCACTAGAAGACAAAACATCAAGGTAGTAAGAAAATTCTGAATTCAAACAAATAATTTCATTAACTTCACTTTGAGGCAAGGTACAATGGCTATTCTGAGTGGAATCTGGGTGGTGAGCCACAGTATCATTCACATATTCACTGAACCAGCACTGAAGGGTACGCAAAAGAGCACACATTTTCATTCTCCATTTGTAAGGGGGATAACATAGAGTCCGAAAAGTAGTCCTGTCGAGGGGTTTAGAGTCCCACTTGAACCCTGGGTTATAGTGTTTTAACAGGGTCTGAAAAGTTGTATTCTCTTGTAGTTGTTCCAGAATCTTAGATTTTATTATATCTTGCGAAGATCATTCTCTACAAGGTCAGTGGTAGACCATGCAAGTTTATTACAAGCAACAGCACTAAACCTTGGATTTTGTTCAAATTTGCTACTAGCTGCCTGTGTTTTAGTAGGTCTTTTCTCTCTTTTGGCAAATTGATCACAGTTTACTTTGAAAGTAGTATTAAACATTATCCCTTTATTATCAGTGACTGTGATATTTACTAGGCTTCATGACTGGGCAACATTATTTGAATGGAAAACAGAGGTTATGAAATGCATCTGCACTTTCTTTGGTTGTGTGGTTGAATATTGTATTTTACAACCACTTACGGCTGACATACGAGAATCAGAATTCTTGTTCAGCAAACTGAGTAAAGTATCATTCTCCTTTTGCAATACTGACACAGACATTGAATCTGGATCAGAACAGAAGATTAAGTCAAGATCTGGAAAAGAGGTGTTTGAGATCCAATGAGTAAAATATTCAGAACGTAACTGTCCATTTCTAATAAGGAGACTGTTTCTCAGGACTAGGGATAACATCCACAAGACTCAAAATAGACACTAAATGCCATTCATTGTTGGAAGCTTGGGACCTACGCTGTACACACTTACCTGAAGCACTGATAGTTTTCTTTCTTAGACCTTTCATTATGATACACTCAAAACAAATTCATAGACAACAATTCAAACTCAGAAAAATGGTTGCTAACTGAATGCAAAGAAACCTCACAGGTGAACCTGGAAATGTGGGTTGGTCATTCTGTCAGAACTCAGTCTGGCATTTGTCAGGGACTCTGGCAAGGACTGGAGGCAGGGAAGACAAGTAGGCAGAATATTGGATACAGAGCTGCACAAAAACACACGGGGAGTCAGAGGAGAAAGGGACTCCAAAGGGAAGCTCTGTACAAGGGAATAAAAGAATTAAGGCTCAGAAAGGATAGGGGCTCAAGAGACATGTAGCATTCAGACTAACTATGCACAGGATGGATATGCAAGACATATGTATATATCACAACATTAAAAATGAAGGGAATGTGGAAACAAAAATGTGGGGCAAAGCACTCAGGAGCTGCACATGGTAGGACTGAAACTCAGTAAGTTCCTCACCCATAATTGCTGTTACAGATACAGACTAAGAGTACCCATATATTGGATATACATATACATATTGGATATACATGCAAAGGAAGGGTCTGTGGAGCTGATACCTATGGTGATGCTATATAAGTAACTCAAAGACAATACTCACAGTGGACAAGAAACACCACCTAGGTTGTCAGCTGAGACCAAGGATCCTGGCGATCAAACAGAAACACGGAAGACAGCAACAGCAAGGGTGTGGAACTAATTACACCGCCATGATAAACATGGAGCTATCATAAAAGAGTGCTTAACAGTAAAGAAGAGAAAACAAAGGGCACACTTAGTAGAAAGCAAGCAACAAACATACTAGGAAACTAGAAGCAAAACAGCAAGAATATGATGACAGCAAACTAGGAACTGGAACAAAAGCAATGGGAAGAAAGGCAGGGACTGAGAAAAGGTCAAACAGAAGGAGAGAGTAATACTGGATCAGGAATCATGGAAACAAGGTAGCGCTACAGGCAGTGCTAGTTTTAGAAACAAGGAATTAGCTAAGCTCTGAAATCAAGGTAGCACTGGCAGGTATTGCTAGTTCAGGAACAAGAAAAAGCTACAGCTCAGGAATCAAGGAGTCAAGAGAGCACCGCAAGCAGTGCTAATCATGAACAAGGAAGAGCTGCAGCCCAGGAACAGGAATCAAGGTAACACTGCTAGTTCAGGAACAAGGTTAGCTATAGCGCAGGAACTCTGGAAACCATGATAGCAAAAGCTCAAGAAGCAACGAGCGGTCTCGCAGGAACACAGCTACAATCAGAAACTCTGGACTGAAGGACGCTGGGGCTTATAAGAGCTAACAGTAATCACATGCATCACATGTGTGCAGACTAGCAGCAGCCAGCCACAGGTGTATTGAATTCCTCCAGACATCCTTGGCCTGCGGGGGTGGAGACAAAGCAGTGAGCAGGGAATTCTAGGTAAAGGAGTTTCAGGCATGAGCAGACTGACTTCTACAAAACCTAGCATGGATTGGGAATGGATGGCAATTTCCAAATAGTATTGAAATGGCTAGAAGTCAGTATGTGTATGCAGGGGAAGGTCCAGTAGCATATTATAACACTGGAAAGTCCTACAACTCGGCCCTCGGGGGGAGGGCACAAGAGCGCAGGAAGTGAGTTGTGACAGGCAGTGAGGCAGGACATTCCAGACACCTCTATAGGGATAAACTCCAGAAGCTTCCTACACTTGAAAGTGGGCACCAGGTATTAAAACGGACCCTTGGGCCCACTCTTCAGTACACACCTGGACCTGTGGATACTACAGAAGAAGGACGCCCTGCTGCCCTGCTGCTTTATGCCTGCTCTGCTTGCTGAGAAGGAAGATTAGACCTGCTTCCTATTTCCAATGGCTAACGTGACTCCAAGGGTCAGCTGACTGACCTCCTGTTCTGTGCCACAGGGACACAACAAACTCCAGAGGTCCCTCTGCAACTGCCCAGCTGACCTGCTGCAACTGGACCTGCCTGGACCTGCACCTGCCTGAGATCTGCTCACCTCGTCTGCTGTGAATTCTTTATTCCCAAGAGGTTCCTTTCTGGCCCTGACCCTTGTTGTGGCATCAGTGGAACTCCTCCTTGAAGGAAAGAAGAAATCCTAAAGTTTTGGGCTCTTTGTGACCTACATTTCTGTGCAATAAGAAAGGGCATTTTGCTAAATGCTGCCATTCAGAAATAACTGTGCAAAGATTAACAAACTGCCATTTGAATCTGTCAAGGCAGTAGAGGATTGCGTTTTGTCTGTTTCCACAAAGATGGGTAAAAAGAACATCCTAAAGATTTTACTGTCATTGATGGTTTATGTACAGAAGTTGTGATAGATTCTGGTGCTTGGTTGACTTTAATATCCAATGATGACTTTGATAAAGAATCTCCTGGAAAAAAAAACAGATGTCATTCCAAATAACTATGGTGGACACGTGATAGAACTGAGAGGCTTCTTTGAGTCGGAGATTGGTTTGCAGTGTAACAAAATACGTGGTAAAGTATATGTACTGGTAAATGCTGACAGCGTGCTAAGTTGGTCACATCAAAGGGGACTTGGTATTCGTTTGGTCCCACTTCATCTCCTCCTGACAGACTTAGAGAGGATTACATTAGAGAACTGTAGGAAGTGAGTGTGTGTGATGTCTAGAAGCAGAATGAATCAATTTCACGAACAAGTTTGTGGATGAATTACCTGCTGTATTTTCTATAAGAATGGGTTGTCTGAAGGATTATGTTTATTTTATAAGAATTAAAGAGAATTCTGTGCCTGTGGTTTGTAAAGTCAGATCGATTCCCATATCAGTAAGCGCATCCATAATAAATGAACTGATCAAGTTATGTGAAGAAGGCATAATTGAGCTTGTGGTGAGCTTTTTATGGGTTGCCCTCATTGTAGTAGCACGAAAACAGGCAAGTGACACAAGGTTGCATTTGGAGCTGAGGGCTCTGAATAGATGTGTAATTGTTGATCAGTTTTCCCTGTCGAATATTATGGAATTTGTGTATGAGCTGCATTCGGCAAAACATTTGTTCACGCTGGATCTCACAGCAGCATATCATCAGTTAAGACTGGATCCACTTTTATTACTCCCTGTTTTGTGTGAATGTCATTTGGGCTAGTCTCTGCGGCCTGTGTTTTCCAAAGGATGTTGCATCAGTTGTTTGGAAGAATGGATGGAATTAAATGTTTCTAAGATGGCATTTTGATTTCTGGAGAACTGCATGAAAGACATGATGCGAGATTTAAACAAGTTTTGAGCATATTGCAGGAGAAGGTGTTAGCTCACAAGTTTATTAAGTGTACATTTTCAGAAGTTGAGTATTTAGGACACTGCACCAATCAGACTGGGATTAGTCCCAAAAAAAAGAAATAGTTTCAAACATTGTGTGTCTAAAACATCCCTTAAAAAAAGAGGAATTGAGTTTCTTGGAATGCTGGAATTATGTTCAGAATTTTCTTCCTAGTCTAGCCTCCAAGATCGTCAATCTACATGAATTACTGATGAAAAAGAAAGATTTTTTGTGGTGTGAGTGATGTGAAAGGGAGTTTAATGGAGTGAAAAAGGATTTGGAGTGTGTAAATAATTTTAATTGTTATGACCACACCCAGGATTGTTTATTATGACTGCTGCCAGTGCAGTTGGTCTTGGGGCTGTACTACTATTGCAGATTGTAGATTGCAGAAGGAGAAAGGGAAGGATGATTTTAGAACAATATCACACATTTCCAGCGCTTTACATGGTGCTGAATTTAAGTACTCTACCACAGATAGAGAAGCTTTGAGTGTGTTTTGGGATGTCGAGAAATTTTGTATGGCATAAGGGTTTTGTTAAGTTGGCTGACCATAATCCATTAGTGGAAGATTTGGGTAAGAAGGGGTTGGATGCGGTCTCTATGCATATCAGTAGTGGATTGTAGGTCTACAAGAGTATTGTTCTGAGATTCAGTATGTTCCTGGGCCTAACAACAAGGTTGGAAATTGTTTGTCGAGTCTGGTTAATGAGTAAGATGTGAGTGGAAATTAAGGACAAATTGAAGTATGTATGTTAAATGAAGGAGCTATTTTGCGTAAGGAATGGGTTCAGAGTGTTAGCGAGGGTACTACTTTGCAGAAATTGATTGAGGTGCTGTGTGAAGGATGGAGGTCGCTGAAAAAGGACCCAGAACTGGAAGTGTCTTGTGATGATGGTGTTGTTTTGCGCGGGCCAGGTTGGATGTGCCTTACTTGCTCAGGGAAAAGGTCATGAAACTGGGGTATGTAGGCCATCCAGATATGAGTAAGACTGAGGCAAGAATGAGATTGAGCTACTGGTGACCTGCAATGGATTTCCAGGTTGAAATATTAGTCATAGAATATCAGGAATGTGTTAGAAGTGATAAGATTCCCTTGGTGAGAAATCCTCCCATGGAATGCAGAGACATCCCTGTTAAACCATGGGAAGTGGTTGCCTTAGACATAGTGGGACCTTTGCATTGTGGTGAATCTTGTAATTAGCATTTGGTTCCTGTTGATCAGTTGTCTCGGTAGGCTGAGATTGATATTGCTGGGGGTATTGAGACAAAGAGAATTACGGATTTTCTGAGTGAGATTTGTGGCAGAGAGGGTGTGCTTAATAGCATTCTTATGGACAGTGGTCCACAGTTTGTTTCAAGAGAGATGGAAGAATTTCTTAGTCAGAAAGGTATCAAGCATAGAAGATGTTCATTATAGATATCATTCAGGGGGGGAATGATACCGTGAAAAGATTTAATTAAGCAATAAAACATTGTATAAAATTGGAGAGAAGTGCTGAAAGAAGTTGCAAAGATGGTTTGAAGAACTTTAGAAATGTATGCAGGTTTTCCCCACACTCTTACCACAAGAAAAGTGCTCTTTCAGCTGCTCACTGATAGTAAAGCAAACACTGAAATGTCTCTGGGTTGGATGTTTTGGGGAAAAGAATGCAGTGCCTGTTGGGAAACTGACAATGACATAACCAGAGAAATTAACTATCTGGCTAACAGAAAATTGAACAGCGACCTACATAAGAGGGTCACAACTCATGTATTCAGGATTGGGGATGTTGTGTCAATAAACAGCCCCAAAAGATAAGGAGGGAACAGTAAGTCTGTATAAAGTGGTGAAGATATTTTGAACTGCCATTAAAGTAGAAGACGGTAGAATACGGAACTTTAATAGAGTTGTTTTCTACATGGGAAGTGCACCTTAGGGTATTTTATATTTGTGTTTGTTAAAGTTGATTGCATCATTGTAAGTTTATGTTACAGTTCATTTATTATGCTCTCTGTATTTTGTTATTTTTCTTCCTTCATATTTTTGTGTATTTTTGTTCATATTGCTGAAATATTTGTGGGGAGGGAGAATTGTGGTAACTACGATGTTTCTGGAATGTTGTCTCGGACATTCCAGATTGGTGATTATATGACTTAGAATTCTATTCTTAATCAGTTGAGCCTGATCTCGTGTGATTAGGATCTGTGGCTGAGGTGTTCTGTAATAAAAGACCCATTTACTCTCATCTTCTGTGTCCAGTCTTCACATTTAACACTAACACTACCCATGAACTTCTACTGAGCACTCATGGCTCTGGTCCAAGCAGCTGAATTACGTGTGTACCTGCAGTAAATATTTCTACAGTTGCTCAAAACACTTAGTTTTCAGATGTATTTGAAATAAATATTTGGGCAGTGCACATGCATCTTTCTTTTGACTTCCGCTTGATGGAGGGTGCTTGTAGGGTTTTGTGTGTTAGGTCCTTAAATCTGTGAGGGTGGGTAGTGTTCATGAATGGCTTCTCAACAATTTTCAAAAATGCTTCTTCATTTCAGGACACATTTCGCCTTTCCAATCCTGTTATGGTGACATGCTCATTTCTCATGTGGGACTTAGTACACGTCCATCGTAACTCCTTTTTGGTCTACTACTTCTAGTTAGATAATTCCAGTATTGGGCATATGCAAACAGACATACTGGATCATTCTTCAAGTTCTTGTCTTATTTGCCTGTCTTCCCTTTAGCTATGGTCAGACCATTTAAATGCTCCCCTTCCTTCAGCTTCAGACCTAGTGAAGTTGATTCTGTAACTCTAGTCTACCATTTTCTAGTCTGTAGATTTCACTTTTAACATAAAATGTCAGACCAACCCTAAGAGTGAAGGCTACACAACAAGAACAGGTCAGGCCTTAAGGACACCCACCCAGAAGACTATTCTACTCCTTATTTTTTTTATTTTTTTATTTGAAAGGTTTTATATAGCGCTGGCTGAACCCGGGGTATCAGAGCGCTTTACATGTGCGAAAATAAGATTACAGGAATTGTTCAAGAGCATAGCATAAACAATAAATAAAATAAAATGCTCCATTGAGGTCTAATAAACAGAGACACAGCAAAGGCAGATACATTTACATATATAGTGGCGGGGGAAGATTCAGGGCTGAGCTGCGGGTGAGGTAGAAATTAGAAAAGGGGTAGGCGGGGGGGAAACCAGGATGGGGGAGAGGGGGGATGGTCAGCCTGGCGGGGTTTCAAGTTGAAGGAGGGAAGGAAGGTGGGAGTAGGGGGCTAAGAGTATGAGGTGAGGGAGAGAAGAGGGGAGGGGATCTTTGACTCATGGTGCAATTTGGCATTACCTTCTATGAAACACCCTTCTGCTAACGGTGTTTCTTTGAGGACAGGCACCTTGTCTTTGTGAAAAGGTCACTCCAGCTTCAACAAAGTTGAAGAACAACCCCTATGTCCATTACTTGACAGATGCATCATTAAGAGTTTCTGATCCATTCCGTCTTATGGAGCACCCTTAATGGAATCTGTTGTAGTATGCAATGAAGATGGCCTCTTACTGGTCCTCAAAGACATAGCGGTCCAGATCATATACAGTGGAGCCTGCTTACTCTGGGGAATGGCTCTCCTGAAGCTGTGGATTGCAAAAGGTTCTAGAGAAAGACAAATGTGTGGCTGCCTCGAAGAGAAACAGTAGGTCATTTTTTTATTATTCAACCTAAATGTAAGAAACTTCTCCCTTGTATCTGGAGAATGAAGGAGGCCTTGCTGAATCAGGGAGTTTGGGATGAGGCAGAGGGACTTCAGAAAGAAGTTGTAATTGGTGATTTTGCTGTTGATTTGATCTGGTGTTTTGGGGAAAGGAACCGGTCTGATGATTTGGACAATATTATCAAGGTACTTTGCAACCAAAACACTTTTCTGGCTCCACATTTCTTTTGAGGCTTTGCTTTCTTTCAGTGACAAATATGAATACACTGTGCAGGCCTTGTGAAACATATACGGCACATTTATTTATTCATTTATTTGCAGCTGATTTTTACCCAAATCCTTTCAATTTGGATTTGCTGTAATCGTTGATTTAAGCATCAGATTCCCTTCCTTTCAATGCAATTTTACTTCTTCAATTCTTATATTCTTGTCATCTTGGTTTTATGGTTTAGGTCTTTCTACATTTGTATTTTCATTACTGTACTGTTGGTTTCTCGGCGGAAAGCCTTGCAGCTTGATCCCGCCAGACATTCCTGACAGCATCCAGCTTGCCTAGTACAGAATGCATGGTTTGAATGAATTTTGTGGCAGATCAGTCACAGCTCCTATCATGCCTATGACCTTTCTTTTCCTAGCTTACTCTAGTGTCCTACAGCGAGCACTTACAGCATAAGAAAAGAACTCAAGGTTTGTCATCTCACCCTTATCTAAAATGCAACCCCAAAATGACCGCTGCTTTCAGCTCTACCACTTCTTTTGATAAACCTGTTCACATATAAAGTGCCCGGCCCATTTGTTTAGGAAAAAGAGAAGGCTCACGATGCCGTCTGTGGAGATGTCTTTATTGTGGAGTAACAGGACATATTATTTTATCAGGGCCAAGGAAATCTACTAAACGTCATTCTCACAATAAACAGAACTACATCAATGTTGCCAGTGTTGCTTCTTTATTCCAGATGTAAGTTCATGTCCGGTTGTACTCAGGCCAGCACTTGCACGCTCTTGCACTTCTGGATTCATTAGCTCCTGAAATTTAAGCTGATAAAGATCAAACCAAACACCAGTGTATGGGGGCTAATAAGAACACAGCAGCGGATATTGCATAAAATGTAAATGTAAAGAGTCTAAGAAATTATTTAATTTGATATAATTGCTACTCATAATTAACCTTTAATATCTGGAATCCTTTGCATAATATTTTATAACCTACACATGTATTTGTTTAATGGATTCTGGTTTTCTTTTGCCACAAGAATTGTTTATCGGCCTTTAGTAAATGAGTCCGATTGACATTGTAGAAGAACACACTGAACGTGAATAAACCTTCAATTACTATTCACTATCCTGGATTCATTTAAAAAATAATTTCTTTGCGTAGGGGGCGTGGCTTGCGCGCCGCGGCGATATGGCGGTCTGCGCTTGGGCTCTGTGCTGAGCAGGAGCCGACGGAGGTGTAGCTGCCGCCTCTGGCTGCCCCGGTAATTTCGGTTGTCGACCGCATGGATATGAACATGCCATGTGTGCTTTGGAGGAGGTTTCCTGATTCCTGAGGCTGCTGGCGACCCTACTTTGGAATCCTTTGACGGCGCTCGGTGTTTTCGCGAGCGGCCGCCATTTTGTTTTCTCACGAGCGGTGAGGTTTTTCTCCTCAGCGCGACGCCGACACTGCTACAGAAGTGCCAGGAATGAGGATAGGCAAGAACTGGTGACGTTTCTTCTATTTCCTCAACTTATATTGTTTTTTTATTTCTGCCTGCTGCCTTGCTGCCTATTTTGTTAAGATTTTTTGGTTTCCTGCTGTTATTTCTCTCGTCAGAAGCACCGCCAATGCCCTTTTGTGGGGCCTCTTTGATTAATGTTTCCCTGCCTTTGGGATATTTCTGACTTTGAAAGGAGCCCTTTTGATACCTGCAGAGTGTGATATTTTTGTGAGGTGGTTCCCTCTCCTGTCCCTGGAAACTGCCTTTATTATTTTTCTGTTCTCTTGCTGAGAGTGCGCTATCCATTTTTGCTCGTTTCCTTTTGATATATTGAGTTTTCCTACTTCATCTGGCATTCTCTTTTCGTAAGCTGTCTGGAGTGGTGTATTTTGCTCCTGCTGAGGTGGTGTGCTCTATGGCTGCGAATATGGGCCCGTCTCCAAATGCTAAAGATGCAAAGGAATCTAAAGCGTCTCTTAAAAGGGCCAAACAAATATCTCCTACACCTGAATCTCCGCAAAAGGACCCCAGCCCCACTCTTGAGACTATTCTGACGCGCCTTAATGAGGTCTATGAAATTGCGCAGTCTACCAAGACTAACACAGATTTATTGCAAGTGGAGGTGTTAGCTATCAGGACTGATTTCAAGGCCCTGTCTCTTCGTGTTTCGGACACGGAAGCACGTATTAGTGGCGCAGAGGATTCCATGCAAAAGCAGTCTAGATCTCTCTCACAATTAGAGCGTTCAATGGCAGCATTGCGGAAAGACCTCACTGAGCAAGAAGATCGTAACCGCAGGTCTAACCTGCGCATTTTTGGTCTTCCGGAGGATGTTGAGAAAGATGCATCTTCTATGATTGATTTCCTTTATCAATGGCTTCCTTCCACACTGCAAATTTCTTTCCAAAGAGATTTTGAGCTGGAACGTGCACACCGTGTTCCCACTTTTCGATCTAAGTCTGCTACGCAACCTAGAGCGATAATTTTTAAGCCACTGCGCCATCAGCATACAGAACAAATTCTGGCTCATATGAGGAAGGTTAGAGTTGTCTCGTGGAATGGTCATCGCATTTCAATCTCTCAAGACTTTGCCAGAGACACAGTAATAAGGAGGAAGGGCTTTCTTAATCTTCGGAAGCGTCTATCTGAGATGAATATCCCCTTCTCTTTTGCTGGCCCCTCAAAATTCCGCATTACTTTCAAAGGTCGCTCCAGAATCTTCGATGAACCTGCTGACTTGGTCTCGTTTTTGGACAATCAGATGGAGCTACAGATGGAACTTCAAATGGAGGCCTCGCTTGATCCTGGTTCCTCTGGCACCTGATGCGGTTATTCGTACTGCAATGAGTTTTCGTCTTTGCCAGATCTATTGAGATTACTCTCTTTTAGATCTGCGCGGTGGTCCTAGTGTCCATTGTTCTTGGTGTGATTTTGTCGTCTTTTGGTGTTCCCTCCCTATCGTTATGGTGTAGTGGTCTTTTATTGTCGATAGTTCTACTGTATGATTCTTCCAATATTTTGTGGTAGTGTTTCTTGATGGTTTGACGTCTCTCTTGCGCGCTTGTCGTCCTTATTATTCCTTTCCTTCCCATTTTGTCTTTCCGCATATTAGGTCGTGGTCGGTTTCTTATCCCTTTGTATGATTTCTTTATTTTCTTTTATTTTGTGTGTGTGACTTGGTTTTTGTTTTTTCTCTCTTTGTTTTTGGTCTTTCTGCCTGTTCATCGTCTTTGGCTGTTTCGTTTCTATGGAGTACGCTAGTGTTTATTAATGTATTGGTGTATAGATTGGTTACATATTTGATTCATAGATGCTTATTTGATGATATTAACTGCTATAGTTAGAGTTAGTGTTTATTTCTATTTCACTGTTATATCATTGATTGGTTTGTTTATTTATTATTATTAATTGTCTTTTTCGACTAGGTCTGAATTTTATAGCTGTATTGTAATTGATAGGCTTATGTTTCTTTACTTCCATGTTCATATATTTAAGACATTCTCACCTCTTTTAGTTAAATTGAGTGCAACGGGTGGTATGTATTTGTGGACAGTTATCTATAAGCTTATCTATAGATTTTACATAGTTATGTATAGTCTCATTTATCTTATTTATCTGTTATAGGGCTTCATTGATTGGTATATTGATCTGTTACTACATGCCGTTCTCTACTATATTTCACTTATTTTCTTCATAATGTATCATATAGTATCCTTTGGAATTTATTTCTTCCTCTTTATTCTTTCTTTTTTACTCTTTATGGTGTCTGCTTTGGTTTGGCTCTACCTAATAGTGACGATAGCTTTTAGCTCATTTTTCATCAGCTTTTATTGTTTGCATTTGTTTTTTCTCTCTTTTTCGCTTTTTCCACTTTTTTATGATCCTTTATAGGTGTTACCTATTTATCAATTTGGTTAAACATGTCGCCTTTATAGACTTATATGTTGTACTGTTTCTAGAACTATAATTAATTCTTGTTCATATCCTTTAGATAGTTCTTCTTTTTAAATACACATAATCAGTTATGTTCTGTTTTGGGGCTATTTATGCTGATGGTTTTTATTCCTCATGTTGGTCTCTTTGCTCATTTCCCATGTTCCCCCTTGTATGAATTTGGTCTTTTTCAGACCTTCCCTGCTGGCCCTTCTCTCTCTCTTTCTGTCTATTTTCTTGCTTTCTTTTTTCTCTTCTTTTTCCTTTTCTCTTCGGATTTCCTCCTTGGATTCTCCCTGTTTCGTGTTGGTGTCTAGTGTCTGGAGGCGAGTTTTCTTGAATGTTGTAGTTCATATATCATATATGCAATATCTTTTTCTCCTGTTAATAGCTCTATCTCTGGATTGAATGTACTCTCACTTAATGTCAAAGGGTTAAATCACCCAGTTAAAAGGTCGAAGATTTTAGACTACTGCAAATCTCTTTCTTCGGATCTCGTCCTTTTTCAGGAGACAAAGGTCTCTGTCAAGGAGGCGTTATTTCTGAAGAAAGAATGGGTTTCTGATGTTGCTTGTTCGGATGCTTGTGGTAAAAGAAATGGGGTAATTACTTTAGTTTCTAAACATTCTGGATTGTCTATCGTTTCCTCTGAACAGGATACAGAGGGACGTTGGTTACTATCTAAGGTGTCCGATGGTATTGCTGATCTCTTTGTCATGAATATCTATGCCCCTAACAAGGATGATCCGTCTTTTTGGAAAACAATCACCAAAAAGCTAAATGACACACCTCATTCTGTCAATCTTATTGTAGGTGGAGACTTTAATTTACCAATGGATCCTATCTTGGATAGGAATTCTGCCTTTAACTTTCGGCCCCCTCAAGCTCATAAACAAATGATTAATATGTGTTCTCTGACCCATCTTCAGGATGTTTGGCGTCTTCATAATCCCACTGGCAGTGACTTCTCCTTTTTTTCTTCCCCTCACTCGTCCTTCTCACGTATTGATTATCTTTTGGTTCACTCCTCTCTTGTTCAATTTTCCTCATCTCTGCTTATTCATCCTATTTTAATTTCAGATCATGCCGCGGTGACTTTCACACTTATGTCTTTTGCTCCTAGGGCAAGGTCTCGATCTTGGAGACTAAACACGGAAATCCTACATGATGATTCCCAGGTTCGAGAGTTTTCTAATGATAGTGAGACGTTTTTCCTTGAGAATGTTGGTTCAGTTAGCTCCCCTGTTGTTCTCTGGGACTCTTTTAAGTGCACTTTTCGTGGTCAGGTCATTAAGTGTATGTCAAGGAGAAACGCTGCCATTAAAAAGGAACTCACGGACTTAGCAGATGAGATTAAACGTCAGGAATCTCTTTTTCGACATTCTAAGGATAAGTCATGCTTACAATCTATTAAGAGTTTAAAATATGCGTATAATACTATTGTCACTAAGAGAGCTCATATTGGTCTTCAGGCTCAGAAATCTAAGAAGTTGCTGTTAAAAAATCGTGCGGGCAAGATTCTTGCAGCTACATTAAAGTTCCAGGAATCTTCTAATAAATCTTCCCAAATCTCTTCTATTACTGACCATCTTGGTAAGAAAAAATTTCAGACTGAAGAAATTCTTGAGGTCTTTCGCGATTTCTATAATAATTTATATACCCCCTCTACTCAAGCTTCTTTTGAACAGTGCCAGGAGTTCTTGAAGACAGTGCCGTTGAAAGCGATATCGGAGGATGATAATAACTCATTAAATTGCCCGATTACCTCTGACAAAATTATTTCCGCGATTAAAGCTACTCGTTCCGGTAAGGCCCCGGGTCCTGATGGGTATCCTATTTTGTTTTATAAGACCTTTCTATCTGTGATTGTTCCGAAACTTCAATCGGTCTTTGATGCTTTTATCAAAGATGGCTCTGTGTCTGGCTCTGCTGCCGATGCTACTATTGTAGTAATCCCCAAAGAAGGAAAAGATCATTCAGACCCCAAAAATTTTCGTCCTATTTCCCTGCTTAACATGGAAGCTAAGATTTTTGCTAAAATCTTAGCTAAACGCCTAGAATCCTTTATTCCTCAATTGGTTCATCCTTCCCAAACAGGCTTTGTAAAGGGTCGTCTTGCACGGGACAATATCCGTACTTTCTGTCATATTCTCGGTGCTGCCAAGCGATCCAATCTTCCGGCGGCGGCCTTGGCCCTTGATGCTGAAAAGGCCTTTGATAAGGTTTCCTGGCCTTTTTTACGAGCTGTTTTATGTGCACATAACCTTGGTGATTCCTTTATCCGTATGGTTATGTCTCTTTACTCCCGACCTAGGGCTAACATAAGAGTGAATGGGGCTACGTCGTCCTTTTTTAACCTTTGCCAGGGTACTAGACAAGGGTGTCCTTTGTCTCCTCTTTTATTTTTGTTGTCCATTGATCCTCTTCTCAGACTGATTGACGTACATCCAGACATTATGGGTTTTTCTTTTGGATCCCATCAGCTAAAAGTAGCTGCTTATGCTGATGACGTTCTCATTTTCTCAGATGATATTGCACGTGCCATCCCTGCTATTTCTGAGATCATTTCCATTTTCTCAAAGGTTTCAGGTTATACACTGAACAGAGATAAGACAGAAATGTTCCCCTTAAATGCTTACTGTTTCTCTTCTCATATGGGTTCGGCGGGCTTTAAGTGGCAATCTAAGCAACTAAAATATCTGGGTATTTATTTTTGTTCCACCCTTTATGCTACGGTTACTTATAATGAATCTCAAACTATTCTTAAGGTGCGACATCTTTTAGAAAAATGGTCTCCGAAGCATATTAACTGGTGGGGCCGTCTCCAAACTCTTAAAATGATGATAACACTTATTATTAATTTTGTCTCGTCTATGCTTCCAGTAAAGTTCTCTGATGCCTTCTTTCACGATCTTGATTTAATTACTTCCAAATTCTTATGGAATGATAAAAGGGCTAGAATTGCCTATAAATTTTTGAGGAAATCCTACGAGTTGGGGGGATGTAATCTTCCTGATTGGGGGAAATATCAGTCTGCTTTTCTGGCCTCTCAGGGTGCGCTCTGGTTTTCCTCTCCCTTTATGCATGTGCCAGCTTGGTTGCTCATAGAACAGGAATTGGCTTCTCCTCTTCCAACTGCCTCTTTCTTAACCACGAATACCCTTTCCATTCCATTTTCTAGATCTATTGTTTTAGATACTGTTGCTGCGGTTCGCAAGGTTGATAAGAGAGTGGCGATTCCGCTGCATAAAACTAGATGGTCATCTATTTGGCGGAATTCCAAAATTAAAATTAATATTGATCCAGACTTGATGTCTTATTGGTCGGGAAAAGGTATCTCACTTGTTAAACATATGTATGATTCCAATAATGACCCTCTTCCTTTCTCTACCCTGGCCCAGCAATTTTCTTTATCTAATTTAGACTTTTATACTTTTCTTAAGATAAAGGTTGCACTTGCTAGAGTACAGCTTCAGCCTTCTTCCCCCACGATTATGCTTTTTCAATTATGGATTAAGTCTGGTCATGTAGCTTCTAGGATTTATACATTTTTGTCGTCCTCGCCACTTCCTACTCAAACTGTTGCACAGCAAAAATGGCTACGTCATTTCGAGCATGATGTTACCGATCATATTTCTTCAGACACTTGGCAAGATATTGGTAGGCTCTCTCTTCGTAATAAAATCGCCCCCTCATTAATGCAATCTAAGTTTTTCTCTATTAATCTTCTTCACTGGACTCCCTCTCGTTTATACGCGTTAAATCTCAAAGAAGGTAATCGATGTTGGAGTTGTGGTCTTGTACCAGGTGATTTTCAGCATATGTTCTTTGACTGCTCTCTTCTCCAACCCTTTTGGGGTTTAGTTCACAAACACCTCATGCTTATTTTTAATATTAAGTTTCAACTCTCTTTTCCACTAATTCTTCTAGGTCCGCTGGCGGCCTCGGTACCGTTGCCTTTAGATTCCATGGATTTACAACTGTTGGATCTTTTACTAACTATTGCAGTGAAAGTAATTCTCATGGAGTGGAAATCTTTTTCTTCAGTCTCTTATCATACTTGGTGGGCATGGGTTTCTTTTTTGCGTAGTGCTCATACGTCAGTTGATCATGCTCATCTTTCTCCGTCGATATCTAATGATGTGTGGTTGGCTCTAGATACGTACATGCAAAGGGCCTCAGAGGGGTTGGTGGCTCAATATCCTTTTGATGTGTCTGGTTAATGTTGTCATTGGTGTTGGGTGAATCCTTTGGAAATCCTCTTCTCTTCTTTCACTTCGTCTTGTCTTTCTTCTTTTTTATTCTATCTTTTTTCTTTCTGTCTTTGCTTTCCTTCCTTTCTTTGCTTTCATCCCCAAATTAATATCTGATGATGATACTTTTGATAAATACGTCTCTTGATTGTCCATTGATTCTTCTTTATTTAATTTATTCCCCTGATATTTCCAGATTAATGAACTTTCTAGTGATATTTTTATTGTTAATTCTCATTCTACCATATTGGGTGTTTTTCAGCTGATATCATTTGTATCATTCTTGTTTGTATATTATGCTTGTTTTTACTCCTTTAAAATAATAAATTCTTTTGAAATAAAAAAAAAAAAAGAAAATCATTTCTTTGCTGGTGTCACTATGGATCCTAAATTATGTACTTTACAAACTCATTATGATATTGATTTAAAGCCTGTCTGTTGCTCCATTTGGGCATATTTATTCTTTGTTTGAAGTGGACATTTAAGTACTTCAGAACTAACCCACAAAGGGCCTGGTTTACAAAGGTTTTTAACAGTCATAAACCATCTAATTCGGTAAATCAGAGGGTTTACAACCCTAAAAGCATTTCTGTATTTATTAAACACATATACTGATTCAGAAATGTGTTTCCACGTCAATAAATGGGTTAAAATGGATTACAAATCACTAGTTTGAAGAGGCATGTGATATGCGTCGCCTCCAAATTTCCATTTGTACCCTAATGTATCAATGGTTTGCGACTGTAACTCCAGTTGTAAACCGTTGATCAGCTATTGACTCCCAAGTAGAGGAGTGGTAACTCTTTCCCAAAGTAGAATGGGTTCCCTTTAACCATCATCTCCTTTGTGAATGTTGAAATGAAAAAAGTTTCAGGGAAAGTACACTGTGGGACATTGGACCACTGCCAGCTCTCAGTGAAACTCTTTGAAAAAAAAGAAAACTTTTTCAAGTAGTCCTGTTTTACTTATGGAAATCAGGCTCCATTAAAAAAAGGTTTTCTTTATTTAAACACAATCACGGACATGGTGATCTGCTGACACTTGCAGGCCGTCATCACTGGATTGAAGTCTTATGCAAGTGGTTGCAAATTGCAACCTGCCTAGTAGAATTAATTAGGCAGGTTATTCTGCAACCCCATCCGAGTCAGTATTTTGTGAACAGACATAAGTTGGTTTGTAAAGCCCTAGTCCATTCGCAAAATGTTGGTGCACAATATGCAACCTCCTTTTGCAAATGGAATAATAGTACATCAGGCCAAGTAATCTTTAAACTCTCCTTGCTGTCCCTTCTCATGTTCCCATAGAGGCTTCTTTGTTGTACTGGACAACAATACTTTATATTTGCGTCCATGTATTGATTATAGAGAATTGAATAGATTGACAGTTGAAGATCATTATTCATTATTGTTAACTGGTGATATTTTTGTGCCAGTACAATGACCACAGAAATTGACAAAACTAGATAATAAAAATAACGTGTTTTTATCTAGCCCATTGCTCAGCATTTTTTGACATTTGTAAGTGCAGTGAACAAGACGTGTTATGGTTACCGTGTTTATCATTCAACCTTTGAAAGATAAAACTTGGAAATTGCACTGCAGAGAATCCAACATGTGACCTGCAGGTCACAGACCGATGTTAGCAGTGGGCACCTAACTCACTGTGCCATTGTGGTATGTAGAGCCTAACACAAGTTGCTTAGCGGAGCCGCCGGAAAATTGGCTTTTGAACATCATACGGCTATAAGGAACATAACATAATGCCATTTGGCCTTTTAATGTTACAGCCATTCTTAAATATTGTTGTGGCACTATTTTTTAATTTCTTAAACCAGCATGAAAATTATCTTGGTGATATATTAATTTTTTAGGCACCTTGCTTAAGAGGTTTTTCAACTTCTATGAAAGACTAATTTGGTGGTTAAAACTTATTAAATTGCGTTTAAAAATTGACTTTTGTGAACCTTGGCTGATTCATGAAGAGATTTCTGCAAATGTATCGTAGGAATTTGCATATCTTGCATCAGTTTCAGGGTTGCAACAGTCATTGAACAAGTTGGACTTATTTGTTCTCAGTATGAATTCATTATTACTCAGGTGCAACAATGGTGCCACTAGCCCTTTATCTCATTGTCATCCTCGAGAATCTCACTGTTTGACATATAATGTCTTGTTGTCCTACTCTGGCCTTACGAAGGGCATGTCTGGATGTGTTGGAGAGGCTAAGCCTTCTTTTTCTACAATGCCACTACAACCTACACAAAAGACGCTTTTTTAGAGTTAACAATTGTTCCTTCTTGCCTAGAGAGTGTGAGACGAAGCTCTTTGGTGGATTCATAATTTCCTCTATAACTTCTCCATTGAAGGAAGAAAAGGGAGAACTCTGTGATGTCCAAATATGCATTAGATGGCCAGGCTCAGCTCAGTCATCAGGGAACTTCAGTCTCGAATATTCTGAGGAGCATGGACACTTCCAACTAAAAACGAAAACATTCTGTTATCATAGGGCTGCAAGCCAGTCGTTCTCTGGTACTGCCCAACCTTTTGGAACTGGCTGCTAGAAGGCATGGGATGTGCTAGCAGCTAAGGACTTGCTTTAATTCCAGAAAAAAACTCAAAATGCATCTTTTTCAGCTCCATCTAAATGCTTAAGTCTACTTAACTTACAACACATTTCGAACTCATTAAGCACTTTCATTTTGTTCATCAATGATCCTCCTGCTTATGTTGCACATATTCTTTTATCCATTACTATTGCTTACAGATCTCTATGTTTCGTTACTCACCTAAACACAAAAAAATGCTTCTCAAGGAGCTAAATATTCCCTATCCCTTTTCAAGACATCTCTTCTCCCTCGCTTTGCCCATCTTTCTGTGATAGATCATTGCATTTCTACACCGGACCCGAATACCTCAACAACAGAATCAACTTCCACGTTCCCAAAAGGAACCTTCGATCTTCCAACCTCGCGCTGGCTGAAACTCCGCGCATCCACAGAGCCAGAGTAGGCGGAAGATCCTTCTCCCAAATCGCTCCAAAACATGGAACGAGCAGACATCAGGCACGCTTCCTCCCTGAACACCTTCAGGAAGACTCTCAAGACCTGGCTCTTTGGCTGAACGGATCTGCGGACCCCTTCAGTGCCTTGAGACCCTCACGGGTGAGTAGCCCACTTACAATACCCTGATTGATTGATTGAACATCTCTGTTTTCACTGACTCTCATTTGCTTCTTTTTCTTCTTTCTTTCTCCTAATAATCCCTCTCTAATACTTCTCTCTGATTCTTTGATTCTCTAGATCCTATTTCCGCCTCCTGCCAGGCTTCCATCTATTCTCATCTCATTATTCTAAGCCCTCCTCTCCATGTGTTCTCTGTTTCTCCAATTTCCTGCTCCTCACTTTCTTCAGTAAGTATTCATTCTGAATATGTGTTCCAGAGTCCCCTTATTGTGCTAGCCCTTATTATTGCACCTCATTACATGTATGAGAGATCCATGAGCGACCTATCTCAACTGTCTGGTTCCCTGTAAGGCACACTGACACCACTTTGATCAAGTTGTGTTATACACAAATACAAACTAAAGAAAGTGCTTCTGACAACGACTAGTCATATTGACAAGAAGATGAAACACAGTGAAGAAGGTGTTCTTCTGGAATTGTCAAGACATCCAAACAAACCGTATGGCTCACTGAAACCTTCGTTGTTGGGCTGCACAATGTCAACACAGCAATACGGGTGTCCTTTGAATAATTGGTTTATTTGGGAACCAAACCCACGTGAGGCTCAGCTGTCACCTGCAAGCACAGCTGAGGTTGATCCCAGATTCAAGCACAGGAGTCAACCATCACCGCTGCTACAAGGCTAATAGCTAACTGGTAAAGACTGAGAGCAACAGATCTTTAAATTATAAGAGACCAGTGCAAAAAGTAAACAGAAAGGACTTCACATATCTCGAGTCATAGAACAACAAAGAGTGTTCGCAGAGAAGGGCAGCCAGACACACAGTCAGTATAAGCAAGGGTGCCAGTGGCTCTAATGTAAGAAAGGAAATTGTCCAACACCCCAACTGTTTTTTTTTTTTAATGCAGATTTATATAGCGCGAACTCAACCCAAATGTATTGGAGCACTTTACATGACCACCAGTTACGTTACACAAGGACACATTCAGGCATGGGGAAATTAAGTGATTTGCCCAGAATGACAGGATGTGGACGCGACCCCGAGGCTCGAACCCTGGTTTCCAGCACCAAAGTCAGCAATCTATCCATCAGACCACATCCTCTCCCCTAATAACAAGGGAAACTAATTGGGGTGTAGTTTGCCTGCAACACTTCTGGGGGTGCCTCGGTGCCAGTGCACCTGCTACACTATTAATAGCTATGCCCCTGAGTCTGAGGCAACTAGAGCTAGGGAGGGTAGAAGATCAGAGAAGCAGATAATATCAATTCTGCACTGCACTCTGGAAATGTGCTGAGATAAATGGACAAATGCTAAATAAAAGGGTAGACATATCTGACCCCATTACAGGCTAAACAAAGGCATATTTCGGGGTTCTGAAGACTTAAAAGCATTTTGCCAAGAGGATTGTGAAAATACCTATTTATAATTGTTTTTTAGGGTGATTGATTTATGAACTGATCATACCACGGAGGTGTTATATATAGGCATCTTTGTTTATTTCATTATTACCCTGACTTCGGGGTTACCAGTCTCAGGCAAGCAAGAATGGATTTAACACTTGACCTCAGCGCACATGAGTCAATAAACCATTCAAAAGGCACAGTGACCTCCTCAGGCACCTCTAGCTCAAAGTCACCTGTAAAAGTTTATTTTTCTAATATTATATTCATTAAATAGTAGGCTCTTTTTCGTATGAGAACCCTATTAAAAAATTATTCAGTGGCTCAAAATATAATTCATGTGATGCCATCGTTAGCATTGTCCATTCTCCCACCCAAAAGGTGTCTCACTTTACCTTAATGCAAAAGTGATTAGAGCCTTCTCTAATAAATGGCTAAGACTTATCACAACTGCCAGCACCATGAACTAAACGGTGCCCAAAATTAAATTAGGAAAATATCTAAGCCCAAGCAGCTACAGTTCAATTAGTTGACATAGTGATGCAGTACCACAAAGTTCCCAGAAGAGACTCTAAAAGCAGGCACAATTTTAAACATACATTCAGAACATAAAATGCAAGGCTGATAACAGAAAATATCATTATTTTATTCTCAAAAAGTAGTTCCCAATGTTTTTAACATGGCATGTGAATGCTGTGTAGCAATTAGGAAATTATAGTGACTGAAGGTTTTTAAGGAATCAGAGCAAGTTATTTTTTATTTATTTATTGTCATTTCGATTACAACATCCATTGACAAAAACATAAAAAGCAATATAAATCATCATTAAAATTGCAAGAAACAAGCAAACAAAGCTTAAAATTCATTAAAAGCAGTT
This sequence comes from Triturus cristatus, assembly GCF_964204655.1. Classification (NCBI taxonomy): domain Eukaryota; kingdom Metazoa; phylum Chordata; class Amphibia; order Caudata; family Salamandridae; genus Triturus; species Triturus cristatus. The sequence continues at coordinate 794,224,705 of NC_140583.1, read as the reverse complement.
AGATTAAATACATTGTATTTTGCCCATTCCATCATACTATGCCAAGCACCAATTTATCGTAATTCGATCCAGTGGAGAATGACAAATTAAGGATCCCCATTCCCGAACATCAGTAAGTGCGATCATGCAGAGTACAAAAGTCTGTAAAATTGTTAAAAGAATAAATGGCTAGGAATCACTTTAGAGGCTTTACTTCGAATGACCCAAGCAGAGTATACAAATGTGGCTACTGCAAAGACAACTGTAGGGTTCACATTAGTCTTACAAATTCTTAACACCACTAGATACTGCCTTATCCCAAGTAGTTTAAAAAGTGACTTTACCCATTTGGATCTTGCTCTGCTATATGCTTCACACAAAAAAAAAAAGTATGACCTTCTGTTTCATCCTGGGACTTACAAGAGGGACAAGTACTGGAGATTTGACCCTCACCTTGCGAATTACTTCAAAAGGAGGCTGTTGGTAAAGTTGCCAACCTGAGCTTTATATACAAGACTCTAGCTAACCTTTAATCTGAACAAAAAAGCCTCATATTTGTAGTCCCATTTAATTACGAGAAAATCACAGGTCAATCGACCCAGGAAAGCAGAAGACAGACATTTTTCATGATTCCAGTATCAAAATCTATCCTTTACAACTTGTTTGGCATCGATAGGAAAAGAGTCCATGTGAAGTCGAAAGGCTGCAAGCCCCAACTCGATAAGGGGATTCTTTACATAACCCAACCAAGTCATTTTAGATGTACTTGAGTTCTCCAAAACATCTAACAAACTCTCTGAGTAGGGTGACAAATGTTCTACCATCCAAACTTGAACCCAGTACAAAATTGTCTGCAACTAGTAATCAACTGAATATGTGCATTTGTGTAGCTACCTTTAAAAAATAAATTTGATTACAGTGGAAGAACTTTAATGAACATTAAAGAATGCTCTGCTTGTGCAAGATAATGCTTGCGTGTAGTGGCGGCTTGCTGAGAGAGTGCTGCGTGGCGGTAGGGCGGGGGGCAAGGTGGGGGGGTAGTGGAGTCCGACATACGACGGACAGGAGCAAGGTAAGTAATTAAATAAATAAAACTATTTACCTTGCAAACGCTGCATCGCCAACTCGGCGATGCAGCGCGCGCAAGTTAAATACTTTTGTTTATTCACTTACCTTACTCTTGTGCGTCGTTTGTCGGACTCCACAACTCCCATGCCCTGTCCCTCCCGCACCCCGCCTCACCGCCCCACAGCACTCCCTCGGCGAGCCGCCACTGCATGCATGCTATGTAAGGGGATTAAATAAAGTAAGTGTGATGATGAAAATAATTCAGTAATTCGAGCTGATAATATTTGTGCGTTCTGTTTTTCTCTCTACCAACTGTAGCAATCACTGACACAGGTTGAGCCAATACACTGGTAAACCCAATGCCTATCTGTGTTAAATTTAAAATATGAACATCTAATTTAGTGATCTACCTTACCAACAAATTTCACAGAATTATTATATTTCATTTGGGAACTCTACTTATCTCAGTCCCCAAACGCCTAATACAATTCACCCCTGACTCAAAAAACGTTATATAGGGACCATATACAGGTTCCCTGGAATGATGTGGCTGGGGAGGTCCAAATTATGCTTCAGGTTTTAAATTATGCAGCAAGATAAGACAAATTATGTGGGGTAATGCAGCACATTTTGTGTTGGCATATTCTCATTATTATGGAATTTTTACATATGGTAACAGTATCTGAGCAAAGGTTTCACCTCGTTATTACCACTTTGACACCCAAATACAGACATAAGCAGCAGAAAGGTCAGCCTTTGTTAATGGTCTACCACTGCATGGCAACACGTATAGCCACGTTTTAAATAACTTTTGATCAGTTTGAACTAGATTTTTTTTGTTGTTGTTGTTGAAATCAGTAGATTATGCAGCAGATGATGGATTATGTGGAAAATGAGGGAAATACATAGTTTTTCGGAAAACCCCGCAGCTGCAAAATTGCATAATTCCACTGGCCCTGTCCATATCCATAAAACAAACATAACAGATCGTTTTTATTTTCTGCAGGTTCTTTTAGGCTTCAAGCTGTCCATATTATTAAAGTTCAGTGACTGGACTCACCGTTCAAGGGCCAGAAAATATTTTCTTTGTTTCGTGATCAGACGCTTGATCGAAACCTACTGCGGTTATTGATTGATAGGTTTTCCCATTTATGGAAACGGGTCGTTTCCAAAGACAAGCAACGCTGCCCTTCTCCCGCCTCTGAAGTCGTTAAGCACATTTAATATGCACAAGTAGGCTCCAGAGGCCTACCAGAATCAAACCACAGCGACCTTTATTCAATAATAAAACAAATACTTGGACTGGTTCTCTTTCCAATGTCAGTCTTTGGCTTCAGGAGCCCTCTACCCTGAGAGAATGCACACTCCAGCCAAGGCTGAAGCAATATCCTGTGACTCCCAATGAACAGCACACAATCCAGACACACCTTTATTTCTAGCCGCAGCAGAGGGCACTGCAGTGCTTAATTTGTAAAATATTAAGTGCCAGGGCTCTGACCAGGAGGCCACTGCAGCTTGCACCACCCATCGCCCCTGTCATCGCTGCCAAAACAACTACTAACCATCTCTTTCACCTGCAAGTGCGACAGTTCAGATTATTCCAGGTCCCCAAAGCTAAGGGAATGGCTGGGGAGGCAGGTATTAGCACTATTTTAGTGTATATTGTATTCCTAAACAACCATTCTTCTGCTCATCTCTAAATTCGATGAGCAGTGCCACCATGTGGTAGACTGTTCTATGTATGGTGTTGACAATTAGGTGCCGGTGCCGAGCACCGGAAACCAATTAAGTGCTGGTGCTTAGCACCAGAAAGCACCGGCTCAATTTAAGCACTGGGGCACTGTATTCAATGTCAAGTCTGGACTGACGAATATTAATGACATCACCATTAGCAGTGTGTCACAGTGTGAGGTTTCATGTCTCCCTGTGTCCATATATTGCCATTCTCACTAGCATTTTGTTCCTGTCAGAACAAAAGGGATATGTACATCTCAAGTCTTTGTAACCATCTCGCTCAAGTGTGATCAGGTAACTCATGTCCCATGACTGTTGATCTTTCAATGCAGAGGTTATATGGGCAGAGTGGGAGCACAAACAGAGAGGAAAGTGCTAGCAGCCCCCAACCCCTTCTCATTAGCATCAGGATTGGACAGCTGTGCTACATAATTCATTCACAAAGCAAATTAGCAATGTGTGGGTTCTGGCAAAACGGTCCATAGACAGCAGATGCAAGAACAGCATGTTTTAGTACTTAGATCAAGGTCACTTGGCCTATGAATACACCTCTTACACAGGTTAGTCAAAGCCGCCTCTGGTTACAACTGAAATCTCTTCTCTTCTAATATGGACGTCACGCATAAAAAGACGACCCATGCTGAGACTTTCTAGTATGAAGGGGTGAGGAGGGAGGGCAGCAACTTGTCTGCATCAAATATCAAGCTAGTTTCCCTTTCTTGATATCTGCATACTAACACCAACATCTAATATGGATGAAATCCACTGCAAAAGGATCATGTGTGTGAGGGTAACACTAGGTCACCAAGCAAAGGTATCAATCCACACCCAAGATTCCCTACTCGGCAGTGGGGAGAGGTGCCTATAGTCTCCTTGAGGTTCTTACACAACCCAGCCAATTAACTCAAAGTGTTATCAAGTACAGCAACTACAAGGCTTCTGCATATGTCCCATCGCCACAGCAAAATGAGTACCTGTTTAGAAAAACCAGGAAGGGCACCTTTATTGGTCATAAGATTTGCTAGAACAACATTGGGCATCATGCTACAGAAGAGCATGCCTTGCAGCAAATTATAGGCTTAAGAATTGATTGCTTGACCTTTAAACTTCATAATTTAAGAGATAGTTCTGATCTTTTAACTCATGACTGAGCAGATGTATTTAGTAGATTCGCTGTGAGCAGATAGCAAGGAAAATCGCTTAAATGGATATAAAAGCCTGTTGTTTGAATGAAAACGTCATACCCCACATGGTGTTCTACCACAGTACTAAAATTTCAATATTGTCCTGTGCAAATATCAACACCACAATATCGACTTGCACAATTTCACCAAGATAAGTAAATAAGGAGTTAGAAGAGTATATCTACTATTTGCTGCTTACAATGTGTGACCAGTGTTTTTGCAACCAGTAAAGAATTGTAAGAACTAACATATGTACTAATAGTTAGGTCCCTCATGCATTTTAATGAGGTATGCTGCCAATTCAAACTCACTATGATTGGATGCCATCATAAGTATAGTGCCCTGCTGGGGTCAGCTGTCCGCCATATCTGTGATAGTTTAATAAAGCAATTTTTTTTAATGCAGCCCATTTTCCTTCTTTTCCTGTCTTGCCCGGGTTGCACTGCAGATGATTATCTCTGAGACAGCTCAGTACTGCCCTCAGACAGGCAGGAAATGATTACTTTGCAGTTTCTGTGGCACCCTCCAAAGAGAACATTGACTGCATATCATCGGCGTAAGCGATAATGTTAATGCCGATTGATTCCACCAGGGCTGCAAGCAGAGACATGTAAATCTTAAACAATGTCGGGCATAAAGTAGATCCCTGGGTTGCTCCACATTTGAGGGGTTCTGCATTGAAAAGCTGTGGCTTTACCCATACTAAATGCTCTCTGGCGGTTAAAAAGTACGTAAGCCATTTCAAGACCATTCCACCTAGACCAATACTTGCCAAACGTTGGAGCAAAGTGTCATGGGAGATGGTATCAAAAGCCCCCAACATGTCCAACAGGATGAGAGCGGAGTTATGGCCCTGATCCAGTGACATCTTCAAGCATTCTGTGATTTCTAACAAAGACGTTTCAGTGCTATGACATGCATGGAACTGAACTTAGACGTTTGGAGAAGTTTGTGCATTTCCACGAACTATGAAAGCTGTTTGATGAAAATAGAGCAGGAAGAGGAGAGATTGGCCTGAAATTAGCCAGAATTTTGCCGTCCGCATTGGGTTTTTTCAACAAGGGGACTCCTCTAGTTTTTTCCAAATGTCAGGCACCATACCTGTCAGAAGAGAAGAACAGAACACATTCAATTACAATGGACAAATGGCATCCACAATTTGCTTTAAGACGGGGGGGGCATGGGTCCATGCGAGAACCAGATTTGCAGGGTAGGAAGAGGACTTTCAGTTCTTCCTCACACTGAGGTACAAAAGAGAATAGCATGTTATCAGGGGGAGTAGTAGGAACCCTAAAAGTGAGATCCAGAGGAAGAGAGGGATGAGATACCATTAAGTTGGTTTGAACATTGACAATTTTCACTTCAGAGAAGTCACTTAACTTCTGGCCCAAAATTAAGGTAACTTCTAACAGCGGAGCTCGAGCTTTTGGGTCCATGAAGCGAGACACAATTTTAAAGGTTACCTTAGGGTTATTATTAGCTTCATTGATTTTCTTCTGATTGTAGAATTTACACCATGCTGATTGAATATTGGGTGTGGTCTTTTGGGGGAAGGCTTAGGACCTAGTCCTTGTACTCTGAAGGTAGAAAATATTACATAGCCCCAGTTTTCTCCATCTATTGAGAAACCTCCCTCTGCTCAGTCCTGCAACCCTTAGCTCCAGCCAGGTGTCCTGCAGTGTCCAGTCCGCTTTAGTCTGGGTGCTCGTGTGGTCAGGAATCCTTCTGCTTTTGTTTCCCAAGAGCAGGTAAACAGGAGGCCAATCACTTGACCTTTGTAGTTCCTGTGTGCCAACAGGAGTCAGTACTTATTTAGTCCTTTAGTAATTCTTCTTTGTCCAGCAGGAGTCATGAGTCTTCTTACTTCCAGCAGGGTCCTCTTTAATACAACAAGTCTTCCGAGGCCCAGGAATGTTTTGAGGAGATGATCGCTGAGGTTCCAGAGTTATCCGGTACATTAGCCAGTGAGTGGAGATATTATACCATCTAAATCTAACTTTTTCACAGTCTCTCCACTTCCTCTGGTAGCACTTCCTCTTTGCTTAAACTAAAATTAGCCAGGAGTCTCTCTTTCAACATGGCAGAACCATTCTGCCACCAGGCAGACCTGTCTTCAGCTCCTTAGCCAATTCCCTATTAACACAAGCTCTTCTTTCACCGGACAAGGTCCAAACTGTTGCTCTACTCCATTGTGACTGAAGCCTTGCTCTCTAGGGGATCATGTGAATGAATATCCAAAGTGCTCCCTGGCATCTCCAAGTCAAAAGAGATAGTGCTGTGACTGTTCTTTGGTTTTCCAGGTTTTTGTCCACTCCTGCACACTAAATCCCTGTTAAGTGGTCAGCAGTTAGCACCACACTGTCCTTTGTGGGCTCAGAGGCAGGCCATTGTCTTCTGAGGCCGATGTGTTAACTTCCCCAGCCAAAGCTCTATATTCCAGCACTGGAGGTGTAATGAGCTCTTACTTAGGAAGCCTAAAGTAAAAGTTTCTAAAATTACTTTCCTTCTCAAGCTATTAACAATCTGATTTCACCATTAAATCATATTTTAAAAATTTAGTAGGGAATACCTTTGTAGGGCTTTGCTACCATTTTCTCAGGTGGGAATTCAGACTTTATCACACCAAGTCTGTCCTATGTAAAATGTAGCCAGTGCCCAATAGAAAATTGTTTTTAGATATTCGGTCACTGAGAGGACACACTTTTTAAATGCATCATGTGCTACACAATCCCAAACACACCACACACACACACCACTCACACACACACAGTACTCTTGTGTCTGTAGCGTCAGAGTAACTATAGTTAAGTCAGAGTTTCCATAGGAAAGGAATTTAATTTTTTGTGTTCTCAATAACTTTGGCACCGTTCAGTGGATCTAAACAAAAATGTCCCAAAGAAAAGTTCATCCACTTTGGCTCCTTCAAGGAAAGTTTGGCGCTGATCCATCAAGTGAGGGTCAAGAAAAACATAAGGGTGGGGGGGCACCAAAACAGGGCAAGACCCTGTGGCCTATCACATGCTGTACACTGCCTTTAGCCATGGATAGCGGGGACTGGCCACTAACGGGTTGAGTTGGGAGAAGATCCCGGCTGGAAGCCAGATCCTTCTGCCAATTCCCCTGCTGTGCATGGCCTTCAACTATGTGCTGGGGAGGTGTTGGCCTCCAACAGCAGTGCTGGTTGACTGGAGGTGAGAGGCTAATTTGATGACATTACAGATCACTTTTTCTGACTGACTGTTCAACCCTTCATGCCCAATTTGAGTCATCTTTCAACACTAATTTCTGATGGCCGACCAAATCACAAAAAGCATGTTTCTTGAGTAAAAGTTTTACATTTTTTTTCAGATTTGTGTAATTCTTTTCAGCTGTATCCGAGAGCAAACTTCCCTATCGGAGTTAATATTACAAATCAACGTTTCAGGACCACTCTTTTTCTTGGCCCCACACTTGACTGATAAGCAAGAAACATTTCTATGAAGGAGCCAAGGTGAATGACAGTTTTTGGAAAATTTTCGTGCAGATTTGATAAATGGCTCCAAAGTTGTTATTGAAACAAAAAATGCTCTTCCTTTGGAAACTCTAACCTAAATATAGTTAAAGAGTGGTGACTGACTGCTGACTATGCAGAAAATGTGAAATTGCTCCAAAGAAATAGTGCAAAGAAGTAAACAAAAGAGGATAACTATTACGGTGGAGCCGAGCAACACCACCGGGTAATTGGTATTTTGTTTTATAAATCACTGAACAACATGGTAATCCATAAAAAAAGCACAGAAAGATCACATTCAGAAGGGACTAGATGGGAATATAATCTATATGAAAAATGTATGTCACTGTAAATGGTTTAATCCACCAATGTGGCAATGAATGTTACTTGTGTGAAGCATTGGATAGTGGTTCTTCCGGTTAGTCTACTTTGAGAGCTGGGCTTCAGTGTCAATGGATAACCTCCGTGTTTTTCTGAGGAAAGCTGCTGCCCTCTCTAGCCTGGCTATCCAACGCTCATAGAGGTAGCACCATATTTTGTGGTCAGAAACCTGCCCTTTACCTCTACTTGTACCCCGGAAGGAGGAATGTCAATTGGTTCTCCTTGGTGAAGGATTGCTCAGTGCAATAAAAGTTGGGTCCTTTACCTTCATCATGTATGGAATATGTATGAAGAAGGTTTGTAATGAATACTGAACGCTTGTGGAGTTTACTGGAAGCGAATGAACTGATGGATGCTGCGGTCACACATGTGGTGCACAGGATGGTGGCCTCCATTGTGCAGGGCTGGTGTGGTCCTCTTGGACAACTAAAGAAGAAAGCCAAGGCTGAGCTGACTTGACAGACCTGCGTTTCTGGACCCTTTGATGGTGAAGGCTGCCCAGAAGCCCCAAGTCCAATTGCCTACCTTCCTTCACAAGTTGAGATGCATAAGCCTAAGTCCTCAACCCTCGCCTTTGCCTGTGCGATGTCGGTACCTATTTCCTTTGTCACTGATGTAGGACCTCAAGACTATTTGACTTCATTCCCTAGTGTGCAGATTCATCTCAGTGAGCAGAAGAAGTCACTGTAAAATTGGAACCAATTGAGCCATTATCCTCGCCTCTTTGGCTCCAGTGATATTTCGCTTAAATGCACATTCACCTTTTCCTCTGAATGTCCCTGTGGTTAGTGGCTCCCAATAGAGCGCCCCAGGGTCCTCTCAACCAAATCATCTCTATTGTGGCTAGAAGAGTTTCAGATGCATGCCTCTGCATGTGAAAATACACATTATGGGGCAAATAGTGGGAACTGGGCCCCCAAGAGACAACATTTGTAAGCCATATGACCACCGGGCTCAACGAGGATGTGTCCAGGAGTCTCAGGTGTGGACATTCTGCTCTTTGTGTGGAAGGTGTGGGAAGCAGAAATGAGCTGATTATCACACCATCAGCATGCTTTTCACATTCTCACAGCCATGTATTGTTTTATCAGAGAGTATCAGAAACAATATGTGCAATTAAATGTGAGTGCTGATTCAGCAAAATTACTAATATTAAAATAAGTGTTGTGATTAGCTTTATAGTGTATGGGTAGCTTTAGTGCCATTCAACAAATGATAAGGTAAGGTAAGACTGTCAGAAGAAACTGATTGGATAGTAGAAGCACCAGCTCAACCTCCACTTTGGGACATCAGAAAAACAGGAAGCGCTTGTGCATAAAGGTACATTCCTTGACTTGCATCCTGAATGTTTTCACCAACTTGATGAAAGGAGGAGTCGCAAAAAAGGAGAACGGAAGTGTTCACAAGGTACACGTCTCTGTAAACAGCAGAAGACACTAGCGCTCATCAGAAATGATTACACTTCAGTCATTCATTCTTGTTTGAGAAGGTTAGGCTGTGAAGACACAACTACTGCATGGAGGTGAAGGTGTGATAAAATAACCAGAAGAGTGATGGGACAGTTGCTGAATGTTAAAATTTGAGCATTGACTGCACAGGCGTTGCAGGTGTCACACCGGATGCTTGGCTCTGGGAGGTTCAAGGAGTCAGCTCTTCAAGGCAGACCCACTCTTGAGAGCCTAAGTGAGACAGATTACCACAGTGGTCTTTTGGGAGAGCCATTGTTAAAGCCCGTATTGTGGACTCTACATCAGTGGTGCCTCCTGTAAATTTAGAACATCCTTGGATATCACAGGCAATTGTATCAAACTAAAACCTGGGAACTAGCACTCTGTCTGTATTCCATCACTGAGACCTTCATCTTGAGAGAGGAGAACCTAGTGCTTCTAAATTGAACTGAGAATACCCAGATACAATCTTATTGCATAACACTGGTCATAGGCCTCAATGTTAAATTGTTTTCTGGGGCCTAAATGTGGGACCTATTATAATATCAGGACAAGGTTCTTTCACCCAGATGGTGCGAGGCCCTCTGGTTTCTCTATGCCCTATTTTAAGTATGCTATACTTTACCTACCTGTAATTAAGTGCTTTATCTTTTGTATAAGTTAAGAATTGCCAGGACAAGTTATTGTCATTAAAGAACGTGAGTTTCAAGACCACATAATTCACTACTTTGACATCAAAGTAATGAAATACAAGTTTAATGTTTCCACTGACATCTGAACAGTGAAGCGCCGAGCCTAAAGACTGTGCTTTGACTTGATGGTGATCCGCCTCCTCCCCTGCGTCCCAGGTCATCGAAGAGCATCTGCCCTGCCAGTCACAGGTCTCTGCAAACCAGCATTGATATGGGGACTTCAGACTGTGCTGATGGGCAGTTATCACAGAGCTGCTGCCAGCCTGGTGCCCACACTCCTCTCTCAAATCTGAGGATGGTGACTACCAATTCAGGTTAGGAGAGAAAACGGAATGCACCAACAACACCATGCATTACTTTGTTTTTTACATTTCTGTGACCGTGGGCTGGAGGGAGTTGCTGAGGGTGGTGGCGAGTGTGGTGAGATGACAGGTATTTTTTTTAAATATGTAATTATAATGCATGCTTTAGATCGAATGCCATTACAACGCGGTCGTTACAACGACCGTGCTGTTACAACGTGAAGTGTTACATCGCAAGTCATTACAACGACTTGCAGTAGGTGGCGCACTGGTCTTAAGAATAGTATAATTTACTATTCGTACTCCAGTTTGTGCAACAGCAGGGAAGGTGTTGGATTGTAAATCTAACACCTTCTGCCGCCTACAGCAAGTTGTTGCAACGACTTGCGATGTAATGGTTCGCGTTGTGACAACGCGGTCGTTGTAACGACCGCGTTGTAATGGCATGCGATCTAAAGCATGTGTTGTAAACGCTGTTTCCCGTTTTTTTAAATAATGGGGTGGGAGAGAGTGTAGTAACAAGGAAGGCATTGAGGGTGACAGGACGCCTGTTTTTTGTCCAGCATCTGGGTGGGGGAATAGGGCCAGGTGGTGGTAAGTGGCAGGGCACCAGGTATCTATTACTTTTAAAGCACAGCTGGGCTAACCAGGCTTAAGGGACAGCCATATTGTGCATTCCTCTCCTTGGCTCCTCTACCCATTGAATGAATTGAAACATAGAGATGGGACCTACAATACATAACACTGTGCGTGGGTAGCTGTCAATAATGCATGGTTTGCCATCTCAGGGCTCCAAGGGCTATCATAAACAACTCAAGCTTTATCCTTTACTGTATCTGACGTTTTTAGAGCACCTTGTTGGAAAACATCCGAAATTGACAAATACCTATTCATAATTCTATACCTGCCCATGGGATACGATTGTTAAAAGAAAGTAACCCTTAAGTTACACCCCAATAACCACTGACTTTCCTGGGGACCCAGTGAAAAGTGCCTTTCCCAAGTGTTCGAGGAGGCAGAAGTTATCTAAGGTGTCTGGGTCAGTGAAAGACATTTTCATGAGTGATTTGACCCGACCTGTTTTGAAAATTATAGGAATAATTCTTGCTGATGAGACACATTGACCATTTCCAGCTACACCAATTATGATGTTTTCATTGCTGTTGAGACCAGGGAGGCTGTAATGGGGTTGGCAGGAAGTTAGAGGGCTTTAGTTTATTGATGATGTTATGAAAGAATAAATGGTAGCAGAAGTTATGTATTGAGGGAAGAAGGTTCGGCAGGTAAAATTTGCTGTATACTTAAGTCCTTTCTTGTTTTCTGGTTTTTTTCTGCCAAGAATTTTGCAACACTCTCCTATGCTCATTCGATGAAACCTTGAATACCCAGCAATGGTCACCCGCCACTGAGTCTGTAGTCCATTTAACTGTAATGTACATCCCCTGAGACTCCAAGGAACCTGTCATATGCTCTGTGCATGGCTTATTGTGGTTTTCCCACACACAATGTCCCTTGTTATTTTGTTCTGGTAAGGCACTCACATCTAGACACTACACAGAAATGCAGCTGTTTTTATGAATATGTAAAACTTGTCATACAGGTATACACAGCAAGGTAACACAGAGAAAGAGAGAAAAAGGCTTCTGAGAGAAGATCATGACTGTATCTGTTCATCTGTTTATGCTAAGGTACGGGATCCGCAACTAATCTCAGAGATCCTTGCTGTATAATTAGTGTGCTTCTGTAGAAGGGGAGGTGGGCTAGGCTGATCTGCCTTATAATATGACAGGGCTTTTCATGATATATGGTTTACTGACTAGGCTGATAATATTTTTTCACGGCAGCTGTTTCCTGATTGTGGCACATATACTGCATTTTAGAGCACAATTTTCCAATTTTCAGATGTCTCAGAGCCGTGGATCAGTGGATGACTTGGAGCCATCTAAAATTGAATGCTTCCAAAACAGAAATACTCACGTGTGGTGATTGGAATCATTATGATACGCTTGCCACCTGGCCTGATGAACTGGGATCACTGCCTAAAGTATCGAAGGAAGTAAGAAACCTTGGAATGCTATTGATGAATGCCCAAGTGGACAAACTAGTAAGATCAAGCTTTGGCACTATAAAAACGCTACAACTAATTTTCCCCCATTTGGGATTTCCACACAAGGTTAAAGCTACCATCTCCCTTGTTCTGTCCAAACTCGATTTCGCCAATAGCCTCCACCACGGATCAACTTTAACAACCATAAAAAGACTACAACGGATTCAGATTCGACTGCCAGACTACTCTTGCATATCAAACCGCGAGACCACATCTCACTTGCGTTTAAAGCCCTGCATTGGTTACTGGTTGCCAGAAGATCCACGTTCATGCTGCTTTGTATCAGCCACAAAGCAATACATGGAATGGGACCACTCTTCATCAGGAATAAAATCACCAAACACATTCAACAAAGGAACCTCCGCTCTAAAGCGGCACCTCGCCTCAAAATCCCAAGATACAAGGAAAAAGAACATGGGTGGCATATCCTTCTCTGTTCAAGCAGCCAAACTATGGAAATCTATATCCCCTAACATAAGATCCACGGACAACCACCTTATCTTCAGAAAACTACTCAAGAATTGTCTCTTCGCCAAATAAGCACCCTACACAAACAGAAATTTACAGCATATCCCTCTGTATATAGGCATTTATTTTTACTATAGATATGTACCTATCTTTGTGTATTGCTTTGTATAAACATGTAGAATAATGATCTTGTTAAAAAACATATACAGATGCAATTTTAAAGTACAATAGCACTTGAAAACCAGAGTTTATTTAATGCATCTTTTTACTCCTTTTATGCATCTATATACCTTCCATGTTCCTTGGGTCTATATATTTATTACTTTTCTCCTAAAAGCATATCCAATGCACTACTCTATTTCTCATCCTATACCTCTATCAATATCTTTAGTCTACATATATCTATCTCCTTTATGCATCTATATACTTTCCATGTACTTATGGATCTATATATTTATCACTTTCTTCCAATTCAGCAAATCCAATGCACTATCCTATTTCTCACCATATACTTCTCTCAATATATCTTCTACACCAACTTTCTGACTCATCTCAAACTTCTTTCTACTACTCTTTCCAATGCACTACCCTATTTCTCACCCTATACCTCTATCAATATATCCTTCCTACTGCTATGACCTCCAAAAATATAAAAGTCTAAATCCTTCAATCTTTTATCCCTCAACTATCCTTTTCAATCAAAATAACAGACTAACATGTTCACTTCTCAAATTTCACATTTCACTATAATAATTCACTACTAATCCTTTATGGGTTCCAGAGTAGCGTGCTACTCCCCAAAAAGTGCTTCCACACCTCATCAGAGGTAGCAAGCAGTATATAAATGCAAACCTTTTACCCTCTTCTATCCCTCCGCTACCCTTCTCTATCCAAATAACTGAAAAACATATACACCACTCAAATAACTTTCATATTTCACTATAATAATTCTCAACACTAATCCTTTATGGGTTCCGGAGTAGCGTGCTACTTGCCAGTAAAGCGCTTCAACACCCCATCAGGGGTAACAAGCGCTGTATAAATGCAAACCTTTTTCCTTTTCTATCCCTCCCCAACCATTCTCAGTCCAAAACACTGAGTAACATATCCACCACTCAAATTACTTTTATATTTCACTATACTAATCCAACACTAATCGTTATGGGTTCCGGAGTAGTGTGCCACTCGCCCCAAAAAGTGCTTCAAAACTCCATCCGGGGTAGCAAGCGCTATATAAATGCAAACCTCTCTTCTCTCTTCTATCCCGCCGCTGCCCTTCTCTATCCTAATAACTGAATAGCATATCCACCGCTCAAATTACTTTCATATTTCACTATACTAATTTTCAACACTAATCCTTTACGGGCTCCGGAGTAGCGTGCTACTTGCCAAAAAAGCCCTTCAACACCCCATCAGGGGTAACAAGCGCTATATAAATACAAACCTTTTTCCCTCTTCTATCCTTCTGCTATCCTTCTAAATCCAAATAATTGACTAACCTATCCACCACTTAAATCACTTTCATATTTCACTATACTAATTCAACACTAATCCTTTATGGGTTCCGGAGTAGCGTGCTACTCGCCGAAAAAGCGCTTTGACGCCTCGTCAGGGGTAGTAAGCGCTATATAACTGCAATTACAATACAATACAACACAATAGTTTAAATAAACATTTAAAACTTCCTTGTATCCTGTTACTGTGATCCCCGAGAGGGGAGAGAGTGTTGTGTTCTTAGGTGTCAATTCACTTGCCTCTCTGGATATTGGTAAGAGGGCATGTGAGACACTATATCTAGTCAGACTCGGGCTCATGGTACTGAGGTGATACGATGACTCAGTCCTTACCTACTGATGTTCTATGGTTCCAAGAATAGGTCTGTTCCTTAGCAGAATCCCTGCAACATACTCAGTGACAACAATCTCCCCATATGCAAACAAGAAAATAATGACTAATAACTCAATCAACAGGCTACTGCGTGCTGCAGATGCTTTCCACAGCAGACTATTAGAGCAGTGGTTTCTCCAATACGGACCATACCGTGAGAGAAGTGAGGCCCAAGTGTGTGTCCTTGAGGTCTGTGTAAAAGGTGTTGCAGGATGCTGCTGGCCCTAGCGTGCACACACCACACACAGCTTGAGCCCCCCAATAATCAGTGAATAGTCAGGCTAAATCTGGCCAAATGGGACAAAGACTGGGGCTATTTCACACTGAACTCCTTTACGGAAGCCATCTTTGAATGGCCAGTGAATAATCATTACCACAGAGTTCATTATAATCTGAGTATTGTACAAAAACGCATAGGTTTGGTCACCATAAAAGAAAAAAATTATTATAGGACTGCATTTTCTTTTGCAATCTACCATCTGGGGCCACTCTGAAATCTCACCTTAGTGCTACTTAGGCCGCACTGATATAAAGGAGCATGTGGGGAAAGTTCATGGAACATATTGGAAAAATGGTTTGTATGGTCAGAAATCTGCACTAGAAGAGAATACCCCACATACATCTGCTGATTTGCCCCTAGCAACAACTAGCTCGTCCAATCTTTGAAAATGCGACATGGAATATGGAACGCTCAAATCTGCACCCTATTATTTAGAACTGATGAGAAGAACAGAAAATACCACAAACCTGACAACTTAGAGAAAAACGTAAAATCCCTTGCAAACTCGCTAGTGGCCACTTTCTTCCATTTAAACCAATGTAATAATGATAGAACCACCCAAAGAGACAGATGATGCACTCAGTGACTATCTTGAAACCTCTGTAATTTAAATGAAAATGACTGGAACCTGTCGCAAGAAGCCGGGATGATTAAGGCAAATCAGCTGACGGGACGCCACTGTGAGACAGAAGTTTCTAGATATTTACACCGATAAAATTGTGTGGTGTTCTGCTATTTTGGATTATTATTATTGGAAAACTAGTTTAGGTTCTGCTATTTCTTATCATATGGTATAGAATCTAGACCACTCTGTTGGTGCTTATATTAACTGTTATGAAGTACTTAGAATGCTGTTTCAGTTGGTGCTGATCCTCTGGGCCCTTTGGTTTTGTATGCTGTTACTCAACTTCATTAAAACTTTAAGAAAACTACATTGGCTATTGGCTTCTTCTATATAATTACGTAGACAGGCATGGGATCAGGACTCGAACTTGGCAAGTCTCGCTTTCTCCAAGCTGTTGTTATTTCTCAAATAAGGTACTGTTTTCATTTGTCCACTTGAGGGCTCAGGCATCTATATTTTTTTCTCCACTTTGCTACACCATCAATTCATTGTCGAGCCAGCACTCCTGTTACTAGACACTTACTTTACTTTTTTTGTGTCTACTTACTCTGCATTATTTGAAGAAGAGGCCAGGAATATTTGTACTGGCCGTTCCTGCACGAGCGTCAGCATCTTGAGCCCCATATCCTGGAAGCATGAGTCGGATCATCCTCGTGGGCTGTGATCCACCGCTTCCATAGAAACGCCTCTGCGTGTTTCAGTAATGTGTGCTCTGCTCGCAGCAGATTTCATTGATTCCTGTGTTGGCTGTGGGAGATCGCTGCGGCCATTTCAATTGCAGGATATTTCTGTCTCTTCTTTTTCTGCGCAGATTGCTTGGGCCGTTGACTGTGATCTGTGTGTTGGCTATGACACGTCATTACTGTTCTCTGATTCGCACATGTGCATGAGATCTACCTAACATCTAGTACGCTAACCTCGAATTCCACATATGTGCTTCCTGCAGTGTCATACCTTCAACCGGCAGTTACTTTGTTATATCGTTTGGCACAAGTTACGCGGATTCAGTGATCCGTACACCAGTGTTCTAATTTGTTCGGGGGTTGTTTTTCTTTAATCCAGCTTCTTGTTATGTGTTAACACGGTGATTGGCACACCTGTCTACTGTGAATTACTCTACAATGTTTTAGTTTTAATTATTGTGCTAACACAGTGACTGGCACACCTCATTACACTGACTAAACTTTCAAGAATCCAGAGCAGTTAAACTATAACAATTCTATCTTACTGATCAATTAATTATTTTTGAATGAATCTTCATTTTTTTCTGTGGTTTTTGTCACCATGCACAATGCAATTTGGTGGTGCACAGACAGAAATTCTTCACTCGTATTCAGGGTCTAAACAAATCCACTGACACTTACATCACTGCTTTGAAAGTACTAGCCACTTATTGTGACTTTGAGGACTTTATGTCTGAATTAGTTTGTAATGCTACTCAAAGAAGATTCAGCAAAAGTTATTATCATGCAAGAATCCGTCTTTAGATGATTCCATCGACCTAGCTAAAAGTATTGAACGTTCAGAATTAGATTCCAAACAGTTACAAACCAACAACCGGTTACAGCTGTAGGAAGTGTAACATTTTCTGGTAACAGTTCTCTTATGCCTAATATCAGCGATGTTTAGCAGAAGAAAGGAAAATAATTAGTTGATACTAATGCTAGAGTTGAAAAAAATGTAGCATCTGGATGTAATTATTCTGGTTTGCAATATTTCAGATGTGGTTCTACATCTCATTTGTCGAAATACAAAAATTGTCCAGCTGCTGCACAAGAATGTTGGAGGTGTAGGAAAGTGGGCCACTTTGGAAAGGTATGTAGGGATGGCAGATGTATTCCGGTTAGGAGCATCGAAGAGCATGTGATCTTGGATGGACAAGAGAACGTTGAAAAAAGGGTGAAAGAATTAGCGCTATCTGTGGTCTCAGTAGAGTGTTTAGAAATTAACAATGTACGTATGGAAAAGAGATATGGAGATCCCTTAGTACACATAAAAATTGAGAGGTCTGATATTCCTTTACTCATTGATTCAGGAGCCAGAATCAATATCATTTCTATAGATAGATGCAAACAATCGTAGTCACATCAGGAGGTATTTTTACCTCCTGATGTTATCACTACTGCATTCAAAGACAGCAAAATAGATTTGGGAGGATATGTTTGGGCAGACATTACCTTTGAAAATAAAACCATTCCTGGCAATGTGTATGTTCCTTACAAAGGTATTAATTTGTAGGGGTGGTGGCATCAAGTGGAGGTTGGTATGATTATCAACCACGTCAGAAAAATCCTGTTTCTTTAGTAAATTGTGTCTTTGACTGCAATCAATGGAAACAAAAGTTTGAGAAGGTTTTTCAGGATAAAATTGGTAAGATCAAAGACTTTGCACATACTATGAAAGTTAAAGAGGGCGTGGCTCATATGAAACACAAACTTAGAAATGTTCCACACAGCATAAGGAATGAACTTACAAGGATTTTAAAGAAAATGCAAAGTGATGGTATCATTGAAAAAGTTGATGCTACCTTGTGGTTATCTCCCATTGTTTTTAGCCAAGAAGAAGTCTGAGGAACTTCATTTATGTGTAGATTTAAGGTCTCTCAACAAGGCCATTTGGGTGGACAATTTTCAATTACCGCACATTGATGATCCTATTACAGCTGTAGGTCAGTCCAAGTGTTTTTCGAAATTGGATTTGCGTTCAGCGTATCATCAGGTAGCTTTGGATAAGCAATCTCACCATTTAACAGCTTAAGTAACACCGATGGTACGTTTTCAATTTTGTTTTATGCCATTTGGATTGGCTTCGGCTGCTTCTGTGTTTTAAAAAATCATGATCAGGATGTTTCAAAGTGTAATGTAATGTTGTGGTGTTCCAGGATGATATCCTGTTCCATTGTGAGACAGAAGATGAACATAATCAGGTAGTGGAAAAAGTGTTGCAAATGCTTCAAAATAATGGAATAACGATATGGGAGGACCAATGTACTTTTGCTGTGAGTGAAATTGAGTATTTAGTCCATATTCTTTCTATGGATAGTGTTAAACCTAAACCCAGCATAGTAGAAGGCATAGTTAATCCTGTGAATAAAGATCAGTTACGATCTTTTCTTGCTCTATGCGAGTTTTACACTTAGTTCATGAACAATTTTTCAAGTCTTACTGAGTGTTTTAGGTCTTTACTGAAAAAGGGTTCTGATTTTATTTGGCCTGCTACTTGTCAAGAACATTTTGTACTCATCAAGGAGTGCATTTTAGCTGCTCCAGTGCTTTAGGCATATGTTGAGGACCGCTGCACTTATATTTCAGTGGATTCCAGTTCGTATGGAATGGGTGCTGTGTTATTCCAGGTGATTGGAAACAAAGAAGTAACTGTGGAATTTGCTTCAAGGAAAATGAAAGATGTGGAGTTGAGGTATTCTGTTATTGAAAAGGAAATGCTTGTGTGTGTGTGGGGAGTTGAAAAATTTAAATCGCATGTATAGGGAAGGAAGATTTGGTTGAGAACCGACCATAAACCTTTGGTTGACATCCTTTTAGGTATCAGCATTACAAAGACTACAGCTAGACTTGCAAGATTAGCAACTAAGTTGTTAGAATTCAATTTTTCTGTACATTATAATGCTGGTGGCAAGAATGTAAAAGCTTATCTTTTATCTAGACTTCCGGTGGAGGATATCAATTTGAATTCAGAGGAGAAAGAGGACATAGAAGAATGTATAATTGCTAATGTGGATGATACTGTGATCTGTCCCAACATGGAAGTGTGGCAAGAGGTTTTCACTAACGATCCCATCTTGAAACAAGTTTTGGTATTTGTCGTTAAGAGCTGGCCTAAAGAGAAATATTTGGTGTCTGAATTACAACCTTCTTGCAAGATTTCTGATTAACTTTCTTTTGAAAATAGTTTACTGGTGAGGGGAGGTAAATTAGTTCCCCCAAATCATTTTAAACAAAGAATAATGTAAACTACCCATACTGGTCATTTAGGAATGACTGCCACCAAACGCAGAATCAGGAATGATTTTGGGTGGCCCAGCATGGATCGTGATGTCGAGACCATGGTTAGAGATTGTGTGCAATGCTGTTACAGTGATAAGCATTTGGCAACATCCACACCTGTGCCGAAACCAGTTCTTTGTCCTGATAGAGTTTGGCAGAGAGTTGCGGTGGATTTTTTAGGTCCTTTTCACATTCTACCTAATTGTATGAAATATTTTATTGTATTAATTGATCACTTGTCCAGGTGGGTGGAGGAGAGAGGGATCTCAGAACCTAACACCAAATCTGTAATTCGTTTTCTGCAAGACGTTTTTAGCAGAGAAGGAGTGCCCTAGAAATTGTTCACAGATAATGGTGTGCAATTTACATCTTCCAGTATGCAAGAATTTTTAACAAAGTTAGGGGTGAAACATCTACGCACTCCACTTTATCACCCACAGTCTAATGGAAAAGTTGAAAGGTTTAACAGGGTTTTAGTTGAATGTATACAGAGTACAGTTAAAGGAAGAGGAGACTGTGAGACAGCAGTAAGAGAGGTGGTTTGGGAAGATAGAAGTACCCCACATTCTGTGTCTGGTGCGATACCATTTGAATTAAAGAGAGGAAGAAAAGCTGTTTCTTCTCTTAATCCATTTTGGAAAATAAGAGCACTTGGAGGCAATTGTAATGTGTCACATGAGTCCAGAAAAGCAAAGTGTACCAGTGACAATATTACCTGGCTTTCATAGATCTCAGGGTGGCGTTTGACTTGATCCCCCGTGCAAGGCTTTGGGATGTTTTAGAGAAGATGGGCTTCCCAGGACCACTCCTGGACTTCATCGTGAAGCTCCATGAGGGGAATTATGCGAGGATCAGATGGGGCACCCAGGGACAACTGACGGAGAGGGTGCCCGTGAGTAGGGGAGTTCACCAGGGATGTGTTATGGCACCAACCCTGTTCTCTCTCTTCGTGAATGGTGTGGTGGACCACCTGAGAGAAGAACCGGCAGATGCGCCCTCCCTGGCGGGGGAAAAATCACCTACCCTACTCTTTGCGGATGACACCATATTGATCTCCAAATCCCCAGCAGGCCTCCAAAAGCTGTTGCACCGCTTTAGTGTGTTTTGCACTGACAGAGGGCTTACCATCAACACCTCTAAAACCAAGCTTATGGCCCTTTCACCCTCTAAGAGAGTCAGGAATAATTTCTCGCTTAATGGCGAGTCATTGGAGATGGTAGATTCCTTCGATTATCTGGGTGTAAGGGTAAATAGCCGGATGAGCTGGAAGGACCATCTGGC
This sequence comes from Triturus cristatus, assembly GCF_964204655.1. Taxonomy (NCBI): domain Eukaryota; kingdom Metazoa; phylum Chordata; class Amphibia; order Caudata; family Salamandridae; genus Triturus; species Triturus cristatus. The sequence goes on along the minus strand of NC_140583.1, from coordinate 794,203,775 downwards.
TAAAATGTCACTGAACTTTAAAAGAGTTTCAGGGATGGTCCTGAGAGAACAGCGGGAGTCTATGAGTAAACCTGTGGCACCAACCCTCGCAATATATGAGGGTCAAATATTACCATCTGCCCTATATGGTTCCGAACTATGGGGCTTTGAGAGCATACCGGAATTAATTACATCAGAAAATACGTTTTTGAGAGATTTGGTTGCTCTACCTGCTTCAACTTAGTTAATCCCATTACGCCTTGACATGGGTAGGCGCCCCCTCAAAGATTTAGTGCGCCTTCGCCCATTACTTTTCTGGGTTCGACTGAGAAGAACTGGGGAGCTTAAAAATTATGCTGCTGCTTTAGACGAACTCATTTTGCTTAACACAGGCAATAAGATTAAGTGGCTGAACAATTTGAGGCAGTTGGTTGTGCAATTGGGCCTGAGCGAAGCCTGGAAGTGCCAAACCCCGCCACCCAAGCCAGTCATCAAGAAGCTGTACTGGGATTGGGTTCAGATGGAGGCCACCCGTAGAGGCGCAGGGGGTTCCCTCACTGAGCGGTTCTTGGAGTTTAAATGGTCTAGGATATTTGAACCGCTCTTTGACTTTATAGAGAAACCTTTGGATAGATCACTATATTTAAAAGTCAGGTATGGGACCCTTCCAGTGAATGATTTCACCTCCGGGTGGATCAATCGAAGTGGTACTTCGAAGGCTTGCCGGGCTGTGTAGCCCCTACTGAGTCCCTGGCGCACTTCTTCTTTGCCTGCCCTGCTTACAGGGTGGCCAGGAGGATATGGTTAAAACCGCTTTGCAAGGGGATGGGCCTAAGATGTCACAAAATGGCCGTGCGGGTCCTTTGTACTGACACAACTTCTTCAGCCATGGTATGTGGAGTAGCAAAATTCCTTGGTAGTGCTTGGTTAACACGCATGAGGAGAATCAAGTCCTCCATATCAATCTAATGGCTAGTGGGCTCTTAGTAGGCAGCATCAATGATATCGTTAGTTGTTTTATGTATATCTTATTAACTGGATATTGTGCTTACCGATGATGTATGTATATTAAGGCTGGTGGGTTCTTGATTTTATTTTAAATGTATGTATTGTATACTTTTATGATGAAATTTTTATCGAATAAAGTAATCAATCACATCAAAATTAAAGAGAGGAAGAAAAGCTGTTTCTTCTCTTAGTCCATTTTGCAAAACAAGAGCACTTGGAGGCAATTGTAATGTGTCACATGAGTCCAGAATAGTCCCGCTTCGCTGTTGGGGGCATTTGTAGCTCGGAGCCCTGACATACCGGGAGGAGCTGCTCGTTGGAGTCACCGCCGCTGCCACGGGAGTGAGAGGCCGTGGGACGGACTACGGTTCCCAGGAGCCCGTGCATGCCTGCCTGACTGCCCGCACCTGAGTCGCGGCCCGCCTTCACACCCATTGGTCCTTTTCTCCTATTAATATAACAGGGTGCCGCAGCGCGGGACGCGCCGCGGGACGCCCAGGACGAAGCCCGGACAAAGGGCGGACAGTCTGAGACAGTCCGGGACAGGAGGGGGTAGGAGGGGGCCGCAGACTGGCCATTTGTTTGATAATATTCTGTTATTCTACTGTGGGTGGTCCTGACTAGCCACCACCGATATCTGGATTGATTAATAAGGCGTTTGGTGGTTGTACGTGATAATTCATCTGGGTTAGGCAGTTACACTCTGAGAAAGCTTTTAGTTTATTGTTTGTTGCAGTGAGATCTGTAGTGAGGTTTTGGTTCCGGTCTGGCTTAGCCATTATGCCTAAAGCTAAGCCAGCAGCCACGACCACAACTATGGATAACTATCTGGTCAAGATGGTTGACAAAATTAACCAAGAACGCAGGAAGTCTTTAGGACGGCCGGGGTCACAAAGCACGAGTCCCCCTCCGCTCAATCGTTCGGCCCCCCAGCCTAGTACCAATCAAGATGTTAGTACATACTTAGATCTAACGGATTGTACGATTCAGGGAGTTCTAACGGTTACTATAAGTATGGATAGTGGTACCCCAGAGCCCTCTAATGACCCGGAATCTGGTCAAGTTGTCTCATCTGATTCACCAACCCCCAGTTTGACGGCCTCTAGACGCCAAAGATTATCACGTACATGTAGGAATAACAGTAAAACCACCCAGCCCAAGCGAGGGGGGAATCGCCCTACCAAGAAAAATGACCCCTTACCGCTCAAAAATCAACAAGTTCAACCAGTGCTATTGGATGGTACTAAGATCACTCTTGATGATGAGCAACTTGATTTTCTAATAAATGCTATAGATGCCAAGTTTGATCTACTAGTTAAACCCCTTCTGACTAAACTTGCTACAATCACAGATGAAGTAGCCAGATTGGGAGGCCTATTGGACTCATTTTTTAAGGCTAGCCTAGGAGCCAATACCAGTAATAACATCCAGGGGCCTGTTGAGATACCTTTAACTACATCTAATTTAGTTTCATTGACGGCTGGGAGTAGAAATTCTAACCTTAGTTCTGGGAATGTTCATGGAACTCCATCTGTAGTCCCCAATACATCCCCCCAGCGGCCGGGTTCCATTAAATCACCCTCTAATATAGCACCAGGGAAACCGATGGGCCATGACGCAAATACTTACAGCCATGTTAGCCCTCAGCCGGATCTGCCACCGACTTGTGCACCCTTTGTAGCCGTCTTGACTAACGTCCCCCCTGTTAAGGGGCTCGGCGGTAACCATGGCTATGGAGAATCCCACTCGTCATTAAAGAATAAGACTGTGGACTGGCTTCACCGACAGTGTGGCTTCCCTGTAGCCTTATCAAGGGATATATTAAGTACCAGGAGAACTAATTGGGTTGGCAAATCACGCAAGACCTGTGAGGGTGATTGCATAGTTATTAATTTTCAAAACCCACAACTTACCTCTACTGTTCTAATTAAAGCCGCATCTCTCCCTGCAAGTGATCAAGGTATTTCCTTGCGGCCCCTTGGGTACTTTTATAGAGACTATGTAACCCAATCTGATGATGAGCGCCACCGGTGCAGGCCCAGAGACCAGAACTTGGGTGCCGCCCCCGCTATCCCCACGTTTAATAGATTCCAGCCATTGAGTGGGCTTGATTGTAATGATTGACTGGAATCCCACCCAGTTGATATAGGGAACGAGGATGTTCTCTTGGGTAAGAGGAGTTTTAGTACGGTCCCTGGGATACCAGTTAGTGAGGAGCCAATCAATAACACTGGTACTGGTGTTAGCCATATAGATTCCGTAGCGGATCACGAACACGAAAGACCAGTTATTAATGATAGGGATTGGACTGCATTGAATAAGCTCACTCAACCAGCTAACTGTGGCCCGTGTTTTATTGCCTGTTGGAATGTTGCGGGACTATTACATAAGGATGAATGTTTAGGTTGGTTTGATTTTATTAATCTTTTTAACATAATATGTTTTCAAGAAACCTGGAGTCTGGACCCCATTAATTATAATGGTTTTGTTTCTTACCAATTACCGGCTGTGGCTTCAAATTCGGGAAGAGCCAAGGGTGGCCTTTTAACACTGATTTCAGTAGATGTCCCACTTACTGTAAAGAAACATGTTTTGATTGGGGCCCATTCCCAGATTCTATGGCTTTGTCAGGAGCAGGATAGAAATATCCTTTTAATTAATTTTTATAACAATGTATTTGATAATACTAGGCAACAGGTAGTGTTTGCCTTGGAGTCTGCTTTGGCAAACATTGTAGCGGGAAATGACATTGTTTTTGATTTTATTTGGTTGGGGGATTTTAATACTTCTGCTTGCCCATCTTCTGCTCACAGGGTCTGTGGCTTCGTAAATTGTCGGGGGGAGGGAGTCTCCCATTTCCCTCATAACCCATATGGTGATTCATTAAACAAAATCCTGATGACTTACGACATGGAGATGTTGGGAAATATGAGGGGCGCCTCCGGTGAAACCCTCCCTACTTTTACGGGTAGAAATGCTAGTACTGTTATTGACTTCATTTGCATCTCTTCTAGTCTTAACCCATGGAGTACAGCCCCTTTGGTTGTTGATAACTTAATCAGCGATCATAACTGCCTGACCATGGAGACGGTGCTCTGGAAGGCCAATCAAGGCCCTAAACCATGTATAGTTGATAACATTGAACCACATCGACCCAATGGAACCAGAATCAGGTGGAAGGGGGATAAGGCAGACCTTTTGTCCAACTCCATTATTACTAATTGTGTAAATGAAATTGCTGCTATCCTAGAGAGCAGAGAGCTGACAGACGTAATTTTGTACAAGTTTATTAACATTAACCTTAGCATAGAAGCTAAACTCACCAAGCAACTTAAGGGCAACCTAAGCCGGCAAAGGGGGTGGTTCGACCATGCCAGTACCACCGCCCTTAAGAGCCTTAAAGAGGCACTGGCAGCCAAACAAAGGGACTCAACCCTGATTAGGCAGCTTAGGGCTACTTACCGGGCTGCAGTTTCTAAAAGAAAGGCCGAACTAAGGCAAGAGGCATGGGACAAGTTAGACCAGGCCGCCGAAACCTCTGATTCTTCTTTATTTTGGGCAACAGTCAACTGCCCTTTCCTAAAGAACGAGGAGACACCTGTACTGTCGGCAAACGTTAGTGCGGAAAGTTGGGTCTCTCACTTTTCTTTGATCTTTGATTCAGCTAAACCCTTGGACGTAGGAGGAGGGGATTGGCCATCCATTCCCCTAGACATCTCCTCTACCGAGGTCCAGAATTGTATCATCGCTAGCAAAGGAGGGAAGGCCCAGGGGCCAGATGGGGTGCCGGTCGACGTCTATAAAAAAGAACCAGAGATTTGGGGCCCGTTACTGACTAAAGTATTTAACGCTGCTGTTTGCTACGGTGCCCCGCCTACTTGGAAGGAATCTATCATAATCCCTATCTATAAAAAGGGGGAGAAGAGGGATGCTAAGAACTACCGCCCAATCTCCCTCTTAGATTCCTCCGTGAAAATTATGAGTCGGGTACTTCTTGTTAGATTAGAAGAATGGGCCGAATTAAATAACATCTTGGCAAATTCCCAATTTGGTTTTAGGAAGGGTCGAGGCACAGTAGAACAGTGTCTCAACCTAGAACTACTCATAGGGAAATATACCATGGCCAAGAAAGGTTCCCTTTTCCTCTGCTTTGCAGATTTAAGTAGTGCCTTCGATATGGTTAATCACAAGATCCTATGGGAGAAACTACTTGAAATGGGGGCACCGGAGGGTATTGTTTACTTCCTGGCTAGACTTTATGCCAATCTTAGCTCTAGCGTCCGATATGGCCCAGGGGGGGAGTGTACCCCAAAGTTTACTGTTAGGCGCGGAATTAGACAAGGGTGTGTGCTCGCCCCCCTGCTTTTCACACTCTTTATCAATGAGGTTGACTCTGTTCTAAAGACCGTTGTGGCAGACGCACCGAAAATACTTGACTTCCACGTCCCAGTCCTACTTTACGCGGACGATGCCGTCCTTCTTTCTAGGACCCCTGTCGGCTTATAACGCCTAATGGACAGGTTTTCCCTGTTCATTAGGGAAAGGAAGCTGGTGATTAATAAATCAAAAACATTTGTTATGGAATGTGGCAAGGGTCGTAAAAAACCGCATTCCTTTTTTATTGAAGGGCATAGGGTCCAGACGGTAGACACTTTTAACTATCTAGGTATCACTTTCTCCAAGACAGGTAGCTTGTCCAGCGAAATCACCCATGTTAGGGCTAGAATGGCGAAATGTGACCACGGGGTGTTTACGTTCGCTTCCAAAATTGGGGATAGGCGCCTTGGAGATATGTTGAAAATCTACCAGATGAGGTGTCTCTCAATTGCCCTTTATGGAGCGGGTGTCTGGGGGTATGTATCGACTGGGAGTCTACAAGTGGAGGAAAATTTGTTCCTAAAAAGATTACTTTGCTTGCCCATCTCAGCATCTACGGATTTGGTGCACAGGGAATTCGGAATCCATTATCTTTCAGACTCTGTTGCCCTTAGACCTCTTTTGCTGTGGCGTGCTATTTGGGTTAAGGAAGAGACCTCCTTGAATAGAGCCATTATCAAGGACTGTTTCACCCTTGACAATCATCTAAAGATCCCTTGGGTTAATTTTGTCACGAGTAGCTTTAAGGAAATTTATGGTCTTAACTTATTTGAGGATAGTTATGCTGCCAATAGTTTGACCAAAAGCGAGCTGAAATCTGTTTTTATGCTCCAAAAGTCTGAGCGACGTATGAGGGCCAGTAGCAACTTAACCACTTGTTTGCTCTATGGCAGCTGTTGTGACTTGATAGGTTATCAACCGTACTTGAGCTTTGTAACTAGACCCTCCCACAGGTTCGTTCTAACTAGACTGCGTTTTGGGATTGTCCACCATCTGGTGGCGTTCCCAAACATCAAAAAACACCCGATCGGTCCTTGCCCCGTGATAGCACTACAGCTCAAAGCACTATGCACTTTTTACTGTTCTGCCCACTCTACGGCAATTTCCGCACTGCTTTTTTAAAACCTGTTTTTAAGAAATTTGGAGTTCGGACTGTTAAAGATACCATGAAATTGTTATTTAACCCCCCACCTGATGTTTGCTTTTTTACTGCTACATTTCTTCTCCAAGCCATCAAGGCAAGGCCTAGTATTATTTTTTAATTGTCATCCTACTGTATTTTTAACCACTCATCTGTTCAAGTTGCATAGAGGATGTTTTTATGGCTTATTATTTCTGTTTTTGTATACAAATGATGTTTTACAATGTAATGTTGTGCTTTTATGGACTTTTTGTCAAGCTCCGAATAAAGCTTTATGAAACGAAACGAGTCCAGAATAGCAAAGTGTACCAGTGACTATTAATCGTGAAAGGTATGAAATGGAAAGGATTCTAAAGAAAAGAAAAGAAGCAAAGTTTTCAGTGGGTGAGTTTGTTCGGGTCAAAGACCCGTTGTTATTGCAAAAAGAGAAGTCTAAATTCAGAGAACCCAGCTGTATTATTGACATTAAGGTCACGCTGTGAAACTTAACAATGGACAGTGGTGGAACATGTCTCGCTTTGCCAAAGTCAGACAGTGTAATCTTGATTCAAGTTCACAAAAAATGGGCTCTAGTGTTCAAGGTGTACGGAGAAGTTTCAGAATAAGAAGAATTCCCAAGAAATGGTATGACAAATTTTTTTTCTGAATCTCTCTTTCCTTTTTCTTTAAAAAAAGGGGACATATGTGGTGTTCTGCTATTTTGAATAATGTTTATTGTAAACCTAGCTTAGGCTCTGCTATTTCTTATCTATGGTATAACATTTTGATGCTTATATTAACTGTTATGCAGTACTTAGAATGCTGTGGACAGTGGATTGTAACACCTGTTTCAGTTGGTGCTGATCCTCTGGGCCCTTTGGTTTTGTATGCTGTTACTCATCTTCATTAAAACTTCAAGAAAACTACATTGGCTATTGGCTTCTTCTCTATTATTATGGCGACAAGCATGCGATGAGGACACGAACTCGGCAAGTCTCGCTTTCTTCAAGCTGTTGTTATTTCTCAAATAAGGTACTGTTTTTATTTGTCCACTTGAGGGCTCAGGGATCTATATTTTTTTCTCCACTTTGCTACGCCATCAACTCATTATCGATTCAGCGCTCCTGTTACTAGACACTTACTTTACGTTTTTTGTGTCTACTTACTCTGCATTATTTGAAGAAGAGGCCTGGAACATTTGTACTGGCCATACAGGCACGTGGGTCCGCATCTTGAGCCCCATATCCTGAAAAGCGTGAGTCGGATCATCCTCGTGGGCTGTGTTCCACCACTTCCATAGAAACGCCTCCGCTTGTTTCAGTAATGTGTGCTCTGCTCACAGCAGATTTAATTGATTCCTGTGTTGGCTGTGGGAGATCGCTCCAGCCATTTCAATTGCAGGAGAGTTCTGTCTCTTCTTCTTCCGCACAGATTGCTTTGGCCGTTGTGATCTGTGTCTTGGCTATGACACACCATTACTGTTCTCTGATTCCGCACATGCGCATGAGATCTACCTAACATCTAGTACGCTAACCTTGGATTCCACATATGTGCTTCCTGCAGTGTCATACCTTTACCAGCCGTTACTTTGTTATATAGTTTGGCACAAGTTACGCGGATTCGGTGATCCGTACACCAGTGTTCTAAGTTTTTTTGGGGGTTGTTTTTCTTTAAACCAGCTTCTTGTTATGTGTTAACACAGTGATTGGCACTCCTGTCCACTGTGAATTACTCCACAATGTTTTAGTTTTAATTTTTGTGCTAACACGGTGATTGGCACACCTCATTACACTGACTAAACTTTCAAGAATCTAGAGCAGTTAAACTATAACAATTCTATCTTACTGATCAATGTATTTTTAATTAATCTTCATTTTTTTTGTTCTGTGGTTTTTGTCACCATGCAAACTGTAACACCCCCTAGTCATTTTTTACAAGAACCTGGAGCACCTCCACTAAAGTGGCTATGGTTTAGATCATTTAACGCGTATTTGGGGGCAATTGACGGTCTGAAATTTAAACCACATAGGAAACGTAGTCTACTTTACTATTATTTAGGTATTGAAAGTCAAAATATATTTGATCACTTACCAGATATACTGGTCAAGACAGTGAGGATTTGGATGAATACCAATTAGCGGTGAACCAATTGAGCACATATTTTGAGGGAAAAGTTAATTTGGTGGTGCACAGACAGAAATTCTTCACTCGTGTTCAGGGTCCAACCGAATCCATTGACACTTACATCACTGCTTTGAAAGTAGTAGCCAGTTATTGTGACTTTGAGGACTTTATGTCTCAATTAATTAGAGATCAAATAGTTTGTAGATGCTACTCATAGAAGATTCAGTAAAAGTTGTTATCATGCAAGAATCCGTCTTTAGATGAATCCAAAGACATAGCTAAAAGTATTGAACGTTCACAATTAGCATCCAAACAGTTAGAAACCAACAACCGATTACAGCTGTAGGAAGTGTTACATTTTCTGGTAACAGTTCTCTTACACCTAATATCAGCGATGTTAAGCAGAAGAAAGGAAAATAATTAGTTGATACTAATGCTAGAGGTGAAAATATTGTAGCATCTGGATGTAATTTTTCTGGTGTGCAATGTTTCAGATGTGGTTCTACATCTCATTTGTCGAATTACAAAAATTGTCCAGCTGCTACACAAGAATGTTGGAGGTGTAGGAAAGTGGGCCACTTTGGAAAGGTATGTAGGGATGGCAGATGTATTCCGGTTAGGAGCATCCAGGAGCATGTGATCTCGGATGGACAAGAGTTTTTTGAAAAAAGGGTGAAAGAATTAGCGCTATCTGTGGTCTATGTAGAGTGTTTAGAAATTAACAATGTACGTATGGAAAAGAGTTATGGAGATCCCTTAGTACACATACAAATTGAGGGGTCTGATATTCCTTTTCTCATTGATTCAGGAGCCAGAATCAATATCATTTCAATAGATAGATACAAACAATCTTGGTCACATCAGGAGGTATTGTTACCTCCTGATGTTATTACTACTGCATTCAAAGATAGCAAAATAGATTTCAGAGGATATTTTTGGGCAGACATTACCTTTGAAAATAAAACCATTCATGGCAATGTGTACGTAGCTTACAAAGGTATTAATGTGTAGGGGTGGTGGCATCAAGTGGAGGTTGGTATGATTATCAAATCAGGTCAGAAAAATCCTGCTCGTTAGTAAATTGTGTCTCTGACCGCAATCAATGGAAACAAAAGTTTGAGAAGGTTTTTCAGGATAAAATTGGTGAGATCAAAAAAGGTGCACATACTATGAAAGTTAAAGAGGGCGTGGTTCATATGAAACACAAACTTATAAATGTTCCACACAGCATAAGGAATAAACTTACAACAATTTTTTTTTTTGTCCTCATCTCACCATTCAGCGTCTGCAATTTTGTCAAGAAGCCATCCTTCCAACCTGGGCACCCCGCGGCTTCTACAACTGCATTGGCTTTAGGCCTAACCAGGCCAGCTTCTTCGTTTAAAGCTTGGTTGAATCATAGGACCTGGGGACAATCAACCAATCTCATCTCTCTTCCACATGATATAAAATGTGACCAAATATTAGAGCTGTTATCATTTAAATTCCCCTGATCTAAACGTGCCAGAGCAAATGCAGCTTTCTACCAATCTTCATGTAGTGGGGGTCACGGGTCTTTCCAGAGTTTACATATTTCCCTTCGGGCTGTGAGAATTAAGTATAGCATCAGGCCTCTTTGTAATGGCCGTAAAAGGTTCATAGAGTCATTATCAATGCCAAAAATCGCTATAGTAAGATTCAGATTAATCGTGACTTTAAATTTTGAAGGATATACTCAGTTTCCCAATCCCCGCTAATAGACCCTTTCTCTGCTGAATACCAAGAAACCAATTGTAAGTATTTAAATTTAGAAAAAGAACTTCCTATTTTAGATCTTAATAATTCCCACGGGTGAACTCCGTCTGGTGATACAAGATCTGACCATATCGAGATACCAGCCCTCTTAATTGGTATCACAAGGCTATCTTCCAGACAGGCCGGCGTCCCAGGGGAATCTCAAATTTGGGCCAAATCAGAATAATAGCCAATGCCCCATCTGCATCTAACCCTATATCACAAACTGAGAGCTGCTCTAAGGACTTTCAGGTGTACCTTTTTAAAAAACCTTGGTGCCCCGAATTTATACAGGAAGCATTCTCCCCCACCCTCGACTGTGGCCATTTCTCTCAGTAGCCTTCCCCAGTTTGTTTCATCGGTTGTAGTCAAAAGCAACCGTACATTTTTAAATTGGAAGGCAATAGTATACCAGGCTATATCCGGAAGAGCAAGACCCCCTTTCAATAGTTTACGTCTCAACTTCTTCCAAGACAGTCTAGCACTCTTATTGGCCTAAATGAAGCTACCTACTTTGCTCTGGATTTTGCCAATATCCTTACTAGGAAAGTCAAGGGGAATAGCGTTGAACAAATATGTCAGTTTGGGGAGGATGACCATCTTAACTAGGTTAACCGTACCACAAATCGTCAGGGGGAGGTTTTTCCATCTTGAAAACAGGTGGTCTACCTCTTTAGACACCTTTTTTAGATTGATCAGAGGTATATTGTTTAAGTCATTGTCTATAATGATTCCCAGATATCTAAACTCTTTACTCAGTCTGCCCTCCCAATTATTGATGTTCCAACACATCACCTCTGTTTTAGAGGAGTTAGCTAAATATCCGGAATATGAGCCAAATTCCTCTAAGAGGGCTTCAACCCTTGGTATTGCCTCCACCGGGTTGTTGGTATATAAAAGCAAATCGTCTGCATAGATAGCCAATTTACTACTATATTGGTGGGAGCTAAAGAGGATGATCTGTTCATCTAATCTTAACGCTTGGGCAAGGGGCTCTGTATATAGATCGAACAGTAAGGGCGAGATGGGGCAACCCTGCCTTGTTCCCCTATATTTGTTGAAACTTGCTGGTAGCATACCATTTAACAGAATTACTGCCATAGCTCCCTGGTAACAGCTAATCAGGGTATGAATTAAAATAGGCCCGAAGCCCATTGCCTTAAGTACCTCCCAGAGGTATTCCCAGCATACTCTGTCGAAAGCCTTGGCTGCATCAAATGCCACTACAGCCAAGGGTTTCGACCGGGCCACCGCCAGATCTATATTACCAATTAATTGGAGCGTCTGCTACTGACTATACCTCCCCGGGATGAAGCCCTTTTGATCCGTTTTGATCAACTGCGGGGCTAACTTAACCAATCTCCCTGCAAGAACACTCATAAAGATCTTATAATTGGCATTCAGCAGGGAGATTGGTCTATAGGAATCCGCTTTAAGGCGGTCTTTCCCTGGCTTCAAAATAAGTACAATTGTTGCCTCTTTCCAGGACTTGGAAACTTTACCTTCCGGGCTGTAGATATAATTAAATAATTTGCACAGTCTCGGAACTAGCTCATTTTGGAGGAGTTTGTAAACCTCACTAGGAAGTGCATCAGTTCCCGCAGCTTTATTCTTCTTACTTTTATTTAAGATATAATCTAATCTCACTCTCAGTGATAGGAGCATCAAGACAATCTCGTCTGCCTTCTGTTAGTTCAGGTAGATCTTTATTTCGCAACCATTTTTTAAGGTTTTCTGAGGTAGGTATGATCTGCTCTCGATATAGCTCTGCAAATAGGGAAAGGAGGCGAGTTTGCATGTCCTCCAGTCTACATGAAGTAACCCCACTCTCATCTATTATTAGTTCGTTAATATTATTTTTAACTCAATCTACTTTGGCCTTCCAGGCCAAGAGGGCACCAGCCTTTTTGCCGTACTCATAATTTTGCATGTTTTGAGACGCCCACTGGGCCTTCACCTTTTGATCTAACATGCCCCTATAATCCTGACATGCATGATCCAAGTCGCTAAGAACTTGTGTCAGCCTTTCAGAGTGCTCCTGAGTACATCTTGTCCTCTCATCCTCTAACTTGAGAATCTTTTCTTCCAGGTTCTGCAGTTCTTGAGCCTCCACCCTATTTTTGGAACAGATCAGACTATGTAACTGGCCTCTCAGATGAGCTTTAAAAGCATCCCAGACATAGTTTAAAGTCGTCGAGCCCTATGTTTACGGAAAAATAGTCTAAGGTAGACAGTTTAAGCACCTTGGTTATTTTGACGTTTGACAGTATTGCCCTTTTTAACGTCCATCTAGGCCTGAGGCTATACCTCCTCCCAAGATAAATAAAAAGGATGGGGGCATGATCTGATAGGAAACTAGGTAAAATGGAGATATCAGGTAGGTTTTCCAAACTAGACCTATCAGCTAATACATAGTCAATTCTGGATGAGTGACCATGTTTTTTGATGAAAAAGGTGTACCCTGGTTTATCACCCATCTTTGCCCTCCATACATCGGCAAGCCATAGGTCATGGATCATATTAGCCATTGCCCGACGGGTACGTGGGGCTCCAACATAATGGCTCTGGTTTGATCTGTCTCTTAATGGGTCAAAAAGGACATTGAAATCGCCGCCAATTATTATAGATGAAGTGGCTTCTATTAATTTAGACTGCAATTTGCAAATATGTGTCGGATCATCAACATTGGGGCCATAGAAGGAGGCAACAGTTAACTCCAACCCTCTAATATCCAACAGAGCAGTGATCCATCCCCCTGTCTGATCTGTTGATTTTGATTTAATAGTACATCTAGCTCCTGATTTAATCAATATAGCCACCCCTTTATTATGCGCTACCTGTTTGGAAGAACAAAAATATTCTATCCAATGATACTTAGCAAAGATGACCCGACATTCTGAGTGGCTTAAATGTGTTTTCTGGAGGAGACAGACTTGGGCAGGTGATTGTTCAAGGTATTTCATGACCAATCTTTGTCTAATTGGACATCTCAACCTGTTGACATTCCACGAGATAAACTTTATTTCGCTACACATCGAAGCGACTCCCTCCCCCTGATGTCAAAACTTCACACAGACATTTTAATACTGAATTAAAATTGAAATTAAGGTTGAGGATATTTTTTAGATTTCCTCCCACTGCAGCCCCACCTGTGCCCCCCCAAACCTCTCCCACCCTGCCCCCGTGACCCCTCAACCCTCACCCCCCCCCCGGGGAACCCAACTGCTCTAGGCATAAGCCCTTATGGCCTCAGTCACCCGGGCAAAACATTAGAAAACACATTTTATTTTGTGATTTAGGCCAACCCCGCCCCCCCCCCCCAGGAGGCCCAACACCCCACTCTCATTTCTTATTTTATCAATAAGGGCATCCACTTCTTCTATTGAACGTAAATTATACATGTGGTTGTTCCACATAATACACAGAGATGCTGGAAATCTCAATTGGGCCTTTGCCCCAATGAGTTTAGGGTCACCATTCTTTTACCAAGCTCCCATTGTTTTGTTGCTGTAATATGGGAGATACCTGAGTGAATAGTAAATGAGAAGGGGTTGGAGAAAGAGTTAGCTTTTATCAAACCTTCTTTCAGGGCCAAGGATAAAATCTTTTTTTTTATAGTGTAAGTAAGAAAGTTTACTTAGATTTTCCTTGGCTTCTGTTTTGCAGTATTTCTCTTAAATGGATCCCAATGAACCCGTTGGATATCATGCACCAGATCTATCTCCGGGAAGTCTTTCAAAATAGTATCTTTTAAAAGAGAGATCACAAATCCTTTGACATCTGATCCTTCCAGGTCTTCGGGCACATTTAACAGTCTTAGATTGTTTTTTCTTGAATTGTTCTCCAGGCGCTCCAGGTCATCTTTTAGTTCTCTATTTTGATTGACTAATTTATCCACTTCCATTGTAGATAAGTGGAGTGCCTCCTTGATTTTAGGGATCTCAGTTTCTAGGGCATCCGTTCTCAGTGATACTTCTTCCAATTTATGGGCTAGTACCTCACATGAAGCTTGGATCGCTGCTTGATTAGACTCTGAAACTGTAAATCTCTTCCCTGTATCTTCCTTGAGGGCCAGTAGAATGTCTGCTAATGACTCGACCCCAGACCCTGCAGTAACTACTACTGGAGGTGTTGAATTTACATACTCAGATGAGGAAGTGGAGCCCGGATGGTCCTCTTGGACCTCCAATAGCGAAAATCTATTAAAGGTTCCAACAGAGGGATGAATATCTGATGGCTGCTCGCCAGATATTTCAATTGCTTCAGTTTCCACTCCCGCAGACTTACTCATTGATCTAGGTGAACAAGAGACTGAATGTTGTTAAAAGATAAAACTGGCCGATCTGGATATTTTGACGGGAGAGAGTTTGATGAAGTAGCAGAGTGTGGGCTATTAGACACCAAAGAGTTACCTTTATTGGATCCCCGATTCGTAGGAGTAGACAGTACCTTATAGAACATTTTTAGGGAGGGTGTGACTTTCACTTTGGAAGAGAGAACTTTCTTCCCCCTACCTCTCCCTTTTCCGCTTGCTGCAGGGGTGGTCTCCGTAGTAACTTTCCCCCTGCCTACCAGTAGCCCTAACTTCCACAATAGGGGGAGAGACTCGGTTCGGTGCTAAGGTGCCTGAACCTAATTCAGGCTTTATGGCTCTCCATGCAATACAGGGGCCCCACCTGCGGCGCGCCAATCCCAGCGGGGCCCCTCTGCCCACAGGAAACTCCACTAGACACAGTTGAGAATGAAAGCAAAATCAAAGGGTCCCCAAAGCAACAACAATCAGGGTTCTTACCTTCATCTTAAGTGGCAAAGGTATGTTCAAAAGGAAAAAGGATAGAACGCCCTACTTCGCTCTGGCGTCCTACCACTCTCTCCCCGCTCCGATCTCTGGTCTTCAAACAAACATAGTCGCAGGTGCTGACTCTTCCCACATAGACCTGGATCTGCAAGCAAGGGATACCGCAACGCCTCCACTCTTGCGCCGCGTCCACTGACAGCAAGAGGGCCGGCTCCAACGTCGCCGTTCTATGCCGGGGATCGGGTACCATTCAGAGAAAGACCCACCGCCTCTCCACACAACTGAAGACCGCCGACACAATCAAGGTAGGAGGAAGATTTGGGCGCCAGGGCTGGGGGGGGAAATCCATTAACAATCCATTAGAAAATCATCGAAGAGGGCTCCCGAAGGGGACCTATGCACACGCCCGAGGGAGCTTCGGCCACGACCGTTAGCTTCCGGCCGCCACGTTCCCCTGCTCTGTCGATCAAATTTGCAAAAATTTTAAAGAAAATGCAAAGTGATGGTATCATTGAAAAACTTGATGCTACCTTGTGGTTATCTCCCATTTATTAGCCAAGAAGAAGTCTGGGGAACTTCCTTTATGTGTAGATTTAAGGTCTCTCAACAAGGCCATTTGGGTGGACAATTTTCAATTACCGCGCATTGTTGATCTTATTGCAGCTGTAGGTCAGTCCAAGTGGTTTTTTAAATTGGATTTGCATTCAGCGTATCATCAGGTAGTTTTTTGATAAGCAATCTCACCCTTTAACAGCTTACGTAACACCTGATGGTACGTTTTCAATATTATTTTATGCCATTTGGACTGGCTTTGGCTGCTTCTGTGTTTTAAAAAATCATGATCAGGATGTTTCAAAGTGTGCCTAATGTTGTGGTGTTCCAGGATGATATCCTGTACCATTCTGAGACAGAAGATGAACATAATCAGGTGGTGGAACAAGTGTTTCAAATGCTTCAAAATAATGGAGCAACGATATGGGAGGACCAATGTTTTTTTGCTGTGAATGAAATTGAGTATTTAGGCCATATTCTTTCTATGGCTGGTGTTAAAACGAAACCCAGCATTGTAGAAGGCATAGTTAATCCTGTGGATAAAGATCAGTTACGATCTTTTATTGCTCTATGAGAGTTTTACGCTTAGTTCATGAAGAATTTTTCAAATCTTACTCAGTGTTTTAGGTCTTTACCGAAAAAGGGATCTGATTCAATTTGGACTGCTACTTGTCAAAAACATTTTGTACTCATCAAGGAGTGCATTTTAGCTGCTCCAGTGCTTCAGGCATATGTTGAGGGCAGTGACACTTATCTTACAGTGGATTCCAGTTCATATGGAATGGGTGTTGTATTATTCCATGTGATTGGCAACAAAGAAATAACTGTGGGATTTGCTTCAAGGAGAATGAAAGATTGAGGTATCCTGTAATTGAAAAGGAAATGCTTGCGTGTGTGGGGAAGTTGAAAAATTTTAATCGTATGTGTGGGGAATGAAGTTGTGGTTGAGAACCGACCATAAACCTTTGGTTGACATCCTCTCAGGCATCAAGATTAAAAAGACTACAGCTAGACTTGCAAGGTTAGCAACTAAGTTGTTAGTATTCTATTTTTCTGTACATTATATTGCTGGTGGCAAGAATGTTAAAGCTGATTTTTTATCTAGACTTCCGGTGGATGATATCAATTTGAATTCAGAGGAGCAAGAGGACATTGAAGAATGTATAATTGCTAATGTGGATGATACTGTTATCTGTCCCAATATGGAAGTGTGGCAAGAGGTTTTGACTAACGATCCCATCCTGAAACAAGTTTTGGTGTTTGTGGTTAAGAGATGGCCTAAAGAGAAATATTTGGTGACTGAATTACAACCTTCTTGCAAGATTGCTGATTAACTTTCTATTGAAAATAGTTTACTGGTGAAGGGAGATAAACTAGTTCCCCCAAATCATTTTAATCAAAGAATAATGGAAACTGCCCATACTGGTCACTTAGGAATGACTGCCCCCAAACGCAGAATCAGGAATGATTTTTGGTGGCCCAGCATGGATCGTGCTGTCGAGACCATGGTTAGAGATTGTGTGCAATGCTCTTACAGTGATAAACATTTGACAACATCCACACCTGTGCCGAAACCAGTTATTTGTCCTGATAGAGTTTGGCAGAGTGTTGCGGTGGAGTTTTTTAGGTCCTTTTCACATTCTACCTAATTGCATGAAATATTTTATTGTATTAATTAATCCCTTGTCCAGGTGGGTGGAGATGAGAAGGATCTCAGAACCTAAGGCCAAATCAGTAATTCGTTTTTAGTAAGATGTTTTTAGCAGAGAAGGAGTGCCCTAGGAATTGTTGACAGATAATGGTGTGCAATTTACATCTTCCAGTATGCAAGAATTTTTAACAAAGTTAGGGGTGAAACATCTACGCACTCCACTTTATCATCCACAGTCTAATGGAAAAGTTGAGAGGTTTAACAGGGTTTTAGTTGAATGTATACAGAGTACAGTTAAAGGAGGAGGAGACTGTGAGACAGCAGTAAGAGAGGTGGTTTGGGCAGATAGAACTACCCCACATTCTGTGTATGGTGCAATACCATTTGAATTACGGAGAGGAAGAAAAGCGGTTTCTTCTCTTAATCCATTTTGGAAAATAAGAGCACTTGGAGGAAATTGTAATGTGTCACATGAGTCCAGAAAAGCAAAGTGTACCAGTGACAATATTAATCATGAAAGTTATGTAAAGGAAAGGATTCTAAAGAAAAGAAAAGAAACAAAGGTTTCAGTGGGTGAGTTTGTTCGGGTCAAAGACCCGTTGTTATTGCAAAAAGGGAAGTCTAAATTCAGAGAACCCAGCTGTATTATTGACATTAAGGTCACGCTGTGAAACTTAACAATGGACAGTGGTGGAACATGTCTCGCTTAGCCAAAGTCAGACAGTGTAATCTTGGTTCAAGTTCACAAAAAATGGGCTCTAGTGTTCAATGTGTACGGAGAAGTTTCAGAACAAGAAGAATTCCCAAGAAATGTTATGACTTATTTTTTTTCTTAATCTCTCTTTCCTTTTTCTTTCAAAAAAGGGGAGATATGTGGTGTGCTGCTATTTTGAATAATATTTATTGTAAACCTAGTTTAGGCTCTGCTATTTCTTATATATGGTATAAAATGTTGATGCTTATATTAACTGTTATGCAGTACTTAGAATGCTGTGGACAGTCGATTGTAACACCTGTTTCAGTTGGTGCTGATCCTCTGGGCCCTTCGGTTTTGTATGCTGTTACTTGTCTTCATTTAAACTTCAAGAAAACTACTTTGCCTATTGGCTTCTTCTCTACAATTTGTTTTCCTGTTGATAGAACTTTTGACCTTTGAAGTTATATGCCTAAGCCTCAGAAACATCCTGCTTGCCAACAATTTTCTGGTTCTCATCACGACGATCCTCTTCTATCACCACTTGCCCCCAAGGTATTTTAACACGCAGTAGGACACATTTGGAGACCCATTGTGTCTCTTATCACCTTGCTGTATACTGCGTTTACTGCCGAGTTTATTTACTGTGGGAGTATGACCAAAGTAGTTTTGTTATCCATTTCCGTTCCATAGCTGACCAGATTGAATTACAACTACCTATTAGGTTCCACATTCCTTAAAACGCCAAGGGCCAGATTGATCACATTCTCACGCAACGCAATGCCGAAGACAGGCCGGACTGGGAACCCAAAGCAGCCCTGGCACATTTTGTCAGACCAGCCCGCGTACGGTGCATAATGAGTGCAGCAAGCGAGCCTGACTACTACAAGGAGGGTTTGTGGGGTTTTCACCCCCGAAGAACATTTGGGCAAAAATGACACATTCTACAACACATTTTACATTATATAATCAATTTTATTAGCTTTTAAACGTAGTGAATAATGACCTTAAAGCAGTAGCGGCTGTTGTCTTGATAGATTGGCGGATGGGAGGCAGAGGGGTTGGACGGGGGGTGGCGGACGAGACAAATAAAAAAACACTTTGCTTCCAAATCGCTGCGTCGCGCTCCTCTCTTTTGCAGGCACAGGCTCCCAAAGTGCACTGCGGCCAATCCTGACGCTACTTTCATGGTGCTGAAATCAGCATCAGGATCGGTCTGAGGGCCGATGATTTGCACTCCCAGTTAGACTGGGGGCCTGTGCCTGCTCTCTTCAAGAGCTTCAGTGCGCATGATGGCTTGACCGGGCTGTGGTGGCCAGCCAAACCGTCATGCGCAATGAGTAGCAATGCAACCACTGCTCCACCAGCCTGCCATCACCCTGGCCCTGCTCCCAAGCCTCGGCTCCCAGAGAAAAAAATAAAACGATAATAAGCAAGGGTTTATTATTGTTTTATGTTGTTTTTTTGTTGTTGCTGGAAGGTGAGGCGATGCTCCCCCGCCATAGTAGAGGAGCCGCCGCTGCCTTAAAGTACACCAGGCTTAAACAGTCTTTGTTGTGGCTCTTCAATGATTCCCTCACTATCACCCTTCAACAGAGCTCCTCATCTCTCCATAGCCCCTCTCTCACATGCATTTAATTTGTTTTATAGTGCCTCTCATACCAGTGTAGGGTGTTGGAGCACTTTACATTACAATCAGATACAGAGACAATGACTCATACGTGTGGAAATCAGTGTAAAGAAATGTTACACAAGGTGTAGGATTCATGTCATCTTGGTCTGGAGAAGCAAAAGCCCAGGACTCAGAACGTAGCACAGTGGTTGGAGTTCGCTTTACTATTAACAATTCATTTCTACCCAAACAAACTCTTTTTAGCAACGTTGGGATAATGAAAGACTCTGGGAGAAAAAAGCATATCTTTCTAATCTGTATAATGTGGTTTGCATGCAGCTCTTTGATGACATAGCTCACTATGCTAGATTATGATTGCTACTTATGAACTACAGAGTAACAAAAGGGTCTCTGTGACAAAAGCAGTAACCCACTAATCTATGCACATAAAATGCCGTTCTGTAATCTGCATGTACATTTCCTTCACAGCAGGCATATTAACCCTCTTTGTTATTAGATAAGTCAAAACTGCACTAGATAAATCTTCGATGTCTCTCCAACAGGTACATTAATCACCAGCGTTATCTTGGCACTTTTACTGTTGCCTGAAAATTACTGGATAGACAAAGAACAGCGGGTGCTTTTAAAACTGCCGTACAACTACAAAACTGGCCCCCAGTAACAAAACTGGCCCCCACCTCGTCAGCCTCCCGGGGAAACACCTGCCCTGTACAGCCGGTACAGCCTTTGCAGAAGTTAAAAATGCTATGTTGCGTGAGAAGGAAAGAACAGAAGAGCACCATATGTACAGAGATATGGCTCTCTCCTCCCCTCTCCCTAGTGCCAGTACAGAATTTTCCTGATGAGTACCACGCACAAAACTTTGCGCCATAGTGTAAGGGTATGTGCATGAGTCTAGCATAGGTTTTGTACTGGAAGGATGGTTCTTAAAATGCCACTTTTAGAAAGTTGTGAAACAACAAAGAAAACACAAGGACCGACATCTCTTCTTGACAAGAAACTGTTTGTGGATATGTGGTCACAAAACTTAATCAGCTTGATCATGTTTTATTTTGCACTAATAGTTAAAAAAATTGTTTCAATCGTTTTCTTAGATACTGCCATTAACATTCAAACATCTAAGACATAGCACATCTACAAACTATGGCATTTTTGACACAAAGCACATTCTAACACACATTGTATTTTTTGCAAAACAATACAGAAAATGTAAGCAAACATAAAAACAATAAACACTGAAAAATACATCAATATACCCCAGTTCTAACATTTAACAGAGCCAACGAACCTCAATTGATTGAACTAGTAATCTGGGCTTACTTTGAAAACATATGCACTAGGTGTTTGATCATACCACTTTACTTATTGGCTTGAAAAGAGAAGGGGATCCAAACAAGGCTATCAAATTACACAAAATGGATCCCAATAACACAGAAAAACATTTTTAGATGGAGGGCTCCCTGGTAATTTGATAATTGTTGACACGTTTCAAACCCTAGTAGATTTGAGGGTTCTTGTCAGGACATCGAACTGTATTAAAACATAAAAATAGGGAGAACCAGTTTTTAGCAACTGTCAGAAAGTTAGTGCATTTTCTTGTCTTAGCCATTTGGTGCCTGCAGCTGTCTCTGGGTCACATAACTGTATGTGGGTGACAGTTGGGCCTTGGCTAATCCTCCTAGACAGGCACACACAATGGGGAACGTACGTGTGACTGGATGGGCCATCACTGTCAGGATGGGAGAGAGGAGCTTGTCCCAGTCCCACTTACACTTAAATAGGCTATGTTGTGTTTCCACACAAAGGACTGCATACCCACTGTAGTTAGTTTGGAACCAAGGGCAGGAAGGCAAGGCAAGTTGCACTTCAAAAGCCTGCCTCAAGAAGCTTTTCCTAGCTTCAAGGCACAACTGAGTGTGTATATACTTGTCCTCAGACACCACCACTTCATTACACTTCTGGACCTGTGGATACTCTGCCAGGAAGAAGGACTGCTCTGCTGCTGAAAGGACTGCCACTCTGCTGGATGCTGCCTGCTGCCCTCTTGCCTGGGTGAGAAGGACTGGTAATGCATCTCTTAAACCCAGAACCCAGAGTGACTTCAAGGGCTAGTTGGCTGGTCTCCTGATCTGAAGTCTCAGGAACATAACAGGCTTCCAACAAACTTGCCCCTGCACCTGGACTCTGCCATCTGTAACCCGGCCCTGCAAAGTGGTGCCACTCCACTTCTGGACCCTTGGAAGTGGGCTTGAAGTGCTCTGCCAATCTCTGTGGATCTAGTGGAACTGACTCATCTCCTCAGCTGCGTGGCACAACTCTGAGCAGAACTGAAGCATCCCCACCGTTGGGTGGATTGGGCTCGTGGCAAAGACCTGCAGCGCCACCACAGCCCTCATCATCTTCGCCACTGTGCAACGTATCCTTGGTGCAGGTCCTCAAATCTCTCAATGGCAGCCTCGTCGATGAGGACGGACTCCACATCACAGATTCATAGCTTCACAGCTTCTTGGAAGCAACGCGTCACCCCGACTGCACACCGCATCCTTGTCACCAGACTTCGCATCACAAGCTTCGTCGATGGGATCCTCAACAACAATGGAGGCCCTCGCATCGCAGCCTTGCCATATCTCAGAACAGCCACATCGCTTTGGCTTCACCACGGATCTTCGACGTAGATCCTTGCAACACTTCAAAAAGCAGAATTTAAGGTACTGTGTTCAACGAGCCTAACTGGGTCCCTGTAGACGCCCCGTGCTATTGCTGGTGGCCCAAATTTGTGATTTTGTTCCAGTCTGGCGCTTCCAAATATCCACAGTTGGTGCTTTGTGCTTTTTGGGACTATTTTTATTTAAATCTTTGAAATTGAATATATCCAGTTCCACTGATTGGATTTTTTCCATTTCGGTCTTGCTTAATATTTTTTTTAAGAAAATGCTCTTTTTCTAACTTGGTGTGAGGTCCTTTTTTGTGTGGTGTTTAACTTTATTATTGTTTGAAGTGCTGCGCAACAAATACTTTGCAAATTGCCTCTCAGTTAAGCCTGACTGCTTTGTGCCAAGCTACCAGCATGTTGCGCACAGATTAATTTGGAGTTTGTTTGTGCATTACCTTGACAAGGATTGTGGTTGCTGCTTGACCAGGACTCTCACCCCAGGCAGCCAGTAACCCAATTTTTCGCAAACGTTCAAAGTCCCTATTCAAATTGTTAGACACACAAACAAACAGACTGCGAGATTGTGCACATCCTTTTGTTATGATCACGTTGAAACATGGACCGCAACAAACAGCTAATAAGGGTATTACTTTCAAATAAAAATGCCTTGATCATCTTACACAAAGTACTGGGCATAGCCAGCATCCCCTCCCACTACAGACACTGTTTGCAATGTCTGTGAGTGTTGCGAACCTGTGTATTCTAAGGAAATGGAAACCCCCAACCACCCGAGTGAGTGATGACTGCCTTTGAGAAATGAGGTTTATTGCTTATTGCTAAAGGTTGATTAATAGACAATGTCGAGACTGCAGTTTTTGAAAATATATGTGGGATCAATTAGTATTTATTTGCTTTGACGTTCTACATGGTGCTAAATCTTATGGCTATATCCCCTGTTATGCCACACTACACACAATATTTCAACTTTGTGACTGTCACTATGCTGCCCACAGTAACATGTATAATTAAAAATATCCCTGAAAGTATGGTTTATTTGGTTCTACTACACTTGACCTCTTGTATCTTGTCTAACTCCTTAGTACTACACATTCCCTCTGACCTTACATAAATCTATCTGACTATTGACTTGCTATACTGATCCACTTCTCACTCTTTTCCTGAGGTTGACCCCCACAAAGTAAGCTTATGTTAAACCATACAGACCCAATCAATATATTGGAATAATAGCAATACTTGTTTATCGCTTAGGTATGTTTTGGAAGGTGTGACCCACGAGGAAACATACTCGACCCATGGTGGCGAAACTAGCAGATCTGTTCACCCTTTGTACATCCTTATGAGCAGCAATGGTGTCTGCCTCAAATGGATATATACCACTGTACTGGTTCCTGATTTATTATAGTTTAATTCGATTTTGCCCATGAATGTATCCTATTAAGAACTGAAATATACCTTACTGTTACGACTCATTCCGTACTTGCTCACTCAAGAACACGTTTTCTAGATTATGATATCATGACTAGATACATAGAACGTAATTAAAGGAAACTGTATGTCATCTCTATAATTGTATAATAAAGAATTGTTTCAAAGACTATAGAACAGCACTGAAAACTGTGCATTTTACCTCTTTTTTACCTAGTTGTTAACCCTCTATCATAAGGCAGAGGATTCATTACCATGGCCAAATACTTCCATTACAAGTTAATCATTACAGAAGCCGCTAATAAAAGCAGAGTTCTTTTTAAACCATCACACTATGCATCTTAACTCTTCAATTTCTTTTAAACCAAACTTTACAAATAAATGCAACATCAGTAATATACTGTTCAAGGAATTGATAGGCTAAAGCACCGGATGAAAATCATCCTACATGTATGTATATCCTTATATGACATTTGTATAGAACAAACTCAGCTAAAGGCAGTAGAGCACTAAATAGGGTCAAAGGCAAGGAAGCAGTTAGCAAGTGATCTGAAAGGTAGCTGGTGTCTAGACATTCACTGCATCATGATGTTATGTTCTTCAAAGTGGTGCATCTTCTTCTCTTTCCTGAATTGCAACAATGTTGGGGCAGTCCTCAAGGTCATTGTTACAGATCCGTAGTGCACAGATGAAAAAAGTCTGTTGCCTTGTTTTTTTCTTTCTTGCTTAACTTTGTCTCCACTCATAGTGAATCCTGGCTGCTGGTGTGCCAAGAACTACCAGAGAAGGTGAGCTTGTCAGCCGGGTAATCAGGGGTGCAGGATGAGATAGCTTCATAAATGAAGATGGTGTGGGTCAGCAAGGTGAGCCAGTGGAGTTCCATCAGAATGGGGATTGATGATATGATCATACTTCACCAGGCTCTGGAGGAGGCATACTTTGGCATGCAAGATGCCCTTAAGAGGGGCATTTGCGGAGTCTGTGAAGCCATTGAGCAGGGTCTTTCCCCTATCCTGATGCAAGAGTATGAGGGCTGAAGTCATTTTTTTGGGAGGAACAGTTTCACTTTCTTCAGTAGTGACAGATGGTATTAGGTTGTGTTTATCTTTTTGCCAATGTGTTCTCGAGGTTGAGGTTGTTGTCTAAGGTTAATCAAAGTGACTTAGCATTGGGGGAAAGTTGGTGTCATGTCATTGAGCTAGGTTTGTACTATTTCTTGCTTCTTGTTCTTGACAAAATTAAAGGAATTCTATCTTAATGGGATTGTGTTTCAGGTAGGTTCTGGACATCCAGGTCTGGATCAGGTGCTGGCAGTTTTTAAAGCATTGAATGAGAGGCATAGGGTAGGCTCTCATGTCAATTTGGGTATTTTCAGCATATTGGTTAATCTTGATGCTGTCTTCGGTGAGTAGTGGGCAAAAGAACAATGGATTTAACCCAGATCTTTTGACTGGGGGAGAATGTTTGCATTGTCAGCATTCCGTCCATCATTTGTTTGCTGTAACACTTTTCGCCCTAAGTGGGATGGGTATGCCCAGACGTGGGTCCCTTGCTCACTGTGCCACTGGATTCAAGCTAACCTGGCTGAAGAAGGGTGACATACCCTGAATCCGGTCCCAGGATGCTTGCTTCCGGTCCAGGGAGGACCTGGCCTGGCAGTTCGGTCTGGACTGTTCCCATGGGCACAGGGTCAAGACTGATTTGCATATGGCTGGGTCCAAACTGGGGTGGCGTAGTGGGCAAAAGAACAATAGATTTAACCCAGATCTTTTGACGGGGGGAGAATGTTTTCATTGTCAGTATTCCGTCCATCATTTGTTTGCTGTAACACCCTTCAGTGAGTAGAGCCCCATGGCTGTCCATGAAGAGGTTGAAGATCACTAGGGACAGTAGTGAACCCTGGGGTACTCCACAGCTTATAGGGATCTTCTCAGTCTTGGTGTTTTCCGTCAGAACTAAGTGTGTCAGTTGAAAAGCTAGCAGGAGAAGCATTGAAGGATGTTGCTGGTGAATCCCATTTGAGACATCAGGGTGAGGATGAGGGTGAGATGGTGAACAGTTTTGAAGGCAGCCAAGGAGCACCGCAATATCGGAAAGGCAGTGGTCATCTTCTTGTGTGGTTAGGGAGGCACTGCCTATGATCTATCTGTAAGGTAGCTGTCTCTATGCTGCAGTGTGATTTGAAGCCCGATTGGTTGTTATTCAGGCGATGGTTGGCCTTGATGTGATCTTGGAGTTAAGGGTAAAAGTGCTTTTTCGATGATCTCGCTAATTAAGGCTCAGGAGCGATGGACTAACCATTGGTAAGGTCCTCAGAGTTTAAAGTGGATTTCTTTAGGTGTGGGAGGATTTGCCCTGTCCCCAAAGCTTCTGAGAAACATCCTTTAGTACGACAGCTTCCATAGAGAGAGCTTTGATAAAGGATGAGGGTAATACATTGTTTTCCTAGGAGATGTCTTTGAGGGAGTTGAGTATTGATGAGATCTGCAAGTGATAGGGCTTTGAAGATTCACTACAGTGGGATGCCATGTGAAGAGGTGGTTCAACGGGAGAAGTAGGCTTGGTGTTGTTTATTTTTAGAAAGATAGTCTGTATGTTTTACCGAAGGAGAGATTGA
This sequence comes from Triturus cristatus, assembly GCF_964204655.1. Lineage (NCBI taxonomy): Eukaryota > Metazoa > Chordata > Amphibia > Caudata > Salamandridae > Triturus > Triturus cristatus. The sequence continues at coordinate 794,177,350 of NC_140583.1, read as the reverse complement.
TGGGTTGTCACTTGTCTCAAGGGTGCTGGATATGAGATTCAGGCAAGAGGTTGATGCAAGGTTTGATTGTCTTGAAGGGTGATCTGCTTCTATTTGCACCTTCATTAATGGTGTTGGTTTAGGACTTTGCTTCAATTGAGGATGAACTGTCTATGTGCAGCACATAGGGACATAAGTCGAATGAAGTTTTCATAAGTTCTATTTCTCTTTTATTTTGTTTGCTGTTTGTGGTTGGAGCTTTTGTCAGTGAGGTCTGGTTTGCCCTTGCCTGTTTCAGTTGAAGGGTGAGTGTTCACATGAATTTCAAGAAAGTTGTTGAAGTTGTTTAGAATGGTGTTGATGTCAGACATGAGCTTGCAGGGTGAGAAATGAGTTAAAGGTTTGGGCTGTCTTTGGATTTGAAGGTTAGGAGTTCTCTTATAAGCTGACTTTGGTTTGTTGGTTGGGTACTGAGCACAGAAATAGAGATGACAAAGTGGTCAGTCCAGTCCAGAGGTATGGGTTGTTTGCATCGTACTGTTGGTGATGTTGAGAAGACAAGGTCAAGGGTGTGGCCTTTGGAGTGTGCTGGCTGGTTGACATGCTGTAACACATTGAATGTATCACTGAGTTTGAGGAAGGTGTTTTTTGTGTTTTTTTAATTTGTTTTAGCTTGTGTTGTCTCAGAGGTTCAAGTCACCAAGAATAGGGGTGTTGCCATGTTGGGTGGATGTGGTGGTGTGGAAGTCTGAGAATTAATTAATTAGATTTTTGTTCTGCGCAGAAGGCCTGCTGATGAAATGGAAGGTGGCAGACTAAGTTGCAGAGAGTTGACAGGGGCATGTGAGGAGCTCTATGTTCAGAAAGACTTATGGAAAACACCGAGGCCTCTTCTCTTATTATATGCTCATTCCTCACGATGGATACTGTAAGTTGTAGAAACAAGGACAGCAAGAATGTATGAAGATCAGGGGATAATCCATGTCTCTGTAATGAAGAAGATGATAAGCTTCTGAGAGGTGCAGTACTGAAAATAGTGCATTAATGAGCATGAGTTTGAATGTGTTTTGTGAGGATGCTAAGTTATGGTTTTCATAGTGTAGGCATGGTTGTGGCTGTCGTGGTGGGCAGATCGGGTAAGATACATGATTATATCATTTACCAAAGAAGGAGCCCAGAGGGGAAAAAGGTTAGAAGGGGTCTACTCCACTTATACATATGTCATCCTAGCCATGTTTGATTGTATCTTACCTTGCATGTAGCACAGGAAAAATGGGTCATAGCCCAAAGCCATTCCTGGACCTAGCAGGCTCATATGTGCATCTTGTTCCACAATGAAACACCCTCATGCGGTCCACCTTTAGGATGTTGACAATAACATACCTCCCTTCCATAGTGTGAAACTCCCTCATAACTCTCATCAACCTGGTTAATGCCTTTCGCTCTGTGACATGATAAAACAAGAATTAAGAAATCCATTTGGTCTCCACTTTCATGACCAAGCCTGCTCACTTTGGAATAGTTTTTTTGTAAGTATACCAAAAACATTGAAACATGGTCATTGGTGCATGTGCTCATATGCATCCATACTGGTGGTCCTCTTTAAATATTATGTACATAAAACATTGAAAGATAGCCCTCAGTATGTGTGCATGCATGTTTGTTAGTTTGCATGCACCAGCAGCTATATTGGAATGTACTTTATGAAAGAAACATACCTTTCAAGATGTCTGCCTCCATTATTGGCTTTTCCAATGCAATTAAGTATTGCTCAAGCCAATATCAGCAGGAGGGGAGTGGTATTGTTGAGGGGAGGTTCTGAAGGGTTCGATGAAGCTGAGACAGAGAAAGTCAGGAGAGAATAGCTGATAAGAGAGGGTGAGGATGGAAGAACACTGGACGAGCTGCAGGTGTTTGAAACATGGATAGATAGTGCATAGAGGGTGTGATGCAGGAAGTGGGAGCATGTGGAGGCAGAGAGAGCAGCAGTAATCAGAGAGGGAGAGGCAATGAAAAAAGAGTCCCTCGTGCAATGGAATGCAAGGACTCTGAAGAAGGTGAAAGGACTCAGACACAGCCTGTAAAATGAAGTGTGTGAGCCAATCCCATGTGGGCCGTTGTAACATGTAACTGTCAATGTTCAACCAAATATGGCCAAATTTACACTCATCGCCAATAACACCAGACAAACCCAAATCCAGGAGTAGCTTTCTGAGATGAAGACGCAGGGATTCATACCTTAACTCTCCTCTAACACAAAATCGCTCAGATTTGCTCAGTAGTACATTATCTACATTCAGATGTAAGAAGAGCAAAACTAGGATGGTTCTTTTGAAGTCTGTCTCTGTGACATATGGCCCAAAGCTGCATGGACATTTCGATACAGACAACAAGAGAGGTTACTCTCACTGCAGTGACGTGTTAAGGGTTTTTGGGCCCTGGGCAAGATATATTTTGGGGCCACTGTTTGGAAACAATTTGAATTTATTATACCTATTCGGCTCCTTCAAGCCCTCGTGATGCCAAAAGGCTGGACTGGCGTAGTGGACATCGGGCATTGACCAGGGACGCTGGAAGGGTGGGGCCGGTTTTAGAGTGGTGGGGGCCGGTTTTGCATCACTTCTGCAACATCAGCCCCCAGGAACAAAAGCAGCAGTGCTTCACACTTCCATAGCCCCCTGCAGCCCCTCCACCTGAGGGTTTGTCCAACAAAATTGCCATGTCTGCTTTGGGTTCCCAGTCCGGCCATGGATGCCAAACAACATTGAATTATATTTCAAACCTTTGCAAACTAGTGAAAAGCTTAAGCTACTTTGTGTCCGCCAACCAAATAGTACCAAAAAAAGGATTAAAAGATCATTGATAAAAAGGCATTTGTTTCTGAGTTTGGATCTACATTTCTTTACGTGCAACAACAAACATTTTGTTTGGAATTCAGTGTTTAAACAGTTTCTTGCTCTCATTGTAGGAAGAGCCTGCTTAGGTTGACTTGCTGAAATGTCTAGTGGCCTAGTGCATAATAATAAAATAATGCGTATGCACATAGCACTTGAAATTGTAGCTTTAGGTACTAAATATTTATAATCACAAATATGTGCCTCGTTACTACTGGTGTTCTTGCTTCAACAGTGAAAATCAAAGCACTGCTCTGAGGATTTTCACTATTCCATTGATTAAAATCTAATCTCTGTCTCCTAATTTCTCTCCCCTTCCCTTGCCTCCTTCTCCTCTTTATATGTGTGACCTTTCTAGCTAGACAATCACCTGTGACCCTGCTGAGTAAGAGAAATGGGATGGATCAGGACACAGAGGACGGACAGGGACATACAGAGAATAGTATAACTAGAGATGCGAGTTATTGGGAGAAGAGGGTAAAGATAGTGATGATGTAGGGAGATTTGTGAGGTAGGTAGAGAAGTAAAGTAAATAGAGAAAGATGAGGTGGGTCGAAGGTAATGTAACAAGAAATAGAAAGAGGAAGTTACAGATTGAGATAGATAGAGAAATATCTACATTTTTTGAGGGTGTTACAGAGTTAGGGCGAGATTGAGACAGGGAAAAGGATTTGTTGAGAGAAGAACAGTACTCCAAGGGGTGAGATGGAGAGAAAGGTTATTTAGACAAAGATGAAAATGAGACAGATGTAAATGCAGTGTGAGGTAGAGGTAGACAGAGAACCTTGAAGAAAAACAAAGATGTAAGGTTGAGAGAGAGCACAATGAGAAGATTTATAGATGTCAGACAATTTATAGAAATGTATAGAACATTTGTAGAAAATATATAGAAAAACAAGTCAGTCAATGAGAGTAGTCAGGAAGAGAGAAAGGTAGAGAGAGATCTGAAGAGTAGAAAGACAAATGTAGTGTAGAGGAAAAAGAGAAAGTTGAGAGATGTGAAATAGAGAACAAAAGGTGTGGGTTACTGTTGTAAACGACGATATCCACTTTGTAAGCGTGTAGTCTAGTAGCCAAGTCATGTAGATTATAAAGTCGATTTATTGAAGGTGATATGTCTTAGTTACAGGTCACAAGTTAAGTTAAGTTTTTTGATTTTGATTTTTTTTAAAAAGTATAAATAGCACCACCAGGAACAACATCCTCACTGCTCAGCCTACTCTCTCCAACTGACATTCTTACAAAGCAGCCAATCAGGACCTCATCAGCATTCCATTACATCCCACACACACTGGCTGAGCAGCAGGGAACTGGAAAACTGTGAAGAAGCAGGCATGAGTGCCAGGCCGTATCCAAGTGTGGGCGTACATATCTCCAAGACCATTGGTCCTGGTTTCTGGATGACTTTTCCTTTCTGTTCTCTGCTCTTCTAGGGGTCTGTTTCTGGAGTCCATGGAGCTGTGCTTGGAACAGCAAAGTATCTCCTTCTGTCGTCAATTCTTCTGGAAGCTTCCCACAGGTACTAGTACTGCAGATCCCTCCAAATAAGCTCCAGCTAGCTTCCAGACGACAGCCAGCTGCGGTCCGCTGATTAATTATTGCAAAATATGCTTTTCTCTTCTTCAATTGAAGAATATTTGGCTCCCCACTAGATTTATACTTACCAATTTTGTCTGTTTTCCATTTGTATTTCCTCTGTGCACGTCTTCCACAAGGCATCAGTATAAAATGTGAGGAGAAATGGAATAATATGTTTAATGGAAAACAGAAGATGATTAAATCAAGCTTAGCAAAAGCAGGCAACTTCAGTCTTGATCTGGGACAGTAATTAACTTATGCACAAGACTTAAAGAAAAAGACTTTTAAGGCACAGGTATAGCAGATAAGACAGGACCTAGAAAGACAACGCTGAACTGCGCAAAGCAATGCAAAGCGTGAAAAAGCATGGACTGCATTACATAAGAAGGAAGGGCCTAGCAATACGTAGAGTTGGGCAAGCTTGGGACATCAAAGGAAGCAGAGTCCGAGCCAAGCCCTGGGTCTAAAATGGGTCAAAGAGCCAAAGCATGAGAGGAGCCGTCAAAAGATTGACAATGTAAATCAGGCAAGAAATGTCATGGAAAAATATGATATTGACGCCTTTAAATGAGGAAATATATTTTTCAGTGTCTTAGTTAAGTAGAAATGATTATATCACTGCACTGAGTTACATTTATTGAGAGAGAGAGAGAGAGAGAGAGAGAGAGGGGGCGAGAGAGTGTGTGTGTGTGTGTGCGTGCGTGCGTGTGTGTGTGTGTTTTATGTTGAACGGACGCTCTGAGAACTGGATCAGTCCTCGAAGTATTGTTAAACCATGACAGAATCTGACACACACTAGCTTTGTGAGGCCTGGTGTGCCATAAGGTGTAATGATGTGTTGTGTGTGTGTGCTAGGCAGAGTAGTGTGCTTTTCTGTTAGCAATGTTTCCACATAACTGAAGATCAGTCTGAAGCTGTGCTGCACATCACACATGTCTCCTTGAAAAGCTGTAAAACAGAAGTTGCCATACAACGACGCCTCCCTGGCCTTGCCATCACATCCTGGCTTATCCCATTGGGAGTTTGCTGTGGTTGTTTTATCCTATCGAAATTGTGATGTACCTCTATCTTCCTGCCCACTTATTTGATGAAGAATGCCCAGTGCAGGCCAACAATTGTTGCTAAACTTCTTGCAAAGAAACCCAATTTACTCACCTCTTCTAGCCTCGTGCTAGTTACCAGAAGCAAGAGGCAAGGAGTTGGAGCCTTATTTGTGGTCCATCTGGCAAGCTAAGAGCAGTGCTTGGCATTTGTGAGAGAAAGAAAAAACATGATTTACCAATGAGGCAAGTCTGCTTTTCAAATTCCCATCTATTCAAAGTTTCACAACAGAAAGGTTCACACTCCACGTATCTCACCTGTTCAGAGGAAGAAACGTACCCATACAATATATCATGTAATAAGACGGCATGTATATTAATTGAAGAATGCCTAAGATGATGGTTCTTCCAGAGGTGAAAAATAAAGTAGTGATTATCTGTAGCCTAATGTGTTCGTTTTTCTATAGTTCCAAGCGATCACCTTAATGACAACTGTGAAGGTATATGACTTAAGAAGACACAACTTTCCATGACGTGGCAGGAACAACATGAAGTGATCTAGCAAGGCAGGACTCAGTAAACAAGAGAATGCGTGGAGCTTTGTAGAGCAGGACACAGCAAGGTTTGGTGAGATGGTGTAAGACTTGAAAATAGGGAGAAAGATTTAGCAATATAGAGTAAGGTTTAGCCTTTGCATGTCTTAGTGCGAAGAAGTCAATTTCAATGATATGGAGAAGTCACAGAGGATGCAGCGAGGATTAGCCGTGCATAGATATCTCAGGGACATTACCTGACACAGTATAAGAATACTGCATGTAGGATTCAAATCATTGCATAACATGGCGCTATAAGTTCTTTATCCTGTTTTTTTCTCTCCACAAAGAATCGAACTTTTCACTGCCCTTCTGCTGTCTCTTCGTATGTGATGTTTTCTGGACCTCGCAGCTTCTATCCCAGGCGATCCCACCTGCCTTTAGCCTCCAAACGAGGCCCAGCTGCACAGAGACCCCCTGCGGGCAGCCACAGTGACCCTGCGTTCCTTCGGACTCAAAGAGAAGATCATGAACTTGGCACTGGACGATGATGCACAGAGGATCAGTGAACCATTGGCCGCAGAAGGCAAATTCGCAAGTCCCTGGCAGGGACTAGTGTGAGTCTGGCCTTTGTCTCTCTGGAGCAGAGGCCTGAAATGATCTCATGTCCTGTCTATGCGGATCTGGGGCCAAGCCACATCTACACTGCAACATGGTCCTTGTATGTGGAGTTAGACTGGCCTGCAGGGAAATTAGGAAATCTACTGGCAGGCCAGTGCTTTGGCAAGAGCCATGGAGCTCTGGGTGAATCAGTCACATGAGGCTTCCGTTTCCCCATTCTTACTAGCCGTCCATAGATGCGAGATGCTCTGCTCGTGCTTCATTGGCGTTTTACTGGCAGCAACTTTCTGGGGACTTTGGCAATTTATCTATTGTTTTAAATTCAGAAGTTTGCCACTACCAAAGGTAGGTTTTATTCTGCAATGACACTGCAAAATATTTAGTTAGCATTGTAGATCACACCATAAAACTCTGATTACATAAAAGAATTGGACAACGGAGGCGCCTCCGCTACAGCGGAGGCGCATCACCCCACCAGCCTCCCGCCAGCAGACGCAAAACTAGAAAAATATAAAGATATTAACAAGGGTTTATTATTGTTTTAACACAAACGGGTCTTGGGGCGTGGCAGACAATGACAGGCTGGAGGGGGAGTGATGGGCACTGCTGTCAGTGCGCATGTCGGTTTGGCTGGCCGTCTCAGGAAGGCCAAACTCACACATGCGCACTGAAGCTGTCTCCAACCCAGCTGTGTTGCCGAGTTGGAGACAGCAAAGCACAGGCAAATTCACAGTGCTCAGGCCAATCCAGATGCTGCTTTCAAGCATGAGAGCAGCGTCAGGTTGGCTGCAGGGGAGCCTGTGCAGTGCAACAGAAGAGCATCGAGTTGGCTATTCGGCGAGGGGCAGGTAACTGGTTTTATTTGTGTTACTTTTTTTTGCCCACCCGCCCTGCCACTCTGCCCTGATTCCAGCTGCCACTGGAATTGGACCAGCCAAGTCTCGTGATTTTATTTTAAGAGTTTTATTATTTTCCATGCAAACTGCTTGTTGGGCCTAGATAAGTGCATCTTATCACATAATCTTGCTTGTCATGATTGTGCTGGTATGTTTCATAGTTCACCTGAAATTTGTCAGAAAACAGATAGTAGGGAGTGTTCAGAATCCCAGAGCAAATGTCTAGTTTGAGCTTTTTCACGAGTTTACAGTGAACGTTTCATCACTTTACATGAATTAATCTCCACTTATTATCCATAATGAAATGTTGGTACACCTATTTTCCATACAAATAATTATTTAACATAGAAATGATAAAAAGGAATGTTACCTTTTTCACATTCTTACAGTTAAAGTAGAAATCATCAATAATAAAATGAAGATAAAGAAAATAAACTAACTAGAAAGCAATAACATACAAACCCATTTAAACTGTCACTGTACTTTAACCCCTTCGCCGCGGCAGGAATTCCGCCGCGGCGCTGGGGGGGTTTGGGGGCAGTTGCGGTGCCGCCGTGCTCGTGACGGAACCACTCCGTCATGAGTCACGGGCGAGCTGTGCTCATGACGGAGTGGTTCCATCACGACTCCGCCCACTGCGCTAATCGCCCGCACAGGCGGGGAATTAGCGCCGCATGGGCGGAGCGGCCGCCAACGGCCGCAGCATGACGGAACCACTCCGTCATGAGCACACGGCGCCCGTGGCTCATGACGGAGTGGTTCCGTCATGAGCACGGAACGGGTTAAGAGAATAATATTCTGTTGGACCTGGACCGCTCTGCAGGGTCCTCCCCAAACTTTTTGCCTTCACTCATCCTATTTTTGCTGAATTTGTTTTTGCTGGACTTAGAAAACTGAGCACTTTACTACTGCTAACCAGTGCTAAAGTGTATGTGTTGCCTTCCTAAAACATGCTATAATTGGCTTTCACCTGTATGGCATATTCAGTTTTCTTGTAAGTCCCTTGTAGTGTGATATAGCATATAACCAGGGCCTGTAAATTAAATGGTAACAGTGAGCCTCCAGGACTTACCGTGCCACCCACCTAATTGGCACTTTAAAACTTGCTCAAGGCCTGCCATGGCAGCCTGAATGCGATGTCACACAGCCATGTCGATTTGGCTTTTAAACCCCATTGCCAAGCCTTAGTCTCTCCTTTTATTACATGTAAGTCACCCCTAAGATACCCCCCAGGTAGTCCATAGGGCAGAGTGCTGGGTAATTAAAAGGTTGGACGTGTACTTTCAAGTTTTACATGTCCTGATAATGAAAAACTCCCAAATGTGTTTTTCATTACTGTGAGGCCTACCCCTCCCATAGGATAACATTAGGGGATCCTTATTACCTTTAATAAGCCGTAATTCCTAATTGAGAGGTGGTGGATATACCATGTTTGATACCTATGGAATTGTAATTGTAAGGATAAACCCTTTTTAATTGTAAAGCCTGATTTTTCATTACAATTTTTGAATTCCACTTTTAGAAAGTTGGCATTTTCCTGCCCTTGGCCCTTTGTGCCTCCAGCCTGTCTTAGGTCACATGAATGGGTGTAGCTGACAGTTAAACTTTGTGAATTCCTCCCTGTTACACAATAAAGGGATTAGTTGTGCCTCAATGGGCCCTCACTGACAGGATGGGGTGCGGAGCTGACCACAGCCCCACTTACTCCTGAATAGGCTGTGTCCTGTCTCCCCACAAAAGGCTAAATGGCCCTGTATTGTCACTGCAGTCAGCTTGGACCAGGGCAGGGGAGCCAGCAAATTTCACGCACTTCAAAGAACCTTTCTAGAGTTTTTCCCACGTTCCAGGAGAAGGGCACCAGGGTATAAATACTTAAATAGGACCTTCAGACTCACTCTTCAGGTAACTACTGGACCTGTGGAAGAATTCTCAAAGGACTGCCTGCTGCTGTGACCTGCTGTGCACTCTGCAAGACTACTGCTGTACCAGTAAGAACTGCTTTGCTATCTGTAGCTTGCCTTGAACCCTCAGAGACCAGGCCTGCTGTTGAGACCTGCATCTTCACCTGCACCCAGGATTAACAGAAGTGACTCCAAGGGCTAATTTGCTGGCCTCCTGTTCAGAACCACATGAATATAAAGGACTCCCATTGTCTTAGACCCACACCTGGACCAGAACTGAGTGAGTCTTGAGCCCCCAAGAGGTGTCCCATCAGTCTTCGACCCGTGGTTGTGGTGCTAAAGGTGCCAAGATGGCCAATTTCCGAAACTGAGGACTTTTAGACAACATTTAGCCAAAAGGTGCTCTGGGAAGCAGTAGAAGGCTGGGACCAAGCTGCTTGCCCATCCTGCTGAGGTGCATCACCTATCGGATTGACTTCACAGCTTCTCATGCTATGTTCTTCCCCATAGCAGCAAATCCGTTTCAGCGGTGCTTCTCCAAAGGGGTATCCAACCTTGTGGAACTGTCTTCAGCTACAACTTTCAGTCAGGTGGACCGCCATGTTTAGGTCAAGAGAGTAAAATTTAGTTTGGCATCATAAACCTTCCCCGATGGGCCACAAGAGTACAGGTCGTCGGAGATAAGTGATCTGACTGTCCACCCTATTTAGATTAAGAAAATTCTGGTACTGAGTGACAGTAAAAATTCAAAAATTACCCATGGACCAAGGAAGAATATTCCCATAGTGCTGGGGCCATTAGCTTTTCCAAAAACAAACTATCACTCTGATTTTCGAAAAGTAAAAACTTTTAAATGTTTGGTGTAAACGTTCATCACAAAAAACTTTGTTTAAAACCTCATGATGATATTACATTCTAACCCATTGAGGTAACCACAGGGCTTGAAATGGATTCTAAATCAGTCAGGTGAGTAAAGTTCTCTGCCACCCAGACCGCCTTTACTGAGTCCACCAAAACCTAAATCGGCCTATAGCTCTGATGGTTATACTGCACAATCATTCCCTGTTTCTTTTTTTTGCTTATGTCTTGGTGTAATCGTTTCTTTGAAAGAAATGTAAAAATGTAATGAATGATAGGCTTTCAAAGACAGTGGTAGCAACAGATTCCATGGAACGTTCCTCGCAGCGCTTCTTCTGTAAGAGGGCTGAGTAAGGAGGGAGTGATTGAGGTGGAAGAGACACTACTCAGCACCAACAAGCCAGAAGTTGAGCTTCTCTCGAGCAGGGATGGGTGGAGTCAGTAGACATCTTTCTGCCACCATTTTGTGCAGGCCATCTGTTCTCCTCTTTGGACATAGTCAAGTCAAGTCAGGGGTATTTATTTCGCGCACATATCACTCTTGCGAGTCTCAAGGCGCTTGCAGACTACTAGAAGCAGGTAGGAAGATCGGGACAAACGGCTATTATCCAAACAGCCAAGTCTTCAGCCTCTTACGGAAACAGTTGTGATCTGACATACTGCGAAGTTCAAATGGCATTTTGTTCCAAGAAGCTGGAGCCAGGAATGAGAAGGCACGCCTGCCCTGTCTAGCAGTATGTATTTTGAAAGGGGTGAGCAGGGCAGAGTCGCTAGAACGCATTGACCTGGGCGGTTTGTACCATCGTAATTTTTGCACCCAATATTTGGGACCTTTTCATACATTTGTTTATGCGTTAAACATAAGGTCTTAAAAAGGGTACGTTTTCTTACTGGGAGCCAGTGGAGGGTTTTCAGACAGGGTGCCGATGACGATCTGTACGGGCGATCGAGGACCAGCATCGCAGCAGTGTTCTGGAGAACCTGAAGTCTGTCTAGGAGAGCAGAGTTAATTGATAACAGAAGAGCGTTACCATAGTCCATTCTGTTAATTATTAGACCTTGTATAAAGGGTTTGCGAGCCTCAAGTGGTAGCCATTTGAGGACTTTCCGAAGGCTCCGCATAATACCGAAGCAGGTACCAATAATGTGATTTACATGCCCCTTCATAGACAGACAGTTGTCCATGTGGAATCCTAGGTTCCGCACTAAGTTCTTGTGGGGAGGACATGGACCAAGCCTGGATGGCCACCAATCCTGCGTCCAGTGATTGGTTGCTTTACCAAAAAGCATGATCTCAGATTTGGTCCCGTTTAACTGAAGATGATTCGATGTCATCCATTTGTCCACATGGATCAGACAGTCTTTAAAACGCTTCTTAGTGTCTTTGGGATCAGGGCCCAGCGTGACCAGGATCTGTGTATCGTCCGCATAGGACAAGACATCGAAACCATAAGTTCTGATCACAGCAGCTAGGGGGGCCATGTAAATATTAAAAAGAGTAGGGCTCAAAATAGAGCCCTGGGGTACACCCATCCTTACTGGTCGTTCACTAGAGGTGGTATTACCCATCTGGACCATGGTTTTGCGATCCTTCAAGTAACTGATGAACCATTTCAAGGCTTGCCCCCTGACACCAACCTCCCAGAGACGTTGTTCAAGAATACGATGGGAGATGGTGTCGAAGGCAGCCGACAGGTCGAGCAGAACGAGGATTGCTGACTGATGCTTGTCCAGAGCTAGTCTGATGTTATCGGTGACCTCTACCAGAGCGGTCTCAGTACTGTGAGCCGCTCTGAAACCAGATTGCGCGGGGTCCAAAAGTCCATGGCTTTCGAGGTGGCATACCAGCTGTTTGTTTACCAGGGACTCCAATATTTTCCCAAAATAGGGTAATAGAGAAAATGGCCGGTAGTTCAAAAGAATCTCAGGATCTGCCAGAGGCTTCTTCAAGATTGGTCTGATTCTCGCAATCTTCCAACATAGAGGAAACTCGGATTCAGCCAAGGATTTATTAAATAGACTGACCAGTCCTGGTAGAACTGTAGATGCCATCGTTGGAAAGAATTTAGAAGGGAAAGGATCAGCAGGGGAGCCAGATTTTATTTTGGTCATGGCCATGGTGACAGATTTAAGATCACAATCTGTAAAATCGGTCAGTAGGGCACACGGGTCGGGTAAAGGACATAGAGATTCAATGTGCCCATGATCGAAGGTGGTGGGGAAGGTTTTGTGAATATTCATATTTTTTTCCTCAAAGAATTCTGATAAGGAATCTGTCCAGCTTTGAGAGACAGGAACAGTATGTTCATTAGCATCAGTAGTGAATTCTTTAAAAATGTGGTATAGTTCTTTTGAGGAATTTTCGGCCATAGTTATCTGGTTTACCAGGTGAGTTTTTTTAGCTATTTTGATTTCGCGCATGTAACTATGGTGAAGTTTTTGATAGCTTTAACGATCTGCTGAGCGTTTTGTTTTCCGCCACAGTTTTTTTGCGGAGCGACACAATTTTTTGGAGGTTTTTAAATGATCTGTGAACCAAGAAGAGGTTCGATTCTTAGACCTGATGATCCGTGTCGGGGCAATAAAATCCAGTGTGGTTAAAATTGCATTATTTAGTTGCGCAGCATTGTCACTAACACTCGTCTCGGGGTTTAAGGGATACGAACAGAACTTATCTTTGTATAGTGGCGACGTTACTTTACGCCAAGGCCTGCTAGATACTTGGTTGTTGTCCAAGTGTGATTTCTTTCTAAGGGCAGTAGGAATAGTAAATTCCAATATGAAATGGTCAGTCCACAGCAGAGGCTTCGGGGTTTCAATGACCAGTTCCGGAGCATTAGAGAAAAGAAGATCAAGCGTATGGCCTGTGTAATGGGTGGGCCCGGCCACCATTTGAACCAAACCAAGAGAGATCATATTGAGGGAAGGGAAGGGATCCACTTGTCGGTCCCTTCAAGACTTCAGCTTTCAAACATTGTCATACTGAGTATCATTTGTCTAGCAGAATGTAGTTGTGGCCCCCAAAGTGGCATAATACAGTCCCACAAGTATTATGTAAAGTGCTAAAGGCCTCCAACAGGCTAAACCAGGTGGTGTGGACTGAGGGTACTTCCTCTAAGACAGAGTTCTTCAATCTGTGGGGCGCGACCTCCAGGGGGGCCCTGGAGTCCTGGAAAGGGGGCCGGCAGTCCCCAGCTTCACTTGTCCCTACAATCCAAAAGGTTTGCTTTTTTTTTTAAAAAGAAAGCTGTCCTGGCACAGATAATTTAGATTGTTATCAGCTGCTTGCCTGAATGAAATGCAAATCAGATAACCTGCAAGTGTAAAGAATTAGCAGTTCTGTCTTTAATTGATCAAATAACTCCAAGGTTTGTGATGACAAAAAAAAAATAATCTTTGAGTGGAAGTGAAAAGAGTTAACAATTGGGCTGGGGAGTGCTTGCTTATAACTATAACTGCATTTACACAGCTCTTAACACCCCTAAAGAGGTGTTGAAGGGACCATTATGTAAAAAATAAATTGTATTACATACACTAGTATTACAAAAATCTACATTTTGGAAGCACCATTTTATAGTAAAACTACTTGCCCGTTTTGCAGCATTCTATCTTACACTGTGTGTAATGCAAGTATAAAATAATGACTTGCAAATTTACAGTGCTTTCTGTCAGGGGCTAGAACCTAGTTGCACTAAAAATACACATCACTATTATCCACTGCACCAATCCAGATTTAATTCTGTGGCTCTCTGGTTACACACAGACCTCTGCAGTGCATTAACTAATAGAATTTTCATAATGTACTGCAGTGCATTTCCCACTGAGAAACAACTTTTTTATTTATTTTTTTATTTACGCTGCCCATTATTTTATATGTAGATAGCTGATGGTGACAGACCAAAAAAACCTACAGAATATTTTGGTGTTTATTTATGAGAGGCTTGCTTCACCAGAGCATCACTTTTTTTGACACTCCAGTGGCGCAAGCGTCTCAACCATACCTATGAGGCGGTGCAAAACCACCCTGCATGGCTTTGCATGGCCTCATAGATATGGAGTAAGACGTAGCAGCGCAAGCCACTGAGTTGCCTTATTCTGCGTCAAGGAGGTGTTACATGGGCTTTGAGTGGGGTTCCCACGCAACACCCATGGATTTTGATGATACCGTATATTTACAAAATCACGTGAACCTGGGGCAGCTCCAAAAACAGACACATCCCCAGTGGAGGCGTATCGAGGAGAAATGTTTTCTTTTCTCCTCGTTTTTCCTCTTTCCATGTGCCCTGCATTCTGCAGCTCACATAAAAAGAGGAAAACGTCTCTCTGGATTGTTTTTGTGAAGAAAGGTGCTCCCTCCTGTACAGAAACAACCCTGCCTATCTTGGTGCTAGGCAGCAATTTGTGCTCCAATGCAAGGGAAAAGGATAAAAATGCACCGTATTTCATAAATATGGTGCATTCCTGCCCTTTTACATTGACATAGAGCAGCGCCGCAAGAAGACTTGCGGCACTGTCCTACGCCAATTCCTCATAAACCAGGCCCTTTGTTTTTAGCTACACCTGTGACTACACCCCCACGCTCCCTGACCTTTGGTTTGCTGAACACTGTTTAACATTATTTATCTACCGTAAAATTTATTTGCTGTAGGGATTGTTTTTTTTTATGGTTGTCGATGATGAGGAGTACCAGGTTCTAGAAATTTTTGTCAGAAGAGGGTCCTTACGTCTAAAAAAGTTTGACAAGGGGGTCTCAGCATCAAAAAGTTTGAAGACCTCTGCTCTAAGAGGTGGACGTCACATATGCTGACATTTAGGAGTGCTTTTCAATAAATATATTGCATGATTTAAACATCACAAGCAAACCAAATACATAAGATGAGGCCAGACGGGAATATGCTGAAAGTTTAATACCTCTGTTCTTACAAAAAGCGCATCTAATGAAATTAAGACTACATGGTAGGCGTGGGAGCAAAAACCTTTACGGCGGGGTAGTGGGAGTGGACATGGTTTACATGTTTGCATGTCTCATCCAAGACGTTTGGCCAAAAAGCTAATTTCATTTTCTCACATTAACATATTTCAGATGTAACTTGTTTCGGATTTACACCACTGCAAGGGTGTTTAGTTATCCCTTTTAAACAAAACACATTTTGGCAAGTTTATTGGAAAAACCCACTTTATTTTTACAGGCGCCTTTGAAGTGGAAGAAAAAGTTTCACTCTTCCGCGCACCGGCCTCGCCCCCGCTTCTGGATGTTACCCTTCTTTCATCAGAAGGAATGGTGTGTCCAGTGTCTGGAGATTACTGGTCCAATATCCTGAGCATCAGTCTCCAAAGGCTGGGCACCCGCTCGTGATACTTGTGTTTCAGTCTCTCCTCCCTGTGCTCATGCTTCTGGTCCTTCCACAAACAGGTTTATTCATACAGCACTTAATAATGCGCTTCTGTCATTTCTAAGTACTGTAACCAACAGATGCAACTATTACATCATTTAGGGCCAGATGTAGGTGGCTAAATACCGGTCGGTAACGCCGAAATTCTGTAAATTTCAGCATTACCGACCGGTATTTAGCCATTCCTAATGTAGGTAAGGAATCGGCAAATAAGGAATCGGTAAATACAGATTCCTTATTGGTCTTGCATTTAAGGAATCAGTAATACCGATTCCTTAAATGCAATGTAGGAAGCACATTAAAGAGTGCTTTTAAGACTTAAGAAATCGGTAATTACCACCAACTTCAAGTTGGTGGTAATTACCGATTTCCTTTAAAAAATCACTTTTTTGTTTTTTGTTGAGTGCAATGTGGCACACATTCATGCCCTTGGGGCATGTATGTGCGCCACATGTGCACACATGCACATTTCAGGGGTGCAACAGGGTGTCCTTTTGACACCCTGGAACCCTTGAAAGTGCTCCCGCTATTTGCGATTCAGTAATACCGAATCACTAATAGTGAATGTCTTCACATTCATTCCTATGGGCCTCCAAGCCCATAGAAATGAATGGGTAGGTATTCCTTATTACCCAATCTCAATTACCTATTCGGTAATAAGGAATATTAAGGATTCAGTATATTTTACCGAATCTTTACCTACATAGGAAATACAGATTTCTTAATAGCGAATCGGTAAAATTCGCTATTAAGAAATCGGTATTTCAGATTTACCTACATCTGGCCCTTAATGGCGCTGAGTTTCCCAACTTCCGAAGCATGAAGGCTGGCAGAGAGCGTCTAACGTCCTGGACCATCCTGCGAGCTTATGATAACCACATCCATCTCTCTTGCATAAACGACGCATCAGGCTTCGCGTGAAGAGACTAGCGGCGATTTGTACAATGTACTTGCATTAGTTAAATGGATGTAATGCATTACAAACTAGCAGGAAGTAGGTGCTTCCGGTCTGTGTTGCACATTTGAAAATCTAGTTTTTTTTGTCACAGTGTGACACAGTAACATTGGTGTTCACCTTTGTAGTACAGAGGCCTCAGGCGCTTGCCCCGTTCCCTGGCGTAATACAAGTGGGTTACTCTGTCAGTGCTTAGAGTGAGTGAGGGTCAATTGTGCAGTGCGGGTGCTGGTGAGATGTCTCTTAAATTTTGATGTTGGCACTTTATGTTTTGCAAAGCATCAGCTCGTGTTACATATGCACAGACCCTCTTGATCACCTATGTATTCCTCAGGGGTTTGAATCATCAAAAAAGATTGTGTCCATATTGTGTGAGTGGCAGTATGACTCCATTGGCGCAGACGTCTTGCACTTGTAGGCGCTTCCCGTGATGGCCAGACTTCACTCCTCTCTGCACCCACTTGGACAACGACTGCCTGTTTGCTTTGTACATGATGTGGAGTGAGAGCCAGAGCTGCCTTAGAATTGCGGAACCAGGTTTGAGTCCCGGCGTCACCTCAACATCCTATGATTCTGCGCAGATCACTTAATCTGCCCATGCCAAGTTAAAAAAAAAACCGAATCCGACTGTTGCTTTTACAAAGCGCTCTAATCTCCTGGGCCGGGTTCGCGCTATATAAAACTGCAACACTTAACCTCCTTAATAAAGTTTAGTTGAGAGGTTGAGTAATCCTTTTGGAGCACATAAGAAAATTCTTCTTAAAATAGAGTTTTGAAGTTCTTCTCTTCCGAGCGCCTGGAGCCAAACTTTTATTGACCGGTTTCCATGGGAACTGAAGCCCACACAACACACTGAGTGGAGCAGAGGCCCCCACATCCTGGCGTACTCTGCTGCTTTTTATTAGTTGATTTTGAATGATACGTTATAGTTTCCATGTGTGTCGGCCCAGCTCGAGCTCTCCCTCACTCCTCACTCTGACTCACCCATAGCACTCTCTCTCACTCCTGCAGGCGCCGAGGCTGTCACTCCTATTTGCCAGGAGGAATGTAACTTTGCCTCTCCTCACTGACCCTCCCTCCTTGGTTCACCCTGAATGCATTCCACTACCTCTCCCCACGCTTCTCTGAGAAGAACGGACCCTCGCGACCCGCCTCTCGTGGGCCCAACTCTGTCCTCTCTCCCTCATTCCTTATCCCGCTTTCCCCCACTTCTAGTGCTCTTCTCTCCTAGCCCTCTCCCATATTCCAAGAAGTTTGCGCAACCTACATCAGTTGTTAGGGCATAGCTGCCTATTTTGCCTGGTCCACCCGCGAAATGCTGGTCTAGTCCAAGCTTTTTTCTTCGAATTCAGGGGCTTGTAGGCCTGTTTTAGAATGGCATAAACCATTCTGGGACTACAGGTCCCAGAATTCAAAGAAAGAAGCTGGACTGGATCAGCACATGGGAAACTGTCATGACTGGGCTGCCAGAGGTGTTGTCCATGGCGCCGTAATTACATACCTGTGTACAATAGGTGGCACACGGAAGATGGCATTGGCTACATGACGCTAAACAAGATCTGAAGTATACAAAAAAGTGAAGGATGGAATGCTTGATTTAATCTCAGCCACTGGGAAATTACTCGGGCCACATCCCAGTCCATCATTATTTTGCACACCATGCCAACTCAGTTTGGACCTATCCATATGCAATAAATTCTGGACCCTACTCCAGTGGGAACAGTCCATCTCAAACTGCCAGGCCAGGTTCTGTTCGAACCGGAACACAATAATAATACATTGATTTCTAAAGCGCCTGGTTACTGCCAAAGGAGTGTCCTTGCGCTAGGAATGTCCATCAACCTACACCCAACCCCAATAACAAGCAACGCAAGTCCACTTTTGCCCTTATTGGAGCTCATCATTTGGGTATAACTTGGCTTCAGTGGCGCAGTGTGTAGGGGACCCACATCTGGGAATACCCGTCCCACTTACGGTGTTGCACTGAAGTATACAAAAAAAGGGAGATTAATTCAAGCATTCAATTTTCCACTTTTTTTATACTTAAGTGTATCGCCCTAAGTGGGATGGGTATGTCCAGACGTGGGTCCCGTGCACACTGTGCCACTGGAACCAAGCAATGTCCGACTGAACCTAATGTGATGTGGCTTCTAGCATTCTTCAGCAGGGCCCACTCCTTGTAACACAGCTGCAATACTCTGCCTTGGAGGACTTTGCTGAAACATAAAAAACGAATTCCCTAACAAAACTTGTGACACCTGGGTTAGTCAAGGCAAAGCATAACTGAAAGTCATAACGTGTGACTGAGCGGTTTATATATTTAGGGCTGATCATGGATGTGTTTGGTTTATATATCAACTTCTGTGTGGTGAGTCTGACCAAGTTGAACAATCAAATATTTAGGGCCATATGTATGAAGCCAAATTGCGATCGCAAACGCTGAAATTCGCAGAATTTCAGCGTTTGCGATCGCAATTTAGGCAGTGTGCAATGTAGCACACAAAAACCCACTCGCAAAAAAAGGAATCACAAAATTTGCGATTCCCTATTTTGCGAATGCATTTAAGGAATACTAAATTACGATTCCTTAAATGCAATGTAGGAAGCACCCAAGTTGTGCGATTTTGGCTTAAGGAATCGCAAATTACCACCAACTTCAGGTTGGTGGTAATTTGCGATTTCTTTGAAAAATGCACTGTTTTGGCATTTTTCAAGGTGCCATGTGGCGCACATACATGCCCTTAGGGCATGTATGTGCACACATGCTTATTTAAGGGGTGCAACAGGGTGTCCTATTGACACACTTGCAACCTTGAAATTTCATTCTCAATTTGCGATTCTCTAATTGGGAATCGCAAATTGAGAATGTCTTCCCATTCATTCCTTTGGGTCTTTTAGCCCATAGGAATGAATGGTTAGATATTCCTTATTTGCGAATCTCAATTTGCGATTCGCAAATAAGGAATATGTAGGATTCGCAAAATATTTAGCAAATCCTACATACATTGCATTTTGCGATTCCCTAATTGCGATTCCCTAAAACTCGCAATTTGAGAATCGCAAAACACGTTTTTCATACATATGGCCCTTAAAGGCCTTCACCCTGCAATGTTCTCTTGAAAAGAAAGCAATGAAAACACATCCCTTGGCAGACAATGTTGCATCAATCCATAGGGAGAGGGGGTGCAATTCTACTACTACTACAGTGTCTACTATGGAGTGAATGGATTGGGTGCTAAGGTAGGGATTTTGACGTCTTCATTTCTAACACCATCAGTGCTGTTGTCATGGTGACAGGACCAGGATGCAGATTCTAAGAGGTATATTTACTGTGTTTGCGCCACAATAGTGATGAAAAACAATACACATTTTTTCAAAATTTCTTTCCAACGCAAAACTTGTTTTGCACTGGAAAATCACTTGAAAGTAGTGTAGAGCAGTGGCCTAGTGCTGCGGTGCATTACTAATGCCAGGAGGGCATTCTATGGATGGTGCATGGGCATTACCGTGCAACCACCTAAGGTTTTTAATGCAAAACACTATCTACTAAAAAAAGTAGACAGTGGTTTGCCTAAAAAAGAACACCTTTTGAAATAGACCCTATCAAGGAGAAATGTTTTTATTCCTCCTTTGTATTCCAATTGTATATGTGTGCTGCACTCTACCGCTACCGCACACATACAAAGTAGGGAACATTTTAAAGTTACTTTAAGCCCAGTATTTTGTACTAGAAGGGTACCTTTCCAAAACAAAACCTATACTTGGCTCATGCAATCATGCAAGCATCATTGCACTATGGTACAAAGGTGTGTGCATGGCACTCAGCAACCTGATTGAGTGCTGGTGCTAGGGAGAGAGAAGGAAAGTGACATATTTTTCTAGATATGGCATTGTCCTGCTCTCTCCTTATTAGACAACACACTATAGCATTTTTGGTTGCTGCACAGCGTTGTGTGAGAATTTTGTAAATAGACCCCTAGGAGTGCTAATATTAATTGATGCCAGTGTAACCCTGCTCAGTACGCCTTCTCGAGTCTGCATGCACAACAGGGGTCTGGGAATGAGTACTTCGTGCTGCACCGCTATGGTCCCTGCAGGTACTATGTCTGATGAAGTGAATGCGGATCATGCAGTGCTGCTTGGATTAGGAAGCAGTGAAGAGCACTCTCATATCTTGTGCACAAGTAGGGGTGAGGACTGAGGAATAAGGATGCCCTAAAATGGATGCAGTACTCTTGAGCATAAACCCACTCTAAATGAACATGACCATGGAAAAATGAGGTGTGGCTAAGCTTAAGCCCAAGCCCAAGCCCATCCTGACCTGTACAAGTAACAAGTGCATCATTAACATAAAAATGACCTGAAGTACGGAATTTAGAAAGTAGCAGGGAGCTCCTGATCCTAAACCAGAAGGTGTCCGAATCCCTCTGACCATACCAGAGATTAAATATGTCACCACTAGTCAGACGTTTCCAAGACTGCCAAATCAAATCTGCCGGCTAACCAGAGACCCTGGTAGGCTGCCAGGTTTAACATTTTTGACCATGACTGGATATTCAGCATTATAAGTCCCAGTCCCCTGGTGGTAGGCTGAGGGGGAGTGTAAAAAAAGTTAATGATGATTGGAAGAAACTGAGAATTTAAAAAAAAAAAGTTTTATCTAGGTTTTCATTGAACTTTGTCTTATAAATCTCTGTATTGGCTTGTAACAAGTCCCATCACCTACATCTTTTGGCGAACGAGGCACATTACATATAAAGGAACTATTTTGTATAACATTCCCAAAAACACCAAGTGCTCCAACCACCTCCCACTTCTCTTTGGAGCTTAACAGAATATGGGGTAGGTATCGCCAAACTGGACTGCTGTCAAATGGAGTATCCAAAGGGAACTTATGTGGTGTCTGAGGGTAGGAGACATAGTAATCAAGTATCAAGGGCAATATAGATTTCTGAATTCCTAAGAGAGAATCGAAATCAATGAGGCCTAATCCATGTCATCTGCCTTCTGTTTCTGTTCTATATCAAGTGCAATCTTTTTCATTGAGAGTATATCCCAAAGTCTGTGAAGTCATTTGTTCAGAGTGGGCGTTCTCTGTGTTCCGCATCAGGTCAGAATTGTCTTTTTCAGTGTAGTTGTCATCATTGTGATCGCCCCGTAGTGATTGGTGGGACGTGCCTCCTTTATATTGCACGCCCAACAAGATCATTCTGTGATCTCTTCAATCAATCAATCAAAGGCTTGTAAAGCAAGACTCCCCACCCCTAAGGGTTTCAAGACGCTGGGGGCTCAAGGTCCATCGAGGCGCTGTGGTTCAGTCGAAGAGCCAGGTCTTGGGGTTTGGATTCCAATTGCCAAGCCAATCTCCATGAGTGTGTCCTCCGAGTATCGGCGAAACTTGGGACAAGCTCATAGAAGGTGTCACAAAGTGCCTTTGGTGCCATGACCCCTCCAGCGTACATTGGATCTCAATTTATCCAATCTCACTATCTTATCTGGGGTTTTGTACCAAAGCGTTGGAACTTTGTATTGTGTTTCCCATGTTGAAACTTTCTACTCTGAGACGCAGGCTCTGTCATAAAGTTTTTAGAGGAAATATTCACCTCAAGATCACTCTCCCAAATCCTTTGCCTGGTGTGTTTTTCAGTCGGTGGTGGCCAAGCAAATATTTATGGACTCAATATTAGGAAAGAATATCACCAGACCGCCCTGCTGAGTAGGACAATATAATGTCTTGATTGCTATTCCTAGTGCCTGGATAACCTCAGCTAATACCGAGGTATGTCATTGAGGAGGCCATCTGAAACAGTTGGAGTAGTTTGGTCAGTAGTTTCTGCTGTTGTGGTCGGGGTTGTAAGAGGAGGTCTTCCAAATTTATCATATGTATTTTAAAGTCTGAGACCAGTCTATAATCATCCATCTCCTCGATTGTGGGTGGTAATGAGTCTACAGGGTCTTTTAGTGTTACCATAATGTCATCAGCAAACATTGTAAGTTTACAGGTATCTGCCCCACATTCCACTCCTTTTATATTCCCTCGCTGTCTTATGGCATTAGCTAAGTGCTCCAACGTCAACGGAAAGAGAAGCAGTGATATGGGGAAGCCTTGACCGCTTCACATACCAATCCTTTTGGGTGTGGACCTTATCCCATTTACCTTAATTTATACTTGTGCAAATAGAATCTGCATTAGCAGTTGAAGCCATATTGTGACCCTCCTGATATCTGAAAGTAAAACCGCAGAGAAGGAGGTAGTGGGTTGCGGTGACTAAGCAGACTTAAAATGCTAGATATTGGGTTACTGCTTGACTGGGGTGTAAGCCCTGGTCAAGCAACAACCACAATCCTATTCAGGGTAAGGCACAAGCAAACCCCAAATTAACCTTTGCTCAACCCCTTGGTAGCTTGGCACAAAGCAGTTGGGCTTGATTAAGAGGCAATGTGTTAAGTATTTGTGCCACACTCCAAACAGTAAACAAGTCAAAACAACACACAAAATGATCCCACAAACCACAAAAGTAACCTGTGCTCAATCCCCTGGTAGCTTGGCACAGAGCAGTCAGGCTTAACTTAGAGGCAATGCGCAAAGGATTTGTGTCACACTTGAAACAGTAAAATAGTAAAAACAACACCCAAAAAGACCGACACCTGGTTGGAAAAAAAGAGAAGAGTTTAACAAATAAAACAAGACAATGACAAAAATTCAGTCAGTAGACCCGGAGTTATGAATTTTTAAAGAATAAACTGTAAAATAGCACTTAAAAGCAGAAAGCCCCAATTGCGGCTACGTGGTCACACTGGACCGGGTCAAAGTCAAAAGTTCAGTCTGACCGCGATGGAGTATGGGTTGGATACAGTCTCAGATTAGTCCCATTGAAGTTGTACCTTCTCAACTTTTGTGCCAAGAGTCCTGTTTGCTTTAGAGGGTCGCGAGGAGCAAAGAGAGCATCATGGGCATTAGTTGGTGGGGTGCGAAGAGCAGGCCAGGCGTCGTGGATGGGCTGGCTGGAGCTTCGCATTGGTGGCCCCTGTGGGCTGTGGATACTGCTATGTGAAGAATGGGGTTGCAGCAGCTTGCTCTGAAATATGGTGTGAGCAGCACAGTCTGGGCCATTTGATTTCAAGAGCCCATGAGCCACACCAATAGTCGAAGACCTGAAAGGCACCGCTTGGGGGAAAGGGACTCGCTGAAGGTGGGTCTAGGAGCTGTGTGGGAGACTTTTATGTCCCTGAGGCTCAAGTCAGAGGCCATCAGACTAACCCTTGGTCCTGGGTTCAAGATGAAGTTGCAGATCCAGTTCTTCCCCAGGCAACAGGTCAACAGGAAGAATATAAACACAGCTTGGCAACAGTTCCTTCAGCGCAACAGTCCAGCAGAGTGGCAATCCCTGTAGCAGCACAGCAGTCCTTCTTACTGGTCCAGAAGTGGTGGTATCAGAGGTCCTTCTTTTATACACAGCTGCCCTAGTTCTGGAAGGTGGGAGAAGCTTCTAGACAGTGGCTTTGAGGTACACGGAATTTCCTGCCTACGCTGCCCTGGATCCAAGCTGGCTGAAGTGACAATGCAGGGTTGTTAGGCCCTTTCATTGAAACCAGAGTACAGACTATTCAGTTGTAGGTGGGGCTGTGTTCAGCTCCGCCCCCATCCTGATAGCAGATGGCCCAATCAGTCACACATAATCCCTCTCTTGTCTGGGAGGAATTCCAAAGCCTAACTGTCACTGACACCCAGTCATGTGGCCCAGTCCATGCTAAAGAAACAAAAGGGCTAAGGGCAGAAAAATGCCAACTTTCTAAAAGTGGCATTATCCATCATTGTGATCAAAAACACAACTTTTTCATTAAATAGGGCTCATTAACCACAATTACAAAGGCACCAAACATGGTATAGTTCCAGCTTCCAATTGGAAATGACAGCTTACTAAATGCAATAAGGAAGTCCCAATGTTATCTTATGGGAGGGGTAGACATAGTGAAAAACAAATTTAGGAGTTTTTTTAAACCAAGATATGTAAAACTTAAAAGTGCATGTCCTACATTTTAATTACCCAACACCCTGCCCTATGAGCTACCCAGAGCCTACATTAGGAGTGACATAAGTGTAATAAAAGGGGAGTTTAAGACTTGGCTAGGGGGTTTGAACACCAAGTCCACATGGTAGTTTAACACCAAATGGAGGCCTGGGACATGTTTTAAAGGGCTACTTAAGCGGGTGGCAGTATATTTGCTGCAGGTCCACCAGTAGCATTTAATTTACAGACCCTGGGTATAAGGCATATCAATCTGCAAGGAACCAATAAGTAAATTAAATATGCCAGTCAGGTGTAAGCCAATCAAACCATGTTTTAGGGAGAGAGCACAAGCATGTTATCACTGGTTAGCAGAGGTACAGTGCACAGAGTCCTAAATCCAACAAAAATACATTCAGCAAAAAGTGGAAGTAAAAAGGCAAAATGTTTGGGGTGACCCTGCAGAGAGGGCTAGGTCCAACATAAGAGATTTAGCAATTTTAGTCCTCTTGGTTTTGCTTAGTATGAACGCATCCACTTTCCCCCTAAACTGTCCAAAAGGTTTCCCCTTCTTATTTGGGCTTTCTCTATTAACCTCTAATAGATAGTCTATATACAAAACACTAGGCCCTCTTTGACTATTACTAGAGGGTGCATGTGTAGATGATCCAGACCTCTGATACCTGTATTGATGCATATTAGAACCCTGGATGCCCCCACCTTGTCGGCATTGCAGCTATACATAGATCTACATTGGGTACCTGTCCTCCCTTCACTCAGCAGTTTAGCAGATTCCACAAACTCAGCTGAACCGACAGGCTCTGCATATCCTTTGCCCTCTGTACTACTTGCCTGAACTTGTGCCATAAATGCCTTGTTAGTTTGAGGGCAGCCAACAACAAAGGGTTTTTGCCCAGTCCTGCAATCTGGACTCTGGGGTCATGGTGAGAGATTAGGCTGCCACCCTGCTCTAGCCTGTTCTGGCACTTCCACTGTGCCCCAGTAGGGAATTCTCCAAACCATATGGGGATCACTGCACAATTCTGCAGCCTGCGAGTCAACCCAGGTTCACCCACTTTCAACACCGCGAATCAGCACCCCAGTGATTCTGCGTCATCCCAAGAACCAGGGGGCAGATTTATGAGGCCCGTTGCGCCATTGGAACGTCACTTTTTGTGACGTTCCGTGGCGCAGAAGCCTGCGTGATATTTATCAGGCAGCACTGAGCCACTTTTTTTGGCTTAATGCTGCCTCATAAATATCAGTCCCTTTAACGCAGTGTTCTGCGTTAAAGGGGCGTGCAATGGGTGTTGCTGGGGGCGTTCCCAGCAACACCCATGGCCTTTTGACACTGCCCCAGATTTACGAGAAATTGTAAATCTGAGGCAGCGCCAAAAGCTTCCGCCTCCCCAGGGGAGGCGTAAGGGAGGCGCAACGGGGAGAAATATCTTTATTTCTCCTCGTTTTTCCTTTTTCTATGTGTGCTGCATTCTGCAGCACCCATACAAAGAGGAAAAACCTCTTGTGATTATTTTTGTACAGAAAGGTTTCCCTTCCTGTACAAAAATATTCATCTCCGCAACGCAGGCACCATGGTGCAGAGGTGCCTGCGTTGGCGCTGGCAGCCCATTGTGCGCCGGCGCAGGGGAAAAGGACAGGAATGCGCCGCATTTTATAGATACGGCGCATCCCTGCCCTTTTCTTTTGCCGTAGGGAAGCGCAGCAGGAAGGCCTGCTGCGCTTCCCTACGGCAAAACCTCATAAATCTGCCCCCTGGGGTGTGTGTAAATATAAGTATGCAATTGAAACATAGAGGGCCCCTGTAATAAAAAATGCAAAGGCAGGAGAGCTGGGGTAGAAACTAGAAAGACTAAATACAAAACAGAAAAACAACCTGACTGATATGACAGTCAGGCGCAATCTCTCGCCATAATTCAGAAAATGCTCACAGTTGCAGAAGATCCATGTGATTCAAAAAGAAAGACATAAGATTCACATAAGATGGCTCCATAAAATGCTTCACATAATTTATGATGTCATTTTATGTGATTTTTATGTTTTTCTTTAGATCTGGCTTTGTCACCCCCTCCCCCCCATTTTTGTTTTGAGTTGGTTTTTATATTCTATAAGCGCACTGACGAAGGTGCAACTGAAATTGTGGTCTTTACCGAAACACGTGTCGGCGCACACCCTGAACTGAAGCACGAGGACCAGAACATTTGCCAAATATGACCTTCATTTGAAATATAAAATATATATATGTTCACTTAACCTATGTTTGAAAAGTATTCTTAAAACTTAGAGGGGAAGGAACTCTATTCTGGTCCCTGTTATGCTTCCAATCTTTATTCTGTTCGTTTTCTGATTTTATTAGTAGAGTGTGCAGTGGAGGAAGGATGTATATGGCGGGAATGAATGTGTAGTTGCATTATTAGTATGAATGTGATTGTGGGGAACGGGGGGGGGGGGCGGAGTCATCCAGAGTGATGAAATGAGTTTGTGATATTGCATATGTTCAGTTTATGCTCTGTTAGCCATTATACACACTTGTTTATATTTGCTATGATATACATGAAATATTGAAGAAAAGAAAATTCTAGAAATTAAATGTGATTTAATGTTTATATTATTGAATTATTTCTGATTTATGTTGTTAGATTCGCATGGCTCTTCTGCGACTGTGAGCTTTTTCCAAATTATGGCGAGAGATTCCGCCTGACTATCATATCAGGCAGGTTGTTTTTCTGTATTGTATTTACCAAATAGGAGTATAATCTGCGAGAAGGAGTCAGGAACTGCCATCCCTGTTGCCAGCGGTAGGGAAAGAGAAGAAGTTGGAAGAATTGAGTGAGGTAGAAGGTAGTGGAAAAACAGCCGCTGCAGCTCAGGGGAACATTGCGTCAACAGGGGCTCCTCCCACCCAAACCAACTTAAAGAGAGCAGTGATAGTGTTCAGTGTACCAGGCAGGGCCTAAATATTTAGGGGCGGATTTACAAGCCCCTTGCGCCTCTTTTATGCCACCGTTGCGTCACTTTTGTGACGCAGCGGCGGCGCAAAGCCAGCGCCATGCTGCGGGGTATTTACAACGTGACGCATCTGGGAGATGCGTCACGTTGGAAAGCCCTGCGCCACATGTAGGCATTCCGGCGCAGGGGGGGGGGGGCATTCCGGCACAGGAACGCCTCCTAAAAGTGGCTGAGTGAAATCTACAAGTTTTCACTCAGTCACTTTTAAGGACATGCTGCGTCAAAACCCTGCGCCTGCTTGAAGCAGGCGTAAGGATTGACGCAGCATGTTAGGGATAGGGCACCCCCGAGCCTTGCTGGAGCTGCGTCGCGCTTGCGACGCAACTCCAGCAATGCGCCACCTTTCCGACAGGGCATGCGTCACGCATCTGCCCATCCGAGTGCCACGGTGCGCCGTATTGTAAATGCGGCGCATCAGTGGTGGCGCACGGGTGGGCAGATGCGTCGCAAATCTTCTGGCGCATCTCTGCAGATTAGCAGAGATGCGCCAGAAGTCGTAAATCTACCCCATAGTTACAAGCACAAACGTCCCCCTTAAAACACCAGATGGCGCAAGCTATGGAGAATAGAAGCGAAACTGAGAGGTTGTTAGTAGACCTTACAAAAGAGATGGAAAATAGGTCTAATATATCTGACAGCAACCAGAAAGAGATCCATGACACTTGTCAAAAGCTCTCTGACAAAACTGATGGATTGGTTGCGAGGACTATATTAGAGGAGACAATGTAAGTAATGGCAGATGTGGGTTGGGACTCCCAAGAGCTGGAGGAACTTAGACGCAGAACAAAGTAACGCTGTCCTGGAATGATTAGAAAATCAGATGAGATGTAATATCGTTAAAGTCTTAAATGTTCCAGAAGTGGGCAAGAAATTTGTTAATATTAAATTGATTAATGAGAGGCTCTTTAAGAGTGCGTGCCAAGACGATTTGGATATTGAAATTCGAAGAGTACATAGAGACCCATTTAGGTTGAAATCAAACAGAGAGACGTTCTGAAAAATCCTGGGTAACTTCTGCACCTTACTGTTAAAGAAGCAATACTGTCTAGAGCTTTGAAAACTTAGATTGGATCATTCACGTTCTCCAGTGGATCCAATCTATGCCGGACAAGAAAGGAAAGCAAATGGAATAAAGGGATCAGTATGTGTAAATTTAAAGAGTTGGGGGTGACCGTCTAGTTGTAATTCCCAGCAACCCTGAAGGTTATGTGAGAGGACAAAAGGCACTCTGTGAATAGTAGAGTAGAGGCAGATATCCTGCTACAGCAGGTATTGATATTGACATTTGATTTACAAGACGAAGTTGAAGCAACTAAATTCGCACCTATCTCTTCGAGTGGATTCTTTCAGTACAAATAAAGGTGGTGCACAGATCTGAAAGGTTAGCCACTTAATCTTCCACACAGGAGCACAACTCCATAGATTAATTACAAAAGGATGATCAGCACCTACCATTAGTCATGTAAGATATGTGTGAATTACAAATGGTTTAGGTTACATAGTGCACGGACTCCATCAAAGTGTTTTTTAGAAGTTTCTTTATTAACAATCTTGTCCTTTTTATATCAAACCTTTCTTCCTTAGATCTCAATGTAGCCAATGCATTTCGTATCTTAACAGAGACATCTTCAGGGCTAAAAAATACAGGAAATATGTACAACATTTTAAATCAGTGTACAAAATCTTTACACACAAAACACCAACTACTTGTATATTGTGCATATATTTCTAGTTAACATGTCATTATGCAATCACTAAATAACCCAATTTCTGTACTAAAATGGCATGATCACTGTGCACACAGTATTTCCCACAAATTTAATTTGCCTAAACCCAAATAAGTATTCTTATATATGAGGCTATTGTGGATCATATTCAGATAGTTATGGTTGGGTTGCTCATGCCAGTACTGCAAACTCTTTGGCGTTGTGAATCAGGGAATAATTAAAAGCTCATTATTAGGAGACTCAGTATAGATGCGCTATGCCGATGTATAGTCTGCAAAATTTGAAGGTAAGAGGAGTGTTTGGTCCAGAAGGTGGACCTTGGGAAGAAGGTTTTTCGTGTATGCAGAGTTCACACAGTTTTTACCTTTGCACATGAAATTATTCATTATGAAAATGAAAAAAATTAAGTTGTGAGGTAAGGGTAGCGTGGGATGCCTATAAGCCTATTTAAAGGGAATGATTATCAAATCAATAAGAAACCACAGAAGAGGGGAAGAAAGAGTTGACTAAGAGTTGCAGGAAGAGATACAGCAATTAGAAAACCTGACTTGTGACTCTGATAGATGCAGCCAATATGAATGACGAACAAGGAATAAACTGCCCGCAAGCAGGAGTACAGGATGATTTTAGAAGACAAACAGCGAGGTCAATGGGAAGCTAGAAAGTTAAAGCAGTTTGAATATGTGGAAAAGCCTAGTAAGCTATTGGCATGGCACGCAAGAACAGAGGTAATTCGTAACATTAGTAAGTGTATTTTAGTAAAATCTACGACATCTACAAAGAATGTGTTGGTGCTACCAAAGGAAATCCGGAATGCCTTTCATGAGTTTTACAAGACTTATATGAGGATACTATGACCCCAGACATGCAAATTATTATGAAGTGTTTATACTCCATACACTTGCCACCCCTTTCTAATGAGAGTAGAGTCAAGCTAAGGCAAGAGATATCAGAGGGAGAGAGTTGTGAAGCTATCAAAGGAATTAGAAAGGGGAAGGGGAATGGGCCAGATGGGATACCAGTGAAATGTTTAAGGCCATTAATAAGGATATCTACCATGTACTAAAAACACTTTTTAATGGAATATTATTTTCTGGGCAGCAGCCACCGCAGTCATGGTACGAGGCAACTATTACAATAATCTTGAAGCCAAACAAAAGCCCTAAAAAATATGAATCCTACTGATCCATAGCTTCAATAAACACAGATTATAAAATCTTGGCTGGTATTAGGCAAAGAGGTTGGGAGAGGTATTAAGTGAAGTTATTCACTTGGACCAACAAGGCTTTATGAAGGGAAGGCAAATGCACAACTCAACTCAGTTGCTATTAGGTTCCATTGACCTCCCTAATACTTATAAAACAACCTTGGCAATAATAACTTTTGATGCCGTCAAAGCCATTGACCAGATGCACGTGAACTATTTGTGGGCTTGTCACGAAAGATTCGGAATTCTTATATAGAGACACTGAAGGCAATGTACTCAAACACTTTGGCTAGGGTATTAGGTAATGGGGTTCTAACAGATCGCTATGCTGTAAGCAGAGGTACTCGTCAGCGATGCCCCTTATCCCCTTTACTGTTTAATTTGTATATTGGACCACTAAGTCAAAGGGTAAGGCAGGACCCCGCTATCAACCATACACCATGCGGGAACACGAAAAAATCAGCCTATATGCAGATGATTTAATAATATACACGTCTGATGCTAAAACAGCCATTCAAAGGTTGAGAGCTTGGCTAGTGACTTTGGGGTAATATTGGCTTAGGCAATCAATCGTGACATGACTGAGATTATGGTTTGTAATTTGGAGATGCTCAATAACATAATAAAGAAGAATTATGCTACTTAGATATGCTGATGAATCATAATTTATGTGAGGCTGAATGATTGTTATACTAAGAAGTTGAACTGGGATTCTAATTGCAACCTTTCATCCTTTCTCAGTCTTTTCATATGTGCTTCTTCTGAAATAAATATGCCCCTGAAAACAGCTTTAAGGGCATCCTGAATTGTAGCTATAGGGGTCACAGGAAAGTCATTAGTGTCAAAATAGTCTGAGATTGTCTTCCTAACCGTATCTTTCAGTGTTGGGTCGTAAACCAGCAACTTCTTTAGCCACGAAGAGTGGTCTCAAAATGGAGAGAATGGAAGCTGTAATGCAAGGGTCAGTAGTTGGAGAGGCCCTTGGGGCAGATGAAGATGTCTGAGGTCTGAGCCAATACCTTGGGGTTCAACAGGAAGTGGTCCAGTCTAAATTATGTTTTATGAACATTGAGTAATTTGTGTAATCTCCTTCTTCGCCATCTTTCTTTCTCTAGAAGTCCATTAAGTCCACTTCTGCCTGACAGGTCCAAAAATCATAACTTGCCATTAGCCCCCTCTCAAATCTTGGGTAAGTGTCGTCCATCACTGTGTTGGAGTCCTTCCCCACATACACCTCACCTTACTAGCATGAAGATTGAGGATTTGAGGAAACCTTCCTGACCTGAATTAGGGGCGTATATTAATAATGGGTCATGTGTTACCTTCTTATTGCAGTGCCTTCTTGTCCCTCACTTACCTTCAAAATAGCAACCCCGCAGATTTAAAGGTTTAGGAGGAAAATAACTGTATCAGGAGGAACTTAGATTTCATCCTAACCCAGTAAGCTTTCACCAGGTAAATTTCTTTCAGGAGACATAAGACCCTCTCTGTCTGTCTCAGTAGGTTAATGTTTCATTGTGGCATAATGCCTTGCACATGAAGGTTGATTAGTCTCACTATATTGGAGGAGTATGTTTTAAAGACGCTATGAAAAACTTGTGCCCCAGTTTTTACTCTACTTGTTTCCCTCTCTTTAAGCCCTGCATGACTTTCCCAAGTTGTCACTGTGTGCCGTGAGGTTATTCTCCTCCCAATCCCTTGTCTGTGAAGGAGCACCTGTGTCCCTTTCAGAGGAAACACCTGTCCTTTAAAAGATATGAGATTCCCATGTGTGTGACCTTTCCTTGTTATACTCCCCCATTCCCACCCCTTCACCTTTCTCCAACAAGTCACCCAGTCAGTGTTTAGTCGTGGTCATCTTCAATTTCCATTGTCCACAAGGGCCACACTCCCCTCATCTGTGTCGCTCCTGGGCCTCCATGAGAGCAATCAGCATCATCTTCTACCATAGTCCAATTAGCCATTTGGTGAGAGAATGGCCCCTGGGCTTCCACAGTCACTGTGCTGAGTTGCTAGGTTGTGTAGTTTTCCAACTTCTTCTACAGTGTTTTTTTTTCTAGCCGTTTCATTATCTTTCTTTTTGTGGGCATAGGACCCCGTCCTTTATCTGTGTACTGTTTGCCATTGTTGTTCCTGTGGAAGATGTCCTTTGCTTGTTTTCCGCTCACCTGCTAGGTGTGAATCGTCCTGCAGGCCTAAAATCCAAAGAGCCTCTTCTGTGGTTTTAACAAAGTGCTTGGTCTTGTACCATGGGAAGATACGATGGAAGGGGTGTCCCTATTGGCAGCTTATGTCACGTTTGCACAGATGATCTGTCACTTGGCAGAAATCTCTACTTCACTTTACAGTTGCGGCTGCCAAATCATGGAAGAAATTTAGTTTGTGATCCTCATATTCAGTCTTACGTTCTATTCAATGTCATGATTTCTTCTTTTTCATCAAATAAGTGACCCCATGTTAAGATATCTGCTGTGGGCCTCTTGTCTGGGGCCTACCTCTGACACCCGTGGGTGCAGTCCAACTGTATGGGAGGATCCTCTGCCCAGACCCTGATGTTATGTAACAACCATTATAGCTGAAAGTCTGGGCTCTATACTCCTTGAGGAAGAACTCTGATCTGGATGAGGGCAGGCTATACTATCACCTGGACGCCCGCAGGCAGATGCCAAGATACGTTGTTGTAATACATGTTCCCCCCCTCCGCGTGTCTGTTATAATGGATAGCTCCTTGCGGCCCACACTACATCCCTCCCTTATTAAGAAATAACAAAAACACAATAGAACACCAACTTTTAAACACTAGAATGGGAAACAACTAGTGGGCATAATATCAAGAAACGGCGTTAAAATTATCGCCGCTTTAGTGGCAGAAAACTGCTGCTAAAGCGGCGATAATGGGCTTGATAATATGCCCTTGAGAATTCCAATAGAATCCCATGTTCTGGTGTCAACATGGTCTTCTATTGGAATTCTCTGCGGCATATTATCGAGCCCATTATCACCGCTTTAGCGGCAGTTTTCTGCCGCTAAAGCGGCGATAATTTTAACGCCGTGCTTGATAATATGCCCCCCAAATCGTAGCAGTTCAGATCACATAACTGAAGTAGGGGTTCAGTTTGTAGTCCAACACAAAATCCTTTACACGCTGTGATGGTGCCATTTCTCGCAGCACCTCCCCTTTGAGACAGATACGAGGACATAAGGGGTGACCTTGCCCAACCAGTTGGTGCAGTAGGGGAAGAGTGTGAGACAAAGCTGGATAGGTGGGAGGTCAATTCGGTAGCATTGTTCTCAGCTTGTTGATACTTACCTCAAAATGTGAAACATGTTAGTCTTTTTGGCTGTGTTTCCCTGAGTCCGCATCAGGCCGGCCACCTCCTGGGACCCTTGCCACCTTCCTGAAATGTGAGATGTTCCAAGGGACAGTCTGTCCCTCGGCTGACTGTAACCATGGTTCCCTTCACTGCTGTCACAATCCATGGTGACGCCTCAAAAGACAGACTGAACTTTCCCCCAGTGTCGATCAAGCACCAGCACTGAATCTCCAGGCCGGGAGCTACCCCGGTAGTAGAGTGTGGGGTCACCTTGCACTCCTGCAGAAATGAATAGATGGCACCCACCATGTTTTTGTCCTCAGCAGTCACTATCCAGATGGCCTTGGTTACTGTTCATACAAACCTCTCTACCTCTCCATTGGCTTGAGGCTACTGTTGGGTGATCCTCCTGTGCTTGGTGTTGCAGGACTGAAGATACTCGGCCCATTCTCGACTGTTGAACGGGGCACATTGTCCACACGGAGTTCTCCAATCAGCCGGTGGGTAGCCATGTTTTTTTCCATTTTTGGTATCACAACTGGCGCTGTGGTGGGGGACACTATTTCCACCTCCGTGTAGTGGGAGTAATCATCAATCACTAAAAGGATCTGGGTGCCACCGATCATCCGGAACTGAATGAACGACCTAGACTGGTGTCAGCTAGCAGAACGAGAGGTCTACCAAAGTTGTCGCTTCTCCCAAAAGTATGAGAAGGTCTGGGGCAAATGGAGCCAATACAGACATAAGGAACTGTCAGGGGTTTTGTGGGAGGGAAGTTCTTTTGGCTTGGATTGTATTTCTTTACGTTCCACTGTGCCTGCACTTTACATACGTGATACATCTGTTGATTTTATCTCTACCTGAAACTGCTGAAACTGCTGGGGTTTGATTCTCTCCACACTGACTCGCTATGCTAATATCCAATATTGTAATTATTGATGCATACTGAGCAACTATTTAATAAAAACATTAATACAAATAAAAAGCATCTGGGTGGCATCTGGGAGGCTCCCAAAGTAGACTCTTGCAAGCTGCCATGGAGTCATTGGGCCTGGCTCTGTGATAACTGGAGCTGGTGGTTCAAGGGGGTTGGCAGGTGGTGCAGTTTTCTACTGCTGCTTCCACACTTTGGTGCAACCCTGGAAACCACACTTTGCTCCAGTTCCGATTCTTCATTTGAACTATCCCTTGGTGTGTTCTGTAGGCTAGCTTTACTGCTCTTTGCTGGACGCTACTGGGTAGAACCGAACATGGCCCTCTCATCGGGAGAATTCTTGCCTCACCAGATGTCGATTTGGCTAGGTCGGTTCTCTGAGTGATTGTGTTCCAATCATTGGCTTTTACCCCTTAGATGGCTAGCTGCAAGCAGTTATCCAGTTCAGTGTCTGCCACAACTTCTGCCTTGGACATGGGTAGAGGCTTTGGTCTCTCCACCACTAAACAGGCAAATTCTTCTATATCTTGTGCTTCTCTGGTATCTGCTGGGGTGGCGACCCTCGCATGTTGTGATAAGAAATTCTGGGTGCCAAGCCTGCAAATCATCATGAAATTGAACTCCTAGAGCTGCAGGATCAACTTTTCAGTCCTTGTGGGTGATTTGGACACTGACCCTATAAAAAGGGGAATTAGTGGTTTGTGATCCGTATAGAGAACAAATGGGTGGCTATGTAGAGATACACATAGAAGTGGCAACACCCCCAATAGATTGCCATGGCCTCCCCCTCAAAACTGGGGCCCACTCACCACAGTCCTGCTGTTGGGGGCAGAACGGCTCCGAATCCAATGGGACTGGCATCTACGGCCAGCTCAAACTCTTACTTTGGGTCAAAATATGGCAAAGTTGTTGAGGGGGACAACACATTTTTGGTGTTTTTGAATGCCAGATCTTGCTCCTCACACCATGCCCATGCACTGGAGGTTTTTGTCAGTTCACGGAGTGGCCATGTAAGATCGGACAGGTTCTTCATAAACCGCCCACAGTAGGTCACCATGCCCAAGAAGCCCAGGACTCCTGACACAGAAGCAGGAGGAGGCACTCCCTGGATATCTTGAACCTTTGCTGGATCTGGGCCAATGCCTTTTCCAGAAAACTGATAACCCAAACTAATAATGCTCTGCTGCAAGAATGTGCATTTTTTTCGATGCAATGTCAAGCCTTTGCATCTGAGTCTTTGGAAAACAGTGCAGGGGTGCTGGAGGTGGCTTTCGAGGGTTGCGGCATGGACTAGAATGCCATCACTTACATTGAGGACCCCAGGTTGTCCTCCCAGTATGTCTCTTATGATGTTTTGGAAGACATCCGCTGCACTCAAGATTCCAAAATTGAGCCTGATGTATCGTCTGAGGTCAATGTGGGTCGAGAATGTTGTCATCAACCTTGAGTCTGAGTGGAGGAGAATCTGGTAGTACCCGGATCTCAGATCGATGTTGAAAAAACCTCTGTGACCCTGCCAGTTCCCCTATGATTGCAAAAACAACAGTTGATGGACAGAATGCAGAACAATGTCATACATTCACCCCCGCACAGAGATCTCGGCCTAAATCCATCCTTTTTTTGCTCACCATGCCATTCCAGTTTGAACCCAGCCATATGCAAATCAGTCTTGACCCTGTGCCTCATGGGAACAGTCCAGCCTGAACTGCCAAGCCAGGTCCTCCCTGGACTGGAACCAAGCATCCTAGGACCGGTTTCGGGGTTTCACCCCTCTTCAGCCAGGATAGCTTGATTCCAGTAGCATGCAGAGCACGGGACTCACGTCTGAGCATACCCGTCCCACTCGGGGCGACAAATGCAAAAACAACAGTTGATGGACAGAATGCAGAACAATGTCATACATTCACCCCAGTACAGAGATCTGGGCCTAAATCCATCCTTTTTTTGCTCATCATGCCATTCCAGTTTGAACCCAGCCATATGCAAATCAGTCTTGACCCTCTGCCTCATGGGAACAGTCCAGCCCGAACTGCCAAGCCAGGTCCTCCCTGGACTGGAACCAAGCATCCTAGGACCGGTTTCGGGGTTTCACCCCTCTTCAGCCAGGATAGCTTGATTCCAGTGGCATGGAGAGCACGGGATTCACGTCTGCTGAAGAAGGGTGACATACCCTGAAACCGGTCCCAGTATGCTTGTTTCCAGTCCAGGGAGGACCTGGTCTGGCAGTTCGGTATGGACTGTTCCCATGAGGCGCAGGGTCAAGACTGATTTGCATATGTCTGGGTCCAAACTGGGGTGGCGTAGTGGGCAAATGAACAATGGATTTAACCCAGATCTTTTGACTGGGGGAGAATGTTTGCATTGTCAGCATTCCGTCCATCATTTGTTTGCTGTAACACTTTTTGCCCTAAGTGGATTGGGTATGCCCAGACGTGGGTCCCTTGCTCACTGTGCCACTGGATTCAAGCTAGCCTGGCTGAAGAAGGGTGACATACCCTGAAACCGGTCCCAGGATGCTTGTTTCCGGCCCAGGGAGCACCAGGCCTGGCAGTTCGGTCTGGACTGTTCCCATGAGGCACAGGGTCAAGACTGATTTGCATATGTCTGGGTCCAAACTGGGGTGGCGTAGTGGGCAAATGAACGTTAGATTTAACCCAGATCTTTTGACTAGGGGAGAACATTTGCATTGTCAGCATCCCGTCCATCATTTGTTTGCTGTAACACTTTTTGCCCTAAGTGGAATGGGTATGCCCAGACGTGGGTCCCTTGCTCACTGTGCCACTGGATTCAAGCTAGCCTGGCTGAAGAAGGGTGACATACCCTGAAACCGGTCCCAGGAGGCTTGTTTCCGGTCCAGGGAGGACCTGGCCTGGCAGTTTGGTCTGGACTGTTCCCAGGAGGCACAGGGTCAAGACTGATTTGCATATGTCTGGGTCCAAACTGGGGTGGCGTAGTGGGCAAATGAACGATAGATTTAACCCAGATCTTTTGACTGGGGGAGAAGGTTTGCATTGTCAGCATTCCGTCCATCATTTGTTTGCTGTAACACTTTTTGCCCTAAGTGGGATGGGTATGCCTAGACGTGGGTCCCTTGCTCACTGTGCCACTGGATTCAAGCTAGCCTGGCTGAAGAAGGGTGAAATACCCTGAAACCGGTCCCAGTATGCTTGTTTCCAGTCCAGGGAGGACCTGGCCTGGCAGTTCGGTCTGGGCTGTTCCCAGGAGGCACAGGGTCAAGACTGATTTGCATATGTCTGGGTCCAAACTGGGGTGGCGTAGTGGGCAAATGAACAATGGATTTAACCCAGATCTTTTGACTGGGGGAGAATTTTTGCATTGTCAGCATTCCGTCCATCATTTGTTTGATGTAACACTTCCCCTATGATTGCGTCAATGGTAGGTGTGAGGTGGTGTTATCTGTTGATGACCATGTTGGGTACCCTCATGACCACGCAGATTCTCACTGTGTCTGACTCCTTTTGCTTTTTGGCGATTGCAATTGGGGAGACCCAAGGAGTTGGTCCGGAGACTTTTTCTATGATGCCGTTTTTTTCAAGGTGAAATACCATGCGCCAGTGGCGGCGTGCTACGGGCTCGATAATGTTGTCAATGTGCAGATGAATGGCAGGCCCTTTCAGGCATTCAATACTTTCAAAGAGTGGGGCAAAATCTTTTATGAGGTTGCCTATCTCACTGGTGCAAATGCTGTGTGCAAACTGTACCAGCCCTAGTTCCTTAGCCATCTGGGAGCTTATCAAGAAATCACTGCCTTCCAAGGAGACATACACTTTGCCTTTTGTGGTTGTGTTGTGGTGGTCGATGGCAGTATGGAACAACCCAGCGAGGCTGAGAGGTTGTTTGTATCTGAAAGCATATACTTTTATTTTGGTGGAGCCAAGCTTGGGTGGAGAGGGCAGCCTGTTATATATGTTAGTTGCCATTAGTTTCATGGAGGCACCTGTGTCGATGAGGGTGGTGACCGCATAGTCTTGTATCTTGCTGTCACATCTGGGCGAGCTGTGGGCTACAGAGCACTGTGGTGCAATCGTGGGTACCACATGGAAAATTTCATGTTTATCTTCATCCATGTCACTCCCATCTGCTGTATCAGAGTGTGTGTCAATGGCACATACATCTTGTGGCTGTGGGAAAAAAGATATATCCATATGTATGTACTATAGTTAGTTCCAATTCCCCAATGCACTATGTCAAACCCATTGCGCTACCTATTTCTGTCTCTGACCAATCTGCTTGCTCAGGTCCTCCCCAGTGCTCCCTCTACTCCCTAGATCTATTCCAACCCTGCACCAAGGTTCCAACTCTGACCTCTCAGACACCTCCACCAGCTGTGCAAACTAACCTCTCTGAGTCCCGTTAAGTTGAGCTCCTATCTCACATTAAGTTTAGTTTGTCAGGACAATCCACAAGAAAGGTTATATCTATCTTTAGCCTACAAACAGTCCACCTGCTTTCTGTTCCTTTATGCCTCCACTACTGTTATAATTACTATAATATAATATAATTGGCACAGTGTTCTTTTTAGTTTGCGCATACGTGGCAATTCAACTTTCTATAAACTTGCCCTTATTTGGATTGTGTCCTTCTTGGTTTCTGTTAAGGGTTGCATTTCTGTAAAAGTATATAAAGGCCACACAAGAATGATTTGGGCAGAAGACGTTTGTTCCAAGACATAACACTGGGATGTGCCTCTGCCTTCTGCCTTGGCCTGCCAAAAGCTGTGGTACCTGCAAATACATTTAATCAGTTACAGAACCCTTCTTGGTGTCTGTGCCACTCTGAGGAGGATTGGAAGAGTTGTTCCCCAACAGTGAAGTGCCCACGCTTTGGACAGCTCTTTGGAGTGCCCCAGTGCCAGGATGTTTTTTCATTTGCATGTTCGCTACCTGCAGGACTTGTTCTCACAGCTTTACTGATGCACACCCTTGTATAAACTGCACCTTTATTTCGCCCCCCTCATCTGTCAATGTGCACATGCTAGCGATGTCTCACAGCCATGCGTAGAAGACGTCTGCAGACTCCTCGGCTTTTTGGCCTGCTTGTCTGAGCAGAAACCATTCATAGTCTAGGTGTGCGTATGGTTCAAAATGCACAGGGATTGCATATTTGAGCTTCACAAAGGTGCGGGGTGGCCCAGCTTCTATGACCATTTTGGCAATCTTATGCACCTCTGCCCCTCACAGGTGGAGAAGGACCAGCATCTTTCTCTCCTCTGCAGTGTCAATTGCCAGTAAATAGGTCTTCAGGTGCTCAATCCACGCCTTCCAGCGTGCAGCCTGAGTCAAGTCAAGTCAAGATAGCTTTATTCGATTTCAAATTTAAAATCATAAAAGCAACACAGAAATACATACATGTTAATAAAGACTGAATTAAAAATCGAAATTTTAACAGCTCAAGTACATCATGGTCGGGGTATCCAACATAAAGGCAGACTCTGAATTAATTCATCGACAATCTGCACCGAATAGCAAATTTTAAAAACTTGGATAAGGCATTAATGGTTATTTCATCTTGTAGTAAAAGCAGTTTTAGAAAAGCAGGCCTACACTGCCTCAGTCCCCAGGTCTTCAGTAGAGGAATCAAATATTTCCTTCTTCCCCATGAATAAAATTTACAGAAAAGAACACAGTGTATTTA
This sequence comes from Triturus cristatus, assembly GCF_964204655.1. Lineage (NCBI taxonomy): Eukaryota > Metazoa > Chordata > Amphibia > Caudata > Salamandridae > Triturus > Triturus cristatus. Next base: position 794,136,829 of record NC_140583.1, on the reverse strand, counting down.
CGATTGCATTGCAAGATTATCACATGGGCAATTAATTAAATTTGGAGACCAATCGTTTCTGTCTGGAAAAGTTATCAACCTATAATAGGACCCGACTCTCAGACGAGCTAACAACATCCTGTCGTAGCTGGAGTAATCGGGAGACAGATACAGCTGTAGGCCAGGGGCCTGTAAAAGTAAATTATGTTGGGATACAGATATCTTACTTTTTTCATCACACCATCGTCTACTTTCCAGGAAGTCAAGACACCATTTTTTGAAAGCCTTCCGGGAGATCGAGGTTAAGGAACAAGGGTTATCAAAAAAAGTTGAATGTCCCATATTAATCATAAACTCTTTTACATAACCAATCCAAGGAATGTCCATGCATCTTTCTAATTTGAGGCAGTCAATCAAAATAGTTCTATTAAAAACAGTTTCCTCTGTAGTCCATATCTTGTGCCATAGCAATAAGGGGCTAACTTTAACTAGATCAGAAATATAAGCCAGATCTAATTCCTTGTGGCAGATATATGTGGAGGACGAGTTGGGAACCGCTAACAAATAACGCAGGAAAGAATTTTCTTTTACTTGAATCTCCTGACAGTCAGCGATACCCCATATGCCGGAACCGTATAATGCAGTTGAAACACATTTGGCATTATAAATATCCATTAGAATACGGACAGGCCTGCCCCCCAGCTTATTGGAAAACTGTTTTATTGCTCCTAGTGCATGAGCAAAGGCAAGGTTCCTGCTCCTAATCGCTGCTTTCCAAGTGCCTTTTTCATTAAAAACAACCCCTAAGTATGAAAAAGTACTTGCAAGTCCTATCTTAGACTTTTCAATAAAAACATTACAAGGAAGTTTATTCTTCGAAGAGCAGCACATGGAGAACGTTTTCCCTATATTTATTTTTAGGCCTCTAGAGCTCATAAACGATGTAAAACAGGTTAGAGCTTTTTGGAGGCCCAATTGGGTTCTAGCCATGATAATTGCGTCATCCGCATAAAGTAAAATGGGAACCGCCGTGCCATCAATTTGAGGATAATCTACTTTTTGTTTGAATAAAAATTCCGCAACACCATTGATATATAGATTAAAAAGGAATGGTGCCAGAATGCACCCCTGTCGAACCCCTTTCTTTATTGGGAACTTAGTAGAACACTCTCCTTTATTTCCAAAGCGTACCTTTGCCCCTGCCTCCCTATATAATTCTTTAATGAAGTTAAGAATGTTTGTGTCAATACCCAGGCCTGTCAAAGTATTCCATAATACCTCATGGTTCAGACAATCGAAGGCTGAACTTAAGTCGATGAACGTCATAAAAAGATTACCTTTTTTAGCCGTCATATATTTACCGATGATTAGGGCTAAATTAAGTCCTTGTTCGATTGTACCTAAACCTGTCTTAAAACCATATTGGAACTTAGAAAGGACATCAGTTTCCTCAGCCCAGGAGTTTAATCTGTTTAAAATGACTCTGCCTGCCACTTTCATCAAAGAATCAAGTAGGGAGATAGGCCTATAGCATTTGGGGTCATTACGATCTCCCTTTTTGAAAATAGGCACAACTATGGCTTCTTGCCAGGTCGATGGAAAACCCATGCTATTAAAGCTGTTTAATACGTTGGTCAGCAAAGGGGTCCATAAGGAAATTGTGTCTTTATATATATCTATAGGTACACCATCGGGGCCGGAAGCTTTATTTCTCGAACTTTCTAGTAATGCTAATTCTACTTCGGGGACAGAGAAAAGAATACTCAGAGGAAATGAAACGGAAGGGGCGCACTCAGTAAAAAGCTGGTAGTTATGGGAGGTAAAGTCTATAGTAGGCAGGACATCTTCTTTATAAAGCTCAGTAAAATGTTCCACCCAAGTTGGTCCGTCAATAGCAAGCTCTACCTTATCGGATTTTCTATCTACGAAAAAGGGAGCGTTTACTGCTTTCCAGAAGGCAGTACTATCTCTCAACAGACTGGCTTTTGTTAAAGTATCCCACGCAGTCTCCTTCAACTCATGTTTCCGTTTTTTCAAGCAAGTTTTGTAGGCTGCTCTCGCAACTCTAACTGCTAGCGGGTCTTTCAGTATGTTCTTTAAGATCTGCTTTAAGCGAGAATGTGCTTTTGTACAATCAGAGTTAAACCATCCCTCAGCTTTTTCTCTCGCCCCTGTTCGAAATGTTCCTGTCAGTTTTTCGCCAATGTACAAAGTAATCTGGTTAAAAGCGTTAACAATCATACCCGGGTCAGGATTTTCCTCCAAACAAATCTTAATATTGTTATGTTGTTCCTTAATTAGGTTTTGAAGAAAATTTATAGGGTCAACTTTGTTCCATTTTAAGGCGTAGCCGTTTTGTCTCGCCAATGAGAGGGCATGGCGATACAAATTTTCGGCTACGTTAGTACCTGATCTAATACTCATCTCAATGTCAAAGATTGTACTGATCGGATAATGGTCGCTCAACACGATGTCCGGTGTTTTAAAAGACAGGACATTATGGTGATAGAAAGTTGAAATCAGTTTATAGTCTATTACGGACTGTAAACCACGCCCATTAAAAGTGGTTTGAAATAAAACCGGGGGATTACAAAGTTCATTTGCGAACCCCAAGTTCAAGTCAAAAATTAAGCTATTAAACAAGTTTCCCAAAGAAGTATGCTTAAAATGTGTGCATGGTTCGCCAATCAGGTTAACCATACCACAAATACCTGAATTGCTATGAGGACACAAATGGCAATTAAAATCACCCATCAGGATGATACAAGTGTCATTATGTTCAGGATTAATACTAGAAGAACATATACAATCATTTAAATCTTCTAAAACTTTGTGATGTTCTTCTTTTGGGATATTGTTATATAAATTGACTAGAATAAAGAGTCGGTTCCCACCTGCTGTTAAGCTGAGAACCTGAAAACTATTATGCCCCCGTGTAGTCTGTTGTTTTATAGACAGAGTAACTGTGTTAGAGATGTAAGTGCAAAGGCCCCCAGAACTCCTGCCTCTCCTCGACTGGATGGCAGGAGTAAAATATGTCCGATAACCTGCCAGATGGATCTCAGTCTGTTCCCAACATTCCTGGAGGCAAATGATATCATATTTCGCAATTAAGTCGCGAAAAATGGGGTCGTTCACCTTATTTGATAAGCCCGCTATATTCCATGATAGGAAGGACAGATCCCCTCTTTTATTTTCTCCTTGACATTTTAAATTATGGAGATGGTCAACACAATGATCTGTTTCAATCGAAGACGAATTACTTTCAATTTCTATCTCCATAATAATTTGAGAATTCCGAAAGTTTAGGGCGGTTTCCGGGTCCAGAACAGGATGTGTAAATATTTCCTGCTCTAATCTATCTGAATTTTCATTTAAAAATGGGCAAACTATTGGAGGTGCTATTGGGGTTACTGGTAACTGGTTAGCCCTGCCCTCGTCGATATCCCCTAAAGAGCCCGTAGTGCTGTAGTTAAAATTATCATACAATTTATTTGCGCTAGGACAGTAAACATTTAAACTCCGATCACTCCAATAGAGTCAATCCACCATCTCCAAGCTATTAAATCTATTGGAGATTGGTATTCCTCTCCAGGTATCCCTGGGTGTTTGATCCCTAATAGGCTGCCTTTCCCAACGCCTTTTGGCAGCTCCACTAACTTGAGTACCCACGGTAGCCCAGTTTTCATCACAATGAAATTGATGGGGATAAGGTCTAGGTGGATAAAAGAAAGAAAGTCGTTTAGGTTCAATACCCTCATTGTTAAATTGGGTATCCCAAGAGCAGATATAATCGACCGTGTCTGGGTTATCAAAATTGACCAGAACACAGTCACCCTGTATCGACTTTCTTTCTGGCCCCACCCAGGGTACCCTACAGACCATTAAGATCTTACTACACCTATTTGGTGGGAGGGGTCGGTTGATATTTAACCAATGTTGTGCCTTATTTTTTAATGATCCAGTTGACTCTTCATTATCCTCCTTCAATTTAGGAACCCCAGTCAAGATTACCACATATGGCGATGCTTCTGGGGGCAAACTAATGCTCGAGTTTCCTAAATTGGATCCCCAAGTACAATGTTTGAGAGTATTAGCCTCCTGAGCCAAATTTATAGGGGGATTTTTAATTTCTACGATTGTTATTTTCTCAGTCATGGTGGATGCCGATTTATTTGCCTTGGTTGCAGGAGCTTGTGGTTTAGCAGTCGAGGAGCTCACTAATGGTGTTTTTGTACGGCTTGGTGTCCCACTCGCAGCCTTTGATACCCCAGAGGTAATCGGGATTTTAGAGACATCGGTCAGGTCCGTTAACTGTGCCTCAATCCGCTTTAACCTAATTTCTAGAGGAGAAAGATAGGTTTTAAAAAGCTCCTTTAAATACTCAAATAAATTATTGTCAGATTCAATAGTTTTATAATTTATATCAGTAACAGAGGGGACCCCCGCACTACTCGAATCCAAATTAACAGCGGTTTCTGATGGACAGTTTCGTATAAACACATCCTTTGACTGCTGTCCTTTATGAGCTGCAGACCTGAGGGAATGTTTACTTTCCCCTTTCTCCCCCAAAGCAGTAGATTTTTGTGACTTCCTAGTCCTTTTAGCAGTTTTATCATTTTTCATTTTTCCTAGGATTTTTAGATAATTTTGTTATTTTTGTACCAACTCCCTCGCACACTCCTCTCAACTGATCATTAGCTGAATCTTGTGACGGGAATTCAATACTCAATGACTCTGAAGCAAGGAGCGGAGACCTCTCTAGTTGTGTAAGGGATATAGAATCCACCATTGACGGTGACAAATCCACTGTATTTGGGATACTATGTATGTCTGCGTGTGTTAGATTCGTGGTTACCTTGTTACTTTGTGGGACGGGAGTTTTAACTGTTGCAAAATGGCCCATGGAGGAGCGCCGTGCTAATAGTAAATCTTGTGACACTCTCCGTTCCATAATTGCAATCCCTTGGTCGATAACTGAGTTGGCTCTAACAATAAAATTATCAAGTGGGCCAGTAATGTTAGATACATCCACATTTAGCCTGCTCCTGCTCCCTCGAGTAGTCGCCATTTTTAGCAGTAGTGGATATAGCTATCTACGAGAATACACTTAAGCGAAAATATGTTTTAATTCCTCCTACTAAAAAGACTAACAGACTAAACGTTAAACGTTAGAGGGGGGGCCCGGTCCGGTCTTACTCGGTCTGGAATGGGCATGAACAGGCCTGCCCTTGGCCCGGGCTTCGCCCGGCGTGCGCCCCGCGCGCGTCCCGCGCTGCGTCAGAAGGTTCTGGATTTATAGTGAAGGCAGGTAAGTAGGAGGGAAGGGGAGTGTCCGGGAAGAGGCAGCAGCTGTTGGCAATCTTCACGCTGCAAGCGCCTCGCAGTCCCTCACACCCAGTTCAAGCGCCCAGCGATATCCTGACAAGCGAAGGTCCACAAATCCAGGCACGAGCAGCTCCCGCGGAGCGGGGGCCGCGAGTCGTGTTATAAAGGCAGGCAGGCGGGCAAACAAACAAAGGGGGAGTGTCCGGGAAGAGGCAGCAGCTGTTGGCAATCTTCACGCTGCAAGCGCCTCGCAGTCCCTCACACCCAGTTCAAGCGCCCAACGATATCCTGACAAGCGAAGGTCCACAAATCCAGGCACTAGCGGCACCCGCAGAGCGGGGGCCGCGAGTCGTGTTATAAAGGCAGGCAGGCGGGCAAACAAACAAAGGGGGAGTGCCTGGGAAGAGGCAGCAGCTGTTGGCAATCTTCACGCTGCAAGCGCCTCGCAGTCCCTCACACCCAGTTCAAGCGCCCAACGATATCCTGACAAGCGAAGGTCCACAAATCCAGGCACGAGCGGCTCCCGCGGAGCGGGGGCCGCGAGTCGTGTTATAAAGGCAGGCAGGCGGGCAAACAAACAAAGGGGGAGTGTCCGGGAAGAGGCAGCAGCTGTTGGCAATCTTCACGCTGCAAGTGCCTCGCAGTCCCTCACACCCAGTTCAAGCGCCCAACGATATCCTGACAAGCGAAGGTCCACAAATCCAGGCACGAGCGGCTCCCGCGGAGCGGGGGCCGCGAGTCGTGTTATAAAGGCAGGCAGGCGGGCAAACAAACAAAGGGGGAGTGTCCGGGAAGAGGCAGCAGCTGTTGGCAATCTTCACGCTGCAAGCGCCTCGCAGTCCCTCACACCCAGTTCAAGCGCCCAACGATATCCTGACAAGCGAAGGTCCACAAATCCAGGCACGAGCGGAAACTCAAAATGCTTCTTCACTTCAGGAATGTGTATGTGTACAAGCGAAGGTCCACAAATCCAGGCACAAGCGGCACCCCTGCAGCCTGAGTCAATGGCAGGCCAAAGACGGAGAAAGGCTATGAAGTTGGGATGCATGGTATCTTCTTAGAAGGGCAGGAGGCAGTGTGTTGTGTGCAGCGGTTTGTAGTAAGAGGTGCTGGTGCTAGTGGCGAGTGGTCAGGAAGGTGAGAAGCAGCAAACACTTGGGCCTGTGGTGGTTTGTAGTTTACAGGAGCAGTTCACCAGTAGTCAAATAAATTAAAGAGGAGAAGGTCCCTTCCAAGCACACACTATGGACAAGGGCTGGCCAGCAGGAGATCACCCCTAGCGGAGGTCAACCACCTGCTGGATAAGGTGGTAGGCAAGGCAGCTGGTGTGAGAATAACACACGTGCTGCCACGCAGTCAAAATAAAGTGCTGTGCTGGGTAGGACTTAGAGCCTGTCCACCAACCATGCCGCCTCAGCATCGCAAGTATCACCATCGGCAAGACTGCAGAATGTGGGTGGACCTCGCCACATATACTTCAAATGAGGAGCCTCCTCTAACTCCAGGTGGGTTCTGCGTGGCTTTGGCTGGGTGCGGCCTGCCTTCAGGCTCAGTGGCTCAACTCGTGGTTGGGGCAGTTACTACGGCAACAGGTTGCTCACACTGAAGCGGCAGAGTGCCTGGGTCACCATGACCTGAGTGAGGTGGTCTCTGGGACAGGAGGAGGCGGTAGCAGCACACAGACAGGCTTAGTGTTAGCCTCATCCCAGTGTAGCAGTCGGCCCTAGAAGGTGAGAGCCTTGTAAATAAAACACAGACACGATAGTTATGGTAAATAGATATGGGGTAAAAGACCTGCCTAAAGTCCCCCCTTTTTATTCTCTTCCCCCCATCAGGACACCAGGCTATACCATCACCTGTACGCCCGTGGGGTAGAAGCCTACATGCACCGTCGTAATGCATGCCCCCCTCCACATGTATGTTAGGATAGGTGGGTCCTTAAGGCCCACAGCACTCCAGCAGCCACCCCTCCCTCCTCACAGAACAAGCTGAGGAGGGTTACGATACACAAGACCCAGGTATTGACTCTAAGGGAGAAGGTAACGTCGCAAATAGTATAGAGTCAGCCTCAGCTGAAACTACTGGTGTGCAAATTGGTCGGGGGCAGAGGAGGAAAGCTGACGCCATAGAAGAGTCGTGGCCTGGGAGACGAGAAAGGCTGAATCTGAGACTAGCTCCTGAGAGAGATCTTGCTCCTGTGTCTGAGACTTCAGAATCCGAACTGAGTAAGGTAGAGCAGGCTCAGGAGGGCCCAAGGAGATTGAGGAGAGTAAGAGTGCCTTGTCAAAAATACGCTACCCCAGAGTGGACTTATCTGGTAACAGATGCCAGGAGTACTGGGTACCGGAAGATTGAGGTCTTCACGAGTGATCAGCAGAACACCCAAGATGAAAATCGAGGTGGAATTGATAGTTCCTGGACTGGCAATAGAGGGAGTGTTGACAATAACGGTTCCAGGACCTCCAGTCTTGAGCAAGGTGCGGATTTTGATCCTACAGGAGTTGTCTTTTCCGACTTTTGCTTATCAGCCACCAGCTCAGGAAATCGCAGCTGTTCGTCATGAAATACTGCAGCGAGTGCTAATTGAAATTGGATCTGAGCTTATAAGAGACTGTGAATGAACTGTGAACTGTAAATAGGTGCCTTAAAGAAGAAAACCTAGGTCCGAGTGGAAGAAGAATACAATTAGGGCTTTCCCAGTTGAAGAAGAAAGAGGGCTAGGGAAGTCATTTTTGAATGTGTAAATAAATTAGAGGAATTTCCTATGTTGACAGTTGAGGAACTCCCACTATACCTGAGGGATTCTGTCTCTTTGGACATATGAGATTTCACAGGGGAAGAGATAGGACTGATCAAAGGAGTTGAGCCAGTTAAGATCCAAGTCAAACCTAATGCTGAGTTTCCAAGAACACCTCCGTATAATCTGTCACCGGAGACGATTGCAGGAATCAAACCTGTGATTGAATCTATAATTGAACAGTGAATTCTGAAAGAGATAATGGGGAGTCCATGTAACTCGCCAATCATGAGATTGCAGAAACCGAGTGGGAAGTATAGGATCGTGCAAGACCTGCGAAAGGTCAACACGATTGTGGTCCCATGTTGTCCAGTGGTACCGAATCCATCAGTGATCCTGTTTCAGATCCCATGTGAATCTGAATGGTTCACTGTGATTGATCTGTGTAAGGCATTCTTTTTGGTACCTCTGCATGAGGAGAGCCAGTTTTTATTTGCTTTCCAGCTGGAAGATCGTGTTTTAACATGGTGTCATATCCCACAAGGGTATACAGAGAGCCCATCGATCTTTAATCAACTCTTGAAAAAGAATCTTGAGAGTCTCGTACTGCCGCAGAATCCAGTTCTCGTACAGTACATTGACGATCTTCTGATCGTGTCCGAGACTGAGGATGCTTGCAGGATTGATACTGTTGCCTTACTGATCCATCTAGCAGAGAATGGACACAAGGTGTCCCCGAATAAGTTACAGTACTGTTTACCCGAAGTTCAGTATTTAGGTCATAGAATAGAAAAAGGCAAAAGGAAGGTGTCACCAGATCGAATACATGCGATTATGAAAATGGCTGTGCCCACCACACAGAAGGAAGTTCGAATGTTCTTGGGAATGGTTGGGTACTGCCGTCAGTGGATCCCAAATTTTTCCTTGAAGGCGAAGTGTTTACAGAGGCTGATGCACAGGGATGTGAGTGATCCAGTACCATAGGATCAGGACTTCCTAGTAGCATTTTTGGAGTTGAGAGAGGATCTATGTCATGCTCCAGCTCTGGGGATGCCAGATTATAACAAGTCTTTTTCATTGTTCTGCTATGAGCTTGAAGGTTGTGCTTTGTCAGTTTTAACTCAGAGTCATGGAGGAATTCGTAGACCAGTTGCTTACTTCTCAGCTAATTTAGATCCAGTAGCTTCAGCATTGCCCGGATGTCTCAAATCTGTTGCTGCAACAGGTGTCAGCATTGAACGATGTGAAAGTATTGTTATGGGTCATCCACTTACAGTTTATGTCCCGCATTCAGTTGAGCTTCTGATGATGAGAACCAAGACACGACATATGACAAATAACAGACTTGAATGTTATGAGCAGGTTATACTTGTCTCAGAAAATGTGACTTTGAAACGATGTACTGTTTTGCATCCTGCTACTTTAATGCCTGTGTCGAATATTGCAGATGAATTTTGCACCAAACCCAGGCCTGACATTGTAGATGAACCTCTACCTGAGTCTGATGAAATCTTTTTTGTAGACGGTTCATGCTTAAGAGACAATGTCAGTCACTTGAGAGCAGCGTTTGCTGTATGTATCATTTCTGGAGTTGTGGAAGCTGCTTGTTTACAGGGACTATACACCGCACAGTTAGCAGAAATCATTGCTCTGACTCATGCCTGTTTGGCTGCTGATCAAATCCGAATCACCATTCACACCGATAGTCAATATGGGTTCGGTGTGGTTCATGACTTTGGACAGCTATGGTCACAGAGAGGGCTTCTCACGTCATCGGGATCTCCTAACAGGAATGGGGAATATGTAAAACAATTGTTAGAATCTTTGCAACGTCCAAAAGAAATTGCGGTGGTAAAGTGTACAGCTCATGGGAAGGGAAGTGACTTTGTCTCTCTAGGAAGCAAGTATGCAGATGAGGTTGCACGTTTTTGCACTGAACAGGGGTGCATATTTATTGGAGATTATACAGGAGAGAGCCCAGAAAGAACCAAGCCCAGCATGATGTTAGCCATGGCAGACACCTGGGATGAGATCAAGCGTCTGCAGGGAGAGGCTTCAGAAGAGGAAAGAGCTGTGTGGATCAGAGCAGGATGTGAAATAGGAGATGAAGGGATTTGGATTTCAAATGTTGGTCGAGCAGTGTTGCCAGATGATTTATTGAGCCCTATGGCAAGACAGAACCATGGAGCAATGCATCTTGGAAGGGATGCTATGGTGCGAGTGTTTAGGCAGGCGTGGTATAATCCACGGTTTCGAGCGTTTGCTGAAGCAGTGTGTCATAGGTGTGTCACGTGTCAGCAGATGAATACTGGAAAGAAGACTGTGGTTGCATTGAGTCATATTGGAAGGTCTGGAGGGCCTTTCAACCGAATACAGCTTGATTTTTTTGAAATGCCTAGGTGCAATAGCTTAAGGTATGTTCTGGTTGTGGTGGTTTGTTTTCTTACGATGGGTGGAAGATTATCTAACAAGAAGGTGTGATAGTCTTACAGTAGCAAAGCTGTTGCTTAGGGAGCTGATCCAGATATTCGTATTTGCAACCTCATTGGAGTCAGATAGAGGAACACATTTCCACAGTGAAATCATGAAGTTACTTTGTGCTGCTTTGATCGTTGACCAGAGGCTGCATTGTAGTTATCGACCAGAGGCTTCTGGTATTGTGGAACAGATTAATGGGACTTTGAAAATGAGGATGGCAAAGGTGTGTTCATCTACGTCTTTAAAATGGCAGGATGCCTTGCCCCTGGTGTTGATGAGTGTTCGCAGTACACCAGATAGGAGAACAGGTCTTTCACCCCACGAAATTCTGATGGGGAGGGCTATGAGGTTACCAGCAGTACCATCGACAGCCTTGATAAACATCACAGATGATCGGATCCTTGACTATTGCAAAGGACTGGCTGATGTTGTCCATTCTGTGTCTCACCAGGTGAAAGCTGCACTGCCCGACCTCGAGAGACCTCTGCCATGACCTGTGTCCGGGTGATTGGGTGCTTGTCCGTAAGCACGTGAGGAAAAGCTGCCTTGATGCCCGTTGGAGAGGTCCTTACCAGATAATTCTGGTGACAAATACGGCGGTGAAGTGCGGAGGCCTACTGAACTGGATACATGCCTCCCACACTTGCAGAGTTCTAGAACCCCTTGAAGAAACAGCCCCTCTTGCAGAAGAAATTCCAGCTGTGTCAGAGAGGCCACTTGAGAGGGCAAGCCAAGCTGTGGGGTTGCTAGTGAATCTGGTCCGCCAGAACAAGCTGAGGAGGGTTACGATACACAAGACCCAGGTATTGACTCTGGGGGAGAAGGTAACGTCGCGAATGGTATAGAGTCAGCCTCAGCTGAAACTACTGGTGTGCAAATTGATCGGGGGCAGAGGAGGAAAGCTGACGCCATAGAAGAGTCGTGGCCTGGGAGGCGAGAAAGGCTGAATCTGAGACTAGCTCCTGAGCGAGATCTTGCTCCTGTGTCAGAGACTTCAGATTCCGAACTGAGTAAGGTAGAGCAGGCTCAGGAGGGCCCAAGGAGATTGAGGAGAGTAAGAGTGCCTTGTCAAAAATACGCTACCCCAGAGTGGACTTATCTGGTAACAGATGCCAGGAGTACTGGGTACCGGAAGATTGAGGTCTTCACAAGTGATCAGCAGAACGCCCAAGCTGAAAATCGAGGTGGAATTGATAGTTCCTAAACTGGAAATAGAGGGAGTGTTGACAATAACGGTTCCGGGACCTCCAGTCTTGAGCAAGGTGCGGATTTTGATCCTACAGGAGTTGTCTTTTCCGACTTTTGCTTATCAGCCACCAGCTCAGGAAATCGCAGCTGTTCGTCATGAAATACTGCAGCGAGTGCTAATTGAAATTGGATGGGAGCTTATAAGAGACTGTGAATGAACTGTGATCTGTAAATAAGTGCCTTAAAGAAGATAACCTAGGTCCGAGTGGAAGAAGAATAAAATTAGGGATTTCCCAGTAGAAGAAGAAAGAGGGCTAGGGAAGTCTTTTTTGAATGCAGACATAGCAGGTTTGCTCAGAAACAGAGTGAAATGTATTTATTGGTACCAAAAGCATGCATCATTGCTAATTAGCAAGGAAGAAGTCAGATCTGCTCTCAGACTACTTCTTCCCAGAGTGGCTGGTTTCTGGGTCCTCCACTTTTCAAGAACTAAATTGGGATAAATGGAACACACCATAAAGACAAAGCAATTTTAGGTAAAAAAAATGACGATTGTATTGTATGAATATTATTTATACATATCAATGCATATAGCTGTCAATAAGGCAATACAATATACGGCGATGAAGTGATTGAAGTGCAGCAAAGGTGACTTGTGGTGATAGGTGAAAAAGTGCTATACATATACTATACAAATGGGTAACTTATACGACAATACAAAAAACAGTTATGTTGAACTGTCCATTCCTACAAGCATGAATCCACGACCCGAGTGTGACTTTATAATGGGGTCAGGGAAGCTGCATGGACTAGTGTGACTGAAACTTCTACGTTTCGACCCTGGGCAGAAGCGCAGCTTAATATGCGTCAGAGGCGGGTCTTCATCAGGACTGGGGGTAGGGAAGCAAGTGTTGACAGCCTGTAGTCTGAGGAAATGATGTTATCTCAAACGTGCTCCACCAGCCGGTTGGAGAAGAGACTTGCAGGAGCGGAAGCAGACTGAACAGGTCACGTCTCTTCATATCGTAAAGATCTCTTGAGGGCGGCATTGGCAAAATTACTGTTTATCTCGTCTCCAACCGGCTGGTGGAGCACGTTTGAGATAACATCATTTCCTCAGACCACAACCTCCTGGTGTAGGTCTACCAGTTCCTCAAAATCGGAATCAATTCAAGATCCCAATCCACCGACTCAATAGGATCCAGGGCATTTATTCCTTGTGGCTGTCAACACAGCATCAAACCCCCACACACTCCTCTCTCCTTAATTCAACTCTGAGGACTTGCATTCTTTTGTTTAGACCATAGCTTACTTACAATATATAATACCATCACCAGTTAAAAAGTTGGTTTATGGATTAGTAGTCCGTCCTCCTGTGGCACTTCTCAGCTCTCCACCTCAGTCAACACCTCTTCCTTCAGCACTATGTTTCCTTTATTGAATCAACTACTCATTATTTCTTCCCATTCACTCATCTCTACCCTCCTCCTTTACCATGTCACTTGTCCCTTTCTCTTTCCTTACCTCCTCTCCATCGCTGAACTCCCTGTTGCAATTACCCTTTTACATTACAAGCTCCTTCCCTTCTCACATTTATTCCCATTAATCCTATCTCTCCCTCTCCACTCCCCCAGCCCAATCCCTTCCCCCTGGATATCCCCCCTGATACCCTTGGTCAGCCCACATTGGAAACCTGGACCCTTGCCTTGCATCAGCCGTTCTTACTCCACTCCCTCCCCACCGTCCCAGCTCTGCTTGATCCAGGAGCGGATCGGGCCTCCTGCCCTACACATCTCTGACATCTGGAATGCTCTCAGGACTAATTGCTGGCTCAGTGTTGGGAAAGCGCCTTCTGGGGAAGATTTATCACTTCCAGCTGCTGCATGGTGAGCTGGCTCTTCAGACTTTTCTCGCTACAGAGACACTTCTGGTCGAAGGGAAAGAGCTGCGGCTATTGTACAAGCAGGATTCATACAACAATGCACTGCAATATAACACAGCACAATACAATACAATAATGCTTTAATGGCATGACGGAAATACAATTATTGCCAAGGCTGCTTTGTACACTGGACTTTTCATGTGCACACAAGGCAGCATGCACATGGTCTGCTGTGTAAGCTGTACCTTATGCTAATGTTGAACAATCTATAGATATGTACATAGTATACATAAGGAAGGTCATTATGGACTCTTCTTTTATCTGGTCATGATACTCTACAAGATTTTAAAGTCCAGCAAGGCTTATATATTCCTTCTAATGTTTAGTTTTGTATGAGTCTATTGTAATGTCACATGTTACTAATTACCTTAGACTAATGATGGATAGGTCATAAAGCCTGCTTTACTGGAACTATAACAGAATCAAGTTTAGAGGAGTTAAATGTACAGGGACATTTAAAGAAACATGGATTGTCAAAGAGAAAGGGTCTGACTATGTGTTTACGCTACAGTGAACAGTCTTCTTTTATCATAAAAGAATAGCAGCTAGGTGAAGGTCTTATGATGTGATTTTGATCTCAGGTGTCAAGTTAGGAGCAGAATGGTTTCAGGGTGGCGGACTTTTATGGTAGGTGTGGATGTTACGGTGTGAGAGTTTGGTACAGAAATGTGAGGTATGATGTTGCCATACCGGGTGTTTTATACGGATATGGAGTTCGGTTTCAGTTTGGTGGGGTGTAGTCTCAAGCACAGGATTAGTGTCTAGATAGAAAAATCTGATCTTAGAATATGTGTTGGATGTCTTGTCATCACATGATGTGTGGTTATATGGTGGTGCAATATAGTCTGGGTTTGGGGAAGGGTATTAAGAGGAGGAAGTTTAATATTAGGGTGTTTGTTGTCGGAATGTTTCATTGATTCATAGGCTGAAGAGTTTGGTCTAATGGTGTCAGAGTCAAAGCTGGGGGGTGATAATATTTCAGTTGTGCTCTAAGGCCTTTCTCATTGAGGGAATCTGATCTCATGATTCGTGGTTCCCTGTGTTGTCTGGTGTTTTTTTTTTTGCGATCTAGTTATGGACTCGACCCTCATAGTGTGGGTTTCTGACTTTAGGGTGCATTGTTGCTAGTCAGGGGAATGATATTAGGCGGGGTACTTGGTTCTAGAATTAAAGATTTTAATTATAGAAGAATTAAAGCGGTCAATTGTTTGAGTTTAATTTCTTTATGTTGGAAATGGTGTTAGTATTGAGAGCTTGGACTCGTGATTAGTATTTTGTGGCAAGGGAGTTCGGTCTCGAAGCATGGTTTCACCAGTGGCGGCTCCTCCGCTAAGGCGTAGGAGCATCGCACCACTCACTGCTTTGCAGCAGTGAAAGGAAAAATAAAATGACAAATACTTAATGTTATTATCATTTTATTTGTTCCTGCTGTGGCAGCATGGGGCCGGGGCTGCTCTGCTCACAGAGAAGGCAGGGGAGGAGTGTTGGCCACACTGAAGTGCGCATGACACTTTGGCTGGCCGTCTCGGGCCGGCTAAACCCGGCCAAACAGTCATGCTCACTTAGCCTGTTCTCTACCCAGGATGCATTATAGCCTGGGTGGAGAACATGCCCAGGCACCCAGTCCCCGTCTGAGCGCCGAACTACGGCTCTCTGACCAATCACAATGCTGCATTGCTGCGCTGTGATTGGCTCAGGGGAGACTGGCTGCTTCCTGTTCAGCAGATATGAAGGAGAAACAGCATGGTCGAGAGCGGTGAGGAGGTAGGTGACTTTTTCTTTTTTCACACCACATGACCCCCTCGTCTCCCCACCTTATCACCCCAGATCCGTGCCGGCCACCACTGGGTGTCACGATAGCAAAATGTGGTGTCAAAGTGGAGGAAACAGACTCATACAAGTAGCATTCTGATCTCAGGGTGACTTGTGGTTTGATTCATGGATTTATTAAAGGGGCAGTGGCAGAGCTAATACGGCAGGGTTTAATGTGACAACCAATGCTAAAACACACATTTAGAAATTAAGTTTCCATGTCATAGTGCATTAAAGTCAGCTCTGTTGGTTTTGCCAGTGCTTGATAGTAGTGATGGGAGCATCTGTGGAGAAGGTGATGTGGTATTGAATGAATGAATGAATTGAATGAATGAACTGAATGAATGAATTGGCATTTGTAGAGCGCATGGCTACCAGAAGGCCTCCCATCAACCTACACAAATGACGAACATTAAGCAACCGGGAACAGGAACGTTTTAAGCTGTCTACGGAAGGACACATAGTCGTCCTCAAGACAAATGTAGTTTGGAAGAGTGTTCCAGCTTTTGGAAGCGATGTAGGAGAATCGTCTTCCCCCGCTCCTAGACCTATATATCCTAGGGACTACTGCCATGCGCTTATTTCCAGAGTGCAGGGCTCTACTGGGACAATAAGGGGAAATGATGGAGTGCAAAATTGGTGGGCCCTTGGAAGAAAGAATCTTGTGAACGATGCATAGGGATTTGAACTGAATCCGTTCAGCGATTGGGAGCCAGTGGAGGGAAGCTATTGATGGTCGCGCAGATTCTCTATGGGGGGTCTGTAACAGAAGGCGAGCTGCACAATTTTGCACAGTCTGTAATTTCTTTATCGTAGACTGTGGGGTGCCCAGATAGAGAGCATTTGCGTAATCTAGACGTGAGATAATCAAGGCTTGGACCAGCAATTTCCTAACATTGAAAGGCAGCAGGGGGAGGATTTTCCTAACCTTCTTAAGTATTCCATAACCGGTTCCTGGTACCTTCCGAGATTGCTCCTTCATGTCTAGAGTATGGTCCAGCCAGACTCCAAGGCTTTTAATTTGTTCTTTTGGGGAGGGCATGCTGTCCAGACACTTAGGCCATAGGGAACTGGGGCCTAGTGGGAAAGGTTTACCCAAGAACATCAGATCAGTTTTTGCTCCATTCAATTGTAAATATGAGCTTTCCATCCACGCTGACACTATTTCCAGACAGCCGGACAGATTAATTTCCCCATTCTCCGATTGATTAAGGAAGACAATCAATTGGGTATCGTCCGCATAAGTGACGATCTGTATGCCAAAGGGTTTTACAATCTCGGCCAGAGGGCTCATATAAATGTTAAAAAGGGTGGGGCTCAGGGACGTGCCCTGAGGAACCCCACAACTCAGCAACATACTATTAGAAATGGAGTTGTCCTCAAAGACTTGGAATGATCGGTTGTGTAAAAAAGACTCCAAGCACATTAGTGCAGTTCCCGACACCCCTACATTTCTAATTCTAGAGATTAGCAGTTGATGATTAACAGTGTTGAATGCCGCACTCAGATCGAGGAGGACAATTGCTGCTGAGCCCCCGGCATCCAAAGTTTTCCTTGCTTCCTCAACAACTACGACAAGGGCTGTCTCTGTTCCCTGTTGGGGTCTGAAACCGGTTTGAGATGGATGGAAGCAGTCATTTTCCTCCAAGAAGGTGGATAGAATGGCATTGACATGCTTTTCCGCAATTTTTGCGATCCCTGGAAGGAGTGAGATCGGCCGGTAGTTGGCCAATATTTCAGGGTCCGCGCCTGGTTTTTTAAGCAGTGCTCTGACCATGGCCCGTTTCCATAGAGAGGGAACGGTCCCGGATGCAAGTGAGAGATTGATAAGGTCTAGCATAGTGGGAACGACTGTCTCCAAGACATGGTTCAGAGCGGTGGGGGAGGCCACGTCTCTAGGGGAACCTGATTTTATTTTCTTAGAATACATTTGTTAGGATTTCATGTCCAGGGCAGGGATGGCCACCAAAGAAGTGTCGAGTAATTTGGACTTATTTTCCGGTGGTAGGTCCTTCAGATGGGTTGTCACCAGTGAAAATGCTGAGTAAATTGCTTGACTTTTTTAAAAAAAGAATTCTGCAGCGTCCTAAGGTGTCTACAGCGGGAAAAGCTGGAGATGGCGGGCTAAGAAGGGATTTGGCCATTTTAAAAATTTCTCACAGAGAATTAGAGGCTGAAGTAATCCTTGTAGCGTAGTATAAGGATTGGGCCCTTCTAATTTCTAACTTGTACATTTTTGTAGCCTCCCTGTAGACACACTTCCTCTCATCGGAGAAGTCTTTCCTCCAGAGTCTCTCTGACTGTTTACATTTTAGTTTCAGCTCTCTGAGCTTGGGGGTATACCAAGCAATCCTCTTAGAGCCCTTCTTATTAGTTGTCCATTTTTTTGAGCCACCAGGTCCAAAGACGATTTGATCCATTGATTAAACTTAAGATTGGCAGAATCTGGATCGGCCTCAAATACCGGTCGGGTATTGCTGAGAGTAAGTGCTCAGGCTTCAGTAGGAAGCTTGGACCAGTTACGGCTCAGCTTCTTTACCGACTCTGGTGGTCGATCACTAATCGAGGGGGTCCATGAGAAAGGTATCATATAGGGCCATATGTAGGTAAGTTACATTTACCGATTCTTAAATACCGAATTTTACCGATTCGGTATTTATGAATCGGTAAATGTAATGTAGGAAAAAAAATACCGATTCGGTAAGTGTCGGTATTTTAGAATTGGTATTTACCGATTCGGTAATGGTAACTTGTATCCCATTGATTCCTATGGGCCAGGAGGCCCATAGGAATCAATGGGAAGCCAGTTACCATTACCGAATCGGTAAATACCGATTCGGTAATGGGGGTTGCACAATCAAGGGTGGCAGGGTGTCACTGTGACACCCTGTTGCACCCCTGAATCCTGCATGTGTGCACATGTGGCACACATACATGCCCTAAGGGCATGTGTGTCTGCCACATTGCACACATCTAAGGGCCAAATAATGCATTAACAAAGACATTCGTCATTTACCACCAACTCTCAGTTGGTGGTAAATAACGAATCCACACTACACCCACACACTCCCCATACATCCCATTTCAGGATTCGGTATTTACCGAATCGGTAAAATTACCGAATCGGTAATTTTACCGATTCGGTAAATTACCAAATCCTGAAATGTCCCCCCTACATACAGAAAGCCTGTATACCGGTCAGTAACGTGAATTTTACCGAAAATCGGCCGTTACCGACCGGTATTGGGCTACCTACATATGGCCCATAGTGATCAGACCAAGGCAGTGGAATAGGCTTCTCCACCATCAGGTTATTAATGTTGGTAAAGATCGGGTCCAGTAAATGATCTTTTTGGTGTGTGGGACTGGTTCCTTTCAGGTTGAGTAAGAGGGCACCCAGGCTATCAATCATTTCCTCCACAATAGGTGAGGAAATATCATCGAAGTGGACATTCATGTTCCCCAGAATGGAGAAATTGGGGAGGGAGCTAGCAGAATTGGCTATTGTTTCGAGTAGGTCACTGTTAAAGTGCCCGATTGCTCCTGGGGGTCGATAAATTAAGACCCCGGAGAAGGTGCAGGTGTGAGAGCAGCTAATGGCAAAAGAGACACTTTCACAGTCAGAGATCAATCCAGCTGTGGTCTGCCAATTAAAGGTATCTTTATAAATGATAGCCAGGCCCCCTCCTCTACTTAATACCCGATCATGTCTTTGGATCAAATAGCCTGGAGGAAGAGCCTGGACCACTACTGGGTCTAGTGAGCTAGTAAGCCAAGTTTCCGTAAGAAACATAACATCCGGATCCTCTTCTTATAGAATTAACTGGATTTCAATTGCATGTTTGGGAAGCGAGCGGCAGTTCAGCAATCGCATTTTGTAAACTGTGTGGTGAAGGGGAGTCTTTACTACTGAGGTTTGGGGATTTAGTTCCATGGCACAATGGGGGCAAAAATTACTGACAAAGGGCGACCCCATGCTATGATGGCATACCTGGACCCCAGTCCCTCTGGAATCATACAGTTCTTGTGGGAGAACCAGGGGTCCTGGCCCTTGGGCCCGGACGGGTGCAGACAGGTGCAGAATGGCTTGCCTTAGGCGCGCCTTAGGTGCACCAGCTGCGCGGTCGCCTCATCCGCCCCTTTTCAACCAGGAGCGAGCGTGAGGACCGTGGTAGCTAGAGCGCTAACCTCCTCGTCAATTCCCCAAAATGTCCACCCCCACCCGGAGCATTGAACACAGCTCCTTCCCCGACCAACCGATTCAAAAGTTAGAAGTTCACACTCAAGTAAGAACAGTATAAACATGTTAAAAACTAATGTGCAAATTCACAGGTTTTTAATTCTAAAATGCTCAGGCGTTCCGTGTGCAGCAGCCGAGATTGGGGCTGTAGCATTAAGTGTTAGGCTCTATTCCGCTGGTATTGGTGGTGATAGTAATTGTGTTATCCCTGGTGATATTGTTGGTGGTGCTGATGGTTTTGGTATTGCTAGTGGCTGCAGTGGAGGCCTGTGCTTTAGAACGTCAGCACTGCAAACACATGTTTAACATTTTTTTCATGTGTTTTTTTGAAAAAAACATTATTTGAGCAATGCCTCAGTGCATGTTTACCGGATCCGAGGTCCTATTGAAGATAAGGCAGCCAGGCACTGGGTGGCCAATGCTGTGCATGCACACATGACAAAGACACACCCATAGTGTGCTGCACACAGTCAAAGACCATGCACAATGGATTCTTGTGGCAAAGGGGCTAACGAAAGTTAAAATCGTGTACTCAATCACCCACTGTGAATGATAAAGCATTTGCAAAGCAATAGGTCTCGTATTTGCGAGAGTTTGAGCTATTGGCGTTGTAAATGACAATGCCTTTCATTTATGTGTTTTAAAAACCTGCAAGCGGTGCGAAAATACGTATCTTGTACTTATAGCAGTTGCTTATGAGGAGCAAGGCTGGCAGTAAGAGGCGCAGTTACTGCCATCCTTGTTTCTCGTAAGCAATTACAATAAGTACAAAGTGCATGTTTACGAACTGTTTGCAAGTTTTCAAAACATATAAATAAAAGGCATTGTCATTTACAATGCCAATAGCCCAAACTCTCACAAATGTGAGATCTATTGCATTGCAAATACTTGTTTTCTATAGGTGCGGGGAGATTAAGTGATTTGTCCAGAATCACAGGATGTTGAACTGAGACTCAAACCCAGTTCACCAGTTCCAAAGTCAGCAGCTCTGGTTGTTACGCTACATGACAACTAATGTCTATGCCCCTCACCCCAACTTTTAGGGGGGAAAAACATATGCATTGCCAAGCAGCATTGACAGGTGAGAGATAAGGACCATCAGAACCACGGATAGTTAGAACACTGATGTTTTACACTTAGCAGTGTCCTTAATGACATCACTTCTGTAGTATCATTGGGCAGAGACCATGTGATATTATTTTGTGATATGCCTTCGTATACAATACTGGCGCTATCTGCAGTATAGTTTGACAGAGCCTCTCATTCATGCAGTATTTTCTTCAGCGAACAACTCCATATCAGAGTGGTCTAAACTGCTCATGCTCAAATTAGTAGTATTCTTGCTTCTAAGCATGCTCAGTTCAACTCAGCCAGAAGCTGAACATACTCAATAAGTCAAATCCTATTTTCACTGAGTGGTTTAAGGAGGGAGCTCTGCCTCTTTTACCTGACAAAGTAATCATTGACGAATTAGATGAGAAATCTTACTCCTAACAAATCATACACAGAGCTTTCACCTGGCCAAAGTTTAAAAACAACCTTTGAAGGGATGTGTCAGGAGTCACCAGATCAGGTGAGCAACACATCATAAATGGTTACAATCCCATACAAACAGTGCATAAAACGAACAAATAGAGGTTAAAGCGATGCTCGCAGCAGTGTGATTAGCGACTTGATCTGAATACTACTGATAGAAATCTTTGTACCAAAACTTAGACTAGCAAACACGAATTCACACTGGTTGACTAAATAAATACAAGTCCCCTGCAGCACCTCTGCTGCACAGAAGCTATCAGGTCCTCTGGCATAGCCGATACACTGGCCCAGGGGTAGAGCAGTCCTCTAAGTTCCAGGCCGTCAATGTGACTGCTTGCAGCTGCCGGTTTCCACTGAGATGCCTACTGGTTCTGACGGCCATTATACAGGGAAGGATGGGTTATTGTTGAAAAAAAGGCAAAAGGCGTTCGGTCGCCATTGGCTGCTTTTCCGAGGAAAAAAACAAGGGCGCGTGGCCGTTTTAGTAAAAGCGTGCCATGCTAAAACAAATAATAATAATGCAGATAAAAAGGAGCTAGTTCCAAGTTAATTAAAGGGGCACGGACGCTATAATAAAAGTGTGCCACTGTGCCCAAACAATTAGTGAAAGGGGCGCGGCCGCTATCGTTTAAGCGTGCCACCCTTGCAAAATAAATAAATAAATAATGCAGATGAAAAGGAGCAAATTGCGAGGAAATAAAGGTGCGCAGCCGCTATAGTTAAACCGTGCCACGCTGCCATTAATAAAAAAATAACGTTGATAAAAAGGTGCAAGCAAAGCACCTCCGTTACGGGAAAGCATGTCACGTCTGCAGTAGGAGAAAATCATTAAAGAAAATAGTGCTCACAGACTGTAAATAAAACATACCGTGTAACAACACAAGTAAAAAGGCCAGTCCTCATGGGAGGATACAAATGTAGAAAAGGCGGTACTAAGGGGGGACTAACCAGCCTTTTAATGAATCAGAAGCTAACATTTACAAAAGACAATGACATAAGTCAATAAAAAATATGGACGGAGAGTGGGCAGAGCTTCAAGTCCTTACCTGAATACAGCATGTCTCGAAGAGACAGCGCAAGCGCTGCCTAGGCGAGACCTAAAAAGTTACAAACGTTACTTTAAAAAAGTTTGGTGAAGGGAGGTTATGGTTGTTTAAAATGTGTGGTTAATGGATTTGTTGTTGACCTTAGTTAAAAGTACACATTTACAAAGATTCAAGTATACGAAAATGAAATAGAGCTATTTGAATGGTGTACCAATACTACATTTGAATGGAGCGCACAGGAAAGTTTTCCAAAGCTCACATGAATATGCATAGCTTTATTTAGTATGTGTGGAATAGGGGATCATGTTTTGCACATTGTGTGCATGCCTTGCCCGGTTGCCTGTTTCAATGCACTTTGAAGGTGTCTGCATGAAGAAATGTACACATTTGTAATTGAATTTGTGAGGGTTTTATATAGCGTAGACTCAGCCGTAAGGTGTAACACAGCAGTTTACAAAGAACAGAGGGGCAGATTTATGAACCCCTTGCGCCACTTTTGCGTCACTTTTCCCATGTTAAAAGTGACGCAAAAGTGGCGCAAGGGGCTCATAAATCTGCCCCAGAGTATATAGAACAACCAGAGAAAATGTGTTATATCCATGTATAGAGTAGATAAAAAGAACGGGTGATTTACATCTATACACAGAATTTAACTGAATGGTGAAAGATGTGGGTAGAACTAGTTCCAATCCTGGACTATGAGGAAGAAAGACATCCAATTAATAAGGAAACATGCAAAGGATATCCCATAATATACATAGCGCCAGCCAGGGGCGCATCTAATGCCAAATTTCGGGTGTTGGGGGGCTAATACTTCCAGCAATGTTGAGCCAAAGTTCAGGGGGGCCAATACTTCCAGCAAAGTAGCCTTGTATAATGTAACTGATGCTCATGCAAAAGTGCCTCAATACCTTCGGGTTGAGTTCGAGCTGTATAAAACTGCAAAAAAACAAAGCCCCAGGTTACTTTTCAGGAACTGCATTCTCACACTGTGACAGCAAAAGTCATTTGTAACTTTAAGGAATAAGCAGAGTGGAAATGCAGGGGCTCTAGGAACGAGTGCAACAACAACAAAGCCCCATCATCAAGTAAATGGTCTTTTAAATATATGTAAAATACTCGGGTGTGGCTGCGATAAGATGCCAGACCAACCAGCCCACAGCAGCTCAAGAACTGTCTGTGTGTGTGTGGAAGCTGTCTTAGTCTGGGCTGAAGCCCTTTGAGCCCTATGGGCGTTGCACGTCTGGAGACAGCTTCCCAAGAAATAAATTAATGGTGGAGCATGGCACCATCAATGGCGCCGTGATCCCCCACCCTCTTAGCAGCTTGCTTGAGGTAACTACTAAAAGTTGATTAGTTTTATAGTGGCCTTTGCAGGACTGCAGACAAAAGCTCATAAAGCTCCAAGGGAATAGCATGGCTGTGTAGTGGTAGTACAGTAAGAGAAAATAAATGATGCAAAAAAAGAAAAAAAGAAAAAACGTACAGAGAGCAGAAAATTGTGTTTTAAAGAGAAAGGCACGAAAGAAAAAATTTGAGAAAATACAGAATTGTGGTAGTTAGAAACTGGACAGGAGGAGGAGAGAAGATGAAAGGAAGGAAAGGTACAAAGAAGGAAGGAAATAGCAGAGTGAGGGGAAAGGAAGGTGAAAATAAAACAAGCATTGGCATAGCCAATAGGTCTCGCTTTTGGTATCTTGTAAATGGGTAGTTAGCTAGCACATATTTTTATGTGCAGTTATATAAAGCAAGTTGGGCCAGCCGCACAAAACAAGATGTACGCCCCCCATTGTTTAAGAATAAGCCCAGCGCATGTGATGAGGGACTCTTACGTTTCCCATATCTCAAGGGCTGCATGGGGGCCCCATGAAGTGTTGGGGGCCCTTTGAAGGGTTGGGGACCCCTCTACGCCACAAAGACTGTAGAAGTCTGTGTTATGCAGTGTGCCAGATGGACACACAGGTGAAGAGTTTCCAATAGCAGTGTCCTGAGACTCAAATGTTGGAATCCTCGTGGTTCAACTCCTGGTTCCCCTGACTACGAGTTTGGGCCTCAGGAGCGAGGTGCTCCTCCTATCTCGAACTCTAAAAGTGTCTATCACTTTCTGCCGAAACTTGATCATTCTCTCTTGCCTCCTAAATTGAAATCAGGTCCCAGAATTATTTTTGAGAAAAACAGCAGCGGCTCCGAAGGGTAAATACGGCTGCGCCTCTCTGTTTTCAGAAGATGCTAAAATGCCTTGCGTCTGTTTCCTCGCAGGGCTATTTATGAAACGCGAATTTCCATTTTAGAAAGTCATAAAGGCACAACTGCTTCTCTGCTGATCTATTAGCGACGATACAGCCTGCAGAGGTTTGTACAGCCATGGAGAATGCTCTCTGATAATAGACTGTCCCGCTGTTACATGGTTTGTGCAAACTTCACATTTATCACAGCGAAAGTATCTATCCGCAGGCTTGAGGCGCAGCAAACAAGTGCACAACAAAAAAAGCAAATGCAGGACCACATGTCCACACCTCATTAATCAGGAGCAGGGAGTTTTTAAAATCGGGTTGGAATTATACGAGGGTCCAGGGGGGAGGCTGACCGGTGGCTACTGAGAGACAACACACGGATTATTTTCATTGCCAATAGCGTGTAGGCCACGTGCTGGCAGAGCCCCACTGGGACATGGCTAACAATCTACCCACGCGACAGTCCAAAGCGACCCCTGCTAGGAAACCAAAGCAAACAGCCTAGCCCACGTCGAACTTTTTAAAAGTATTGAATAACATTGCTTGAAATGATGAAGAAATACTGTACAGGCAGTGCTTATTTTGAGCCGGTGTTTACAGGCAGGACCCCAGGGAGTCATTTTTTGGTACCGGGACTTATTTTTCTTCTTTAGCTTTGACCCAGAGCAAGAGAGAAAAAGGCAAAAGGTGGGGGGGGGGGGGGGTAATAAGGAAACAATGATGCAAAAATAGGGACAAAGGGAGAATGTAAGGATTAAAAACAGTAACGGCGGGCTTCCGGTATCTGGACACCAGTTTATCCTAGGCAATCTGTCTTTCTGTACATTTGCAGAACTACGAGTTATGGAAAACAAATTAACTCTTACAGCTTGCCGTGCGCCCACAACTGGACCCTGCCTCCAGCCCGGGCACATGCCAAGATGTTTATGTGGGGGTGTGAGGAGGGGTGCAGGGAGACTCTTTCTATCCCCGCTGATTAAATAAATGTGTTTAGCATGCAAGTGTCAAGGTACTACATCGTCTCTTACCTTAAATCCTTTATGATGACGTAGTAGAATTTCGCAGGGGTGCAAGGGACCAACTTCCCAAACTACTAACTTTGACTGTGTGATTTCGAATTACTACAAGATATAAATTAGGAATTAGGGAGGAGGGCCTGGTACTGGACGTTGTTGGGATCTTGCTGTCGACCTGCGAAGCAACAAGTACAAGAGATCAGCCTACTAGATACAAGATAGGTCTTTGCTCTTTGAACAGATTATTACGAAAACAATCAGGGGTTTTACATCTATATTTTGCATATCTGCGATCAGTAAGTGACTGTTCTATGTCCAGTATTTCTTTATCGATTGTTGATTGCCTGTACTCAGTCAGGCGAATTCTTGTAGAGTGATTGTTGACCTCCTTAGATGTCTTTCTATTAGAGACTAAAAAATAAATAAATAAATTATTGCCTGACCTTAATATTCTATGTCTCCTCTTATTCCCCCCATTCTTATGACTTACTTGTTTTCTATTCTCTTTAGTCTTTAACTTCTTTAAGCCTGTTGATTTTAACTGTCAAAAAAAAAAATTATTCTCGCAGAATTGTTTCCAGGTATAAAATCCTGCGCATGAACCTTAAATTACAATTACAATCTCAATATACTTTGGAATAAGTATATACAATTAGCTTAATTCTTTACACTTCCTCAAATAGCTTCATCAGGTAAAAACCTGCTTAATATAAAACCAGCGTAATATTTTCAAACAAAAACGAGTGCGTAAGCTTCAAAATGTCCTTGTGAACCTATCTTCTAAATAGTCTTTTCTTTCATTCTTCTTTAAAATAGAAGTTCCCAAAATTAGTTTTTTTAATTAGCCTTTCTTGCGTCAGGCGCCTTAAAATAGATAGTACTTATCTCCTTTCATTTGTTCTTGCAGGTTCTTTTGTTGAGGATGGAGAGGCCTGAATAAACGGAGCACCGCTGATGCAGGAAGCAGCTGCAAGCGAAGACTCTGCAGATCAAAACGAGCCCAGACGGGAGAGTTCCAGAAGCGATCCTTCCCGTTGAACAGGCGGAAGGCAAAGCGTCTTCTAGAACTTTGGGTGCGGTTTAAATACCCAACCGCACCCAAATGCTCATATGTACCGTAGCATTGTACGGCGGTACGTAAGCAGCTTCTGCTGCCGTTCTGCATCAAAGCGCACATTAACGCGTGAAGGCACAAGCGCATCAGCGCTTGAGGAGCACAAATCATTCCTAACAAAAACGATGCAAGCTAATTCTTTATACTTGAAAATTAAACATCCCCAGCATTACTCATAACATGATTACAAACAATGAATGTTGAAAGCACCAGTCCTGAATGTTACCAGAACACCCCACAATACGACATTAACATACTGATTTTTGGAGTGCAGGCGCACGGGAAAGGGGTGGGTTTTATCTTAAACGAACCACTGCACTTTTGATTGAAAAATCAAGAGTGTGATGGGACCAGCCCTTGACAGTTAGGTTTGTGATTCATGACAGTACTCCCCTCTCAAAATCCCCCCTAAGACCCCTGCTATAGGCCTAGGTTTAGTTGGATAACGTGTATGAAAAGCTTTTATTAATCTTGGTGCATTCTTTAGATGGGTTAAAGGTTCCCATGTTCGTTCTTCTGGGCCATAACCTTTCCAGTCTACTAAGTAAAACAATTTACCCCGCATTCTTTTGGAATCAAGAATTGTCTTAACTTCAAATTCTGGATGTCCTTCAAAAGTAATTGGAGGAGGAGGTCGAATTATTCGTGTCTGTGGATTGAAAGGCTTAAGCAAAGAAACATGGAAAACTGGATGAAACTGAAATTTTCGAGGCAGTGTTAATTTTACACAAACTGGATTTATGACTTTTTCTATAGAAAAGGGTCCTATAAATCGAGGAGCAAATTTCCTATTTCCTTCTAGTTTCAAATTTCTTGTGTTTAACCATACCTTATCTCCAATTGAATACAATGGTTGTTCTGTTCTATGCTTGTCTGCTATGTCTTTTTGATTTTCTTTTGCTTTAGTCAAATTATACTGAGCCTCAGCCTGAACGGACGTTAACTTAGAAATATAATTGTGCAAAGATGGTACTGTATTGGTGAAATTTACAAGTCCGGGAATGTTTTTGGGATGAAAACCATAAGTACAAAAAAACGGAGACATCTTAACTGAGGAATGTTCCATATTGTTATATGCAAATTCTAAAACATTTAAAAGATCTGACCATTCATCATCCATAGAGGTTATCATACAACGACGAAATTGCTCAATGGTCTGATTTGTACGTTCAGTCAAACCATCAGTTTGTGGATGATAACTAGATGACAATCGAATTTCCATGTTCAGTAAAGTACTCAAATTCTGCCAGACATGGGAAATGAACTGGGAACCCCTATCGGAGATAACCACGGACGGGATTCCATGTAATCGTATCAAATGAGTCATTAAGATGTGTGCTAATTCAATAGCATTTGGGAGTTTCTTTAAAGGAATGAAATGGGCCATACGTGTAAATTGGTCTATTACAGTTAAAATGGTTGAGAACCCCTTTTTAGTTGGAGGAAGCTCAACAATAAAATCCAACGAAATTGTATGCCAAGGTTGAGGTGGTACCGGTAAAGGTCGTAAAAGCCCACTAGGAGCCTGATGAGTTGACTTATTTTGGATATAGATGCTGCAGGTCTCAACAACATTTTGTACATCTCTGAACATGGTGGGCCACCAAAAACGTCTTTTAATGAGTTCATACGTTTTTGTAATTCCAGGATGAGCGGACAAAGGGGTATCATGATGAAGTTGCATTACAACCTTTTGAAGTTCAGATGAAGGTACCAAAACTTGATCATGTACAAATAACAATTTTTCCCTTTCTTGTACAAATGGATAATTTTTTCTCCAAATTTCTATATCTTTTGACTCTAGTTCTTTTTGTATATCAGTAATGACATCATAAATAGTTAGACTAGCTTGAAAACATGTTGAAGGTAAAACAGGATGTGACGTTACATGATTGGTAGACTCATTTTCTCCAATTTGGGATAACGCATCAGCTTTCTGATTGTCTTTTCCAGGTCGAAATGTGATTACAAAATTATAGTCATTAAAAAATAACGACCATCGTAATTGTCTAGCAGTTAAAGCCTTAACTGATCTTAACGCCTGTACATTTCTGTGATCTGTATAAATAGTAATTGGATGTCTTGCACCCAATAAATAATGACGCCATTCTTCAAATACTGCTTTTATAGCCAATAATTCCTTGTCTGCTGTGGCATAATTTTGTTCGGCTGTAGACAATTTTCTGGAATAGAAAGCGATAGGGTGCAGTTGACCGGAATCCTTATCTCGTTGTGATAATATACCACCTATGGCGAACTGAGAAGCATCTGCTTCTACAATGAAAGGGTGACTTGGATCAGGATGACATAGAATGGGTGCTGTAGTGAACTTTGTCTTTAAACTCTGAAAAGCTTCCTCGGCTGCTTCTGACCACTCAAATTTTACTCCTTTTCATAGTAATTTAGTAATAGGGGTGATAGTTTGGGAAAAGTTTTGAATAAATCGGCGATAGAAGTTTGCAAATCCAAGGAAGCTTTGAACTTGTTTCACAGAAGCTGGACTTGGCCAAGTAGTTACAGCTTCTATTTTTTTAGGATCCATCTCAATCCCTGAAGGACTATTTACATATCCAAGGAAATCTACTTTAGAAACATGGAACATACTCTTTTCCAATTTCACATAGAGAGAATTTGAAAGCAGTTTTTGAAGAATGGCACAAACCTGTTTAACATGTTCTTCTTTTGACTTGGAATATATCAGTATGTCGTCAATGTATACTACACAACATACGTCGATAAACTCATGTAACACTTCCTTTATAAAAAATTGAAAAGCAGCAGGAGCATTACAGAGTCCGAAAGGCATAACCTGATATTCAAAAAGGCCGAATTTGGTGCGAAACGCAGTTTTCCACTCGTCACCCTTTCGAACTCTTACAAAATGGTATGCTCCGCGCAAATCCAATTTGGTATAAATGATGGCTTGTTTCACCTGATCTAATAAGGTGGGAATGAGAGGCAATGGGTATCTGTTTTTAATTGTGACATTATTTAAGGCTCTATAGTCAATGCATGCGCACAACTCTCCCCCCTTCTTAGGTATAAAAAAAAGAGAAGAAGACACTGGTGACTTAGAATGTCTGATAAGCCCGTTTGCTAAATATTCATCTAAATATTCACGCAAATGTTCATTTTCCTTCTCGGTAAGAGCATATATTCTACTGCATGGCAGCGTAGCACCAGGAACTAAATCTATCCTACAATCAAAGTCCCTATGAGGTGGAAGAGTGTTTGCTTTTTTTTTGTCAAATACGTCAGTCAAGTCTGAATATTCTATGGGAACGCCTTCCAATAACAGAATACTCGGGTTTACATTTGAAAAATCGTATCCTTGTACAATATTTTCAGAAAGTTGTTCAGAAAAACAATGGGTAACACACTGATGGGATCGGAAAGTTATTGTCTTAGATACCCAATCAATATCAGGGTTATGAAGTATTAACCATGGGATTCCTAGAATCAACCTAAATTGGGGTGCGTCTATGATGTCAAAAGTTATTTGTTCTCTGTGAGTGGGAGAACAGCTCATTTCTAGAAGTTCTGTTTGTTCTAAAATGGGACCAGACGTCAATTCCTTTCCATCTACAGCCCGCACAATTTCAGGATGACATTTGTACTTTGTTTGAAAACCTAATCTCTTCACAAACTGAGTATCCATAAAATTTCCTGTAGCTCCTGAGTCAAGTAGTGCTTCAACTTCCCATGAATTTTTGGAATCAGTTAAATCTTTTAAAATAACTTTTATGCACAAATGACGACACCCTTGAGGGGGCACTGTAGAGGCCAAACTAGAGTAGGCACTCGACAAACTGACCTCGTCTTTTATCGAGCGATTTAGTTTTCCGACTGGACTTGTGTCACAACCACCTCTGAAGTCTTTTGATTGAATTTATTTGGACGAGCGGGACATTCCTTCACAAAATGACCTGATTTACCACAATAGAGGCATTGGTTTAACTTCCGCCTCTTTTCCTTTTCCTCTTTAGAAAGAGGTCCCCGAATTGAACCTATCTGCATAGGTTCTACCAAGTCTCCCTTGGTAGATAATTCTTTCGGGGTAGTAGATTTTTCCTTGAAAAGTAATAATTTATGATCAGACTTCCCTCTTTCTCCCTTCCTCTCAGACAATCTATGATTCAATTTTACAACCAAATCAATAAATTCGTTTATGTCGTCAGGAGGTTCTAAAACCTGCATAACCATGTCCTTTAATTCCTCTTTTAGACCTCTATAAAAAATGGATACCCTTTTGTCATAAGGCCAGTTTGCCTCCAAGACTAAACGATTGAATACAGATATATAATGTAGTAAATCTGAAGATCCTTGTCTTAGATTTAATAACTCGTTATCTGCTGATTGTACAAAAATGTGTTTTGCAAAAATCTTTTTCATAGTACGCTCAAAATTCCTAAAATTATACAAAATTGGGTCATCTCTCTCGACCACAGGGACGGACCAAAGGGTCGCATCCCCCCCTAAATAAGACAAAATGAAAGCTACTTTGGATGAATCATCTGGAAATGCTGTTCCTTTTGCTAAAAAATGCAAATGACATTGATTCATAAAAATAGTAAATTTATTGCAATCACCATAAAACCTTTAAGGTTGAGCCAAAGGAACGGGCACTGGAGTGACCACCTGAATCTGTGTCGAAGGACTGGATGAAGAGGAAGAGGCACTATTGACAAGGGGCGGTTGCAGAGTAGCTGGTTTCAGGATTGGTTTTTGTTGCACTGCTCCCTGAAGAATAGATATATCGCTCCGTAATGCTGCATTTTCTACTTTTAATTCATTCAACATGGAAGCTATGTCTTGTAGGGAAATATGTGAAGATTGATCCATTGTGTCCGGGCGAAATACAACTCTTGGGCTTTGCCTTCTGTCAAGGTACTACGTCGTCTCTTACCTTAAATCCTTTATGATGACGTAGTAGAATTTCACAGGGGCGCAAGGGACCAACTTCCCAAACTACTAACTTTGACCTTGTGATTTCTAATTACTACAAGATATAAATTAGGAATTAGGGAGGAGGGCCTGGTACTGGACGTTGTTGGGATCTTGCTGTCGACCTGCGAAGCAACAAGTACAAGAGATCAGCCTACTAGATTCAAGATAGGTCTTTGCTCTTTGAACAGAGTATTACGAAAACAATCAGGGGTTTTACATCTATATCTTGCATACCTGCGAACAGTAAGTGACTGTTCTACGTCCAGTATTTCTTTATCGATTGTTGATTGCCTGTACTCAGTCAGGCGAAATCTTGTAGAGTGATTGTTGACCTCCTTAGATGTCTGTATATTAGAGACTAAAACATAAATAAATAAATTATTGCCTGACCTTAATATTCTATGTCTCGTCTTATTCCCCCCATTCTTATGACTTACTTGTTTTCTATTCTCTTTAGTCTTTTACTTCTTTAAGCCTGTTGATTTTGACTGTCAAAAAAAAAAATTATTCTTGCAGAATTGTTTCCAGGTATAAAATCCTGCGCATGAACCTTAAATTACAATTACAATCTCAATATACTTTGGAATAAGTATATACAATTAGCTTAATTCTTTACACTTCCTCAAATAGCTTCATCAGGTAAAAACCTGCTTAATATAAAACCAGCTTAATATTTTCAAACAAAAACGAGTGCGTAAGCTTAAAAATGTCCTTGTGAACCTATCTTCTAAATAGTCTTTTCTTTCATTCTTCTTTAAAATAGAAGTTCCAAAAATTAGTTCTTTTAATTAGCCTTTCTTGCGTCGGGCGCCTTAAAATAGATAGTACTTATCTCCTTCCATTTGTTTTTGCAGGTTCTTTTGTTGAGGATGGAGAGGCCTGAATAAACGGAGCACCGCTGATGCAGGAAGCAGCTGCAAGCGAAGACTCTGCAGATCAAAATGAGCCCAGATGGGAGAGTTCCAGACGCGATCCTTCCCGTTGAACAGGCGGAAGGCAAAGCGTCTTCTAGAACTTTGGGTGCGGTTTAAATACCCAACCGCACCCAAATGCTCATATGTACCGTAGCATTTTTACGGCGGTACGTAAGCAGCTTCTGCTGCCGTTCTGCATCAAAGCGCACATTAGCGCGTGAAGGCACAAGCGCATCAGCGCTTGAGGAGCACAAATCATTCCTAACAAAAACGATGCAAGCTAATTCTTTATACTTGAAAATTAAACATCCCCAGCATTACTCATAACATGATTACAAACAATGAATGTTGAAAGCACCAGTCCTGAATGTTACCAGAACACCCCACTATACGACATTAACATACTGATTTTTGGAGTGCAGGCGCACGGGAAAGGCGTGTGTTTTATCTTAAACGAACCACTGCACTTTTGATTGAAAAATCAGAAGTGCGATGGGACCAGCCCTTGACAGTTAGGTTTGTGATTCATGACAGCAAGTGGGTGAATAACGGACCTAGCACCCGCACTTCATTTCCCACAACCCTTCAATGGCCTGTATTCTGGGGTTATAAGGGTGTAGATGCTGGGAGGGGTGCAGGGTCGTGCTCCAGAAGCATTAGGGGCAGGGAGCTTTGATCCACCCTTCAGCCGGGTTGCAGGCGCCCTGGGAACAGCCAGTTTCACAGAGCAGCTTTCATTGTGGTACCCAGGTATGAGGGCAAAGCGTGACAGGTAGGTGTAAGCACGCCCCAGCTCCATTAGCGGGATCGCCGCAGACTGCGTATGTAAGGCTCACCAGGCCTCAACCTGCGCCTTTGTGTACTCTGAATAGTACTCTCTTCAGTTCCCACCTAACCCTCTCTGGACATCCTGACATTTATTACTGTAAGCATCACTCTGACTTGAACCTCACACTGTCTACAGGTAGCTCACTTCCGCCTGAACCTTTTCTTACGGTGTACTCACCTCTTTGGTATGTCACAGCGGCTCATCCAGGCAAAGCGCTGCCTCTCCCAACTGCTCTTGGTCTTTCCGTAGCAGATGACATCCTCGAAGAGACAGAGCAGGGTGCGAGGGAAGTAAGCAGTGCAGACGCTGTTATGCACCAGCTGAGCTAGCAGGAAAGCCACGGCCAGCGCCAGCCAGAGGCAGGCCACAAAGTTCGGCTTAGTGGCTGTTCCCAGCATTGCCCAAACAGCTGGTTCGCACAGAAGAGAATTACGTGTGGTCAAGCGTGCCTCACTGTTTCATCTGCCCGGTGGAAAGTATCAGCGTGGAAACATTTACTTGTTGCGGGGTTGTGACGAGAGAACAGTGGGCGGGACTGCGGTTACCATGTTTGCGGAGCCTGCAGGCTGTGATGCTTTTTCATACAAGTGGCTTTATTTCATTCTGTGTTCTTAATAAGTTAGCAGCAATTAAATTGAAATAGAATAGACTATTAGTTCTTTTCGAAGAGTTGTACACTTGCTCTGCAGTCATAAAACGATGAGATCCTAGGAATGAGATCTGAGAGAATACAAAACAAGCCCGCGAGTGGTGCGTGCACGCACGCCACACTGAGACATGTGTTTTGAATTATCGTGCACACGTTTGTGCACGATAACTCAAAACACTTGGCGGCCGTGCGGGTAACCACAACAAATAGGCCGTGGGCGGAGCAATGCGCCCGCCATTGGCCAATTGCATGCTGTCTTTGTTAAAAAGACGCACGCAAAGGCCAATAGCATGTGGCAAAACTAAAAGCACACGCACGAGCGTGTGCGAGCGTGAGGTGTGATTTCTGAAAGCCCTTACTAAAAGTTAAGCAGAGCAGCGCATGCGCGCTGAGCCAGGCTCGACCTAAAAAAGGAACAGTGAATAAAAGGATGGATCCTTGAAGGGACGGATAGAAGAGTAAAAGGATCTGCTGGTGATAAGATGGAGGAAAGTGGGAAAGGACTGATGCAGGGATTTATAAGCAGATGGAAAGATGGACAAAAGAGTAAAAGGATGAATGGCTGGAAGAGTGCAAGGATGATAGCTCCACGTGTTAAATAAATGGTGGCTGGATAAAATGCCTGATGAATATATGAACAGATGTGTCAATGAATATTCAATGGCTGGTTAGAATAATAAAAGGATGGAAAGGTGAAAAGATAATGGATTGTTGGCAGAATGGATGGACAAATCAGTGGATGTAACTAGTAAAGGAAGGGTCAAGCTTACTTCTATCACTCGCTGTCATCAACGTTTTGAGTCAAACTGTAGAGGATATTTAAATTTTTTGGCTACCCCCTTCAACACAATTCTATCAAGTCCAGTCAGAGGGATGGGAAAGTACAAAGGTAGAGAATGTCCCATTAAGCTCCAACCCGTACTTGGCCGGATAGGGGGCTGCAAGGAGGATGTAACAGGCCATCTAGGAGAAATTGTTGGAAGAGTAGCGCTCCATGAGTGTTTATTCAGTGCGTATTAATGTCGTACATGTGTTTTATTTCAGAGAGGTGCCCTTGTGCATCTTTCTGAATGTTTAAGGTTGTTTACGTGGCCTATGTAAGACCATGAATAGTGTCCTTGATTGCGCGTCTGTGAATAAGAAGTGTATTTATTCGGGATGTGTTGGAATTGATTAGCAAAGCTCGGGAACCATTGTCCAAAACATGTTGGGTTGTTTATTCGGTCTGTCTGAAAGGAATAGTTATAGTATATCCTCAGTTTCTGTGAATGCACGACACCAAATTGTGCACAGATGTTACTATCTGTTCAAATGGTATACATATGTTTTATTCTCGTCTGCATGAATCAGTGGCTTATGTGCTAGGGTGTTTGTGTGTGTGTGAGAGAGAGAGAGAGAGAGAGAGAGAGAGAGAGAGAGAGAGAGAGAGAGAGAGAGAGAGAGAGAGAGCAGGAGCATGCACCACTGTTATCCAACATGTATCCGTTCTTTGTGGGAAAATGGATCAGTGTTTTGTTTGTCTGAGGAGAGCTTGAACTGCTGCAGTATTGTACTTGCTTCCACTGTTACCCATGATGTAACTGCTCTGCATGTGAGAGGGCTGGGTTTTGCTAGTGACTGCGCTGTACATCTTGATATTTGAGAGTGGAGCAGGCCTGTATTTCTGATGTCCATGTTGTGTGAGAGAGAGCCTTGTACTCTGTCTGCCCCTGCTGTGCACCTTATATTTTGAGAATGCTTGCACTTGTTAGTATTGTCTGTATTGCATCTTTTCTCTGTGTGAACGATGCTCCTGTCCCTGCTGCACATGTCCTGTGTCTAGCCAAAGTGTGCACTGCTTGTGATTGCACTATGCCCTACACCGGCTCTGTATGTCTGAGAGACGCTTGTCCTGCCCCTGTTCCTGCTGCACATGTCCTGTGTCTAGCCAAAGTATGCACTGGTTGCATTGCACTATGCCGTACAATTTCTCTCTATCTCCCAGAGAAGCTTGCACTGCTCCTGTCCCTTTTTCTGTACATGTCATGTGACTAGCAGCAGTGCACAGTCCTTGTGGTTTCACTGCCCTACTCCTGTTCTTTATGTCTGAGAAGCTTACACTGCTCCTGGCCAAGTTGCACATATTATAAACCAGAGTACACTCTGCTGTTCTGCTGCTCATGTTGTGCCCATGTTATATTTTTAGGTTGAGTATTCGAGACCTCTGCTATATACTTTAGTATATACTTTAGTATATACTTATGTGTGTATGTACTTTGTGGGCTCTGCAGATCAGCCCTAGGACTTGTCTGCTTCTGCTTAGGGGCTTTTTTTCTCTTCAACTGCCTCCATTTAATTGTCTTAATAGAAAACCACCAACAGAGGTCAGTAAAATGCCAGAATTACTTTCTGCTGAGGGACTTTCTGTTTTTTTATTTTTCTGGCAACTGCCTCTATTTAACTTCATGATAGAAAACGACCAACAGAGTTCAGTAAGATACCAGAATCACTTTAGCATTCTCTAGATTCCATTCCATAGACATTGTCTTTCACGTGCACCCGTAGATAATAATATTTTTTTCAAATCTTGTATTTTCAGTGATATGACCACCGAAAGCCCTGATTTTATATTAAAAACAGAGCTTTGGACTATATCATTTCCCCGCTGAAAGGCAATATTTCTCTCCATATGTTCCCATACCTGGTGTGTCACGCAGTTTGGTGCTTACTTTCCCTCCATATTAAAGAACAGTAGATGTTTCAGCACCCAGGCTAATGTGCTGCATAGCTAAATACATATAAGGTGCCAAAGGTGAGACCGATTGCATTGCAAATGCTTGTTGAGAAAGATTTACTGCTGTTGTGAGTGATAGAGATGCCGACTTTGGAGCTGGGGAACTAGGTTCGAGCCTCGGCGTTGGCTCAACACCCTATGATTCTGGGCAAATCATTTAATCAAAAACGAACAGTCTTTAAAAAAAAATAACTTAAAACATGGCTGCTCCCTTAACTCTTATGCAGATAGCTGTCTACATCTGTTGTAGCGCTGGGATGCCTGCGGGTAGCCATGTGCTCTATAAATTCCTTAAACCTAAACCGGTGCCTATCAAAAATTAATGTGTCTTTGTGCAACGTGACTGGCGCTCATGTAAAGCGCTCCAATACCTTCAGGCCCAGTTTGCGCTATTTAAAACCACAAAAAAACAAATGAGCGTGTGTTGTTACTTCTTGTACGGTACCTGCTCTTTGTGGGCAAGAGGCGTGTTCTGCTTTTGTGTGTAGTGTGCCAATTGTGTGTGAGTGGCCAGTAGCGGGTGGCAGGGAATGAGGGTAGAGGGGTAGGAGGAGGGGGGTGGCAGGGGACAAAATAAAACAAATTTAAAAATGCCACTTATCTGTTCCGCCAGCCGCATTTCTCCTCCGCTTCTCGAGTCCCAGAACCAAGAAACACCCAGGCTCCCCATAGCCAATCACAACGCTGTAATGCAGCATTGTGATTGGCTCCCCTAAGCCAATCACAACCCTTCAATGCAGTGTTGTGATAGGTTTGAGCGTCGTGGATTAGCGCTCCTATGGGAATTGGGGGCCTGGGCATGTTCCCCACCAGGCCCCCACCAGGCAGTGTAATGCAGCCTGGTAGGGAACATACAAGGTGCGTGTAGGAGAGTAGGATCTGCACTTATGTTGCCCCCACTTTCTTTCTGATGTTAACACTGGTTTCTGGCTATAGTCTGGCTGGTTCCCTGCTAATCAGGGCCCCAGTCTCTCTGTTCTCTCTAAATAACTTGGAGTGCATATTAGATGCACTAGTGATTGGATACTGTGGTACCTTGTGAGCCCCAAGTATATGGTATCATAGGTACCAAGGGCATAGGTACTTCACAGGCCTACCAGGGGCTGAAGCATGTATTATGCCACCCCTGGGAAGCAGACTAAATCTGACACCACAGGCCTGCTACTGCAGCCTGGGTGAGGTAGTGTTAGCACTAACCCTGGGCGTAGTTCGCGAAACAGCGCTACGCGTAGCTAAGCAAAGTGCACTACGCGAGCTACGCGTAGCACTTCGCGAACTGCGTAGTACCCTGTTCGCACTGTGCAAGATTTTCTTTTCAATGATTGCACAGTGCGGACAAGCATCCGGCACTGTGCAATCATTGAACAGTGCGAGCTGTAGTTTTCTGCCGCTCGAGTAGATTTTTACTCGAGCGGCAGCTTTCTCAACGCGGACTAGTAGTTTCTCAGCGCGAGCGGTCGCGATCATACGCGACCACTCGCAATGAGAGACCTGACCTTCCCGCGTTGAGAATCTCGTCAGGAGGCTTATTTTCCACGCTTGCAATCGGCAACTTGATGTTGCTGATCGCGAACGAGGAAAAAGTCTCGCCGGGATGTCATTTTGCTTGCTCACGGTCGCCAACTTGACGTTGAGGACCGCGAGCAAGCAAAAAATGACCGCTGCACTACGCAACGCGTGTTTGCACTGTGCTACGTGGGATTCGCGTACTGCGAAGTAGCGCAAACTTCACAAACTACGCGAGCGTAGCGTAGTGCTTTGCCCAGGCTTAGTTAGCACTCCTCACTGAGGTATAGGTTCCTATATCTCACCATACACACACATATAAACCTATTAGTCACCCCTAAGGCAGGCCCTATCAATCCTGAGGGCAGGGTGCTTGGTTTACAATGTGAGGGGGTGCCTCTGCATGAGCAGGACCCCTCTGCAGCTGGCAGGATCTATTCCCTGTGGCTGTTTGTGGATGCGTTTAAACCATATACTCTTAAGTGCATTATAACCTACCCGTAAATGCTAACTTTGGAATGACTGCATCAAAACATGTCGTGTTTGGTGTCAAACAACTTGGAATCATACCCCCACACCAGTAACTGGTGTGGGAGTATGACCCCACCCTTCTAGAGGGGACGACATGTACCTACTGTGGTAACACGGTAGAAATCTGAAAGAGCCCTGGCATCACAAAATGGATGCCACCAGCACAGACACTGGGCTGCTCTCCTGCTGCTGACTGAAACTCGCAGTGGAGGAGGCCCAACAATAGGCATCCTGTCACAGGGAGGTGTCACCACCTTCCAGACTGGATTTAGTGTATTGGGGCTGGGTGGGTGCACTCCTAGAGTGCTTTGAAGTCCTGCACTGGGGAGCAGTAGGCTCCTCTGTGCATATGCCAGCTCAAACCGGTTCAGGGGCTACCTGTCCCTGCTCTGGCGCGAAACTGGACAAAGGGAAGTTGGTGTAACCACCCCCTACCCTGACCCTCCCAGAGGAGTGGTCATAGAGCTAGACGACGCTTTACAAGAAGAATCCTGGTCCTTCGACATTCCACTACCTTTGGAAGATGGAAGAATCTCCCTTGGAGTCAAGGAGTGACTCCCCTACTTGGCAGGCACCAAAACTTTGAATCAACAGTCGCAAACTTTCCCGCTCCCGCTGGAGCCCGAAGTCCATGCAGCCCCAGAAGTGGATCTCCTAACTTCTCGACAGCCATTGTGAGTCCCCAGCAGAGCTGAGGCAAGTGGACCCCACGAGTGACAAGGAACAGCAATACCCGGGTACCGTGCACTATTGTTGAGTGCAACCCCTTCACGACATTCTACGAACTTGTGCTTTGGACCATTTGTGGCCCAAGCCTCCAGCAGGTTGTGCATTGAAAATCAGTGGCCTACCCCATCCCGAGTGACCGTGGGCTCCTGTGAAGCATTTCCTCACGAGGTGTCTTTGTGATCCCTTGTCCATTGACTTGTGGGTCCCCTAAAGACTTTTTGATCAAACCAAAGGGCGCCCCTGGCTGCTCCAGGCCTGCCCTGACTTACCGTCGCTGGGTGAGTTCCTCAGACCTTGCTGGTCTGCACCATTGACTAAATTCACTTACCTCAAGACTTGCTGTTGCAAGGCTTGTTGGCTCCAATCCAGTTGCTGACACTGCAGTCAGCTGCAGACATTGGGGTGCACTCGGAATCCAGCTGCTGGTCATTGTCGATCCCTCCTGGTCCTCGTGAGCGAAGAGTCAAAACACCCTTGATCGTCTGAAATCACCCAACATCCGTGGGCATCCATCTTCCTGGCCCCGGGTCACTGGAAAGTGACTGTGAACACTGTCCCTTCTGCTTTCAGGTCATCTTCCTCTTGAATCCAGCCTTGGATTCCACCGGACACTTCTTCAGTCTTCGCAAGCAGCAAATCTTCTTTGGCTTCCATAGAAAACAGCGACGTGACCCGACACCAAAAGACACCTATGCACCCGGCTTTCCCTGGGTGAGGTAACTTGTGCACTCCGGTGCCCTAGTGTGTGTTGGTCCTCGAATTACTTACCTTGTAAGTGGCTTGCTTGTAGACTTCCTCGAAGTACCCTAAAACTTTAAAAATCCAACCGCGACTTGCTCCATTGAAATCAATAGGGAACCCGCGGCTGTGTTCTCACACTGCACGCGTCTCCCGTGGGTCTTTTACTTACCTGCTTTTGATGCATTAGTGAAGCCCCAGCGATTCTACAGGCCCTAGGCCTTGTCCCATTGCAAGTCGACTTTCCTAAACCTCTTTTTTAGTATATGGTCTGGTACGCCCCTAGGGACCCAGCCATATTTGTGCTTAACTTATTGTGAAACGTTGATATTTGAATGTGTTCCTGACTTCTAATCTCAAAAAGAGATTAGTAGAGTGTGTCTAGAAATAAATACATATATATTTGATATAAAAGCAAATCTCCAACTTGTTGAAAGTCTCTAGTTGCACGAAGCTTTCAAGCAGGAAACGGACACCCATTCATTAGTGTTATTTCTGTTTATTCAGTGCAAAAATGCCGCCATGACGCATTTCAGGCTCAAACACCCTTCACATGACATCCTCCATTTCTCCCTTTTTAAAGTGCCAGTGCAAATGAACAGCTATGAAGACTGACTATCCAGCTGTCTTCTTGTATGCCCTTTAACAGCGTAATGCAAATACATATACAATATGAGGGTATTTATGCACCAATTGTGAAATTGTAAACATAATTAATGACTGTGTAAATACAGTATATTAGTCATTGGCATTGTCACAACGATACAAAGTCTATTTTAAAATGCAATTTTCATTTTAAAAATCAAATATAGCGAGAGTTTAAAAAAACTCATTATACATTGATAAAATATAGACGCATTGTGAATTAGATAGATTATAAATACTAATTGTAAAAGAGAAGAATAAAAAAGAGAAACAATCAATAAATACTATAAATAAAACACACTGGTTAAGAACAGTTATGTATATCTTAGTTTGTTGTTTTCCCTCTCTTCTCTTATGTCTTCTAATATCCCCATACAAATGAAACAAAAGCATTACTATTTGGTCGTTCTTTTTGTAGAGTGTTCGAAGTGCATCACCAGTGTGAGTAAAGTGCATCAGTGCATAAAACTGTTTTAAAATTAGAAAAAACAGTTAAAAACAATGTGGTGATTAAAACTTGTATTCCTTTTTGAAAAAAAGAGAAAGGAAAAATAGAATACAAGGAGTCAGCTGGGATGTAGTAATCACCTTATGGGAGATTATATTGAAGTTTTAAGGCCTACTGTTATTTGTCACTAATGACCACTTATAGTAGGTAATCCGCCATTTATTGACTAAATATTTTTAGAGCCAGGTGTACAAGTCTTCTGTTGTGTTTAAACCATTCGGATTTTTACTGTCAAACTCTAAAATGTCTTTCGTCTCCAATTTTCTCAGGTGAGCCTCTCTATTTCCCCCTCTCCTCAAGGGTGGTATAGAGTCCACAACATAATATTTAAGGTCTTGCAATTGGCTGTTGTGGACTTCTCCGGTGTGGCGGGCCACCGGATAGCTTGGATCAGAATTGGAGATAGCTTGTGTGTGTTGAAGAATTCACTTGTGGACTTGCAGCTTCGTGCTGCCAATATATTTTAGTCCACAAGAACATTCCAACACGTAAATTGCATATTCCGATTTACAGGTTAGCTATTTGGATATTGTAGTGGGTGCTGATTTAAAAGGAGTGGTGAAGGAGCTTTTGTTGATACCCAATTTGCACGCTTTACAACTAGAACATTTCTTAAAACCTCTAGAACCAGCTAACCAGTTTTTGTTCAAAGAGATTTCTGCGCTGCTTTTTACTAGATAATCATTGGAAGATGGAGCTCTTCTGTACGTAATGACTGGACTTGTAGAAAGATGTTCTCCAATTATCGGGTCATTACGCACAATATGCCAGTTTTTTCTTATTACCCGACTGATTTGATCTCTTTGTTTGTTGTATGTCATGATTAGTCTCGGATTGGGTGATTCTAGTTGGTTAGTTTTGTTTATCGCTGCCGATATTGAATGATTGCAATAGCCCCTCGCTAAGAAACGATTTCTACACTCCTGTTGAGCGGGGACAAGATCTTCGTCTCTGCTACATATTCTACGTATTCGCAGCATTTCCCCATACGGGATGCTGTGTATCGTGTGTTTTGGATGAAAGCTGGATGCGTGTAGGATGGTGTTGCCCGCTGTGGGTTTTCGATATAATCTTGTTTCCAGCTTGTTATTGGTTACAAATACCTCAACGTCTAAGAAGCAAACTGATTGCTTACTGATGGTATATGTGAGATGTAGATTTATGTCATTGTCATTGTCGTTGAGATTAGTGATAAAAGCTTCTGCACTTTCTCTATTGCCTTGCCATATCAGAAATAAATCATCTATATATCTGACCCATTTGATTACATGCTTTTTTAGGATGTCACCATACAGAGCATTCACTATTTCCTCCTCCCACCAACCCATGTGGAGGCAAGCGTAACTAGGTGAAAAGCTTGCCCCCATAGCTACTCCTCGTACTTGATGGTAGGTTTGATTCTGGAAGAAGAAATAGTTGTTATTCAGGCAAAATTCAGTTAAACTAATTAACATTTTGTTATGATTGAAAAACTGAATGGGTCGCCTATCCAAGAAATGTTTTAGAGCTCGCA
Organism: Triturus cristatus; assembly: GCF_964204655.1. Classification (NCBI taxonomy): domain Eukaryota; kingdom Metazoa; phylum Chordata; class Amphibia; order Caudata; family Salamandridae; genus Triturus; species Triturus cristatus. Next base: position 794,093,897 of record NC_140583.1, on the reverse strand, counting down.
TGCCATCTTTGTGGTGTATGCTGATATATAAATTTGAAACATCTATAGTTATTAATAGGTAATCATTACACCATTGACATTCATGGATTTTCCTGAAAAAAATCTGTAGTGTCTTGTATGAAAGAGGGTAAGGCTCTCACATGCTCCTGTAAAAATGAGTCAATATGGATGGATATATTTTCCAACAGGCTTTGTTTGGCCGAGATAATAGGTCTTCCTGGAGGTTTGTTGATGTCCTTATGTATCTTCGGGATAAAATAAATCAAAGGCGTGACCGGGTTCTTTTTTTAAGAACTTATATTCATCTAGATTTATAAGACCTGCACTTTTCCATGCTAATAGTCGTTTGAAAAGTTTGTTCTGTGCCGCTAGAATTGTTAGTTTGTTGCTGAGTTTGTAACACGACCGGTCATTTAGTTGCAAGAGTGCCTCTTCCAGATAAAGATTCTTGGGCCAAAGCACTACATTTCCCCCTTTGTCCGAGTTTCTTATGATGAGGGAATCATCTTTTTGTAATTTTTTAATCAGTTGATGGTACTGGTGCTGGCGTGCTTTTTGATGTTTGGTAGTAGCCTGGGTTTTGTAATTTATTCTTTTTATTTCGTTTAAAACCGCTTCATTGAATTTGTCGATGGAATCACGTGGTAATATGGGAACAAAAGTTGACTTTAGTTTGAAACCCGAATTGACAGTGGCATTGGTTTCAATAGCTTGTTGTTCAAAAATTTGATTTATACTTTGGGAATCCAACGTTGGAGATGCGTCCAATTCTAGAGCTTGCATGTCACACAAAAGAGCAGTATCTGATACTGCCAAAAGCTGAGATGTTTCTTGCATTCTAGAACTCGGAATTGTAGGAGATATTTTGGATTGCTGTAAGCTGTGAAACTTTTTTAATTTTAGTTTCCATATATATTTGTAAACATCCACCCTGGTTTGTGTGTACTGAAAGTTAGATTCTGGACAGTATGATAGCCCCAAGGAGAGAAGCTGTTGTTCGGCCTCACTTAGGGTGACTTCTGAAAGGTTGATGACTGATTTTGCATTAGACTAATACACAAAGAAAACTATGGGGCAGATTTATGTAGCACTTGCGCCACTTTTGCGCTGCCGTTGCGTCACTTTTGTGACGCAGCAGCGGCGCAAATCCTGCGCCATGGTGCGGGGTATTTACAACGTGACGCATCTGGGAGATGCGTCACGTTGTAAAGCCCTGCGCCACATGTAGGCGTTCCAGGGCAGGTGGGGGCGTTCCGGCGCAGGAACGCCTCCTAAAAGTGGCTGAGTGAAATCTACAAGATTTCACTCAGTCACTTTTAGGCCCATGCTGCGTCAAAACCCTGCGCCTGCTTGAGGCAGGCGTAAGGATTGACGCAGCATTGTAAAGATAGGGCCCCCCAGAGCATTGCTGGAGCTGCGTCGCGCTTGCGACTCAACTCCAGCAATGCGTCACTTTTACGGCACAGATGCGTCACGCATCTGTGCCATTTTTGCCCCATGGTGCGCCGCATTATAAATGTGGCGCATCCATGGTGGCGGAGCTGGGGCGCAAAATAACTGGCGCATCCCTGCTGATATGCAGGGATGCGCCAGTTATTATAAATCTGCCCCTATGAGTCTAGTGACGTTAGAGACCTACAATAATGTGATGGTTATGCTAAGTAAGGTAAAAATGTGAGTTCATATATGTATGAATATGGTTCCCATCATCCACATGACGTGGTTGGCTTCATCATCTGGGAACCGGGACATAAATTGAGAACCATCTTCTACTTAGAAATTGTAGATATTGGTCTCATAAGTGTCCCAGCCCTCTTGGTGGTATCGTGTTTCGATAGTGATGAAGAGCAAGGTATTTTAGTAATAGTTACTGAGGATGATGGCTGCAGTGCAAAGGAAAAAGTGCCAGTGAACAAGTGCTGTTTAAAAATCGTCTATCAAGGCACAAGATAAACTTTATTAAGACGCTACCTTGATAGCAATGATTAAAAACAGTGCTACAACAGTTTCAACAAATAACTGTGATGGAAATGGTCTACATGTTTCAGCTATCGGATATAAGTAATCCTAGCTTTCGTCAGGACCAAATAAGCTACTGCATAAGTAATTAGTGCCAGAGTAACCAAAAATAATTGAAAATTTGAAATACAACCTGAACCCAATTTATGGGCCAAGAAGATCTGTGGGGATTAGTTTAATTCTTTAACCTACACGGAGAAACACAGAAAAAAGAACACACAGCAACAAAGCATAGCCATTGATATCATGTGAGGTCAAAAACAATGCATCTAGAAAAAAATGTCAAGTATGCTAATACTCTTGATGTATCTTAGACAACTGTAAGTTTGTCCTAGTTAATACAATTATTAAATGAAGTTCGCAGCACTTACCCAATTAGTAGTGGGTGTGCGCCTCACCTCACCTGGCAACTGCTCAGGTTATGGAGGCACCGCTCTGTAAAAATAATACGAGGGTTCAACATTGTCTACCCCTTTAGGAGGGTTATTGCATAGGAAAACTGTCATAAGCACCGCGTGAAGTTAAAACCATGCCGAAAAATCACCGTAAGCCTTACGATTATGAATCAGTAAAATCAGAATGACAATCGTATAGCCCTGTTGTGTCAGCTGTCTATTGGAGAGAGCTACAAGTGTTGTTAGATGATTGTATTCTAAAGCGTTAAAGAAAACTCATTATCTCCCCCGTTTGTGGTCAGACAGAAACAACGAGAGATATTTCGTACACAAGTCATACTCCGAACTAGGCAAAATAATCAAGTGAACTGATGTTAGTTGCGCTCACCTATCCGTCGGTACCTCTTGCCGATGCTGAGCTCGAAGGGGAGGTAACCGGCGTGTTGAGTGCTCCTTGTATAAATGAAGAGTGGTATGGGTTGCCCGGGAAACCTGGTGTGCGTCGGTTTTCGGGCTCAGATTGATTGCGTCACCCCGTAACCTCAAGGGCTCTGGGAACTGTAGTGTCTTAAGGGAAAAGAGGACTACAGGGCAGGTTGCGCAATCTGTTATACCTAAATCTACTTGAAATGGAGGCAATCTTGATCCTCGTTCATTAGAATTGTAAATAAAGGAGTTTACGCTGTTCATTGTTCTTTGCCCCAATATGTAGTGTCCTTTATACAGCGGCGGTTGTCATTAATCATCAGCAGGAATAAGTAACTAGTGAATAACATTCACTGGAGGGTACGTAACGATATTCCTAGGGTAAGGAGCCAGGCATGTGATGATACAGGCTGTTAACATAGTAGTTGCATGTCAGCAGGAATAGGTAACTAGTGAATAACATTCACTAGAGGGTACGTAACGATATTCCTGGGGTAAGAAGCCAGGCATGTGATGATACAGGCTGTTAACATACATGAAAAAATGAAATCATGTAGTTCTTAAATTGAATGATTGGTCATTCTGGTCGCTTGTTTTTTGCGCAAAAAACAAGCGACCAGAATGACCAATCATTTTTTGACACTCAACCATAAGCCAGAAGATCTGAAATGGCTTATTTTGGAACAACCATTTATTCCACCGCATGTCACAAATGTCACCAGGTTCCTTTTCCTGAAAGAACAGAAATGGGTGTTCAAACTCAAAAGTGACTGCTATGGGCTAAATGACGATATTCCGTGGTCTTCGATTTAAGAACTACATGATTTCATTTTTTCATGTATGTTAGCAGCCTGTATCATCACATGCCTGGCTTCTTACCCCAGGAATATCGTTACGTACCCTCTAGTGAATGTTATTCACTAGTTACCTATTCCTGCTGACATGCAACTACTATGTTAACAGCCTGTATCATCACATGCCTGGCTCCTTACCCTAGGAATATCGTTACGTACCCTCCAGTGAATGTTATTCACTAGTTACTTATTCCTGCTGATGATTAATGACAACCGCCGCTGTATAAAGGACACTACATATTGGGGCAAAGAACAATGAACAGCGTAAACTCCTTTATTTACAATTCTAATGAACGAGGATCAAGATTGCCTCCATTTCAAGTAGATTTAGGTATAACAGATTGCGCAACCTGCCCTGTAGTCCTCTTTTCCCTTAAGACACTACAGTTCCCAGAGCCCTTGAGGTTACGGGGTGACGCAATCAATCTGAGCCCGAAAACCGACGCACACCAGGTTTCCCGGGCAACCCATACCACTCTTCATTTATACAAGGAGCACTCAACACGCCGGTTACCTCCCCTTCGAGCTCAGCATCGGCAAGAGGTACCGACGGATAGGTGAGCGCAACTAACATCAGTTCACTTGATTATTTTGCCTAGTTCGGAGTATGACTTGTGTACGAAATATCTCTCGTTGTTTCTGTCTGACCACAAACGGGGGAGATAATGAGTTTTCTTTAACGCTTTAGAATACAATCATCTAACAACACTTGTAGCTCTCTCCAATAGACAGCTGACACAACAGGGCTATACGATTGTCATTCTGATTTTACTGATTCATAATCGTAAGGCTTACGGTGATTTTTCGGCATGTTTTAACTTCACGCGGTGCTTATGACAGTGTTCCTATGCAATAACCCACCTAAATGGGTAGACAATGTTGAACCCTCGTATTATTTTTACAGAGCGGTGCCTCCATAACCTGAGCAGTTGCCAGGTGAGGTGAGGCGCACACCCACTACTAATTGGGTAATTGCTGCGAACTTCATTTAATAATTGTATTAACTAGGACAAACTTACAGTTGTCTAAGATACATCAAGAGTATTAGCATACTTGACATTTTTTTCTAGATGCATTGTTTTTGATCTCACATGATCATGATATCAATGGCTATGCTTTGTTGCTGTGTGTTCTTTTTTCTGTGTTTCTCCGTGTAGGTTAAAGAATTAAACTAATCCCCACGGATCTTCTTGGCCCATAAATTGGGTTCAGGTTGTATTTCAAATTTTCAATTATTTTTGGTTACTCTGGCACTAATTACTTATGCAGTAGCTTATTTGGTCCTGACGAAAGCTAGGATTACTTATATCCGATAGCTGAAACATGTAGACCATTTCCATCACAGTTATTTGTTGAAACTGTTGTAGCACTGTTTTTAATCATTGCCATCAAGGTAGCGTCTTAATAAAGTTTATCTTGTGCCTTGATAGACGATTTTTAAACAGCACTTGTTCACTGGCACTTTTTCCTTTGCACTGCAGCCATCATCCTCAGTAACTATTACTAAAATACCTTGCTCTTCATCACTATCGAAACACGATACCACCAAGAGGGCTGGGACACTTATGAGACCAATATCTACAATTTCTAAGTAGAAGATGGTTCTCAATTTATGTCCCGGTTCCCAGATGATGAAGCCAACCACGTCATGTGGATGATGGGAACCATATTCATACATATATGAACTCACATTTTTACCTTACTTAGCATAACCATCACATTATTGTAGGTCTCTAACGTCACTAGACTCATAGTTTTCTTTGTGTATTAGTTTATTGATTTGGGGATTTCAAAACTATTAGAGTCTTTAAACCTTATCCCTTGGACCCCTACTCTCCCTTGAGATACTTTAATATGATTTTGCATTAGGCAATTTGGATTTTATTTCTGCTTCCAGTTCTTTCTTGCCGGTTTTTTGTTGTTGTAATGAGGACGCGTTGTTTCACTCGCACCTTGCTCTACGTCTTTCCCGACGTTTGATGTTCCTCCTTTGCCTCCTCTCATGCTTATTTTCCTTGGGCGTAGATTGAAACGTCGTTCTTCCTGTAAAAAAACAATCTCTTCGCTTAGAGTGTGTTTGGAAATACTGGAACTTGCGGCACCCCTACTTTGCTCTGCATCTGATTCGCTGTCAATGGCAGAGCTAAGGTCTGACATTGATGACACTGTAGGTGTTTCATTTCTTTGCCCCGCTCTGTTATCTTGATTGGCTTGAAATCTGACTACTTTACGAGTAGTTTTGACAACATCATATTTACGAGCAAATGTAAAAATTTGTCCTCTTTCATAGTCTAGTTTATCACGTTGAAATTTGTATGTTTTTCGTTTTTTTATTATGTCCTCTTCTTTCTTGAGTCTCATACTCATTTCTTCTCTTAATTTTGACAAACCAGTGCTGGTTTCCAAAGCCACAATCTGTTCGTTGATCTCATCGATTTTGTTTTGTAATTCCACTCTGTCGCTATCAGCGTATTTAATGAGAATGCACATCAAGTTCTTAGAAGCCTCCAAATTGCTTTCCGCCCACTCCCGCAGCATGCTCGGATTCGGGTTTTCATAATTTGGAGCGAGCATAATGCGGAGACCTCGCGGGATTCTGCCTACTCCCAAGTATTTTGATAGGGACCTATGCTCCCACCATTTCGCTTGTTCTGTTTTCATGAGCTTTTCCAATTGTTTGTACAGATCTTTTAAACTTGAGGGCTGACTGTACGTTCCCGTATTTGTTACTTGCATTTGTGCTTGGGAACTGGGGCTCTCGGTGAACATTACATCCGCTGCTTCCTCCCTGCATCGCAACATGTCGGCTGACATTATTATTTGCAGTTCAAAATTTGCGCGAGTTTCGGTAATTAGCCTGCTCGCAGCACACCTCTCACCAGACAATCTTGGCGTCTCCTACCTCTTGCGGTGCTGCTCGGACACGTACGCTTCCTTCGACCCGGCCGGTTCCTCTTCACCGCAATCAGTTGGTTGTTCTGCCGTCTGGGGGTTACAGGACCTTTTCCTCACGGAAAGGAGTTACTTCCGGTTCAAGACCGAATTCGGCTCCGTGTCCCGTTGCCCAAATCGAGAGGGGGTCCGTTGAGATATATTTGATATATATACCTGTGTGGTGTCCTTTCATTTGGTAATTCAAGAGATTATAAGGTAAAACAAGCTGCTTTACATTCCTCAGAGACTTTGTCTGAAGGCTGCTCTCCACAGCTACAACTAGGATAGCTTTCTTTAAAAGGTTGTCTTAAACCTATCTACCATAAGAGTCGAATTGTACTGGTGCAAGGTGGACACTATAACTAGTGACCAGCATATGCCAGGCCAACTTCTCACATTGGTGGGCAACGTGTGGGATTCCAGCTTGCCATTGTTTTACCAGAAAATCTTTATTTGAATTACTAACTGAAAACCACTAAAGGTACTCAAGGTACATATAAAAGTCAAGCTTAGTATCAATAAGTACTACTGAACTTAGAGTTGTTTGTGAAGGGATAGCACACCCTTGCTACAGCTCAAGCTAGGATCAGTAGGCCACAAATTAGTGTAGGTAGTGCACCACTGCATAACACTAGAATGTCCTCAAGGGATGGAGCCAGTGGGTCCACCCAACCTCAGTATAAGGACATGACCTTCTTTGAATTGAAGGCCATGTGTGTTGCAAGACACCTGGGGTTAGGACAGAGTCCCTCCACACTACACCTGATAAATCTACTGATGGCAGATGATCTTAGACTGGCTCTAGGAGCTAGTGGATCTGGATCAGGGGATGGGTCAGCCATAGTCTCTGAGTCAGATGATGAAAATCAAGATGACCTGGAGTCTGTGATTGAAGGGCCAGACCCACAAGGGTCTGCACAGGACAGAGGAATTCTCCCTAAGAGAGCTGACAGAGTGGAAGAGAGGCCTAGGTCCCCTTCAAGGGAATTTAACCACTCATATCACTCTGACAGAGAATCTGTCCATCAGAGGAACTCATACTCCAATAGAAGAGAGACCTCCTCTGAAAGAAGGTACAAGATGAATGAATGAATGAAAGAAGACTTATAACGCGCAACTAAGCCCAAAGGCATCAAGGCGCCTAACAAATAAAAATCGAATAGACCAGGAACCAAATTACGGATATGCCTTGGCAAAGAGCCATGTCTTTAATGCCTTCCTGAACATTAGAATAGAATGTTGAGTTTTGATTTCCATGGGAAGGGTGTTCCACAGTTTAGGGGCCAAAAATGAAAAAGCCCTTCCTCCCCATTTAACTCTCCGAAATCGGGGCACTGATAACAGGCTTTTTCTCAAGGAGCGGAGGTTTCTGCAAGGAACATAAGGTACCAACAAGTCCTTAACCCCCCCAGCCCCAAAGCCGGATAATGCCCCGTAAGTCAGGCAAAGGGTCTTAAAGGTAATCCTGGCGTGGATCGGTAGCCAATGCAAACTCTTCCTAGCAGCTGTAGCAGAAAAGAGCCTGGGGGAATCAAGCACAAATTTGGCTGCCGCATTCTGGGCAGTTTGCAAACGTTGCACGAGACCTTTATCGATACCGGCATAGAGAGCGTTGCAATAGTCAAGCTGTGAGGCGACCAATGCAACCACAATCTGTTTGCGAGCCTGTTGAGCTAGATAGTGTTTAATTTTCCTAAGGATCTTGATGATGCCCCAACAGGTAGCAACCGTCCTATTTACCTGCTGAGCCATAGAGAGAACAGGGTCGATCATAACTCCCAGGTTACGAGCCGAGTCCGTAGGTATGGGACACGTTCCCAAGGCAGGGGGCCACCACTCAGAAGACCAAAGGGCATATGTATCATCATCTCCATTTGCGATTCTCAAATAGCGATTTTTTGAAAATCGCTATTTGAGAATTGCAAAACGGGATGTATTTAAAAAATCGCACAAATTTTGAGATTTCTTAAAATTCCTTAATTGCGATTAGCAAATTGCGAAATCGCAATTAAGGAATACCTTCCCATTCATTCCTATGGGCCAGGAGGCCCATAGCAATGAATGGGAAGTCCTTCTCAATTTGCGAATCGCTATTTGCTAATCGCAAATTGAGAATATTTTCAAAGTTGCAAGGGTGTCATGATGACACCCTGATGCACCCCTGAAATCAGCATGTGTGCACATATGGCGCACATACATGCCCTAAGGGCATGTATGTGCACCACATGGCACTTTGAAATATGCAAGAAAGTGCATATTTCAAAGAAATCGCAACTTACCACCAACTTGAAGTTGGTGGTAATTTGCGATTTCTTAAGGAGAAATCGCACAACTTGGGTGCGTGTTACATTGTATTTATGAAATCGCTATTTGCGATTTCTTAAATGCTTACGCAAACTTAAGAAATTGCAAATTTAGTGATTCCTTAAGATTGCGAGGCTGAAATGCCTCATACATCTCCTTTTGCGATTTTGTATTCGCAAACGCTGTTTTTTTGCGATTCGCAGCGTTTGCGAATACAAAATCCTTTGATACATATGCCCCCAAATGTCCCTCTTCCCACCAAAAACAAGAACCTCGGTTTTTTCCCCATTCAGCTCCAGTATGAGGAAGCCAGGCTTGCCCTCAGAACCAAGCAATTGGCCTTAGATACAGAAGTCTTTGAGCTGCAGAGAGCTTCTAAAAAGGAGGGGTTAGACCCCCCTGGTGGCAGCAACAGTGTCCGTAGAGGCAGAGATTACATTTTAGACCATAGGAACCTATCCAAAGTTGTTCCACGCTACCAGAGTGGGGATGATATCCACAAGTGGATAACTGTTATGGAGAGGGCCTGTAAAGTTCAACAGGTCCCCCAGAAACAGTGGGCAGCAATCTTGTGGCTCTCCTTTTCAGATAAAGGTAGAGACAAGCTCCTCACTGTTAGAGAAGAGGATGCTGATGATTATAATGTCCTAAAAAGTGCATTAATAGATGGATTTGGGTTAACCACTGAACAGTACAGGTTGAAGTTCAGAGACACCCAAAAAGCACAGAATCAGGACTGGACAGACTTTGTAGATTGTGCAACCAAGGCTCTGGAGGGTTACCTGGTTGGTAGTAGACTTACTGATTTTAAGGGATTGTATAATCTTATGATGAGAGAACAGATCCTTAATAATTGCCAAAACCAGTTGTTGCATCAGTACCTGGTGGACTCTGATCTGACCTCTCCCCAAGAATTGGAAAAGAAGGCAGACAAATGGGTCAGAACCAGGGTGAGGCAGAAAACCCAGGACCAAGTTCAAGAAAACTTTATTTCGGAGTAACTCCATAAAAGTACATAAAATGAATGTAAAAACATTTAACAACAATAGATAAAATGTTTAAAAATGGTGCAGCCACACGGCTAATACATGCTAATTACATACAATGAATCAGATTGGCATTTTTAGATATTTTTTCCGTTTGTGCCAAAAAGCCCCCAAAAATGTTGCCACTGCGAACACAATGTGCACGGCCGTTTCGCTCTTAAGAATTCTAAAGGCTTCATGGCACCTGGTGAAGCCCAGGTTCCTACAAATAGGGATAATCCATTTTCTGCGCGCCTCAGTATAACCCGTGCAAAAGAATATAAGATGCAGCTCAGTTTCGTCGCTTACTCTGCATGCCGGGCAAATACTGGGTGTCGACAGGGACCAGGAACTAGTTAAAGCACGAATTGGCAAAGACCCGTGTCTCCATTGCAAATAAAGCTTCCTGATTATTACAGGGTAAACATTGTCAAGGGCCAATTCAAAGGTGTAAGTACTCTTCATGAGAAGGAATTGATTTGTTAGAGACCCTAAAGATTTAGAAGGTCGGAGTGAAGGTGCCTTGGAATCATGATACACTTTGGTTAAAGCTTTTTTAGAAAGCTTGGGACAGGCGTTACAAGGATCATTCCATAGTGCATCTAGTCCTAGGCTCACCAAACTATTCCTTACGAATTTAAGCCAGGCAATGTTCCCCGAATTTGAGAAGCTGAGAACTTCCTGGAGGCCCTGTCTGTAGTGAGTCAGTTCGGGCACCGTCCACAATCTGCGCCAATAGATCACGGGACGAAGTGCCAACTCTTCCTCCAGGGGTCTAATGCCTAGGTCAAGTCGTAAAGGCACTAGCGGTGTACTCGGTGGGAGAGCTACTAGACACCTGAGGAATCTGTTCTCCTCCTTTGTCAAGCTGTCTAGTACTTTGTGACCCCATAATTCACTCCCATAAGTAACTGCTCCTCTTGCTTGGACCCTATAAATGTGAAGAGGAGGGCCTATGGGTTTGAGGGTCGACCTGTTCTTCCCCACCATCCCTAATATTCCACCAATATGTTGCACTAGTTTCAACCTCGCTTTCTCCTGGTGTTGACCCCACCCCAATTCCTCGTAGAGTGTAACACCAAGGTATTCAAAGGTGTTTACTCGTTCGAGTATATTATCCCCTATGCGAGGAATACGGTGGAACCTGGGTGGCGGATTAAAGGCCATGAATTTGGTCTTTGTAGTGTTTATTTCCAATCCATGCTCTCTACAGAAGTCCCCAAATCCATCCAGCACACGCTGGATTCCCATAGGTGACTTGGAGAGAAGGAGGGTATCATCAGCAAACATAATTGCTGGGACCCTCCTTCCCGCCAACTTCGGGACATCCGAATTGGGGACCCCGTTAAGATGGTCAATAACACCGTTGACAAAGAGGCAAAACAGGGTCGGTGCAAGTACGCACCCCTGTCTTACCCCTCTCTCAACGGGAAACTTATTTGAGAGTGCACCCTGTCCGCCGCACCTCACACGAGCATATGTGTTTGTGTGGAGGCGGATGATCATATTCAGGAGGTCAGCTGGCATCCCAACATTCGCCAGGACTTCCCAGAGCTTGCCGCGTGGGACCAGGTCAAAGGCTGCCCTTAGATCTACAAATACAGTATAGAGGCTGCCACCCTCCAACTGTATTGTTTTCCAATGTAGAAGGGACAGCCTGAAGACCTGGTCTATAGTAGAAGTCTTCTGGCGAAACCCGGCCTGAAAAGGGCTCAAAATGTCCCTCTCCTCGATCCAGTCCAAAAGTCGATCCAACAGAAGCCTCGCAAAAAGTTTCTGTGGGACGTCTATCAGACTGATCGGTCTGTAATTAGCGGGGAGCAAAGGTGAGCCCCTTTTAAAAATGGGCACAATCTACGCACCGAGCCAAGTTGGAGGGAGTGCCATCCCATGGATGATGGCATTAAACAGTACCAGGAAGTATGGTGCCCAAACTCTGACCTCGTGCCTTAGGAGGTCGCCTGGGAGCTTATCTAAGCCTGGCGCTTTTCCTGAGGAAAGGCTAGTAATTGCCATTTCCAGTTCCTCCAGCTTAAAATCTTCCAGCTCAGTGTGATTATCGGTGGTGAGGGCCACTAGGCTCTCAGGCGGAGTTCCCATTTGGTCTTGCCCAGCTCTACTATAGAGCGATGAGAAATGTTTTTCCCAGACTTCCGGTGCAATGTTGCCTTCTATAGCCATAACAGGCTCAACTGAGCCATGTTTGACTATGTGCCAAAATTTCCTTGAATCTCTAATTTTGAGAGCAGATGTTATTTCTGTCCAGTTCTCCCAGTCCCAGTCTATTTTAGCAGATTCAAGGAGGAGCTTATAGGCCACCCTCTTTTCCCTAATCACCGAGGATGCTTCCTTATTTTTGAGCGCTTGGAGAAGATCTTTCTTAGCTCCCCTACAGCTGGCATTGAACCATGAGGCTCTTTCACTCCTCAGTTTCCTGCCCCGAACCACAGGGTTCAATACCTCAGCTAAATTTTCGCAGAGGGTCTGATGGATATCCTCGAGGGGAGAACAACCTTCTGGCGAGGACAGTTGAGGGAGGAGACTTTCCACTCTTTCCAGGGTTAATGCCACTTGCTCGTATATTGCCCTTATACGGGTCGGTTTCTCTAGCAATTTGTCCCACCTTAGTCTTCGTCTGTTACTGGATAAGGTGAGACTAGGGGCAGGTAGACTATTTCCACGAGTTTCGGACCTAAGGAAACCATCTGCAGCTAATGAAAGGATTAGGGGGTTGTGATCACTATCCACCCTTGGGACTATTTTAAAATCTAATGCCAATTTCCAATCCTGAAGTCTGATCAGTATGTAATCAATCCGGGACTCCTGTCCTGGTCTATTAAAAGTTGGCTGGGGCGGAATATCCCCATCGAACCTACCGTTGCATGCTCTAAATGAATTTGCCAATGTTAATGTTAAAACTTGCAATAGGAGGGGTGATACTGCCCTAACTGGCGGACCTACAATGCTTTGGATTCCCCAGAAATCGTCCTCCTCACTACTGATCCCATCTAAGTGAGTCGGAAGTGGTTCAAACTGAATGTTAAAATCACCTCCGACCAGGAGTGTATCTGGGCTGGTGAGAGAGTCAAGAAAAGTCGCTAAATCCTCCAATGTCCTTGAGGTGGCCGCAACTCCGACTGGTCTAGAGTATATGTTTACCAGACTCAGACCCATCCCAGTGGGCCAACGTAAAACCACACACAGGATGTCAAGTGAATTGGTTTCTACCACCTCGGCCGTACAGCCTAGATGACAGGCAATCCATGTTGATAGTCCTCCAGACGGGCGTCCCTTCCCACCCCATCTAGCTGGAATATTGAAAATTGCGAACCCGGGGTGGCAAAGGTTTTCTCTGGCCCACGTCTCTTGGAACATGCATATATCATGTTCTTTAATAAAAGTTTCCCAGTCAGTGTTGCCTAGCTTATTAGGGAGCCCAGCCACGTTCCATGACAGTATCTCTAGTGGCCTCATATCCCTGTTTGTGGGCATAGGAATCTCATACGGGGTGCTTTCTACCGTCCTTGGAGGGGCACAGACCCCCAACTCACTTCGTGCTTTAGGTGAGGACCCCTGTAGAACGTTGGTCTTTCGTGAAAAGCAACCGCCCTCCACCTCTACCCTCTCCTCCCTGTGTGCGGAACGATAAGGTTTTATAGCTATTTCGTCCACGACCGCCGGGACATATTCCAGGGGCACTATATGAGTCCCCGGTAAGGGCAAGTGTGGCCCAACGGAGATAAAATGATTTGGGCAAGAAGTCAGCAATTTGGGAATCAAATCCATATCCTCAACCTGGTCACCCTGTGTGCTAAGCCCATAGTCAAAAGAAGTACTATGTCAGTCGCAGTCATCGACTCCTGATAAGGCCCCGAATCTATTAGCAACTTCGAGAGGAGTAAATGGTAGCCTGTAGTTCACCCTCCGTGGTCCAAGTCTGTGATTCCCAGGGGGAACCGTAACCCATTCTACTGCATTTCCGTATGCCACAGAACTGGGTGCATACATGTTACAGTGTTTAACAGGGGGAGCAGATGTTGCTAGGAATGGGTGGGGGTGAGTCACCGTTTTTACTGGAGCCCTGGGGTATGCATTATAAGAGACTGTTGATCTTGGGTAGAAGTATGATAGTACACGGGGATTTATAGACCCCCATGTAGGACCCAAGGGGTAGTCGAAGATGTATTTGACTGCTCTGGGGTCTCTAAAGTTGATGATGATTACATCCCCTTCAAGATCCTTGATTCTGCGACCTAGCCAAGGGAGTCTCCGAACATGCAATATCTCCCCATTGATGTTAGGAGGGAGGGGTCTGTTTGTCCTAAGCCAGTGCATGGTTTTATTTTTTAGATCGTAATAGCCCTCATTTTTGCCCTTTTCCAGAGGCGGAACTTCTGTTAACACTACCACATATGGTACTGCCTCTGGGGGTAAGTTAACTTGATGGCTATGTAGGTCTCTTGCTCTAGCTAGGTGATGATTCTCACCCCTCTCCTTTGGGGACGTTACTAAGATGGGGTTTGCTATTTCCTTCCTTAATTCACCCTCTTCATGTTGACGATGACTTTGATGGGTTGTGGTGTGGGAGGGCTTGTCTCTATGCTGGGAATTAGAGCTACATATCTCATTAATCCTAGTGTGAGTAAGAGATACATCTGAAACCATAAGGGGGGGCGGGAGTAAATGAGCAGAATCTTCCCGTGACCCCGGGTGTTTTATGATTAAAGATTCTAAATTCCCCAATCGTGACTCTATGTTTTTTAGTCGTTCTATAATAGGTAGAGTAAATGATCTTATCAATTTCTCGATGCTCTCAAGATATGGTGGCATTGTACCTAAGTCAGGTAGGAGCAACGGAGAACGAGACAAATCAGGAGGGGGGGGGGAACCAAGGAGGTAGAAGATGTTAAGGCCACATCGTGTATTATGGATGGCGGTGATGGAACCTTTGTCAACGATGCTATGCCTACAGTTTGCATAGGGCCCTTGCCAAAATCAGTGTGATTGATCTTACCTTTTGGCAAGTTGCCTAACCTCTTTCTTCTCTTGGGCGGAGGGGGCCTTGGAGCTTTAAACACCAACGCCCTCCCTGCCTTCTTAATAGACGACTTAGCCTTAGTTTCAGAGGGAATAGTGACAGTATCAGTTTCCTTATCAGGAATAATAGTACTGGAAGGGGGCAAAACAGTTGAAACTAGTGAAAAATTAAAATTGCTGGGTGTAGAGTCGATAGTTCTAAGCAGCTCGGGGACATTATCCATAGCTAACGCCTCCTGCGTCAGGGTAGGAGGACTTAACACAATGAGGGACGAAGTCAAAGGAGATGTACTGTCCATTAATGTCCTATTTTTAATACACTCTATAGAGCGACGTCGCTCGGCCCTTCGTTCGGCGAGCGTAGTCTCCTTGTCCGTGGGAACAATAACCTTTTTAAAATAATCAACCAATGTGCCTTTGGTTGGGGCACCATGTGTTGCAGGAGGGTTAATAGCTACAATCTCAGCCATATTATTGCTAACAGTATCGAACACAGGACTCACGGTTAGTGGCCAGTAAAGTTAGAAAGTTCCCCCAATCCGGTCTCCTCGTGTCTCTGAGGGCCTCAGAGGGCCCGCTCTTTGTCCGGTCTTCGTCCGAGCTGCGACCGCACGCGTACCGCTAGCGCGTGTGGGCGGGGTCCTTACTAAAGAAGAAGGGGCGTTGGGAGGCGGAGCAGGGAAGAGGTTCCAGGTGTGCTTGACGAAGGTTGGAGGCGTGCACCCTGGACCTCGCAGTCCCGATCGCTGTGCCTCTTCGCCGTTCTCCCGCAAATTGTTAGAGTCCTGGCTGGTCAAGGGCGAGTAGTAAAAGTCCCAACACAAGCTTCCTGGGCGATGATTAAATAGACAGAGCCTCCGAGCGGCACCCGCGAAGCGGGGGCCGCGAGGCGTGGGCTTGGTGGGCTTGGTGGAGGCGGAGCAGGGAAGAGGTTCCAGGTGTGCTTGACGAAGGTTGGAGGCGTGCACCCTGGACCTCGCAGTCCCGATCGCTGTGCCTCTTCGCCGTTCTCCCGCAAATTGTTAGAGTCCTGGCTGGTCAAGGGCGAGTAGTAAAAGTCCCAACACAAGCTTCCTGGGCGATGATTAAATAGACAGAGCCTCCGAGCGGCGCCCGCGAAGCGGGGGCCGCGAGGCGTGGGCTTGGTGGGCTTGGTGGAGGCGGAGCAGGGAAGAGGTTCCAGGTGTGCTTGACGAAGGTTGGAGGCGTGCACCCTGGACCTCGCAGTCCCGATCGCTGTGCCTCTTCGCCGTTCTCCCGCAAATTGTTAGAGTCCTGGCTGGATAAAGGTAGAGACAAGCTCCTCACTGTTAGAGAAGAGGATGCTGATGATTATAATGTCCTAAAAAGTGCATTAATAGATGGGTTTGGCTTAACCACTGAACAGTACAGGTTGAAGTTCAGAGACACCCAAAAAGCACAGAATCAGGACTGGACAGACTTTGTAGATTGTGCAACCAAGGCTCTGGAGGGTTACCTGGTTGGTAGTAGACTTACTGATTTTAAGGGATTGTATAATCTTATGATGAGAGAACAGATCCTTAATAATTGCCAAAACCAGTTGTTGCATCAGTACCTGGTGGACTCTGATCTGACCTCTCCCCAAGAATTGGAAAAGAAGGCAGACAAATGGGTCAGAACCAGGGTGAGGCAGAAAACCCAGAACCAACGGGGTGACACCAAGAAGCAAGATCCTAAAGGCTCAGAAAAAGGTGGGGATAAGGCAAAAGACCAGAAGTCTTCACATGGGCCCCAAAAATCTGCATCTGGTGGGGATTCACAGTCTACAAAGGGAAAAGGCCAAAAGAAGCCCTGGTGCAAATTCTGTAAACAGAAAGGGCACTGGACTTCTGATTGTACCAAGTTCAAAGACCAAACCCCCACCACTCCTGCCCCTAAGGCAACTGTTCCCCCTAGTGCAGCTACTGCTGGAGGTGGTAATCAGAATAAGGGTGTAGTAGGGTTGACCCTGGGTTCTGATGTGGACTCTGGCCTAGTCAGAGTACCCACTCAGGCATTGCTGGTTTGTGAGGGAGACCTTGACATGTCCTTCCTAGTGAGCCCCAGTAATCTGGGCAAATACAAACAGCAGCCTATAATAAATGGCAAACAGGCTTTGGCATTCAGGGACACAGGTGCTAGTGTCACCATGGTTGCAGAGGATCTAGTGGACCCTGCACAGATCATCCTGGGTGAAATGTACCAGGTTACCAATGCAAGCAATGTCAGGACCAACCATAGTCTGGCAGTTGTGAATTTCTCCTGGGGAGGGATAACTGGCCTCAAGAAATTAGTAGTCAGTGCAGACCTCCCTGTCGAATGTCTATTGGGCAATGATCTGGAGACTTCAGCCTGGTCTGAAGTGGAGTTATGGACTCATGCTGAGATGTTGGGCATACCTGCAGAGGTATTTGCTGTGACCAGGTCACAGGCCAAAATGCATAAAGCCGAACCAGCTCTGGATCCTGAAACTATGGACCAGATGCTACCCAAGAGGAGGAGCAGTAGGGTTAAGGCAGTGTCTTCCCCTCTGTCTCAGATCTCAGATTCCCCTCCTGAGGGAGGAGAAGCAGAGCCTGAAGAAGGAACTGCCCCAGAGGAACTTGAGCCTGGTCAGGTTGAGTTCTTGGGGACAGGGGGACCTTCCAGGGAAGATCTGAGTACAGAGCAACAGTGCTGCCCCTCTCTTGAACCCCTCAGACAGCAGGCTGCTGCTGTGGCTGCTGGGAGTGCTAGTGGGTCCCATAAAGTTTATTGGGATGAGGGACTCCTATATTCTGAGGCTAGAGATCCTACCCCTGGAGCCACCAGGAGGTTGGTAATACCTCAGAAGTTTAGGGGGTTCTTCTTGACCCTAGCACATGATATCCCATTGGCAGGACACTTGGGCCAAAACAAGACCTGGGACAGGCTTGTTCCACATTTTCATCGGCCACACATGTCGGAGGACACCAGGGAGTTTTGTCGCTCCTGTGTCACTTGCCAAGCCAGTGGCAAGTCAGGTGGCACAACAAAGGCCCCCCTGATACCACTACTTGTGGTGGGGGTTCCCATTGAAAGGGTAGGGATTGACAATGTTGGTCCCCTTGACCCTCCAACAGCATCTGGGCACAGGTTTTCCTGGTGGTAGTGGATCATGCCACCAGGTACCCAGAAGCAATTCCTCTCAGGAACCCCACAGCCCCTGTGGTGGCAAGAAACCTCATTGGAGTTTTCTCCAGAGTGGGTTTCCCTAAGGAGGTTCTATCTGACAGAGGTACAAACTTCATGTCAGGGTATCTAACTGCAATGTGGAAGGAGTGTGGTGTAAACTACAAGTTTGCTACTCCCTATTACCCACAATGCAATGGGTTAATTGAAAGGTTCAACAAAACCCTAAAGGGAATGATTAAAGGCCTCCCAGAAAAGCTTAGGCAAAAATGGGACCTTTTACTTCCCTGCCTTCTATTTGCATACGGGGAGGTCCCACAAAAGGGGGTTGGCAATAGCCCTTTTGAACTTCTGTTTGGGCACCCTGTCAGAGGTCCATTATGTTTGGTGAAGGAGGGCTGGGAGTTACCTCTCAAACCTCCCAAACAGGATGTGATGGACTATGTATTTGGACTCCGCTCCCGGATGGCTGAATACATGAAGAAGGCAACCAAAAACCTGGAGGATAGCCAAGAACTGAAAAATGCTTGGCATGACCAAAAGGCTGTACTGACTGCCAGGACAGAAAGTGTGGGTGTTGGAGCCTGTGGACCCAGCAGCTCTCCAAGACAAATGGAGAAGCCCTCATACCATTGTTGAGAAGAAGGGAGAAGTCACCTATCTGGTGGATCTTGGAACTCCCAGGAGCCCCCTTAGGGTGCTCCATGTCAACAGCCATATGTGGACAGGGCTGACATGGGCTTGCTCATGGCAACTGATGAGGAACAGGAGGAGGAGAGTGACCCTCTCCCTGACCTGCTCTCACAGAACCCTGATGATGTGTCAGTAGATGGTGTTACTTTGGCAAGCTACCTCACTGACCATCAGCAAACTGAGTGCAGAAAAGTTCTGCAACAGTTCAGACATATGTTTAGCCTGACCCCTAGTCAGACTTCCTGGTGCACCCATGAGGTGGACACTGGAGACAGTCTGCCTGTCAAGAGTAAAATCTACAGGCAACCTGACCATGTCAGGGACTGTATCAGGACTGAAGTCCAGAAAATGTTGGAATTAGGTTTGATTGAGCCTTCAGATAGCCCTTGGGCTAGTCCAGTAGTCATTGTGCCTAAACCTCATACCCAGGGTGGTAAGAAAGAAATGAGGTTTTGTGTTGACTACAGAGGCCTCAATGCAGTCACCAGGACTGATGCTTATCCAATTCCCAGGGCAGATGAGCTCATTGATACTTTGGCCTCAGCCAAATATCTGAGTACATTTGACCTAACAGCTGGCTACTGGCAAATCAAGTTAGCTGATGATGCCAAGGCCAAAACAGCATTTTCAACCCCTGGTGGGCACTACCACTTTGTGGTGATGCCCTTTGGTTTGAAGAATGCACTTGCCACTTTTCAGAGGTTGGTAAATAAAGTTCTGACAGGTATGGAAACATATTGCTCAGCTTATCTAGATGATATTGCTGTCTTTAGTTACACCTGGCAGGATCACCTGGTCCACCTCAGAAATGTTTTGGAGGCCCTGCAAAAAGCAGGCCTCACTATCAAGGCCACTAAGTGCCAGATAGGGCAGAGTCAGGTTGTGTACCTGGGCCACCTTGTAGGTGGAGGCCAGGTTCAACCATTGCAGAGCAAAACCCAAACCATAATGGAATGGACAGCTCCAACAACCCAGACACAGGTTAGAGCCTTTTTAGGCCTGACTGGGTACTATAGGAGGTGTGTTAAGGGATATGGATCTATAGTGACCCACTTAAATGATCTTACCTCTAAGAAAATGCCAAAATGTTTCAGTGGACAGCTAGCTGTCAAAAGGCATTTGATGACCTGAAGCAGGCCATGTGCACTGCTCCCATCTTACAGAGTCCAGACTACACAAAAAGTTCATTGTCCAAACAGATGCTTCTGAGCTGGGTGTGGGAGCTGTACTGTCTCAACTGAATGATGAAGGTCAAGACCAGCCAGTAGCTTTTATAAGCAGAAGGCTGACCCCTAGAGAGAAACGTTGGTCAGCTGTAGAGAGGGAGGCCTTTGCTGTGGTGTGGGCCCTGAAGAAGCTGAGGCCATACTTGTTTGGCACTCACTTCATAGTTCAGACTGACCACAAGCGCCTCCTATGGCTCAAATAGATGAAAGGTGAAAATCCTAAACTGCTAAGGTGGTCCATTTCCCTACAGGGGATGGACTATACAGTGGAACACAGACCTGGGACCCAACTTGCCAATGCAGATGGACTCTCAAGGTATTTCCACTTAGAACACGAAGACTCAACTGGTCAAGGTTAGTTTAGTGTCCCTGCGTTTGGGGAGGGGAGGTTGTGTAGGAGAGAAGGATCTGCACTTATGTTGCCCCCACTTTTTTTCTGAGGTTAACACTGGTTTCTGGCTATAGTCTGGCTGGGTCCCTGCTAATCAGGGCCCCAGTCTCTCTGTTCTCTCTAAACAACTTGGAGTGCTTATTAGATGCACTAGTGATTTGATACTGTGCTACCTTGTGAGCCCCTAGTATATGGTACCTTAGGTACCAAGGGCATAGGTATTTCACAGGCCTACCAGGGGCTGAAGCATGTATTATGCCACCCCTGGGAAGCAGACTAAATCTGACACCACAGGCCTGCTACTGCAGCCTGGGTGAGGTAGTGTTAGCACTCTTCACTGAGGTATAGGTTCCTATATCTCACCATACACACACGTATAAACCTATCAGTCACCCCTAAGGCAGGCCCTATCAATCCTGAGGGCAGGGTGCTTGGTTTACAATGTGAGGGGGTGCCTCTGCATGAGAAGGACCCCTCTGCAGCTGGCAGGGTCTATTCCCTGTGGCTGTTTGTGGATGCGGTTAAACCATATACTCTTAAGTGCATTATAACCTACCGGTAAATGCTAACTTTGGAATGACTGCATCAAAACATGTCGTGTTTGGTGTCAAACAACTTGAAATCATACCCCCACACCAGTAACTGGTGTGGGAGTATGATCCCACCCTTCTAGAGGGGACGACATGTACCTACTGTGGTAACATGGTAGAAATCTGAAAGAGCCCTGGCATCACAAAATGGATGCCACCAGCACAGACACTGAGCTGCCCTCCTGCTGCTGACTGAAACTCGCAGTGGAGGAGGCCCAACAATAGGCATCCTGTCACAGGGAGGTGTTACCACCATCCAGACAGGATTTAATGTATTGGGGCTGGGTGGGTGCACTCCTAGAGTGTTTTGAAGTCCTGCACTGGGGGAGCAGTAGGCTCCTCTGTGCATATGCCAGCTCAAACCGGTTCAGGGGCTACCTGTCCCTGCTCTGGCGTGAAACTGGACAAAGGGAAGTGGGTGTAACCACCCCCTACCCTGACCCTCCCAGAGGAGTGCTTATAGAGCTAGTCCCTCCCTGTATTTTAGTATAAGATAGGGAAACCTTGCCATTGCAAGTTAGATAACCCTGGACGACGCTTTACAAGAAGAATCCTGGTCCTTCAACGTTCCACTACCTTTGGAAGACGGAAGAATCTCCCTTGGAGTCAAGGAGTGACTCCCCTGCTTGGCAGGCACCAAAACTTTGAATCAACGGTCGCAAACTTTCCCGCTCCCGCTGGAGCCCGAAGTCCCTGCAGCCCCGGTGGATCTCCTGACTTCTCGACGGCCATTGTGAGTCCCCAGCAGAGCTGAGGCGAGTAAACCCCACGAGTGACGAGGAACAGCAATACCCGGGTACCGTGCACTATTGTCGAGTGCAACCCCTTCACAACGTTCTACAAACTTGTGCTTTGGACCATTTGTGGCCCAAGCCTCCAGCAGGTTGTGCACCGAACATCAGCGGCCTACCCCATCCCGAGTGACCATGGGCTCCTGTGAAGCATTTCCTCACAAGGCGTCTTTGCGATCCCTTGCCCATTGGCTTGTGGGTCCCCTGAAGACTTTCTGATCAAACCAAAGGGCTCCCCTGGTTGCTCCGGGCCTGCCCTCACTTACCCTTGCTGGGTGTGTCCTTCAGACCTTGCTGGTCTGCACCATTGACTAAATTCACTTTCCACAAGACTTGCTGTTGCCAAGGCTTGTTGGCTCCAATCCGGTTGCCGATACTGTAGTCAGCTGTAGACGTCATGGGACACTCCGAATCCAGCTGCTGGTCATCATCGATCCCTCCTGGTCCTCGTGAGCGAAGAGTCAAAACACCCTTGATCGCCTGAAATCACCCGACATCCGTGGGCATCTATCTTCCTGGCCCCGGGTCACTGGCAAGTGACTGTGAACCCTGTCCCTTCTGCTTTTAGGTCATCTTCATCTTGAATCCAGCCTTGGATTCCACTGGACACTTCTTCAGTCTTCGCAAGCAGCAAATCTTCTTTGGCTTCCATTGAAAACAGCGACGCGACCCGACACCAAAAGACACCTATGCACCCGGCTTCCCTGGGTGAGGTAACTCGTGCACTCCGGTACCCTATTGTGTGTTGGCCCTCGAATTACTTACCTTGTAAGTGGCTTGCTTGTAGACTTCCTCAAAGTACCCTAAAATTTTAAAAATCCAACCGCGACTTGCTCCTTTGAAATCAATAGGGAACCCGCGGCTGTGTTCTCACACTGCACGCGTCTCCCGTGGGTCTTTTACTTACCTGCTTTTGATGCATTAGTGAAGCCCCAGCGATTCTACAGGCCCTAGGCCTTGTCCCATTGCATGTCGACTTTCCTAAACCTCTTTTTTAGTATATGGTCTGGTGCGCCCCTAGGGCCCCAGCCATATTTGTGCTTAACTTATTGTGAAACGTTGATATTTGAATGTGTTCCTGACTTCTAATCTCAAAAAGAGATTAGTAGAGTGTGTCTAGAAATAAATACATATATATTTGATATATATACCTGTGTGGTGTCCTTTCATTTGGTAATTTAAGAGATTATAAGGTAAAACAAGCTGCTTTACATTCCTCAGAGACTTAGCCTGAAGGCTGCTCTCCACAGCTACCACTAGGATAGCTTTCTTTAAAAGGTTGTCTTAAACCTATCTACCATAAGAGTCGAATTGAACTGGTGCAAGGTGGACACTATAACTAGTGACCAGCATATGCCAGGCCAACTTCTCACAGTGCGCATTACTGTTTGGTCAGGCCAAGACAGCCAGCAAAGCAGTCATGGGTACTTGGAGTGTGCAAACCACTCCTACCCCTGTGCCTCCAGCCCTGCCCTAACTCAGCCCTGAACCTGCGAGAAATAAAATGATAATAACTGTGCTATTGTCATTTTAGTTTTTTCTGCTCAAAGAGCAGTGGGGCGATGCTCATCTGCCTTAGCGTAGGTGCTGCCCCTGTGAGTGGTGTTTTCTTAGCTATTTACCATTTTGTACCTGCTCTACTGTGCCACTACACATTCTTCCGCTGTACAGTCTCAGGGAGATGTGCACAGACACTGCCCATTTTGTACCCACATTGGGTGCCGAGACATGGGTGTCAGTTTGGATCAATGGGTGCAGTAAATGCTAATCCTGGCTTGCGCTTTTGTACCCCTGGTCGAGGAGGCAGCACCAGCTTCCGTACTGACTCTGTTATTTGTATGACACTGGCAGTAATGTCCCCTGATGTGGCTATTTCTGGTGTGGCCTGACAGCGCAGCTGTCGCCAGACAATTATGTGAGCATCACTAGAGGGAATTTGGTTCCACCCACATGTTGGAAGCCAAGAGTGCATGTTTTGATTGGACAGATCTTGGTTGCTACCAAAAAAAGTGTGATCATTTTGTATATTTATCCAGATGACTGAAGTTGAACTTTCAGAGCCACACACATGACATTGTAATTCGATGAAAGTGTCTTAGATAACTAGATAATTTATGCTGTTTTTCTTTCGCAGCAGAACAGATGTTAGGAGGGGGATAATTAACCTACATGGATGTTTGGAACTGGATGACCCTGCATCTGTCACCTGACCTTTTAATCTCCGCCAATATTATTCTTCAGATCTTTGCTTCAACACAAATACATATTAATTCCCAGGCTATTTACAGGTAATGCTTTGCATTACCCTACAACTGTCCTTTAAAGCCAGACCCATTGGCATTGCCAATGCTTGTTTATCAAATGCTATTGCAAGCCCTTTGTTAGACCTGTCAGCCCTTTGGGTGGTCCCTCCTCATCATTATTTATTTTGTCCCACTTTTGCCTCAAACCCTGTTAGTATTTTTTCCTTTTTGGGAACCACCAGACTTTTTAGTATTGATGCAGATTCAGGGAGCCATTTTATCTACCCCTGGAACTTCTGTCTGAGGGCCTGGAGCACAAAATGGTGGCCACCTGTGACATCATCAGAACCCACTGGAACCTACCAGCACCTTCCAGAACATTCCAGAACCCTGTGACAGTTGGAGGCGGTTTGGAATGTTGGGAAGCTAAGCCAGAGTTGACAGTTGGAGCTGGCAGTTGGCACCTCACTGGTGAAGAGAGAGCAGCAGAAACCTGAAGGAGGAAGGAGTGAGGCAGCAGGGGTGGAAACTTGTGCCTGGAGTGGGGTCCATAAACCCACCCTTGATACTAGTCCCTACTGACTGAGCCCAGCCTGGAGCCCTGTGTGGGAAAAAGCAAGAAAAACCATCTTAAGGACCTGGACAGCAGGAACAGGCCTTAGAAGCAAAGAAAAGCAAGAATCTGACCTGTTTATTGGTTTCCCTGGAGTCCGACGTCGAGAAGCCTGAGACCTGGAGCCCGAGGTGGAGAAGCGGCGCTGACTAGCGAGCAGACGTCGTACCCGGAGCCGCCAGAGGTCGAGAGAGGGCGCCGACGGAGGTCGTGGAGAGTACCAGAGGTCGAGGAGGAAGTCACCCGAGGTCGAGTGAGCGGCGTCGACGGGGGAGTGACGTCCGCCCTCCGGAGTCGCCGGAGACCGAGGTGAAGCGTGCCGGAGGTCGGGAGTGGAGATCGCACTCCGGAGTCGCCGGAACCTGAAGAGAATCGTGCCGGAGGTCGGGAGTGGAGGTCGCACTCCGGAGCCGGCGGAAGTCGACATCGAGCCAAGACAGCCCGACGTCATCGAACCGGAGGTCGACATCGAGCCGAGGCCGCCGACATCGAACCGGAGCTGCCCGAAGTCGACATCGAGCCAAGACAGCCCGACGTCATCGAACCGGAGGTCGACATCGAGCCGAGGCCGCCGACATCGAACCGGAACCGCCTACCGGCGTCGTCAAGAACTGACATTGCGCCGAGGCCGCCGACATCGAACCGGAACCGCCTCACGGCGTCGACACGACTCCAGCGGCATCGGAGCTTCATAAAAAGGGCAGTAAGTGGAATAGAGGGCGCCTATGGCCCTGTGGAGCCCTGAGAGACTAACCTAGGGTGCTGGGACCAGCTTGATTGTGCCAGGGGTGAGCTGAGACTAATACAGAGGGGTTGTGTAGTGTGGGAGAGTCAGATCTCTAGATCCCCCCTTTATCTACCTCAGTTTAGGCCTCAGCCTTGTCCAAGCCAGGGAGTATACCCCTCAGGCCTTCCAAATCTTTACAAGCTGGGATTGGGTCAAATCATCCCATAGTACCTCAGGAATGTGAACTGATTTACAAATGTCACTGTTGGCTTTTATTATTTATTGAGAGCACTGTATTTATTGTATTTATCCTATTTATTGCCTCACAGTATTTATTGTTTCACAATATTTATTGTCGTACAGTATTTATTGCCTCATAATATTTAATTGCCTGTAATGTAATGCACTTATATTTATGCCTTGATTATTTATGATCTGCCTTATTTATTGAATCGTTAAGACAGTATTTATTTGACGTACCCTTCCACAGAAAAAGCCTTGTGTACTGTGATTGTCTTATTATTTATTTAATCAGCAACTAAGAGAAAAGAAGATAAAGAGAGATATTTTCAGTATAATTTTTAAGGTGTAGTGTTCTTTTTGGAACGGATGCACGCATGGTTATTGTGTGGGTATAACGTATGCTTAACACGGTGCCTGACCCCTGACCACTCGAGCCAAGCTACCACTGTGTATTTCTGGGAAGACCCCGTTACCACCACCCTTTCCGGTGTGGGAGTGGGGTTTTTCTAACATAATTGGTGTTCAGCGGCGGGATTGAGCTGTGCCTACGCATACTCGACAATAACTGTGGGTAGTCCATAGGCCTACACCTGGAGTTTTCTCAAAGCGGCCTTCCTAATTGTGAGTTTTTGTTTTTTCCAAATTTACTCTGGTGGTGGGAGGAGGTATTATTAAAGGTACCCCCCTGCATAGCTTCTGTAAAAACCTGTCTTCTGTTCTGAGTGGGCAAAATGGAGTTTGTCTTAGAAAATGTGGAAAGTTATACTGTGGCCCAACTCAGAGAGTTCTGTCAGAGAGAGGGGGTGTACTGTCCCCCAGGTGCCAAGAAGGCTGAACTTCAGACCAGCTTGAGGGCTTGGGGGGAGGCACGACGGGAGAGTAAGGCTGAGCAGGAAGACAGGGATGGAGAGCCTGACAGCGAGGGGGCTGGGATGTACCAACCTGAGGTGGGGAACCTAGTAGCGGGGCCCAGAACCAATTCCAGGAAGGGCAGCACTGTCTCTAGCGGTGGCTTATCTGAAGTGGAGTTAACAGACCGGAGGGAGAAAAGACAGCTCACATGGGACTTAGCAAGGCTGGAGAAAGAGAAGGAGGAACAGAGGATGGCTCATGAGCTAAGGCTGAAAGAGATAGATCTTCAGATCCTAAGAGTCGGGGCACACACTGTTCCTAATGGTGGCAGCAAAGACCAAGAAAGAGAGTTCACTAGGGAACCCAAACCCTACCTGCCAAAGGACATAGTAGCTAGCTATGGAGTGGGCGACGATATTGCCAAGTGGCTAGCGGCCTATGAGGTCTCGTTAAGGGCCCATGGGGTTTCAGAGAAGTACTGGGGAGGGGGATTGTACAAGTACATGCCTCCAGCTGGTAGGGATGCTTTATTGGCCCTAGAGGAGGATGAGCAGACCCACTACCCCACCATGAAGGTGGCGCTCATAAGAAAGTTTGGACTAACACCCGAAAAGTACAGACAGAAGTTCCGGGGTAGTCACAAACAGGGCACACAGAATTGGGTGGACTTCCTGGACTATGCAAAGAAGGCATTAGAGGGTTGGATTCAGGGCAGTGAAGTAAGGAACTACGAGGGGTTGTTTGATTTAGTACTGAAGGAACACCTGCTCGAAAAATGTTTCCCTGAACTGCGTCAACACCTGGTGGATAGCAAGCTGACCAATCCCCGGAAGCTTGCTGAGGAGGCGGACATTTGGGCTAGTACCCGGGTGTCCACAAGGGGGACTTGAGGGGATACTCAAAAGGCCGGACAGGGCGCCCCCCAGAAGAAAGAGGGAGGGGAAAAGAAAAAGGAGTTCTCCAAAGGCCCCCAAAATAACTTCCAAGGGAAGGGAACAGGATTCACCCCTAGGGCTAACCCACCCAGAAACCCTAATCCTGGCCAGAGTCAGCAGCCAAGGGTTGTCCATTGCTACGAGTGCGGTGGCGTTGGACACTACAAGGGAGATGCGAAGTGCCCGAAACGACCACCCCCTCCCATTGGAGGAAAGACCCCCGGAGTAGCTAGTGTAGTGCTCGGGGAGGAGATGCCCTTAATTAAGGGAAGGGAGTGGGCGGGTGTCACTTTAGTGTCCCTGGGAGAACGGGAGATGGTTCCTAAGATCCAGGTGCCCGCAAATACCGTAAAGTATGGGCAGTGGGTCACCATCAACGGCCAAAGAGGGGAGGCTCTGAGAGACACAGGAGCCAGTATGACTATGGTGCGTAGCCAACTGGTGTCTCCAGAGCAGGTAATTCCCGATGTACTCCACCCAGCCGCGATGGCTGACGGCAGAACAGGCCACTATCCAGTGGCCGAGGTTCCCTTTGAATGGGGGGGGGTTGCAGGTTCACTTCGAGTTGCCGTAAGCCCTGCCGTGCCAGTCGATTGTCTACTGGGGAATGACATGGAGCACAATGCTTGGAAGGAGGTGGAATACCGGACTCATACTGAGATGCTGGGTACACCTGACTGGGCCTGTGTGAGCACAAGGTCCGCGACTACCCGGAGAGGGAGTTCGTTCAGGCTGGAGCCTGGAACAAAGGCCCAGCCAGCTGCCAGTCAAGGGAAGAACCGAGGACAGGAGGAGCCTGCCTCGGCGTCCACACCCCGTAGGACGGATAGGCCACCGGAGGTGGTGGACCAGGAGTCTGCGGTGGGGGATGTTACCAAACTGGAGGACCTACCCATCCCGGCACGTGGAGGGAGGCCCGTCCAGGGAGGAATTCTGCCAGGGCCAGAGGGAGTGCCCTACCCTTGAGGGGCTGAGGCGTCAGGCCGCAGCCCAGGCAGCAGGGAACGTTGAAGGGAACTACAGTGTTTACTGGGAGGATGGCCTCCTCTACAGTGAACCCAAGGCACCCCTACATGGATCGTCACGAGCCTTGGTAGTCCCTCAACGTTATCGAGCCTTCCTTCTGGAGTTGGCTCACGAGATCCCCTTGGCAGGACACCTGGGGCAAGACAAGACCTTCGCCCGTCTTGTCCCACACTTTTATTGGCCTCAAATGAAAGTGTCGTCCGATACCTACTGCCGGACATGTGTGTCTTGCCAAGCCAGTGGGAAAACAGGGGTGAAGCTAAAAGCTCCCCTGGAACCACTTCCAGTCGTTAGCACCCCCTTTGAAAGGGTGGGCATCGACATTGTGGGTCCGTTAGATCCACCTACTACAGCTGGTCACAGGTTTATCCTGGTTCTGGTGGATCATGCCACACGGTACCCAGAGGCAATACCTCTGAGGACCATAACAGCACCTGTTGTGGCTAGGGCCCTGATGGGAATCTTTACCCGAGTGGGTTTTCCCAAGGAAGTTGTGTCCGACAGGGGGACCAACTTCATGTCAGCGTACATGCGGGCGATGTGGAAGGAGTGTGGAGTGACATACCGGTTCACCACTCCTTACCACCCCCAGACCAATGGTCTGGTGGAGAGGTTCAACAAAACCTTGAAAGGCATGATCAGAAGTCTGCCTGAAAGCCTGCGGAGGAAATGGGACGTCCTCCTACCCTGTCTACTCTTTTCTTACAGGGAAGTGCCACAGAAGGGAGTGGGCTTCAGCCCCTTCGAGCTTTTGTATGGGCACCCTGTGCGTGGACCTCTCAACCTGGTGAGAGACGGCTGGGAAAGAACTCCCAGAAAGCTTCCCCAGGATGTGGTGAGCTACATGCTGGCCTTCCGGAGCCAAATGGCTAAGTTGTGGAAGCAAGCTTCTGACAACTTGGAGGCCAGCCAAGCAGTAATGAAGGCGTGGTATGACCACAACGCTCACCCGGTGGAGTTGGAGCCTGGCCAGAAGGTGTGGGTGATCGAACCGGGAGAGCTTAGCGCCCTCCAGGATCGCTGGTCAGGACCCTTTGAGGTGTTGGAGAAGAAGGGTAAGGCTACCTACTTGGTGGATCTTAAGACCCCTCGTCAGCCCCTACGGGTGCTGCACGCCAACCGCCTCAAACCCCACCACGAGAGGCCCGAAGTCATCTTGATGATGGTGACTGACGGAGCAGAGGACGCGGAAAGCGAGCCTCTCCCCGATTTGTTTGCGTCTCAAGAAAAGGATGGGTCGGTGGAGGGAGTGATTCTCTCCCCATCTCTAACTCCTGAACAGCAGGAGGACTGCCGCCAGGTCCTGGGGCAGTACTCTTCGTTGTTCTCCCTTGTCCCGGGTAGGACTCACCTGTGCGTCCATGACGTGGACACAGGAGACAGCCCACCTGTGAAGTCCAAGATCTACCGGATGTCAGACAAGGTGAAGGCCAGCATTAACGGTGAAGTCACTAAGATGCTGGAGCTAGGAGTGATCGAACCTTCTAGCAGCCCCTGGTCCAGTCCGGTGGTGTTAGTACCAAAAGCTGCACCACCGGGTGCCCAACCGGAACTGAGGTTCTGTGTGGACTACCGGGGACTGAATTCAGTAACCAAAACTGATGCTCATCCGATCCCTAGGGCGGATGAATTGATTGACCGGCTGGGAGCTGCCCAATATCTAAGTACCTTTGACCTTACTTCTGGGTACTGGCAGATCTCTTTGACTGATGGAGCAAGGGAAAGGTCAGCCTTCTCCACGCCCAATGGCCACTACCAGTTCTGTGTGATGCCCTTTGGGCTCAAGAACGCACCTGCCACGTTTCAGCGCCTGGTAAACCAGATCCTCACCGGAATGGAGAGTTTCTCTGCTGCTTATCTGGATGACATAGCCGTCTTCAGTAACAGCTGGGAGGATCACTTGCGTCACCTGCAAGCTGTTCTCCAGGCCCTGAGACAAGCTGGATTGACGATCAAGGCCAGCAAGTGCCAGATCGGGCAGGGGTCGGTAGTGTACCTTGGACACTTGGTGGGTAGGGGAGCGGTGCAACCCCTCCAGGCGAAGATCGAGGCCATCATGGCCTGGGAACCCCCCAAGACACAGACTGAGGTCCGAGCTTTTCTGGGCCTCACGGGATACTACCGCCGCTTTGTGAAGGGGTATGGTACCATCGTAGCCCCCCTCACGGAGCTCACGTCCAAGAAACAACCTCGACGGGTAGTCTGGACGGAGGCTTGTCAGCAGGCCTTTGTAAAGCTGAAGCAAGCCATGTGCGAGGCCCCGGTCTTAAGGGCCCCAGACTTTTCCAAGGAGTTCATTGTCCAGACGGATGCATCAGAACATGGCATTGGGGCAGTGTTATCGCAACTCAATGAAGAGGGTCTGGATCAACCCGTGGTCTTCCTATCCCGGAGACTACTTCCCAGGGAACAGAAGTGGAGTGCAATAGAGCGTGAAGCCTTTGCAGTGGTATGGGCTCTGAAGAAGTTGCGGCCATACCTGTTTGGCTCGCACTTCCTAGTTCAGACCGACCACAGACCCCTTCGTTGGCTGATGCAGATGAAGGGGGAGAATCCCAAGTTGTTGAGGTGGTCTATTTCCCTACAGGGAATGGACTTTCAGGTGGAACATCGGCCTGGAGTGGACCACGCCAATGCAGACGGTCTCTCAAGGTATTTCCGCCTTAGTGATGAGAACTCCCAAGGGGTTGGGTAGCTCTCCCCACTTTCAGCTGGGGGGGACGCGTGTTAGACCTGCCAGCCCTTTGGGTGGTCCCTCCTCATCATTATTTATTTTGTCCCACTTTTGCCTCAAACCCTGTTAGTATTTTTTCCTTTTTGGGAACCACCAGACTTTTTAGTATTGATGCAGATTCAGGGAGCCATTTTATCTACCCCTGGAACTTCTGTCTGAGGGCCTGGAGCACAAAATGGTGGCCACCTGTGACATCATCAGAACCCACTGGAACCTACCAGCACCTTCCAGAACATTCCAGAACCCTGTGACAGTTGGAGGCGGTTTGGAATGTTGGGAAGCTAAGCCAGAGTTGACAGTTGGAGCTGGCAGTTGGCACCTGACTGGTGAAGAGAGAGCAGCAGAAACCTGAAGGAGGAAGGAGTGAGGCAGCAGGGGTGGAAACTTGTGCCTGGAGTGGGGTCCATAAACCCACCCTTGATACTAGTCCCTACTGACTGAGCCCAGCCTGGAGCCCTGTGTGGGAAAAAGCAAGAAAAACCATCTTAAGGACCTGGACAGCAGGAACAGGCCTTAGAAGCAAAGAAAAGCAAGAATCTGACCTGTTTATTGGTTTCCCTGGAGTCCGACGTCGAGAAGCCTGAGACCTGGAGCCCGAGGTGGAGAAGCGGCGCTGACTAGAGAGCAGACGTCGTACCCGGAGCCGCCAGAGGTCGAGAGAGGGCGCCGACGGAGGTCGTGGAGAGTACCAGAGGTCGAGGAGGAAGTCACCCGAGGTCGAGTGAGCGGCGTCGACGGGGGAGTGAAGTCCGCCCTCCGGAGTCGCCGGAGACCGAGGTGAAGCGTGCCGGAGGTCGGGAGTGGAGATCGCACTCCGGAGTCGCCGGAACCTGAAGAGAATCGTGCCGGAGGTCGGGAGTGGAGGTCGCACTCCGGAGCCGGCGGAAGTCGACATCGAGCCAAGACAGCCCGACGTCATCGAACCGGAGGTCGACATCGAGCCGAGGCCGCCGACATCGAACCGGAGCTGCCCGAAGTCGACATCGAGCCAAGACAGCCCGACGTCATCGAACCGGAGGTCGACATCGAGCCGAGGCCGCCGACATCAAACCGGAACCGCCTACCGGCGTCGTCAAGAACTGACATTGCGCCGAGGCCGCCGACATCGAACCGGAACCGCCTCACGGCGTCGACACGACTCCAGCGGCATCGGAGCTTCATAAAAAGGGCAGTAAGTGGAATAGAGGGCGCCTAAGGCCCTGTGGAGCCCTGAGAGACTAACCTAGGGTGCTGGGACCAGCTTGATTGTGCCAGGGGTGAGCTGAGACTAATACAGAGGGGTTGTGTAGTGTGGGAGAGTCAGATCTCTAGATCCCCCCTTTATCTACCTCAGTTTAGGCCTCAGCCTTGTCCAAGCCAGGGAGTATACCCCTCAGGCCTTCCAAATCTTTACAAGCTGGGATTGGGTCAAATCATCCCATAGTACCTCAGGAATGTGAACTGATTTACAAATGTCACTGTTGGCTTTTATTATTTATTGAGAGCACTGTATTTATTGTATTTATCCTATTTATTGCCTCACAGTATTTATTGTTTCACAATATTTATTGTCGTACAGTATTTATTGCCTCATAATATTTAATTGTCTGTAATGTAATGCACTTATATTTATGCCTTGATTATTTATGATCTACCTTATTTATTGAATCGTTAAGACAGTATTTATTTGACGTACCCTTCCACAGAAAAAGCCTTGTGTACTGTGATTGTCTTATTATTTATTTAATCAGCAACTAAGAGAAAAGAAGATAAAGAGAGATATTTTCAGTATAATTTTTAAGGTGTAGTGTCGTTTTTGGAATGGATGCACGCATGGTTATTGTGTGGGTATAACGTATGCTTAACACGGTGCCTGACCCCTGACCACTCGAGCCAAGCTACCACTGTGTATGTCTGGGAAGACCCCGTTACCACCACCCTAAACACAGCATCATGCTGCAACAGAAGAGCAATGATAGTGGGGTTTGCATTTCATAGTTTGAGGGGGCATGCTGTTGTGCTACAAGAGAGCGTGTGAGGAAAGCTTCCACAATTGGTACCCGAGATGTACTTGACCTGTGTCTGTGCTGCTAGTGCGCTGCACTGATGCTGCTGTAGCTGGTCTGTCCCTGTCGGATATTTAGGGAGTGTCACTGTGGTTGCTGAAGGCCACCTATAGGCGTGCACTCCCCTGCATTCACATTAGGCCCCTTATCCTGTAAACTAATATACAAACAACCATTTGGAAATAATGGAGAGTGTCCCGGTGACGCAAAGTCGCGGCTCCTGTGAAGGGAGCTTCATCTCCCCCAGTGGTTTCTGGCCCTTTCCCGGCCATGCTGGCAGATGCTCCAGCTGTTCCGCCTCAGATCAGTCCCATGTGTAAGCACCGGGAGGAATGCACAGCTGATCCCGCTCCAGCGGCGCAGGACTGCCTTAAAAGGCCAGACACGGCGAGCTTCATGATGCGCGCTCGCCCAGCCGCGCGCTGGCGGGGCCTGCAATCGTCACTTCCCATGGTCGCTCCCAGAGAGCAGCTCTTTCCAGCGCTCGAGGGACCAGTACGGAGCATTGTTCTACGTCAGGCAATTGACGCCGGAGATAGGACAAATGTCACAACATACGGGCATATTTACACGAAGGTGTCAATCTTGATCTGAGCGCAATCGCAACATAATGTAAACTGGAAAAATCCTGAAATGCTGCAGGAAAAAAGTAATCTGCTCCCAAGTCCCAAACACGTAACCGATCGTGCTCAAAGGCAAATGTTCCTATTTCTAAAATTAAAAAACAAACATTGTCAAATCCATTAGATGTGGGTTTAATGTTCTAGTTAAAAAATGCAAATGGCCCCCATTAAAACCATAGAAATACTCATATTGTATTCAAGACTCCCTATTGTAAAATAGTCCCTCATACAGATCAAGGCAAGCGCTGGAGTGTGGCCTGAAGGACAACCCAAAACAACCAGTAGCCATTAGGAGAGAGACCAATCTCCAATGGACTGGACTAGGACGTGATTGGCAAAGTCTCAAACGTGGTTGAAAGCGGCTGGTCGATAAAGCTAAATAGCTGAAGGGGCATACCCAAAAGCAATCTATGTATATATTGTAAATAATAGGTCGCGTGAGAGCTAAGCTGTTGAAATCTGGCCCTAAAAATCAAATATTGTCAGTTTCTTTTCAGATCAACTTTATCGCTTTAAGTAAAATCCTATTACAGCCCATTACCACTTGGCAGCAACCAGGGGCCCCCATTACAGAAAATAAGTATTAGGTTAGTCACCAACAAATAGCAAGTGCTCATTGTTATGCATTCTGTACGTAACAATAACTTAAAAAGCATGCTAGCCCAATCTTACATTTATGCAAACGATGGACATCACAACCACTGTTAGGGCATGTGGACAGCAGTCCAGGTCCCCGTGCTCAGCCCACCAGCATAGGGTCCGGTGCCAACCTCAGATTGGAGGTTTGTTCTGCAGCCGGGGCTGCTGTCTCTCTGCCCACACAGAGACACTGCGGAATGCCCATTGTCTCACATTCTAGATCCCCATCTCTTTTAATCCTCTCAAAGAAAGAACTCTCACTCCATCAGCTCTTTCTGAGCTGTAAAAGCAGTGATTGATGTGGCTTTGGAGAACGTGCTGCAGTACAGGAGGGTTTGTGCACCATGCAGGATAAGGAGGATGTACAGCGAAGTTCATTCACGTTGAATGGGTCAAGTAGCATAAAGCTACAGAGCTCGTTCTAAGATGCTCTCTCCCACCTGGCAAGGCAGAAGTCCCCGGACTCTGTCCCTAACTTCAATACATGAGCTAGCAGGTAGCATCCCAAGATGCAACGTGACATCACACCATCCAAGCAAGCCACCTCCTTGTAGATAACTTTCCAAGTGGCAGCTATGCTCCCAGGCCTTGGCTCGATGACTTTGATTCCCAGGCTCCCTTCGATAAGAAAGAACACTGTCCCTCATTATCAGAATTGTCGTTCAATGTATCTTCTCCCCACTAAGCTTAAATCCTAAAACAAAGACATTATTCTAACTAACAAGGATGAATTTCTCCACCTGCAACAGAAACGTGAGAAAGAACAAATTCCACACACACATGAAATTCACTAGTGAGTGAGTTCCAGGGAGAAATACAAAGTTTCTTTCTCCACCTCTCACTGTTGCCCAACAAAGTTCATACACAGTTCCTTGAAGTCGTGGAAATAGTTCTCACTCACTCTTTCTTCTTCTGTGGAAAAGTCCCTCATTTTATTCTTCTTCCACTCAGACCTAGGTTATCTTCTTATGGGCATTCTTTTTTTTAAATTTTCTTTATTTACAGTTCACAGTTCAATTTACATCCCTTATGAGATCAGTGCCAATTTCCTCAATGACACACTGCAAAAGTTCAGTACGAAATGCTGCAATCTCCTGAACTGGTGGCTGATACCCAAAAGTTGGAAACATGAAATCTTACAAAATCAAGCTCCGTAAGCCACTCAGTCTCAGAGGATCTGGAACAGTCAGTGTCAGAACTTCATTAGCTTCTACTCCAGGGACCAACAGTTCAATTTCAATTATCAACACTGAGGTTCCTTGCCTCACTTATCCGGACTTCATTCTCTCGGACCTCACTGTTCCCGGCATCTGTGACCAGGTAAGCCCACTCTGGGTCAGCATATTTCTGGCATGGTACTCTCACTCTGCTCGATCTTCTCAAGCTCCCATGTGCTAGTTTTGTATCACTTTGATCCGATTCAGACGTTTTAGATATGGGAGCAAGATCTCTTTCTGGTGCAAGTCTCAGGTTCTGCCTTTTCTGTCTCACAGGCCATGATTCTCTTGTGACTTTCTGTTTTCTTCTGCATCACTCGACCACTTTTCACACCAGTCTCTTCTGCTGAGTCTGACTCTATACCACTTACAATGTTACCATCTCACTCAGAGTCTGTACCTGGGCCTGGTGTAGCGTGAACCTCCTCAGCTCGACCTGGTGGGTATCAAGCCTCTTTAGGAACCCACACAGCTTGGCTTGCCCCCTCCGGTGACTTTGCAACCACGGCTGGATTCTCTTCAGGGAGAGGAGCTGTTTCTTGTGAGGGTCCTGAAACTCTGTGGGTATGGGAGGCGGAAATCCAGTTCGTCAAGCCTCTGCACTTTACAGCAGTGTTCATTACCAAAATCATCTAGTAGGGACCTCGTCAACGTGCATCAAGGCAGTTCTTCCTCACATGCTTCTGGATTAGGACCCAGCCCCCTGAACACAGGTCATGACAAAGGTTCTTCGAGGTCGGTGCAGCCGCAGCTTCAACCTGGTGAGACACAGAACGAACCACATTAGCCAATCCTTTGCAATAATCAAGGACCAAATCATCGGTGATGTTTAGCAAAGCTGTGGATGGCACTGCAGGCAAGCGCATCGCCCTCCCCATGAGAATCTCATGCGGGCATAGTCCAGTTCTCCTATCGGGAATACTGCGCAAACTCATCAGCATCAAAGGCAACGCATCAGGCTAATTCAGAGATGTTGAAGAGCACACTTTTGCCATCCTCATCTTTAGAGACACGTTGATTTGCCCCACAATGCCTGACACCTCCAGCCTGTAGCTACAGTGCAATCTTTCAGCAACATGTAAGGCAGTGCACAACAGTTTTATGATCTCGTTATGAAAGTGAGTTCCTCTGTCTGATTCTAATGAAGTCAGGAATCCGAATCGCGGTATCAACTCTCTGATCAATAACTTGGCTACGGAGAGGCTATCACACCCTCTAGTCAGATATGCTTCCACCTACCTTGAAAAGATGCACACTACAACTAGAATGTACCTCAACCCATTGCACTCAGGCATCTCGATGAAATCCAGATGAATTTGGTTAAAAGGACCCCCTGACTTTCCAATGTGACTCAAGGCAACCACAGTTTTCTTTCCAGCATTCATCTGTTGACACGTAACACATCAGTGACACACTTCTTCAACAAACACATGAAACCTGGGGTTGAAACCATGTTTGTCTGAACACTTGCACCATTGCATCTCACCCAATGTGTATGGCCGTGTTGCTCGTGAGCACCTCTGGCCCGATTGAAATCCTGGCATAATCCTGTTCCTCTTCGCTGCCACACCGCGCTACTGGCAACTACTGGGCACCGGAAAGCACTGGTGTGCCCAGAAAGCCGTGCCGCGGCTTCCCTGACCCGAAATAGAGACCTCTCCGGTGCGATGGTCGGTGCGCGGTCTCCCTGAAAATGGCGCCTGCACTATGATGATTGAGGCCTGAGTCTGGAGCTGTGGTACTCCTGCATGACCTGGAGACGGGAGGTGCAGACGAATACCGACGGCGATTAGGATGGCTGCGGCTGCAGACAGCTTTGATCCCCGTCTGTGTCATCGGTGGTCTTCGACTGTGCTGGGGGACTCTGACGGTGCTGCTGAGCAGCTGTGGCTGATGGTGCGGGGGCCGGTGGCCTGGGATACTCCCCGCCCGCGCTGCTGAACATAGGGTCTCTGCAGCTGGAGCGATCGAAATTGCGTCGCCGCCCATCTCCCAGGGCCTGGTGGAGGACTTTGAGGTGAGGGGACAACCTCACGGAGTTCCCGGCCGGAGG
This sequence comes from Triturus cristatus, assembly GCF_964204655.1. Classification (NCBI taxonomy): domain Eukaryota; kingdom Metazoa; phylum Chordata; class Amphibia; order Caudata; family Salamandridae; genus Triturus; species Triturus cristatus. The sequence goes on along the minus strand of NC_140583.1, from coordinate 794,056,112 downwards.
GATCGAGGCCCCGAACCTGGTGCTCAGTGACTAGAGCAGCAACACCTGCACTCCCCTCTGATGTGGACTTTGCCCAGCGGCTTGTTGGGTGGTGAGTCTTGCCGTGGTGACCCTTGAAGGCACCCCCGTCCCTGCGTCCCTTTCATTCTGTGTTGGGGCGACTGTAGCAGCTCATGCAAGGCGTCACAGGAGCGGTTGCCTACCGACCATTGGACTAACCATGAGGGGTGGCTCGCAGCCAGACGTGGCCGCAGTATATTCCGCAGTGCCTGCTAATCTGCTGCGAGTGTCGGCGCCCTTCCCAATGGGGCTGTGAGAGCCCTGCTTTCGCCTGCGGCGCTGTCCGGTGCTGGGATTGAGGAATGAGTGACACCGTGGGGTGAGGCCCACTCGGGCTACTGCCGCATTAACCCCCTCCATTCAACCTTCACTTTTGCAGATAAAGAACAGAATACACTACTAGAGGAGGGGAGCAGGGGGTAGTGACCCGTGTGGGGGGTAGTACTTCTCTCTCCTGTTGAGTGCTTTGGGCTCTGGCACATGGCTGTGTTTTGTCCGCCTCCTGCCCTTGCCTACACTTGTACTCTGGAACCCACCAACCTACACAGCTGTACATGATTTTGGGGGTGAGTCGGTGGTAAGTCACTTTATATTTGGATCTGACGATGTTCTCGTGTCACATGCAGTGACCACCGGGCGAACTACGCTACTTTGCCCGCTCAGCCGGGGACACCTGCTCATAATACCCACACCCTACCCGGAGTGATTGTGCCGACAATGCCTATTGTGGGCCTAACCAGCGCTGTGGGGTGGTGACTCTCTCCGTGGGCCGTTACGACTAGGAGGGCGCCTTGAAAGCCCTACACTGGTTTCCACAGCCGACCCGGTTTCACCGCAACTGATATGGGGATGCCGGGACATCTGGGGGACGAGAAGTGGTGGAGTTGTTGACGAAGCGCCGAGGTCTGAGGCCGTGAGTAAGTACATTGGGATGTACATTGACGCAGGGTCACCCACGATGGCGAAGGATAAAGAACTCAAAACATCCCGACAAGGGAAACTGGACCGCTATGCCTAGGTGCTCCCCATGACGACGGGTGCGGAGGGCGGCTCTGCTCCTCCTCCAGACAATGCGACCATATTGCAAGCCATACATGAGTCAAGAGAAAGTCTGGAAGGGAAGATGGCAGAGATCCGTTCAGAGGTGAAGCTCCTTCGTCACGACCTCCGCAAAGTCTCTGAACGAGTGACTGAGACTGAGCACCATGTCTCAGAACTTGAGGATGTCTCCCACACCACAAGGAAAGATGTAACCGTACTCTTGGCATCTATGGCAGAGGTAGCCTGGAGGGTGGATGATGCGGAAAATCGGGCCCGAAGGAACAACCTGCGATTTATTGGTTTTCCAGAAAAAGCAGAGGGGTCAGATCCGGGACAATATCTTTTAAAATTCCTGAAAGACTCCCTACGACAGGCACGATTCTCGACCTGTTTTGTCATAGAACGGGCATATAGAATGCTGAATTTCCCTCCACCTCCGGGAGCTCCTCCCCGATCCCTGATAGCTCGTTTTCTGAACTTTCAAGACAGGGATTTGATATTGGGCAAACTGCGAAAGAAAGGAGAGGTCCACTATGAGAACACTCAAGTGATGGTTTTCCCGGACTACTCATGTGATGTGCAGAAGCAGAGACAGACTTTTGACCCGGTCAAGGTGAAGTTAAGGGCGCTTGGACTTCAATAGATGTTACTGTTCCCGGACAAATTGAAGATTTTCCTTCAAGGCTCCACGTTGTTTTTTCAAACCCCAGATGAGGCATGGTCCTGGATTGAGGAGCGGCCATAGTTGTGACGGGTGACTCCAAATGCCTTGAGCCAACTCTTGGCAAAACGAGGAGGCCCAAGTCAGGAAAGACCCAAAGAAAAGCGTCGGAGACGAGTGTTAAGAATCCGGAATTCAGCTGGGGCACACCGGGAAGAGTATTGCAATCCAGAGACACTGAGGCACACCTGTCGGAGTCCAAGGATGAGGTGTTTCGATCATTGCGGACCTGATTAGATCAGACGACGGCGGCCACACCGAACTGTCAGAGAGAGAGGATTCAGCGAATGCGGACAGTGAGCACCCGCTGCTTGAAAGCATTCAACGACTAGAAGCATCGGAGCAGACCCAGCCTGCAGCTGGTGCGAAGCAGCAACACCTGCCCAACAATGGCGAAGAGGACTGAGAAACGGGGCCAGATGGCTGCCAACAGACAGTAAGACTGCCCTAAGGTCTAGTAGGCACTACAAGACTTGGGCCCGTGCCGGGGAAATACCTTGTGTGTTTTTGTTTTATTATTGTGTAGTTAATTGAGTGGGGGGAAGGGAGGGATACAGACCTCTTAGTGGATTACCCATGCCTGAGTTGTCATGTTGATGAATTGGGGGGTGGTGTGGGTACCTGAAGAGGGTGGGGTAGGGGTGATCTGAACACTGTTTTGCATAGTGAGTTGAGATTGTTCTATGGGAAAAGAGATTGTTTGGCTCAAATTGTTGGACATAATGCTGGGGGCTGGGGAGGGTGGGGGCAGGTGGGACACTGGGCAGGTGACGACCCAAGAGACATTTCACAATGGCAGACGACAAATATACAGTACTGACATAGAATGTTAACGGATTAGGTAATAAAGTCAAGAGGGGGTTGGTGACCTGGTATCTCAAGAGGCTTAAGCCAGAAATATATTTTTACAAGAAACACATCTTTTGGGCTTGAGCTGTGCTTTCCTGGGAAGGGGGCAAAACACCGCTCTGGCACATGCGGGATTTACCAAAGGTTCACGAGGGGTAGCAATTCTCAATAAAAAGTCTCCTCCCTTTCATGTCACACAGCAATGGGTAGACGCAGACGGGACTTATGTTGCAGTATGGGGCATTTGGAAGCGCAAGACGTTTTTACTTATTAGTGTATATGCACCCCACGGCTGCAGCTGCGTACTTTGGGTAGATTAACTGAGCTCCTCTTGCATTCTGGCCCTGCCATACATATAATGGGGGGAGATTTTAAAAATGTACTTGATCCCTGTTTGGACTGCACCCACATCCGACCGAGAGCCCACGAGACTACAACTTTGGCTCGATTTTTAGACGCCCTGGGACTGACTGACCTGTGGCTGCAACACCACTACATCAACGAGCGTACTCTTACTTTTCGGGGGCCCACAGAGTGTTTTCACGGTTGGACTACCTCCTCACCCCGCCGGGAGAGGTCCGTCAGGTGGACATCATAGAATACCTAGCTAGGGGCATCTCTGACTACTCGCCTCTCCTAATGAAGGTGGGTGGAAGGGGGGGTCACCAAGTAACAAAGTGGTGATTGAACTCATAGGCATTGTGAGACGAGACAGTTACTAAGGAGCTTCGGGTAGGCTCCAAGCTTTATTTTAGTGAGAATGAAGGCTCGGTACAGCCGGCGGTCACTTTGTGGGAGGCATACAAGATGGTACTCCGTGATAGAGCACAAAATATAATTGCCCACAAAAAGAAATGCGAAGCTCAGGAGATTGAAGATTTAGAACACAAGATCTTAAGCCTAGACGAAAGCAACCCTACCACACTAACTGATCATACCCTTCGCCAACTTGAAATAACTAAAAGAGACTATCTAGCACTTGCGACCAACGAGGTGAGGGCACAACAACTGACAACCCAACATCGGCTTTAAGAAACAGGGGATAGAGCAGGGAACCTACTAGCGTGGTTAGGAAGGAAGGAACAAGAGACACGATGGGCAATTTCTATTAAGGAAAATACTATCACGCACACCACACCCGAGGCTATAGCGGGGGCCTTTGCAAGATACTACACAGCACTATTGAGGAAATTCGATTTTCGATCTTGCTTGTATTCAGTTGTGTTCCACCGCCATTTTGTGTTGCCCTCACTCAGGCAGCACAATGAACGAAGTTTTTCTGCTGATCTTACTGCGACGTGTCAAATAACCTTCTGCCTCTGTTTACGAGACTGATGTCAGGGACTGGCTGAGTCCACTAATCCTCGTCTGGTTTGACTAAACCCTGTCTCAACTGTCTGTCGGTTCACACCATTCTTTCCTGACTTTATCTTATCTTCTGGCCTTCGCTATTCTCTACTTGTATTCTCTCATTTCACAACTGTCCTCCAAAGCATACAAATATGTCCTGCCACCTGCAAGTTGAGTTGTAGACACTACCACTGATTAACTTGTGGGGAGGGGTGACAAAAACAGTTGGAAGAGAGGTTTATTTGGGTTACTTGATATCTTGTTTTCAACCTTTTCTCATTGGTTATATCTTGTTTTCAAACTCTTCTCATTGGATAACCATGTATGCATTGGGAGTGTTCTTGGTGAATCTATATGCGCTATAAAAGATTGTGCGCCACGGAGTAAACTGGCAGTCTCCTAAGAACATACTGAGTGTACTTCTGGGACAACTGTACTTAGCTGCAGCTAATAAACCTGATCTTCTACGCTCAACAGAATGTCCTGTGTCTCTGTTCAACAAAGCATGTGAACTCAGGAGATTAAGGCGTGCCCTGCGCCACCAGGACCATAAGGCCCTGGTTCTTCAATTGGTGCCCTCTGTGAGGCGGCTTCAGAGGTAGCGATTTTGCCTGAGGGTATTGAGGAACCCCGCAAGAAAATTCTGGAGGAATCGCGAACCACATCAAGCGACCCCTGTATGTCGAAGTGGTCCGAAGGTCTTTTTCAGTGCGGTTTCTCCTTCCTGACGGCTGCTGACGACTGCTGCCCTGACTGCCGCCTTGCTTTGGCCCCTTTTGGTGATGTATGGTATCGCGAGACGTTAGACGGGCCTCTGTTGGCGTAAGAATACACTTAGTTAAGTATTGATGGGTAGCTCCCACTATTTTTGTTTTGATTTGGGTCTTTGATTCGGCTATTGCAAAAGTCAAAGCCGAGGGGTGAGTACGTTTGTGCTATATTATTTGATTTAACCCCTTGATGTTTGTGAACAGTCCAGTGAAATAACGATGCCTGGTCTGAGTAAGTTTAGAAAGTTTTGTTGTTTTGGTTGTGATAGGGATTCCCGGCTGGAGGACTCTTGTCCAATTCCTCCGGTTGGAACTCCCACATATGAGCTTTACTCTAAACATGGTGTTGGCCCTATTGCCTTTAATGAGGCATGGATCCGATACACAAAGAACGATGGTGTTCTACAGTGGCCACAGAATGGTAGCTTTGAGCCTGACATATTAGATAATTTGGAAGCAATTTTGTTTAAAAGAAAAGCCCGGCCGGCAATGTTTGACTCTTTCCGCCTCTGGCGTAAGGAAGCCAAACAGAGAGAAATTAAACAGGCAAAACGAGATAAGAAAACACAAAGTATGACGATTATACAGGCTGCCCAGCAGTTTAAAGGTAATGAGATTAATCATGAAATAGAAATTTCAGAGAGACAGCATCGTATGGCGATAGATAAATGCTATTCGGTGTTGCCTATTTCCCCTTCTGATAAAAGTAAGGATCCGGAGGAAGACCCTTTGATGTCTGACTTATTGAGATTGCCTCCTCCCTATGTACAAGGTGCTAATGCACCCCCATTGTTACAACCAGTTCAGCCATTAGTTGCGCCTCCGCCTGCTCTGGCTCTTCCGCATTTGCCCCTTCCGGTAGTGCCACCCCCACCTCTTCCGCCACCGACTTCTTTGCATCCGTTTCCTGAACATCAATCTCCTTTGCCTTCGGCTCCCCTTATAACTGTTAATTCTTCTGTTAGTTCACCTAATACCTTGTCCCCTGTTCTTATGTCTAATTCTCCTACTCTGCGCAAACGAATCACAGATACTGTCTCTGGGTTTCTGTATCCTTTCTTTGAGACTTTGAATATGTCTCCGGCTTTTTCTCGAAGACAGTCTCGTAGTCAACTCCCAGGTTCCGACAAACGGGTGGTATTGGACTCTCACGCTCGCAAATGGATCGAGAAGGGTCCCCAGTATAGTGTGAAAGATATCATGACCGGATGTATGACGTTACAACGCACACTTTTACAACGCATGCACTTACAACGCATTTTTTACAACGCATAATCCATTACAACGCATGACATTACAACGCATGACACTACAACGCATTTTTAAAAAATACCTTTACAACACATTACCATTACAACGCATACTACCTTTACAACGCATACCATTACAACGCATAATATTAAATTACATTTAAGGTAAGTATTAGATAGTATAGGGGTAAAAATTACTATTCTAACTCCAGGGGGTGCAACAGTAGGGTAAGTGTTGGATAGTGTAGGGGTAAAAATTACTATTCTAACTCCAGGGGGTGCAACAGTAGGGTAAGTGTTGGATAGTATAGGGGTAAAAATTACTATTCTAACTCCAGGGGGTGCATCAGTAGCGTAAGTGTTGGATAGTATAGGGGTAAAAATTACTATTCTAACTCCAGGGGGTGCATCAGTAGGGTAAGTGTTGGATAGTATAGGGGTAAAAATTACTATTCTAACTCCAGGGGGTGCATCAGTAGGGTAAGTGTTGGATAGTATAGGGGTAAAAATTACTATTCTAACTCCAGGGGGTGCATCAGTAGGGTAAGTGTTGGATAGTATAGGGGTAAAAATTACTATTCTAACTCCAGGGGGTGCATCAGTAGGGTAAGTGTTGGATAGTATAGGGGTAAAAATTACTATTCTAACTCCAGGGGGTGCATCAGTAGGGTAAGTGTTGGATAGTATAGGGGTAAAAATTACTATTCTAACTCCAGGGGGTGCATCAGTAGGGTAAGTGTTGGATAGTATAGGGGTAAAAATTACTATTCTAACTCCAGGGGGTGCATCAGTAGGGTAAGTGTTGGATAGTATAGTGTAATATTATGCGTTGTAATGGTATGCGTTGTAATGGTAGTATGCGTTGTAATGGAATGCGTTGTAAAGGTAGTTTTTAAAAATGCGTTGTAGTGTCATGCGTTGTAATGTCATGCGTTGTAATGGATTATGCGTTGTAAAAAATGCGTTGTAATGGTAGTGCGTTGTAAAAGTTGCGTTGTAAAGGTTGTTCCCCATCATGACCACCTTTCATCAGTGGGAGGCGCCCACGCAGAGATATGTATTTAATGTTATGTTTGACACCCTCGCTAAAGAATGGGAGGATATGGATTTGGGTTTACTTCCTCAGGGTTTGTTAGATGTTCAGGCTAATTTCGATAAGGGACTCATTGTGGGTTCTAAGGTTGAGGATGCCATAAGGACACTTGTCACTTTTAGGTCCTTATTTTCCTCACAGACTTTTTTTGATTCCGATCCTGCTGTTAGGCTGACATCCAAACATTATCCCATGAGAGAGGTTCCTCCAGTGTGGAGAGAAGCGGTTGCACAAGCAGGTGCTAATCCAGCTGTTCCCGCGCACTTCCAGCGTATATGGGTACATGTCCCCTGGAAGAGATCTGAAGTTTTGGCTCTTAAACAGTCTCTACCGGATCCCCGTAAAAACCCTGCTGGCTATTATAAGGAGTTGTCCCAGACTGTTGATGCCTGTATTATGAATTTAGCCGATATTGATAAGTTGATGGGAAATGTAGTCCCCCAAGCATTATGGGCTCGGATTCGTAGAGAGGATCACGCCCAAGCATTGGGTGGCGATTGGGCTGCTATAACTGCCGCGGATGCAGCCCAAATGGGTGGTGCTAAGCCTGATGTTTTGATTTCAGAACTCCCTGGTAGGATTATTACTTTAATGAAAACGATCATGCCCGCCTTGCGAGTTAATTGGGATAAATTAGCTGCGTGTAAGCAGAAGAAAGATGATTCTTCACTCGTTTTGAGGAGACGTTTATTGATCACAGTGGTCAGGATATGACTACGGAGGGTGGACAGCGATTATTTGTAGATAAATTTGTATTTAATTTGCTTCCCGAGCTGTCACATAAGTTGAAAGACTCCGAGAGTTCATGGGCTGTTTCTTCTTCTGCCCAGATATTGGCTACTGCACAATAATATGAGAACAGGGATACAGAGGAGAAAGATAAGCAAGAGAAGTAGACGAAAGAATTAAAAACGAAGGTTCTTCTGCAACAAGCTTATCCTCCTCGTTATACTCAGCGCCAATTTCAACAGCCTCCACAGTTTCAGAGGGTGTATCAAAAGCCTGAGCCCTTTATTCCGCGACCTTTATTAGGTCCTAACCAATGTGCCTATTGTAGAGAGGAAGGTCATTTTAAGAATAGCTGCCCGGTTTTATTGCAACTTAAGGGAGAACTATCTGCTCCACGAGGCCGTGGTGGTTTCCAGATAATATACAGGGGTAGAGGTCGAGGTGTGATGCCTCAAGAACAGCGTTCCTTACCCCCTCCAAATTCTACAAACTACTTCGATCAGCAGAATACTCAGTCTACACAGTATTACAATGATGATTATCATGTTGAAGGTGAAAATGAAAGCCTTCACGCTAACTAGGACAGCCATAGACAAAATGAGGGAGTTGTATCTATTCCAGTAAATCAGGATGGGCCTTATATCAATGTCACTACAATGGGTGTTTCAGAGCCATTTCTTTTAGATACTGGTGCGATGAGAAGTTCTATCATTCATTCTAAACTCCCTGGGGCACCTTTGTCTGGCTTAACAAATGTATCGGTAGGATTTTCTGGCGTCCCAGTTCGTAACCCGGTCTCCTGTGCTTTGCCTATTTCAATTGGCCCTTATGATATGGAAGCTCCTCTTCTTTTAACGACTGGTTGCGGCGAGAATCTGTTGGGTTTGGATCTATTGAAAAGAATGCATGCAACAATATATTGTTCTCCTTCTGGTGTGCATCTTACTTTCAGGGCAGAAATTGACTTCTTCAATGTATTTGTCTAAAGATCAATTCCCACCTGAATTGCTCTCTCTTCCTGCAACGTTCTGGGCTACGGGTCCAAATGATGTTGGTTGTCTTGAGATCCCGCCTTATGTTGTTACTCTCAAGCCCAATGCTAAATTGCCACGCATTCCTCAATACAGAATTTCCAATGAAGGTGAAAGAGCGCTTTTGGATATCATTTATGATTTGGATCAGAAGGGTGTGATTGAGGAAACGAGAAGAAATGTATGTAATAGTCCTATTCTTCCTGTTCTTAAACGCACTGATCCTTCTAAGCCTCATGTTTATCGTTTTGTGATTGATTTTCGGGAGGTCAATAAAATTGCTGTACCACAGTTTCCTGTTGTTCCAGATATCACTGCCCTGTTAACTATGATACCTGCCTCAGTGGCTTGGTTTTCTGTTATTGATCTGAAAAAGGGTTTCTTCAGCATTCCAATATTTTTGGTTTCTCTCTAGGAGGCCGAAGCTTCCGGTTCAAGCGCGCACCCCAAGGCTATTGTGAAAGCCCCTCCAATTATATAGTCAAGCTCTGAAATGTCAGCTCGATGTTTTTCCTTTGCCCCCAGGTGCTGCTCTTATTCAATGTATGGATGATTTGTTGATTGCTGCTGATTCAGAGGATGTCTGCAAGAATGTGACTGTTGCACTGTTACGTCACTTGTCTGATCTTAATCATAAGGTTTCGCCTTCTAAACTACAATATGTTCGTCAAGAGGTTACCTATTTGGGTCATCTCTTATCAAAGGAGGGAAGGCGATTAACCCCAGAACGAATTCAAGCAATTGCGCAAATGTCTGTGCCATCTACACAAAGAGAGGTGCGCGCCTTTCTGGGCATCACTTCTTATTGTAGACAATGGATTCCGAATTTTTCTTTGTTGGCCAAACCTTTGTTAGCACTCACTCTGAAAGACACACCCCAACCCCTTCCTTGGACTGACGAATGTCAGAAGAGTTTTTCTGATTTACGTACTGCTCTGTGTTCTGCTCCTGTGTTGGGTACTCCAGATTACAGTAAGCCCTTCACGCTCTATGTCCATGAAAGAGAGGGTTGTGCGTTGTCAGTCTTAACACAACGATTTGGAGACAAACAGCGGCCATGTGCCTATTTTTCAGCTACGTTAGACCCAGTAGCCAAGGCATTGCCTAGTTGTCTCAAAGCTACAGCAGCAGCAGCGATTTCTATTCGTCAGTCTGCTGGAGTGGTGCTAGATAATACTCTCATTGTTATGGTACCACATGCAGAGGATACCTTGCTAAATAGGACGAAAACACAACATCTTACAAGTGCTCGATTATCTGGATATGAGCTGACGCTCTTGGCTAGTCATGTGCACATCAAACAACATCATATTTTAAATCCAGCCACACTGTTACCTCTTCCAGAAGAGAAAGATATTCGGAAACAACATGATTGTTTTCTCCATACTGAGGAGGAGACAAAAGGCAGGATTGATTTGAAAGATACGCCGTTAGTGGATCCAGATGGGATCCTATGGGTGGATGGGTCTTGTTTCAAACTCCCAAATGGTGAGACAACTTCAGCTTATGCTGTTACCACCTTGTATACAATCGTGGAGACAGCACGCATCAGACATAATTCAGCTCAGGCAGCTGAACTGATAGCTTTGACCAGAGCGTGTGTGTTATCTAAAGGAAAGAGAGTGAATGTGTATACCGACAGCCAGTATGCGTTCAGTGTGGCGCATAGCTTCGGTCCTTTGTGGAAGGAAAGAGGATTCCTTACCTCCCACAGTACTAAAATACAGCATGGTCAATTGGTAACTGATCTTCTTGAGTCACTTGTTTTGCCTACCCAGATAGAAATTGTGAAATGTAGTGCGCATAAGAAGATTACTGATGATATTGGTCGCGGAAATGCTTTTGCGGATGAGGTAGCAAAAAGGACAGCCAGAGATGCTACAAGTCGCATGTATGTTGCGGGCCCTGCGAATTGGGTCAGGGAAAGAGGGATGTGTGAGGACACAATAGAAAGTGTGAGATCGATTCAGGGAGATGCTACAGAGAAAGAGTTGAGAAAGTGGAAAGAGAGTACAGGAATGTTAGACGCAACAGGATGTTGGATAGAATTGTCAGAACACCAGAGTTGGCTGTTACCAGACGCCTACGTACTGCCTGTAGTTACTATGGCGCATGGTCCAGCCCACATCAGTGCAAAAGGAATATGTAAACTTCTGGCTCCAGTGTGGCTGAACGAAGGGATTCCAAAATGTGCAGATAATGTGGTGAAGCATTGTATCATTTGCTTGATGTACAATCCGGGAAAGGGAACCCCAACTCCGGCAGGTCATTTTGCTCCCCAACATATCCTTTTGAGGTGTTGCAAATCGATTACATTCACATGGATCGATGTAACAATCTTAAATATGTTCTGGTAGTGGTATGTGCCTTTTCCAGATGGATAGAGGCTTACCCTCTGAAAGACAACACTGCTTTGTCCACTGCCAAGGTTCTTCTAAAAGAGTTCTTCCCTAGGTTTGGTTTGCCGCGCATTGTCTGGAGTGACAATGGAAGTGAATTTGTAGGCCAAATTATGCAAAAGGTGTGTACCGGTCTTGGTATAAGGCAGAAGTTTCATGCGGCAAATCATCCTCAGTCCGCGGGTTTTGTAGAGTGCTATAATGGCACTCTCAAACTTAAGCTTGCAAAAGTACAAGCCAGCACAGGTCTTAATTGGCCCGATGCTTTACCTTTGGCTCTTCTGTCCACTAGAACAGCTGTACATTCTCGTTTGGGACTCAGCCCATACGAGATTGTTTTCGGGCGCCCAGCTAATGTATGGGGAGTCCCTCGCCCTAGAAAGTGTTCTGATATACAGTATCCAATGCTGATTGACTATTTACATGACCTCACCACTAAATTACGTGTTCTTCACCAACAGGTTCAAAACGCTTTACCAGAAGCCTCCACAGACCCAGATCATTCGATCCAACCTGGAGACTGGGTCTGTGTGAAAAATTTTCAGAGGACAAAGAATTTGGAACCTCGCTGGGAGGCGCCTCGACAAGTTCTCCTGACAACTCGCACAGCAGTAAAAGTTGAAGGGAAAAAGAACTGGATCCACGGTGTGCACTGCAAGATAGTGCCCTTGCCCTTGCCTTTTGATCAGTGGGTTCGTAAGGGTATAGGTGATTCTGAAGGAGAAAAAGTCCCCCGATTCTGCCTTTCAGTAGTGCACACCTGGATGGAACTCGATCGGAGAAAGAAGATGACGACATTCTACAAGAAGCCGTACCTTCCCATCTCCAATTAAACACTACAGAGCCACAGACCCTATTTCAAGACCAAACTGTACCAACAAGGACTAGATACAATTTAAGACCTAGATTGGTCAAGGACACCTGAGATTTTCATCTCTTCTGCTACATTTATCATCTGTCCAGGTTGCAGGGTCACGGTAGGAGTCTTGGTTTGTGACCTGTATAATGGCTAGGCCCCCAGGACTTGCAGTGTCATAGGACGGCTAATAATCACAGCCAAGACAGTAAGGAAGATTGCCGTGAGCAACAATTTTTAGAGGATGGATGGTGAATTACGAAGGAAGGATAATAAGGAAGAGATGAGAAAGAAATATTGTAAAATATTGTACAGTCGATGTGGCGTAACATTGTGTGTTTCTATATTTTTGTGTATCTTATTGGCTTGTGTAGGTTGGGTTATTCATGCTATGCAGCAAAAAGCTGTCCCTAATTCTATCTCCTTGCCTCTTCATTCTACTATCTCCCCACATCAATTATATACACTTCCCCAACATGAACTAATCAGGAGAACAGAATATTTTAATAATTCATTTATCCAATTGTTGCACCAACACCAATTGGTAGTCAACACAACCGACTGTTGGGTGTGTGGACTTATGCCTCATACCACAGATAAAGGGATGCCATATTTAGTCCTTCCATTTTCTTATGAAGGTTCCGCTTGAGCCTATTTTGTAATATTTTCAAATGCATATCAGAGCCGATTTAGACGTCCAGTTGGTTCCTATGGTAGTAAGCCAGATTTTAGTCAAAATTGTCTGATAAAGGGAATTGTGGCTATGACTAAAATTGTGGAGAATAATAAGGTTCCTGTTGACGAGAGACAAACATATACTAATTGGAACGTGACTCGTTACATTACTAGCCTTACAGATAAAACTAAACAGGGAAAATCTCCACCAATTTGGACTGTCCCTCATCAAGGTAATTTCTGTTTACAAATGAATGGCCAGACTACTAACACTGGACAAAGAAAAAGCTTTATCTACACGTCTCAGAATTCACCGCCGTGAGTGCCATCCCAGGGCACATATTTTGTCTGCCACGATAGAGCTTACACGTGGCTACCAACGGATTTTTCAGGAACATGCTATATAGCTTTTCTTCTCCCTCCTACATACACTGCTCCTTCAGGCCATCATAGAAAAAGATATGACAGAGGGATTATTGATTCTAAAGACACGGCAGGACAAGAGGGAAGTGATTTCCTCAAAGGATTTCTTCCTTTTTGGGGCCCAATGGCCAACAGCAGAAACATGAGAGAGCTGGTTCGTGTTGTTGAGACTACCATAGATGTCACTGTGGGAGCCTTGAGTAATCTCACAGCTGAACTTCAGGCAGATCGTCTCATGACTTTGCAGAACCGGATTGCACTAGATGTTATTCTTGCAGATCGTGGTGGAGTCTGTAAATTGATCGGATCTAGCTGTTGTATTTATATACCTGACGACGCCCCTACGGTATACCAAGCCGTCTCCAAATTACACATGATCTCCGAATCGATTCATCAGGACGAAGGAGATTGGTCTTTATTAGGATGGTTTTGGGGATTACTATCTAAATGGGGATGGAAGGTACTAACCTTCCTTGGAGTGGTTTTGGCCATCATTTTTTCCTGTTGTCTCTGTATGCAGTGTGGCCCCGCAATCTGCAGTCTTTGTGCCACTCTGTGTGTCCCAAGACCTGAGTCACAGAAAACAGAGAACATTAAAATGATGTTGCAGCAACAGTTTGACGACCTCATGGCTATTGACATTGATTCAGATTAACGTAAATCTGTGTGTTTTGCCTGAGTTATGGCAAAAGGAGGGTCTGAGGAAATTCGATTTTCGATCTCGCTTGTATTCAGTTGTGTTCCACCGCCATTTTGTGTTGCCCTCACTCAGGCAACACAATGAACGAAGTTTTTCTGCTGATCTTACTGCGACGTGTCAAATAACCTTCTGCCTCTGTTTACGAGACTGATGTCAGGGACTGGCTGAGTCCACTAATCCTCGTCTGGTTTGACTAAACCCTGTCTTAACTGTCCGTCGGTTCACACCATTCTTTCCTGACTTTATCTTATCTTCTGGCCTTCGCTATTCTCTAGTTGTATTCTCTCATTTCACAACTGTCCTCCAAAGCATACAAATATGTCCTGCCACCTGCAAGTTGAGTTGTAGACACTACCACTGATTAACTTGTGGGGAGGGGTGACAAAAACAGTTGGAAGAGAGGTTTATTTGGGTTACTTGATATCTTGTTTTCAACCTTTTCTCATTGGTTATATCTTGTTTTCAAACTCTTCTCATTGGATAACCATGTATGCATTGGGAGTGTTCTTGGTGAATCTATGCGCTATAAAAGATTGTGCGCCACGAAGTAAAGTGGCAGTCTCCTAAGGACATACTGAGTGTACTTCTGGGACAACTGTACTTAGCTGCAGCTAATAAACCTGATCTTCTACGCTCAACAGAATGTCCTGTGTCTCTGTTCAACAAAGCAGGTGAACTCAGGAGATTAAGGCGTGCCCTGCGCCACCAGGCCCATAAGGCCCTGGTTCTTCACTATATGCAGCCAAACACCAGACGGAAGAGCCACAAATACACCAATACTTAACTGCAATTGACCTGCCCTCACTCACACAAGAGGAGAGAGACTGTCTAGAGGGGTATTTGACATTGGCAGAAGTGACCAAGACTATTGGCCGGCAGAGGGCGGGCAAAACCCCGGGTCCTAACGGTCTTCCGAGTTAATTTTTTTAACTAAATAGTACATTGCTGGCTCCACACCTGCTTAAGATGTTCAAGGAGTCAAAGGAATAAGGGATTTTGCCACGGGACCTCTGTCTAGCCATGGTGGTAGTCATTCCTAAGGCGGGGACGCCCAGATGAGTGTGGGTCATATCGCCCCATATCCCTGCTCAATATCGAGACAAAGATTCTGGCCACAATACTTGCTAGGCGTCTCTTGGCAGTAATGATCCCCCTGATACATAGGGATCAGTCAGGCTTTATGCCGAAGAGTGCCACGCGTTTTAATTTACGCTGTCTAGCTAACTGGATGGACACGGTACAGAGTCGGGATAGCCCCCATCTGCTCCTTTCGCTTGATGCAGAGAAAGCATTTGACAGGATTCATTGGCCCTTCATGTGGAGCACCCTGGAAAGACTGGGCTTTGGCCCGGTATTCCGAGAGTGGTTGGCACCGTTATACAATACACCTGAGGCTAGGGTCCGGGACGATGGGGTTGTTTCAGCGAGCTGGCCGATCCAATGAGGCACCAGACAGGGGTGTCCCCTAGCTCCCCTACTATTTGCCTTCATTCTGGAACCATTGGCCTGTGTGGTTAGAACCCGACAAGGACTTGGCGGCTTCGTAGACGAGTCCCATCTTTTAGACGAGGAACGCATATCGCTATATGCAGATGACATATTGCTCCGTGTCACACACCCGGTCCAAACACTCCCCATATATTGCAAATATTTGAAGAATATGGCAGCCATGCAGGCTATAAGATTAACTGGAATAAATCCACCCTATATCCGTTGAGCGGGGAGGTGGAGCCTCACACCTACCCGAGCTGTTTGCGGCTCTCTATGGAGGGGTTTACCTACTTGGGACTCTCCCTCACCATTGACCCAGTAGCTAGATTGGAACATAACATTAGACGAGTGCTTCTGAATTTTCAGGAAGATGTGAAGAGGTGGAGGAAACTCCCTCTGACCATCATAGGAGGGCTGCCATGTATAAGATGGTAACGCTCCCTCACCTCCTTTACATTTTACAAAATACCTAATACAAACTACCAGACACTATTTTTACTGCCATTAACAGTGAACTACATCCCCTTCTGTGGGACGGAGCCCATCCACGAATATCACTGCAAACGTTACAACGCAATCCGTACAATGGGGGGTTGGCCTTGCCGGATATTCGAGCATAGGATAGAGCAGCCCATCTTATAGTCATCAACTAATGGAATCACGCGCCGGGAGATCATCCTACTTATAGACTGAAAAGACTGAAATTCTGAAACCACACCCAATTACATTACATATATGGGGGAGCTGGAAGTGCGTGTCTCCTGCCGGCCACCCAACGAGTGCTGGTGGCCTGGAAGAGTGCAGAAAAGCAGATGAAATGGGAGGGGAAGCCTATGCGGGAGACCCCTCTGTGGTAGGGTGCTAGATTGAAAATTAAGGGGCTTTAAGAAATGGGACCTCATAGGTATTTCTAAGAGATGGGGACCTTTTGGAGATGGGCTCTCTAGCCCCGTTTGCTTTGCTTCAGTCTAAATAGCAACTTCATGATTCCCCAGTATATACCTACCTTAAACTTAAACACGCCTGGCACGCTGAGGGGTTGGACCCTGAGAAACACAGCCAGAATATGCCCCGTTAGAAGGTAGGCTCCTACAAGAGGAGATCCCGACCCAAGCCATATACTTGACATATAATACACAAATCAACAATATACCCGACAACCTTGGTCCGCTCCGAGCCAAATGGGAACTCACCACAGGCCCACTAGAAGATATTGATTGGGAAGCTGCCCTCATGCACCTGCGTGAAGTAGCGATTAGATTGAGACTGCACCTCATACAATATAAAATCCTTCAAAGAACCTATTTTGACAGGGCACGCTTACACACTATGGAGAGGGCTGAGAACCCAGATTGCCTTAGATGCCATACGGAGCGTGGTACGTATACACACACCCTCTGGGAGTGCAGACACATTCGAACCTATTGGCACAGGATAGTGAAAGATTTGAATGATATCCTTGGAGCTCAGTTTGGACTAGAGGAAAGGTTTCTCTTATTGGGTATCCCTACAGATATTGACTTGTCGCGACATAAGCTCCTGCTGGATAACTTAGGGCTAGTAGTAGCCAAGAGAGATATAGCTAAGTATTGAGGGAGCTCAACGACTTCCTACACTCACAGAGTGGAGGTCCAATATGGATCTATATATGGTCGCAGAGAAAGTGATCTACAAGGCGAGAGGATGCCCTCGTAAATTCCGGAAAATGTGGACGTCATGGATAGAGTACTATGGCTTAGATCCGGACGCTGAAGGGGGGAAGATTGGGCCTCTCGCATGGTAGGACAGAGACCGGACATTAATAAATGTGATAATTAGCCCACTCTTGACAACTATGATGGTATTGGAAATGACCCATGTATTTGTATATATGTGATATTGATTTAACCATGTGTTACTCCTTGGAAAATTTGCTGCATTAACTTCTGCCCACCATTGTATCTTGCTGCCCACTATTTTGCACATACCGTGCATCAATGATTCCTTTTCTTATTGCTATGTTTTAATTCTCAGCACCAGGAGCTTAACTGAATGTGAAACATAAACATTAAGAGGATGGCCCATCACAATACTTTCACATCTTTCAATGCTGACACCAGTTACAACAATGGATTTGAGACATCTAGCCAACACTGAAGCTACAGGATCTAAGGTACCTGAAAAGTAGGCCACTGGTCTATGGACACCCCCGTGTACCTGGGTGAGTACCCTCCCTCTCGCAGCAAAATAATGAAAATGCTTTGCTGTAATCAGGCATTCCTAGAGCTGGAGCTCGACACATGCTTTCACTCAACTCCAAGAAGGCATCCAAGCAGTCATTATCCCATGGTACTGGATTACTCATATCTTTGTGTATCAGTCTCTGTAAGAAGTTTGTCGGCAGTAGTCAACAATCCCCAGAAACATCCTGACTTCCTTTTGCGTGGTGGGTGCATTAATTTTCATGATCGCCTCAATGCGGTCTGATGACACCTTTCTCTTGCCTTTTTTTGATGCGATGACCCAAATACTGAACTTCAGGCAAGCAACACTGAAGATTGCTCAGGGACGTCTTGTGTCCATTTACTTCCAGGTGGTGCAATAGAGCAATGATAGACCTCCCTACAAGCCTCCTCAGTCTCTGAATCAGGAGATCATCAATATACTCCACAAGCACTGAACTTTGCGGTAGCACCAAGCTTTCAAAGTTCTTTTTCAAGATTTGGTTGAAGATCAATGGACTCTCAGTATACCCTTGCGGAATACGACACCATGTTAACACACGGTTCTTCAGCCGCAAAGTAAATAAAAATTGGCTTTCGTCATGTAAGGGTATCAAAAAGAATGCTTGGCATAAGTCAATCACAGTGAACCATTCAGCTCACAAGGAATTCGGAATAGGATCACAGATGGATTCGGAACCGCAGGACAACATTGAATCACACTCGAATTGATCTTCCTTAAATCCTGGACAATGCGATATTTGCAGCTCGTTTTCTGCAATCCCATTATGGGACTTCCTATTATCTCCTTTAGGATGCCCGACGCGATCATTGACTGAATCACAGGAGTAATCCCTGCCACCGTTCCTGGAGTCAGGTTGTACTGGGGGGTTCTTGGAAATTCGACATTTGGCTTGATCTGTTTGTGGGCTGGCTCGACTCCTTTAATCAGTCCTATCTCTTCCCGTGTGAAGTCCCACACCACAGGAAAGACTGCGTCTCTCAAGTCGCGTGGATGCCCTCCACGGTTAGCATGGGAAACATGTCTACACAGTGGTTCTGGTTTGCCAGTTTGAATGCAATGTCATCATCATTAGTCTGCAGTTCTACTCCACTAGGCGTGCAATAGATGGTACAATTCAGTTTACACAAGACATCTCATCCTAGCAAACAGACTGGGCTCAAATTGCACACAACAAACTGGTGTCAATGCTGGAATTTTCCTTTTTTCACAGGTATTTCTTCTGTTAACTGATTTGTCATTCTCCTATTGGCAACTCCTACAACTTGGAACTATTGTCCAGAGAGGGGTAGGTTTGGGACTACTGCGGTTTCTGACAGAAGAATGGGTAGCACCAGTATCAATCAAGAATGTCCACTCTGGTCTACCTCTAAGACTGCTTCAAGGGTACAGTCTTCCTCCACCCTCAGGCACCGTCATTGTGACAGATCAATATCGAATCCATCCAGAGTTTCCACAAAGGGCATTTGGTGATATAATCGATTACTCTGTGGGATTCATCAGGCACCTGTGCAATCTCTTCTTCTTGTAACATATTTGCTGGATTTTCTCAACACTCACGCTCTCAATGCCCGATTTTGTGACAATAATGACAAGCAGTGGTTTTCTTTACCACATTGATGTTCACCCCTGGCTTGGGATATGTCCCTCTCCCCTTTCCCTGTATTTTTCGATGCATTCTGAATTCCTCCTTGGTTATTCCCATGATTCCAAACTAAAGTTCCCCCATTTGTCTGTGCCTGTTCTACTCTGTTTGCGTTTCTCATCTCAACCAACATCAGATTGTCTTCCATTCTCCTATGCTTGGAATCCACTTCATTACTACAATATCTGGCATACCATAGGATCTCGACCACTGACTTGTTTTGCATGCAGATTAAATGCTGTTGAATCATAACGCTAATCTCAGGCCTCAGTCCTAGCACGAACTTGGAAACAAACTGTCCCATATCCTCAGGGTCTAGAGTATCTAACCCGATGTACTGTTTGAAAGCTTGCAAAAGCCATTCATAGCAGGCATGTACTGATTCCTTAAGCTCTTGGGTGGTTCGATCTATCTTGACCTAATCGATATCTTCTGGAGCGAGCTTAGACGGTAACCATGTAATTACTGTAGGAAAGTGCCCCTTTTTGCATGGTTGCACCCCACTTTTTGGCTAATGTTGATGTAGTTTGACTGAGTGTGCCCTGGGTTCCTGCCAACCAGGTACCCAGGGGCCTATGTTCTTTCCGTAAACTGTACAGTTGCAAAACTCAATTGGCAACTCTCTGGCCCCATGTAAGTCTCCTGTAAAAGGTACCATAGGTACCAAGAGCACTGTGACCAGGGAAGGTCTCTAGGGGCTGCAGTACTTATTGTACCACCCTTAGAGACCCTGTACCTTGACACACACACACACTGTCATTGCAGGCTGCGTGTTTTGGTGCAGAACAAAGTGAAAAGTCAACTGATTTGCATATGGCCAGGTCTAAACTGGGGTGGCATGGTGAGCAAAAGAATGATTGATTCAACCTAGATCTCTTGACTGGGGGTGAATGTTTTGATATGTTCTGCATTCCGTCCATCAATTGTGTGTCTTTTGTCTTTCCCAAGGATGGGGAGGGTCTATGAAGGGGAAGTTTCAAAGGCCTGTTAGCTACCCAACCATTTGCTGCTCCTAGCAACTAGCCCACACCGGTTCTGAACCCCACTTTGAGCGGGAGAATCGGCAGGAAAATCAAGTAAGGAGGAGAGATGTGGACACCTTTGCCAACCCCAACCCTCAGGTGGGGGAGGCAAGTTGAAGCACAACTCTCAGTCCCCACCCTCTTGCAGATGGGGGGAACCAGGCAACCAGAGTGAGGCCCAGGCCCCCCTCCTACTGGAGGGTGGCATAATAGGGGGTGTACCCACCCCAAGGAAGGGACCCATTGGTCCCGACCAGTACCTACCTGTAACGCCCCTAAATTTGGTATTTAGGGACAACCCTGAACCTTGCCTCCTCAGACATGAATAAACAAGAAGAAGAAGGACAGAAGAGGCATGCTGAAGAAGAAGAGGAGGACACCCACTGACTTGGCCCCTGCCCTACCAGCCTGTCCCAACCTCGACCGACTACAGTGAAATCCTGGTGTGTCCTACAGCCAGCATCTCCCAAGAACCCAGAGGACCTGCCCTCTCTTCCCAAACCAGACTTTTCTACCGTGAGCACCAGATTTGCTCACCCACAGACTCTGGCTCCGGCCAAATCAGTGAGTCTGCACCACTCTGTACCCGATGCCCATGTCCAGAGTTTGAGTGGACCAACACCACAAGTTGGTCTCCCCGGTGATCCTGACCTGGGATCTGGTGATCCTTGACGTGACTCAAGTCTCCAACTGATGCCTGCAGCCCCTTTCTGGAGGAACCCCCGGTCAGAGCTGGTAAGAGTAACCCGACGTCAAAAGACACCCTTGCACCTGACGTCCCATGGCCTGGGGTGGCCCAAACAACAGTGTTCTGGCATCCTAAGACATCCAAACTTACCTTTCCAACCAGTGGGCACCTCCAGAAGATCTTCGTCCCTGAGCCGGCAGTGTTTGTTGCAACCGGAGTATCCCCATTGAAATCAAAAGGGCACTCAACGCCAAATCAGCACCCTACACCCGGCCACCCGGCCACCCCTGTGCCACTGTGGGTGCATCTTTCGTGCTGAACTGGATCCTCCTTTGCCCGGAGCCTAACGCCAGGAGCTTTGCTCCCACAACCTTGTGGCCTCCTCATGAACAGCCACCAACCAGAGGCCTCCTACCCCCCAATTGGATAACATTGGTTCTCAGCACTTTGCACCCGGCCACCCTAGTGCCGCTGAGGGTGCTCTAGAAGTACATCCTTGACCCTGGGGGAACCCTGCTTCTAACCCCAGGAAACCAACTCCCAAGACCAAGTGCTTACCCGTAAACCGATAACACTATTTTCTCCCATAGGACTGCATTGACTGCTTTTCTGTGAAAAATCTTCAAAGTGTGGAGTCGGTTTGTATGAAGACCCTAAGAAACTGCAAATGTGTAAAAACTGAATTACTTACCTTTTGTCTAGGAAATGTTCCAGTGTGATATCTAGGCATATCACACTGAGAAGCAAAAGTAACTTTAAAAGTAGTACAAGAAGTAAAATTCTCTGTAATCTACAAAGCAACTGAAAAGTAATTTTGACTGTTGACTTACCTGTTAATAAACCAGCTGCATTGAACCTGCACCCAACTGAAATTTACAGCATAAATCTTACAAAGCCTTATTATACTTACCTGTACCAGGCCTGTCTTGGTTCTAGAGAATACAATATAATTAAATAATATGTTTAAACCAAAAAATTGGTCTGAGTTCAGTCTTTGAGTGTGTGAAACCATTTCTTGAGTGTGTACAATAAATGCTTAACACTACCCTCTGATAAAGCCTTACTGCTCGCCCACACTACCACAAATAGATAGTAAGCTATCATCTACTTTTACCTCTGCCTACCTTTGGGGTTCCACTGGACTCTATACACACTATACCTAACTTTGGTATAGTGTATACAGAGCCAACTTTCTACATTGGTGGATCAGCGGTGGGGTCTACAACTTTGCATTTGTTGGACTGACTTGGTCAACACCTGATCACACGACAGACCTCCTAAATTGTCTTTAGAAATTCAGATTTTTGAATTGACAACTTTTTCCAAATAAAAAAAGTCTTGTTAGGACCTTGGTTAAGTCCCTTTAGAATTTTAGAAAAATAAAAGCTCATTGTAGTTAGGGGTAAGAGGGTTAGAAACTTTTTTTTAGAATGTTTCTTAGGAAGGACCCAGCTATTAGTGAAAACATCACCAATGACATAGAGAATCTGGTTGAGGAGTTCGACCTCACTCCTTATCTCCACTTAGAATTTAGGGAGTTAAGGTCTCTATGTAAACTTAAAAACATTACCATGGGTTCCCATCCCTCCAAACAAAAGCTCCAGGAGCTGTTGGCAGGGTATGCTAAGGACCATCCTTCTGAGCAAGGTAAAACCTCTCAGATGGGGAGGAGGGGATGAGGATACCTTCCAACCCTCCTTTCTTCCTAGAGAGAACAGGGCACCTGTCCCCCAAATGCCAAGAATACAATTCACAGTACCTAGACCTCACACAAGTGGATGAGGAGCTTCTGAGTCCATTGAGGACAGCCTCAATGAGGAGATCAACCTCTTAGAGAGGTTGACCAAGCGATTAGATCTAGAGACCAGACTCCTGGCTCTAGAAAAGAAAGAGCAGAGATGGGCTTAGCTCCCATCAATGGTGGCAGCAACATACCAAATAGGGACAGAGAGCAATCTTATGATCCCAAAATCCCCAAAGGGATTGTCCCCAAATTAGAGGAAGGTGATGACCTCACCTAATGATTCACAGCTTTTGAGAGAGCTTGTGAAATGAGGAAAGTGAGAAAGTCACACTGGGGGGCACTCCTTTGGGAACTGTCCACTGGTAACTGCAGAGACAGACTCCTGACCTTTACAGGGGCAGATGCTGCGTCTTATGACCTCACGAATAACACTCTGATTGAGGGCTTTGGACTCACAACTGAGGAATATAGAATTAAATTCATGGGGGCTCACAAAACCCCAGAGTTAGTCTTGGGTTGATTTCGTTGACTACTCAGTTAAGACACTAGATTAAGGGTGGGCGTAGTTCGCGAAGTAGCACTTCGCGAAGCTACGCAAAGTGCAGTTCGCACTACGCGAGCTTCGCGTAGCACTTCGCGAACTGCGTAGTAACATGTTCGCACTGTGCAAGATGTTGTTTTCAATGATTGCACAGTGCGGACAAGCAACCGGCACTGTGCAATCATTGAAAATGGCATCTTGCACAGTGCAAGCTGTAGTTTTCTGCTGCTCGAGGAGATTTTTACTCGAGCGGCAGCTTTCTCAACGCGAACTGGTAGTTTCTCATCGCGAGCGGTCGCGAGCATACGCGGCCCCTCGCAATGAGAAACCTGACCTCCTCGCGTTGGGAATCTCGCCGGGAGGTTTATTTTCCTTGTTCGCGATCGCCAACTTGATGCTGCTGATCGCGAACAAGGAAAAAGTCTCGCCGGGATGTCATTTTGCTTGCTCGCGGTCGCCAACTTGACATTGAGGACCGCGAGCAAGCAAAAAATGACCGCAGCACTACGCAAGACTACGCTACGCGTGTTCGCACTCTGCTACGTGCTATTCGCGTAGTGCGAAGTAGCGCGAACTTCGCAAACTTCGCGAGCGTGGCGTAGTGCTTTGCCCAGGCCTACACTAGATAGATGATTTACTGGAAATAATGTGCATGATTTCAATGGACTTTACAATCTGTTTATGAAGGAACATAATTTGAGTAATTGCACTAATGAAAAGTTACATCAACATTTGGCAGACCTATGTCTAATTTCTCCCCAAGAATTGGGAAAGAAGGCAGACCACTGGGTCAAGACTAGGGTAACCAAAACAGCCACTGGGGGTGACCAAAGAAAGACGTTACCAAACCTCCCCAGGGTAAAAGGGGTGAGAACCCCAAAGACAAAAAGCCAGAGTCTTCTAAGGGGCCCAAAAAACCTGCTCAAAGCGGTGGGTACCAAAACCCTTCCCAGTCCAATGGTAGGTACAAAGGAAAGAACTTTTATCCCCTGAAGGCCTGGTGTTGCAACTGTAAGAAGTTGGGACACTTAACTGGAGATGCCACTTCTTCTAGCAAGAAGCCCCGTAGTCCTTCTCCAGTTACTACTGGTGTGGCCAATCTCCAGATGGGATCAACAATGTGCCCAAAGCAAATCAGGGTTCACACTGAAGCAGTTCAAGTAAATGAGGGTGAAGTTGAGTTTGCCATGGTAATATTAGACTGGGGTGGGGGTTGGGGGGGTTACTGGCCTGAAACAGGTAGTGGTCTCTCCAAAGCTTCCAGCTGCCTGGCTGCTTGGAAATGACCTGGAGACCTCAGCATGGGCTGAGGTAGAATGAAATGCTGGACATCCCTGAGATTGTGTGTGTTAAGACTAGAGCACACAGCCAAAAGCAGGGAGAAAAAGAAGTGTTGGAGTCTGAAAGAGTGGTCCAACTGTCCAAGAGGAAGGGTAGGAAGACTGAGAAATCCACTTCTGAACAGCCAAAGACTCAGGACCCCTCTCCACAGGGAGAGGAGTTGGAAGCCCCAAAGGGAACTGAGCCCATGGAACTTGGCCCTTACCAGGTTGAACCCTTAGGCCCAGGGTGACCCACTAGGTAAGTGCTGTGCCTTGGGCAGCAGACCTGTCCAACTCTTAAATGCCTGAGGCAGCAAGCTGCTGCCCAGGAAAAGGGAGATGTCAGTGGTAAACACAGAGCCTATTGGGAGGAAGGACTCCTGAATACTGAGGCCAGAGACCCCAACTCTGGTGCCACTAGTAGAGTGGTAGTGCCTCAAATGTACAGAGGGTTTTACTCACTTTGGCTCATGACATTCCCATAGCTGGATATCTTAGCCAAACCAAGACTTGGGAAAGGCTAACCAGTCACTTTTACTGGCCCCTGATGTCCCAGAAAGTAAAGGAGTTTGTCAGCCCTTGTGTCATCTCTCAAGCCAGTGGCAAAACAGGTGGCCACCCAAAGGCCCCCTTAATTCCACTACCAGTGGTTGGTGTTCCCTTTGAAAAGGGTAGGTGTGGACATAGTAGGTCCACTTGAACCTCCCACAGCCTAAGGAAACACATTCATACTGGTGGTAGTGGATCATGCCACCAGGTATCCTGAGGCAATTCCCCTTAGGACTACTTCAGCTCCTGCAGTAGCCAAGGCCCTCATTGTTTTCTTCAAAAGGGCAGGGTTTCCTAAGGAGGTGGGTCAAACTTCTTGTCTGCACACCTCAAACATATGTGGAAAGAGCGTGGAGTGCAGTATAGGTTTACTACACCCTATCACCCACAAACCAATGGTCTTGTTGAAAGGTTCAATAAGACATTGAAGGGCATGATCATGTGCCTCTCTGAGAAGCTCAAAAGGAGATGGGATGTCCTCTTGCCATGCTTGCTTTTCGCCTACAGAGAAGTGCCTCAGAAGGGAGTAGGGTTCCTGCCAACCAGGTATTCAGGGCCTATCTTCTTTCCCTAAACTGTACAGTTGCAAAACTCAATTGGCAACTCTCTGGCCCCATGTGAGTCTCTTGTAAAAGGTACCATACGTACCAAGGGCACTGTGACCACGGGAGGCCTCTAAGGGCTGCAGCACTTATTGTGCCACCCTTAAATGCCCAGTTCCTTCACACATACACACTGCCATTGCAGGCTGTGTGTTTTGGTGCAGAACAAAGTGAAGAGTGGACATGGCACACATTACTGTGTGCCATGCCTACAATCCACTGCCCTGGCATAGGTAAGCCACCCCTCCAGATTAGTGCACTATACCAGTGGTGAGGGTACAGGTGCATGACATTCTAAGTGCAGTACTGCCATAAAGAGTATATGGTCTGGGAATTTGTCATTATGAACTCCACAGCACCATAATGGCTTTACTAAAAACTGGAAAGTTTGGTATCAAACTTCTCAGCCCATGTGGAATTTAATGAAAAATGCACTCAGAGGGTATCTTAGAGATGCCCCTTGAAAAACGTCCTTAGTCTAGTGTCCTGGCTGAGTGGCTGCTCACCAGCTGTTACCACCAGGCACGTTTCTGCACCCCTGGGTCGAGAGCCTGCCACTGAAACAGGTCCTGAAACAAAGCACATCCTAGGTCAAGGTACCAAGCCTCCTCCCCCAAAAATGGGCAGGGTCCACAAAGTGAAAGCTTCAAAAGCTTGCCGCCTTTGAGATCCACCCCAGCCATTTGTTGCTCCCAGAATCTGGCCCCCACCGGTTCTGACCCCCACTTTAGGGGGGAGGATCGATGGGAAAACCAAGTTCAGAGGAGAGTTGTGCCCACCTTTGCCAACACCACCCCTCAAGTGGGAGAGGCGCGGTGAAGAACAACTCTCAGTCCCCGCCATCTTGCAGATGGGGAGACCCAGCCAAACAGAGTGAGGCTCATGCCCCCCTCCCACTGGAGGGTGGCATAATAGGGGGTGTACCCACCCCAAGGAAGGGACCCATTGGTCCCGACCTGTAACTACTTGTGACGCCACAAAATTTGGCATTTAGGGGCAACCCTGAACCTTGCCTCCTCAGACAAGAAGAAACAAGAAGGACCGAAGAGCCGTGCTGAAGAAGAAGAGAAGACACCAACTGACTTGGCCCCAGCCCTACTGGCCTGTCCCGGTACAGCGAAATCCTGGTGTGTCCTGCAGCCAGCAGCCCCAAGAACCTGGTGGACCTGCCCTACCTTCCCAAACCAGACTTTGTCTCCCGTGAGCACCGGATTTGCTCACCCACAGACTCAAGCTCTATCCAAATCTGTGAGTCTATACCACTCTGCACCCGATGCCCATGGCCTGAGTTTGAGTAGCCCATTACCATGAGGAGGTCTCCCCGGCGATCCTGACCTGGAATCTAGTGATCCCTGACCTGCCTCAAGGCTCCAACCGACGCCTGCAGCCCCTGTCTGGAGGATTTGCCCAACCGCGGCTGGAGCCAGTAAGAGAAATCCAACGCCAAAAGACACCCCTCCACCGAAATCCCATTGCCTTGGGTGGCCCAACCGATGGTGTCCCGGCATCCAAAGACAGCCCAATTTACCTCTCCAACTGGTGGTCACCTCCAGAAGATCTTCGTCCCCGGGCCTGCAGTGTTTTTTGCAACCAGAGAATCCCCATTGAAACCAACAGGGCACCTGACGCCAAATCAGCACCCTGCACCCGGCTGGCCCTGTGCCAACAACCGGAGGCCCCCTATCCCCTATTGGATAACATTGGGCCTCAGCACTCTGCACCTTGCTGCCCTAGTGCTGCTGAGGTTGGTTTAAGAGTGCATCCTTGACCCTTGGGAAAGGACAATGCCGAAGACAATGCATTTCCTGTATGTATTACGCATCATGTTACAGGATGTGACCCAGTTTCCCAATACTTAGGATATTTAGCAAGTATCAAGTGTCCTAACATATTGGATTTTGATAATTCTGTGGGAAATTGGAATATAAGGAACAGATAGTTAGTAAGTAGGAACTGCACAACTAAGGTAAAAGGGAAACAAGTTGACAACACTTTACATTACTGGAACATCACTATAGGTGGAGAGAGACTGTTAATAACATCTGATCGTCTTCTATGTGATCTATTTATTGATCGCGAAAATGATTGTGCTATTGCCCCGAATGTGATTTCTAAAACATTAGAATATCCCTTATGGTCAACACGCTGCTCTTATTTGGCACCATGGGCAAATGTTACACTTCTAAATTCTGCATGGATTGATTACAAATGGTGCGATCAATTTCATAAGACTTTCCCTGAGGAGGTAGACGTTTCTCTCAGTAAATATCACACATTGGACACACAGTTTCAGGGCTGTAAGTATTTCATTTGTGGCACAAAAGTATACAAGGTGCTTCCCCGGCACTGGGAAGCCATGCGTGCTATTTCTTATCTTACACCAAACATTTCACTCGTGCCGCATATTGCAGCACATGAGCCATCAAATATGTGGAGTTTCGCTCATAGGTATAAAATGCACCTATTCTGGAGACTAGGCAAGATCTATTTTTTTAGCTAATGCATATTAATTTCTGGATGTTGGTTATATGATTTAGAATTGGCCCTTGTTAACATGTCTGCTGAGTTAGCCATAGCATTCAATGCAACAAGAGATGCACTTCAAGAGTTGCAGGTGTAAATTAAGTCAATGGCTGCCATGACTATTCAGCATAGAATTGCACTTGACCTCCTGACACTACAACAAGGAGGACTGTGTGTTTTTACTGAATTCCTCTTGCTGTTATTTTTTTAATAAAAGTGAAAACATAGCCAGGGATGTGGTGATGATTGGTCCTGGCTATGGTCATGACAGGATGTTTGAAGAGCTTTATAATAGAACTATTTGTTATCTTTAAAGCAATAGTGGTACTTTTAAGTTGTCTTCAGTGTTGTTGCGCCATGGGACAGCAATTATGTAGTAAGACCATCCTTTCACTATCTGCAGTTGAAGTTCTACCTTTCACAGAGCAGGAGCTAGCCCACAGATTTCATAGAATACAAAAAGTCATAGAGGAAGTACACAAATAAAATGTTTGAATTAATGGCTATTGACATATTGCATAGAAATGCATTGAGTACTTGTATATCATTTTTTTTATGTATGAATAATGAATACCTCTTAGGTGTGTCTATGTGCCAATATATGCTTGTTATTTTGTGTAACGCAATCCAAATATATGTACTTTATTGTTATATTATTACTACTATGCTTCATTCCAAATATATATTTTTACACTTAGATTTGAGTGGGAATGGTAAATTTCACCCCTTTCATGACCAACAACTTCCCCTACGACAGATAGATTGTAGTGGGAATAGGAAATGTCACTCCTTTAGTTTCCAACACCTTCCCCCAATATGGTTTGATTGTAGTGGGAATAGTAAATGTCGCCCCTTTAGAGTTTAACGCCTTCCCCAATTTGGTTTAGATTGAAGTGGGAATAGTAAATATCACCCCTTTAGTGTCCATCACCTTCCACAAATTAGTTTAGATTCAATCAATCAATCAATCAATCAGGTTTTTTTTTACAGATGCTCACCTGTGGGGGTCTCAAGGCGCTGGGGGGGAGGGGCGGGTTGCAGCTCTGGCTCAGTTGAAAAACCAGGTGTTTATGTTCTTAATGAAAATGTGCAGAGTAGGGGAGCGTCTGATGTTGATTGGGAGCTCCTTCCAGGCTTTTGCTGTGATGTAAGAGAAGGCTCTTCCACCCATTCTGGATCTGCGGATGCGTGGGTGTCGGCTAGGGCGAGGTCAGGGGAGCTGAGGTTCCTTTTGGGTACGCGGATGGAGACTCTCTTGTTGAGGTATTTGGGTCCGGTGTTGTGGAGGGATTTATGGGCGTAGGTGAGCAGCTTGAAGGATACTCTCTTCTCGACGGGGAGCCAGTGGAGGTCTCACAGGTGTTGGGTGATGTGCTCATGTTGGGGCATGCCGAGGACGAGTCTGGCTGCGGAGTTCTGGATGGTCTGGAGTTTGTGGAGCAGAGACTTGTTGATCCCGGCGTAGAGGGCGTTTATGTAGTTCAGTCTGCTGGTTATGAGTACGTGGGTGACAGTCTTTCTGGCTTCGGGGGATCCACTTGAAGGTCTTGCGGAGGATGCGAAGGATGTTGAAGCAGGTGGAGGTGACAGCACTGATCTGTCGGGTCATGGTGAGGGAGGAGTCGAGGATGATGCTGAGGTTCCGAGCGTGGTCTGTGGGGGTGAGGGCGTTGCTGAGGGTGGTGGGCCACCAGGAGTTGTCCCAAGCTGAGGGTGTGGTTCTGAGGACGAGGACTTATGTCTTCTCTGAGTTGTGTTTCAGACAGCTGCTGCTCATCCAGGCTGCAATGTCCTTCATTCCTTCTTGGAAGTTGAGTCTGGTGGTTTCAGTGGCCTTCGTGAGGGAGAGGATGAGCTGGGAGTCGTCGTCGTAGGATACAATGCTGAGCACATACTGTCTGACAGTGGCGGCGAGGGGGACCAAGTAGATGTTTACAAGCATGGGTCTGAGTGATGATCCCTAGGGTACTCCTTAGTTGATCCCTGTGGGTTTGGAGAGGAAAGGAGGGAGTCTGATCCATTGGGTTCTGCTGGCGAAGAAGGAGCAGAGCCAGTCGAGGGCGGTTCCCTGTATGCCAGCGTCGTGGAGTCTGGCTGCGAGAGTGCTGTGGGAGACGGTGTCGAAGGCTGCGGAGAGGTTGAGTAGGATGAGGGCTGCAGTGTGGCCTTGGTCTAGGATTGTGCGGATGTCGTCTGTGGCGGCGAGGAGGGTGGTCTCGGTGCTGTGGTTCCTGCGGAATGCGAATTGGGAGAGGTCGAGGATGGCATTTTCTTTGATTAAGTTTGTCAGCTGGGCGTTGACGATCTTATCTATAACTTTGGCTGCGAAGGAGTGGAGAGAGTTGGGTCAGAAGTTCCTCAGGTCTGTCCGGTCTGCAGAGGGTTTCTTGAGGAGGGGCTTAACTTCTGTGCATTTCCAGTCATCAGGGAAGGTGCCGGATTCGAAGGAGGCGTTGATGGTCCATCGTAGCTCGGGTGCTATGGCGCTGGCAGTTCTTTGGAAGGTGTGTGGTGGCTAGGGGTCCGTCGGGGCTCCTGAGTCGGTGTCCTCATGGTCGTGGTGGTTTCTTCGGTGGTGATCAGGGTCCAGGTGGTGATGGTGGGCTGGCTGTTGTCGCTGGAGGGAAGGGTGGTTTCTGGAGTCTGTTCTCTGAAGCTGTCGTAGAGGGCCTTGATTTTCAGGTGGAAGTGGGAGCCGAGCTTGTTGCAGAGGTCCTGGAATGGAGTGACATCCGTGTCTTCGCTGGGGGGTTTAGTGAGTTGCTGGATGATGTTGAAGAGTTCTTTTGAGTTGCTGGAGTTGTTGAGGATTTTGTTCCTGATGAAGGTCTTGTTGGTGGAGTGGGAATAGTAAATGTCATACATTGAGAACGCAATAAAAAAAAAATCAATTCATACTTTATTGTTTGATTAATTAAAATCTTACAATATGATGACAATACTTACTGTTATAAAAGTCCAGTTTTTAAAAAGTAATAAAAACATGAATAAATGAAACAATCTTTCGTATTATTAAATAGATTGGACTTAATAATACCGATTTCATAACACTATTTTCATATTATATACATCATACATTACATTTCAAATTGATTTTGCTGGTCTAACTTTGTTCTTAATATTAATAAAAACTTTACGAAAGCTGAGTTCAGTATTATATCGTCAGTAAGTAGACATCTTATCAATGCTTGTCTACAAGTCTGTATTCTTCGTGCGTTAAAATGCCTCTTAAGTATAGATTTTCTTTCATATTTCAGTTCCGAGCATACACACAGCAAGTGAATAATGTTCTCTTCTCCCAGTTTACATAAGCGTCAGAGCGTCCCTTCCTCTGATCTTAGCCACGGCATTAGATGACATAAGCCGGGGAAGACACCAAAACGAGCTTTTATAAAAATGTGTTTATGCTTCAGGAACCATGGGGTTTCAAGATATGATTGGACTCCCACCTTTGTATAACCATTCATTAGTGGCCATGCATGTTTTCTTTTTGCAAAAGAATCTTTATCCAAAAGCATTGATAGATGTTTTATTATTTTATTGATAGATTTTTTTAATGAATCTGCAGTTATTGGCATTTCCCAGATCGGATTCGCTGAGTATTTATCTAATGCAGCGTGTAGGTACTTCCAGGCCTGGGATTTCCAGTTTGCGTTTATTTCCTGCCATAATAGTTTGGACATTTGATTTACGTTATCCATTTTTATTCTTTTCCACACTTTTATAAATTGGCCTTTTCGTGGAAGTAACTGGTTAGTTAACCCAAATTCCAATCTTATCTGTGCAGGCGATGCGTTATGTGGAAGAATAAAGAGGGTTTTAAAAGTTTTTGTCACAGCATTATTGATGATTACAGAGACTTTTCCACACAATGCTTTGCTACTATACGTTAAAGTTGGCAACAGTTTTGCCGATATTACTTTAAAAAATGGTCCGTAACTCAGCACTCCTAATAACTTCTGCAAGATTATAAATGCAGTTAACAGGGTGTTTGCTTTCCTTTGCATATCAATCTTATGTGGGTGGAAAGATCCTTTATCATCAAATAATACTCCCAGATATTCATATGTTCTTACTTGTTCTAGTTGCGATTTTTCAAGGAACCATTTGTGCTGATAATTTGACCTTAAATTTTTGTTCACCTCCATGATTTTTGTCTTGTTTCGTTTATAACCATTCCATTTTCTTTTGAGTACCTTGATATACTATTTATCAGGTGTTGCAGCCTGACCTTTCTTTGGCTAAGTAAGATAACATCGTCTGCATATAGCAGATTTGATATCTGAGTTCTAGCTAATTTAGGAGGATAGGCATTCACTTCATCCAGCGCTTGCGTTAGGTCTGCTAAGAACAAATAAAAAAATAGTGGGGCCAGTACACACCCTTGCTTTAGGCCTGTGGAAGTTGAAATTACCTTTGTTACAGTCGGACCGTCTCCCATCCGAACTCTGACCCAAGTGTCAGAGTAGAGGAGTTGGATTGGTGTTAAGAGGGACAATGGGATGCCTTAATCCTTCAACTTTTGCCACAAAAGTTGTCTATGTACACAATCGAAAGTTGATTTAAAGTCCACGAAACACAAATACAGTGGTTGCTTCTTTGCAATGCATTTATCCATTAACACTGATAGCACAAGTATATTCGTTGTGGTGCCTAATCCTTGTATAAATCCTGTTTGATTCGGTGGAATTATCTGTTTCTCTTTGTCCATACAGATAGATTTGATAGTAAAACTCCTGCAAATAGTTTAGCATCTGTGTCTTGTAAAGTAATTAATCGGTAATTTTCAGGCTGGGCCCAATCTCCCTTTTTATATATTGGTGATATTAATGAGCCCCTCCATGTTTCAGGTATTGTTGATGTCCTCACAATTTTCTTAATCACTTTCGTGAGATATCCTGACCATAGACCAGGGTCTTTCTTAAAAAGTGCAAATGGGATACCATTGGGACCAGGTGCGCCGTCTTTTTGTTTCCATATTAATTTGCATAGTTGATTTTTTGTTATATCGATTTCCTGATCCAAATCCTTTCTTGACGTATCATTCATATTCCCTCTATCTTCCAAATGATTTGTTTGCCAGTCTGTATTTAGATGTGTTGTCAGGAATCTAATCCAATCTTTTTCACTTAAAGTAGATGATACAGCTGTTTTATTAGGTCGTGCTAAACCATTTATGGTTTTCCGAAATTCTCTAGAGTTCAATTGATTACTAGCGAACATCACTTTGGTCCAGAGATCATGCTTTGCATGGTTCCTTTTGTTCCAGATTAACTTCTGCAGATTGCGGTTAATACTTTTTAATTTAGAGCGTAACTCCATATCATTTGGGTGCTTTATTATCTCTCTCCTAAGACTGTTGTGTGTTCTTCTCATGATCCGCGTTTTATACGATAAATTAATTGTATTCCTTTTTCCAACTTGAGTCTTTTGTTTTTTCTTAACTCATATGTTTTAACTAGATTTTGTATAAAATACACCTATTGTTCCATTACAGATAAAGATTTTTCTTTAAAGCATTCTTTAACCAATTTTTGGACCAATTTGTTAGGGTCTTCTATAGAGTGTTCTTTCCAGATTAGTCTCCTGTAATTGATTGTTCCCGTCTGGCCAGGTATAGTTACATATGTTTTATGCTTTGTACCGTATAGATTTGTGAAGAGTATTTGCTGACTATGATCGCTGTCAGACACTTTCCCAATGTGGAAAGAAGTTACATTGCTAAAAATGTTCAAGGATACTATTGTATAATCAATTCTTGATTTATGATTTTGTGAATGATATGTCCATCCTGGAGGTGAGTCTTGGGGTAGCTTCCCATTTAAAATTCTTAAACCCATTGCTTCTATATCTTTAAGGAAGCTTATGCCTAGTTTGCTTTGGATGGGATTCGTTGCTGCAGATGTTGTTTGCTGAAGGATTGCCCATAGATAATCCTGTTGTTGAATTATGTCATCTCTTATATAGGGCACAAGCACATTTAAGTTGAAATCCCCTGTAATTATGTATTCTGTGAATGGGTCCTCCATCATTTGCTGTAATAGAAAAGTGATGAGTAGTGCGCATGTTACTCCTAGAGCTTACTGTAGGGTGTATATATAAGTTTATTATTAATAAAGATTGTGATTGATTGCTTTCCATATACTGTAGCTTTACGGATAGTAGATTGGAGTTGTTCATACTCACTTGTTCATGCTCCACTCTCAAATATATGGCAATAAATGTTGCCAGGCCCTCACTGGGGCATCCACATTTGTTTTGTTTGATTGCTGGCTCAAAAATATCCTTTTAACCCTCGAGCATTACAGGGTTAATGGACCAAGTTTCCTGTAAGAGAATGACATAATAGTTATTTGACAGTGAGTTTAGGTGAGCATTAGTTTTTTTTTTTACTTACCCCATTTATGTTCCATGAGCAAAGTTTTAGAGATTCGCTATCTTTATATATTTTTTCTTTTGCTCTTCTTGGTTTATTCTGTCAATGTGGGTTTGTTCCATGAAGGGCCGTACTAATCTATTTTTCATTTAATCTAGTTGAATTTTCTATTCGAATTTGATTAATTGTCAGATCTACTGATTTGTCAATTTTTCCAATAGGATTTTTCAATATTGAGAAAACCTGGTGGCTTGTTTTTTTTTGTTGAAGATTCGAGCTTGCTATTATGATAAATGTTCTTGGATATACTGTTGGCTGAGGCCTACTATTTTTTATTCCCCAGTTAAGGAAAGCTTCTTTTTCATTAATAATTAGTTCCATTACAAAGCCAGAGTTCAAAGTTATCAATGTCTACTTTCTGTGTCTGGAAGGAATTCTATAGCTTCAATGTTTTCCCTTGAAACTTTTTCTAATGATGAGATAGATTTAAAGAGGTGAAAGATATTTCCTCTATTTAATATATCATGTCTGCCTCTGGAACAATATTCAGGTTTAAAAATCAGTAGTATTTTGCTGCTGACTAATGATTTCTCACTTCCATCCTTTACAGTGGCTAAATGATCTTTGTTTGAAAACTGCCGATGCTCCTTGGTTTGTTCCATCATGTCATTTCAGGCCATATTTATTTGGTTTTGAGAGTGTTGCGGATGTTGTTGTAAGCTTTGGTTTGAGTTTTGGTGTACCTGGAATGTTCTTTGTATTGCTGGTGCAATACGTCTTTCCACATCATCGTTCCACGGTTCTTTAGCTTTTACAGTTGTAGGTAGAGTCTTTAGTTTTTCCGTCTTTTCCCACAGTACGCCTTTTTTATCAATTAACTTCTTCTCTAAACCTCCATGGTTTTCTGGCAACACAACTTCTTTTACCGTCGAATTTTTATTTATCCCATCTATCTCTGGTTCGTAAGAATTTCCTCCGCTTGTATTTGTTATACTGAGTATACCATTTTGATAACGTGACTTTGTTCATTCGGATTTTATTCACTTTTACCTTTGTTGAATAAGGCAAAATACTTTTTACCTTTTCCATTGGTTATAGAGGTCTGTTCTCCATGTGGTTCCCTATCTTGATTTCCCATTGTTTCCTTATTTTGTTGTGTGCCGTAGACATCCATTACATTAGGTTCTGCGTCTTGACATTGTATAAGAATTATTGAGTTACGTTTGGCCTTATTTCTTGCTTTTCGTAATGTTTTCTTATGTTTCTTTGTCAAACTGAAAGATAGAGAAACAACTTCCTTAGCTTCCTGGTCTTCAGTGATTTCTTCTGTACGTGAATCAAACAATTTTTTTGCACCATTTGACATCTTTCCCTCTTGTTGTTGGTTCTGGCCTGCTGTCGTTGTTGGATTATCCATGCTTGCCATTTCACTCGGCTCAATCAATTGGACAGCATCACTTTGCTGTTTCATATTATTAATTGGACCAGTGTCCTTTATTTTTCTATTTTCCCCTTGTTCCTTGTGCTTTCCGTTTTTCAGACTCAGTTTTACATCTTTCAGTATTGAGTTCATTACATCCGGTATTGTTACCAATTTATTAATTATTGGGGCACATGTACAGTTTAGGTATGCCGCGGTGGCTTGCATTTGAGCTCTTATTATCAGACCATTTAGCTGAGCTACTTTCTGC
This sequence comes from Triturus cristatus, assembly GCF_964204655.1. Classification (NCBI taxonomy): domain Eukaryota; kingdom Metazoa; phylum Chordata; class Amphibia; order Caudata; family Salamandridae; genus Triturus; species Triturus cristatus. The sequence goes on along the minus strand of NC_140583.1, from coordinate 794,019,748 downwards.
TCTATTCCAGCCACCGCATTTGCCATCATTCTAGTGTCAAAGATGACGTTCTATAGAAGATGTCTCATATTGACTCTAAATCCTGATTGTCTGCGGCTGGGAACTTCTGATTTTGCTGGAATTCGTAATCACATTGGGTTATATTAACAGAACCCCCTAGGGGATTTAATTGAACTTCCTGTGCCTTTTTAGTAATGTTAGGGCATTTTTTATCACTACAGATATTCCTGATGCTCGGAGTAGTGCAGAGCTGTATGTTATCGTCTTATTCCTAATTCTCCTTCATTTCCTCGATTGTCAACTAATTCATCTGTATGATCGTTAAAGGGTATGCTGTTCTCCATATCCAGTCTTATTCCTGAATCTATACCCCGGGAGGCGTTACTACTAATCGCTCCGGACTGTGTTGCCTGGGAACCAACTACTAATGGTTCTTGAATTACCTGGTTGACCACCGGAATTGGAGGTATAGACTCCATCTCCATCTCAATCTCTTTCTTCTTAACTTCTACTTTGACCTCCAGAGGTGGCGGAGCCCTCGTTATCCACATTTTCTGAGGTTTTTCAAATGCATCCATATCATTTTGTTCCCCTTGCATTGTTGGTGCTATGCTTAGCATTTCAAGGTCTGTGATATGACCCTCTGTCATGCCTACCTTTTCCGTTTCCCCAAGATGCGTACACTTGTTCAACCTTTGTGAACCTAGATCTTGACAGGCAACTTGCATCTTATTGTTTGGTTTGATCGGAGATTGAAGGTTGGCTGCTTCTGTCGCTGTTTGCATTGTCATGATAGCTCCAAGCGGATCTTTCATAAAATCAAACATATGTGAGATTTTCATAGACTTTTCTAAAATACTTACAATTGGTGAAATTAGCGATTGGTTCCCTACAGTGGAATTTGCTTGTACTTTTTTTGTCGCTTTTCAAGTCTGCACTTTCCTTGCTCTTCTTATGGGAGGACCAGAGGCTCTTTCTTTTTCTGAGCGCATGTTGCCTATTAACTAAGTTGATGGTAGTGTTGCGTTAGTCTCAAATCTTAGTTTATTCCTTATTTTACTCCTTATTTTTAACGATTTTTTGACGAGTTTTGATGAATTTAAGTTCTGATATGGGGGTACTTTTCAAATTATGTCCATAATGCGCCAATCTAAAAGCTGAATAATGATCTGAGTGATGGTATGCTGGTGTTTATGCTGTAATTAGGTGAGCTAGTTGCAGCGTTTTAGTCGGAGGACAAGGTGAGATAGTAAGGGGGCGACCCTGAGTTGTGCCCCAGATACCCTTAGGGCAAGTCAGACCAACTTGAATACCTCAGGCTAGCCCGGGCCGCCTCGGCAGCATGCACTCGCTAGCCACTGACTGGTGTGAGCCACAACCGCCACGCTCTCCAGCAATCAAGCAGGCAAGCAAGGATCTAGTCCCTATGTCCCAGTCCAACCACAGACCTCCAGTGCATCTAATCACGTCTCAAAGCTGAGGAACTATAAAATAGCATGGTGCAATCGAGCCTCACCCTTTCCCCCGCAGCGCCACTCACCGCTTACTGACCTCGTTGCAATCACTCTAGCTTGTGTCAGGTGAAATATCCGGTCAGGATACTGGTGTCTCAAAACTTCTTACTTCTTACTTACTTCTTTCTAACTTCTATACTGCAAACAGTTGTTTTGCAGTATAGCCATAAGCACCCAGTGCAAGCAACGCTTTTGACTGAGGTATGTTTTCTCCGCTTCTAGTTTTCTTTCTTTTTTCAGTTCCACTGGGCAACTCCACGCTTTCACGTAGTGTTCAGTATAATGAAGTTGTAGGTTCACCAGTTTCACGCAATCATCACTAAGAGCTCATCTATATTCCACAGTTTCTTGTTAGAGTATAAGTATGTTGGATAACAGTTATTGAGGACTGATAGACAAATTGCCTTTTTCTGTTTCACAGCATTGACACATGCCCCCTGATGAAGGGTCTGGATGAGACCCGAAATGCATTGGGTTTGGATGTATTGATGTCGTATTTGGAGGATCAACGAATGGTTTTGAACATCATTTGACTTCAAAGAATAACTCGTACATGAAATGCATGAAAAGAATGCAATACATTTTGGAGACATTGAATATTTGTCTTACAATTGATTAATAAAGGAACACTTGCAAAAATTGGTTGATAGCAACATATTTGCTGTTAGAACAGTGCTCACACCAGCGGAAGGATTCACTCTTCTCGCACTTTCGGTTGCTTCTTTCTTCTACCCCTGCTCCTATTGCAGCAGCACCCAATTCTCATGTTCTCCTAGATCATCCATACATGTACCTTACATTACTGCTATTTGGACAACTGTGGTTTCAAATGTGTCCTGCATTTTAATTTCTCTATACACCTTATACTTACATGTGTATACATTTCAATAATGTCTTTAAGGAGGAGGAGCCTAGCGCGCAACCAAGATGGCCGCGTAGGCACAGGGCTCCCGAGGGCCTCCACAACCTCCCACGTCTATCCTGAATTTATCCTGATTCTATCGACGGGCTTCTACGGGCGAACCTACGTGGAGGTGATACCTGCTGTCCAAATTCAAATCGGACATCGGGAGCCGGAATAGTATCGATTCCAAGTTGGCGGCCTACTCCGGACCTTGCCCCGGACTCGAGTTGGCATGGTGCCCAGGCAGAAAGTGAACAACAACGGCATGCAGGACTTGGGCCGGTGCGCACCCCCTACTTTCACTTTCGGTTTCGGGTCTCCTCGCTGAACCTGAGGGGCCTTGGATTGTCATCACACATTTATAGTGGGACGATTGGGTAACCTGCCTGCTCTTGGACACTAGCTGGGACTACCCTTTGGGGTCTCCGAGGCTTCCTAGATTGGTTCTCCGGTGCTCGCTCATCGTGTTGGTGGCCGACACCCTTGACGATCATCAGACAATGGCGGCTAGATTGGACGGAGATAAGCAAAAATCCAAGACGACTAGGCGGGGAGCTCATACCCAAGCTAACAACATGGACCGCTATACCCAGTCGAGAGGTTCCCCTGGTGGCCCGCATAAGTCACCGGAGAGACCCAAGGATGGCCCGGGATCGTCAACAGAGTTAACATTGCAGGACGTCATGGGTGCCATCGAAGAGATGAAAGCGGCGGTCGGCCAGCGATTCGATACATTGGCCTATAAATTGGACACAGTTTTGATCGACGTTAAACTAGTCAGAGCGGACCTTTCACAAACGAATGAAAAGGTCAAATCCTTGGGTCTGACGACGTCGAGTCTGGTAACGGACGTGTCTGACCTGCAAGCCGAGGTCCGTAATCTGCGGACGTCCACTGCTTTGTCTGTCCGTCGATTGGAGGATTTTAAAAGTAGGGCTCGGCGGAATAATGTGCGCATAATCGGGGTGCCGGAGAAATCGGAGGTCCCTGCTGCTGACCTCTTTGTGGAAGACCTTGTGATCAACCATCTCGCACCCAAAGGCTAGAGTAAATTCTTTGCGGTTGAGCGGGCCCATAGAGTTCCGGGTGGTAAGCCCAAACCGGGCGCTCCCCCACGGCTCATCATCGCCAGAATTTTTCATTTCAGGGACAGGGACGCTATACTGCAGGCCTCGAGGGTGAGTGGACCGACGAAGTTCGAGAACACACATATAAGTTTCTACCCGGACTTCACACAATTGGTCCAAAAGCAGCGACAGGAGTTCATGGGTGTCAAACGGCGACTGAGAGACATGGACCTGAAATATGCGATGCTCTTTCCGGCCAGGTTGCGGATTGAGTTTGAGGATCGGACGCACTTCTTTGATCGGCCGGAGGAGGTTGGAGATTGGCTTGATACCCTGCCTCAGCAACGACGTCGAGAGGGACAGACCGAAGGGAACGGAGCGGGCTCGACTGGACAGGAGTAGACTTTTGGTTCCCGGTGACTGACTATTGTGATGGCACTTCCATATTTTGGTTTGGTGTTTCTATTCAGCGCCTTATCCTTCAATGCCCGGGGGTTGTGGGGTGCTCAGTGAGGCTCTTTCCTCCTCTGGGGTTTTCTTTTTGTAGCATAGTTAATGTTAGGGCGACAGGCACACTGCAAGTTGGGGGGACTACATGGGCTCACGCAGGGGTGCAGGGTGGGGGGAGTTGTAACGGGAAGGTTGGTGGGGAGGGGGGGAGTTGGGGAATGTTTGTTTGTTTCACAAGGTAATGTGAGGTTAGCTGCTGATTTGTTCTGGTTGTGTTCTCCGGGATGTGAGCATCATGCACGGGAGCGGGGTGGGGGGTAAGGGATTGAGAATACTTTCGTGGAATGTGAACGGACTGGAGGATAGGATCAAGCGCGGGGTAGTGTTGCAGTTTTTGAAACGGATCTCGCCCGACATTGTTTTCCTGCAGGAGACACATCTGATTGGGAACTCCTTCCATGCCCTGAATAGGCGCGGCTATCGCCTTGCTGTTCACTTCTGGCTCTAGGGGAGTGGGTATCTTGGTCAGGGCCTCTCTCCCGTTGGAGGTGGACGAGGTGCTCCACGATGATAGAGGGCGATATGCAGCATTGGTGGGGAGATGGGAGGGTAGAACTGTTTCGCTCGTTGCTGTTTATGTGCCACCGGGATTGCAGGCGGCTACATTTGCGGATTTGGGGCGTGTGGTCCTGGGACTCCCTGGGGGGGGTTCTGGTGTTAGGGGGTGATTTTAACGCTGTTGTATCCGGTATGGAGGACCGTCACCCCCCCCAGGGATCTCCCTAGAGCCCAGGCCTGGCTGGGTGGCTTTCTAGATACTTTAGGACTTATAGATTGCTGGAGACTGATGCACCCGGGACAGGCACAATACACCTTCCACTCGGGGGCCCACGGGAGTCTCTCGAGACTTGATTATATACTTATGCCAGCGTTCCAGGCTGGAATGATCGGGGATGTGCGTCATTTGGCCCGAGGTATTTCTGACCATGCCCCTCTATTGTTGCAGATGGAGGTTGTTCCTGGGGCAGAGGGAAGAGTAGCGCCAATTAACCCCTGGTATTTACGTAACCCTAATGTTCGCGCTGAACTGGTTAAGTCCATTGATCACTACTTCAAAGATAATGTAGGGTCAGTGTCGTCTGCTGTCTCCCTATGGGAAGGTTATAAAACGGTGATCCGGGGGCATGCCTTGTCTCTTATTTCCCATGCTAGGAGGTGCGGGAGGGAAGAGGTGGTCCGCCTGGAAACTGACATAGCTGAGATGGAGGGGGATTTGGAGCGGGGTGTCACGGATGAGAAATTGCACGTTCTCAGCCTTAAACAGTCAGATTATAGAGCGCTGGTCACGGATGCTGCTAAAAGGATGAGTAGAGAGCAACAAGGACGACTGTATGATGTGGGAGATAAGGCCGGAAAGTTGATTGCTTGGTTGGACAGGAAGGAGAGAGCGAGTAGAGTGGTGCCGGTTGTGGAGAGAGTGGATGGCGTGTGTGTGACTGACCCGGTAAAAATAGTTGACTGCTTCGCGGATTACTTCCGTGGGGTATACTCTCCCAGACCTGGTAGAGCGGGGTAGGTGAACTGGAGACACGGACTCGGCGTGTCTAACGCAAGGAACTCCTTGCGTAGCCTACCAGGAACTGCAGAGGATTATCCTATGGAAATCTTAGGGTAGACCGAGCTGCAGGTAAACTACTGGTTAAATATTAATATTGAGAATGCTCACTGTTATTTAGGATGATCAGTGTAGATTCACATGTAGATAGAACAACTCTTGGTCCTGAAGAATCGCCAGAGAATTTCTCTATTTGAGCGAGAAACATGTCGACCCCAATGAGGCAGTGTACATAACCTAGTTCATTATTCTAAGTTACCAACACTCCACCTCACAGTTTTAATTAGGCAAGGAGGCTTCCTAAATAAATATTTTGAGACAAGCACTCCGAACCCTATTTTAATTATTGTCTTTCATCTACATTACAAAAAAACTAGCCCCACACTCCCACCTCACCCAACGGCTGTACCGGATAAAAAGATCTCCACAAGAGTGCTCCCTAAAAAGAGCCCGTCGGGTATTGCACCAGCCGACTCGACGCAGGAGCAGCCCGATGATGACACGATACACCCTGAAGGGTACGTGATTCACGACATCCTGATGGTTGTGTGAGGGCCACAATATCCAACAATCAAAATCCTTTGCACACTACATGGTTTGTCTCATCCCCTTTGTAAAGGAACAGCTTTGTAATTAATTTTCTGTATACTCTCCGGTCTCTGGGTGCTCGGAGGAGGACTCTCATCTGTTACTTAGAGATATTGCATTGCCGTCCCTCTCTGAGGCCGATAGCATATTGATGGAGGCGAAGTTGTCGCCGGATGAGATTGCTCTGGCCATTCGCTCGATCGCTTCTGGTAAGGCCATGGGTCCCAATGGTCTCCCCATTGAACTATATAAGTTGCGTCCAGATAAGATAGCACCATATCTCCGTGACATGTTCCTCGCTGCACGGGCGGCGGGCTCCCTCCCCCTTGACCAACGTCTCGCCACCATAGTTGTGATACATAAAGAGGGGAAGCCGCGAGACTGCTGTGCCTCCTACAGGCCTATCTCGTTGTTGAACGCGGAACCCAAAATTCTGGCTAAGGTATTGGCCAATCGTCTGGTTCGGGTCGTGGGCGACTTGATTCATCAGGACCAGTCCGGTTTTATACCTCATCGTAATACCGCCCTGAACCTGAGGCGGTTGCATGGCGTGCTTGCTAGAGCGGAGTTTATGCGTGAGCCGGCCATCTTGGCGTCTTTGGACGCTACCATGGCGTTCGATACTTTAGAGTGGCCGTATATTTGGGCTGCGTTAGCGAAATTCGGGTTTGGCCCTGAATTCATTGGGTGGGTAAAATTGCTATACGCTGACCGATTGGCGCAGGTTGTGGTGAATGGTAGGGCGTCGGCTCCCTTCGCGCTGGGGAGAGGTACGTGGCAGGGCTGTACGTTGTCGCCCCTCCTCTTCGCACTTTCTTTAGAGCCTCTCGCTGCCTGGTTGCGTTGGGAGCCGTCGTTGCGGGGCATTAGATGGACGCCGGAATTTGAGGACCGTGTCTCCCTTTATGCGGATGACATCCTTCTGTATCTCACCTCTCCTCGACAGTCGCTAATTGTATTGGTGGACGTATTGAATTCCTTCGGTCGTAATTCTGGCCTGGTTATCAACTGGGCCAAGTCATGTGTTTACGTCCTCTCGGGCGAGGCCCCCCTCTTGCCGCGGGGGTGCCCTATTCAGATTGCTACATTGGGGTTCAAATATTTGGGGATCTTCATATCACTGGACCCTGCGGTCCGCTATGAGCGAAACCTTCTCCCTCCACTCCAGCGATTGAAGGCCGACGTCGCGAGGTGGCGACGGCTTCCGCTCTCGCCGCTCAGACGGGCGGCATTGTTTAAAATGATGTCGCTGCCTCGTTTTTTGTACGCTTTACAAAATACGCTGGATGTCGTGCCGGCCCGTTACTTCCGTGAGGTGGAGGGTCTTCAGCGCCAACTGTTTTGGGACGGGCAATCGAGGATCGCTCTCGCCAAGTTGACACTCCCTTGGTATGATGGGGGTGTTGCCCTCCCCGATATTAAAAGATACTATTGGGCGTCTCAATTGGCGGCGGTGAACCACGGGATATACGGTCCTGCCTTGAATCCGGCCTTCGAGATGGATAAGTTATTACTTCCGGGCGGGGATTACACCAGGGCACTGTATTCGGCGACTCCGAATGCACGGTTGACAGGACCAACGCAAGTTGCGGTACGCGTGTGGCATGCGGCGAATGCTGCGATGGGGTGGAGGGATCGCTTGACTCGAGCGACGCCGTTGTATGCCTCCCAGCGTTTGGGTTGTCTGTGGAAAACGAAAGGCTTTGAGAAATGGGATATGATTGGTATAAGTAAAGTGGGTGACCTCTGGGCGAAGGGGTCCTTTAAAACGTTTGAAATGCTCAAAACTGAATACAAATTAAATGATAGGGAGTACTTTCGATATGCACAGGTCCACCATGCACTGTGTTCGTTTTTTCCGGATGTCGCTGCTATCCCAGAATATTCCCCGTTGGAAGATAGGGTGTTAGACGGCTATGTGCCCGACAGCACTATTTCCCTGATCTATAAAAAACGTATTAATGATCGTACGGACTGACCCATCTGCGGGAGGCGTGGACGGCCGACGGATTGGAACTGGACGATGAGGATTGGGTATCGGCGGTGGCCTCCCCGAAAGAGGTGGCGATCCCGGCCCGCCTTAGATTTGTGCAGCTGAAGATACTCCATAGAGTGTATGTCACATGGCCTGGTTTGATACGTATGGGTTATTCGAGGGATGGACTGTGTAAGCGTGGCTGTGGCTTGTTGGGTACCTTTCTTCATATCCTATGGGAATGTTCGGAGGTTGTACGATTTTGGAACGGGGTACATACTGTAATGGAGGAAGTCACGCATGTCGCTTTGTTACCAGAGGCCAGGAGGTGTTTGCTGAATGTCTGGGAACCAAATGACTATAATGCGGCGCAGACACAGTGGGTGACTTTGGGGTACATGGTGGCTAAGCGTAATATCGCACAGTTGTGGGGTTCCCCGAGGCCGCCTACGATTTCGGTATGGAAGGAGAATATGGATTGGTGTATGTTCAGGGAGAAGACGGTGTATGTGGCGAGAGGCAAGCCTGGGAAGTGGACTAAGGTGTGGGGTCCATGGAATTCCTATCGTGGGAATATCTGCGCTCCGCCTCTGCCGCGAGAGGTCGACGTCGCTTTGTCCCCCTAGCCGCACATTCTACGTAATTGTGCATGCTTTGTCCTCTTCTCCGCCGCCTCCCACTACTACCTCCTGTCAAGAGTTATTCTAGATAATGTGGATCTTCCCCCGTCCTGGGGAGCGCACGCTGCTATTTCGGACTCTCATTGCCTTGTTTGTGTGTTATTGTTGTTTTTTTTCCATTTTTTAGAAAATATGAAACCGTCCTTTTCGATTGCCCTTGGAGTATGGCCGCGGCCTGTTATATGTGCTTTCGAACTTTCGGGAGCTCTTGCTTCTGACTCATTTGAGTGTATGGAGTTGCCTTGCTGGCTCCCGAGCTTTCTAGCGGCCGGCCCTTGTGGTTGTAGGCCCTTGTTTGTATCTCTTTAATGTGTAATAAAGGTTTCTTCTTAAAAATTTTTTTAAAAAACTGCACAGAAAAAAGTAAAAAAATAAAAATAAATAATGTCTTTAAGTTCTGAGGATCATGGCTGTTTATTTTACCTCAAATTGTAAGACTTTTAAATATGTTAATACATGTTTAAATTCTTGGATAACCTTTGGGCATACCCGTAATTATGTTTTTTGTACTGTATTACTTTCATTTGAATTTACCTCGTCTTTCCAGCTTTGGATGTTCAAATCACTCATGGAATTGTGTCAAATATGCGATCTTTATTAATGTTACCATTTCATCTCTACAAATTGCTGTCATTTTAGATACTATTTGCTAATATAATTAAGCTGAGTACGCTTTTCAACTCTTGCTGTCATTATCATTCTCCGCGATCTTTCTTTCTAACTTAGGGTTTCATCCACCCAGTCTGTCTTTGCTGTCTACCCCCTTTCCATCACGTTGACATTATCGTGTCATGCCCTGCCCCGAGTTTGTTCCCACATTTATCCCTCCTGATCCAATCAGCCGGCATTCCAGCCCAGACTCACACCAGCAACCACGGATTCCTGACCGGCTAGTGAGCCATTCCAGCAAGCATCGACTTTTTAGGCACACTGCTTGGACAGTAAGTTTCCTCCTTCCCAGCCACCTTGACTAACATCACGGTTTCCCTTCGAGAACCCACATAGATTCAATACTCATTTCTGGTGAAATACCTTCACTGAACTCGGCAGCCTCTCCTATAAGAAGCTCCTTGAAACCCTACAGAAGTTCAGAGATGGCCTAAAAACCTGGATGTTCGGCTGAAATCTCCCAGCAGCAGCTCCCCCCCAGCGCCTGGATAACCCCATAGGTGATAAGCAGCGCTCTATAAATCGTTGATTTAAATCGTTGCTTGATGCCATGACTTCTTACTTATGTGACTGAGACGCATTCATTCCAGACCTGTCTGTGAATACAGAAAATATAGTTTACTTCTTCTCTATATTAATTTATAGAAGAACTCCAGTGACCTCACTCCCTCTGTGGTTGTAATCTGCTTCTTCACCTCTATTTAGCTTATACATTACTGTTATGATTCATTGGGGCAGATGTATCATTGTAGCAGTTTGCGAGTCCTTAATAGCGATTTTTAGCAAATCGGTATTAAGGACTCACAAAATGCTATGTAGGTAGGAATTGCAATAATATTTGTGATTCCTTAATATTCCTCAAATTGCAATTCGCAGTTAAGGAATACCTTCCCATTCATTACTATGGGCCTATAGGAATGAATGGGAACACATTCGCAATTTGCGAGTACCCATTAGGTACTCGCAAATTGTGAATGCAATTTCAAGGGTGCAAGGGTGTCAAAAGGACACCCTGTAGCACCCCTGAAATATGTATGTGTGCACATGTGGTGCACATACATGCCCTAATGGCATATATGTGTGCCACATGGCACTTTGAAAAATGCATAAAAGTGCATTTTTCAAAGAAATCGCAAATTACCACCAACTTGAAGTTGGTGGTAATTTGCGATTTCTTAAGGAGAAATCGCACAACTTGGGTGCTTCCTGCACTGCATTTAAGGAATCGCAATTTGCGATTTCTTAAATGCATTCCCTATTTTGCAAGGGCCTTTTGGGATGATACATCCCAAAAGGCTTTTTCCCGTTCGCAAACGGGCCGATTCTATGAATCGGCCCAAGAATCAGCCCATTTGTGAACGGAAAAACGCATGATACATCCGGCCTATTGTCTTTTAGGATTTGTGGGTTTCAAGGAGCTTTTTATAGAACATCATGTCTGCCACTGCTGATTGCATTTCTGCTCTCTCCACTTCAGTACTTTGATCCTTCATTGGTAAGCTTGAAAGTCATTTTAATAAGAGGTGGGTGGGACTTTGAAAGTTTAGGTATTGTACTAGCTCTGCATTTTAATTATATTTAGGCCAATAAAACCGGGTGAGTTTGGATTTTAGCCTGGCCTAGCAGGGCATTCAACTGACAGCGACAGCCTTACTGGGAGGTTCCTGTTCATAAAACCTGCTCCTCGGTTTAAACCCTATCTTAATGAGGTCATTCCGCAGTGGGTGAAGACGCTTTTATTCAACTTTAGGGTCCGCAATCTAGCGGTGAACAGTACACTTATACATGGAACAAGACAGGCCACGAGGCGAGTGACATACAATCATGTTCCATGTGTCCGAGCAGGGTAGAGACCACAAAACATATCTTATATTGTTGTCCCCTGTTTTCTGTAGCGCTGGCAAAATGGCTGAAACCCTACTGTCAGAGGTTGTGGTTTCGTCACTTTCAACTTGCTTTCTGAATCTTGAGCTCCAACACGAGAAGACTGTTTTTTCTATAAGCAGATTCCTATTGGCAGTGGCATTGATTAGGAAGCTATTCGGTCTTCCACTTTAACATTAAACTTCTGCAGTTTTAGTAATTTTGTAGTGGGTGGGATCAGGATGTAACTAGGCCTTTTGCCTGAGTAATAGAGCACTTGCACTTTACCTATTACAGTTGTGGTCCAGGTCAGTGCATCATGGTTTGCACACACAGTAGTGCTGCAGAAAGGGAGCCATTGTTTCCATCTGCCAGTTTGTACTATGTACATATGGTGATATATGTTAGCCAAATGGTCCATTAATGTTATCCCCGCCTGTTAATATGTCTACTAGTGAACTGCTTTTTATTGTCAATTGTTTACTTGGTCTGTTACTGCACTTAGCTTAAGCTACTACTTACTTTATGATATGCATGAACATTACTTACCTTTAGGCATGGTGGACCACATAGTTTTTGTCTGGTTTGCGCTTGTGGATTAACTTCAGTCTAATCAGGCCGATTTTGGAACATTCTTATGTCATATTTTATATGTCATTTGCTGTATCATTTTATGAAATCAATGTATTGTATTTTTTAACAGTTTTATTGTGTTACTTTAATGGCCTGTGGCCGAATAAAGTACTTTCACTATCACTGATGAAAACACTACAGCTGGAAAAAAATTGAAAGTCCTTCATCCTTATCGGTTCTTTTCCTTCTGTGCAATCGATTTAAGGTAATAGGTCGTATCCAACCATTTTCCTAAAAACACTGACAGCGGGGAAGTTACCTCATGTATCCTTTGAACAACAAAGACATCACAAAATTGTCCCATTGTGCCACTATTAGTTTTTCAATAGTCTCCTATTTTCTGCTGAGAAGCAGTGGCCTAGCAAGGGGGAGGAGGCGGGGCGGGGGCAGGTAGGCTTAAGGGTGCAGTCCGTCCCAGGCAGCACGAGTTTTGGGGGCGGAGGCCTCCCCCTGCTCTTACCTCCTTCCATGCGGGGTGGCCGTCCAGGGAATCATCACCACCCCTCTCCAGCTCTTCATGCGGCCGCCAGGGCGGCAAACGCAGTGACCGCCACAGGCGGCACAACAGCTAATTACGCCATTGCTGAGAAGGATGGAAGAAGAGTGCGAAAAGGTCCATATTGCTTCTAGAGTCCTGTTTACTTTCTATTCTTTTGAATGTCTCCATGACTCTTGACACTAAGGTAAGCGGGCAAGTGTCAATGTTAAGAAAGCAAAAGTCATGGAAGTCAGCTGAAATTCCTGAAAACCCCTCAATGTCATTCACGTTTAATGCCATTATTGATGGGTTACACGTAAAGCTCAATGTTAGATATCTGGCCCTGGAAAAAAATAATCCTAGAAACGCCGCGATGCTCTACAGCATGGGTACTCACAAACTTTCTCTCGGGGGCCAAATTTACAGTGTGGTTTGTGGCCGAGGGCCACACCGGTGGGGGTGGGGTCAGTGGGGGAGGGGGGCGGTGCTACAGGGGTAAAAAAAACGGTGTCCATGAGGTTGAACACCGGCTATCTGTCTCTGTCTGTCTGTCTCTGCCTTTATCTGTCTCGGCCTCTATCTGTCTCGGCCTCTATGTGTCTCTCGGCCTCTATCTGTCTCTCGGCCTCTATCTGTCTCTCGGCCTCTATCTGTCTCTCTGCCTCTATCTGTCTCTATCTGTCTCTCTGCCTCTATCTGTCTCTCGGCCTCTATCTGTCTCTCGGCCTCTATCTGTCTCTATCTGTCTCTCTGCCTCTATCTGTCTCTCTGCCTCTATCTGTCTCTCTGCCTCTATCTGTCTCTCTGCCTCTATCTGTCTCTGTCAAGCAGGAAGCTTCCCAAAAGGCTTGTTTATAAGTCAGCTGTGAAAGTGCCTACAACTGACTTTTAAAGGGCCTTTTGAGAAGCTTTCCGAAGGTGCACAGCCTTAACAGAGGCCGGCACTACACACAGAAGATGGCTGCAGGAGCATACGTAGTGAATACCTATTTAATACATTATAACTACGTATGCTTCTGCAGTCATCTTCTGTGTTTACTACCGGCCGTGGAAACTGCAAAGAAAGGTACGCGGGCCGCCAATGAAGGCCTGCTGGGCCGCTGGCGGCCCGAGGGCCGTACTATGTGTACCTACGCTCTACAGCATGGAGGTCAACCTATACACTTTGAAAGCAATGTTATCATCTTCGCATTCCAACTTGGCCAACATTGGGGCATATTAACAAAGGCCAGCGATAATTATCGCTGGACCCACATAGCGGTAGAAATATTATCGCCGGCTATCGCTGAAAATTATCGCCATGATAATGCTATATTAACAATACATAGCACTATGGCGATAACATTTCAGCGATAGCGGTGTTTACCATGGAACATCGCTGGTTTTCCAGTGATGTTCCATGGAAAACAGCGATAACATTGCTGATACGACCCTGTGGTCGTATCAGCATAATCCACCTACCATTATTAGAATGCCTTAGTCTGGAATTTAACAGACGTTAAATTCCAGCGTTAAGCCCGAGGTTGCGCGATTTTTTTTATCGCTGCACCTCCTTGTTAATATCGCGAAGCTGCCTTCGCGATATTTTCATGTGTTGCTTTCACAGCCACACCTTCTTTGCATCTCATTAGCGATGCGAGGCTGTGAAAAAACGGGCTCTACATCAAAGAAACACGCGCTCGCGTGTCCTTGATGATATTGCGATATAATTATCGCCCAAAAATGGACGCTAAAGCGGCGATAATCATATAGCCAGTCCTTGCTAATATGCCCCCTTGTCTTTTGAGTTAAGAAAGTTGGAAGGGAAGGACTTCATAAATCAATTTTCATGTCATAACTGTGGAACAGATATCTCGAGCACTGGAACTACACAAAAGACTTCTGGTTAGGGCCATCGGTCTTTTAGGGCACAATCAGTTTAGAGGCAGACCGTGATATATCATCAATATTTAAACCATTTATATTATTGGTGGTATCTCTCCCTCACCAGTGAGTCTTTATATACAGCAAAGTGTTTTGGAGAGTCTAAACATTGTCATAATTGCCAGGGGTCGTGAAACTATTGTGTAAATTCCAAATTCTTTTCTTCAAAGACTAGATGCTTGGACAGGACAAATTAGTCATGAAAGCCACCCTTGCACTGATCAAACTTCCTTCGCTCAGATTTACTACTTTTTTCATTCATTTTTTACTATTCACGTTTGTGGCCCACTTTGTGTATTAACAATAAAAGGAATCTCGACTTTTTATTAAATATAATTGTACTCTCAAATGTCTTTGATTTGTGTTACTTTCTGTCTTAGCCAAATTGATCTTGTACCTTGTCCTTTCCATTATAAACCCAAGAAAGACAACTTTTTAGGTCTTGGCCTGGCGAAAGCAGCACATGTGCTGCTCTGCCATGCAGAGGCTTCTCGGAATCAATACGGATTCCAAAGCCGTGTCTCAGCTCCGCCTGCATTTTTCATTTGTGCACGTCGTTTGGCGTCACAAATTATGCCAAAGGAAGTGCAATGATTGCACCGAAGGCATTTCAATCCCTCCTGGTTGCCACCCTGTCCCCTTTTGGCGCCGCCCAGCGGAATTGGATCTCTTACCACTGCGTGACACAGTAGGCTTTTTTATTAACTTGCTACACTTTTTAAAAAAAAATACCGCATGCGTTTCTGTGTGGAATGCATTGTATGCTTGTACGCTACTTTGTATTCAATTCTTATTATTACGCTACTTTGTTGTTTTAGGTTTCTTTTTGTATGTATGCTATCTGTTTGTGTTTTTTTTTTTTCTTTGAAACTGAGCGTGGTGCCGCTTCTCGGACACTGAGCTTGGATTATTTATATATTTCTTAACTTTAACACTGAGCACAGCGCCTGCTTCAAGGACACCGCGCTCAGTGTTAAAGTTAAGAAATATATATTGTTAAAAACAAGCGCGGTGTCCGTGAAGCGGCGCCGCGCTCAGCTTTAAACTTAAGCATTTGCAATGCAATCGGACCAATTGCATTGCAAATGCTTGTTTTTTGTACCAGGTAATTAACAAGCAAGAGGCAAGCTTCTCTTTAAATAGACCGTGCAATGTTTTGAATTGTTGCAGGTTTTATTATGTAGATGTGGTAACGCTTCCCAAGGTACAAAAGTTAATTATTTTGCCCTAAATCTTCACCCATGGGCCGCTTTAACCCTGCTGATCCCCAGACAATCAGAGAGGGGGAGGGGCCCTTGGCATAGAAAGGGCCTCGGTGGGGCTCAGTGTCTGGTTACAGTATGGCCCCGCTGACCCCTCATTAGGAGCGGAGCACCGGGGCCTCAGAGTCATTTCCCCTCCAGATTCCCTGCTGCTAACTTGGCCCCCTCCCATCTCACTGTGAGGCCCCACAGTAAAGAGGGCCTGGTGCAGGACATCTGTTAAACCCCACAGAAATTGTTTAAAAGTGGGCCCTGCCTTGGCGGTTTACAAGTTACAAGGGCCAAATAAACCACGACCGAATGGTAAAGCCACGTGTGCAGTGGACACACAGTCGCAGCCAAGAGGCTACAGGCGTGCACACGTGCATCGTGCAAAGATGGCTTGAATTTTTACATTTATCCAGAGTTGCGCAGCGGGTTAAATTCTTTTTTGCTGCTGTATATAGCGCGAACCCAACTCAAAGGTACTGGAGCGCTTTACATGAGCCCCAGTTACATTACACGGGGGGGTCACGTTCATTTTCTGTGGGCATGGCGAGATTAAATGATTTGCCCAGAATCACAGGAGCTGACACAGAGACTCAGACCTAGTTCCCCAGTTCCAAAGTCGGCGGCTCGCCACAATGAATGTAATTTGTCAATTCATGTACCTCGAAATCATGAAATGGTGAGCTGGACCTGCATGTTACACCATAAGTCAGACTTGTTTATTTTGTTTTTAAACCCGCTGAAGCCAACATTTCAAGTGCAGCCGGGAAATGGCACCCCGGCCGGAAAGGGTCCTTTAATTTAATTTGGGTTACCACCCCCTCAAACTCAGACGAAACGGGCCGGGACGGCAAACCACTTTCTCAGTAGTGGTGAGGTGCATTGTGTGAAGCCACCAAGTGCCCCCGTTTCCGGTGAAATGTGGAGAGCAGGAACAGATTCGAATGGTTGCAGATGTTGAGAAAGTGACGTAGAAGGGTGTCCCTTGAGCTGGTGAAGGTAATACAGCTATTGAACAGACCATGATTTTATTATTTTTTTAAAATCTTTTTTATTAAACTTGTTCGTCGACATGGAAATGTGAGACAGAGGCGACAGAGTACACTTTACAGCAGATACACATGTTGTAGATTCATGATACATTACACAGCGAGAACAATATCATGGGGTAGGGGATTCCACCTGGCTGACACACATTGGGGGGTGTACAGATGTCTCCGTTGTAAATGTTCCAAGGACTCCATATCCGAGACCATTTTATGGGACAGCCTCGGGCCACAAAAACCGTCTTCTCCCTGAACATACACCAGTCTAGGTCTTTTTTCCATGCTTCGATCCTAGGTGGCTGCGAGGCACCCCACAATTGTGCTATGTTTCTTTTCGCTAACATGAGCCCCAGTGTGACCCATTGCTTGTAGTAAGTCGAGAGGTCTGTGGGCTCCCATACATTCAAAAGACATCGTCGGGCTTCCACGCGCAGGTCAAGTGCAAGTACTTCCCTAAAGGTGGTATGTATGTCCCGCCAATATGGTTCTATGAGGTCACATTCCCACAGTGTATGCATGAATGTACCCTCCCCTCCACACCGTCGCCTGCAATCACTCGTATCTGCTCTACCCATTCGTACTAGGCCAGGCCCTGTGATATAAGTCATGTGAAGAATTTGAAGTTGGACCAAACGCAATCTAGCCTGTATAGCCACAACCCTCGGTGAAGACACTGCCTCCTTCCACTCCTCGTCATCCAGCTCAATACCATCCCATGCCCATTTTTCCCTGAGTGGCTGGAGGGGGTCTGCCATATTATTAATTAATTTCTTGTAAGTCAAGGAAATGACCTTTTCCGGCAAGTGGCCATCTAGCAGCCTATCTTCTAGTGGCGAGGCTTCTGGGGGGGTGGAGCCTCTCGGAAGCTGTGATTCAATGGCGTGGCGTATCTGAACATATCTGAAACGTTCAGAGTCAGCTAGATCGAATTGCTGTTGAAGGGAGGCGAATGGTACCACTTCGCCCTTGACCCACTGGTCTCGAACATATGAGATCCCGATAAGGTCCCATTTATCGAAGCCTTTAGTTCTCCACAGGTTCCCCAGCTTTTCGGAATTCCATAAGGGGGTAGCTAGAGTGAGTTTCCGGTCCCATCCCAGGTGCCTATTAACAACGTGCCAGATATGTACTGAATGTTTGGTTGGTCCCGTCAACAAGTGTTTCCGGGGTCAGGAGTAGATTGCTCTGTTATAGTTCCCACCGGACAAGAGCCATTGATCCATGGCGTATCCCGGGTTGTCTGGGCGCCCGTAGGTGCCCTGGTTGATTCCTGCAAGATGTGTCGCCCAGTAGTACTTTCGGATATCTGGAAGGGTAATCCCCCCGTCATACCAATTCAGGGACAGTTTATTTAACACTATGCGGGGCTTCCCATCCCACAATAGATCCTGTTGTAGGCTCTCGATTTCCTTGAAATATGAAACCGGAACAGGATCTAGAGAATTCAGTAATGCGTATAAGAAGCGGGGTAATGCCATCCTTTTAAAGAGGGCTGCTTTGCCCAGTAGCGAGATTGGAAGCGCTTTCCAACTCGCGATGTCCCGTTTTTGTCTGTGAATGGGAGGAAGGAGATTATGGTGGAAACTAAGTGTCTGATTAAGGGAGATAAAAATGCCTAGGTATCTGAAACTCGTCATACTGATTTGGATCGGGCAATTCCTGGGAGGGGAGGTGGAGGCCAGATAAAGCAGTATATTGTCTGCGTAGAGTGAGATACGGTCCTCCCAGTCGGGGGACCAGCATAATCCTCGTATGACAGGATCTCTGCGTATCCAGGCAGCTAGGGGCTCTAAGGCTAGGGCAAACAGCAAAGGAGAAAGGGGGCATCCTTGACGGGTTCCCCGACTCAGTTGGAAGGTTGCCGATTTCTTATTATTAACCACGACCTGTGCCAGGGGTTCTGAGTAGAGGAGCCTGACCCATTGTATGAAATTTGGCCCAAACCCAAATTTAATCAGAACAGCAAAGAGATATGGCCATTCAACAGTGTCGAAGGCCATCGTCGCATCTAGGGACACTATTATTACTGCCTCTTGTATTGTTATCACTCTCCCTAACACACCATGCACTCTTCGCAGTTTCAGTGCAGTGTTCCGGTGTGGCATATAGCCCGACTGTTCAGGGTGGACCAAGCCGCCGATCACCTTCACCAGGCGGTTTGCCAGGAGTTTAGCTAGGATTTTAGGTTCTGCGTAGGAGGCACAGTCCGTCCTTGGTTTGCCTTCCTTATGGATAGTGATTAGGGTGGCCACTCTTTGGTCGTACGGTAGCATTCCCCACACTTTGCTGTCTACGAACATAGCTCAGAGATATGGAGCTAGTTTATCAGGTCTCAGTATATATCATTCGATTGGGATGCCATTTGGCCCCAGGGCCTTGCCTGAGTGTAGTAATCTGATAGCTTGTGCAATTTCGTCGTTAGAAAAGTCAGTATTTAAAAAGTGACGATCATCTTCCGTCAGGATGGGGAGTGCAATGACTTGTATCATAGATCGGGAGTCACCTTCTGTATATATCCCACTGGTTTGGTAGACCTCCCAATAGTGGTCGGCAAACTGATTGGCTATGGCTTGTGGGTCGTGTATAGATGTGCCATCAGAACCCCGCAGTTCAGGCACTATCCTACTGGTCCATTCCTTATTGTCGAGCCAGGCAATCAACTTCCCGGCCTTATCCCCCAGGTCGTATAGTCTGCCCAGCTTCTCTCTCCCCAGGAATCTAGCTCTGTCGGAGGCTAAGGCTTTATATTCTTCCTATTTGAGGTGTAATGTGTGTAGAGCATCGTCAGTGATCTCTGACTCTAATTCTGCTTCCAGCCGGAGAACCTACTCTTCAGTATCTATGATTTCCTTCTGTCTATCTTTTTTTGCGCCTGCTATTGGAGACAGAGCTTGTCCTCGTATAACTGACTTGAAAGCTTCCCAGAGGGGCTGAGCCACATCTACCGAGCCTTCATTGTCGTGGAAGTAGTGGTCTAGAGCTTGGAGCAACTCTTTCTGAATTTTCGGGTCACGGATATACCAGGGATTAATGGGTGCGAACTTCCCCACCCTTGTGTGGTCTAGCACAATACGTGCCCACACCGGGGAGTTGTCGGAGATGCCTCTAGCAAGATGTTTAACCTCCTGAATGTGGGCTACCTGATGTGCTGGCACTAAAAAATAGTCTATACGTGAAAGGCTGAGGTGCACCCCTGAGTGGATTGTGTATTAGGCTCTGTCGGGGTTTAACATCCTCCACCCATCTACTAGGCCCATCGTTTGGCAGCCATCTGTAAGAGGGTCGAATCTCATGTGGTGGATGACGATCGAGGGAGCCCGACACTACGGCATTAAAGTCCCCACCCACGACCAGGAGGCCCTCTGGGAGGGAGAGAAGGATAGTACCTAGATCTTTAAAGGCTTCACTCTGTAGGCCAGGAGGCACGTATGTAGACATCAGAGTCAGTACCCTTCCCTCCCAGTACCCCGAAACACACGACTTTGTCCACGTTCATCTATCCTTGTGGAGTCTACAGAGAGGGGGAAGGAGTTCCTAAGCAGTATACAGACTCCTCGAGAGCCGGTTGTGATGCCAGCGTGCGCTATCAATCTGTAGCCCCACCTGTTTAACGCCCTACAGGAGTTACCCACTAAATGGGTCTCCTGTAGTAGTACAACATCCAGAGTCTGTCTCTTAATATATTGCAGGATTACACTCCGTTTAATTTTATCCCCTAGCCCATTAACATTCCAGCTTAGGATTTTGACACTTTTATGCCACTGTGTAGTCATGAGAGGTAGTATGGCTTCCCTTCTCCCCTGCTGCAAGGTCAAAACGATCTGTCGACATAATAACAACAACACTCAACAACTGTGTTACCCCAACCCAACCACCCCCCTCCCTGCTTCCCTGCACTCTGGGCTCAAAACTGCCCATAGATAAACTTGCAGAGTGCCTGTCGCCCTAACAAGTTAACTAAGTGAAATAAAATTGAGGTACGTGGTGCCCCATCCCCAGTTCCCCAGTTATATCTATTACTGCAAAGTCCCCAGTTGAGAGTAAGTTATAGGTACTAAGACTTTTGACCATAGAGGGTGTTCCTTATCTGACAGTTCTAATTTTAGTCCCAAATACCTGTTCCCTTAAAGGGGTAGTGTCTCGTTTTCTGTGAGGACAGGCCCCTCACTTCCAGTGTGCTGGTCCTGCGCCCAAGGCGTTGGTCTGACTGAGGTCGTGGCTGGTAGAGAGTATCATATCCTTATCCTTTGTTTTCTAACCAGTCTGCCGCTGCATCTGGGTGTTCAAAAAACCAAGCCCTCCACTCCCCTTCCACCCTGAGCCGAGCGGGAAATAGCATGGCATATTTCAGGCCTTTGTCTCTGAGTTTCTTCTTGATAGCTACGAAGGACCTCCTCTGCCTCTGCACCAATTGGGTAAAGTCTGGAAAAAAGGTATTGTCCGCATTTTCGTACCGGAGTGGTGGGGCCACCCTGGCTGTCTGCAGAATCGCATCTCTGTCCCGAAAGTTAAGGACTCTCGCCAGCAGCGGACGGGGAGGAGCCCCAGGCTTCGGGCGCCCCCCGGGTACCCTGTGTGCCCTTTCTACTCCGAAGAATTTACTCAGTCCTTTAGGCTGCAGGTGTGTGAGGATTAGGTCTTCCACGAAGAGGTCCGGCGATTGTCCCTCCGATTTCTCAGGAACCCCAAGGATACGGATGTTATTCCTTCTAAGTCGCCCTTCATAGTCATCCAGCTTCGTCTCCACGAATTTCCGGAAGGATTTCAGCTCCTGAACTTCACCTTGGAGTTGTGTTAGGTCGTTCCCCAGGCTTGCTGTGGTAATTTCCACCTGCTTAACTTTTTCACTGATCTTCGTGACATCCATGCGGTTGAGAGTCACATCTATTGAGAGCGAATCCATCTTGTGTTCTAGGGATGTTTTGACTCCTGTGATCACCTCCATCACATCTTTTAAGGTAAGCGCAGGATCTTCTTCCCCCAATCCCACCAGAGCACTTGTCACGGGTTGTCGGGTCAGGTAAAGTATCCTTGGGGATGGCATAGCAGTCAAGCTTATTCGTTTGCACTGGTTTGGTGCCCCTTGACGACGACATCTCGATCGTTATCCCGGTAGTCTTGTGCTCCCCCTGCCCGGACAGTAAGTAGCGGCTGTAGCCCTCGGTGATCTGCAGGAAAGAGCGTCAGATGTGGCTTGAACAGGCCGATTAATCTCACCAAGACCAATGCTGGATGGGAATTCGAGGGAACCACCCATTTCGGAGTCTCAGTGACTGCCCTCTGGACGCGCTCTCGGAATCTCGGGGACCCAAACACCGACCAACACCGGTCTGTGACCAATTTTGCTGCAGTGGCAGATGGTGGGCTGGAGTTCTGGCAGCAGCAGCGCCTTCCTCCGCTCACTCGGCTCTAGCCCCCATGCACATCTGCGCCTTGAGGTCTGTGGTCAGGGATTCCTTGCAGCTCTACAAGGCCCCACAGACAAAGTCCGGTGGCAGTGCGGCCCTGCTGTCTTATGCTACTGGGGGGGGTGGTTTCCTTACATCACAGGTAGTCACAACGCGAGTCTGGAGGGAGGGGGGCCGGTCCCACCGAGGGCAGGAGAGGTCCGTGAAGCCAGGTGGTCACACAACTCACCCCAAACTCCAAGGCCCCAGGGCACCGCTGCCTCACCCTTCCGAGCCAAATCTGTTTGAGGGCTGGCAGTGTGTAGCGGTTGAAGCTTCCTTGATCCTGCCATGCGGGTGTTACCGACCTGCTGCAAACTGTCAGATATCCTCGTGCGGAATAATTGGCAGTTCCGATACCCGGCTGGTCATTGCGGACCCGCAGCTTTGGTCCGATATACTCCCGCTGTGGTGATTATGTGGCCGGCCCCGCCCAAGTGCGTAGGCACGCTCGCGGCTCCCGCGATCACTTCAGGCCCCGGCTTCAGCTACTGGCGTAGGCCGTAGGAGGTCATGCCTGGTTCTCCGGTGAGTTTCTTTATTTTGTTGCAGCTTTATATAGCGCAAACTCGACCTGAAGGTACAAGGCCGCTTTACACGAGCACCAGTTACATTACACAAGGACACATTAATTTTTTTAGTGGGCACAGGGAGATTAAGTGACTTCACAGAATCACAGGAAGTTGAGACCACACCCACACTCAAACCTGGCTCCCCAGCTCCAAAGTCAGCAGCTCTGGCCATTACGCCACAGCCTCTTGCTGGCTTGTGGATTTAGAGGGCCGGGAAGATTGGGGAGGTATTTCCCCGTGCAAGGACTCACCACTATTCCTGTATCTGTGTCCAGTAACAGGTGGCAGGAAGCGATAAGGTATCTGGTCGCCGGGGGCGTAACTGGTGCCACTGCAAACAAGCATTGAAAATGCAATAGGTCTCGCCTTTGATTAAGTTAAAGCCATTTGCTTTGCTAATGGTATTGTATAGCAAAGCAAATGGCTTTAACTTAATGAAAGGCGAGACCTATTGCATTTTTAATGCTTGTTTACATATATTTTCAAAACACAGACCTCTCATTAAAAATACATGTTTTATTATAAGTAAGCATTAACTTGACAAACCTACATCATACTCCTTCTAAAACACTGTTGGGGAATCCTCTGCAAATATGTCCTTTAAAACATTGAAATCAGCATCATAAGTTTTAAGCAATTTAGAGCAATTTTGCAAGCATTACCATATCAGGTTAGAATAACTGCTCAGAAGGTATGACTTTATCACTTAAAATCATATTAGATTATATATAAAATTAAAGGTAGAAAATAATAATGAGACTTTTTCACAGAGGGTTCTGAGTAACATCAAATAGCAAATGAGAGTGACACTCGACTTACCTGTGGTGTCAATGAGTACCCTGAAGTGAAAAACACCCCACTTATTCACAACGTACCCATCTACAATTTCATGTTCTTTATGGCCCTCCAAATGATTTGCCCCTGCTTCCAAAATGCATGTGGGCCTGAAGAGTAATGGGTGGCCATATATAACGTGTAAAGAAAATGTTAAAAGTGACTCGTCTCCTGCCATTCACCTCCACCACCTGCAAGATACCCTCCAAATTAAACAAGCATTGGCATAGCCAATAGGTCTTGCTTTTGGGACCTTATAAGTATATTTACTTTTGCTATATTCGCGGCACGTAAAGCGCGGGTGCCGCGATTATAGCAAAAGTAAAGAAATAAATGTTTTTTCTATTTCTTTACTTTTGCTATAATCACGGCACCCGCGCTTTACGTGCCGCGATTATAGCAAAAGTAAACATACTTATAAGGTCCCAAAAGCGAGACCTATTGGCTATGCCAATGCTTGTTTACTTTTGCTATAATCACGCAGAGGAGGGGGCCTGCGAGATTCCCTTGCGGGAGCGTGCGACCATATGGCGACATTATATGGCGCCGCGCACTCCCGCAAGGAAATCGCCAGACGTGCACGCGTTGCCATTGCAAGCAATGCAACGCGTGCACGTTTTTGCCCCCAAAGCTGTGCCGATGGCATTAGGTCTCTCCTATGCAGCGCATGCGCGCTGCGTAGGCGAGACCTAAAAATAAATACATGAGCCTCCTCCCAACAACCTCTGAAAACATCCTTCCCTTTACAAATCCAAACGTAACAAAAAACCTGCCTTCCTAATACTCACCCACAACACTTTCGGCATATGACCCATCCCCTCCCAAGCAGCACAAACAAATTCCTTGCCTCTTGCCATTCACCCCACTGCCTTCTGACAACCCTCCCCTTTCCCCGCCCAAACTGAACAAGCATTGGCATAGCCAATAGGTCTTGCTTTTGGGACCATATGTGTTTATTTTGAAGTGTTGGCTATGTTGTAGAGTATTGCGGCTGATGTGTATGTAAGGCCTGTCCTGTGCGTTCTGTTCAATAGTTGTCTGTGTTTTATACCACTTTAAATGCTCTTGAGAGCCACGAGGTGTCCAGCTATATGGTATTTCTGAGGTATGTGCTATAGAAGCTCTGCCCAATGTGTGCTATTACATGTTTGCGTGTGATGTACATTATTGAAAAGTATTGTTGGGTGCTACAAGAGTCAGCTGTACACTATATCTGAGGTGCACAGTGTATAAGCAAGGTGCTCTGCCTATTGTGGTCTGTCAGATGCTGCATTGTTTTTAAGTGGGAAGTGCTATGGTCAGAGCTTAATTTGAGCCGGTGATCTCTGGTGCTTTGCACCGGCCCTTAATTGCCAGCATTGGGTCTTATGACAGTCTGCCACATGATGGCGCTGTTTTTCTTTTTTTTTTTTAGATGAGCACAACAACAGATTTATCAATTCAATATACATTAAAATGACTAATACCGGCCACTGAAAGACCTTCTTATGGCTTTGGGGCCTAGAATATTCTGAAGTGCCACACTTGATGTTCGTAGGTGTGTTTGTAATGTCACTGGCAGCGCTGGCCGGGGCAATGGGCGGTGCAAGCTGCAGATGCCTCCTGACGAAAGCCCTGGCACTTATATCTTTACAAATTAAGCACTAGCTGTGGTAGACTACTGACTAACTGGCTATAGGCAGAACTGGAGTCAGCTGATGCATTCCATCTAATGTGTGCTGCTGTTGGATGTTAGAGTGCCATGAATGAGTCATGCCGGCGGTACAAGATATTATGTTGCTTAGATGAAACGTTGTCCCATTGTGGTGTCTGCTGGCTTTAGCGCTAACAGTCTCCCACTTGCTTTAGACTTGGGTGTTATAATAGCTCCATTTTCCAACCACTTTCTTGCTTTTCGAAAAATGCTAATCGCACTTCTGCGCCCGCACATCTGTGTGTTTTGTTTATGTATGCAAATCCCATGCCTTGCATTTTAGCTGCGGATGCTCCGTGCTAGCTTTCCACGTGCAGGAGACCTGAGGTGGAATCATTTCCGGTACTGCCGCAAGCCAATGAGGGCTTGTGCCTGGTGGGCGCCGGCTCCGTAGAAGGCCGCTGGGATAGCGAAGCCGGCTGGTGGCAGTGGCGCTCTTCAGTCGCCCATGTTTAGTATGTCTTTGCCGCTTTTTAATGAGCAGTTGGGCGCTTTGTTATACGTTTCCTTGCGATAAGCAAGCAGGACTTGATGTCTGCTTGTGCCTGCCTGTGCGTTCTTTATCTCCACGGGCCCTGAAAGCAACAATTACTAAATGCAAATCTCCCCACAACAAGGCATTCTTCGGGCTCAAAGCGGCCTGTAATTTCATTTTTGCCCAGTTTGGGGACGGCTTTAATCCTTCTCTTAATATTATTAGAAATCGTACTAAGAATGGCTAATGTTCTTAAGTCATAGTCATGCGTTCAAAAAACTCTCGGGAAGTATTGGTAAAACGTATGAGGAATATGCAAGCACAAATGTAAAGCGAGCATTGTTACGACAATTACAAGCTGCCACCCCAGGATAGCAGAAAACCAAAAGGAAGCGAACAGGAGTGCGATAGCTTCTGCGTGAGCGGGAAGGGTGGTGGCAAAATGTTTGATTCAGCAGAAAAGCAGAAGAAATTTTATAAAGTCGTCTGTATCCCCGCCCCTCCCCAGGAGCGGTTTACCCCTTCTCGCTGGGCTCTGACGGAGAGAAGCGAAACCTACGGGTTAACAAGTGGGAGGGGTGGGGGGAGTGCAGCCGAGAGCACACACAGCGTTTCCCTTGCGGGAGCAAGCCTTGGGCACCATCTATTTGGAAGTTAATTACAAACAGATGTTGCCAAAGCTCGCTCCCGCAAGGGAATCACCAAACGTGCATGCGTTACCATTGAAAGCAATGCAATGCGTGCACGTTTTTGGCCTCAAAAGCTAATCGATTCCAAGAGGTCTCCTCCTATGCAGCGCATGCGCGCTGCGTAGGCGAGACCTAAAAATAATTACATGGTTCTCTCCTGCCATCCCCACCACCCTCTGAATAATATCACTCCTCACTCAGCCCAAAACTGAGCTCTCTGCTCTCTTTGAGAATGGGGAGCTGGCACTGCAGCTCTGTGAGAACCGCTTGTGAGCACTGATTAATTTCTCCTCTCAGCAGAAGGTCAGCAGAGACCAGCGCTTAGAGAGGAGAATTTGGCTGGTACATGCACAGAGCCACCTGAGCTTTCCCCTCTCCCTCGGGTCTGTGGCGATTCGGGAGAGGCTGGAGAAGGCAGGTGAGACGGCCCGCCATTCCACACTGAGATCTCTGATGGTGAACAAAGGAGGAGTGAGGGCAACCCCTTCTGACATCAGAACAGTGGATTTTGATCTGGTTGTCCATGATAAATACGTCCTATGGAAGCATTTTCTATGGATGCTGCAATTTATTAATTAATTACACCAAAGGGAAACTTCTCATTCTAAAGGCTTAAGTATCCCTTCTGGGTAGATATGTCATCCTATCTCTAGTTCAATAAATGGCAAATAATTTCATGATATAATGGACGCTCTCAATTTTGGTAGTTATACCACATGCTGCTCTATTTACTGCATAATTAAATTGAGATTCAATTTCACTAGATGCTGTTTATAATAGGGAGCAAAAAACAGAGGATCATTGTTCATACCCAACCCCCTCTCCTGAATGGTTAGAAATGAGTGCAATATTCTTCATGCATAAATATTATCTGACCATTTTTAGGTTTCACCCGCAGAGCGCTTGCGCTGTGCTTGTGAAAGCTATTGTTTTTAATACAAACCTAAAAGGGGCTTACATCCCGCCTCCTGTCTTTCCTTGTTTTATATTGGTTCCTTTACATTCCACTTTCTTTTCCTCTATTTCTATTAGCTGTATCTTATTTTCCGGCATTTACCAATGCTTGTTCCTCCTCAGCTTCTCTTATCAGTTTACCGTAGCCGAAAATATTTCCTTCAGTGAAAATATTTTTTATTCATGTTTTGCCTCTTTTTGCTTTTCTGTCTTACAGCAGATTTATATAGCAACTTATGGAAAGATTAAGTGATTTGCCAAGAATCACAGGATGTTGCACCGCTGAGACTCGAACAGGGATCACCCGCTCTTGAGTCAGCAACTCTGGCCACCGTGCAACATCCTCTCCACTACTGTGTTGCTTGTCATTATTTTTCACAGGCGAAACCGATGCATTACTAATGCTTTTTAAAATAGTTAGTGATTTGAAATTACCATTGTCACCCACTCCATTGTCTCAACTGTTGATACCGAAGATTATACAGTATCCTTTCCTCTGCTAAAGATATTTTGGGGTGACTGTATGTTATCCTCTTCTTCAGATTTTCTAAATGGCCTCCTTTTAAAATGTATTTGATCCATTATTTGGCCCCAAAAAGTCAAATACAGCTTCACAAATCATGACATTGAGAAGACCACAACTAGAACTTCAGTGCCCAGTAACAAATCCCCCTCTGCCAAGCCAAAAATTCTTGAGGAAACACTGTCAGTGAGAAGTTTTAAAAGAGATAAATAGGAGCTAGAAACAAAAGGGAACATAAAGTACTATAAGAAACAGAGAAAGATTTTAGAATTCTCTCCTTCGTTACCATGGAAGTATTGTGCCTCCAGTCTATTGTGTACACATTCAGCAAATATGACGGAGGTCCTCATCCTCGGCTCCACCCCCTCAGCCTGGGACGACGCCTGGTGGCCGACCGCACTGGGAGCAGCACCGACACCCACCGACCACGCACACAACCTGGGGTTCATCCTCGACTCAACACTCTCCATGACCAAGCAAGTCAACGCCGTCTCATCCTCCTGCTTCAACACCCTCCGCATGCTCCGCAAGATCTACAGGTGGATCCCCACCGAAACAGAAGAACGGTCACCAAGGCCCTCGTCAGCAGCAGGCTGGACTAGGGAAAGGCCCTCTACGCAGGAGCCTCTGCCAAACTCCTGAAACAACTTCAACGCATACAGAACGCCTCTGCTCGCCTGATCATCGACATCCCTTGCCACAGCCACATCACACCCCACCTGAGAGACCTGCACTGGCTTCCCGTCAACAAGAGGATCACCTTCAAGCTCCTCACCCACGCACACAAGGCACTCCACAACACCAGACCGGCATACCTCAACAGACGACTCACCCTCTACATCCCGAACCGCCAGCTCCGCTCCTCCGACCTCGCCCTCGCCAGCGTCCCCAGCATCCAAAAAGTGACCACCGGCGGCAGATCATTCTCCCACCTCGCCGCCAAGACCTGGAACACCCTCCCCATCCTCCTACAGCAGACCCAGGACCTACAAACCTTCAGGAGGCTACTCAAGACCTGGCTACTCGAGCAGTAGCAGCCCCCCCCCCAGCACCTTGAGACCCTCACGGGTGAGTAGTGCGCTTTACAAATGTTCTGATTGATTGATTGGTTGATTGATATGGCAAGTTGAAGCCTTTGTGATGGGGTAGGAGAGGCGTGGGGTTCCTTGACTTTAGTGGGAGGCTCTAGGAAGCATATTACGGCACGTTACATATTGCTGTTGTTGTCGTCATGATGATGATGTCCGTTTAGGCTCCATGTTGGACTCCGTTAAAGTCTAACATGAATCTCACATGAATGTCTCATCCTCTGTTATTTATATATATATCCACCAAAGAAGAAAGCCTACTGCCGCAAGTGGTGCGGACCGAGTGCTTTGAAGTTTCGAGCACCGTGGAACAGAAGGGCCAGTGTGAGTGAAGTTATTTACGGACTGCTTGATGAATTGGCAGCCTGTACTCGACCCACTGGGGGAACACTTTGTTTTATATTTTGGACACACCATGGCATCCACTGTGACATTATGCTGTAAGGAACATCAAGTACCAGCATGCTGAAAGCACACGCACATCTGGGCGGGACTTGTTACAACTTATCATGGGTTCCTTTCATTGCCGGGGCGTTTGCCGCATTCTCCGCCCGTGATCAAGAGCACAGGAGTGCTCGAAACGCGTTGGGCTCTGCATGAATTGAGAAAAGACTGTCACTTTCGCAACCAGTTTCCGCACATTAAAGGCTGTTAACCTTCTGGTGTGTGGCGTCTCCACAGTAGGCTTTCTTCTTTGGTGGATATAGATATATATATATATATATATATAGCCTCTTTATAATACTTTGGAGGTCATACGTTGCAAGGGGAGTGATGGGAAAAGATCCATGAATATCCGGGTGTGTCCCTGAACTCAGGTTTCCACCCTTTATGAGGGTTGGCAATATGTATTAGCCTTATGACCTTGGTCATTTTGCATCATTCAAAGGGTTACGCCACAGATGGTGGTGGCGTTGTTCCTCGGGGTCACCCATACAACTGGAATCTACCACGCCATTGCTTATGAAGGTTTCAGAACATTTCCAGAGAGAATAAATGTACCATATCTATTAAGATATGAGACATTTTTACTCTCTCCCAAAGCTGGCACACTTTTAGCTACAGCGTGCCAACGCATTCACCCTTGTGCCATAGTGTAAGGGTATGTGCGTTCTCTAAAGCATTAATTTTGTACTGGAAGGAACGCTTCTATTACAAAAATGATTTTTTAAGACTTTTACTTTTCCAACTTTGTATGTGTGCTGTGTAATGCAACACACAATGCAACACACATGCAAAGTTGGAAAAATAAGGAGAAATAAAAAGTATTTCTTCTTGTTACACGTGCCTCCAGGAGACATAAGGTTTTT
Source organism: Triturus cristatus (assembly GCF_964204655.1). Lineage (NCBI taxonomy): Eukaryota > Metazoa > Chordata > Amphibia > Caudata > Salamandridae > Triturus > Triturus cristatus. The sequence goes on along the minus strand of NC_140583.1, from coordinate 793,989,508 downwards.
GCGCAAAGCCCTGACTACGAATTTTGGTAGATTTAGATTTGCATCAAACCCTATTGAGGTTGCCACAGAACACTGCCTTAATGCAAAAAAAGTGTCAAGTAGCACAAAGAGCAAATTTATGTTACTTTGGGGATCTAGCCAATACAAATCCTGGTTAGTGTTGGACAGTAAATTCAACCCAAATACTGTGTGATGGGACTGCATCACTTTTGTGACGCAAGCCCAGTGCTTACTGTTAGTTAATCTGGAACCCTGGTCGTACTGAATGAGCTAGTGCACACTATTGGAATCTCTTGAAAATGCCTTCACTTATGTATGGAAAGTATACGCAAAATATGTACCAATGTATTCACAACCTTTAAACCTACTAAAATTGTAAGAGTGTCCAAGTTTTAATTTAGTCTTGCTTCATTGTAAATTTGCTTCTGGTGAGAGACAATGCCCGGTTTTTGGATTGCTTGAATGCAACTGTGGGAGTGGGAATTTTGCAAACAAGATTCTCAGTTACAATAACATTGTCTAGATTTAAAGAACCTATATACATTTTCACAGATGGTACTTATTTGGCAGCTACTCAAGGACTTGCTCCGTTTGGGGAGCTTTAGAAGCATCTGGTTAATAATATGTGTCTTCACATTTGACTATGGCCTTGAGAGTTTTGTAAACATGACCATTCAATAACTAGATGCCACTGAAGCATGACCACTGCTTCATTGGGCATGGAGGGGGTAAGATCGCTGACAGTTATAGATAGGGACCATCTACCAGGCAGGGACTGCTAGTTATTCTTGTCCTGTCACAGTATCAAATCAAAATCATCTTTATTCGGTTATTGCAGGACCATAAAAGCACAGAATAAAACATTTACATCTTCAAAAATATAAGTAATAAAAGCATCATAAAACAAATAGTCATTGAAGTGCATAGGTTGTTCTCAATTTAATAGAAGCAATGATACAGCTAAGAACATCACTGCAAACATCATGTGATTCTAAGCTTTGCAGATAGATCAGGCTCTTGTTATAAGAATTAAGGAGCTTATGCAGGAGGGCAGGGCAAAAAAGCGCAATCTAAAAGAGTCATTTAAAGGACAAGAGAACATAAAATGTACGCTGGATTGGGCAGTAACACAGTAACAGGGGCAATGTGGGAGGGAAAACCACAAGGAAATGAACTGTTTAGTCTAAATCTAGTGAGATAAAATCTATACTCTGGATTTGCTATCCAATTCAGATAAGGCTCCATATTAGATGATGTGAATATTTGCATATATCTGTAACTGTAGCCATATCAAGGGATTTTTCTAGTCTAATTCCCTCTTTGTAGGTGTCATAGCTCCCTTTGACTTCCATTTTAAAATCAGGGGTTATACTTTGCAGTGACTCAAAGAGATGATTGTACCCCAGGCTGTGAAAGGTGTTTCGCACATAGGCCAACCATGGGATAGCAGTCATGTTATCTAATTTTACACTGAGTAAAAGTGCCAGCATGAGAGAAACAGACATTATTAGGCAACGCTTACCACAACAAAGAAAGACAAACACTTGCACTCCTCCCTTTTCCAGTTGCAAATTGAATTCAGCAATTTGGATGTTACTGCAGAAACAGACAGTTCCGGGTGAGAAATATATAAAGCTTTAAAGAAGTGGGGAAGAATTCCCATGAGGAAATAATTTGCATGGTTCCTGGAAGATAAGGCAAAATTCTGCAGAGAAAGACAGCCAGCTAAGACTCACTCAGGAGTGCCATGAGTCTACAAACTGGATTTGTAAAGCGCTGATTATTACCCGTGAGGTTATTTACGCACTGGGTCTTGCTGCTTCTGGGTGTAGTTAGTTGAACAGCCAGGTTGCGAGAACTTTTCTGAATTTCTGCAGGGTGGGGGAAGTCCGGAGGTGGAGGGGGAGGCTGTTTCAGGTCTTGGTGGCCAGGTAGGAGTAGGAGCAGCCGTCGCTCTCGCTTTGGTGGAAGCAGAGAGTGTGGGCGACGGAGAGGGAGGGGGAGGGAGAGGGAGGCAGAGTACAGTTGTCTGAGGGGGTGGTAGAAGTTCAACCTATGGTTGATGTAGACTGGTCTTTGATTGTGCAGGGCCCTGTAGGCATGGGTTATCATTTTGAACTGACACCTTTTGGGGACGGGGAGCCAGTGAAGTGTTCTGAGGTGAGGGGTGATGTGGGTCCACCTCAGGAGGTCAAGGATAAGCCCGGCCGCTGAAGTCTGTTTAGCAGCTGTGAGGTGCCCACACAGAAGGTGTTGCCATAGTCTATGCAGCTGGTGATGAGTAGGGGTGGGCGGAATTTGCGAAATTAACTTTCGCAAATTATCGCGAAAATGCTGAAAATATCCGCAAACACGCCGGAAATATCGCGAAGACGCGGAAGTTTTTTTCCCGCCTGTTCGCGGTATTTTTTGCGTGATCGCGGGTCGCCAACTTACCCATGCGGTTGCTCAAGGGCGCGGCCATCTTGTTTTCACTTGTCCCGCCCTCTCGCGATGCTTACTTCCTGTTCCGGGTCGCGCAATGCATGTTCGCGCCCGTTCGCGGTCGATATTTCCTGTTCGCGACCGCTTTTACTTGATCGCGTTGCTTTTTCCTTGCTCGGGGAGAAAATATCGCGCGAACTTGCGCACATGGTCGCAATGGGCGCGGCCATCTTGTTTTTCACTCTATTGCATGGTTCTGGGGCCTGATATTCAATCCTCCCAAAATCTTTTCAATCCTTTGTTTATAGTCACTTTTTTTGGATCTTTATTACTTATTATTTCTCTAACTATTTTCCTGCTTCTATATTTTTGGTTTTTGTCTACTTTTTTTTTGTTTTTTAGCTACTTTTTCTCTTTCTATTGCCTGCTATTTATTTCCTTTACTCCTTTATTTATTTTACCTTTTCTTTCCCGCCCTGTCCCCAGAACCATGTCCAAGGGTAGGGCTGTTCGCCGGCGCAGCCAGAGCCGCGACCGCCTTCCTTGCGGAAGGCGGCGCCCACAAGGGGTGCAGGCACGGGCCTTATTTGGGGAGGAGGAGTTGGCTGCACTAATTTTCTTTGTGCAGCGCCACCTCCCCTCAACCCTGGCAGCAGGTGGCAGGCCTGGGTCCGGGTACGTCCTCCGGGAGCGTCGGCAGCGGTGGGGGAAGGAGCGCCGGGCAGTGTCGCGCAACTCTGGGGTCCGGCGCACCCAGGCACAGCTGACGCACCGGTGGTCCGACATCCTGGACCGTGAGCAGGACCTGCTGGACCTGCTAGGAGTGGAGGTCCCGGGGCTTGGTGAGTACATATTTAATTACTACAACTTTGTGTCTGTTCTTCTGCTCTGTGTTATATATTGCGAATATTTTTTTTCCTTCCAACCAGCTAGAATGTTGCTGCCTACAATACATTCCAGGTTAATAACGTTTAAAAGTCTTCTGTGATTATGGTGCTCCTCTGCGCTACTACTAATCTTACTTGTTTGCAGCTTTGCGTTTGCGCTTGCTTAGCGTGATTCTTTACGAGTTTATCTTAGAAAAATTAAGTTACGTAATGCTACAGTGACTCTAGTCCACTCCTTACTTTGTCCCGTCACTAATAGATAGGGGCGGATTGATGTTTAGGTACACTACTTTGTATGAGCTTCTAATTTGTTAGTGGTATGCGTGATGCCCCCTCACTCAGTTACGTGACGTGCTGCTAGTACGGCAGTCTTTAGAACCTTTTCTAGTTTGTTCAATGAGTGGTGGTAGGCTTAGCAGTTACTTAGCAGTAGCAGATCAGCATCAATCAAACCAAAATTTGGTGTATACAAAAAATGTAGTCATGTTCATGTGTCCTCCATGATTTGACCATACGCATTGTTGAGGAATACAGTGGAAATGCATACTTAATGTACAATTGGCATGCCTGGAATAGGTGGGCTAGGTTGGGTGGTACGTTGTACTTAGGCTTAGTTGTAACTTAGTTTTCTGGAATCAGAATGGAAGACTGGATTACTGTTGATAAATAGTAACTTAAGTAGTCGAACTGCGAATCCCCCGATATTACATGTTGACCAGATGAGATCGGTCAATGTAGTTATTGCAATTGTTGTTTACATAAGTGTTTTTTGACAGTTGTTGAAAAATATTGTATTTGTTTGACACCATCCATCAATGTTTGTCTCTTTCTTATATCTTTCCTGTTCATCAGCACCCCGGGGCAGACCGACAGGGAATGGGCAGTCGGCGGGACAGGAACAACACCACCAGGAGGACACCGCTGAGGGCTCCTCTGCTGGCCCCAGTAAGTCTTCTTGTTTTTTTATTCCATAACTTTTACTGCCCCATATTTTTCCCGAACTATTGTTTGTTTCCAAATGCTATTTTTTTACCATCAATTATCCTTCGATCTGTACGGTTTCAAAAATCTTATCCCTGCCTCCGCTATGATGACTCTGAGTACTACTACTACTACATACTATCAGTCTGTCTGTACTGTAGTAGCTAGTCTTGCCCAGTCGGCCAGTGCCACTCTTTGTGAAAGTTGTATTATAAAACTCATATTCACCAGTAGCTCGAGCCATTGAGTCCAATCCGTTGGGTCGTCGTCTTGTACTACTTTTACTCTTATTGATCTTGAGGCTTTGAAAATTCACAACAACAGCCCTACCAGATTTATTACTATTTTGATATGATACCCTATAGGACATACTACTGTTGTAGGGATCTTGCACATACATTTGCACCAGAAAATAGGATGTTGGTGATGGTAGGTTGGATCTTCCTTGCACACCTCAATCAGAAATTCCGCACCCACCACAATTCCACTGCTTGACTATAGTACTGTCTTGTCATAACTATTAGGTCTCGGAACCCTCCCCCCAAGATACCCAACAAGTAGACAACCCAGAACATAACACACCCAACCTCTCAGTCGTGGAAGCAATTCACATGCACACCCTTACTTTAATTTGCTCACTCGTGTAAGTTAGTCCACACCAAATACCACCAAGTCTATGTAAGTTCAAAATGTTTATTTCAATTTGAGAAGGTCTGTACACTGTTTTCTTAGCAGCACCAACCGGAAAATCAATAACATTAAAACAATATACATTGTTACACTTATACAGTTGGGAATTAAATCATGATAACTGAACAGTGGTGGAAGGCAGCACCACCATCCCATAGCAATTTAGTTTATATAAATTTATAAAAGAAGATGTGAGTGAAGGGACCCCTCACCTTAGAAGAACCTAGTACTGGTAGTTGTTGCATCATTCAGAAGCTCTGGTTCGTAGAAGGGAATCTTGCGTCTGTAATGCGAAAAAAGAAATGGTGTGCGTTAGTATATTGCAACTTGCAAGCATTTCTCAGCCGTGCCAAAAAGTGTAGCATCTATGGATAAGCAATATGGACTAACAGTAACAGTAGTACACCAGTACTTCCTAAAAAAGTAGCTTGTTAATGTTTGTGGACCGCTTGTACGCAGCGCGTAGACTAGACAGTAGCAGTGTGAGGCAGGTCATGTGGGCTCAAAGGTGTCTTAAGAAGCTGCAAGGTAAAGGTAACGTCACATGTGCAAAAATAAAAGCCACAAAGGTAAAATGGTAGCATGGCTAGGGCTAATTAAGCAAAGGCTACAATGATCATATATAACTATTAGTGTCTACTCTACTACTACCTGATTTGTACTAGTGATGTATGTTAGTATTAACTCATTTTTCAACCTTGCAACTGATCAATAGGGGGGAGGTGTATATGACGCCTAATAAATGTGTAATGTTTTCTAGGCGCACTACCGACCACCAGTGCCGGGGCCAGCGAACAAGGCGACGCGGAGGGCGAGGATGCGGCAGTTGCTGCCAATACCGACGATGGAGCGGTAGGGGGAGTGGCAGCACCAGTGGCAGGCGGTGGTAAGTTAGATTCATAATCCTTAACTATTGTTGAACTTGACAGCACACTCACTGCAAGGGTGTACTGTATGTATATGTATACTGTACAGTTGTGACTTAGGGCCCCATTAGGATGGTGGGCGTATTGCCCCCGCTGGGCCGTCTGGAATTCACTGCCGACACCGCAGGGGCAAACCTCCGCCATCCCTGTAGAAATTATTCAGACCCCCCCACATGTCGACCAGGCGGAAAAGGGTTCAATATGCCGGTGGTGTCTCTCTGAACACACCGCCAGCCATATAATCTGCATTTTGGAATGCCTTTGCGTGGCGGCATTGCCGTCCGCCACGGAAAGGCATGCAGACATTGCAGAGTATGCTTGGGTGCCCCCATGGAGGGTACCTACCTATGCTATGGTACCCCCCCCGCCTTTCCAAGCAAAACGTGACATGTATTTTTAGCATTGCTTTCGGCACCGCCAACCAGAATGTAAAAAAAACAGGATGCGCCAGCCACTGTGCCGGGCGCATCATCCTAATTAATTGTCCCCACGGGACCCCCACCCTTTTTAGCGTGAGGATGGCGGGCGGACAAAGTCCGCCCGCCATACAATGTCGTAAGTAGTAAGTATGAGTTGTTGTGAACGTTTGAAGTGTGAACTATAAGACTAGAATCCCTTTAATTGGCATAGGAGCGGGAGTATTGAGTAACCAATGGCCTCATCTATCTAATTTCAACTCCGCTTTGAAAGTTTTATGGAGAAGAGCACCTGGTGCACTGTTCAACTAAAAAGTGAAAGACGGGTGGAAGGAAGAAGGACGGGCGCGATTTAAAATGTTATGTACTACTGTGCTTTATAGTGCTACTCTACCATGCCACTATGTGTATAAATAATTAACTTGTCTTACTGTTTTTCTAAGAGTATATTTTACAATTGTCTTGTTTTTTTCTTTTTGATACACAGCTACTCCTAAACTAAATCGAAGGGAGTTGGCCGCCAAGGCACGGCGCCGGAAGCTGGAGGCAATCCAGCGAGAATACCGGCGGCTGGTGGTCTTAGCCGAGGAGGAGGAGGAGACTGCGGCTGCAATTGTGGAAGCCTCCTCCCGTGGCCCGGGCCCCAACTACCACCCTCCAGCGGTACGGCACCACCGTCTGGCGGCTTCCCGCCGCCACCGTGCCATCTCCGGTGCCCCCCCCCCACTGTGGCTGCAACTGCCGCACCCTTAGACGTCGCGTCGCTCGTTTAGAGGGCGAGATGCGCCAGATGCGTGTCCTCCTCGAGTCCCGCCCCACCAGTTAGTCCCTGTCATCCTGTTCTGCCCCTTTTTTAATTCTTGTTCTTAACTCGTTTGGGCGTTACAGACTTTTTTCTACTATGGACAGTGGTTGGGGTTAGGGAGGGGGGTGGGTCAGCTTTTGTGGGTTTAGTTTATTTTTGTTAGGGTAAATTAAATATATTTTTCTATGTTACATGCAATGTTGTTAATGTTTTGTAGGTGGGGTAACTGTTTAACATCACACTGTTTCCTTGCTGGTGCATGGCCGCCCATAGCCTGTGTTTGATTTCAATAATTGGCTGACTGTATAAGACATAAACAGATAGATGAGAGACACACCTCACTCATTGACTGGTCCTTCTAGTACTTTCAGTCTGTCCTATAGTCTATGCATTCTTTGTACTGGTGTGTGAAAACGAAATCATTGACATGTCCATTATTAATTCTGCCTCCCCCAAACTTGTCTCTTACCGGTGCTTGATGTTTATGTCCAACTGTGTCACAGCACTGGCTGGATGGTGAAGATGGTTTCCTTTTTCATACATGCCATGATTGGGGTGGTGGTGGTGGTGGTGGTAGTATAGTAGTAGTAGTAGACACTGGCAGGGCGGCAGCATTTCCAAAAAAAGAAAAGGAGACAGTCAATCGCCTTTGAGAGACTGTTAGAGGAGTAGTTGAATGAAGTACAGTACAGAACTTACCGAGCAACAATAATATGCTCAAATATTTGACAAAAAAACTGAATGGTGGTTAGGAGGATAGCCTACTAGACAGAGTTACAAACTATAGTTGTGTCGAGTCACTTGACTATGCCTACAGTCTAACAGTTAGTGCTGTATATGAGGAATGACAACAAACAAATCCAATCAATGCCGGCAATTCATGCTGAGGTATATGTTCCTTTGTTAAATAAAATAACCTCTGAAATATCCTACTCATGGGTGGCCAAGCAGAAGAAGATCATCGCTCTGCCTTGAAATTGAAGTAGTGTTGCTTTCACCACATCCGCCCCAGCAAGTGTGTGATTAAGTATTGGTGTACATTTAATTTAGTTACACCTCGACAATAAGTCACACAGCCCGGGGGAAGAGGGTTAGGGTTTGTTGAATGGATGGGAAGGGGGTTTTTGGGAAAGGTTTGACATAGAAAAACAGTATGCATACATAGACAAACAAACGACAGTCATTGAAGACTACCATATCCATATGTTAAGGGAGAAAAAGGCAATGCATGCATGATGATGAGAGACCCGGATTACATACACTTCTAGTTCTTGTTCTGTTGTTCCAGCCTTAATACTTAAACACATAGCAAATAGAAATTTTAAATATTGGTAGGGAAGAAACGTAAACACAGAGCAAACCTAATGATGATAACAATTCCAAGAACACACTGTTGTAAAGATTGTATACAAGATATTAATCAAATTATTTAAAAGAAGATAAAAGTGTATACTGTTACTGTCTTATCCTGGTCAAAAATGTGGACTGGATTTGCATCTCGGCATTCCTCTTGCTCCTCTCGTCCATCGATCTTGGGTGTGTCGCCTCGCCACTGCCCGGCTGGAAAAAAAAAGGTGATGGATTGGTAAGGTAATTAATATGCATTGTAATGTTTTACAAAGTTTAGGGCAAGGCCCGGCCTGTAATTGTAGATGGAAAACCAAAGGGGATATTGAGAAAGAAAGTTAAAACAAATGCACAAGTGATGGTGTAGTGCAACAAGAACACTTTCCGAGGTGGCATGTATGCATCATCTCTACTCTAGTCTGTTTCCAGCATTGACCTTCAACAGTAGCAGGAGAGAGCAGGCCCACAGTGCTTAGCATTAGCACATCCTACGTTAACACTTTAGAGTCCTTTTTTTTTCTCTCAAAGAGTTGGACAAACGCAAAGCACAATATCCATTCCAAACATAGCATTTTACAGTTTAAGTTAGTAAAATCAATGCACTGCAGTCATCCCACCGCTACACTCTATTCAACTTCTACACAGACATTTGGGTCTGCTGTGGTTGTTGTTGACGTGTTTACCTTTAGGCTTTTCCATTTTATGCCACTCCTGAAACATCCTCCTGACTTCATCATCATCTCTGATACTTTTACTGACTGACTGTGAAGATCGGCCTGCAGTATAAATAACATTTTTATGACACAACAAGAGTAGAAATATAAATATTACTGACTTGAGTCATTCTTTATTGTGTACAGAAAGATAGATTACTACTAGTACACTTTGACATCACTTTGTGCACAACAAACAAACAACGCAAACACAAACACCAATAGCTCAGAGTCAGGTGTCCAATGCATGCCATTAATTGTCATCATTCATTACCTGTTCCTTCTCATCTTAAGTTAACGGGCCATCTCTTTCGCCATCATCATGATGGATGGTGCTGTTGTGTCACAGTCATTTGCATTGCGCAGATTGAGTGAGTCCCCTTCCTGTATTGAATTAAAAGCAATGTATCACCAAGATGCAGGAGAAGTACAAATTTCTTATTTGCAAGAAGGGGAAAATTAGTGTGTTCTGTATAGAAAGTTGATTAGTGGCAGAGCACAATTACATAAATTCATGCGCAACAAACACAACAAAATCTACATCATTCAGTCTGCGACTCTGCGGCCAATGCATGGCATCTATCATTACCTGTTCCATCTCATCTTGTTAACGGGCCGTCTATTTCGCCATCATCATCATGGACGGTGCTGTTGTGTCACAGTCATACGCATTGCGCAGATTGAGTGAGTCCCCTTCCTGTATTGAATTAAAAGCAATGTATCACCAAGCTGCAGGAGAAGTACAAATTTCTTATTTGCAAGAAGGGGAAAAATAGTGTGTTCTGTAGGAAGTTGATTGGTGGCAGTGCACAATTACATAAATTCATGCACAACAAACACAACAAAATCTAAATGATTCAGTCTGCGACTCTGCGTCCAATGCATGGCATCAATCATTACCTGTTCCATCTTATTTTCAGTTAATGGCCAGTCTCTCTCGGCTCTGAAAGGAGGATAGCTATAATAGTCATCTGATTCATGGTCCACTTGTTTTGGAAGGACGAGGAAAGTTTGAATTTGTTGTTACCATCATCCAATCATCATTCATGAGGGAAATGGAATTGAGCAGGAGATTCAGTATGATGGAGCGGAGGAGCTGGATTCGGAGGACTGTACTGTCAAATAGCAGACACCTGAAACTTGTATATTAAATTAGAAGAGTAGAAGACAGTGATAATAGATTTGTTGCGATTCACAAGTTTATAACCGGAACGACAGACACATAAACAAAGGGGGAAAAAAGGGAGGAAGACAGTAAGTGCGAGCCTAATTGTCAGGGAAGTATAGCTCGTCCTCCAACTCTGGGGGTTCTTCCAGTAGTAGGTAATCATCTGACACAATACTTCTGTCACCTGAGCCGCTGTCCTCATCTTCCTCTGTTGATTCATGTATTGTGTAATTCGGTGGTATGAAGTGCTGATTCATTTTGATCATTGTTAACCTCTCCACGTTTTTTGGAGATAGACTGGTCCTTCTCAATGTTACAATGGAACCAGCAGCACTAAAAACACGTTCGGAAGAGACACTTGCGACAGGGCAAGCCAGATAGCTTATCGCCAGCCTGCTGAGCTGTGGCCATTCAGACCTTTTCCTATACCAATACTGCAATGGGTTTTGATCAACGTACACCTCTGTTGGGTCGTCCAGATAGGCCTGGACCATCCGCTCAATGTTCAGGGTTGCTGCTGGTAAGCTTTTGTGCTGTTCTTTCTGTGCATCAGCACTGTGCTTACAAAGGCCCATCTTTACATACCAATCCTGTAATGATTGTACTCGGCCTAATGATCCAGTTATTGTTTCTGTAGTCGATAGTGATGGTGAGTGTTGTGATTGTGACTCTGAGCCAACCGCACTGCCCTCAGCCGACGAAGTTGCACTTGATTCTGCATGGCCTGCTTCAGTATCAGTACTTGTTGTGGGTTGATGTGGCGGGCTTTTAATTAGCAGCCCTTCGTTTTCAAACTTAATGGCTGCTTCAGCTATACAACTTTTGTAGCGGGCAACATCATTGTCGGAAAAAGTAATGAATGTCTTCACTAGTCCTAATTTTGCACGTGGATCCAGAATTGTGGCACAAATGTAATGTTCTTGTGACAAAATTTTATTTTGTATCCTTACATTTTCAGTTAAGCGCCTGGATAAGCTCTCCACCAAGTCATGGGCTTGCCTTCTGTCCTCTACACCTTTGTAGGATTCAGACACATTATTCAGCTCATGCTCTAGCATTTGCAACAATGGGATAGCTTGGCCCATTGTACAGTCCTCCTTGCTGACTTCACGTGTGAAGACCTCAAAAGGAGACAGCATCTCAGTCAGGCATTTAATTATGGTCCATTGCTCCCTCTCAAGGGTCATGCCTTTAACACTAGCATCCCTGCTTCTGTACCAGACATATTCATGGAGTGACCTGTGCTGTTCGTACAGACGATCAAGCATGTAATACGTTGAGTTCCAATGTGTTGCCACCTCCTGGATGAGTGCCTTGACTGGCATCCTAAATTCACGTTGGATGATCCTCAGCTGCTTCCGAGCTTTAAAAGAATGGCTGAAATGAGTGCATATTCTTCGGCAGATGGCCAGTAAATTGCTGACTATGGGTTCTTTTTTCAGAAAGTCTTGCACTATAATGTTTATGCAGTGTGCCAAACACGGAACCCTGAAATAGGAACCAAGTTCCATGGCCTTAAGTACATTACTGCCATTGTCTGTGGCAACAAAACCAATACCAAGCCCTCTGGGCCGCAGCCATTCCAAAACCTTGGTGCGAAACTCTTCTAAAATGTTTTCAGCCGTATGAGATTTCTCCATGGCGAACATGGCTACAGTTGCATGTTTCCGAGTACCTTCAAAAATCGCAGCTGTGTCAACAACACCTCGTGCAGATAGTTTATCTCTAACCCCCACAAAAGAGATCCAGTGTGCAGTGATGCACATGTAATCTGTGGCTTGGCAACTGCTCCACATGTCTGTTGTCAGGTGGATATTGTGCACAGCACTCTGCTGCAAACCTTGACCAACCAATTCCAGCACATCATGATGTAGTGCCGGAACAGCAATTCTTGCGAAATAGGACCGGCTGGGAACTTTCCATTTCGGGCAGATGGCAGACACAAATTCAAGGAAACCCACCCCTTCCACAAATGAAAAAGGAAGAAGGTCCAGCGCTAACATTTTAGCCAGCTTCGCATTGTACAATCGTGCCATTGGGTGGTTGCGTTGGAACTGCCCCTCCAATCTCTCAATGGTAGGCTGGCTTACTTTCCTTAGTGGTGCTGTTTTCATTAACCCACTAAGGCTCAACGACACAGATTGTCTCATTGAGGTACTCGCCGGTCGCCTTGGTGTCTCACCCAGACTCTGAGTATGGCTCTTACTGCGGTGCCACTCTGATGTTACTGAGGAGGATGTGGGCGTTACCACTGCAGTGACTGCACTACTGGAGACAGGGCTAGAAATGCCTCCCTGTTCTTCACCTGCCACCACAATAATATCGCTCCCTGATTCCTGACCAACTTCAATGGGTTTAGTTTTTCTACTTTCTTTTAACTTAAGCAGGTGATCCTCCCACACGATAGTGTGGTGTATTTTTAGATGACTTGCTTGTCCTCCGGTACCATAGTTTGTACCAAGCTTACCACGCCGAACACCTTGCCGACAAATTGAGCATATAGCAACGTTCTCCTCTTTGGCGCTAACAGAAAAGAAGTCCCAAACTGGGGAGGAGAACTTTCTGGCACTGCTGGATGTGCCACTTTCAACACCAGATGAACTTGAGGGGGTGCTTGAAAATATGTGACCCTGTCCACCTACACTGTGACTTTTATTACCACTACCTACTGAGATGGTTGAGCTGGATGTAGATCCCTGCCGGGCCTTGGAAAATATGGCAGCTGGAGGTAGTGGTAGAGTAACCTGTGTTGGTGAGATCCGTGCTACATCCCGCTCAGTAGCAGCCTTTCTGGATAGGGTGAGAATGTCGGTCTCCAATCCCTTTGGGGCGGGAGTAATGTGCGTGATGACTGGCTTGTCTTCATCAACATCATCACCCCCCTCTTCTACATCTACCTCCATAACTCTAAGTTTTTCTGGGACCTTCTTTTTCAGAAGCATTGTCTTGTGGCGTATTTCACTCTCAGACCGAGCTGGTGGGACCCAAGTGTCATCACGATCATCAGAAGCGGGGCTTGAAGAAGAAGATGATGGACTAAGCCTCCTTTTCCTTGCTGGTGGTCTGGAAGACAATAGATCTTCTGAAACAGTGGTTTGACTTTGCTCCACTTTGTCTGCAGGAAGCTCGATTTCCTGAAATGCCCCTACGTCAGGAGCAACAACTACTATGGTGGGCTGTTGCGGCGGCTGCTGCTGTTCTTGTTGCGGCGGCTGCTGCTGTTCTTGTTGAGGCGGCTGCTGCTGTTCTTGTTGCGGCGGCTGCTGCTGTTCTTGTTGCGGCGGCTGCTGCTGTTCTTGTTGCGGCGGCTGCTGCTGTTCTTGTTGCGGCAGCTGCTGCTGTTCTTGTTGCGGCGGCTGCTGCTGTTCTTGTTGCGGCGGCTGCTGCTGTTCTTGTTGCGGCGGCTTGACACTGATCTGCTGAGTGTGCGCCTGCGTTGAACTTGATTGTGCACTACTTTGCGGTAATGACATTTCTTCAACATTGCTGCTCGTTAGTAGACTGGCTACCTCTGCGACACTAAAGCCCTTGGGCCTAGGTTGGTGGGGTTGGACCACTGTGCTGCTCCCAGCTTGGTTCCCGGACAACGCTTTGGTGCCAAAAAAAACATTGGCCGGCACACAACCAGTCGTGGTTAATGGCACTTCCTTTTTCTGTTCCTTCTTCTCACCGGCAACTTTCTTGGTACTGGACCTGGTACCTTTCTTTGGGGCCATCTTCTTCAGATGTCAGGCAGGATGCAGATGCACAACAAGTTCTGGTCACACGTGGACGTGATGCGCAGCAGGACTTCTGTCTGGCTGGCAGTACAACGGGTAGCCGGGTGATGCTGATGACACCTCCTACTCTGTCTTTTGTGAACCTAAAAGCAAATAAGACAGGAGAAGAACATCAGTGAAATGTTGCATTTGTTGTTGTGGTTCAGTTACTTAGTACTGTACTAGTGCAAACAAAAGATAGTCTAGCCATTTATGACTTTTTTTTTTAACTAGAGCTATGTTATACTGCTAGTACTGTGTACAGCCACACACTACACTCTCAGGAAGGATAGGAAAGTTAATAATAAACAACAAAATAAAAATTTAATGGAAGTGGGGTGGACCATTGCATTATTTGAGCATCTCAGCATCCATGGAGCTCCTGCTGGCAAAGGGGGTGGATGGATGGAAGCACTAAGCCAAAGAGCCAATAGGAAAACCATGCAGGCCTATGGCAAAAGCAGGACACTAATAACTCACAGTCCAAACACCAAAAAAGGCCACCACCCACATGGACACATACAAATCACAAACAAGCCGGGGGCCTGGGAAACACCAGGAGCTGACAAAAGGCCTATAAAAGCCAGCTAAAGGATGCCTGCTAAAGCACACTGCTCTGCCTTTTTAATGCAACAAAATGTAAATACGAACATTCACAGGCCGCAAAAAACTCTGCGGGGTGCATGCATTGCACACCAACACACCAGTGACCAGACACATTAAAAAAAGCATGTCTTTAAGACAACCAACATCAGAAAGGCCACCCCCAAAAAGCACACTTCCCCAACTCAATCCAATGCCATCCATGCCCTAAATGAAGTCTAAATTCAACAGACCACACAGAAAACAGTAGATTAATAAAGCTGTGGCTACCTGCTCTGGTCCTAGTGGATGAAAGCAGGCCTGTTGGCGGACAAGGCCAGGCAAGCTTGCAGGCCTAGGCTTCAAAATGGCCACCAGCCACATGGCCAGGCCCAACAACATCAGAAAGGCCACCCCCAAAAAGCACACTTCCTCAACTCAATCCAATGCCATCCATGCCCTAAATGAAGTCTAAATTCAACAGACCACACAGAAAACAGTAGATTAATAAAGCTGTGGCTACCTGCTCTGGTCCTAGTGGATGAAAGCAGGCCTGTTGCCGGACAAGGCCAGGCAAGCCTGCAGGCCTAGGCTTCAAAATGGCCACCAGCCACATGGCCAGGCCCAACAACAACCGAAAAGGCCACCCCCAAAAAGCACACTTCCCCAACTCAATCCAATGCCATCCATGCCCTAAATGAAGTCTAAATTCAACAGACCACACAGAAAACAGTAGATTAATAAAGCTGTGGCTACCTGCTCTGGTCCTAGTGGATGAAAGCAGGCCTGTTGGCGGACAAGGCCAGGCAAGCTTGCAGGCCTAGGCTTCAAAATGGCCACCAGCCACATGGCCAGGCCCAACAACATCAGAAAGGCCACCCCCAAAAAGCACACTTCCCCAACTCAATCCAATGCCATCCATGTCCTAAATGAAGTCTAAATTCAACAGACCACACAGAAAACAGTAGATTAATAAAGCTGTGGCTACCTGCTCTGGTCCTAGTGGATGAAAGCAGGCCTGTTGCCGGACAAGGCCAAACAAGCCTGCAGGCCTAGGCTTCAAAATGGCCACCAGCCACATGGCCAGGCCCAACAACAACCGAAAAGGCCACCCCCAAAAAGCACACTTCCCCAACTCAATCCAATGCCATCCATGCCCTAAATGAAGTCTAAATTCAACAGACCACACAGAAAACAGTAGATTAATAAAGCTGTGGCTACCTGCTCTGGTCCTAGTGGATGAAAGCAGGCCTGTTGGCGGACAAGGCCAGTCAAGCTTGCAGGCCTAGGCTTCAAAATGGCCACCAGCCACATGGCCAGGCCCAACAACATCAGAAAGGCCACCCCCAAAAAGCACACTTCCCCAACTCAATCCTATGCCATCCATGCCCTAAATGTGCTTGAAATTGAAATACATTAAAAAAACTACAAAAGGAACAGTTGCTTCATCATGCACACACCCATGAGGCCATGCCCATGGCTAGCTCGGGCCTACTACTACTACCCACAAAATAAAAAAATTAAAAAAAGGAATGATGATAATAATTATCAAAAATAAATTGTAGTTACAACAACTGCAATGCCCACAATCAAAAACACACAACAACCACTTACTTGTAAAATATCCTATTAAAAAAATCCTCAAATCCAATTGCAATGATGCAGCAGACAAAAAGAGTGATCTTTCCAGCTCCAAATCCAAAGGCAGAATGAGCAGGAGATGGACAAAGCACTGGGAGGAGCCTGCTAGACAGGAACAGGAAGTTGGAGATTCTGTGTCACTTCCTCCCTCTCTCCACCTTTTTAAAAAAGGACTCCTTGTACAAAAAAGGACAGCCAAAAGTCAATATAAGGAGTTGTTTTCATCCAAAATCAGCATTTGCAGAAGGTTTCATGCTGCTAGAGCTGATATTCCTCTCCAAATTGAAAATTTTACATGTTCGAAATCGCGAGCTTCACATTACTTCCGCCGGCATGTCGAAAATTACATGATCGCGTTCTCTTTGTCCCTGTCGCGTTGGATATGACGTGTTCGGGGTCTCTTTCTCCTGTTCGCGTTCGATTAGACGTGCCCGCATCCTCACCTTCTCGCTCGCGATGTAGAATGACGTGTTCGAGATCTCAATCTTCTCATACTCGCACGGTGGAAGATCGCGAGAAGAAAGACGTGATCGCGCGATAAATGACGTTAATGCAGCCGCGAACTGTCGCGAGACAGCACAAAATGGCTACCAACAATCCAACATCTCGTGGAGAACGCGACCGGGTCTGGAAAACTTGTCCGCGAACGCGGGGATTCAGGTAAGGCGATCGCGCGCACGCAAGAATGTATTTTTTTACAGCGCGAGCAAGAAACAAATTATCGCTAAGCTGCGGAATGTGGAAATTTTGACATTTTCGCGCTTTCCGCGGAACGCGAAAATGCCAAAATATCGCAATTTCCGCGAACGGAACGGAATTTTGGCCCAGGCCTAGTGATGAGGGCCTGGGTGACAGTGCATCTGGTGCTGGTTGAAAGCCATTTGAAGAATTTCCAGAGCATGCAGAGAGTGAGGAAGCAGGCTGAGGTTACTGCGTTCATCTGTTTTTTCATGGTGTATTTTGCTGTTAAGGATGATGCCCAGGTTCCTGGTGTGTTTTGTGGGTGTGCGTGTGGGTGAGGTTTCCAGGTTTGCTGGCCACCAAGACTCATCCCACAGGAATGTGTTGCTCCTAAAAATTAGTACCTCTGTTTTGTTGGTGTTGAGTTTGAGGCAGTTGTTTTGCATGGTCATGCACAGGTGGAAGCTGCCCTCGGTGTTTGCAGGGTCTGCGGATTGGGAGAGGATCAGCTTAGTGTTGTCAGTATATGATATGATGTTTATACCATAGCCCCTGACCAGGGTGGACAGAGGGGCCATTTAGGTGTTAAACAGGTTGGGGCTGAGTGAGGACCCTTGGGGAACGCTGCAGATGATGTCCTTTTTGTGCGAGGTGGAAGGCAGATTCTCTGGGTTCTTCCGATGAGGAAGGATGCGATCCATTTGAGGGTGTCCCCTTGGATTCCCACCTGGTGGAGTCTTTTTAGGAGAGTGTAGTAGGACACAGTGTCAACGGCTGCTAAGAGATCAAGGAGTATCAGCGCTGAGGTTTCTTCCTGGTCTAAGAGAGACCTGATGTCCTCAGTGGCTGTGATTAGGGTGGTTTCTGTACTGTGATTTGAGCGGAACCCAGATTGGGAGTGATCCAGGAGGTTGTTGTTCCCTAGGTGTTTGGTAAGTTGGTGTTTTTGTTTTCTAGAGTTTCATATAGCGCGGCCTCAACCCGAAGGTATCAGAGCGCTTTAAATGAGCACCAGTTGCATTACAGACAGACACATTCATTTTGTTAGGCATAGGAATAATAAGTGATTTGCCCAGAATCACAGGATGTTGAGCATCCCTCCCGAGACTCGAAGCCAGTTCCACAGCTTTGAGGTCGACTGCTCGAGCAGGGATATATGCTGGTAGTTCTTGAGCTGTTCCGGGTCTGGGAATGATTTTTTGAGGGGTGGTTTGACTTCCGCATCTTACCATTCTTCTTGGAAGGTGGCAAAGGTGATGGAGGTAGTGAGTTTATTGCTCATGGTGCTATTCCCCAGGTTAAACATGTGGTGGGGGCATGCGTCCCTGGGTGCCCAAGCGTGGATGGAGCTCATAATGGTGGAGGTGATCTGCATGGTGAGTTGCTCCCAAGATTTCAACCTTGGGATTGGGTGGGATTCAGTGAGGTTGGGGAGGCTGTGGATGCTGGCAATGGGAAGTTATTGGTTGAAGTGTTCATACATGGTGGAGATTTT
The DNA here is from genome assembly GCF_964204655.1 of Triturus cristatus. Classification (NCBI taxonomy): domain Eukaryota; kingdom Metazoa; phylum Chordata; class Amphibia; order Caudata; family Salamandridae; genus Triturus; species Triturus cristatus. The sequence continues at coordinate 793,970,994 of NC_140583.1, read as the reverse complement.
GCTGAGTAAGAAGTCTGCTAGGTGTCGCAGAGATCTTTACTGAGAGGGGGTGATGGTGTTCTCGGTTGCTATAGATTTGGAGAACTCTTTGACGATGCTGAAGAGTTCTTTTTCTTTGCTGTGGTTGGAACTGGCTTCAGTGTGGGCGGTTGGAGTGTCATTTTTAGCGTCTTTCAGGCATTGGTGGTAGTTGAGGAAAACCAATTTGAAGGTGGTTTGGTTGTTTGACTCTTTGCTGGTGCGCCAGATCCTTTCCAGTTGTTTGTAGTTGTATTTGGCGGATTTAAGTTCTGGGGTGAACCAGCTGGTGTGTTTGATGGATCTGTCTGGCTTGGCAGGTTTGAGGGGGTCGACTAAGTCAGTACATTCGGTGATCCATGAGTTAAAGTTTTTGATGGCCTCCTTGATGTTGGAAGTGGTGTGCGGGGGAGGGGAGGCTCTGAGGGTTTTGGTCCATATATCTTTGGTTACCTTGTTCCAGCGCCTATGGAAGGTGCTGGTCTGGTTGGTGGGAGTGTTGGGATGGTTGTGATGGCAAAGTGGACGATCGAGTGGCCGAACCAAGTGATTTTAGAGGTATGGCTGTACCTGATTTTGTTGCTTGCTGTGAATATGATGTCCAGCATGTGTCCAGGCGTGGCAGGGCATGGCTCTGGTGGTCTGTATGTAAGGGTGCCTCTGTTGGTGGTCTTGCCATCTGTGTTGGGCTGGAAGTTGAGGTGTTCCATGATGGGGGGTGGTGTCATAGGTGGTGGATGTGTAGTGGAGGGTTTCTTTTTAGATGATGATTATTCCACCTCCGTGTTTGTTGAGGGAGGCGATGGTGTCCCAGATCTCAGTGGTGTGTTTGTGGAGCGATCGGGACTTGATCAGGAGGCATTGGAGTTGTCCTGGCTGAGTGGTGGTGGACTGGGACCCTTGGATGAGCAATCTGACATTGCAGTATAAGAGGCATTGTTGGCAGGAGAAGGGTCCTGCCAGGTGCAGATGTTGCTGCGGGGTCCGGGGTCCGGGGTTCAGGGCTGTTATCTCCACAGTGGTGTAGGGCTGTGGGTGGGTGGAGATCCAGGGGCCTTGGTGCTGGGTGCGGTCCAGGCACAGACAGGTGATGTCGGGCTTGCCTTTAGTACACCTTTGTCATGTGCACGCATCCGCTGTGTGGCCTCACTGCGGCCTCCTTTAAGTAGGTTCCTGGGAGGGGGGGTGGCCTTGAGCAGGGTAAACAGAAGGTGGTAAGTGAGAGGGAGAGTGGCGCTGAAGGCACCAAAAACAAAACAAGCCGGGAGAGCGTGGGAAAAATGCAGTTTACAGGAAACGGTTGAGAGAAAGGAGGCAAGAGTTGGAAACAAAAGCACAATCAAGAGAACACAATGTCAGATAAAAAGCACTGTTATGTGGGCAAAAGTTGGATAAAAAAACCTCAGTTAAGAGGAGGCAAAACACGTCTAAAAAGCATAGTTATGTAAAAGGTATAGTTAAGAGGAGGCAAAGGTCAGATAAAAACCACAGTTAAGGGGACAAAAGGAGGCAAAAGTCAGATAAAAACCACAGTTAAGGGGACAAAAGGAGGCAAAATTCAGATATAAAAACAGTTAGGAAGAGGCAAAAGTTGGATAAAAAGCACAATTTAGAGGAGGCAAAAGTCGGACAAAAAGGATAGTTAAGGGGGCAAAAGGAAGCAAAAGTTGGATAAAAGGCACAATTAAGGGGGCAAACGTCTGTAAAAAAAGAACAGGTAAGGGGGCAAAAGGAGGCAAGAGTCAAAAAGCACAGTTAAGGGGGCAAAAGGAGGCAAAGTCAAATAAAAAAGCACTGTTAAGAGGAGGTAAAAGATGGATAAAAAGCACTGTTAAGGGGGAAAAAGGAGGCAACAGTTGGATAAAAAACACAGTTAAGGGGTCAAAAGTTGGGTGTAACGAGGGTTGAGAGAAGGGTGTGGAAAAACAACAGTGTAAAAAACCGGCAGAACGGTGTAGGCTCAAGCGTGGAGCTTGGTCCGCAGCAGCGGAGGGGAGCTGGCCCGGGGACCTTACGGACTCTTAGGTGACAGACAATTAAATCTAACTACAGAAAGAAGCGATAAGAACAAGAAAGACGCAAGAAAACAATATTATCTATCTAATGTCCAATGTTCAAGCATTTGTAAAGCTCATTGGTTACTAGGCAATGAGCAAAACCCGTGTTAGCTATGAATTCATTACTACGGACATGAAAGTTTGCTTATGATGTCAATAGCTACTAAGGAAGTGCTACTTGACCCTGATTAAATCAACAAAACATAGAAAACACCAAATACATTCACAACAAAGAATTGCTGTCCTTTGGACTATGCAGCGTGCCCCAATGTTCTCAAAAGCAGCACAATGTGCAGTAAAATAAAGTAAGTTTTAACTGTTTAATTGGGTGGGTTAACATAAGGACAAAAGTGAAGAACCAATTACAAATTAATGAGGCTTGTTACTGTAATTCACACATCAGTCATTGGCTGATCATGAATTGAAGCCTTCCAGTAGAGTTTGCAATCTTCAGGGGATTTTCTCCATTAGTGTCTATTTCTCCGTTGACCATGATTTCAGCCAGAAAAGGGACTTTTTTAGATCCCTGTTACCCAAGAGAAATTTATTAGGTACCCAGTAAGGAAACATTCTCCGGATTGGGATGTGAAAAGAAGCACAGATCCACAACTGGGTAGACATAGAGCCTGATTTAGAGATTGGAGGAAAGGTTATATGTCCCAAATATAACGGATATCCCGTTATGATATAATGCACTCGTAATAAGACCGACAGGATGTTTGCTACATTTGGGAGAGATTACCCATCCTCCAGTCTCTAAATCAGGCTGTTGGACAAAGGTTGCAGGCTAATGAAAAGTGGCACAACGGGGTAAAGCCACTGTGGAACGGGGCTGTGATAATGTGCTTAGAAAAGGATAACCTTCGTATGGATATCTAAAATAGAAAATTATCGTCATAGCACACACATAATTTGACATAGCTGGACGCTATGCAATCATAATCATCATAGAATGTAGCAAAAACCAGTGAGCACCGATTGGATAAGAACATTTTCACCACTACATTGAGGAATTAACCTAAAATGCAATGGTAGTGGAATGACAGTGCGGCAACGAAATGTCAGAATATGGTCATTCGGGACAGGGTGTCTTGGAAGCATGAAGTTATTCCCATCACATTCCTCCTATTTTCTCTTTGCTATGCAAGCATGGCTGATTCAAGGCTTCCCGCTTTGTCGTGTTTTCTGGATATAGTTGAGTTGGTAGCTGACCATGGGCTGCAGATGAACATAAAACAGTGGAGTGAAAAAGGGCAAGATCTGGGCAAGTTAGAGGTCCTTGTGTAAGCATGTCATTCTTTCTTCGGCCCATGCAGACCGCATATACCATGCCCCCACAACTGCGTATGGTAGTATATGGTTCCTGCTAGCTTCAGTAAGTTTTGGGGGATGGGCGTAGTAATAGTTTTGCTTTCCCAGGAGTGCCATCACCAGCACAGCAAATACAGTTTACATGGTGTGATCTTAACGCAGGAACCACCGGCTCAATAGCTTCCCCATGGCAGAATCTCGATGTCTTAGATGCCTCCTACCACGCAGTGATACAGGAAACATCAGTTCTCTTCATCCACCTGAAGGTTGAGGGTACAAGTGCACAGGTCTTGAACGGCAGATCTGCGGGTGGCTTCATGACAAAGCTGGCACAACAAACATCTCAGAAATGTTGAGCAACTAAGGCAACTAGTGTGACCAAACGGGCGCTACTCACAGACTGTAAATGTGCCTTCACGCCTAAAGACCATGACCCTCTCCAACCCAAACACCCCCCCCCCCCCGCCCCAACCCCGCTGTGCCCCCACCCCAGGGCAGCAAGAAGCCCATGAGAGCTCCGTAAGAGCCCCTAAGCTCCAGGGCTTCTGTGGGTATGGCAAGGCCTCTGATCCCAACTCCGTGGCAGCTTCCGACTAAGTCTATGTCGGCAGCCACGGAGTCTCCTCGCCCCCTTGGCATTCCTGGCATTGTCGACTCCCCTCCGACTCTGCAGTTTGGCAGCACTGGCTGTTGGTCCACGCGCTCACATCTCCGCATGCCAACACCCCCGCCTCTGTCAGCTGAGCTGATCCAAAAAACGAGGACTGGGGGCTCAGACATACCGACGCAACTTCCACACAGTCATTTCCTGCCACGTGACAACATTTGCTATGCTGCTACGCTCATAGGCTGATCACCCGAAAGAATATCTCGACCACTTCCATCGCTGCTGCATGAATTGTATTGGGTCTATGAGGTGGGTACTTCAGGTGCACTTTATTCTACTTGCAGGAAACCGGGGTTTATACATTTCACAATTTTTGCCAACCCTCCAGTCTTCACAAAAAACAGGTTTCGAATACTCAGCTTGTTTAATCACAGCTGCGAGATAAATAAAATGCAAAATAGTTTAAAGTTTTGCCTAAATCAACTTATCATCCATGCATGTAGTAAAATCTAGAGGTTTGAAATATGAAAGGAATTTAGATTTGAAAGTTTCCGACGTTGTGTATGAATCACAACATAGTACTCATAGATTTAGGATAAAGTGCGCAGGCTTGGAAAAATTAAATCATCCTCTGATCCTCATTGAGCGTGTAAAAAAATGTACACCTGCAAGTAAAATTTTAATTACCATCTAAAGCTTCTTACTATAAAAACTTGGCCAGGCTGGTGTGATTGAAAAGTTAGTATGGCTGGGCAGACCGAGTCCCTCAAATGTTGAGCTTGGCAGGGCTAACGCCTGTTTTGCTCTGACTCAGGACAACTTAAATTTGAAAGGTTCTGGTATTTCGGATTTTTTTGTTGATGTCCTTTGATTTGAGCAAACCCTCAGACCTATTTATTATTAGACTACTGCACTTTTAAACGATTTTCAAAAGTCTAACCAGGACATCACAGTGAAATGAGATTTCTCTTTTCGAGTAAGCCAAAGATTTTGGTTTGAGTAAAAAGAAGCATTTGATTTTAAATAATGAGTACATGGGGGAGGAGGGTGTTTTCAGGGCAGGCTTTAGGGCGGTGCGAGCGGTGCCACGGCACCGGGTGCTGGCTTCCTGGGGGCGCCATGTTTGAAAGTTTATTAAGCTTTTGAAGCACCTGCTGCAGCGTTTCTTTCCCCTGGCAATTACCAGGCCTCACATAAATGTCAAGAAAACTCGTGTGATTAATTATCTTCCTGGAGAGAGATCAGTGTTTTGTAAAGTTGAGGTTTTGACTTAGGTGAAGTTAGTGCAGAGGGTTAATATGCCTGCTGCAAAGAACGTGTACCAAGTAGATTACAGAAGTATGATGTAAACGGATCAGCAGGTTACTGCTTTCAAAAGAGACTTTTTTTGTTACTTGCAATTTATAACTTAAAGTCCTAATATGGAATAGTGAGCTATTAACTTTCATCCCAGAACTGCATACACACTGCAAAGTATACATTATTAGAACATTGATTATTGTTAAAAAAAGGGTTCATTTGGCTAGAAATTGATTCTTATTATTAAAGAAAACTCCCAACTATGCTGTTTCTTTTTCGACTCTGCGTTTGTGCTTCTCCACACCAAGCACTCTTAAACTATACTGCCTACCAGTATGGATGACATGTGACTCCTACACTTTCAGTCCTTTGGCTTATGTAACATTTCCTATACACTGATTTACACATGTATGATTGCATCACACACACATTACACAGAGATAATCAAAGTGCTCGGACACCCTACACTGGTATGAGTGGCGCTATATAACTAATTCAATGCATCTGAGAGTGTGTGGTTATGGTGACTTGGTCACTGTTAAATGGTGCTAGTGAGAGAATCTGTGTTGGAGGTGGTCATTGGGTGGGCGCCAACAAACATTGTCGCACAGGGCGCCACCAGCACTAAAGCCGGCCCTGGGTGTTTTTGACTAGAAAGAGGAACACTGGGAACCTGGCCATTAGGAACACTAGAGCCAGAAAACAGCACAGTTGCTATTTTTATTGAAACATGCAAAATGAATTAAAACCATAATTTGGGCCAAAAAGCCCATCCCAAAATTCTAGCCCAGCTTCCCACACAGCGCTGTTGGGACTAATGAGCTGGTGCTGCTGTTCCGCTTTGAACATGCAAGTTGACCAGTTGGAAATGGTTTCTAATGGATGGTGGCATAATGAGGTTTTGGCGATTGCATTCATTAATGTGTCCAGAAAAAGAAAAGTGAAATTCTAGAAAATGTCAGACCCTGTTCAGGGGGCCACAGGGCATGTAGGAGTTACCGGACAACGTGGGGTTGAGGCCTTTTACCTCTGGTGTCCCAGGGCCGGTCCTACTATGGCTTCGCAAACTGAGCCAAGTAAAATACTTTCTGCACGGCACTCCCAGTGGTAGTGTGTGGGAGCAGTCAAAGGTTTCGCCGAAAGGTTAGTGTGGGGGTTAATCAGGCTCAAATATCAATATCACCCTCCCCAGAAGCACAATAAAATCATTGTGCAGCCCAGTGCTTCTCTTTGTAGAAAAAGGCAAGTACTTTTACTATACAAAAACATAGGTCACTACACAGTCAATTATGAACAAAGACACGATTCCACTCATAGAAGGCTCAGAGCCAATCAGGTAAACTGGTTGGTGCAGTTCGCGCTCCCCCCTCTCCACCCTTTCTATATAAGTTAGCACAAGGCCTAGGCCCGAGGCCTGCTAGGTCTCTCCCCAAGTTCAGGTTTGCAACTGCACCAAGGCCTAGGCCTAATTAGTGTCACACCAAGTTATGGTTAGCAACTCCGCACCGCACTCGGCCCTCTTAGTCTTTCATTAGTCCGTGGTTGCAGTGCAAGCAGCAAAAGAAGTCTGTGGTTGTATGCAACTGTACAGGAGAGGTGAGAGGCAGTAAACCATCACTTGCAGGGTCACGCAGGACTGGAGCCTTCTGACAGTGGTTTTGTTCTCGGCAGTGATTGTAGATCTTGGCTTGCTCCAACTCTCATGTGAGCCCTTAGTAATTCGCCTTGGGTTCACCAGCAATTACCTGCAGATTACGGTTCTTCAATGAGGGGGCACCAAGCGCTATCTTCAGCACACAGTGCCTCAAGTCAACAACCTTGAATCTTCATGAGGCACCCAAGGGCACCTCTAACAGGCTGATTTAGAGTATGGCAGACGGGTTACTCCATTATGATTGTGACGGATGCCCCGTCCTCTGTATTACAAGTGTATTGTATCTATTGACACTTGTAATATGTCAGACGAGATATTCGTCACATTTTTTAAAGAGCAACCCATCTGCCAAACTCTAAATCAGGCCCTAAGTTTCCAGGACTAGTCTCAACCCAACGACACACTCGGTAGTGTTTCGGTCACACAGTCCACTTATGGGGCCCATAGGCCACCAACAGGATCCTAACCCAGCTTCAATTGGACCCACCACATGTGTACACCACTCAGGGGCCTCGCATCTCAGACGGTGACATGTTAAAGTGATTGCATTGCTAGATCCGGTTGCTTCATGAGTCTATGTGGGACAGACCCTACACCAGGGTCAAATACAACAGTATCTTTCATGATCTACTACTCTTGCAGAGTTAACACACACTTCCCTTGCTCACAGGCAGTATATCTTGGCATCCAGGACAGGGGGTAATTCTTCTTTTAGATCTGACTATAGGTGATATTCCTTCGTCTTCGCAACCCATTAGTACTCTGCCGAGTACCACCTCCTTGGTAAAAGAGGTCACAACACCGAACAATGGGTCAGGAGCTCCCATTTATATACTGCTTTTGCAGATAATGTGTATTCTAAGGTGACTCTTTGGAACAGGCTTGGGATGGTTCCCCTTTCATGGCCACTATCCAATCCGGCCCATGTATGCAAGGATGGTGGTACCCGGTGCGGAAAGTTTCTTGTCACCCCCGGCTTGACAAAATGGCAAAAATATGTGTTTAAATATGTGTAAAACACATATTTTTGCCATTTTATCACCCCCCTCAGTGATGACACGTGTCACCCCCGGCTTGACAAAATGGCAAAAATATGTTAAAAACACATATTTTTGCCATTCTGTCACCCCCACAGTGATGACACCTGGGGCAGCCCGCACCCCCTGCACCCCCCCATCCTACACCACTGAGGATGCTCTGCCCAGCAGGACGGCCTTAAGGTGGCGAACCCTCTACAAAAGTACAAAGAGGTGAGAGCAGGCTGCACCTAGGTATTGATAACCTCTCCTCACAGAGATCAGGAAGAGAGAGTAAAATCTGAGCCCCTTCATAGGACTCCTTTTGCTAACAACAGATACTGCATGATTTACCCCCTGCCATCTAACACACGGCAACTGTAATCAAAGTCCTTTCCAGATGCATGTATCTGGAAGGGACCTGTATGTCTGAGGATAGCCTGTCTCCTCTTTCCTCACCATAGTGTCTGCGGCTCACCATACCATCAATACACATATGCTGTCTGGAGAAAAGAAACCTTTCTTCTTACTTGTGCTGTGGTCCAAGCTGTAGGTTTCCATAAAGAAATCTATAAAGCTTTCAACAATTGTTCACAAGGAACTTATTCTTAAAAAATGAAACTTGAGCAAGTGTGTGATCTCGGAAGGATTCAATCCTAAACTGAAGAGATAAGCATAGGGTAACCAAATAAATTTGGACCATGTAGTTTCATTCAATAGTCACAAAAGCAGAACAATAGGTAGCCATTAAGGTTTAACTGGTTTCACTCGCTTCAAACGAAAATGAGTAACATATGTATTTATTTCTAAACCAAAAAATAAAACAAATTACAAAAAATTGTTATTTTAAAAAAAAACAAGTGTGCACATTAAGTACAGTACATTCGTTTTTCATATATTTGTGACATATGTGACGTCAGTGAGGTGACCATAACCAACTTTCAAACAAGGTGACTTTATTTACAAGGGTTATTGGAAAGAAAGGATGTCTTTAGATTCTGATTTGGTTTACAGATCAAGGACCAGATTCGATTTCTAGTGCTTAAAGACTATCCTTATCTATTGTTGTCGATGTTTCGACCAAGTTGAGGATATTAGGGTCTCTTCAGGACAAGGGATTCCTGGGGACTGTAAGGAATATGTATATTAGTAAGAAAATTGTCTGGTGTGCGGGGCTACTAAGGGACTAAATACACATAAGGTGCTTACCTCAAGGCGATTGGTTTAAGTGTCCAGCATAGGATCAATGTTCAACGTCTTGCTAAATGGCAAGGAAGGGCCTGTATATCGATTAATTTCAGGGTTGGTGACCGAAAAGCATCAGTCTACCTGTGGCAACCTGTAATCTTTTACCTCAAAGATGGAATTGATACCTAAGGATTTAAGGGGATTGCTTCCAGTAATCGTACTCCTAATAAGGGGTGTTGGTGCACTCACCTAATAGGCAGGCTACAATAGTGACTCAATTAGAAGTAGTTGCAGGGATTTATATCGTCTCAAAGTGAGCGAGTTCGAGGTGGAAATAGAAAAATAGAGTCCAGAAGGTGTGGGGTGCGTAATAAAGAACTTACCGCAGATCTGGCAGGGGGAGGTTTCATGACCGGATAATCTGGGATGGCATAATGATAATCATAATTAATCACAATGACAAAACAAGCATTGGCATAACCAATAGGTCTCACCTTCGGGACATTATAAGTGTTTAGTTATCCAGCACAATATCCTTGGTGCAACAACATCAAGTGTTGCATGGCTAAAAACTTATAAGGTCCCAAAGGTGAGACCTATTGACTATTCCAATGCTTGTTTTGAGTGAGTGGCTCGTGCAGGTATGCCACTGTGAGGTAGAGATGCTGCAAGTGCTTTTACAGGAGCCCCTGTGACATTGCGCCCAAAATGGGTCTGGTGTAGTACTTCTAGCCCCTATTCCCATCTTCTCGCACCCAATGCATCCTTAAATGTCCCATGTACAGCCAGGGTTGACACTCCTATTACCCCAGCCTTCCAGTGACACTTTACCTGTCACAGGTGGTGGACGTGGTGGTGGTGGATGTGGTGATGGTAGTGGACGTGGTGGTGGTGGACGTGGTGGTGGACATGGTGGTGGTGGACGTGGTGGTGGTGGACATGGTGGTGGTGGTGGACGTGGTGCTTGTGGACGTGGTGGTGGTGGTGCTTGTGGTCATGGTGGTGGACATGGTGGTGGTGGTGGTAGATGTGGTGGTGGTGGTGGACATGGTGGTGGTGGACGTGGTGGTGGTGGACATGGTGGTGGTGGATATGGTGGTGGTGGTGGCCTTGTTGGTGGTGGACATGGTGGTGGTGGTGGACATGGTGGTGGTGGACGTGGTAGTGGTGGACATGGTGGTGGTGGACGTGGTGATGGTGGTGGACGTGGTGGTGGTGAACGTGGTGGTGGTGGTGGATGTGGTAGTGGACATGGTGGTGGTGGTAGTTGTGAATGTGGTGGTGTATGTGGTGGTGGTGGTGGACATGATGGTGGTGGTGGACATGGTGGTGTTGGATGTGGTGGTGGTGAACGTGGTGGTGGTGGATGTGGTGGTGGTGGATGGGGTAGTGGTGGTGGACATGGTGGTGGTTGTGAGCGTGATGGTGGATGTGGTAGTGGTGGTGGACGTGGTGGTGGACATGGTGGTGGTGGACGTGGTGGTGCTGGTGGATGTGGTGGTGGTGGACATGGTGGTGGTGTATATGGTGATGGTGGTGGCCTTGTTGGTGGTGGACATGGTGGTGGATGTGGTGGTGGTGGAGGTGATGGTGGTGGAGGTGGTGGTGGTGGACGTGTTGGTGGTGGATGTGGTGGTGGTGGGTGTGGTGGTGGTGGTGGGCGTGGTGGTGGACATGTTGGTGGGGTGGACATGGTGGTGGTATACATGGTGGTGGACGTGGTGGTGGACATGGTGGTGGAGGACATGGTGGTGGTGGATGTGGTGGTGGTGGTTGTGGACGAGGTAGTGGACGGGTCGGTGGTGATGGATGTGGTGGTGGTGGTGGACATGGTGATGGTGGACATGGTCGTGGACCAGTGGTGGTGGTGGATGTGGAGGTGGTGGCGGGCATGGTGGTGGAGGATGTGGTGGCGGTGGTGGTGGTTGTGGATGTGCTGGTGAATGTGGTGGTGGACGTGGTTGTGGTGGACGTGGTTGTGGTGGTGGATATGGTGGTGGTGGTGGATGTGATGGTGGATGTGGTGGTGGACGTGATGGTGGTGGTGGTCGATGTGGACGTGTTGGTGGAGGACATAGTGGTGGTGGTCGATGTGGTGGTGGACGTGGTGGTGGTGGTGGTAGACGTGGTGGTTGTGGACGTGCTGGTGGACGTGGTGGTGGTGGACATGGTGGTGGTGGACATGGCGGTGGTGGACATGGTGGTGGTGGACGTGGTGGTGGTGGACGTGATGGTGGTGGGTGTGGTCGTGGTGGACGTGGTGGTGGTCATGGTGATGGTGGACGTGGTGGTTTTAGATGTGGTGGTGGTGGATGTGGTGGTGGTGGTGGACATGGTGGTGGATGTGGTGGTGGTGGATGTGGTGGTGGTGGAAGACATGGTGTTGGTGGAGGATGTGGTGGTGGTGGACGTGGTGGTGGTGGATGGGGTGGTGGTGGATGTGGTGGTGGATGTGGTGGTTGACATGGTGGTGGTGGACGTGGTGGTGGTGGATGTGGTGTGGCTGTGGTGGTGGATGTGGTGTTGGACATGGTGGTGGTGGACGTAGTGGTGGTGGACATGGTGGTGGTGGACATGGTGGTGGTGGACATGGTGGTGGACATGGTGGTGGTGGAGGATGTGGTGGTGGATGGGGTGGTATTGTATGTGGTGGTAGATGTGGTGGTGGACGTGGTGGTGGACCTAGTGGTGGACCTGGTGGTGGTGGATGTGGTGGACATGGTGGTGGTGAACGTGGTGGTGGTGGACATGGTGGTGGTGGATGTGGTCGTGGTGGAGATGGTGTTGGTGGTGGACGTGGTGTTGGTGGTGGACGTGGTGGTGGTGGACGTGGTTGTGTTGGATGTGGTGGTGGACATGGTGGTGGATGTGGTGGATGTGGTGGTGGACATGACGGTGGTGGATGTGGTGGATGTGGTGGTGGTGGATGTGGTGGATGTGATGGATGTGGTGTTGGATGTGGTGGACGTTGTGGTGGATGACGTGGTGGTGGTGGTGTATGTGGTGGTGGACATGTTGGTTGTGGTGGACGTGGTGGTGGAGGACGTGGTGGTGGTCGACATAGTGGTGGACATGGTGGTGGTGGTGGACATGGTGATGTTGGGTGCATGGTGGTGGTGGTGGTGGTTGTGGTGGTGATGGTGGACGTGTGGTGGTGGTGAACATGATGTGGTGGTGGTGGTGGACGTGGTGGTGGTGGACGTGGTGGTGGTGAGCGTGGTGATGGTGGTAGAGGTGGTGGACATGTGTTGGTGGATGTGGTGGTGGTGGCCTTGTTGGTGGTGGACATGGTGGTGGTGGTGGATGTGGTGGTGGAGGTGGTGATGGTGGAGGTGGTGGTGGTAGACGTGGTGGATATGGTGGTGGTGGACGTGATGGTGGTGGAGGATATGGTTTTGGTGGAGGACGTGGTGGTGGTGGACGTGGTGGTAGTGGTGGTGGACACGGTGGTGGTGAACATGGTGGTGGACGTGGTAGTGGTGGACATGGTGGATGTGGTGGTGGTGGATGTGGTGGTGGACGTGGTGTTGGTGGTGGACATGGTGTTGGTGGTGGACATGGTGGTGGTGGTGGATGTGGTGGTGGTGGAAGACATGGTGTTGGTGGAGGATGTGGTGGTGGTGGACGTGGTGGTGGTGGATGGGGTGGTGGTGGATGTGGTGGTGGATGTGGTGGTTGACATGGTGGTGGTGGACGTGGTGGTGGTGGATGTGGTGTGGCTGTGGTGGTGGATGTGGTGTTGGACATGGTGGTGGTGGACGTAGTGGTGGTGGACATGGTGGTGGTGGACATGGTGGTGGTGGACATGGTGGTGGACGTGGTGGTGGTGGAGGATGTGGTGGTGGATGGGGTGGTATTGTATGTGGTGGTAGATGTGGTGGTGGACGTGGTGGTGGACATGGTGGTGGTGATGGACGTGGTGATGGATGTAGTGGTGGACATGGTGGTGGATGTGGTAGTGGTGGTGGTGGACCTAGTGGTGGACCTGGTGGTGGTGGATGTGGTGGACATGGTGGTGGTGAACGTGGTGGTGGTGGACATGGTGGTGGTGGATGTGGTCGTGGTGGAGGTGGTGTTGGTGGTGGACGTGGTGTTGGTGGTGGACGTGGTGGTGGTGGACGTGGTTGTGTTGGATGTGGTGGTGGACATGGTGGTGGATGTGGTGGATGTGGTGGTGGACATGACGGTGGTGGATGTGGTGGATGTGGTGGTGGTGGATGTGGTGGTGGTGGATGTGATGGATGTGGTGGTGGATGTGGTGGACGTTGTGGTGGATGACGTGGTGGTGGTGGTGTATGTGGTGGTGGACATGTTGGTGGTGGTGGACGTGGTGGTGGAGGACGTGGTGGTGGTCGACATAGTGGTGGACATGGTGGTGGTGGTGGACATGGTGATGTTGGGTGCATGGTGGTGGTGGTGGTGGTGGTGGTTGTGGTGGTGATGGTGGACGTGTGGTGGTGGTGAACATGATGTGGTGGTGGTGGTGGACGTGGTGGTGGTGGACGTGGTGGTGGTGAGCGTGGTGATGGTGGTAGAGGTGGTGGACATGTGTTGGTGGATGTGGTGGTGGTGGCCTTGTTGGTGGTGGACATGGTGGTGGTGGTGGATGTGGTGGTGGAGGTGGTGATGGTGGAGGTGGTGGTGGTAGACGTGGTGGATATGGTGGTGGTGGACGTGATGGTGGTGGAGGATATGGTTTTGGTGGAGGACGTGGTGGTGGTGGACATGGTGGTAGTGGTGGTGGACACGGTGGTGGTGAACATGGTGGTGGACGTGGTAGTGGTGGACATGGTGGATGTGGTGGTGGTGGATGTGGTGGTGGACGTGGTGTTGGTGGTGGACATGGTGTTGGTGGTGGACATGGTGGTGGTGGTGGATGTGGTGGTCATGGACGTGGTGGTGGACGTGGTGGTAGTTGACGTGGTGTTGGTGGACATGGTGGTGGTGGACGTGGTGCTGGTGGTCGATGTGGTGGACTTTGTGGTGGTGGACGTGGTGGTGGTAGTGGACATGGTGGTGGACATGGTGGTGGAGGATGTGGTGGTGCTGGACATGGTGGTGGTGGTAGATGTGGTGGTGGTGGACGTCGTGTTGGTGGTGGATGTGGTGGACATTGTGGTAGTGGACGTGGTGGTGGTGGTGGTGGTGGACATGGTGATAGTGGACATGGTGGTGGACATGGTGGTGGTGGAGGATGTGGTGGTGCTGGACATGGTGGTGGTAGTGGACATGGTGGTGGTGGTGGACATGGTGGTGGTTGTGTTGGTGGAGGACGTGGTGGTGGATGTGGTGGTGGTGGACGGGGTGGTAGTGGGCATGGTGGTGGGCATGGTGGTGGACGTGGTGATGGACAGTGTGGTGGTGGATGTGGTGGTGGACATGGTGGTGGACATGGTGGTGGACATTGTGGTGGTGGACGTGGTGGTGGATGTGGTGGTGGTAGACGTGGTGGTGGATGTGGTGATGGTGGTGGACATGGTGGTGGTGGTGGATGTGGTGGTGGTGGACATGGTGGTGGATGTGGTGGTGGATGTGGTGTTGCTGGTGGACGTGGTGGTGGACATGGTGGTGGATATGGTGGTGGACATGGTGGTGGATGTGGTGGTGGTGAACGTGGTGGTGGTGGTGGACGTGGTGGTGGACATGGTGGTGGTGGTGGATGTGGTGGTGGACATGGTGGTGGATGTGGTGGTGGTGGACGTGGTGGTGGTGAGCGTGGTGATGGTGGTAGAGGTGGTGGACATGTGTTGGTAGATGTGGTGGTGGTGGCCTTGTTGGTGGTGGACATGGTGGTGGTGGTGGATGTGGTGGTGGTGGAGGTGGTGATGGTGGAGGTGGTGGTGGTAGACGTGGTGGATATGGTGGTGGTGGACGTGATGGTGGTGGAGGATATGGTTTTGGTGGAGGACGTGGTGGTGGTGGACGTGGTGGTAGTGGTGGTGGACACGGTGGTGGTGGACATGGTGGTGGACGTGGTAGTGGTGGACATGGTGGATGTGGTGGTGGTGGATGTGGTGGTGGACCTGGTGTTGGTGGTGGACGTGGTGTTGGTGGTGGACGTGGTGGTGGTGGTGGATGTGGTGGTCATGGACGTGGTGGTGGACATGGTGGTGGTTGACGTGGTGTTGGTGGACATGGTGGTGGTAGACGTGGTGCTGGTGGTGGATGTGGTGGACTTTGTGGTGGTGGACGTGGTGGTGGTAGTGGACATGGTGGTGGGCATGGTGGTGGAGGATGTGGTGGTGCTGGACATGGTGGTGGTGGTAGATGTGGTGGTGGTGGTGGACATGGTGGTGGTTGTGTTGGTGGAGGACGTGGTGGTGGATGTGGTGGTGGTGGACGGGGTGGTAGTGGGCATGGTGGTGGGCATGGTGGTGGACGTGGTGATGGACAGTGTGGTGGTGGATGTGGTGGTGGACATGATGGTGGACATGGTGATGGATATTGTGGTGGTGGACGTGGTGGTGGATGTGGTGGTGGTGGACGTGGTGCTGGATGTGGTGATGGTGGTGGACATGGTGGTGGTGGTGGATGTGGTGGTGGTGGATATGGTGGTGGACGTGGTGGTGGTGGTGGATGTGGTGGTGGACGTGGTGGTGGACATGGTGGTGGTGGTGGATGTGGTGGTGGACATGGTGGTGGATGTGGTGGTGGTGAACGTGGTGGTGGTGGTGGACAAGGTTGTGGTGGTGGACGTGGTAATGGTGGTGGTGGATGCGGTGGATGTTGTGGTGGTGGTGGACATGCTGGTGGTGGTGGATGTGGTGGCGGAGGACGTGGTGGTGGTAGACATGGTGGTGGTGGACATGGTGGTGGATGTGGGGGTGGACATGGTGGTGGTGGACTTGGTGGGGGGCATGGTGGTGGACAGTGTGGTGGTGGACATATTGGTGGACATGGTGATGGTGGTGGACGTGGTGGTGGTGTTGGACGTGGTGGTGGATGTGGTGGTGGACGTGGTGGTGGTGGTGGATGTGGTGGTGGTGGACGTGATGGTGATGGATGTGGTGGTGATGGATGTGGTGGTGGACATGGTGGTGGTGGATGTGGTGGACATGGTGGTGGTCATGGTGGTGGTGGACATGGTGGTGGATGTGGTGGTGGACGTTGTGGTGGTGGTGGACATGGTGGTGGTGGACATGTTGGTGTTGGATGTGGTGGTGAATGTGGTGGTGGTGGTGGACATGGGGGTGGTGATGGATGAGGTGGTGGTGGATGTGGTGGTGGTGATGGTGGACATGGTGGTGGACGTGGTGGTGGATGTTGTGGTGGACATGGTGCTGGACATGGTGGATGTGGTGGTGGTGGACGTGGTGGTGGTGGACGTGGTGGTGGATGTGGTGGTGGACGTGGTGCTGGTGCTGGATGTGGTGGACGTTGTGGTGGTGGACGTGGTGGTGGTAGTGGACATGGTGGTGGTGGTGGACGTGGTGGTGGAGGATGTGGTGGTGCTGGACATGGTGGTGGATGTGCTGGTGGTGACGTGGTGTTGGTAGTGGATGTGGTGGACGTTGTGGTGGTGGACGTGGTGGTGGACTTGGTGGTAGTGGACATGGTGGTGGTGGTGGACATGGTGGTGGTGGAGGATGTGGTGGTGCTGGACATGGTGGTGGTGGTGGACATGGTGGTGGTCGTGTTGGTGGTGGACGTGGTGGTGGATGTGGTGGTGGTGGACGGGGTGGTAGTGGGCATGGTGGTGGGTATAGTGGTGGATGTGGTGATGGACAGTGTGGTGGTGGATGTGGTGGTGGACATGGTGGTGGACATGATGGTGGTGGTGGACGTGGTGGTGGATGTGGTGGTGGTGGACGTGGTGGTGGATGTGGTGATGGTGGTGGATGTGGTGGTGGTGGACATGGTGGTGGTGGTGGATGTGGTGGTGGTGGACATGGTGGTGGATGTGCTGGTGGACGTGGTTTTGGTGATGGACGTGGTGGTGGACATGGTGGTGGTGGATGTGGTGGTGGTGAACATGGTGGTTTTTGGTGGACATGGTGGTGGATGTGGTAATGGTGGTGGTGGATGCGGTGGACGTTGTGGTGGTGGATGTGGTGGTGGTGGTGGACATGCTGGTGGTGGTGGATGTGGTGGTGGAGGACGTGGTGGTGGTAGACATGGTGGTGGTGGACATGGTGGTGGACGTGGGGTGGACATGGTGGTGGTGGACTTGGTGGTGGGCATGGTGGTGGACAGTGTGGTGGTGGGTGTATTGGTGGACATGGTGGTGGTGGTGTACGTGGTGGTGGTGGACGTGGTGGTGGTGGTGGACATGGATGAGGTGGTGGACGTGGTGATGGTGGTAGATATGGTGGTGGTGGATGTGGTGGTGGTGGACGTGGTGGTGATGGATGTGGTGGTGATGGATGTGGTGGTAGACATGGTGGTGGTGGACGTGGTGGTGGTGGATGTGGTGGACATGGTGGTGGTCATGGTGGTGGTGGACATGGTGGTGGATGTGGTGCTGGACGTTGTGGTGGTGGTGGATGTGGTGGTGGTGGACATGGTGGTGTTGGATGTGGTGGTGGTGGTGGACGTGGTGGATGTGGTGGTGGACGTGGTGGTGGTGGTGGACGTGGTGGTGGACGTGGTGGTGGTGGATGTGGTGGACATGTTGGTGGTGGTGGACGTGGTGGTGCTGGTGGTGGATGTGGGGGATGTGGTGGTGGATGTGGTGGTGGTGGTGGACGTGGTGGTGGTGGACATGGTGGTGGTGGTGGACATGGTGGTGGTGGTGGACATGGTGGTGGTGGGTGTGGTGGATGTGGTGGTGGTGGACGTGGTGGTGGTGGAGGACATGGTGGTGGACATGGTGGTGGACGTGGTGGTGGATGTTGTGGTGGACGTGGTGGTGGTGGACGTGGTGGTGGACATGGTGGTGGTGGTGGATGTTGTGGTGGTGGACGTGGTGGTGGACATGGTGGTGGTGGTGGACATGGTGGTGGTGGATGTGGTGGTGGTGTTGGTGGATTTGGTGGTGGACATGGTGGTGGTGGATGTGGTGGTGGTGGACGTGGTGGTGGATGTGGTAGACATTCTGGTGGTGGATGTGGTGGTGGTGGTGGACGTGCTTGTGGTGGTGGACATGGTGGTGGAGGACGTGGTGGTGGTGGACATGGTGGTGGTGGTGGACATGGTGGTGGTGGACGTGGTGGTGGACGTGGTGGTGGTGGATGTGGTTGTGGGTGTGGTGGTGGACAGTGTGGTGGTGGACATGTTGGTGGTGGTGGATGTGGTGGTGTTGGACGTGGTGGTAGTGGTGGTGGATGTGGTGGTGGACAGGGTGGTCGTGGAGGTGGTGGTGGTGGCTGTGGTGATGGACATGGTGGTGGTAGATGTGGTGGTGTTGGACGTGGTGGTAGTGGTGGTGGATGTGGTGGTGGACGTGGTGGTGGTGGATGTGGTGGTGGTGGATGTGGTGGTGGTGGAGGACATGGTAGTGGTAGAGGATGTGGTGGTAGTGGACGTGGTGGTGGACATGGTGGTGGACGTGGTGGTAGACGTGGTGGTGATGGACATGGTGGTGGTGGTGGTGGACTTGGCGGTGGTGGATGTGGTGGTTGTCGTGGTGGTGGGCGTGGTTTTGGACATGGTGGTGGACGGGGTGGTAGACGTGGTGGTGGTGGACATGGTGTTGGTGGTGGTGGACGTGGCAGTGGTGGATGTGGTGGTGGTCGTGGTGGTGGTGGTGGGCGTGGTGGTGGGCGTGGTGGAGGACATGGTGGTGGTGGATGTGGTGGACATGGTGGTGGACGTGGTGGTGCTGGTGGTGCATGTGGGGGATGTGGTGGTGGACGTGCTGGTGGTGGTGGACGTGGTGGTGGTGGACATGGTGGTGGTGGTGGACATGGTGGCGGTGGTGGTGGACATGGTGGTGGTGGGTGTGGTAGATGTGGTGGTGGTGGACGTGGTGGTGGTGGAGGACATGGTGGTGGTGGTGGACATGGTGGTGGACGTGGTAGTGGATGTTGTGGTGGATGTGGTTGTGGTGGACGTGGTGGTGGACATGGTGGTGGTGGTGGTCGTGGTGGTGGTGGTGGGCGTGGTGGTGGGCATGGTGGTGGTGGACATTGGTGTGGTGGTGGACGTGGTGGTGGTTGTGGTGGATGTGGTGTTGGACGTGGGGTGGACCTGGGGGTGGTGGTGGATGTGGTGGTGGACGGGATGGTGATGGTAGTGGACATGGTGGTGGTGGAAGTGGTGGTGGTGGAAGTGGTAGTGGTGGTGGACTTGGTGGTGGTGGACGTAGTGACAAATAGTGAGAAAAGGTAAAAGCAAAACACAGAGTGAATGATAAAAAAAAGAAAGCAAGATAGAGCACGAGGGAAGAAGTGATGAGAAAACTGTCACAGTGAAAGCAAAACCCAAAGTAAATGATAGCCGTGCACGAGTGAATAACTAATGCTGCTATTTTAAAGCACACACGTGCGTGTCACAATAAAAGCAAAACACATTGCTGGCACTGCAATCGTGTGTTTGCTGGCCTGGGAGTGGTGCGTGCATGCCCACGCAGTCTGCTCTATTTGGAAGCACATACTCGTGCTTGTGGGCGCGCCCCTGCTCGCTCCCGCAAGGTGGATGCCGCCACAAGCACGAGTATGTGCTTCCAAAAAGAACAGCGCGACGGCTAAAGGTCCTCCTAAGCAACGCATGAGCGCTCCGTAGGCAAGACATAATGACAATCGTTAATTTGGTAGGGGTGTGGAATTACTCCGTCATAAACTCAAGGTCTCTACTTACTTGTTCTGAGAACCCAAGGAGAATGGAATCCCTTCAGGGAAGCGCCAGAGATGGCAGTGCTCCATGCAAACTTGTCAGCTGAAGTAAGCCGTGGTTAATATATGGTGGATGAAATACCTCGTTTGACCTGGAAGGAGTTAGTCAACATCCGAACCTGTGCACGGGGTCAAACCCATCCCACAGCGGCTATCTTGGAGGGGAGTGAGGACAAAGTCTTTCTCTGTGTGTTAGGATATTAATGATTATAAGTCCATGTTATTGACTCTAAAGTGGATCAGTGTAGGCGAGTGATTCTTGATCAATTTAGGCATTTAAACATGTACTAGCAAAATGCGAAAAAATAAATCTTTACATAATTTTCAATAGTAACTTGTGTAGTAGCAAGGTGCACTCGGAATATCTGACATAGAAGAATAGAATTCTAAACATCTTTTTCCACAGCAATTAACGTAAGATTCAATTTTACTATCTATAATTAATGGATAAGGATCTCAGGTATCAACTGTAAGATAGTTCTAGTTCGAAGCAAAATTACTTAAAGCTCAAACTGTAAGAACATTTATCAGTGGTTTTTATAGCCTACATCTTGTAAAAGAGTTATAGACAACCCCAGGACATGTCCAATCGTAGATCTCATACAACAGCTTGTAATAGTTCCGATTGGGGGCACGGTTAGTTCAAACTTATGAACCTGCGCATTCCTCAAGACTCTTTAAACCCTGTCAGATTGAGTTGCACCTGTCGATCTATTTTCATTCCAGTCTTTGTAGAATCAAGGAAATGTTGCCACCTTTTGGTGGTATTCTAGCTTTTTCAATGACTTGCCATCGTAATTCGTCAGTTGTGTGTGTCTTTTCTTGATACTGCTGTACTAACCGGGCATTCTCTGTTAGACATCGTATTGTACTTCTATGTTGTCCTATGCGTGCCTTCACTGGTTGTGATGTCTGGCCGATGTATATTAGGTTGCACGGACACCAGATGCAGTAGATGACGTGAGAGGTAGAACAATTGGTATGGTCATTTTTTTCTGGAAGTATTGCTATTTGAACTGTGATGTACACTGCATGCGTGTAACACTTTATTCTATTATCATATAACTTGCACACTTTATGAGTAGTTATTAAGGACTTTCTAGGGAGGAAGCAAATATTACACATTTTTAGCATTCGCATATTCACAATGTTACTCATGTTTCTCTTATATATATATTATTTTGTGTATGGCATATGTTTTGAGAAATGTTAAGAGGGTAGAACTGTTGTGTTATGGGCATGTCAGCACAAGGGGTGAGGTATGGCTCTAGAAGGCAATTATGTCATTGAATGCAGCACCTTCAGGGTTGGAATGTTATAGGCTCATTGCTGGGAAAGTTGGTGTACAGCTCTGCTGGTGCCAGGGGTTTGAGCC
The DNA here is from genome assembly GCF_964204655.1 of Triturus cristatus. NCBI lineage: Eukaryota > Metazoa > Chordata > Amphibia > Caudata > Salamandridae > Triturus > Triturus cristatus. Next base: position 793,949,697 of record NC_140583.1, on the reverse strand, counting down.
TAAAGAAATAAACCTCCAAAACAGAACAACCTGTCATGTGTTCATTGGGACATAACACAGAGCATCACCAAAAGGCATTGGTAAAGCCAATCAGTCCTAAACCTATTGGAGACCTATTGACTCAGCCAATGCTTGTTTAAATAGCCAGCACCTGCTCATTCCAAACATCTGCTTTGATTACTGCCTACGGGTCAGAGCAGAAAAGGGCCAGGCATAGTGCTAACTGCTTTTGAACATTTTGCACCTATGATGACCCTCCTCTTAAAGGCAAAAGGATGGGCCATCTTGTTGCTCTTTGGCTATGAAGTTATAACAACTTGAGCCATTGACTGGAGCCCTAACATTATTTTGTTTTTACACCATTTTTTGTATTTTCTTTCGTACTAACTTTCATTCAAAACCCTTCTTCCCTTCAGCTAGGAATCCACTGGACCTGCCGGGGATGAACGAAGCTTCGTAACCCTCTGTGAAGGAGCCTGCAGTGCCTAATTTGAGCTGGTGGTTTAGCACCGGCACTTAATCATCAACACCGGCGCTTGAGCACCAATTAAGGACACATTCATTTTTGGTGGGCACAGGGAGATTAAGTGATTCGCTCAGAATCACAGGATTTTGAGCCAACGCCGAGACTCGAATATGGTTCCCCAGCTCAGAAGTCGGCAGCTCTGACCATTACGCCACATCGCCTCTACACTTGTAGGGTCTGTTGGTTCTGTGTTGGGCAGCACTAACAGGAGAAATGGGCTGGTCGAAGCTGCCTCCTAACGAGAGCCCGCTCACTTCTGTTTTTACAATGTAACCACTGGGAGCCTGAGACATCGTTTCCCCTCACAGGGCTGTTAGCTAAGAAACCCAAACACCTCTTTAATTTAAATATAATCCCCCACACTTTTTTTTCTCAATCACACATTTCCCTTTTGTTATAGCAACGGGAAACTCTTGGCCTTTGCTCTTGGATACTGGCGAGACTGGTCTCCCGCGGGGTTGGCAGCTTTTCTCACCCCTCTACAGCTTCCAGCAGGGTTGGATGCTTTATTGGCAATTTCCTTCTCTTTCTCTATATTTGTTTTCTTATCACTTCTCTTTGTTGAAAGTTTCTGCAAAGCCGAAGCAGCAGAAAGTAATATGCAGAGTTTCACAGAAGCCAGTCGTTTTGGCAGAAGGCACTAGATCAGGAAACTGAAGGCCAGATGTATGACCAGTCTTTTTTTCCCTAAAACGTTTTATTGAGTTTTAGCCATATATCAGAGCCAGACGGCCCACATACATATACGGGGCTTTGCAAAATAAAACCCCCAAAACAACCAGAACACAAGAACTTGCAGCGTGTATCCCTGTCTCCCCCCCCCCACCACACCCGCAGAACATTACCAATGTCAATATTCTATTGTAGCCCTAGACCCAATCTCTCATGTGACGTGGCTATATTGTCATATTTCTGCATCCAGCTGAGATTCCGCAGTGGGGATAGGATCTAGTACTATGCCATATAATCTTCCCTTCACTTCCATAACTTCTGATGTTTTTGTGGGCAGCCCCTAGCCTGGAACACTGCCACCTCCAGCCCCACACAGTGGCCCATTCCTCCAGTGCTTAGTTTGTAAAATATGAAGTGCAGGTGCTCTCATTTTTTTCGGAGGCCAAACCCACTTCCCTGCTCCGCCCACAACCTCCAGTGGCCCCACCCACTTCCTTTATTGGCTCCAGCCACATCCACAAGCCTAAACACATTAGAGCTACCTCCTCACTTCTTGAGGTCCGCAAGCAGCTGAAGACCTAGTTCTCCACATAAGCAACTCGAGGATCTCACACATACACACATGCCCAAGGGCCTGGATACCCTCTAACACAACACACATGGCCAAAATCAGGAGCGCCGTGACACGTGCTACTGGGTTTGATGGAAGAGGCGGCACTGGGAGAGAAAACTGCAAAAGTATTCCTAGAGGTAACCGAGCAGGCGCCGCACCAGTCACGCGACCGCGAGAGAAGCAGATTTGCATCAATTTTTTAATATGATCACAAATCTGAGAGCAATTCATCTGTGACTTAAAATGAAAGAAATAACAATGCTTTGATCAGAATACATTATTACAGCAGTGCACTTTGAATTACCATTTGCATGCATGTGGCTTATTAAGTAAAAGCTCAATCAAGCTGAAAATAATCAGCCTTGAGGTCAGAGCACGTATTGGAAAACAAGCCTTGGCATTTTGAAGGTATCGGTTTGACTCTAAAGTTCAGGGAAGAAATGTTTGATGGATGCTTCCAAGTTAAAAGGTCAATGCATGGGTTTGTAATAAACACTGATAAACCCCATAACAGGCCGTGCGCGCCCGCTCATTTATGACCTACAGACAGTTAAATCCAAACCCATCAATTCTGAGAATATATTGTTTTTATTGTAATATTCATTCTATCTGTATCACTTGGGTTTTCTTCACCAATGCCAACTAACAGCCAGCTTTCAGGAACCACGGATGTAGGGTCCACAGACAGAATCAAGATTCTGAACTGTGTTAAATCAGCGTTGTTCTTCTCTGCGCTGCATCTGATCATTTATATACAATCAGAACAATGTAGAACAATCCAAACGTTAAATGAACAAAGGACATCACGTTACCATTTTTCAATACAAAATCAGTGCTAAGTGAAAGAAGCAGCTGAACTGCAAAGGGGCTTTCTGGCTCCTTTGTGGGAAGGGTCAGGCCCCATAAAAGCACCAGACAAAGTACAAGAGGTGTCAGAGGCACAGCCCTAGTCCAGGGTCCCTGGTTCTATGTTAGTGTCAGAGGGACCAGTGTTGTGATGGCACCATTGCACGCCACTTGTGGCTGTTTTACTGCCAAAGAGGGGATACAGGAGCCATTTTGCTTCCTTCCATTAGGGTCCATGGCACTCTTAAAAACACGAATGCAAGGTGGGCCACAGTTCTAAGACAAGGAGGGTACAGGACCCAACAGTTTTAAAGAATTAAGTGCCCGGAGGAGGGAGGTTTGGGGTGCCACCATCATTAGTGCAGCAGGTTTAGCGGTAAATAGGCCAAGGAGTGTAACAGGCCCAACCGACCCCACTGAAGCTAGCCTTTTGCTAACCCATGACACCCTTGATGTGCCAGTGACATCCTCAAATGCAGGCATTAACCGTACAATGTTCAAGACAGAAGCCAGAGGAAGATGCCGAACTTAGAGGTACGGGCGCATACTAGCTGATGGAGTAAACTTTGCCTCCCAGTGGCCGAATGTGCTGACTGAACTCAAAGCCCTTCAAGGCCCTACGTCAGTTGACTCAATACCCAGCCCCCCCGCCCCGCAGATTTGTAGAACCAAATCCGAACCAACGCCGAACTAACGGCCGCCACGCCATCAACATATTAGTCAGAACAGTCAGATATTGAGATTTGAGATTCATTTATTCATGAATCTCTGTCTCCTCTTGGCTCAGCCAGGGCAGGCCAGGCTGAGGATCACAGGCGTGCCTGCAACACACTTCCCTGGGAGTGGGATGGGATGGGACCAGTACATTGAGTGGGACGTGGGACTGACTCCCTCAGGACTCTGTGCACTGCCTTAGGCTGCTGTGCAGCTTTATTAGCTTAACTGATTAGGCATGCCAGGCCCTGTCTTGCCTGGCGCAGCTGTTGCCAGTACTGGCTACTCAAGGCTCAACACCAAAGTCGTCTGGGGCGCGCTCAAACCTAATTGAAGACAGTGAACGGTTGTTGAACCATGATGACTCCGTGGTTGGGTGCGGCTGTGCGGGTATGCTGGGGCGTGGCAATGAGGCGAATGCGTGCACAATCTACGATCTGAAAAAATCTGCGCAGGCTGCCTGCTGCCTCGCAGAGCCCCACCCACCGCAGAGAACCAAAATCCAGCCCAACTCAGTGTCCCGCCCACTGGGCCGGCAACACTGAACTAAGGGCCGCGGGCCACTGGGCCGCCAGTGCCACTGCATCAACATATCAACTTAGAGATCATTGAGAACTTAAGAAGACAGACGGAGGGACTCGTGACTCAGGTCGGGAGACGGACGACGTTGACGAGCAACAGCAGACAGTACTGCAGAGTCTGCGGGCGAGAAGTAGTTGAAAACAAGTTCAACAGTAACACTCTGTGCCACTGCCAAGTCCCAAGTGGGATGGGTATTCCCAGACGTGGGACCCGTGCTCACTACGCCACTGGAGTCAAGCTATCCTGGCTGATGACGGCTGATAGCCAGAAACCGGTCCTAGGATGCTTGATTCCGGTCCAGGGAAGACATGGCTTGGCAGTTCGGGCTGGACTGTTCCCATGAGGCACAGGGTCAAGACTGATTTGCATATGGCCATGTCTAAACTGGGGTGGCGTAGTGGGCAAAAGAACGATGGATTTAACCCAGATCTCTTGACTGGGGGAGAATGTCTGCATTGTCAGCATTCCGTCCATCATTTGTTTGTTGTAACTGCCAAGTCCCATAGCGGAGTCAATTGCTATTGAATCAATTACGTGCAGCAATGCGTGTAGACCCGTCCCTGATAATTAGGTGCCAGTGCTAAGCACCGGAAAGCACCGGCACAAATTAAGCACTGCATTCTCTCTTCCATACCCCTACATATCGTGGCGTAACATCCTTCCACTGCCTAGCAATGTCCCTCTTAGCCAATGTAAGCCCCAAGAACAATAGATGACGCTTATAGCAGTTCCCCCATCTCCATAATACATAAAGGAGGAGCAATTTCGGATGTAAGGGATCAGCCAAGGCACGAACCTCACCAAGACAGGACATTACCCCTCGCCATAAGTGTGTTAATGCTGTATAGCTCCACACCATATGGAGAAAGGTTTCTCTCATCAGCTTCACAGCAGAGACACACTGGGGACCCAATACAGATCATGTGCCACAGGCGGCTTCTCGTGTAATAAGCCCTGTGCAGATATGTTAATTGGATCAGCCGGGAGGATGTCACTGTGACACGGGGAGCTTCTAGCCCTAAGCCATTTTGAGCCTGCAGCCTGTCTCTGGGTCACATGACTGGGTGTAGTTAATAGATGGGCCTTGATAATTCCTCCTAGACAACCACACACCACGTAGAGCTTAGGTGGGACTAGATAGGCCAACACTGGCATGATGGGAGGGAGGAGCCGGGCCCTGTCCCACCTACTCTTGAATAGGCTGTATCCTCTCTCCACACAAGGGCTGCATGCACGCTGTAGCTAGTCTAGAGCCATGGCCAGGAAGGCAGGATACCTGCGCACTTCAAATGCATGTGTCTAGGAGCTTCTCCCCATTTTATAGGCTCAACTGGGTATAAATACTTTACCTCAGACACCAACTCTTCAGTACACTTCTACATCTGTGGATACTCTGGGTGGCAGAAGGACTGCTGCGCTGTTGAAAAACTGCCACTCTGCTGGACTACTGCTTTGAGTAACTGCTGCCCTGCTGTGCTGACCTAATGCCCTCTTGCCTTGGTGAGGAGGCCTGAATCTGCATCTCTTGAACCCAGAATGACTCCAAGGGCTAGTTGGCTGGCCTCCTGATCTGAAGCCTCAGCAACACAACAGGCTTCCATCAACTTTGCTTCTGCACCTGGACTCTACCATCTGAGAGTCCACCATGACCAACTGTGCCACCAAAGTCCTGGGCCCTTGGAAGCGGTCTTAAGATGCTCTTCCAGCCTCTGTGGCTCAAGCGGAACTGACTCATCTCCTCTGCTGCGCAGCGCAAACCCAAGATGAACCGACACATCACCGCATCTGCAAGGATAGGGCCTGTCCCAAAGACCTGCATCGCCACCCTTGGTGAAGGCCCTAGCATCCCTCGTCAACTGCAGCTTCAAGGATGGCGGCAGACTTTGCATTGCAGCCTCGCAGCTCTTCCGAACTGATGCGTTATCCGACTGTGCGCCACATTCCCGACGCCTGACTTCTCATCACATGCCCCATTGACGGGCTCCTCGATGATGATGCAGGTCCTCGCATAGCAGCCTCGCCGCATCTCGGAATTATACATTGCTTCGGCTGCGCAATGCATCTTCCACATGTATCCTTGCAACGCTTCACAAACCAGGATTTAATATACTTTGTTCAGTTGGCCTAAATGGGATCATGTAGCTGGCCTGTGCCCCATCATGGTCAGCCTGAACTTGTGACTTTGTCTTGGTCCAGTGCAACCAGATTTCCACCATTGGTGCTTTGCGCTTTTTGGCCTATTTTTAACTAACATCTTTAAAATTGCATATCTCCAGTTCTACAGATTTGATTTTTGTTGTTTTGGTCTTGTTTTATTTATTAAGCGAAGCTCTATTTTTCAAATTTGGTGCGGGATCCTTTTTCTGTAGTGTTTTCAATTTATTACTGTTTGATGTGTTGCACAAATACTTTACATATTGGCTCTAAGTTAAGCCTGACTGCTCTGTGCCAAGCAACCTGAGGGTTGAGCACTGGTTAATTTGGGGTTGGCGTGTGCCTCACCCTGACAAGAGTTGTAGTTGCTGCTTGACCAGGGTCATCCCAGTCAAACAACAACCCAATTTCTTACATTGGCGGCAGCTGTGGGATTAGGACGTGTTTGTGCAGTTCTATACAGTGAGGTACAGCCTTCGGCTAAGTGGGATGACATGACCCCGTGTTGGAACTCCCACCCAGAGCTGAGAGCAGTGTGTCTTATAGAGGCCTGTCCCCAGAGGAGCTGGTGGACAGGTAGGCAGAGAGGGACTTTGGCTGCAGATGACTCAGTTGAAAATACAGGAAAAGAAACTGGCTATGGGGCAGAGCAGAATAAATTGACTATGTAGACGGAACAAAGTAAACTGGCCACAAAGGGAAAGAAAAATGTGTCACAAGAGGAGCTGCAGAGAGCTGGACATTAGGCCTTGGCAAGCAGAGTCCAGCAATCTTGGTGGCAGCATACCTGCATTGCCCTCTGGAGACAAGAGGGCCCATATTCCTAAAGGTCTGGTGCCTGACTTTGTTGTGGGGGATGGAGTTGACAAGTGGTTAGAGGCTTATGAGATTGCTTTACAGATGCACAAGATCCCTGAGTAGGTTTGTGGGGCTAGTCTATGGAAGCACATTCCTAGCAAGGGGAGGGACACTTTACTGACCTTGGAGAAAGGGGACCCGATGAGGTATCCCCTCATGAAGGAAGCCCTTGTTGGGGAGTATGGCCTTGCCCCAGAGAAGTATAGGCAGGCATTTAGGGACATCCAGAAGCTGCCCCAGTAAACCTGGGTGGATTGTGTGGACTCCTTTTGCAAGGCACTGGATGGCTGGGTGAAGGGCAGTGAAGTGAAGGATTATCAGGGGCCATGCAATGTGATTGCAAAGGAGCGCATGTCCAGTCTATGTTTTTCAGATCTGCGCCAACACCTGATGGATAGTAAGCTCACTGACCCCAGGGAGATTGCCAAGAAGGTGGACCACAGGGTCAGCACCAAGGAATCTGAGGGGGATCACAGGGGTTGCCACCAGAAGAAGCTGGAATGGAGACAAAAATTCAACTAAGGAGTTGTCTAAAGTTCCCCACAATAGTTCCACGGGCCAGGACTCTTAACCCCCAACTGAGAAGAAGTGGTTTCCTAAGAGTAAGTCATCAGGGAAGGCACCCCTAAAGTACTATGAGTGCCAACAAGAAGGGCACTTCAAAAGGGTGCCAAGTGTCGCAAGCGGGCACAGCCACCACTGGGTGCCGGTCATTTGGGCTGGCTAGTGTAATGCTTGTGTAGGAGACTGTCCCAGTTAGTGTGGGGACAGTGTATAGGTTACCCTAGTGGCCCCTGGGTGACAGAGAGATGGTGTAGGAAACTCACATGCCTAGCTATACTAGAAAATACAGGCAGTGGGTCACTATCAATGGGCAGAGAGTGGAGGTTCTGGAGACACTGGAGCCAGCATGACACGTCAAATGTCAGTCGGTGACCTCAGAGCAGGTGGTCTTTAATGTATTCCACCAAGTTGTTGCATACGACAACCATGAGAGTCACCATCCAGTGGCTCTGATTCCCTTTGAGTTTGGGGGGTCTCAAGTTCCTTGAGGGCAGCTGTGAGTCTGTCCAAGCCTGTGGATTATTGTCTTCTTGAAAACAACCTGGAGCATACCATCTGGAAGGAGGTGAAGCTCAGGTCACACTTGGAGTTGTTAGGGTTGGCTGAGTGGGTGTGCCTGACCACATGGTCCATGTCCGCCCGAGCGGGTAGTCAGGAAGACCTGGAGCCTGGAAGAATGGCCCAGGTGCCTGCCAAAAAATAGGAAGAGCAAGGGGCACAGGAAACTGGCTACTGAAACTCCCATGGTCCAGTATGAGACTGAACCCTAGGGGATTCCCAGGAACCTACACATGAGGATACTATTGCCCTGCAGAACCCATCTGAGCTGGCCAACTGACAGCAGGAAGGGGATCCCATCAGGAAGGAGTTCTGTAAGGTGCAGACAGAATGCCCCACTCTTGAGGGTCTACAGTGGCAGACTGAGACCGAGGCCGCTGGACACACCTCTGGTGATCTCCTGATTTAATGGGAGAGTGATCTCCTGTTTAGCAAGACTAAGGTTCCTCAGCCTAGGGAAATACGTGTGTTGGTGGTCCCCCAGTGCCACAGGGCCTTCCTACTGGAGCTAGCTCACAACTTACCCCTGGCAGGTGACCCAGGGCTGGACAAGACCTTTGATAGGCTTGTCACCCATTTTTATTGGCCTCATATGAGGAAGGCATCAGATGCTTTTTGCAGGTCATGTCCTACCTGCCAAGCCAGTGAGAAGTCAAAAGGCAAGCACAAAGCTCCCATGCAACCTTACCTGTCATTTGCGCCCCTTTGAAAGGGTGGGCATTGATATGGTTGAGCCCCTGGACCTCAAGACATTCATGGGTAGCAGGTTCATCCAGGTCTTGGTGGACAATGCCACCCGGTACCTGGAGGCTATCCCTCTAAGGACGGTGACGGTGCCTGCAGTGGCCAGAGCACTGATGGGGATATTTACCCTTATGGGATTGCACAAGGAAGTGTTGTCAGACCGTGGTCTTCATGTCGTCGTTCATGAAGGCCATGAGGAAGCAGGGAAGGGTAACCTACAAGTTATGCCAATGACACACAAACAATTATGTCTATCACTAAGGGCACAGAGGCACCTGCCACCAATTTTAAAAATTGCAGGCAGGCAGTTGCCAACGAATTTTGTTGTGTGCTCTGCATCGCATTTGGCGATGCAGCGCGCGCAACGAAATTTGTTTTATTTATTTATATGTTTACTTACCTCTAATCAGCCATAATCCGTAGTTTACTACCCCCCACCCTGCCCCTCCCCCGCCCCACGTCAGCACCCAGCAGCACTCCCACCACGGGCCGCTACTGTCCAAATCCCTCTTCCTAGCAGCCACATGTCGCATCTGCCAGACGAACAGCGGAGGCCGCTCCTTCTTCCACCTGGCTTCTAAGACCTGGAGCTACCTTCCAAGAAAGGTCTATTTTTCTAATTTGGTGTGGAATCCTTTTAGTGTGATGTTTTCACTTTATTACTATTTGAAGTGCTGCACAAATACTTTACACATTGCCTCTAAATTAAGCCTCACTGCTCTGTGCCAAGCTATCAAAGAGTTGAGCACAGGTTAATTTATGGTTGGCTTGTGCCTCACCCTGGCAAGGATTGTGTTTACTACTTGACCAGGGCTCGTACCCCAATCAACCAACATCCCAATTTGTTACACCTAGCACTTGGTACTTGTGGCATATATAAAACATGCTTTGTTATTACGTTAACCAGTAGATAGCCTGAATGATGTATCCCCAAGGACTAATTAATACATTTTCTACAGGGACATCATTAACCCCCACACATACACACTTTAGCAACTTTAGAGGGGTGGGTGTCACTGGGTAGTTTTGTGCAATATGAACAATTTTTTGTTTATGGTTCCTTTGTTATGGGTAGAGTCTCTGGTCTCAGAAGCTCATAAATATGATCACATGCAGTGGGAGGGAGGGAGGGGTTGATCAAAGAAGAGGTACCTCTTATCAGAAGGCTGGTGAGAGGATGGAAGTATGGATGAATACAGAAATGAATGGATGGAGTGATGGATGGAAAGAAGGATCTAGAGAGAATAAATGGAGAGATGGATGGAAGAGAGGGTGAAAAGATGGATGGACAAAAGGGTGACTGGAGAGAAGTATGATGATGGATAGGTGCAGGCGCGCAACACCCATTGGACTCAAAGGGCTTCAGCACCCCCCCGTCGTGTGTGGCAGCCCGGGATGTGACAGCTTCCCGGGCACACACACAGCCGCACCCGAGCACTTCACAGGTCTTTAAAAGACCATTTACGTGTTAATGAGGCCTTGCTGTTGTTTCACCCCTTCTAACAGCCCCTGCAGCTGCACTCTGCCTACTGCTTAAAGATTCAGCCCCACTCGAAAAATGTTCTTAGCCCCCCCCCCCCCGAAATTTGGCTCTAGTTGCACCTCTGGATGGGTGGTAAGTAGGATGAATGGTAGAAAAGATATAGTGATGGATGGAAAGAAAAGAAGTTGGATAATAGAGCGATAAATGGATCAATGGATGGATGGTCAGAAGGAAGGGTGAATGATAGTTGAAAAAAGGACGGAAATGACAAATAAAGATGGAGAGATGGAAGGGTGCACAAAAAGAAAGATTGGCAAAGGAAGGATTGATGCATGAAAGTAAATACAGAAGGAAGGATGCATGGATGACTTGAAAAAAACAGAAAGAAGGTAAGAAAGAAGGAAAGCAATAATGAAAAGTCAAAGAGGGATGGAGAGAAAGAAGGACAAAAGATGAAAAGAAGGTCGCAGAGAAATAAGAAAGGAAACGTAAGAATTTCATAATTCCCTCAGTGTGTGCAACCCCTGGACGAATGCCAGTGTTGCTGCCCCCTCCGCTCACTCGGTGCTATATGGGACATGGTTCAAAGTAGGGGGTGTTTAATATTACTGGTTACTCCCTTGTTTGTTTACTTGTTTTATTTCCACCTCGGGGGAACATATATTAGAGAAATTGAATAACGACATTCATTTCAATTCAGTTGCCAAAAATGTTTCAATTTCTCTTGGTTTCCATCCGTCATCAGGGCCACCTCGGGGAATATGGACCGTGGCCAAATCCACCCTGAGGAGCCGATGCCACCTGGAACTGATGAGGGTGATGGAAATGCACAACCCCCCAGAAGCCCCTCCTCAGCCCTCGCGCTGTTCATGCACAGAGCCCGGTCCTGGGGACAGCTCCATTAATCGAAGCCGCGTGGCCCTCTTCCGGGTGTACAGGAAACGGTTGTTTATATGCTGCGAGTTGTAACATTATAACATCCTCCACCAAAATCAAACAAAAGGAGCTGCGGCTGTGGGAACGGGCTGCTTATCTTCTGCCCCCGCCGGAGAACACTAAACATTTCTGCTTTTCGACTGGTTTCAGTTGGATTGGATATTGCAACGAACACTGCTAATTAAACGAGACTAATTGTATCCAAACAGAAGCATGTTTAACAATACTCGACAACGCCAGTGGTAGGTTCTGCACACGTGATATTCATCTGCTCAATACATTGTGTCGAAAGCAGCCCTGGACAAGAGTAGCCATGCACTCAAAGAAGCATCTCTCTCTCCACTAGCACGAGACAGACCTCCCATGTCCTGCTGAATTATATCACTCCAAGAGGCGTGTGACAGATCGGCCCAGGCTCATGCAGGGTGCGGGAGCAAAACCCGTACCCCAAAATCCAGGACACCCCAAAATTCAAATCACTCAAACTTTACCTCATACAGATCTCCAGCGTATTTAAATTTCATTAAAATGACCCCCCCCCCCGACCCCCCCACCAAGCATCAATTTAGAAGAGTAACAAGAAAAAATAATTGGGACCACTCAATAATTGTGTTCTAGGTCAGAGAAAAGTTAAACGCCATGAAGGCTTCAAATATAGTGTTATACAGGGTAGTTAAAATCAGAAATCATTTTAAGTCCTAAATGAGCAGCAAAATCAAATAAAGGTCGAGCAGCATCCCTAGAAGTACATCAAGATTCTCCAAAAATCTCTGGCTCACCCCAGAATCAAGGAGTTCTTACACACAATTCTTGCATAAGAAATCAGTACAGCAGCAGAATCATCGTGGTGTGAGTGAAAGTAACAATTCTTTGGCAAATAAGATAGCAAATGTCATTACCTTAACCCATAAGCACTATCCTATTTTAAGAAAATATCCATTACCCTCTAAGCTGTCATCCAGGGATGGACGAACAAACTATGAAACATTTAATAATTAATCTTACCACAAATGAATAGGACCAATCTTGAATTTGAAACAGGAAGAGGGAAGGTTCCCAACAGTGGAAATACATTAGCTTCACTTCACTTTGCTGAGTTTGCAGGAAAAGGATGTGCGCAGGAGGCGGAGGCAAGAGTGAGTAGCAGAGACAGCATCCATCTGGTCCAAGATAGCGTTTGCACTAAAATGTGGCCAAACGAAAATACATTAATAAACAGATTTTTATACAACATAATTAATTTATTTCTACTAAAATCATATTAAGTCATCAAATACATTTAGGATCCAGTGTGAAAAAGCATTATCACTTGTTATTTTAGCTTCAAGAAATATAAACCCAGAAAACACTACAACATGTGCTCCCTTCCACCCCACTGACCTCCACCGGACTACAGGTCAGAGCATTGCAGCTTATCCTGAAGCATCATAACGCTTTTTTGTGAACCATTGGCTGCCATGCAGATTGTCATTAGTACAGTGTGGCAAGGGTGCTAATCAAGTACATTGATGCTGTTGCACAATTAAATAGTAAAAGAAAGCCTTAACTGGAGTGCAGTGAGTCCCTAAGACTTGGAGGCCCCTCTGCCTCTGCTGCTGCTGCTCTGATGATGAAAGCTACATGTTAGGATGGGAATGTTCCTTGCGTGGTGTACACTCCTACTCCCCCACCTAAGTGACCGAGTGATGAGTATCTGGTATCTTCGTGTTTGATTTTGGCTCCTCTAGCCTCTCCCTTACCAAATGTGTGCCTGCTACTCGACATGAGAGAGATCCTGGACCTGTCCTGTCACGCGGATGGGCACACTGGGCATGCCCTCAGTTACTGACAGTGAACTACTGTCCTTATCATGAGTTTAGCATGTAGAGTGGTGGTGAAACTGTGTTATGTGAATCCATATATGAGACCAGATCATTTTATCTGGCACTGGAGTGGAGATCTACAAGCCCACTCATCGAAAATACACTTTACTGCCCTAACCCAGATCCTAGCACTCAAATCCCAAATTATGGGGCAGATTTACAAGCCCCTTGTGCCTCTTTTATGCCACCGTTGCATCACTTTCGTGACACACCGGCGGCGCAAGACCAGCGCCATGCTGCGGGGTATTTACAACGTGACGCATCTGGGAGATGCGTCACGTTGTAAAGCCCTGCGCCAGAAGTAGGCGTTCCTGTGCAGGGGGGGCGTTCCGTCGCAGGAACGCCTCCTAAAAGTGGCTGAGTGAAATCTACAAGATTTCACTCAGTCACTTTTGAGCCCATGCTGCGTCAAAACCCTGCGCCTGCTTGAAGCAGGCGTAAGGATTGAGGCAGCATTGTAAAGATAGGGCACCCCAGAGCCTTGCTGGAGCTGCGTCGCGCTTACGACGCAACTCCAGCAATGCGCTGCCTTTACGGCACAGATGCATCACATATCTGTCCGTTTTTGCCCCATGGTGCGCCGCATTGTAAATGCGGCGCATCCATGGTGGCGGAGCCGTGACACACAATAACTGGGACATCCCTGCTGATATGCAGGGATGCGCCAGTTATTGTAAATCTGCCCCACAGTTTTTTTGTTTTTTGTCTATGTGGCATGCGTGGTACATCCATTGTGTGTATGGATGTGCCACAGTAATGGAGCTCTCTAAATTATGTTTTGGACACCTCTGGCCTGTTCCTGTGCACAAGATGAAGGTGGGGTTGTTTTCCTAGGGAGAGGAAGTGCATTGATAAAATTCTTGAAGCTGGAGATGAAGAGGAGACCTAGACACTGAAGGAAAGGCTGAGAACACATTAAACTGTTTTCTGGGAGGAGCTGCTGCTGATGTCATCCTGTAGCACTGCTCTTTGGAGGATGGTGAGAGTGAAGGGCGGGACAGCAGTCTCTGTTGTTAAGATGAAAGGGACCCCTTTATGTAAGGTCAGCCTTTTGTTTCTTCCCTGATCACTCCTCAGGGTGGATGTTGATAGCCAGGTCCGGAAAGCTCACATCTCTGTGACTGTTTTAGGTAGTCCAGGCTGGAGACTCCTCTGCTGTAAGAAACACCATTCTAGGCATATTCTGTGTCTGGAAAATAGCCTGGAAAGGATACTTGACAAAAGAACCATCTGAAACTTGTTATGAAAGTGCAGACAGTGAATCTACAGCTCCTGTCTACTTTGACTGTATAAAAGTGGGAGTCACTAATTCACATGTTGCAGTTCCAAACTCTCTTTGACCAAAGAATGGAGTCCTCCTCAGAGTACTCAGTGAACTGCTGTGCAACTAAAGAAGCTTGTGCCTGTTTGACAGCTTGCTTCCCAGAGGTGATGGCACATCACCAGAAGTCTTGCCTTGATGGAAGAGGCTGTTCCTTTGACTTGAAGCACCTAGAAGCTAGCCTACTTACTAAGTGAGGGAAGGAGCCTGTCAACCCTGCAGGAGATGTGAATGGCCAGAGAGTGTCAGAAACAGCTGACTCCTGCAATGTATGGGTCCTCCAGAAGAAGGAACACTCTGGAGAGTGGTCTGCGTGCCCTCAGAAGCATGGGCACAGTCTTTCCGTATGCAGAGGTTCCATGTGGGAATCACGAAATGCAGTCATTGCTGCTGTATGGGAGGATCATGCCTGAGGCAGACTGTGCCATTGCAACTATGAACTCTGCCCAAGGCGGGTTGTACTGCCACCAAGAGACGCTGCCACCAAGAGACTCTGCCCAAGCCGGACCGTGCTGCTGGCATCAAGAACTGCACCCAAGCTAACTTTTAGGGCAGCTATAGACACCGCTCTGGCGTCCTCATGCTGCCATTACCTTCGACCTTTGCTGACCTCACTGTCACACCTCACCCATGACTCAGAAGAGGGTCCACTGGAGAAGTTCTCCATCGACTGGAGCAACCATCCAGCAGCAGGAACAGTGGGTGGTAGTCGCTAATGTTGTCTGCTGCAGCTCTCTGCTGGAATGTGGGTCGTACCTCCAACCAGTGCATTCCCCCTGCAGAAACAGGAGTGAGGTTTGACATGTGCTGCATGTCCCTGCCAGTCACCAGGAAAAGGACAATGGTGACCAGTTAACTGAAACAGGGACTTGTTGACTAACCAAGCTTTACAAACTGAATTAAGGGATAGTATTTACCTGAGCCTTGATATCTGACCATGAGATTCTCTAAATGTCAGCAGTAGACGTTGCCTAGAATTACCAAGAGGGGGGACACAATGGAGAGGGAGCGAAGTGGGGGAAGAGTCCAAGGAACAGTAGCCCAAGTGCAAGTGTGCTAACTGTACCTGTGGCCAGTTCTGTGGAATATTATGCTTTAAGTGTGTAGATTAAAGTACTTTTCTTTACTAAAGCAGTGAGTTGGACACCCAGTCATAGCACCGCTGCGTGACTACTGAGCTCTGAGCTTGAGTACTCCCATACTTCCTCCCTGACAAGTCTGTAAGTGCTCACCATCACTACCACTCAGATTTAAAGGCTGAAGAGGTTGTATTTGGCCCTGTTTACAGACCTACAGTATGACGGACATCAGAGACAAAAACCCCCATCCCTCAGGGCTAAGGCCCAGTATTCTCAGGTTGCCCCCAAAAAAGTTTGACACTACACCACTGAGATGATGTACTGAACAGTGGTGGGAATAAGGATAGAGAAGGGAGAAATGGGAAAAGGGCTGCATGTGCGTGAGTGACAGATGAGGAGTGGAAGAAGAGGTATGAGACTGGAGAAATATTTTTCATAGTGGAACATGGGGAGAGAAAAAGGGATTAGGTGGAAACTGTGAGAGTAAGGCACAGGGAGAGTAAGGGAAGGTATCGTTGAAATGTAAGTCTGGTAACTGTAAGATATGGGGCGAGAGAGGGAAAGGATGGTAGAGTAGGTGGTATTGTGAGAGTGTTACATATGTAGAGTGAAATGAGAGATGGAAAAAAGTCTGCTTAAATCAAGAAATCTGCCTTTGAACTTGTATTTAACTTCCCAGTTTTGTTAATCACTAAAACAAAGAAAACTGAGCAGATATCACTACTCCTTTTATCTTTGAACTGGCTCCCCCATTTATAAAATCTATAAGGCTGTACACCAAAAAGCCCAAGCTATTTTTTTATTTAAAAAAGAAAAAAAACTGCATATTCATGGAGAAAACAAATTCCCAAATTCAGATAGAAAAAAACAGTGCACCAGTCATTTTCCGGGGAAGTCCTCAAGGTCTGGATGAAGGCTCCATCATACACCATGCTCAAGAGAGAAATGAAAGAACATGTGGTGAGAGTCCGGCATGGGGAGAGGAAAAGGCTTGTTATAGCAAGAGTGAGATATATGCCAAAGAACAGAAGGAATTGGAAAAAAGGGAGAGTGATGAAAGTAATACATGTGGAGAGGATAGGTGAGGAATGGAAGAAGAGCAGGGAAGGACAATTTTTAACTTTTTCTTAAGTGACTGTGAGAATGAAATGTCTGATATTATGATAATATTTTCCAGTATATTGAATACTGTCAATAGAGATGTATTAGATTGTCTTCTCAACTATAATAAAAAAAAAATGTTAACAAAAATGAATTAACAAGATGGGTTGAAGGGAAGATGATGCCGCATTCTGGGGGATACTTCATTTTCTCCTCCTGTATATTTATTTACTTGAGGTTTTATATAGCACATTGTAGTATTTGGAACTATTGCTCCTCCATGAAGCAGCTATCTAAGGCAGCTTCGCTGTGAGTGTCAAGTTCTGACATCTGGTTCACGAACATCGAGTGCATCAAGGACTGTTCCACTGGGTTGGGTGATGATAGTTGGTGGTGGTGGTGTGACGTTTTGGTCCTCCTGTGCAACAGGACTTTGTTGGAAATAAATATTTGAAAATGTATAACTGGACTGAGACTTATTACAGGGAGGACCAGGCCTAATTAAGAAGAAAAACATGTAAGGAATCTCCTTTCTGCATCCTTAACAAGGCAGACTAAGGTGCCAATTACGATCCGGTAAAAAAAATTCCCGTACGACTCGTATCCGGTCTTTTTACCGTACGAATCGTACAAGTGCCGTACAAACTGGCAATCACGATTCGCATGGTAAAAAGCCCATACGAGTCGCATTGGGAATAATTCCCCACACGTCCTCGGGTCGGAAAAATGTCCGACACGTCCTCGGACGATTTACCATACAAACGTGAAAAGCGAAGTCCGACCGGGGAATCACGATCCGTCCCGGGCGTCCGAATGTACAACCGTATGGTTAAAAGACCGTCCGCACCGAACTCCAATAGCAACCATGGAGACGTCCAAACAGATGCCCGGTACGCGCCGTACCCCCCCCAGCCCCGCATGTACGCGCCGTACCCCCCCCCAGCCCCCGCATGTACGCGCCGTACCCCCCGTGTATGTACACCCGAGTACGTGTCGAACTGTACGTGTCGAACCCCCCCCGTGTATGTACACCCGAGTACGTGTCGATCTGTACGTGTCGAACCCCCCCGTGTATGTACACCCGAGTACGTGTCGAACTGTACGTGTCGAACCCCCCCGTGTATGTACACCCGAGTACGAGTCAAACCCCCCCGTGTATGTACACCTGTGTACGTTCGAGTCGTACCCCCACCCGTGTATGTACGGTGCGTACCCCCAGCGCTACGCGCACGAACGTACACGGGTGTACATACACGGGGGGGTTCGACTCGTACTCGGGTGTACATACACGGGGGGTACGGCGCGTACATGCGGGGGCTGGGGGGGTACGGCGCGTACATGCGGGGGCTGGGGGGGTACGGCGCGTACATGCGGGGGCTGGGGGGTACGGCACGTACATGCGGGGGCTGGGGGGGTACGGCACGTACATGCGGGGGCTGGGGGGGGTACGGCGCGTACATGCGGGGGCTGGGGGGGGTACGGCGCGTACATGCGGGGGCTGGGGGGGGTACGGCACTTACCGGGCCACCTACTCTGGTCGTTTCGCGCCGTACTTCGCTTTTCCGGCACTTTTTGGGTGCCGTAATAATATTGCCGTCCGGACTGCTGTCGGTTCGAATCGTACTTCCTGGGTCGTGAAACGCGGCCTGAGAGCGTCCCGACGTCACGTCGGCTCTTTCCCCGGATCCCATTTGTATGTATCTTTTCGTCGGTCGGTGTTTTGTACGACTCGTACGGAAATGGTGTTTCCGTACGAATCGTACTTGCATGTTTGTAAAGTTTTACGACCGGGTACGAGTCGGACGGAAAAAAGCCTCCGTCCGACGGTTCGTACCCGGTTTTTGCCGGATCGTAATTGGCACCTATGTCCATTGAAAGCAAGAATAGAGATAGCAATTACTGTCAAACATTGGTGCTATCAGCAACCATAAAGTCCTGATGTGACTATTTGAATTTGTTATCTGTTTGTTAGGGACAGTGCAGAAATATATGATTATTATACACCAAGAAACTGCATGTGAGACATACCTCCATGTAATCCAGTGATAATTGAGTAAACACTGAAATACAAGGCCTTGTACGTATCTATGCAAGCTGAAGGCCACACTCCCTCAGTGTGTAAGGTGAGTCTACACTACGGCATGAAAGTCTCATTGCATCTGGTGTGCGCAACTGAGTGATTTTGTGCCGGGATTGCATGGTGCTTCCAACCGCTCAACTGTGAAGAGTCCCAGATGATGCAATTAAACAAACAAAAAGAAACTCAAGTATGGCTGCAGACAAAACACCAGTACACTGCAATGGAAATCACAGGAACAAATTAAATGTATTGAGAAAAACCCTAAAGGAAAAAAGGAGAGCGATACCAGTTATCTAAGGGAACAATCACTTGCGCACTAAAATGATGTGTCATCCACGGTGAAGAGACAGAATAGCGAATAAAAAATATCTAGTTGCACAAGTATCGAGTTGTAAATATTGTGGTTCAGAAATATCAACAGCAAGAATATATTTGTCAAGATTATTGACTTAAGGTAAGTAATATCGATTTTAAAAATATCGAAGTGTTTAATATCGATTGCAAAAATATAGCTGTCTAAATATCATTTGGTTATTAATGTTATGTATTTTAGTATATATTTTATATGTATGTGTTGTATGTTTTTTTGTATAAGAATTGTTTGTATTTTTAATATGTATGTTAATTTTTTAGTAGTAATTAATTCTTTATATTTGAATTTTGCGTTTTTAATTCCGTAGCGGGTTGTGGGTTTATAGGGGAATAGGGTGGGAAGTAATTTAATTATTAAAATGTATTGATTATTTTGTATTTATTAATATTTGTTTAATTGAGATGTTTTAGTGTTAAATGTGTGAAGTAATTTATTATTAATTAATTAATAATTGGTTGTCAATGAATTTTAATTAATTAATTGGTAATTGATTATGGTAATTGTGTAATTCATTTTATGTGAATGTTGTGGTGTTTATAGGTGTTGAGGGCAGGAAGTAATTAATTTTAATTGATGAATTAATAATTGGATGTTAATTAATTTTTATACATTAATTGGTAATTAAATATGGTATTTTGTAATTAATTTTAGGTCTGTGTTTTTGGTGTTTATAGGAGTAAAGGGTGCGAAGTATTTTGGATTTAATTAATTACATCCTCGACCCCATCTTCGCAGGAGGGAACAACGTCCACTTCAGCCACAACTCACAGCCCCTCTGCATGACCACCACTGCTTACACTTCTCCTTCAACACTACCACCACACACAAGCCTGCCCCGCGATCGCCACAAAGGAACTGGAGCAAGGTCACTGAGGAGCACCTCAACTCCACCCTCATTCATGACCCCCCTCCGCCCCGACCGACGCCAACTCTGCAGCCAAGAAACTACACCGCTGGATCACCAGCTGTGCAGACAAGTTCGAACCCCCGCCACCTTGACAGACAACGCCCACAGAAGGCCCCCTGGTTCACCACCAACCTCCAAGAAGCCAGACGCTCCTGCAGATGTCTCGAAAAATGCTGGAGAAACAGCAAACCCACCAAGGACCAGAACACCTTCAAGAATGCCATGACAGAATAGCATCTACTCATCAGAGACACCAAGTGGCCCTTCATCCAGAACAAAATCCTCACCAACGCCAGCAACTCAAAGGAACTCTTCAAAGTCATCCATCAGTTCACCAAACCCCCCAGCGAAGCCACGGACATCACGCTGCCCCATGTCCTCTGCAACAAGCTTGGCTCTTACTTCCACCTGAAAATTAAGGCCATCTATGACAACTTCAGCGAACAGACTCCAGAAACCACCCTCCCTCCAGCAATCACAGCCAGCCCACCATCTCCACCTGGACACTGTTCACCACCGAAGATACCACCACAACAATGAAGAGCACCCACTCAGGAGCCCCCATGGACCCCTGCCTGCCGCAGAGCTCCCACAGAGCTGCCGCCACCATAGCTCCCGAACTACACCGCACCATTAACACCTCCTTTGAATCCAGCATTATTCCTGACGAATGGAAGCAGGCAGAGGTCAAGCCGCTCCTCAAGAAACCCTTGGCTGACCAGACGGACCTGAAAAACTACCAACCCATCTCTCTCCTTCCCTTCGAAGTCAAAGTCACCGAAAAATATTTCAACACCCAGCTGACCACCTTCATCGAAGAGAACGTAATCCTTGACTCCTCTCAGTCCATGTTCCGCAGTAACCACAGCACCGAGACCGCCGTCCTTGCCTTCATCGACAATCTCCGTGTGCTACTCGACCAGGGCCACACCGTGGCCCTCATCCTGCCAGACCTCTCTGCAGCCTTCGACACTGTCTCCCACCACACTCTTGCAGCCAGACTCCACAACACCGGCATACAGGGACCACCCTCGACTGGATTCACTCCTTTCTCGCCTGCAGAACCCAAAGGATCAGACTCCCACCCTTCCTCTCCGAACCCACAGAGATCAACTACGGAGTACCTCAAGGATCTTCACTCAGCCCCACGCTCTTCAACATCTACATGGCCCCTCTTGCGCCATCGTCAGACAGCATGGGCTCAGTATAGTATCCTATGCCGATGACACCCAGCTCATCCTCTCCCTCATGAAGAACCCAAAGACACCAGACTTATCCTCCAGGAAGGAATGAAAGATGTTGCAGCCTGGATGAGCAACAGTTGCCTAAAGCTCAACTCGGAGAAGACAGACGTCCTCGTCCTTCGACTGTCTGTCACTGCCTGGGACAACACCTGGTGGGCCTCTGCCCTCGGAAACCCATCCACCCCAACAGACCATGCCCGGAACCTCAGCATCATTCTAGACTCCTCCCTCACCATGACTCGCCAGATCAACGCCATCACCTCCACCTGATTCAACTCCCTTTGCATCCTCGGAAAGACCTTAAAGTGGATGCCCCCGCAGTCAGAAAGACCGTCACCTAAGCACTCATTACCAGCAGACTGGACTACGGGAACGCCCTCTACGCCAGAATCAACAAATCCCTGCTACACAAACTCTAGACCATCCAGAACACCGCCACCAGACTCATCCTCGTAACCCCACAACATAAGCACATGACCCAGCACCTGCAAGACCTCCACTGGCTCACCGTCCAGAAGAGAGTGACTTTCAAGATACTCACCCACGCGTACAAATCCCTCCACAACATCGGACACAAATACATCAACGAAAGAGTCTCATTCCACGTACCCAAAAGAAACCTCCACTCTGCCGACCTCGCCCTAGCAGAGACCCTGCGCATCCGCAGAACGAGACCAGGCAGAAGAGCCTTCTCCTATGTCGGGGCCAAGGCCAAGAACAAGCTCCCAGTTAACATCATACACTGCCCTACCCTGCACACCTTCAGGAAGAGCCTTAAGTTCTGGCTTTTCGGCTGATCCGGCGCTGCAACCCCCCCACCCAGCGCCTTGAGAGCCTCACAGGTGAATAGCATGCTTTAAAAGCCCCTGATTGATTGATTGATTGATTGAGTTAATATATAGTTGTTAATTAATGTTAATTATTTGATATTTATGTTAGGTAATTGTTTATTTTTTTGTCTGTTGTTTTTACTTTGAAAGCGGTAAAGGGTGGGTTTTAAATGCAGTTTAATAACTTTATTATTAGTTGTTAATAGTAATAGTTTTTAATTTAAAAATAAGTTTAAAATGTGTTTTATTATTTTAGAGTTTCATTTAGCTGTGTGTTGTCAATTCATGTGTATTAGTTTTTGTAATAATATTTTTTAATTGATTATTAATTATGTTAATTATGGAAAAAATAATAATTAAAATGTGTGAAGTGTTTTGTTATTGGTGTGGTGTTATAGGGTAGAAAATACACCAAATGCATGTATGTATTAATTAATTTATTTGTTTGTAAATATTTTCTAGTTTAAAAGAATTGTTTTTATAAATGTATTTATTATTTTTTATTATATGTTATTTGTAGGTTTTTTAATTTGTAATTAATATTATGGTGCCGATCACGATCCGGTAAAAAATATCCCCGTGCGACTCGTATCCGGTCTTTTTACCGTACGAATCGTACAAGTGCCGTACGAACTGGCAATCACGATTCGCATGGTAAAAAGTCCATACGAACCGCATTGGGAATATTTCCCCACACGTCCTCGGGTCGGAAAATGTGTCCGACACGTCCTCGTACGATTCACCGTACAAACGTGAAAGGTGAAGTCCGACCGGGGAATCACGATCCATCCCGGGCGTCCGAATGTACAACCGTATGGTGAAAAGACCGTCCGCACCGAACTCCCATAACAACCATGGAGACGTCCAAACAGGTGCCCGGTACGTGCCGTACCCCCCCCAGCCCCCGTAGGTACGCGCCGACCCCCCCCCCCCAGCCCCCGTAGGTACGCGCTGACCCCCCCCAGCCCCCGTAGGTACGCGCCGACCCCCCCCCAGCCCCCGTAGGTACGCGCCGACCCCCCCCAGCCCCCGTAGGTACGCGCCGACCCCCCCAGCCCCCGTAGGTACGCGCCGACCCCCCCCAGCCCCCGTAGGTACGCGCCGACCCCCCCTGTGTGTACACCCGTGTACGTGTCGAACCCCCCCGTGTACGTTCGAGTCGAACCCCCCCGTGTACGCTCGAGTCGTACCCCCCCCCGTGTACGTTCGAGTCGAACCCCCCCGTGTACGTTCGAGTCGTACCCCCCCCGTGTACGTTCGAGTCGAACCCCCCCGTGTACGTTCGAGTCGTACCCCCCCCGTGTACGTTCGAGTCGAACCCCCCATGTACGCTCGAGTCGTACCCCCCGTGTACGTTCGAGTCGAACCCCCCCGTGTACGTTCGAGTCGTACCCCCCCCGTGTACGTTCGAGTCGAACCCCCCCGTGTACGCTCGAGTTGTACCCCCCCGTGTACGTTCGAGTCGAACCCCCCGTGTACGTTCGAGTCGTACCCCCACCCGTGTATGTACGGTGCGTACCCGGGTGGGGGTACGACTCGAACGTACACGGGGGGGTTCGACTCGAACGTACACGGGGGGGGTACGACTCGAACATACACGGGGGGGTTCGACTCGAACGTACACGGGGGGGTACGACTCGAACGTACACGGGGGGTACGACTCGAACGTACACGGGGGGTACGACTCGAACATACACGGGGGTACGCACCGTACATACACGGGTGGGGGTACGACTCGAACGTACACGGGGGGGTACGCACCGTACATACACGGGTGGGGGTACGACTCGAACGTACACGGGGGGGTTCGACTCGAACGTACACGGGGGGGTACGACTCGAACGTACACGGGGGGTTCGACTCGAACGTACACGGGGGTTCGACACGTACACGGGTGTACACACAGGGGGGGTCGGCGCGTACCTACGGGGGCTGGGGGGGGGGTCGGCGCATACCTACGGGGGCTGGGGGGGTACGGTGCGTACCGGGCCACCTACTCTGGTCGATTCGCGCCGTACTTCGCTTTTGCGGCACTTTTTGGGTGCCGTGAAAATATTGCCGTCCGGACTGCTGTCGGTTCGAATCGTAATTCCTGGTTCGTGAAACGCTGCCTGAAAGCGTCCCGACGTCACGTCGCAGCATTCCCGGATCACATTCGTATGTATATTTTCGTCGGTCTGTGTTTTTTACGAATCGTACGGAAATGGTGTTTCCGTGCGAATCGTAATTCCATGTTTGTAAAGTTTTACGACCGGGTACGAGTCGGACGGGGAAAACGCTCCGACCGACGGTTCGTACCCGGTTTTTACCGGATCGTAATCGGCACCTATATGTTTTCTTTTTATATAATTAATGTATTTAATTTTTCTTTTCTAAATATTGTTTCTTTATTTTTATGATTTTTTAAAAATGTTAATTTTTTTTTGTTGGAACTGTTTGAGTGTAAGTAGTAATTTTCGTCTCTTAACTATCCAACTCTGTCACTAATGTTGCACTCACTCGAGTGAGAATAGTCATTTTTACCCCTCCGCTATCTAACGCTTTCCCTACTCCTGCACTCACTGGAGTTGGAACAGTAATTTTTTTCCCTCTGCTATCCAACACTTTCTCTACTGTTGCACTCTTTGGAGTGGGAATAATCATTTTTACTACTCCGCTATCCAACACTTTCCCTACTGTTGCATTCTTTGGGTGGGAATAGTAATTTTTCCCCTCAACTATCCAACACTTTCCCTACTGTTCCTCTCACTGGAGTGGGAATAGTAATTTTTACCCCTCCGCTATCCAACAGTTTCCCAACTGTTGCACTGACAGTATCGGGAAATGTAAGTTTAAATATTTTTTAATAGTTTAATATTTTGATTTATTATAGAATAATTTTTATATTTTAAATTATTGATAGATATTTTTTATTTTTATAAAATGTTACACTTGTAAATTAAAGATAATAGTTTAATAATTATTTTAAAGTAAATATATATATGTATGTATAAATTATTATGTTTGTGTGTTTATTTATTTTTATATTATGTTTATTTGTTATATTTTGTTAAATTAATTTCGTGAAAATTAATATTAATATTTAATATTTTTAATATATTAAATATATATATATTTAAATCGATATTTTTACATCTATATTTTTTACATCGATATCTTTGATTCAACATTTTTGTACTTACCTGTTTAGGTATGGGAGTCGATATTTTTGTAGTCTATATTTTTTATTCGATATTTTTAACATTGATATTTATGTCATCAATGTTCTATCAGTGAACCGTCATCCACACACACAGAACACAACAATGAATGTTGTAGTTAATTTGGCACAAGTTAAGTATTACCAACCAGAAAATTATTAAACTGAGAAAAAGCATGGTGGCATACACATGAACAGTGTGTCAGAGCTATATGTCCAACATGTTAAGCTGGAATGTAGGAAGTGTATACTAAGAAGAGGATACTTATCCTGCATGTGCAATGGAAGTGGCCTTAGGGGTTACATGTCAGAAAGAAGCATAAATTCAGTGGAAGTGTTGGAAGAGATAGAAGATGAAAACTAAGGGAGTGATGAAAACTTTATCTTCCAAATATATATGCAATATATTAAGGTACATTTACACCTGATATGGCTTCAAGTCTTTGAGGAACAATAGGATCCCAGGATTATGTGCTATACACTTCTTCCAGAAAAAGTAGGGAGTTAAATGAATAAAGGGTTTGCAAAATACATCATCCCTGCTTATCATATACAAGAACCAAAAGGTACAGCAAACCTGGGTTCAGGTGAGATCATGGAGATGGCATGTGTCATAGGAGTGTTCTCTTACAGAACAGAAGACCCTTAACACCAATTATGGCAAGCTTAATCATAAGGTGCCTAATTTCATGACAAATCACATGCCTGAATGGACTTCAAAGTATAGGGAGCTCTTTTGAAGTATTTTCTTGGGAAATGGGATCTCGAAATAATTTATTATCTAATGGCTCATCTAAGAGAATTCATTAATAGTGCTACTCATAAGATTAAAAGCATGAAGAGATGTTAGGAGTTATTATTCAATCCACATTTGTTAGTCAACATGTTTCAGCTAGCTATGCAGCCCAAAAGGGCCCTCATCTTTCTTCAGGAGCTAGGAGATCTCATGATGTCCCTATCCTAGCTGATATATATTTTGTATGACAGCATAGGGAAAATGTAGAAATAAAGACAGTAGAAAGAAAGGCATTTCTCTGGTCGCCTTGCCACAGTTCAAGCAATACCCTGTGCAGCAGGGGTCAATGCCCCCACAGGGGGAGCAAAAGACACACAACTGATGGACAGAATACAAAACAAATCAAAACATACACCCCCAGTCAAGAGATCTGGGTTAAATCCATCATTCTTTTGCTCACCATGCCACCCCAGTTTAGACCTGGCTATATGCAAATCAGTCTTGACCCTGTGCCTCATGGGAACAGTCCAGCCCGAACTGCCAAGCCAGGTCCTCCCTGGACCGGAAACAAGCATCCTAGGACCGGTTTTGGGGTTTCACCCCTCTTCAGCCAGGATAGCTTGATTCCTAGAGGCACAGTGAGCCAGGACTCATGTCTGAGCATACCTGGCGCACTTAGGGCGAGAAAGCAAAAGACACACAATTGATGGACGAAATGCAGAACAAATCAAAACATTCACCCCCAGTCAAGAGATATGGGTTAAATCCATCCTTCTTTTGCCCACCATTCCACCCCAGTTTAGACCTGGCTATATGCAAATCAGTCTTGACCCTGTGCCTCATGGGAACAGTCCAGCCCAAACTGCCAAGCCCGGTCCTCCATGGACCGGAAACAAGCATCCTAGGACTGGTTTCGGGGTTTCACCCCTCTTCAGCCGGGATAGCTTGATTCCAGAGGCACAGTGAGCCCAGGACTCACGTCTGAGCATACCTGGCGCACTTAGGGCGAGAAAGCAAAAGACACACAATTGATGGACGGAATGCAGAACAAATCAAAACATTCACCCCCAGTCAAGAGATCTGGGTTAAATCCATCTTTCTTTTGCTCACCATGCCACCCCAGTTTAGACCTGGCTATATGCAAATCAGCCTTGACCCTGTGCCTCATGGGAACAGTCTAGCCCGAACTGCCAAGCCAGGTCCTCCCTGGACTGGAAACAAGCATCCTAGGATCGGTTTCGGGGTTTCACCCCTCTTCAGCCAGGATAGCTTGATTCCAGTGGCACAGTGAGCCCAGGACCCACGTCTGAGCATACCTGGCGCACTTAGGGCAAGAAAGCAAAAGACACACAATGGATGGACGGAATGCAGAACAAATCAAAACATTCACCCCCAGTCAAGAGATCTGGGTTAAATTCATCATTATTTTGCTCACCATGCCACCCCAGTTTAGACCTGGCTATATGCAAATCAGTCTTGACCCTGTGCCTCATGGGAACAGTCCAGCCCGAACTGCCAAGCCAGGTCCTCCCTGGACCGGAAACAAGCATCCTAGGACCGGTTTCGGGGTTTCACTCCTCTTCAGCCAGGATAGCTTGATTCCAGAGGCACAGTGAGCCCAAGACTCACGTCTGAGCATACCTGGCGTACATAGGGCGAGAAAGCAAAAGACACACAATTGATGGACGGAATGCAGAACAAATCAAAACATTCACCCCCAGTCAAGAGATCTGGGTTAAATCCATCATTCTTTTGCTCACCATGCCACCCTAGTTTAGACCTGGCTATATGCAAATCAGTCTTGACCCTGTGCCTCATGGGAACAGTCCAGCCCGAACTGCCAAGCCAGGTCCTCCCAGGACCGGAAACAAGCATCCTAGGACCGTTTTCGGGGTTTCACCCCTCTTCAGCCAGGATAGCTTGATTCCAGTGGCACAGTGAGCCAGGACTCACGTCTGAGTATACCTGGCGCACTTAGGGCGAGAAAGCAAAAGACACACAATTGATGGACGGAATGCAGAACAAATCAAAACATTCACCCCCAGTCGGGGGCCGGGTATGCTCAGACGTGACTGATTTGCATATGGCTGGGTCCAAACTGGAATGGCATGGTGAGCAAAAAAACAATGGATTTAGGCTCAGATCTCTGTAATGGGGTGAATATAGGACATTCTTCTGCATTCTGTCCATCAATAGTTCTTTTTGCATTTGTCACCCCGAGTGGGACGGGTATGCTCAGACGTGAGTCCCGTGCTCTCCATGCCACTGGAATCAAGCTATCCTGGCTGAAGAGGGGTGAAACCCTGCAACCGGTCCTTGGATGCTTGGTTCCAGTCCAGGGAGGACCTAGGCTGGCAGTTCGGGCTGGACTGTTCCCATTGGGCACAGGGTCAAGACTGATTTGCATATGGCTGGGTCCAAACTGGAATGGCATGATGAGCAGAAAAAAGGTTGGATTTAGGCCCAGATCTCTATAATGGGGTGAATATATGACATTGTTCTGCATTCTGTCCATCAATAGTTATTTTTCCCATAGGGGAGAGCAGTAATGCCTGCCTGCAGTGAAACAGGCTTCAAGAGTAGGCACCATCTCTTTTACCTAGAGTCCAGAGTTATTCATATAGACTGCCGAATCTGGGTAAAAGAACCATGATTGGCAGTTGAGTGTCCTCTATCTTGAGATACATGTCATCTTCATGGTCTTTCATGGACCAAGAGTCTTTATGCTTTGAGATTTACTTCTAACTGGTGGATGGCTGTCAAAATGAATGCAAAAGGAGAGGAGTTCTTAGCAGTTGTAGGAAGTGATTATATGTATAAAGAATGGCTCAAGGGGTGCTATAGTTATTATGTGAGCAGGTGAGGTAGTGTAACATTACTATCATCTAGCGACTGAGTACCTTTCCCGCCAACATAATTGTAGGAAGCTGCCTCTTTATATGATATACCTGATTGAGGTATATCGTGCAAAGAGTACAGGCGTTCCCTTACGAGTGGACAGGGGCTTGCTCTAGCAATTCCAAGATGCTCTTCTAAGGGCTAGTGTGGCCGAGCATCCTTAGGCTTATCAGAGGGGAGTGTTAGACATCCACAACTGCACACAAAATTCAACAAATAATGCACACAACTCAATAAGGAGAGTCACACAAATGTATAAAAATAACGCGTATCTTTATATATATTTAGGCACCAGAATCAGTATGATCAGTTAACTACGTTTTGAAAGAGAAATACTTTTGCGTTAAAACAGTCAGAATAGTTCATTTTTCAGAAGCCGCACAGTTATCCTATGGGAGGAAAAACATGTAGGTACTTACGAGACCAATCGCTGGGACTTAGGGTGAGTACAGGGCATGGTCCAAGCTACCACTAGAAGGTCACCTCTAGCGTCACTAGCGCGGCCGCATGCAGGGGTGCAGTACAGCGTCAGATGCCCAATGTTAGTCAATGGAGATAGGTCTGCGGGAAAAGAAGCTGCAGGTTTCAACTGGGAGTCAGTCGGGCTGACCCATCAGGAGGGTTTAAGTCTTGCAATGCTAGGGGACACTGATGTTCTTCTTCTCTTTGGGCTGCGTGGCTGGGTGCCAAGGGTCTTTGAGGTGTTGTGTTAATTTGTTTGAGAGCACTCACAGTTGAGGTGGGCCTGCAAACTGAGGCTGCAGGCAATGTCAGAGTTCACGAGGGGTAAAACCAGAGTGGACTCTATCGCTGGAGGGATTGGGGACCACACTGACACCGTTGGCCCACTTTGACATGGGTTGGGGGGCTCAGGTACAGTGGTGCTTGGCGGCATCAGGATTGGGTAGTTCCGGAGTCCTCACGGTTCTTCTTGGGGTGCCTGCAGGATGCAGGGGAGCAGTTTCACTGCTTCATGGGAGTACGTGAGTCTTTATTGAAGGCATGCCTTCCTCCTATACTTTGGAGGTACGACAGCTGTAGGGCAAGACATCTTTGGTGCAGGTTTGATGAGGAACATCAGACAGGCCGGCATCACTGGTGCCAAGTCAGTTGCTCTTCATCAGTCTTTTGCGTCTCTTCAGTGTCCTTCTTCTTCGTAGGTTGTCAGGATCTGATTTTCTGGTGCCAGAGACTTCCCTAAATACTGAATTTAGGGGTGTTAGGGGAGTGCAGGCTAGCAGCCAATGGGCTACCCACCCTTGGGGTCACTACACTCTCTATATGATCACTTCCTGTGGGAAGTGGGCATAACCCTGTTCCATCCTACATTTTCCTCAACCAAGATAGTTAACTCTGAAATGTCACCTCTAATTCAAGTAGCCCACCTTAGGGGTGGTACTGGCCTAAGGGCGGACACGTCTATCAGACTAGCTAATTTTCCCACCGGTCCTGGTGCCAAAGGGCTACGGATAAAGGGGGTCGCTTCCCCTTCTGTGAGAGAAGTCAGATTTGCATACCAAAGGCGGTGGGTTCTTTGAAGCTCCCTTGCCTTGGAATGCTAATCTGCAGGTCATCCTTTGGGAGGGGGATTTAAACACCCTCTCCCCAAGCAGGCTTGGTTTCTGGCCTCCCAAGAGCAAAGGCCTTGGGGGCCAGAAACTTGCCCCTGGTGGCAGGCTGGAGAAAACCAGTCAGTCACCACACCAGTAGCTGGTAACGTTTGCCCTATGGGTGCATGTATGAATACATCCAACAATGGCATCAGTGGAGTTTATTACTATGAGATGTTTGATGCCAAACATTCTGATTTTCAGTGAAGCCATCATATAGCTGGGGAACTCGTTTTCACCAGTGTCCAGCAATGGACTAAAAATGGCTTCCTTGTTCACTTGTTCTGGTAGCAATAGAGCTTACCAGCACAGGGGTATATTTGTTCATGCAGAGAGGCCGTCACATGTAGTATAGTGCACCCTGTCTTAGGACGATAATACTTGCCGCAGGGGTGACTTATCTATACTGCATGCAGTGTCTGTGGGCATAGCACGCAGGGATGTATGCCATGTCGTGTTTTCACTATCGTCTGCACCAAGACATGCAGCCTGCAGTGGCATTCTGTATGTGTTTGCTGAGGGGTACTTTGGGGTGGCACAATTTGTGATGCAGCCCTTAAGGCCTCTCTTTAGCCTCCTTGCCCTAGGCATCAGGGGTACCACTTACTAGGGACTTACAGAGAGTGCCAAATGTATTGCTAATTGGGGTATAATTGCACAGTCTTGAGAAAGAGATCTGGCACTGGGGAACTGGTTAGTAGGAACTCAGTGCACTTCTAGTCGAAATCACATCAGATTACAGTCAGAAAGTGGGAGTGACCATGTCAAAAAGCGCACTCTCCTACAAAAAGGATCCGCCCACCAGATTTAAAAACAGGAGGTCTTTTAGTGCAATGACGGTTGAGACTACTCAGTCTCCATCATGGTTACACCCTATGATGGCCCGATGGAGTAAGGGCCGTTATAGTTTGGCCTGTATGTCCACACACCTAATTTAGATGGCCAGACATTCGGGTCAGTTTTCACTGCCCGTCACTGCCAGTTAAACCCTGGCAATAAAATCTGCAAAATGCCCCTCTCGCCATGGGAGATAAACCCCTTGGCGAGGGGGACATCGTTTTTTTTCATTTTCCAAAACAAAATCCCCTTTGGGGTTTTCTTTTTGAAAAAAAAGAATTATGTTGCAGTACAGCTCCGTCATGTTTGCCGAGCCGTACGTCAAAGTTAAAATGCACTGACAGGAACAGTCTTGATGGCATTGCCTGTCAATGCATACATTGACATTAGAGGACATTTATAAATTTGCAGTTGAGACCTCCACCAGGGCAATGGAGTAAAATACTCTGTAGCCTTGGCAGAGAATGGTCCGTCCACCAACAAATGAATCGGGCCATTAGTTTTGTGGATTCTCAGTCATCTAGGCTTAGACCCACTCAGTTGTTGAGCTTTGCGCACAGTGCTGCTGAGATACAGGGAAAGGGGTAGGCGTGAAATCGGCAAATACTATACTGGAGCATTATTTGTAGCACCTTGAATCCCTTAACTGAACATTGTGTAGAAACAACGTATAATAAAAACTTGGAGCTCAATGGGTACGCACAGGCAGCCAAGGGCATTCTGAGTTTTGCCCATGGGATAATGCTGGCAACAGGGCATTTTGCTGTGTGAATGGCTTGGTAGCAGAGCCACACAAGGTACTATGACCTACTGTCTCCTCACTAATTGTGCTTGACATATTTTCTACTCATAAATAAAATACCTATTATTTTTTTTATTTAAAAACATTTACCTAACTGGACATTTAATTTATTGAGTGCAATTACTTAAAATACATTGTTGAAATTCCAAACCCTTATTCATCTCTTTAAGAAGTCTTGACTACTCCGTTATTGAGAGTCAATGCAAGAAAGTGCATCTTGGTTATCCGTTAGAAGTGCTGCAGTTGAAGAGGCACTGGGATATCAGTAACGAATGACAAAATACAACATAAATAGTGGCCAGTAACCAGTAAATGTCCCATGAGCCACACAACAGGATGCACATCAGCCATGAAAGGTGATTCTTTCAAACATGCCCTTTCCTTGAAACTGGGACTTTCCCATCACCAACACTGGTCACCTGAGACATCTCATGGGCATGTGCCTATTACAGCCTTTGACTGTAGCCATACTACAGTTAGCCACTCTAACGGGACATCTTTACTTCAGACTCAAACCATGTTACCTTGGATAACATGTTGTGTTGAGGTGAAAGCCAACTGCATAGCTTTGTGAAGTGGTGCCACCTTGCTCTTTGACATTTTCTAGCTGGAGGACAGATGTTTGTGACAGATTGCCAGTTTTAGCTGCAGTAGAAGCCAGTGCTTAATTTGTGATTAAATGTATGCAGTGGTCCAAATGCTTTCTTAGAAGCTCGGGACTGGTGCACCTAACGCCTCTTTCTTCCACCTTTCAAACTCCATTTCACTTCACCTCATTGATGCAGGTATTTTTCTATCCCTGCTTTCCCCTTTTGTCACTGTTTTCCTATCTTTCTCTACCTCTATCTGTTTCCCTTTTCTGCCTTTCTCTCTCTATCTCTGGGTAAGGGCCTGCTGATGAGCAATAAGTCCTGGTCCCCAAAAAACGAGTGCTGGTTCCAAACCACAACGTAAACAAATTAAGCCTTATCGTACTCCTATGAGGGCTGGTTCTCTGGGGAAATGTGCTTATTACCCAAAACTGGGATCTTGGGACATCATCAGGTCTGGGACATTCATAAAGAATGCCTGTATTATGTGTGTTTATCTGTGGCGCGAATTAACTGGTGGGTGTTTGAGTCCATTTGACTCAACATGTGTTTGCTACAAAAGAAGCTGGTCTCTCTTGTGCTGATTGATGCTTCCCTCTCAGATACCTCAGCTTGACATACACAGTTCTCTTTCCTAATCAGTGACTTGGTGTACCTGATGGGTGGGTCAGACTACCATCCCATTGCTTTGTCTCTTTAGTGCAGATTCCCCTTCCTCTTCACCATTCTTGCATTGTGATCACCCACCTGGTAATGAACCCTCCGAAAGAGCCATTGCACATCCTCTCTGAGTCAGTCCAATCTGGGCTTATTGCAGAGAGCAGAGCAGAAGGTCCACAAGTCTGTCTCGCAAAAACAGGTAAAGATGTGATGGAGGACCCTGGGGACTTTTGAAAGGGTTTCCCTCTGATTGGCTCTTTCAATCAGTCTGTGGCCGTCAGAGGAGGATATGTTATGTCCAACTCATCAAATGCTTTGTTTACTGTATTCAGTCAGCAGGAAGGAGGCATGTACTTTATACAGGAAACAAGATAAAGTGAGCCAGGAGCGGAAACTCTGGATGGTTTCCATTCTCCCATCAGACTGGGCCAAAGTCTGGAAAGTGTCTACAATTACTTTGCTACTTGACTTAATGAAATAGGGAAGATCTATCTGTCTGCAAGAAGAGCTACCTTATACGTGCCATGAAGAGTGACCTGATCCAGGAGAAGACTTCTACTGCTCAGTTAGGGCCATATTATCAAGGAACGGCGATAACATTATCGCCGCTTTAGCAGCAGGAAACTGACGCTAAAGCGGCGATAATGGTCTTGATAATATGCTCTTGTGAATTCCCATACAAGCCCAGGTTCTGGGGTAAACCTGGCCTTCTATGGGGATTCACAAGGGCATATTATAAAGCCCATTATCGCCGCTTTTCCTGCCGCTAAAGCGACGATAATGTTATCGCCGTTCCTTGATAATATGGCCCTTAGTTTTCTCCTGTTTGATTTAATGTACCTGTCACACCATATCATGCAGTGTTAAGAGTTTTCTTACAGGTACAGTGGTGACTGAGGATTGGGGTCAGCCTCACTGTCCACCCACTTGATTAACCACTGACCTTCGATCTAAGAAGGAATGACCGTGAAAGAGACTGGGTAAACAAAGTACAAAGTCCCGCAAAGGACCCACCTCTCACGTGAACCGAACTTATGCATGCACTTAAAAGAGGTCTTAACTCAAATCTATTTTAAGTCAATCCACATTGGACTGTCAGTTTGAGGTGAATGAAGGACGTTGGCATGAGCCCATGATGGAGATCAGTCAGTCCAGCAACATAACGTATGGTGGCTACTGGACGGTCACCACAAGGCAATGGTTGGCTGTTAAAAGTCAATCTAAAATATTGTCTTAATCCATAGTTTAAGATACAGTCTTACCACACACACAATATGGATGATGGACAATCATTATTTCGGTAACACCCAGTAAAAGGAATCCTAATATTTTTGTTGTTGTAATAACAAGAAAGCAACAGTGATTGGAGGAAGTCCCTATCGTGGCTTTGATTCTTAATAAAAAACAAATGATGTGGACAATCCCGGTCAATTAAATCTATGAAGTTCTTAAATGCTATGAACGCAGGCCAAATGGATTACATAGGACTTATGAGGCACTAGAAGGGATTGTGAATCACACTGTTATCCATATCATGTCCGGCTCTCCAGCGATCCCGGGCAGCTGCTGTGTTCTGAAAACATTCAAATATTTTAAAGTCGCAGGCTCTAAGAACAAAAGGCAAAAAAGCTAAACACTGAGATAGGGTTTAAGAATCTGTACATTTACACCATAGTCACTTTATAGCCTGGCTTCTGCTCTTAAGTGTTGTACTCTCTTGACATTCTACATGTAGCCTGATTTAGTACCTCTCATCCTGACCCCACATTTTCCTCCTTTTGGGAACTGCAATTAGAATACATACCCATGAGGATGAGGCACATAACATTTATTCAAGAATAACCCCATCTGTAACCCCTTCCATTTCAATGGTTTTAAAATGGAAAACAAATGTGAGCTGTTCCAGTAATTAGATATTCTATATTACAAGGCAGACTGCAGTGATTAATCAAAGAGAAAACCACGGTCATCAAGAGAAGCACAGTTTATTCTGCAGTGGGCTGGTGTCTTGTGAGCTCTACATGATTATTTAATGCTAGCCTTCTTCCACAAACTCGTTCTCTTAGAAAACATGCTCTGTTCTGCAAGCACCAATGGCTATGGTTTAAGCTTTAAGATCCCTTTTTAGGTCTGGCTTAACTATGCAGGTATCACTTGACCTTATGTGATCAACAGAAAAAAGAGCATCCCCAAGCAGTACTGAGAGAGGGGGTTTGTCTCTGCGAACATGTAGATTTTCTTATATACAGGTTTTGATTGGTCAGAGGTTGTATGATTTTTGCTGAAATGAATACATCTGGTACATTTCTGCCTACTGGTAAAGCTTATGCTTCATAAGCAGACCAGGTTTGTTATGGTGCCAGTTCAATGAGCAAGACTATAGGCCTGATTAATTTATTATTTAAAGTAACAGTAAACAAGTTACTTGGTAACACTGTTTCTGGTGGATGCTCTATCTAACTGCAGGTTCCTCACCTTTAGAATATCTCCTGGCACCATACTGGATATGGGAGATTTTTCAGTATATCCCCTGCAGGCTGGCAGGCGGTGTCTTGCTATGCCACGCCGATCCCTCTCTGTCCAGGAAGTGACCGCTGGAGCCACATATAAGCACCACCCAAGTACAGTAACAGTGGTTTCTGTCTTGACACTGTCGGGCACCCTTGGATGCACAGTTCAAAAACCAATGATGTTTATATGTCACAGTGTGCAGATCTCTAATTTGGGACATTTTTAGATGGTAAAGAGTCCATTTCATAGAACGGGGAGGCCAGGGGCCAATGCAGAATCTGCGGTTAGCTAGAGTACCTAAGAAAAAGAGTGAAGGTAAATAACTTGATCTTCTGATGGCTGCTTCTAGCCACATATTCCTCATCCTTAGAATAGACACCAATGCATTACCTCTCCTGGTGGTGGGTATGTAGTATGACTCTGACCAAAAGGTTCTGCAGGACCAAATGGCAAAAATGTTCATTCGTGGCTTTCAAGCCAATACTGCTTCATGACACAAACATGTTCACTAATGCCCACATTGCAGCCTCACAAATACCCAGGACAGGTACTCCATGTGCCAGCACAGTGGTACCAGCCTTGACCCTGGTGGAATGAGCTGTCAATCCTTCTAGAAGCAGATTCTTGGCCAATGTGTAGTAGATCTTAATGCAGAGGACTATCCACCTAGAAAACATCATTTTCTGCACTGCCTTGCCTTTCTGTGCCAGAAAGAACCCCACAAACAGCTGATTGTCCACTGGATGGTCTTTGGTTCCTCGCCAACCCATCAGTAAGGCAGCTGTCACCACCATCATATCTGAGTGGGTTGGAAGATGGCTGTTTCTTATCCGATTGTGGATGAGCAACCACCACTGCAGATCTTTTGCAATTTCCTCCAAAACCTGGATGAAAACTAAAAAGTTCCATTCGTGCAGTACCCATTGAGAAGGAAGAGCCTGCATGTGCCACCTAGCATGATCGACAAGCAGGATGCGGGAGGGCAATAGTTCAAGAAGCCTCAGAGCTATCTTTACTGTTAACCATGACCAAGGCTTCAACATAGGGATCATAGCCCAACTGCCCTGGACTCTCTGAACCACATGGAAGGGCCAGTAAAGCATTGTATCTGCCAAGTAGCCAGGTGAGAATGCGGTACCTTGAAAGTGAACCTAATGATGTCAGGAGGTTTGACGGCACATGTAAGTGGTCCATGATGGGTTATGGTGAGCCTGCCTTCAACAGCCAGTTGTCGAAGCAGTGGAAGACTGGTACACTGACCTCTGAGAGTATGCTGAGACTACTTCTATCGTCTTTGTGAACACCCAAGGGGCACTGATATTCTGAAAGGGAGTACAGCAAATTGGAAATGCTTTCGGCCCACCTTGAACCACAAGTCATGCCTGTGAGCCTGCAAGACAGGAACACAGAAGTAGGCATTCTGCAGCTCCAGCGCTAGCATCCTGTTTTACGAATCCAAGGCAGATTAGACCTGGGCGAGCGTGAGTATCTTGAATTTGCCCTTCCAAAGGAGGAGATTGAGAGGTTGAAGATCTAAAATAGGATTAAGGCTTCCCCCCTTATTTAGCACAAGGGAATAACCTAGTAACATAAGGTTCTGATTTCCAAGGCTAGGACTCTCTCTATGACTGCTTTAGCCAAAAGAGCCTGGAATTCCTGCAGCAAAATGGACAAGTGTTCCTCCGAAAACTGCTATGAAGGAGGTGGAAGAGGGGGTGGGTCAGAAAAGAATGGCAGGGCGTAGCCCCTTTGAACTATCTGCAGGATCTACCTGTTGGATGCTATGGTCTGCCACCCATGAAGAATACAACTGATTCTGCATCCCACTGAATGGTTGTGTGCCACCAAGAACTAACTAATGTGTGTTGGAGGCTGCTGCCTCAGAAAACAGGGAGGTTCACTTTCCGTGCAGGACTGGATGCTGTCTGCTGGCTCCCCTACTCTGACCACAAAAGGACTGGGGGGACAGTTGTTGGGATGCTGGGCATTGGTGTTGCCTGTAAGCGAAACCCCTTGTGATTACTCGAAAGGGGCAAAACTGTTGGGTATGGAGAGACCAAGGGAGAGAGCTGTAGCCCTACTTTCTTTATAGTGGTGTAGGGTGAAGTTGGTATTCTTGCCTTGTGATTGCTTTGTTCGCCCTAAGTTAGCAGGGCATGCCCAGATGTGGGTCCCTTGCTCACTTTGCCACTGGATTCAAGCTAGCCTGGCTGATGAGGGGTGTTACCCCGAAACTGGTCTCAGGATGATTGTTTCCGGTCCAAGGAAGATCTGGCTTGGCAGTTCCTAGCTGGACTTTTCCCATGAGGAACAGGGTCAAGACTGATTTGCATATGGCTGGGTCTGAACTGGGGTGGCGAAGTGAGCTAAAGAACGATGATGGATTCAACCCAGATCTGTGACTGGGGGTGAGTGTCTGAAATGTTTCATCGCTCCGTCCATCATCTCCTTGTGTTTGCATTCTTGCCAAAAAGTCAAGACACGCAAAAGAAATACCCATGAGTGATGCCTGAAAGTCACCACAGAAGCCTGTGGAGCTCATCTATGTACCGCGTCAGAGCAGTCCTGAGAGTCCTGACTGTTCTGCATAAATAGTTGGTTGTATACAAGCCTGACCATATGGCATATTTAGCCACACCCTGGCAATCCTGAAAGGTCTGCGCCAAGTTGGCAGTGAATTCCTCCAGGACTGCTGGCAAGGTGTATGTGACCATATTCAAGACTGCTTGGGAGTACTCCTTTCCAGCCTGCTTAGACTGACCAAAGGGTTAGGCCAACTGAAGAGAACACTTGTTGCCCTAATGACTCTCTGTCTGTGGGGGTCATAGGGAATGAGTTTGGAGTGTTCCTGCTAGTGGAATCCTGAATCACCATTCTCTAGGGAGTAGGGTTTTGTGTCATAAAAGTAGGGTCACCCAAAGCAGGTCTGCGGAGTCGTGATACCTGTCTACGGACAGGTGAGCAGGAAAAAGGTTTAGCCAATGTGCCCATCAGAGTCTCAGTCAGAGCTTTTCTGAATGGCAGCAAGGGGTCTGCTGAGACATAAGAACTTCAGTGAGGACACTGGTTTTCATCTCAACAAACAGAGAGCAATCGTAAGTCTAGGACTTCAGCTGCCTGTCTGATATACCACAGATATTGAGGCTGTCTCCTGTTCTGAGGGACCAAGAAAACTCTGTCCCTAGTCAGGGGAAGTTTTCCGTCTGCTGGCCTCTTCTAGGTCCAAATAGAAATTGTTGTCATCGTATTATTGGGGAAATTCATCCCCATCATCTCCATTGTCACCAACAGCAAACTGAAAAGTTGTTGAAGCGTTGGAGGGTGGCTTCTAGCAAAAGGTGCAGTTCTGTCAGAGTGAACAGGGACTGGTCACATCTGGATTGTTCTAGAATGCAACCTTAGTTGAGGTCGAGATGGATTTGGTTCGGAGTCCAACCAGACAATAGGATTGGTAGCCTCTTCTGACGTAGGCTGTGTCAGATCCAGAGTCAATGATGCAGGAATCGGCCTGGATACTTGTGCCGGACATGGAGTCGGCTCCAGAGCGAAGAGAGTTCAGGAGACGCAAATGACACAGAGGATGGACATGCCAGCAGTAACCCAACTGGAGAGCTGGAAGGGGGGTAAAGATGCTCAACATGGCTTCCTTAAAAGCCTCAATCTGTTGTAATTTGCCCTAGAACTTCAGGATGCAATGAGATCAACTGTGGTATTTGCTCCTCAGCAGGAGACCAGGAGTAATATTGGAAAGACATTTAGACATCCTTGTGACTTCTCGAAAGGAGTGTGAAGAAACTGGTATGGGTCCGGCTTGACCTTTTTTTGTTCTTTATAGGCTTTGACTTAGCCAAAGACTTGGACGGTGACAAACACCAAACAGCAAAGCCACACATTGTGGGGATCCGTCTCAGACATCTGCTTGCAACGGTCACTAAAAGGCTTAAGCCATGTAGTCTTAGGAGGAGACATGTTCCCTTGCACACTGGGAAATACCTGACAAAGCAATGTAAGGAGCTAGCTCCTGATACCACTGTGAAACCTGCCGGCGTGCAGGGGCTATGGTGAAAATTCCTCTGGATACAGTCTGGTGCCTGGGCCATTCTAACAATAAGAAATCTGCTGTTAGAAGTATCCAACAGAATAAAGGAACTGACCTTCTATATATATAGTAAAATGCATATGTTAAAGCAAATAGCCATTAAAAGATAGATTGTTATTATACTGTTAAAGCCTGTATGGAGGTCATTTGTTTCAAGAAACAGATTACTGTAGCAGGCATAGGGTGACAAACTCACTCCAGGTCATTATGGACACTGCCTTCAGTTCTGAACTTTTCACCTACATTGATTTCAGATGTGCTAGTCTAAAACACCCAGGATGCACCAGCCTATCACACTAAAGTCCAGGACTGGAACCAGTGTCTGTAATGACCTGAGGGAAGTTGTCACCTTAAGTAGGCAAGGATTTTGGTGTTGTTTACCCACTAAGAAAAAACACTCTAAAGTTTCAATATTTGCACAGTGATAATCCCTCTTAAGCCCTGTTGTGAGGATTAAATGTTTTGTCCTCTGTAATTTTGTAATAATTTGTATTTTATCATTGTATGATGGATGGTGGACTGGTAGGAAAGATTCTGTTGAATACAGTAAGTCTGAGTTGGTAGTTGAGTAGGCCTGGTTTCCACCCAATAATAAAGGCTATCAGCATGATTGGTACACTAGGAAAACACATATCCAGTTTCATAGCTCTGATCTATTTATTATGAAAAGTTATGACAAAGGCATATTTATTGTGGAAAGAATTTGTTAATTCCAATAGGGCTTTTAAGGTTTGTTGATTATAATGCAGTACAAAAGGCTGTAGACAAGTATTTTGTTACATGTCATTTCTCTGATTGCAGTAGTAGGCTAGTTTTCTGGTGTTGACAACCCCCACTGACAATTCCTGTTGGTAGAAAATGTCTTTGGTAACCCCTCTTGGAATGGGTTGTATTTTCTTGTCAGTTCTAATTTTGTATATATTTTTAATTTAATGATTGATGGTTGCTTTATTCTCAAAACTGTACGCCTGAGTTGGTTATGGTGTCAAGTCTATCATAAAAGTTATAGGCTTGTGGTGCCATGGGAAAGGTTATGTTAGATGCCGTACGTCTGGTTTGTTTATTTTGTAAAGTATTGACAAAGGGAGTGTGTCTAGATTATTTACTGTGAAAAGTATTTGCTAAAGTCATATTGGTCTTTAAGGGGAGATTGTTATTACACTGTCTTAAAGGCAATTAACAGATATTTTGTTACAAGGAACTTCACAGAATATTACAATTGGCAAGGGTTTTGGTGCTGGCAACCCTCAAGGACAAACCCTGGTGCTATTAAATTGTGACTGTGATAATCCTTTTTAACTCTGCGGAAGAGGATGGTATTTTTTATTTCTCAACTTTACTTTTATATATTTGTAATTTCATGACTCCATGCCTGATGGTTTTCTTTCGGGAAAGCTTAAGCTCAATACAGTGGGGTGGTAATGATGGCAAATCAATTTCAAAGGATATAGGTTGGTTTACAGGGAACAGTTATGTCACATGCCATGGGTCGATCTGTTATGAAAGGCTTTGAGAACAAGCATTGGCATAGCCAATAGGTCTCGCTTTTAGGACCTTTTAAGTATTTAGTTATGCAGCATAATATCCTTGGTGCAACCACATCAACTGTTGTGTGGCTAAACACTTATAAGGTCCAAAGGCGAGACCTATTGGCTATGCCAATGCTTGGTGTGGTTGTGTGTGTGGTTGTGTGTGTGGTTGTGTGTGTGTGTGTGTGGTTGTGTGTGTGTGTGGTTGTGTGTGTGGTTGTGTGTGTGTGTGGTTGTGTGTGTGGGTGTGTATGTGGGTGTGGGTTCAGTTGTGAGTGCGGTTGTGGGTGTGGATGTGTGGTTGTGTGTGGTCGTGTGTGTGGTTGTGTGTGTGTGGTTGTGTGTGTGTATGTGGTTGTGTGTGTGTGGTTGTGTGTGTGTGGTTGTGTGTGGTTGTGTGTGTGGTTGTGTGGTTGTGTGTGTGGTTGTGTGTGTGGTTGTGCGGTTGTGTGGGTGGTTGTGTGGGTGGTTGTGTGTGTGTGTGTGTGTGGTTGTGTGTGTGTGGTTGTGTGTGTGTGTGGTTGTGTGTGTGGTTGTATGTGTGGTTGTGTGTGTGGTTGTATGTGTGGTTGTATGTGTGGTTGTGTGTGTGGTTGAGTGTGTGGTTGTGTGTGTGTGTGGTTGTGTGTGGTTGAATGTGTGGTTGTGTGTGTGGTTGTGGTTGTGTGTGTGGTTGTGTGTGTGGTTGTGGTTGTGTGTGTGGTTGTGTGTGTGGTTGTGTGTGTGTGGTTGTGTGTGGTTGTGTGTGGTTGTGTGTGTGGTTGTGTGTGTGGTTGTGGTTGTGTGTGTGTGGTTGTGTGTGTGCGTGTGTGGTTGTGTGTGTGGTTGTGCATGTGGTTATGTGTGGTTGTGGTTGTGTGTGTGGTTGTGGTTGTGTGTGCTGTTGTGTGTGTGGTTGTGTGTGTGTGGTTGCGTGTGGTTGAGTGTGTTTGGTTGTGGTTGGTTGTGTGTGTGTGCTTGTGTGTGTGATTGTGTGTGGTTGTGTGTATGGTTGGTTGTGTCTCTGTGTGGTTGTGTGTGTGGTTGTGTGTGTGGTTGTGTGGTTGTGCGTGTGGTTGTGTGTGGTTGTGGTTGTGTGTGTGTGTGGTTGTGTGTGGAGTTGTGTGTGGGGTTGTGTGTGGTTGTGTGTAGTTGTGCGGTTGTTGTGTGTGTGTGGTTGCAGGTGTGGTTGTGTGTGTGTGGTTGTGTGTATGTGTGTGGTTGTGTGTGTGTGTGGTTGTGTGTGTGTGTGGTTGTTTGTGTGTGTGGTTGTATGTGTGGCTGTCTGTGTGGTTGTGTGTATGTGTGGTTGTGTGCGTGGTTGTGCATGTGGTTGTGTGTGTGGTTGTGTGTGACAGTAATACTAAAAGCATATCAAAATAAAGGAACACAAACATCGAGTTTGTGGAAAGAGAAAGCACATTGTAAGTCAAACGGGCGCAGCAAAGCATTAACAAACAACATGTTGGGGGAGGAGCTTAGCGCTTGACCAAGATGGCCGCGTGAGCCTTGAGCTCCCGCGACCCTCGCACCCTCCTGCAATCATCCTGTCCTAAATCCTGGTTTTCATGCATGGAATCCTGCAGATGAGTCACTGCTGGGGCGATTGACGTTGTCCGGGCTAAGATCGCCCACCGGGGACCGAAGTTGTGCATGGCGGAAGATTGCGGCCTACCTCCGAAGGATGCCAGGGGCTTGCGTTGGCAGGATGCCCGGCCACTAATTGAACAACACCGGCCTTGGGAGGTGTGAACTGGCGGACGGGTGCTGCTGCACTTTCACTTTCGATTTCCCGCCCTCTGCTTGCTCTGGGTTGGGAGTGCTTCGTGCCGATCCCCTGTTGCCTGGAAGACCTCCACTCGCCCTGGCTGGCTGCTGAAGTCCTATTTGACCCTGTTTCCTTTGGCTGAGTGCGGGACGTCCTTTTGCTACTGGCCGCCCTGCTGTTCAAGATGTCGACCAAATCGGAGGCAGACAAGCCGAAGTCTAAGACTACCAGGCGGGGAGGCTATACCCAATCTAATAATA
This sequence comes from Triturus cristatus, assembly GCF_964204655.1. Classification (NCBI taxonomy): domain Eukaryota; kingdom Metazoa; phylum Chordata; class Amphibia; order Caudata; family Salamandridae; genus Triturus; species Triturus cristatus. Next base: position 793,906,172 of record NC_140583.1, on the reverse strand, counting down.
TGGATCGCTATGCCCAGCAGAAGGGGTCGCCTCGTGGATCGGGACAGTCGCTGGAAGCACAGAAGGCCGATTCATCCCCAGCCTCGGAGTTATCATTGCAGGATATCAAGGGGGCGATAGATGGGATGCAATCTTCGATTGGGCGACAGTTCGAGGCCCTGGCGCACAAGGTGGACACGATTTTGGTTGATGTCAACTTGATTCGCGCGGACCTGGGCAAAACCAATGAACGGGTCAAGTCCCTGGACCTCAAGACTACTGGCCTCGCGGATGATGTCTCGGAGCTCCAGGCTGAGGTTCGAAAGTTACGAACCGCGAATGCCCCCTCCGCCCGCCGGCTCGAGGACTTTGAAGGTCGGGCCCGACGCAACAATGTGCGCCTTATTGGGGTCCCGGAAACTTCGGAGGAGCTCTCCGTGGATCTACTCGTCGAGGACTTGGTGGTGAATCATCTTGCGCCTAAGGGCCTCGGCAGGTTTTTTGCGGTTGAGCGGGCTCACCGAGTGCCTGGCGGACGGCCTAAGGTGGGAGCCCCCCCGCGGCCGATTGTCGCCCGGATCTTTAATTTTCGGGATCGAGACGCTATCCTGCAAGCATCGAGGGTGACAGGCCCTGTGCCTTTTCAGAATGCCTCTGTGAGCTTTTATCCTGACTTCACCCAGATGGTGCAGAAACAGAGGCAGAGTTTCCTGGGGGTGAAGCGGCGGCTTAGAGAGATGGACCTGAAGTATGCCATGCTTTTCCCCGCCAGGCTACGTGTGGTGTATGAAGATCGGACTTTCTTCTTCGAGTCACCGGACATGGCAGGGGGCTGGTTGGATGCGCTCCCTCGGCGGCAGCCCGGCCGGACCGCGTGGATGGAGCGGAAGGCGACAGGGATGGACAGAATTAATACCTCCGATGTTGGGCTGTTTTGGCTCAGCCCCGGACAGTGACTTGCACCTTACTGCAGTAATGGGAGGGCAGCGGGGGGAAGATAGGAGCTCTTTCCTCCCTTGGGGTACTTTTTGTAGATTTGTTTTTGATGGGGCGACAGGCACACTGCAAGTTGGGGGGGCTTTGTAAGTTGGCGCAGGGGTGCAGGGAGGGAGGGGGATTCGGGATGTTGGGGTTGTTGTTGGGGGTGGTTTTTTTCTTGCAAGGCGTAGCAATTGTTGTCAGTATTGTTCGATCGTGGTTCTCCGGGGGGGGTGGAGGTCTCTTTGAGTTTGGGGATGGGGGATAGGGGCTTAAACATAATTAGCTGGAATGTTAATGGCTTGGGGGATCGTATTAAACGGGGGATAGTTCTGCAATTCTTGAAACGGACCTCGCCAGATGTGGTCCTTCTGCAGGAGACCCACCTTATAGGGAATACATGTTATGCACTTAATAGAAAGGGGTATAAATTCATTGCTCACTCGGGGTTTTCCTCGGGCTCCAGGGGTGCGGGCATACTTGTTAAAGCTTCCCTACCATTTGAGGTTGACTCCACCATCGCTGACGACAGGGGGCGCTTTGTGGCTGTGGCGGGGAGGTGGGAGGGCAGAACGTTGGTATTGGTTTCTGTTTATGTCCCCCCTGCCCTGCAGGCCCCCACGTTTGCTGATCTGGGCAAGGCCTTGTTGGAGCTCCCCGAAGGGCTACTAGTGGTGGGAGGAGACTTCAATGCGGTTGGCTCTGGAATGCTCGATAGGTACCCGCCCAGGGACACCGGGGGTGCTCAGAAGTGGCTCCCCGACTTTATAGATACTTTTGGTCTGGTAGATTGTTGGAGGCTACGGCACCCCACTCAGAGGCAATATACCTTTCATTCCGGGGCCCACGGGAGTCTCTCTCGGATTGATTACTTGCTCATTCTGGCTGGGCACGCCTCACTGGTGACTGAGGCTAGGCACATGGCACGGGGCATATCTGATCATTCGCCGGTGTGGGCCCGTCTGGATATTGGCCGGGTGGCGGGGGGCAGGGTGGCTCCCATTAACCCCTGGTACTTTCGTGACCCCAAGCTGCGCAGTGCGTTGCTGAAGACAGTGGATCACTACTTTCAAGCTAATCAGGGTTCAGTTGAATCTGCGGTGTCCTTGTGGGAAGCTTTTAAGACTGTATTGAGAGGGGAGGCCCTTTCCTTGGTAGTGGCCGCCAAGCGGCGGAGAGACGCCGAGGTGATGCAAGTAGAGGACGAGATAGCAGCATTAGAAGTCGCCTTGGAGGAGGATGTTGCACCGGCCACAATGCATAATTTGAGCTTGAAGCAATCGGAATATAGGGATCTGGTGACGAACGCTGCCAAGACCCTCAATAGGGAGCAACAGGGTCGATTGTATGATGTTGGTGATAAGGCCGGGAAATTGCTGGCGTGGCTGGATAAGAAGGAGCGTGTTAATCGAGTGGTGGCTGAGTTGTCGATGGATGGGGGAGAGATTGTCACTGACCCCGACGGTATAGTTAAGTGTTTCTCGGACTATTTTCGTACGGTATACACCTCGGTTTCGGATAGGCCGACTGAGGACTCGTGTGACCTTCTCCGTGATATCGCTCTGCCCTGCCTTTCGGCCATTGATAGGGATGACCTCGATGGAGATATCACTGTAGACGAAGTGGAGTGTGCTATCCGTGCGTTGCGCTCCGGTAAGGCCTCGGGCCCAAATGGTTTGCCGATTGAGGTGTATAAGCTTCGTCCGGATAAGGTGGCTCCTCACCTGCGCGCCATGTTCGTGGAGGCGCGGGTGAATGGGTTTCTTCCGCTCGATCAACGGCTGGCGACTATTGTGGTAATACATAAAGACGGTAAGCCCCGGGACAAATGTGGCTCCTATCGGCCGATATCACTTCTCAACGCCGAGCCGAAAATCCTTGCTAAGATCCTGGCTAACCGCCTGGTCCGGGTACTTGGCGACTTGATCCACCCGGATCAGTCGGGCTTTATCCCGCACCGTAACACTGCACTGAATCTTAGACGCCTTCACGGAGTGATTGCTAGGACAGGCACGATGCGAGAGCCGGCTATTGTGGCGTCCCTGGATGCCACGATGGCCTTCGACACGGTGGAGTGGGCATACCTGTGGGCTGTGCTAGCCAAGTTCGGCTTTGGGCCTGGATTTGTAGGCTGGGTGAGGTTGCTCTATGAGGGGCCTCTTGCTAGCGTCGTGGTGAACGGGCGGGCGTCGACACCGTTCGAGCTCGGGAGAGGCACCCGGCAGGGCTGTCCCCTGTCGCCGTTGTTGTTCGCCCTTGCTCTTGAGCCGCTGGCGGCGTGGATACGGTGGCACCCGGATATACGTGGGATTCGTTGGTCGCCTGACCACGAAGACCGTATTTCACTTTACGCCGATGATATTCTGCTATACCTCGCCTCGCCTAAGAAAACTCTGATAGTGGTTTGTGACGTCTTGACCTCTTTCGGTAGGAACTCTGGTCTTGTCGTCAATTGGGGGAAGTCACACTTGTATGTCCTGTGTGGGGATGTCCCGCCTGTCCCGCGCAACTGCTCGATCCAGATAGCCTGGCAGGGCTTTTTGTATTTGGGGATCTATATTTCCACTGATCCCATTTTGCGATACGAGAAGAACTTGCTCCCTCCCTTGGCACGTCTGCAGCGGGACGTGGCGGGCTGGCGGCGGTTGCCGCTTTCCCCCCTCGGCCGCGCCGCCCTGTTTAAAATGATGTCTCTTCCCCGTTTCCTCTATGCCCTGCAGAATACCCTTGACCTGGTCCCGGCTAGTTATTTCCGTGAGGTCGAAAGCCACCAACGCGCGCTATTGTGGGAAGGGCGTCCGCGCATAACGATTGCTAAGTTGACGCTTTCGTGGTATGACGGGGGTATCGCGCTTCCAGACATTCGACGTTATTATTGGGCCACTCAGTTGAGCGCGATTAACCATGGTGTATATGGTCCGGCGCTGAGCCCCGGCTATGCCATGGACCGATGGTTGCTGCGTGGGGGTAATTACCACAGAGCGTTGTACTCGAAGTCGTCGGACTTAACCCTTACGGGGCCCACCAGGGTGGCCGTACATGTATGGAAGGTGGCGACGGATTCACTGGGCTGGAAGGGTAAGCTTACCCTTGCCACCCCTCTGTTTGACTTCGATATTCTGGGAAAGCTTTGGCATACAAAAGGGTTTGAGAAATGGGACTTGATCGGTATATCCAGGGTTGGAGACCTTTTGGTTAAGGGTAGGGTAAAGTCATTCGAGGAGCTGCAGAAGGAATATGAGCTAGGGAGCACGGAGTTCTTCCGATACGCTCAAGTGTGCCACGCCTTGCGGTCAGTCCTTGTGGAGGGGGAGAGGGTGCCCGAGTCCTCTCCGTTAGAGGACCGGATCCTGGATGGCCATATGCCAGAGAGTACGATCTCGCTTATTTATAAGAAACTAATCAATGTTCGGGCTGATCTTCTTCTAGGGTTGCGCGAGCAATGGACCAGGGACGGCCTCGAACTAGATGATGAGGATTGGCAGTATGCAGTTTCTTCTCCCAAAGAGGTCGCGATCCCTGCGCGCCTGCGGCTGGTGCAGCTTAAAATACTTCACAGGGTCTACGTGACGGGGCCCAGGCTGGTCCATATGGGTTTCTCCGAGGAGGGCTTATGTAAGAGAGGCTGTGGTATGGTGGGCACCTTCCTACATATTATTTGGGAATGCGGTGCGATTATGGAGTTTTGGAAGCGAATCCACGATGTGATGGGGGAGGTGACGGGCATCGTCATGCAGCCGGAGGCGCGGTGCTGTCTTCTGAATGTTTGGGGTCCTACTGACCACGACGCGGCACAGACTCAGTGGGTGACCCTAGGGAACATGGTAGCCAAGCGCGACATCGCTCGCCTGTGGGGCTCTCCTGGGCCTCCTACATTGACAGCGTGGATGGAAAACATGGATTGGAGCATGTTTAGGGAGGAGACAGTGTACTGTGCTCGAGGGCGCCCTCGGAAATGGCACGCGGTATGGGGGCGATGGAACCAATACAGAGGGGGCATCTGCCAGCCCCCGGACCCGCCTGAGGAGCAGCTCTCCCCTTAGCTTTCTTTCCGGCTTTGCATTCCTTACTGGTATGTGTTTGTCTTCTTGAGTCTCTGACCTCCCCTCCTTTCCCTTATTATAGACCTGTGTCTGATGGACGAAATGGGGCTCGCTCCCCCCTGATGGGAACCCTTTCTGTGCTTTCAGTATTTATCGCCTTGCTTGTGTTTAGGTTTGGGTTTGTGTTTATTTAAAACAGAACCTTTGATCTCCTGTCAGTGAAATGTTAACACTCGCATGTGTTGTGCTTTTAAAGCTGCCGTACCTCCGGGTTGTCGGCTGAATAGCTGTGTCACTGCTTTTAAAAATAAAGGTTTTTATAAAAAAAAAACAAAAAAAAAAAACAAACAACATGTTTTTTGATGTTTGATGTTCTTTGAACGAGAACATCAAAGGGGCGCCGCGAAAGTGATCGCGGGCAAAAGTGAGTGATCGCGGGCGCTTAATGAGCATGATGAGGTTTGCCATATAGCCAAATACCAAATGATGCAAACGATCAAGAGAGGTTTCCTTGCTCTCACTATTTGTCTCATTGGATGAGTGAGGTTGATGGTAATCCATGCTCTGCTCTGATTATGCATGGGTTTGATTGGTTTTACACATCCTACTCCTTTCTTATTCTGTGTACTGTCTACTCTTAGACCCCCGATTCTCTCTTGTGGTATAGTTTGCCATATAGCGCCTCTGCTCCTAAGCGCGCACCCGCGTACATGCACTGTAGCTCTAGGCTGGCCATGGTAGCATTTTTTGAGCCCTCACTAAAAGTCTCGCCAGAACAGCGCATGTGCTGGGTCAGGCAAGACCTAAAAATTATATGGCTAATTTATTGATTATGAAAAGAATGTATTAAAGCCCACAGGCCTTGGCACTGGATTGTGATTGGAGCCTGTTAAAACCCAAGACAGGCTTTTAATTAGAGGAATCTCATAAATTATTCTAGCAGGCAAGGGTTTTGGTATCAATTACTCCCTTTCACAAAGCTTGTGGGTAGAAGATTTGCACTTTAGAATTACTTGATACACCCCCTTTAAAAGACCATTCAGTTGTACGCCAGTGTAGGAAATTCACCTTTTCTCCGTGGTCACCCTGTATGTTTTGCCATTTGCTGGACCATAATTTTTTTGCTGGATTTAGAACTCTGTGCACTTTACCCCTGCTAACCAGTGGTGAAGTGCCTGTGCTCCCCTTTTAAACATGGTTGGATTGGCATATTCCTAATTGGTACATTTAACTTCCCAAGTATATGGTACAAAATGTACCCAGGGCCTGTACGTCTAATGTCACCAGTGGACTGCAGCACCTATCGTACCACCCACTAAAGAGAAAGGGAAAATAGCTTCAGGCCTACCATTGTACCCTGACTGAGGCAGTTTAAACACAATTCAACCTGTCAAAAGAAACCCTTTTGACAGGTCAACACCTCCCTTTTGGACCTACTGAAGCTGTGCAAGATCAGAAGACTGAACTTACTGTCTGAAACCATGGTCCTGCTCTCGCTCTTGTGCCCAAGACAAATAAACAGACTCCAAGGGTCATGAGGCTGACCTCCTGTTCAAGTTAAATGGATACAACAGGTTATAAGAGGTCTTTCCTGCAACTGCTCAACTGACCATTGGAACTGGATTGGACCCTAATGTTTGGCCTCTACCTGATACCTTGTGAGCTTCAAAGTGCCTCCCCAGAGTTCCTTGAGGGCTTTAGAAGTGTACTACTGTGGTGGTTTGGAACTTAAAGGACTAAAGTCAGAAGGTAAAATCTTTGACAAGGACAAACCAGGCAGTGTCGAATAGCGCCTCAGTTCTTGTCTATCCCGACCATTGACTATCAATGGCACCTATTCCTACTTAAAACTTTAAAAATTCATATCTCCGGTTTGCCTTATTTGATTTGTCATTTTGGTGTCATTTTGTGTATTCAATTTTACTCTATTGTTCTAATTCACTTTAGGATTTTTATTGTTTTGCATTTCAACTTTCTTACTCTTTTGATACTGCATAACTATGTTACACATTGCTCTAAGTTAAGCCTGCCTGCTCTGTTTTATACCTGTTTACTTCAGTTTAATTTTGTCACTTTAAGGGTTCACCGAAGGACTGTGATTATTTCTAGAGGAGGGTAGTTGTCCAACCCAAATAATAACCCAGCTTCTTGCAACCAGGCTCTTGTAATCAAATGAAATCAATAAAATCGACATGCATATAAATACGTACATATACATACACGGAGATGCATTGGCCCTGCTCTCAACTGCCATTGATCGGTCTGAGAGTCATAGTCACTGTGCTTCAATCTATCACAGTATACAGAATGGGGCAAGGGGGCAGCCCATTTCAGCCTTAGGCTCTCATACCCTATTAGCGAAAGCAATTTGGCTGATCAAATGTGATCCACTACCTGAAAATTAATACAATTCCATGCCATGGCTGGTGGGGAAGGCCTTTAGTTTTCCATTTTCTCTTTCTATTGGAATCAATTCATTTATTTCCATCTCCTTCTATTAATATTTTTAGAGCATATTGTAGCTTCCAAGTACGATTGGGCCCCTTGCTTGCTGCTCATTTAATCTGCCAGGTACTCCATCCTGTGCAGCCACGCTTCTAAACCAGTCTGCCTTCTTGGAATTTTATGGTCTTTAGAGTACTATTCCTTACCATTCTAAACTGGATGTTGCTTGTAAAACACCCTTCTCGGCTAACCAGATTATCCAGACAATAGTGCTTTGTGAATGTGTGAAGGGACGCCCATGTAGTCACCTGGAAAATGTCTTGGATATGGACTCCGCATGCTAATACAATGGTACCAGATTTGGCCCTGGTAGAATGAGCTTGCAGTGCTTCTGGAGGCTGCTTTTAGCCATTGCTTAGCAGATCTTAATGCAGAGCACGATCCAGTTCTATTCTGCAGAGCCTTGTCTATCTTCACTCCAGAGAACCCCACAAAGAGCTGTGCTCTTGGACACAAACTATTTAAAAACTCAGCACTCTCTTGAGGTCCAAGCAATGGGGTAAGGCAGAGCATAGAATTCCAGCAAGGTGATGATCTGACTGAAGAGGAATTGCATCACAACCGTAGGCAAATAAAAGATGTTTATGTCCGCAATGCCAGCTTGTCTGACAAGAAGGTGGTGTACGATGGGTTGACACAAAGAGCTTGAAGCTTTCTCACATGCTGTGCCAATGTAAAGGTGATGAGGAACACTGTCTTAAGGGTGAAAAGCCACAAGGAGCAGCTGTGAAGTGGCTCAAAGGGACTGCTTATCAGGAATGTAATGATCAAGTTAAGGTCCCACTATGGAACCACAAAAGGAGACGGAGAAAAAACAATGAAGTCTGACTCATCAGTAGTAAAAAGGCTGAAAGATATGAAAGGTATCCTTTGATTGTGCCTAGAGCAAAGCCTTGCTAGGCGAGAGATAAGACAAACAGCAGAACATTAGATAACTTGGCTTGGAGGGGGTCAATCTGATGTTTACACCAAACCACAAATTTGTCCCAACGACAGGCAAATAAAGTTTTTATCGAGGGACGCCTGGATGCCAAGATGAAATCATCCACCGCCAGAGGAAAGTCGAAGGTGTTCAGCTGTTGCAGCTCTACCTCCTAGCATGAATGAATAGATTGTGAATACCCGGGTACAGAACCCTGCTCTGTTGTTGTGACAGCAGATCCTCCCGGAGGTGAAGCCTGATCGGAGAACAGATACTCAAGCCCAGGAGTACTGGACACCATACTCTTCATGCCCAGTCTGGGGCCACTAGGATGACTTGGGCACAGTCAGTCCTGATATTCTTAAGAACTCTGAGCAGGAGGGGTATCGCAGGGAAGGCACACAGGAGTCCTGATTTCCACTTGGAGTGGAATGTGTCCCTGAGAGAAAGATGCCTTGAAAACTCCAATGTGCAGAGGTGCTGTCATTGTGCGTTCCTGGTGGTGGTGAACAGATAGAGCCAAGGCTCTTCCAGTAGTCAAAGAGAACTATAGGTATCTCCTTGTCTGGCATCAATGGATTTGGCACTGGGGTTGAAGTTCCAGGAACTGGTGTGTACCGTGGTGCCGGAAGCGGAGTTGAAACCAGAGCAGGAGGCACTGTTACAGGCTCTAAGCATCCAGCTGGCACCGAGGGTGGATCAGCTGGTGGCACTACCAGGTAGAAGGCATCGCTGCTTCATGGGGCCCAAAGGCACACCAGAGGGAGTCAGCAAAGATCCATAGAGTTGGAGAATGGCCTCGCAGAACTCTTTGACCTGGTTTGGAGTGGCAAACAGCCCTGGAAACTCAGGCTGCGCTGGAACCAGTTGCGGGATCAGTTCTGAAATTGGCTGACTCCAAGGGCAAGATCGAAAGCCTTGGTTCCACCACAACTCTTTCTTATGTGAACGTTAGTAGTGAGAGAGGGCTGAGTCCCACTTACATTTTTTAATGCCTCTTCTTGGACTTACCTGATAATTTAGATCTTGAGGAAGACTGACCTCCGGGAGTATGAACAGGACCAAACCTTCGACTTGGACTATGACTTAGATTGGTCTCACTGCTGGGTTTTCTTGTGTTTGGCGGTGTAAAGTTCCACCTTGCGGTCCTTGTTTCATTGATGTGCAGTCACTGCAAGCCTTACATTTGTGACTCGACCCCAGGCACACCTGCTGATAATCTGTCACAGATATTTGTTTGCAGCAATCCCTACAGGGCTCAAAACCTGTCGTTTTTGGGGATGAAATTCCATAGACACTGTGAAATTTAGACAAAGACATTATAAACTCTACCCTGCTTGATTTCTTATTCAAGGAGTTTCTCTTTTCCTCCTTTGATAACTGATGTGTGTGTCTGAGTGTCTATGTGCTTGCATGCATGCGCTTGCTTGTTTGTGTTTCTGAGTGTTTGTATCCATCTATGACAGTTCGAAATAGTAAACTAATCATTGTATGAATTAAATGCATAGATACATAGATGGAGTATGTTGGCTATTATGCTTTTGTGGGTAACAAGTTTGCAATTACTTCTGGTCCTACTAAGATTTTCAAGTTAGGATCCCTAAACAGTCTCTATTTCACCAAGGCCAGAAAACATTGGGCAGGTCAGGTATGTGGAGGTAATTTTTCCAAGCTCCTCATACAGTACAGTAATGACAGTAAGAAGAGAGGCATATTTAACTGATCATCTTAAATCATATAACACGAGCTTTCATTCCACACCAATGTGTTTTGATGCATATACACACAATAGGGATTGTACGATTCTTTAGTGCATTACACACACTTCTCTCTTCATCTTCGTGTAATATTGAACATCATGGCGATCAAAAATTGTGGAAAAAATACATATCAACTCGAAACCTCAATCAGAATTTATTTCAAAGTTCATTTGATGAGATATCCCCTCCACCCTGCCCCAGAAAAATTGCCAACCAAAAAAAAAAAACACAAAACAGAAATAAAATCGTCTGGGGAGTATACAAGAGATAGGAGGTTTGCAGGTGACTTGTTACACCCAGTTTACTGGATTCTGCTGCAGATCACTCAGATTCGGTAATCTCACATTTCTGTTGCCAGCTGTAAAATGATATGACCTGTATTACAAATGGCACAAAATTGATGCCGGGAAAGATCGAACTCATGGGAACACAAAAAAAGGGTAAAGATGCAATTTCTTGGTTTTTTTTACCAGAATATACTACTCGCATATACAACGACTTTCCACAAAGTGAAGATGAAGAAGGGTCCTCAGAAAATAGGGGCTTAGTGAAAGTTGGCTTCCCCAACTTTGAGTTGCTTAAATGCCAGGTTTCGGAGGACAGTCGGAAATTGATCGACAGTTTCAAAGAGTAAATGTTAGAGTCTGTTGAAAGTGCACACCTTTAAGTGTACACCCATTAGCACCCAGTTCTCTAGACAAAATTAGCACCGTATCATTATTTAACGTAGCAAACTCCTTCCGTCAAGGTCTGCTCGGAGGGCAAAAGCAGGGGTGAGGGGTCGGCAGTGCAGTGCAAAGGGAACTCTACCCTCTCGGCTTCGAAACAGGTCCCGGTGGCGCGTGGCAATCATTCCTGGATCTCACTTTGTTTTTGAGAGGTAAGTGTTTAGATGTTTTTTCCCTGTATTTTTTCATTCTTTTGTTCCGATGGCTGTAACAATTCCAGGATTTAGGTGTGCTGGAAACAGAGAGAAAAGCCAAGAATTATTGTGTGCAACTCAAACACCAAGCAAGAGAATACAATCAGGATCCAATTGTGAGTTGCACATACTTGCAGGGTACAAACCGTCATTGCCAACACAGTGAATTTTGAGTTAATTCCCACGGAATTCAAATTAACAACGAGGATCCAGTATTTGCAAATAAAATTAATCATACAATTATCAATTCTTTAGCAATTAATGCTCCATGAATTTAGCACATGCTCTAAGCAGTCAAACTATCAGTAGCAAAACTATTCTCTGATTGAAATATTGTCCTAAATATCATTTACAAAAGGAAAATACTACTCTCTCTGTAAGCTCATTTCATTGTATTCCTTTGCTGTAGGTTCACATGCTCTGCAGGCTCCTTCCTGCCTGCCATCTAATGCTGGGCTTGGACGTTTGCACTTGTTTTCATGTGAAAAAAGGCTTTTGAGTCACACTATGCACTGTGACTCCACCCTTAGCAGGCAATGAGCACAGAGCACAGAATCCATGGTGAGTAAACACAGCATTGTGCACCATGTGGAAGTTAAATAATTAAAACAGAGACCTGCAAGTAGAGACACACCCTTCTGGGGAGGAGGAGAAAACCTGATTGCCATCAGGGCCCTCTCTAAGAGATGCTGCGTCCATCCAATGTCCCTGGGCGCCCCCATGAACAAATGCCCACACTGTGGATACATCCTTGCCCCTATGTCCAACACCTCGTCCCCCGCAAATAAACAACTGAACATGGCTCTGTTGAATTGCAGATCCCTGCCAAAGCATGCCATTGAAATCTCCTTACTACTAGACGAGTCAGATTTAGACATTATTTTTCTTACAGAGACCTGGCTCTCACCTAGCTCGGACCCTGACGTGATCCAAGCAATCCCCTCGGGTTACAGGATCCAACGCCTAGATAGGACAGGCAGCAGAGGTGGAGGAATTGCCATTATTTATAAAGATTGGCTAGTCTGCCGTCTCTTAGACAGCCCTATGTTAGACTGCGAAAATGTCCAATTCTCTATACAAGTGACCCCCTTAGTCACCTTCTCCGGGATCCTTGTATATCGGCCCCCAGGAACCCCGGGAAAATTCTGTAGCTCGCTACTTGAAACTACATTAAATCTGGCCAGCACTTCGTCCAATTTCACCGTGCTTGGAGACCTCAACCTACATCTGGATGAGCTCTCCAATAAAGTGACATCTGACCTTATGCACGACCTCGCAGCCTATCAGCTCCACCTGAAAAACCATCAAGCTACACACTTGAAGGGCCACCTCCTTGATCCCATCTTTTCCAATATCAAGGAACTAGAGGGACTAGACCCCATCCCCCTTTCTTGGTCAGATCATTATCTGATCCCTTTTAAATGGCACCCGCCCCATATACATATTCCCTTGAGGTCGTCACGAACCTGGGCACGACACTGGTCCAGACACAATATCAAGAACTGGACCGATGAACTGGAACGGACTATTCCTAGTCCCGACCCGAACCCTATAGTGGCAAATAGAAAGTTTCATTCATGGATTGACAACTCGCTCAATACTTTACTCCCCTATAAAAACAGTCTCCAAAAAACTGGCCCTAATAAATGCCCCTGGTTCACTACGAACCTCCGTAATCAAAAACAACAATGTAAAAGATTAGAACGAGCTTGGAGGAAAGACTACTCAAGTGAAAAAAAAGCGGCCTATAGATCATCGATTGCCTCCTATAAAGCAGAAATCAGAGCAACACAGGCGGCCTACTTTGAGGAAACACTCCAAGCCTCCTCCAACTCTGCCAAAGAAATCTTTCGCATCATAAAAAAACTTACACTTATCCCAGATCCCCCTCAGACAATTGATCCCACTGGCAATCACTGTGAAGACCTGGCAGACTTCTTCTCTACTAAAATCAAAAAAATCCTTAATCTTTTACCACCCACTACGGTGAACCATGCTCTGAACCCAGAACCCTTGGAAAACAAGAGACAGCTTGATTCCTTCCCCCCTATCGCTGAGGAACACCTCTGCCACATCATTGAGACAATAAAAAGTGGCTCCCCCAACGATCCAGCGCCCTTTAAAATACTCAAACAGGCCTCGCCCATCATCATCCCCCCCATTGCCAACCTAATTAATGCCTCCTTAGCTACAGGCTCAGTCCCACAGGATTGGAAAAAGGCCATGGTTAGGGCACTTTTAAAAAAACCCCACCTGGATCCTTCCGATCTGGGCAACTACCGGCCCATCTCGCTGCTCCCTGGTATCAGCAAGGTCGCAGAAAAACATGTCAATCGAATACTCTCGACCCACCTGGAAACTTCGAACATGCTTCACTCTTCGCAAACAGGCTTTCGCCCCGGGCAGGGCACCGAGACGGCGCTTATTGCGGTAGTAGAAGAATCTCGAAAGATTCTGGATATGGGAGGCTCTGCAGCTATCATCCTTTTAGACCTCAGCGCTGCGTTTGATACGGTGAATCACCACATTCTTATTCACCGTCTCAGAAATGTAGGAGTGACAAGCAAAGCGCTATCCTGGCTGGAATCATTTCTGGAAGACAGATCCTTCCAGGTGTTTGACGAGAACACCCAGTCCCAACCTGTTCCCCTACAGTGCGGAGTACCGCAGGGCTCTTCCCTGAGCCCTACCCTTTTTAACGTATACATGTCCCCACTAGCTCAGATAGTCTCCCCGTTCGGCATCCAGCTGGTCACCTACGCAGATGATACTCAGCTCATCATGGCTCTGAATCAGGAAGATCATTCCCATAGCAATCTCTGTTTATGCCTCAAAGAAATCAACAACTGGATGAGCCTTTCCCATCTTAAGCTCAACGGCGATAAAACAGAGATCATGCTACTGGGTCATCAAGCTGCCTTCAACCCGAACACATCCTGGCCACTATGCATGGGACCTGCACCAGCACCCAAACATGAAATAAAAAGTCTGGGCGTATGGCTAGACCATGAGCTTACCCTAAAAACCCAAGCAAGGAAAACGGCGGCCACCTGCTATGGTATACTCCGTACGCTACGAAAAGTACTCCCCCTTCTACCCACCCACTCAAGAAGGCTTGTGGTCCAGGCCCTTGTCCTCTCCAGGCTGGACTACGGCAATGCCCTCTATCTGGGGGCACCAAAAGCAGTGATTGCCAAACTACAGACTGTGCAGAACTCTGCAGCCAGGCTTCTCACTGAAACTAACAGCCGTAGCTCAGCCAAGCCCGCCCTGCACACACTCCATTGGCTACCCATACAGGAAAGAATCCATTTCAAGACCCTTTGTATTGCACATAAAATACTTCACAACAGAGGCCCCCCAGCTATCAAGAACCTCCTCAAACCTTACAAACCCACAAGAAACCTCCGCTCAGATCAACTTCATCTGGCAGCAGTCCCCAGAATCAGAAAGGCTTGATCAGGAGGTCGCCTGCTATCCTATAATGCCCCCAAACTCTGGAACACCCTTCCTCTCTCGATCCGTAAGGAAGCCAACCATCTGGCATTTAGGAAACAACTTAAGACCTGGCTATTCCCTTAAATTCCACCTTCTCCTTGGCCCTCTCCGCAGCGCTGGGATGCTTCCGGGTAGCCATGCGCTATATAAGAACATCTTCATTCATTCATTCATTCATTCATGTGAATCTACAGCACTACACACTATGAACAGATGCTTACAGGGTACATAACATCTTCTGTTGTAGTATGTGTTGCTGTAGATATACATAATTTGCATAGACTGCAAAAAAAGTTCCCCCTACAAGTGGATGCTAGCATGTGGATGATGCCTTAAGACTGACGACCAACCATATTCTGCTAGTAGGCTAAGATGTTCACACAATAGTGCTTAGTGAAAGTGTGTGGAGTTAGACAAGTGGCTGCCACACATGTCATAAATCAAGACCTTTCCAAGGAAGTCCATAGTTACTGCCATTTTTCATGCTGAGGGATCCTCCTCTTCTTTCTCTAGCTGGATACTGCTGGAAAAGACGGCTTCTGGGCTGGGTGGCGGTTGATGGGGCAAGATGTCCAAAGGGTTGGTGTCCTCACCTTCCTTGGCGTCAAAGGGGACCTGCTTACCAAAGATGTCTGGCGTTTTGGCAGTGGACTGCTGGTGCGTTTTTCACTGTACCCAAAGCCTCTTCCTTTGGTACTGTAGAGTTTTCTTCAACCGGAAAGCGAGGTACCTTTCACATGAGGCACCATAATAATTATCGGGTGAAAGGCAGAGGTTACAAACCACATGGTGATCCGGCCACCAGTACTTTGCATGGCATTACGGGTAGTACTGGGAGGGCATCCATTCCATTGCCCTGTGGGGCTCTGCATTCTCCAGTGTGGAAGTTGTTGATGTGAAGGGACAAACGGCCTCAGGGAGGGTCACATGAGTCCTGGCATTGGGGGACTGGACCGATGTTGTCCACCAGATAGTGTAATCAAACAAACAAACACGGACTAAGATGGTTTTTCAGACTGTGGATGTTGAAGATTCAGATCAAAAGGGGGAGGAAGAAGGCGCTGAGATCCATTCGGCTTCCTTACAGTAAGCAATTATCAATGGAAATGGATCACTTGTACCTGTGTAACCAGGGTCAGGTATTCTGGCCGTCTTAAAACCCTAATTCATGTACATAGGTAGTCGGGCGGTATATCTTCATTGTCGACCTAATTATAAATGTGACAGCATCACCATTGTTTTTTTTTGGTATGTTATCCACCACCTGGAGGTAGACCCGCTGGTTATTGCAGTAGTGATCAGTGATAAATGGCGCTACTTGACCCATAACTAGTACAAACAAGATTGGTGAGTCAATGATACTTCCACCTAGACTGTAAAAGTATTTTTGCCTGCACAACCTTAGGTCATGAAGAAAGACCCCGACCCGGCTGGGCATATAAATGGGGCTGAAACATGTTGACCTTTCACATGGACGAATGAGTGTGTTAGATTTGGTAACTTGTCTTCTTCCGCACCACACTGTTTTTAGTTTCCTACATTCCAAACTGAATAAAGTTTTTTAAGTTTGGTAATGCAGGCAACTAACTTGACTTGAGCACCATTTATCACTGATCAGTGATCCATTCTCCGATGTTGAAGATTCACCAAATAGGTTAAATCTCGGAACCCTGACAGTACACGTCCAAATCTGATAGCAGAAAAAAACAATCTAACATGGAGTCAGTGCCCATCCACATTGCTCACTATGGGTGGAGTTATGACTTGAAGGCCTTTGAAGAAAAACAAGTTGCAATAATCCGAGCCCAACAATAAATGACAGGAGTATGAATAGCATGTGTATCTACAGCAACACATGCACGAATATATTGCTCCACTGGATGTGGATTTTTTGTTATTAACTCCATTGGGGTAATTGTTTTGCTAATTATATTTAGGAGATTAGATTGTAGTTTGATTCTGACATTCTGGTAGCCTAATGCTATGAGCAGATGTTAAATTGTAGTGGGAGGCTATCCAAGGCATGGGTCATGGAGGGATTGAGAAGAGATGGGGACAAGGAAATCGGGAATGGGAAGGTAGAAGAGGTTGATATCAGCAGGGGGAGTCATCCATGCTCTCCACATGCTGTAGAAGGGGACAGGCACGCCCGGGCTGCACTTGTACCCACAACCCTACCCAATCCTCCTTGATTTTACTGGTTGGCTTTTCTGGTTGGTAAGCGGACCCGTTATGCTGCGGTAGCCCAGGGCCAGTTGTGATCTTGCAGAAAGGTAACAACATGGAGGATACCGCTCCACCCTACTATAATCAAAGCAAAAGAGGGTGAGATTGGTGTGATGGCACAAAGTATTAATGCTCTATTTCCCATTATATAGGGCTTGCATTTTGCTTGCATCAGTGTAGTATCTGACTGGCATTAGAAAAAACATAAACAATACTATCATTTGATTTCAGTTGCGTATAATGTTCTTAAAGTACACCTCACAGTTACAGACGGTGTTCCCTGCTCTGAGTTGGTGTCTGGTACTAAATGTCAATGTGCCTTTGCCGTAATGTAATAAAAGTTTTTTCTGCATGCTTGTCAGATCATAAAAGTTATTGTACCTGGCCGTGCTGCAGTGAAATGTGCTGTAATAAAATATATCTGGCATTAATGGTACATCAAAAAAGCTGCTGAATGATTGCCGCACTATAATGAGATGTACTGTGAGGAAATCAATTGGGCATTGATGTTGTATCATAACATACAGAGCATGCATATTTTGAACTTGAGCAATATCTGCTTTTTACAGGCTTCTGCCTCACGCCTACAAAAAGAGATTTTTGGCTCGGCCCTCCCTATCTCACTGTTTTCCCAGAAAGGAGTGGGCTCAAGGAGACGCATTTCGATGTCATGAAAGCTTCAACAGGTCTCAGTGCAAACAGGATTTTTTTGGGACAGCTTTATAAAGCGCAAACTCAACCCGAAGGCATTGGAGCACTTTAAGCGAGCACCAATTACATTACACAAAGTCACATCGAATTTTTATTTTTTTGACACGGAGAGATTAAGGGCCATATTATCAAGGAACGCCAATAACATTATCGCCGCAAAAAACAACTCTGTTTTTATCCTGTGCCGGTGCCTGTGCCTGCTGAGGTTCATCTGAGAACTTTTAAATATTAACAGTACATTAGCGCACCATTTGTGGGAAGAGTTGTTCCGGCACTACCACCCCCAGGATACACTGCACAGAAGGACGGCCCATCTGTGGGCGTGCAATCAAGTATAAATGAGGGCGTATCAGTGACCGGAAATGCGCACCTTTACCGTTGAAGCCTTTGAAGAAGAAGTCACACTTCGAAACGCGTCGGCGTTAACAACGGGACAGCTGTTCAATCTATCAGCAAGCCAGACGGTGTTCGTACCTGGAATTGAATTGTGCTGATGCAGAGTGCTCCTCACCCGTGGGGCACCTTGTAGCGTTGATGTTAGGCGGCGGTCCCAGCCGCCGAGGAGCACCACCCCGTTTAACACGGGGGCCACGTGGTGAACTATGCAAAGAGCCACGAAATGGGGCACCGGCACAGGATAAGAACATCCACGGCCTGCTGAGGTTCATCTGAGAACTTTTAAATATTAACAGTACATTAGCGCACCATTTGTGGGAAGAGTTGTTCCGGCACTACCACCCCCAGGATACACTGCACAGAAGGACGGCCCATCTGTGGGCGTGCAATCAAGTATAAATGAGGGCGTATCAGTGACCGGAAATGCGCACCTTTACCGTTGAAGCCTTTGAAGAAGAAGTCACACTTCGAAACGCGTCGGCGTTAACAACGGGACAGCTGTTCAATCTATCAGCAAGCCAGACGGTGTTCGTACCTGGAATTGAATTGTGCTGATGCAGAGTGCTCCTCACCCGTGGGGCACCTTGTAGCGTTGATGTTAGGCGGCGGTCCCAGCCGCCGAGGAGCACCACCCCGTTTAACACGGGGGCCACGTGGTGAACTATGCAAAGAGCCACGAAATGGGGCACCGGCACAGGATAAGAACATCCACGGCCTGCTGAGGTTCATCTGAGAACTTTTAAATATTAACAGTACATTAGCGCACCATTTGTGGGAAGAGTTGTTCCGGCACTACCACCCCCAGGATACACTGCACAGAAGGACGGCCCATCTGTGGGCGTGCAATCAAGTATAAATGAGGGCGTATCAGTGACCGGAAATGCGCACCTTTACCGTTGAAGCCTTTGAAGAAGAAGTCACACTTCGAAACGCGTCGGCGTTAACAACGGGACAGCTGTTCAATCTATCAGCAAGCCAGACGGTGTTCGTACCTGGAATTGAATTGTGCTGATGCAGAGTGCTCCTCACCCGTGGGGCACCTTGTAGCGTTGATGTTAGGCGGCGGTCCCAGCCGCCGAGGAGCACCACCCCGTTTAACACGGGGGCCACGTGGTGAACTATGCAAAGAGCCACGAAATGGGGCACCGGCACAGGATAAGAACATCCACGGCCTGCTGAGGTTCATCTGAGAACTTTTAAATATTAACAGTACATTAGCGCACCATTTGTGGGAAGAGTTGTTCCGGCACTACCACCCCCAGGATACACTGCACAGAAGGACGGCCCATCTGTGGGCGTGCAATCAAGTATAAATGAGGGCGTATCAGTGACCGGAAATGCGCACCTTTACCATTGAAGCCTTTGAAGAAGAAGTCACACTTCGAAACGCGTCGGCGTTAACAACGGGACAGCTTTTCAATCTATCAGCAAGCCAGACGGTGTTCGTACCTGGAATTGAATTGTGCTGATGCAGAGTGCTCCTCACCCGTGGGGCACCTTGTAGCGTTGATGTTAGGCGGCGGTCCCAGCCGCCGAGGAGCACCACCCCGTTTAACACGGGGGCCACGTGGTGAACTATGCAAAGAGCCACGAAATGGAGCACCGGCACAGGATAAGAACATCCACGGCCTGCTGAGGTTCATCTGAGAACTTTTAAATATTAACAGTACATTAGCGCACCATTTGTGGGAAGAGTTGTTCCGGCACTACCACCCCCAGGATACACTGCACAGAAGGACGGCCCATCTGTGGGCGTGCAATCAAGTATAAATGAGGGCGTATCAGTGACCGGAAATGCGCACCTTTACCGTTGAAGCCTTTGAAGAAGAAGTCACACTTCGAAACGCGTCGGCGTTAACAACGGGACAGCTGTTCAATCTATCAGCAAGCCAGACGGTGTTCGTACCTGGAATTGAATTGTGCTGATGCAGAGTGCTCCTCACCCGTGGGGCACCTTGTAGCGTTGATGTTAGGCGGCGGTCCCAGCCGCCGAGGAGCACCACCCCGTTTAACACGGGGGCCACGTGGTGAACTATGCAAAGAGCCACGAAATGGGGCACCGGCACAGGATAAGAACATCCACGGCCTGCTGAGGTTCATCTGAGAACTTTTAAATATTAACAGTACATTAGCGCACCATTTGTGGGAAGAGTTGTTCCGGCACTACCACCCCCAGGATACACTGCACAGAAGGACGGCCCATCTGTGGGCGTGCAATCAAGTATAAATGAGGGCGTATCAGTGACCGGAAATGCGCACCTTTACCGTTGAAGCCTTTGAAGAAGAAGTCACACTTCGAAACGCGTCGGCGTTAACAACGGGACAGCTGTTCAATCTATCAGCAAGCCAGACGGTGTTCGTACCTGGAATTGAATTGTGCTGATGCAGAGTGCTCCTCACCCGTGGGGCACCTTGTAGCGTTGATGTTAGGCGGCGGTCCCAGCCGCCGAGGAGCACCACCCCGTTTAACACGGGGGCCACGTGGTGAACTATGCAAAGAGCCACGAAATGGGGCACCGGCACAGGATAAGAACATCCACGGCCTGCTGAGGTTCATCTGAGAACTTTTAAATATTAACAGTACATTAGCGCACCATTTGTGGGAAGAGTTGTTCCGGCACTACCACCCCCAGGATACACTGCACAGAAGGACGGCCCATCTGTGGGCGTGCAATCAAGTATAAATGAGGGCGTATCAGTGACCGGAAATGCGCACCTTTACCATTGAAGCCTTTGAAGAAGAAGTCACACTTCGAAACGCGTCGGCGTTAACAACGGGACAGCTTTTCAATCTATCAGCAAGCCAGACGGTGTTCGTACCTGGAATTGAATTGTGCTGATGCAGAGTGCTCCTCACCCGTGGGGCACCTTGTAGCGTTGATGTTAGGCGGCGGTCCCAGCCGCCGAGGAGCACCACCCCGTTTAACACGGGGGCCACGTGGTGAACTATGCAAAGAGCCACGAAATGGGGCACCGGCACAGGATAAGAACATCCACGGCCTGCTGAGGTTCATCTGAGAACTTTTAAATATTAACAGTACATTAGCGCACCATTTGTGGGAAGAGTTGTTCCGGCACTACCACCCCCAGGATACACTGCACAGAAGGACGGCCCATCTGTGGGCGTGCAATCAAGTATAAATGAGGGCGTATCAGTGACCGGAAATGCGCACCTTTACCGTTGAAGCCTTTGAAGAAGAAGTCACACTTCGAAACGCGTCGGCGTTAACAACGGGACAGCTGTTCAATCTATCAGCAAGCCAGACGGTGTTCGTACCTGGAATTGAATTGTGCTGATGCAGAGTGCTCCTCACCCGTGGGGCACCTTGTAGCGTTGATGTTAGGCGGCGGTCCCAGCCGCCGAGGAGCACCACCCCGTTTAACACGGGGGCCACGTGGTGAACTATGCAAAGAGCCACGAAATGGGGCACCGGCACAGGATAAGAACATCCACGGCCTGCTGAGGTTCATCTGAGAACTTTTAAATATTAACAGTACATTAGCGCACCATTTGTGGGAAGAGTTGTTCCGGCACTACCACCCCCAGGATACACTGCACAGAAGGACGGCCCATCTGTGGGCGTGCAATCAAGTATAAATGAGGGCGTATCAGTGACCGGAAATGCGCACCTTTACCGTTGAAGCCTTTGAAGAAGAAGTCACACTTCGAAACGCGTCGGCGTTAACAACGGGACAGCTGTTCAATCTATCAGCAAGCCAGACGGTGTTCGTACCTGGAATTGAATTGTGCTGATGCAGAGTGCTCCTCACCCGTGGGGCACCTTGTAGCGTTGATGTTAGGCGGCGGTCCCAGCCGCCGAGGAGCACCACCCCGTTTAACACGGGGGCCACGTGGTGAACTATGCAAAGAGCCACGAAATGGGGCACCGGCACAGGATAAGAACATCCACGGCCTGCTGAGGTTCATCTGAGAACTTTTAAATATTAACAGTACATTAGCGCACCATTTGTGGGAAGAGTTGTTCCGGCACTACCACCCCCAGGATACACTGCACAGAAGGACGGCCCATCTGTGGGCGTGCAATCAAGTATAAATGAGGGCGTATCAGTGACCGGAAATGCGCACCTTTACCGTTGAAGCCTTTGAAGAAGAAGTCACACTTCGAAACGCGTCGGCGTTAACAACGGGACAGCTGTTCAATCTATCAGCAAGCCAGACGGTGTTCGTACCTGGAATTGAATTGTGCTGATGCAGAGTGCTCCTCACCCGTGGGGCACCTTGTAGCGTTGATATATATATATGGTGAACAAGGGCGCTTGAGCCCGAAACGCGTCATCTGTCGAAAGCTGCTGGGTATGAAATAAAACATCTTGCCTGAGAAACCAAGTGGTTCGTATCTCTTTCTTCGCTGCCGTGGTAGAGGTGGAAGGAGTAATTTTTGCAATATATATATATATATATATATATATATATATATATATATATTTATATATATATATCTATGAGAACAGGTGGAGGCCACTCGGGGGAGGACGTTGGAAGATCTTTATTGCGTGACAGCATAGGCATGATGCATTTCAGCCTTACGGCTTTCCTCAGATGCTGCTGTTTGCAAAGGGTAAATCTATCCCCACCTATGAATGTCCAGAGTCGATACCATTGGCGGGAATCCGCTGACCGTAAGTCACATGTTTGCACATCTATTGTAGTTCTGCCACAACTACAGCTCCCTGAATGCTGTAGAACCGGGTGAGTGTTGCTTGGTAGCGGCTAAATGTGATGACCCCTATAAGTATAGGGTGCCGTACTGGAACAGTGAGGAGTGCGCAATATGTGAGTCTTTGCTGTAAATTTTTTTTATTTTTTATTTTTTATTGAGATTTTACAAAATACAGAAAGTGCAACACAATTGAACAGGCCAGCCTTACATACGACATAATGCGTAATAGCTCAATGACAATATACACATTGGAGTGCAGTCACATACCTTTGCTGTAAAATTAATACTGATCTTCCTCCGGTCCCCTTCAACGCTCCAGCCTCATTATGCGTGTGCCGCCCGGACCGTGAGGCACAGTTACAGTGAACCTGTCTCCTTGTCAATGACAAGCTGCACCACGCAGCGATCCAGGGTTCAGGCGTGCACTCCGAGGCGGGTCGGAATCTATTCAATCCCTTGAACTTTTTAGCTGCAAGCAGCGGATGCCAGTAAAAGTCCCGGGCTCTTGTCGGAACGGAGCCTCCAACGTGCCTCTAGCTAGCGCGAACATATCCTAAAGCCCACTCACGATGAGAACAGGTGGAGGCCACTCGGGGGAGAACGTTGGAAGATCTTTACATATATATATTACTCTGGGGTTGAATGGTGAGCCTAACTGGGGAGGAGTGCGGGTCGTATGTGCATCTATAAAATATATCAATACTGGAGAACCACTGTGTACAGGTAAGTAACTTGTTTTTTCTCCAGTATTGTATCTTTTATAGATTCACATGCTTAAATCTGATTAAAGAGCAGTATATCTATAAATGAATAGGAACAACAATGAAGTTGGGAAGGCGAACAATCCTACCATGACAGTTTCAGAAAAGCATACAAATCAAACCAGAATTCTCTTAATACAGGTAGAAATAACCATCAAAAAAGATTATACAAGAATACACACCATAAGTAAATAAAGAAAACAGGATGGCTACAAGCCTCCTACCTTTGGCAAATATCTGCCTTTTGCCAACCATCTAGGCACTAATGCTTTGTGAACGTATGCGTCCTCGCCCACGTTGCTGCCCCGCATATGTCAGGGAGAAACGCCCCTGCAAACAGGGCTGAATAAGTTGTGACCTTTCTCGTCGAAGGGGCCTGCACTTGTGCAGGCAATGGATGTCCAGCCTTCTCATGGCATAAAACAATAGCTGAAGTGACCCAGCGAGCAATACTGGCCCTTGTTAGGGCGAGTCCCTTCCTGGGTGCAGAGTAAGAAACCAGCAGCTGAGAAGACTTACAAAAGGATTTTGTCCTTTGTAGGTAAAATTTCAAACAGCGTTTGATGTCCAGAGAATGGAGAGATTTTCCCGCCACCGTGGTCGGATTTGGAAAGAATGTAGGCTGAATTATAGGCTCATTGAGGTGATAAGATGATGGTACTTTAGGTATGAAAGAAAGATTCGTATGCAGAATAACTCTATCTGCTAAAAACTGAAGAAATGGTTCCTTTGTAGAAAAATCCTGGATTTCGCTGATACGTCTGGCTGACATAATGGCAAAGAGAAAGGAGAGACATTTTAAGTCACATTTGTGTATAGGTTCAAATGGAGAACATATTAGTTGTGATAAGACGGTATTTAGTTGCCAGACACTGGAGGAGATTTCACCAGTGGGTAGGTCCTGAATAAGTCTTTTAGAAATTCCTTAATAAGTCTATGAGACCACAATGAAGATTGATCTAGATGTCGTCTGTATCTAGAAATTACAGCAAGGTGAATCTTAATGGACAAATGGGAGAGTCCCGCCTTAGCAAGGTGTAAGAGATACGGGAATACTTGCTCCGGTGTGGATGAAAGAGGATGTAGAGAATAAACGCTGCACCACACACAGAACCTTTTCCATTTTGCAGAGTAACATTTGAGCGTGGAAGGAGCATGATAACTTAGTAAAGCTGCTTTGCAATTATTGGGTATGTTCCAAGTCTCAAATTCAATCAAGTGAGGAGCCAAGCTCATAAGTGAAGAGAAGGGATTTGTGGATGAATCAATTGCCCCATGTCCATGTAAAGCAGATCCTCCTTTGGAGGAAAGAGAATCGGAGTGCACTCTGATAGGCGAAGATGCTCTGTGTACCAAAATTGCCTTGCCCACCCGGGAGCGATAAGAATTATGTGGTACGGCTCCGGTTTTATTTTCTGGAGAACTTGAGGAATGAGAGGAAATGGGGGGAAGGTGTAGGCACATTTTCTTGTCCAGGAGACCATAAAAGCATTTTTTGTTTAGGTACATAGCGAATAGATCTAACGGTGGAAAGCCCCACGACCGGAAGACCATCTGCTACATCTGGTCGTTGAGCTCCCATTCGTGGCACTGTTTTGACACCCTGCTGAGTCGGACCACTGATTGTGCACTGCTGGCACATACTCCACTCAGAGTGAAATTTGGTTGAGAAGCCATTCCCAAATCTCTTGCACTTGAAGAGAGAGAACCTGAGATCTCGTGCCACCCTGTTTCTGGAGATAAAACATGGTGGTGGTGTTGTCCGTCTGGACCAAAACGGAAGATCCCCGAATCCGAGGCAAGAATGCTTTGAGGCCCAAGAACACCGCTCTTATTTCTAGAAGGTTTATGTGGCATTTCGATTCCTGTTTGGACCATTTTCCGTGCACTTGAAGCTCTTGGCGGTGAGCTCCCCAACCCTCCATGGACGCATCCGCCATCATCACAAACTGAGGAGTTGAGTGAATGGACAGGCCCTAAGTCAGGTTTTTCTCGATCTCCCACCAAGACATTGCAGCTCTCATATCAATCTCGAGATTTGAATCATGTCGTTTAATGACCCCTTGGATTGAACCCATTGAGTGTCCAGTTGCTCTTGCAAGTGGGCACATCCGAAGACGGCAATTGGGAATTAGTTGACTGCATGAGGACCCCAGTATAGATTTGTACTTTCTGACAGAAACAGACCTTTTTGACAATGTGTCAATTCCTGGAGATGCAAGACCCTTTCGAGAGTTGGAAAAGCTTTGCCTAGATTTGTATCGATGCGAGCTCCTAGAAAAGTCAGAGATTGGAAGGAATGAGAGAGGACTTTTCTAGATTGAGGCGGAGACCCAGGGACTGGAAGAGATTCCGACAAGTTTGAGTAGAGTTCCTGGCTGTCTGAAACGAAGGAGCTATTATTAACCAATTGTCCAGGTAGGGGAATACCTAGTGAGCTGAGCATCTCAGAAAGGCAGCTATTGGCGCCATGCATTCGGTGAAGACTCTGTGGGCCGACTTCAAACCAAAGGGAAGCACTCTGAACTGATAATGGCACACCACCACTTCGAACCTGAGATATCTTCGATGCTTGGTGTGAATGGGGATGTGAAAGTAAGCATCAAGAAGATCAAGAGATGACAGAAAATCCCCTTTTTCCATAAGAAGAAGGATACCATGCAGAGACAACATCTTGAAAGATTGGTTTTTGATTAATTTGTTCAGTAACCAGAGGACCAAGACCTGTCTCCATTTTCCTGTCTTCTTTAAGATTAAGGAGAAGTGGCAATAAAACCCCTGTTTACACTGACGTAAGGTTACCTTTTCTATGGCGTTTTGAGAGAAGAATTTTTATTTCCCTTTTGAGATCTGGCAGATGACGATGTAGAACCTTCGAAGGAGGGGTAGTTGGAGAATACTGAACAAACTCTATGGTATGACAGTGACGGAAGATATCCAGAACCCATCTGTCCGACGAGATGGACGTCCAATTTTTAAAGAATTTTGAGCAGGTTGGTTCGAATTGTTGAGGGACTGTAGTGGCGGGGGCCTGGAGAAACTCATTGCCTCTCGTTACAATATTGTTGTGTTCCGGCAGATTGCTGACTTTTACGACCGGTGGGTCGCAAGTAGGACGATGCAGTGCCGAACCTGTAAGGTTGATTGTATGCCTGATAGGATGTTTGAGGGTAATGTTAGAACCGCTGTTGGAACTGCATTCTGGATGCGTACTGCCCTCGAACTCTGCCCCGAAAGGACTGGAAATGACGTTGTAGCGTTGCCAGGGATTTAGCCGTATCTGTGTCCTTTTTTATAGATTGAAGGACTTCATCAATATTATTCCCAAATAGGAATTCGCTATCAAAAGGCATATCTCTCACCTTAGCCTGAACCTCAGGACGAAAGCTAGCTGCCTTCAGCCACCCCTGACGCCTCAACAGCGCAGCTCCTCCCATTTTGCCGGAGTGAAGTGGAAGAGATATCCGTCACAATCTCTATCATTTCAGTGGAATCTCTTTCCCCTTCCGGTAAGATGTCCCTTGCTTCCTTCTTCTTATCTTCGGGAAGATGTTCTAGGAGCTAAGAGATGTCTGACCACATCTGTCAGTCGTACCTACCCAGAATGGCCTTAGCGTTGGAGGCTTTTATATAAGTGGCTGCCAGGGCAGCAAACCTCTTCCCTATGTTGTCCAGTCCACGTCCTTCTTTCTCCGGAGGTGCAGAACTTTGAGATGCCGGATTTTTAGCTCTTCTTTGAGCAGCCTGCATGATTACTGAGGCATGTGGGTGAATTATCCGGGGCTTTGTACTTTTTATCCAGCTTCGGAATTACTACTGGGATAGAAGCTGGTGTCTGCATCAGTATTAGACCCTCCTGCCATAAGTAATCCACTATGGGAATTGCCCTAATGGATCATTGAGTGCCTGGCTTAAAGTCATATAAGAAACACTCCGTTTGTTTAACTGGCATGGGTAGATCAAAGCGCCTTGAGGCACGTTCTAAAAGGTCATGAAAGTTCCTGATGTCAACAGGGGGAGAGTCTGCAGGAGGAGGGATAGGAGATGACCATGTGGGAAGTACGTAATCATCCCATTCGTCCTGGGTGTCAACATCACTGTGTATCTCTCCTTCCTCTATCTGTTGTCAGTCCCCATTCCGTGATTCATCAGGAATAACAATAGGAGGAGGCAAAACCTTTTCCCTCGTGGGTCTAGGAGTCACTTGTCTTACGTGTTCCACCGGGGCCTGTTGAGGCGGTGGAGGATGCTGCAGAGCATTTGCCTCAGAAAAGCGTCAATAGTAGTAATTTAGCATGTGATGTAAGTCTGTTACCAATGACACTGGAACGTTAATAGATGGTTACCTAAAGTGGCAAGGATCCTCTTCCTCATGTTCTTGGAAAGATTCTCGCTGGGAACGGTAGCCGAGTCAGTGAAAAAATACTCTCTTGCATGGTCTGAGGATGGATTAATGTTCTCTATGTCCTCATCATCAAAGTCCTGATATTTGACTTTTAGCCAGGAAGGACTTTATACAGGGCCAAACGTGCTGTCATCCTCAGACTCCAGGGAGTCAAGCAAATGTGTTGGTGGCAGCGGAGACATTTTTTAATAGTCTTTAACCTTAGGAAGTCCCAAATTTATTTTTTTTCCCGTCGACGGTACTGTCAGCGGTGTCGACGCTGACACCACCACCGTCGGCGGAAAGGAGGACAGCGTCGTCGACGGAGGGTCGTAGACAGAGAAATCCTCGTCGACGGAGGAAGGCTCGTTGACGAAGGTCTCGTTGTCGGAGAGGTTCCCGTCGAGGGTGACACCATTGTCAGAGTTAACAGCGGGCGGGTCGACGCAGCGGCCGTCAACGTAGTGACCGTCAACGTTGTCGCCGTCACTGTAGCAGCTGTCGACGGCAAAGGAATTACCCCAGTCTAACAGAAAGGGCTCTCGTCGATGACGCCGTCAGCGGATGAGAAGAAAGATCTCTTACAGGTGTTAAAGAAGCAGAAACTGGAGCAGATGATAATTTTGGAGCTCCTTCTGTCTGCTTTCTGTGACATTTCTCTTCAGATCTTTCCTGCTCCTTTGATTTTGATCTCTTGGAGTCCCCTTGGCGAGAAGAGGAGCTACCTTCCTTTTTTTAATGGAGGAAGAGTGGGGCTTTTCCTCAGTGTCAGAGCCAGATTCAGAAACTGCTTTTTTCCTCTGGAGCCAATGGAGCAGTCTTCCTTCCCTATCCTTGACGTTTTTGGCCGAGAAGCTGCTGCAGTATTTGCATTCCCTAGGCTTATGGTCTGGGTAGAAGAAATAGAAACATTGCTTGTGGGGATCTTCTGAGAAAAGTCTAGATATGCCACAAGACTTACAGGGCCTAAACAACCCTGTTTATCTGGCATTATGAAGGTTACAGAAAGAAAATACCTTGAGCTGAAAGCTGGAGGTCAAACGTTGAAAATAATAAAGCTGTCACTGAGCAGAGCTCAGACAGACTCCCAATCACACAACATGGGGTAAGAAATCTGAGGTGTGGTGGCTCTGTGGAGAGGGTTACTCTGAGGACTCTGCTGTGATTGGCTGAACTTTGGATGTTATAAAATGATGTTGATAGAGTGGTCAATTGACTATTCTCTCTATGGAGGTCTATGTAATGTTTTCAGTACTACTATTCCTATTGTTACCGTGGGACTCCCACCATGACGACGGGGAAGGTTCAAGCATGTGAATCTATAAAAGATACAATACTGGAGAAATGTGCATATTGGATAAATGGAAGTATAAGAAAATAACTGGGAAGGGGCTTTAAGAGACAGAGAAAACACACAATTAAGAATTATGATGGTTTTTGAAACATTGCTCTATTAGAGTGTATGGAATATCGGCCATCTCAATTATCCACTCACACTTATCTCAAACCCCGACTTGTATATAGCTCACTGTTGTGGTCCACTCACCAGGAACACAAGCCTTTTCACATTCTTTCTGTGTGTCGAATCTGTTGTCATTCCCGCTGCAGCCTCCGTACCAGAACCTGGCACAGCTCTTAGTCAGTGGGTCGTAGTACCATCTCAGCACATGGTTCCGGCAGGGTCCCTCGTCCTTTTGTATTTGACAGATGTTAGTGACTGCAACTAAGGAAAAACATAATGATCACCTGCGTGCAGAGTTGTGGCACTAAACAACAATTCATAAGAGACCATCTTCGTAACATATCTTGACAAGAAGCAAAAATAGAATACAGACATGGAAAACAAATGCAAACACACCACAGCACAGCATTGGTCTTTACCAGGAGAAAGGCACATTCTTTTTGTTTTCTAAACTTGATGAAGGTGATAGGTGTGAGTTTAGTTGCCCTTTATTTTTCAGTGAAACATTAGCAGTGTGAACTCTTATACTTGTAGGCCTTACAAATGTCAGTTTACAAATTTCACCTTAGACATGCTAAATATTCAAACTGGGGGTCTTTTTGTGTCCAATGATATCCTGTCTGCCTTATCACAAGTGCATTATATCTTATGGCATCAGTAACAACTCAAGTGGGATATCCGTCACGTTTGTGAGGGAGTACCCATCCACCAAACTCTAAATCAGGACCTAAGTCTCCCCAGACTGTAAGGGTTTAGTCTTCGAACTATGAGGCTAGTATCCCTGAGAGGCTCAATTAGCTGATGCCCCATCCAACTATATCTCAGTTCTGCTGCCTCATCTAGAGGTGGTGGAACCTCTTAGCTTCCGACGCCACTAGCTCAGTTGACTCCACTGGTGGAAACCCTGTGCCATTGACCTATCCACTGCAAGATTCAAGACCCTGGCTCTGCAGCAAGGGATGGATAACAGCGTGAAGAAACACACCATGACTCCCACACACTGTAAGAAAACTCCCAGGGCATCCTGGCATTGTTTTTTGTTTCTCTACAATAATGGTATGCAGTTCCGAATGTGTAAAGCAGGTAGTTGTATGTGATCAGGGGCTCCACATGGAGGTCTAGAGCCAAAAGTCAGGAGAGGAGTTTCCTCCTTTCGGAAAAAGACCCTCTCCACCCAGCCAGCTTGGTGTCACCTATACTGATCTTGGGCCCTCACACGCACTGCACCCTACGGCATAAGGAAGAAAGATCTCCGCCAAGAAGGCCCCATCTTGGATGCCGATCGGGTATTGCAGCGCCGATCCGATAAGGAGTAGACCCGATGATAAAGCAAGACACCTAGCTGGCTGGGTGTGTGAGGGTCTTTTTCCGAAAGGAGGAGACTCTTCTCCTGACTTTTGGCTCTACACCACCATGTGGAGCCCCTGATCCCATACAACTACCTCCCTTACACATTAGGAACTGCATACCATTTTTGTAGAGATGTATTAACGGGCATGTATGCTGGACCTGGATAAAAAATAGCCCTAGTTTCCCTCCCTTTGGATACATTGTTTTTTGTTTTTCAGGAAAACATAGCTTGGTAGGTTTTTAAAAACGAAAAAATGCCAACTAGCCCACAATAACAAGTTGGCTGGTGAGCCCTATATTTTTTTCCCAAAGTGCTTCTAATATGTTG
Organism: Triturus cristatus; assembly: GCF_964204655.1. Lineage (NCBI taxonomy): Eukaryota > Metazoa > Chordata > Amphibia > Caudata > Salamandridae > Triturus > Triturus cristatus. Next base: position 793,875,265 of record NC_140583.1, on the reverse strand, counting down.
CCAGTTGTGAATGAAGACAATTGAATGATACTCAGATGAGTCTGAGTCTTTTCTGGTGCATACTATACATAATTTGGGGTCTCGGACCCCGTAACCAGTAAGAGGTACACGTTTTGTAACTAGTAATGATGTGAGTTGGTATATGTTAGAAAGGGAAGTCTTCTTCATGGCTCTGAAGAGTGTGCTTCCCTGCCCCATGTTGATCTTCTGGCAAGTCACTGGAAAGTTGCTGTAGGTCCTCTTATCCCTACTTCAGTGAACATGACAACCATGCGTTTCCACAGAGGGTCTGTGGTAGACAGACAGTGGCGTCAGTATTCATCTATACTCAGGGGTACCTGTATCCTTGTACCCTTTAGGAGGGGTTGCCTACCAGTTTCCTCCTGAGAAAGTGTGTAAAGTCTCACTTAACTGGGTTCCTTTTGCCTCTGCCTTATCTGGGATGTGTGTTTTCACAGCCAGTGAGTTCACAGGGTGAGGATGGTGAGCCATTCTGTTAAAAGTGAGCTGAGATTATGTCTGTTTGGCTAAATATTCCAGCTCACCTGTGCTCCTCCCTCTTCCCTGTAGAAGCTTGGTGGGTTGTGGTAGGGCCTCGCTCTTATCTGTCTTTAGCTCAGACTGTTTCTGCTGGGACAGCCCCCTCAGGGCAGGGCTCCTGGTCTGGAGTTATTTTAAAATTCCTTTCTGGGAATAGGCTAAACAGGTAGAGATTGCGAAGGAGGCCAACAGGCCTACCTCATGCACTGATCAAACAGTGAAGAGAGCAGAAAAGGTGCCCCAGGATTAGCGGGACACCCAGAGTTTAAAAGTAGCAGAATCCCTGATTGGATCAGCCTATCAATCACAGAATGATACAAGTCTGGCCTTATCGGCCAGTTGGTCATTTAAGGATGTTCTCCACTTCTGACCAGGCTCCCACAAGGGGTCATTGAGGATGCTGAGATCCAGGTGTGGAATCCAGGAGAATTGTATTGTTTATCTCCCTACAACAGAGGGAACAGGGTTTGGACTTGAAAAGGTGTGTCTTTGACAGATTACTGGTGAAAGGAATTTTCCAGACTGATGGAAGGAACTGGGCTTCAGCTCATGAGGTGGCATACCAGTCGAGGACAAGCTATTTCTGAGGCTTGTGGAGGGATGCTGCACTTTGAAGCTCAAGATAAGGAAACTTTTTGCACATCAACATCGAAAGTGATAGTGAAGCTCCATTCTGTCATTGCAGGTGAGGCTGCTTTGCCCTTTCGCTCTCCCCTGTGGGAGCCTGTGGCTGCTTCCTGTTACTATCTGTAGCTGGGAGAAGAGTGCCTTGTTCAAGAAAATAATTTAAATGCTTGTTTCTTGCCCCAGGACTTGCATAGTCTTCAGATTTGTCCTTGCTTATCCTGCACTAGTACCAAGTATCACCATCGCCCTGGGTGCCCTGCTATTAGAAACTCTAAACTATGACCAGTGGGGTCTATGGTACAGACCCCAACCCTTTTTTTGTTTTATCTGAGGGCATCAGAGTGGACTGGTATCCTGGTCAGCCACTACCCTCCTACAGCTAGCCCAGTGGCTCTAGTATACTCCAATAACTGTGCCAAGAAACCAGGCACCTGTAACCAGACCCCTGACACCACCTTAGTGGTGTCCACACTAAGAAAGGGTAAGCACTTCTGTTGCTTTGGCTGGTGGGACAGTGGGTAGACCAGGAACATTTGGCTTCATATCAACTGTTGAAACTACATCACTGCAATACAAGTATTGGTATCATTGCTCTAGCTTTGAAGAGTAACCCTTTGAAGTACGGTCTGTATAATGTAAAAAAAAGAATAAGTGGCAGTACCCAAAGCTCTGCCCAGAAGCTCCCTGTCTCCCTGTTTAAATGTCAGAGTGCTGTATGCCAAAGCTGTGTAGTCTTAATTCGACCTCACACCTCTTTAAAACACTATCAGACACTCCCTAACCCCGTATCTCACTCTTTCAAGGTTCCTACTTTCTTCCTTTGTGACGTTTCTTTCCAGCTTTTATTTATTTATTTTGCAGTTTTATACGGCACAAACTTGACCCAAAGGTATTGGAGCACTTTACAAGAGCACCAATTATATTAAACAAGGAAACATTTTATGTTTTTTATTTTTTAGGTACAGGAAGATTGAACGATTTGCCTAGAATCAGAATGTTGAGCTGATGTAGCGACTTAAACCAGGTTCCCCGACTCCAAAGTCGGCAGCTCTGGCTATTATGCCACATCTTCTACCCACTTTCGCTTCCTCCTTCTTCCCCATTGTGTGTTTTGCTCTTGGTGAATGTCAGATGAGTAAAAAAAAGTGCCAGTGCCCAAAAATAAGTGTTGGTGGGCCCCACCACCAATCCCCGGCACCAATTAAGCACTGCTCAGATGCCATCCACCATCCAGAGGAAAGAGTATAAGGACTCAAACAGCAGTTTTGAAGTCTCAGTCTGGAAAAAAAATCTGGTTCACTTTCTTTAGAAGAGAACTAGTAGCATGCCATCTTTGTTTTTAGGGCTACGTGTTCCTTGGGGGCGAACTTGGAGCCGAATGTCCAGGGTGAATCCAAATGAACTGGCATTTTGTGGTAGTTGAGGCTAGAAGTCCTCTAAATAATAAAGTAATCAAACTAGTACAACTAGCCTTTGTTTCTGCGTGAGTAGGATTTTGGCTATAGTCAATGTTTTGTTCCTAGCGGCTAGTTAAAGGTAACAAATATTTCCGTGTGTGCCATGAGGGTTAAAGAGCTTCAGCACCAGTTTGATCCCTAGATATTGTATGGTCGGTCAAACGCCAGCCTGCTGGGTTTGCCGGATACCATAGGTGGGTCAGTTTGTGGTAGCCACGCTATACATTCTTCAACATAACATGGCATGAAATCACATTTTGTTTTCCTATTTTTGAGGCTAAAGTGCCAGCCTGGCTGCATGAATGTATTCCTTTCGCGTCTCCTTTAATTTGTGGGTCCTTGTTCCAATATGGTTCAGTGTCATTACCAAGCTGGCCTGTTTGTACTTAACTCGATAATTACTGCATTATTTGCTAACAAACCATCCAAACCCGGTATCCCTGTTTATTCAGCCTCAGGAAAGGATTATTACCTTTTAAAATGCAGAGCAGAACCAAGCTATCATCTCATTATGCGGATTTACATTTTCCGAACTCTACTATTTCCAAAATTGTGGCATTAAAGAAAGAAAACATGGAAAGGATTAGTTTGCAGTCAGAGAATGACAAGCAGTAATGTATGTTTGGCTCTCCTTCAAGTCTAACTCAAACCAGATTAACAGACAGAAATCTGTTTGTCTCATAAATAAAGATGAAAAGTAGCTGCATGCCCCACCCACCTAAGCGGCAGAGCGTCTACACTTTTCACAGGGGCTCTCCCAGGACACAAACCTGCCATCAACATTATTTCAAGATACTTTGGAAAAGGTGCCCTGAAGTCGCTCCTTCGATGACAGGCTAAAGGTTAGATGGGCTTGGATTCTCATTTCCTCCCTCTCCCACCTGAGCAAGTTAGATTATCACTAGTTGCCAGTTTGAAAAGCTTGTGTCACTGGGCAGTTTAGAAAACTTGCGTCAGTGAGCAGTGTGGGAGACTTGCCTTTTATGGACACTGTGAGAAGCTTGCAGTAATGCACAGCCTGAGGAGCTTGTACCGGGAGGCAGTAAAAAGATCTGGAGCTGGTTGAAAATGTGAGTCAGGAGCACTTGTCAGCAGAGTGAGAAGCTTGCAGTAATGGGCAGTAGGAGAAGCTTGCACAGGTAGGCAGTGCAGGAGCTGGTCGGCAGTGTGGAAGACTTGCACCTTTAGGCAGCATCATAAAGTGGCTGTAGTGCCCATCTTAAAGAGGCTGCGTTGGTGGCCAGCATGAGATGCTGACACTAACAGACAATATTGGACACTTAGAAGGGTAGGTAGCAGAAGAATCTTGTATGAGTGGGCAGAGTGTAAACAATGTGCTGGTGGGCACCATGTAAACTTTGAACAATTGGACATAAAGGGGCAAATTTATCATAGTGTTGCGTTGGTCTTGCGTCACACAATAGGACACAAAGGCAATGCCATGATAAAGTTATCAAGCTACAAAGGCCACCTTGCATGGCCCTAAGTGGCTTGATAAATCTACAGTAACACAGCACAGCTCAAATCACAGTGTTGCCTTACTCTGCTCCAAGGAGGCGTTCCATGGCTAGAGCGTGGGTGTTTCCACACATCCACCCATGGATTTTGGTGCATTTCCAGATGAACAAGTTACTTACCTTCGGTAACGCTTTTTCTGGTGGATACAATATCTGCCTGTGGATTCCTCACCTTGTGAATATCCCCTGCGCCAGCATTCCACTGAACTTTTTTCCCCAGCTCTCTGCGCCGCCGTGGACGTCATAATACCTCGGCTCCGCTCGCGACTCCGTATGACGTCACCGGAGCCATAAGAGAGCCACGTCGGCGTGATGACATCAGTTCCACCCATTTTGTCCGTGCCTCCGAGGCGCTCAGGTGGACCAACGACAGATTCAAAGTATACACGGTATACAATATACAATCAAATACACATAGTACATATACAAAAGGAAAGCTAAAGAAAACAAGCATTTCCTGCCAATGTACCAGAAAGAAAGAAGCTACAAAGCATAACAACATCTCAAGCAAGACATCTTTTAAGGTATACAAAGGTGGACGATGGGGAGGCGGTGGGCCAGTGAGGAATCCACAGGCAGATATTGTATCCACCAGAAAAAGCGTTGCCGAAGGTAAGTAACTTGTTCTTCTGCCAGTGGATTCCTCACCTTGTGAATAGATTCCCACAGCAGTCCCACTCCCGGAGGAGGGTGTCCACCTTCCTATACCAAAAAGTCTTGCAAGACAGAGCGCGCAAAGTGGCCCTCCCTCCTCATCTCAGAATCTAAGCAATAATGCTTTGCGAAGGTATGGAGGGAGGCCCAAGTCGCGGCTTTACAAACGTCTGCCACAGGAACACCCCTGGCCAAAGCAGAGGTAGAAGACTTAGCTCTAGTTGAATGAGCTCTAATACCCTCGGGAGGAACCTTACCAGCCAGGGCGTAGCAGATCTTGATGGTCAGGATGATCCATCTGGACAGAGTATGCTTGTGCACAGCTTTTCCTTTAGAATGTCCAACATAGCCCATGAAGAGCTGATCGTCCAAACGAAAGTCTTTCGTTCTGTCCAAGTAAAAGCTCACAGCTCTTTTTGGGTCCAGACGATGAAGTCTTTCCTCCTCCTTGGAGGGATGAGGAGGTGGATAAAAAACAGGGAGAGTAATAGACTGCCCCAAATGAAACGGAGTAACTACTTTAGGTAGGAAAGCAGCCCTGGTCCTGAGTACCATCCTTTCAGCATGTAATGTTAAAAACGGGGGTTTAGAACTAAGAGCTTGAAGCTCACTCACTCCTTGCCGAGGTTATGGCTACAAGAAAGACCGTCTTAAAGGACAACAGCCTCAAAGGACAACTATGAAGAGGCTCAAACGGAGACCCCATTAGAAAAGTTAAGACAAGATTAAGGTCCCACTGTGGCATTACAAAAGGAGTAGGTGGAAACCTGTTTGTAAGGCCTTTGATAAACCTTAGTACAATAGGAGATCTAAATAATGACGGTTGATCAGGAAGACATAGAAAAGCCGATAAGGCCGATAGATAGCCCTTGACCGTGGCCACAGCACAGCCCTGCTGAGCTAAGGAAAGAGCAAACTGAAGCACATCAGGAAGATGAGATTTTAAAGGGTCAATGGATCTCTCTACACCATTTTACAAACTTAGACCACCTATATGAGTAAATGGACTTGGTGGAGTGTCGCCTGGCCGATAAAATAACATCCACCACATCAGGCGGGAGAGAGAAGGAATTCAGGTTGCCCCGTTCAATCTCCAGGCATGAAGGTGTAAGCTCTGGAGGTGGGGGTGTAGAACCTGCCCCTCCTAATGCCAGAGGAGGTCTGCCCTCAGAGGGAGATGGAGAGGAGGGCACGAGGAGAGGTGGAGAAGATCTGTATACCACACCCTTCTTGGCCAATCCGGGGCGACCAAAATAACTTGGGCCCGGTCTTGGCGAATCTTCCTCAGAACCCGAGGAATCAAGGGTATGGGAGGCAACGCGTAAAGGAGTTGTGAACTCCAACTCAACTGAAACGCGCCCCCCAACGCCCCCTACATCAGAAACTGGAGACTGCAGAATGGCGGGCAATGCGCGTTCTCGCGGGTGGCAAATAGGTCTATCCGAGGAGACCCCCACGTCCGAAAGACGTGACGAACTACCTCCGGATAAAGCCTCCACTCGTGGTCGACGGAGACTGCCGACTGAGACTGTCCGCACGTACGTTCAGCACCCCGGCCAGATGATTCGCCATCAAGCAAATCCGATGATCCTGAGCCCAGGACCAGAGCCGTAACGCTTCCCTGCAGAGACAGTACGACCCCACCCCTCCCTGCTTGTTGACATACCACATCGCGGTAGTGTTGTACGTCAGGACTTGAACCGACTGACCGCGAAGGGAAGGGAGGAAGGCCTTGAGCGCCAAACGAATCGCCCGCAATTCCAGAAGGTTGATGTGAAGCAACCTTTCCTCTGGAGACCAAAGACCTTTGATCTCCAGATCCCCCAGATGAGCACCCCACCCTAGGGTGGAGGCATCCGTTATCACTGTGGCTACCGATGGAGGCATATGGAAGGGCTTCCCTTGAGACAGATTGCCCCCACGCTCCACCAAGACAGATCCGCCGCAGCTTCTCTAGAGATCTTGATCGACTTACTGAGATCTCTGTTGTGCTGATACCACTGCCTGCGGAGGCACCACTGGAGCGCCCTCATGTGCCAGCGTGCATGGTTGACCAACAGAATGCAGGAAGCGAACAGACCGAGCAGACGAAGGACCTTCAGAACTGGAACAACCGCTCCATTGTGGAATAAAGGGATCAACTCCTGAATGTCGAGAATTCTTTGAGGAGGAGGAAATGCTCGACACACAGTAGTGTCCAGTACCTCCCCTATGAACAGGTTGCGTTGAGAGGGCACCAGGTGAGATTTGGGCACATTGATCGAAAACCCCAAGTCGAATAACAGCTGAGATGTTACCTGCAGATGATGTTGCACCATCTCTGGGGACTCTGCCTTCAGAAGCCAGTCGTCCAGGTAGGGGAAAACCGGAATCCCCGACCTCCTGAGATGAGCAGCCACCACTGCCATCACCTTCGTGAAGACTCGAGGTGCGGTAGTAAGACCAAATGGGAGGACCGCAAACTGGTAGTGTTGCGACCCAACCGTAAAACGGAGATACTTCCTGTGCGACTTTAGGATTGGGACATGGAAGCACGCGTCCTGCAAGTCGATCGACACCATCCAGTCTCCTTGCTGCAACGCTTGAAGAACCTGTGCAAGGGTTAGCATCTTGAATTTCTCCTGTTTCAGGTAAAAATTCAAGACTCTGAGGTCCAGAATTGGACGCAATCTGCCGTCCTTCTTGGGAATCAGGAAATACCGGGAGTAGCATCCCTGACCCCTTTCCTGCTCCGGAACCACCTCTATCGCACCTTTTTGTAACAAAGTAAGAACCTCCTTCTGCAGAAGAAGCAGATGGTCTTCTGAGCAAAAACCCTGGCAAGGAGGGTAAGGGGGAGGAAACTCCCGAAAGGGAAGGGCGTACCCAGTCTCCACAAGGTTTAAAACCCAAAGGTCAGTCGTAACAGATTTCAAACCTTGCAGAAAGTGGGACACCCGACCACCCACAGGTCTCACATGATCTAGGTTGGGGGATCTAGGGCTGCTTCCCTGAAGCTTCATTGAGAGCAGAGGAGACAGAAGATGAAGATGGGTTGCGGCCAGAACCTCTCCGTCCCCTTTGCCTTCCTCTATACGACCTATATAGGGGATTCTGCTGCTGCTGATGAGGTTGCCGGAAGGAACGAAATGAGGATCTCCCAAAGCCTCTGAATTTCCTAAGACCAAGGGCCTCATGTAGGTAGCCAAATACCGGTCGGTAACGGCCGATTTTCGGTAATTATACCGTTACCGACCGGTATTTAGGCTTTTGGTATGTAGGGGGACAATTTCTGTATTCGGAATTTACCGAATCGGTAAAATTACCGAATCGGTAATTTTACCGAATCGGTAAATTCCGAATACAGAAATGAGATGTAGGGGGAGTGTGTGGGTGTTGTTTGGAGTCGGTATTTACCACCAACTAATAGTTGGTGGTAAATAAAGAATGGATGTGGAAAAGCATTTCATAGCGCCTAGAAGTGTGCAATGTGGCAGACATACATGCCCTTAGGGCATGTATGTGTGCCACATGTGCACACATGGCCGAATCAGGGGTGCAACAGGGTGTCAATGTGACACCCTGCAACCCTTGCATGTGTTCCCCCCATTACCGAATCGGTATTTACCGATTCGGTAATGAGGCATACCTTCCCATCAATGGGAAGGTATGCCTCATTACCGAATCGGTAAATACCTATTCGGTAATTACCGAATTTTACCGAATCCGTAATAATTACCGACTCATTACCTACATAGCATTTACCACTTCATAAATACCGAATCGGTATGATTCGGTATTTATGAAGTGGTAAATGCAAGCCCACCTACATAAGGCCCCAAATCCCTTAGCAGGAGTTTGTAATCCTAAAGATTTTGCCGTTACCCTGCTATCTTTAAATCTTTGCAAGGTGGAATCAGCCTTCTCGCCAAAACGTTTCTCCCCATCAAAAGGCAAGTCTACCAAAGTGGCTTGAACATCAGAAAAGAAGCCGGAAGAACGAAGCCACGCTTGCCTCCTAGTGGCCATAGAAGATCCCATTATCCTTGCCACAGAATCAGCCGTGTCAAGCCCCAACTGAATTACCTGCCTTGCAGCAGCCTGAGTGTCAGTGACAACCTCCATAAAAGAAGATTTCTCTCCTTCCGGCAGCTTAGGGGCTAACAACTTCATAGAGTCCATCAAGGCGTGAACGTAGCGCCCCAGCAAACAAGTGGCATTGGTCGATTTAAGCGCCATGCTTCCTGAAGAAAAGACCTTCCTGGCTGCTTGATCAGTCTTTTTAGAATCCCTATCCGCTGGAGTCTGAGGGAAGGCGCCTGAAGCATGCTTCGAGCATGAAACCTGCACCACAAGGCTTTCTGGAGAGGGATGGGAAGAAAGAAAACTTGGATCCCCAGGGGCCACCCTATATCTCCTTGCCACCTGTCTGGAGACTGCAGGCGAAGAGAGTGGCTTACGCCAAACGTCCATAACAGGCTCCAAGATAGCCTCATTAAAAGGTAACAAGGGTTCAACATTTGAAGTAGGCGAATGAAGAACTTCAGTAAGGAGGTTTGGTTTATACTCAGCAGAGGGTAACTGCAAGTCCAGCAACTCTGCGGCCTTATTACTAACTAAATGATAGGGGGCCAGTTCTTGTGGCGGTGAAGATCTAGTAGATGAATGCTCCCACTCCGGAGTAGTATCAAGACCACTAGCATCTTGAATGCCACTTCCTCCCTATAACGTTCCTCTTCCAAGACCCTCTGGGCCTCTCTCCTGGAACGGATCCGAGGAACCGGCATCGGCGGCGCCGTACGTGGAGTCGGTGGAACCGAACGTGGAGTCGGCGGCATCGGAGTCGGCGGCGCTGGGGTTGGCGGCGCCGGACGTGGAGCCGAGGGAGTCAGCAACGGCGTCGAGGAGGGCTCCGAAGAAGGCCGATCCAAACGAAGCCGAGATGGATCACCAGACGGGGCCGGAAACTGCCATGAAGGAGCCATCGGCAAAAAGGGCATAAATGGGGCCTGAGCATAATGCTGCGGCACTCCCAAGGTGTATGCCATAGGACCCACGGGACCAGATGGTGCGCCGGATGGGAAGGCAGCCCGTTGAAAAATCCCATACATCGCATTAAGGAAATGCGTCGAATCCGCACCCGGAGTCGGGAACTGCAGATAAGGGATTGATCCTGAATCCAGTCGAGGAGTACCTGGAACCGGAGCCGCAGTGTCCTCAACAGGTGCCACAGGATCAGCCGGCTCCGGAGAAAGCTCTTTCTCGTTTTCCTGCTCGACGTCAGAAGCAGAAGACTCCACCGGCGCCGGAGACTGCGCCGGTGACTGTGCCGTAGACTGCGCTGGGGACCGTGCTGGGGACCGCACCGGAGTCCGCTTCGGCGAAGGTGACCTCTCTGGAGACTTCCTGGGAGATGGAGAAGGAGATACAACATCCTTACTTCGACGCCGAGGCGACAGCGATCTCAAAGTCCTACTTTTCGAAGACCGGCACCGAGAGCTATGCTTTCTTTTCTTGTGATGCTTCTTCAACTTCGAAGAGTGTGAAGTCAACGACTCCGGCCTCGATTTCTCCTTCTTTCTACCTCTCCTTTCCTTCTTCGCCTTGGCCATGAAGAGTTTCACCTCTCTCGCCTTCAAGGCCTTGGGATTCATTCTTCTGCAACTGGAACAGTCCTCCACGTCGTGGTCTGAAGAAAGGCACCACAAACAATCCTCATGGGCGTCAGTCATTGACATGTGGCCCCCCACATTCCCTACAAGGTTTGAAACCAGACTTCCTCGTCGTAGACATGGTGAATCCAGAAACAATAACCACTACAAGACTACAAAGTAGCAGGAGAGTGCTGGAAAACCGTTACGCGTCGACGGCGCGGAAAAAAGGGAACTGACGTCATCACGCCGACGTGGCTCTCTTATGGCTCCGGTGACGTCATACGGAGTCGCGAGCGGAGCCGAGGTATTATGACGTCCACGTCAGCGCAGAGAGCTGGGGAAAAAAGTTCAGTGGAATGCTGGCGCAGGGGATATTCACAAGGTGAGGAATCCACAGGCTGATGTATCCATCAGAATTACCATTACTGGTAGACCTCGGAATGCATCAAAAAGCTAAGCAACCCCAGGTGATGGGGTAATGAAGAAAAATATATTTATTTCTCCTTGCTTTTTCCACTTTCTATTTGTGCTGCATTCTGGAATTTGAGCCACCAAAACGAGCAAAAGGGTCCACTGGTAGGGATCAGTGGTGTTTGTATTGGAGCAACCAGGGCACCCCTTCGGTGGCACAACACCGATTGGTTTCTCACGTTCCAGACTGGTGCATCTTCGGGTACCTTTTATGATCATGGTTAGGCTGTTTGGTCCAGTTCAGAAAGTGTAATCGGGATTTATTTTACTTTCATCTACAGCCATGTGCAAAAACAGATTCAGAAGACGTGACGCAGGATCCGGGTTATGGCTTCTGATTGGATTTTATTAATCCAAGGGGAGACACAAACTCTTCTAAGCTGTCCTTGTTGCTGCCTAATGTACACAGGCCACATATGGGTCCCGTCTGGTTCTCATCTCAAACATGCACAGACATTTCAATAATGGCTGCACCTGCAGTGGAACGACCGAGTACTGGAAAATGAAGACTGTAGTATGGAATATCGAGGAGGGACTCTCAAGGTCACACAATTTCATGACCAGAATTTTGAGGTCCAAATGATAAAGAAGTTAGGTGCAACGAGGGATGCATAGATTTGCTATTCTTAACTCCACATCTCCACATCTATGTATCTTGAAGATATGTATATCATCAAGGCACATATATGTGAAATTCTGTATAGAAAATATATATATGGTTAAACTTGTCGATAGTTTGATCCATGATATTCTGGTCAGGATACTGTGAGACCTTGATAACCTTCATATTCCCTCCTCAATATGTCAAAAACACACTGAAAACTAAAAAGGATTTACTAGTAATAGCTGTGCCCAGTGTGAGCCCAGGTATCTTCTGTAAGTGTGACTATTCTCCGGCATGAGGAGGCAGGTCCCCAAGCAGACATGCAGTATGTCATGTTTTGGGATGATGTACCTATCACCATCTTATGAATAGGCCATTTTGTTAGAACCTCGATGATGTGAAATGGTCCATTAAAATGACGAGTGCCTCCAACCAGCTAATGGACACTGAAGTCCACTATTTAAAGTTTGAGAGAACAAGAAAGAGCACAGCCACCGGACTTTGGAATTATGTAGTAATGTGAACGATCATACGACCAGCGCAGCCACACAATATATAGCATGTCAACAAACAAAACCCGTCCACTGACTCTTAATGTTAAAGTAGAAATAACAGCACCAATGATTTGATGTAATTCTGGGCTTTTATGAGGCATTTGGTTACTTTGGGTGTGTGCGTTTTTCCAAGTGTGCAGTTAAGTCATAGCATCTCATTGGCTTTAAAAACTGCCTGCCTGAGCTGTTCCAGTGGATGAATTAGTATTTTCAATCAATGAATACAAGAAAAACGGAGGTCCTTGGACTTGGAGATAATTCTCATTTTTAGCCCACAAGTATAGACAAGTGTCTTCTACCTGTGGATTCTTCCACTTGTCTCGACTGACTGCAGTTCGGGGTCTTTGCAAAATCTAAACAGCCTTAATTTCTGATGGAATGCACCTTTGACTGCCTAATTTGCTACACTATGCAATGTGCCAATGACAATATTAAAACTTCTGAATTTACTCAGAATTCTGATGCAAAACCAGGATGGACAGTGAGGAAATTCAACAGTACTTACTGTCATTTAGTCAATGCCCAGTGACATTGTGTTCAAAACTCTGTGTGGTTGGTATACAGAACCTCTTGTTTACTCATTCAATGGAAGCTCCCATATGATTAACCCTGGGCGTAGGGCTACGCTATACTCGCGTAGTTTGCGCAACTACACGAATTGCACATAGCACAGTGCAAAAACGCATAGCGTAGCGGGCATTTTTTGCTTGCTCGCGGCCCTCAACGTCAAGTTGGCGACCGCGAGCGAGCAAAATAACATCCTGGCGAGACGTTTTCCTCGTTTGCGATCAGCAACATCAAGTTGCCGATCGCGAGCGTGGAAAATAAACCTCCCGGCGAGATTCTCAACTCGGGGAGGTCAGGTTTCTCATTGCGAGTGGTCGCGTATGCTCACGACCGCTCGCGATGAGAAACTACCAGTCCGCGTTCAGAAAGCTGCCGCTCGAGTACAAATCTACTTGAGCGTCAGAAAACGACCGCTTACACTGTGCAAGATGCAGTTTGCAATGACTGCACAGTGCGGACAAGCATCCGGCACTGTGCAATCAGTGCGAACAGCATTTTGCGCAGTTCGTGTAGCTACGCGTAGCTTGCATAGTGCGAAGTGCACTTCGCGTAGTGCTACTATGCGAACTACGCCCAGGGTTACATATGATGCCTCAGCACGTGTTCTGTCAAAAAACTACCCTATTTACTTCCCTAGAAGAAATTCGTAAATATTTGAAGGGAGAGTTGTTTGTCCTTTGTCTGAAACAGTTTTGTCTACCTTAGCTTTTGGATTTTATTTTAACGAAAGATTTTGAAAATATTTCTCTTTATCTGCAAGTGCATTCTGTTGTCAGTGTACCCACCGATAGTGGGAAAGGGGATATCAGCACTCTATTAAATCCTTCCTATAAATCTCTAGATCCACAGGGTGAAATTCCAGACGGTTTTCTGGAAGCCACATCAGGGTGTTTGATGCCCGTCTTGAATAGACAGAACTAGTGCATCTCTCCAGGTACTAGAAGCATAGAACAGAAAGGATCTGAGAAACATTGCACGCAGTCACAAAATTACATCTCCTCTGGGTTAGCTTACCTGACTCCAGGTGTAATGCTTTAAGAAATGAGGCTTTCTTCTGTTGAAAAAAGATCTATCAGAAGTTAGCTCCATCACATATGTAATCTTTACTTTCACGGCCTCTTGAAGAAACTCTAAATTTGAAGACTTCTGAAGCAATATTCAGAGGACTACCACATTCTCACGTTTCCCTCTGAGATGCTATGCTTGAAAGCAAACAGAGGAAACACTTCTGCGCTTAATTATAGTGAGAAAGAATCTGCTCCCCCTAGTTCCCTTGTAAAGCATTGCGGGCATGTTAGCTTTCTGGATCAGTACTAGGCTGATCTTCCATAGTGAAGACACATGCAAAATCCGGACTGCCTGATTTGAAGACTCATGGTTTATTTAGTATTCCAAATCTTTTAGAGACCAACAGCTGGCATGACATTTATAGAGGTATCCATTTTTTGTTGTCACCACTCAGAATTGAATCCATTTTTACTGTGTCTTTCATTCCTGTCCACCTTTGGAAAGGGGCAGCCACTCAGGAAGATTCGTGACTTGTACTTCCATAGCATAACTACATCCACAATCCAGGTATTCCACAAGAGACCACATACCAGGATGTAAATGTGAATCAGGAAGATGCTACAAGACATGTCTCAAAGAGCTACATGCCTGTGAATGCATTCAGTTACAACCATTGTAGAGTACTAAGAATTCATCACAGGAATTCAATTTCCCTAACAGCGAGTTATGAAGATTGTAATTTGTTCAATGGGATGCCCTGGATGGAGTACATATGTACTTAGAGGACAACCCTAACAATAGGGCTAAGGAGTGCTTAATAGAAGGCAGGGGACAAGTCTAGTTTGTGAACTGTGATCTTCAGAGGAGACTATAAATCTCATTTCAGTGGGACTGGGATGGAAGAGGGAACTGGGAGATCCTTAGTGGAGGCGGATGATATACTTTAAAAAGATGCCTCTTGAAGGCCTTTCAGAATTTCAGAACAGAGGTGCCTGGTCTGTAGCAGTATGCTGTTCTGTTGTTGTAGAAAATTATGTACAAGAGCCTTGCTTTCAGGTCCTTTAGATTTTACATTTCTTTACTTTCAGTGTAGCTCTGTATTGGTTCCTTGGGTCGCCGTCACACTTGAAAAGTTACATCTTTTGGCCTAAAGAGATGTGCATGGTTTATCACTGCTTCGTATGTCCTGCACAAGTTCTAGTCAAAGTCAAAGCCAGGCCTATTTACTTTGTTTGTGTTTTGTGCTTGTGGCTTTAGAGAAGATCTCCTGTTGAAGAAACTCTTTTCTTCTGCACTGAAAAATACCATTAATTATTCATTTTTAAAAGTAGTATCAAAGCACGGACTGCATGAATAGAAAACGAAGATAAATATGATACAAGGAAGAGCTTTTGAAATAAAGGAAGAAATTAATGGGGAAGACAGAAAATGAGAAGTGTGTGTGTGCTGCAAAAGGGCAATAAAGGAACAGATGAAGAAAAATGGAGAGCGATTACAAAGGGATGAAGGTAATATACAAATGGAATTCAAGAAAAGAAAGATGGAGATAAGAGGGAAAGGATGAGCACACTTTCCCAAGTGAGCTAAAGAAAGAGATAAATTGCAGGATATAATTTTACGATGGAAGTGAGGAACAGAGGTGTGCAAGTACTGTACAAGAGGAATCGATACATATAAGTGCAGTTGCTGAAGGAATGGATCGGAGACATCTATAAGGGGGCACCAAAAAAGGAACAAAAGTTCAGGGAGGAACAGAAAGAGACAATTATTTTGAAAGAAAAGTTAATAAAGGAAGAAAAAAGTACGTTGCTCAGGAAGATAATCAGAGCTGTACATATTTTAAAAAGGGATTTGAGCAAAGATGATGAGAGAAATAGAAGACTAGGTGTGATTTAATTTGTTGTCTACCTGATGTTTTAATTCATGATTATGATGACTGGCATGTGCATCTATGGGTAGATGTTTAGATGTGGCAGTTTTCTGAGGTAAAGGTCTCTCAGACAGAGATTTTGACGCCTGAGACTTAGATCTCGGGGGCGTAGACGGTGGAGAGTGAACCTTAGGGAGAGCTGGAGTACCTTTAGATGAGGAAGGCTGGTCTTCACTCTTAGAAGAGTGATGTTTCTTCAGCACCTTAGCCTTAGGAGATGTCATCTCCGCCTCACTGACCCACTTCTTTGAGGAAACAGTCTTAATAGAGGAATCACTCTCCACATCGGATAATGGGCCATCCTTCATCTTGAGCTTCTGTAGCCACAGAAGTAGTCGTCCTTCTCTGTCCCTTAAAGTCTTTTGAGGAAAAGTCCTGCATATTTTACAATCTCTCACCTGATGGTCAGGATGTAGGCAATAAATACACTTTTTGTATGGGTCCTCAGAGTGAAGTCACAATTTCCCACAAGACTCACAGTGTCTGAAGAGTGATTTCGTAGTAGTAGACATTGTAGAGAAGATGTAAGCAGAATTCTTGAAGAGAAAAGTTGAAGTACTGAGCAGAGCTCAGGGAGACTCCCTTCACACGACGTGCTGTAGAAAATCTGAGGGTCTGGGCCTCTGGGGAGAAGGTTCTAGAGGGTGCTGACGCCTGATTGGCTGGAGTTTGGACTATATCTAATGACTTGGACGAACTAATAAAGTGACACGTTTTTTCCTATTGATTGCTATGCTATAATACTTCCTATGGAAATTTTTAGCTATGCTATTGGTATATTATGTATGTATGTATATATATATATATATATATATATATATATATATATTGCTATTTTATGTACCGTGGGACTCCCACTTCGACGACGGGGAATGATTCAAGCATGTGAATCTATGAAAGACACCCCAATACTGGAGAAGGTTTAATTCGGCATATAGGTATGCGGTTATGGTAGATACATCCACGGATGGCTGATTGAGGTGATGGGTGCAAATGAATGGGGGGGAAGACTGGATTGACACATAGATAAATGTGGCTGGCCATGTGGTTTCTTGATGAATATATGTCTTGGTTCTTCCACTGGTTTTTACTGCAGACATTCAAGGGTAGATATATGGAGTTATGGATACAAGTATGAGGGCAGGACCAGATTGATGGATTGGAAAACTGGATAAATATTAGGACAATTGTAGGTGGGTGTATGTCTGGTGCTTCTGTGTGTGGAATGTGGTGATGGTTGATATGTGTGGATGAATGATTGCGAATATGGTGGAAATGTGTGGGTGGATGCTTGATTGATAGGCGACTGGATCTATGGGTTGACATTTGTGAGAGGATGATCAGGTTAAAGAGAGGGCACAAGCTTTGGTGCCTTTAACATGCTAGAGACCAATCCTGTGTCAGAATTGATGGGTTCAATAGAGCAATAATCACAATGTGTTCGTAAAAGTCTATAATTCACCAGTTCAATTTAATTTTCCAAATGCTGTGCAAGCTCGGCAGGAGCATAAGCAGCGCTTTGCCATCCATTAATATAAGCATGACGCTGGAAGCAGAGTGGAAGCTTAGCGCAGCGGGCTCCTTTTCCCTGGGCATTTGTAAGTCTGTATGCAGTCGGGGTGTTCATGCGCTCCACAACAACACTGCTGTGGCTGCCAGAGGCGAGTTAAAACAGCCTAACCTATCCCTGCATTGGCAAGCGGGCTGCTTAAGCATCCAGGCATTTGGCAGGGTTTGGCTCTGCATGAAGCTGGCTGGGTTTTTTACCTGAAGATGAGATTTCCTCTAGTTCTGGCAATGGTACAAGGACATTCTCAGCTGCTGTAGGAGACAATGGTGGTGAGGTGTGAGCAATGCATCTCAATTGTGAGCATTCATTCTATGCAGACATATCCTCAATAGGGCAGCACTGGGTAGACCAGTATTCTGATTGGATGATGACATTGATGCCAATGGTGAGGCACAATACGCACGGTACACGCTGGCTGCTTGCTATAAGTTCTTATTGATAAGACAACTGATATCAGAGCACTTTTAACATCTCATGACAACAACAAAGGGGCTACTGTGCCTCATTCATCAAGTGAACACACGCAGAGTAAGCAGGGTGTAAAGAGCTCCTACTCCTGGTTTGGTGTCTGATTCCACAACAGGCAAAGAGGCAAACTGAGTTGAAACAATAATGCAGTGGAGTTGTGAGGCAAAGACACATCTGTGCAGAATACAGCACGTGTACAGGATATAAATCCTACAGAACCAATCTGCCAGTGCGCACAGTCTAAAACTTTTCTCATCGTGCAGGCCTGTGCTTCTTGACATGCTTGTCCTATTTGTTATTGTTCTGCATCTGAGTCAGTCAGAAAGGCACCCATTTTAAGAGACATTTCCCACAATTTTCAGTATGCTGTGACAGCAAGCATGGATGATTTATTTACTGCCCCAGTGTTTATCTGCAGCCATATGCCTATCCCTGGATTACTGTTTCATAGTCATCATCATAAGAGAAACAGAACAGCTCTTAAGTGTGATCCAACCTAATGTGGTACATAGTTTGCTTAAGGTGCGTGAAAATGCTCTGAAAAGGAGTACCTTCTAGATAGACTGCAAGATGGATTTTTCCATAAACAACCTGGTTCAGACTGGGAAAAGAATAATAACAAACATGTTGCAAACACATCAAATGCTTTTTGGTTGTGTGTATTTTTCAACTAACCTTCCACACCTCCCCAGTCCACTGCATGCCTTTAACCACTCCAGTTTACATCATTACCTCACAACGCCACAGAATCTCTGCAAGGATATCTGCATTTTTGTTTGTTTAATATGCAGGCAGCCCAAGTGTGGATTGTGGACCCACTGAGATCCTACTGGATAAGATCGCACAAAGGAACACAGAGATTTAGCTCCCCAGAATGCACTTGTGCATTTGGTAAATGCAACTAACACATGTTGATTGTTCATTACATTATCTTTGTCCATTCCAGGGAGATTTAATGCTGTGAATAAATTCAGGGAGGAAGAGAGCCAATATGATAGATCACAGGAGGATTTAGGAGCAATCTAAGTCAATTTCAAGGAAATGTTTTATTTGGGAGAATTAAAAGATTTCTCAATGCTTCTTTTGGGATCAAGGAAGCTTGGGCTGTCTGGTTAGGTGCACTTTGTGTGTAAAAGTTAAACATATAAAAGTGGCAGCACCAGTGTGGTACTTACATGGCTTCAAACACCTGCTGAGGCACTCAGCTTCTGTATCAAATCTATTTTCATTACCGCCGCACCCACCATACCAAACCTGGGTGCAGATCCCGTGCTTGTTGTCAAAGAACCATTTAACCTGATATTCCGTGCACTGCATGCCCATGTCAAAATCCATCAAACAAGGATCTGTCAAATCTGAATTTCAAAATGGGCAAAAAGTTATAATTTATAAACGCAGCCACCATAAAAAAAAAAGAAAAAAAAATGAAGTTAAAAATTTGTATTGCTATTGTTGCATTTTTTCATGGCTTCTCTCTAGTACTTCCCCTTGTGTTGAGAAAAGACACTTTTGGACCCACATGGCAGAGGAAGACTAGTACATAAGTGAGTTCAGGAGGGTCGACGTTAGGCCACTATAAGGCTTTGAGGTTAAGAAACAGTCAGCCATATGCCAGTAGCCTGAAGTGCCTGACTCAGAATAAAGCCTACTGTTAGTTATGGTGGACTAACATAGCATGTGACTGTGCTTTAGCCCTATTAGTTTGCATTTTCTGAGTAGCTGATAGACCAGCCATTCTGTTGTAGGGATTCTGTTTAAAGAGAAATGTGCCTGGGATTACAGAGTATCAGTAAGTAGGGACTGAGCCACCATAACACATCAGTACCTATGAACCCCAATCCAGGCTAGCTTACCTGCTCTCGTAACCTTCCCAAAGTGACAGGTACGTTAGCACCCCAGAACACAACACTCTAGTCCCCTCAGGGAACAGTGGAAAGAGATTGTCACTTTTCATTTTCTCGCTCATGCATGCCCATAATGAACAAAACAAAGACATGATAACAGTTTACAATATTTATTGAAACTATTGTGCTCTATTATAAAACATCTGCACTGGAACTAAAAAAAACATATGCATGCCAGCAGAGTGTGGAGCATTACAAGTAAACTATAAACAATAAGAAGCCCTACCATGTTTAATTATATATCTTCCTCAGCCTACCCTCACTATGGAAACACAGTGTTATATTAAAGATCTCTGGGATTAGTGACGAACCCCATTCCTGTCATGTATAAATAGTTGCTCTACTACTCAGCTGGCGCAGTTCTCTTGTCTCAGGACCTTTGCTCTGCTAGAATGCCTTCGCTTTGTTGGGATGTATATGTCTTCTAGTTGCAGAGCAGATGTTTTATAATAGAGCACAATAGTTTCAATAAATATTGTAAACTGTTTTTGTGTCTTTGGTTTATTGTGGCAATGCATGAGTAAGAAAACAATCTGTTTCCACTGTTCCCTGAGGGGACTAGAGTTTTGCGTTCTGGGGTGCTAATTTACCTGTAATTCTGGGAAGGTTATGAGGGCAGGCAAAGCACTATGAGCTAGTCTGGACTGTGGTTCATAGGTACTGATGTGGTATGCTGACTCGGTCCCTATATACTGACGTTCTGTAATCCCAGGCATAGTTCTATGTACACAGATTCCCTGAAACAAGTCTCTGTCATGTTCTAAAACGGCTGTTGAAAGCTGCTGTTCGATCCCAATAATCTTGCCCCATATCATCTGTCACAGCACTGTAAGTGTAAGAAGCAATAATGTTAATGTGCCTCCAACTGCCATGTTTGTTTTGTCGAATTGACTATTCCTTTGCATTGCTTTCACCTGTATTCGTCAGAACACAAGGAAGTATGAAGAATCTCTGCTTGGCACCATCTTAAGGAGCACGCACGTGCATTGAAAGTAATCTGTGAAGTCTAGTCGGTTAGAGATCTGAGGCATGGACGGGATTCTGTACCTCGAAATTGGCAGTAGTTGGCACTCAATGGGCCTCAGCCACCTACATACATTTGTGGCAGGAATTCATTCTGTGCCTCAGACCAAGGTGACAAACAAGGTTGTTGAGCATAACAAAGATTGCCTTCACAGTGGTCTGATGCAGGACAATTTCTTTTAAAGTACACATCAATGGCATATTTTAGACCGTGCCAGAACGTTCAAATCAGTGAAGTATTCCAGTCTGGTGAGATTTTTCCCACAAATGTCAAGAGTTCCAGGGATTAGACCGATGTTGAAGATTAAACTATCATCTTATTACGATACAAACAAACTCCTTTATCTTTAATGCCCTCTCAGTCTCAAAGAAGTTCGTACCCCGACCCCTGAACATCCGCTCCCCCATTTTCCACTTGACGGTCAAACCCCTCTCCCCCACCCGGCCACCCAAGTATTTCAATCCCACTGAACAGCAAAGCTGGTCATCTGTGCTCTCCTCCCAGGGGCATAGCTTTGACTTGTGCAGCAGGTTCAGTGACACCGACAGGGTCGTCTTTAGTGCTGGTGGCGCCCTGTGCGACAATCATTTTTGACACCCCCACCACCATGACCTCCCACCACTGGGCAAAAGTGCCCCTCATCTCTCCAATCATAATTTGTTGCTGAACATAGCACACCCCCTGAGGTCAGCGCCACCCTTCCACGGGACAGAGCCCAGTGCGGCCGCACTGGTCGCACTGCCCTAAAGCCTTCATGGACACCGAGGCCAGAGGCCTGAGGGGCCCACTGACCTCCGACTGCTGCTGTATTGTATAATTTATACAGCTGCCAGGGGGCCCATTGCCTTCCCTACACTAGGGCCCATGGCACGCTGGCTACGCTACTGTCTCCCCCACACATCTCTTCTGCACTTGCTTCCCAGGTCTTTTGTGAATATACCCGTTTTTTTCCCTTTAAAAAGGACAGGGATCGGTACGCAGACCTTGAACTTCCTGCTTACAAACTCTCTTACCACAGAAGTACACAGACGTCTAGAATGATGGATGTTTAGAACATCAAGTGCATGCATTCAGAACACTGCTTATACATCCCTGAGCTGGTAGGACCACACAGAAACAACAGCAGCCAGCTGCATGGGCTGTGCTGAGGCGACTGCCACATTCCTCCCTCCGGCTCCAGTGTTTGTGTTTCAGGGACAAGCCTCCACCGCCCTGCCTCAAAAGCTGGCCCTCCATATCCTTAAGGATTCCTAATATGGGAAGGCTAAAAGGGGGCTCCCTCCTGTCCATAAGGACACAGCCTACTGAATAAATGCCCTTCATTTAGTCTTTGGCTGTAACAAGACAGAAATGACAACTCGTCTACAAGGAACTAGTAACTTGATCACCTAACTGAGTAGTGCTCTTTTATTCGAGCTCTGGAGGAAGGAAGACTGAGTTAGTCCCACCAGGACTCGATCCTATAATCTGCAGGTTGCACACTTGTCTCTGCAGTTGAACCAGTAACACAAGCAGCAATGCTACTAAGTGTTTGAATTCCTTGTTTTTATGCAGCCCCTGCTAGCTTCTTTTTTTTGTAGCACAGTAAATAAGAAAGGATGCTATCTATTCTTCATCTCAGTGATGGTGCTTTTTTTGACTCCGGGTGGGTAACAAGTTGATCTGGCCCTGAAAGGATTTGAATCTGAGGAAGGGTTATCTTACCAGGGTGAAAACGGACAGTGAATACTACTGGTTTATTGATAGATAGAGGGTACAGTAATGAGCCACGCTGTCCAATTCTACCCTGTAAACCGCGAGCGAGGAGCCAGAGGCGAGGAGCCGTGGTGACAGGCTCTCTGGAGCACTTCCTTAAGGTGCTGGGGAAGACTGGCCTGTAGATAGCGATGACCACTCCACGCGGTGCCTACAGTGGCGTAGTCAGCATACCATGGGACCAATGGAGGGAAGGAAGTGGACACCCTTGTCGCTGTTTGAACTTTGAGATAAAGCGATGATCAAGATTAAGTGGCACCTCGGGACTCTGGGCCCCGGTGCCACAGCACCTGCTACACCAATGGAAGCTACACCCCTGGGTACCCAAGAGTTACTTCGCACCAAGTGGGTAGTTCTGTTCGTTTCACACTAATGTTTCTACAAATATACAACAAAACATCGTTCTGCCTATTTTATGTAAACTTACTCAAGATAAACTTGATGCTAGTCAAGTCTCAGGCTCGTCCAGGCGGACAGTTTTGACTTTCTAAGCCACGCTGACCCTCCTCGACCACAGGGGTAAAAAAATTCAAACAAAATAAAATCTCTCCCATTCTGACATAATGCTGCAGAACTGCTGCTTCAAAACCATGCCATGCGAATCCGAATCCGATTTAACACCCAGACACCCCTCTTAATCCCTGCTCAGCCCATTACTGCACACATCACGCTAGCAGAACCCCACCCTCTCTGGAAGGGAAAACTCAAACATCCCCCAGTTCAAGTACCCTCTAAACCTGAGCAAGCAAGTTTGTTGTAATTTAGACACATGCCTGAAAAAATGACAAACATCTACTCTCAGACTGCCCTCACGGATTTGGCACACTATATACCACAAAACAATTTATACTGGCAAGCAAGAGTACCTTTCCAGTAATGCACTGGAGGCTATGAATGGCTCACATTAACTCTTCCCAGTGGCACAAAAAATAAATTACTCCACACAGCACCACCCAAATACAGAGGCTCTACAACAGCCAACCACACACACCACCGAGGAGGTTCATAAAGTCAGAGCAGGCATTATGCTAGTCATCACCAGTATAACCCTCTGACCATCCCAAACATCTAACAATGAGAAAAGCTTCAGCATCTTGCCTTCTGAGGCAATAAAAGGGCTCCCGCCTTTCAGAGGCAACAGAGCATGCAAGGACTGGGGGCACATACCCTCT
The DNA here is from genome assembly GCF_964204655.1 of Triturus cristatus. Taxonomy (NCBI): domain Eukaryota; kingdom Metazoa; phylum Chordata; class Amphibia; order Caudata; family Salamandridae; genus Triturus; species Triturus cristatus. The sequence continues at coordinate 793,851,810 of NC_140583.1, read as the reverse complement.
CCACATCCAAATCACCCTGACGGCAAAAAATTGACTACATCCCCATTATATTGACACATACCACTACTTAGATAATGATTACATCTTCAATATGGCAAACCACCAATTACTGTCGCAATTCACACCACCCCTGCAGGGAAGGGGGTTACCCCTTCGAGAAGAAATGGACCTGTACCCGTATGGGATTGCCTGTACCTGTGTCAAAAGTTGCACTGGACGGATGAGGATATAAAATGGTTGCCCATGCGGATTATACCACGGGTTTGCGAGAAGTTCGCATCCTAATATGCAGTTTGGTACAACTGACCATACAAAACACCTGGCCAGATACACACAGGTGTTATGTCGCACTCTCGGGATAAAAGCTTATTCGGTGTATGTGACTCTGATGCATGAAGCAGCCTTTACTGACCTCAGTATGCTCCTCATAAGCCTTATTGAAGGTGAGCTTTTAATGGGAGGTGATTTTAATACTGCCCTGTGTAATGCCAAGAACAGATGGCCATCTAGAAAGCCTGGGACCCTCCATCGACCACTGACTTATTTTTTGTGGGCCCTAGGCCTTGCGGACTTGGCACACATGCAACCCTACAATACACTAATACACATTTCCCTTGGGAGGCCACGGTATCCTCTCTAGGATAGACCACATTTTACCCTCTCCCACTAGCTCCCTCGATTCAGGGAAGTTCGTCACCTTTCTAGGGTCAAATTGTGCTCAACCCCTGGTATCTGAAACGTCTGAATATTCGTAAGAACTTGAGGGAACCCACCAAGCTTTATTTTGATGAAAATGTAGGATCTGTTGACTCAGCGCAATGCCTATGGGAGGCCTATAAAGTTGTTATACGGGGTCATTGGTTGTTCTTAATAAATGAAAAAGAAAGACGTGCCCATCCGGAGACACTGTTACAGGAGATCCTAGAATTGGAGACTCACATCGTTGGCGCGACCAGAAGAGACACAAGTTACACCCTGGATATGAATCAAAAGGGATACAGGGACACTGTAACAGAGGCTGCTAGGGCAAATTATCATGTTACACAGCATCACATTTATGAGGCAGGAGATAGGGCTGGAAAGCTCTTAGCTTGGCTGTATAGAAAGAAGAGAGCTAACTGATGGGTGCTTGAGTTAATGAGTTAAGATGGAGACAGGGTCAGGAATAGTACTGCTGGTGCTGGTGCTTTTGCCACTTATTATAAACAACTATATGGCCCCACACATGGAGGTATCCAGCGAGTTACTGGCAGACCTCCCACTGCCCTGTCTCTCACACTCCAACAAAGAGACCCTCGAACAAGAACTCAGAGTAACTGAGAGAATACAAGCAATTGGGGACCTAAAGTCCGGCAAAGCAGTGGGCCCTAACGATATACCCGTGGAGATCTATAAACTCTCAGCCTCAAAGATTGCCCCTCATCTCTTGTGTATATTCCTGGAAAGCGGCAAATTAGGTGTATTGTCCAAAGATCAGAGGCTGGCTACTATAGTTGTCATACACAAGCAAGGCAAGCCGCCTGATGATTGTGCTTCGTTTAGGCCAATCTCGTTGTTAAATGTGGAGGCCACAATCCTGGCAAAAATATTAGCCACATGACTCATCCAAGAGGTCCAAACAGTGATCCAGCAACATCTATTCTGCTTCATCCCAGGGCGAAATTCCTCTTTTAACTTGAGGCGCTTGAATGGGCGAATGGATGAAATCCTTGAAGATGCCCTGGGGCTATCGTTAGATGCATGTATGGCTTTTGACACCATTGAATGGCCCTTTCTTTTTGCAGTACTCTCTAAATTTGGCTTTTGCTTGGATACTACTCCTCTACACTGACCCCCTGGCGCAGGTGATGGTGAATTGGGGCAGTGCCCCTGAGTTCCACATCCAACGTGGAACGAGACAGGGATGCCCGTTGCCTTCCTTGATCATTGCCCAAGTTTTGGAACCACTGGGGGCCTGGATTAGGCAAGACCCTTTGATCAGGGGATTATATTGGACGGTTGGTTGGGATGATGGGATTTCCTTATACGCAGATGATATCTTACTTTACGTTTCTAACCCGGCCCATACATTAGATAGAATAATGCATATACACTGTTCAGTCGCTACTCTGGATACACTATCAACTGGAGTAAATCCCTGATCTATCCCCTACATGGTCTCGCAGCAAAACTACCTACTGACTGTACAGCCCATATTGCTGCCAAGGGATTTCCCTATCTGGTGATCTACATTTCTAGAGACCCAAACGCCTTCCATACTCAAAATTTGGTGCTGCTACTTTCCCATCTTTGGAGAGACATTCAACATTTGAGGGCCCTGCTGCTATCACTACTGGGGAAAGCAGTCTTATTCAAAATGATGGCACATTCCCATTTTCTTTCTGCGCTCCAAAACATGCCCTACCCAGTCCCACCATCCTACTGTCAGGTGATTGAAAGTCAAATTTTTACCCTGCTGTGGGACAGAGGCTCTGCTAGAATATCGGTTAAAAAGCTGCGGGGGCCTGGGATGATGGCGGAAATGTTCTGCCTGATATTCAAAAGTATTACTGGGTGACGCAGCTCATCACCATCAATCAGTGGGTGCACCTTCTAGAGGAGGAACCCACCTATCAAATGGATCGACTGAACATGCACCTGAGGGGCTCTCTAAGAGCTATTTATGATAAGGAGCGCACCATGTCCTTTCCAGTGCCTACTGCAGCTGCGCTTGTCCTCTGGCAGACAACCCTGGGTGCATTGGGTTGGAGGTGTAGGATTATGAGAGACTAGCTACATACAAAGGGTTTGATGAATGAGACCTGATACAGTGGGGGACCTTTGGAGGTGGGGAGGAGTGGTCTCGTTCCCAGATCTACAGAGTGAATATTAGCCAGCACCCACCAAACCTTATTGGTATTTGCAGATTAGTCATGCACTGTGGAGGGCCATTCCGAAAAAACCCATCTCCCTCACCTATTATGAATTGATTAATAATTCACCAGATACCCTGTCTCATTTGAGGGAACAATGGAAGCGAAACCTGGGGGGATTAGATAAATGGGCCGATACCCTGATGTTCCCTAGGGAGGTGGCTATAAGAAGTAGGGTTTGCGTGGTCCAGCTATGGATCTTACACCGTGTAACTATGCGTGCACTACACTGTTGCAGATGGGCAGGGTGACATCAGCGCTCTGCAATAGTGATTGTGGCCGGGTGGGCGCTTTTTTACACATGTGTGCAATAAGTGGTATCCTCCCTTAATGGCATATGTGGGAGCCGCCTGGACACTTCAGCAAAGTGGTGTCTCTTAAATATATGGGAAGAGACTGACCTCTCTAAAATGGACCAGACATTGGTGACACTTGAAATGATTGTGGCGAAGTGGAAAATTGCTAGGATGTGGAGGGCTGAAGTGGCACCTTGAAAAGGTGACGGGAAGCGTGATATTGATTGCAGTATGCTGGCGGAAAAAGTGGTCTATTAAACCAGGGGTTGCTCTAACAAGTGGAATAAAATATGGGGAACATGAAATTGCTACAGAGGTGATATATGTGCTCCTCCTGTCGTGCTGGTCGGGCGTGGGCTCTGGAGCCATGAACGCTGTGATTCAACTCCTGCACTGTGAATTGTTGTGGGCTGGGTGGGGAGAATGGGTACCTTTTATGGTGTACGAAACACTGTATAGGTTGGAACGTGTCTGCATGCTGCAACATGTACTGCTTATTGTCATTGTTGCATTGCCTGCTTTATGAGCAAGAAACAGATTTATGAAAAACAATTGTGTCAAAAATATCTAGGAGCAAAATATTGAGAAGGTAAGTGCAAATAGGTAAGCATAAATGTGCTATTCTTAACTCCACTTCTACGTACCTTGAAGATATGTATCACCAAGGTAAATACATGTGAGCTATATATAGTAAAAGTTTGCTTGCCTATAGAAACTTACCTTCAGAATATTTTTGTCCTCAACATACTTGACACTATATTTTGTCCCACGATATTTATGTTTCTTATATTCTGTCTGAACACCTACTGGCACAGTACAGATTTAATTTAACATGACTACTGACACTATATGTATCTTAGAGGCATGAGTGTCAGCACAATAGCAATAAGAGAGACTGTGATTATTAGCACTACTGCTGCCTTATAAGAACAGTTTACCCCAAGTCTTTCTATACCTGGCAGAGCTTAGCACTATTACTTCACTTGAGGTTGGTCGTGGTTGATGCCTGGCACTGTGCCTATATGAATGAACATAATTGCTGGTACAATATTCATGTGTTGGAAGAATGATTAGTGGTATAGCCACTATTCAAAGGGATGTGAGAACCTGCAAAGTACCTATCTAGTGGATCATGATTACTGGGAGAATAAGGGTCTAATGGTGACAAGTAGAACAATAAATTTACTGTTGGATAAAATTACTCACTCAATGACTTGTTAATAGTATCCTTTACAGGCACAATAAATATCTGATGGGGCATGACTACAGGCTTTAGAACTGTCTGACAGGCCATGCTTGCTAGACCAACAGCTGTATGACAGAGAAATAATTATGGGCAAAATACTTAACAAAGCAAGTTTTACAGCAATCCAAATAACCATCTATTCAGTCTGATTTCTGGTACAAAAACTTTATTAAGCTGCATATTCAATCAATATACTGATCTGATGTGGCACTATTACTGTCAAAATAAACGGTTGAGCATATTCCAAACTCAAACATTTATGCTACAGTTAAAATACAAATCCATGTAGTCAACACAGTTACACGATGCAGAAGAGACAATGCCATTAAAGTTCAGTATTTTTTAAGTTGCTTCATCCTATGTAATTATCAAAAAAGATAATAAGTAACCTATTGCACTCATTGCAGATCATATTCCAAAAGTAGAAGACAAAACAATAGTTCATGCCCCAAAATATAATCTTTGAAAAAATCCCTTAGCTGCCCTCATTGATATTTTTTTATTAAAGAAGGGGGGGTTTGGTCCCACTGTGGTCAGGGAGGGCCTAATAAACTTTTTAAGAAAAAATGGGCCTGACCTGCTATTTTACACGCTGTTTCAATTAATAAACAGACTTTAGACCTTTATCCTTTTCGAATGGTCTGGGTAATTTAATTACCAAAATGTTTTGGAACGTATACTTGACAAGTTGTTACATTTTTTGAAACATGCCTGTCAGAAAGACACACAATAACTAATTCCGTAATTCAAAAAGACATGTACAAAATGTAATGTGTCAAACTAAACCACATACATAAACATTACAGTGCAAACAATAAGCCAGTCAATAATTATGACCAATAGCAACAACCACTTTGTCTTCTCCTGGTCATTAAAATAATAGTAGTCCAAGAGTAGCATGTTGGCTGAATTGAAATGCACATTGGATTCGTAAATGTTTACCCAGGAGTGCAACAACCTCTGAAATACGCACACAAATTGATGTACTATGAGAATACAAAGTTGTTGTTGCTATTAATTATTGACTGGCTGTTAAATAATTTGCCTTATTGCTAATTAACTTTCATTTTTTGTAATTCACAAAACTTTTTTTGTGTGGTACTGTATTAAATGTTTTTGCAAAGTCTCATTATAGATAACATACCTCGTTTCATGATTACATATTTTGGTTACCTTCTTTAGAAACTCATCAGGTTAGTTTGGCAGAACATAATGGGGCCGATTATGATGTGGCCCTGACTGACGGTCGGAGCCTTCCTGGCCGCATCGTAATGGGCTGCTCGGTTTACTTTCCGACTGCTGCATTATGATGGTGGCTGTCGAAAGTAAACCGGCCAGTCATTCCGGCCAGCCGGAGCTGGCTAGTAATCCCAAAGGGAGGGCCTTTCCGCCCTTGGGATTACGATACACGGTTTCCAACATGGTTTCCATGTCTGCCTGTCCGACATGGAAACCATGTCGGAAAGGATGCATGGGGGGGCCGCAGCATGGCCCCCTTGTGCCTGTGGCCTTCGATTTGGGGCTGAGGGGGCCCCGTGTTAATCCCTGCACCCCTTGACATGAACCTTGAGGTGCCTGCCACAGGGTGCAAGGATGAACAACACCTCCCATTTCTCAATGGGAGCTTGAGTTACGGCCGCAACACAAGCTCCCATTGAGAAATGGGAGTATGCGACCGAACAGTGTTCAGTCACATTGAAATAAGGCGGTCAGGACCGCCAACCTGAGGTCGGTCGGTCCCAAGACCAAGAGGGAGTAGGCCAGTCGCAAGTCCGCCCGACATCTTAATCAGGCCCATTAGCTCTAAATTAATGCTGATTCATAGTCATCTAAATAATTCCATCATCTGTCCTAAAAAAGATTCCAAAGTCACTGCCCTCTAGTTGCCAGCTTCTTGCATAAAGACATATAACCTGAAATCCCCACCGGCCTTTACGTACACCGAAGGACCTAATTCCTCATCATACTACCAGAATATTGACTCCTAAATATTGTGCTACAAAAATATTGTAGCCAGAAGGTTTTCTATACACATATTGTGAAGGTCAGTATATATTGATAAAAATATATTTAATATATATTACTCCTTATATTTCTACCTTGACATTTTATAAATCTTGAAGTTATGTAGATACGGTGTTAAGAATTGTAAATCTATACATACCCATACGTATTTACTGTCACAATATTTTTTGTTGATATTTTGTCTCAGAATTTTTTTTACACATTATTTTGTGGGCAATATTCAGATTTTTCAATGTTAAATAAAGCAGTTAGAATACTTAAGCACCCTTAGGTGAATGGCACTTGGCCGCTGTGTTCAGCTTTAATTGTTTATTACCTAAATATATTTAACTTCACAATATTTTTTAGTTGGCATTCTGATTCAGATATGTTTGTACCACAATATTTTTGTGCTCAATATTCTGACGTACAACTGATTCTTCACATTATGGAAGAATCCTGAGGCACCGTTGGGTGAATGCCATCCTAGCCATCGAGGTTTAACTTCTAATTGCTTCTTACTGTTTCTTTACTTTACCTTCAGTAAGCAAAATCTCATCTGTTATATATCGAGATATCAGCTTAGCACATTCCATATCAGGTGATATATTCATGACGCCTTACCAAAGCTTGCGTCTTTACAATCAATGTAAGTATTTTGAATAGATTTTCATTTAAAGGCATTAGAGCCAAAACATCTGCATTTTGGGTGTATGTTCTTCAAGTAGGTATTATTTTCTTTGACTTTTTTTTATCACATTTCAACTTTCAGAACCAATCAGCAAAGTTATTGTTTGAACTAAACATAATGGGCATATATTAATTGTATTCATGCTGCCCTGACGTATATGGTTTGGCCCTCTTCATCCATTTTACAAACTGTAGGAGTCTGCTTCTAAACTTCTAAACTTGAATGTCTAGTTTAGCAAAGCCAGAATCCAAATTAATGAGGAGTATATCAACATTATGTTCAATCCTTTAAACAGTGGGAGTCTAGCCTGCACTGGAATTAGGATATGTCATGGCAGGCCAGTGTTGTTAAAAGTGTGGAGGAGCTGGGCGTAGACAAGTACATTTCAATGACTCTATCCAACTTCAGCAGCCTGTCTTATTCTTGGGACTTTAGGGAATTGCTTTCATTGAGGAGCATCTTGGTGCAGTAGAGCAGAGCCAGTCATCATTAAAAGTGGTGTTAATTGTGCTATTATTTATGAAGTCAGCTATTAAAGTCTTGGTGGAAGGACAGTGGTTAGGCTCTTGGCATAGAGTGCCTGTTAAGGAATTCTAGATGACACTTGCCCGACCACACTGGTCCTTTTGTTTGATGGGATTTTGAGAAGACAAAGATTGCAAGGGTGAAGGGAATTGTCAGAAGAATTTCCAAAATGAAGGACCCTGTAGCACAAAAACACCAGAGTATCATGCATACAAATTTAAACCAGAGGCCACCACTGTCTTATATCTTTTAAAATAACCGTTTCTGACTCTTTTGTGGGGCCATTTCGTTAGTATATTTCACAAGGCACAATGAAGCTGAGGGAATAGCATTACCTTTGCGAGGGATGCTCAAATATGACTATTGCAGAATAGTACTACATCCCATGAAGGTTATGCCAACTGTGGGAAAAAAAATACTCAACGCCCTTTCTCACCTGTTTCGAGGTTCTCCTGCGGCTCAGTGTTAACCATGAGGTTTGCGCTAGCGGGTGCCACAGACTGGGCTAGGGAGGGTTCTGTAAACACCACAGAAAAAATGTGTCACACCAACGTCCGATTCACACAGCAAATAGCAAAAGAAAAGAAACATTTGTTGAAGTGCTTCCACCAAATAGGTAAAAAAAAAACCTTGGATGTCTGGAATACTCCATCCCTTGATGCTTAATGATAAACTAAACCTCATATCAAGGTGAAAGGAAGGAAAGGAGACAAGTTTGAAAAATGAGACAGGGAAAAAAAAAATCAGAGGCAGGCCAGGGGTGAGAGTGAGAAGTATCTGTGAACTGAGGTGGCAAAGGTTTCAGAAACTGGTCAGGGGTAGGAAGTAGAATAGAAGGCAGAGACAGACCTAAGGATCTAGATTTATAGGTAGGACAGGAATGGTCAAGGAGAGAGGCAAAGACAACAAGAGGGAATAGACTAAAATGATGCCCTTACACTGCCGTAATTTAAATCAATATTTTAGTCCTAGATTTTGTCAATGAGAAATGTTCTAGTCACAACAGTGATGAATATGAACATAGATGCAGTGTTTAGAATGAAATGGATATTGTTTTCTCTGAAACCTACAAACAAACTATGCATGATCTGAATAAAGTAATGTCTGTGAACAAGATATCATTCTCTAAGTTACACGGACCCATTACTCTTTGAAAGGTTCTCTACGGTTCTTCTTGAATCCTCTTTTCTGAGACTTGGATTAAGTTCCCACCCTAACCTGAGTATATTGAACTTTTTTAGCTGTAAAATTATTACTATAGTTACTCTTAGTTTTCCCATTCTTTTTACTCATATTATAACCCATACTGTAATGCTACATTTGTCTTTCAAGGTTAAATGGGACTGCTTCTTGTACTTTGTTTTAGCCAGGGATGAATCTAAATATCTATAGAATGTACTCAATTCCTTCTGTCTTTATATGTTTCTACCTCCTAACTTTGTTTCCAGAGGACAGAAGGTTCATTTTCTGCCTGATGTTGGTTTTCCTTCTTTATCATTTAGGATGTGCAGCATTTTATACACTTCTCTAGAACATGGCAAGATTGTTCTCCACTTACGTGTGCTGAAGGTGGCAATGAAGGTGACCTTTGCTTGTGACTTGTAGTACCCAGTGATCATGACGTCATACTGATGTCCACTTCTCAGGCCCCCAATCACACGTTCCGTCCCACTGATGTTCTGCTTGAGGACTAGTGAGTGGTCCTCTGCGGAAGTAATAGTGATGTCATAGACGTATTGGTGCTGAGGCTCAGGGTTCAGCCAGCGGAGTCGTACGCTGTTCTCAGTCACATCTGATACTTGGATCTCACTCTTTTCTTTCACTAGAGTTCAGAAACCAGACAGTAGAGTTAAATAAAGAGGAATAGAGAAGTAAAAACATTGTGGATAGAAGCAATCAATGCAACAGTCAGTGAATTCTATAATGCTTCGTCTTTGAAATATTAGAGCAGGGGGTCAGATAGTGGAAGCATATTGTAGCACTATGGTACGACTTTGATTGCAAATGCCATTCTCCCTCTCTTTTTTATGTTTAATGGATCCATTGATACTTTGAAGTTTTTGACTGTGTGATATGTTCCTGGAAGCAAGTGTGTTTACAATCCTGTTACGTTTAGGCAGGGCTATATATTATTTTTTATCTTGCTTGCCTCCCAGAACCAGGGAAGGCTTGACCAACTTAGGTATAGTTCATCAATGCTTGAAGCACTCTCACCAGCATAGTGGAAGTTTAATTTCCATGTCCAAAGAAAATGTTTTTCTCTGGAATGTTCTGTGAGCAAATCACTGTGCTCATGAAATTCTTTCATTTGATTGAGCCTCTCCTGCTTCTTGAAGATCCACCATATCAGCCACCATACATAGTGTTTGCCTCTCTTTATTTGAATGCTGTTCAAAGTCTGTGGAACTAATATTTCATTATGCTGCTCATTTTGCAAGCCAGGGTACCTCTCTTGTAAGGTTTTGTCCTCCCAAACCCTACAAAGAAAGTCTAGTTGGAAGAAAGATTGGAAAGTGAACAAACTCTCCTTATACAGTAGCCAGATCTAAGCAGCTCTTCCATTTAGTGTGTCAGCACAGGGATCCCAAATATTCCACTAAAAATTGGGTTACTAGAGTTTGGTAGACAGAGTACCCCACCACAAACATGAAGAATAACCTGTTGGTTCACCCTCTCTATTTAGACTTGGGTGAATAGTCATGTTTCTGTCGGCTACGTCCCCACTGGTTCTGATGGAAATATTAGCCTGACAGCCCCACAGACTTTAGACGCTCCACCCTATTTAGGGCGGATATTCTGGTACTTTGTTTCTGTTCAGGACAGGCAGGAATAGCCTGCCAATCCCGAAAAGAAAACACATCATTAATTCGAAGTATGGTTGGGCTAGATGTGAATTTCATTCATGTTTCAGAGTGACCAAGAAATATAATTGTTCTCATTGGTCCTACATTGTATTTTACATATCTTCACATCTATTTACTAGGGATACATACATTATTGGCTTTCTTTTACCATTTGGGCGATCAGCAAGCTTAGCTATAGGTCCAAGTAAAACTATAACTCACTGATTGCTCAGCATCATGCAAATAGGCAATGAACATCACCAGATTGTTGATGAAGAAAAACTGAAGCATCATTTTAAAAGGATTATGGTTATTAACTCATTGAGCGGTAAGCACTACACAGCAACCAACAGGACTATAGCAACATTGGGAAACTTATAGTAAAAGACCCCAATTCTACCATCCAAAATAGCTGAATGACTGAGGCACCAGTCTACTGATGCTACCATATATTTTTCATGCTGCTCAATCATAAATGATCTAGAATATTGCATCTAAAGTTGAAAGTTAGTAAATACATACCAGCGGGAATGTCTGTAGCTGGAACATGGATGTCTGCTTCAGGTCTGTGAAGGTAGAGAACTTGCACATTTTAGTGTACTGTGTGTCACATGAAGGTTTCTCAACAGGGGATACTGAAAAGCAGCAGGGTTGTGAGCATAAAAGGTGGGTTAAAAAACAGGAAGGAATAAGCCAGCGACTGGCAAGAAATAGAGACGCTATCAGTACATTCCTAAACAGCATTAGTAGGAAGTGCACTTATCTAAGCTTTAACAACTTGTTGACGCAAAGAGACTTGGAGATAGTAACAAACAGCTCACACCTGGCTTACTTTCAGTCTCCAGCCAAGGCTCCCATTAGACCAGCCCTCTCCCTCTCCCATTTTACATTTCTGAGAAGTAACTGTTCATAAACAATGATCCATTGAGGTCATTCTCCCTTCCATTCAAGTTTCTCTGGAGCCATAAGTGTCATTGCAACCTTAAACTTTCTCCACAAGTGATAGGGCTGGGTCTATTTTGCTGAAACACAGCTTATCTGCTCTGTTCAATGGTTAAATTAAAAGTAGATGATCGCAATTGAATGAAGAATTCTGGATTTGAAGTTGTCATGTCTGTTCATGTTGTACGAAAATAACATGTTTGCAGTCCTAAACTTGAGAACTTTAGGCCTAAAGCATTAAAATAATTTGTAGGAGCAAACCGTGAGATTCACAAAATTATAGGCTTCAGGACTGCCCAACTTAAGAGGCAACATACAATGCGATTCAGAAATGTCTTTGCCTTTATATGGTATTCTGTTCTCAAATTTCACAATCTGAGCGATGTCTCAAAGGCTTTTTTGTAATATATTTAGAGAAAGCAATGTGTTACTTACCCTGTAAGCATCTGTTTGTAGCATGTAGTGCTGAAGATTCACATGGATTGCATACTACTACCATCTAGTGTTGGGCTCAGATGTTTGCAACTTGTTTTTCTTTGAAGAATGTTTTTGAGTCATGAAGTATAGTGACTCCTCCTTTATTTAGCAATGTGCTTGGGCATCAGCTCCATTACTAGATTATTATACGCACAGCGTGTGAGTGTAAAGATCGAACAGGAAAGTGTGATGGCCAATTACAAATAGTTTAAGTAAATAATGTATATCTGCAACAACCAAAGGCTTCTTGAGAGGTGGGTGGTCGAATGTGAATCTACAGCCCTATACACTACGAACAGAAGCATACATGTTAAGTAACATATCCTGTTCGCAATATGTGTGGCTGTTGATACACATACGCTGCATACATTGTACAGCAGTACTCTCATAAGGGTTGGTTGGCCAGAGGATGTTGAAGCACAAGTTACTTACTTGTGTAACGATATATCTGTAAGAGACATTAGTTAGTGATAGATTCCTTACCTTAGAAAAATCCCCAGGCGTCAGACTGGATCCGGAAAGTTTTGTCAGCAGTACCCCTGCGCGTCGGTAGGCATCGTCGTACGGCTCCACAGACGTCGCTTGCGTTGTAGCCGCCAAGATGATGTAGTCGGAGCTACTTTGACGCGCCCATGCGTGCTGACATCAGTTCTGTACACAACTTTTCCACGCCAGGAGCGCAGAGCCATGCCAGAGACCGACTATTGTTGCAATAGAACTAGGGCCATGAAAGGGATGACCCGAACCCTAGAGAACAGTTTGCAGAACGGGGAGGATGGGCGGGTGGTAAGGAATCTATCACTAACTAATGTCTCTTACAGATATATTGTTACACAAGTAAGTAACTTGTGCATCTGAAAGAGACACGTTAGTGATAGATTACCTTAGAATACATACCCAAGCAATACCAACCCCGGTGGTGGGTCTGCGAAGTGAGATTACACCAGAAAGTCATGGAGAACCAAACGGCCAAAGAAGCCGTCTCTCTGGATCTGACTGTCAAGACAATAGTGCTTAGTGAAAGTATGCAACGAGGCCCAAGCGGCCGCCTGACAAATGTCTTGCAGGGGGACACCGCACCCCAATGCTGTAGTAGCTTCTGTTGCCCTGGTAGAATGGGCGAGCAGCCCAACCGGAGGTTCCTTTTTCGCCAGAGAGTAACAGGCTTTAATTTAATGCACAAGACAACCCATCGGTAGATAGTTCGCTTGTGCACAGCCCGGCCTTTCTTGGCGCCCACGTAGCCAACAAAGAGCTGATCATCCACCTGGAACTGTTGTGTGCGGGTAAGATAGAACGAAGTGCAGTTTTTGGGTCCAGACTGGGGAGCTGCTCCTCTTCTCCTGAAGGGTGCAGAGGCGGAAAGAAAGTGGGCAGAGTGACAGTTTGCCCGAGATGAAAGGCAGATACTACTTTTGGTAGGAAGGAGGGACGTGGACGAAGCACAACCTTGTCCGGATGAATCGCCAGGAAAGGAGGTCTGCAGGAAAGAGCCTGGAGCTCACTCACCCGCTGAGCGGAGGTGATGGCCACCAGGAAGGCAGTTTTCAAAGTTAATAACCGCAAAGGACAGTTATGAAGAGGCTCAAAGAGAGCACACATTAAGTATGTGAGAACCAGGTTCAAGTCCCATTGAGGTATCACAAAAGGAACAGGAGGGAAAAGGTGGGTAGTGCCTTTGAGAAATCTATTAACAACTGGGGACTTGAAAAGAGAGGGCTGATCAGGCAGCCTAAGAAAGGCTGAAAGAGCAGAAAGGCAGCCCTTGATAGTGCCCAGAGCAGAGCCCTGCTGGGCCAAAGAGAGAAGGAACAATAGAACCTCAGAAAGAGGGGCAGAAAGAGGATCTACAGCTTTTGCTGTGCACCATGCCACAAATCTTTTCCACCGACAGGCGTATACCGTTTTAGTGGAGGGACGCCTGGCTGCCAGAAATACATTACAGACTTCAAGAGGCAAATCAGATGGAATCAGCTGTCACCACTCAATCTCCACGCAAGGAGGTGGAGGCTGGACACGTTCGGGTGGAGGAACGTACCCTGTTGCTGCGACAGGAGATCCTCCCGAAGAGGCAGTCGGATCGGGTGATCCACACTCATACTGAGCAGCTCGGGATACCAAACTCTTCGAGCCCAGTCCAGTGCCACAAGAATGACTTGGGCCCGGTCGCGTCTGATCTTCTTCAGCACTCTGGGCAGAAGTGGTATAGGCGGAAAGGCGTACAACAGAACGCAACTCCACTTGCGATGAAAAGCGCATCCGAGCAAGTGAAGCCTAGGAAATTCTAACGCGCAGAACTGCTGACATTGTGCGTTCTCTTCGATGGCGAATAGATCTAACCAAGGTTCTCCCCAGTGCTGAAAGAGACCTTGCGCAACCTCTGAGTGAAGACGCCATTCGTGATCCAACATGCACCTGCGGCTGAGTTTGTCCGCCCTGGCGTTTAGGGTACCTGCCAGGTGTTGAACCATCAAGGAAATGCCTTGACATTCCAGCCACGTCCGGAGATGTAGAACCTCCTGACATAGGGTCCATGACCCCACCCCGCCCTGCTTGTTGCAGTACCACAAGGCAGTGGTGTTGTCCGTGAACACCTGCACTACTCTCCCTTGACAGAGGGATGGAATGCTTTCAGTGCAAGCTCAAAAAGGTTGATATGGAGCTTGGACTCCGCCGGAGACCAGAGGCCTCTGATCTCCGCCTCTCTCATCTGGCCGCCCCATCCCAGGAGGGACGCGTCTGTCACTACTGTGTGCTCTGGTTGGGGAAGGGAGAGGGATCTGCCGCTGACCTAACGCTGGTTAATGAGCCACCACTGCAAGTCCTGTGCAGTGCCTTCCGAGATCTGGATGTAGTCGGACAGGTTTCCCCGATGCTGCGTCCACTGGAGCTTCAGGTCCCACTGCACAGTCCGCATATGCCATCTGGCAAGATAGATCAGCAGGATGCAGGAGGCCATGAGGCCCAGCAGCCTGAGGGTCTTCCTGACCGAAACCCAGGACCAGGGCCGAAAGATCAGAATCATAGCCTGAATGTCCCGGACTCGCTGTTCGGGAGGATAAACCAGGATAAACCTGAAACTGCGCCGTATCCAGAACTGCTCCGATGAAGAGGAGCTTCTGAGAGGGAATCAGGTGCGACTTCGGCACGTTGATGGAAAACCCCAGCAAATGCAGGCGGTCGGCCGTAGTCTGCAGGTGGGAGACGACTGCCTGGGGCGAGCCCGCCTTCAACAGCCAGTCGTCGAGATAGGGTAAGACTGAAACCCCTGATCTGCGCAGATGAGCTGCTACAACCGCCATCACTTTCGTGAACACCCGAGGGGCACTGGTAAGGCCGAAGGGGAGCACGGTGAACTGAAAGTGCTCGTGGCCCACCGTGAACCGTAGGTAACGCCGGTGGACTGGCAGGATGGGGATATGAAACTAAGCATCCTGCAAGTCCAACGCTACCAGCCAGTCTTGCGGGTCTAGGGCAGACATGACCTGAGCAAGCATGAGCCTCTTGAACTTCTCCTTCCGGAGGAAGTGTTTGACATTCCAGAGGTCTAAAATAGGGCGCAGACCATTGTCCTCCTTTGGAACCAAGAAGTAGTGGGAGTAACAACCACAACCTACTTCTGGCATCGGAACGCGCTTGATGGCCCCCTTGGCCAAGAGGGACGCTGGAGAAGTGGCAAGTGATCCTCCGACATGCGGTGGTACTGAGGTGGCATGGCTGGAGGGGTAGACTCGGAGGTGAGGGAGTAGCCCTTTCGGACTATTTGCAGGACCCACCTGTCCGAAGTAAAGGTGCGCCAGTGGGGGAGGTGATGGCGAATCCTGCCGCCCACTGGCATCCGGTGGATCTGAAACACTGGACTAGGAAAATTATGAGGTGGTGGCGGCAGGAGCGGTGGTGGATTGACCTGCCCACTGTCCTCGGCACCCACCACGTCGGGTCCCAAGCCCGCGGCTGCGCTGAGACTGTGGCTGCGGAGGCCTGCGAGTCTGAAAGGAACGCAATTGGGCACCTCGACACTGACCTCGAAAGGAGCGAAAAGCAGACCCCGAGGGAGTGGGCGTGGTGGCGAGACTTAAGGACTAAGCTGTAGCCCGAGAGTCCTTAAAGCGTTCCAGGGTGCTATCCGCCTGGTCACCAAAGAGGCGTGTGCCATCAAAGGGCATGTCCAACAAAGTGTTCTCAACATCCCCGGAGAAGTCAGTTGTTCTGAGCCAAGTGTAACGGCAGAGCGCCACCGTTGAGGAAAGTGCCCTACCGAGTGAATCGGCCGTGTCAAGTCTACAAAGGATAGTGAATTTAGCAGCATCTCTCCCCTCGGTAATGGCCTGGGAGAGCACCGACAGAGCTTCCACAGGGCACTGAGGCAGCTCCTGTGCCACCGCGTTCTACACAGAATGTGAATAACGGCCCAACAGGCACGCAGTATTCACCGCCCGCAACCCTGAAATGGCAGAAGTGAAAATCTTTTTCCCAAACTGCTCCAGTTTCTTAGATTCCTTGTCCGAAGGGGCAGAAGGGAATGTGCTCGGTAAGGCAGAAGCCTGGACAACCAGACTCTGAGGCGTCGGGTGTTGCGTGAGAAAGCTGGGGTCGCCTGGTGCCGGGCGATGGCGGCACGCCACACCCTTATCCACAGGTGCCCCTGTGTTGGGTTTGTTCCAGGTGCCCAACAGGACGTCGGTAAGTGCCTCGTTGAAGGGCAGTAGCGGCTCCGCGGAGATGGACGCTGGTTGCAGTACCTCAGTGAGGAGATTGGTCTTGATAGGTACAGAAGGGAGCTTGAAGTTAAGAGCCTGAACCGCCCTATGCAATACCACAGAAAAAGTCCCAACCTCCTCCGTAGCCACGGACGTGGGGGACAGCGTACCAGGGTGTGGAAAGAAATCCAGATTCACTGGACCCTCCATGTCGCCTTCTAATTCAGGCTCATCCTCGCATTGAGCTGCAAGAGGGTCTTCAGACCCCTCCCAGTACTCCCCTTCTTCCACCGGTTGTTGATGAGGCCGGTAAGGACGAGGTGCCTGTGGAAATGAGACAAATTCCCCACCAAGAAATGGAATCGGGGGGTAAGAGACCAATCCTGGTTCAGCGCCGTCTGGCGTCAGTGGCGGTGCCGCGCCTGGCGGCGGCGCTGCGGCCAGCGCCGGAGGCGGCTTCGAGGCCGGATTCGGCGGCGCCACCGAGTATCGTGCTGGCATAGCCGAGGCCAAAGGCGACGGCACGGGTGCAGACCCACCCAACAGGTACACGGGGCCCAAAGGCGCTCCGGAGGGACCCAATGTGCCAATCAAACGGCTCATGGCCGACAGGAAGGTCTGTACATAGTCCGAAGTCGCATGCGGGCCATGAAAGGGCTCCATCAGAGTCGCGGGGGAGTGACCGCCCGCCCCCTCACCGCGTCCCGCGACCGGTAGACTAAGAGCGGCGTCGCTTCTTCGACTTTTTATGGCGCCGTGACTTACTTGTCCCCGATTCCGACGAGCGATGGTGTCGGCTCCCCGACCGGTCCCTTGACCTTCCACGGGAGCAGGACCTCGATCGGCATGGAACCGATTGCCGGACCGCCAACAACTTTCGGGAATGCTCCCACAAAGCTTTTGGCGCCATGGCCCGACAATCGGGGCACGCCTCGGGGTCATGGCAGTGCCCCAAGCAGAAGAGACACACGTCGTGTGGGTCCGCCACCGGCATGTTCCTACGGCAGGCCCTACAGGACTTAAACCCGGGTATCCCTTATGCGCGGAAAAAGAAAGAACTGACGTCAACGCTCGTGGGCGCGTCTAAGTAGCTCCGATAACGTCATCTCAGAGGTTACGACGCCAGCGACGTACGCAGAGCCGTACGACGTCGCTTAGCGACGCACAGGGGTACTGCTGACGAAAACTTTCCGGATCCAGTCTGACGCCTGGGGATTATTCTAAGGTAAGGAATCTATCACTAATGTGTCTCTTTCAGATAGAGAGTTCTTAGGACATCTTGGCCAACTATAGCTTGTTAGCGTGCTAAAATATCCACACAGTAGTGTTTTGTGAATGTGTGTGGAGTATACCAAGTACCTGCCTTACAGATGTCAGCCATAGATATGTTACCAAGGAAAGCCATAATGGCTCCTTTTTTTGCGTGGGACAGGCAAAGTCCTTCTAGCCTTAATGTAGCAGGTTTGGATACATTTGACAATCCATTTAGCTTTGCCCACCTTTGAGTTGCTGAGTTTTGCCAAAGGGCCTGGTCCTATCAATGTGATACATGAGAACACGCTTGACATCAAGGGTGTGAAGGGGCCTTTAAACCACAAAATCTGGCTGTGAGAAGAAAACTGAGGACTCAATTGTTTGCTTGAGGTGGAAGGGGGATACCAGGAATAAATTTGAAGTTCGCTCTAAGGACAATTCAGTCATCATGAACCTGAAAGTAAGTCTTTTCAAGGGTGAGAGCCTGAAATTCGCTAACACATATTAGAGATGTGATAGAGACATGGAAAGCAACCTTCCAGGAATGAAATTGTAGTAGACACAAATGTAGAGGTTCAAAAGGTGGGGCCATGAATCTGTTATAGATTACATTAATTAACCACATATAGAAGGGGTGGGAATTGAGTAAATGCACAGGCAAATATCCCTGACCAATTCATCTATACTGCATTGCTCTGGGCTGTTGGTGTGGGAGCTGGAGGTGAAGCTTTGACATTTTGTATTTTGGGTGGTGGCGAAGAAGTCAATCTCTGGAAACCCCAAACCACGTAAGTATAGGTGCAGGACTTGTGGGAGGAGTTCCCACTCATGGACTTGTTATTTCCTGCTGAGGAAGTCTGAAAAGTTGTTGTCCACTCCAGGAAGGTACTTCACCAGCTGGTGTTTCCAATGGTAAAGTGCTTTGTGCCATGGTGAGAATATGCCACCTTTCTTTTGGAGATAATACATGGTGGTCATGTTGTCTGTTTTTACCAAAACAGCCTTGTGCTAAACCTGATGAAAGAATGCCTTGAGGGCAAGCTGGATGGTCAGGAGCTTAAAAGATAATTGATGTGGAGGCCCCTTTGTTGGGGCGATCACATGCCCTGAATAGTCAGCTGCTTAAGATGCTGCCCTCCTCACCCAGAGGGAGAGGCATCGTTAGTGACAGTCACCTGGGGAACTGGGATCATAAATGCTCAGGGCATCAATAGGTTGTTGCTATTCCACCATTACAGAGAGCAATGGCCAGTGACCTGTATCAACATTGGATCCTCCCAGTGACACTCTGCTTCTGACTATTGTGTTGACAGGCCTTGCTGAATCGGACACATGTGAAGTCTGCGTAAGGAACTATGGCTAGGCACGAGGCCATCATTCCAAGAAGGCATATAACAGTTCTGAACATCAACTGATGATTCGGATGAGAAAGTGGCAACAACTGGTGGAATGCCGGCACTCTTGCCTGGCTGGGGTAAGCCTTAGCAGTGTCGGTTTCGAGCATAGACCTGAAAAAGGGTGGAACCTGAAGGGGCTGATGGTGAGCCTTGACAGTATTTATCACGAAGCCAAGACTGCTGAGGAGTGAGATAGTGGTCTGATTGAGATGGAGGCACTGTTGTTTGCTTGCCCTCCTGATCACCGATTTGTGCACGTATGGGAATACATGAATGCTGCTCTTTCTGAAATGGGCTGTATCTGCTTTTTGTGAATTCTCTGGGGGCAGTGGTGACCCCAGATGGCAACACTTTGATTTGATAATACTGGCCATTTACCACAAAACAGAGGTAGCGAAGATGGGTGGGATTGATGGGAATCTGTGACGATGGGTTCCTGGGGCACCAGGGCAGGCAGGGGTTATTGGGCTCCAGTTGCATCAATTGTAGTTGTTCACCACTGGTGTCATCGGGCCACAGTACTACTGGACCCTAAACTGGATAACCAAGTACTGCTCTACAGCACTTGACTCTCTCAGGGTAGTGAGACAGAAAGTTCCAAGGCTTATCGAAGGAGGAGAGGTGGGTAAGAGATTCAGAATACAATTAACACCCCAATACCAGCTGATAAGATCAATGTCCAGTCAATCCTTTACTTTACAAAATAAAAGTAATTTAATGCACAAGAAAAATATACTACACATAAAACTAAGATACACTGTGAAAATCAGAAGTCTCTACAAGCCTCTGGCCAGAGTTCTGGCCCCAAAAAGTAATATAGTGCAAGCAAGGACAAAGCTGGAGGCTGTACAAGTCCTGGGGTCGCTATAAGGGTTCAAATCGTAAGTCCTTCAACAGGACACCCTTCCCCCAAATACAGATGCTAACTGGAAGCATCCACAGGCCCCCACAGTACAGGAGAGGGGTGAGAGGTGAAGCAGTTTTACCTTCAATGACAACATCAAGCTTCCCCCTCTTCCTCGATATTGATGTGTGGCAAGTTTCCTTATCTTTAGCAGCTGTCTGAAGTCTACTTGTGTTCTGAATGACAGAAGCCTCCACAAGTCTCAGAAAGCTCTGTCTGTGCTCCCATGCCCCACCCAACAAGCTGTGGCCCAGCTCATTCTTTCAGACTGGCGAATTCCTTTGATCAGTAATCCCTCACAGAGACACCTTCCCAAAGTCAAACCATATCTTCGGGTCCAGAAGGAGAATTCAACATTTGGACTCCACTCCTTGATCTCGGCTTCCTCTGCAACCCCCATCAGAGCCTTTTCAGAAAAGAGCACAGCCTTGAACAACCAACTGGCCAATGAGAGTAGACTTTTATCATTCCCTGAGTGACAGGCTAAACCAATCAGAGATTCTGCAACTTTTGCATATTGGGTGCCCCGCCAATCCTGGGGCATATTTTCTTCATGTTCACTGTCTGATCAGTAAGTGATCGGTTCATGTTATGAGGGCTCTTCCAGTCTCTTCGGGGCATATTTAAAAGCCCTGTTGCATTGCTCTTGCACCAAGCAACATGGTGCAAGAGCGACGCAATTCAAAAAAGAGATTTATGACGCCGCGCAAGACCACCATGCGTGCCCTGAGTGACTTCATACATCTTGAGTAAAGCAACGTAGCGCAAATCACTGCGTCGCTTTACTCTGCACCAGGGAGGCGTTCCATGGGCATTGCATGAGTGTTGCCAGAACTGATAAACCTGGGAATGAGCCATGGGAACATCGTTATTTCTCCTCATCTTGCAGCACACATAGAAAGAGGGATTTGCCTCTCAGGATCCCAGGCACGTGCAAGGGTGCCTGCGTTGGCACTAGGCTGCCAAAACAGCAAAAGTGTAAGGACACAGACAGGAATGAGTCACATGCTTTTAAATAGGCACATTCCTGCCCTTTACCTCTAATGCAGTGTCGCGCATTAAGGTTATTTGCTGTGCTGCATTGCATTACTTTGCCATAAATGTGGCCCGGGGTATCTGTCTGTCGTATTCCCTAGAGAGGAATTTTGATTAGCTCCAGACCAGGAGGCCCTGGCCATCACCCAGCAGAAAGGGAGGTGGTTGTTGCAGCTGAGGGAGTCTTAACTAAATACAGACTAGATTTAGTGCCTACTCCAACCCATGAAACTTCAACTAAGAATAGGGAGGTGCACAAGGGAGCTGGAATATAGAGCAGAACAAATATTGGCTTGAATCACAAACATAATGGCTCACCATCCTCACCCAGTGAACACGCTGGCTCTAAATACACATATACCAGAGAGGTAAAAAGAACCCAGGTAAGGGTGACTGCATAGACTTTACCAGGAGGGAGCTGGTAGGCAGTCCCCTGTAAAGGGTTCATGCACCCCTGTGTATATATCAATGCTACCACCATTGTCAGTTTACCACAGCCTGGGTGGAGAGGGCAGTAGTCACTTTCTGTAAAAGAGAGCTGCACTATACATAGTCTGTCGACCTCAGACAAGCTCTAAGGTCTCAATCCATGTAAAGAGGAAGATCCCTCAGTGGACATGTGTGATTGTCATGTTCACTGAGGTAGAGATGAAGAAAACCTACAGTACTTTCAAGTGACTTGCCAGAAGACCAAAATAGGGCAGGGAAGAAAGCCCTCCGGAGCCATGCAGAAGACTTCCCATCCAAATAGTAAATCAAATTAGGTGTCTTTCAGATCGAGATCCGTCATTAAATTGACTTGCTGCAGTCAAGGAATGAGATTCTGAGAGGATGTACCTGTTGAGGGGCTTGAGGTCCAGTATTGGCCCTAGAGACCCCTCTTTCTTGTGGATCAGAAAGTACAAGAAGTACATCACTTTGCCACAATGCTGCAGTGGTACTGGTTCGATTGCTCTCTTGAGGATAATCACCTGAACCTCTTTTTGAAGAAGGTGCAGGTGTTCTGTGGATAGGATGGAAGTGCATGTAAGGTATGTTTGGTGGGGTTTCAGAACGCTCCAGGCAGTAACCATGTTGAATGAATGCGAGGACTTATTGGTCAGAGGTGATCTCTTCCCAACATGGAATAAGCCCCTGTAGTCTTACCCTTACAGGTGTAGTGTGATCAGGGGGAAGTGTAAGGGAGTCACTGATTTGTGGAGATGGTTCCTTTTGCCGCACCTCCTTTGGCCCTTCCACTGGTGTTGTTACTTCTGTAACCCCACACATGAATATCCACATGCTGGCTACTGTTGGCAGTGCTGCTACCGCAGGTGGTAGGAGGCAGGAGAGTCTGGTGAAGTTGTTTTGCTGTCCCCCATAAACCTTGACCTGCAATAGGGGCCCGAGGAAGATGTGGTTGAAGGACACCCATCGCCTTAGCAGTGTCAGGGTACTTTTTCAGCTTTTCAAGCATCTGATCGACTTGTGGTCTGAATAGATATGCCCACAACCAGAAGTCACTGTGCCAGGTGAAGAAAGGAATAAGGTAGCCAAATCAGGTTTCCAGTTGGATTTATTCCAAGTAAGGAAGAACAGCTTAGACAACCACATCCAAGACGCACGTAGCTCCAATGCACCACCCGTTGCAAGTGGAACATGGAACCCCGCACGAGTGATAACATTCTGTACAGAGCATACCATACACCTTCCCCCTTAAAAAAAAGAAAAAAAAAAAAAAAAAAAAACATTCACGTAATCAAAGAACTTACAACACAGTTAACATTTGAAAGAAATCAAAATCTAACAAAATCATTCAATTTAACAGGTAATTTCCTAATACGAGAACTTTTCCTTAGAACGGAAACCTCATCATTCTGATTCACAGGAAAAGCTAAGGTTGTTGTTACATCGTCTGGGCTTAAAATTGAATCCAATGGAACTCCACATGTTTCTTGGACATTCGCAGGAGGAACATGAAAATCTTGCCCAGAAGAACCATCAAAAGTGTCAAAGAAATTTTGACAGTCATCCAAATTCACCTTAGTTCCCAAATCCTTTTTAGGCATGACATCTAACTTGCTAAAATCATTGTTAGACCTATACATGGATACTCGTCTAAAATTCCAGATCTTCCCACCTTCAACTCTAACAGCTTTGCTAAAAACATCAATTACTTTGAGGGGATCAGACCACTTAGACCATTTTTTGTCAGGACACCCAAACTTGACACGTACCAAGTCACCAATTTTAATTTTATGGTTGGAAAGTCGTTTTGTGCAACTTCCCCTTCGCATTTTGTCTTGGTATCTTAGAACACGTTCTCTGACAGCTTCAACATCTACCAAAGGATCACTAAATCCGTTAGATTTTAACCACCAAGGTCTGAGTTTCGAACTTGCTTTTCTCCCTCTTAACATCTCAAATGGAGAGCAGCCAGTTACAGAATGAGGAGAAGTACGATAAGTTAGCAAAGTAGCTCTCAAAGCTTTCCTCCAATCTAAGTTACTTTTGACAGCCAATTGTATAGATTCTTTTACCACTCTGTTAAATCGTTCCACTTGACCATTGGCCATAGGATTATAATTAGACACTTTCTTGTGGATAATACCGCACTTATTTAAAAACAATTCTAGCTCTTTACTAATGAATTGTGGGCCATTGTCAGAAACAAGTTCAGCAGGCAAACCCTCCCTGCTAAAAACATTGTCCAAGAACTCTATAACTTGAGTCGTCGTGATTTTGTCCACAATTTTGACTTCCGGCCATTTAGAGAAATAGTCCACCAGCACTAATGCAAAAACATTTTTCACAGGTGTAAGACCCAAAGGGCCAATTATGTCAATACCCAGCTTTTCCCATGGTCCTTGTGAATACTCAATCGGTGAAACACCCACCGAAAGTGGTTTGACAGTCTTATCACTTTTGGAGCAGAAAGCACAATTCCTAACCCATTTATCAACCATGCTGTCAATGCAAGGCCACCAGTAAAATTCTCTTAAACGTCTTTTGGTACATGACATGCCCATATGTCCTTCATGGGAAAGATTAATCAAATTGTTTCTAATTCCTAGTGGGGGTACTATTTTATCACCCCTACTTACAAAACCATGTGAAAACATAAGTTCGTCCCTTATTTTAAAAAACGAACTGATATCTCCACTTAGCTTCCTCTCCTCCGGCCAGCCAACACAGAGATAATTTATCACATTGTTCAGTGTGACATCTTTAGACATTTCTCTATCCCACAACTCTTTTGAAAAACAACTTGATCCTAAACTGTGGTTAATATCCTCCATACTGAATGCTACATCACATTCTTCTTTTTCCCCATCTAAATCTGGGACATCGGACCAAGGCAAAGACAATCGTGACATACAATCTACATGTACATTCATCCGGCCAGGAATATACACCACAGAACACTGATATTCTTGTAATTTTGCGGCTAGTCTTGCTAACCGCGCTGTAAGTGTTCTGCCCCCACCAGCTGCTAACATATTAATTAGAGGTTTATGGTCTGTCCTCAATTGGAAATTTGTTCCCCACAAAAATTGCCTAAAATGTTGTGCCGCCCAAGTACAAGCGAGCAACTCCCTCTCAATTGTGGAATAGTTGAATTCTGCCCCTCGTAGCGACCTAGAGGCATAAGATATCACAAACTCCTCTCCAAAGTTCTTCTGCATCAGAACCGCCCCTAAACCTGTACTACTAGCATCCACAGCCACTATACATTCACCACCAATCTCAAATGGTCTCAAGAAAGGAGCAGAACTGATATCGTTTTTTAGAATTTCAAAGGCTAAATTCTGTTGGTTACCCCAGATGAATTTCGCATTTTTCTTTAATAACTCACGGAGAGGGAATACTTTTGAAGAATAATTCTTCACGAATTTGCTATAAAATTCAGTCAGACCTAAAAAGGATAGCAACTGCTCTCTATTGGTAGGTGCCGGTGCTTTTTGGACACTCCTCACATGGTCTACTTTAGGTTTAATTCCTTCACTCGATATTTCATGTCCCAAATATTCTACTCTACTTTTCCTAAACTTACATTTAGAGAATTTCAATATTAGCCCTTTGTTTTGTACAGCATCTAAAACCTTTTTTAAATTAGCATCATGTTCCTCGAAATTTCTTCCAAAAATTAAAATATCGTCCTGGAACGCAATCGCACCAGGACAATTCTCCAACACCTCTTTCATGATCCTTTGAAAAACTGAAGCTGCACTAGCTAACCCAAAAGGCATCCTTAAAAATTGAAACATGCCTTCGGGTGTGATGAAAGCTGTTAGAGACCTAGATTCCTCATGTAAAACAATCTGATGGTACGCACTTGCCAAATCTACAGTGGAAAACACACACGCACCAGAGAGTGTTGATATCATCTCATGTATATTTGGCAATGGATGTCTGTCGATCCAGATCTCTTTGTTTAAACTGCGTAAATCTACACACAAGCGTAAATCACCATTGCTTTTGAGCGAAAGAACCACCGGAGAAACCCAAGGGGAAGATTCAATTGGTTCAATAACATTTCTTGACACCAAATCACCCAATATGTCCTTCAATTTAGTGCGATAGGCCAAAGGTACATTGCGTACTCTGTGTCTTACGGGCTGAGCTGAATCTTTCAGGATAATCTTGTGTTTAAAATCAGTGTACTCTCCAAGAGTATCCTGAAATACTTTAGGATACAAACTTTTTATGGTGTGAACAAATGCTTCATCCTCTGCCACAATGCTGTATACAGGTGGCGAGGCATTAGGATCCAACTTGATCCCCAACTCTTGTTGATGTGGCCATCCCAAAATGGATACTCCCTTGGTTGCAACATATAATTTTCCCTTGGTTTTTTTTCCTTTAAAGTCAAAATCTGCCCAAATAAAACCCTCCAGATCTATTTTGTGTCCTGAATAGCT
This sequence comes from Triturus cristatus, assembly GCF_964204655.1. Taxonomy (NCBI): domain Eukaryota; kingdom Metazoa; phylum Chordata; class Amphibia; order Caudata; family Salamandridae; genus Triturus; species Triturus cristatus. The sequence goes on along the minus strand of NC_140583.1, from coordinate 793,825,683 downwards.
ACCTGGTTTGATATCCGGAGGCAACAATTGCTTTTTGTCCCACAATTTTTTAAAAAGCTCCATACCAATGATAGAGTACCATGCACAAGAATCGATCATCATAAGCACTTCTTTGCCATCAATAAATATTGTACCAGATGGAAAGCCCTTGCAACTACTCCCAGTCACACAAGAGATGCAATTAAATTCATTGAAGTCTGTGGAAATTTCTTCTTCATCATACGTTACACAATTAATTTTTTGCATTGACCTGCACATTTTCCCAAAATGACCTGTTTTCTTACACTTAATACAAATTTTACTCCACGCAGGACATCCTTTATAGTTGCCCACATGGTCAAAACTGCCACATCTATAACATATGATGGGACTTCTTCTGTTAGACTTATTGTCTTTAAAACTAAAATCTTTTCTGTTGACAAACTGTGGCCTTTTAGTTGTAATTTGGTTTTTAACAAGTGATACCTCGACTACAGGATCTTGTACCTTAATATTACATATTGGAGTCTGGCCTCTAATTTCACTAACAAATTTTTCCGATTGTTCAATGCCTTTGGCAATATTCACTACAGCAGTTAATGACGACTTGGTTCCTAACCACAGCCGTTCTTGTATTTTTTTACTCTTTGTTTTCATCATTATCTGATCCCTTAACACTTGCTCATAATTGATAGTATCAAATGCACAAGAGCCTGCTAATGAACGTAATGCAGATACATAAGTTTCAATAGACTCATCTTCTTTCTGTGCGCGGGAATAAAATTTAAATCTTTCCATTACAACATTGGTTTTTTTTCCAAATCTAATACTCATTTTTTTAACTGCGACCTCAAAAACATTTACTCCTTCAGCACTCTCCAAAGGGGGTAAATCGTCAAACTCTTTAATACCTTGACCCCCTAGACAGTGTCTCAACAGATCTAGTTTCCTTTTGGGAGTACAACCATCCTCTTCCAGGACTTCTACATAGGCTATAAACATGGGATACCATAGGTCCCATTCCATTTTTGGTTCGCCCGCAGAGGGTAGGAAATGTGGGGGAGCGGAAATGTTTGACATATTAAATGTGAAGTAAAACTCTTACACTGAAAATGCAATTGAATTTAAAAAAAAAAAAATTACTGTGGATATATTTTACAAAATCATTTCACACTTTGAATAAAACATTTCCCTGAAGCATATGGCACAAAAGAGAATCAATAACAAAACGAAACAATAACAATAATTAACAGCCGTTGTAGACTTGTTGTATAGAAACGCGCTAGTGGTTGAGTAATCCCTTGAAAATGGCCGCCAAACGTATGATGAAATCACGCTCTCAGCGTGTTGCGTGTGCTCTCAGCGACAGCGTTGTTCATCGACATTCGATCGTGAAGATGCAGAGGCGCGGGGACTGAACCATGGCGTTCCAAACTCCGTTAGATGTGAGTTGTTTACTTTTGACGATCCATGAAAGTTTAAAAGCTAACGTAACAAAATGTATGTATGTCGATTCCGCTAATCCCAATTCCAGCCGTAAACACCCTCACGAGCCACGGTCTTCACCAAAGATCCGGAAGGCAGGAAACGAGCAAAACTTCTTAGTTTAAGAACGAACACTGGTCTCTTTATCCACAGGAAACGAGCAAACTTCTTAGTTTAAAAACGAACACCAGTTTCTTTATCCGCAACACTCAGATAGACTTGACACGTTGACACTTGACTCAGGGTCAGTAATTCTGCCGCAGGTGCAATCAAAGCACGGTTAATTAATCAGCCGCCGGTGCGTACGAAATCGCACTTTAATGGACAAAAAAAAAAAAACGTTTTTCCGTCTTGGTCCAGTGAACGCTGTTCTCCCTTAATCCCGATCGTCGCCAATGTGAAGAAAGGAATAAGGTAGCCAAATCAGGTTTCCAGTTGGATTTATTCCAAGTAAGGAAGAACAGCTTAGACAACCACATCCAAGACGCACGTAGCTCCAATGCACCACCCGTTGCAAGTGGAACATGGAACCCCGCACGAGTGATAACATTCTGTACAGAGCATACCACACCAGGCATGATGACTGATCAGGATGCTGGTGTTAACACCCATGGCCACTCTGTTGGCTGCTCAAGAGCGCAGCAAGTGTGGTGTTTGAGATAGTTTTGCATTTGGCAACCAACTCTTGCACACGCAGCATGTGGTGGCGTTTAAGATAGTTTTGCCTTCGGCAACTAGCTCTTGCTCACACTGTCTATTTTGGTCATGGTGGTGTGGAAGGAGTTCCTCCATCTCATCTCAATGCGTCTTTTTGAATCAGGAGAGTGGGTAAACAGGGTTTCCATTCTGCCACCGCTTGGCCATTTGTAGTGCCACTCTTTTGCCTGCTCCATCGATTTTGTTACTTTCCTTATCAAGAGGTGATGCATCCCCTGTAACCTTGAGCGTTGGCACCTGTCTGTGTCGTGTGGCCCATGATGGAGTCTGGTGGAATGCTGCTGTGGACATAAGGTAGGTCATTGTATGAGGGTTTACATTTTTTATCAACCCTTGGTGTGATGACTCTAGCCTTAACAGACTCTTTGAAGGTACCAGGTGCTGTATTGAGCGTCCCCTTGAACATGTGGAGGAACTGTTGGGTACACTGAATTTTTTAGAGTGTTTCCACCAGGAAGTCATCTGCCTCCATTATGGAAAGTAGCCACCACCTGTACCCTTGTGGTACGAGGTGGTGTCATCAGGTGGGGAAGGTTCTACTGGGCACAGATTATGGTCTTTGTAGCTTGGGGTCTAGACATCATAATCATCACGCAGGTCATCCCTGGGTTCTGGATCATAGGGAGCATCATAGGGTTCCTCTAGATACTGTCAACTGCCCTTCCCATCGGGCCATCTCATAAAAAGGTACCTCAATGCTAGGTTTCTGAGGGCTTGGTTCACCCCTGAGAGAATCACTTACCAACCACTGTGTAGATAATGTAGTTCATCCTTTGGTCCTGACGAATTGCCACGTGATCCCTGACACACAAAGCGAGTGACCACTAACTTGTAGCCACCTCTGACCATCATATCAGCGGTGACACCATTGCTGTTTTTAATTGGGACCAGTTGGCTTGAAGATTAAATTGATTTTGTAGCACGATTTCGCCCCATTTTATCCCTTCCCACACCATTCATTCACATATCCTATCCACATCTACACCGTAAGGTCCCACACCTGAACCAGACCTAACGGCTTGGGAAAAGATCTCCGACAAAGAGCCCCTCATAGGGTGCCCATTAGGCATTGCAGAGCTGGCCTGACCAGGAGCATGCCCTATGATGAAGCATGACACCCAACCTGGTGTGTGAGGGCCCCTTTTCCCAAAGTGGGAGACACCCCATCTCCACGTTAGGGTAAGGGTGTTTTACCGACCTAGCATCTGCCTCTCTCCTTCCACCCATAGGTCATGCTTCATCATTGGGTGTTTCTCCTCGTATGGCCGCCGTTGCAATGCCCAACGGGCCCCACAAAGGAAGCTGTAGCAGAGATCTTTTCTCGGTTATTCTGTATTGTGAAGGGTGTAAGTATGAGGGCATCCTAAAAGTGTGGGGTGATTGTGTATATAGAAGTGAAGAAAAATAAGATAAAACTGTCTAGGGGATCCAGAAAAAGTATTTTAATGTGATAGTTCTCCTGGAAGGATTAAAAACCAAAGAATGGTTGGGGCTACTTTGGGAGCATAATGTGCCCAAATAGCTTCAAAACTGTAGGTGTAGTGTAGACAGGTCAACTTCTTTCATGCCCAGCGGTCCAGAACGAATCCATGGTGCTTCTTCACGACCAAACAAGGAAGATGGTAAACCTACCCAACACCTGTGCCTTGATGTGAGGAGTAAGTATTCCCTAATGAAGAAATACATGGTTCAAGGATGAAAAATGATCACTCTTATCCTTGAACCAGGTATTTCTTCTTTAGGGAATACCTACACTACACATCACGGTACAGGTGTGGCGTACATTTACCACCTCCCTTGTACACCACCACAGTAGCCTCAACCATTCTTTGGTGTTTCGGGATCTCCCAAACAGTTTTATCTCATTTTTTCTCACTTTTATCTACAAAGTCAACCCGCACTTTTAGGATGCCCTCACCCTAGGGTGTTTGAGGGCAACAAGAAATAGTTGCTTAGATTCCCCTTCCTAGGTCTGTCCACCGAAATCATTCCCAGGATGGTAGTTTCCGGTCCAGGGAAGACATGGCTTGGCAATTCGGGCTGGACTGTTCCCAAGAGGAACGGGGCCAAGACTGATTTGCATATGGCTGGGTCTCAACTAGGGTGTCTTTTGGAGTGTGTCTTGAAATTTTGGTGGGAGCTTGGTGGAGATTATCCCAGTTTGCGGGTGAATAAAGAGGCCCTTCTGGTGAGTGTTCAACTCCTCCTGTAGGTGCTAGAAAATGGGCTGCTCGTAGTCGTGGGATCCACCCATCCAGGTACTTTTTCTGCCAACTGGCTTTTTGACTTCGTTGGTGTCCTCAATTTTGCGGCTTTTGGCATATATGACAGATTTAATGCCGAAGTGGGGCTTTGGTGTCGGTGCCAATGTTGATTTAGGGGCTGGTTTCAGCGTCATCTTCAATGTCAAAGAGTCTGTCAACTCCAAGGTAGGCCCTGGTGGCTTCAGTGGGGCCTTTGTGTCTCGAAATGGGAGCATTATTGGCTTTGAGGGTTTGTTTAGGTGTCGACCATGGCCCGAAAGCAGTTGCATACTAGTAGTTTTTGTGTCTTTGAGCTTAATACCCTACCCCCACTGTAGTGGTGCTCTGCCTGTCCATGGGGCAGTTGTGCGACCATGGGTTAGGACTGGGTAGTTACTACACTCATCGTCGACATCTTGGTGGGTCATAGAGCCAGTGGATCTAGTTGGTGCTCTCTTTTGAATTTGGATAGCAAGCTTGCCTTTGAGCTGGACTGCAGCAACTAGGTCCCAGAATAGCCAGATTCTTCCTCCATCTTGACGTCATGTTCCCTGAAGATTTCGGGTCATCATCTTCCCCTTGCCTCTGCATCCTGTGATGGGAAGTGTCTACCTCTTTTCATGTCAGTATCAAAGAGTCTTCTTCAACTGAAAGGTAAGGCAGGTCTGTCACATAGTCTTGCTGTGTTTGGGCAAAAGGCAGAGGCTACAGACTTGATGGTGGTCAGTCCAGGGGTACTTGGAGTGACATTGGGTGCAGTATTAGAAGGGCATCCTTTCCATCACTGACCTGGCATACTTGATGAGGAGGCAACAGAGACAAGGGACAGAAAGCCCTGGGAGGGGGACGATGCCCCAACAGAGGCCGTCAAATACAGACCCAGTGAAGGCTCAACTAGGTGCTGAAAACGGAGCCCAATCGGTACACGTCCGTACCCAATGGTAGTAAAAAAACTATCGACTGAGCTGATACCCAGACTCAAAAGACTTTGAAGAAAAATAAGTTGCAAACAGCTAAGCCCAACATTAGATGACAAGATCTAATGTTCAAACATGCATCTACGGTCAACTACGGTCAAACATGCTATGAACACATACATGACATTCCTCACTATCAGCCCAACTCACAAATATTTTTGTGCTCAACAGCCTATTTGTGTAAGTAACATACCCAGTTTCAGAGAATCAGAAACTGTGGCATTTCATGATTGTAAATTACAAATATAATGATGGTAAATCAGATAGTATGCTAGATATTCCACCCTCATAAATTTGACTGCACTAATGAAGGCTGCAACATACCATGAGCACTGACAAAACTAAGGGGCATATTTATTAGTAAAGTGGCAAAGCGTGTTGTTAAGCCAAGAAGGCTAACGACACGCTCTGTCTCTTTAGAAACGCAGGGCTGCACCATATTTACAAGAATATGGTGCAGCCCTGTCTTTCCCCCTGCGCTGGTGCTACATTTGGCTGCCTAGCGACAATGCAGGCACCCTTGCACCATAGTGCAAGGGTGTCTGCGTTGCAGCGGAAGATTCTTTATATGCAGGAAGGTGTCCCTTCCTGCACATAAATGATCTTTAAATGGCGGTTTGTAAGTTCTATGTGTGCTGCTTAATGCAGCACACATAGAAGTTGCGAAATGTAATTTTTTTTAATGATTGTTCATGTGCAGGAAGGAGCACCTTCCTACACATAATCAATCATTGGCGTTTTGCTGTTTCCATGTGTGCTGCACAACGCAGCACACATGGAAACAGCAAAAACAAGGAGAAATTAAACATCTCTCCTCATTTCACCAGGGTAAGACCAGGTTTTCCCTGGTCTTAATTTTGGCGCTGCTCCATATTTAAGCCACCCTTGTTAATATGGGGCCGAGTCAAAATCAATTAGTGTTACGGTGGAATGCCCATAGCAACACCCATTGCCCTCTCCTTTAAGCCATGTTAATTGGCTTAACGCCGCCTTGTAAATACGGTGAAGCCCCTATTGCCACCACAGCGCCCAGAAAAATGATGTTGTGGTGGCTAAAGCGGCTTGTAAATAAGCCCCTAAATTTGTGAGTATCCATAAACATTCTACAAGTAGTTTCCCATCCTGGAATCACAAGTAGATTCAATCCTGTGACAGGTAGGAGTAATTGTGAAGTCAGTGTGTAAAAGTGAAGGAAAGAGAAGGTGTTTCTACACAATGAAAGCAAAATAAAGTAATAAGTGAAAATACATATTTCTGCATAATTTGGATTTTTGACCTAGTTAAAGTAACGTGAAAATCTTGTGAATAAGTATATTCCTAGAAACCTTTGACAATAGATAATTTCCAGGAGTGTTGTTTGGATTCTTTTGAATACCATCAAAGTCAGATGTCTGACATTTCCAACGCCTGCATTGTGAGCAGAACTCTATGAATTCCACCAACCTGGACATAAAAAAACATTGGGCCTTTATCTCTGAGGCCTTGCGACAGTTTTGCGCTTCTGTTGCGTCACTTTTTGTGATGCATCGGCGGCGTAAAATATGCCTCCTGTTGCGCCCTATTTACAAAGTGACGCATCTAAGCAGAGGCGTCACTTTGTAAACCCCTTTGCTACATTATACCTGCGTCAGGTATAATGTATGCAGGGTGGACTTTCCTACATATGTAAGCCTTGTAAAAGTGACGCAGTGAAATCTATGAGATTTCACTGCGCCACTTCTAGGGTGCAAATGCGTCAATATCTTACGCCGGCCTCACAGCAGGCGTAAGACTGACGCAGGCTCTTTCACATGGGGCTTACCTCATGTGAAAGGACACATTGCTGGAGTTGCGTCACTTTTGTGACACGCTCCAGCAATGCTTCACTTTTGCGCCTACAGGTACATCACAAATACTGATGTATCTGTAACTCCTTGCGACATGATGCGTCATACAGTAAATATGACGCATCAATCATGTCGCAAGGAGGGCGCAGTGAGAAGTGGCGCATCGCTGCTTTCACGCAGCGATGCGGCATTTCTCATAAATGAGGCCCTTTGATGGGATCTGCAAATGCCATCTCTTAACGAAGCCTCTTCAATAGGGCATGTATGGCAAAAAGCTATTTCTTAAAACATTGATTGGATCTTACTCGTTCAAGCATAAGAGAAAGGCCACATAATGCTCTCTTTAATTATCTGTCAGTGGACAGATCCCCTGCAGAGCATGGGAGTATTTCACCCTATGTCACACCAGCGGTTCAGCAGATTTGGCACAAAGGTGTGATAGGTTATGAGTTAAAGGAAGACCTAAGTTTAATCAATGACTACTTGAGTTTTTACAGATGTGTTTGAGTACATTTCACATTTGTATTAGCCAGACTTATTTCCACCTGAAGGGATGGGCATGCATGTACTGCAATTATTGGGCACATTAGTTACTTACGTCTGTTTTGAAGCATGTTGAAAGGGTGATTTTTCAGGCTGGTCAGATTGGAACCAATCACAATGTCTGCTGATCTCTGGAGATAGGTGGAAGGCATTCTCACCTACAACAGAAAACATACCATACATGAACATGTATCACAAAATGGAACATGACTGCCTCTGTTCTGAAACAATCTCCTAGGACCTGGAAGGTTCCTTGAGGCTGCAGGTACTTGTTCTAAATTCTGGTGTACCCTACAATTGTATCATTGGTGGTAAATGTGACATCTACTTCATTATTATTGGGAAGACTCTCAAGCTTGCAGCATGGGATTGTTTTCTATCTAACCCTACGTTTTTCCAATGGCAATCAGGAGCAAACATAGGACCAGATTTACTAAGGATGTGTGGTGTTGCAAGACAGCAACTATGATTTACCTTCCAGCACAAAAGGTGTTTTACACTGAAAACGGCAGTTTTCACAGCGTCAAATCCACTTCAAGATGCATTGGGGCATATTTTCAAGCCTCTATTGCTACGGGAACGTCACTTTTTACGACGTTCCTGTGGCGATAGGGCCTTCGACTTATTTACAAGGCAGTGATAAGCCACTTAATGTGGCTTAACGCTGCCGTGTAAATAAGGCTCCTTTTCACACTATGCTTAACGGGAATGGGGAGGGCAATGGGTGTTGCAATGGGCGTTCCACCGCAACACTCATAGATTCTGACGCTGCCCCCTATTTACAAGGGAGGCATAAATAGGAGGCAGTGCCAGAATTAAGACCAGGGAAAACCCGGTCTTACCCTGACACAACGAGGAGAAATGTTTAATTTGTCCTGCATTGTGCAGCACACATGAAAACAGCAAAAGGCCAATGATTGTTTATGTACAGGAAGGTCCCTCTTCCTGCACATGAACAATAATTTTTTTTAAATGCCGTTTTGCAACTTCTATGTGTGCTAAGCAGCACGCATAGAAGTTACAAAACAACATTTCAAGATAGTCTATGTGCAGTAAGAGGGACATTCCTGTACATTAACAATCTTCCCCTGCACACAGACACCCTTGCAATATAGTGCAAGGGTGTCTGCATTGGCACTAGGCTGCTAACTGGAGCACCAGCTCAGGGCGAAACGCAGGGCTGCACCATATTCTTGTGAATATGGTGCAGCCCTGCGTTTCTGAAGTGGCGGAGTGAGGGGTTAAGCCAGGAAGGCTAACGCCTCACTCCGCTACTTCCCTTGTGAACAGGCCCCTTTGTGTCAATAGGGCATTACTCGGGGTGGATAAGTGCAAATGCACATAGGTTAATGCAAATTCCAGTCAACTAAGTTAGCATGACTAGATTTAGGGTCAAAAACTAACGCCTCATGGAAGCAGGTGCAAACAAAGGAAAATGTGTTGATTTCCTCCATAAACCGTAAAGCCCTTGCATGGTTCTCTATCCATCGGATTTGCAAAGGAAAGGTAAGCCTCCAGCATAAACCTTATGCAAGACTGTGCACATTCTTCTCTGCGATATTGCATGTAGCAGTGCATTGTGCAAGACAGACTGTGTGCCAGCAAAGAAAATGACACCAGCAGCAGGCCATTATTTGTAGAAATGGGACTTTGCTGTGTATGTTGCACTGCTTTGCATATAATCTCTGTAAATCTTTGCTACAGTCTTTTTTATATCACACCTTAAACTTTCCATTTCATCTTGAGCCTCACTAAGTCACTGAATATTTTCCACCTGTGCAGTGGTTACGACACCTCCAACTTACTGCTTATGAATCCTGCTAATTGTTGTCCAAACCGCAGCAAGGTGTCTTCATGTAGTTCAGAGGCCTTCTCAACTCTCTTGAAGAAGATGTCATTGGGTTCGCTCGCCAAGCTGTACAGGTTCTTGAAGTTGGCTTTCTTACCAATGCCTAGTACAACAAAGAAGAAGCCCTTGCATTTGGCTTTGATGATGGTGCTTTGAAGGAGGGCAAGCTCTTTTCCTTTCACGTCTCCTGTCATCATCAGCATAATCACCTTGTAGTCCCTAGGGTGGGGCACACCTTCAAAGACATTGTCCAGTGTGTACTCTATAGCTTGCCGTGCAGCTCGAACACCACTGAGTTGGACCATTTTGTTCATGATGAAATGCTGCATGGATTCTTTAGATCCATAGTCAGTGAAAGACATTTCCACTTGCACTGGCAGGGTACTGCCATTCCTTTCAAACTCATATGGGGCGTGCTGAAGAATGGACACTCGTGCATGGTGGGCTGATGACTTGGGATCAGAAGTGATTTCCAGCTGACCCACCACATGGGAAATGTACCTCTTCATTTCTAGAAACTCCGATGGATTGGTGGTCTCCGAGCTGTCCAGCACAAAGGCTATATCGATGTCTACATCTGAAAGAGCTGACCTTCTACCTCTAAAAGTCCTTCCGGCTCCACTGCTTCCACAAACACTGTCAGGGACACAAACATCTAGAAAAGAAAATGATACTGTTTAGTGTTGCATAAATGGTTTTGAACAACTGCTGACCTTGCTGTAGGCACTTGCTTGTATTTTGCTCTTCTGAACATATTAGTGTATTGTTTTTAGCGCTAAGACGCCACGGCAAACACGCGCTCTGTAAAAACCTATCTTTCATTTCATTTTTACATCTTTTATTTATTTACTATAATGATTTGTGCTTAGACGTCTTCCTTTTTGAGCTACATGCCACTGACAACAGTAGCAAGTCTCAAAGAGACCAAACATGCCTCTGCTTGATTAATAGACATTGAGGCGTATTTATGATTTGGCTGTGCACCCAGTGGTGTAGCAAGGTGGGTGGCAGAGGGCAGTCGAGTTTTGGGGGTGGCGGCTCCCCCTTACCTGCAGCCATTGTAGCAAACACAGAGATTGCCAGCCCCCCCTGCTTTCACCCAGGGATTGCCAGCACCCTCCCCTCTCTTACTTGCGACCATCGCTGGGCAGCAAACGCTGGGCCCGCCATGGGTGGCAAAAGGTCTAGCTATACCACTGCATGCGCCATAAGCCCAAACAGGTCAATGGAGGGATGTCCTTTACTCCCCTGGCAGACGAACGCCGCCATACTTTGCTTTTAGTAGAGCTGCCGCAGCCGTGGCCTTGTTGATAACACTGAAGTTTCGAAGGGCAGCCCCATGTTTAATGCACTTTCCTGGCAAAATGTTTGGCTTATCATAAAGAAACACACCAAGCAGGAATTTGTCATTGAAAAACAGAAAACCAATGGCCCCGACGGACTCAGAGTTTTTGCTCAGTGCGTGGGGGTCATTTCTTCAGTTCTCAATTCCGGACTGCCTGACTTTCCCAGGTGGTCCTGAAAAGCAAAAATGTTAGTTAAAGCATCTGCCCTAAATTGTGTGGTCTGTCTGACATACAGTGACTTACAGCTCGGTGGCAGATGTACTGTCAATCAAAAGTTTCTGACGGCGGAATCAGGGGAAATGTAGTGCTTTCCTCTACTCTAAATAGTTTTCAGACGGGACATACACTACTTTTAGTGGCTGCCGCCCATCCGTGAAACTCTAAATGAGCCCCATTGCCTTTCTTTATTAACAATATTCTGCTTACCTTCAGGAATCACTGATGCTAAAACAGGAGCTTATGTCACTGAGAAGATGCCCACCCACAGCCTGCACTTCTTACTTGAATTAGTTGTGGAGTTCCTGGGGATCAAATGCCCACAGGGAACCTTGCTCTTGCACATTACAATGACTATTTCATTCTTTCTTTGCTTCCCATCACATTCATAGTACTCACCCAAGCACACGTGGCACTTGAGCACCTTCTCCAAGGTCCTGTTGTACTCTGCACCGGTTCCAACGACGACAACCTCGCCCAGTTCGGTGCTGTTCACCTAGTGCGAGCAAAGGAGGAAAAGGACATGTTTATGGTCAGGCATAAGGGCTGCTAAGGAACAGACCGGATTGATGGTGTTGGCAGGCCTAGAAAATAACCACCATGTCACCACCTTTAAAATTGATGCTGACTTGTCATGTGGAAGACAAACATCAACATTCACAATATACAAATAACCTACAACCTAATGTAAACTTTGAATAATGTGAAAGGGCTTTTCATTCCTCGAGATTGAATGGGCATGAAAACTGAACTATCCTCCTACATTAAAACGTGATAATTCAGTGGAACTTATGAGGAATAAGCAGTAACTCCTTTGGGGACTCGATCAGTCCGCAGGAGAAAGAGCTCACAAGGCCACCGAGCCTAAATCGCAAAGGGTGAACTTTCAATAAGCCTTTAAGAGAGCCCAGTAAGCTAAAAACAGCCTAGATGCAGAGATCTATCCTGTCGTGTCTGACTAAGTCTATCAATTATTTGAGTAGTAAAAGTACCTACATTGTAAAACATGTCACCAGGCCAATTAGTTTGCAGCACAGAATATAAAATAATCCGCGCAAAACCCAATTTGGACACCTATCAAAATGTGAACGTACATGAATAAGAAGTTATGTTTGTGTACCTGGAGAGCTTGTGAAAGGGCTCGGTCTGCCCTGGTGGTGAGGAACACTGACGCGACCCCAGCATCATACAGTTTCAGCACCGCCTCGTTGAGCTGCGGCGAGGCTCTAGCTGGACCGTTGCTGAAGAAGACAGCCACCTTCCTCATCAGGAAGCCACTACGTGCCCGCTTGAAGGTGTTGCGGGCCACAAAGGACATAACGTTCTCCAGGCTGCGTTGCTTGGTGGTCACAGGTACCTGCAGGTTTTCAATTTGCTGTATAAGGGCTGTCTTCCTGCGCGAGTCGGAAAAGCGGATCTCAGTAGTGACGTCACTGTTGTAAGTGACGACAGCAGCCCTGGCGCCACGCGGGCAGTTGCTCTCAGCGATAGTTAGCTGTCTCACAATTCGCAGTACCGTCTGCTTCATGGTGTTGAAAGCATTCTGGTTGACGCCGGAGGAGGTGTCCAAGGCAAATGCAAGCTCTGTAGGGTAAACTGGGCACTCCGAGGGGCCTGTAATGAGAGCCATTTAAAGTTATTAGACTATTTGAAAGCGCTGGACAAATCTTGGTGTAAAACTAAAAATACATTGAGTGGGTATCGATACTCACCATAGCAGCAAGCTGCAAACAGAAAAAATAAACAAAGGAAATGGTTACAAAAACAGAGCTTCCTCCAATAGCACTGAAAAACACACACACTCACTCAAAGACATACGCACATGGCACCCAAAACCTCGTGGTCTTTAATTTAGGCTAGATCAGTAAGGTTCCTTCTCATGATTTAACGCACATGCCCGGATCCTCCAACCACAGATAACATACCTATTTTTTGAAATTGAACACTTAGACAAAATTAACACAAAGAGTGGAGAATTTGGATTTCTGTTTTAAAATAATTCAGGATCTTTCTACATTTCAGAAAGGTCACTGTATGTAGTAAAGTACACAGAAATTACGCAGTTTATTATTTTTCTTTGTCTAAGTTATTCTAGCGCCCTTTGAGCTGGTATTGCCACACATTAAATGTGTGGCAAAAATATCACATGAGTGACTGATACTGCTGGGAATTCTGCACAAATTGTCAGTCGTGCTGAACAAATAATTCTAAAATTAAAAATGCAACAGCAATTTCAAGTGGGAATTCTTGAATTACAGGCTGCAATTCTTACTGTGTGGGAGAAACAAGTCTTTTCCCATTTATACATCGGCAAAACCTGCGCGAGGTGAGAAAAAAGGACAGAGTTCGAATACTTCTACCCTAGGAAAGAAACTGCTGCTCAGATCTACTGATTATCTTCACCTCCAAAAATATTAACCCTTTATACTCACGGCAATTATCTTTGATATTCTTGACAAGAGTGCATTGCTAAAAAATGATAAAGAAAGAACATAAATATAGATTTGTACAGCTAGCATCAAACTGAATACATAGAATAGTCACAATATCAGCAGGAAGGCTGAGCAACTTACGTCTTTGGAGTCTCCGCTTGCCCCTTTGAGACCCTGGATGGGAAAATCATTACATACATTAAAATCACAGATCAGAAATAATATTTAGAGACTGATTCAGGAGTTTCAATGTTGGAAAGCAAGTACTAGACTGTCATTCAAGAATTAAAGGTTCATCTCTGCTGAGGATTGACCTTCTGACAAATACAAGGTCATCAGTGAAGGCGGAGGCCCATAATGGAGCTATTAGTACCAATTCAACTTAATTTGAAAAAGGAAATTGACACACACACACCCCACAACCGAACTCATAAACACACCCATTCTCGGTCTGTATGCTTCATAAACCGGCTCCACACTTTCACTGACCCAGAACCCGGGTAAACCCCATGTTGCTGCTTTTCAAAGCTACTGGCGTGCAGCCAGCATGTCACCAAGAATGCTCACAAAACCCGGCCAATGAAGCAGGGTTAGCCAGAATGTTGCAGGAATGGCCACAAATACGTCATAGATATTATGCATCATTAGACAGAATATCTTCAAGAAGTCTCACAACATGTTACAGATGAGCCACTGTTATACTGGCATACAGTGCTTAATTTGAGCTGGTGGTTTTTGGTGCGGGGCATCAGCACTCTATTGTCAACACCAGCCCATATGACAGTCTGCCACATGGCGGCGCTATCTAATTTAGAGATCAGCTCAGCAAAATGTGTTTATTAACTAAATATAAGCTCAAAATGACTAATACCTGCCATCCAAGCCATTGCTATAGGTTTGGGAGCCTGGAATCTTCTGAATTGTCACACTTGGAGCGTGATGGTTATTAGTAGTGATGGTCATTGGTGGCGTTTGAAGGTGCAATGGGGGGCGCAAGCTGCAGTGGCCTTCTGACAAGCATCTTGGCACTTATTTCGTTTTTACAAATTAAGCACCACTGAGATAGCAAGTGTATCGCCAAGAAACCACACAACATTTCATGAAAGGACCATTACTATGCAAGTAGGGCCAGCATTTCAACATGTATGCCCACAAATATGTCACATATGGGCCAATATTGGAGAGGAATAGTCATAATGTCACCAAAAATGCCCACAAATATGTCATGGATGAGTTAATTTTTTTAAAGGAATAGCCATAATGTTGCCAATAATGCCCACAGTATCTTATGGAATGGCCACTATTAAGCAGGGATAGCCAGAATGTTGCGGAAAATGCCCACAACTTGTCTTAGATAATAATCAGCAAAACGTATATGTTGCTATGAATACCACAGTACATAATTGAAGGATCACTATCATTGAGGGACAGCAAATATAATGATTGACATCGTCCACTTGTCCCACCCAGCACAGGAGTTAGCACAGAAGACATGGTGGTGAATTCTTAAAAGCACAATCTAAGTAGGAGGAGGACTTTGGCTCAGTCACCCCTCCTTCTGCGTGCAGAGCACAAGTGCAAGGGAGTTATTAGAAGAGCTAATGGTCTGAAGAATATGCGCAACATTGGCTCTTCTCAGGATAACATCTTTGGTTAAAGCTCTGTGGTGCAGGGGACCGGCTGGAATAGCTACACATTGGCTAAGGAAGTATTTTCCCACAGAGGCAATTTTGCTAAGGAATGAAGCAACCTTCTGATTCTCATGATGGATGAGCTAAGAGTACCATTCATGGACAAAGGAACAAATTCATTACATGATTTGCCTCATAAGTAATGTTGGATCATCCTGGACAATTGCTCTTAGACTAGAAATGTTATGAACACTATCTAATCAATATGTAGATCTTTCAACTGTATGTGGGAATGTAGAATGGATTAATGACTACAGTAGCACAGGGGATGGAACCATACAGTCCATTGACAAGGGAGACTGCTGCAACAGGCATGTTTTGCTTAAGCTATTCATACGCAAAGTTTAGGGCTTAGCTGATGAACATTCAGCAATGCTCACGGGGACACTGGGTGGGACTCTTGATGTTGCACATGAATTTTGCAATGTCTGGAACATTGTAGATATATCAAAAACCAATACTTACAGATGGACCAGAATTTCCGTTTTCTCCTTTCTGGCCGGATGTTCCAGGGTCTCCAGCTCTGCCCTAGAAGAGGATACAAAAATAACAAATTGCACAATCACCATTGGAAGAAGATATGTCTCGACTACATCTGAGATAGGATTCTCTCTCAAGATACCTTCTCTGCTGCACTAGATAAAAAGCTCTTGAGTTCTGGACCTTTTGAATGCTGATTGATTCAAAGTTAGTGTGCATTTAGGCTCAGCCAAGAGGCCAGAATCCCAATGCTCTTTGAATGACTATGATTGGGTGGCAGATGCCTTGTCTTATTCTCCTTGATCACTCTGACATCACCGTCTTTTGAACCTCATCCGGATCTTTAGATGGAGAAAAGTGGGGAAGTGGAGGGGGGCTTTGGGCACATGAGTTCTATGCTAGTGCAACTTCCAGAACCAAACACCCAACAGAGTCGCTACATCTCACTTCGCTGTAACCCAGGTATCTTCAAAATAATGAATGCCCCAAGGTTCAAATAGTTTGCACCAATTATGTATACCAATGTTGTAATCTTCTCTGTGTTCATACTTCAAAGATTAAGAGTTGGTATAGCAGGAGGAGCAAGAGATTAACAGGCCTCACACAGGGTATGGGAATTGCTATACAATTTCAAATCAACGTGGTCATTTCATTTATTAGTTTTTATGTAATAAAAATCACTTATATAAGACTTAGGAAGTGTGATCTTTATTATTTTTTTCAATATATACTGCAGGCTTCAATTCAGAGGATAATGAGGGAGGGAGAGTGTAGGGTGAACTGTCAATATTGCAGAAAGAAGAGGACAAGGCAGGGGAACTGAACAGAGTTCTCACCTGGTTTATTGACATCCTTGACTCACGCACTTCCTGTCCTCTATTCAAAATCCACACCCCCTTTATCCCTACTGGGCCACTGGCAGGCATTTTAATGGATTGGGAAAGATCAGTGATGAGGAGAGTGGGAAAAGAAGTGCATGGCATGGGTTCCCCACTAAGTAAAAATTTTCAATACCACAGTTAATTTCAATGCGTTGACAATTTACACACATTTTTTTGACGTGGCGAGTTTTCAGCGTGATGAAAAACAGAATTGATGTTTTGACAGGGGCGCAAAGTACATAATGCATATTGATGCTGAGTTCTATCTTACTCTCTCTGACAAAATCATAACATATCATTTGTCTTTGAAAAGCATGTGTATATTGTTACCGAACTCATTTTCTTTTATTTTTTCAAAGTCAGGAAAATAAAAGGGTAATGGGTCATCAAGAATTTGAACCTGTGACCAAGGATCCAGGCATAGATTCCTGCAGTGCATGTATTAGTCCACTCTGCCGTGAGATTCAGGCAATACGCCCACACATGTCCCCACCTTTTTTCCTTTCAGACGCCTTAGAGGTTCAACCCCTAGAAAAGACTGTGAAGAATTCTGCAATAATGAATGAACAAGTTGTGCTGTACTGATGTTTCTTAGGCTTGATTCTCTTCTCCCAGAACCATTGCATCCTCTTCCCTTTGGGCTTTGGACCTCCTATTGAGTGTGCATTGCTGTCTGCAGTAGGTGTGTTACCTTCTCTCAGTTTCAGTAATTAATTCAGCAGTATGCTGATACAGTTTAGAGGCACTGAGCACTGAAACAAGGGACACAGGGCCCCCAGGGCCCACATAAGGGTGATGGGCTTCCCAGAGGGTTGGACTTACCCGACGGCCACGGCTTCCCTTGGGGCCCAAATCTCCGTTCAGGGCTTGGTCTCCTGCATCGCCCTATAGGAGAGAGAGGATGAACAACAAATCATATCACACCTTCAATATCCGCTCAATATGGTGGCCGTGCAGTGTTTTTCAAATGATGAAAAAGGCAAAGTAGTGAAGCAATAGAGACATGAAAGTATATATGAAATAGCTATAATTTGATCAGAGACAGAGGAAAGTAGAGAAACATTATATTAAGCTACAAAGAGTGCACCAGAGAGGTGGGACAAAGAGTGAAAGTAAGTAAACGAGAAACACAACAGAGACATAAATGGGCACAGGAGTAAGTTATAATATAGGGAGGTAGGACTGGTAGGTCTAACATAAGAGAAGTAGAAGAAGACATTCTATTCGGAATGGAGCAGTGATGACAGAAGTAATACCGAGACTTCACTAGTAAATGAGTCTGCCATAGTGGTAGAGCGGTCTCTTTTCCTACTACTCAAGAAGCATTTGAATATGTCTTTCCCAAATCCTTA
Organism: Triturus cristatus; assembly: GCF_964204655.1. Lineage (NCBI taxonomy): Eukaryota > Metazoa > Chordata > Amphibia > Caudata > Salamandridae > Triturus > Triturus cristatus. The sequence continues at coordinate 793,807,666 of NC_140583.1, read as the reverse complement.
GTATACACAGCTGATTACTACTGTAATTACGGTTTGTGACTTCGGATGTTTGGATAGCTTTATACTTATAACTTTCTCATTTTAATTCTTTGTAAGATACGTAAATATTTTTTTAAATAAAAGAAAAAAGAAAATATTCCATTACCTTGACATATAAGAAGGAATGATCTCAAATAAATTAGAAATGTTTGTGAGATCTACCATAGCATTGAGATGAAGAGCGAGAGACAGAGAGAGGGAGATAATGAGATAGTAGATGAACAGTAAACAGACTCATGTTGTAATCATATAAAGAGTGAGGGGGAATAAAGGAATTTAAATGGCTGAGTTTGTTTGACATTTGCTGCACTTATGTTGGTCCTTTTCACTATTCCTGTGTGAGGATCCTCTGCTTCACCTGTGCAAAGCTCCTCTAATGATCCTATATGAGGCCTAGCCACTGCTCCTATGTGATACCTTTCTAATACTCCTATTTGAGGCCTTTAGAATGCTCTTATACCTCTCACCCATGTGAGGCCTCTGCACTCCTCTTATATGGGACTCAGTAGGGTACCATATTGAGCTATTAAGTGAGATATCTCTAATGCTAGTGAGAAATGGGAAACCATCCGGTAGCCCCTAAGGTCAACCAATGTGGTGTATGCAGTGCATTTCTGAGTGCTCCCTCTCAGTAGATCAAGATCCAGGCATACCACTCTCAACTTTCAGGACTGGCCCTGACAGTACCAACCTCAACAGGGCTCTGCCCGGCCAAGCACTGCCCCACCATGGAATGGCCTCAAAAGGATTCTCAAATCTATCCAGAGAAACTGCTTTCAAAGCAGCTCCATGCCTTCTCTGAGGAACCTCCTCAAAAAACATATCTGAACTTCCACACTCAGAGTTGTCACCTATTGTGCTCAGCAAAGAGGTATGACATCAAAAAGCCCCTTTTTTATAAGAGGAGATCAACGTCTCAACCTTGAAAATAGACTTGGCTCTAAGAAGATTTAAAAAAGACTCGACCCAAAGCTGGTACATGAATAGGAGGAATTGGAACTTCCCACCTCTGTCTGATACTTGCTAACGAACAATTTATACTAATTTGGGAAAAGGACAGACTGTAGCTCAGGCTACACACACTTCTTGTCTACCACATCGAAAGAAGCTAACATTTTAGGATGCAACATCTCCCAGCATTACGACCTCTAAAACTAAAAAACACAGATAATACTTGCCTGCTCTGAAGATAGTATTGAGGAGCTGCAGAGAGAATTTTAGTTATCCTCTTACAATGAGAGTTGCAACACTGCAAGTAGGGAGAAACGTTAAGCCTGCTCCACATGGCCCTCTATTTGTCAGTGGTCATGTTCTTCCAGACTTATTGGTGGTTTACACAGAAACAAAAAGAACTTTAATTCCTGAAAAGGGTAACACCCCACTCCAAAATAACGCAAAGAAGTGGATACTGCCAGCAAGCGTACAGCTGTAAGTGCCACATTGCAATGACATACTGCCAACTCTTCACCTCTGTTGGCAAAATATGATAGATACTAATGGGAGGAAATGGAGGAAGTACTCCAACATCTGTTGGATTGAACTTTAAAAAATGGCTCTGTTAGGTTGTCCAGGAGGGCAAGGTAATCTCCAACACCAGTATTCACTGCGTGTTGGAGACCACCAGCACAGACTCCTGACAAACTGACACAAGCGCCTAGAAGTCATCATTTTACTTGCGATGATTAGGCCACTGGATGACTCAATGCTAGAAAACAAACAAAAAGGACTATGAAGTCAAACGGTGCCCCAAACCAGCACCAGAGAACTCCCTTTTTCAAAGGCGAAACAAGACCTTCTCCTAGGTATGGTGCAGGTAAACGAATTCCCTAGATACTAAAAGCACTTTGTCAAAGAAAAACAAGCTGTATTTTTTTAACCAAAAACGAAATGTCAGGAAAGTGCACAGCACAGGATCTACAGCAGAACCTGCTGCAAACTATTCGAAGTAGTAAGTCTAAGATAAAAGCAGAAGAGAAGTCTAACAGAGAAACAGTTGTGTGGACTCAAATTACACTGAGAGGTGATTTGGTCTTCTCAAAATGTTATATACATTTCTTAACTCACTCATATGACTGATCTCTCACATGAACGCAGAGGGGTCTAACATAGGAATGCTTTCCTGGTCTCACCTAGGACCAGTAAAGGCAGCTCATCTACAAGCAGTACAAAGGTAAAAGGACCTCAAGTCTGAGTCGCAGAAGGGTCTCAAATTGGAACAATAGAGGATCTCAAACGAGCTTCAGAAAGGCCCACATAGCAACGCTGAGGCTTCCTCTGGGCATAGTAGTAAAAATAGAGCAGTATAAAGATTACCATGAGAACAACAGTATGGAATGTTTCACACAGAGCCAGAGAAAAGGGCTTACAATTGAACATAATGAAATTAGAGAAGACTCACAGAAGTGGTAAGGAAGTCTAAAAAAGAAGCAAGAAAGAGGCCTCTCAAATGTGTAGTAGAAGCATTAGAGATTTTATATGAGTGAATAACATGGTTTTGCATGGGTTTCATATACAAACCGTGAAGTCTGGTTTATCTCGTACATGAGGTCTAGATAGGTCTCACTTAGGAGCATAAAGGAGTCTCGCTTATATGCATTAGAAAAGTCTCTCGTTGCAGCAGTAGAAATGTTTTTGTAGCAACAAAGAGGTCAAACATATGTACTTTAGAGGAGTCTCACTTAGGAGCACTTGATCGTTCCCACAAAAAAAAGTAGAGAGGGATCATGCATAGACAATAAAAACTCGCACATAGAAAAATAGCTGGGAGGCCCTGTGAGCAGAAGAAGAAAAGTAGACCCTAAAAATGAAACCATTGCAACTGGCAAGCTTTACCTTGGGCCCAGGATATCCTGGGAAGCCATTTTCTCCCTGAAAGAAAAAACACAGACATGGTTTCCAGGCAAGTTGCATGAACAAGAATAATTCGCAGTTCAAGAATAACATTAATGCTGATGCCCCCCCTTAAGGCTAATAAACCAAGTCATACCATTTAACCAATCATGAGCCAAGGTGGTAGTTTACCTACCCGGCGAGCTTCACAGTTAGAGCATGGCTGTACTCTCATTCTAATTAACCATGGGCTGAAAGTCTGCAATCCCATCACTTTGTTTTAGAAATGATACATTTAACAGTGACCAGGACGCAGGCCATTGCTGTAAAAATACTGCTTAGCTGGAGTTTACAGTGATGGAAGCTGTAGTATATTTTTCCTGCTGGACAGCTATTATTCTGAACTTATTACGAGTCCCATTGTGAAGAATGCAACTTTCTATGTGAAAGATAAACTCTTTTGCATGCTCTATTCGGGCAACTAGTGCCAGCTGCATCTCAGTGACCTTCGAAATGAATGAGCGTGGGTGCTTCTTAACATGCTGCTGTCGTGAATGATGTTCCAGGACAGAAAATTGGATTTGTATGCTTAATTTCTGACTAAACAAAATCACAATAGTGGAGAGTCCCAGTTCATCCACGCCCTCTAATGTTCCAAAGGACAAAACTGTGACCAAATCTGTCCTATCTTAATACACAGCCTCTGCGAGTGGTATTTTGTCTGTATGTTACGGGCACCAAACTCTATCCAAATGTATCTACTGTGGAGTTTAACATGTAGTTTGTGGGTGGGACTGGAGTGGTATTGTTTGAGGTACATAAAGATGATGGAAGCAAACTACCTAAAACTGGATTTAGAATATAGATGTGACAGTATCTTTAACATGAAGTCAAGGATTAATCCCAGAGATTTACCTCTAGGACTCAACTTCCAATAAATGTAATTTATAAAAAATGTAGACAAATAGTTGAACAGGGAGGTGGCGGACTGGCAGTTACACAGCCTTTCATCAGGATTTACATTTTTTTCATTATCAGTTTTCTATATCACAAACTAGACCCATAGGGTGTTGGAGTGGTTACACGAGGACAAGTAAACAACCAAAGGTTTCTACTGAAACATCACAGAACTCATTGGAACCAAACACGACAGAGTATGGGAAGTAATATCGCGGCCTTGTGTCAAACCCTCCGCAGGCAACCACCCCACTGTGCACGGCCTCTGGCTGTGTGCAGGATGGGGTTGGATGCATTGTTTGGCCTGAGGCCAGGCCCTTCGCACAATACCTTTCAAGCAGCCAACCCCTCTTCGGTCACAGTTCCAGCCGCGTGCCCATGTGGGCGGACACAGCCCTCTGCAGTGCCTAGCATGGGGTATGGCATAGGCCCAATGGTAAGCAGCTGGGCCAACTGCCTGTTTGCGGCCAAGCCACTACAGACACTTATGGTCCCCATGTTTTTAATGGTTATAGCGATCCCACAGGAATCTGCAGGAGCAGGGGAGTCCTGTTTGCTCCTGCGTGATTCCCAGGGGATGGCAGCAGTCCAAAAAAGCATCATTTAAAAATATGTGGCCCCATATCCCAAGGTTCAGGGAGTCAGGGTACCCCAACCCTGCCCCCTTATACCATCTTTGCTTTGAATTTTCAGGGCACCGGGACTGGGTCCCCCTGTCCTGAAATGGCGAACTCAACATTTCTCCTTATGTTGTGGCCAGCCAATCTCAACGCAAGCTCCAGAGGGACTTGCAGGAGCATGCAAGACGGCCGACACGAAAAAAGCACCCATGGCTAACCAGATCACTCTATTATTTAAAGTTGCATGGCCGCAGGACTCACCTGAGAGTCCCGCTACCCCAAACGTTAAGATAAACATATATTTTGAACCTTAATTTCTCATAAACTCCTGTACAGATTTTCACCAAATTATAAAAAGCACACTTTCTGGCTAAAGATCTAGCATGCTGCCAAATTTAATGAATTTTCAGCTGTTGGGGCTGTAGCACTGTTTAAAATCCCTGTTAGAAACTGCATGGTGAAATTGTGTTTTGGGACCCCCTTTTTTTCTCGGCTTCCTGCCTGATGGATCCCTCCAAAACTTTGAATGAAGTAGCTTAGGTGGATGAACATTTGTTTGGAAAGTTTTGTGAAGATTTGGCAAACAGCGCCAAAGTTCTTAGCAAACCAAAAAAATTCTCTTCCTAGGGTAACTACCAGGTCCTAACTAAAAACTACAAAGTGGCAACTATATCATTCAAGCAAGGGCAAGGAAAAGAAGGGACCCCAGAATGTTGATTTCCCATTTTAATTCTTAAGAGAAATAACAGCTAAATGAAATTTCAGCAAATATGGCAGGAAACTAGATCTTTACTCATTAAGCATGCTTTTCATTATGTGATGTAAATACATTCAGTAATTGGAGAAATTAACATTTAAAAGCTGCTTAGGTTGGGCATGAAATGATAAACAACCAGAAAAAGTCAGTGAGATCTGGACTGTTGGTGTCTGGATTGCTCTGTTTGGTCAATTTAAAGGGGATTGTCCCTTTGTAATTGGATGGCCACAAATGAACATTATATTGTGGTAGCTAGTATAGGTCTCAGGGACATGGTCCCTCAAAATGAATTAAAAAACACATAAGGGGGTACTGTGAATGCACCTTGACCCCAAATAGTGTGTGGGGGCTCTAAAGGGACAACATCTGATGACAGCTCTTTCAGGACTTGGGGTCAGGGTCACCATTGAAATTAATTGTAGTGAAAGCATGTTTTTGAGGGTCACATAAAGGAAAATATATACAGGGTAACAACAGATTTTATGCACAATGAAAATCGTTTGTTGGTGGCACCATAACAATTTTAGGAATTGTGGTGTATTCTAATGTGATTTTTCCTTGCGAAAAATGCTGATCATGATTTGATGAACCATGCATGACAAAAATAACTTTTTTTCTCATGATTTTATCCCAGAGGTTATGAATGGTGATCCAGAGACTACAATTAGAACACACTTGATATACGTTCACATTATCTTCCTTAGCCATGTGAGAACAAAATATGATATTCTCAGTACAACATATACAGTACCAGCAGCCTGTCATTTGATTCCCAGTGTCCTACTGCAGCTTTAACTTAGTGTCCTGATGGACAACAAGAGCAATAGCGTCTGTGTTTATGAGAGTGTGGTACACTCGAAAGCAATCCTAATGGAATCAAAGCTGTGAAACTGAAAGCGTTTCCTTTTTTAAATGAACAAAATGGAGTGGTTCACTTTGTCATACGAATTATGGTGTGTGCTCTAGAAAGCTAAACTGAGGACACATTTTCTATAAATTCTCAAATATCTTCCTCATCAATGTCAGAAAAACAGTCTGGTATGCGGAGTGAAACAGGTGCTTCTAACACCAGCAGCAGTGTTTCAATTGATTCCTTAATGTTCTACTGCATCTTCACCACTGTCTTTTAATGAACAACTAGAGTGCTAACATTCTGCATTTATGACAAAAGTGTGGCACACTTGAACGCCATCTTGACTGATATAAAGCTGTAAAGATGAAAGCATTTACTACAGAGGATACTGCAATAAAGGAAGAAATATGGGGTTTCTTTTAGTTCTAGAAATTATGGTTAGTGCTCTAGAAAGCTAAAATCAAGACACATTTTTTTATGAGTGCTCAAATATATTTTTTATTCATGTCAGTAAAGCATTCTGACAAGCAGAGTGAAACATGTACTAGCAGCAGTCTGTATGTTAACTTCCTAGTGGTCAACTGCAACTTTCAACACAAAAGTGAGTCCGGAATGCCATTCTGTTAGAATAGCAGCTGTTGAATTTAAAGACTTTCCTGAAAAGCAGACGAAAATAAATGAGCATTGAGAGATTAATTTAGGTATGGAAAATTTGAGGGGAGGTATGGGTTTTAAGTAATTTGAGGCATAATGTATGTTACAGGGGCTAAAAGAAGCCTGCCTAAGAACAGCATTCCCTTTCCACATCTTTTTACTCACCCAACTCATCTTCCCAGGCGCTTAACAGATCCCTAATTTAAAAATATTAAACATTTTGGTGAACAAACTGTGTGTGCAGAGGAGGTTGGTAACCTGCAGAGGGACGCTCCAGGAGGACTGGATGCAGGCCCAGTGACTAACAACCGGTAAACATGGTCAGAGGCTTTGCAAGTAACAGGAATTGTCTCCCTTATGAGGGATTGGGTGCAGAACCTGGCCTTGTGGCCAGGCCGTGCTACCACACGGCTAACTCGTATTGCACACGTCATCGAGACTTGGGTGCCATTAGCGGGTTTGGTACAGGGTCTGACCATGAGGCCAGGCCCTATGGCCAACCGCGATGTGCAAGGACTGAGGGCTAGAGTAATGTGTGTTGAGTGCTGTGGAGGGTTGGCTGCTGGACCATTTTAGAATATGACCAAAAACTCCAGATTTTCACACAAAAAAAACTAAGGCAGTAGTGATGTTCTAATTAGGGGTTGAAATGAGACAAAAACAAATGTTAATAAACCCCCAAATCACTGAAATACACTACTTACAGTTTAATCAGTTAACTATAACTTGTACCCCCATTATGAACTGCACATGACCTCACATATTACATCACTGTTGACGTAAAATCACATAATAGATTACATTTCTCATCAGATTTAAAGAACAATATCGTTCAAATTACTAATTAGTACTGCGGTCCTCAAGGTAATATGGGGCTGCATGCTCTTGATGTTTTGTATATTTGAAAGATTTAAAAAATTGCATTCTTCTCATTTTTCTGTCAATTCTGTTCCCAGTTCTGGGTACCTCTGAGCTACCCTTGGTGTTCTAGAACTGGTCATAGAGTTTCCACATTTGTGTGTGATTTTTTTTCACACATTGCTAAACTTGTGAGTTTGTGCAAATTCACGAGTTTCAATGTCGTAGAACAAAAAAATATTGAAGCCATTCATCAGCCAATTACATTTTACAAAATTTCAAATGCGATCGACAGAACATGCAAGCTTCATGTTCGCCAAAATACCTCTATATTTTAACAGTTTAAAGCCCGCCTGGCATATTTGTAGGTGGCCAAATACCGAGAGGTAACACAGAAATTCGCAGAATTTCTGCGTTACCGACCGGTATTTGGCCAAGTGCAATGTAGGTTAGTTGAAACCTACTTGCAAAATAAGGAATCGCAAAATAGCGATTCCTTATTTTGCTCTTGCATTTAAGGAATCGGAAATACCGATTCCTTAAATGCAATGTACGTAGCACTAAAAATAGTGCACTTCAGCCTTAAGGAATGGCTAATTACCACCAACTTCAAGTTGGTGGTAAGTAGCGATTTCCTTTAAAAAAGCACTTTTTTGCTTTTAAAAAAAATGTGCCATGTGGCACACATCCATGCCCTTAGGGCATGTATGTGCACCACATGTGCACACATGCACATTTCAGGGGTGCAACAGGGTGTCCTTTGGTCACCCTGGCACCCTTGAAATAGCTCCCGCTATTTGCGATTCGGTAATACCGAATCGCTAATAGTGAATCTCTTCCCATTCATTCCTATGGGCCTCCTATCCCATAGGAATGAATTGCTAGGTATTCCTTAATAACGAATCTCAATTACCGATTCGTTATTAAGGAATGTTAAGGAATCGCTAATATTTTAGCGATTCCTACCTACATACCATTTAGCGAGGCCTTAATAGCGATTCGGTAAAAATCGCTATTAAGGACTCGCTAAATGGAAGTTACCTACATTTGGTTCTTAGTTCTTTTTTAAATGTATCATATGAAGAATAGGTACTGATGGCTATAGTGAAGGAGTTCCAAACACTGGATGCACTCCCAGAGAAATGCACCATTATTTTTAATGATGTTATTTCAAGAAGGGAATGGGATGTCCCAAGTTGCTTTTGGCCACCTGAAATTGTCGATTTCTGGTTTATGTGGTTTAAGAAGCAAGGATGAATGCAGGCTAGTTTATAGATACTTCGGGACATATTATTAAGGACCGTGTTAAAAACTATCGCCGGTTTAGTGGCAGAAAACTGCAGCTAAAGCGGCGATAATGGGCTTGATAATATGCCCTTGAGAATTATAATAGAAGTCCATGTTCTGGTGTGAACATGGGCTTCTATTGGAATTCTCCAGGGCATATTATCAAGCCCATCATCTCCGCTTTAGCTGCAGTTTTCTGCCGCTAAACCGGCGATAATTTTAACGCCGTCATTGATAATATGCCCCTTCTTTCTTTAAAGGGGCGCCTGGAATGGAGAGATTTGATCAAACTTTGTTGTGCCAGTAGGAAGCCTCCAGCTGCATGAAGCTATGCCTTCAGAGGGAATAGGTATACTTTGGGGACTCTTATGAGTACTGAGCTTCTGTAGCCCAGCCTTGATTTCATAAGGACTTCAAAAAGACAAATTCTGGAATTTATGATGTGAAGAGTCGTTGGTGTTGGGCCAGTTCTCACACATCTTTGTATGTGTCCTTGTAGGTTGATATCTTTGTCCACTAAAAGGTCCAGTGGTTTGGCACATTCCAGAATGATTGGGTGGACGTTAAGCATTGACAATGCTCTTAGTCAGTATTGCATGGTGGGCATGCATTAACTTGTGAAACCGTTTTAAAGTCTAGGATCAGATTATCAGAGGTTGTGCCGTTGCTTTTGCATCCTCCACTGGCTCATTTTCTCATAGGTCATAAGCCACAATTATAACAATTTATTTGCAATTTTAAATGGATATCTAGTGCAAACCTCAACACATGTCAAGGGACATATGACTTTTTTGTCTCTAGCTAACACAACAAGCCACAATTCAATTTCCCTTTCATCAGACAGACACACAAGATGAAATGTTACCTTTTTGCCTTTGGGACCTGGTCTTCCAGCACCATCTCTGCCATCATCACCCTAAGAATGGCAAACAAACCCATGAAATGACAAAAACCAGCAAACAAAATACATCCTAACTTGTCCATCCATGAGAAGCCCCTGGGAAATAATGGGGAATATTAAGCAGATTTGAGTGGTTGCCTTTGCAGTACAATTGGGGAGGAGATTTAATTACTATATTGGAACCCAAACATTGAATCTATGACTCATTACAATTGGCATTTATTTAAAAAATTCTCTCCTGGAATACCATTACCTATGATATAGCCATCACTGTTATTTTATGAACTGTGTTTGTAATGTTGATGATAATCACACTGATATTGTATCTTAAATGGTAATAAAATAGCTAATGTTCAAGACTCCTCAATTATGACATTTGACCTAGTTATATATTCACCACCTGACAGTCTAATCCTAGTAAGGAGCCAAAAGGATGGCAATTTCCTTTTCTTTTTGGATGTGGGCAACTGCAGCTCAATTACTTAGCCAAAGCAGCCTTTGTTGCTGATAGTGCTCTGAACAAATGTGTAGCCCCCATTGCTGCCCTGTCATCAATCCTCCACAGTGTGAAGATTCGATCCATAAATTAACTTTTAAATAGTCACAGTCTAGAGAAGTAACAGTATTACGAGACCACAGGTAATGAGGATGAAGATCTGCAAACTCTTCTGAAAGAACCTTGACTGCTTAGAGAGTAGCGTCAAGGATTCGTTTGAATGACTTAAAAGCAATGGCCATGTTTGTTGGAAAAAGGCACATGTTGGCCTAAAGTGAATCTAAACTTCAACAATATTTCCAGACCTTACATTGTACTCAGCACAATGTATCATACATCATGAGTATTACAGCAGAGCTTGATGCTGAAACCAAAATTCAATAAGTACACAATATTTTAAAAAAAGAGTATTGAAGGGTGAATGTTGAATGCGATGAAAGAATGCTTACCGTCTCTCCACGAGGCCCGAGTGGTCCTTCTACTCCCTTCACTCCTGGATCTCCAGGTTCACCCTAAAAAAAGAATGCATACATTTAATATGAAATTTAAATTAATGAACTTTGGATTTGTATAGCACTCTACTACCCAGAGGTGTCTAGGTGCTGTAGCTCTAGGGGAAGAAATAACCTGAACTGAAGCTATAGAGCAAGATACAACTAAAACTATTTGTTAAAAAGTCATGTTTTAAGGGCCTTTCGGAAAGAGAGAAGATCAGATTAATACTTAAGGTCTGGCGGCATGGAGTTCCATAACCTGGCTGTACGGGCTACAAAGCTTCTGCCACAAAACTTAGCAACAAACTAATACCAGTTGTCAAAACTCCAGATTCTGCAGGGGCTGGACAAAATAGTAGCATGACAACCTTTGGAGCTCAGGTAGCCTTTTGTTTATGTAATACATGAGACACATGCACAGTGACAGGGCTCTGCATCAAACACCTACTGTTACACATAGTCCCACATTTCATAGTTGTACCACAAGAATAGGAGATAAGAAACAGATTCTGCATCGCGTGATGCTTCTTTTTCTACCAAACATGTGCTACTGCAATGCAGCATTCCTAAGAAAACCTTCATATTTGTCTGAATTAGTATTGTTACCACAGGCCAACACTGGCAGGAATACTCTTTGAATGTACCGCCCTATGCCGTTTTTACAGAAAATGTAATGTTAGCATCTTGTGAACATGTCATTCTTGTGAACATCTGTGACTGCCCCCCTAAAGTATGGGTCATAATTCAAAAAGCATGCAGTGTGCTCAAAATGTGTGTTTGATTCTCAGTTTCAACATCTTTCCTGACCCGAGTAGAAGACAAAAGGATTTGTAGGCCTTCATGGGAATAAGGCCTGCCTTATCTGCCCCACGCATTATAGGTCTATGCCTAGGCAAGTCAGGTGTGTCCAGGTTCCTCCTCTGATGTTACTGTCATGTAAGACTTTCTTTATTCAACAAACTGATATCGCTTCAATGACACTGCATTATTCCCCAAATAAAGTTTAGTTTAGGAGAGGCCTATTTGTGGTGAACTGCAAACAAGACAAGTCTGGTGCCAGGGCATTTTATAGGCCTTTTGTTGTTTTTCTTTATAAAAGAGATCGCGATGTGTGGCAAACCCACCCGGGCCTTTTTAAACAACAGATACCTAATGTTACACAGTTATCAAATATGTCCCTTTAATGTAGAAAGGCATACATACCTTTAGTCCAATTGGCCCAAGCCTGCCACGATCACCCGCCACTCCTGGGATACCTGCAGGACCCTGCGAAAACAAGATGGAAGATTTCAGTTGACAATACAGCATCACATAGTGCAATACAGATTTGGCGTTTTGAGTCAGCTGGGGTGGACATGCTATCCTCTACCTGAGGGAGACCAGAAACATACCCACTGGTCACAGTTTACACAGATAGTACAGATTCCAGGAAGGAATAAACTATTACACAAGTCTTTAGAGGAGCATAAATAAAGGTGTTGTTCTTGTGGCTGGTGGCCGTGAAAAAGCAGGGTCTCCCCGATACACATGTTGGCTACTAATATTAAACTGGCTGCTAATATTAAACTGGTTTGACTGCTATTACATAACTTGAAAGCTGCTCTATGTGTCTGTACATACAGATGCCACCAATCAGATGATGATATGGTTTCTTTTGCTTACATGAAAACCTTGCATGGTACATAAACTACTGTATTTGAAACACTTAAGGTATATTATAAGAGAAGAGAGATTCATAGGACAATTAATTGTTTTCATGACACATTGTCTCTCCAGAGTTTTTTTTATATTGAATGAGCTTGTGTTATAGTGCACTGTTTATTTAAGAACAGCACATAGTGTTTGAGTCAAAGAATAAGACAGTTGACTTATCAAGGAGCTGAATAATTGCCTTTAGTGTTCTACAAAAACTCTCCCATTATATAAACCTAAACTTGTTGATGCGCTTAGCTCAAACACTAATAAATAAACCGTAAATATAGTGACAGGAGCTGAAACCTAATCCTAACAGATCCTTGATAGAATATTATGTGATGACTTTAGCTCTATCTCTCAGAAACCTAAATGCAATACGACTGCATTTTGCATTTGGCTTAATAGTGTTTTGTTGCCACCCAGGATGAAACTATTGGTGTGATGGACATAGGGCCAGAGCAAGCCAACAACTAATTAGCTAGTTTTAGTTAGTTGGTCTTGGTGTTTATACAGAGTACACCCTAACTTAGAGTACTTTGCAGGTGAAAACCCAAACTCACTCAACATAACCAAAGGATCACATAAAAAAAAATAGCTGCAAGGATAAAATTCCCTGATCATCAAGAGGCAGGACACACCCAAGACACTTGCTTGAATTTCAGCAAATCAGATTTTTGGCGTAAGTACACTGGCATGGAAATCCACTTTAAGGCTACTACAATGGAAAAGGACTGCCACCAATAGTCTTTATACAAAACGTAGGAATCCCTACAGGAAACACGGCTTTAGACCTTATAGAGCAGCCAGGAGAGTACCACCTAAATCTATGGTGTAGCTGGAACCATTTAGAAGGAAAAATCTGATCTGGAAAGACCTATTAGATAGAAATTCCCAAAAACAGGATAGGGTGAGATCTTTATCCCTAAATCAGAATGCTTAGACAGAAGAATGAAACAGTGTTAGAAACCACTTAGAGGTCTAAAACGAAGGTAGTTGAAATGTCTGGATCAGCATAATGATGTAATTCTTCAAGAAGAGGTACAACTATTAAATCTATCCTATGCCGTAGGAGAAATTCCACCTGAGATGGATGCAGAAGCCAATTATAAATTCAGAAAACTGTTGGAAGACAGCGTTTTCCGAAATGTTTTCCAAATAGGGCAACTGGTAGATGGGCGGATAGTTTGCCAGATTATCTGGGTCAAGGGAAGGCTTCTTTAGCAAAGGAGTCACAAAGTCCATTTTCAGGGGCTCTGGGGCGAAGTCCTAAAAAAAAACACATTAATAGTAGCTCTTGGCCAAATGGATTTCAGCATAGTATAACTTTTGTGCCACTTACCGGGTAGCGGACCTCAATGCCAAACAGATGATTTGATCACAAGAACTAATACAGCAAAATCAACCTCACTCTTAGGATGAAACAAATAGCTGGTGGGCCTCTGGCAAGAGTAATGGGCCAGCGGGCAAGTGGAGTGGGCTGACTGGTAAAAGGATGCCCTAGTTGATGATATTTTTTCATTAACAAGGCTGCACTAAGAATTTGTCAAGTGCTTGTGGTTTGGAGGAACACACAACTCCTCGATAAAAGAAAAAAGCACATCTATTGGATTGGGGGGGCATTGAAAATTTTGTTGGAGTAGAATGTAAATTTAGTGCCCACTATACACTTATATAGTTGTTTTTTTCCGACATTGAATAGATCGCAAAGAGAGGTTAAGGGTCTTTAGTTCCTGAGAAAACCAGCTAAAAGATAGGTGGGTCCTCTTATTGACAGCAGTTGTTAAGGGAGCGAAAAGGCCAGCTGCTAGACTCAGTTCACATTTGTCTTGAGCTCTGTCGTACTAATGTATGAATTATGTTAACCAGGGCATCAGCTGCAACTGATATCCATTTTCTTAATGGCGGGAATAAACGAGTCGGCCGGAGACAGAGACGCGTTAGAAGGGAACGCAGAAGGCTGCAGATGAACATGGGACTTAATGGTCAGAGCCCAATTGACAGTACAGAACATGTGATCTTCCTGATTTACAGAGCCCTTATGATGTCCTCCTTGGACGAAACGTGATGGCTGGATTGATTTTTGTGATGTTTTCTGAATGAAATAATGGATTAAAAAATAAATAAAAGAATTGGAAATACATAAAGATTCCCTACAGACTTTCTTTGAATGGGAATGTAAAATGGACAGTTAACAAGCACCTTGCTTGGGAAGGAATTAATAAACTGTGCGCTACTTTTTGTATAGGGTGTAGCTTTGTTGTAAGTGGCCCAGTGGCGGTGGGACCACAGAAAGTAGAGCGTGGTTAGAGCTGAGTGATAAATTACCCAGATTACACACCAGTGCGCACATTTTGTAGCCCTCACTGCCAGTGAGTTGTATTTTTCATTTCCTTAACTTATCCACTGGATAAGACACATTTTTCGGTTATTTTTGCTTTTTAAGTTGACATGAGAAGGGTTCACCAAAGTGGTCAGACCCCAGTCATGGAAATGGATGATGAACTCAACACAATGTCAAATTAGAACACATGTCAACAGAAAGCTGCATCACATGGGTAAAAGGTGGCATATTAGGCTTTGCAGCAAAAACAGCAAACAGGTCCAGAAACCTAACAGCCAGGGGTGTGGAAGCGAAATTGAAATGAATATTAAGGTTTCCTAGTACTATGACCTATCAACCCTGTGCAGGAGCTGCAGCTAATAAGTCATAGGCCTCCAATCCATCCGAGTGAGATCTGGAATGAACGAAGTAGGTCTATAAATTTGACAACAAGAGACTGGAGAAAGAGGTTACAAATTGAATACATTTTTCACATTTTCCAGGTCTTTTTAAGAAGAAATGTAAAATCGGCAGCTTTCTAATGCAGGCTGTTCATTTTAGTAGTGTCTAGTTCTGGGTATTAATGCCATTCAAAATGTCCAACTTGAAGTTGGTGAATAAATTCTCAGTAATGGCCACCAAATCTAGATTATTTCCAATAATTATTATTTCCAAGAAAAACACTTATTTTACTCATCCTCAGACAGGTGGAAGGGATAAAGACACTGGTTTCTCGATTAAGCGATTGGAAGCTTTTAGGTTTTTCAAAGAACTGTTTTCAAGAGTGAAGAATGCAAATTCCCAAAAAAGAATCATTTATAGACTGAGCTGCTCAATGCTTCATCATGCTTTGGCAGGGTGAACCGAAGAACTGTTACTACACACTTATTCTGTGTCTGCTTCTGTGCTTGCATAAAAGATTGAAGTGAAGTAGGGCTATGTTGGCCATATGCTAGAGACACATGATATCCTTCAGTTACTATTGCTCCAGCTTTCTCCTCTGTCTACAGAAAGCATCACAACCACCACCATTCCAAGGATACAGTGGCAACAATTATATAAACTGCCGCTAAAATTGATGAAGTTGTGGAGGGGATCAATGTTCTGCTTTCATGCTCTGAAAAATTCTCCCACATCTTCCAATCAACATGAAGCGGAGAATGGAGTCTCAAGACTAGACCTCAATATCCAGAAGCAAGATCAAGTGTAATCTACCTTAAAGACTGTCCACTGGCTCCCGGTGGAATCAAAAACAAAATTCAAACTTTTATGCACCTTATGTAAGGTATACTGGTGCAAAGGCCCAGGCGACCAAGAAAATTGGCACCCTGCTACAGTGCAACTAATTTCCTTTGATTCTCCACATCAAAATGAACAAGAAGGATGCCACCGGGTAATACATGATGGATATAAGGGTACCGAGACCCAGACTTTGCAATAATCTGAACCCAGTCCGTTCTGATTTGCTAAACATGGGAACACTGGCACTCAACTGAGAATCTTTTGCTATTAGGGTAGTAACGAACAAGTTACTTACCTTCGGTAACGCTTTTTCTGGTGGATACAGTATCTGCCTGTGGATTCCTCACCTTGTGAATATCCCCTGCGCCAGCATTCCACTGAACTTTTCTTCCCCAGCATTCCACGTCGACGTGGGCGACGTCATAATACATCGGCTCTGCTCGCGAGTCCGTATGACGTCACCGGAGCCATAAGAGGCCCACGTCGGCGTGATGACGTCAGTTCCACCCATTTTTTCCGTGCCTTCGAGGCGAACAGGTGAACCAACGACAACTCCAAGTATACACAGTATACAGAACACCAACACATATACATAGCATTACAAAGAAAAGGAATGCTAAATAAACAAGCATTTCCGACAAATGTACAAGAAAGTATAAAAACATTCCAACAAGACCTCTTTCAAGGTATACAAAGGAGGACAACGGGGAGGCGGGTGGGTCAGTGAGGAATCCACAGGCAGATACTGTATCCACCAGAAAAAGCGTTACCGAAGGTAAGTAACTTGTTCTTCTGATGGATACATCTGCCAGTGGATTCCTCACCTTGTGAATAGATTCCCACAGCAGTCCCCACTCCCGGAGGAGGGTGTCCACCTTCCTATACCAGAAAGTCTTGCAGGACAGAGCGCGCGAAGTGGCCCTCCCTCCTCATCTCAGAGTCCAAGCAATAATGCTTTGCGAAAGTATGGAGGGAGGCCCAAGTCGCGGCTTTACAAATATCTGCCACAGGAACACCCCGGGCCAGAGCAGATGTTGAAGACTTAGCTCTAGTAGAGTGAGCACGAATACCCTCAGGAGGAGTCTTACCAGCCAGGGCGTAGCAGATCTTGATAGTAAGGACAATCCACCTTGATAAAGTGCGCTTGTGCACCGCTCTACCCTTAGAATGACCAACGTAGCCAACAAAAAGTTGATCATCAAGGCGAAAGTCTTTAGTCCTATCCAAGTAAAAGCTAACAGCTCTCTTTGGGTCCAGACGATGGAGTCTTTCCTCCTCTTTAGAAAGATGAGGGGGTGGATAGTAAACAGGGAGGGTAATAGACTGCCCCAAATGGAAAGGAGTAACAACTTTTGGCAGGAAGGCAGCCCTGGTCCTGAGAACCATCCGTTCAGCATGTAAGGTAAGAAAAGGAGGTTTGGAACTAAGAGCTTGAAGCTCACTCACCCTTCTTGCCGAGGTTATGGCTACAAGAAAAACCACCTTAAAGGACAACAGCCTCAACGGACAGCTATGTAGAGGCTCAAAAGGAGACCCCATCAGAAAGGTCAAAACAAGATTAAGATCCCACTGTGGCATTACAAAAGGAGTGGGAGGAAACATGTTTGTAAGGCCCTTGATGAACCTCAGAACAACCTTTAAATAGCGACGGTTGATCCGGAAGGCATAGAAAAGCCGACAAGGCCGAAAGATAGCCCTTGACCGTGGCCACAGCACAGCCCTGCTGAGCCAAGGAAAGGGCAAACTGGAGCACCTCAGAAAGATGGGCTTTCAAAGGGTCAATGGATCTCTCTCCACACCATTTAGCAAACTTGGACCACCTGTAGGAGTAAATGGACTTGGTGGAGTGTCGCCTGGCCGATAAAATAACATCCACCACATCAGATGGGAGAGAGAAAGAATTCAGGTTGCCCCGTTCAATCTCCAGGCATGAAGGTGTAAGCTCTGGAGGTGGGGGTGTAGAACCTGCCCCTCCGACTGCGAGAGGAGGTCTGCCCTCAGAGGGAGACGGAGCGGAGGGCACGAGGAGAGGTGGAGAAGATCTGTATACCACACCCTTCTTGGCCAATCCGGGGCGACCAAAATAACTTGGGCCCGGTCTTGGCGAATCTTCCTCAGAACCCGAGGAATCAAGGGTATGGGAGGAAACGCGTAAAGGAGCTGTGAGTCCTAACTCAACTGAAACGGAAACTGGAGACTGCAGAATGACGGGCAGTGCGCCTTCTCGCGGGAGGCGAACAGGTCCACTCGAGGGGTTCCCCACGTCCGAAAGACGTGACGAACCACCGCCGGATGGAGCCTCCACTCGTGATCGGCGGAGAACTGCCGACTGAGACTGTCCGCACGCACATTCAGTACCCCGGCCAGATGATTTGCCATCAGACAAATCTGATGGTCCTGAGCCCAGGACCATAAACGCAGGGCCTCTCTGCACAGACAAAGAGACCCAACTCCTCCCTGCTTGTTGACATACCACATCGCGGTCGTGTTGTCCGTCAGGACTTGAATCGACTGACCGCGAAGGGAAGGGAGAAAGGCCTTGAGTGCCAAACGTATCGCCCGCAATTCCAGAAGGTTGATATGAAGCAACCTTTCCTCTGGAGACCAAAGACACTTGATCTCCAGATCCCCCAGATGAGCACCCCACCCTAGGGTGGAGGCATCCGTTATCACTGTGGCCACCGATGGAGGTAGATGGAAAGGCTTTCCTTGGGACAGATTGCCCTCCACGCTCCACCAAGACAGATCCGCCGCAGCTTCTCCGGATATCCTCACAGACTCCCTGAAATCTCCTTTGTGCTGATACCACTGCCTGCGGAGGCACCACTGGAGCGCCCTCATGTGCCAGCATGCATGGTTGACCAACAGAATGCAGGAAGCAAACAGACCGAGCAGGCGAAGGACCTTCAGGACTGGAACGACCGCTCCATTGCAAAATAAAGGAATCATTTCCTGTATGTCGAGAATCCTTTGAAGAGGAGGGAATGCTTGACACACAGTAGTGTCCACTACCGCACCTATGAACAGGTTGCGCTGAGAAGGCACCAGGTGAGATTTGGGCACGTTTATCGAGAAACCCAATTTGAACAACAGCTGAGTCGTAACCTGCAGATGATGAAGCACCTTCTCTGGCGACTCTGCTTTGATCAGCCAGTCATCCAGATAGGGGAAAACTGAAATCCCCGACCTTCTGAGATGGGCTACCACCACTGCCATCACCTTCGTGGAGACTCGAGGTGCAGTAGTAAGACTAAATGGAAGGACCGCAAACTGATAATGTTGCGACCCTACCGTAAACCGGAGATACTTCCTGTGCGACTTCAGGATGGGGATGTGGAAATACGCATCCTGCAAGTCGATCGACACCATCCAGTCCTCCTGATGCAGCACTTGAAGAACCTGCGCAAGGGTGAGCATCTTGAACTTCTCTTGCTTCAGATAAAGATTCAAGATCCTGAGGTCCAATATTGGACGCAATCTGCCGTCCTTTTTCGGAATCAGGAAATACCGGGAGTAGCATCCCTGACCCCTCTCCTGCTCTGGAACCACCTCTATTGCACCTTCTTTTAGTAACGTCAGGACTTCCTCCTGTAGGAGAAGACGGTGGTCCTCTGAGCAAGCCCCTTGACAAGGAGGGTAATTTGGAGGGAATTCCCAAAAGGGAAGGACGTACCCATTTTCTACAAGATCTAGAACCCAAAGGTCTGTAGTAACCGATTCCCAATCTTGTAGAAAATGGGTAAGCCTGACCCCCACAGGACCAACATGATCCAGAATAGTGGATCTAGGGCTGCTTTGCAGTGGTGGGAGGGGCTGAGGAGGAGGAAGAGGAGGAGGAGGAGAGCTGTCGGCCACGAGTGCGACCCCTGATTCTGCCTCTGTAACCCTTATACAGAGTGCTTTGCTGCTGCTGTGGCTGTCTGTATGTACGAAAGGTAGACCTTCCGAAGCTCCTGTACCTCTTGAATGAGCCTCTTGGCTGAGTTTGAAGGCCCAAAGATTTAGCCGTGGCCTTACTCTCCTTAAATCTTTCCAGCGCAGCATATGCTTTATTGCCAAAAAGACCAGAGCCATCAAAAGGCAAGTCCAAGAGCGTTGACTGGACATCAGGGGAAAATTCCGATGACTTAAGCCACGCACTCCTTCTAGTGGCAACAGAAGATCTCATGACTCTTGCTACCGAGTCAGCAGTGTCCAATCCACTCTGGATCACCTGACGCGCCGCAGCCTGGGCATCCGAAAGAATCTCATTATAACAAACCCTATCCTCCTCTGATAGCTTTGGGGCTAGCTGCTTTGCTGAGTCCATGAGAGCATGTATAACGTCCCAAGAGACAGGTGGCATTTGTTGATTTAAGGGCCATGCTGGCTGAAGAAAAGACCTTCTTGGCCGACTGATCGAGTTCTTTGCTTCCCTGTCACTCGGGACCTGGGGAAACGAACCTGATGATTTTCTTGAACATGCAGCCTGAACATCCAGGAGACAGGTGAAATGTAAAAAATTCTGGGTCCCCCGGAACTGCCCTATACCTCCTGGCAATGACTTTAGAAACTGCAGGAGCAGAAGAGGGCTTACGCCACACCTCCACCACTGGCTCTATGATGGCGTCGTTAAAAGGGAGCAGAGGCTCAGAAACAGCAGAGGGAGAGTGCAGAACTTCCGTAAAGATGTTTGGTTTGAACTCTGCAGAAGGCAATTGCAGATCTAAAAGTTCAGCTGCTTTTCTTATAACAGCATGGTATGGAGCCACATCCTTTGAAGGGGCATCAGAGTAATCGGAGTAATCTCCCATTCAGGTGACAAGTCCAGGCCACTAGCCTCCTTCAACTCCTCAAAAACATCGTCCGATTCCATGAGTTCCCCTTCCTCTACCTCCTCCATCAGGTATCTTTGCTCATCCAGCACCCTCTGAGCCTCCCTCCTAGACCTGATTCTCACAACCGGCGTCGGCGGTGCCGTGACCGAATCCGACGGCGCCGGAGCCGGCGTCGAACGTGAATCCAAAGGGGCAGCCGGCGTCGAACGAGGTCGAGTCGGCGCCGGTGAAGTAGGGAGCGGCGTCGATGTCCTCGGCACCGGTAGATGCCAAGACGGTGTCGCCGGAAAAAATGGCATAAAGGGAGCCTGAGGATAGGTTTGGGGAACTCCCAAACTGAAGGCCATAGGACCCAAAGGACCCGAAGGTGCACCAGTGGGGTACATGGCTCTGGAGAGTACTCCATACATCGCATTAAGATAAAGCGTGGGGTCCTGACCTGGTCCTGGAAACGCAGGATATTGCTCAGGCATCACCAGACTCGGGCCGACCGGCGCCGACGGTGAAATCAGCGGAGTCGAAGGCTCACCCGGGGCCGGAGGCTCTTCACACGGAATCGGGGACGAAGCCGGAGATGGAGCTGGCGTCGGAGATGGAGCCAGGGCCGGAGCCGGAGAATGTTCCGGTGAAGCCACAGGTGACGACAGGCCAATAGGTGAATCCGGAGCGGGCGAGGGAGACACAAAGTCCTTATGGCGTCGGGAGGGCGATATCGATCTCGGAGCCGCATCCTTATCCGAGTGACGTCGAGATGAATGCCTCCTCTTCTTCTTGTGCTTCCTGGATTTGGAAGCATGCCCCGAAGTCGACTTCAACGCCGACCTCGATCTCGACCTCGATCTCGACCTCGATTCTCTCCGGTCTCTTTTTTCTTTCTTCATCCTCGCGATGAAAAGCTTTGCCTTCCTCTCCTTAAGAGCCTTGGAACTCATCTTGCGGCAGCAAGAACATCCCTCGACATCATTGTCCGATGACAGGCACCACACGCAGTCGTCATGCGGATCCGTTATGGACATGTATTTCCCACATTCACGACAGGGTTTAAATCCTGACTTCTTCGTCGACATTTCTGCAGAAGAAGACAAAGAGAAACCGGCAGAAAACAAAGTAACCAGTATAGCTACAGAGAGAGATTCCCGAAATCCGTTGGCGTCGACGGCACGGAAAAAGGGAACTGACGTCATCACGCCGACGAGGTCTTCTTATGGAGCCGGTGACGTCAGCGGAGTCGCGAGCGGAGCCGTGTCTCTGTGACGTCGTCTTCGACCTCATCGGCGTGGACTGCTCCAAAAGTTTCCGAATGTTGCTGGCGCAGGAAATATTCACAAGTTGAGGAATCCACTGGCAGATGTATCCATCAGAAAGAAGAAGACTATTGGATATGTAAGTCATCTTCGCATTCACATAGGTTCAAACTGCTCCTGCTGCCTCATGGTCGCTAAACGTGGCAGAACTAAATTACTCAGTTATAGAGAGAGAGGCTTAGCGGTAACCTGGAGAGCTAAGCAACTCCGCACTTGCTTCTGGGGTTCAGTTGCATACAGATCACAAACCACCCTTGAAGATGTTACAACAAGGAGGTGCAGCCAAGGGTTCTGCTAGACTAGTAAGGTTTGCCTCAAGATTACAGGAATTTCAATACGAGCTTGAGTATGTGACTGGTTGGAGAAATGTCTAAGGCAATTATCCACCTACTGTGCAATTTTGTTATGAAGACATGGACAGGAATACAGGGAAGAGTGATATAAACTGTGTGTTGGCTAATGAAGAGGATACCATGGACCTGGTTAGTGTAATGGTGATTCATCAGGAATGGGAGAGTGGTTCGTGAAAAGACTTTGTAGTACAAGAAGTGGTATACTGTATCAACACTGGCTGGAGGGAAGAAGGTGATTTAATTCCTTCCTTGCGAGTATTGAGAAACTGAAGTATGGACTGAGGCATGGAGCCTATCAATACTTAGGGCCAGATGTACGTACACTGACTAGATTAGCTAAAAGTGGTCACAATTTAAGAACCAACTTTTAGTGAATCCAGTGTTATTTTGCGAACCTACCTATGTACTAATAGGTTGATTCGCAAAACACTGAATCATAATGGGTAGCAATTTTACCTACCTCATAAATATTAATGAGGTTGGTAGTAAATTCTGACCCACTACAATTTGCTGACATTGCAGGTATGGTGGCCTCCTGGGATCAGTAAACCACAGCTGTGATTGCTTTTAAAGAAAGCATTTTTTAAAAGAAGTCAATTTTTCTTTACGAAAAAAGGAATATGTAATTTAAATTAGTTTTACACTTTTTTCATGTTGCTGAATCGCAATTTTGGTTTTGTACACACTCAAAGGCTGTTTTGCAGTTTCAAAGGTTCCGATTTTGCAAATCTGAGCCCTAGTAACTGCACCATCCCTTCGTACATTTGGCCAATAGTAATGAGATTTGGAACAAACATTAACAAAAAGACAGGTGAAAGAAAGTTTTGGTGGACAGAGTTAGATGAAGATGTAAAAAGGTAGGTGGACAGAAGTAGTGTGTGTATGGACAGCGGAAAAAGACTGAAGGTTGGTGGTGGACCAGTTGGTGAGTATGATGTTCCAGAAGTTGCACAGGAGAATATTTACTTGCAGTTTCTTAGGCCCATGTGTTTCTTGGGGTATAGAAAGAGATTAGTGGTGGTAGTTGGGATGTATATTTATCTTAGTTAGAGATGGATTTTGTTAAGAAGAATGTAAAAATTGAAACCACCATCAAAGTTTTGGAACAGACAATTCCACAGACAATTGACGTCATTGAAACAGTTTCTGAGAAACCATGGCAAGAACACTGGGTAATGGCACTGTGGAGCATAAAAATTATTTAGTCAAGGGCACGACTGAAATGGGCGTCAGTGGTAGGAGGAATGTGAGGAATGCACTAATGAGAATGATTTAGGCTTATCACACCACAGGGATTAGTTTGACAGAAATTAAACCAGTTATGAGAATAAGGTGGTGGAAGCGAAGACCAAGTTGATGTTGCAGTGGATGGATGTGAAAGAAAATTGAGGAGCACTGCTGAGCAAATAGAAAGTGGCTTCACGTTGGTGATTGGTTAACAGTAGAGTTGGGAAGAGAGAGAATTGAATTGTGTAAATTTTCTGAGCCAGTAAATGTGTAAGGTGTACATGGTTGGCATGTGGTACTGATGAATGGAAGGAGATGAAACAGGAGGATAATGGATTTGAATCAACGCAAAGGTGGAGTGTAACAAAAATGTTGTGATGAAAATTAATAGTTGAGACTTTTGCTTCTGACGGATAATGGGAAAATTATGTTGAGTGTTCGCAGCATAAGGAAAAATGGTTTCAATGGTAGCACAGGACATGTTGGAGATCTTGTGCAAATTGAAAGTGCAAGTTTGAGGGTAGCACATCATCACACAGTATGAGCAGTGAAGGGCAATGCGTTTACCTGGAAGGTTGGAAGATTATATCTTGTCTTTGCTCTTCCTTCAAAGTTGTGAATATCTCATTTGTGTTTCTGAAGGTATGTGGTCATAAAGATTGAGAATATGTTATACTGATGTTATACCAGGCTTTTGTACTGTATTAGCTGTTGTGTTTGTGTTCTGTAAAAGGTCAAGGACAGACACATGCATCTCCATGATGCTGAGGAAGAATTTGAATAACCAACAGTGAAACTGCTGCAATAGAGTCTTGCATCTTTACATCAATTAGTAAGCCTGAAAAACTTTCACACAGCCTCTGAAGATTTGATTGTTACATTTTTCTGTAGATCTTAGACTTGAATCCCTAATTAGGCATGTTTTACTTGAACAATGTGCTCCTCAGAAATTATTCTTGAGATGGAACGTATTTGACACATCGCTAGGCCAGTCAGACAGGGCCAGGAGGACCTTTTGGCCCCCTTCAAGTTGAAAAGGGGGCGCCAACTTTAGAACATTGTTTGTCTTTTGGCATTTTATATTTCTGGAAAAACATTTCTGTTAAGGTTAGTGGCCTTAGGAGTTGAGAGTGAAATAAACCTTGAGTAACCACAATAGAGGGCTATTGTAGCTAACAAAAGCAATATTCTTTGTCAGCAATGCCTGTTCTTTTTTAAAGGTTATCTGATACTCGGTCAAATAGTGATTATAATGGAAGTGTCTATGAAGGGTTAAAGCATAACCATTCAGATTCAAAGCCCAAATAATATGCCACTGCCAGCCAGCCTTTCAGAAGCACCCTCGGGTAATAAAATCTTGTACTTTCCTGTTAGCTCAGTGCCCTTTTGTTCCCTATCACAGAGAACCTCTAATCCGACCCTTCAGAGGGGGTTGTTGCATGTGGTTGTACTACTTGATTCCATGGCTTTTGGTATCCTTTTTAGTCCCCTCTGATGTTATTTAGTTTACATATCTTCTTCAAACTGGACTAGATCAGTTCATAGATTGTGTAAGTTGGTTTGCATCAGCCAGGTGAAGTGGATATTAACAAGAGCCCTTTGACATGGACAGAATGATGATTCTTGTCTATGAATAGGGCAAGCAGAGGACCTGCTGTCTACACTGGCTTTACATCTGGTGTCCATTGATTAATTTTAACTTTTATATTATTCTAGTTAATCCAACTTTAAGGGGACATCATTGAAAGACTGAGTGGTCTTTCAGCAGAATGCATTGAATTGCCTCTTCTATTAAGCACAAAATACATTATAGGACACTCATAAATGCAAGGTAAAAAGCAGGAAATCACTTTGGAGGAAGACTAAGCAGCAGTCTTACAAAGTTGAACTGTACTTACCCTAGGCCCAGGGCTGCCTTGATCACCCCTCACACCTGGAGTGCCGGGTGGCCCGAGGGGTCCCTATGGGGCAAAGAGAGTGTTATGTCACAATTTAACAGCCTTTTCAGTATTCTTTTAATAAATGTAAACATAGTAGCATACATTTATAGAACAATTGTGAGTGAAAGACAAAACACATTGAAAAGGAAGCAAAAGAGCCAATAAAGCAAGAAAAGAAATCCTGGAATTCTGCATACCGAGGTCACAAACATCGATCCACAAAAATATCAATCCCAGGATATCCACTATGTCAAGGAGAGTATATATATGCAAATGTAGATTCACCATGATCAACTTCACTTCAACATATCTAGATGGAAAGTAAATGTAAACGTATCCACATATACCTATCATGACAACATAGTAGTAGCAATATTTGGAAGTCGATATTTACATAGGCCATTGCCAAAACTCCATATTCTTGTAGTACTCCAAGAACAGCAGAAACATTTAAACACGTGACAAAGCTTTATTTGTTAAAGTTTCAAAATGGTAATGATTACTGTTTGGATATGGATTAGGGAGGGGAAGGAAAATAATTTTTTGAGAAAACATTTGTATATGGTGAAGCTGTTGCCTTGTAAATGCACCAAAATTAGTGTGTTCAGCTGCAACTGAGAGAAGGAAGAAATAGCATGCAATGGCATCAGAAAGATGGCAATGACAAGATAGCTATCGCCCACTGAAAAGCTTAAGCTTCCTTATGATGTTAGCCAATCAAGATGGAGTTATAGTGTCTGAGTGTGGTCTTGACACTTACATAATGAGCATTAGATAGCATCAGTTAATGTGACTGTGCTGAAACATGTGCTAGAACATGCACTGGGAATCCTTGTGCTTGGTTCAGTACTGACCTGTGGACCTCTCGTTCCTTGCTCTCCTCCAGATCCTGCTGGACCAGGTCCGCCTCTGTTACCCTGTAAGCAGTATCACAAAAGAGTCAGGAATGTATCTTAATTGTGTCTATCTTCTCATTCCTCAGTGGCTCCATGCATGTGCCAGCAAAATCTGCCAACAATCGAAGACGACATCCTAGGATCCCTAAAAGGTGACTGAACATTAATTCCACTGAATTTGGTAAACGCAACTATATGAGACAATAAACCCGCTACCTTAACTTATACATATCATAAAGGTTTGGAACAGAATCTGGCATGCAAGCTGTTCGCACAGAACTTTAACTTTCCCTTTTGTGAATAAGAATCACAACTGGACTGAAGTCCTTTCAATCCATGATAATTATTAATACTAAATTAGAAAGCTAAAGAGAAGGTTTAAGTGACTTACAACAGTTCCATTGCATTCAGCAATGAGGCATCTGTGCGTCTAGTGTTACAGGGCTGGAGTTTGTGTGTGAAGCACTGAGGCCAGTGTTTCTTGTGTTGAGGGTCTATGCAACCAGCATTGGGTATTGTGTGTCTGATACTGAGGGTCTTAGAACCCAACAGAGGTTGATGACAATCCTCAATTGAGCATCCAGCACTGGGTCTTTTCTGGCTAGTATTAAGGGTCTGTACACCCAATACTGTAACCTGTATATCCAGCATTATAGCTGAACTGTCTAGCATTGAGTGTCTTTGAGCTTCACATTGCAGTTGCATATTCAGCATTGGGGTTGTGAGCTTAGTGTTTAGGGCCTGTGCACTTAGCATTGGAGACTGTGTATGCAGTAGTGGTGCCAAAGTGTTCAATAATGGGGGTCACTGTGCTTAACAATGGATCTTTTGTGTCTGTGTGTATTTTGGGGGTTTGTGTGCCCAGAATTGGAGCCTGCATGCCAACGCTGGAGCCTCAGTGTCTTATATTGGGGTCTGTGAAGCTGGTATTGGAGCTGCACCTTCATGCCCATGATCGAATGTGTGCCTAGCACCTGTCCTACAAGGCCTGAGGTGCCCAGTTGTACCTCAGTGTGTGTACTGTTGATAGCCTTTGAGCCTAGTGTACCCTTCGTGACCTTTGATGCATAGAGTTGTCTAAAGAAAGAGATGTATCAGTTCTTTAATTACAATTCATATGTGTGGACCCGATTGTAGCAGGGAATATCGAATCGCAAATATCTACGGGATAGAAAATCATTACTATAATATTGAGGGACAAAATATTGAAAGGTAAGTGCACAGTGGGAGGTAAGGATTTACTAGTCTTAACTCCACATCTACTAACCTTGAAGATATAAATATATCACCAAGGGACTTATCTGTAGAGTTAGGTATAGAAAATGTATAGAAACTTTTCTTTCAATAGTTTTCCTGTTGATATTTGGGGTTCAACATTCCCAGCTGACACTTCTGGGCCCTAATTCTGGTGCTGCCTTATGCAGACTTTTGCAGTGCAAGTATCTGAACTTATTGCAAGTTTTGAACAAAGACTGCTACTCTGGTGTAGATGTCTCATATCCCTCCCTTGAAAGCTCAATAATGATTTACAATTTATGGTGCTCATACGCTATTATCACAAGCGCTCCCAAAATTTGTCTCAGCCAGATCCCGGATGAACCGTTGCCCTTAGCCCAATCTAAAGCACACATCTTTAACTTTAATAACAGTGTATGATGATAGATAAAATTCATTTTTCAGACTGGAGACCAAAATAATTGAGTCACATTGTTGTATCCTTTGGGTTTCTGTGTATAGCGTGTGCTCCACTATTTATGTGTGGTTTATTGCAAGTTTTGTGTGTATAGCAGGTCTCGAGTCCATGTTCACCTGGAATGAAGACCCTCCAAGTTAACCTGTGAAAGGGAGGGTTTAAGATATAAGGTGAAGAGTTTATGGGAGTCTCTGGTAAGTGTGCATGTGCAGAGACAGAGAATGGCCACCATGTTAGCCGGATTTAGAATTACAACCATAGAGTTACAGGTATTAAATCACTGAACCTTAGAATGATCCAGAAAAATGATCACATTTCCCCAAAAACTATAATATTGTTTGAAAGGTGTCAAATGTTCTATAATTTCATGAATATTTGCCGAAAATCATTATTACAAATAGGCATATGTATGAATTGACACAATTTAAGTGCACCATAAAGTGCTTTTAGATCCACCTTTCAGAGTTCAAGAAAAGTACTCCCACTTTACCAGACTCACAGTCTTCTTCTTCATTTAGAGGTGTAGTAAGCACTATCTCTCTGAATTAAAACCTCAGCTGGCTCTGACATCAGAACCCCTGACTCAGTGGCCCATCAGTTATAGGACTCACAGATCCATGACTTGGAAGGCCCATCAAGAGTAGAGACTTCTTATGAATAGTTTTCCTATGAATGGCCTTCACCAACACCAGCCCAACTGGATAGTGAGCCACCTGCCCTACTTTTAATGACCTACTTTGTGTTGTTTAGTTGAATAAAAGAATCTTATTTACAGTCGAAATATTGAATTTATACTTACTTTAACTCCCAGTGGTCCTCGTCGACCAACCCCGCCCTGGTAAACAGAAAGAAGAAATCACAATATTAATATTAGGCCGAGGTGCTAACTGAGTCTCTTCAAGTTCTAAAAATGTAATTACTAAGCTCTTCCTTTATTCTGTGGTCTGTTGCTTTGCTCTTTAATCTTTTCCATTACTGTCCATCTCCCTAGTTTATTCCCTATTCATTTTTTTTCCTTCCTATTCCTTAATTTCCTTATAGTTTTATTACTTCCCTAATCGATTATGTTTATACTCTCACATCTTTTTTGTTACCCAACCCCTTACTTTAATTAATGTAATCCATTATGCAATATTTTATCCCTAATCGATAAACTGCACCCTAAAGTCTTACTATAGTGCTGAGCCCTTACTTTAGGACCCAAAGCCCCTTACCCGTTCTCTGTAGCCCATGCTTCAGTCCCAATGTCTTTAACAATTCCCATATTTGTTTGTATTATTCGCAAAAGCCTCAATTAATTTTTCTGGCTTTCTCTTTTACAAATGCTTTCCTTATTGCTCACATTCCTTCTTGTATTGTTTTCTTCGTCCTTTCTCCCTTCCGTTCTCTCCCTCTTCATCCACATTTCTTCGCCCTCCCTTCAACCACCTTTCTCCCCATCTCTTCCTTTCTTCTTCACCACTTTGGCCTTCTTTCTAATTAACTCCCTCTCGCCCTGCTTCTTTCCTTACTTTCCTCCTCCCTTCCTTCAAGTGTTTCTTCTTTCTTTCCCCTTCTTTAAATTTCTCCTTCCAGCTTCATCTTCCTTCTTTTCACCCATTCTTTCTTCCTCAATCTTTCTTTCACTCCTTCTTCCCTTCCTTTATTGTTCTTATCATCCATGTTTCTTTTGATCATCTCTTCTTACTTCTCTCCTGCCTTACCCCATACTTTCATCCATTCTTCCATCCCTCTTCCTTCCTCCTTTCATACACACAGATTCACCTCTCTCTTTTGTACATACATTGTTTTATATTCCTTTTTGTAGCATGCTAGGGCATCAAAATGTACCTGTTGTTGTTAGGAAAAATATATGTTGTGATACCCAGGTAATGACACACAGTATCCCTCAG
This sequence comes from Triturus cristatus, assembly GCF_964204655.1. Classification (NCBI taxonomy): domain Eukaryota; kingdom Metazoa; phylum Chordata; class Amphibia; order Caudata; family Salamandridae; genus Triturus; species Triturus cristatus. The sequence goes on along the minus strand of NC_140583.1, from coordinate 793,777,542 downwards.
TTTGCCATCATTGAGAGGATATCTCTCTCTCTCTCTCCTTTGGATCATTTTCACTTATCAACCAATTCAGATATTTCCATGAATCTCATCTACCTATCATGGACTTATATCATGAATAATAGAGTACTCACATTCTTCCCAGGTGCACCAGCTGGGCCCGCCTGCCCATCAACGCCTGGTTCTCCCTGGAGAACAGAAAAGAAGTAGTGAGACCATGAGTGTATACATACAGGTGAGAGCTAAAGCACTACTTGAACTGGAGGAGCAGAGCACATACCCAGTCTCATCCTGAGCTAAGGAATGAGCTTGTAAAGCCCTTTAGACAAACACATTGTCTGCTTGTAACACCATAGACCCTGCACATACCTAGTTTTTACTTTTTTGAGTTCTCATGCATAAAGGTGCCAATTTCACCTTTTCTTAGGCTTTAGTTACTGATTTTGCCTGCACTACATTACTCTGTGTCACTCCTTACACCTCATGCCATGACCTCCAGCTTTCAAATAGCTCTTCTGCTTGCTGAAACTACAGCTTCCTGTAGCATATGTATTCCATGTCAGGATTTGAATGTTTCTGCCAATTTGCATTATAATTTCTGTCCTGTGGTGTAGACACATTAAACATATTCAGACACTCTTGACATGGATTATGTATTAACTTATACACTCATTTGAATATCTTTCCCTTGATTGTCTGAATTCACCCTTTATTTATGAGTATGTGTTCTCCAAACATGGACTGGACACAATAGCCACGTATGGTCTTTTAAACTGAGCCTTACTCCATTCGTGAGGCCACAGAACTGGGCACTCAATATCAGAAGAGGCACCTACACTGCAAGATACTCCAGATAAAGGTTTGTTTATGTGGAGTGCAGTAGAAACCTGAGCCTGTGTGCAAACCTTCTAAATGGGGACCTTTGCAGACCTCCTGCATGGAATCATATCACTCTTGCCTTGGGCCTAACAACCACATTCTCTTCCCCACTAATCAGGGACCCAGGTGTGATATAGACACACGTCGTGTTCCAAATGACTGTTTTATGCTTTATGGAGATTTGAATATTTTTAGAAACAGAATTAATGCAAATATTAGAATTATGAAATAACAAGTTACTTTCTACTAGTCGTAACATGGAGAAAACAAATCTGCTCAGTCATTTGGGCTTTCCTCTCTCCTTACAATTAGACAGACGTCTGCTTGTTTAATGAACATAGGACTTTTTTGACTATTTACAAGGAAAATGAATAAAGTAAGCAGTGTTTCTAAAATGTAGTGATAAGGAACCCAAGGCAAGATTTAAAGATGTTTGCTTAATCTTTGTCATCGGAAAGGATCTTTTGCAGAGCAAGCAGGCACATTGTAAAATAGGCTCCCCTCAGAGATGGCACTTCCGCCTTCTCTTCAGATGTAGGTTGGATGACATTTTTTCCAAGAGGAATGGCATTGGTAAACACTGTGTTTTTACTACAAGTATACTTAATGGGAGATAAGATGATGTCTGGGGATAATAAGCATTTGTATCTTCCTGGCACATTGTGCAATGAGTCTTGTTATTACCCTCCTACGGATCAGCATTGAGAAAATGCACCTCCTGGCACCTGGAAGAAGGCTGATCCCATTGTATTTTGTCTTCCTTCCAATATACTCATTACGTAATAATGGAAGAGTTCATGTCATGTACACCCTTCCAATATACGCATTACGTAATAATGGAAGGGTGTACATAACATGAACTCTATGTTGCTGAACAGTACAGAACAACATATTACAGGATCTTCTGTCAGGATTGTGTAATTGTCATGGCATGTGATCAGGTTGGGAAAGAGGCAGTGAAGAATCACCATGAGGCTCTGTTACAATATTTGTAAGAGACAGGAAGATGTCAATAGATACTTTACCAATGGGCCGATTTCACCCTTTGGCCCTCGGGTTCCTCGCTGAGTGTTATCTGTTCCAGGCTCACCCTAAGAAAAATAAAAGCAAGTAGAAACTGTTGTGAAAATGTTTTGGGGTAGGCACAACATCTCAGAAATCAAGCACACATTTAGCACACAAACTGTACAGAGGAACACGAGTACAAGTCACCTACATGTCACAGTAGTTCCCCAGCAAGGGTATTTGTGTCACAGTCTTAAACTGTAGAAATGCTACCAGCAGTCTGGCCAAATCTGGATCACTTTTACTTTTTTTTAAATGTTATTCCTTAAACATTTCAGTTGTAAGCAAGTTTCTTCAAATAATAAAGTAAACAAAATACACACTTCACACAGAATATTAATCAGAAAATAGGTTTTTCCATTTAATAAATATTTAGGATAGTTGAGTATGCACCAACCCTTAATGATGCTAATACAGAAAGCCATTTAGTTTGCTGAACCTGCTCACCAATGACAATTATGCCCCCAAACAGCGAGCAAGAGAGGATTTCCTATAATTCTTGGGAGAATACCCAAGCTTGAGAACCAGCACTAGAAATAAGTAACCTTTCCTTCTGCAGCAAGGAGTTCTGAATTATTGGCTGCAAAACATACTTGATAGCATTGAATGCTCAACAAGGAAGGAATAACAGTGAGTCAAATAATTATGCACACAATTCCCAGTCACTGTCCTACAAATGTCTCTGAAGGGAGCAATATTCAAGAGACTTCCTGTGGTTGCTGTTCCACTGGTAGGGTGATCAATTCAGAATGGCAAGGCTCTGCTTGACATTTAGAAATACAATTTAATGAAAGAAAGAATCTATTTCATAGTTTGATGCTTCAAGTGGAGTTGCGTTTTGTAGCATTCTCTCCAAGCAAGTGACCGCAAATGCTGTTCATAGGACCACTTTGAACCCTGCTTTCCAGTAGTGGTGTGTGCTATACTTTCAAAGTGGTGAAATGTAGGACCAACTGTAAAAGTTAGTAAGTTGCAAATTTGGTCATTTTGAAAGCATTGTCAGGATCCCTTATCAGAGCGGTTCCAGTCAATGCTTTCTGCAGTTTGGTGCACAGCTCTGTCAACAGGATGGAGCCTTGCAGCAAGCTGCTTTCGTTCTTTTTTTCCAAAACGAAAATTCAGAAGCTGGAATTTCTTTTTGAAAATGAGATACTGCTCCCCTTGCCATGGGAGCCATCTCCTATGGTGTGATGGGGATGTAGTGTTTTTACTGTTCCTTACTGCCAGGGTAAAAAAACGGCTATATGTCATCCTAAATGGGCAGACTGACATATGGCCAATTCTCTGACGGCTCTTACTCCGTCTGAGAAGTGTGGACACCCTGGTAAAGGAGTTGTCACCACAATGGCCAAACTATGGTCCACCTGCATTTAAGACGAGCAAACGGACCACTATGTTGGTGGAGAGGGAACACTATCGCCATTACGACAAAGTTCCCTCTCCGCCAACATATCAATCTTGACTCAGCCTGACCGAGTAAGTGCAGCAAGTGAGCATGCCTTGCCAAGAAAGTTCTGTAAGGTATACAAAAAAGTAATGGATGAAATGCTTGAATTAATCTCAGCCACTAGTAATTACTCAGGCCGCACCCCCTCCCATTGTTATTTTGCACACCATGCTACCTCAGTTTAGACCCAGTCATGTGAAAATCAGCCTTAACCCATTCCAATGGGAACTCTGCAGGTCTAGTGTTGCACGCTGTTGTACGTGACACTTATCCTTGACGTACAGCGTAATTGAGTGCAGAGATCAGACGCAGGGAATAGAATAAGGCGCGAATAATCACCGGTAAACACGGATACGCCTCTTACAGGGAACTCATGTTGGTAATTTATTAGGAGTACTTACTAAATCTGGGCTCAGTTTAGTGTTCTTAGTGGTGGACTCTCTTAATATAACAATTGTCCCTATTTTCGATATATATATATATATATATATATATATATATATATATATATATATATATATATATCGTTCTCCGTATATCTTTCCTGCAGTTGCACGCTGTACACCAAATCGAAGGGCGCGTCGCCAAACCGACCTCGCAAGAGATGCTCCAAAATATTATTTCAATCCCTGAACCAAGGAGGACGACGCCATGTGCGATTGTAACAATCCTTTATTCGTCAAACCGCCATCAAATGCGTTTCGGCTGATCTCAGCCTTGTTGGAGAACAAGGCTGGGATCAGCTGAAATGCGTTTGATGGCAGTTTGACGAATAAAGGATTGTTAAAATTAGGCCTGGGCTAAAATTTCGTTCCGTTCGCGGAAATTGCGATAATTTGACATTTTCGCGTTCCGCAGAAAGCGCGAAAATGTCAAAATTTCCGCATTCCGGAGCTTTGCGATAATTTGGTTCTTGCTCGCGCTGTAAAATAATACATTCTCGTGCGCGATCGCCTTACCTGAATCCCTGCGCTCGCCGACAAGTTTTCTTGATCCGGTCGCGTTCTCCATGAGATGTTGTATTGTTTTTAGCCATTTGCGCTGTCTCGCGACAGTTCGCGCCCGCAGTAACGTCATGCGTCGCGCGATCACGTGTTTCTTCTCACGATCATGCACCGCGAGACAACTGAAAACAAGATGGCCGCGCCCACGAGCAACCGCATGGGTAAGTTGGCGAGCCGCAACCATGCAGAAAATCTCGCGAACATGCGGGAAAAAAACTTCCGCATCTTCGCGATATTTCCTTGTGTTTGCGATAATTTTTAACATTTTCGCGATAATTTGCGAAAGTGGATTTCGCAAATTCTGCTCACCCCTAGTTAAAATCACACATGGCACGTCCTCCTTAGTTCAGGGATTGGAATAATATATATACATACATCTTCTAATGCTTTGGGGCACTTTGGTGAAAATCTACATACACGGCCGTCCTGCCGTGAGAAGGAGCACCATCTTGGATGTGAGAGGCTGTGGAGTCAAACAGGTTGACATCGTGTCAGCGCACCACTCCACATGTAAAAATAATTCGCCTATAATGCCCCGAATCCTACCAAGGATATTATAAGCTTTTTAAAGTACGAACTTTGCATTGCACCTACTATAGGAATACGTTATGCTCACAATAGGGACTACATGTCCCATCATGCATTGCCCATTGGGGGCCATGAAAATAAAAGTTACCGGAAATTGTGAGCCAGTGATGCCTCGTTTGTTTAGCAGCCCAGGAAGAAGAGGTTAGAAAACCTCGAAACGCGTTGGCGAAGATAAACAATTGCTGGAGCATGAAGGCGAGTAGTGAATAATGCCTGATGGTGAGAGTGGTGTCCAGTGACCTTCTAATGCTTTGGGGCACTTTGGTGACAATCTACATACACGGCCGTCCTGCCGTGAGAAGGAGCACCATCTCGGATGTGAGAGGCTGTGGAGTCAAAACAGGTTGACATCGTGACAGCGCACCACTCCATATGTAAAAATAGCTCGCCTATAATGCCCCGAATCCTACCAAGGATATTATAAGCTTTTTAAAGTACGAACTTTTCATTGCACCTACTATAGGAATACGTTATGCTCACAATAGGGACTACATGTCCCATCATGCAATGCCCATTGGGGGCCATGAAAATAAAAGTTACCGGAAATTGTGAGCCAGTGATGCCTCGTTTGTTCAGCAGCCCAGGAAGAAGAGGTTAGAAAACCTCGAAACGCGTCGGCGAAGATAAACAATTGCTGGAGCATGAAGGCGAGTAGTGAATAATGCCTGATGGTGAGAGTGGTGTCGAGTGACCTTCTAATGCTTTGGGGCACTTTGGTGAAAATATATATATATATATATAATTTTTTCAAAATAAATTGTGTCTTTTTTGTATCATCAAAATAAACAACTCAGTTTGACTGAATTGAGTTCTATGAAAAGCAATAATTGGGCTATCCAATTTGTACTTTAATTTATTCATGACAGATGTGTTCTGTTTCACTATAATTTCTTCCCTTTTTGTTTAAATCCACACATAACTATTTTGTGATAATAGACAATAGAAAATTGTTTTGAAAAATGAGTTCCATGTGAACACATCTTATAAGTTGATACTTAGTACCCAGTTCACAGGGACATATGTGTTGCTCTTGTTTTTTTGAAAGAATGAATTACAACTGATGCATTTATTCTCAAAACTGATTTATGACAGTACATCTTATGCAGGCCGACCACAATACTCCATTGAGAAAGTAGAGTGGCACCAGAACCTTATGGTCAGACTCATCTGCTGTTTCTGAAAATGTGTTGCCTATGCCCTATAAAGGCTACACTGGCTTCCCTTGCTATGGAACATCTGTTTAAGACTGTTTGCCTTCTACATCATGCCTAACAACAACACTCAACTTTCTGTTGAACGCAAATAAATCCAGCCCTCTTGGTCTATGTGTAACCTTTGCTCCAAGTCATGTCCCCAAAATGATTCCCAAGTATAAGCATTGGCTGCTCTTCATTCTTTACTGCTTGTTCTGCACTTTACCTCTAATCTACCTTCAGAAAAGCCTTAAAGTCCTTTTCTCTCTTGAAAAACTCCCTTAGATTGGCCTCTTCTGAAGACCCTTGGGGTTCACTTGTAAGGGTAAGTTACTTACCTGTAATCCTAGTTCTCTTCCAGGGGTATCCTCATCAAAGTCATAAGCACTGAATATTCCCGCCCATGTGCGGGGACCCCGGAAATAATAAAATTATATATGTAAAAAACATATATATATACAGCTCTGTATATGTATAAACATATATCATTTTTTCCAAGCAAATGCAGCTCCCATAAAAGGCTAGGCAATGTAAATATACACATCCAATAACACACATATATATATATATATATATATATATATATATATATATATATATATATATACATATATATATATAAAGGTATAACAATACACCTAAATCTCTTTTTTTTTTTTTTTTTTTTAATGAGGTAAACACTCATGAGAAAACAAAAAATAAAGAGAACAAACTGTGGAAAAACACAGATGTACAACACATTGCCAGCCTGCAGGCTGCATTGCAATATAATACCATAGAGACTAAAAAGCCCTGTACAGGTAAAAACTGGCACCGTGCCTTTAAGGCAGCCCTGACTTCCATATCCCATCATGCCTCAGGGGTGACAGTTAGGTCAGTTGTTCTTTGCGGGACCGTAGTCCTAAACACAAAGATATATCCTTTCCATAATGAATAATACACTTCTTCTCATTTGCCTGGGGAGGTGGGTGGGTTGCTTATGACTTTGATGAGGATACCCCTGGAAGAGAACTAGGATTACAGGTAAGTAACTTACCCTTCTCTTCCAGGGGATCCTCATCAATAGTCATAAGCACTGAATAGAGTAGCAAGCTCCCCTTCCACCTGCAGGCAAATGAAACTAAGGTTGTATCACCCATGGAGAAAGAGAATCATGAAAATGATTATGCATGGAACAGATTCCTCAAGGAGGCTTGTCCTACTTGAGTGTCTGCTCTGGTGTCCGAATCCAGACAATAGTGCCTGGTAAAAGTGTGGACAGATCTCCAAGTGGCTGCCTTGCAGATCTCGGAGAGTGGGACATTATTGAGAAAAGCCGCGGTAGCCGCTTTTCCTCTTGTCGAATGCGCTTTAGGGCGCGCCCCCAATGGTTTCTGAGCCAGTTGGTAGGCCAATGTAATACTTGAAACAATCCACCTAGCAATGGAACGTTTGGAAGCCGCAAAGCCCATACGGACAACCCCATAGTTCACAAACAATTGATCAGATTTCCTGACATTCTTAGTCCTATCTAGGTAGAATTGTAGGACCCTTTTGACATCTAGAGAATGCAACGCCCTCTCTGCCGGAGAGGAGGGGTTGGGAAAAAAGGTTGGTAAGGAGATGGCTTGGTTTACATGAAATTCCGATACCACCTTGGGTAGAAACGAAGGATGAGTTCTCATCACCACCCTATTTAGATGAAAAATTGTGTAGGGTTCTTTAGAACAGAGGGCCTGTATCTCACTGACCCTCCGTGCTGAAGTGATGGCTATTAAAAATGCTGTCTTCCATGTGAGGTGCTGTAGGGTAGCCTTATGAATAGGTTCAAAAGGCGAACCCATGAGCTTCGACAGAACCAAGTTTAGCTCCCAGGAAGGAGAGGGAGGTCTAACAGGGGGATAGACTTTCTTGAGTCCTTGCAAGAAATCCTTCACTACCTGCACTTTAAAAAATGACTGCTGTGAAGGCGAACGCCTGTATGCTGTTATGGCTGCTAGGTGAACCTTTATGGATGAAAATTTCAACCCTGCCCTTGCTAAATGTAGAAGATAGGGCAAAATTACATCCTCCTGGCATTTAGTGGGATCATAATGATGCTGAGCACACCATATATAAAATCTTTTCCACTTACAGAAGTAGGAGTGTCTTGTCGAAGGCCTCCTGGCTTCCTTCAGTATGGACATACACTCTTGAGGGAGGTTCAGATGGCCATACTGGAGGACTTCAGGAGCCATGCTGTTAAGCTCAGCGAGGGAAGGCTGGGATGGTAAATCTTCCCCTGCATCTTGGATAACAAGTCCGGCCTGCACGGCAGCCGCTTGTGGGGGCGGATCGACATGTGTAGGAGATCCGTGTACCACCACTGCCTCGGCCAGTCCGGTGCTATGAGGATCATCTTGGCAGATGAATTCTGTAGCTTGGTCACCACCTTGGGAATTAGTGGGAGAGGCGGAAAAGCGTACACAAATGTCATTGACCAATTGATCAAAAGGGCATTCCCTAGGGATCCTGGTCGATGGTATCTTGAGGCGAAGCCTCGGCATTTTGTGTTTTGCTCGTCCGCGAAGAGGTCCACTTGCGGGCGCCCCCATTCCTCGAAGATGTCTTCTAACACCTCGTCGTTGATCACCCAGTCCTCTGGTTCTTGAAAATGCCGACTGAGCAAGTCTGCTTGCACGTTGAGTTCCCCTGGTAGGTGCACCGCTTTCAATGAGATGTTCCTTGCTAGGATCCAGTGCCACAGGGACTGAGCTTCCAGCGAGAGCGTTCTGGATCGAGTACCCCCCTGTTTGTTCAGGTAGTACATTGTGGTGGTATTGTCCGTCTGTACTAGAATGGTACTCGTCGTGATCGCAGGCAGGAACGCTTTGAGGGCTAGGTGGACTGCCCTGAGCTCCAGCATGTTGATGTGGTACAACTGTTCGCTGCTGGACCACCGTCCCTGAGTTTGCAGAGACCCGAAATGCGCACCCCAGCCTTGAAGGGATGCGTCGGTGATTAAGGTCTGAGTTGGGGGTTCTTGATGGAAGGGGATCCCCACTTGTAGATTCCTTGGCTTCAGCCACCACTTGACTGACTGTTTGGCTGCAGAGGAGAGGCAAACCTTTTCTTCCCACAGGGAGTTCCTTTGATCCCATTTGTCCTCGAGATCTTGCTGGAGAGGACGCATCCTTAGCCTGGCATTGGGCACTAGGAAGATGCAGGATGCCATGGCCCCTAGCAGAGATGAGATTTGCCTTGCCGACGACAGATTGCTGGTTATGATCTGTCTGCCTTTTAGCATAATGGATGACTGTCTTTCCTCCGAAGGAAACACTTTTCCTACTACGGAGTCTATAGTTGCACCCAGGTAGTGGATCCTCTGCGTTGGTGAAAAATTGGACTTTTTGACATTCACTCTGAGACCCAACTTGCGACATAAGTTCAGGCATAGCGACAGCTGTGACCGCACATTCTGTGGTGATGAGCCCTTTATTAGCCAGTCGTCTAGGTAGGGATAGACGAAGACTCCTGCGCGTCTCAGAGCAGCCGCTACTACTGCCACGCATTTTGTGAATACTCGAGGAGCTGACTTCAGGCCAAAAGGGAGGACTTTGAACTGATAGTGAGAGTTGCCTACCACAAACCTGAGAAATTTTCGATGATTCCTTAGGATGGGAATATGGAAATATGCATCCTGAAGGTCCAGTGAACACATCCAATCGCCCATCCGGAGAAGAGGATATATTTGGTGGAGCGCCAGCATGCGAAATTTTTCCTTTCTTATGTGCTTGTTCAGTATCCGTAGGTCTAAAATGGGTCTGAACTCTACCTTCACACTCCTCTTTTGGATGAGAAAGTATCTGGAGTAAACTCCCTTTCCTCTCTGGTTTATGGGCACTTTCTCTATTGCAGATTTGAGTAGTAGCGTCGCTACCTCTTCTCTGAGCTGCTTTAGATGCTGGGATGAATTGACAGGAGGAATCGATGGGGGGTGACTTTTGAAACGAAGCGAGTACCCATGACGCAGTATATTCAGTACCCATTTGTCCTTTGTGATGGATTGCCACTCTGGAAGATGATGTGCAACACTTCCTCCCACCGGAGCGGTGGACAGCATCGGAGGAAGCGGCTTCTCATTGCTTCCCCGGAGCTTTGTTTCCAGCATTAGACTGCCTGTTGTTACCTCGTCCCCTGGATGGCTTGCGGGACTGGTATTGCTGTTTCTTTTGACCTTGCTGGTCCTGGTTCTTTTGCCAATGAGGGGTTTGAACCCTCTGTTGGTAACTGCGCCTGTCATTTCCCTTGCGGCGTCGAAACTCTTTTCTCTTTTCAAGCCCGACAGCTTTCATGGTCTCCAGCTCTGCTTTCATACGGGCCATTTCTTCGTCTGCATGGGACCCAAAAAGAGAACTACTGGAGAAAGGCAGATTTAAAATTCTTGCCTGCGCTTCCGGTTTCAAGGCCGTCAATCTAAGCCAGGATGATCTTCTGGCTGTGACTCCATGTGCATATTCATGCGCTGCCAGTGTTGCCCCGTCTGCCGCTGCACTTATGATCTGGTTAGAAACCAGACTCCCCTCATGCAAAATCTCTTCAAAGTCCCGTCTGTCCTCTGATGGAACTTTGTCAATGAACCTCTGCAGAGAGTCCCATAATGACCTATCATAGCGCCCCAGGAGCGCCGAGGCACTCGCCACCTTAAGGCTTGAGGATGCTGAGCCGCAAACTTTCCTCCCCCAGGAGTCTTGTGTTTTACTGTCCTTATCTGGTGGTACCGTTGAAGATCCCGCTACTGCATGTGTTTTCCTGGCAGCGGCGGTGATGACAGAGTCCGGTGGAGGATCCGATTTAAGGAATAGAGGATCCTCCGGAGCTGGACGGTACTTTTTTAGAATTCTCGCCGGCGCCGTTTTGGTGGTTGCTGGTGTGAGAAAGATATCCATTACCGGTTGTAGCAAACCGGGGACTAACGGCAATAAAGGGCGTGACACTGTGCGTTCATGAAGAGTTTCAAAAATTATGGCTGAAGTTGTCTCCTGAACCGGCATAGGGATATTTAATTTTGTAGCTCCTCTACACAACACTTCTTGAAACGTAGAAATATCATCTACCGGAGATACCCGAGAGGGTGGCGTCTCCGAGAGTGTCGGTGAATAATCCCTTTTGGATGATCTGGAAGAAGGGGAGGTAGAAGGGGTCCTATGGCGCCTTCTCTCTGATCTGGTCGACTCTCTTCTGCGGGAGGGAGACCTGGATCGCCTTCTTGGTGCTCGAGAGTGACTTCGGGATTCTCTTTCTCGAGATCTTGGTCTGATCGGTGTCGCTGGGAATACCACGCCCCTTATTCTTGTTAGCGATGCCTTTATTGCGTCTGGCATAGCAGGGTCCTGAGGCATCTCCCTTACGGGACTTTGAGGTACAGCATTGTCCTCCTCCTGCGAACTTTCTCTTGCAGGTACTGGAGATTGATGCACAAGCTCTGGTGATTCTGATCTTGAACCTGAGCCCTCTGATCCTGAAGGCGAGATAGATATGAGACGCGGTGATTCAGGAGTCGTATATATCAGTCTATGAGGAGATTTCCGCCTTGAGACTGGTCGAATCGTGAGGCGAATATGTGACATCTCCTGCGTACCCTCAACAGAGGGCTGCCTCGACGGTGATAGGCCTATCACCGGAGATCTTTGACTCGAATCTTCGAGGCTCCGAGCTTCTTGTCTCGACGTCGAGATTATCTTCGACGGAGGCTTCCTGTACCTCACCAAAGCTTTGGAGACCTGTGAGGACGGAGGCACCTGCCTCGACGTCGACTCCGACGGAGGCACCTGCCTCGACGTCGACTCCGACGGAGGCCTTTGCCTCGACGTCGACTCCGACGGAGGCCTCTGCCTCGACGTCGACTCCGACGGAGGCTCATGCCTCGACGTCGGCCCTGACGGAGGCGTTTGCCTCGACGTCACTCCTGACGGAGACTTCTGTCTCGACGTCGAATGCTCCGACGACGTCGAAAGCCTCTTCGCCGTCGAACGATGTTTCCTCGACGGCGATCTTGATCTTGACGGCGATCTTGGTCTCGACGTCGACTGTGGAGATCGTCTACGTACTTCTTGCGACGTCGAACGATGTCTCGCCGACCTCGACGTCGAACGATGTCTTTCTTTCGACGACGAACGATATCTCTGTGCAGACGTCGATCGATCTTTTCTTGACGTCGACAGATGCTTTCTCGACGTTGAACTATGGCGCCGAGTCCTCGACGCCGAGCTTTTAGACGCCGTCGACGTCGAACGCATCCGCTTCGACGCTGAATCTAAAGTCGACGACGATTTTCTCTTTGCAGCATGACTTCCCCTTGACTCCTCACCTCTCAGCGACGATCCCGCCGCTGGAGTCTTCGACGCCGAGCCCGACGTCGATGGGGAGCAAACAGGGACCAACTGCTTCGACGTCGACCGTTCTGCTAGGCCATACAGCCTAATCCTCTCCCTCTCCTTTAAAGTCCTTTTGGAAAGGTCTTCACAATGATGGCATGTTGCTGGAGAGTGAGAGTCCGGCAGACAGATAATACACACCTCATGTGTGTCTGAAGCCGCCTTCTTTTTTCCACAAGATGGACATGGAACAAATAAAGAAGGCATTTTTCTGACAAAATAGCAAAATAGTCAGTCAGAAAATCACAGGATACAGACTTCCTCAAAGAAGTTCTAAGAAGAAGTCCAAAAAATCTTAAAGTAGTAATAATTCTTGACTAAAGAGTCAAAAAAGAAGAGAGCTGAATTCCAGGGTCCTGACTGAAGGAGCCGGAAAGAACAACTGACCTAACTGTCACCCCTGAGGCATGATGGGATATGGAAGTCAGGGCTGCCTTAAAGGCACGGTGCCAGTTTTTACCTGTACAGGGCTTTTTAGTCTCTATGGTATTATATTGCAATGCAGCCTGCAGGCTGGCAATGTGTTGTACATCTGTGTTTTTCCACAGTTTGTTCTCTTTATTTTTTGTTTTCTCATGAGTGTTTACCTCATTAAAAAAAAAAAAAAAAAAAAGAGATTTAGGTGTATTGTTATACCTTTATATATATATATATATATATATATATATATGTGTGTTATTGGATGTGTATATTTACATTGCCTAGCCTTTTATGGGAGCTGCATTTGCTTGGAAAAAATGATATATGTTTATACATATACAGAGCTGTATATATATATGTTTTTTACATATATAATTTTATTATTTCCGGGGTCCCCGCACATGGGCGGGAATATTCAGTGCTTATGACTATTGATGAGGATCCCCTGGAAGAGAAGAGCCTTAACTGTGACCCCTGGAGTTAGCGATACCCGTGATATCGGTAACACTGGGAGTCAGAGTTACCCAGTGCTATGCAATGGGACTCAGGAGAGACGCTAAATTGGCAGGGCAGCTGTCAATTTGAGAGAGTGGAAGCTCTGCCAGGTTAGCAAGGTGGGAGCTCTGCCAAAATTATGGCAGAAAAGCCTGATCCATCTATAAAAGGCCCATTTAGATTTGCGTTTTGGTGGATAGATTTGCTTTGAATCTGAAAGTCTCTTAGAAACGTGGCCCTTTAGTGACCCCTTTCTTTAAAGAAGCATTTATTTAAGAAACGTTTATGTAGTGTTACTCAGGGGCACATGTGGCCCCTAAACTCCAATTTCACACCATAAACTCCAATTTTGTAAATGGTCATAATAATGCTACTAATAATGAAAATTATAGAAAACATTACTGACATAACCGCTGATGCCCTGTGAACGCAGATGGCAGAGGTGAAGACAGTTCTTCTACATGGTGGTGGGTGTTGACTGCAAAGGTGCGGGTGATGCAGGGGAGCACCCTCCTCTTTCCTTGCAGAGGAGGCCCTAAGTATTAGTTATGTCACAGGCTTTACTCTCCGCTGGTACCTAACACAGCCAGCATCACATTCAAAAACTGATGCATTGTGTATAAAGCCATCCAAAAAATCATCCCTCCCTACCTAGCCAATCTACTCCCTGTCCCAGGTGGTTGGAGAGGCCTGCGTAGGCAGCAAACCCTTCTTCTAGAACCACCGAAATTCAGAACAGCCGCAGCACAGAAAACAATCTTTGGCTGCAACAGCTACTGAGGCCTAGAACTGCCATAGACCAGAACACTGACCCTCTCTGAATCTGCTGCAAGCAGCTCAAATGTCATTTTATCAACAGTTTTGTACCTGAGTTTCACATCAATTCTATGAACTCTTGGCAATCTTGTACTCCCATAGTTGTGCCCTCTTTCTGTCTCAATATAATCCCAAGCTGTCTCAGTCTCAAGGTTGGAGTGTAAAGCGCTCTTATACCGCTTGGTCCAGGCACACTACCTAAGTGTTCAAATTAATACAAAATGTGAATAAGGTGATTAATTGGCTAGTGATATTCCACAAATAGGCCAGATCTGTCTTTAATAATTGAACGTAATGGCGAGTATACATTTCATTATATCTTTGACAGGTGGGGCATGACACAGAAGTGGAGCTGACATTTTTTACTAATGCAGGCACACCACGGCCATGTCCAAACAGATTAACCCCTTTTTTTTGCATCAGCTTGAAAGTACTCTTCATCTTTGGGCCCTTAGTTTAATTGTCTTCTTTCAAAGTAGCCTGCCCCAGCCAAGTTGGAGCAACTGAGGTAAACCTGTTAACAACACATCCCAACCCTATCCAAATCCCCAAAGATCATCCGAAACACCTGAGGTATAACGCAGGTGAATTACTGCAGCTTAGGCCATCCCTGCCCCCACTGTGTACTCATACCCTCAAGCCGAACAGTACCATAGGAGTCGGAGAGGCCTACCTTCAATGCAATTTTGCCCTAGATAGGTGTTCAAATAACAACAGCATAACACAGAAGAATGCACAATGGAAAATGAGGCTAATTAACAAAGGGTCCCACCCAGGGAACAAAGTAGAGATTGGGTTGTTACTAGAGGAAGAATCTCTCGATGTACTGTTCATAACAGAGACCTGGCTTAAAGATAGTTCTACGCCTGATATTGTCATGACCCTCTCCCAGGCTATGGTATTAGTAGACAGGACCGGTTGGGAAATCTAGGTGGTGCAGTGGCCCTCATAGATAAAGAAGAGTTTAGTTGCTCTATCACACCCCTGACAGTCACTAAGTGCGACACTGTGCAATTCTGAATCAAACGTTCCTCCACATGCTCTTTTTCCGGAATTCTAATTTACAGGCCTCCGGGGAGGTGTAGCGCGTTCTTAGACACTCTCCCCGATCTCCTAGCTACAAGTCTAAGTTACTTGATGAAAAATGACACGGACACAATGATCTCCTACAGAGCAAGGGCCCTCGGGCACATGACACAAATTTACCAGACCTCTGACATACTTCAAGTGGAGGGACTAAATCAGATGAAATTACCATTGCAGAGGGGCACACAAGAGAATTTACAGAATAGCGGGTTACTCATGTGAAAATTGCTATAGTCTTCTTGCCAAAATCAGTCCATATCTGGGCCTGAGGCGACATCCGAGGATCTTAACAGGTCCGTTCATTATAGAAAAATAGGTTTAAAGGTTGTATAATGATCTGTATTCAAATTCTGCAACACAAAATTCTTCAAAGGCTGTCGGGGTACCATATTCCAAAGGCTGGCTGAAGAGTCTCCCTTAAAATAATGAGTGTAGTTCTGCTTTAAGGCTGCATATAGGCCATGCCCAAGGACTATATCACAATCCTACTCACAGGTTCAATGACAGTCTCATGATAATTTGCATGATAGTTGTACTTAAAGGTTGTACAAATTACCAGGTATATGGTTGTTTGAAGGCCTTAATCAAATGTATCAAATATTTTCGCTCAAAGATTATCCAAGGGCCTTATTCAGAGACAGTGTGGCCGTCTTACACAATGTATATATTAATCACACAAATGTTGTATTAGTGTTCTTGATAAAAGCTGCACTTGGACCTTGGACCTGTAATGTTACTCATGTGTTAACATAAAAATTCTAGGCAATATCTAACAAATCCTAAAACTTTCACGACTCTTAAACTTTACTCACCGAGTCACCTCGAAGTCCAGTATCCCCTCGCTCTCCTCTGTCTCCTTTCACTCCTTTATCACCCTTGGAAAGAAGCAAAAACATGATAAGCTCTCAACAGTGGCACACTGCCTTGCAGAAAGTTGGGTATTCAATACCACCCCCCCCCATTTCCCAGGTACCATACATTGATTTGTGTTGCACATCATGTTTTCAATTACACTGGTCTAATACAACAAGGTAAATCCCAGACAGTAAAAGCACATAACTTCTCTAAGAAACCAATTATTATTACCTCTGAGTGATGTTTTATTTTACAATAAAACCAAATATTTTCTCATCACTGGAGTGACAGTTATTCTGTTTACAGGGAACTGTAACTCACCCGTCCACCAGAATCGCCTCTCTCTCCAGATGGGCCTGGTATTCCCTTGTCTCCCTGAAAAAGAAATAGATTGTAGTTTAAAAACAGTAGCATGCCTAAAATATCCATCCGCAATGCATTTACAAGATTTGTGACATTCTGCACATTCAAACTATGGAGCCCTTACATTCTTGCGTCCTGTTTAAGAAAAGGTCTGGAATTCATATAACGTCATGCCTTTAATGTCATGATGGAGGTATAGATATTCAGTGAGTGTTACCCACAGCGAAATGAGGCCAGCCCTTTTATATTTTATGTATATACCATAGTTGGGTGGTCATTTAGGCAGAAGTATCTCAATAACAGAAAGCCCTAGCAACAGTCTAAAGTCTTGGGGCAGAACATCTTATATTTTATCCCAAAGTTATTTTGATTTAAAAAACAATTTGAAAACATCAGGAGGTGGCACATTTTCTCTCATTCCAACTGACTATGTGTATGTTTCAAGATTTACACAATGTCAATTCAAAATATGCCCGGTACAATTGTCTGCACTCCGATCTAGCAGAAGAAATGGGTCATCTAATACACTGTACTAAATACATTCTTGAATACTTTAATATGATGAAGCAATACATTTCCATGTTTGTCCAAAACCTGCTCTCAATATATTTTGATTAGTGCTTTAGATTTTTCTTGGTCCTCAGATACATTGAATAACGGGCTGCATTAAAGATCTGGCAACAGTGCAACCATTTATACCTTGCTGATTCTCTTATAACATTTACAAGAAAGAACACCATACTTACATCTTCACCATCAATACCATCAAGTCCAAGTTCTCCCAATTCACCCTGTTAAACAACAGAAGCTTAATTAGCAACTTGAAACCACAATAAATAACACAAAATACTGTCCCTGGGCAAAGAAACACACCTCAACCACTGTTAAAAAGGAATTGAATCATGGCTAATCAGCAGCATCCATGCAGTTAAGTCGGGGTGTTGAGAGCTATTACATCAGCTTCTAAAATGTGCTTTCAAAGTTTATTGGTGGTCGTTGATGAGCATAAATGGTGTTAGGCTAAAGCTTTCTATTCCTAAATGACTTTAGGGATAGAAAGGGCTTTTAGGGTTCAGGGAGGGGTGTAGTTTAGGGCTCAGGGATGAGTGTACTTTAGCTGTGGTGAGAGTTGTTTTATGGTTCCGGATGGGTAAAGTTTTCTGTAGAAAGGGCTTTAGGGTCAGGGATGGGTGGAGTTTAGGGGTCGGGATGAGTGGAGTTTTGGCATGGTAAGGGACTCTTAGGGGGCAGGGAAGGTGTGTTTAGGGGTTGTGAGGGGTAATAGATGTATGGTGTTTAGGGGTATGCAAATTAAAAGCATCCAAAATAGTTGTTTGACAATGTAAAATATATAAATCCAAATAATGTTCCCTGAAGTAAAGCACTGAAATAAATTACTACAACAAAAATGTTTCTGAAAGTAAAGCCTGCAACTATTACATTTACTCCATAAAAAATACGCATGCAAAAGTCAATTGCAAAAAAAGACATTCTTTAAATTACTTTCTATGAAATGGTAAATTCCATTCATCCTGAAAATTTCAATTAAACAGTTTAGTTGAAATGGTTTCTCAGTAATGGTTTTCAAGAAATTGTTTTTCTATGAAAGCACACGTTTCAAACACTCTGCAACCATGGTATCAAGTCTACCAATATGTGTCAGCCAATAAATCACCAGCATATTATGTTGACCAAATGTGCTTAAGGTATGATCATAACATCATGAATTACAAGTAGTGACAACAGAACTAAGGCAGACCAGGAGTGGCAAGCATACTCAGAATGTGAATCTGTCACCTAAAAAGGGCATCCTGGCGGAAAACAAAACATAGACCTATTCAGACATGTACAAACTTTAGAGCTTATAGAGCCAGGTCTTCAAGACTTTCCTAAAGGCATAGAGATTGCTAATAGAACAAATATAGTCCAGTATACAGTTCCAAACCAAGCCGCCAGTACAGAAAATGATAAGGCAAGCTTTCTTAAATTTAGAAACTTTGAGCAAATTGATATTCGCAGAAGGTAATTCTATTGTTAGAAAATAGCGTTGCAGCTTATGTCAAAACAGAAGGGGACCAGTGTGATGAAAAGATGTTTGTTCTATGCACAGAGGCTTACACTTTGTACACTTGGCCATGAGGAGCCAGTGAAGAAAATCCAAAGCTGATCTAAAGGAAAAGCTTGGCCAGGATAGAGACAGTTTTACAGCCCCTGCTTGTATGTGATGAAGACTTTGTACTAGAAATCTAGGTCGCCATATTCAAGTCTCTTTAAGATAATACTTTGCACCACAAGTGGGCAGAGATGCATTTGCAGCAGAGGTAGACGTTTACAGAGTACCCTTATTAGCCCAAAACAAGTGGAGGATAGCTTATTAACAAGAGTGGCGAGAGCTAGATATTATCCATGCAAACTCCCACCTTCAAACGGTGACACTGTAATCTGATCTGAGCTATCCTCCAGTGGGCAAAATATTGCTGCCAAAGGGTTGAAAAGAGACCCTGAAAGACAATTTATTAACTCCAGTCTGTTCACCATTAAACATTAAGGGAGTTCTCTCTAAGCCACTATGAGACATCTTGCTTGCATTTATTGAAAGCTGCCATTGGAGAACATGAGGTACAATCCAAAGTGAGGGTTAGTTGAGTGAAGTAAGCATAATTCAAAAATGTTAGGCCATAATATCTGATTAATGTGGCCAGTGGTCATAAATATAAATTAAATAATGTCAGGCTTAGTGATAAGCCCTGTGGCACAAGCGGGATAACGAAATTTGAGGCCCCCCCCTGCAAAGTACATGGAGGGTACCACCCTGGCCGACCCCTCACCAATCAGTTTTGCTGATAGGGGCCCCTGGAGCTAGGCGTACTCCATACTTCGGGGGCTGCAGGGACTTTTTTTTACACCTCTGTGTGGCACTCCCTGTTTAACTCCTTTAAAGCAGAGCAAGGGGGGGGGGCAAATGAACTGCCGGTGTTCTGACTATCAAGAAAAAAGCCAGCCATCGCAGCAGTTTTCCTTTTACCCCTATTTCTGACAATCTGGTAAATAGGACATCATGATTGACAGTGTCAAGTAGTACCATAAGTACCTGATGACCCTTGTCTGTCTCCATAAGTAGGTCATCTAATGCAGTAACCAAGACTCCTTCCATTTCATGAAGAGGGCGAAACCCGAACTGACCCCCATCTAGTAAGTTGTGTTGTTCCATTAAACTAGAGAGTAGATTGTGGACATACTTTTCCAGAACTTTACTGGGAAAGGGCAGAAGAAAAATCGGACTATAATAACTCAGCACTACCAGATTGGCCAGTTCCTTTCTCAATAAAAGGAGCACTAGTGCATATTTCCCCTCTACAGGCACAGCAGCTGTCTGCAGGAACTGAGTGGAAATTGCAGCTAATAGTCCAGCCACATAGGTAGACAACAGTTTCCAGATCATGGAGTGTAGAGGATCCAATGGAGAGACAGATGAAATGAATAAGCATAGAATAAGATCAGAAGGAGGAAACACATGCAGATTAAAAGGTCATATCCTGGTCACTCATAAATGCTCATCTGTGTCCTGGAGCCTATGATGTGATATCCTATGTATGACCTGGATATCAATAGGTGTCCATTTGGATCACAACAACTTTTTAAACACGGGCGTTCACAATTTAAAGTTTGAACAGTGGAACCCTCAAAGGACCAACAATTTAATAAGGGGAATATGATACAGAAATCTGTTTCAATGGCTTGAACACTTTCCATGCCTGGAGTGAGTCAAGGCAAACTTGTCCATTGGAGTTCAAAGTAAACAGTTACTCTTTCTTTGAACTTAATGGCAAAGGTACATTTAAGGACGAAGGGGCTTATTAAGAGTTTGGCAGACAAGATTCTTCCCCACAAACATGGCAGAGTAAACTGACCGCCAAACTGAAGGTTCAGTCACTCTGTTAAGAGTCGTACGAACAGTCATGTTTCCACCAGCAGTGCCTGAGACTCAAGGCAAGACATATCTCAGGCCATCAATTTCATTATCTCAGGCCATCCACTCTACTTACAGCAGATGGTCTGACGTACTTTTATGACCGCCAAGAAAAGACTGTCCCAAACCGAAAAAATACAAAATGATCTCCACAACCAGGAAGAAAACCCCCAGGGTGTAATAGCCATTCATTTTTTCATTTTAAAAAACAAACACCACCTTTGTGATTTTGCTTTTGAAAAATAAAGTGTTTTGGTGAGTAAGCGGTTCCATGAAGCATGGCAGTCCCTTTGCAAATTTATAAAACCTTCAGAGGATCCAACTTAGCAAGGGCTCATCGCAAGGCACAGAGATCTTTGCCAAGCAGGTGGAGAATTCAAAACATGGCAGGCTGCAGTCACCAGGGTAGTGGAGTACAGGCCTCCCCTGCCCTGGCAGAACAGAGTACAGCCCGCCAAATTCTAAATGAGGTCCTAAATTATTTGGTTTAATCAATGTTGCTGAGAGGGCACTAGATTACATTTTGTATGAATGGTGAAACATATTTGGACACTATCCAAGATTTCGTAGGTCCAAATGGGGTGGCCGCTCATTCTCAGTGGCGGCCACTAAACTCTGGAATTCCTTGCCCCCTTCTATCAACACGGAGAACTCGCTCCAGACCTTCAGGAAGCTTCTGAAGACCTGGCTCTTTGCCTCTTAGCTGGTTGATGCGAGTCTCTCTTCCGTCTCACCCAGCGTCTTGACACCTTTTGGTTTTAGTGCGCTTTATAGATATCATCCTATCCTTTTAAACATTTATAGAGATAGAATTTCATTACACTGTCACAATATGGGATAGAATGAACTTGGAGGCTCGGTTGTGAAAGGATGATCATGGTCACCAGTGATTCTGGTTCTCAACCATTACATCTCATGTCTCGACAATGCTGTAAGTATGACTGAATTCAGTGAAGACCCAATTGCAAAAAATAAAGCTAAGCTTTATAACACCATGGCAGTTCAGTCAATAATAACTAAAGTTGTAATTTGCTTGGAGTAAGTTGTTGCATACCTTTTCTCCACTGAATCCTCTGGTACCCTGGAAATAAAAAAAAGATGTAAATTATTTTCTATTGTATTACAGCAGAAAACATGTTCCAGTCTCAGAAGTAACATGGAGATTATTATAGTTTGTGGCACCTACTGAACATGTGGAAATATGGATGTCATTTAGGGGTCGCCAGGGGTCGCTGCTGAGACCTCTAGTTTGCCCCTTGTGACCCCTGGCACTGCCTTTGCGACCCCTGCCCTCAGAGGTGGCAAAATCAGTGCCATGAATACAGGAGGACCTAGCCCTTATGGATGTCGGTTGGGGCTCCACTCTCCTATTTTTAGTAATTTTTTAATTTACTAATAGTGAATAAAATTACATTATTCGCTAACAGTGTAATAAAAAGTCGAGTACATATAGCTAATATGACCTTCCCTGCCTGCTGAGGTAACTAAAAAAAAACTTTTATATGTATGTTGTGTGCGTGCTTGCAGGTTTGAGTGTGTTAATCTAAGGGAGAGCATGAGTATGTATGAATGTTTTTATGTGTAAGCAGAGTATGTGTGTCTGTGTGACTGTATATGTGGGTGTGATTGAAAGTGAAGGTCAAAGGCCATGTGATGTCACTTATGCTACCCCTGGTATTTTGGCAAATTGACGTCCATGGTGGAATATGCATTTTCTAGACCCAAAGTGAAATGTCACTCCTCTATTTTCATAATTTTAATTTAGTCTGTTGTGTTTGTTTTCCTCATGTGATGGTGTGACCCTTTCCAGGTAAAGGATAGACTTATAATTTATTCTGATCCGTGTTGTGTCCTCATATATCTACAGGAACCAGAATGTTTGTTATTATGAATGATGTATTTACTTTTTCCATATGACCCCACGTCCTCAACCCAGGAGGAGCAGAGATAGCATTCTCTTTCAAGATAGAGTATCTCAGTGCCACTCTGTCAGGAGTAACGACATAATGTTCTGTCTTGCCACCTCACCAATATGTTCTCATGTAATTTCCACCCTCCTATTTGCTGTCTTACATGTTACAAAATGGCAAAAAACAGCACTGTCACTTTCACCTACAAAGGTGTTGCAAGTTGTTTAATCCCTATAACAACGGTACTACTCTCTGTTTACCTTTGGAGGCGTCAGTTGTGTTGTAGATGACCACAATGATAAATGCCACATTTTGATACCCACTGGTATAGCTGAATGGATGTGGATGCCTTCCTATTTCTAAGGGCCTGATTACGAGCCTGGCGGGCTTGCGACCGCCATATTCGCAATGGCTGTGGTCCATATGCCGCATTATGACTTGCAAAGTCGTTGCAGCGGAGGACCACCGGCTGCACCAGGTAATAGTCGTTCCCTGGTGGTAGCGGAGATGCGCCACAATGTAGTATGCAGTCCCACTGAGCATATTAAAAGTTCAACCACCACCAGCCATTTCATGGCGGGAGCCCCGCCATTAAAAATGCTGGTGGTGGAGGAACAAAGAGGGATCTACAGGGACGGCATGCCCTCCCACCATGGGGATACATTCAGGGGGGCACTAGATATGCCCCCCTGTCTGTATACCCCCAACGTTCCAGCACGGCATGGACGTCACTATCCATGCAGTGCTGGAACTTTTTTGCTGTTCTCATTGCAGTGACTGTCGTCCAGGCACAGCCATGGGAAAGACGATGGACCGTCTGCCATACACGAGTCCAACTCGTAATACGGCGGGCGGTCCTTGAGCAGGTTTAGCACAGCTGTGCCATAGGAGAGCCGGCACATCTGCGCCAAACTGGTAATCAGGCTTTAAGTGATCAGATAACAGATAATGGAAAGTATTACTGTATAGGAGAGCAGGCATGTGTCTGCATATGTCTGCAAAGTCCTTCATGTGCTTTGAATAGTATGAGTGATAAAAAAGCACCTTGACTCCTCGTTGCCCGGGACATCCTTGGAATCCTTGGGTTCCAGTAACTCCAGGAGATCCACGTTCACCCTAGAGAAAGGAGACAAAACATTACTAGCAGGCAGATGTTACAAATAGTCCTCTACAACATTGCATGAGCAGAATACAGATCTCCTTGTGTGAGAACTGCTTGTAAGTTTTCTGTTAATCCAACTGCCTAACTGGCCTTTCATCAACACTGAACATGGAGGGCGTTCACTTACAGGCAAAGCTCTGTGTTCTCTTTAAGGCTAGTTGAGACTGTGTCCTCATCAGAGGTACTGTGGCCAAATATGTTCTGTGATAAGGAGAACAGCCCAAACAAACCCAGGATGACCTCAAACACAGGCTGCAAGAATTCTTATTTAAATTGTTGCCTTGACACCTGTGAACTTTTCAGGGAGAGACGGAATCAGTTTCTCCCTCAAGAAGCTTTAGTATGCCAAACTGCTCACACTTCACTACAGGGCCCATCATGGTAGAGGTGTAGGTGCTTATTCCAGAGTCGTGCTTAAGCGGCTCTGCTGCAGGGCTGTAGTGCAGGTGGGTAGGTTAGGTCCCTGGCAAGTCACTTGCTATATTTATACTCTGCGGTTTGGACCATTCCTGAGAGGCAAAGGAAGTTGCTTTGCAACCACTCTGCTGCAAAAAGCCAGTGGTGAATAGTACCGCACCTTAGAGGAGGCAAGTGTGGATTCTGGATGTGGTGTGGGAGGGGACTGTGAGGGATATGCTAGAATACATGGTAGGTACTTTCAAATAAAAGGCATTAGTAGCTGCCTCCTCTGGGTTGTATGTGAGAATATTATGTAGAAGGATATTGTGCTACAAGCAAATCTTAGCCAAAATATTGGGTAGGTAAGGATAGCTAGGTAAGTATAGATTTACTACTCTTAACTGCATCTATGTACCTTGGAGATACTGTTTCCCTGCATGGAGCTCTACCAACAAGATAGTACAACACAAATTGCTGTTGCAAGGGACTGTCTTTCCTGCAGCGTTTAAAAGGGAGAATAGTTAGCTCTGCTTTGCAAGGCGTGACTGTTATGGGTGAGGCTGCCCAGTAATACAGCTAAAGTGTAATACTGACAGGACATTATGGAGTACTCTGTGCTGAGAAAATGAGTCTGAGTGATAGCGAGTGGCAGTGTGGGGAAGGGATGTAAGAAAGAGAATACCCACAACTCTTTTACACTGACAGAACCACATGAAGCCAGGGACACAGACACGACAAAGAATGACTGTTCGATACTTACAGCTCCACCTTCTTCGCCTGGGAAGCCTCTGTGTCCCTTCTCTCCAGGAGAGCCCTATGGAAACAAAAGACAGTTAATATGGAAGAGAGAGTGCAGCCGCAAGAATGCAAGTCCAGTCAATGCATCTATTTCGCCTGGCTACTCCAGAATGGAAACATCATCAAAAAAGTGCTTCACAAATTTAAACAAATAAATCCCTTGTATAGCATTTTCAAAATAAGAGTGATTTTAGGAAACACTTTATTTTTCAAATGTGTGACCACAGCAGATGAACAGGAAAAAAACATTCTATTGACCTGGAAATATGAAAGATTAGGATTTGTTGCTCACCCAAGTGCTTTGATATTCCTGCACCACCACATGCTACCTTAAAGAGTAGACCAACATAATGTGAAGCTGGTGCACTGATTAGTACCCCTGACCTCCAGACTCAAAGAAATATATGCTGGTTTATACATTGGATCCTTTTGGTGGAAGACATCCACTGATTCACCTTGAATCTAGAAGTACATGAGTGTGTACCTCCCTCAGTATTGTAATAGGCAACTGGAATTCAAGGAAGGGGCAAATCTGTCCAGGAGGCCCAGAGCTGTTTCAAAGAGGCAAATCACGAAAGCCTGGTGAAGTCGAAGGGATCAGCATATGCTCATCGTTCTCAACACAATTTCTCGATTAGCCATCATTTAGTCTACATGAGAACAATGATGGAAAATGATAAATTCTACAAGGTCAGTCCTGACCATGGACTTCAGTTCTTAAACTTTTACCCAGAGCAAGTGTAGGTGAAGTACATTAGTGCTTTCTACAATAAACAAGCCTTTGCAGCCGGCAAGCAAATATCCATGGATTAGTGCTACTGCACACCTATTTAACCTATAATAGCTTAGAGTAGGAAGTGAGCAATGAAGATCAGAAACATACGTCATTGTAGGGACACATTGGCATTAAGCATAAAAATAGCAATTGTATTCATTTCACTCACTCTTTCAATACTTTTAATAACCACCTATGCATTTTGCTCACCATCTCTGATGCGCAACAGAACATATAGCATGCTGCCCATCTAGCGCTTCTGCGGCCTATGGAATTAGTGAGCATCTGTGAAGTTCTGAACACTAATCATACTAAACCCTAATTGTGTCTAGACATTGCTCTATTTTTTTGTTGTTGCTATAGGCAAGTGTACTGAAGATACATATACCTTTGGTCCAATGGCTCCCAAGCCTCCTCGGTCTCCTCTCTGTCCAGAACACTTGCATGGGACACCACAGCACGCTTTCTCCGCAATATTATCCTGAAAATAAAAATAGCTTGTAAGGTGCTACTCACACATTTTAACTATCTGATATAGTCAGTACTTCTCACAGACAGGGAGGGCATACACATGGGCAGCATCTGTAACATAATCACGTTAGAAATATGAAATCTGCTGTTTATAGGCTGGACATTTCACTACAAGTGCTATTGTGTAGGGCTGATTTAGGGAGGTTAAAATAGTAATCAGGGCGAGCATTTACTGCCGCATTTTACCATGACACCTATTTTTCTGTTAGTGCATATTTGTTCTAAATTTAATTCATGTTTAATACTCCCAATTTTGTGTTTGATGTGGAAGTATAATACTATACACAAATTTTGCATTTTATTATATCTGGAATTGTTGCAATATTCTGGTATGGGATACTGCCTTCACGTAAAAGCATGATGTACATTTTTGGATTTCTATATTTTATTTTTTTCTACTTACAAATGAGGTGAACTAGAAGGCTAGATAAGACTATTGGTACTCAAGCCTGGATAAACACTAACCAACCTTCCCTACTCATAGTTATGCTGAAACTCCTTTACCTCCAAGTTATAGCCCAGCTCAAGTGCTTGTATTAGGAGAAGGGTTTTAATGGCTGATAGTCTAGTGATGGTATTCTCTTAATAGAGACCTTCAGGGGTTGTATTTCACTTGGATTAGTGTCAGGCTCAAGTTTGCAGCCCCCTCCCCCAAAAAAGTGTAGGCTTTGAATCGAAACCCTAAGTGTTGTGTGGGGAACCTGACATACCTGCAGACTAAAGCACCTGAGTGATAAATCCCAAAGTGGCAGAAATGCGGCCTAGTTGCTTGTCTTTAGGAGATGGCCTATCAATTTTATAAGGTCTACCATTTCTGGAGGGGGAATAGAATTATTTTCATATGGTGTGCCCTCTCTCAGTAGCACAAAACAGAGTGAATGACAATGCATGAATACAGCAGAGAAGTAAGTCCTCCAAATCCCACAAGGTGCAACTGCTAAGCAGAGCCGAACTGAGGACCCAAAATGAGCTTTGGCAAAAATGCTCAAACCAGCCCACTCACTTTATCTCCTAGCATAATCTCTCTGTTTTTATCATTATCTCAATCTATCTCTTTCTCTCCTCTTTCTCTTCTCCTCTCTGATCACTTTCTTTTTACCTTCCCATTTCTTCCTCCCTCTCTTTCTCTCTCTTGAAGCCTCCTTGTGCTTGCTGCAATTAACCTCAGGGAGCTGTGGAAAGGAACACAACCCCTATCAGCTGCCCTTGGCTTTCAAACCCAGCCTTCTAGGGCTTCAGCCCATTGGGGAATGCTAGAAGGAATATAAGGCTTGCCCACCCTACTGCTAAAGATAGCACTGCAAAGTAAGGTTGTAACTTGTTCTCCTGATAAAAGACAAATATTTCCACCTCAACCCATTTTAAAAATGCCCAGTTTTTCATAGACAGAAGTGCCCAACCATTCCTCACCAGCTCTTCTGCAATCTCATAGTCCAGATCCAGCAGGCTGAGTTTCAAAGGCCGGTTGTAGGTGAAACCACGTCCAAACTCCAGATGCATGACATCCTCAAACTTCTGCACTCCTTCAAGACCCACCAAGAGCAAGGCCTTCACACCTGCATGGGGATGTAAGACAGTAACATTGCTAGCTGAGACAGGATGATCTAATGAGGCAGCTGAGTACTTCACCATGATGCAAGAAAGACTGTGCAAAGTTAGTGAAGAAATATTTAAGGGGCGACTGACTCCACCACTGGTACAATGGAAGTAAATTCCACTTCTTTTTTTTTTTTTTTTTTTTTTTTTTTAAACCGTTTATTGCAATCTCAAATAGTTACAAATATGGGCCTACAACCGTCTGGCCGGCCGCTAGAGTGGCAGAAGCATATGACATATATACAGAAAAAGTCTCTTGGCGGTGCAAAAAGGTAAATCAGGAGATATCAATAGCGCAGGCCACATAACTCCAAGCCCACAATACGGTTTCCTTTTGTCAAAACACAACAACACAAAAAAAAAAAACCACACCCGCAAGGCAACCCGCGATCCAAAGTAACAGCACGCGCTCCTTAAGTGGGGGACCCCACCCCGCCGCCAAACTCTGAAGAGGGGAATGGGAACAGATCAGGGACTGGGGAACCACGTGCCCGTGGCTGGGGGAGGGGGTCGGCTAGGGGGACGGAGCTGGTGAGGCAGCCGGCAGCAGTGGTGGCTCACAAATACCCCCGCGATAGGCGTTCCAGGGGCCCCAGATTTTCACCCACGCCCCAGGCTTACCCCTCGCGACATACACCACCTTTTCACGAAACATACACCAATCCATGTGTTCTTTCCAGGCCGACACCGCCGGGGGCCTCTGGGATCCCCACAATTGGGCAATGTCACGCTTAGCTATCATGTATCCCAGAGTCACCCACCGCGTCTGCGGAACCGAGTAGTCAGTTGGTTCCCACACATTCAGCAAGCATCTCCTCGCTTCAGGCAACAGCGCGACACGCGTAACCACTCGCAGGACCTCATGCACACCACGCCAGAATCGCTCCACCTTTGGGCATTCCCACAGAATATGCAAGAAAGTTGCCAAAGCACCACAGCCACGCTTACACAATCCATCCTCAGCAAAGCCCATACGTAGAAGCCTTGGCCCCGTCACGTAAACCCGGTGGAGGATCTTAAGCTGGACGAAGCGAAGGCGAGCCGGGATGGCCACCTCCTTCGGAGAGGCCACCGCGGAAATCCAGTCCTCGTCGTCCAATTCCAGCCCATCGGCAACCCAGGCCTCGCGGAGGCCAGTCAGCAGGCCCGATCGGTCGTTAATCAGTTTTTTATATATAAGGGAGATCGTGCTGTCTGGGACATGGCCATCCAGCACTCTGTCCTCCAGGGGGGAAGACTCCAGAATGGATGCGACATCCGGGAAGACGGAGCCCAGCACGTGGCGGACTTGTAAGTACCGAAAGTACTCACTGCCTTGCAACTGAAACTCCGTCTGCAGCGTCTCGAAAGTTTTGAATCCCCCCCTCGTCCAGAGATCTCCCACTGTGCTGATGCCGATCGTGTCCCACTTCTCGAAGCCCCTCGAGGTCCACAGGGAGCCCAACCTCTCAGACGCATATAGCGGTGACGCCCGGGTCAAACGGTCCTTCCACCCCATAGCTGCGTTAGCCGCGTGCCATACACGCACCATGACACGCGTCGGTCCCGTCAGGCGGGGGTCAGGCGCGCCAGAGTAGAGCGCTCGATTGTAGTCGCCACCGGGCAGGAGCATCTTGTCCATTTCAAATGCCGGGTTCAGGGCGGGCCCGTAAAGGCCATGATTAATTGCAGCTAGCTGGGAGGCCCAGTAATACCGTTTAATATCCGGGAGGGCAACCCCCCCGTCGTACCACGGGAGCGTCAATTTAGCCAAGGCAATACGCGGCCTCCCGTCCCAGAACAGGCGACGCTGCAGACTCTCCACCTCACGGAAGTAGCGCGCCGGGACCAAGTCCATAGTGTTCTGGAGAGCGTACAGAAAGCGCGGCAAGGACATCATCTTAAACAAGGCCGCTCGGCCGAGCGGCGAAAGCGGCAGACGCCGCCAACGCACAACGTCCTCCTTCAAGCGCTGGAGGGGGGGTAGCAAATTCCGCTCGTAGCGGGCCTCCGGGTCCAGAGTAATATATATACCCAGGTACCGAAACCCCTGGGAGGCAATCTGGATCGGACAGTCCCGTGGTAGGACCGGAGCCTCCCCGGAAAGCACATATACACAGGATTTCGCCCAGTTGATGACAAGGCCTGAGTTGCGACCGAATGAGCGCAAAACATCAACTAGGACGATCAGTGATTTACGCGGGGAGGCGAGATACAGAAGGATATCGTCAGCGTAGAGGGACACGCGGTCCTCATGCTCGGGGGTCCAGCGGAGACCACGGATGGAAGGGTGCCACCGCAGCCACTCCGCCAGGGGTTCCAGGGCCAGTGCAAACAGGAGAGGCGACAGGGGGCAACCCTGTCGCGTGCCCCGTCCCAGTGCGAATGGGGCCGAGACTCGTCCATTCACCACCACCTGCGCCAATGGGCCCGAGTACAACAACTTGACCCAGCTGATGAATCCCGGTCCGAAGCCAAACTTCGCCAGCATCGCCCAAATGTATGGCCACTCGAGCGTATCAAACGCCATGGTGGCGTCCAAGGACGCCAAGATGGCCGGTTCCCGCACGAACGGGACACGCGCGAGCACCCCGTGCAAGCGTCGCAGATTAAGGGCCGTGTTGCGATGGGGTATGAAGCCGGACTGGTCTTGGTGGACCAAATCGCCCACCACGCCGACCAGCCGGTTGGCTAGCACCTTGGCGAGGATTTTGGGCTCCGCGTTCAAGAGCGAGATAGGCCTATAGGATGTGACCCGCTCACGGGGTCTCCCCTCCTTGTGGATCACCATGATCGTGGCCAGACGCTGGTCCGGCGGAAGGGAACCCCGCGAGCGGGCCGCCAGGAACATCGCGCGCAGGTGGGGCGCCAGTACATCCAGCTCGATAGGGATGCCATTGGGGCCCATAGCCTTGCCAGATGCGACCGAGCGGATAGCAAGGGCAATTTCGTCCGAGGTGGGAGGAGCGTCCAGCGAGTCCCTGTCCTCCACCGAAAGGGAGGGCAGCGCGATGTCCCGAAGCAGGGCATGGGAATCTTCCTCCGAGCAGGGAGAAACCGGGGAATACACCTCGCGGAAATAATCCGCGAAGCAGGAGACAATGGCTTCCGGCTCGGTGACACACACACCATCCATTCTCTCGATCAACGGAACCACACGACTCGCTCTCTCCTTCTTGTCCAACCACGCAATCAATTTACCAGCCTTATCACCCACATCATACAGTCGCCCCTGTTGCTCTCTACTGAGGCCCCTGGCCGCCTCCGTGACGAGGGCCCTATAGGCCGCCTGCTTGAGGTGTAGAACATGCAATGTGGCATCCGTCACCCCGCTCCCCAGGTCACCCTCTAGTTCAGTAATTTCGGCCTCCACCCGGGTTACCTCCTCCCGCTCGCGCCTCCGGGCATGGGAGATAAAGGAGAGGGCCTCCCCTCTGAGAACTACCTTAAAAGCCTCCCACAGGGAGATAGCCGAAGGGACAGACCCCACATTCTCCTCAAAGTACCGCTGCAAGGATTTGATCAATTCGGCACGAATAGTGGGGTCGCGCAGGTACCAGGCATTGATTGGGGCTACCCTGCCCTCCCCCCTCGGGAAGACATCAAAGTGCAACAGTAGTGGGGAGTGATCTGAAATACCCCGCGCCAGATGGCGCACCTCTCCCACTCTCCCAGCATAGGCCGCAGGGACAAGGACATAATCAAGCCGCGAGAGGCTACCATGGGCACCCGAGTGGAAGGTGTATTGCAGCTGCGCGGGATGCTTTAGTCGCCAGCAATCCACCAATCCTAGTGTATCTAAAAGGCCGGACAGCCACGCCTGTGCCCGGGGGAGGTCCCTAGGGGGATGACGATCCATAGACCCAGAAGCCACCGCATTGAAGTCCCCCCCAACTACCAGAAGCCCACCCGGGAGGTCAAGGAGGAGGCGCCCCAGGTCCGCAAACGTGGTAGATTGTAACCCCGGCGGAACGTACACTGATACAAAAACGACCACTCTGCCCTCCATTCTACCCACCAAGACCGTGTAGCGTCCCCTCTCATCATGGCGCACCTCATCAATCTCCAACGGGAGCGAGTTCTTAATCATGATGCCCACCCCCCGCGAGCCCGAGGTGAAGCCCGAGTGGGCCACCAAGCGATAGCCTCGCCGATTCATGGCATGAAAGGAATTACCTATAAGGTGTGTCTCCTGCAAGACCACATCTGGTGAAATTCGTTTCAGATACTGCAGGACCACACCACGCTTAATCCTATCCCCCAGTCCGTTAACGTTCCATGATAACACAGTCAAATCCCTATCCCCCATCATACATAGAAGCCATCAGTCGTCCCCCAAAGAGCATCTCGAAAACAACAATACAGTAAAGGGTTCGCCTTGCGGTGCAAACAAACAACACTCCACCCCCGCCCACCCATCCCAACAGCACTCCCCCCTCCCTGCACCCCTGCATGAGCCCAGACAGCCCCCCCAAAGTGCAGTGTGCCTGTCGCCCCATAGATGAAAAACTAACTAATCCCCCAGAGGAGGAGGGAAAGCCCCCAATAGACCCCGTACGACCTCCATAGGAGGGGAACATACACGATCAGTGAATGGTAACAGGAATGTTGTCCAGAGCAAGGCCTACTATTCACCCCTCAGTTCTGATCCGGCGAGCCCTCCCCGCCAACCGCATCCCCCCCACCCCCCCGGCCCCGATCCCCAGGCAGAGTATCCAACCAGTCCCCAGCCGCCTCGGGACGGTCAAAAAAGTGCGTGCGACCATCCACCTCCACCCTCAGCTTAGCTGGAAAAAGCATTGAGTACTTAAGGTTCAGGTCCCGTAGGCGACGTTTAACTCCGAGAAAACTCAGTCTCTGCTTTTGGACCGCCGGAGTAAAGTCAGGGTAGAAATTCACGTCCATATTATCGAGCTTGACCGGTCCCTGTAGCCTAGAAGTCTGCAGGATAGCGTCTCTGTCCCGAAAGTTAAAAATCCGGGCAATGAGAGGCCGCGGCGGGGCTCCGGCCTTAGGTCTTCCTCCGGGGACCCTGTGAGCGCGTTCCACCGCAAAGAGTTTACTCAGCCCCCGGGGCTGGAGACGGGTGAGGATCAGGTCTTCCACAAACAGATCTGCCGCCTCCTCCTCTCGTCCCTCCGGCACCCCGACAATGCGGACGTTGTTCCTCCGGGCCCGACCCTCGGAGTCCTCCAATCGACGGTCCATCAGGGCGCTCGCCTGGCCAAGCCGGTGCACCTCCTTTTGGAGGGCCGCCACGTCTGTAGTGAGGCTCGAGGTAGTGTGGGCCAGGGAATCGACCCGGTCATTTGTTTTAGACAAGTCGGCCCTCACCAGGCCCACATCCACCAGGACCGAGTCTATCTTCTGCGCCAGAGTATCAAAGCGCTGGTCCACCGAGGCCTTCATCTCGGCGATGGCGCCCATGACGTCCCGGAGGGTCAGATCCGCGGGCTGAGCAGACGCCTCAGTCGGGCCCGCGGGGGATGTACGCGGTGCCTCTGGAGATCCCTTCTGGAGGGTATAGCGGTCCATGCTGTTGGACTGATGTGCCGGGCCACGGCGGGTCGATTTCACCTTCGCCCGGTCGCCATCTTGCTTTGTGGACATGTCTGCACTCCCAAAGTCGTGCCAATCTCCTCGAAAGGGCCGACAAACCAGTTCACGGGTTCCGGGGGGGGGGTGACCACTGGACCGCAGGACGACACACAGCCGGCGGGTCGGCCGGGCACCCGGACAAGGCCACACCACCGCACCCCGCTCCGCAACCCTACCTCGCTTGAGGGCAAGGAGGGCGCAAAAGCGAAAGTGAAAGCGTGGGGTACGCGAGTCGCCCAGCCCTGCCCACCGCTGTTGTTCACTTTGTCCCCGGATCGCCCCACAACTCCAATCCGGGGGGCCGGCGTGGAGAAGGCCGCAACCTTCGATCGGTGCTCCCACCGGTGTCCGGGGTCCGATTCGAAAACGGAAAACGGGTGCCGCCTCAGCTCGGGTTCACAGACACAGTCCCCTCATCAAGGACAGGATATAATCAGGATTAATTCAGGAGGTCGCGGAGGTCCTCGGGAGCTTCGCACCTACGCGGCCATCTTGGTTGCGCGCTAGGCTCCTCCGTAAATTCCACTTCTGATGCTGTATCATCAACTAAAGAGCAACATATTATCCTTCAAAACGTGACAAAGCTTCTTCTAAGGAACCTTCAACTGTCACCCTAAGGGTAATTGCTGTAGTAAAATCGCATCCCAAGCAGTAATGAAGCAGAAAACCTTCTCAAGATAGGCACTTTGCTGTACATTCATGAAGCTAGTTGAGGTTCAACTGTCAGTTCTGGAATACCAACACAGAGTAGAACGTAGAATATAAAATGCCTCAACATTCTGAGCAAGCTTGAACTTACAACATAGATCGTGTGTCTCTAAGGGGCAAGAGCACATGCCCTAAGGCAAACTGTGCCTCCTTTCAAGAATGTGCAGACCTCAATAGGGATGAGATATATCTCCTCATAGACCACTGAATGGCCTCAAAAGCCACAACTAGCCATCCCCTGTAGCGAGTAAATCTCCCTATTGGCAGCAGAACTTTCCACCGACAGTGACTGGAGTTCAACACAAGGAGAGCCAAAATATGTTCCCCTAGTGGATAGAAAATATGCTTATTTTTAGCAGTCATGTTGTTTTACAAGTATTCCACAGCTTTATGCATCATGAGACTCTAAGGCATATAGAGATATAGCCATATGTTTGTTGCATACCTCCATTTTGTAGGTCAGCAGAAGCCGCCTGTAACTGAGCCATTCCTTCATCCACACCATCTGTCAAGTGGATCACAACCTTTGGGAAGGAAAAATAAAGACTATATGAGTTTGGAGTTATCTGTAGCTTATGTGTTGGTCCCAGATGTAAGGCAGGAAATGGATGAATTAGGATGGGTCGGTTCTGAGGAGATAGTATGTACAAGGGAAAAATGAAAGCATGAGATAACAAAAACAGAGATAACAGAAAGAGATGGTGCTATACATATGGGGTAATGTGGAGAAAATAGATCAATATGTAAGAATTTGGAAAAAAAAGAGTTAGATAAAGAATTGGCTGGAGTGGAGGCTGACAGGTAGAGAAAGAAAGACAGAAAGTAAATAAGATAAAAAGAGACAAGATCAAGACTTGACCGAAAACTAGCATACTGTTGTGGACTTCAACGAAGGTGCGGGTATATGGGACAGTGCCAGGTGGCTGCCCGACGGTGGACCAATCGGGTCAGTCGACACTTAGGCAGGTTCCACTGATGGAAGTCCGACCAGAGGGACCCGGAATCGCCCCAAAAAGTTGCACAATGTCCTCATTGAAGGCCTCTACCAACTTCGGGATTAATAACCGCCAATGAAATATCAGGTGCAT
The DNA here is from genome assembly GCF_964204655.1 of Triturus cristatus. Classification (NCBI taxonomy): domain Eukaryota; kingdom Metazoa; phylum Chordata; class Amphibia; order Caudata; family Salamandridae; genus Triturus; species Triturus cristatus. Next base: position 793,742,425 of record NC_140583.1, on the reverse strand, counting down.
CTATACTAGTCTCAGGATAGTCTCGACATCGGATGATGTAGGCATAGTCAGAACCTTTGAGTGCCGATTGTGCAACTTTTCCCTTAAGGGCAAGTGACGGGCAGGAGAAGAATCCCATTTGAACTTATAATACTTGAGACAAGGCTCGTCTTTCAGCTTCGTCTTCAATTTACTCAAGGATGGTGACTTGGAGTGGGACGTGACCTGCAGTAGGAGACAGCCCGGGAGTAGGAGCTGGAGGTCCTAGAGGAAGACCTGCCCCAATTCTTCCCTTTGAAGACATATAGCTTCAACTCCCATTCCCTGATGGCCTTTGGGGAGCATTTATCACTGGACTTTGAGTCAGGCTGGGACACTAGACAACAGAGGTGTTTGGTGACTCTATATATGATCTGTGCCGTCCCTTTTGGAGGTGGTGTGATGTGCTGCAGATTCCAACAGACCAAGCTATGAGCATAAGGGAGCAACTGCTAAGAAACGTCCGGATCTAGTCAGGTGCCTGGTGAAAATAAAATCACTAAGCATGACTCAATAAAAGTGGCAATAGTCCGGTGCTGGTGATTAAATTATTTAATTATGACATCACTCTACCAACATTTTTGTGCTACATGTTTTTAACCCAGTACATGAATCAAGACGTCAATGCAGTGTAGTTTACACAAGTAATACCCCGCTATACATGCATGAGTGTGTTGCATAGTGAGTGTGACTAAAAACAAACACCGGAGCAATGTTGTTTGTGTATGTCCTGATGAAAGTCCTGGATTCAAGCCTCTAGTTAATCGGCTGAAACATGTCATCCGTCAAAGGGTAACAGGAACATTATATCCTCACCCTATCATAACAAATCTTTAAACCATACCCAAACAGCGACAAATAAAGGGATACCTTGTTTGTTTAAGATATTTTTATTATTTATATTAATACCCCAGCTTGAAAAATTTCAAAGTGCTCCCTGGAATATGGTCGAGCCCACCCTGGTTTTAAGGGACCAGGATGAGACCTGATGATGAAGCATACCAGTACTAGAAAAAGTGAGGGTCTAACAAAGAAAATGTTATGTACTTTTTCTTTGGAAACATGGTGCATAAATAGAACTTGAATCTTTCCTCAAAGCAAACAAGTTTGGTATGGGATACATTTTGTTAAGCCCTGGAGAATATCAAAATTTTAGCAATCTGTAGTTAGAAGTATCAATCAAAAAGAATGAGAAAATGATGAAAAAAAAAACCTCACTGATAAGAAATAGGACACCAAAAAAGGGAAATGTGTGGGAGATTGAAAGAGTAAGTGACAGAGAGGTACAACGGAGAATTGGAAAAGGGTACAAGCAAGCATGAATTTGACAAGAGGAGAAGAATGAAGGGCAAGATGAGAGAGATGAGAGAAAAGATCTAGAAGAAAGGCTAAGAGTACAAAAAGAGAGACAAACAATCTAGACAGCATTTGAAAGACAAAGGCAGAGAGAATAAAGAAGAGGGAGCAGGAAAGGGAGGAAGAGGCAAAGGTACAAACAGACATAACAAGAATGTTTCTCTGTTGAAAATCGATATTCATTTGATATCATTTAGGCAACATTCCCATTCATGGAAACCTATGGGCGGAACACTTGATTGAAAAAGAATCTTGCCCACAGCACTGGTGGATTCAATGGATTTTCTGAAGCTCACGCGGGTTGTGGCAGTCTTCTGTTGGTTTAAGCATTCTAAAAATGGCAAGCTTTAATTTTGATAACTTAAATTTTGGATGTTAAGAGAACTTGTAACCTCTTTAGTATTAGGGTGCATTAGAGATGAGTTAAGGAAAGCATTTGCTACATGTTTCTTGAAATGACATCCAGTAATCTCATCAAGGGCTAGATATACAACATATTTTTTTAGTCACAAATGGCCTGATTCGCAGAATTGGGCCATTTGCGACAGCAAAAAAGCTTTTTAAAATGTAAAAGAATCAGATTGAGATTCAGTAGCTTAGTACCCAAACAGAATCTCTATTTGGAAGGGGCATGTTCAGGGCATCGCTCACAAATATGGAATGTGAATGTTATGCACGAATGGTTGATACAGCTCCTGTATAGAGCACCCTCAACACCAGCGACACTCTAAATTTGCTCACCTCAAATGTCTGCTTTGCTATCAAAGATTGACTTAAGACTTTGTCCCTTTCTATCTCAGCGTGGATAGCACTTTGCTAATCCTATGCTTAAAAACGTTGATAGAAAAGCAGACATTTGAGGTGAGCTAATTTAGAGTATCACTGATGTTGAGAATGCTCTTTGCAGGAGCTGCCTTCCACCTAAACTTGGGAACTACCCAGAGTTCTCTGCTTCTTTTTTTCATAATTTATGCGTCACTCTATGGCTGCAAGGGTGTTGTTTTGACTTATACTGTGTGCTCCCTTGTGTCTGGACAAAGCTAAACTTCTCTGACGAGCTGCGATGACAGCGAAACAAGTGTCAGGGGTTGCTTTCATTCATTTCAGGTTGGCTTGGGTGTTATTCTACCAATCCAAAGCTGTTATACTGTGCCTGGCGTGGTAAATGGCTTTCATCATTTTACAGCTCAGCATGGATAGCACTGTGCTAATCCCATGCTTAAAGACTTTGCTGTAGAAATGGAAAAATACTTTGTCCCTTTCTATCTCAGCATGGATAGCACTGTTCTAATCCTATGTGTAAAGCTTTGATAGAAAAGCACACATATGAGGTGAGCAAATTTAGAGTATCGCTGGTGTTGAGGGTGCTCTATACAGGAGCTGCTTTCCACCTAAACTTGGGAACTACCCAGAGTTCTCTGCATAATTTTTACATAATTTATGCATCACTCTGTGCCTGTAAGGGTGTCGTTATATATATGTGTGTGTGTATAAAATCAGTGGTGGCCCATGCAGGTAAGTGCTACGGTGCGGGGGTCAGGGCCGGTGAAAGTGACAAACGATGGGCTAGAGAATGTAACATAAATAAATGTATAAATAAATAAATAAAACCACTTACCTTGCGCTCGCCTATTCAGCGATGCGGCAAGCACAAGGTAAGTGGTTTTATTTATTTGTTTATTTTACATTCCCTATCCCGTCGTTTGTCACTTTCACCCCCATACCCCCGCCCCACTGCCATTACTTGAGCAGGCCGCCACTGAGATATATATATATATATATATATATATATATATCTTTGCACTCCCATGAACTGTTTTAGTATCCAGTGTTCTCTACCCGTCACTATTCAGGGGCACAAAATACAGCATTCCAACAGTGATTCACATGGAATGTTTATTATATGTAAAGAATACTCAGGTACTTTTAGTATTTGTATCCACTGATGATGTACAGTGCGGTGACATAACGACTTTTTAAGTTGCAAGTCCAACCTCATTCCATAAAGTTCCACCACATAATAAGCAGAGGAGGGCCCAGATTTGGTCTCCTCTAGTTCATTTGCCACCCAGCCCAACCTTTCTGAGTATAAACAGAATGTGCACCTCAGCCTCACCTTCACAGTATCGTCAGCACCTCCGGTTTTAAATTTATTCAAGTAGGTCTGTAGTGTGCGGGCCGTAAAGATGTATGGGCCTCGAGTCCGCACCCTGGTGAACTTCTCGAACAGCTCAGGCTTGTACTCCGAGAAATCAAATACTTCCACCGGTCCAGTGGCACTTTGAGCAATCATGGACACACGCACAGTTGGGCCCTCGGTAGAGGAGCAGCTAATCTTGTTCATTTTTGAGATCCTGTCAAGAATGTGCTGCATCTTCAGCTCCAGCCCCCTCTGGGCAGTAAAGATGTCCTCTCCAGCGGTGACACTTGACACGTCAAACCCGACAATCACTTCCAGATTACAGGCTACAAGTAGAAATCACAACAAAAATGTAATCAAGGCTCATGATTCTCTGTCTCTACATGAAAGATGATAGACACATGCCATATTAGAACAGGCTATCCAAGAGTTACCAATATCTGTGTAGCAGTGTGCCTATGCTACTGGATCATTGGGCAACGGATTTTCTCTCTGTTAGTATGTCAGACTGAAAGGCCATGTAAGTGTTCTGTATCATGAAAGCTGCATTACTGGGGGAGGATGTTGATTTGACCCTGGATTCACCTGTATTTCTGTGTCAGTGTGTCTGTTTGTGCAGGCCAGTGGAGGCCCTACCCCCAGGTTCAAGTGTGTTTATTTGTGGTTTCCAACAGATTTACCATCGTTTTGCAGTGCTTTGCATTCTTTCTGGGCATGCAGAATGTTCTCCCATCCCCTCAACCAGTTTGGGATAAAACAGCAGAATGTGTGGCGAATTCTCTTGGCTTTTGTACATTTTGATGGATAATAAAGCACCGCTTATTGAGCAGATTGTAAGTAATCTTTACACCTTGCCATTGCATTGATCATTGAGCCTTCTCTTTCTCTACTGGATTGTTAATCCTGTGCCTCCTTGGCAAGAGACATAGCTATGGAGGCCCAGGTTTATCAGTTAAAGAACAGACACAATTTAACCTCAGTGTGATGGATATTTATATAAACCTTATCTTAAACATCAGCAAAATACAGCATGATTGAGCCCGTAATCTTAAAAAATATAGCTGGTGGAAGAAAATAGAGGAAACCTCTACATGAATGACAGAGGAGAGGAACTAATCATGTGAGATTTCACTGACATTTATCTAATTCTTTGCATCCATTAAGAGTCAGAAGGTCTGTGCCCCTGGGAAACCTGACTATTGTGTATGCTTTATAACAGCACCTAGACATGTATGGATCAAGTTCTGCAAAGGGGGGATCTTCAGTTCCCTAATGCATATATGTGTGCTGTTTATACTTTGCAGAATGCTCATCATCCCTTGTTTAAAGAGCATGTGGTAGTGTAATACACCTCTGACCATTCTTAATAAATGTAATTCTTTACGCTTCCTTACATTTATTTTGTACTCCTTTGCTCTGTCTCTGAGGCAGCCACACCCGATGTCTTGAAAAAGGCATGACAGGGTATCTCAAATGACCATAAATGTAATTGCTATTTCTAGAGATAGCTCCATAAGTATTAACCTCATAGGAAACTCCCTTTAATTTAGGAATTGGCAAAAATTGTGTGAAAGAAGTTGGATGGAACCATTAAACGAATTACAGTTAATTCCTTTATAAGCATTTCTCTCCCCAGGATCCTAGTCAAGCACCTACAACAACAAATTCTGTAAGGCACCTTTATACAAGTCCTCAATGCGATAAATGGGGATGACCCTCCTCCTATTAGTTAGATAGCTTGTCTTCTATTGGACTTTTCCCAAACTTGGCAGAATGAGTTTTCAACAAGCTCTGTAAATTAGGTACTTCTACATTATAAAGTGGCTGTATTATTTAGAAGTTCATTGTGCAGTCTATGATTTTCCTTTCTGTCATTAAATCCAACACCTTCATAAATCAATTTGCAATTGTTAGGTTTTACAGACCAGCAGCTTTGTTTATGTGAAAGTACGGCTTTGTACAGATGAGCCTTTTTCAATCATCGTGGATTCTTCAGGAATTGTGTGATTGTGCAGAATTATTTTAAAATTAGAATTAGTGTTATTTGCGAAAGTGGGAATCATGCAAAGATGAATGGTTTGCCACTTTTGGAGGGAGCTGTATAGTACAACACTATGTCTAGGCAGCTTAACCAGGTGGATCTTTGGATGCTGTGTGTCAGTGTGACGGTATACCAGATTGACTGTTTGTTCTCAATTAACTTATCGGCAAAGATGAAGTCAACTGTCGGTTAATGCCTCAAGTTTCTCAAGTCTGACCATTTCTGAAAAACTACCCCTGCAAGATCCACAAGAGAAGTCTAATGATGAGATCTGTGCTGATTTAGCCGATTACCACACTTTGTTCAAACACTAGTTATAAAAGCTGGGTATAACAGTGTTATTGAGCTGGTTAACATCAGATTCAGCAAATATTCAGCAATTGGATGAAAATTACAAAACACATTGAGTGGATGAATTCTAAGAGCTCCCTGAGCTTACATCCATGAACGACAATTTCAGATTCTGCTTTGCTTTAAAAAGGTCCAAGGTGAATGAGTCCTTCAAGGAACCAAAACAACAATCTTGTAAGTCTGAGAGGCTGGTAGCAGTTAGGTATACCTTCTCAGAAGGAAGGCTTGTTTAAGATGAAATGCCCTTTCGGAAAAAAACAGACATTTTCATATTTGCAAGTTTCTGTGCAGGCCATTCTGCCTCTCTCTGTCAAACAAAAGGACTGTGGATGGACATTTACCCCCTAAGATAGCATATAAAAAGCATGATTTATAAAAATAAATCAGAAGTTACTTCACTTACCTCTTGTAATATCTGGGATGCTTGGACACAGTGGTCCTGGTTTAGCTTTTAGAAGTTCCTCCATTGTGATCAGAACCTGCTCATTTAGTTCTGACAGCTCCTGGACATTCATGACACGGAGGGTCAATGCACTAGCACTAGCGATTTTGCCTACTTCAGTCTGGTCAACGTCCTTCAGGCCAATGGCAAACACATTGACACCCCTGGAGGCAAGTGACTGTGCGGGTGCCAGGGTATCATCAGAGGATTTGCCACCAGTGATAACAAATGCAATTTGAGGTACCCTCCTATCAATTCTGCTGCCTGCCTCCTTGACAAAGTGTTTCTCGTTGAGGTGACGAATGGCTGCACCAGTGTTCACAGATAGGCCACCCTTGTATTCCACCTTTTCCACAGCCTCCAGAATCTCATCCTTAGTTGGGTGATCCTTAAGGAAGAACTCATCAGTCACATCAGAGTTATATTGTGCTAAGCCAATTTGGAAGGCATCTCCTTCATCGTAGACAGCATCGACGATACCAGACACAAACTCAAGGACTACCTTGAAGTTCTCTTTGCCTACGTTCATGGAGCCATCTACTAAGAACACCATATCAACTTCTTTTTTACCATCTAAAAGAGGTGGGAACATGACAAACATGAAAACAACATAAACAATAACATAAAAGTTGCTATGCTAGGTGCATTCTTCTTTAAATAATCAAGACAAATCAATTAAGACTGAGAGGATACTACTGTACAATAGCGTCCCCCAAACAGAAAGCTAAACATCAATCAAGGATTTAATTTGCACCTTTGTTCTATAAACGTCTGTTGGCTTGTTGCTTCACTTCCAAACTAACTCCATGTTGCAGGTTGCTAAAATAGAATCCATGTAAGCTTCTACTTTACAGAGCAGACTGATCAATCAGTTAGCAAGCATCTTACACAATAACAGATTAAAAATCAGAGCTCTCACTCAGAATACAATTTTTACAGTCCATTCACCATCTCTCTACTGATCTTCATCGGTTCATTCATTGCCTTGTTTGTGAGCTTCATGTGCCCGTCCCTTACATTTCATATGACCTTCACCTCATCAAACAACACATCTTAGGGGTCTTCACTCTCTACTGACCATCAATCACTTTGTCCTCATTTGGCCATTCATTATACTTTTTTGATCTCTTACCATGTGGTCACCCTGTCTTCCTTTTGCATTTTTAGCCAGCTTCTTCTCTTATCCCTTCCCCGAATTTTACAGGATCTTCTCCTGTCCATTCATAAGTTCTACCAAGGACTTCACCTGCACCTTTACCAAATTTCCCAAGGTGTCCAACTTGCCACTCACCATCTGTCCCTGAGTTCTCACTTCGTCACATACCACCTCTTCCATGGTCTTCATGTGCCTATTCACTGCCAGGCTCTGGGTCTACATTCCAAGGAGCCAATCAAAAGGAAACTCTCAATAATTAACACCTTTCACAGAAGACAAGAGTAGAAAGATACTTACCAGCTGGGCCCACAATAGGAGGAGTTGGCACAATTTCGACAGGGCCATCAAAGGAGCGTAAGAACCTACTCTCAATATTTCCCAGCTCCCTGAAATCTCGGATCATGAAGACCAGCCGGGAGTCCTGTGTGATTTTTTCGATATCACTTGCATCGGCATTGCTGGCACCCACGGCCAGACTCTTTACACCTGCACCTCCAAGAAGCCTGGCTGCACCATCAACATCATCCCGGGACTTCCCTCCAGTGAGGAGCACCAGGTGCTGAGGGACTCCTTCTTCAATCCGGCTCCCGGCAGACTTCACAAAGAGGTTCCTTGCCACATACTCAAGGGCTTTTCCAGTGTTGGTGGGTGATCCCCCTTTCAGCCGGAGTCGGCGAATGGCTTGCAGCACAGCTGGTTTGTTTAGATGGCTTCTAAGATAGAACTCAACAGAGGGATCATTGCTGTACTGCACCAGGCCGATCCGCACCTGGTTCACCCCCACATTTAGGTTCTCAACAATGCGAATGATGAAATCCCGAATGTTAGCCATTCCATCCTGCCCCACATATGTAGATCCATCTATGAGGAAAACAATGTCTTTCTTTTCGCCATCGGGACCTATAGCACAAAAAAGAAGATAAGAGAGCTGAGCTGAGCTGAGCTTAAGCGAGCTAAAATCATTTGTAGGCGACAAGAACGTATATGGAGACTAGACTATAGCCCCATATCAAAGAAGGAATACAATTTCACTCTGGAAAAATACAAATTATTAATTAAACAAGCCAAAGTGACCTACTTCACTAATAAAATCCTAGAGGCAAAAAATTCTTCGAAGGAACTCTTCAAAACAGTCACAGCATTAATTAAGAGTCCTAATGACACTACCTTCTGTCCTGATCAAAACTTTGTCGACAATCTTGCCATCTTCTTTCAACGTAAAATTCATGATGTCTACAATGAACTCCAAAAGCTACAGACTGATCCTAACAAACACATAGACAAACCCTTAGAGGAATGTCCCTCGCTGAACGGTCTCTCCAAATTTTCATCTTTCAGCATAAAACAGGTCAATGATGTATTACTTCAAATGAAGTCTGGCTCTCCCCTAGATCCGTGCCCCTCCTACATATACCATCTGGCCCCTATGGAGATAAGTGCCTCACTGGCTGCCTTGTTCAACAAAATCACCAGCACAGGTGTCTTTCCGTCAAGCTGGAAAAAGGCCTGTATCAGGCCTATTTTAAAGAAGTCTTCACTTGACCCACAGGATACCAAACATTATCGCCCCATATCCTGTCTCCCTTTTCCTTCCAAAGTTTTAGAAAAAATGGTTAATCAGGAGTTGATGCAATTTATTGACTCAAATAACTTACTGGATGCAACGCAACACGGTTTTAGATCACGCCACTCCACAGAATCAGCCTTAATTATGGCCACGGAGGAAATCCGTAGAGTCATGGACAGTGGAGGCAGGGCCACCCTGGTCCTTCTTGATTTAACAGCTGCTTTCGACACTGTTAATCATGAAGTGTTACTGGACAGATTGAACGTAATAGGTATTAAAGATTCTGCTTTGGCACTGCTGCGCTCTTTTCTTGATTCAAGATCACAGCAGATTCACTGGGAGGGACTTCAGTCTGCTGAACTCTCTCTCCCCTGTGGTGTTCCCCAGGGATCAGCATTATCCCCTACGTTGTTCAACCTATATGTTACGCCATTGGCTAGCTTAATTAAAAACAATGGCCTAAAATTAGTGTCATACGCCGATGACACCCAGCTGGTGGTGTCATTGACTCAAACTGTTGAAGCTACTGCGGAGAGATTTAGAAGCTGTCTTTCCAGGGTAATGAGATGGATGAGCTCAAACTTTCTCAAACTAAACACCGAAAAGACAGAGGTGCTGGAATTCGGCCAAAAACCATCCATCTGGAATAACCTCTGGTGGCCTCCAGAGGCGGGCGCTTGCCCCGCCCCTGCACAAAAAGTCAAGAATCTAGGCTTCTTGGTGGACAAAGACCTTTCACTAACCCACCAAGTCAATCAGGTCACCTCTGCATGCTTCCTGATGATCAAAATCCTTCGCAAAATCCTGCCTTTTATCCCTCTGCCCCTAAGGAAAACTGTAGTAGGAGCTCTGGTCCTATCTCGCATAGATTATTGCAATGCACTATACTCTGGGATAGGTGAGCGACAGCTCCTAAAACTTCAATCTCTACAGAATGCGGCTGTAAGAGTACTATTGAACCTCCCAAAGCATCATCCCACTTCAGCTTGTATGAAGAAGCTACACTGGCTCCCTGTACGTAACCGTATTCAATTCAAGACCTTATGCCTAGTGCACAAAGCAGTCCATGGTGGAGGTGCTGATGACATAAAAACATTATTCCCTCTTTATGTTCCCAGTCGTACTCTCAGATCCACGAACATGGGCCTAGTTGACATCTCTAGATTTAAAAGGGCCCGATGGGGTGGTAAAGCCTTCTCTTTTCAGGCAGCTAGCCTATGGAACAGGTTACCAACCGAATTACGTCTGACAACAAGTAAGACCCTGTTTAGAAAGTCCGTGAAAACTTGGCTATTCACCAGGCCGTAGTTTCTTTCCTACATCTCTCTTCAGCTCAGCGCCAAGACGCCTCGGCATAAGTGCGCTTAATAAATACCTCAGTCAGTCAGTCAGAACTGCATGAGAAGCTGCAAGTGAAAGCTAAATTCACACTGTTTTTACAAGAATAATCATAGAAATGATCAGAGGGTGTCTTATATATTTTTTGTCAGCTTTGTTGGAAACAGTTTGGGCTGTTTGTTTTTTGTTCATTGGGTAAGAATCCAACAGGTTTGCTTTAATTGTGCAATAATTGGGATGGGTAGCTTCTGTGCATTTTGTCTTCTGGAATTCTGCGAATATTTTATACAATTCTTTATTGGCAGATTGCATTGTGGATTCAGCTAAATAGGTTATTTTTTTTCTTTTTTGATTGTTAATCTGTATTTTCTGCTGTTATCTATACAGGCATGCCTCTTCTTGAGGGTTGTTTGTTTTGAGGCAGTTGTGTTGAAGCTTCCAATTTGTCTTTTGATCTTTTTCAATAGTGCATTCATCCAAGGGCAGGGCCAGACTGGTAGTACTGGGCAGCGGGTGTTTCCCAGAGGCTGGAAATGTTGGGGGTGGGGGGGGGCAGTTTTGTTATGGGTGCCCATTTGGTGGCTGGGTGCCCATTTTGCAGTGCAGCAATATCGGCACACAGTAACAAAATCAGCAGGCTAGAAAGTTCATTTGTAATGTCCTTTTAGTGCTCAACCTCGAGGGCCAGCGCTTCAGTGGTGTGATGTTTGCTAAAGGGCCGTCAATCTGTAGTAGCGCATGAAAGCATGGAAACGCTACAATGACGGCTCTGCCTAGTATAATTACATTACCTTGCCAGCGTTAAGTCCGTTTTCAAATGAAAGGGTTCTTGGAAATATTCAGCCTACCTTTCGCCTGATTTATTTTAAAATTTGAAGGGGCCTCCTGTATTTGTAGCATATATTTGCCCAGACTATATTTTTACAATGAGTGGGAAGGTCCCCTAGAATCGTACTGGCCACTCCAGCACTGCCATTTGGCTCCGAGTCACACTTTCACACCCAGATACACTCACATATCTTGAAACACAAAGACACGCAGACCCACATACATCTCTCTTTCACACATACATGTCACACCATCATGCGAGCATGCAGCCAAATGCGATCTTGCAAATATTTGCAATCAAAACATCACCCGTCATCAGGCACCCACGTGCACCATCATGTTTGCACACCCTTACATCAAACAAACAATTACACAAAAATATGAGCACATGCACTGTCTCGCCAACACATACAATACGTTATAAAAACACAACAATGTCACATACAAGCCATCATACAAGCCATCACCAGACCCTGAAGCTATCTCTCGCTCACACACACACACATGCAATCCCACAGATATGAAACAAAGCTTGCACTGCTTCTGTTTTTGTGCTGTTGTATGTACACGAGGGATGCTTGCACTGCGGCTACATACTCTATACCGTACTGTTCTTTGCAGCAGTCGGTGTACTGCTGTGCAGTTGCTTTTATCTGTATGTCAAAGGGGAGCTTCCATCGACAATGTTCTGGCCTCTGCACTCAGCTGTTTTCTGCTTGAAAGAGCTCTGCTCTTCAGTAATACCGTTTCGAGATACTTTGGGTTAGTATACCCATCCTCTGCTTACACTGTCTCAGTCCCAGGGAATAGGCAAGTCCCAGAGTTTGTCTCTCTACAGAATTGAAAGACATTTTCACTAACATTTTTCGAGGATAATAGACTTAAATTACTGCTATTTAATGGAGTGTACTTTGGGTCTGTCCCTTTTATCGGTTAGCTTTTTTTGACCAACCTTGTTTAGCCATTGGCTTGAGACTTTGCCAATCACAGCTTGGCTCAGCCCTGTGGGGTATTCATCTCTCAATGGTTTTGGTATCTTTAGTATATCCTTTTGCCTCTACTCCAGTGCTTGCATTAATCTGCATGAGAAGCTACTTTATAACTGTCACTCCTCAATCCTGCAGGCTCTCTTTTTATGCCTTGTTCTGATGTGTTAACGCTGCATGCATTCGCACATTAGGATCAGAATTATTGTCTTTGCAAATGTTTGTTATTATATGTTATTGAGATCTGTGTAAGGCACTTAGCATGGTCCTGTAATGCTTTTATCATTCGGGTACCATCAAGCCATTATTTTAAGAATATCTAAACTATGTATGTTGGAACCATGTATGTTGGTTATTTTTGCAGGCTGACGCCTTGAGTTCCAACTCAGAAACTAAATGGTGAGCAAAGGGTACCTTAGAGAGACTTTGAGTCATCTCTGTCTGTGATTAGCTGATTGTGGGTGCTGTAGAATTAGGGGTGTATTCTTATTCTCTCATCATGTACTGTGTTTAAAAATGAATACATGTGAATATATATATTTTAAAATGTGGTGTAAAATGCACCATTTTTGCAATTTTTTTCCAGATTTTCTTTTGGAAGAACCCTTCTTGAAAGGGTCGGGCTCACCCACTGCACTCGCTCGCTAAGCACCGGGGGGGGGGGGGGGGGGAAGAGGGGAGGGCTGGTCTGACAAAATGTCCCATGGCTGCTTTGGGGTCCCACTCCAGCCCTGTCCAAGAAGTGTGTTTTCTTTTGTGATGTGTAGATGTTTTCAGAAGAATTAAGAAAGCAACGGGTTACTGGAGCCATACATGCAGTGTTTGAACAGAATCAATTGTAACCAGATCTGAGCAGAAGGTAATCAGGTTTTCTAGTTCCTCTAAATTCATCTTGTTCCAATGCACTTATATAGTTGTGGGTTAGATGATTTCAGTTGGGATGAATTGTGGTGGCTTGTGTTAGAAGGTAATAAGAGATGGTCTGACCATTTGACTAGAGTAATCAACTAGGTGTGGGTTGACGAAGAGGATAGCTAATGTGTGCCCAGTGATGTGTGTGGGATTGTGAATGAGCTGTTGCAGGTTGTGTGTGTCTAGGCCAGTGAGGATCGTTCTGGGGTGCGGCATGTTAGATTTGTCAAAATATATGTTGAATTCACCAGGAATGCATAGGTTTGTATATATTTTAAGAAAGTTAGATACTGTGTCTAGCAATGTATCTGGCGATGGTGCATTGCTAGGTGGCGGTCTGTAGAAAGGGAGAAAGTAACATAAAAAGGTTGGGGCAGGGTTGCATCTGACTCACAACCTTGTAAAGAAACAGTCTCAGTCTAGGTGAGATTTGTTGTTTCTTTAAATATGGTGGCTAACGGCTTGCTCTTTTGCCTATGTGATTTTGTATTACTGTTTGATATACTGGTGGAACAGCTTCATGAAATTCCAATGCCATGTCTTCCCCCAGCCATGATTTGGTTATGAAACGTAAGTCAGGTTCTGTGTCTATTAATAGGAAGAATGTTGTCATTGGTCGCATGTGAGCAGAAGAGGATTGTTGCATGTTAAAGGGGTATAATAGATGGTTGAAGAAAGGGTTGAGAGGGGTGGCAAGGACAGCTCTAGGAGTAGGCAGAGGGTAGTGAGAGTATCTTTTTGGAAAGGATGGGAGCTTGTGAGATTTAATGTGCGAGTTTTGAGATTTATTGGTATGTAATAAAATGTGTATTTGATTGTGATGTAGTGCAGAATTGTGGTTTGTGTATGAGGGTTTGGGTGTAGGGGGTAGACAGGTATGTAGGAGTGTGTTATACATCTGGCTAGAGTTTGTTAAGAAACTATAGAGTGGTATGACCTTGTTTGTTAAGAAAGAGTTGAGTGAGCTTGTTGTGAACTTGTGTGCATCGCTGTGTTTGTGGCTGTTTCCTGGACAGTGGTTGCAAAATGTGAAACGTCTTGACACCCAAGCTTAGACGCAGTGGGTAGAGGGCTAGTAAAGGCTGGTGGGGAGGTCACCTGACCCTTTCGCAGCCTCTTAGGCTCAGCTGCAGGCCAAGCTAGTGGTTGCTCAGCAACACCCAAATGAGTGCTCCTGGTGGAGGGGTCTGGTCAGCTTTGTAATACGCAAGGTATGTCTGGGAGAGCCGGTGGTAAAGTGAAATGAAAGAGGGAGGGAAGGAAAAAAACACATGTCTAGCAACAGTAAATCTTTGGTTAGTGGCGGGTGGAATTGCACAAATTTACAAACTTTTACAATTAACGCAAGCACAATTTGTCACCAAAAATTGACGTATAGCTCTGAAAATGCACTTTGATTATAATCTAGTACTCAGATCATGGACAGATGTGCACAGCTCAAGAAGTCAGCAGGCCCCATGAGAGGAAAAAAACAGAAGTGGGCAGACAGAGAACGAGCAGAACAAACTGAGGGAAACCGTGCCATGTAAAGGGGTAAGGCATAGGAAAGAAAGGGAGAAAAGCCAGTAAAATGGAGTATATGTTGGGGCACGGGAAGGGGCAGTCCAAAGTCACATAGGGAAAGAGTGCAGTAGATGAGAGAAAGGGAGAGAAAAAACTGGGTGCGCAGGGTAGGCTAAAGAAAGGGAAACAAAGGCTATTTAGGGCGAAGGCACATGAAATAATGAAGCCAGTAAATGGAGTATATGTGAGGGGGGCAGTTCGAGATAAGAGTGCAGAGGGTGAGAGAAAGGGAGAGAAAAATGAGGTACAGAGCAGAGGATAAAGAGGGGGAAACAAAGTCTTTCAAAGGAGAAAAGCACATCAAAGACAGGGAGCAGCGGCAGTAACTGGAGTATATATGAGGGCTTGGGGGAAGTTCGAGATCACACAGGGGAAGAGTGCAGAGAGTGAGAGAAAGGGAGAGAAAAATGAGGTACAGAGCAGAGGATAAAGAGGGGGAAACAAAGTCTTTCAAAGGAGAAAAGCACATCAAAGACAGGGAGCAGCGGCAGTAACTGGAGTATATATGAGGGCTTGGGGGAAGTTCGAGATCACACAGGGGAAGAGTGAAGAGAGTGAGAGAAAGGGAGAGAAAAATGATGTACAGAGCAGAGGATAACGAGGAGGAAACAAAGTCTTTCAAAGGAGAAAAGCACATCAAAGACAGGGAGCAGCGGCAGTAAATGGAGTATATATGAGGGCTTGGGGGAAGTTCGAGATCACACAGGGGATGAGTGAAGAGAGTAAGAGAAAGGGAGAGAAAAATGAGGTACAGAGCAGAGGATAACGAGGAGGAAACAAAGTCTTTCAAAGGAGAAAAGCACATCAAAGACTGGGAGCAGCGGCAGTAAATGGAGTATATATGAGGGCTTGGGGGAAGTTCGAGATCACACAGGGGATGAGTGAAGAGAGTGAGAGAAAGGGAGAGAAAAATGAGGTACAGAGCAGAGGATAACGAGGAGGAAACAAAGTCTTTCAAAGGAGAAAAGCACATCAAAGACAGGGAGCAGCGGCAGTAAATGGAGTATATATGAGGGCTTGGGGGAAGTTCGAGATCACACAGGGGATGAGTGAAGAGAGTGAGAGAAAGGGAGAGAAAAATGAGGTACAGAGCAGAGGATAACGAGGAGGAAACAAAGTCTTTCAAAGGAGAAAAGCACATCAAAGACAGGGAGCATCAGCACTAAGTGGAGTATATCTGAGGGCTTGGGGGCAGTTTGAGATCACACAGGGGAAGAGTGAAGGAGAAAAAAGCAGGCTGCAGAGCGGACGATGAAGAGAGAGAACCTGAGGCTGTAAAGGGGGAAAGGAAGGGGCGTTTACAGACTTTAGCAAGTACAAAAACTGTTTTTCTTTGTGCAACAAGAGATCACAGAGCTAACAGGATAAGCGTCTCAGTGGACCAGAGAGTATTTACTAGAAATAACATAATATAAGGTATTACCATATATTATATTTTAGAGACAGTCAGACCTGGGTTAAGGCCAGAGTAAGAGAAGGAGTAAAGATGCTCCTTTTACCAGTGGATGTGTCTCAAAGTATAGCAGCCTTGTAGCTCACATCTATTGATAGCAGAAAGGACATTGTCTTGTTAAATATTGGCCAGGTTACCCGAGGTGATAGACTCAAACAAAGGCATTGTGTATCACATGAAAGATGCAGCTGTATCCTGGGTGGGAGTCGTTTCCAAGGAGTGCTAAGGGCAGTTGAGCACAGATAAGGAGCTTCTGCCCAATGAAGTGTGGCAGAGAGTGATATACCTGTAGAAAAATGTGTTTTAAGTTGGTGCTTATCTCATTAGGTTTAGGAACGGGTCAAAGTGCCAGGTATATATTTCACTGTAAGAATGTGATTTACTTTTATTTAAAGAACGATGCACACAGATCATTCCCATATGACAAAAGTACATGAATTAGGCCCCACTTATGCAAGTGTCAAGGATAACGGAATAAATAGGTAGGTAGGTGTAGAATTGCAGAGGCTGCTTCCCTTCATGACTCGGACGTGGAAGCATTGAGTTCACAGAATCCTCGCTGGTGTCTTCATATATTAAGAGTCTCACACATCGCCCCATTACATAGAAAACTAGCATCCACGTTAGAAGTGGGATTACAGAGTAGAGAGTAATCCTCCCCCACATGTGCAGGAGGGAAAAGGGGCGATCGATAGTTTTCCACTAGTTAGACTAGAACGATAAAATGCTGAGAGCAAGGTCTGACCTTTCACTGGTGGGATCCATAATCTTGATTCAAATTTCAGGACTACATTTTCATTAGGTATGCCCCCATAAAGATGAGGGTTCACTCACATGTTCACCAGTGACGACATAGGGAGACTATCAGGTGTGTTTAATTAACTGTCACAGGGGCCTCCGCCCCCACCGTAAGCCTTGAGCAATGAGGCAGGAGCTCCTCCACGACATCTGCCTTGACTACCATTGGGCAGAAGCCCAAGCTTTTACCTTTGAGGTGATATAGCAGAGCCTATAACAGACAATTTCTTCATACATTTCTCTACTTTGCCATTTTTAAAAATCAAGTATTTTTAAAAAACTGTGAAGTCAAGATGACTCCAAAAAACATGAGCATTGCAATATTGGGAGATGTGGATATAGGAATTATAAGTAAGGACCACAGTTGGCAGTAGTGCAAAGATACACTGAGTTAATTAGAAAGTTGAATTTTAGTGGCTTGCTAGACATGGGTTTTATGTTTTTTACACATCATCTTCACCTAGGTAGCAGGAGCTAAAGAATAGAAGAAATCAGGTAATGTTTAGAGTGCGTACAATAAGCCTTATTTGCAAAACGTTCATTTATATTGGGTGATACAATTGAGATACAAGAAAATAAGGGAATATTCCTGTAAAACCAAGTAGTAAAGGGCAACTTCCCTACAAAATACAGCTTATAGGTTTCTAGTTGTTTGTAAGCAAATACGAATGTTAGTAAGGTGGTCTAAACTTGGTCAGGCCAAGAGTCTAAGAAGGATGTTAGCAGACTTACCTGGGACAGGTAATGTTGACTCTGTAATTATAGTTCTGATCTGTTGAGTTGATAGGGAATTCACTGGTGTCACCAGCCTCTGCGTCAATCCAGGAAGCTCACGGAAGTTGGACACAGAGAAGGCATACTCAGGACCCAGGGAAATCGTCTTCATTTCCTCATCATCTACATTCTTGCCAACCACCATGGAGGCCACACCACTTTGTTTCACCTGGAGCACACCCTCATCGATGTCGTCATTGGAGGATCCGGAGCTGAGTAGGATCAGAAATTGTGGCACACCTTCCTCGATCCGACTCCCAGATGGCCGTGTAAAGATATTCTTTGAGACGTAAGCCAGTGCTGCACCAGTGTTAAGATCCCTCCCACCTTTAGGGCTTAGCCGCTGCACCTCGCTCAGCACTTCTGCTTTATTGGAGTGGGTGTTGAGCAGGAACTCTACCTTGGGGTCCTCACTGAACTGGATGACAGCCACCCGTGCTTTGTCGGAGCTCACATCCAAGCTGTCAACTACCCTTCTGATGAAATCACGGATGAAGGGGAACTCTGGGGATGCACTTCTGGAGCCATCAATTAGGAAAACAACATCTCTCTTGTCATCTGAAATGCAGGAATAAGATTTTTATTAAGTACACTTATAAGAGAAGATGGAAAAGTGGGATAGAGAAAACTGACAAGAGAGAACGTGTGTGTGTGTGTGTGTGTGTGTGTGTGTGTGTGTGTGGGTGGGAGAGGGGGTGTTCGTGACCACTCAAGATTCTGTCAGAGTTACTAAAGAGATACTAAAACTCAGTTTCTAAACACAGCTTGTGAGATGTTTAACAGGAAACAGGAGACATATTCTCAATTCCTGCAATAATATTATATGACTCGGGGACCCTGGGTGACAAACTCAGAGTACCTCAGATTTGTCCATTCCTGAAATGACATAAACCTGTGTAATTAGTAATGTCAGGAGTCGAAATACTGATGCGCTATTCCTGACCCGCTGTAATGGGGCAATAGGAGGTTACAAGAACACAAAGGTTAGCAGAGAGGAGAATGTCCAGGGAGCGAGGGAATCTGATCTCCTTACTTAGACGTCTACATGAAGCAATGGTGTAACAAGAGTTGTATGGACCCAATACAAAAGGCACCCCTACCTCCTGGTTCAATAGCCATAATGAGTTGTAGTAGGGCCCTCAAAGTACTGGGCCCTAAAACGAGGTTGCAGAAGCATGGAGAAATCTTCATTCCTAGAGAGTTGGTGCTGCTTTGACTATGTTCTCCACACAGTGAACTGTGCTAGCTTTCCGCCAGGTCTCAGGAACAGAAATGATAGTGTCCAATTGAAACAAAACATGAAAGTGCGTGCATGGCAGGGCATAAGCATTCCTGGAGGCACATTTGCATAACTGCCCCAGATGCAGGTTTCCGGAGACTCTACTGGGAAATGTTATGTGACATCTCCTTTGGGCTCTTATTAGCCAGGTGTGGGAATCTGTGCAGGGTAGACTTAAGATCAGGAAGAAAGGAGATCCTGTGCTAATGCATTTTTTTTATCTCCAGGGAAACCATTTTTCCCAATGAAGAAATCCCTCCCCCTGCACCCCACTAAAGTTGGGGATGGTCTGCCCCCCCTTACCATCCCGAAGGGAACTTGTTCCAAACATTTCCAGGGGGAGACTGCTCACTAAAGTAATATTTATCAGTGTTCATAAGCTCACAAGGCAAAGCATGCCTTGTAAAACAAACTGTGCACCCCTGGTGGAGAATTCTGCTGTGATACATCCATTTATTCTTGCCAGGACTCCATTTAGGAACTCCTGACATCGTAAATAGAGATATTTGAGGTCGTAAATACATATTGATGGCCAAAAATCAATTTCTGAATTGGGCCCCTAATAACTAAATGCTGAACCACCGCGCAACTTTAATTTGTTCAGATTCCTAACGTTTGGCGTCGTGAGCAGCCCTGCATACAGTAAATGGTGGTAGAAGGCTATTTCCATAAGAGTGCTCTGTGGCAGGTATTTCCCCAAAATGGTTGAGTACATGAGCAGACTGAAGTGTTGTTAAAAGACTGCACACAAATGTGATTATTCTATGAATTGTCTCATATTTCAATCTTTGGTTCTAGATTTAAATCCTCTGCTAGAAGCCCTCTTCTATGATGCCCTTTGTTTAGTGTAATAAGGGGTGTAAGCAGGGGTGTAAAAACAGCAAAACCCATTGTAGTGATGAATACTCATGTTTGTGCCCTCAACTCAGAATAAAACTTTTGAAAAAGGAAGAAAGAAACGTTAACACAAGAATCTCTACTAATATTTACAGCAGAGTGACTTCAAAGTTTGCTCGAAATGTATTTAGAACCCAACAATCACAAGTGGAAAACGAGAGATAATTATTTAATCTCAGACTTTGACAATCTAAAAAGAATGCTTAAAAGGAAATATCCCCACTAGTTGTGCCCTTTTAGCTGTACATAGCCCCTTTGCAACTTGTATGTAGAAGACTTTCCACAACACCGCAAACTACCTTTTGGAACTAGGAGCTACATCTACACACTACTTTGTGAAGTGCTCCACAAAGAGCTCACATGTGTTGAATTTCATTAATTGATGAGCTGCAGCATACAATGAAGTCTGCTGTGTAAGAGGTATCTACATAAGTGAAGAATACTGCACTGTACATCTATTTGTGTGTCTATAGGTAAGACGTAA
Organism: Triturus cristatus; assembly: GCF_964204655.1. NCBI lineage: Eukaryota > Metazoa > Chordata > Amphibia > Caudata > Salamandridae > Triturus > Triturus cristatus. Next base: position 793,722,042 of record NC_140583.1, on the reverse strand, counting down.
TGTCTTAAGTGAACATTTCATTAGGCCAATTATATATGTATGTTACATAACCATAATTGTATGCACAGGGCATACAAACCCAGCCACTCTGGGAGATGCTACATTTAATCAGGGGAGAGAATGCTATTATACATGGATGCTGAACTATGTTTTTGAGCTTGAGTACCTAGTTCCATCTGGAGGAACAATCAACCTCCTTGCCCAAATACATTAGCAGAGTAATAAATGCTCTCTCACTATGGAAAACATTCAGTACAATATTCAAAAGGCCGTTATACACCACTACAAAGACCGCAATGTATATTTGTATTTATTAAGAGATGATAGAGAATGGAAGAGTTGACTTTGTACAGTATGGAAGGGTAAGTGGGCATGAACAGCTCAGGGACCACAGGAGTATACATGAACCCCCTTCAAACCTCCAGTCTCACAAACAAAATCACCCTTGTCACCAAAAATACAAACTGCACTGAATCCCATAAGTAACACAGGAATAAAACAACTGCAGCATATTCAGTAAATAAGAAGAAACAAACCCCAAGTAACAAATTGAGAAACTAACCTATTAGAGCTCTCTCTGGATTAATGAATACACGATGCTCTTAACATTGACACCCTGAATGTCACAAAAACCATAGCCTGAAAAGAGGTCTGGTCTAGAAATGACTTTGGAGAAAATCTTCGCAAAATATTTCCCAAAAAACAAACTACCTGAACATTCTGCTGTGTGTAAGCTAAAATCAAGACATTTCTGATTTACAAATGACATAACCGCACAGATGAACAACTACTCAATAGGTGTTATCAACCCCTTTGTGGCAGTAGTCAAATACTGCTGCTGAGAGCATGTACATCCTGAACCACCTGCCCAAACTGATCATGCACCTTCAAAAGCTGTCTTGATTTCATTCCGGGAGAATTATAATCTATATTAATTTTTTACAATTGTCTCTATATTTGAAAAGGCATAGTTTATGCTACTGAGTCAGTAGTATAATCATCTACATGCCAAAAATTGATTTAAACAATGCATTTTTGGAATGATCAAAAATATTTTTGACTGTAAAAACAGGCATGCTTGGGGGCTAGAAGTGGACCTATCTTAGGAGTGTTCCGCTATTTCATTGCTAACGTGTTGGTTGGGCTATGAATATGTTTGGGTCATTGGTCTAGCTGGTACACGTTGTTAGATAAAGATGTGCTAATAGTGTTCCGAGCGCCATGATTTGTCTGTAGTACAGTGCTCTTAGGATAGGAATGTGCTACTGCTAACCCAATGTTGCTTGTTTCTGGATTCAAATATATTTGTATACCTTTAGTTGTGTTGCACTGCAGGATATTCGTATTATGGTGAGTGATTCAGTCATTGCTGAGAAATATGCACCTTAAAGGTACAATTTGAATGGATTCACCCCTTCATTCTTACGTGTTAGCAGCAGAAGCTAATTTACTGTGGGCCTTAAGGGCCCGGACAAGTCTCCTGGTACTGAAAATAAATGTGATGTTTTGTCATTGACCCCAAAAGATGCTGCCCAGTCAATGACTGCTAGGAACCGCAAAGAGTCCTCCTCTGTCACTGAAGCTGGGCGGACATAGATTTAGTATTGCTGGCTTCTGGCAGTGCTCCCCATCAGGCTGATAACCGAGACGGTATATTTGGCAAGGGAAATTTAAAGATTAATTAACTGTCTTTACAGACTGAGCCTGGGTCAGAAGTGCAACACTCGTTCATGAAGTACAGACAGAAACAGCAAATGATGCCACAGAGAAAATAATATAACAGGAAAATATCAAGCTGATTCCTTAATTCAAATAGGTTCATGGAAAGGCCTGTTTATGTTTTTCTAATTAATGTGTACGTTCCCCATGAATGAGTACTTTGGCAGTTAACCATTGCTCTTGTCAGAAGGCCCGTAAAGAGAGGTAAGAGGTATGATTTTTACTTGCACACTGCTACACAAGCAGACATGTTTAAATCAAAGTTTATTGTTTCAAGAGCGCAATGACTGTGATGGAACAGGTAATGTAAAGTATACTGAAAGGGAATCACATAATAAGTCGAAAGTCGAACTTTAAGGTCAGCAAGGCTGCATATATGTAAGGGAGAAACTGGAAATGTATATTTACAGCCACATCCTGCAGTGTGCATGGAAAGTGAAGGTTTATTGTTTGGACACGAAATGAGTGACCAAAGTGCACCAAGAAATATTATATATTTTCATTTGATTGAAGACACGAGACCTGATGAGTTGTTTACATTGGCGAAACTATTTATGTTTTAGCAGCTTCTGAAATAGGATAGCATACAGAATGTTATGGAAAACATTTTTATGAAATTATTCTTTTCACGTATTTAGGAAATGGTAGTAAGCTGTGACTTTTAAATATATTTATTCCATTATTTTTTTATTTTAACTGACTATATGTCATAGTATCGTTCACAAAAATATAGTCTGACATAAAGTTTGTTCTGGTCTCACACCATTTTTAACCACTACTGCTTGTCTGCATTTTCATTACTTAAGTTTGATGTCATTTCTATATTTGCTCTATCTTTATCGAGGTGTGTTCATTATTGCACATGCAGGTATTTCTCCATTGGTTACATAATCAGTTTGAGTTATAGGAGTTGTGGATTGAGACATACCAAATAATACTAAAACCAATTCACAATATTTTGAGCAGACTGTTGTATTACATGCACTAATGTCTGGAAAGCAATTGTAGTGTACTTATTCCTATATGGAAAGGAGTCAAGTTGACTAACCCTCAGACTAGCTGAGAGAGTAAGACCTTCACTTTTGTTGTGCGAAAAACAAAAGAATACGGCCATGTGGCGAGCGCAAGGTAAATGGTTTTATTTCTTTAAAATTTTACTTTCCCTATACCGTCGTCTGTCCGCTTGTCCCCACCCCACCCCACTACTGTTACCTGTGCTAGCCCCGCCTGCATTTAGATTTTCCTGACCTTATTTATTGTTTCTTTGGGTTCAACTGAGCTTCTTATGTATGGTCTCTCCGCAACTTACATTAACATTCTTATGAGAGCATAGTATAATGGGTCATTTATTAATGGGAATGCAAAACTTGAATGACTACAGACTTTTAAAATTCTCTAAAAAAGGGATCAAGTCTTGGGAATAGGTTGAGATTCTGCATTTGGTGAGTTGCAAAAGTTCACTTTTCCCGGAGGAGAGTCAGGTTCCAAAAATTAAAACAAGATTTTGAGATTAAATACACTCAAAGACCATTTTCTCTTATTGATTTGGAACAGAGGTACAGGAAGAAGGAAAATAAATAGTTCCATGATAATAATGGTTTTGTGGAATAGATACTAAAACAATGAAGTTCTGCATATTAAAATGAAATGTGTGTTTATTGACAATTTAAACTAATATTGTTTGAGTACACTATGCAGAATGTAAGATAATGATGTCATCAGCGTTTGGGGGTTGTTAATGCAGAGTTGATTACTTTATGTACTGGAAGAACATGTGTGACTCTAAGGCAGTCTAATACCAGGAAACGAGTCTTCAATCAGGGAATGACAAAAGCTCATATTAAGGAAGGGAAATGGAAGCGAAACCTTCTTGTTTGTTCTTTCTGCCTGCCATTGGGTACTTGATCCCTACCCCAGTACTTTGGGCTCATGCTGAGAAGGAGGAATGTCACCATACCTGATGAGGCTGGGATAGACTGGATTAGCGTTGTCACTTCTGCCTTGTTCAGTTGAGCGACTCTGTTGGAGATGGTCTGATGCACATTTTCCAGCTGGCGGAAGTCAGGGACGGACACAGAGAAGTCCGGTAGAAAAGAAATGGTCTGCAGCTCAGTGATGTCAGCATTCCTCGCTCCCACGGCAAATGGCACCACTCCCATCTTCTTCAGGTTTGATGAAGGTCTCCTAACATCATCTTCTGATTTTCCAGCAGTCAGAAGGATCAGGAACTGTGGAACCCCATCCTCAGCCCTGCTGCCCGAAGCGCTAGTGAAAACATTCTCGGTGACATAGTCTAAAGCTGCTCCGGTGTTCAGTGGAGAGCCTCCCAAAGGAGACAGTCGCTGGATAGCATTGAGAACCCCCTGCTTGTCTGCATATGAATTCAGAAGGAAATCGGGCTGCGTAACATCACTGTACTGGACCACAGAAACTCGGACTTTGTCACTTCCCACTTCCAGCCCATCCACCACTCTCTGAACGAAGGTCCTCAAAGAGGGAAAACCACTTCGGACCTCATCTGAGCCATCAAGTAGAAACACAATGTCCTTTCTTCTGGTTTCGTCAACTAGAGTGTGAAAACAGTGCACACAATAGACAGTGGCTTACAAATGCTCTTCTGACCCTCTAACTATTGCTTCATAATATTTTACTTTAATCTCAATCCCAAATCATACATGTCCAGATCCTGCTTAAAACATCACAGACTTGAACCACCCTAAATAATTTTAATGTACATTTTATCCAAAGCCATCTACTTTTTTATATATGCCTTTCTGCTCTGAACTTATTTTGTACTACAATATTCTATTCTTAATGTTAGTGCACCTTGTCCTACGCTTACTGGTATCTCTGATATTCCGAGTTATCATACCACAAAATCTGATCTAGTGTCCACTGGATCATGTTAGTTCTAATCTCATGCACTGAAGAGTCAGTCTACTCACCTATATCTGGATCTATCCCTTGCTATACAGTAATTTTACTCTAGTCAGTGATTTATACAAACAAGTACCGTCAGTCACTGACTACTTGCTGGCAAAATACCATTACGCAACCACCACTAGTCCAAATCTGTATCTCATTAATCAGGATAGAATGTGTTGCTCTCTCTTTGCTTGACTGCTCTAGATCCACTCCTCTCCCCACCCCAACAAGCAGGCACCCAAGAGTATACGTACAAGCAGCAGGAGTTACTTCGAGCTGCACTGTCTTCAGCAGGTTCACCAGTTGGGGCTGAATATTTTCAATTGTGGGCAGATTGTCAGCTGCCAGAATGAAGCTCGGATCCAACACGACTCTTCCGAGCTCACTGGCATCAGCGTTCCTGGCTTTGATGGCGAAGGTCAGCACTCCAGATTGCCTGAGACTTGCTGCACCCTGGTCCACACTGTCCCGAGACCTTCCTGCGGAAAGGAGCACCAGTATCTGGGGTACGCCTTCGTCAATCCTGCTGCCCCCATCCCTTGTGAAGAGGCTTCTCTGCACGTACTCCAAGGCAGCGCCTGTGTTTAGGATGCGCCCGGTCTTCAGCCTCATCTGTCGCACATTGGCAAGCACTTCCTCCTCAGACGGGTAGGTGTCGAACTTGAACTCTACCTTGACATTGTCGCTGTATTGAGCCACTGCCACTCTGGTTGCATCAGGGCCCACATTCAGGTCTTCGATTACCTTGGCTACGAAATCACGTACTGGGACGAAGTTGTTCACCATGTTGGCTGACCCGTCCAACAAGAACAAAATGTCTCTCTTGCTTTCTAGAAGACAATAGAAAGTAAAGGGAGGACATGGCTAACTAGTGTGTTTGGATGTGCTTGTAAATACCAAACAACGTCAATGCTTTGTTGAAAAGAAAAGGGAAAACGTCCACTGCAATCTGCAAGGCAGGGGCGATATGACCTATTCCCTGACACGTGGCAACAAACTAACAGGGTTTTAATGGATTTGGCGGGTTAGTATGGGTGTGTAAGTTACATTCACAGACGGCAGGCTACTTTGCATACAGAGAACAGTGCATCCCATCACGCAGCGTGGCAGCAGCAGTTGAAGCAGAGTTTTAACTAAATTAACGAGTTATTAATCTCTTTGCTAAGTACACAAGGATCGCAATAGCCTCCAAAGGCTACGGTACTAAAAAACTGAAGAATGTGAAGGGTAAAGCAGCCCGCAAGGACGACAGGATTATTGTATTTGGTAACGGTAAGAAGTTAAATCCATGCTTTAAGAAAGCACATTTTTGGCATGTTCAGCATCCCGTGGGCTTATTTACTACAAGCGGTGCAAGAGATCTACCTCAAGAACGCCACATGAAACGTTCCAAGTATACGTCAGAATTTCCTCTATCCAGGTGCCGTCCAGCAGGACCCAAGCAACATGTCTCAATTCCATAGTGCCCCAGTAGCCAGTACCCATTACCTCCTGGCAGCGGTTAGCAGACCCCGCAAGCACGGCACACAATGGGTACCAACATTCCAGGGCCAGTGGCACTATCCATAGACCAAGCATTCCATAACCACTAGAACTGAATTCCATTCCTAGGGCACAAACATTCCAAACCGAGGTCTTCTAGCCTTTCGTGCCCACTACACATATACTCTAATACCTAGCACCCGTTACACCATCATTCCATGTTCACTTCTATCCAAGGGCCACCCACAGTCTGCATCTAGATCCATCAGTACCCTGTACGCACTGTTACCCACATTTCATATTCATTGCCCCCCATGTTCCCCACCCAGGGACTAGTGCCCCAAATATTTCTATAGCCTGTTTCAACAATTATGTCCATATTTAGTTCCCTTGGCATTCCATAGTTGGTGCTCAAATGATTATTTATATATTTTGCTGCATAATCCGCTTCCTACTGCCACAAACATCCCATATACACATTAACAGTAGAACATGGAATGTACTATATCATTGGAATTCTGTGATCTTAGCATATACAACTCAATGCCACCATAATGCTGTGGCAATTGCCAACCTCATTACATATTCAGAACTCCCAGAATTCCTTAAGTGCAAAATGCTGCATATTATATAGTCAGTGTCGATTGCATCCCATATCTTGTGGGACTGGAATAAAGAATTCGACATCTGGTGCCTGCTTTTTTATCACACTTATGGCAGGCAGTATTTCATGCCCTGTTCCATCAGCAGTCTGCACCTCCATCCGTGCCAAGAAAATCCTTAATTTCTCAACATCAACACCTGGTGATTCATAAGCACAATCAACCCATTAACAAATTGGTGGTCCTAAAAGCCGATTCAAATAGTAGCTCTGCCTGTAACGTCACAGCCTTCTGAGCATTTGTGAAATCATGCTTTGAGTCATGCTGAATGTTGGTGAAGTGAAGGTTTTTAAGAAGACACTTCAAAAGATTTCGAATTCTAAGTTGTTAAGATAAGCGCAAGACTAGGTTAGCGCTGCACACGTACACAGAACGTGAATATCACTGGGAAGCGTTGGACAGCATATATAACAAATGACTTACCTCGGGCAATGTTCTCTCTCTAGTGGATACTTTTATCTAACCACAGATTCTTCACCTTTAGGATATCCCCAGGCACCAGACTGGATCCGGAAGAAGATTTTTCAGCATAATATCTGTGCGCGAGTAGATAGCATCTTGCCACTCCACATTGAGCCTGCTACGTCCCAGAAGTGATAAGAGGAGCATCATATAGGTCCCACTCAAGCGCTCTGATTTTGGTTTCTTTTTGGAACCGTTCCCGCCCTCAAATGCGGATCCCAACAACCAATTGTTTGTGTCAATGTCCAGATCTCTAATTTGGGGTTGTTTTACTAAATATCAACACCAACAGTATCCTGATACAAGAATATCTAGGACAGAAGAAACGCGTTACTTACCTGTAACAGCAGTTATCCAGTATTGGTGTCTTTCATAGATTCACATGCCTGAATCATTCCCCGTCGTCGAGACGGGAGCCTCCGGTACATAAAAAAGTAATGTCCTATAGACATACATAGAGAAAAATAGGCCTAAGGGCCTCCCCTTAGTCGCCTATCATAGTCCTTATGTAAAAAGGACCAAACTTCTAGAGCCAGCCAATCAGCTATCACCTCCCTCTAGAACCTTCCTGGCAGGAGCCTCAGTCCCTCAGATTTTCGTACGCACCAAGCTAGGTAGGCGTAATATAGTTAGAGAGAGGCGTGAGTCCTTCCAGGGGAGGCGGGAGGGTTGCATGTGAATCTATGAAAGACACCAATACTGGATAACTGCTGTTACAGGTAAGTAACGCGTTTCTTATCCAGTATTAGGGGTGTCTTTCATAGATTCACATGCCTGAATCAGAGTAGTTAGCAATACATTATGCACATTTCCGATGTAACATGCCAGAAAGGTACTTGAGATAATACACCATTATCATAACAGTTCAAAGCATTGGCATACATCAAAACAGTAAAACAGTAAAGAATGTGCATACCAGGAAGGCGGGTTGTTGGAAGGCTCACCTCACTGGAACAGATGGCGGAGCACCGCCTGGCCCACTGCCGCATCTTTCGTAAGTTCGGCATCCAGGCAGTAGTGTCTGGAGACGGTATGCGGTGACTTCCACGTCGCCGCTCTACAGATGTCCAAAATCGGCACTCCAGCAAACAGCGCTGCTGATGTGGACATCGCTCTGGTGGAGTGTGCTTCTACCCTGTCTCGCAACGGCCGTCCGGCCCCTTCATGGCAGAACGCTATTGCAGAAGAAATCCACCTTGAGATGCTCTGTTTTGTAAGAGGCATACCCAGCCTTGGTCTGCTGTAGGCCACAAATAACTGTGAAGACTTTCTGAATGCTTTTGTCTTGTCCATATAAAACTTAAGACACCGTTTGAGATCCAGAGAATGGAGCGTCCTCTCTGCTGCCGTGGTAGGGTTGGCAAAGAAGGAGCGTAGGACCACCGGCTCGTTGAGGTGAAAGTCTGAAGGCACTTTCGGTATGAACTTGGGATTTGTCCTCAGCACCACCCTGTCCTGTTTGAACTGCATGAAGGGCTCCTGAATGGAGAGAGCCTGCAACTCGCTGACCCTCCTGGCAGATGTGAGTGCAAGTAATAGAGCCGTTTTCCATGAGATGTACTTGATGGAGGCTCGGTGAATGGGCTCAAAGGGGTGCTTCATGAGTTGGTTAAGGACCAAGTTGAGGTGCCAAGTCAGTGGGACCCGTCGGGGCCTTGGAAAGGACCTATAAAGACCCTTAAGGAACTGTTTTACAAGTCTGCTGGACCAGAGAGACGGGCCTTGAAAAGTCCTGGTAAAACGTGAAATTGCCGCAAGATGCACCTTTATGGATGCATGCGCTAGTCCGGACTGTGCCAAGTGCAGGAGATAAGGTAATATCTGCTCGGGTGTGATATGAAGCGGTTTCAGGCCCTTCTCTGAGCACCAAACGCAGAAGCGTTTCCATTTGAGGGAGTAGGTTTTGTTGGTACTGTCCGCCCTCGCCTTTGCTAGCACATCCCTGCAGTCCTGCGGGATGTTCAATTGGCAAAACTCTCTGTGCTCAGGAGCCAGGCCGATAACCTGAGCGATTGTAGGTTCGGGAATTGTACTTGTCCTTTGGACATTGTCAGCAGGTTCGGGTGCTGTGTTAGACGAATCGGCGTTCTGATGGAGAGGCGATGAAGGTCCGAGAACCAGTGCTGCCTCGGCCAGTACGGGGCGATCAGAATTAGTGTACAGGGCTCCGCCTTCATCTTCCTGAGGACCCTGGGAATCATCGGGAACGGTGGAAAAGCGTACGCAAATACGCTGAACCAGCCTATGGAAAAGGCATTTCCGAGCGACTCCGGTTGGGGATGCCAGCTTGCGTAGCTTGGGCATTTGGCGTTCTCCCTGGTGGCAAACAGGTCGATTCTTGGGGCTCCCCATTCCGAGAATACGTGTGTTAGTGCACTCTCGTCGAGCTCCCATTCGTGGGAGAGGGATTTCTGCCTGCTTAGGGCGTCCGCAATGGTGTTGTCCTTTCCCGGGACGTAGTCCGCCCTGAGCGTAATCCCCTGGGGAACAAGCCAGTTCCAGATCCTCTGCGATTCGCGCGATAGCGTGAGCGAACGCGTTCCTCCCTGTTTGTTCAGGTAATGCATCGTCGTGGTGTTGTCCGTCCTGACGAGCACCTGGGAGTTCTGGATGCGTGGTAAAAAGGCCTGCAGAGCTAGAAACACAGCCCTCAACTCCAGCAGATTTATATGGAGGCGTTGCTCCTGATCCGACCATTTGCCGCTGACTCTGAGGTCCTGAAGGACAGCTCCCCAGCCCGCTAGAGATGCATCTGTGGTGATCACCAGTGGTGCTGCTGGCAGCAGGAACGGTAGTCCTCTCGAGAGGTTTCTGGTATCCTTCCACCACTCGAGACTCCTGGATATTTGCGGTGTTATGCTTATGATGTCCTCGAACGAACCTGCACTCTGAGTCCACTGGTTCGAAAGAGCCTCCTGCAGAGGGCGCATCCGCAGCCTGCAGTGAGGGATGAGCAGTATACAGGAAGACATCATCCCCAGGAGTGACTTGAAGGTGCGAACTCTCAGGGATTTCCTTGATTGCACCGTCTTGGCCAGGGATATGATCCTGTGTTTTCTCTCGTCTGAGGGAAATGCTCTTGCGCATTCCGTATTCAAGGTAGCCCCGAGGAAGGTAATGCTTCTCGTTGGGGACATCTGTGATTTCTGAAGATTGAGCGTCAATCCTAGATGTTGGAAAAGATTGGTACAAGCGTTGAAGGATTTGGTTGCGCCTACGGCCGTAGGCGCCTTGACCAGCCAGTCGTCTAGGTAGGGGAAAACTTGGTGACCCATTTGACGTAGGAAAGCTGCCACAGGAGAAAGGCACTTGGTGAAAATCCGCGGAGCGGATTTGAGGCCAAACGGAAGGACCTTGAACTGGTAGTGTTGTCCTGCCACTTCGAAGCGTAGAAACTTTCTGTGCCCCTTGAGTATCGGGATGTGATAGTAAGCATCCTGAAGATCCAAGGATGTCATGAAGTCTCCTTCCTCCAGAATGCCTAGGATTTCTTGAAGCGTCACCATCCTGAACGACTGACTCTTTAGGAAGGAGTTGAGTGCTCTGAGGTCCAGGATGGGCCTCCACTTCTTTTCTTTCTTGCGTATCAGAAAGAAACGGGAGTAGAAACCCTTCTCCCTCTGAGCTGATGGAACTCGCTCTATTGCTCCCTTCCTTAACATCTCCGATATCTCCCGGAGCAGCAGCCGCAGATGTCTGTGTGGAGACTTGCGGGGAGGGGTTGCAGGCGGGATGGCAGTAAATTCTAGGGAGTGGCCGAATCTGAGAAGTTGGAGCACCCAACGATCTGAGGTGATGATGCGCCAATTTTTTAGGAAATGGGTCAATTTTCCTCCAATTTGTGAAGAAGAAGATGGTAGCTGGACTGGCTGGAGTAAGCGGTCACTGGCGTCCGCCGGTGCCCCTTTTCTGGTTCTTACCCCTGAAATTGGATCTTCCGTAAGATGATTGTCGGCCCTGCTGTTGCTTTTGCTGGTACTGGGTCTTATTCTGGAACGAATATGAGGACTTATTCTGGAATGACCCTCTGTAGGAAGACTGACCTCTAGACTTGTTGCCCCGAAAGGACTGGTTCCGCGCCTGTAAGGTTCCAAGCGCTCTAGCCGTGTCCGTGTCCTTTTTAATGGCCTGGAGCGCCTCATCAATTTTTTCTCCGAATAGATGCTGCCCATCGAAGGGCATATCTAGCACCTTCGTTTGCACTTCCTGCCTGAACGATGTTGCTTTGAGCCATCCTTGGCGGCGCAGGACTGCAGCCCCAGCCAGTTGACGGAAGCCTGTCATGGCTACATCTATGGCGCAGTCGATGATCTCTGCCGCCGAAGACTGGCCTTCGGAAAGGAGTGCCTTCACCTCATCCTGTACGGCACTCGGCAGTTCTGCTAAGTATGGGGCAATATCCTCCCAAAGTTGGCGGTTATAGCGCCCTAAAAGGGCTATGGAATTGGCCACCTTGATGGTCATTGCCGAAGTGGTTGAAAACCTTTTGCCTATTGTGTCTAACTTTCTGCCCTCCTTGTCTGGTGGTGCTGACAGAGGCGAGGATGGGTTTCGAGAATTTTTCTGGGCCGCTTGGGTCACGACCGAATCTGGCTTCGGGTGGCCAGTCAGGCAAGCTGGCGCCGTGGACGGTGCTTTATACTTCTTGTCCAGGCGCGGAACGACCGCAGGAACTGAAGCCGGCGTCAGCATCAACTTCTTCCCCTGGTCCCAGAGGAAGTCAATGATAGGGATGGATTTGGCCGTCTTCTTCGTCTGCTCCTTAAAGTCATGGAGGAAGCATTCGGTTTCCGTCGACTCCATGACCATATGGAACCGCGTCGCAGCCCGTTCCACTAACTTATGAAAACCCCCGATATCCACAGGTGGTGAATCCGCCTGGCGCGGTTGCGGGGAAGGTGGTGAAGATGCTACATAGTCCTCCTGCTCATCGTCATCCTGGTCCGTCAGGTCTCCCTGGACCTCGCCTTCCTCCATCTCCTCAGCCTCCTCATCTGTTGAGTCTATCACCTGAGGTGTCGGCTCGTGGCAGACCTGCGTTACCGGCCGTGATTGCCTTGGGGCTGTCGCTGGGGTGTTTGTAGCTGGCACTGGGACCCCTGTATCCTGTCTTGGTGGTTCCGGGAAACGTTGTTTGTAATCCCTGATAAGGAACTTGAGGTCCTTAACTATTGCCAGAGGGAGGCAGACCATTGGGGTGACCTCCGTGCGGACTTGTTCCTGGACGGGGCGCTCCTGCGCGCCTGAATCTTCCTGCTCCTCGTCCGTGCTTTGGCATTTGACAAACAGCTCGGAAGGGGAAGTAGCCTGTTGGAAGAACTCTTCTTCGGACTCTTCACTCTGCAGGATCTCCAGAGGTAAATTGGTTTGGACCTTGCTTGGAGATGTTGTTTCCGGGGTAATCTGTGGTCTGGAAGCAGATCCTTGCCCAGAAATCGCCGTGGTTTTCCGTCCCACGGAAGACGACGACGTTCCCGTCGACGGCTCGGGTGTCACCAACGGCGTCCCCATCGACGATATTTTCCTCGTCGACGAAGTCCTCGTCGACGATGTGGTCGTAGACGATTCAGTCGTCGTCGATGCCTTTGTCGTCGATGCCTTCGTCGTCGACGCTTCCGTCGTCGACGCGTCCGTCGTCGACGCGTCCGTCGTCGACGCTTCCGTCGACGCTTTCGTCGTCGACGCTTTCGTCGTCGCTTTCGTCGACGATGCCTTGGTCGTCGACATCTTCGTCAACATCTTCGTCGACGATGCCTTCGTCGTCGACGCGCTCGTCATCAATATCCTCGTCGTCGACTCTTCCGTCGACGGAGGGCTCCTCGTCGACGAGGTCCTCGACGGGACCATCTTCGTCGTCGACGATGATTTAGACGACGGTTTCAAAAGTATAATAGATGAGATAGGGGTACCTGCAGACGATGATGATGGAGTCGTCGTCGTCGACGAGCGGGCCGACGCCGCTGTGGACGTGGACACCGTCGTTGTTGCTGTGGAGACGTGTCCTGATGGCCTTTTTTGCGCAGAGGATGGTGTCGCAATTTTTGAGGCCGACAGAGTAGGCTTCTTGAAAGTGGGAGAGACTTTACCAGACGCTGAGGATTTCGAAGATCTTGCCTCTGAAGACTTTTTGTGCGTCTTCTTAGGAGGAGCGTCTGAGGGGCCAGGAGATTTCACTCTCTGCCTCTTCAGGGAGACTTCAGAAGCTCCGGAAAAGCTCGCCTCTGAGGACACCACACTGTCTTTGTCCTTGAGCCTGTCCAGCCAGATAAGCAGGCGGCCCTCCCTGTCTCTCAAGGTCTTATGTGGAAAAGACCTACATATCTTGCAGTCCTTAGGGACGTGGTCCGGGTAAAGGCAATACAAGCATAGCTCATGCTTGTCGTCCACATGAAGCCTCTTCTTCCCACATGAAGAGCAAGCCCTGAAAAGGGCTTTCCTCTGGGAGTCAGACATGCCAGGAGTTGTAGATAAAATAAACACTCACTGCAGCAAAAAGAGGCCTGAAGTAGTCAGTGTTGAAATCCTGAAGAAGAAAGTCACCAAAAATCGTGAATAATCTGGTTTGAAAGAAATCCTGAGGAGAACTCAGGCTGGAGACTCCCTAGCACAACGTGCGGTAGAAAATCTGAGGGACTGAGGCTCCTGCCAGGAAGGTTCTAGAGGGAGGTGATAGCTGATTGGCTGGCTCTAGAAGTTTGGTCCTTTTTACATAAGGACTATGATAGGCGACTAAGGGGAGGCCCTTAGGCCTATTTTTCTCTATGTATGTCTATAGGACATTACTTTTTTATGTACCGGAGGCTCCCGTCTCGACGACGGGGAATGATTCAGGCATGTGAATCTATGAAAGACACCCCTAATACTGGATAATATCAAGGGACAACATATCAAATGGTAATTACTTATCAGAGGTATAGATTTACTGATTTGATTAAAATTTTGTAAAGCAAGGCGTATGCCCGTAGGCGTCTCGGTGCTGCCTTGTGCATGAAGTTTTTGACTGCCTGTAGTCTAAATCTACATGGGAGGAGTAAATAACCAAGTTTTGAGATGCTTTCTGAAAATCTGCAGATTTACTATTCCTAACTCCACATCTATGTAGCTTGAAGATATATGTACAGTGTAGATACATATATGTAGAGTTAGGTATAGAAAGTCTAAACTTACTTACCTGTCATGATTTCTTTTGATATTTTATTCTCGTATTCTGTCCCACCAATATTGGAGGTTCGACATTCAGGGTGCAGACCCTCATTTGGGACCTTTTCAGATTTAGAAAAGTCCATACCACAGAATAGGGAATCTGCGGGTAGATAAAGTATCCACCACAAAGAGCAATACCAAAGGTAAGTAACTTGTTCTTCTGATGGGTTCTTCTAACTGCAGATTCCTCACCTATAAAATAGATACCAAAGCAGTACCTTTCCCGTTGGTGAGTCTGTGGAATGTCTCAGACAAAAAAGTCCTGCAGAACTGAACAGCCAAAATGCCCTTCCCGTTAAAGATGGCTGTCAAAGCAGTAGTGATTCATGAACATGTGCACTAAACGTTGCAGCCTGACAAAAATTCATGAATGGCACCCCATGTGCCAACGCAGTGGCAGCAGTCTGGCCCCAGTTGTATGGGCCCTCAACCCTTCTGAAGGCTGCTTCTTGGCCATCGAGCAGCAGATCTTGATGTAGATTGCTATCCACCTGGACAAAAGGCCTGTTTTATTTGTTGGTAGAAAGGGTACTCTAGCGCAACGGTGAGAGAGTACCCTTACTGCCAACCTCAAGGTCTGCATTTTGAATCGGGTGGACCTTCTGTTTTTAGACAGTGGAGACTACTCAGTCTCTGCCGCCTATACACACCTCCAACGGAGTAAGGGCCGTCGTAGTTTTGGCCATGTGTCCACCCAATGTATTTAGATTGAGTGGAAACATGGCCAGTTTTCACTGCCAGTCACTGCCAAGAAAAACTTGTCGGCAAGGGGCAGTAAAATATTTGAAATTACCTACTAGAGAGGGGGTCATTGTTCTTTTTGATTGTTAAAAAGAAAATCGTACTATGGTACTTTCTTTTTAAGCATGAAAATAAAGTAGTTAGTTCGATGTTTGGCTCCGTCATATTGACAGAGCGGTCCATCAAACTTATAATACATTTCCAGGAACTGCCTTCACGGTGGTTCCTGAAAATGCTAGAGATGTCTGCAGGGGCAGTGGACATCTCTAAATACGGCGGTCTGTATATCTTCGCCATGGCGCATACAAAGTACTCTACCGTGGCGACGGTAATTACTCCATCCGCCTATGTTTAAATCGGCCCGACGTCTTTTTCTAAACTGCTTGACATTTCTTTGCCATGGAGAACTGCACAAAGAGCATATGGTCCTCCTAATGGTCTTGAGTATGATCGATGTAAAAGCTGAGCTCTCTTTTGGGGTTTAAACATTGGAGCATCTCCTCCTGTATCAAGGAGTGAGGTGTGGCAAAAAACATGAGAGTCACAACTTTTAGTGGAAAGGCCTCTCTATTCCTTAGAACCAATTTGTCCAAAAGAAAGGTGGATTATAGCAGCTGCACTGATAAAGCTTACCACTCACTCTCATGATGAGCATAGGTTATCGTACTGAGAAAGACAGTATTTAGGGTGAGGAGATGTAGATGACAGATATGCAACAGCTCAAAAAGGGCACACACGAGGAAAGTAAGGACCAATTAAGGTAGCACTATGGCACCACAAAGATTTTAGGAGGAAACGTGGTTTAAACCTTTGAGAAATCACATCACAACAGGTGATTTAAGCAAAAATGGCCAACAGATAACCATGCACCCTGCTATTCCTTGCTGAGCTAAAGACAAAACAAACAGCAAGACATCTGACAGCTTATCCTTCAATGGGTACACAAATGTATTCCAACATCTAGCATACATAGACCTTTTAAAAGGACTCCTGGTCAATGTGATCCACAACGTTTGAAGAAGATCAAATGTAGTCAACTTCTGCTGCTTAATTTCCAGTAATGGAGGAGTAGATTGTCCACTTCCTGGTGCCTGACCCTGACCAACAGTAGTGACAGAAGATCCTCCTGAAGCACCAGCCTGATTAGAGGACGGTTGCTCATGCCAAGTCTTTCTAGGTACCCAACTCTCCTTGCCTGATTTGAGACCTCTAGGATGACTTGGGCCTGGTCATTCCAGATCTTCTTCAGAACTTAGAGCAAAAGAGGTAGCAGGTCCAATACTAACATCCAGTCTCCTCAATTTAGGTCAAATAGATACTGGGCCAGTGTGAGCAATTTGAATGAAGAAATTGAGAGATCAAAGGTCTAAAATAAGCCAAAGGCCACTGCCATTTTTCAGCAAAAGGAAATAATGGGAGTAACACACACCTTCGATCTCCAAGGACGGGACTCTCTCTATATCTCTGTAGGAAATAAACGTCTTTTGAGTTATGCACCTCTAGATATTTGCCTTGGCTATTTTAATGGCCTTAGAACTCTGTGCAGTTTACTCCTGCTAACCAGTAGTCAAGTGCTTATGCTTCCCCTCAACATGATGAAATTGGTATACACCAGATTGGCATATTTAACTTACCCAAAGGTCCCTTTTATATGCTAAACAGTGGAGCCAGGGTCTGTAAGGCAAATGTCACTAGTGGACTGCAGCACTCATTGTGTCACACACTACAGTAAGAGTGCAGCCATGACTGCAGGCCTACCATTTGTAGCCTGGCTGCTGGAGTATTAGACTACTAAATTGATTTGTCAAAATAACCCCTTCTGACAGGTCAAAACTTTTATTTTAACTATTTAAAAGTCACTCCTTTGTAGGCCCTATTTCCCATAAGGAAGGTTGCATGTTATTTAAAAGTAGAACATGTAGGAATTTAATGTTAAACATGTCCTTACTATGAAAAAGCCACAACAACTATTTTCACTGTGGCAAGGATGTCTGTTCAGTATGAGACATTGGGCTACATTTTTAAATTTAATAATGCTAACCGTGAAAAGGAAACGACTAGAAAATAATTAAACAACAATTTTTAATAATTATAGTTCTTAAAAATCCAATTTAACTGTGAAGTTGGATTTTTGATTAATATTAAGGGAAAGGTCCCTTTAGAAAGTTACATTTTCCCTGACAAAAGCCTGTGGAGGCCCATTTACATTTGAACTCCTACTTATAATAGGTGTGTATGGGTGTTAAATGGCTCCCCATGAGCAAACAATAGGCTGTCCTGAATGGGCAGAGATGACCTCTTTGAACCTGAATATAAAATGAAGGGCTTTGAGCATCCTTTCTGACATTAAAGTGCCACATTCTGCATGGCAGGTCTGCAGAGGTTTTACATATAACACTTGGGGTAAACTTCAAAGAGGCCTTCCCTGTCACAGGCAAATAGCTAACAACTGTGCAGGGCCCTCCCTTTGTCCTCCCAGCCAGGCAACCTCCAATTACAGTGTGCCTCATTTTGACATTAAAGTGTCAAATCCTGCTTGAATGTCAAATCCTGCTTGACAGGTCTTCTTGTGTTTTACATAAACACTTGGGGTGCATTCAAAGGGCGAAAGCAGGATGCCAAAAACATTCTTGTGTATCACTGTATGGTTGCTGGAAAACCCTGAATTGTTCTTTCTGGTGTCTGTCTCTGGGTTTATTGGGCGATATCCCGAACTGGATCTTAGTGTTAGATTTGGAGGACATTAGGGTTACCAAAGTACACGCACCACACACACCCAGCCCTCAGAGCCCACGTTTAGTATGGCGGACGACTTCCGTCTTCTTGAAAAGGACTAAAGTGAGTAGAGTTGTCCCCAGGAACTTTTATTTCATTGGTTAGACCGTGCCCAGGAGTCATTCCCACCCACTAACTTGTAGCAGGCATACATGTAGCATCTCTAGGCACCCACTACAGAATATTCCTGGACCTGGGAAGATCTGAAGAGAACTGAACCAGCTGACTGAGACCTGAGAACAGCCTAGAAGAGTGGGGAAATGCCTGCTCTCCCTCTTGTACCCAGGACAAGGAAGTGGACTTCGAGGGCCACAAGACTGGCCTCCTGATAAAGCTGCAGTGACACAATAAGCTACCATTTGAATTTTCCTGCAACTAGCCAGTAGACTAGTAGCAACTGGCCCTGAACTGGATCCAGCGTTTGGCCTCTACTTGACACCATGTGAGTCTCTAAGCGCCTTGTCAGAGGTCCTAGGGGGCTTTAGAAGTGTACTTCTGTAGTGGAGATAACAGACTAAAGTGAAAAGGTAAAATCTTTGACCAGGACAAACCTGGTAGGTGTATCTAAACTGTCAAATTGTGACTAGATTATGATTATTGAAGTTCTGTCATCTTGCTGTAATTTGTTTATTATGTTTTACTCAATTTTTCGAATTTGGTTTGGTATGTTTATTGAGTTGCAATTCGACTTTATCACTGTTTTGGTACTGCACACATGCTTTACACATTGTCCTAAGTAAAACCTGTCTGCCATACACCATAGCTACTTGGGAGTTGAGCTCAGTTAAATTTAGTAACTTTGAGGCTTCATCCTGACAAGGGTTGTGATTATTCCCTGAGGTGGGTAGTCACTCACCCCAAATAATAACACAATTTCTTGCAGGCTTCTTGCAGGCTTCATTGTCCAAAGGAGCATGAACTTCCTACAAGAACATGGTCAAATGGTCCTCTGATAGCTGCTCTGCTGGGTGGAAGGTGTGGCGGATGGAAAGGAATGACAGGGCATATGCTCATTGGACTATTTACAGCACTATGCTTTCGGATGTTATATCTCTCCACTCATGGGCAAAATTACTGATTTTACCTCCTACAGGGTAGTTGTAAGCCCCTAAAGGCAAACTAAAGTAGATTTGAGATTGGCCTCAGAAGGGCTGGGAGCTGGGACATTCGCTGTCATTGCAATCCCTTGACACTTTCTGCTGGATCTCCTAGCCCAATCCCAAAAGAACAGGGTTTGCCTACTAAGTTGGTGGTGGATCTTGAAGCTGTCGACAGGTGAAGCCCCTAGTGTTGGCTCGAAAGGGGGAAAATTGTTGGAGATTCTGCCTTGTGGATGTGGAGAGATCGAGGGAGCGTGCAGTGGCTCTACTCTCTTTAAGGTGCTGGGGGACGGAGTGGGTCTTCGTGCAAAAAGGCAAGACCTGTCAAAAGGCAGAAATATGACTGACGCTTTGAACATTAACCGAAAAGCCAGTGGATCTCGTTCTTGTATGGTACTGGAGCACCAGAATAGTACAGACTGCTCTGCCTAAACAGTCGGTTGTATCCAGACCTGACCAAATGACATGGTTGGCTACATTTTGGCAATCTTGAATGATCTGTGCCAAGTTTCCACTGAATTCTTCTGAGACTTCTGGCAAGAGCTCTGTGACCATGTCCCATAGGAGAAGTGGCGGTGCCTCCATGAGAGCGAAGGAGCGTCGCCCCTCCGCTGGAGAAACATGAAAAATTAAATGATAATAAAACACATTTATTTTTTTTCGTGCTGGCAGCAGCCAGGTCTGGGGAAGGGCAGCAGCAAAGAGGAATACTGTGCACTAAGTTTAAAATGTGCATGTCACTTTGGCCGGCCATCTTGCGACAGCCAGCCAGACATGCACACTTTAAACACTCCGACCCAAACTGTCTCAGACAGCTGGGTGGAGAGCAAGCAGAGAACCTGAGTGCTTTAAGGAGCGTTGCACCAGCATGCTCCAGCCAATCCTGGTGCTTCTCTCATTCTGCTGAGAGAAGCATCTGGATTGGAAGAAGGGAGTTGCTTGCTGGAGCTCTTGGATCCTGTGCTGCTGAGATGAAGAGGAGCACACAGCATGAGGCAACAGGTAAGTAAAGTTTTTTTTTGAATTAAGTTGCTTTAATTCACTGACAGGCCCTTTGAGAAACTAAAAGTGCCTTCAGTCTCAACTCCAGAGCTCTCAATCATGGCCCGTTATACATACAGTTTAAAACGGATCATGATTGAGAGCTTTGGTTTTGAGTCTAAGGGCACTCACGGTTTTTATTAGTGCACGTCAGTGTGCCGGTCGCCCCACCTGTGTTAATTGCAGCTGGACACCATTGCATGGGAGTACCTACCCAGAAAATAGATGGCGTTGAATGACCTAAGGGTGAGGCAAGGTGATGAAAGCATTCTCTTTCCAAATTCTTCAGTTATTTTTGCCTTTCTGTCTTGAAGAGTTGTAGGAAAAGAATTGGGTTTAACCCTGCTAGTAGATTCCTGCACTACCAGGGTACCTGAACAATGGAGCTGTTTTAGGAAGGCAGGGTCACCCAGAGTGGGCCTGCGGCATTGTGTCAAATGTTCACAGGTGGGCAGGAACTGCGGTTTAGCCCAAGTGCCCATGAGGGTGCCAGTCAAGGCTCGGATGATGTCTATCCTTTTAGGAGGGGACATGTTACCTTGCACCCTGGAAACATTTTGAGACCGAAAACTTGTCAACTGATGAGAAAAGGTAAGAGCTAGCTTCAGGTCCAAGTATGAAGGCATTGAAAGAAAGGAACTGATTCTTGGCACGCGTGGGTGGTGCCTATAAGCAACCCCAGCTGTCACTTCTGGGGTGGAGCAAGTTCCACACAGAAGCACATCGCATCGCCTTATGGCGTGTAGGGGCAATGCTGAAAAAGTTTCCAAATCCAGTCTGGCGCCTGTGGAAATTTTAATGGTGAGAAATCTGCAGTTAGAAGTGTCCACCAGAAAACCATGATGGAAGACTTTAAGGAGTTGTTGCACATTAATGCCAGAATAACACAGTTATGGTTGCAATTTAAAGAAAGACTTCTAGAGAGGTAATACATTTGAGAATGCACAATAGGGTTCCCTTTTACCACCAACCTTACTCAAAACCAAGCAGAAAACATCTTTGCTATATCGCAGAAGAAGGTGCCTTGCGTGAAGCCCTGCAACCCTTATGGAATGCCTGCCGCACCTACACGCTAAACTGAACATAACCTAAATAAAGGTTTTCAAATGTGTCCATACCTGCTGTGGGGCGTGAGGCCGTCTGGATGATGGTGTTGATCTCTTCCCTGGACAGCTGGCCCACTCTGCTGGACAGTTGCTGATGCATTGTTTCCAACTGATTGAAATCAGGGACGGCAAAAGCGAAGTCTGGTGTGAAGGAGATGGCCTGCAGCTCGGAGATGTCTGCATTCCTAGCTCCAACTGCGAAAGGCACCACCCCTGTGTTCTTCAGGTTTGCCGAAGGCCTCCTGACGTCATCTTCGGATTTACCTGCAGTCAGCAAGATCAGGAATTGGGGCACCCCTTCATCTGCTCTGCTTCCAGCACTTGCAGTGAAAACATTCTGCGTGACGTGGTCCAGAGCAGCTCCAGTGTTGAGTGGAGAGCCCCCTAAGTGTCTCAGACGTTGGATGGCATTCAGCACCCCTTGTTTGTCAGCATGTGCGTTCAGAAGGAAGTCAGGCCGCGTGTCGTCGCTGTACTGGACCACAGATATGCGCACCCTGTCACGACCCACGTCGAGCCCTTCCACCACTCTCAGGATGAAGGTCCGCAGGGAAGGGAAGCCGCTTCGCACTTCATCAGAGCCATCGAGCAGAAACACAACATCCTTTTTGTCTCCTTCTTGCACCACTTTGGAAAACATACACACACAAAAGAAAAGTTGTATATCAATGACTGGTATCACAGAAAAGCACGAATCACAGCTTGCATGGTGTGAGGAAAAAGACAAATGGGATTGGGCGATTGATTCACTTCTCAAGAGATTACCCGCCCAAAAATCCATGAGTCCTATGAATAATCCCGCTCAAATCAAACCTAGGAAGTAGTAGTGTTAACATCAGTGATCCTAAATTGAAATTATTTATGGCAGTAATGAGGAACCAGTGAGATTCTGTTTAAGGTTCTGAAGCCATTGAGGCGGAAATAAAAAGCTACTTACCAGTAATGACAGTTATCTAACATGGGATCCTTCGGTACGCTAAATATGTTTTTTTAAAAGGATGGACTTTCAGCATTTTTATTTCCTCTTGGTTCAGGAAATACAGAGAATGTCTTTCATTAGAAATCTGAATGTTAGATCATTTATAGATTATTTTGCTCTGAATGTAGTCCTGAGCTGTCACCGTCTTGTGGTTGCATGGGACTGTGGGATAGGTCTTTGCTGGAAAAGGCTGTCGATGACTGATCGGCCAACGGGAATATTTATAGCTGAGTCAGTCTCCAATGGGTAATCCAAAGGGGCAGGAGAAGATGAGTAAATTATCTTCCTTAAATGAGTGAAGTTTTAAAATGAACAGGTGAAAAATACAGCAAACAGTTTTTGTCAAAGTGAAAGACTGCACAACACTTTATGTAGAAAATGTTCCCTCAAACTAAGT
This sequence comes from Triturus cristatus, assembly GCF_964204655.1. Taxonomy (NCBI): domain Eukaryota; kingdom Metazoa; phylum Chordata; class Amphibia; order Caudata; family Salamandridae; genus Triturus; species Triturus cristatus. The sequence continues at coordinate 793,699,450 of NC_140583.1, read as the reverse complement.
CGGGAAAGTATCATACTTGCGACGTTGTGCAAAGTCCATACATTTCGCAACTTTATGAATTTGTGAACTTCACACAGCTTTAATAATACATATGAAATGTGTCAACAGATTACTGTATGGTTGCTCATATCCCTCAAGGAGTGCCATCTTTCATTTTTTTTAAAGTACATTTACAGGTTTTTTTTTCTCACGGTTATCCTAGAAACTTCAGGGAGATGTTATTTATGGGATACCATTTGCTGAAAAAATCTTTCCACGAAAAAGATATATTCTTGCCGCGAGTTTTTCAATGGAATCAGAACTGGTAGGTTAAAGTATTTTTTCTTGCCTTTTTGAAAGCTTTGATTTTAGAAATTAAAAACGCCTTTTTATATTCAAAGTTATGTAAAGACTGCGCAGTGGGAGGGTGAGGAATAATAATGAACTATGGAAGAGAAACGAGGAAACTTGTTCAGAGAAAAAACTGGGCTCAGTATAGAAAACGTTTCCTCTTGAAAAACAGTCAATGGCTCAATAAGGATCTAGCAGAATCCGAGGGACTTAGTTACTTTTCAAAATATAAACTAAGGGGCATTTTTACAAGGAGCCTGCGTCACCGCTGCATCACTTTTTTGGACGCAGCGAAGGCATAGAGTGCAGACCCATATCTACAAGGCCATGCAAAGCCACATAGAAATGGAGTAAGGCAAAGAAGTAGCTGTGTTGACTTACTCTGTATCAAAGAGGCATTCCATGGGCATTGCAGTGGGTGTTCCCATGCAACACTCATGGATTTTGACGCATTCCCAGATTTACAAGGATTTGTAAAACTGAGAAGGTGTCATAAGCCAGAGAAGAAACATCTTTATTTCTCCTAGTTTTTTCCTCTTTCTATATGCAGCACACATAGAAGAAGGAAAACACCTCCATTGATGATTTCTGTGCAGGAAGGTCTCCCTTACTGCACAATAATAATCATTCCTACAACGCAGACACACTTGCCCTAGGCCGTCAATTGTGCGCCAGCACAAAGGAAAGGGCAGAGATGTGTTGTATTGCAGTAAATATGACGCATCCCTGCACTTTCCTTATGGCACGGGGGAGCAAGCTGGCTTTGGGTTCTACGCTGCTTTTGTTTGTCGTTAATTTGCCCCTGAATATTGTTTATAGATACCATACCTTTTATTGTCAATTTAGGATAGCGTAATTTATATTCACAAAGTATGACAAATGTATTCCTAAATTGCTGTCATTGCCCTCTCCATCTCCCTGTACACATTATATGCTCCTTCGACATGGGTCTTCTGTAATTGTCTGCATTAAAGTTTTATATAATAAAATGGTAGAGGAGGGACTCTTTTTTTGAGGACATATAAGCTCAGTTTATTAAACTAAAAAAATACTTTAAATAGCCCTTTATTATTCAATCTTTATTTCCTTCTGATTTTTCGTTTCTAGCCCTATCATAGCCAACATATGTTTGGCCTGAAAGCAGGCATTACACATACATTGTTTACAGGCCATGAAGGAAACAAAGAGGAATTTATACTTGAAAAAAGTGCCTCTCCTGCCATTTTAAAAAACATTTTAATCTTCACACTTGAACTGTTCAATACTTTTCCTGATGTAGGATATGTTCCGGAAGGACGAATGGGGGAATGGATGGCTGGTTGGTTGGCTGGATGGATGGATCAATGCTGGAAATTGCATCTTAAGTATCATGTACACTGAAGAAAGGGCAATGAACTTCCCTTTTACAATAGGTTGCATTGAGGGCCTATTTCACAAAGGGCCTCCGCACTTGTGGTGGAGGCCCGGCAGTCATGGTGGGGGGTCCCGCACTCGTAGTCAGACCGCCGTACTGCAACTACCCATTGAAGAGGTCCTATCACAAGTGCGGATCCCGCCATAAATATAGAGGAGGCCCTTATAAATCGGGCCCTGAGTATCAAAGGAACTCAGATGGAAGAGTCGTACAGAGCGTATTAGGCAAACAGAAAATGAGGTCCAAATAGTTTCGACAAAGCAAGATTCACACGATTCTCAAAGATGGACGCGATTCTGAGTCTTTTTGATTTGAAAAGGTGGCACATGCTCAGCATCTTGTTTCCTTTAAAATGTCCACACATTCCTTAAGAATATTTAGATGTGTGTGTTCTAGACATTCAAGAACAAAACTGCAACATCCTGTGATTTTGGAGTAAATAATTTAGATTATACATGCTCTGAAAGTTTGAATATGTGTGTAACATTGAATAAAAGGGGCTGTGCATCAAGGTCCGTTGCCTTCCTTCAAAGAAACAAACGCCCACTTTGGGAGAGCAGGCCACCGACCAGTGACTAAATAAGGACCCTAATTTTCTTTTGATAATCCTAGTTTCTCATGCAGGAAGGAGTCATTCAAGAAAGCACATTTCTGAGAGATGGTTTGTCTCATACGTTTTGCCCAGGACCTCTTCAGCATGTGATCACTGTGACGCTCCTTTCTGATGGCTCTGCTTCCTTGAGATGTTAGTGAGGTCTCTTTACTCTCCTCTTTCTAATGCAGTACATTGTGCTGTACCTTTCTGTCATGTGCATTTCACATGATAGTCAGAAGTATTGGCAGAAAACTTCAAAATCGAGTCTTAAAATGTCATGAGTGCTACTTCGATAAATAAATAAAAAAATAATTGAATTATCTGCTTGCTGAGTCCTCCTTGCCACTCATCCTGGTCGCATCTCTTCTCCTCCTGCCGGCAGGAACCAGAACAGGAAGCAGCATGGAAGCACCCAGGCTCCCCTGAGCCAATCACAATGTTGCAATGCAGCATTGTGATTGGTCTGAGCGCCATGGCTCAGCTTTCAGATAGGGCATGGGGCCTGTGCATGTCCACACCCAAGCTGTAATTCAACCTGGGTGGAGAAGGGGAAAAGTGCGAAAGACTGTAATGGTTGGCCCGAGAGGGCCGGCCAAACAGTCTTTGTGCACTTGGGAGTGGAGGCAAACCACTCCTCGGCTGCTCTGTCAGCCCCGCCCGCCCACCTGGCAAAAAGAAATAACGAAAATGATAATAACTTAGTTATTATCATTGTATTTATTTATTATACTGCTTAAAAAAAACAGTGGAAGAACAAATGTTACTTACCTGTAAACTGTGGTTCTCCAGTATTGGTGTCTTTCATAGATTCACATGCTTGAATATTCCCCGTCGTCGAAGTGGGAGTCCCACGGTATATATAAAAAGCAATAAGTATCATGTATATATATATACACATACATAACCACATAAGAGTATATACATACCCAAATAAACTTATATATATATAGTTCAAATAACATATCAAGTTAAAATACCATAGGATAGCATTGAGACATAGGAAAGCATTGAGAAAAAGAATCACTTTACTGACATATCACTGTCATTTTATAGTCCAAACTCCAGCCAATCAGGCGCTAGCACCCTCTAGAACCTTCTCCTCAGAGGCTCAGACCCTCAGATTTTCGAGCACGAGAGTGACCATAGAGCCGAAAGAGGAGAAGAGAGCCTCTGAGGGGAGGAGGGTGGGTCGCATGTGAATCTATGAAAGACACCAATACTGGAGAACCACAGTTTACAGGTAAGTAACATTTGTTCTTCTCCAGTATTTGGGGTGTCTTTCATAGATTCACATGCTTGAATAGAATAGTAAGCAGTAAACAGTATTCGGCTGACCAAGCCGTATTGATATTGCATGTAATACAATGACAATGTATTTAGAACGCAATTAAGAATACCCCAGGAGGAGGGAAGTAGCAGAGGCTCACCTTATTTAAACAGATTCCGTAGAACTGCCTGTCCCACAGCCGTGTCTGCTTCGTTAATGGATTCCAGACAGTAGTGCTTCGTAAACGTGTGCCTGCTGGACCACGTAGCTGCCCGGCATATCTGATGGATGGGCACACCAGCGAACAGGGCAGTGGAAGATGACATAGCCCTCGTTGAATGGGCTCTCACTCCCGAAGACAGAGGCTTACCAGCCTTTTGATGGCAAAAAGAGATTGCTGATGAAACCCAACGGGCAATCGTAGGTTTGGTGACCGATTGTCCTTTGCAAGCACGCCCGTAGGCCACAAACAACTGGTCAGATTTGCGAAAGGATTGAGTTCTGCTAATGTAGAATTTAAGACATCTCTTCAAGTCCAGAGAGTGTAAGCTTTGCTCCGCCGGGGTTTGTGGATGCGGGAAAAAAGTCTTTAAAAGCACCGGTTCGTTAAGATGGAAATCGGATGGTACCTTAGGTATAAAAACCGGATTAGTGCAGAGGATGACACAGTCCGATCTGAATTGAAGGAACGGAGGCTTTATTGTAAAGGCGTGAATGTCACTGACTCTGCGGGAAGAGGTCAGAGCAAGGAGGAGGGCCACTTTCCAAGTTAAAAATTTGACATCCGCTGAGTGGATAGGTTCGAAGGGCGCCTTCATGAGCTGAGCCAGCATGATGTTCAGGCGCCACGTGGGTGGAGGACGCCGAATGGGCGGGAACATTCGAAAGAGACCCTTGAAAAATTGTTGTATGACTCTGGATGAATAGAGAGAGGACGAGCCATCTTGTCGGAAGCGAGATATTGCCGCTAGAAAGACCTTTAAGGTAGAGTGCGATAATCCAGACTGCGCTAGTTGTAGGAATAACGGCAGAATGTGTTCTGGAGGAGCGTGCACAGGATGAATGTGGGCGGAAGCACACCAAAGACAAAATCGCTTCCATTTGAGCTTATACGTTTTCACTGTGGATGGAGCTCTTGCCTTAGCTAACACCTCCCTGCAGGCTGGAGGAATGTTCAAATGAGCAAATTCAAGGTGCTCAGGTTCCAAGCCGACAAGCTGAGAGAGCTGGGATTCGGATGGCATATCCGACCATCGTTCATTGTCAGCAGATCCGGCTTCAGGTGGAGAAGGATGGGCTCGTGTTGGGATAGGAGAAGCAACTCCGAAAACCATGCTTGCCGAGGCCACCGTGGAGCTATTAGGAGTACATGGCACGGTTGTTGTCTCATCTTCCGCAACACTCGCGGAATCAGAGGAATCGGCGGAAAAGCGTACGCAAATATCCCGTACCAATTGATCGAAAGGGCATTTCCGCACGACCCTTGGTGGGGAAACCAGCTTGCGTAGGACCGGCATTTTGTATTCTGCGGGGTTGCGAAGAGGTCGATTGTCGGGTGACCCCAAAGGTTGAAGACAAATTCCAGAGTCGGTTGATGTAACTCCCACTCGTGGGTTGATGATGCTGACCGACTGAGTGCATCCGCCAGAGTATTGGAAATGCCGGGCAGATGAATTGCTTGTAACGTCATCTGATGGAGTATGGCCCAACTCCAAATCCTCTGCGCCAGACGGGAGAGCAGTGGAGATCTTGTCCCGCCCTGTTTGTTCAGGTAGTGCATGCACGTGGTGTTGTCCGTCTGAATGAGGACTGACTTCCCTTGGAACTGCAGGCGGAAGGATTTCAACGCCAAGAAAATGGCCATCAGTATCAGTCTGTTGATGTGCCAGCAACGCTGAGCCGCTGACCATTGGCCCTTGACGGATAGATCTTGAAAATGTGCGCCCCAACCCTCCATGGATGCGTCCGTGGTAAGGACGAGTTCTGGGGTTGTCGACAGAAAAGATGTTCCTGCTGCGATGTTGGCAGGACGGGTCCACCAATGCAGCGCTTGAGCCATGCGGGGTGACACCACGAGCTGATCGTTGAAGGAACCGGAAACCTGGCGCCACTGCTTGTCTAACTCCTCTTGAATGATACGACTCTTTAGTCTGCAGAGAGGGATCAAAGCGATGCATGAGGACGCCATTCCCAGAAAGGATTTCAATATGCGGACTGAAACTGACTGCTTTGCTGCGATGGAGCTCGCAAGCTGTTGAATCCGTTCTTGACGCTCTGCTGAAGCGAAAGCCATGGCTGTGCTCGTATTGATACAAGCGCCGAGAAAGGTCTTGCACGTAGTCGGCGTGAGTTGAGTTTTTCGCACATTGATCGACAAACCCAGGGACTGGAACAGATCGAGACAGCGCTGGGTATCGAGGGCCGCCTGGTGGGAGGATTGAGATTTGATGAGGCAATCGTCCAGGTAGGGGTATATCTGAATACCCTCTTGTCGTAAGTGAGCCACCACCGGGGCCAGGAATTTTGTAAAGACCCGTGGGGCTGAGCAGAGTCCGAAGGGTAGGACTTTGAATTGGTAATCCTTGTGGCCCACTCGAAATCGTAGGTATTTCCTGTGGCGTGGCAGAATGGGCACATGGAAATATGCGTCCTGCAGATCGATCGTTGTCATGTAATCCTCCTGAGAAAAGAATTGGAGGATGTCCTTCAATGTGAGCATCCGGAAGGACTGAGTCTTGAGAAATTTGTTGAGCAATCTTAGATCGAGGATGGGACGCCACTCCCCTGATTTCTTTAGTATGAGGAAAAAACGGGAATAGAATCCCAACCCTCTTTGATATTTCGGAACCACTTCGATGGCACCCTTGTTTAACATTATTTGGATCTGATTGAAAAGTTCTTTGAGATGGGCGGGAGGAGGTCCGGATGGAGGTGTGCGTGGAGGAACCTTCACAAACTCTAGGGCGTGGCCCCTTGAAATAATATCCAGAACCCAGCGGTCCGAAGTGATTGAGGACCAAGTTGAAAAGAACTGGGAGATTTTTCCTCCAACAGGAACTAGAGGACAACTGGGAAAAGGAAGTTTTATCCGTACACAGTCACTGTTTTTTGGTTGAATTCCCTCTGTAATTCGACTTCCCTCTATATGACTTGCTAGTTTGCTGTCTGTAGGACTGCTGCGGTTGTGAAGAGTACCGTTGTTGCCCTTGGTTGTACGAGCGGTATTGGGAAGAGGACCCACGAAAGGATGATGAGGAGGTGCCGCGGCCGCGCGCACCTCGAAAGGGCTGCTTCCTAAACTGTAGAGTGCCGAGGGAACGAGCCGTATCCGTGTCCTTTTTTATGGTTTGCAAGGCATCTTCCACATGCTGGCCAAATAATGACTCTCCGTCATATGGCATGTCCAAAATCTTAGCCTGGACCTCTTGCCGAAATGAGGTTGATCGAAGCCAGCCCTGTCTTCTTAGGACAGCTGCTCCCGCCAATTGACGGAAACCGGTGGATGCGATGTCAACAGAGCAGTCAATGATCTCGGATGACGCCCTCTCACCCTCTTGCAGGATCTTCTGAGCTTCCGCTCTAGAATCCTCCGGTATAAGCTTGACCAGTGCAGCCATGTCCGACCACATCTGTCTATCGTAACGGCCGAGGATTGCCAAAGAATTCGCAGCCCGGACCGTTGTTGACGCCATGGTTGAGAACTTCTTGCCGATGGCATCCAGGCGACGGCCGTCGTGATCCGGAGGCGCCGACATTGGAGATGATGGATTTTTGGAGCGGCGCTGTGCCGCTTGTGTGATCACTGAGTCCGGCTTAGGTTGAGACACCAAGCAGGCTGGGGAAGAATCCGGAGCTTTGTACTTTTTCTCCAGGCGCGGGAGCACCGCCGGAATAGAATTAGGTGTCTTCATTAACTTTATGCCTTCATTCCATATGAAGTCTATAATGGGCACAGCTCGTACTTGTTTCTGAGGCTGGGACTTGAAATCGTACAAGAAACAGTCCTCTTCCCTAACCACCATGGGAAGGTGAAAGCGTTGCGCTGCTCTCTCCATCAGCTGATGGAACCCTGTTATGTCGACAGGTGGCGAGTTGACTGGTGACCTTGGCGGTGATGCGGGCGAATTGATTTGGTAGTCATCCCAGTCCGCCATAGAGTCGTCCTCCGGAAGCTCACCCTCTTCCGTATCTAGATTATCCATATTATCATCCTCTGCATTGGAAGGCAGTGCAGGTGTGGAGGGCGTAGGTATCGTTGGCAATATAGGATGAGGTGGAACCTCAGATGGCGCTTCACGTGGAGAACTTTGAGAGGATGCTGGAAAGCGACGATTATAATCTTCCAACATGTATTGGAGGTTGGAAATAAGCCGCACAGGAAGCTGCACCATAGGAACCGGAGCAGAGGAATTTTGCTCTTCTTCCTGTTCGTAGTATTCATCCTCCTCAGAGTCTTGGCACTTTATATGGAGCTCAGAAGGACTAAGAGCATCCCGAAAAGCAGACTGATCGTCCTCATCTGAATCGTCCTCATCCCCTGAGGGAAATAGTTGACGGGGTGGCCGTGGTCCAGGTGGTAACATAACTGGGTCTAGTATAGCCTTACGACGTAGCATTAAGGAGCTGTCCACAGACCCCGGTGCTGGCGTTGACATTGGCACCAATGGCATTGTCGCAAAATTTGACCGCACCGTCGTCGAGGCGACCGTCGACGAAGTAGTCGACGACGGAACTGCCGTCGACGAGGAGGCTGCCGTCGACGAGGAGGCTGCCGTCGACGAGGAGGCTGCCGTCGACGGGGTGGCTGCCGTCGACGGGGTGGCTGCCGTCGACGAGGTGGCTGCCGTCGACGGTGTGGCTGCCGTCGACGAGGCTGTCGTCGACGAGGCTGTCGTCGACGATGAAGACTTCCTCTTCTTCTTTTTATCCATCGTCGACGGAGTTGCAGACGTCGACGGAAGCGCCAACTTCCCAGTCGTCGACGAAGAGGTGAGTGGTATCGTCGACGAGACAGTTCTAAGAGAAACACATACTACCGTCGACGGTGAAGACGTCGACGAAGTCAGTGTTGTCGACGAAGGAAATCTGCTCGATACCGTCGTCACCGTCGTCGACGAGGCTGATGAAGTAGCCGATCTCGTCGACGGAGGAGCCGTCGACGGGCCCGTCGACGGTTTTGAACGTTTCTGACTGGAAACATGTACTGACGCAGTCATAGACGCCTGAGAGCTAAGTCTCGGGGGCGCCGACGTGGTAACAGAGACTTTGCCTGTAGACACTTCCTCAAGATGAAGTCTCTTCTTTTTTAGAAAAGGAGATGGCAAGTCCTGGACACTTCCACGCTTTGAAGAGACTCCTGTCTTGACAGAGGCTACACTTTCCACCTCAGAAAGGGGGTTATCTGTATCCTTTAGTTTTTGAAGCCATATTAAAAGGCGACCTTCTCTATCTTTCAAAGTTTTGTGAGAGAAAGTTCTGCAGATCTTACAGTTGGCCACCTTATGATCAGGATACAGACAATAAATACATTTCTCATGGGGATCCTCAGAGAAAAGTCTTGACTTTCCGCAAGATGAACAAGGACGGAAAAGAGATTTCTTACTTGCAGACATGATGAGAGACAAAAAACCTCAAACCAGATCAAGAACTGAGCAGAGCTCAGGGATACTCCCTTCACACGACGTGCGGTAGAAAATCTGAGGGTCTGAGCCTCTGAGGAGAAGGTTCTAGAGGGTGCTAGCGCCTGATTGGCTGGAGTTTGGACTATAAAATGACAGTGATATGTCAGTAAAGTGATTCTTTTTCTCAATGCTTTCCTATGTCTCAATGCTATCCTATGGTATTTTAACTTGATATGTTATTTGAACTATATATATATAAGTTTATTTGGGTATGTATATACTCTTATGTGGTTATGTAATGTGTATATATATATACATGATACTTATTGCTTTTTATATATACCGTGGGACTCCCACTTCGACGACGGGGAATATTCAAGCATGTGAATCTATGAAAGACACCCCAAATACTGGAGAATGATGCTTCACCACCTTACCGGAGGAGCCGCCACTGTTGACAGAGTTTCCTTAAACAGCATCATTTAAAGTGGAATATTTGCCATAAGGCAAAGGATTTTCAATCAAGTCCACCTATATGTAGTTGAGGCTTGCTCAATACATTGATGTTCATAATCAACACATCCGTTTGGGAAGAAGCATATGAAGGTACTTATGTCAAATGGACCAATACCAATGGAGCTCACATTGTTGGGTATTTTTCTGGCAGACAACGGTCAATCGACATAAGAAGACTTCAAGAAGATTCTTGTGTATATCTCAAATTAATCTGTGTCATCAACTGTTTTGACTTTAGATGAAATTATACAGGATTTTTAGCATGAAAGTTATGAGTGCTGAAGTTGACCTTCAAACACCTTCCAGTGTAGATGATGTTTGAGTCAAACTTGAAGTATGGGACTGTGGGATAGGTCTTTGCTGGAAAAGGCTGTCGATGACTGATCGGCCAACGGGTAATCCAAAGGGGCAGGAGAAGATGAGTAAATTATCTTCCTTAAATGAGTGAAGTTTTAAAATAAACAGGTGAAAAATACAGCAAACAGTTTTTTGTCAAAGTGAAAGACTGCACAACACTTTATGTAGAAAATGTTCCCTCAAACTAAGTCGGGAAAGTATCGTACTTGCGACGTTGTGCAAAGTCCATAAATTTCGCAACTTTATGAATTTGTGAACTTCACACAGCTTTAATAACACATATGAAATGTTTCAACAGATTACTGTATGGTTGCTCATATCCCTCAAGGAGTGCCATCTTTCATTTTTTTTAAAGTACATTTACAGGTTTTTTTTCTCACGGTTATCCTAGAAACTTCAGGGAGATGTTATTTATGGGATACCATTTGCTGAAAAAATCTTTCCACGAAAAAGATATATTCTTGCCGCGAGTTTTTCAATGGAATCAGAACTGGTAGGTTAAAGTATTTTTTCTTGCCTTTTTGAAAGCTTTGATTTTAGAAATTAAAAACGCCTTTTTATATTCAAAGTTATGTAAAGACTGCGCAGTGGGAGGGTGAGGAATAATAATGAACTATGGAAGAGAAACGAGGAAACTTGTTCAGACAAAAAACTGGGCTCAGTATAGAAAACGTTTCCTCTTGAAAAACAGTCAATGGCTCAATAAGGATCTAGCAGAATCCGAGGGACTTAGTTACTTTTCAAAATATAAACTAAGGGGCATTTTTACAAGGAGCCTGCGTCACCGCTGCATCACTTTTTTGGACGCAGCGAAGGCATAGAGTGCAGACCCATATCTACAAGGCCATGCAAATCCACATAGAAATGGAGTAAGGCAAAGAAGTAGCTGTGTTGACTTACTCTGTATCAAAGAGGCATTCCATGGGCATTGCAGTGGGTGTTCCCATGCAACACTCATGGATTTTGACGCATTCCCAGATTTACAAGGATTTGTAAAACTGAGAAGGTGTCATAAGCCAGAGAAGAAACATCTTTATTTCTCCTAGTTTTTTCCTCTTTCTATATGCAGCACACATAGAAGAAGGAAAACACCTCCATTGATGATTTCTGTGCAGGAAGGTCTCCCTTACTGCACAATAATAATCATTCCTACAACGCAGACACACTTGCCCTAGGCCGTCAATTGTGCGCCAGCACAAAGGAAAGGGCAGAGATGTGTTGTATTGCAGTAAATATGACGCATCCCTGCACTTTCCTTATGGCACGGGGGAGCAAGCTGGCTTTGGGTTCTACGCTGCTTTTGTTTGTCGTTAATTTGCCCCTGAATATTGTTTATAGATACCATACCTTTTATTGTCAATTTAGGATAGCGTAATTTATATTCACAAAGTATGACAAACGTATTCCTAAATTACTGTCATTGCCCTCTCCATCTCCCTGTACACATTATATGCTCCTTCGACATGGGTCTTCTGTAATTGTCTGCATTAAAGTTTTATATAATAAAATGGTAGAGGAGGGACTCTTTTTTTGAGGACATATAAGCTCAGTTTATTAAACTAAAAAAATACTTTAAATAGCCCTTTATTATTCAATCTTTATTTCCTTCTGATTTTTCGTTTCTAGCCCTATCATAGCCAACATATGTTTGGCCTGAAAGCAGGCATTACACATACATTGTTTACAGGCCATGAAGGAAACAAAGAGGAATTTATACTTGAAAAAAGTGCCTCTCCTGCCATTTTAAAAAACATTTTAATCTTCACACTTGAACTGTTCAATACTTTTCCTGATGTAGGATATGTTCCGGAAGGACGAATGGGGGAATGGATGGCTGGTTGGTTGGCTGGATGGATGGATCAATGCTGGAAATTGCATCTTAAGTATCATGTACACTGAAGAAAGGGCAATGAACTTCCCTTTCACAATAGGTTGCATTGAGGGCCTATTTCACAAAGGGCCTCCGCACTTGTGGTGGAGGCCCGGCAGTCATGGTGGGGGGTCCCGCACTCGTAGTCAGACCGCCGTACTGCAACTACCCATTGAAGAGGTCCTATCACAAGTGCGGATCCCGCCATAAATATAGAGGAGGCCCTTATAAATCGGGCCCTGAGTATCAAAGGAACTCAGATGGAAGAGTCGTACAGAGCGTATTAGGCAAACAGAAAATGAGGTCCAAATAGTTTCGACAAAGCAAGATTCACACGATTCTCAAAGATGGACGCGATTCTGAGTCTTTTTGATTTGAAAAGGTGGCACATGCTCAACATCTTGTTTCCTTTAAAATGTCCACACATTCCTTAAGTATATTTAGATGTGTGTGTTCTAGACATTCAAGAACAAAACTGCAACATCCTGTGATTTTGGAGTAAATAATTTAGATTATACATGCTCTGAAAGTTTGAATATGTGTGTAACATTGAATAAAAGGGGCTGTGCATCAAGGTCCGTTGCCTTCCTTCAAAGAAACAAACGCCCACTTTGGGAGAGCAGGCCACCGACCAGTGACTAAATAAGGACCCTAATTTTCTTTTGAGAATCCTAGTTTCTCATGCAGGAAGGAGTCATTCAAGAAAGCACATTTCTGAGAGATGGTTTGTCTCATACGTTTTGCCCAGGACCTCTTCAGCATGTGATCACTGTGACGCTCCTTGCTGATGGCTCTGCTTCCTTGAGATGTTAGTGAGGTCTCTTTACTCTCCTCTTTCTAATGCAGTACATTGTGCTGTACCTTTCTGTCGTGTGCATTTCACATGATAGTCAGAAGTATTGGCAGAAAACTTCAAAATCGAGTCTTAAAATGTCATGAGTGCTACTTCGATAAATAAATAAAAAAATAATTGAATTATCTGCTTGCTGAGTCCTCCTTGCCACTCATCCTGGTCGCATCTCTTCTCCTCCTGCCGGCAGGAACCAGAACAGGAAGCAGCATGGAAGCACCCAGGCTCCCCTGAGCCAATCACAATGTTGCAATGCAGCATTGTGATTGGTCTGAGCGCCATGGCTCAGCTTTTAGATAGGGCATGGGGCATGTGCATGTTCTCCACCCAAGCTGTAATGCAACCTGGGTGGAGAAGGGGAAAAGTGCGAAAGACTGTAATGGTTGGTCTTTGTGCACTTGGGAGTGGGGGCAAACCACTCCTCGGCTGCTCTGTCAGCCCCGCCCGCCCACCTGGCAAAAAGAAATAACGAAAATGATAATAACTTAGTTATTATCATTGTATTTATTTATTATACTGCTTTAAAAAAACAGTGGAATGATGCTTCACCACCTTACCGGAGGAGCCGCCACTGTTGACAGAGTTTCCTTAAACAGCATCATTCAAAGTGGAATATTTGCCATAAGGCAAAGGATTTTCAATCAAGTCCACCTATATGTAGTTGAGGCTTGCTCAATACATTGATGTTCATAATCAACACATCCGTTTGGGAAGAAGCATATGAAGGTACTTATGTCAAATGGACCAATACCAATGGAGCTCACATTGTTGGGTATTTTTCTGGCAGACAACGGTCAATCGACATAAGAAGACTTCAAGAAGATTCTTGTGTATATCTCAAATTAATCTGTGTCATAAACTGTTTTGACTTTAGATGAAATTATACAGGATTTTTAGCATGAAAGTTATGAGTGCTGAAGTTGACCTTCAATCACCTTCCAGTGTAGATGATGTCTGAGTCAAACTTGAAGTACTAGCTGATTTTGTCCTCAATATCACTAACCAAAATCTTTGAGGAACTGAGGACCCGAATAGAACCTTAAATAATAATTATCTCTTCTCTACGTCCAGAAAGAGCTGTATTTCAATTTTATACTAGAGCCATCTTGGATGTGGTGATGAGAGGAATACATTTTAGCTTCAATAAGAAGACCCGCTTGACATCTAAGAATATGTATGGCAAGGAACTGCAAGGATTATGTGTCTTCCGTTTCCATCTTCTCATGTGTGTAAGGTATGCCCTGATCCCTTCACACATCGAGCATTCACAATCCAATGCAGAGTTATCTTTCATTAAGGACTATAGGATTCAACAACTTACAGAATTTCTCCTTGCTTATGGCATTATTGACATGCAACCACTGTGCATGCATGTTTCACACCCACCATTAACCGACATTTTCCTAAGCATTAGAAGCAACAATTCCAAGGGGACAACTGTCACACTTTCACCCAAAAAATGAAGTTGATAGTAAAGTGGGGATCTGTAGGATTTACAATAACACAATGAATCAAAACCACACTTATTGTTAGCAAGCTAGCCAACAATAAGTGTGAAGTAAAGGTTCTTTAGTTGAAGAAATTGTGTTGCATGTAATAGGGGGGATAGGATGTCAAAAATGAGGGAAGGGCTAAAATCAACTATCTAGAGATCATTCATTTGGATAACAAAAAGGAAACTAAACACTCCAGGTTTGCACTATAAGATGATGAAGATGAAAATTGAACAAACACGTCGAATGATAATGAAGAGCCGATGAATATTTCACAAAGTATTCAGAGAGCAACTCTGGAGAAATACTAATGTGGCAATAAGGGAAGGTACATTACAGAGTTTCAATGCACTGATGCGGGATTTGGGATCAGAAGCCAGTACTGCATCAATGAATGTCTGGATGCAATGAATTTAAATCAGGATGGATTCTGATCCAGTTTCTAGTGAATCCAAGTTTTTCACATTTACCAAGTGTATTGACCAACATCAATTTCTTTCTACTAAAAGCATGATATCAATCACTGACTGTACTGCCCTAGGCAGATGGTGAAAACCTTCTCTTTCAGGCACATTCTGGCCTACAGAAATGAATGTTATTTGAACAATTATTTTCTACAAAATTAAAGAGGTTAATACATTTGATTAACATAGCTAGCATTGTAAATGCTCTTTCAATAATATTGATTGGAGATGTAAAAAGAATACTAATAATTGGAGGGAGTAGGAGAGGACATATGGATATTCTACTTAACGTCACAGAAATATTATTCTAACTATTGATCTAAGCAATATACATATGTTGGTTGCTCTGTTTCACTATTAAGTGGCTGAGAATCCACTGTTAAATGTCTTGCATGTGAAGCAGTTTTTGAGAATTCTAATACCCACAGAACTTGACATGCTTGGAAAATGTTGGTAAATCATGTAAGCGAGTTCTTTCTTTCGATCTGAAGTCGTAAATCAATGGAACAATATATGAGTCATTATCTCCACGGTATTAAGGAGAGTTTTTGTCTCTAATTCATTAAATCTGTGTACTCTTGATATGGTCTTAACAAAATACATAAATGATTGTATGGCAGATAAAGTGCAACGCGGTGGCTGATAACGTGAGAAGTTTCTCTAAGTACTGTTTTTCTACGAAAAGGAGCTTAAGCTGTATGGTAATCGTAATTGTTGTTTTAAATATGTTAGTAGGGTGTTCTAAACACTTTCGTTTAGAGCAGTTTCAGTTGCTGAATAGCTATATTTTCAATTTCAGAAGCAGCTTAACCCAAACGGCATATGAAGGAGCTGCCTGGAATCATTAGCAGCCTTTTAGGGCCTTATTTAGGGTTTGGTGGAGCAGGAGGAGCTCCGTAAAGAGGCAATCCTACTGCCCCATCAAACCTGCGGTTCCCTTCTCTATTTACAGTTGAGAGGCCTACTGGGTGGCCTCAGCAGAGACTCTGCTGGCTTGGTTAGTTGTAACCCTTGACCCACCAGCCATCTACACAGGACAACTGGGTTGCAACGATGATCATCCCACCCAATTGAGGGCAAGTCTCCTGTCACTCATTTTCACTGTCCATATCAGCTATGCAAGTCATGGTGAACATGCACAGGGAAAATGTTAAATGCCCTCCACACCCAGGAAAAATCTCACCGTGCATCAGGGTCATTTATTTTTTGTTCAGAGAAACAAGCTTCCACTTTGGGGAGAGAACAGGAGTTGAAGACACCCCTTGTCTAAACTGGTGTGAAGGTGAGAATCCTAGTTTATCATGCAAAAAGAAGTCATTCAAACAAACAGCACATGGTAAAACATGTACATGACAGGAGCCTGTCTGCTGGGCAACCTTATAAAGTGACAAAAGTTAACTTACTCACCTTTCCAACTGCTGCAAATACTTTAGAGCCCCACACACCAGAGCCTAGGGGATACAGGGTCCCCGATGCTTACTGCCGAGCAGCGGGTGCCTTCGTACCAATAGGTCTGATTTAACATCCTGACAGATGAATGGGAAGGTGGATGCAAATAAGGTTTTAACAATGTAACTATGCTACATTTTCAGTCAAGGACACTTACCTACATTTGCAAATTGCAGGCAGTTCACACTACCTTAAAAAAGCCCTCTCTTTAAAGATAAAGACATTTTGTATCTCCATAGCTCATGAATTTGAAACAAACCCCATAAATGCCAAGGAGGAGTTCAATGAGAAAAAACAGGAAAATAGAACTGAGGCTTTAAAGCCATCATCAGGGAAGGTTATTATTACCTGTTGGAACTTCCTCCACACCTCCGCTAACATACGTTGTCAATGGTAAGATCATTTGCGGCTGAAGGTTGATCAAGGAACTGAAATCATCCGTCTGGTATACCATGCTTTGGTCAAAGGCAATCTGGTCAAGCTCAGCTTTATCAGCATTTCTGACACCAACACAAAATGTCAAAATTCCAGCTCGTGCAAGAGCATTAGAAGCAGCGAGATATTGGTCATTGGATCTGCCCGCAACCAACAGCACCAGGAGCTGCGGGATCCTCTCGTCTATCCGACTTCCACGAGCTTCAGTGAAGAGGTTGTTAAAGACAAAGTTAAGGGCAGCCCCTGTGTTGAGCGTCGGCCCACCTTTGAGTCTCAGCTGGCCCAGGCGTGAGATCACATCGGCTTTCCTGGTATTTTCATTTAGATAGAACTCTGTCCTGGGAGTGTCACTATATTGTGCTACGCCAATTCTGATATTGTCGCCGCTGACATCGAGGTTGTCAATTAGGCTGACGAGGAAGTCTCGAACAAATGGGAAGTTGGCATTGCCGACGTTGACAGATCCATCCAAAAGGAAAACTATGTCCCTTTGGTTAACGACTTGAACTTTAACTGCATCATGAGGGGTATAGAAAACAATTAACATGACATCACAGCAAATTAGCAGTAAAAGTTGTGTATGCATGTGTTTACACTCCGTAGACACATATCTTTACAAGAAAGCAAAAGGTGTGAGAAGCAGGGAAAAGGAAGGATTGGCAGAGAAAAGAGAGACTAGAACATCGTTTTTCCCCTTGTGGGTGTTTGTGATTTACTAGCACAATTTAATACACTGATGGGGGAACGTACTATCATTATGAGTGCAGATTCAAATTCAGAAAACATGAACTTGCACTATTAAATAGATTTACTCACATCCAATAGTGCACCATTATGGTGAAGCCGTAGGTGTGAGTAAATCTTAAAGGGTTGGGTTGTGGACATTATAAGGTGGAAACTCTTTTAAAAGTGGATAAACAGCCACAAACTCGTTTGTTTGTAGATATTCAAAAAGCGTTTGCAGGTAGTTTACCAACCTGAACCCCTTGCTCAATGACTCTTGTCAAAGGTGAGAGTCAATGGGCCCGATTCACAGAACTAACTTAAGACAAAATCCTAAACTTACTACCATTTTGGTATTTACAGAAGGCACTTACTCATTTTGGTATTCACAGAAGACACTTACTCATTTTGGTCTTCACAGAAGTTAGGAGTCCTAACTTTAAGACTCCTAAATGCCTTCTGTGAATGCCAAAAGTCTTAAAGTTAGGATTTTTCTCCGTTTAGGAGTAGTAAAGTTAGGAGTCCTAACTTTACCACTCCTAAACTGAGAAAAATCCTAACTTTAAGACTTTTGGTATTCACAGAAGGCATTTAGGAGTCCTAAAGTTAGGAGTCCTAACTTTACTACTCCTAAACTGAGAAAAATCCTAACTTTAAGACTTTCGGTATTCACAGAAGGCATTTAGGAGTCCTAAAGTTAGGACCACTAACTTCTGTGAATACTGAAATGAGTAAGTGCCTTCTGTGAATACCAAAATGGTAGTAAGTTTAGGATTTTGTCTTGTTAGTTCTGTGAATCGGGCCCAATCTGTTTTTGAGTAGAAAAGGGGAGGAAAAACCATAACACTGGTCTTTCCTCAGGTGTAGCGGAAGGAGTTTCACCACAGGGAAAAATATTTTCACTGCAGGGAAACAAAAAAGAAGTTAAGCAATGGTATTTTACTAGTGCGTTATATTAAAATATTCCTATATTTAGAAGTATTTGAAGAAAACTTTCTAATTTCATGCATTAGCATGTCAGGTTATGTTTTAGAGTCCTTTCCCTAAATTTCCTTAATTAAAAAAACATTACCTGATATGAAAGCTTCTGCTTATATCACTTTTTATTGTCTAGTAATTTCCTAGGTATCTTGTTCACAACCGAACACAAATCCAAATAGCGTTTCCAGCAATCAAGAAACACTACCCTTTCTGCTTTCATTATTTTTCAATATCTCCTTTACCTCCTGGCCAGAGGGAGGTTAAGGGTGCAGTTGTGTTAGAAGACCCAACGTAAATTTGCAGACTTTGAACTTTTAAAAGTTGTACAGATATTGTAGCTCATAAATGGGATGGAATATCTACCTAACGTGAAAGATCCATGGTAGGTATATGTGGTATTGCCTACCCTTGGACAAAGTCCACAGTGCAATATCGGTGACAGAAGACGTAATGAACGATGGACGGATCAATATTATCAGGAAATTGTGCGGGAGCATAAGAGAGTGCGGGGAAAGACAGGCAGAGCAATGGTGGAAACAGATAGGTAGCAAGAGAGTGAACAAACAATTGTAAATTAGAAATGAAGGCAAAAATCAGACAGCAACGGCAGGCGTCATTTTGAAGGCATGTGGAAGAAAATTTGTTTTGCTTGGTAAGCCTATGGTGGCACATTACCAATTAAAGAGAGAGCGTTCAAGAAGGCTTCTCTCGAAAATGCCTTAAAAATACACCACAATGAAAGGAAATACCTGTGCTGGTGAAAGAAAGGCAGAGGAAAGTTGAAAGGAAAAACTGCTGCATGTTTCAAGTTTGTTTTCTGTTATCATTTTCAAACATGTATTCCATTATAAAGCAGGGGAGATGACTCAAGACAACTGGAGCCCAGAATGGCTGGCACCTCTCTCAAGGTGGTGTTGTGTCCTGTGCAGTGAACCGCCATAAATCCAGTCCATGCAGTATTTCTGCTGTTGCCTTTACGTAGTTTTCCACAAGAGTAACCTGCTTTATAAATATATTTATACAGCTCGGATGGTCCATCTCTTTTAAGAACTTAAGGGATCTCTTACTGCTATTTGGCCCCTCTTCCATTATTTACAGTTCTCAGTTGTTCCCCCAAATCTACATTCAAAAACATTTCAAATAAATAAAAAGAGACAGACCACAGAGACTCTATAAATAGAAAACGTTCATCATGTCTTATTTTCTAAATCTTTTGAAAAGAATCCATTTAGTTTCCACTCCTTTTTCATTCTTTTAGTCAAATTTCTTTAAATACCTTTCCACCTGCATGCTTCACGACCAAGACACTCGCTAGAGCAAAAGCGTTTGACCTCCGCTTTCTATTGCATGCCATCCCATGCCAACTCTGAACAGAACTCACTCTTCATCATGCATACATCTGCAGGACTCTCTCCATTGCTAATCTTTATAAAGGGGGTAAGCAGTAGGTGAGAAGTGGAGTCTTTTAATCCCCTTAAGTTAAGGACCCCTGCCTCGGGCAGTCTTTACTGTTTGGACGGAAGTTGAGCATCTAAAGCCTGTGACTCGCAGTTCCATCCATGAACAGGTCTGCACTTGAGTGTCAGGAAGGTGGGTGCTTTTCCTGTTAATATAACGTTCCACTTATGTCCTATTAAAGGACGGTACAGGTGCGCCGATGCGTATGTCATCCCTCACCCAGGGATGGGTTGAGAAGGGATGAAGGACCAATTCTGTTTATTTGTCTAAGGATCTTCAATTTCTCACTATGGAACCACTACTAAAGAAACATTGGTAAGTATCGTGTTTGATGTTAGTATGTTACACTCAGATTACCTGACACCCTTATCACTTACTGGATCTACTAAGTGAAGCTTTCAAGTTCTGCTTGCTACCTCGTCTGATTCCTATTATCACAGGACATGAGCACGGTAGCATGTAAGATCAACTTTCACATAAAGAGAAAATAATCATTTTTCATCTCTCCACTGTTGGTAAGGGGAACAAATTAACTGTGTTTCAGCCTTTCTTTCTTAGCCTGTCCTCTGTCATAAGACAGCCTGTGTGGAAAGGTATGATGGCTTGTCCTCCTGCAGTAGAAGGATCAAACTGAGCTCTACAACAGGCTTAGTATAAGGAAGCCTTGACCCCCACTGACACTTCCTATCACTTGCAGAGTGACAGACAACTAAAAGAACCAATGAGATCCTAGTGCAGAGAATAAGATCCATTTATGTTAACAAATGTTATTGTTATGATGAGTAAAACAATATGTGACAAACAGACAGCATATTTTGCATTAGAAAATAGGCAGTCTATATGCCTGTGGAAATCTGTAACTCACCATTGATGGATTCCACTTCAGGCCAAAGCAAGAGCAGAAGCTATGGGTATTAAATGATCACTAAGGAAAACCCACTCTGTGATTTTCTTCACAATGTGTTATTTTTGTTTGGAAATGGTAACACTAAACTGTAAGTGCTGCTAATGCTAAGTGAATATTTATATGCCCACGTCTTCAGTGAGTGACTGAGTGAGAGAAAACGGTGTCAAAGTTGTGAAGCACATGATAAAAAAAAATCAGTCATTGAACACTGTGAGCACCAAAGCACATTACAGGTTCTTGCAAATTGGCACTCATACTGTTTTCAAACACAAGCTTGAAAATCCTGAAATAAATATAGAGCATGATGTGGTGAATATGCTCCAGAGAAGAATAAAGTCATGAAAATACACTCAAAGACATGCATACCTTCAGTTGGTTCTTCAACTGTGATCACCGTCGTGAGAGATTTCAGTGGCGACAGCACAGCGGGCAGGATGCCTTGCAGTGGGGCGGCACGGAACTCGGTTGGGGTGAAGACCAGTGATGCATCAAAGGCAATTTGCTGTAGTTCCGCACTATCTGCTCTATGTGCACCAACAGCGAAAGCCACAAAGTTGTCCTGCTTAAGCATTCGGGATGCCTCAGTCACGTCATCTCGGGACTTGCCTCCGGTAATGAGGACAAGGAACTGGGGAACACGCTCTGCGATCCTACTGCCAGCAGAAGAAGTGAAGAAGGTATTCCGGACATAGTTCAGTGCAGCGCCAGTATTCAGGGGGCCACCTCCCATCGGTCGCAGCTTCTTAAGGTTTGCTACCACATCTTTCTTGGTGGAATGTGTGTTAAAATAGAACTCTGCCTTAGGGTTGTTTGCATATTGGGCCACAGCCACTTGAACAAGATTAGGTCCGATTTCTAATCTCTGGATTAGCTTGGTGACGAAATCACGGACAGGACCGAAGTTGACATTTCCCATTGCAGCCG
Source organism: Triturus cristatus (assembly GCF_964204655.1). Classification (NCBI taxonomy): domain Eukaryota; kingdom Metazoa; phylum Chordata; class Amphibia; order Caudata; family Salamandridae; genus Triturus; species Triturus cristatus. The sequence goes on along the minus strand of NC_140583.1, from coordinate 793,677,796 downwards.
TGCCATCGATTAGGAACACTATGTCTCTCTTGTTGACTTCGACAACTGTGGGTAACAACACACAAAGCAATCAGTATGCATGGCCTCTCAATAAATCACAATTCTCCTATAAAGCAGGATTGCATAGAAAATTATGGATTTTTATGTCCATTTCCCTCCTGGATCTCCAGCCATATTCCTACTACCCCACTTATATCACAAATCCCTATCTGCCCTTTGGTTTGTAAGTTCTTTAAACATGTTTGTTACTTAAGCCACTTTTCAAGAAGATCTTGTCCTATGTTATGATTCTGATTCCTATTTTAACCAGTTCCATCAACATTATTAGATCTGATGCGAATGTGCCTAGAGAAGTTTAGAACTGATCTACAAAATCGAGCAGTGTGACAGAATTTTCTAAAGGTGACTGTCTAAAGAAAGTTATATGCCTCATGTTACCTTCTTAATTGACAGGACCCCATAACATGGAGTAAGTGCATGGGTCTCTTTACAGCCGTCTTACATCCATCTTTTAGATTCTTTAGTACTGTGCATGCAGTGGCCTTTCAAAGCCTGCATCACTGTGAAATTTGTTGGAGGAAATCACATACTAACACAATTATTCCTTACTTAGTGCCTGGACAAAGGCTTTTGTTACTCCATAAAATTACATCAGAGATTTCTTTGAACTTACTATGGGCTGCCCAAATACCAAGCTGGAAAGTCCTGCAAGTTACTGGGAAGAACTTTTGAGGAATATGTTTGTATTTTGGAATTGTACATTTAATTCACGGATGCCCTTACAAAAATTAGCCAATCTGGAGTACATTAATTGGCATCATGTGATCATAAAATTACACCAAGGGGCATCATTTCAGATGTGACCTTGTGATATGACCCAATCTACCCTCAGCAAAAATATGATCAGCCTTCCGCAGCACTAATTAGAACATATTGCATAGTGCAATATGCCCCCAAACCTCTTCCCAAGCCACAGTATGGTAGAGCTCGGGTAGACGTTCAGGGGTGGTTGAACAAAGAAAAATTGTTTCTGAGACTAAAAGATCTAAATGTGAGGAGGTTGCTGACACTTGCTGAATGAAGTTACACATTTTCAAGTAGCCTTGGAGGATGCCAAGATTGATGCAAATTTGAAGAGCTCGAATGAAGATCTTGTGAGCAGAGAAACTGGATAAACTGGAAAGGAAGGTTGGGCTGCTCTCATATCAGTTAAAAATATTTCTCCAAGTCTGTCATTTACAAGGGGTAGCAGAACAGTTACTGCTCACTGGTTACTGGTATGTGCCTCATTTGATGTACTAAAGTCACCTCCGTCTCTGAAATACCTTTACAAATAGCTGCCAGGCGCAGTAGAGCTAGTCGTGAATCTAAAAAAAAAAACACATTTCTAGGACGGTGCCAAGGCACCAACCACAGCAAAAGTGCAGGACTTGGGATCTTGAATAAACAGATGCATCCAAATCGCCGAAGGACATGGTGCAGGCTCTGTCTCTCACTTTGGGTAAATAGTGTTCCTACCAGCAAGGAACAGCTCTTCATTGCAAGGAGTCAACACTTCAATATGGTATGAGTTGGAAGAGGTGTATTTTAATTTGACCTTGAGATTGGTACATTTCTTAAGCTCTAAAGTTCCAAAATACTTAATCACTTATACACTTAACTTTGTTAACGTTGACTCCATTTTGACATCACTCTGAACTTGAGTGAATTAGGTAATGCAAAGGGAGAACTAACTGGAGATTGACTGCTTTAGCCAAGATGGCTGACGGGAGACAAGATGGCTACCAGGAAATGTTTCTCTTTTTACTGCTTCATTGCTCTTTCTGAAGTATCCAGTGAATGGGAAAAACCCATGGCGTCAACCAAGGGATAAAAATAAAAGGAGCCTTGTGCTACCTTTCGCATGAAATTGGCCAATTAGTCAGTAGAGTCCTGTTTGGCATCCATTTATGCCATCATAAGTTTACCATTTTTGAGAATACCAGTGGGCATTAGAGTGCCTAGATTGGGCAAAGTTGATCAGCAAAAGGTCAAAAAGGCACATATTCAGCAGAAGCAGTTCAAACAGTGGAGATAAAATGATCTTCTTCTTCACAAAGCATGTTTGAACCTACATGCTAAGAGTGACATGCTTTGGAGTCTTATTTCCACATTGGTCCAAATTTCTTGCGGGATGTGTGGTTAGTTTTCTATGGCTATATTGCTCCACATTTCACAAAGGGGTGCAGCACAACTGCACACATCAACATCATCCATACATCGCAAGTATTCAGTCTGCCAAAAATGAATACACAACACCAAAAATGGATCAACTATGACTCCTGTGAGCTGTCCTGCCCAGACAGAATCCATTCCAAATGTCTGTTTTTTAACCACAGTCAAAGTGTGAAAGTGTACGTTACACCCATTACAAAACCAACAGGATTAACCTTGTTCAGGCATGCCCTCCTAGCTTAGATCTCTAAAGTCGAAATGAGAAAACAGCGTCGTTTTTTGGCACTCAACGTCTTTAAAATGTGGACTAAAATACCTTTGTGATGAGTGGGACACCAGCAATTGTTTTACATTTGCCACAGATTCATGTTTATTTGTAGTAAAGTGGTGTAATATATTCCTCACATCAGAACCTTGACCTATGGTTGACTCTAGAATTATGGTTACTGTTTCCAGAGTACAGCAATCCACCATGGAAAATTACGTTAAAACTATCCCAAGGTATGAAAGAGGCTGTTGATCAAAAGCAAAACAAAGCTTTCTAACGCTGTTTTTTGTGTGTACTTTATTGTGAAAAGTCATTACCATCCCTACTTCCTCTGTGTAATGAAATTGTCATAAAGTAATTTTTCTATTGCCACTTACCTGATTACATAAATTAATTTAAATAACTTGCAGATTTATATATCACACCTTATCACCTCTAGGCTATCCAGACGCTGTCCATGGGCATAGAGAGATTAAGTGATTTGCCCAGAATCACTAGATGTTGAGGCGACGCCGAGACGTGGACCCGGATCCCCAGGTCCTGAGTGGGCAGCTCTGGCTTCTGTGCCACATCCTCTCCCTTCCACCAAAATGCACCACAAAATATTGCAGTTTGGCATTGGATTGTGTAGACTACAATCAGATTAATTTTACATTGAGATTATTATTAATCTGACAATTTGGTATTGAAAACGTGAAAAAAATAGAATCACCAAAGAAGCAGCCAGCAAATTTAGAAAAATTAAGAAAGTGTGAAGTGCAATGTCATATAATAGTAGCCAAACTTGCCGTACTAGACAGTTAAATGCCTACAGTGCACTTCTCATGCTTTTCCCTTGGACCCTCAGGGTTTGTCAAGAACATCATAGCTTCAACAAATGTACAAAGAGACTATGGCAGGCTTCAATTGTGAGGACGTCTACTTTTGGCTTTTGCTAAACTATACTCCTTCCCCTCAATCTAACATCATTACCTTTTTAAGAAAATATCCATGGATTAATGTGATCCTCTTGTACTTTACTGACAACCATGTGGTACTTCCACAGCTGTACCATATTCCTGGTTCCTCTCTAGTGTGGTTTCAGAACCGCATAGAAATCCCCAGATTGAATGTAGCCAATCATGTGTTAAAATGGCAGATATCCCTAAGAAAGCTCATTCTCAGTTTGATCCATCTCCCACAAGATAGCTTCTTCGTCCGCAGTATTAAAATAAATATCTGACGCCTCAATACACTGAGCACCTACAGGACAGGAGTGGCGTCACTTCCAGTAACTTATGACTTCTTGTCTACTGGGGAGCTACCATAAAGATGAAAATATGGTATGCTGTAAAAAGTGCACTCCCTTCACCAAGGTAGAATTATGTTGTGGAGAACATTTTCTATCTCAGACTACATTCATTCCAGAAGTGACGAATTATATTTGGACACACAAGTCACACACTAAGTGAGTAAAGTACCTCCGGGGGCGTCTATACATACCTCACACCTAGAAATCAATGTACCTTTTACAAATTCATACATACCTTCTGTGATAATGGTTGGGGCTTGCAAAACTATGGTTCTCTGTGCCACACCAGAAATATAAGGCAATAGCTGCTCCTGAAGATCACCCAAGACTCGGAAATCTGGGGCGAAAAACACAAAGCTTTCATCCGTGGCAATCTGCTTCAGCTCTTCGTTGTCAGCCGTTGCTGCACCAATAGCAAACGTGATTACACTAGCCCGCTTCAATGCATTTGATCCCTCCCTAATTTCATCGCTAGACTGTCCGGCGCTGATCAGCACTAATGTCTGGGGAACACCCTCTTGCCGCCTGCTGCCTGCCTGCTGGGTGAAGTGGTTCTCCACCACAAAATCCAGAGCTGCACCGATGTTGGCCTCATCACCGCCACGGAGCCTAAGTGCCTTCACAGCATCCAGTACTTCAGCCTTGGTGGAATAGTCATTCAGTGTGAATTCCGTGCTGGGATCATTGCTATACTGAACAACCCCAACTCTGATCTGGTTCTCCCCAACCTCCAGACCATCAATGAAGTTGATGAGAAAATTGCGTATGGCAGGGAAACCGCTACGTCCACTGTTGCTTGATCCATCGATTAGGAAGACGAGGTCGGCAGACTCTTTGGCTTCAAAATAAAAAGAATAACAAAACAGACAAAAGAGGGAGGGAAAAGAAAGGCAAAAACGGTGAAAGCATTAAAATGTGGTGATATCATGCAGTTGTTCAGTGTGCGGACATGTTTCTTTAAATCCCAGTAAGAAACACGGTACAGTGGGCAATCTTGGACATTTCCCCAAGAGCTATGACTTTGTACTTAGGCACAAGTGAAGCACCACAGCACATCTGCACTATGTGGAGAGGAGTAGGTATGTCCTGCTTAAGACACATATCCATTGCATCTCGTTTTGAAAAATATACCTCCATTAAAGGATGCCGCAAGATCTCAGAAAAACAATCCTTCAACCAGAGTTACATAGAGCAGTAGTTGCTACCAGGATGAAGCCCTGGGCAACTGCAGCCATCTTGGCCAAAATGAATGCTTGGAATAGGCAGTGGCTTGGACAGTTATTACCAAGGACGCAAAGTGACATAGCTATAACAATATCAAATGACATCACTCAAAAGCATGGGGAAATGTCCATTGCGTCAACTGCACGAAAATATCAAACACAAGCCCATTGAATAGAATGACATTGTCTTTGGCGTTCTGCATCATGATTGAATAGGAGCTCACCAGGAAGCATTATTTACCACACACATCGGTTTCAGAGCATCAATGGAAGAGGATGAGGAATGAGACACGAGTTAGCAATTCCACAGGACAAATTTCATTTTTTTTATTGTCTTTACTGAATTTGCACATATTATTATGAAATTTGGATACGAACCCCACTAGGCTACAATGACACCAACAGACGAATACTTCTAAATGCTAAAAGGACAGACGCAGAGTCGGTCATATGTCAGATTGGTGATTTCATCTCACAAGCAACCTTTCTCTTATTTAGTCTACCTGCTATGTACCCATTTTAGTTTACTAACAGGACAGTACTTGCCTTCTCTGTTTATTTTCATTCATGAACTCATGCCAGATCTCTTGTTATATAGCATGTGCCCAGAAGTGTCCTTACTGTTTTAGATGTAGCTGCTGCCCAGCAGACTGAAGAGTCCGGGGGAGAGCATTGTGGGCACTACTGATTGATGGCTGAAGTGATGGTGGCCAGGGATGATTCAGGTTTTTTAATGGATCTACATAGTTCTTGGACGGTATGAGTCCAAAGCAATGCGTATACCATACATGATCGCTACCTCATGTTCATCCCCGCCCCCTACACCTTCTCAAAGTTCAATAACCAAGTGCACTTAATCAAGGGTAAAGCCAAAGCCACTGGAATTATACAATTGTGTGGCTAAGGCATTTTTCGTATAATTATGGACTTGCCTCTTTTAACACGTAATTCATCATCTGCTGCAAAGCTGCAGATTTTAACAAAAATGTTTTTAGGTGAAACGGTTCAAAAGTTACTAAAAACGTAGCAACACGTTTTGCTGCACTGTGGAAGGCACTTTTTCAAAAGTTGATTGATCACCTTTCAGTTGTTTATTGCAATAGTTAGGTGTTAAACTGGCATCAATAAGGTGCAGCCTATGTTAAGTGTAAAAATGAAAAAATAATGAAATAGTACTATCACAAAATGTGCTGCATTACTCTACGTATTTTGTATTTTCTTGGTAATGTAGTCATCTTTGCCACATAATTTGGGCCTCCCCTGCCGCATAATTGCTGGTGCCCTGTGTAAACCCCACAAACAAGATAGTGGTTTGCGTAAAATGGTGGCTATGCTGCTTCTTGTAAATTAAACAGTGGTTAAATACAAGTTCTTTCTCTACTGTAACCCGATTGAACGCTAGATCACTAGATTATGTTCTTCACTGGTTGCTGGGCTTCTGTTCACTGACGTCATACGTGTGAAGCGTGCAGACTGAAGCATAAAACACAGCATGTAGCTGCTTTTATAAAAATTATCTTCAAGTTTGCCAGTTGTGTTTTGGGATAGCACTAAAGGGAAGAATTCTCTTGTTTTACCAGGCGGGGTTATGCAAATAGTTGAAAGGCTAGAAGCTGAATAGAGCGTGGCCAGTTCAGCATGCAAATGAGCCTAGCTTTCCACTTTATTGATACCTCAAGGTACAAAAATGGCGGACATTGGTCTGGTATTGGGTAACTAATCTACATAGGGTCACTGCAAGAGGCAGAATCACGTGCCTCAAGAGCTCTTCCATTGATGACCGCTGAATGCACAGGTGATTTCCAATGGATATGGATCTGGTAATGCAGTTATTCAACTAAGCAATGCAGACTCGTGTTAAACCACAGTGTTCAAAGCATTCATGACGTGATTATCCAGCTTCAGCCTTCTGGTCACTCTGGTAATTATACGAGAGTACTGCGAGCAGCTGTTGAGTACAGACAGTGGTGGGTACCTGAGAAATAACTTCCAGCCATAATGTAATCTCGGTTTCCGCTCACACGCATCTTGGCGATGGATAATGGGCTGGCAACAGTCCTTCATCATCCTACAAGGTGTCTGAGAATCTTTACTGATGCGGCTTATTCATCTTGACGTCACTGCCGTCAGGAAGGCAGGGGTCTAACTGTGTACACCATTTTGAAATCATACAATTAAAATTTTTCCTAATAAATGAATACCTGCTTTAGCCTAACTTTCCCCACGGAATGCTTACTGCACCTTAATTTCTCTCTATTTTGCCCCCAGTTCTCCTTCAGCAAGGTACCCAATCTCAAACACCAATGCTCCTTCAACTGAACCTCTAACCGGTTGCAGCCAAAACACAAGCCAGCTTCCCTGGTCTGCCATTGAATCACCGTGCCTATATATTCAGTTCCAACTTGCATTCTTACGCACAACTTTTGAGCTTAACCTTCTGAAGTGGATGTGCCGCAAACCCAACCAACGGTAACCCTTCTATTGCATCACCAAGGCTAGTGTGACAATGTAATGCATTTACCTCCCGCAAAGCACTCCACTCCCAGCTCACATTGTCATCAGTATTGCACTCTAGGAAGTATTCCCTCTCGGTTCCTAATTCCTATATTACATCATCCAACCTGAATGACTTCTACAGTTCCGTTGCTTTATCATACCACTTCTAATCCCATATTTCAACCTCCACTACCCCGTTGGTTCCATTATCCACTTGGTCCCATTACTTACTTACTTACTTACTTCTTTAGACTTTACATCTCAACCCAAGAACCATCACCGTACCTCTTCATTTTAAGCCCCTCCATTCCATTTTCATACTTCTTTCACACTACATCCCAAGTGCCAATCTCTACAACTCCTCTGGTTTCACACTAGGACCACTTCAGAGGTTGCATCTCACACCTTAGCAAGAGTAACCCACTTGGTTCCATTACCAGATCTCTTCAGTCAGTAGAAGACCTTCAGTTCCAATGAAGACCGCTTCCAACTTGAGCCTGACCTGCATGAGCTCCAAGATCCAGAGAAGGTTGTCTCTAAGCATTGAGTTCCTACCTCCAACATGAACTGTTAATTGGGTCCCTCATCAGATTTTTTCTAACTTTATAATCCAATCAACAAAGTCCAATGCCGGACATCCTCAGACCATAAAAGCCAAATTCCATTTGTTCTGAGCATCACCTTGAAGCAGCCCAAGGAGGACTGACCTGCTGTATTAAAGACAGATACCTTTGGCTTAATGGGGATTTGGAAGCCAGGAAAAGGTATGCAGCAGTGAAAACCTCTACACCCCAATAACACTAGGACCATTCTCTTTCCTGACCTCCTTTCTCACCACCCAGGTGTGTGTTTGGGCAAACTATAAGTCGCAGATTACACTCTGATAAACTGTGATCCAAGAAACAGCAAGGTTGGATAATCACATCATCAACGAATGAAAATAAATGAAAACACAACATTGCATTTTAAATGTACAACGATGAAGGAAGATGGAGTGGCTGAAAAAGAAAAACAGTGCTTATTACACAGTTGAGGAGAAAGTGAAGGTTAGCAGTGAAAGGGCTAGGTTGGATACGTACGTGTCACGGCCTTTTTATTTCCTTCCTTCTAATGCCATCCAGTTATCGAGACCCAAAAAATCCAAAGATCTTCCATTTCAGATGACCGCAACCTGTTCTTAAGGTGGTTCATGAATTAGCAATGTCCATGGCATTTTAAATGTATTAGGTTTTAGAAAGAGAGGGCTTCATGGAATCACACGCTCATTTCCCACCAGATGAACAGGCTTTGGAGTTTTTTCATGAGGCTGAAGAAATCTCCAAACTGCGGCGATTACATTATGGCAGGATAGTCTTGCCACGTTCTGCTAAACCGATGATTTGATCCATCCTTCATTAACGGGGGAGAATAACTTCGAGATTGGTGGACAAACAAAATTTTTATCTACCCAGGAAAAAACCTTCATGTGTGCATCATATACAATGATTAGGCCAATGGCCCATTGTTATGTTAGAACATTCTCGGGTCCTCCATCCCAGGTTCCTTCTCTCTTGCGAGAGGTTTAGTACCTATTGTGGTTTTACCTCTGCTTGGACGTGCGTCAAAAGCAGGTGATATACTTATAGTGACAGAAGCTGTGTTGCCAGATATAACCGGGTGTTGCCACTACTCACCAGGGTCTTTGACAACTGGCCTAGGATAGTTTTATAGCTTTCTATGTTTGGCTTTAGTTTCAAAATTAGCTTCTGCTCCTGATTGTTCCCTTATAGGAGTCCGGATTATATAGAAAGGACATTGTTTTCAAGGTCTCAAGGAAATTTTGCTCAGACATATACATCATCTTGGAAACAATATTCAAAGTCGATATATGTAATAATTGCAATAAATATCTGTGCTTCCTTTGGGAGCACCTTGCGAGGAAGGGCCTATTCACATCGGATAGCTGAGAAACTTGGATACTAAGAGAATTTCCCAGGATCAAACAGTATGTGAGGTGATGAAGCGAAGAGAAGATACTGGTCTCCGAACTTAAAAGCCACAATGCTAAACACAAGATCATAGCTAATGACACGTGCAAGTTGCTTGGGACTCAAATGCAGTACTCTTGATTGGTGTAGGGAATGGCAAAGAGAAGAGCCAACGCCTGCCCAGTGGTGAATGAGAGTTACAGCATTTCAAGGTGGCCTCCTTTTCTCTATGAGGACACTTGCACTGTGGGCCAAGCTGCGTCTTGCTTTGAAGGGGTAAGGACCAGGCTCTCCATCTCAGCTGAAAAGGAGAGTTTCTATGGTCTAAGATATGGGGCAACATGTCTGGGGATGTCACAGAAGGATGGAACTGCTTCAGAGTTAAAACTTGGAACTGCACGTTCACAGGTCTACCTCAAACAGCTAATCATGGCTAACTCAGTTTACAAGAAGAAAATAAGTGGATAAAAGGGAGGAAATCAGTGAACAACAGGAGATGTAGGACAGAGAAAGCCAGTGTGAGGGAAGTGCTTAGAAGCTCTTCTCTTACATCAGACAGGGTAATGACCCAGTTTTGTGGCTCACCATTACCTGAAATATCTCTTAGAGCTGCCTTTGCCCCACTTATCTCCGACATCACAGTGGCAAGCACGGTAGCCACTAGGTCGTCTACAATGCCGCTGAGGGAGCTGAAGTCCTCCAAGCTGAAGACGTGCCTCTCAGAGGGCAGGCTGGCTATCTCCTCCAACTCCGCTTCCTCTGCGTCCTTCACCCCAATGGCAAACATATTGACATCAGCAGACTTGAGCACAGCTGACGGTGGTCCGACGTCATCCTGGGAGCGTCCGTCTGTCAGGACCACTACCACTTGGGGGACATGATCATGAGCTCGACTACCCGCAGGAGCTATCAGGAGGTTCTGGATAATATGCTCCAGACCGAGCCCAGTCCTGGTTCCTCCACCAATATATGGCATATTCCAGATGTGAAAGAGGACTTCTTCTGTAGAGTGGCAGGTGTTCAGTTGGAACTCAGTGTGCGGATTCCCGCTGTACTGGACCAGGGCAAAACGAAGCTCATTTGCTGACGCATCTAAGAGTTTTACCACATTGTACAGAAACTGGCGAACTTCGTGGAAATTCTCCTGTCCAATGCTCCAAGAGGAATCCACTAGAAATATAATATCTGCAGCAGCAACACTTTTAGGATCTTTAAAACAAGACATTGGTTTAGGAATTTTTACTCATACTTCAGAAGTTTCCACGTTTGTTTTACATCTTGTGCCCTCTGCTCCCATACCCCCACAGTATGCAATTACAGACACCTTTCTATTACTTGGTTCACACCAAAGAAATGTCCCGCAGACATTCATGTACTCAACAACAGTCCAACACATTCTGATCAATCTGGTGCTTACAGTCACTCTCAGATGCCCTCCAACTGGATACACAAATAAACATGTTCTTATGGGCTTTTGATATAAATGTGGCACTGTAGTCTAATCCCTGATGTCTATATGTTATTTTCATTTATACAGCGCACAGCTACTCGGAAGTGTTCCGGCGCTATAGACCGCTGGGGAACCCGTCCTGGCTATCCCTGTGAGATGGTCCCTTTCTGGTTATCTCCAAGGTGAAACCAGGCATCCCCTGCGTCTAGCTAGGCTGCTTTACCACTTCTGATGCCCCACAGGCACGCCCACCATGTGTCTACATGTGAACTGCAGAGCAAAGGCAACAATTACTCCTGCACTAGGCCTCGTAGTCACCTTGTTGTGGAGACTTCCAAGGAATACCAGGACTCACTGTGTCCAAACGCCTGATGTTTTGTAGGAACGATCAATGGACCAAAGCACTAGGAGGCTTTCGAACACGATCTAAACTGAGGTGCATTGGAGCAGAAGGTGAGGATATCCTAGTTGAAGGGGTGGAGAGGGACGGGCAGTTGTTTTATTGTTTGATGCAATGGTGTAAGAAGCTTAGCCTCCAACCCTTTGTCAGCACTGGCAGGGTGTTCATAGCTTGAGGAGGTGAAGATATTAACCAATGACTGATGCAGCAAGGAAGTTGAGTGATGGAATCTGAGAGGAGTGTTATACTCTGACAAGCCCTATCTAAATCTGTCCATTTCGCTGCAGACCACTGACTGGTGCGTGCCACTCACAGAAGCACTGGGCACACCTTGAGTCTCTGTTTTCAACAATGCCACTTGTCATTGACAGCTCTAATGCTGTGAGAGGGGCAGTGAGTACAAAAGGCTGGCAGCAGCTTCACTATCCATTTTGCCCTTATTTTGCACCAGGTGATGATTTTGCCAGTTGCAGGACTGAAGGGTTAAACAGATATACCCTGACAAGTACTATTGGTCGTTTTATGTACTGCCTGCTTACACCCTAGAATGGGTTTACACTTTTTTTCTCCATTTAGTGGTAGTTTAATCATGCCTTAAACCTGCAATTGATTTCTCAAGACTAGCCCTGCAGGAAAAGGAAGCCCCTTGTGTCTATGGCGACCACACCGCATCCGTATCCGTGCCCTATGATCACTGTTTTAGCCCAGCTCTGGTGAACGCCTGAGCTGAAATTGACTATATTATTTAACTCCAGGGATCAGTGCTGCTGCAACCCGTCCACCGTGCCCAGAAAAAAATATCAAACAGACCTGGATTAATGGTAAACAGGTGCTTAGCTTTTTAGGACCTGCATGAGATGGCATGTTTTATTCTTGGGTCACAAGAAAACCACTGAAGAAAAAAGGACTATTTATGTTTCTATAGGAATAATTTCGTGATTTTCATGAAGATTGTGAATATTTAACTCTCTCCCAGTTGTATGGTAATGGTAATATATTTTCGATTATTTGATAGATTGTCTCCCTGCTAAATGTCTTTCCAGTACGGCTTTCATGGGGTCTTTTTGTTTGCCCACGTATTGTACATTTTATGTTGCACATGTAGCCCATCCTTCTATAAGACGTTAAAAGACTCCCTAGTTTAACATTGCTAAACTGATAGGAGGATTGGAGGTGAGTTAAGCACTCCTTTCTCACTTTCTGTGCGCCAGGATTAGGGAGCTGCAAATAGGGCTTCTTGGGATCACTTATGTCAATGGAGGGGAGAGTCCTTACTTTGGTGTGCAGTTTGAATATCGAAACCACAATATCGATGGGACAGAATGTCAAAAATAAAATATTGATAAGTAAGTCTTGATCTTCCATACCTAACTTGACAGATATGTACCAATCCAGTACATATGTATCAAGGTATGTAGATGTAAAGTTAGGAATGCTAAATCTATACTTCCCTATAGGCGCCTACCTTTCGATAATCTGTCCTCGATATTCTTCGATTTCAATATTGTTGGTGTCGGTATTCAGTAGTACAATCCCTTACTTGGAAACCTTTGATTTGTCTTTTTAAAGTTTCTACTTGGTCCTTTTATGAACGACATTGTGCTCAACATATTTCATGGGCGAGTTGAACCTTTTAGCTCTCCTTGACTCAACACATTCCTCTTTTTCCCCTTTGAACCAAATGGTGGCGCACTGGGTGTCTAGGCTGTCAGTCTGCCGTGTTATTCACAGGTGTGTCTTTCATTCAAACCTGGAAAGCTCCCCACTCCAGCTCGATTACCCTTCTTCAGGAGCCCCCTCTCCACGACTCTCTCACATGTTCACCTAGGGTCTCTACGCACCAGGACACAACAAGGGGTGAGCACATACAAGGACCATATCCAGACACTGCCAATCACACAGACCTTTTGATGACAGGCACTGAAGACCGAACGACTGGACTTAGTTGGGCATTTATACATCCTGGAAAAAGATGGGTGGAAAGAAGTTCAGAGGTTCATAAAAAGAGTAGCAAAAAGAGACAAAAGGCAAATCTTGAAATAAGATTTTGTAGAGAAGGGGTGAGAATACAAAATAATTGAGCTGCGAGACAGAGAGAGAGAGAGAGAGACAACAGAATCAGAGGAGACAGAAATACAGCGATGAAGGAAGAAAGCATGAATATGATATAGAAATTAAAGCAAATACGAGAACAAGACAATGGAAGAGGGAGAGGGATGCAAATGTATACAAGAGACCAGGTTTGTGAGGACAGAGTGACGCCTGCAGGGAAATATTCAACTACATACATCTTGCAGGTGGGTGAAATGGAAAGGTGACAGAAACAATGTGAGTGGGCAAGAGAAGGAAAAACAAGGTTTAAAGACTGAAGATAAGAAGGAGAGAAGAGACAAATGACAAGAAATGTGGCATTGGTCCGGACAGGAGGATTTCTAACAGAAAACAAACTTAGATTTGTACAAAAAGAGCAGAGGTTTCCCCGCTAGTAATAGAGAAGTCTATTTTCTTGAAAACAGCAAAAACTAATTCAAGATGGTGCCGACGACTTACCTGGCTGAGCTTCGATTCTGTACAGGGCCGAGAGCACAAGGCAAAGAATTGCCGCTAAGGGACATACTCGCTGGTTCTTCATTTTGGTGTTCCTTTGAAGCATCAAACACCTGACCTAAAACAACACAACAAAACATATAACAGTCAGTACCTCTCACCAGTCTTTCATTGACGTCAGCCTCATAAAAGGTAGTGTTGGCTCTAAGATACATTGGTAGATTTCTCGACAGCCTGGAGCATTGGTAAGGTTAGGCTAAAGCCTTTGAAAAGCCATCAAGGATGGTATGTAGTCAGTCATAAGTCAGCCACACCTGAGGTGTGGCTGACACAGTCCAAACCCTGCACACCTATCTGAAGCACTGGGATCTGTTCAGCAATCCAGGAGTTCCCCCTTTTGTGATTGCAGGCAGGATTTAGCGGGGCATCTCTGGTCTCGCGCCACACCCCCCTGGAGCTGCAGTTCATCTCCCTTCTTTTGCATTTTCACATACGTTAAAATATGACTCAATGTTTTGGGACTTCGCTTGTGTTTTTAGAAGCTGGGATCCCATCACCAGGTGGCTCACTGAATAGCTCTGAGCATCTCTTAACCTTAATATCTATCCTGGATAGGCCTCTGCTTTTCAAACCCAGCTGGACTATTCATCTCGGTGCCTTGACACAGATCCAGGGACATTTCAACCGCCGAAAAATCCAGAAACGCAGTCATATTTTTCCAACTTGGGGTAAAGAATGTCTTGTGTTTTCTGCCAGAGAAGGCAGAGGTGACTCAGCCCTGACTGCAAACTTTCCAGCTGTAAAATCCACCGCCCACAATCCCTCCATGGACAATCGTGAGCCAGACCCAGGCCCTAGAACTGTGCACAAGGGCATTCACACACAGAGGAAGCCACACTAGCAGAAACACGTCTACACTGCTGGCCAAAACCCCAGTCAAGCCCCTGCCATATAAAAAGACTGACTCACTGCTGGGTTTTAGACCCAGGTGATGCTTCTCTTAACGTCTAGCGCAGTGTTGGTTCTTAAAGTGGAAAAAGCCCTTCCCTCATAAATATAGTGAGCCTTGCTGGGTTTTGTACCCAGCTGAAGCCCTCCGTGTATAAACAATGTGCTTGCTTGGCTTCACATTCAAAGAAATCCCTCTCTTATAAGCATGCTGTCGTGTAGTGCCTACAAATCTATATTGGATCTGCACGTTTAGACAACATAAACCAAGGGATTGGTGTCCAGAATGATTCCAGACACCCCCAAATGATAGGTTAGTCTTTTCGCTCAGTTACTCATGCTCACTTGTTCTCAGAGAGATATACAGAATAAAACGATAGGGACGTTTTCAATAAGCATTTATTGAACCTGCGTCATTCTAGTTTAAAATACGTGTGCTGCAACAACCATTAGGCAGAAACTGATATAGACAATTACAAGCATCAATAGAGTAAATAAAAGGTAGAATTCTACCATAGTGCTAAATCAGGGAATATATCCAGGCATATAGATACATGACAGTTATAATGCGTACTCCTACAATGCAAACCCTAACTGAATGTACCTAAGTGTACCTAGCATGTATGTAGGTGTATAGTCAAGAATCCACCTAGGAAAGAGCCAACCCCATAACCTGATGTGAGAGAGCGAAGGACCCCGTCTTGGTCTCGAGTTGGACACCCCACAAGGGATGTCAAGTGTCAGCATATCAGCATGGAAGTTTCTTTCTCCTCTGGTTTTCCCAGCAAAGATGTGGTACTTATATCCCCAAAAGGTACCCTCAGGGGTTCTACCTAGATTTTTCATGGTACTCTGGGCATATCGGCCAAGGATGACGATAGCAGTGACCCTTACACAGAGTTATTATGCAGAATGTGGTAAAAGTGCTGTGATACTAAGACTCCTCACGCATAATAAATGAGGCTAGTTTTCAGAGAAAACCACATAACATTTATTCAGCACCTAACTAGTAAAATGTCGGCACCAGAACCAGCGCCTTGAGACCCTCACAGCGCCTTGAGATCCTCACGGGTGAGTAGCGCGCTATATAAACCTCTGATTGATTGATTGATTGATATGTAGAGCAAGGTAAGACAAATGTAGGCAAAAGGTCCTGCAACTACCTAGACCTATATTGGAGTATAATGGGGTTCATAACAATGCTTGCTCACTATTTGGCCTTACAACTTGTTAGAGTTCCTCCATCATAAACGGTGAAGTGCATGATGGGGTTTTGAACCCAGAAGAAGCACCTAACGTATAAACAGTTGCATGCTAATTCTTGCAGTAGATTAATCCCTAGAATTTTAAACAGACTGGCGCATCCTGGTCCTTGCACCCAGGAAAAGCTCCTAGCACATTAACAGAGTATTGCTTGTAGGACCTGCATCCAGGGGAAGCCTTTTGCTCATAAAAAAGGACTGGTGCATGCTGGACCTGGTAACCAGATGAAGATCTTTGAGAACAAACAGATTGGCACATGCTGAGCCTTGCAACCAGATGAACAAATTACTATTAATGATAATTTGACATATGCATAATTGGTACGTTTTAGGCCAAAAAAAAGTGAAAGAAACTAATAGAAGCTGGTAGTAAATATTAACATTGGCTGTGGTCAAAGCTATAATATGAATCTGTGAGGAAGTTCATTGTGTTGCTCCGTTACCCCATTTTTAGTTCTCCGCATCAGGTGCTTTGACTCGGCCCTTCGTAGTTCGACTGTATGTAGACACTGCATCTGAACAGGACGCGAACCGAGCCACCAGGATTAGAGGCTTATGAAGGCCTGCAACTGTGGAACTGCAGTAGCGGGAGCGGCCACCTACCGACTCCCATAGTTACAGGTTCCGAATCACTCATATGTCTACGATTGTTTTTTGAAACTTATATACCTTGGAGCCACGACTTGCCTTACAATTCTTTGCTAGCCTTGAGAAAGTCCTTTCGGACGAAACACGTGTCGGCTGCCTGTTGTTTATGTAACGGATTCTGGCAAGAAATAAAGGACACAAAGAAGGAAATAAAGATCATCTTGTGGACTTCCTTTGTTTATGATGATGGTTAATGCCTACTCCACAGAGTTGGACTGACATTGGATGTGCCTTTGCATTTGTGTAACATATTTGGGGACTTCAAAGGGGATTTTGTCTCCTTGGAGAGTCATTTTGATCTCCCAAAGGCGGAGGGAGACTTAATGCTTGGAGAGCACCAAAATATACTAAGCAACTGTAAATTATTTTCCGACGGATGAAGTGGGTGGATGTGCATTCACAATTTGGCAGTTCTGCCTTGGTTCTTTGTATAATAATTCATCTGTTACACATATGCCACTCATTCTCTCTTTAAAAAGTCTTGTTCATTGAGCCAATTTACAAAGAGTGAGCCAAAGTTTTCTTACAGACATATGCAGGACCGGACTGGGAACAGCAACCAGCCCTGGCCCTAGGAGTGAGAGGGGGGGTAAGGGGTGCTAGTAAAAAGCACTGTTCCCGCTTTTGTTACTAAGGCCTGATATAGCCGCACTGCTGCAAAACCGGCCCCGATAACTGATTTGCATATGGCTGGGTTTAAACTGGAATGGCACGGCGAGCAAAAAAACCGATGGATTTAAGCCCAGATCTCTGTACTGGAGTGAATGTTTGACACTGTTCATCATTTTGTCCATCAATTGTTATTTTTGAAATAAATAAAAAAATAACAATTAAATGTATGTCAGTTTAATGTAGAACATTGTCGCCTACACTGTGTGGTCCTGCGTGGAGTCCGGCAAACTTGTGCCATATTTCATCAGGTGTTCAAACCCCTATTAAGCAAGCATTTAACAAGAAACATCTACAAAAGTGCAATTTTATTTATTTTAACTCTTTATGTGAACCAGATCTACAAGACCCTCATAAACATTTTGCAGCACAGTAAAGTAAGAGACACTGTGGGTACTAATCATAATAAGAGGGTAACAATGAGCTTTACTATCCTTGAGTTACAAAACTGCTAGTTTGGGGCTACATGTGCTGTTTTACAGGGTTCTGAAAACATAACACAGTCCTAGTTTCTTTAACCACTAGCCAGACCATCAGAGGAACAGAAACATTTTCCTACAGCAAAAGATGGCACAGTTTCTTAATTGAGTCTGCAATCCATACCTAGTACCACTCCACCGTTCTCTCTCCAAAGAATATTAGTGGTTGCAGATTATGCACACTACACCCTGATATAAAAACACTTATCTGTGTAACTGGGGTGTACAATTTCTAGTTATAACAGCTGTTTGAGTCTAAAGTGCCCAAAACTTTAACACCTTGTATGCATTTGTTCTGGTCTTATCTGAGACAGTATTAATCAACAAAAGAGTGACTGTTAGTGTTTACGTCTAAGGGGGTAGCTTGGCTCAAGTCACTTGGCTGAACACTCCTTTTGGCTTTTCAGGCCTGTATCCCACTCAGCTCGCAATCCTGCGTCACATCACCCAAAAAGACACTACACCGATTTAATTTATGGAATACTCCAAGTCTTTATCTTTTCCTAACAAACTTAGTTTTCTGGTTTCTCACATTGGAGTGTAGCGGATAATTACATTACAGGTTGAACAGCTCCCTTCATTTAGGAATAAAACATGGCATAACATCTCACCACAGTTCAAAGATTAACAGTTCATATGTTTCAAGTAAAGCATTTCGCAACCTTTCAAGTTAAACCAATTCAGTACATTTCCCCAGGGCCTTCCCCTTATTCTTAAAACACAACTGGCCCTTGCAGATCAGTATTAAGTCTGACTTGGCACGAATTCCTCAAAGTATGAACATGTCCCGGGAAATCATTTAACGCCAATTCATATTAGCAAGAACAGTTCATTCCCTATCACTGGACATAAATCCCTCCTAGTACAGGCATGACATTAGGAATATCCTATCATAAATTCCTCATTGTAAACGCCTAACATTAGGAGTATTTCAGAATGAATTCAGTACAGCAAGAACATGTCATTAGGGACTTCTTGGCGTAAACCCGATATAGCACGAGCCTCTCAGTTAATTTAACTTGGCCTGAAGTCTTCCTAAAGCGAGCAGGACATTTACCCGCCTTGATAGAGACACAGCCACGGGCTTTATCCCCTTTGTGAGGAGAGCAGCCTGATGGATAACTTCCAGCTCTCACAGTCAGGGGGGGGGTTCCTTGTGGGGGTTGAATTGATGGCCTTACGATTTCCCCCTCCTCTCATACGCTCGGTGGCGTCAAGGCCCTCTATGTCCCACTCCTCCCAGTGTCACCTTAGGCACTCGCGGCCCCGTCTCAGTCTTTCCCGGGGAGGGGCGGATGCGGGGGCTGCCTCCGGAGGAAGGGGAGACTTCACGGTAGCCCTCCCGCGCTGATGACTCTCCGCCCCCCTCCCCGGGACCTTTACCTGACTTCTTCGGCCTTCCGGGGCCCTTGCGCAGAACACACTGAGATCCAGAAGGTCCTGAAGCCGCTTCACTCCCACTAGAGCGGCACAGCTCGCGGGGTGGTAGGATGAGAGTCAGAGGAGGCGGGCCGAGGGCGGAGGAGGCAGGACGAGGGCGGGGGCGAGGCCTATGACACGGCCGGCACCCCCGTCACGTGATGGGAAGAACTTCCCTAGATCTGGCTTCAATCGCCGGTGCCCTCACGGAGAGGATTCTCCACAGCTGATGTGAGGGCCGCGACCGGCGCGGTCAGTTCCCCCAGACAATTGCAGCTCTTCCGGGCAGCGGCGGTGAGTTAGGGGCAATCTGCAACCTTCCTGATAACCCGCTGACAGGAATCTGGTAATCGGGGAGTCAGTCAGAGGCAGAGGGCAGCACTCGGGAAGGAGGGGGGGTTGGCAGGACACGGTGCCGTTCCTCTCACGCACCAAGCTAGGGCTGATTAGGACCCTTAGGCCAAGGGCATAGACGCTGTCCACAGCCTCGTTAACGGGACAATCCCAGGCGCCAGTGGAGCTGTCCGACACTAGCCCTCCCCTGCAATAGCCCTTATCTTCGGAACGAAGGGATTAAGGATGCGCTCCGCCTCAAGTCCTCCTTACAATGGGATGATGGAACCCCCTGGCAGCTTTCAGGGACCGGTCAACAGGTAGGGGGGGGCATCACTGGCAAGGGAAACACCGCAGGCCTAGAGACCTGTCACTCCCTGACTAGCGCAACCCCCTCCCCACTCAGGTGCCTTACTCCTGATGCCACCCAGACCTTCTCTAAAATGGCCGCTCACCTGTCACCTCTATTTATCACCTTGGGCCCGACCTGCCAGAAGGGCCCAGAAAGCTCCGGAAACCCCCATGGCAGTCATGGTCCAGGTGTTGAGGTGACAGTTGGTGCCACCATTTTAGAATCTCACCTCCCTTCCCTAGTTTTCCTCAGAGGAGCACCTTGCGCCTTTCCCTCAGGTAGTGAGAGAAAAGCGCCCAGAACCTCTACATTAGCACCAAAAAAGTTAGGTAGACAGAAAATATGAGAAGGGGGAAAGGGACAAAAATAATAAAATGAGGAGGGAACCGCCAAAGGGCTGACAGGTCTAACACGCGTCCCCCCCAGCTGAAAGTGGGGAGAGCTACCCAACCCCTTGGGAGTCCTCTTCACTAAGGCGGAAATACCTGGAGAGACCGTCAGCATTGGCGTGGTCTACTCCTGGGCGATGTTCCACCCTAAAGTCCATCCCCTGTAGGGAAATGGACCACCTCAACAGCTTGGGATTTTCGCCCCTCATTTGCATCATCCACCTGAGTGGCCGGTGGTCGGTCTGAACCAGGAAGTGCGAGCCAAACAAGTATGGCCGCAGCTTCTTCAGAGCCCACACCACCGCAAAAGCTTCCCTCTCAATTGCACTCCACCTCTGTTCCCGGGGGAGTAGTCTCCTAGATAGGAATACCACCGGTTGGTCTAGACCTTCATCATTGAGTTGCGACAGCACTGCCCCAATACCGTGCTCCGACGCATCTGTCTGGACGATGAACTCCTTAGCGAAGTCAGGGGCCCTGAGAACAGGTGCCGCACACATGGCCTTTTTCAAGGTGTCAAAAGCTTGTTGACATCCCTCGGTCCAGATCACCCGCCGAGGGTGCTTTTTGGAGGTGAGCTCAGTCAAGGGGGCCACGATGGTTCCGTACCCCTTGACAAAGCGTCGGTAGTAACCAGTGAGGCCCAAGAAGGCCCGAACCTCTGTCTGAGTCTTGGGGGGTTCCCAGGCCATGATGGTTTCGATCTTGGCCTGGAGGGGTTGCACCTTGCCCCGACCCACCAAGTGACCGAGGTACACTACCGACCCCTGCCCGATCTGGCACTTACTGGCTTTGATCGTCAGACCTGCCTGCTGCAGAGCCTGAAGTACAGCCTGAAGGTGACACAAATGGTCCTCCCAGCTGCGGCTGAAGACAGCGATGTCATCCAGGTACGCAACTGAAAAGGCTTCCATTCCAGAGAGGACCTGGTTCACCAGTCGCTGGAACGTAGCAGGGGCGTTCTTGAGCCCAAAGGGCATCACACAGAACTGGTAGTGACCCTCGGGTGTGGAGAAGGCTGACCTTTCCTTGGCTCCATCCGTCAGGGAAATCTGCCAGTACCCGGATGTGAGGTCAAAGGTACTGAGATATTGGGCAGCTCCCAACCGGTCAATGAGCTCATCCGCCCTCGGGATTGGATGAGCGTCTGTCTTTGTCACAGAATTCAGTCCCCTATAATCCACACAGAACCGGAGTTCTGGGGTAGTGCCCGGTGGGGCAGCTTTGGGTACCAGTACCACCGGACTGGACCAGGGACTTCCTGAAGGCTCAATTACTCCTAGCTCTAGCATCTTGGTAACTTCCTCATGGATGCTAGCCTTCACCTTATCCGACAGTCGGTAGGACTTGGACTTCACAGGTGGGCTATCCCCTGTGTCCACATCATGGGTACACAGATGAGTCCTTCCTGGAATAAGGGAGAACAAGGAAGCAAACTGCTCCAGTACCTGGCGACAGTCCTTCCGTTGTTCAGGAGTAAGTGACGGTGAAAGGATCACTCCCTCCACCGATCCATCCTTTTCTCGGGACGCAAACAGATCGGGAAGAGGTTCACTGTCCTCTTCCTCTGACCCATCAGTCACCATCATTAACGTGACCTCGGGTCTCTCTTGGTGAGGCTTGAGGCGGTTGACATGGAGCACCCGATGGGGCTGCCTGGGGGTCTTAAGATCTACCACGTAGGTAACCTTGCCCTTTTTCTCAACCACCTCAAAGGGGCCTGACCAGCGATCCTGGAGGGCACTAAGCTCTCCAGGTTCCATCACCCACACCTTCTGGCCAGGCTCCAGCTCCACCGGGTGAGCGTTTCGGTCGTACCATTCCTTCATGACCGTTTGGCTGGCTTCTAGGTTTTCACAAGCTTGCTTCCACAACCTAGCCATTTGGCTACGAAAGGCCAGCATGTAGCTCACCACATCCGTGGGAAGTTTTCTGGGAGACTTTTCCCATCCTTCCTTCACCAGGCTGAGGGGTCCACGCACAGGGTGCCCGTACAACAATTCGAAGGGGCTGAAGCCCACTCCCTTCTGTGGTACCTCCCTGTACGAAAACAGCAAACAAGGAAGGAGGATGTCCCATCTCCTCCGCAGGCTCTCGGGCAGACTCCGGATCATGCCCTTCAAGGTTTTGTTAAACCTTTCCACCAGACCATTAGTCTGGGGGTGATAAGGAGTGGAGAACCGGTAGGTAACTCCACACTCTTTCCACATAGCCCGCATGTATGCCGACATGAAGTTGGTACCTCTGTCCGACACCACTTCTTTGGGGAATCCCATCCGGGTAAAAATTCCCATAAGGGCCCGTGCCACCGCAGGTGCAGTAATGGTCCTCAGAGGAATAGCCTCTGGGTACCGTGTGGCATGATCCACCAGGACCAGGATAAACCTGTGACCGGCCGATGTTGGTGGATCCAATGGCCCGACAATGTCGATGCCCACCCTTTCAAAGGGGGTACCAACGACAGGCAGTGGTTCCAGGGGAGCTTTCAGCTTCACCCCTGTCTTCCCACTAGCTTGGCAGGTTACACACGTCCTACAAAAAGTATCGGACGTAATCCTCATCTGAGGCCAGTAAAAATGAGGGACAAGTCGAGCAAAGGTCTTGTCTTGTCCCAAGTGTCCTGCCAAGGGTATTTCGTGAGCCAGTCCTAATAGGAAGGCTCGGTAACGCTGGGGAACTACCAAGGCCCGGGATGAACCATGCACCGGAGCCTTGGGTTAGCTATACAGGAGTCCATCTTCCCAGTATATGTGGAAGTTCCCCGAATCGTTACCCGCTGCCTGGGCTTCGGCCTGCCGCCGTAAACCCTCAAGGGTAGGGCACTCCTTCTGGGCCCGACAAAACTCTTCCCTAGTAGGTCCTCCCTCCACCTGCCAGTCTGCAGGGGTAGGCAAGCCCTCCAGGGACGTTACATCCCCCTCCGTAGACTCCGGGACCACCTTAGTTGCCCCATCCACCTTTGGAGGGTCAGATGCCGGGGCAGGCTTTCCCCGTCCCCGTCTACCCTTTCCGGCAGCTGGTTGGGCCTTTGTCCCAGGCTCCAACCTCTGTGAATCCCCTCTTCGGGTGGTCACGGACCGAGTGTGGGCACACGTCCACTCAGGGGTCCCCAACATTTCCATGTGGGCCCTGAACTCAACCTCCTTCCACGCCGAGTGTTCAAGGTCATTTCCCAACAGGCAGTCGACCGGCATGGCAGGGCTAATCGCAACTCGTAGAGGACCCGCAACCCCTCCCCACTCAAAGGGAACCTGGGCCACCGGATAGTGACCCTCTCGGTTGTCAGCCATCACAACCGGGTGGACTACATTGGGGACCACCTGCTCTGGGGACACCAGCTGACTCCTTACCATAGTCATGCTGGCTCCTGTGTCCCTCAGAGCCTCCACCCTCTGGGCATTGATGGTGACCCATTGCCTGTACTTAGTAGTATTCGAGGGCATCTGGGTCTTAGGAACCATCTCACAATCCCCTAAGGATACTAGGGTTAGCCCTGCCCACTCACCTCCCTTATCTAGGGGCAACTTCTCCCCGAGCACTACACTCGCCACCCCAGGGGTCTTTCCTCCAATGGGAGGGTGTGGTCTCTTGAGACACTTGGCATCCCCCTTATAGTGCCCAACCTCACCACACTCGTAACATCGGACAACCCTAGGCTGCTGACCACGGTCAGGATAAGGGGGTTTGTGGGGAACAATCTTAGGAGGGAATCCTACTCCCTTCCCTGGTGAACTCTTTTGGGGGCCTTTAGAGAACTCCCTCTTTTTGTCTTCCCCCCCTTTCTTCTGGGGGGCGCCCTGTCCAGCCCCTTGGAAATTCCCTCCAGTCCCTTTTGAGGATACCCGGGTACTCGCCCAGATATCCGCCTCCTCCGCAAGCTTCCTGGGATTAGTTAGCCTGCTGTCTACCAGGTGCTGACGCAGCTCTGGAAAACTTTTCTCTAGGAGGTGCTCCTTTAAAATTAAATTGTACAGTCCCTCATAGTCCTTGACATCACTGCCCTGCACCCAGCCCTCTAAGGCCTTCCTGGCATAATCCAAGAAGTCCACCCAATTCTGAGTGGACAACTTCTGACTGCCCCGAAACCTCTGCCTAAATTTTTCAGGGGTCAGTCCGAATTTCCTTACTAGGGCTACCTTCATGACGGGGTACCTGGTCTGGTCTGGCTGTTCTAGCGCTAACAAGGCATCCCTCCCCACCGGAGGCATATACCTATACAGGCCACCCCCCCACTGGGCTTCAGGGACCCCATGGGCTCGTAGAGAAACCTCATAGGCAGCCAGCCATTTTACAATATCATCCCCTATGCCATAGCTAGCAACCACGTCTTTGGGCAGGTAGGGCCTGGACTCTCTCGAGACTTCTCTCGGTATGCTGCCACCATTAGGACTGCTGGGGGTTCCAAGTTGAAGGGCTTTGAGCTCTAACTCTTTTAAGCGAAGCTCGTGGAGGAACTTCCTCTCCTCCCTCTCCTTTTCCAACCGGGCCAGATCCATTCTAAGCTGTCTCTCTTCCCTCCGATCAACTAGGTCAGCAGAGGACAGGCTCCCCCCCGAGGCTCTACTTCCCACTCTTGATGGGGCCCTGGACCCCACGTCCATATTACCGCTCCCAGGGGGTAGAAGGACTTCCGGTTCTTCTAGGAGATCTAGTCCTGGTTCTTCTTCCCGTTTCCCGCTAGGGTGGGCCATAACCCAGGCTCTTAAGCTTGCCTGGAGCTCTGTCTTCTTTGCCCCCTGCTTAAAGAATACCCCCCGTTCCTGGCAGAACTCCCTCAATTGGGCCGCTGTGTACTCCTCCAGCCTACCCAATTCGAATTCCATCCTACCAAATGGGACCCCAACACAGGAACTTTACTCAAGAAGGGAACATACACAGGACAATTTCAAAAAAAAAATCCTCCAATTAGAAAACAATCTGGAGAAAACTCCAGTCAAAACAATCCAGTGTAGGTGGTAATGCGCGCAAAATTGCCACTAAGCGGATGCAAGCACTGAATAAGTAATCCCACCGCTGAGCACCAATTTGTTAGACCTACGTCTAAGGGGGTAGCTTGGCTCAAGTCACTTGGCTGAACACTCCTTTTGGCTTTTCAGGCCTGTATCCCACTCAGCTCGCAATCCTGCGTCACATCACCCAAAAAGAACACTACACCGATTTAATTTATGGAATACTCCAAGTCTTTATCTTTTCCTAACAAACTTAGTTTTCTGGTTTCTCACATTGGAGTGTAGCGGATAATTACATTACAGGTTGAACAGCTCCCTTCATTTAGGAATAAAACATGGCATAACATCTCACCACAGTTCAAAGATTAACAGTTCATATGTTTCAAGTAAAGCATTTCGCAACCTTTCAAGTTAAACCAATTCAGTACATTTCCCCAGGGCCTTCCCCTTATTCTTAAAACACAACTGGCCCTTGCAGATCAGTATTAAGTCTGACTTGGCACGAATTCCTCAAAGTATGAACATGTCCCGGGAAATCATTTAACGCCAATTCATATTAGCAAGAACAGTTCATTCCCTATCACTGGACATAAATCCCTCCTAGTACAGGCATGACATTAGGAATATCCTATCATAAATTCCTCATTGTAAACGCCTAACATTAGGAGTATTTCAGAATGAATTCAGTACAGCAAGAACATGTCATTAGGGACTTCTTGGCGTAAACCCGATATAGCACGAGCCTCTCAGTTAATTTAACTTGGCCTGAAGTCTTCCTAAAGCGAGCAGGACATTTACCCGCCTTGATAGAGACACAGCCACGGGCTTTATCCCCTTTGTGAGGAGAGCAGCCTGATGGATAACTTCCAGCTCTCACAGTCAGGGGGGGGGGTTCCTTGTGGGGGTTGAATTGATGGCCTTATGATTTCCCCCTCCTCTCATACGCTCGGTGGCGTCAAGGCCCTCTATGTCCCACTCCTCCCAGTGTCACCTTAGGCACTCGCGGCCCCGTCTCAGTCTTTCCCGGGGAGGGGCGGATGCGGGGGCTGCCTCCGGAGGAAGGGGAGACTTCACGGTAGCCCTCCCGCGCTGATGACTCTCCGCCCCCCTCCCCGGGACCTTTACCTGACTTCTTCGGCCTTCCGGGGCCCTTGCGCAGAACACACTGAGATCCAGAAGGTCCTGAAGCCGCTTCACTCCCACTAGAGCGGCACAGCTCGCGGGGTGGTAGGATGAGAGTCAGAGGAGGCGGGCCGAGGGCGGAGGAGGCAGGACGAGGGCGGGGGCGAGGCCTATGACACGGCCGGCACCCCCGTCACGTGATGGGAAGAACTTCCCTAGATCTGGCTTCAATCGCCGGTGCCCTCACGGAGAGGATTCTCCACAGCTGATGTGAGGGCCGCGACCGGCGCGGTCAGTTCCCCCAGACAATTGCAGCTCTTCCGGGCAGCGGCGGTGAGTTAGGGGCAATCTGCAACCTTCCTGATAACCCGCTGACAGGAATCTGGTAATCGGGGAGTCAGTCAGAGGCAGAGGGCAGCACTCGGGAAGGAGGGGGGGGTTGGCAGGACACGGTGCCGTTCCTCTCACGCACCAAGCTAGGGCTGATTAGGACCCTTAGGCCAAGGGCATAGACGCTGTCCACAGCCTCGTTAACGGGACAATCCCAGGCGCCAGTGGAGCTGTCCGACACTAGCCCTCCCCTGCAATAGCCCTTATCTTCGGAACGAAGGGATTAAGGATGCGCTCCGCCTCAAGTCCTCCTTACAATGGGATGATGGAACCCCCTGGCAGCTTTCAGGGACCGGTCAACAGGTAGGGGGGGGCATCACTGGCAAGGGAAACACCGCAGGCCTAGAGACCTGTCACTCCCTGACTAGCGCAACCCCCTCCCCACTCAGGTGCCTTACTCCTGATGCCACCCAGACCTTCTCTAAAATGGCCGCTCACCTGTCACCTCTATTTATCACCTTGGGCCCGACCTGCCAGAAGGGCCCAGAAAGTTCCGGAAACCCCCATGGCAGTCATGGTCCAGGTGTTGAGGTGACAGTTGGTGCCACCATTTTAGAATCTCACCTCCCTTCCCTAGTTTTCCTCAGAGGAGCACCTTGCGCCTTTCCCTCAGGTAGTGAGAGAAAAGCGCCCAGAACCTCTACATTAGCACCAAAAAAGTTAGGTAGACAGAAAATATGAGAAGGGGGAAAGGGACAAAAATAATAAAATGAGGAGGGAACCGCCAAAGGGCTGACAGGTCTAACAGTGTAGAAATAAAGTATCAATGAAAAGGGGGGGCAGGAGTGATGGAAAAACCTCTTCTATTTAAAAGAACCCTCACTCACCAACCTAGTTGGTGACAAGCTTCATCATCGGGTTCCCACCAGGGAGACCGAATGTCCCCCTGGTGTGCTACAACGTCTGAATTACAGCAGAGCTAAGTTTTTTGGCAGTGTGATAGTGCAAAAAAAGGAAAAGTGCAATTTTAAAAGCTGGCAAACTGCACCTAGAAATCCATTTAATAACAGGGCAGCTCCCAATCATTAAAAACAGGAGAAGCGGACACGGCCTGGCCTTTACAATGAGCCAACAGTATCCTAAATGTTACTGTGAAGGAGTGGTCGACATGTTTCTGCTTATGACTGCTCTTTCAGCTAAGCTTTCATCAGGACCGAAAAATTCCCCGGCGGTATACGCATGCTAAGCCGTACCCTAACCTGAGGAGTAATGTGTGTGTGGTAAAACTCACGGTTTTTACCAAAAAAGGGCGCTCCCGGGATTTCCAAGGGCCCCAATGTGAAGATCAAAATGGCTTCACGTCATTCGGGCCACGGACGACTGTATCATAGGTCTGGTGAGGGACCCCCCCCCTGTACACAATTACATGGCGATAAACTCCCCCGCCGCGGATCCCATGACGTGAAGCCATTTTGATCTTCACATTGGGGCATGTATATATCTACATATGTACATATCTGCAACACAACTGTTTCCGAGCCAGGGAAGGACAGTACAGAAGAATGGAGCATCTCCTTAGGTTCCCACAGCAAAACACTACAAAATCTGCAGAGGTCGATAAAACGTGTACCATTTCTTCGGTGAAAATAAACATTTGTTACATGGCGCCAAGAAACCCCCGAGTGTGCTTAAACTTTACAGATGCAATTTATTTACACAAGAAAGGATATTGTGGCAAAGGAAAGAACGAAATACAGGAAATAAAACAAGAAAATAAAAAGACAATGAGAACAAATAGAGAAAAAGCGAAATAAAGACGTGCAGCCAGACAATGAAAGAAAAAGAGAAATGGCAAGAAAGGCATAAAATGAGAGACAATAAGGTAAAGAAAGATGCAAATAAAGAAAACTAATTAAAATAGGGAAAACCAAGCGCTGACC
Source organism: Triturus cristatus (assembly GCF_964204655.1). Lineage (NCBI taxonomy): Eukaryota > Metazoa > Chordata > Amphibia > Caudata > Salamandridae > Triturus > Triturus cristatus. Next base: position 793,649,100 of record NC_140583.1, on the reverse strand, counting down.
TGTCTAAAGACAGTGATGGAATATGTTGCTCATGTGAAGCTGCCTGTTAAGACAGGACGAGCGTTCTCAAAGCGCCCAATGAGAGCCGGACTGGCGCATACAAGGCAGCGTGACGAACCTTCTGATAAGAAACTTCATTACGACAGCCGTAATGCAGGCGACCGAGTCCTTGGGGGCCGTCCAAAAAGGCGAAAGGGCGGCAACCGAAAACCCTCCTTTTCAATGGGAAGCCAGCGTTTAACATAAACGCTGACGCTACCCAATGAAAATGAGGGGCGGGGCTTTGAGTCCCCTTCTTGAAACTGACTTGATGACTAAAGCTCTCGCAGGCGAGGAGCGCATGCGCGCTCCAACGCCAGGCGAGACCTAAAAAGGCAATGATGACTACTTTAGAGCACTTTGGTTTTTTTTTACTTTCAGCCATGAGCTGCTGTATAACATGGCTAAAGAAAATGGTCAAATTGCGAAGAAATCATATTGGGGAAGAGCTATTCGCTTTGCCAATGCCTGTTTTTCATAGTTTGTAGAGAGCAACGCTGTACTCCAGGTTAGCATAATGTGTGTCTTACATTCTGTAGCCACTTTAAGCTCACCTGCTTTGAAAGGTTCCTCCTTCTATCCTGATACTCTCCCTTACTGAATGATTTCCCACCTTTTCTCCACACTGTTTTTCACTTTCTGCCTATCCCTCGATCTCTCAGCTTCTTATGACACTTTGATTGGTTGACTCTCCCATTGTTTCTTTCAGCTGCTGTCTTTTTCAAATCACTATCTCACGTACGCACTGTCACTCTCCATAATTCACATTCTCCCCACTCGTTCTCACATAATGTTTCTCTCAATCTACATCTTGTAATCGGTGTTCTCTTTCTCTCACTGCCTCATTCACTGCCCCCTCCACTACTACCTCTTGTAGTTATTGCCGCTCTGACTCACTGTCCCTATTAGTTTACCTGTAACTCTCTACAACCCTTCGCTCACTACAACATGGCTGCCCCTGACCCAGGGATTAACTTGTGCCATTGCTGGCACTTTTGCTATCTTTTTCCATCTTTTACCATGAAAAGGAGAGCTAGAAATGAAGAACATTGAGAAAAAAGGAGGAAGATAAAACAGGAAAACAGTGACAAAGGGAGAAAGCGTAGATGAAAAAGAACCTGCAAGAGAATAGAGAGATATGAACTATAGGGTAAGAGAAGGTAGAGGCATGACAGGGAAGCCCTCATCATCTAAACCAGCAGCATCATTTACAAAGCCATCATAACCAGAAGTCCCGCCTAACTGGCTGACAAGCTCTCCATATCTGGTAAGCTCTCCATATCTGGTGGCCCCAGGCGCACCTTCAGGCAGGACACAGTCAGACTACAAAAGGTTACAGGCCTTTTCCATCCACACAGGCAGATCCCGAACGACATCCCTGTATCCATGGGAGATGAGAAAAGACCTCAAGACAGACCTCGTCAAAGAACACTAAATCATGATGCAGTAACTGTCCTCTTCTGCTCCTAGTCATCAGCTACCCCACTAATCATACACTGCCTGTATCTTGGCCTTCGGCCCTGTGCAGTGCTTCTTTACCTTTAGGCTAGGTATGTGCTATTTAACTGTCGCATACATACAAAGAATAGGCTGCCTTGCTATTTATTTAGCAATCCAGGAAGGGCTTGCGGCAGAATTCTAAAAACAAATGTATACCTCTGCCTCTATTTTTTATTTTTTAAACTATGCACTGATCTGATAAATCCCTAATTGCAATCTCTCACTCTGGACGTTAATCCTTTATATTTGCACATCAACAGTTTTGCACAGCACCATTTATGCTCCTCTAAAAAGTGTTATTTGTGCATTTATTTGCACTTGTGCAAAATGGCTTTCTTTCTGCTTCTCGCTCTTGGTCAGTGCTTCCTTGCCTGGTCCTGTAGGTGGCTGTGCTATTTGAAAACTCCCTTTTCAAGAAATAAACGTCCACGTCACTTGTTCTGCGGATGGATCCTCGCGTTAGGAGGGGCCCTGCTTTTTCAATCAATAGGGAACCTCGGGTGGAAGAATAAGCAAGACCGGCCCAGGAGTTGTTTTCTCACCGGCTGCTTTTCTGTGAGCTGACTTGTCCGACCCATTCTTGGCCTGGAGGTGGGGGCATCGCCCGGGTGAGCCCGCCAATGAAGAGGCCCCGGGAATGCCCAGAGTTTTCCAGCCGCTAGCGAGCACATTTCCCAAAAGTGGTTCACCTACGGTCACTCCTCCCTCTTTGAGGTACAGTACCACCCTGCAAGAAAGGGGGCTTCTTAAACAGGGCATTCATGCCCCTGGCACAGCGCCTAGATTCCGGACACCACCTGGGTAAACATGTTTTTTCACCTAGTCACACCACTAGCTTCAAATAAAAATGTTGAAAATATGACGCAACCAAAACTGGATCCCGGATAGGTGTTTCCTTGTTCGGGGATGCTAAGTCCACACGATGTGTACAGAACAAGCCGCCCTGCCCTCCCAGCTGAGGCTGCAGAATGCAAGGGACACCATGTTGACTCTGAGGAGATGCAAGTCGCCGCCTTACTCTCTGCGGCTGGACGCAGAGATGGAGAATTTAGCCATGAAGAGCATTTATATGGCTCTGGCCTGCGCTGCACCTGTTCTGTATGTGTGAGGACAGCTTGCATTGCTGCAGGCTCTCTGGTCCCTGTTCTTTAGAGTGTGAGAGAAGCTTGTGAATGCAGCGATGCCTTTACGCCAGTTAGGAATGTGTGCCAGACACCTGTACTGCTGCTAACCGTGGTACTCCTGCTGTCAGTGTGTGGGGGGTGCCTGTATCGCTGCTAGCTCTGCCTACCGTGCTGCTCCTGCTGTCAATGTGTGGGGGCGCTTGCATCGCTACTAGCTCTGCTAACTGAGCTGCTCCTGCTGTCAGTGTGTGGGGGGTGTTTGCATTTGTGGTAGCTCCGCTAACCGTGCTACTCCTGCAGTCAGTGTGTGGGGTGCTTGCATTTGTGCCAGTTCTGCTAACCGTGTTACTCCTGTTGTCAGTGTGGGGGCGCTTGCAACCCTACTAGCTCTGCTAACTGTGCTGCTCCTGTTGTCAGTGTGTGGGAGTGCTTGCATTTGTGCTAGCTCTGTTAACCCTCCTGCTCCTGTTGTCAGTGTGTGGGGGCGCTTGCAATCCTACTAGCTCTGCTAACAGTGCCGCTCCTGTTGTCAGTGTATGTGGGGGCGCTTGCATCGCTGCTAGCCCTGCTAACCGTGCTGCTCCTGCAGTCAGGGTGTGGGGGGCGTCTGTATCGCTGCTAGCTCTGCTAACTGTGACGCTCCTGTTGTCAGTGTATGTGGGGGCGCTTGCATCGCTGCTAGCTCTGCTAACCGTGCTGCTCCTGCAGTCAGGGTGTGGGGGGCGTCTGTATCGCTGCTAGCTCTGCTAACTGTGCCGCTCCTGTTGTCAGTGTATGCGGGGCGCTTGCATCGCTGCTAGCCCTTCTAACCGTGCTGCTCCTGTTGTCAGTGTGTGGGGGCGCTTGCATCCCTACTAGCCCTGCGAACCGTGCTGCTCCTGTTGTCTGTGTTTGGGGGGTGCTTGCATCGCTGCCTGCTCTGCTAACGGTGCTGCTCCTGTTGTCAGTGTATGCGGGGCGCTTGCATCGCTGCTAGCCCTTCTAACCGTGCTGCTCCTATTGTCAGTGTGTGGGAGTGCTTGCATTTGTGCTAGCTATGCTAACCGTGCTACTCCTGTTATCAGTGTGTGGGGGCGCTTGCATCGCTAGTAGCTTTGCTAACTGTGCTGCTCCTGCTGTCAGTGTGTGGAGGAAGCTTGAATCAGTACTAGCTCCACTAACCATGCTGCTCCTATTGTCAGTGTGTGGGAGTGTGTGCATTTGTGCTAGTTCTGCTAACCGTGCTGCTCCTCGTGTCAGTGTGTGGGGGTGGTTGCATAGCTGCTAGCTCTGCTAACCATGCTGCTCCTGCTGTGTGTGTGGGGGTGCTTGCATTTGTGCTAGCTCTGCTAACCGTGCTGCTCCAGTTGTCAGTATGTGGGGTTCTTGCATCGCTGCTAGCTCTGCTAACCGTGCTGCTCCTGCTGTCAATGTGTGGGGGCGCTTGCATCGCTACTAGCTCTGCTAACCGTGCTGCTCCTGCTAGCAGTGTTTGGAGGAAGCTTGAATCAGTACTAGCTCCGCTAACCACGCTGCTCCTATTATCAGTGTGTGGGAGTGCATGTATTTGTGCTAGCTCTGCTAACCGTGCTGCTCCTGTTGTCAGTGTGTGGGGGCGCTTGCATCGCTGCTAGCTCTGCTAACCATGCTGCTCCTGCTGTCAGTGTGTGGGGGTGCTTTCATATGTGCTAGGTCTGCTAACCGTGCTGCTCCTGTTGTCAGTGTGTGGGGGCGCTTGCATCGCTGCTAGCTCTGCTAACCGTGCTGCTCCTCTTGTCAGTGTGTGGGGGTGCTTGCATAGCTGCTAGCTCTGCTAACCGTGCTGCTCCTGCTGTGTGTGTGGGGGTGCTTGCATTTGTGCTAGCTCTGCTAACCGTGCTGCTCCTGCTGTCAATGTGTGGGGGCGATTGCATTGCTACTAGCCCTGCTAACCGTGATGCTCCTGCTGGCAGTGTTTGGAGGAAGCTTGAATCAGTACTAGCTCCGCTAACCACGATGCTCCTATTATCAGTGTGTGGGAGTGCATGTATTTGTGCTAGCTCTGCTAACCGTGCTGCTCCTGTTGTCAGTGTGTGGGGGCGCTTGCATCGCTGCTAGCTCTGCTAACCGTGCTGTTCCTGTTGTCAGTGTATGAGAGTGCTTGCATTTGTGCTAGCTCTGCTAACCGTGCTGCTCCTGATGTCAGTGTGTGGGGGTGCTTGTATCGCTGCTAGCTCTGCTAACAGTGCCGCTCCTGTTGTCAGTGTATGTGGGGGCGCTTGCATCGCTGCTAGCTCTGCTAACCGTGCTGCTCCTGCAGTCAGGGTGTGGGGGGCGTCTGTATCGCTGCTAGCTCTGCTAACTGTGCCGCTCCTGTTGTCAGTGTATGCGGGGCGCTTGCATCGCTGCTAGCCCTTCTAACCGTGCTGCTCCTGTTGTCAGTGTGTGGGGGCGCTTGCATCGCTACTAGCCCTGCGAACCGTGCTGCTCCTGTTGTCTGTGTTTGGGGGGTGCTTGCATCGTTGCTAGCTCTGCTAACGGTGCTGCTCCTGTTGTCAGTGTATGCGGGGCGCTTGCATCGCTGCTAGCCCTTCTAACCGTGCTGCTCCTGTTGTCAGTGTGTGGGGGGTGCTTGTATCTCTGCTAGCTCTGCTAACTGTGCTGCTCCTGTTGTCTGTGTTTGGGGGGTGCTTGCATCGCTGCTAGCTCTGCTAACGGTGCTGCTCCTGTTGACAGTGAATGGCAGAAGGCTTGCATAGCTACTAGCCCTGCGAACCATGCTGCTCCTGTTGTCTGTGTTTGGAGGGTGCTTGCATCGCTGCTCGCTCTGCTAACCATGCTTCTCCTGTTGTCAGTGAGTGGCAGAAAACTTGCATCTGTACTATACCTGCTAAACGTGCTGCTCCTGTTGTCAGTGTGTGGGGGCGCTTGCATTACTGCTAGCTTGGCTAACCGTGCTGCTCCTGCTGTCAGGGTGTGAGTGGCGCTTGCATCGCTGCTAGCTCTGCTAACTGTGCTGCTCCTGTTGTCAGTGTGTGGGGGGTGCTTGTATCGCTGCTAACTCTGCTAACTGTGCTGCTCCTGTTGTCAGTGTGTGGGGTGCTTGTATCGCTGCTAGCTCTGCTAACCATGCTGCTCCTGTTGTCATTGTGTGGGGGGTGCTTGTATCGCTGCTAGCTCTGCTAACTGTGCTGCTCCTGTTGTCATTGTGTGGGGGTCCTTGTATCGCTGCTAGCTCTGCTAACTGTGCTGCTCCTGTTGTCAGTATGTGGGGGGTGCTTGTATCGCTGCTAGCTCTGCTAACCGTGCTGCTCCTGTTGTCAGTGTGTGGGGGGTGCTTGTATCGCTGCTAGCTCTGCTAACTGTGCTGCTCCTGTTGTCATTGTGTGGGGGTGCTTGTATCGCTGCTAGCTCTGCTAACTGTGCTGCTCCTGTTGCCAGTGTGTGGGGGTGCTTGTATCGCTGCTAGCTGTGCTAACTGTGCTGCTCCTGTTGTCATTGTGTGGGTGGTGCTTGTATCGCTGCTAGCTCTGCTAACTGTGCTGCTCCTGTTGTCAGTATATGGGGGGTGCTTGTATCGCTGCTAGCTCTGCTAACCATGCTGCTCCTGTTGTCAGTGTGTGGGGGTTGCTTGTATCGCTGCTAGCTCTGCTAACTGTGCTGCTCCTGTTGTCATTGTGTGGGGGGTGCTTGTATCGCTGCTAGCTCTGCTAACTGTGCTGCTCCTGTTGTCAGTGTGTGGGGGTGCTTGTATCGCTGCTAGCTCTGCTAACCATGCTGCTCCTGTTGTCATTGTGTGGGGGGGGTGCTTGTATCGCTGCTAGCTCTGCTAACTGTGCTGCTCCTGTTGTCAGTGTGTGGGGGTGTTTGTATCGCTGCTAGCTCTGCTAACCGTGCTGCTCCTGTTGTCAGTGTGTGCAGGACGCTTTCATCGCTACTAGCTCTTCCGTGTGCATCCTGTAGGTGGTGTAATCTTGAAACACTACTGCCCAAGTTCTACCTGTAAAGAAACAATACCTGTGTTAGGGAATCTTGCTCTCATTATTTCTGATGGTGCTGAGACAGTTCTGTGTATATGAAGGGAGACTGAAGCAATGAAACAACGGATCTTGCACAGCTGCAGCCCCTTATGCATCTGAAAGAAGTCTTATGTCAATGAAATGCCCATACTGTACATTTTTTCTGGCCTTCCAGTTCTCGTTCTGACACAACACATGAAGATAATGCCTCAGTTCACTTCTGTACACTCATGTGACATTGTTTTATGCTTATAAGGGTGTTTTTTTTGTACTCATATATTTATATATTGTAATTGTGTGGTATTGTAATTGTATTTATATAGAACTTACTACCCCTGACAAGACATCAAAGTGCTTTTTGGCAAGTAGCATGCTACTTCAGAACCCATAAAGGATTAGTGGTGGATTAGTATTCTGAAATTTGAGTTAATTTGAGCGGTGGGCATGTGAGTCTGCTAGTGGGATTGAAAAGGAGAATGAGGGATAGAAGAGCAAAGAGTCTAGAAAATATTTATTGGAACATCATTGTAGCAAGATGAGGTTTGAGATGAGTCAAAGGAGGGATAGGTGAGGAATACATTCATAAGGGTTGTTTGGGAGATCATAGCATTAAAATGAATGAAGTTTGGGGATACAAGAAGGGATAGAGGAGGGAAGAGTTTAGAAAGGGTTATTTTGGAGATCAGAATTGTAGAATGAGGTTTGGGATGAGTAAGACAGTGGAAATAGAGGATAAAATATGGTAATGGTGTGTACGGGTATGTGTATTGTTCAGACTTTGCTTTACTTATTCAGTATGCAAATTAAAGTTTTTGCCTTCCAGTTCCATTCTTGTATATGCATACATAAAGAACATGCCTCAATGCACTTGTGCACTGTCGCCTGGCATTGTATCAGGCTATTAACAGTTGTGTTTTTCTGTACTCATAATTTCATATATAGTAGTTAGTGTGTGTGTGTGTGTGTGTGTGTGTGTGTGTGTGGTTGTGTGTATGTGTGTGCGTTTGTGTGTGTGCGCCTCTGTCGCGTTGCATACAGTTGTACTTATGTGTAATAAATGTGCACAACAGATGCTGAGATCTAAAGGATGCCTGTAAGAGCTAAGGGGAAATCAGGAAAGACATCTGAATTGGCAAAGATGCAGCATACCAGGACTGATTTGTTTCATATGTGTATGTTCCATCCCAGTAAAATTGTATAATTTCCCCCATGCCCCAGAGCTGTCACTGACAGAGACATGTCTGGCTTCAATCTGCTGGTCACTAGACAGCTATCCACAGTGCTTAATTTGTGAAAAAAAAAGTAGGTGCCAAGGCCCTCGTCAGGAGGCCACTGCAGCTCCTGCTACTCATTGCTCCTGCCAGCACTGCCAATGACAGTCCTAATACAACTAGTAACCATCACACTTCTCCAGGTGTTACAATTAAGACTATTCTGGGCCCCCAAATCTATAAGGATGGCTTGGGCGTCAGGTACGTCATTTTTAATGTATATTGAAGTAATAAACAACTATTGTTGTGTTCAACTCTAAATTGGATAGACAGCGCCTCCATGTGGCACACTATCATAAGTGCCAGTGTTGACAATTACATGCCTGTGCCAAGCACCAGAAACCATGACTCAAATTAATCATTCGCTCTCCATCTCCCACTTCTCTGGCTAGGACTTAACTCTCGGTTCCCAGAGGGAGTTATATCAGTCAGTGAAGAGTCGTCTGCCTCAACGGATGGTCCTGTCCATAAGCGAAGGATGCTGTCCCTCATGAGGATGTGGTCTCACGGCTAGACTGCCGACTTTGGAGCTGGGAAACCAAGGTTCGAGCCTCGGGGTCGATTCCGCATCCTGTGATTCTGGGCAAATCACTTAATCTCCCCCATGCCCACCCAAAAAAATGATGGTGTCCTTGGGTAACGTAACTGGTACTAATGTAGAGCGCTCCAATACCTTCAGGTCGAGTTCGCGCTATATAAAATCTGCAAAAATAAAAACAAAAAACAAAAATGAGAGGGTATTGTTCTTTAGCAGAGAATGCTGTTTCTCATCAGAGGTACTCACCTTTATCGGAAGACTTTGTCCTTGGGCAGAGAGTTCTGTCTTTCGGTGGATGGTCTGTCTCTCAGTGGATGGCCCTGATTTTCTAGCTAATGCATTGTGTGAGGCCAAGAAACATCCATTAGTGCCTCAGCTCATTAAATCCGTTAACATTTGAGTGGTCTCCTGGAAGTATTGAGAGCATTGGGGTGAATTTTGTGTGAATCTTTCCCTACCTTCTAGCAGTGGTGTAGGCTCAGCTTGCTGAGCAGAGGCAGTTCGCTTCATCGAGTTCCAGATACTCAACTAGTTCGGTAGGAACGGATGAAGCCATACTCAGACCCAGCTCTCTCATTTTAGCAGGACAACAAATATTGAGCACCAAAGGACACACCCCGTCTTTATCACCGGGGAGCTGCAAGCTCAGTTTGCTGAGATAGGAGATTCCTTTAAAGGAAAGGTCCTGTCCACGAACATGGACAACATTACAATTTTCTGTAGTATTGTGGCTAAAAGGATATATCAGTCTAGGGCTCTGTTGCTCAGAAAGTGAATGACAATACTGTTAGGGCAAACTGAAGGCGACGTCTGCAGCACAAGTTCCACCTGGACACCACTGTTTGCCCAGTCTGGCCTGGAGGAATTTCAGTATATGCTTTGACTGAGATAGCGAAGCCGTTGAAGAGAAGCTCCTGTTGGCAGGGGACCGCATTGACTTTTCCACCAGAACGATGAACACCAGCCTTCGCATGTCCAGGCAGGAGAGGGTGAAGTCTTCAGGTCTCCAACCTGAGTCCCAGGAGAAAGTGATGGACCTCACATACAAAGTGAGAAAAACATTTAGGAAGTCCTCAGGCAGCACGAGACGTACACAGCCATTGCTGAGGGCCACCCAAGGTGTGCCAACTAGACCACAATCTTCTCTCCAGGCTGCATCATTTTTACATCTTTAGTAGGAGGGTCCCTTTCCCACTTGACACCATGTTCCAGACTATACATTTCCTTTTATAATACCCATAATCTGGTGGATTAGTCCATTTGGTTGTTTAAGAGTGTGCCAAGACAACTCCCAGAATCCACCAGGGTGTTAAATGAGAGTCCAACAAAGGAAACGTTGTGTAGCGGTGACACATAGACTTTTGATAAGCCTCCAAACCAGTGAACATGTTCTTAACCTGTCAGCCTACATCACGCATAAATTTCCGAGAGTGCAGGGTGTGCTGGTTACGGGTGTATTTGCATACACTAAGCATGTGACGTGAATTTAAAGTTCACAAGTGCCTCTGCGTCACACTATACAACGCGCATGATGCAAATACTGTGATATTTACAGTTTGTCTGTGCACCTGCCTACTCTATGCACACGTTCCAGATATTCTTTCTTTCTGTCCACACTATCCTTGTGATACATACAGCGAGATTTTAGCAGCCTAATGTTTGTGCCCACCTGCAAATGGGCACATGATACAAATAGTGCCTGGTTCACAACCTGTCGTCCATCAGTGCACTAAGCATGATTCAATATATGCACTATATAAAGCCTGTCTCACTACCATGCGCATATTACATCTAATGCAGTGTATGTTTGCTTACATTAAGACTAAGGTATAAATACCGGAGTGAATGCGTAGTCTCTAAATAATGCACACATCTTTCAGAGGTTACAGTCGTGTTGCATGCACTAAGCAGATGATATAAAGCGTTTATAATATGGTCATTTACCTTTAATCCCATCGCTTACAATTAGTGCACCGTGCACAGTCTGGAGCCTGCACACATTAATCTAATTATTCAGACAGTTCAGTGTTTGACACCTGACTGCAGAAAGCAAGGTGGGCCCTAATTCTCAAAAACGTCGGGCGGAGATCTCCGCCTGAATGTGCTTTTCCTATTTCTTCTATTCAGAAAACATTCCTGTGAGTCACCTGGACAGGTTTCCCAGTAGCAGGTTACCAGAGTACCCCTTGGATGGCCATGTGATCCACGGAGGTCCGGTTGTCACAGCAAGGAGTTCTGCGCAGCGGGAATAGATCTAAAAGCACTTTTCATGTTTTTCTCCTTCACGGGAACATATTTTTTTTCCGCTGAACAAAGCCCCTTCCCTACATCCCAAGCAATCTCTATACCCATAGTGGAGATCTCAGCCCATAAAGGGGTTTACTCAGGCCGGAAATCCCTTTGTGAATTTCCGGAAGGTGTAAAAACAAACAAAAAGGGAAATGTGGTCGTAAAGTTACATTTATTACCAAATGTGCCTTTGTAACTAGGCCCCTGTGTATATATGGTGTAGTGCTTACAATAGGTCTGCGAGTATAAATAGTTCGGTTTCTACAGTCGTTGCCTCTGGCGTCTCTAAGCAAATGGTGAAATGCTGAAGGTGAGGCAGTGTTAATAGCGTGTCTGAGTGACTGCCTAAAACAAGCATATATTTCGAAATAGCTCGGTCTCTCGTTTCTACCTACACAAGCAGTGAGGCAAACTGTACAGTGTCTGTGCAAATGGTGCTAACACTGAATGTTTACAGAGAGTCTTTGTGTCTGGATGCACAAAGCCCAGAATGCATATTTCGATCAGCAAAAATATATGATGACAAAGCTAAAAGGTCATGACAAAGCTACACCTTTTGGCTTTGTCATGGTTTATTTCCACTGTGGTGATCAAAATGGAGCAGAGTGGTCTCTACCAGTTTTTACTGCTAAAGTTCATAATGGAGCGCACAATTCTCCACCTTCACTCACTGAGCTAACCTTCAGCGAAACATAATATTGCATTCACTGGGCCCGATTCACAGAACTAACTTAAGACAAAATCCGAAACTTACTACCATTTTGGTATTCACAGAAGACACTTACTCATTTCGGTATTCACAGAAGTAAGGAGTCCTAACTTTAGGACTCCTAAATGCCTTCTGTGAATACCGAAAGTCTTAAAGTTAGGATTTTTCTCAGTTTAGGAGTAGTAAATTTAGGACTCCTAACTTTACTACTCCTAAACTGAGAAAAATCCTAACTTTAAGACTTTCGGTATTCACAGAAGGCATTTTATGAGTCCTAAAGTTAGGAGTCCTAACTTCTGTGAATAACAAAATGAGTAAGTTCCTTCTGTGAATACCAAAATGAGTAAGTGCCTTCTGTGAATACCAAAATGGTAGTAAGTTTAGGATTTTGTCTTAAGTTAGTTCTGTGAATCGAGCCCACTGTTTTTGAATCTGATAATCACTTTGGGCCTTGTTCCAAGAGGCCTGGTAATCATGTCTGACATGGGATTCCCATAGTGTGTAAAGTTCAGTCTGACCCTGCAGTTTTTCCTACACAAATGTTGCCAAGTAAATCCTGGTGAGATTTGTTAGTGAAAAGCGCACGTTTCTAAGGGCTAGCTTTAGAGTGTGACGGAAGGGCGTAGATCCCGTACGCCTTATTACACGAGCCTTATGTCCAACGATGGTGACAGAGTAACCCATCCACCAAACTCCAAATCAAACCCTACGTTCTGCAGTTCGGAAAAGGAGAAAACATTTAGAGTTGCTGCCTTATCCCCCGGTCTGGCCAGAAGTACTCTTAACAGGGAGGTAAAACTGCACGGGCATAACTCAAACCCAGGGGTGCTGGAATTACCCAGAGTGCTTTTGCCTCTCAGTATTAATTTGTGCACTCGAAATCAGAGCCCTGAACTGCTCATACTAGCTTTTTCATTGACTAGGAACCAAAGGTCTTTTTAGAGTTGGCCATTTTGCACATTTTTACTTTTGTAAATGGACGAGCCAAGGGCAGAAAAGTAAGCTGCCTCGATATTCTTGAACATGGGAGAAAAGTGAACACTTTCTATGGAGACACAAGTATCTGGTAACTCTGTTTATTTACTTACACCTGCCTGCTGCTGTCCATGGTGCTGATGGCGCACCTCCTGCCTACCTGGAAGCACCCAAGCACCAGCCCAGGTGCAGGACTTAAATGACAGCTTAACGAATCAAGTAGCACCAGTGAAAGATCATCTTTTAATGTGACTCACTTATCTAGTCTTCCACTCAAACATTTTACATTTTCTTAGTGATAGTTATCAGAAATACAGGCAAGATTATGACTATGGGCAGGAGGGAGGCGTGGATGCGTGCTGAGACACAGTGTGTGCTAATCTCGTGGAATATTGTAATGCTACACAGATACTATTTTAGTATGTTCATTTGTTGCTTCCAGAATCCACTTTTCTGGCTGCTTGTTCATCCTTCCACCCATTCAACAGCTTCCAGGCACATCTGGAGCTTCTGAGGGTCAGTTTCTCTGTTAGTGGGTGGAGTGGTACCATGAGCCCTGTAGGGGGTGACTGGTCTGTGTGATGAAGCTTGAGTCTCTGCTGCCTAGGCTGGGCCCACTGTCTGTGCGAGGGAAGGTTGTACTTCTGCGCCCGGGGCTGTCCATGATCAGGGAAGCTCTCATCCGTGCCCATGATGCATCACTACTTAGTGACCACAAAGCTATTTAGGAGTACATGAAGTAGTCCTACAGGGGTACTACTTCACTTACACATAAATGCCTTTGTGAACTGTACCACAAACTGTTGAACTGTGTGTTAGTAAACATGCAAAGAGGGCACAGTCCTTTCTCTTTTTGTCATACTGTAGGTCAATATTACTTGCATATTCCCATTGAATCCCACTGTGGATGTCTGTGGCCAATGCACAAAGGCAGAGCTACCTTTACACTCTGAAATGCCTTTGAGAACCACCCATAAAATGTTCAACTTTCTATTAGTAAAAGTGCAAAGAGGAGCGAGTCCTTTCTATTTGTGCTAATTGCATATTAATATTCAAATCTTATTTCCATTTTGATGTTTTGTGGCAAATTCAAAAAGGCATTCATGTGTACATGAAGTTTTTATGAATCAGCCCCAGTGTTGCTAACCTTACTATCTAAATTCTGCTCAGGACAATAAACAATTTTGATGAATGCAGACAATAGTCTGCTTCCATCCAAATGCTCACAGTGGGCAGACTCTCTAACAGTGTAGTCTACCTGCAGGCTCCGGACCGCCATTAAAGAAGACCACTAGGGGAGTTTTAGAAGTAAAGGGGGGGGGGGGGGGGGGGGTTGACTGAGGTTAGGAAAAAATCCTCCAATCCCATGAGATCAATCCAGGTATAATATCAGTACCACAAGCTAAGACGTATTTTTGTAGAATAGAAAAGAAAGAACAGTTAAGGTAATGTTTAGGGAAAAAAAGAGAAAAGGGAAGAGTAAATCGGTCATAAGAAAGAAATACCAGGGATAATAAGAAACGAAAAAAACGAAAGAAGGAGCAACGGAAAGGGGAAAACATGAGTGATGGTTGGAGGAGAGTGAGTGAGGGGAAGAGGTAAAGTAGTAGTGGTAAATGTTAATTGTTCATCCAAGTAAAATCAATATAAAACAATCACAGAAAATGGAAGAAGGAGAAGGGATGGAGGAAGATGAGTGGATAAGGAAACGTGAAAAGAGTGTGAATGAAGACTCAGACCAGGGCTGGCTTCAATTTCCTAAATCATTTTACAATAAGTTTGTTCAATTGTTAGTGTTGAGCTTTTGATCTCTCCCTTCTAAGCACTTCCAAAATGCTGCTATCTAACATGGAAGCATACGCTTTGACAGTACACAAAAAACACCTCAAAGGACACCGCTTAAAACGACAAGGACACCTCTAGAAATGGCATCAAATATACCCCTGAAAATGTCATTCAAAAAGCCTTCCCAAAGGAACATTAGGTACACTTCCCAAATGACCCTGAGCATGACACCTAAGGACCCCTTCCAAAGATACATCAACAGGGCTTTCCAAATGAACTTCAAGGCTGTCTCCAAAAGGATATCAAAGATGCCTCCCAAAGAAAGATCTCAAGGAAGCATCCCTAACGTCATCAAAAAATGCCTCTGAAAATTAGATCCAAGGATGGACCACAAATTTACAGCAAAAGAACAAAAAAGGTGTCTTAAAATTAAGACAAATGCCTTCCAAAAACACATCCAAGGCCATCAGTCCATAAATAAATCAAAAGAACGCCTCTTAAAATGATGTCACTGTTACTGTGTCATGTAATCTTAGTTTTACCTGAAGAAGTGCGCTACATTCTAAATCTGAGGAAACGTGCACAAAATTATCGGTCCTGGTGACTACATATTTACATAAGCTTATGATTAAAAGCAGAAACATTTTTAGTTTTCCAGTTATGTAGAAAAAGAGTTATGTTTGCTAATAATAAAATAGTACAGTAGTTAGGAGGTGTTGATGGGGCCACAGCTTCCTAAACAGAATACAAAGTCAGATTACAAAATCAATGCCTCTTGTCTTAGAGGGTCTTCCAACGCACACGCCAGCGCTGAGCTCTTGCAAGGAACTGTAGCTTGAACAGTGTCAACTTGTGCAGACAGCGTCCTCTTAAATGTTACTCTTTGAGACGGGATCCTGCTTCTGATGTCCTAGTCCCATGCCAGACACAAAATATGCCACATTGATGCAGTGCTCTGCTGGTCTATTGAAGTCATATGATCAGAGCGATCTTACATCACAGGATCCCGAAGGCTTTCAAGGGGGCATTGGACTGTTCCTGGGAAGCCCACTTGACTTCTGTATTGCCACTATCTGTAACAATTCGGGGTACCATCAAGATTGTAAAAGGAAATAAGTCTGCCCTTTCCACATTTCTTTGGACAGTTCTTGCTTACTCAATTAAGGGTTGGGAAGATTGGCAGAAGAGTTGCATGTTGGCTTCATTTGGTTTTTCCCTGTGCTCCCCTAACTCCCACCTTCCAAATAATACAATGGATTGAGGATACAGCACTATATATGAATCCGTTTTCTCATGCAGAGTTGTGTTATGAAATATGATTGGCGTAGTTTTGTGTGTAATATTCAATGCATGCCAATCCTGAGTAAATCAACAAACATCTACCTTTTATATTGCACTGAAAGTATTTTAAAGGCTGACTTCTAGCAGAACTTTCTGAAAAAAAGACTGGGTACTTTATTAGGCCTTTAAAGAGACCCAATCAAGAACGCTACAGGAATCTGATAGTCCAAGAGACCCAAAGTGCTCAAACAGATCACATTTAAACACAGATGTCCAGTGCAGACTAACTGTGTCTAGACCAGACATGTATGACAATCAATGAGAAATCTTCTTGGGATCCACATCATGCATGAAGGACCATGCTTCCTCCTGCACTCCCCGTTGGATGCAGCACATGGGCACAGTGTCCAATCAGCATGCAGTGAAGGGAATTCATTTAACATTGGAGTTTTATTTGGAGAGTAAATATGAAAGTGATGGTCACCTTAAGGTGAGCCAATATCAACAACATCTGTGTGCACTGTCCACTGGCCGCAGAATGACCTATTTGGAGTAACAACAGCTGTCCGCAAGAAAGCCTCTTCCAAGCAAAATATTCTGGCCCCTGTGGGCTTAGGGCAATATATTCACAAGACTGGCTCTTGCTCCCCGATATTACTGATGAAGCGGCATGCAGTGCGGACTGTGATCCACGCGCGCCACGAGCGGGTCGGCATGCGCGCTCACTGCCTATAAGCAGCTTGGTGGAGGCTTCCCCTGCCAGTGTCCTTGTGTGAAAGGCCCACAAAGATATTGCTCTTTCAAGTGCTTTTCAAGTCGTTTCTCAAAGCCAGAACAGTCATAGATTGCCTGCTGTCAAACTGAGACGTTCTAGCAAATCCCCTTGTAGTTGTTAAAAGGCTACAAGATTTAGATCAAGGCAATATAATGTGACTGGATTTAATTTAAATACTTGTAGTCCATTTACTATCAGAGTTATATGTCAGACATATGTGATAATATATAGCTGGCCGCTGGGACAACCAAAGGCCCATAGGACATTTGTTTACGGCCCACAGTTAACCCTGGTCGTTAGATCGAAATGGATGAAAGTAAGTAAACTTCTCCTGGCCTTTGAACCAGAAGAGACGTTCACAACGGTGCTGCCATGTCTCCGTAAGAAAAGCGATTTGCCACATGCTACCCATGTGCGAGGCTGGGTCAATTTAAAACAGGTGTTTGGAGGCGCTAGGAAAGCTGCCCGGCCTTCCCAGCGGAATGTAGTGATTTCAAAAGGCTGGTGCAGCAAGCAGTCAGCCGGATCATTTAATTGACTGGTTTTGTTTATCGTGCGTGCATGACATGGGCAAAGGCTTCAGCAATGTTCCCTGTATTTCCTTCTCAGTAAACTGCAAGTCAACCTCGCTCCCCTAAAAACTGCCTTTCGGAAAAACAATACAAAAACAACAAATCACTTCTTCACAAAAGGAAATGGGTTTGTCTCAACAACAAACCAGCTCTTGCAAAACAAAACGATGCTTGAAAAAACTATAAGTGACAGATAGCTTAGAAAAGTAACACCTTTGTTGCAGGGCTGTCTTTGTAAATCAACTTAAATATATATATATATTTCCTTTTTGAGCAAACTCGTGTAAAATATACTTTGGGCTAGTGTTGAAAATCAGCTTTATGAATTTACCTTCCATGAACACAGAGACAATATCGTTCATTACATGGTGTATATAGGCAATGTCCAATTGATGTTACAGATGCGGTCTTCTTCATAATGTTGAATATATTATCTGAAATTATTTTTCTATTCCATGACAACAATTCGTTTAAATGAATGGAATGTCATTTTGGGATGGTAGCCAATTGTTATAAACGTGTATTATCTTTTAATTGCCTTGATTCTTCTCCATTTTCATCAGAATGAACTTGTATTACAAATATGGCTTTCTATATAAGATTCTTTTATAATAATATTTGTCTTATAGCTTCTAGTCCCTTTCATGCAACCTGTATGTAAATCACGAATGTAGGAGCATGCTTCATGTTTGCTTCATGTTGTACATCAATGTGTCCATGCGCTGTTTAATACATGGCAGTAGAAAAGCTGCATCATTTTCTGAAAGCCAATTCCATCTGGGTAGTCAGTAAAAAAAATCTGTAATTTTGGGAATTTATCCTTGCCTTAAATGATCCAGTTTTTGCTCAAATGCTTCAGGCAGGTTGGTTGGAAGCCATCCTAACAATAAGACTCCATTTCATCGCTGGGTGTACCATTAAACTGGATGAAAATAAATCCTGTTACATAGAGCATATATTATAAAGTGGTACTCAGCACTATACAAATATATGTTATAATAATAATTATTATTAGATTTGTATTATTATAAATATTATTTAAGATAGATGTTTCTGGAAACAGTTATATATGTCTCTCTGACCTGTGATTGCAGTTTTTTCCAATTTACACACTTTTACTGTGACATATGTCCTAAGGTCCCTGGCCTTTCTTTCATTAGCCTTCCTGTATTATTGATCCAGCTGGAAAGAAACCTAATGAGGGAGTCAAAGGTCAAAGCGGAGTGGATCACTGAGAATGTGTGCCTACTATCAACTACAAAATACAGAGAAAGCAGAAGGAGAACGACAGACATAAGAGCGAGACATTTCAGGGAAATTCAGGGTCTCTGCATAGAGTTAGGCACGAACAAAAGGTCATTTATGCTAGAGTAATGTCGCATAATTTCCGACATTTCGCATTACGATTGTTACACAAAAGGCTTGAGCTTACGCCATTAACCCATGTTGTGCAATTGAGACTTAATTTTGTTAAAAATCCCATTGTGGGAGCGCAGGAAGAATCTGAATGGATCAAACATGAGCAGATTTTTGCACATCACTTATGATTTTGCACTATTTTATAGCGAGAAATAAATATGTCCTTGCGGTAAAATGGACGTAAGTATGCACTTTGCGCTAAATAAATAGGAGAAAATTCAGAAGCTGGCATTTCTCGTAATTAAACAAATATGAAGCTGGAATTTCACTTATTAAGGCTTGATATTGTGTCTTTTTTTGCACTTCCCATCATTTCTGCAAAGGAAATAACGTACATTTTGGCCAGGCCTACCATCTAGAATGTCCACACAGTCTGCACATTACAAAACAGAAATGCTGTTCTTAACTTTGACAGGTCAATAGTTATTAAAGGCAAATCATCTGAAACTTTGCAAAAAGCCAGCAAGCCACCTTTCACCTGTTGATCACCTTACTCATGGATTAAAGTGAGGAGGATTTTGCTTAATTGGGGGAAGGGCCGTTCTTTGTCGCAGTAAATGAAACCCTTCAAAAGTGAAAGAGCCCTACATTGCATGTCTGTATCAGGTCTAATGTCTTGAATATTGAAGTGCATCCTAGTGCGAGACTTACACATTGTGTATGTAATGTACAATAGGCTGGTGCAGGCCGAGTTTAGCTTTTTCCTTGGGAAGGAGTGCTTCCAGAATGCCCATAGTATGACCATAGAATGAATCTAACACTGATCTTCAGGATGCAGGCTTAAGACAAGTCCGGAATGTGGAACGAATGGCACACTTCATTGTTTACATGTGCTCTGCCCATGACCCTAGCTATCCATGGTACTGCGGCCCATGGCTCTAAGGAGCCCAATACATCCCCATTAAGTCTTTCTTTTACCAGCCATCTAGAGGTTTCCATTTTCTTGCTTGAATTATGGCCCATAGAAACCATTATATGCCACTATTTTTGCAGCGTAAAATACTCTATATGTTTTCATTATGGGTCGTAGAGTGGAAAGTCTTCATAAAACAGTATTCCAGTGCTGCCATATAAGACAAAGGGCCTCATTTATATGTTGGTGGTATGTGTACTCCGTCGTAACAGCGAATGAGTATACATACTGCCAACATGAAGGTCCACCCACCCGATTTAAATGCGGGTGGATCTTCAGTTTAGCTGCGGCAGTGACTATTCCATCACCTCCATAGCCAAACCTCTCTGCGGGCCCGACAGAGTAAGGCCCATTGGAGAAATGGCTCCATGTCCGCCAATCCAATCAAGATGGGCAGACGTGTAGCCATTTTTTTCCTGTCTGTCACCACCAGACAATATCTTATCCTGTCCAGTGATGGAAAGGGTCCCTGAAGACTTTCCAAATCCTCACCTACACATCGCTTTGCGGATGTGTACGAACGTTCGAGAGCTTCTCTGCAACATCCACTACCAGTTCCTGGAAAAAGTTAGTCACATGTTTAACTACTTAGGAGTAAATCTTTTATCAAGAGTAAATCTAAGTTTTGACTATCCGAAACATAAATTTATACTCGTAAAGTAAGCACTTGCAAACCCGAGGTAAAGTTAGATGCGTAAATGGCTATGTGAATTGACACTACGGGCCTGATTCACAAAGGTAAACTGCGACAAAAGTCTAACTTTCCAACTTCAGGTATTCACTAAGGGCATTTACGACTAGGAAAGTTAGACTTTTCTCTCAGTTGAACTTAAGTTTTGGTCTTAAGTGTAGCTGAGACCAAACGTCTAGTCTGAGTTAAACTTAAGACCAAAACTTAAGTTAAACTGAGACAAAAGTCTAACTTTCCAACTTTCGGTATTCACAAAGGGCATTTACGACTAGGAAAGTTAGACTTTTGTCTCAGTTTAACTTAAGTTTTGGTCTTAAGTGTAACTGAGACCAAACGTCTAGTCTGAGTTAAACTTAAGACCAAACCTTAAATTAAACTGAGACAAAAGTCTAACTTTACTACTCGTAAGTGCCCTTTGTGAATACTGATAGTAATAAAGTTAGACTCCCGTCTCAATTTACCTTTGTGAATCGGGCCCAACATATTTAAGTCTGGAGATCTCTTCATGCGTCTTCGTTGCCCGGACAACCTCTCTTTCTGTAATAACACTGGACATTTCTAAGAAGGGAACAGGGGAAGGAAAATATAACAAGCATTAAAAATGCAATCGGTCTCGCCTTTTATTAAGTTAAAGCCATTTGCTTTGCTATACAATACCATTAGCAAAGCAAATGGCTTTAACTTAATCAAAGGCGAGACCTATTGCATTTTCAATGCTTATATTTATGGTGGTTTACCCAGAATCACAAGAAGCACGAGCCTCTTCCCATGGTCTGCCGGGTGCGAGGGCACATGAGGACCCCTCTATAGTTTCTGAGATTTCTGCCTTTCCATATACAGTAGTCTGCTTTTTGGCAGATGTTTTTGTAAATTAAAAGAGCGGATTGGGAAATGTCTCCGAGTTCGGGCAAACGACAGAAAACATGCCCGACACGAAGCATGCTGTAAAGATAACCCCGGGAGCAGGGCCATCTGAATCTAAGACGAACAAGCACCGAAACACAAGCACGGCAGCTAGAGTGGCCGTACGCGCTGCTGCACATTAATGTATTCAAAGAAACTTGTTAAGCAAGCAACACTAGAAATGCTCAAGCTAACAATGGAAAGCCAGCCGGGGGATATAGGCTAAAAAAAAACTGCCCGGACTCGGTGCGTGCTCCGCTGCAATCGTCATCAGTAGGGAATGGAAACAGGATTTTTATTTTTCAGGGAGAAGCGATGTGGGGGGGGGGGGGGGGGGAACAGCTTGAATGGAATCAAGCGTCAATTTAAAGGAGGAGTCCGAGAGGAAAGAAAACTTCAAAGGAAAAACAGAGCGCGCAGGAGAGAGGGAGGTGCACTGCATAGGCGAGACCTAAAAATAAGGGGAAAATAAGAACAAAACATCAGAGTAAGGTAACTCCCCGATTGCTTTCAGTTGAAAAGGATGACGTTTTAAGTAGGGCAAGGACAAATAACTAAAACCATTATATTTTGCCATAATAGATTCCAGACACTATGGGTACACTTTCACTTTTAGTGAAACACTCGCACTAATACAAGCGTGCAAGTAAGTAGAAAATGAGCAAATGGCGTCTAGACAACCATATTTGAATCAGGCAAACGTCAAACGCATCCTTTCACCACCCCCAATCAGATCCAGTCCCGGCCGTAACTAGGATTAGCCCAATGACGTGTTGCCTAACCCTTACATGGCCGCCTCACAAGACACTTCTTATTTCCTATGATAGACAAGTCTGCGTTTAAAGTGGAGAATGGACTCTCTGAGGGTCCTGGAGCTGTATAGCGGCATTGGGGGTAAGCACTGCGCTCTGGAAGGTAAAAAGTATACAAACGAAGCCGGTCGCTCAATTGTATGAGGTTCCGATCCTTTTTACCATAGGCATAGAAAAAGGACTATTGAAAAGTCATTCTACCACTTTGCTAACCTTGGCGGACATGTTGATATGGTGAGCGTTTATGTTAATTTTAAATGCAGGCATTTGTGTGACGATAATTCTCATTTCTGTTATTTCCACTTGAAAAACCATGTGAGCGTTTCTAATGACACATCAAACGCCTTAAGTTATTTTATCTCGGAAGAAAGATAGGGGACTCTTTCAAGTTGACACTATAAATTTTGCTTTAAATACTTGCATTACGACTGTAACTGCTCAATATTTTGTAACTTTTGTTGATAGTGATCTTGGTGTATGTACAATGACTTTTTAGACCCGTTGCCTTCTCGCGTGTACCCTCCGTTGATATGACACTTGAGATCAGATGAGCTAGACCTTGCGGCTCTGGAGAACCAGCAAATGGGAAATGGGATATGAGGGAGAGAGACAAGAGAAATCTGCTGCCTAAAAACTAGCAAACGCGCGGCCTCCCGGTTTTCCATAATCTTTTGTGGGAGCACAAAATTTGTAGCCCAGCCGCTTGCATGTTGCTCGAGCCACTGTTCACACTGGGGATTTCTGCGTGTGATCCTTCTCGATCAGAGCACGTCAGGAGCCGCGAACGCGTGTGCGGGAATGGCGATGGCAGAGGGGGTGGAGTCTCGCCACGCCTGGCTGAACTGCTAAGGCACGGTCGGCTTTCACTTTCGTCCTTCGCAAAGCTTTCTTGTCTTTATGGGGCCATATGTTTGAAACACATGGCCCCATAAAGATAAGAAAAGCTTTTACCACAGACGTAAAGCAACCAAGCCAGTCAAACTGGGACGGCTCTAAAAGAGAAAACTGTACGTCACTAGATGCTCTTTTCCAATGGCTGCCCAGCGTTTAGCATAAACGGTGACGCCAGCCAATGGAAAAGAGGGGCGGGGCTTAAAGCCCACTAGAAAAATCTACCCTAACTCATTAAATCTCGCCAGCGAGACTGCGCATGTCTGCGCAGTATACGCCAGGCGAGACCTAAAAACGGAGCAGAGTGAATAATTCTTTGAAAGAAGAAAAAGCCATACAAATATGGGAATGAGCCCCGCGTTCTTCCTTTGAAGGGCATTCTCTGCAGACGTTATGCATACATAGCACGTACCCTGTGTAATGCCTCTCAGAGAGTTCATCGCTCATCGTTCCTCTGCTGGGAATGAGAGGTTTTTATCTAAACCATAGATTAAACAACATCCACACGGGCTGCCAAATTATGAGTGTGTGCTTAAGTAAATATAGCGAGCTTTAGTTCAGTCAGACAAGGCCACTTCGTAACTCTGAAACTGCTGACTACATAGTAATCCTCTGAGGGGCGAAGTCTGTCATTTCCTCTCTGTCCGGAGCCGCGGTACCTCTGAGCTTTCCAATTCCCTAGTACTGCGGCCCTGCAGGCGGGAGGACTCCCTGGAGAATGAGGCCTTGCAGGAGAGTGAGCCCCCAAAACACTAGGCCTAGCCCGCCTGTAGGGTCCTGAGAACCAGCTACCCCCCCCCCCCCCCCCGAGGGCTGTCCATACACTGCACACGTTCTAAAGTGGCAGCTCCTCCGTAATGGCGGAGGTGCCTCACCCCCAACCCTTCTAAAAGCCAACAGAAGAAAAATAAAATGATAATAAAACAACTTAATTATCAGTTTCTTTTTCTCTATCTGACAGCCGATTCAAGTCTACAGCGGGGTGTGGCCAGGCAATCCTTAACAGGTCAGGGACTGGGAGGAGGAGTGGGAGGTGCACTTGTAAGTGTGCATGTCAGTGTGGCCTGATGTATTAGGACGGTCAAACGACATGGCACTTAGGTTTCTCCAACCTGCTGTGTTGCAGAGCGAGTTGGTAAACAGCACAGACTCCCAGGCACTTTCTGAGTGGCAAACCAGGCCGCTCTGACCAATCCCAACACTTCTGTCATGCTGGGAATAGTATTTGCAGCATTCGAGCAGCAACGGGATTGGCATCAGGAAGCCTGCGCAGTGTGCATTCGTTTCTGGGTGTCCGGGAGGCGAAGATCGGGAGAGAGGAGCAAGGCGACCGTTGCCGGAGCGGCGGGTAAGTACAATTTTATATTTTGCAATTGTCTTCCATGCTTTTTTGTATTCCTCCCCCACCCCACCACTTCGCAATGCAAGCAGCTGCCATTGCACACCCATCCATCACAGGTGCCACCAGACAGGTAACCCTGCTAAGAAAATGGAGCTGGGCAGAGTAAGTTCAGTCCAATTATCCACAGTGTCGTTCTTCACAATAATACTCATAACACATATCCCAAGGAATGTGATACTTTCTTCTCTGGGCTTCCTTTGGTTCAGGGGTCTAGCATAGGATAATGCAAACTCAGTGGAGCGGGGAACAAGGCTTCTAGGGTACCTTCTCGGCCCAGGGCATTTCTCTAACTTTGAGGAAGCTAAGCTAAGACCAACCTAACTCACCAACATTTGCAGGGGTGTGTCATCATTATGCTTTATAGCACTTTGTTTGTCCACATGACTCTGGAGCTCCCTTCCTTTAAATAATTGATGACACTGGCATCATGCGATTGTTGGCAACATTTAGAGGTAACTAGGAGTACCAGCTAGTACTCCTAATTCCTCGTTTAGTAATCCCAGGCACTGCCTTTGATACCCGTTGTAAGTTGTCAAGGCAACAGCAGGAACGGAAATAAAAATCAAGAGTTTGAGGGCTGTACTTGATAGGACATTACCAATGTAATATATAGCACGATATTAATGTCATGTGCTATCCTCAAGGGAATTATATAATAAATGATATATGCATGCCACAGGACTAACAGAAGTGCTAAAAGTTAAATGTTGGGAGGGGTCACCCTCCTTGAACCCACTCTTTCAATGTCTACAATTCCTGAATAAGATTGTGACTTCTCCTTCTTGTTCGCAGCCATTAGTAGTGCTTCTATCATCTTGTACTATATCACCTGAGACCTGAAAGATCCAAAGCATTTGTTTGCTTGCATGTGCATTGCTTAAAGCTTAATAAACTAAAAAAAAAACATCCTATTGATGAATAGTCTGATTTATACCTTCTGTGAAAGAAAGCACAGTGATGCTGAAGAGGTTAACACACTTTATCAACTATTTGGATAGGCATCCAGCCTGAAGATCAGAGCACAATGCAGGGGCTCATCCTCTTGATCTATCTGCTGAGAATCAGAAATGGTGCACCCCCTGAGGTCATGAAGCGCAAGTGTGGGTGTACAGAATAAGCCCAGATGCCGCTGACTATAGTGAGATGATATTACATCCAATGTTCCGCGATTGACAGAGAACCATATCTATATTTTAGGATACGCTGTTGGGCGTGGTAGCAGGAGCGACCTTTGATGACATCACAGGGTTACCAATGTCCGACTGATGGGCCCTTAACAACCTCCTTTTTGATGTTAATAAGTTAAGAGAAGGTTAAAGTGTGGAAACTACCAAAAGTTAACTTGGCACAAAGACAGATGTCTTTAAATTGGGGGGGGGGGGGGGGGGGGAGAGTGTTCTGGAAAAGGGCAGAAAGTAGCCCCAGAAAATTGAACTTTTATATCTTTGGTAATTAAATTCAGTATGTTTACATTTTTTTCTATGCTTTGTTAATTGGGTCGCCTGAAGTATAAACATATTTTATTATAAAAATAATGCAACAGTTTTGTTTGCAAAAAGAACAAGAAAGCAGCCCAATTAAGCTTTTTGCAATCTTTAATGGGGCCATCTGGTGAGTAATGGCACAACAGACCTTAGAAGCCTTGATGACATCATCAAAAGATGAACATTCTAAAATGCCTACTGTTGGTGATTGCTAAATGCTGGGCAAAGAGAACTGGTTTTCTCTACATTGGACGTCAAGTTTAAATATGATATTTAGGGGTCGTGTTGAACTTTCTTAATAACATGCCATTGAAGTTTCCGTTCATCCATCTCCCATACACCCTTCAACAAAGCATGTCTCAGAACACATTTGGAATTAAACTAATAAAAAAGCTCTCTTGCTTGCTGGCTGCACTCCATGCGTTGTTGAAATCACAGCTAGCAACCAATCAGTGTTGACTTGCAGTCCAAAAATATGTCTTTGCTCACTCACATACAGCATATCAATTTAACGCCCCCTGGACCTGAGACCCAGCTGTAGCAGCTCTCCTGGGCTTTGGGCTGGATTCTAGGATTACATCTCATTGGTTAGCCTGCGCTGGATCCATTGGCTAGGGCCAAAGAAGCTTGCGTTTCTGCAGCTTAACTGCCGGTGCACTGACAGTAAGGCTGTGTGAAATGTGAACTCACCTAATGACAACACTGCATCTCGACGAATGTAGTGGTTAGGTCAAAATGTTGTAAAATTCATGGCCATCACAAACATCATCTAAAGGGGAAATTTCCACTACAACAAGGATTTATGAAGTTATCATGCCACAAAAATATTTAGAAGTCACCATTACCACCAAAAAGTAGATTTTGTAGGGTTTTGAGCCCTTATTTTTTTTTACTTTTTCAACTTCATAAAGTTTGTTAGGTTTTTAACGTTTCAGTTATTTTTACTGCATTGGTAAACATTGACATTACACGAGTGCCTGCAATTAAAATACAGAACCAAAAAAGACCTCCTGTGGTCAATAATAGCACAAAACTCTATTTATAAGCAATATCAGTAAATTGTCTTTGCATCTCAAGCCCAGTCATCACAACACATCTTCAACCGTCCGGAATAGACCAAAGACACGAAATGAGGAAAGGGACGAAAGATCACCACCAGACATATATATCCCACCACATCAGACCCATCAAAACAGAACAGTACTTTGATCCAACAAAGAGCAAATGCCGCAGGCTGGGGTATGCCTTACCAGTTTCTTTTCAATTATCTTCTATTGATTTTAAAACAATAAACATTTGCAGCCTTAGGCTGAGCTGCCTTACTTTGTGCCAGGGAGGCGGTCCATGGGTGTTGCATGGGTGTTCCCACTCAACATCCATGGATTTGGACGCATTCCCAGATTTATCTCAAGTGGTAGAATAAATTTAGGAAGGTGCCCCTTCCTGCCCCTTCCTGCACAAAAGCAATCCACCTTTTAATGCAGGCACCCTTGTACCATGGTGCAAGGGTGCCTGCGTTAGCGCTAGGCAGCCAAAACGCCACCAGCGCAGGGTAAAATACGACACATTCCTGCCCTTTCCCAGTCACGCAGTGCAGTGCAGCGAGGTGACTTGCTGTGCTGTACTATGCGACAATCTCATAAATCGGGCCCCTAACTTTTCATTGTTTGAGATTACAGAGACCAGGCCGTGTGTAAAATGCAGATGAATAATACCAAAGCGACCCTGTCTCTGATACTTATTAAGTCAATAAGTCAAGTACTGTTGGAAAATAATAGAACATGGTATTAAAAACCTTTGTTGCCCAACACAGGAGATTAACGTTTGTATGTTTTTTAAAAGCGTTCTTTTTCTATTACAAATGAGCAGTTCTTTTTTTCTGAAGCATATCTTATATTTTGGGGTTGTGGATTAGAATGTTTCATTTCTCCTCCTTGTTTATCTACAACGGGTGGTGCGGTCTTTCTCGGGATCTGTTGGTCTGGTTTCCAGCCAGAAGGTGTTTCTGTTCAAAGGGTTTGTTCTCTGGCAGATATTTATTGGAGCAGCCTTTGGACTCCCCTATTAACGCCATTCCTGTGTTACCTCACCTCCTCCTCCTCGGCGCCAGCATAGGGCTTCGTTTAACATCAGCAGAGCAGGGGCGAGGGGTCCTGTAATCCCTCCCAGGTGCACCACCGTCTCTGGTCATTACATCCCTTGAATTGATAAGGACTGGCCTGGGTTCAAGAACCTAGTGCTGCTGGACATTTCTTGGCCAAGCCTAGGCATCCACAAAGCATCGGGAACTGGCCAAGAAAAGCAGCGGGGAGCTGGCGCCGCGACAGAGCATCGTATGGGTCCCCACCACGCATTTCACGTGACCCATAAAGTCATGGGAAGGAAGGAGCGGTGGCTGGAGGGACGCAGCTGTGTTTGCCTCATTTTATGTGGCTTGGATTTTCGTGGCTGGAGTGCCCCGGAGGGTTTTGCGATTATTATAACACCTGATAAAACCTTGAGGTTCTGAATTTTCCAGGCGTGATACTACTCACCAATTACAAGTCTCCCCGTTCAAAATGGAAACTAAATGCAGATTATTGGTGCTTTCTGCACCAAAATCTGCATGTCCCATGTACTTACCAGTCCGTTTACTCCATTGCATTTCGACAAGTCTGACCTCTCAAAATTTAGCAGGGGGAAATGTTAACCGACTCTATTGCACCGAGTGATTATAAAGTATTGTAAGGTAAGCACTTCTTGTAAATGGGACCCCTCCACAGAATAGTCAAGTTCATGCCTGGCTTGCCTCCTGGAGGTCTTATGGCAATGTGCATGGAAGTTAGTTAAACGAAATTCCAGTGGTAGTGAAAAAACATCACACACCCTTTGACCAAACCCCCTAACAATGGCATGACAGGGTTGATTCCTTATTGCACCACTTACCCTTAAACAACATCCTATTTGTTGAGGGGGTAGGGGCATCACAAGAAGTGGAAACCACAAAAGTAAACAGGCCTTTTAGATCCTTGTTCACCTTTTGGATCTTGTCACCGCTCGGTGGCACTGAATGCATCAAACTTGTTGTTGCTTAAACATGACTCTGTTTTCTCAAACGAAGTGCTGCTTTCGAAGCAGAACAAATTACAACTCTACCAATGGCAAAGCCAAAAAGCTCCTGTGGGCAGGTCAAACACAGAAAGAGAGAAAATCCACAAATAGGAGCAAGGCAACTGAGATTGACACTCAAGCCATCCTATCTTGATCATGGAATGGCCCTGTGGAGTATGTCATACAATGCGCTCTGCGACAGACAGCCGGAGCTGTCCGTAGTGAGACCCAAAAGGTGAACAGGGATCTAAAAGACCTGTTTAATTTTGTGGTTTCCACTTCTTGTGATGCACCTAACCCCTCAACAAATAGGATGCAATTTAAGGGCAAATAGTGCAATAAGGAATCAATCCTGTCAAGTCATTGTTAGGGGGCGGGGTCAAAGGATGTGTGATGACTTTCCGCTACCACTGTCATTTCGGTTAACTAACTTCCATGCACATTGCCAAGAAGAACTGTAGCAGAACTGTGGAAGACATTACCTTGACAGACTACTATAAACAAGCACTGGTAATGCCAACTAGTCTCTATTGTACATAATGATAAGTAAGGCCGATTGGCTTCGCCACTGCTTCTTGATCCTGAGACTGCTTTTCTTTTCTGAGACCAGGTGTAGCAAAAGCAGCGCCAGGAAAAATAAACTAATTGACATTTATGACAGTGCATACATTATCTTATATACGTGTATATCCCACTGGGTAAATGCTTAATTTACTTAATTTTAGAAAGATCCTGTATCTTCAGGAGTGTGAAAGGATCATTGGTGTGGGGAGATGAGTTGTTTGAATGCATGGTCAATGAAATGCCCTCCAGTCACCAAAGCATCAGGAGCTTATACCATGAAATAAACGTACGAAATACTGAGGTGCACATATTTATAAATGACCAACAGCATAATACACTGTAATCTTCACAAAAGGTTTCTGCTTTCTCCTGGCATGATGCAGCAATGTCAATAGGATTCTCAAAGACAAAAAACACAAGTGACAGCAGATACAGATAGCTATGCCCATCCTGTCTGCTCTAAACAAGCTCATCATAACCTTAGGGCAGCGAGATGTACCCTGGTAAAGGCCTGCTTGGACTTCTGCAATTTTATACTCTCTGGCCTCACCAGAAACTTCACAAGAAGCTTCAAAGGACACAGAACCAAGGGATCCGAATGTGTTAGAACCTGTACAGACTAACAAAGTGAGGCAAATTCTGAAGTCACTCCAGGAGTTTCCAGTGGAGTCTGGACTGACATTCAAAAGTGTATTGCTTAATGCAAAGGCCTGCTGGGCAAAAAGTCTTGTCAACTTCTAGGAATTTACACTGCACTATGTATCCCGACTAAAAAGTAATGAGAAGTCATGCAGCCTTCAAATCACCATACATTTTTGTAAACTTTGTGTAGCTACACAAAGTGTGTGGCTATCAGTGGTGCAAACAAAAAAGGAGGTGCTCTTCAGGGAAATGGTGGGCTGGCACTACTCTGCCGCCATCCACCCAATGGCCTGCTTTGGGATTCCCACCAGTCCAGGCTGCAAATGCCAGCCAGCACACCAGCCCATAGATGCCCAAGCTTGTCCAACCCACTGAAGGTGGTTCCCAGCACGTCGCACATTTGCCGCATGGAATGGTACCTCTCCCAGATATGGCATGGATGATTCACTGCCTACAACCCCTGAATTGCACCCTCCTCCCCAAAAAAACTGATGCATCTCCCTGTCTGATTATTACAGATGACCCTAGTCAAGACATCAATCTAATTAAGCAGGACATGGTTGACACAGCTTCACCCTCCAATGAAACACCTGTAGGTTTTGTAAACAACATCTAAGATAACTGTTTTTCTACACACTGAGTAGTTTGAGGAAAATTGGGACAGAATGCCTTCATAGGAATTTCCTGTACATGCATATTTAAAGCTTTGCACAAACCTAATCTCATCAGATACTTACAATCCACATCCTCCCAATTGTTCCAGTGAAGGACCTTCAAGACACAAAAACACAAGCGAATGTGTGTGCTTCAACCCAGGCCCTGTTACAATCTGAAACCAAACCTCTCGGATGAACCTACCAACCTTCAGTTCAGAAGGTTCCTGAACTGAGTTATTTAGCCTGGCTTTTGACTAAACATCTTGTGAGACCAAGGGAGTGACCGAGAAATGTGGGATCCTGGACCATTCTTACATTTGGCTGCCTTCTCTTTCCCACTGATTTTGTTTCTAACTTTCTGAAATGGTGACATTTGGTACTTAAGAAAATAAGATTCTGAGCTTATCTCTGTAACCAACATCCTTCGTCTTGCAAGTATGGAAGCACCAAGAAACAGTAACTAAAAATAGCCTAAGCACCTGTTTTAAGTGCTACACCAAAAGCATCGCATGCACAATGTTGCAGATGGGTTCTGCCTATTTAGTTCAGCAGGATTTTTCGCTTAGGATCACCTGGTTTTTGCACCTTTACCATGGGTGAGTTTCCCTATCTGAGTCTCACTCATGGTAAATTTACAGTAATTGGATTGAGAATGTTTACCACGAGTGTCCACCTTTTAAGACAATGCCGCTGCAGTGCATCTGCTAGTTACACGTGAATATGTGTGCACATGTGTGTGCGCGCACCTGTAAGACAACTGTCTCACATGCGCAGTCTACACACATGCACAGCCAGGTAATGGCACAGAGGTTGCATGGCACAGAAGGGACTATGCAAGGACTAGTGGGCATTCATGGCAGGTCTAGGTGTACTGGAAATTCTGGAGTGCCTTCACTGTGTTGCACATATGACTGAAATCTCCCTTAAAGTGCAGTTTCGCTCCACTTAGGCCGACACAGTCCAGCAAGGTATCAAACTGGGGTAAAACCTACATGCCAAGTTTGAAAATGCAGGCCCCAGCACACCACATATACGGCCACGGCCTATGGGACGTGTTATATTTCTCGGACTCAACTCATAATCAGATTCCAGGACTTTGTCACCACTACTGAGTCAAGTTAATTACACTGCTCCACAGCAGAGGGAAAAAAAACCTTTCCAGAAAATGAGAGCAATTATCAGTGATTGACCCAGTTGCCTGGAGAAGAAACGGGTGTGTGGGTAGTCTGCATCTGATAATTAGCTGTCACACTGCAACTGGGCTGGGATAATGCAGTCTCTATAAACAAAGGAGGAAGCCCAGACATCTTGAGCCAACAAAGGAGAGGCTTGCCTTTAAAGTTTTAGTGGGAAGGAATCTGGCAGTGATGTCAGGTAGGGGTGGAGCTGAGGCATTCAGAAGAACTCTGTCAAAAGAAAACTTAATAGAGCCATTTTGGATTGTCCCAGAATACAGTGCAGCAGAGTCAGGACAGGGGTGAAGAGATGGTGTGGCATCCTAGGGTTTGCTAAGGGACATCTAGAACGTCCCACCCTACTTATATAAACCCTTGCACAAGGGAGAGGCGAGGGAAGAAGATCTTGTTCCTAGGCACCAACAACAGCGGAAGAATGGCCATCTGGAAAGAGGACCCACTTGATGCCATTCACTAAGGACTTTGTCACCAGCTCAAACCCAGGACTATAATGGGTCTCTCCAGGGCCAATGGTGCTGGTCCCCTTAGGCCCTCTGAGGACATTTAAAAGAAGAAGACATGGAATCCACTCCCGCCCCTGGAATTCTACAAGACAGCCAGGCAGCTATGTAACCTTGGAGTGCGGGCAGGAGGGTGCTCTGCTGGCTGGTTTTGGAGGGGCTGAACAAGATACTCTCAGCAGAAGGAGAGGAGCACCAGTGGCCAAGCAGGAAAAAGGACTGGTGCTAGAAGCAAGAAAATGCAGCTCTCCGCAAAGTGCAACCTTTCTGAGGCCAGGAGAACTATTTAAAATTTTCCCCGGTGAATAGCCCTGGCCTCCTGAAGCAAAACAAGATCTTCAAAATTGCCTACAAGGGCTCGAGTTAAGCCACTTTAAAGATGGCCCTCTTAAAAACAAGGAAAAGAATTGAGCCGCAGAGCATGTTCCACTCTGCCCGATCTCCATTTCAACCACCCACGGGTGGGCCAGAGCCCATCTTCTTTTTATTCATTATTGGGGAGAGAGGTGTGCATAGGGACAATCGGCACAAGTCTGACATTGGACCCTGGGACCCCATCCCTGGGGCCCAACCAAAGAATGTCTCAGGAACCCCATCCCTAGGACACTGAAGAGGAGGGGAGAAGCAACACTGTGGGGGGAGTGGGAGGCACAGCATAACCAGTAGCCCACCCACGAGGTGGGACATGACCATGTTGGTTCCCATACGGGCATGGAACAATGTCGGACTTGGAGCAGGCCAGTCTGTGTGGGAGTAGGTCTCCCTATATTGCTCCAATGTTGCAGAAGACTCTCTCGCGAGAGGGACCAGGGCACCCAAAATTAAAAGAAAAACAGAGGTGCAATGTAAGGCTGCAAAAGCAGCATTAGCCACCAATAAACTATTCACTCTTCTCATCCCAGTGACACATCATAATGCCCATCAAGCGTTTTGTTTTCATAAATTCCTTTCCTGGTAGTAGTCCCGAAATTCACAGGGGCAGCACCACCAATGGTTAAACATTGGGTTTGGAGAAGCGGTAGCTCCCAGGAATGCTATTTATGAAAACTTCCCATGAGTCTCCTGGGGTATTACATTTCTGACCACAGGGTTGTTTTGTAATGGTTTCTAGCACTTCAGAGATGGAGTTTTTGCTTTTGGGCTCTAGGGGGCAGGGTTCCCTTGTGGTTGGTCCTTTGGATGCATTATGTGACTTTTAAAAAGTACGAAAAAGACTAAAACACACACGTAATTGGATAAAATTAAATGCTTTAATCATAGCACTTCACTGACAGTCATTTTTGATGAACAATGCATTACAAAAGTATTTACATATGATCATGAATATCATTGGTTTTAATGGTGAATCCGAACATGTGATGACAGTTTGTAGTAATATGGTAACCCCTTGAAAAAGCCAATAGGCAGTCCTTGTATATCAATGTGGTGACACCTTGAAAAAACACAATAGTAAGGCCTTAAATATTGATGGGGTGACCCCTTGGCAAATTCAATAGGCTGCCTTATGTGTTATCGCTCCCCCTTAAAGAGTGATGCTACATTTTATGTAAGTGCTGGGGCATTGTGATTATGGGGTTCAGCGCCAGCTAGAGGCTGAACTGGGATATCATGGCTTTCCATCTGTCTGATGTATATATTTGTAATTTAATGTGTAATATTTAGTATATAATAGTGTGTGTGTGTAATAAAGGTAATATTCCTTTTCAAAAGAAAAAGCACTGATTGGACAATGATCATTTATTGAGTGTTGTTGTTGCGTACCAGCAAACAGAGATTACTAGCCCACACCACCTCCCCTGAGTAGGCCGTGGACTGCTCTGCTTCACCACCCCGGGAGTCGAGTACTGCAACGTGTACTTGGTTCCCAGGAAGAAGACAATTGTGGAGCCAGTACTTGAGAAGGACTCACATCCTCTGCATCTAATAACCCAATTTCTTACACACAATGTTATTTTGCTGGAAACTCCTGGGTGTAATTAAGTGAATGGAAAGTTATTGTAGTTGCCTTTGAGCCCTTGCCTCCCACGGTGTCAGGGAACAGACCCAGTACAGTGTGTACATTTCTACTCCTCCGAGTAACATAGCTTATGATAACTCGCTGGAACCAATTTCTGGGAGCAAGACCCTTCCAACAAACATAAGGAAACGCCATGTTGGGTAATCCAAACCAGAAATGCGTAGGATGAAAGTCTTGTGGAGAAAGCAACATTCTGCCAAATTGTTTTGGAGAGGACCGACAAGCTCGTTAAACAAAGTCCCAGTGTTCTCTTGAAATCTGATTACTGTCAGCTCTTTTCCGCCCAGCAGATTAATTATTAAGAAAGGCAAGGGGAATATGTCACTGACATGGAGTAAATGGGGTTATATGCATGGCTCTGCTACCAGGCACTAGTACCCTGCCATGTTTATGTGTGCTAAAGTTATCTCAGCTGCCATGAGAAGCTGTCCACACTGTTCACAATGACGCGAATTGGAGGCAGGAGTCATCTTTTAGTTGTAGTGCCTACACATTGGGATTAGACTTGACAACTGAGTTTGTTATCCTCGGGGCTGTGTTTAAAGACGAGGCATATTAATACGTATTCAGGTTTCTCAAATGAGTAGCTCATGAGCTACCGGGAACTCTCCAGCTAGCGGTCGGCCTCCAAGCTGGGGACCTGGGTTCGAGTCTCGGCAGGGATGTCAATATCCTGTGATTCAGGGCAAATCACTTACTCTCCTCATGCCTAACAAAACGAATGTGTCATTCTAAAAAGCAACTGGTGCTCATGTAAAGCACTCTGGTATCATCAGGTCGAGTACCCACTATATAACACACCCCAAAAAACAAAAGCAAAAACACCTGTATGTAGATCTCCTTGGTGCATCCTAGCCTATTAAATCAGGAGCCTTTGATTGGCTGAATTAATATATGTAGCAACATAAACAAGCATTGGCATAGCCAATAGGTCTCGCCTTTGGGACCTTATAAGTGCATAACTAAATACTTATAAGGTCCCAAAAGCGAGACCTATTGGCTATGCCAAGCGGCCGTGCGGACGCGAAAGTGAAAGTGATCGCGATCGTGTTCACGCTCAAACATCAAAGCGGACGTGCGTGGCCGCTAAAGGGAAAGTAATCGCGGTCAAGCGCGGCGAGCGCGCCCGCGCACATGCACTGTAGCTCTAGGCTGGCCTGGTAGCACTTTTTGGAGCCCTCTCAATAAGTCCCGCCAGACCAGTGCATGCGCTGGGTCAGGCAAGACCTAAAAAGTGTGTATTCACGATGGAAATGAGTGCATGAATCCCAAAATATATTTACAGCTGCTGTGTGAGTGATAAGTCATGCCGCATTGGGGAGACTCATTGCTGATAGTACTATCTTTTAATTTACATTACTGCTGGAAACTGTGCCTGATGCCCTAAGGCGATCACTGCTGGTAATCTTGCATATGGTGGTCACTAATGTAGTAGTTGGTTTGTAGATTTACATAGAGCAGCCTATCAGCCCTGAAGGTATCCAGGCGCTGTCCATCGGCCCGTCTGGTGTGGTCACTATTACAACACTTACAAAATGAGAAGCTTGGGATGATTTTCATGGAAAATAAGTATTTTGTAAATACTACAGAAACACTTGGAGACCCTTGACTTAATCAAATCGGTCATGGACAGAGCTGTTCATATCCTTAGGGAACATCACCTGTCAAGAAAAGAGCACCGTTTTTGGGCGTGTCTTCCAGAGTAGCCAGAATTATTGATAATGATCAGCCTCCTGTTCTCACTCCTTAAAAAGCATTGCAGCCACACTTTTAGTGTGCTTGGGGTCTAATCTTTGACACCAGAAACTCTATGTCTTTACATTGCAAAGATTCTTGTAGAAGCCGGGTACCTTCAATTGAACTTGTTTCTATATTGGTACACAATCTACACAGCATCAGGGGATATTTTTGTAAACACAATATAGGACATGATATTTATGTTAGACAATCTTTCTTTCTGATATCAATATTCTGACATACCACCAGTCTAATGTGATTAAAAGGATGCCTATGGTACCACTGCCTTCCTCTCAGAAGGAGAGGCAGCACCCTCTGCAGAAGATCACTAAAGTGGAGCTTCATCAGGTTGTAGAGTACACTAAGTCTTACTGACAGACTCTAGTCTTCAAAACCATCGCGTGAAGTAGTCCATACTCCAAAAGCATTTTTTGATTTTTAGCAACTAGTTTGCGGGAGATGCCCATGTCTTTTGGCCAGGATTTTCATTTTCAGCAGTCTCACTACCACCTACTGCAATTACCTCTCTCTTCTTTATTTCAGCTTCACTAAATAGTCCCTCATCTTCCCATTTGCTGGACCAATCCGATAACGCAGATTGTTTTTGTACCAGCTAGTGTCATTTCTTAAATTCTCATCTCTCAAGTCCTCCAAATAGGACTCCAGGACATTTCGTCCGCCTTGGCTTACAGAAACCAGCTTGCGGGGGTCCAAAACACTGTGAGCCATTGTGCAGCTGTGGCTAGGTCTTACAGACAGTACTAGTGTGTGATGGTGGCACTATCTCTGGCACTACTAGTGTGTAGTGTCTAAAATTAGACATTTCCACACAATAACAAATTACGGTGCCCACCAGCACTGGCTGCCATCAAATGCCTTAGTCACATTTCTCTGTACCTGACAATGGGCATGCCAAAACATGAGGCAGCAATTTGGTACTGCTCCCCTTTCCCACCCATCAAAAGCCGAGAACACCCACCCACGACTCCGTGAATCAGATACATTCACCTAACTGATCAAGAAATCAAAGGAATCAAATCACATCACTGAGAGCACATCATCACAAACCAAACCAGACTCCAGCCTGTGAAGGAATCTATGAAACAAACTCTGGAAGACACCCACACTCTCTTGGTGCTGTTGTGACATAGAAATGGCATAATTTACACAATACAAATGTCTTTAATATGTCTTACATCTCTAATATTACTGGTGTACAGTAGCTGCAAAATGTAACACTGCTGGTGTAGGGAGTGTTGCAATCACTGCTACTGCTGATGTAGAGAGGGATATGATGTTGATGCTGCTGTTGTAGGTTGTGATAACTAATGTTGCTGGTGGAGAATGTGTTGTGGTTTCTTATATTGTTAGTGAAATGTTATGCACATGTGCCTACTTATTTGGGGTGATGTATGAACCCTGAGATTGGTATGATTCTAAGTATAGCTGGAAGGAGGGTACATATGATCTTTGATGTTGCTGTTGTTAAATGGGGTTTCATTGATTATACTGTTGGTGTTGAATGAGGCATGACCTGTAATACTGCATGTGTAGTCTGGAGGGACGTAGACTGCTACATTGTTGTAGAGTTGTGTGACTTGTGATGTTGCTTCCATAGATAGATATGATCTCTGATTTGGTCAGTGAAGCTCATGTATGCTACGGTATGACATCAGAAACGGTTGATGTAGTTTGGGGGGTGCATGCTGAAACTACTGGTGTGGGGCATGATCCGTGGCACTGTTGGTACACATTTACAAATGATCAATAAGACAACTGTTGTGACCTATAGGAATAGGTATGATCTGTAACACAGCTGCCATAGAGTTGTATACATGTGTGATACTGCTGGTGTAGGGTATGCTGACGTTATAACCATGCTCACGTAGTGTTGGGTGTGTGTTGTGATAATGCTAACCGAAGGTAATATAATTTATGGTGTGGCTTATGAAGTGTGGCTTTTTGTTTGTGAAGCTTGTGGTACAGGTTGGTGTATGAACTTTGATGAGGTTGAAAGATGCGGTATGATTTGTGATACTACTTAGGCAGAGTGATCTATGGACTCTGATAAAACTCAGAAAGAGTGGCTAATTCATGTGATACTGCACTATAAGGTGAGGTATGATCTCACTGTGTTACTGCTGGCATCTAGTGACAGTAGCCTATGGGCTGCTGAGTTGGGAGTTGGTGCTTGCACCAGCGAGTGTATAGTCGGATATGATCTTTCATACTGCTTATGTGTTAGGATATGATCTGTGATTATGGTTGTGTAGCCAAGTAGTATTTTGTACTGCTGGTGTTGAGTGGTGTTTGATCTTGGATATTTCTCATCTATGTTTGGGTACAATTTCTGACGCTGCTGGTGCAGGTTTGGGTGTGATCTGTGGTAATGTTGGTGTAGAGTTGTGTGCTATCTTTGATACTCCACATCTGGATTTGAATCTCATATGGGACGTTGCTGTTCTATAGTCAGTCATGATCTGTGATATTGCTTGTTAAGTGTTGGGATGATCAATGATATTGTTGATGTATGGTTGGGCATGATCTGTGTAATTATTGGTGTGTGAATGGGTGAAACTGCTTGCTTAGGCATGGGTTTTTTAATTACATTGTTGATGTAAGATTGACTGCACCCTGCAGTGTTACGTGTGTATTGATCAGACGTTGATAGTGTTGGCACATTCTGTGATATCATTTGTCTAGGGCAAGGCATGATTTACAACATTGAGACTATAAAGTTGGGAATGGACTTTTATACTCTTTGTCCATGCTTAGATGCACTCTGATATTGTCAGTGTAGGGTTGGATGTATTCAGAAACATTGCTAGTTGTGGATTGAGTATGACTTGTTCAAATGCTTGTGTAAGTGTTTGGATGACTTGCAGGTAATGATCTCACTATTATGCTTATACTGTAGTGTAGGTATGTTTTGTAGTACTGCTTGTGGTAGGTTGAGTATAACTTGCAAGTAATGCTTCTAGTCTAGGGCAGATATTATTGGTGATATTGCTTATGTAAAGTTGGGTATGACTTGTGAGTAATGATACTAGTCTAGGATGGGGATATTCTGTGATGCTCTCATCTAATTGAGAAGTACTGTATCTGCAAATCGGGATTGGGCCATGATCTCAGATACTGGTGTTGAAGTATGCATTCTGGTCTGGTACTGCTTATGTGTAATGTGGCATGTTGCTGTTATTATTTGTGTTTCCTTTCCTTTGCATTTTCCATCATCAGCAATCAAGAATCTCCTAGATTGCCAAGGAGTTTTCGTTACCCTTGTGTTTTTCCTCCTATCATCCTTTAGAGGAGATGCTTGATACTTTTTCATGTGTATATTAAGTACAGCATTGCACCATGGTGACTAGGAGACTTTGCTCTTTCTTCAAGCCTTCAAAAATTAAATTGATGTACCTTTGTAGTGTCCAGTCCTTGACAGAAGATCATGTTTCGTAATTATAAGTCTCGTGATTTCATGAAGATCAGGTCTTTTGACTGCAGGATCTCTTGATGTCATGAAGATCAAGTATCGTGATTGGAGAATTTCTTAATTTTATGAAGATCAACTCTTGTAATTTTATGAGCCGATGATTTTATGAAAAAAAAGTCTTATGTTTTTAGAAGTTCTCAATTTCATGAAGATCACGTTTTGCAATTTTGTGACTGCTGATTTCATGAAAATCAAGTCTTGTGATCGTAGGAGCTCTCCTTTTCATGAAGAAGCTTTAGTCTTGTCATTGTAAGGGTTCTTGATATCATAAAGATCATGCTGTGTGAGTGCAGGAAGCCTCAAAATCATGAAGATCATGTGTTCTGTTTATAGTCCCCTCCATTTTATGAAGATCACGTTTTATGATTGTGGAAGATCTTATTTTCGAAGAGATCAAGAGACTCTTGATATGTGAGTTCAATCACTGCCTTTTTTTTGTTAGTCCTCTTTCATGCAGGCTGGGTTGCATACATTTCTTTCATTTAATGCATCTACTTTGTACTTTATCTGAGCACAAGTATGAAGTAGGGAGTGATGTCAGGACTGTGAATTCCAAAAAGTAGAAATCAGAAGCGACCATCCATCCCCCCAATGATCTGCTTACACCTCGCAAGTTTCCAAATGAGCCAGAAGCACCTCCAAACTTAACATCTTTCCACTCTATCATTTGAAACCGAGTTTAGAAGTACAGTGAATTTCAGAAGCAAGTGAAGGGCCAAGATATTGTGACTCTGAGTCACCCAAATTAAGAAACACATTTCTGAGCTTCTCACAGAGGAAGACTGAGCGAAAGCCTTAGGAATGTGCTTTAAAGGTAACAAGATCTCTCCACTCCTGAGATCTGCTGATTCGTCTAGTCATGTGCTCAAGTGGCCTATCATTAGGATCACAGCAACTCAGTCAGCTCCTTGTCACTCTTTTTGTAATGACTTGGATTTCATTAGGGTTTTTTGGGGGTTCGTGATTTTAACAATTATTGTGAAGATATCAGATGTCCTAGAATGGTATGGGAGAAATAATATATTTTTTTATTCTGCCCAGTGCGTCATCTCTTCTCAAGAAAGAGAGCTATTTGTCTTTTAAACCAGTGGGGTGTTCATAGTTCCTAAACTTGTGGAAGCCCCACCTCATTCTAGGAGCGCAAGGTTGGGGGCACAAGGACAGAGTGGATGATTGTTAGGGATCAACGATCTCTTTGTAGATGAAACAGGAGGTATTATGAAGTGGACCTCACCCCATTGGGCAGCTGGGATAAACCCCTCATATTTTTGAATGGAACTTCCCTCCTGAATGAGTTGCTTCTCTGGTACAGTGAAGGAATTCAAAGTTGTATGCCAGAGGAAGGTACCACTAGCTTCGACACAGAGATAGTGACAGCCTTGGTTCTCGAAAAATTACCCGGTTCTCCCATCCTCAGGACCATCAAGTGATCCTGAGCCTAAAACCAGCATTGGCAATTTCCATTCTAAGACATCATTCGTTGTGAGTGGGGTCCCTCAATGATCAGAACTGTCACCGTACCTCTTTAATATCTACATTCAACCTCAATGATGATTTGTTCCTTTTGCCTGCAATTTTACACCTGTGCAGATGGCACTCAACTGCTATTTCAACTAGACAGTCCCTAGATGCAACCAGAGGACTCTGACAGTGCTTTGTGGAAATTGAAGGATGGATGCATGGAAATTGGCTGAAACCGAACTCTGATACAAAGGAAATCCTCATAACTGAGACAGTCCTCACTCAAGATGACACATTTGGGCCTGCGGAACTTGTGCATCTTCCTAACACGTCACTTGTAGTAAAAAGACTCGGGGTTAGATTGAGGAGAAGAAGCTCAAAATGGCCTCACAAGTAGCTTCTGTGGCAGCAACCTGTAGTTTGCAGTTCAGGAAATTACAGAAGCTTGCACAGTTTCTAGCAGGATATGCTAATCGAACAGCAAATGCCTCCTGGTTCGGATCAATAATGGATTATTACAACTTCCTGTATGCAGGCTTAACAAATTCCTCACCAACTGCCTTGAATACATT
Source organism: Triturus cristatus (assembly GCF_964204655.1). Taxonomy (NCBI): domain Eukaryota; kingdom Metazoa; phylum Chordata; class Amphibia; order Caudata; family Salamandridae; genus Triturus; species Triturus cristatus. The sequence goes on along the minus strand of NC_140583.1, from coordinate 793,607,825 downwards.
CAAAACGAAGCCCCTGGGCTAGTCCTAATGCCCCGTGATTTTAGAGCACCCCAAATCCCTGCTCCATCAACTTCACTGGCTGTCAATCAGCGCCAGAATTTAATGTAAGTTCATGTGCTTAGCGTATAAGAGGATCTGCTGTTCGAGCTCCCATCCCCTTTTCTGTCTTTGACTGCACTATATACTATGACACGTCCTGACTATTCTGATAATCGTTTTTTTACTAACACTACAGTCTATCTAAGTTGCAACGGGGGCCACGATTGCAGAAGTGGAGGACAGAATTTACTCGGTAGGCAGATTGCGAAGCGGTCCTTCGCGTGCAGTTGGCTACCCGTGCTCATAGTGATAGGGCGTTGGAATCAGCCCGAGCTTGGGGTGTACTGGCGGAACTCTTAAAAGCTGCTGACACTGAAATGGACGGGGCCTCTGAACCGGAGGTGGTGCGGGTCCCGCCCTTCCCTGAATCTGGTTAGAGGAGAGCAGAGGGGTTAGGCAATAGCACACTTGGGTTGTTGGTGGTCCTGTGTTGGGAAAGTCTATGGAGTAGAGTGAAAGACTTGAGTGCCTTGACATGTATCCAGTCAATAAGTCATGCCGGAGGGGGGTGGGGATAGAGGGTGGTGGTTGGGGGGAGGGACGTAGCATGGGGTAGCTGTTCAGTTTTAGATTAGTTGTTCCAATTGCACTGCGGAACCTTCTGAGTGGAGTCTCCGCGGCCTATACGTGCACGATCTGCCAGCATGTGGACTCTGAATGGTGGACTTCCAAGGGTTTACTCCGCAAGGTTGGCTGGGGAGGCACCAAATCAATCAGTATATCATGGAACCACGATAGGGATGATAGTGCAAGGGAAGTTGTACTTTGGTATGACTCATGTAAGTGCTGGATATTGATTGTACTGTTTTTGAGTGATTTAAATGCAAATAAACATATTTAAAAAAAAAAAAAAAAAAACACTAGAGTCTATAAGTAAAGCTAGCATTGGAGGTCGTTTTTTTTTTACTACCTAAAGCAAGGCACACACTTCCTCTGGTTTTAAGGTCAATTCTTTCCAATCTTGGGTTCTGGGAGTAACTCAACATCTTTCTGATGTAACTCGCCCTCGCCTGTACATTTCTTTCAGCACCAAGACACCTATTTGTGCATATGAGCTATATAAACCCCAAATAACATAAATCAGAAAGGCCTCCGCCCACTCTAGGAATAGCTTCAGATGATCTGCCTCCAGAACCAATAGGCACTCCTTACTCCCAGAGCCAGTAGAGTATCCTTCCGCTCTAAAGAGTCCATGCCACCAAAAGAGTCAAACAATTCTGTATTATCCCAGAATCAGTTCCACCGCCAGAACACTCTATGGATTCCTGCACTAAGAGGAAGTAGCAGCTGCTGACTCCCTCCTAAGTCATCGTTCCTCTTTTCTCATCTCTCTCCCCTTCCCCCTTCTTTATCACTCCTAAAGCCCCCACCAAGCCTTCTGAGATTGACCAGGTATCTGTACAAAGTGGCAGAGGCGCTGGCAGGCCCCGCTGCCTTCAAAACCCGTCCTCCAGTGCTCCAGCCCACCGGGGAATGCGGGCCCCGGGGGAAGCAGGGTCGCAGACCAGTCTTCCCCCGGGGTATTCGCGCAAGCAGAAGGACATGGTGGGTGGAGGGAGGTCAAGGGGTGGGGTTAGGGGTGGGACGGTGGTGCACTTAAAAGGTGCTGGGAGGGAGGTTCCGGACTCTTTCTTAGCACCTCGCACCACAGGGATAGGGGGGGAATAGGAAGAGCTTTTGTGATCCACCCGTCAACCCTACTGTTATAAGGGCAAAAGGGGGTGGGAGTTATGCATGCCAGTTTAGGACAGGTCCACGGATCTTTGGAGGGGTGGTGAGTCACAGATGGGCGGAGCCACCCCTCGGTGGGGGGGCTACCCAGGTGAAGGAGAGGGGAGCGCAGGATGCAAGGTGCAGACGAAGAAAAGCAAGAGAGGATGCATAAGAGGGTTGTGAAGGTGAGAATGGATGTAAGGGAACTTTGCAGCAAGAATGGGAGGAGTGAGAGTGGAGAATGGGATGGCAAATGGATGAGGGGGAGGGGTTTATTGTGGATTCAAGTCTTAAGATTTGAATTGTTATGTTTAATAAAGTTGGGAGTTTTTGATAACCATGTCCTAATAAATGGCCTTTTTCGCTCCAAACCAGTATGGAGTGTAGTTATTGGGCGAATGCCCGATTCAATAAAGGGACAGTCCAACCCTGCCCATAACTGGAAGCGGTACAAAAGGGGGTGGTGATGGACGGAGCATCAGAACCAATCAAACACTCACACCCAGTCAACAGATCTAGGTTTGATCCATCACCGTTCTTTAGCCCACTCTGCCACCCCAGTTCAGACATGGCCATATGCAAATCAGTCTGACCCTGTGCCTCATGGGAACAGTCCAGCCCGAACTGCCAAGCCATGCCTTCCCTGGACCGAAAACAAGCTTCCTAGGACCGGTTTCTGGCATTTCAGCCGTGTTCAGCCAGGCTTGCTGAATCCAGTGGCAAAGTGAGCAAGGGACTCACGTCTGAGCATACCCTGCCAACTTATGGCGAACAAAGCGGTACAAAAGGGGGGTGGTGATGGACGGAGCATCAGAACCAATCAAACACTCACACCCAGTCAACAGATCTTGGTTTGATCCATCACCGTTCTTTAGCCCACTCTGCCACCATAACTGGAAGCAGCAGGGACTCTGTGAGCCAGAAGCAGGGTTTCCACCCCCAGGACCAACCTCGGTTCGTCCCCCATACACAGGTGAGCTGCTGCATCCAGCCCCATTGCAACATGGATTTTCAAACGTTGTCATGCCTAGCGCCCTTCCCCTAAAAATAAATTGGTCTTGGACCCCCGAACATGTTGTCATAATCTTCATATATACAATTGGAAATGCTACGCTGGAGCTAAAGCGTAGCGAGGCTCGATGGCATATCCTCCATGAAATGCATGCGAAAATTAATATTTAATGATGCTTATCAATTTAAGATAATATAAACATGTCTGAGGTACAGCATGGTAAGACAGCCAAAATGTTCAGGTAATGCTGGGTGGGGTACCTGACATTTTAAAAGAATTTAATTTTTTCAGAATGTGACATTAAAATATTGTGAGCGGCCGGGGTGAAATGCCTGCAGAAGTTTTAACGGCAGATATGAGCGCCTCAGGGACCCTCATTACATTCTGCAGGGACGGCGTCATTTGACGTTACGCCACTGCGAGACATACGTGAATCGGACTTTTATTCAAGTCCTGCTACAGCCTCATGTTACACAGACTAATTAATTGCACCCCCCGATGGGGAGCCACCCCCTGACCGAGTCTGAAGAGCACTGCGGTGGACCAGCGCCCGTCTTCCCTTCAAAGAATCTTCTACCCGCCGCAGTGACAGAGACAAAGCTCTCTCCTCATACATCCCACCGCTGATGGGTGGAACTTGCCTGAATTCCTTCCCTGACAGATGTGGTCCCTCTATGCAGTCTGTATTTCGACCTGTTCATCTTCAGCCATTCTACTTCCCGCAAAATGTGGAAGGGTGGCGGGTGGGGGGGGGGGGGGGGGAGGGGGGATGGATGGGGTCTCCGACAGAGGCATGTTTTCTTAACTTTACCTAGATTTTTTTTAAATGCACGGATTAGTCCACACTAGTCAAACACACCTGAAAACAAGTGAGGCCACTTCTGCTCTGGCTGCCTGCCCCCGCTCAATATGCCTATATTAATGGGCCGGCCCACCTATAGAAAGGGTGACACCTCTGCCCGTTGATTAAAGGGAGGTAACAGACGCCAATCTCCCTCCAGAAAGGCCACTTAGGCACCCACAGGGCCGATGGTGGCCTCCGAACACTGACACTGCCCAAATCAGCCACCAGCCTGCCCAAATAAGCAGCCCACAGCTGGAACTCTGATACCGCCCCTCGGTCCTTGCCCGAGTGCCCGCCTTACCAATCCGACCCTGTGAGGAGATGATAGAAATGGGAATAGTGAGAAGCTGGCACTGGTTGGCAGTGTGAGAAGCTGGTGCAAGGGGACTTTGAGAAGTCACTAGTAGTCAGTGTGAAGAGGCTGCAATAGCAGACACAGTGGGAAGCTGGCACTGGTTGGCAGTGTGAGAAGCTGGTGCAAGAGGGGACTTCGAGAAGTCAATAGTAGTCCGTGTGAAGAGGATGCCATAGCAGACACAGTGGGAAGCTGGCACTGGTTGGCAGTGTGAGAAGCTGGTGCAAGAGGGGACTTCGAGAAGTCAATAGTAGTCCGTGTGAAGAGGATGCCATAGCAGACACAGTGGGAAGCTGGCACTGGTTGGCAGTGTGAGAAGCTGGTGCAAGAGGGGACTTGGAGAAGTCACTAGTAGTCAGTGTGAAGAGGTTGCAATAGCAGACACAGTGGGAAGCTGGCCCTGTGAGCATTGGCGGAGCTGACACTATTGGATAGTGTGAGGCTGTTCCTGGTTATCATTAGGAGCTGACACTGGTGAGCAGTGTGAGAAGCTGGTGCAAGAGGGGACTTCGAGAAGTCACTAGTAGTCCGTGTGAAGAGGTTGCAATAGCAGACACAGTGGGAAGCTGGCACTGTGAGCATTGGCGGAGCTGACACTATTGGATAGTGCGAGGCTGTTCCTGGTTATCATTAGGAGCTGACACTGGTGAGCAGTGTGAGAAGCTGGTGCAAGAGGGGACTTCGAGAAGTCACTAGTAGTCAGTGTGAAGAGGCTGCAATAGCAGACACAGTGGGAAGCTGGCCCTGTGAGCATTGGCGGAGCTAACACTATTGGATAGTGCGAGGCTGTTCCTGGTTATCATTAGGAGCTGACACTGGTGAGCAGTGTGAGAAGCTGGTGCAAGAGGGGACTTTTTGAAGCTGTCACTAGTAGTCAGTGTGAAGAGGCTGCAATAGCAGACACTGTGGGAAGCTGGCACTGTGAGCATTGGCGGAGCTGACACTATTGGATAGTGCGAGGCTATTCCTGGTTATCATTAGGAGCTGACACAGGAGAGCAGTGTGAGAAGCTGGTGCAAGAGGGGACTTCTTGAAGCTGTCACTAGTAGTCAGTGTGAAGAGGCTGCAATAGCAGACAGTGGGAAGCTGGCACTGGTTGGCAGTGTGAGAAGCTGGTGCAAGAGGGGACTTCTTGAAGCTGTCACTAGTAGTCAGTGTGAAGAGGCTGCAATAGCAGACACAGTGGGAAGCTGGCACTGTGAGCATTGGCGGAGCTGACACTATTGGATAGTGTGAGGCTGTTCCTGGTTATCATTAGGAGCTGACACTGGTGAGCAGTGTGAGAAGCTGGTGCAAGAGGGGACTTCTTGAAGCTCTCACTAGTAGTCAGTGTGAAGAGGCTTCAATAGCAGACACAGTGGGAAGCTGGCCCTGTGAGCATTGGCGGAGCTGACACTATTGGATAGTGCAAGGCTGTTCCTGGTTATCATTAGGAGCTGACACTGGTGAGCAGTGCAAGAAGCTTGCACTACTATGGATGACTTCAGTCCTGATGGTGCCAATCCCTCAACTTTCACAAACATGTAATGAGACCTGTCCTCACGGGGCGCCAAGGCAACGTAGCTGCTACCAGGAGAGCTGTGCCCCAACCTGCCCCACCCTCTCCTGGCTACCTCTGCACCAGCCAAGAGCCTGCCTGTCGAGGTAAGCATCTGGCTCCCTGTAACTGGAGGTAAAACTTATTTTTGGATTAAACACTGCCAGATAACCCATATAATTTACATAGAAAAGGACACCTAACTTAAAAGGCGAAAAGACAAACGTGTGCATACACAAGTAATAGGAGAAAACTGTGCAGAGTTGCTTTATATAGACACCCTATAGGACATACGGCGACACAGAGCCCGCGGTGATGCAGGAAACAGGACCAGCTGCTCAATAAACGTGCGACATACAGAAGATAGTTTTATCAATCAAAGTTACACTACAGTTACACAGTGCGTCGTGCTCGTTACCATCGAAAAAGCGGAATTAATGGTTAATTAATATAACCAATCTGCGATATTAGTAAGGTGCAAATGTACTAACACATCATGCAATGCAGGCAGTAACCGAAGTTGCTGTGTTGCTGAAAAGGAGAGATCAGTGCCGAGCTGTATCTACACATGCAGCTGTTGCTTCCCGCAGCACACTTTAGGCTGCCTTGCCCCATGCACACGCACTTTCACTACAGTGCAAGGGTGTGGATGGGCACGCCCTTGTACCACCCATGGGACACCCCTTGACACAAAGTAAGGGAAAGTCCTGTGTTGCATTACTTTAGGGCGGCTCCCCAGAGCAAATGCAAGTTTGCGTTGGAAAGTAAATCCCAATTCAAGACTTTGCACCAATTTGCATCAATTTTTGTGACACTGTCCCAATGCAAAGCCGTAAATTGCACTGGTGCCGGGGCAAATTTTCAGCGACGGTTGCATCAACAACCATTATCACCAGCTAGTCAGTATAAAGACAGGATTGGAATCAGTCTGCTGCTGCATCAGTTCACAATGACCCCGCCCTATCGCATGCACAGTGGCCCAGCAGTCATGAGAAATCGTCAGCACTAGTGAACAATTGTCCAATCCTGGTTTACGTAATAAACGGTAATCCTGGTGCTAATTTACGTGACTATGGCCAGGGTTTGACATTTAAATTATTAGACCGAATTACTCCAGGCGGTTCGAAAATTTCTGAGTGTGAGTTTGAAGAATGTGAGTAAATTCTAGTTCCTTAAAGCGTCAGTCTCAAAACCGATTGCGCCACTTTTCTTGATGCAAATTGCAAAACCTCTGCAAAACGGATTAGCTTTCATTTTGCACTAGTGCAAATGGCCTCACACTGCCATTTAAAATGCATAATATATAGGTGCTCTCGTCTACAAATGCACCAGTGGTTATATTAGAGATTACATCAGTGTCAGGCAATTTAGCACTGCATTCCGTGCAAATCTGCACGGTTACTTGCACAGCCCGGCAGGGGGCCAAGTCGATACTTGTTCAAAATACTGCTACACGACGTCGTCTTTGTACGAGCCAGTTGGTGCCGCAAATTTTAAAATGTTATTTCTGTATTTATTTTGCCCGGTTAAGGTGTGTGCAAACGATGTTGCCAATTGCACTGGTGCAAAGTTGCCCTATGCCGGTGCAATCTCTGACCTACGGGGGAAGGAAACATTTAAAATGCCATACTTTAGTCCGAAGCAAACAACCAGGCAGGGTGGCAGGTAACAAGAATTAGGTAGTTCTGAAGACTTACCTCTCGGAAAATCTGTCGCAAGCAGGTCAGTCGCTCGCTGTCATGCTGAGGGACGGAGCCTCTCTTCGCTCCCCCTGTCCTGTCTTCCGAGCAGGTTGCGGTGTGGGTCCGGTTGAGGGTCCTGGGCAGCGGTGGTGAGAGGTGGGGTGGGGAGGGCGTGGCGGCCGGGGTGCCTTGGGCGCGGGGCTTGGGGCGGCTGCTGGAGCCTGGAGGACAGGGTGGCTGCAGCTCCGAGGCTCTGGGCTGCCTGCAGAGGAATGGGACGTGCAGCTCAGACGTGCAGGCCCTGCAGTGCTTCAGGCAGCCCCCCTCAATGAGCGACCCACGTAATGAAAAGCAGCCTCCCCGGCCAGCCCTCCTTTCATCTGGCCCCCATTACAAGCTGATGTCATCGCTGGAGCCAAGCCCTCCCTCCGCAGTTTGTACTTTTTAAAACTTTTTCAAAACTTTTTTTCCTTTCTGCAGGAACATATTCGCACCTGATGAGCAGAGGATGTTGGCTCTGGTACATAAAACAGCTTCATGCGGCAGCTCACTCCACTGCTCCCTTCTAGATTTTTCACATATGTATATTTTCGTCTTTGTCGGACACGAAACAGACACACGGAAAACAGTAGGCTTTGTCTTCTTTTTTGTTTCAGCCATGCTCAGAAATACAATTAATTACACATGAATTAAGGGCTTGCTCGAGACATTTTGGCGTTACATAAAACAAAATAACTACATGGACGTTTAACAGAAACTCTCCAGGGAATTGTTGTGAACACTGCGAGATGCATGGTTGATAACAGCATAGAAGCGCGGTAATGATTGTATTATTGTTCTACTGTTCTTTTGTCACGAGTTAACTTAACCCCATGTACGTGAGATAGCGTCATGGGAGCACGTGCTGTGATGGCAGACTGCCACGCCCCCTTAGCTTGCCCCATTCGCCGCCTGGACCCCGCCCCAGACTCAACATAGTGTCCTGTATTAGGTCCCCTATGTCATGGTGCTCAGACCCCAGGGGGCATTTGCATATCCATTTTACCTGAATCTCTCCCACTACGGCGTTTGGTTTAATTCCTACACCATTTTGTTTTTCTGTCCCTAGGGTTTCACTGATGTGCCTTTATGCTGATGACATGGGCTTCAGAACTACACACTCCCCGGAAGAGGAACATAGTTACACTCATACTCCTGATGTATCCCAAGAAAAAAAAAATTTTTCTCAATTTTTCATTTTTTCTCATTTTTGACTTCCATTTTATTTAGCTAAAAGAAGACTGACAAGGGCATCATCTGATCGCTTTACATATGTAGAGGTGCTCCTGCATACAAGCAGGTTACAAAAGAGCTACAATTTACATAGTAATATCAGTTTAACAGGAGTTTGCGTCCCCTTTGCACGCCCCTGGGGACTTTAGTATTACAGAAGGGGCCGCAGATACTTGTGCAACCCCTTCTGTATTACTGAAAGCGCTGGCGCAAATACAGCGCCAGCATTTTCTCGAGAGGGTGTTCCCTCATTTGCATGGGAGCGTGGCCCCATGCAAATGAGGAAATCATTTTGCCTCTGTGCCCCTGCTGTATTATAGACACATGCAAAAACAACAATTGATGGACAGAATGCAGAACAATGTCATACATTCACCCCAGTACAGAGATCTGGGCCTAAATCCATCGTTTTTTTGCTCACCATGCCATTCCAGTTTGAACCCAGCCATATGCAAATCAGTCTTGACCCTGTGCCCCATGGGAACAGTCCAGCCCGAACTGCCAAGCCAGGTCCTCCCTAGACTGGAAACAAGCATCCTAGGACCGGTTTCGGGCTTTCAGCCCTCGTCAGCCAGGATAGCTTGATTCCAGTGGCATGGAGAGCACGGGACTCACGTCTGAGCATACCCTTCCCACTCGGGGTGACAAATGCAAAAACAACAATTGATGGACAGAATGCAGAACAATGTCATACATTCACCCCAGTACAGAGATCTGGGCCTAAATCCATCGTTTTTTTGCTCACCATGCCATTCCAGTTTGAACCCAGCCATATGCAAATCAGTCTTGACCCTGTGCCCCATGGGAACAGTCCAGCCCGAACTGCCAAGCCAGGTCCTCCCTAGACTGGAAACAAGCATCCTAGGACCGGTTTCGGGCTTTCAGCCCTCGTCAGCCAGGATAGCTTGATTCCAGTGGCATGGAGAGCACGGGACTCACGTCTGAGCATACCCTTCCCACTCGGGGTGACAAATGCAAAAACAACAATTGATGGACAGAATGCAGAACAATGTCATACATTCACCCCAGTACAGAGATCTGGGCCTAAATCCATCGTTTTTTTGCTCACCATGCCATTCCAGTTTGAACCCAGCCATATGCAAATCAGTCTTGACCCTGTGCCCCATGGGAACAGTCCAGCCCGAACTGCCAAGCCAGGTCCTCCCTAGACTGGAAACAAGCATCCTAGGACCGGTTTCGGGCTTTCAGCCCTCGTCAGCCAGGATAGCTTGATTCCAGTGGCATGGAGAGCACGGGACTCACGTCTGAGCATACCCTTCCCACTCGGGGTGACAAATGCAAAAACAACAAATGATGGACAGAATGCAGAACAATGTCATACATTCACCCCAGTACAGAGATCTGGGCCTAAATCCATCGTTTTTTTGCTCACCATGCCATTCCAGTTTGAACCCAGCCATATGCAAATCAGTCTTGACCCTGTGCCCCATGGGAACAGTCCAGCCCGAACTGCCAAGCCAGGTCCTCCCTAGACTGGAAACAAGCATCCTAGGACCGGTTTCGGGCTTTCAGCCCTCGTCAGCCAGGATAGCTTGATTCCAGTGGCATGGAGAGCACGGGACTCACGTCTGAGCATACCCTTCCCACTCGGGGTGACAAATGCAAAAACAACAATTGATGGACAGAATGCAGAACAATGTCATACATTCACCCCAGTACAGAGATCTGGGCCTAAATCCATCGTTTTTTTGCTCACCATGCCATTCCAGTTTGAACCCATCCATATGCAAATCAGTCTTGACCCTGTGCCCCATGGGAACAGTCCAGCCCGAACTGCCAAGCCAGGTCCTCCCTAGACTGGAAACAAGCATCCTAGGACCGGTTTCGGGCTTTCAGCCCTCGTCAGCCAGGATAGCTTGATTCCAGTGGCATGGAGAGCACGGGACTCACGTCTGAGCATACCCTTCCCACTCAGGGTGACAAATGCAAAAACAACAATTGATGGACAGAATGCAGAACAATGTCATACATTCACCCCAGTACAGAGATCTGGGCCTAAATCCATCGTTTTTTTGCTCACCATGCCATTCCAGTTTGAACCCAGCCATATGCAAATCAGTCTTGACCCTGTGCCCCATGTAGTGGGCAAAAGAACGATGGATTTAACCCAGATCTCTTGACTGGGGGAGAATGTATGCATTGTCAGCATTCCGTCCATCAATTGTTTCTTGTAACGCTTTTCGCCCTAAGTGGGATGGGTATTCCCAGACGTGGGACCCGTGCTCACTACGCCACTGGAGTCAAGCTATCCTGGCTGATGACGGCTGATAGCCAGAAACCGGTCCTAGGATGCTTGATTCCGGTCCAGGGAAGACATGGCTTGGCAGTTCGGGCTGGACTGTTCCCATGAGGCACAGGGTCAAGACTGATTTGCATATGGCCATGTCTGAACTGGGGTGGTGTAGTGGGCAAAAGAACGATGGATTTAACCCAGATCTCTTGACTGGGGGAGAATGTATGCATTGTCAGCATTCCGTCCATCATTTGTTTCTTGTAACGTATTATAGACACAGGCGCAGAGGCAAAGAAGCTGTCAGGGGGCTCACTGACAGTGCAACACCTACAAGTTGCTTCACTGCAGTGCACCCCCGGATAGCAGCCCACTAGAGAGGGAATGGGGGTCTTATGGGACCACCAGGCATCCCCTTGCAGGCGAGTGCAGTGACTCACAGCACCCACCTGTGGGTTGCCGCCTGCACATTGAACAAGCATTGGCATAGCCAATAGGTCTCGCTTTTGGGACCTTATAAGTGTTTAGCCATGCAACAGTTGATGTTGTTGCACCAAGGATATTGTGCTGCATAACTAAATACTTATAAGGTCCCAAAGGCGAGACCTATTGGCTATGCCAATGCTTGTTTAGTTGGTGGTTGGGTGTGCTTGCCTGTGAAACCCCACTGCACCCAACTTTGTAGTTCAAGCGTGCTCGTTATACTCCGGTATAACATCTCTGCCTCACCCCTTTTCAAATCTACTAGCCCCCACTGCCTATCTGAATTAATGGGTAAGTTGTAAAAAGGACATTGCTTTTGTTGTAACTTAAGAATAATACCCAAAACTTCAACCATCCATTTTCAGTCTGTCTAATGCCTTTCTCAGTGTTGCATACCACAGAACTTACAAAAGAAACCCCTCAGTAGTTTTCTGAGATAACGGCATGTAGTTCTACAAAAACGTGATTTTGATTTTCATCATTTCTGAAATTTTGCATTGATTTTCGAACTCATTACACAAAACAACGCCCAATCAAATGATTGTAGGAGAAGAGAAATAATTAAGCTATATGCAGAAATTCAGACACTCAAAAAGTAATCAAAAGCCACCCTAAAACTTAAACCAAGTAGTTCATTATTTTTAAAATGACATATCGCTGATTCAGACTGCAGCAAAATAGGCCACTTATTTGCCAATCAACTGCATCTAAACAATTAGGTTTACTGTAAAACAGTTTAGGGATCATGTCTATACTCCCCACAGCACGCATGATGGTACTAGGATAGGATGGGGTCCATCGGCTAGACTGCCGAATTTGGTGCTGGAAACCAGGGTTCGAGGCTCGGGGTCGCGTCCACGTCCTGTGATTCTGGGCAAATCACTTAGGGGCATATGTATCAACATCTCCATTTGCGATTCTCAAATAGCGATTTTTTGAGAATCGCTATTTGAGAATTGCAAAACGGGATGTATTTAAAAAATTGCAAAACATTTGTGATTTCTTAAAATTCCTTAATTGCGATTAGCAAATTGCGAAATCGCAATTAAGGAATACCTTCCCATTCATTCCTATGGGCCAGGAGGCCCATAGCAATGAATGGGAAGTCCTTCTCAATTTGCGATTCGCTATTTGCTAATCGCAAATTGAGAATAATTTCAAAGGTGCAAGGGTGTCATGATGACACCCTGATGCACCCCTGAAATCAGCATCTGTGCACATATGGCGCACATACATGCACTAAGGGCATGTATGTGCACCACATGGCACTTTGAAATATGCAAACAAGTGCATATTTCAAAGAAATCGCAATTTACCACCAACTTGAAGTTGGTGGTAATTTGCGATTTCTTAAGGAGAAATCGCACAACTTGGGTGCGTGTTACATTGCATTTAGGAAATCGCAATTTTCACCTTGGGGATCCCCAGTACGGGTTATCTCACAGGGAAAAGCCAGGACGGGTTCCCAATGCAAGCGCCGAGATGCCCAAGGGTAAGTCGAGCGCTATATAAGAACACACATACATACATTTCTTAAATGCTTACGCAAACTTAAGAAATCACAAATTTAGCGATTCCTTAAGATTGCGAGGCTGAAATGCCTCATACATCTCCATCGGTTGATACATATGCCCCTTAATCTCCCCGTACCTGAATGCGTAACGTAACCAGTGCTCATGTAAAGCGCTCCAATACCTTCGGGTCGAGTTCGCGCTATATAAAATATGCCCCCCAAAAAAACTAGAGTTCACCCCAAGACAACGCGGGGATACCCTTGCGGATGACACAAGCGCTCTACAAATCTACTGATTGGTTTATTGAAGACAGGGAGAAAAACGTTGTTACATGTTGGAGGTTGTAAATGCTAACCCTCAGTAATCCATGTCCTCATCCCATGAACCAGTACTAGAAGCACTATCGGGATGCTGTCTTCTTATAGCACCCAGCTGAGGCTGGGTCGGTTAGTTACAACATTCACGTTTGATTCCCCGTCCTGTGAGTCTTAATAATCCTCATTAATGATTGGGTTGAGGGACTTAGATGTAATGTACTTCTCATACGTAAAATAGTCACTTGTGACAAAAAGTCCACTGTATGTAGAATTGTTTTTTTGCGGAAAACAATGCCATAGAGCCAGGCAAAAAAAAGTTGGCATTCAAGTTTAAACTTTAGAGTAAGTCGGTGATGTCAGCGCTGTATTTATACGCATACTGCGGTAAATGGGACCACTCAAACGGTTCGAAGATTGTGCTTGCTGCTCTGCTTCTCCACGAACACCGGTAAAAGGACCCATTTCAAGAGGGACATTTCTATTACGAACCGAAGCAATCCTGCTCTGGCATTGACGCTCCCCCTTCAGCTAATAGATATGTCTGATTGGTGTATGACCGGCTTTCCTGATGCATGGCGATCTATTATTCGTCAAAATTCTCGGAGTTCAATGTGACGTTTCTTCCAATTGGTGGAATCGGCTTATGAAACAAAAACAGACGGTTTCGGTTGGCGGAGCTGAGCCCGAGTCGACTACAGCTAGTATCTGCTGCAGGGAAGCGTTCGAGGCAAATTGCCTGCCGTGGCGGCACAGAAACCTGAAGTGAGCAGGTCAAGACCAGAAGTATGGTTAACCATGGGCACCTGGGGTGCTAAAAGTGGCCGGTGAGGACGTAAAAAAGTTGGATTGGGGACCTTTTATGGTGCAAGTGCCTTTAGAGAATGACCACTCAACAGTTTGTACACGAATCAGTCAGCGCAGGACGAGAATATCAGGTCCCCAGATGGAAAAAGGAATAAGCTACCTTCCAAAGCGAGAGGGAGGGGTCGTTAACGGGGGCACCAGAAAGAGCTCACGCGCGCTGAGGGCAGTGTGTGACGTAGATTGTAGTCCAATTGAGTAACTCCCCCACTTAAGGGTGAGCGGTTAATACGGGCGCGCACTGAAGGGACTCGAGTATATCTGGCAAGTAGACCCATGTCCTGTCTGACACGTTTCACAGTTCTGTCTTTTTCACTTCTCTGCATACTGGCACATGAGACAGTGGTTTATAGTGCTACATGAGTGAGTCCCCGAAAAAAACATAAGGTGGGATACGAACAGAGCTGCGAAATTATCTAGGTTAATGCATGGGTTGCCTCTTCAGTTTACTTTGATTTGTTATCGTGAAATTAAAATGTAATAATACTACAGATAACAACATTAAAGGAAAGGATGGATTTCAATGACCTACTCACATGTACACCTACCCGGTACACTTACAAGCTCCACATGAACGGCAAGTTTGGCTGAAAGTGTTAAACTTGACATAGGCCTTCGGACCGACTTTGCGGCGGGGGAGGGGGGTGCTGCTAAGCAGTGGTAGTTATAGTATGAGTGGATTGGCTCCTTTGAGAAATAGGAATAATGGGTCAACTTGAGTGGGTGCCGGGTGGGGTTGGTGGACATCCAGGAATGGGCTGGAGAATGAAGTGTGTCGTCGAATGTGAAGGCTGGGTCTAGGAACATTTTTGTTTATGCCTCTGCAATCTTTTGCATTTTGCACAACCCTTTTACACAAAATGCCTGATATTGCTTTCAGGTGAAAATCTTATCTCACGAGCACCAGAACCATGCAATGAATAGTACGTGAATGCTTGTTCGCAACGCTTGTGCTTTTCCCCCTCTCTTTTAGTGCGAAATTCTTATTTGCAAAGATATATTTCACGCTTGAAAAATAGTGCAACATGTCAGAGTGGCATTTAGCACAATATCGCGTAATTTTGTAACTTTTGCAAAGCCACTTGATGACAAAGGCTAGACTACTGGCTTTGCCAGTGTTGTTTTGTAGGACCTTCTTAAAACAGAGCCCCCACTTTTCGTTTATGATAAAATATAAGAAATGCGAGGTATGCAGCTGGCATCCGGCCACGCTGCTGCTCGCGCAACTTGCCGGCGAGGAGAGAGGCGCGCACAAGAGAGGAAAGCCCGATGGCGTCTTTGCGAGAGGAAAGCCAGATGGCTGCTGTGCGCGTAACTGGGCATGTAACCACAAGCTCTAGGCCACAAGCAAAAGCATGTGGTCGGACCTTTTAAAGCCCACTTACGAAATGTCTCGCCAGGTCAGCGCATGCGCTGGCTCAGGCGAGACCTAAAAACAGAGTGGCACGGAGCAGCTGTTTCAAAGCCCCTCTGCTTTTCACCGGAATGCGCTGCTCCAAGGGCAGCGCATGTTCGCAGTAGTCCTGGGGCAGCACATTCTATGTAATAGAGTGCACTTTCCCTGTTTGCGCCCTGCGCACCTATTTGAAGGAGCACCAGGCGGAAACAGGGAGAATGCACCCTATACATAATAGGGCCCCTGATGGGTCCCCAGAACTGAACATCTTAATCCAGAGGAGGCCTTAGGGGTAGTATCCATGCTTTAAAAGAGTACACAATACTACAGAAGACAATTGGAAATAGCATACCCTGCTTCTGATGTGTCCCCTTACTCCAGAGGAAGCGTCATGGAGCAGTCATCATTCTTTTCCATTATACTGCGGCTGTTTCCTCCAGAATTGGAGACTACATTCCCCTGATTGTAACACTTGACCTACATGACCGCCAGTGTCCCAGAAGTGGGGCTATCTTCGCGGACCAAAGGTCAAACACTGGTCAGGATACCCCAAGGTGGGCAAGTGGCTGGAAGACGTCATCTTGGAATATAGCACCAATCCCCAGGGAAACTCCTATCGCAGATGGGACGACCTAATATCTAAGCTAAGAAACCACCTGGAGGTACCTGTGGCCTCACATCAGCACCCCAAGTCTACCAAGAAGAACATGTCCCGAAAGCCATACAACAGGGCCATTGTCACCGCACGAAGAGCACTAAAGAGGGCAACACGTGCTCACAAACTAAATCCCACCATACATTCCACAAAGAACATCGTCAACCTACGCAAATCATACAAAAAACAAACCTGGGGAGCTAAGAAGTCCTCGAAGCCAAACAAATGGCTAAAAATACACCACATGCTGCAAGAGAAAAATCATCAATAAACTATGATCTTCCAAATGCACCAGGAGGAACGCGGTCATAGAAGAAACCTGGCTGCGACATGTCAAAGCACAATATAGCAGTTTGACTTCTGGCATTAGCAACATTAGTTGCTGGGGGACAGTACTCCACACGCCTGGGGAAGCTCAAGCTCTGGCCACACAAGCCCAGGTCTGGAAATATATGAAAGCTATGAAAAACAACAGAGTTCCAGGCCCCAAATGGCCTCCCAGCCAGCATATTTAAATGCACCCAGGAGGACTGTGCCAAGGTGTTAACCCCCTGTGAAGGAATCCTACGAGAGCGGGAACCAAGCATACCTTATTGCGCCGATCCCGCCAGTCGAGAGAAAGTTGACACCAAAGGGTTAACTACCCCACCTCCCTCTGTCCAACAGGAAACATCAAAGAATGAAGGAAAGCCAGACGAATGGGAACAGAGGGGAATGCCGTAAGAGGCGGGACAGCCAGCATTTAGGCATCTGAAGCAGGAGGAAGGGGCGGACTGAAGGAGGAACCCAGAAGACACCGAGACCCAGGCGGACAGGACGGAGTATCGGAAGGAATCCCCAGGAAGCAAGAGGACCGAGGACGCCGCTCACCAAGGCGAAGACGACGGGGAGGACGTGGACCGCTGGTACGAAGACTGGTGGACGCCCCCGGAGGACGCTGGAAGGCTGCCGCTACTCTGGAGAGTTGCGGCAGATGCTGTGAGTAGGACAAGAGGGGAGGGGGTTGTAAAGGGAGGGCACGAGAATCCTTAATCGAGCACAACCCAAGCACCATCCTTAGTCCCCTTCACCCTCCTTTTTTTTTTCTCGCTAGAAACCATATAATTTAATTGTCTGTATTTGACCGCTCCATCAACCAAAAGCATGAATGTGTTGAGGCAATAGTGTTGGGGCGTGTGAAAACTAACCCGTCCAATCCTTGCTATTTCAACCCGGTATCACTTTTTTGTGGAACTCGAGTGTTACCTGACTGAAAGGAAAGGGAGCAGAGATCCCTACCACGAAGTATACCTTAAAAGAGAGCATATTTTTCCTTTGAATTTCCTCAGAGAGGGAAGTGTATCCCTTCCATCCTTCTATTGTTTTTCCACTTTGGGTGTGGCGATGGTAATCTTGTTGAGGACAGGACAAACCACTGACCGCTCTTTTCTTCTCTTGAAGACACTCCGGGAAGGCAATCCCCAGACCCAGAAGACCAGAAGAAGACGGGCAGAAGACAGGAGACATCCTAAAGCACAAACCACTTGACCATCCCCACTATAAACTCGCCTATATCATCTTTACCATTTGTCCTACTTCAATAAAAGTCAACCATTCAACCACCACTCAGGCCTCCAAGTTTCTATTTCCACCCATCCCTCCGACAAGTGGTGTCAGAAGTGGGGTCCGCAGAAATGGAGACCGCACTTCAGAAAATGGCGGACAATCAAGAGAAGGTGGGACGCATTATGGAAAAGTTTCTGGCAGTAGCAGAGAAGGACAGGGGAAAACTTCATCAAACCCTGACTAATCACAGCCAAAGTCAAGAGAACTCAATCGGAAAATTAGCAGATAACCTTAGCCAACAAAGGGGACATACCACCATCCCCTCGGTGGTGCTACAAAAATATGTGAGTGGAGAAGATCCGGAGTTCTTCTTTTCCAATTTTGAACGGATGGACAGGGCCACGGGATGGCCCCTGGAGTAATAGGGTCATTACTTAGGACCCCTCATTTCAGGAGATATGCAAGCAGCCTACCAGGCAGCCAACCCCCTGGGGTTAACATCCCATGATGAGATAAAGAAAAACGTTCTGGAAAGACTAGGTATAGATGAGGAAACTTATCGTATAAGATTGCGGCAAATCAAGGAAGGATCCCAAGAAACACCTAGAGCGCTGTCATACCGAGTAAAAGACATGGCAGATAGATGGCTCAAGCCATTGGGATCCAGTAAAGAAGAAATCATGGAGAGAATTTATTTAGAACAATATCTGACTTCCCTACATCCACCCATACAGAAATGGGTACAACAACATATCCAACTCAATATGGAGAGAGCAGATGAAATAGCCAGTGCCTTTAGTAGAGCCATGGAACTACAAAAGGGCAATGAAGAAGCTCATGTGAAACCGTCAGGGCACACTATCATAAAGAGCCATAGGCTCCCTGTAACAAAAAAACCTGAGACTGTTACTCTGCTGCCTGGTCCTTTACCTGCCCCTATTAGACCAACCACGCCCACAGGACCCCAGTGTTTTAATTGTGGAGGGTTTGGACATATAGCCAGGGTATGCCCTCAAAGAGAAGAGCCGATGGAAGTAGGACTAACATGATCCTACTACTGCACTAGAGAAGGGCAATCCGTTCCCTACCATAAAACAGTGAGAGTAAATGGGGAGGACCAGTCTGCCCTAATCAATACAGGGTGTCTGCATAGTGTCATGAGGCCTCAAACCGTGCCCGGGGGTAACCCTCAACCCCATAGGTCTAGTCAACATACAATGTGTGCATGGGAACAGTAGACAATACCCTACTACGGAGGTACAGGTACAACATGAGCCAGCGGTAGAGCCGATCCCTTTGCGTGTGGGGCTCATCCCTAAACTCCCAGAACCCTTCATATTAGGAAGAGACTATCCCTACATAGACCAGCTTCTCAAAGATGAAACCGAAGAATGGAGAAAGACTGCTCCATTCCAGAAAGAGCAAGACCTTGGGTTTGCCCCAGGGAAAGCCAGAAAAAGTAACAAGCAAAAGAAAAGAGAAAAAAACATGTGGGCACAAATAGCCCTGACGCAACCCCAAGAGGATGTTATGTGGCAATATGATCCAGGGTTCTCAATAGCGCAAAGAGAAGACCCAACCCTAAGGGAAGCCTGGAACAACGCCAAGGAAGAGGAAGACCCCGATCAAGTAGGTCCCCAATTATTTGTAAGAAGAGAGTTACTATAGAGGAAGGGAGGGAGGGACCACAAACCTCAGCTATTAGTACCCCAAAAATATAGAGATAAAGTCCTTTTTCTGGCCCATAGCCATTTGTTGGGGGGTCATTTCGGTGGGGAAAAGACCGAGAGAGATATTCTAGATAAGTTCTACTGGCCGGGAATATATCAACAGATCCGCCGGTATTGTAAAGAATGTTCTGTTTGCCAGAAAAACAGATGTCTTCCCCCTAAAGTCCCCCTTTGCCCGTTACCCATAATTGAAGAACCCTTCACCCGGGTGGGAATGGACATTATCGGTCCCCTTCTTCCCTCTCGTAGTGGCTGCAGATATGTGTTGGTCTTGGTAGATTATGCCACACGTTTCCCCGAGGTCGTGGCTCTAAGACAACCCAATGCCTCTCAGATAGCCAAAGCTATGATTTCTATCTTAGGAAGCTTGTTTCCGGTCCAGGGAAGGCATGGCTTGGCAGTTCGGGCTGGACTGTTCCCATGAGGCACAGGGTCAGACTGATTTGCATATGGTCATGTCTGAACTGGGGTGGCAGAGTGGGCTAAAGAACGGTGATGGATCAAACCCAGATCTGTTGACTGGGTGTGAGTGTTTGATTGGTTTTGATGCTCCGTCCATCACCACCCCCTTTTGTACCGCTTTGTTCGCCATAAGTTGGCAGGGTATGCTCAGACGTGAGTCCCTTGCTCACTTTGCCACTGGATTCAAGCAAACCTGGCTGAAGACGGCTGAAATGCCAGAAACTGGTCCTAGGAAGCTTGTTTCCGGTCCAGGGAAGGCATGGCTTGGCAGTTCGGGCTGGACTGTTCCCATGAGGCACAGGGTCAGACTGATTTGCATATGGTCATGTCTGAACTGGGGTGGCAGAGTGGGCTAAAGAACGGTGATGGATCAAACCCAGATCTGTTGACTGGGTGTGAGTGTTTGATTGGTTCTGATGCTCCGTCCATCACCACCCCCTTTTGTACCGCTTTGTTCGCCATAAGTTGGCAGGGTATGCTCAGACGTGAGTCCCTTGCTCACTTTGCAACTGGATTCAAGCAAGCCTGGCTGAAGACAGCTGAAATGCCAGAAACCGGTCCTAGGAAGCTAGTTTCCGGTCCAGGGAAGGCATGGCTTGGCAGTTCGGGCTGGACTGTTCCCATGAGGCACAGGGTCAGACTGATTTGCATATGGCCATGTCTGAACTGGGGTGGCAGAGTGGGCTAAAGAACGGTGATGGATCAAACCCAGATCTGTTTACTGGATGTGAGTGTTTGATTGGTTCTGATGCTCCGTCCATCACCACCCCCTTTTGTAATGATTTCTATCTTTAGCAGAGTTGGATTTCCCCGGGAAATCGTAACTGACCAGGGCACACCTTTTGTGTCTAAATTGATGAAGCAAGTTTGCCAACAGTTGAACATTAAACAACTAAGAACGTCCGTCTACCATCCACAAACTGATGGGTTCGTGGAAAGATACAATGCCACCCTTAAAATCACCCTGAAAAAACTCCTTGATCTTGAGACTAAAAAATTGGAGGATATGTTGCCCGTGGCTCTTTTTGCCATCCGCTGTAAACAGCAGAAGAGCACGGGGTATTCACCCTTTGAATTATTATATGGAAGGTCCCCACATACACTCTTAGATATGGCAAAAGAGGAATGGGAAGAAGAACACCGGGGCAAACCGTTACCTGAATACATCCTGGGTCTCAAAACTCACCTCCAAGAAATACGCAGTATTGTAAAAACCTATCTAGAACACGCCCAATGTTCTCAAAAAGCCCAATATGATAAGTATACTAAGACCCGTACCTTCGACATAGGAGACTATATTTTATTGATGTTGTCTAGCTCTGACCATAAGATGCTAGGGCAGTGGCAAGGCCCTTTCGGGATAATAGAAAAGGTGACCCTGGTAACCTACCATCTGGAACTAGACCCTAAAAGGCCTGCCCATTCTCAGATCTATCATGTCAATCTATTAAAAAAATGGGAAGGGCCCATTCCTACCCTGCTGGGACTCACGGAGACGACTGAACCCTTGTATCACCAAAGTATAGCTCCTGAGCTCTCAGTTCAACGAGTTATGCACTTGTTTACAACCCTTGCAAGATGTATTTTCCCTTATGCCAGGAAAACCAGACGTTAGGGAGCATGAAATCCATACTCTCCCAGGGAAAAAAGTACAGCTGAGACCTTATAGAATCCCCGAGGCTAGGAAACAAGAAGTAGAACAAATGGCTGACACTTAAGGCGCACACCTGCTCTCACTACCTGACCTGCCGCCAGATCTCCCGAGGCTTCTCCGGGAGCAACGTGATTTTTATTTAGAGCTCCTGACTCTGGACTTTAGTCCTTTTATTTGCCGCCTACCTGCACGTCTTCAAGGCGCATCGGATCCGCCGCCCTGATCCTTCCTGGCTGCCCTCTCTCCTGCACGCGACCAGACCGCCTCCGCTGATCGCCCCCTCCTCGCCTGACGCTCGGAGAGGGACGGGCGGCTCCTCCATCTTGGGCGGGTCTGGCCTTGGCGCTGCAGCTCTTTGGCTCCTCCACCCCCTGCCACGCCCCCTTGACCCTCCATTCCCATGTGTCGTCCCTATATAACGGCTCCTGCTTTCCGGCAGCGCAGCGGACGGGCGCAGCGGGCGCGACGAAGGCGCGCCGAAGTTGCGCCTAAGTTAAGCCCGTCTGCGCCCGTCCGCGACGGGCCGGGACCAGGGGCCATACACCCTGCTCCTCACTTGGTTTATTCCCCTGCTCAACTGATAGCACTTTCGGCCTTTCCTTCTTCTCCCCCTATTCCTTTACATCATGTACACTCACTTGGTATTCTCTCCTCCTCCTTGCCTCACTCGCTACCAACCTCTCTCAACTCCTCCTCCTTCTCTTGCCCCACTACATCATCTCGGGTTTCCCGTCCCCCTCCTCTTCCCACTGTAGCTTCTGCCTATTTACTTAATACCCGGTCTGCAGTCAAACACCAGACAGCACTCTTTCATCTTTTGACTACTGACTCTCCTGATTTTTTATTTCTGACTGAAACCTGGTTCACTGCTGACTCTCTCCCTGATCTTTTAGCCATCCTCCCTGACACCTACTATGCCCTCCGAGCGGATCGCTCGGATGGTAGGGCCGGTGGAGGGGTGGCGATGATTGTCCGGTCGACACTTAAATTTCAACTTCTCTCTCACCCCCTCATATCCAACGTGGACTACCTTGTGGCCCGCTCCCTTAATCTGCCCTCTCCTCTTACTGTTGTTCTTGTTTACCGTCCCCCCCAATCGATGCCTTCTTTCGTAGCATCTATTCAGGATCTTCTAGCCACCTTGGTGGTTAACAACTCCTCTGTTTTATTGCTCGGAGATTTCAACTTTTGGCCAGGAGATCCTAAGGAAGATCTCCTCTCCAAAGACTTTTCAGCCACTCTCCACTGCTTGAATCTCTCCTCCCATGTCACAGCCTCTACCCATGTACAAGGTCATATCCTTGACCAAATTTGGTCTTCTCGTCCCCTCGCTTCACCTCCTTCTGTTTCTCCTTGTGTTTGGTCGGATCACTATATTATTTCCTTTTCTATTCATTTGGGTGTGGTTGACAAGCCCTCTTTTCCCAAGAATCTTCTCGCCCGCAACTGGAATCAGACCGACCTTGATTCCCTTTCACTTTCTTTGGTTTCCTCTGCTCCTGATCTCACTAACCTCCCCCTTGAGTCCCAGGGTAACGCCATCAGTACATGGCTCTCCTCCTCGTGCGATCGAGTGGCCCCGCAAAAAAAAATCAAGGCGGTTCGCCCTTACGACGCGCACAAATGGTTTTCCCCTGAGCTCAAAGCTTTAAAACTTGAGCTCAGGCGGTCGGAACGTCTCTGGAGACGGCAGTATTCTCCCCCTTTGCGTGCTAAATACAAATCTCTCCTCACTGACTACAAACAAGCTATCCTTGTGGCCAAAACCTCTTATTTCACTGAGAGAGTAGCTCTCTCAGCAAACAAATCCCGTGAAATTTTTTCTCTGGTTCACAATCTGGCCACTTCTGATCGTTCTTCCCTCGGTTTGGTCCCCTCTCAGTCCCTCTGTTTGTCACTCAATGACTTTTTCATAGACAAGATTGTGAAGATCAAAGCTAACATTCCTACCGTACCCCAACCCACCCCCATGTGCCCTGCTACTTCCCCGCTTTCTTCCCTCATCACTTTCCCTCCTATTTCTCTTGAGCTATTCCATAACTACCTGCTCAAGGTTAAATCTGGTTCCCCGACAGATTGCGCCCCGGCGCGTATCCTTAAAACTCTTTTCAATGATTCTCCTGTTCCCCCACTCACTCTACTTAATTCTTCTTTGGCCTCTGGGTCTGTTCCTTTATCATTTAAATCTGCCGTCGTTCTCCCCATTCTAAAAAAACCTGGTCTGGATCCCTCCCTCCCTGCTCATTTCCGACCCATTTCCCTTCTTCCCTATTTAGCTAAAATCCTCGAGACCCATGTCACCTCTTGCCTCTCCGCGTATATCGAGGATAATGGCCTTCTCGCTTCCCATCAGGCGGGGTTTCGCTCAGGTCATTCAACGGAGGCAGTGGTTCTCGCGGTCTTGGATGAACTCAAGGGGAAGGCTGATTCCAACCTCCCCCAAGCCCTGGTCCTTCTCGATCTGTCCGCTGCGTTTGACACGGTTGATCATTCCATTCTTCTTGCCCGTGTCAGCGCAGCGGGCATTCGGGGTGCGGCCTTCTCCTGGCTGGCATCCTTCCTTCGGGATAGGTACCAGGCGGTTCATCTTTCCGGCTTCTCTGCCCCCCCCCGTCCGGTCACTTGTGGTGTTCCCCAGGGTTCTTCTCTCTCCCCTCTTCTTTTTAATCTTTATATCTGTCCCCTTGTCACTTCCCTTCTCGAGCTGGGGGTCTCTGTGTATAACTACGCAGATGACCTCCAGCTCGTCTTTGATCTTTCCCCCTCCCCTGACTCTCTTCCTAAGTTCAGTTCCACCTTAATCTTCATTTCTGAGTGGATGAGCGCCAACCATCTTAAGCTCAACCCCGATAAGACAGAACTTGTTCTCACGGGTGGTTCATCTAACCCCTGGTCCCCAGCACATTGGCCCCTTTCCTTCGGTCCCCCTCCCACGCCCTCCCCCTCTGTTCGCACCCTTGGCATTAAAGTCAGTTCTGACTTAACAATGCATAGTCAGATTAGTTCTGTTGTGTCTTCCTGCTTTCTTTCCCTTCGTCTCATCAGGAAAATCTCTCGTTTTTTCACTACGGAGGCACTTAAAACCATAGTCCTGGCTTTAGTCATCTCTCGCCTCGACTATGGGAATGGCCTGTACGTGGGCATTCCTGCCTACGAGTCTCGACGTTTACAGGCCATTCAAAATCAAGCTGCCCGCCTTATTTTCTCCCTTCCCAAATTTTCTCACATTACTCCCGTCCTTAAATCTCTTCACTGGCTCCCTATTCGTTTCAGATCTCTTTTCAAATTAGCTTGCTTCGCTTTTCGAGCTCACTCCCGCTCTGCCCCTCCCTACATCACCTCCCTTATTTCATCCCACGTCACTAGTCGAACCCTCCGCTCTTCTTCTCTTTCTCTTCTGCACATCCCCCGTTTTCGTAAACTCAGAACTGGCGGCACTCGCCTCTCCGTTTTGGCCCCCCAGTTCTGGAACACCCTTCCACTTCATATTCGTTCCATCCCCATTTATTCCCACTTTCGAAAAGCTCTTAAAACTTTTCTTTTCACCCAGGCCTTTTCTTCATAAGCCCCCGGATCCCTTCTGTGAGCTCTGACCAGGTCCCCAGCGCCAGGAAGCCGCTTGGCCGCAGTGCGCTTTATTAAATATTTTTTTCATTTCATTTCATTTCATTTTTTCATTTCATTTCATTTCTCCAAATGGGGATAATAGAGCCATCCTCCAGCGAATTAAATTCCCCTATTGTTCTAGTGCCAAAGCCTGATGGGTCTATCAGGTTTTGCATAGACTTTAGGGAAGTGAATAAGATCTCACAATTTGACTCATACCCTTTACCAAGAGTCGATGAAATGATCGAAAGAATTGGGAAGGCCCGCTACATCAGTACTCTCAATCTCTGCAAAGGGTATTGGCAAATTCCCCTACATAAAGAGGATAGAGAAAAAAATGCCTTTTCCACTCCAGGAGGGTTGTTTCATTTTACTGTCCTTCCCTTTGGACTACATGGGGCCCCTGCTACATTTCAAAGAGTAATGAACACGGTATTAAAACCCTGTGCTGCCTTCGCTGCGGCCTATATTGACGACATCATTATATACAGTGACACGTGGGAACAACATCTCCACCATTTAAAGCAGTGATCCAAACCCTGGGGAAAAGGGGGTTCACCATAAATCCTTCCAAAAGCAAACTAGCTGCCAAATCTGTTAAATATCTTGGTTATTTGTTAGGAGAAGGTTTAATAAAACCCCAAGAAGAGAAAGTGGAGGCTATCACTGCCATTCCTTTCCCGAAAACTAAGAAAGACCTGAGGGCCTTCTTAGGAGTCATGGGTTATTACCAACGCTTCGTCCCTAACTTCTCACATTTCGCCAATCCCTTAACAGATCTGCTAAAGAAAGAAGCTAAAACTGAAAAGAAACTGAATCATCCTTCCTTTATAGCGACACAGGCTTTCCATCAGTTGAAACAAGCTATTACTACTAAACCTGTCCTTCTCAGCCCTGACCATACCAAACCCTTTATATTACAAATGCTTCAGAACACGGGTTGGGGGTGGTATTGTCACAAACTGATTCCCAAGGGCATGAAAGACCAGTCCTATATATTAGTAGAAAAGTATTTCCACGAGAAAAAAAATACACTGTCATAGAAAAGGAAGCCCTCGCCCTCAAATGGGCCATAGAATCCCTTTGCTATTATTTAGAAGGGCGGGAGTTTGTCCTATTCACTCATCATGCCCCCTTGGAGTGGATGGCCAAGAATAAGGGTCATAGTGATAGGGTCTTAGGACGGTTCCTACACTCCAACCATATCGTTTTACCACTTTACACCGAAAAGGAAAAGAGCAAACCAATGCGGACTTCCTATCCCGATATCCCCTTGATCCTTTTCTTGCAGGCAAGAAAGTTAGGGAAGGGGGATGTGAAGGAATCCTACGAGAGCGGGAACCAAACATACCTTTTTCCGCCGATCCCGCCAGTCGAGAGAAAGTTGACACCAAAGGGTTAACTACCCCACTTCCCTCTGTCCAACAGGAAACAACAAAGAACGAAGGAAAACCGGACGAATGGGAACAGAGGGGAATGCCGGAAGAGGCGGGACAGCCAGCATTTATGCGTCTGACGCAGGAGGAAGGGGCGGACTGGAGGAGGAACCCGGAAGATACCGGAAGACGCCGAGACCCATGCGGACAGGACGGAGTATCGGAAGGAATCCCCAGGAAGCAAGAGGACCGAGGACGCCGCGCAGCAAGGCGAAGACGACGGGGAGGACATGGACCGCTGGTACGAAGACTGGTGGACACCCCCGGAGGACGCTGGAATGCCGCCGCTACTCTGGAGAGTTGCGGCAGATGCTGTGAGTGGGACAACAGGGGAGGGGGTTGTAAAGGCAGGGCACGAGAATCCTTCATCGAGCACAACCCAAGCACCATCCTTAGACCCCTTCACCCTCCTTCTTTTTTTTCTTTTCGCTAGAAACCATATAATTTAATTGTCTGTATTTGACCGCTCCATCAACCAAGAGCACAAATGTGTTGAGGCAATAGTGTTGGGGTGTGTGAAAACTAACCCGTCCAATCCTTGCTATTTCAACCCGGTATCCCTTATTTGTGGAACTCGAGTGTTACCTGACTGAAAGGAAAGGGAGCAGAGATCCCTACCACGAAGTATACCTTAAAAGAGAGCCTATTTTTCCTTTGAATTTCCTCAGAGAGGGAAGTGTATCCCTTCCATCCTTCTATTTTTTTCCCACTTTGGGTGTGGTGACGGTAATCTTGTTGAGGACAGGACAAACCACTGACCGCTCTTTTCTTCTCTTGGAGACACTCCGGGAAGGCAATCCCCAGACCCAGAAGACCAGAAGAAGACGGGCAGAAGACAGGAGACATCCTAAAGCACAAACCACTTGACCATCTCCACTATAAACTCGCCTATATCATCTTTACCATTTGTCCTACTTCAATAAAAGTCAACCATTCAACCACCACTCAGGCCTCTGAGTTTCTATTTCCGCCCATCCCTCCGACACCCCCCTTTTCAATCAAGCCTACAGTGCTGCACAGATTCCAGCCTCATGGAAGGGGTCCACCCTATGCCCAATCTTCAAAAAAGTAGACCCGACTATTACATCCAACCAGGGACATTTTAAGGATTTTGGGGGCCCTGGGCCAAACGTATTTTGGGGGCCCCTGTTCCGAAGAGCTTTAATTTAATATTTAAATGCACCCAGGAGGACTGTGCCAAGGTGTTAACCCCCTGTGAAGGAATCCTACGAGAGCGGGAACCAAGCATACCTTATTGCGCCGATCCCGCCAGTCGAGAGAAAGTTGACACCAAAGGGTTAACTACCCCACCTCCCTCTGTCCAACAGGAAACATCAAAGAATGAAGGAAAGCCAGACGAATGGGAACAGAGGGGAATGCCGGAAGAGGCGGGACAGCCAGCATTTAGGCATCTGACGCAGGAGGAAGGGGCGGACTGAAGGAGGAACCCAGAAGACACCGAGACCCAGGCGGACAGGACGGAGTATCGGAAGGAATCCCCAGGAAGCAAGAGGACCGAGGACGCCGCTCAGCAAGGCGAAGACGACGGGGAGGACGTGGACCGCTGGTACGAAGACTGGTGGACGCCCCCGGAGGACGCTGGAAGGCTGCCGCTACTCTGGAGAGTTGCGGCAGATGCTGTGAGTAGGACAAGAGGGGAGGGGGTTGTAAAGGGAGGGCACGAGAATCCTTAATCGAGCACAACCCAAGCACCATCCTTAGTCCCCTTCACCCTCCTTTTTTTTTTCTCGCTAGAAACCATATAATTTAATTGTCTGTATTTGACCGCTCCATCAACCAAAAGCATGAATGTGTTGAGGCAATAGTGTAGGGGCGTGTGAAAACTAACCCGTCCAATCCTTGCTATTTCAACCCGGTATCCCTTATTTGTGGAACTCGAGTGTTACCTGACTGAAAGGAAAGGGAGCAGAGATCCCTACCACGAAGTATACCTTAAAAGAGAGCATATTTTTCCTTTGAATTTCCTCAGAGAGGGAAGTGTATCCCTTCCATCCTTCTATTGTTTTTCCACTTTGGGTGTGGCGATGGTAATCTTGTTGAGGACAGGACAAACCACTGACCGCTCTTTTCTTCTCTTGAAGACACTCCGGGAAGGCAATCCCCAGACCCAGAAGACCAGAAGAAGACGGGCAGAAGACAGGAGACATCCTAAAGCACAAACCACTTGACCATCCCCACTATAAACTCGCCTATATCATCTTTACCATTTGTCCTACTTCAATAAAAGTCAACCATTCAACCACCACTCAGGCCTCCAAGTTTCTATTTCCACCCATCCCTCCGACAAGTGGTGTCAGAAGTGGGATCCGCAGAAATGGAGACTGCACTTCAGAAAATGGCGGACAATCAAGAGAAGCTGGGACGCATTATGGAAAAGTTTCTGGCAGTAGCAGAGAAGGACAGGGGAAAACTTCATCAAACCCTGACTAATCACAGCCAAAGTCAAGAGAACTCAATCGGAAAATTAGCAGATAACCTTAGCCAACAAAGGGGACATACCACCATCCCCTCGGTGGTGCTACAAAAATATGTGAGTGGAGAAGATCCGGAGTTCTTCTTTTCCAATTTTGAACGGATGGACAGGGCCACGGGATGGCCCCTGGAGTAATAGGGTCATTACTTAGGACCCCTCATTTCAGGAGATATGCAAGCAGCCTACCAGGCAGCCAACCCCCTGGGGTTAACATCCCATGATGAGATAAAGAAAAACGTTCTGGAAAGACTAGGTATAGATGAGGAAACTTATTGTATAAGATTGCGGCAAATCAAGGAAGGATCCCAAGAAACACCTAGAGCGCTGTCATACCGAGTAAAAGACATGGCAGATAGATGGCTCAAGCCATTGGGATCCAGTAAAGAAGAAATCATGGAGAGAATTTATTTAGAACAATATCTGACTTCCCTACATCCACCCATACATAAATGGGTACAACAACATATCCAACTCAATATGGAGAGAGCAGATGAAATAGCCAGTGCCTTTAGTAGAGCCATGGAACTACAAAAGGGCAATGAAGAAGCTCATGTGAAACCGTCAGGGCACACTATCATAAAGAGCCATAGGCTCCCTGTAACAAAAAAACCTGAGACTGTTACTCTGCTGCCTGGTCCTTTACCTGCCCCTATTAGACCAACCACGCCCACAGGACCCCAGTGTTTTAATTGTGGAGGGTTTGGACATATAGCCAGGGTATGCCCTCAAAGAGAAGAGCCGATGGAAGTAGGACTAACACGATCCTACTACTGCACTAGAGAAGGGCAATCCGTTCCCTACCATAAAACAGTGAGAGTAAATGGGGAGGACCAGTCTGCCCTAATCAATACAGGGTGTCTGCATAGTGTCATGAGGCCTCAAACCGTGCCCGGGGGTAACCCTCAACCCCATAGTTCTAGTCAACATACAATGTGTGCATGGGAACAGTAGACAATACCCTACTACGGAGGTACAGGTACAACATGAGCCAGCGGTAGAGCCGATCCCTTTGCGTGTGGGGCTCATCCCTAAACTCCCAGAACCCTTCATATTAGGAAGAGACTATCCCTACATAGACCAGCTTCTCAAAGATGAAACCGAAGAATGGAGAAAGACTGCTCCATTCCAGAAAGAGCAAGACCTTGGGTTTGCCCCAGGGAAAGCCAGAAAAAGTAACAAGCAAAAGAAAAGAGAAAAAAACATGTGGGCACAAATAGCCCTGATGCAACCCCAAGAGGATGTTATGTGGCAATATGATCCAGGGTTCTCAATAGCGCAAAGAGAAGACCCAACCCTAAGGGAAGCCTGGAACAACGCCAAGGAAGAGGAAGACCCCGATCAAGTAGGTCCCCAATTATTTGTAAGAAGAGAGTTACTATAGAGGAAGGGAGGGAGGGACCACAAACCTCAGCTATTAGTACCCCAAAAATATAGAGATAAAGTCCTTTTTCTGGCCCATAGCCATTTGTTGGGGGGTCATTTCGGTGGGGAAAAGACCGAGAGAGATATTCTAGATAAGTTCTACTGGCCGGGAATATATCAACAGATCCGCCGGTATTGTAAAGAATGTTCTGTTTGCCAGAAAAACAGATGTCTTCCCCCTAAAGTCCCCCTTTGCCCGTTACCCATAATTGAAGAACCCTTCACCCGGGTGGGAATGGACATTATCGGTCCCCTTCTTCCCTCTCGTAGTGGCTGCAGATATGTGTTGGTCTTGGTAGATTATGCCACACGTTTCCCCGAGGTCGTGGCTCTAAGACAACCCAATGCCTCTCAGATAGCCAAAGCTATGATTTCTATCTTAGGAAGCTTGTTTCCGGTCCAGGGAAGGCATGGCTTGGCAGTTCGGGCTGGACTGTTCCCATGAGGCACAGGGTCAGACTGATTTGCATATGGTCATGTCTGAACTGGGGTGGCAGAGTGGGCTAAAGAACGGTGATGGATCAAACCCAGATCTGTTGACTGGGTGTGAGTGTTTGATTGGTTTTGATACTCCGTCCATCACCACCCCCTTTTGTACCGCTTTGTTCGCCATAAGTTGGCAAGGTATGCTCAGACGTGAGTCCCTTGCTCACTTTGCCACTGGATTCAAGCAAACCTGGCTGAAGACGGCTGAAATGCCAGAAACTGGTCCTAGGAAGCTTGTTTCCGGTCCAGGGAAGGCATGGCTTGGCAGTTCGGGCTGGACTGTTCCCATGAGGCACAGGGTCAGACTGATTTGCATATGGTCATGTCTGAACTGGGGTGGCAGAGTGGGCTAAAGAACGGTGATGGATCAAACCCAGATCTGTTGACTGGGTGTGAGTGTTTGATTGGTTCTGATGCTCCGTCCATCACCACCCCCTTTTGTACCGCTTTGTTCTCCATAAGTTGGCAGGGTATGCTCAGACGTGAGTCCCTTGCTCACTTTGCAACTGGATTCAAGCAAGCCTGGCTGAAGACAGCTGAAATGCCAGAAACCGGTCCTAGGAAGCTAGTTTCCGGTCCAGGGAAGGCATGGCTTGGCAGTTCGGGCTGGACTGTTCCCATGAGGCACAGGGTCAGACTGATTTGCATATGGCCATGTCTGAACTGGGGTGGCAGAGTGGGCTAAAGAACGGTGATGGATCAAACCCAGATCTGTTTACTGGATGTGAGTGTTTGATTGGTTCTGATGCTCTGTCCATCGCCACCCCCTTTTGTAATGATTTCTATCTTTAGCAGAGTTGGATTTCCCCGGGAAATCGTAACTGACCAGGGCACACCTTTTGTGTCTAAATTGATGAAGCAAGTTTGCCAACAGTTGAACATTAAACAACTAAGAACGTCCGTCTACCATCCACAAACTGATGGGTTCGTGGAAAGATACAATGCCACCCTTAAAATCACCCTGAAAAAACTCCTTGATCTTGAGACTAAAAAATGGGAGGATATGTTGCCCGTGGCTCTTTTTGCCATCCGCTGTAAACAGCAGAAGAGCACGGGGTATTCACCCTTTGAATTATTATATGGAAGGTCCCCACATACACTCTTAGATATGGCAAAAGAGGAATGGGAAGAAGAACACCGGGGCAAACCGTTACCTGAATACATCCTGGGTCTCAAAACTCACCTCCAAGAAATACGCAGTATTGTAAAAACCCATCTAGAACACGCCCAATGTTCTCAAAAAGCCCAATATGATAAGAATACTAAGACCCGTACCTTCGACATAGGAGACTATATTTTATTGATGTTGTCTAGCTCTGACCATAAGATGCTAGGGCAGTGGCAAGGCCCTTTCAGGATAATAGAAAAGGTGACCCTGGTAACCTACCATCTGGAACTAGACCCTAAAAGGCCTGCCCATTCTCAGATCTATCATGTCAATCTATTAAAAAAATGGGAAGGGCCCATTCCTACCCTGCTGGGACTCACGGAGACGACCGAACCCTTGTATCACCAAAGTATAGCTCCTGAGCTCTCAGTTCAACAAAGACACGAGTTATGCACTTGTTTACAACCCTTGCAAGATGTATTTTCCCTTATGCCAGGAAAACCAGACGTTAGGGAGCATGAAATCCATACTCTCCCAGGGAAAAAAGTACAGCTGAGACCTTATAGAATCCCCGAGGCTAGGAAACAAGAAGTAGAACAAATGCTCCAAATGGGGATAATAGAGCCATCCTCCAGCGAATTAAATTCCCCTATTGTTCTAGTGCCAAAGCCTGATGGGTCTATCAGGTTTTGCATAGACTTTAGGGAAGTGAATAAGATCTCACAATTTGACTCATACCCTTTACCAAGAGTCGATGAAATGATCGAAAGAATTGGGAAGGCCCGCTACATCAGTACTCTCAATCTCTGCAAAGGGTATTGGCAAATTCCCCTACATAAAGAGGATAGAGAAAAAAACGCCTTTTCCACTCCAGGAGGGTTGTTTCATTTTACTGTCCTTCCCTTTGGACTACATGGGGCCCCTGCTACATTTCAAAGAGTAATGAACACGGTATTAAAACCCTGTGCTGCCTTCGCTGCGGCCTATATTGACGACATCATTATATACAGTGACACGTGGGAACAACATCTCCACCATTTAAAGCAGTGATCCAAACCCTGGGGAAAAGGGGGTTCACCATAAATCCTTCCAAAAGCAAACTAGCTGCCAAATCTGTTAAATATCTTGGTTATTTGTTAGGAGAAGGTTTAATAAAACCCCAAGAAGAGAAAGTGGAGGCTATCACTGCCATTCCTTTCCCGAAAACTAAGAAAGACCTGAGGGCCTTCTTAGGAGTCATGGGTTATTACCAACGCTTCGTCCCTAACTTCTCACATTTCGCCAATCCCTTAACAGATCTGCTAAAGAAAGAAGCTAAAACTGAAAAGAAACTGAATCATCCTTCCTTTATAGCGACACAGGCTTTCCATCAGTTGAAACAAGCTATTACTACTAAACATGTCCTTCTCAGCCCTGACCATACCAAACCCTTTATATTACAAATGCTTCAGAACACGGGTTGGGGGTGGTATTGTCACAAACTGATTCCCAAGGGCATGAAAGACCAGTCCTATATATTAGTAGAAAAGTATTTCCACGAGAAAAAAAATACACTGTCATAGAAAAGGAAGCCCTCGCCCTCAAATGGGCCATAGAATCCCTTTGCTATTATTTAGAAGGGCGGGAGTTTGTCCTATTCACTCATCATGCCCCCTTGGAGTGGATGGCCAAGAATAAGGGTCATAGTGATAGGGTCTTAGGACGGTTCCTAACACTCCAACCATATCGTTTTACCACTTTACACCGAAAAGGAAAAGAGCAAACCAATGCGGACTTCCTATCCAGATATCCCCTTGATCCTTTTCTTGCAGGCAAGAAAGTTAGGGAAGGGGGATGTGAAGGAATCCTACGAGAGCGGGAACCAAACATACCTTTTTCCGCCGATCCCGCCAGTCGAGAGAAAGTTGACACCAAAGGGTTAACTACCCCACTTCCCTCTGTCCAACAGGAAACAACAAAGAACGAAGGAAAACCGGACGAATGGGAACAGAGGGGAATGCCGGAAGAGGCGGGACAGCCAGCATTTATGCGTCTGACGCAGGAGGAAGGGGCGGACTGGAGGAGGAACCCGGAAGATACCGGAAGACGCCGAGACCCATGCGGACAGGACGGAGTATCGGAAGGAATCCCCAGGAAGCAAGAGGACCGAGGACGCCGCGCAGCAAGGCGAAGACGACGGGGAGGACATGGACCGCTGGTACGAAGACTGGTGGACACCCCCGGAGGACGCTGGAATGCCGCCGCTACTCTGGAGAGTTGCGGCAGATGCTGTGAGTGGGACAACAGGGGAGGGGGTTGTAAAGGCAGGGCACGAGAATCCTTAATCGAGCACAACCCAAGCACCATACTTAGACCCCTTCACCCTCCTTCTTTTTTTTTTTCGCTAGAAACCATATAATTTAATTGTCTGTATTTGACCGCTCCATCAACCAAGAGCACAAATGTGTTGAGGCAATAGTGTTGGGGTGTGTGAAAACTAACCCGTCCAATCCTTGCTATTTCAACCCGGTATCCCTTATTTGTGGAACTCGAGTGTTACCTGACTGAAAGGAAAGGGAGCAGAGATCCCTACCACGAAGTATACCTTAAAAGAGAGCCTATTTTTCCTTTGAATTTCCTCAGAGAGGGAAGTGTATCCCTTCCATCCTTCTATTTTTTTCCCACTTTGGGTGTGGTGACGGTAATCTTGTTGAGGACAGGACAAACCACTGACCGCTCTTTTCTTCTCTTGGAGACACTCCGGGAAGGCAATCCCCAGACCCAGAAGACCAGAAGAAGACGGGCAGAAGACAGGAGACATCCTAAAGCACAAACCACTTGACCATCTCCACTATAAACTCGCCTATATCATCTTTACCATTTGTCCTACTTCAATAAAAGTCAACCATTCAACCACCACTCAGGCCTCTGAGTTTCTATTTCCGCCCATCCCTCCGACACCCCCCTTTTCCATCAAGCCTACAGTGCTGCACAGATTCCAGCCTCATGGAGGGGGTCCACCCTATGCCCAATCTTCAAAAAAGTAGACCCGACTATTACATCCAACCAGGGACATTTTAAGGATTTTTTGGGGGCCCTGGGCCAAACGTATTTTGGGGGCCCCTGTTCCGAAGAGCTTTAATTTAATAATCCAATTCAGCTCTTTCATACCCTCTTTGCCAGGTCACTGACAGTGCACAAGAACACTTGTCCAAGTTATAAATGTGTTTCCATCTAATATTCAGGGCTAGTGATGTTTGTTTTCAATATTGTAACTCAGCAGCAGCTCACTAATGTTACTGCAAATACTCACTGAGACTTCCTCCAATTTCTCATATGCGAGGTCCTGTTTTGATCTAAAAAAAAAACCTTTTTTATGGATATTGCATGAAACATAAACACAACATTGTGTTTGCAAGCGACTCACACATATCACCCACATTAAAGGAAAATGGTATTTAAAAAAATCTGTTTAAGAATTACCCAAGGTCATTAGGGCAAGGCTCTCTGCAGAGCAGAGCTGGCTCTATCAGGGGGCCCTCCTGAAAGGCTGGGTCCCAGGGCCAGAGCCCACTTTGCCCCTGCCTTAAAACGTCTCTGCATCCAACTACCGACTTATAGCCGTACTGGACCGAGAAGCCAAAGCCTACCCCCGGTCTCTCCTCAAACTGCTAGAAGATTGGGTGGCAGAAAACAACATCTTACCTTTCTTCCAAACTGGGTTCCGTGCTGCTGCCTCTACAACCGACATCACAGCACTTGCCATCCTGAGTCATCGGGCAGCCCAAAAAGCCAGCCTCCTCTTTATTGCTATTTTATTGACTATAGTGCTGCTTTTGACAAGGTGTTCCGCAATACCCTCTGGAGAAAATGAAACACATGGGGGGTCCCCCGGCAGCTGGTCGGGGCCATTATCTCTTTGCACTCAAACACATGGGTACAGGTGAGAATGGGCCCCACCCCCTTATCCTCAAAAATGACAACCAATGATGGGCTGAAGCAGGGGTGCGCCCTTGCTACCCTGTTTTTCAACCCCTACACAGCCGATCTGGGGAGATTCTTGGAGCACAACTGTATGCTTCCACCACAACTCTGCCACTCAAAGTTACACATTTTACAATATGCAGATGAAATCGTCATAATGGACCACACCAAAATCAGAATCCAATGAGATGTTAGCAAGCTCCAGGAATACAATGATGCCAACTCTCTCAAAAATAACCAGGACAAGACCAAGGTCCTGATCTTTGGCCACTGTATAAAAAAGAAAGTCCTAACCTGGTGCATGGGAGCTGCAACTATTAAAACTACTACAAAGTACAATTACATGGGGTATAGTTTAGCAAGTACTCCAGACCCTCGGTCCACCTAGCCGCCCTGAAAAAGAAAGCCGGAGCCATCACACACAGCTTGACCTGTCTCAATAAGATTATAACAGCACCTCAGCTGCCCTGATATTAAAGGTTATGAAAGCCACTCTTCTCCCAGCACTACACTATGGGCAACAGGCCTTCCCAGAGGTATGTGCCTCAAGCATAAAACACACTCATTGCTTGGCCTATAAGCGAGTTTTCCTACTTCCCAGATACATACGAATGGCCAGATTAAGGCTGGAGCTGGGCCTTCCAAGAGAGCCACTCATCTGCCAGGCTAACACCCTGCAATTCTACATAAGGGTGCTAAAAGCACCAAAAAATACTTTCAAAGCTTGCCTAAAAGAAGCACTTGAGAGCCCTGGGAATCCCTGGCACCGGCAACTTAAAAAAGCCATAATCCATTCTCCCTTCAAAACAAAGGCACTGCACTGAAATCAGATCTTATCCCGTACAGAGCCTGGAAAAGGGTTATCAACAGGCAGCTGGCACGAACCTCTCATCTGTGGGATACCCGCTCCTTAAAGTCCTCAACTATCTTATCCTCCTGAATGATTCTAATTTACCAGGGAATTCACAACCATACCTCTCAGACAGTCTAAACAGACTGGTCCACAGAGACACTTTATTTATGCACCTGCTAGGCCTACCAGTGGCAGATTTCAACTAATGGGCTCCACTGGGAAAGGAGTAGTGGGCCTGCAGACTCTGCAACTACAACACCAAATCATGTCTCGCCCTTCTGTGCTGCTGTCCCTCGCTCAACACCTCCAGGAGATATCTCCTAAAACCACTTTATCTAAAAAAAAGACATCCACCCATGACTGGAGGCATTGTCACTCTGCTTCTCTCACACTGACACACAAACCCTAGCGAGGTGCAGCATATATGTCACGTAGCTTGAAGACCGCTTTCCCTCACCTGTTACCTCTGTTCAAAAATTGATAACTGACAATCTCACTGTGTGACTGAGCTCCCTTCACCCCGTACCTCGCCACTGACGGGGGTATCAACATCCACACTTTGCACCTTATCTGTTTTACTCAGGGTCCAAGGATGACCGGGAAGTCATTGGACTTGTAGGGCCCGATTCACAGAACTAACTTGAGACAAAATCCTAAACTTACTACCATTTTGGTATTCACAGAAGGCACTTACTCATTTTGGTATTCACAGAAGGCACTTACTCATTTCGGTATTCACAGAAGTTAGGAGTCCTAACTTTAGGACTCCTAAATGCCTTCTGTGAATACCGAAAGTCTTAAAATTAGGATTTTTCGCAGTTTAGTAGTAGTATAGTTAGGACTCCTAACTTTAGGACTCCTAAATGCCTTCTGTGAATACCGAAAGTCTTAAAATTAGGATTTTTCTCAATTTAGTAGTCCTAAATTTAGACTAAGGACTACTAAATTGAGAAAAATCCTAATTTTAAGACTTTCGGTATTCGCAGAAGGCATTTAGGAGTCCTAAAGTTAGGAGTCCCAACTATACTACTACTAAACTGCGAAAAATCCTAATTTTGAGGCTTTCGGTAGTCACAGAAGGCATTTAGGAGTCCTAAAGTTAGGAGTCCTAAACTTAGGACTACTAAATTGAGAAAAATCCTAATTTTAAGAATTTCGGTATTCACAGAAGGCATTTAGGAGTCCTGAAGTTAGGAGTCCTAACTATACTACTACTAAACTGCGAAAAATCCTAATTTTAAGGCTTTCGGTAGTCACAGAAGGCATTTAGGAGTCCTAAAGTTAGGAGTCCTAAATTTAGGACTACTAAATTGAGAAAAATCCTAATTTTAAGAATTTCGGTATTCACAGAAGGCATTTAGGAGTCCTGAAGTTAGGAGTCCTAACTATACTACTACTAAACTGCGAAAAATCCTAATTTTAAGACTTTCGGTATTCACAGAAGGCATTTAGGAGTCCTAAAGTTAGGACTCCTAACTTCTGTGAATACCGAAATGAGTAAGTGCCTTCTGTGAATACCAAAATGAGTAAGTGCCTTCTGTGAATACCAAAATGGTAGTAAGTTTAGGATTTTGTCTTAAGTTAGTTCTGTGAATCGGGCCCGTAGACTTTTAAACACAAACTGATAATGTGACCATCTCATTTAATGTATGACCTTACCTGCCGTGGCTAACATTGGTGCCCACATTGGGGCCCTTTTTTATCCTTTTGAAAATCCGTTTTATGGTAAAATTGTTTAGGTTTTCAGTAAATAAAACAATAAAGATTTTCATTCATTCCCATGGTAGTGTTCATTAATAAACACATTACACCAAGCGATGCTACCTGGAGGAGTTACTAAGCTCCGGGTGATGCCTCAAGAATTGGACACAAGATTCCCAACATAACCTTCAGAACCCACAATGAGCTGTCACATTGGTGTATAGTGTGTGTGAGAGCTAGATAGGGGGGTGCTAGGGCAATCAGGGTTTACTGGGTTCCAGTTGTGCCAATTGTGGTGTTTTACGTCTGGTGTCCTGAGATCATCTTATCAATATCATTGTACCTAAAACCAAGTGACAAGTATACCCCTTTAGTACTTTACCATCTGGGTAATGAAACAGAGAAGACCTACTCTTAGTCAATGAGGTGATGTTGGTTACAAACTTTCAACTAAGTGAAGTTAACAATAGCAATTTAATGAATCGGTGTCTACCATTGCTTTTAATTTAATCTATGCATAGCTAAATGGCACACATAAACAATGGAAAGGTCTGCAATGAACCTATACTCCTATCCTTCAACCTCTATGGATCTAGGGACTTCTCTGGTATTTTCAAATAAGGGCTTTCACACGTCTCCTTGCTACTACAGTAAAGATTTCCTATTGGGTTACCCAGACTTAAGTTATAGCATCCCTTTCCCTAAAATAAGCCCACATGGGAAGCATAAGGGTCTCAACACCCAAATCACGTGGCTAAACCTACATTTGGGACCATTGGCATCGACCACCATCGATTACACCTTTGTTCATTGTTCCAATTATCATTTCTGCAGGAGTTATGCTAGAGAGTGACCACGACCCTCAGATGATAGTTTTTAACATTAAACCAGACCAGCTGGAAAATGGCACACAGTAATCGTATGACTGCCATTAATGGCAAAAAACTCAACTGGAGATTCGCTCTTAAAACTAATGCGGAGCATCGCTCTTATAAAAATAGCTTTCAACTTACGTGAAGCATTATGCTCATCTTTTAAAAATGAACATTCCAATCTCGGTATTAGTGGTGACAGGACTAGTACCTGGCAGTGTACTCTAGACTCCATACTGTTTGTCCTGATTATAAAGATGCCAATTGAACGGTGAAGCACTTTTCACTCGTCCAGCACTCAGGAAATAAGGCAGGCAAAAAGGATCTACCATGAGGCACTCCGACTAACCCTAAAACTAGCTCCTTTGAAGGACCGTGACGCTAGCATTAAAAACCTGAAGATTATGTTCAAGAGGAAAAATGCACAAATAAAGCCAGACTGACAAGAAAATGCTTGGGTCAAACTGTTACACGCCATCTCGTCACAAAACGAAAGGGCGTTTTGGTCTCTGGTCAGTGAAGGTTTGGGATCCTATCAGCAGCCCAGCGACCTGCTTATATCAAACGAGAAGTGGGAAACTCATATAAAGTCTCTATATAAATCAGCGATCAATGGCTCATTCGAACTTTCAACAGACTTTGTATCATATTCTGCCATCACTAAAGAGGAAATAGCAAAATGAATGAGAAGTTCATACCCTTCCAAAACTGCTGGCTCAAACAGTATACCTATAGACCTGGCCACACTAGATGTCCCTTTCCGGAGTTCACCACCAGAACAGTTATTTTCCTAGTCACCATAACCGGGCAGGTTCCGACCTCATGGAAAGGTGCAGTAGCCCATCCTATTTATCAAAGGGGCCCCAAACAAGATCCAGCCAGCTATAGACTATTAGTCCTCCTAGACTTTGAAGGGAGGCTATTCTCAATGCGCTTATCATATAAACTGGCTAACTGGGCAGTGGAACAACTTTTAATATCATTAAAACAAACTGAATTGATCTCTGGCTGTTCAACTGTTGACAACATTATGGCCCTGACCCTTCTTGTAGAATAATTATAATTTAAAAGAACACTGTATGCCTGCTTTGTGGATTACTCCATTGTGTTTGACAAAGGAAATCGGCAAAGATTGTGGGAAATGCTCAAGAAGTGGAAAATCGACCCCTTCTTATTGCATCTCCTGGTCAAATTACACATTGACACCTGGCTGCAGGTAAGGTTATCCACCTACAATGTTTTGACATCCACATTTTGCACCGAGAATGGCCTCACAGAAGGGTGGATTCTGGCCCCCTTATTATTTTCCTTGAATATCGCTGAGTCTCTGGATTTATTTCTTGGCATTCCACCTAAAATGGGAGGTATAAGTACATTTAGCCTACGCCGACGATTTAAAGATTCTGTCGCAAACCCCCAAAACCCCCCAAATCAATTAAATAAATTCAACTTGGAGAATGGACTAATTGCTTATCTGTCAAAAACAAAAATTATGATCTTTGTAAAGATACGTAAGCATGTGTCATGGGTTTTAGGATATGCTTTGATCAATACAATTATATTGGGGCTGAAATTGACGGCAAAATGTCATGGCCTAACAATCTAGCCACTAGAAAGCTCAGCTCAGCCACGATCATAAAATCTGTTATAAGATTTGCCAACATGTTTGACGGCAGAGCAATCAAGCCATCATTGAAAGCACTAAGCATGAAACTTATTCCATAATTGCTTTATGCATCTCCAGTGTTAGCCATAAGGTAATAGTCAGTCTTGATAAAACATTTATTCTCAATCTCTTCCATTTCCTCACAGCTACTCCATACTGTGTTATCAGGCTCAAACTAAACCTAAAATCTTTCACGTCACTTCATCACAGAAGCACTCTGAATTATTCCTGTGACTGTGCAAGAGCGGATCCGTCAATTTTAAAATCCTTAAACCATAAGGAATTAAGGAAAACAACATATAAAGACTTGGAGCTGAGTGTTTTAGCCTCAAACATGGCTCTAGAAACATATAAACTACCCAATCAAGAGTTGCTGGCAAAGTTAAATTCACCAGCCCGGAGTCTATTCCGTGGGATTTTAACTTGCAGACAGAAGGACACGACTTGGCAAAGTCAAAACAACATAATCACATGGATTTAGTTTTTGACACTTTTGCCTCATGGAGCTAAGAATATCTATTGGCAAACCTGCCAGGCTATGTTAAAATTACATTTCTAAGATTCAGACTTTTTTATGTCCCAGTTTACGAATTCGAGGGGAAATGGAACCCAGCACAAAAACTGCTTGTCGACTCTGTGGACTCACAATGGAATCCCTTCTGCACATTTTATGTATAGGCCCTAAACTCTTGTATGTATGAAAAATGTATCTACAATTCATTTTTAATAAGGCAAAAACAGGATCTACTTTAGAGGCTGTTAGATACTGTTTTAGTGTGAGAGACAATAGTGCAATAATAAGGCTAGTGAAATTCTTAGACCAAATTTATAAAAGTGTTAACTTTGCACGTTAAGCAAACTGTTTTTAAACATCGATTTTAACTTATATGTCTCTCGAACCTCCTAACGATCACCTGATATTTGCGCTGATTGTGATATTTTATGTCTTTTTATTGTAATCTTTTGATTAATACAACAAATCTTATTTTCTGTAGAGTTACCACAGGGTAACACTTTTCACATACCCTGCCTACTGTGTTTAACACTGGGTGATTTACACTTCTGTTCGACCCTGCTGCATGGCTCGAATCAGGTGAAGGCAAGAGTTAGTGTTTCACAGGTTCAATCTTGCTCTCGAGTAGTGAGACCTTCATGGACTCACTGAGTCTCTGCTTTGATGTAGTGTGCTTGCAGCTCGCATTTCTCTACCAGAAAAGGTAGTGTGGTGGAAAACAGCTACAGCCAAGGGCATAAAGCCTCCCTGGTGGCGGCTGTGCAGTGTTTCACACGCAAAGTGGGGTAGTCCCAGTGGACCCGACATAGAGGGCTGAGCAGGAGTCTGATGGTGGCATCTAGCAGTCCTCCAGTGCCTCTTTATGGAATCTCCAGTCTGCAGCACTAAGACTAGAAGTGACAATACATTTGAAACAGCTTAAAGAGGACACATTTTGTCAAAGTGTTTGCACTTTATAAAGCACCTAACACCGAAACTGCTCCTTGTGGATGACTTTTCCCTTCATCAATGGGACACACAGAGTTGAGGGATACAAATGAGCAAAGACGAGCTTTATGCAACCGCTGTACAGATTTCGCTGGATAATTTTTTATTAGCTTTTTTAAATTAGTTTTGAAGTGAAAAAAATGTCAAACCCATTAAACCCTGTGAGAAAGTGCCCTCTTTTTTGCATGGTATGCTCCCACTTTTTTTTGCTGAATTGCTGATGTACTTTGACTAAGTGTGCCCTGGGCTCCTGCCAATCAGGTACCCAGGGCCTGTGTTCCTTCCCTAAAACTGCATTGAAGCCTAAACCCAATTGGCATCTCTGGCCACAGGTCAGCCCCTGGTAAATGGTACCATAGGTACCCAGGGCACTGTGACCAGAGAATGCCCCTAAGGACTGCAGCACTTATTGTGCCACCCTTAGAGGCCCTGTACCCTGACACACACACACTGCCTTTGCAGGCTGAGTGTCTGGGTGCAGAACAAAACAAAGAGACGACATGGCACACCTGTGTGCCATGCCCACAAACCATACATCAGTCACCCCTCTAGCTGGGTGCCCTATGCCAGTGGTGAGGGTACAGGTGCATGAGCCCTGTACCCCTACATTGCCCAGGTCCATACCTGGGCCCTGTAAGTGTAGTGCTGTCATTAAGAGTATATGGCGCTGGGAGGGTGTCATTACGAACTCCACAGCACCATAATGGCTGCACTGAAGACTGGGACGTTTGGTATCAAACTTCTCAGCACATTAAACCCACACTGATGCCAGTGTGGGGTTTAATGTAAAATGCACGACAGAGGGCATCTTAGAGATTCCCCCTGAAACTCGACCAACTCCCAGTGACCTGACTGAGTGGCTGCACAGGCTGCCACCACCAGACATGTTTCTGGACCCCTGGGTCGAGAGCTTGCTGCTCTCGGGGCCTGAAACAATGCACATCCTGGGACGAGGTGCCAAGCCGCCGCCCCCAGGATGGGCAGGTTTCACGAAGGAGAAGGGAGACCCGGCGGGAAAAACAAAGTGAGGAAGAGAGGTGTGCCCACCTCTGCCAACTCCACCCCTAAGGTGGGGGAGGCGAGGTGAAGCACAACCTCGAGTCCCCGCCATCTGGAGGATGAGGGGACCCAGCCAACCAGGGACAGCCTGCTGCCCCCCTCCCACTGGAGAGTGGCAGAATAGGGGGTGTACCCACCCCAGGGAAGGGACCCATTGGTCCCTGCCCTTTACCTACCTGTAACGCCCCTAAATTTAGTATTTAGGGGCACCCTGAACCTTCCTTCCTCAGATCCCGATTCCGAAACTACAAGAGGAACAAGAAGAAAGAAGACCAGCGTGCAGCTGCTAACAAGAGGACAACACCAACTGACTTGGCCCCAGCCCTACTGGCCTGTCGACTCTCGAGAACCTGCTCCTGCTAAAACCCTGCGTCTCCAGTGATCAGCAACCTCAAAAACCCTGGAGGACCTGACTGCCTTGCTCCACTAAGGACTGGGACTCCCACAAGCAGTGGCTCTGCTCAAACATCTGCAACCCCAGGCCCTGGCTTGAAACCGCGACCCTGCCCACTTTGCACCCGCCAAGCCCGGCCCAAGGCAGAGTGGACAAAGACCATGAGGACGTCCCCCTGGCGACTGTGACCAAGAGTCCAGCACCCAAGGACTCACCTCGACGCCCCTGACGACACCTGTAGCCTCAACACCAGGGACCCCCCAACCGCGACCAGCAGAGGGTAAGATTTCCCGATGCCTAAAGACCCCCCTGCACCCAGCGCCCCACAGCCCCCTGTGCCCAACTCCTGGGTGTTTACCCAACCTACAGCTTCCCAACTTACCCCTCGAAGTGGTGGTCGCACCGGAAGAATCATCGTCCCCGAGTTTGCAGCCTTTGTTTGTCTCGCAGCTTTCCCAATGAAATACATTGGGCGCCCGACGGCCTAAAAGCCCACTGTACCCGGCCGCCTCAGAGTCGCTGAGGGTGCACCCACTGTTCTGTTCGACTTCCCCATTTGCCCTGAGTAAGTGACCAGGAGCTTTGCTCCCACAGACGTTTGGCCTGCCTGCTAGCTGCCACCAACCAAAGGCCACCTACCCGCCATAGGCTAACATTGGGCCTACTCTTTCTGCACCCGGCCGCCCATGTCGCTGAGGGTGTAACTACAGTACAATCCTGAACCTGGGAGACCCCTGAGTCTTGCCCCAGAACCCCAACTCTGCCAGTCGAGTACTTACCTGAAAGCCAATAACATACATTTAAAAAAATTCTTCTAAGTGTCGAG
The DNA here is from genome assembly GCF_964204655.1 of Triturus cristatus. NCBI lineage: Eukaryota > Metazoa > Chordata > Amphibia > Caudata > Salamandridae > Triturus > Triturus cristatus. The sequence continues at coordinate 793,563,056 of NC_140583.1, read as the reverse complement.
TTTTGGAACTTTGAAATATTCACTAAAAATCGTCCGATTAACAAAATCGAAATTACTCACCTGTTCTCAGGAGAGATCCCAGTGCTGGATCTAGGTACCCAGCACTGACTAGAAAAAGTGATTACATCTGTGATTTTCAGATAACCTGATTTTCCCCCATAGGATAACATTGCCTGGTTTTTACCAGAAATTCTTCTAAGTGTCGATTTTTGCAACATACAAATATTCCTTAAAAATCGCTTGTTTAACAAAAACGATTTCCTTCAACTGTTTACAGGAAATGCACCGGGGCTGAATCCAGGATCCAGCCCTGAGTAAGAAAAACGTTCGTAAAGTAATTTTATTGCAGTTTACTTAAAAATCCCATTGAGCTCAATTTTATAGATATACAAAGTATTGTGTTGCCTATTGCAACCCCTGTACCTTATTGCACTTAAAGTCTATTGTTCATTGAAAGTATTCAACAAACAGCATCTTATTTCAAGAAAGTGTTTTATGCAAACCTGTGGTCCTAAAATAAAATAACAGTATAATTGTTTTATACAAACAATTGGCCTAGAGTTCAGTTCTTGAGTGTGTGAGGCCATTTGATGCCTGGGTGTGTACATCAAATGCTTTACTCTGTCCTCTGATACTGCCTTATTGCTCGACCAAGCTACCACTTTGGAGAGTAAGGTTCTATCTAAATTTAACCTCTGCCAACCTCTGGAGACTCTTGGACTCTATACACACTGTACCTTACTGTGGTGTAGTATATATAGAGCCAGTTTCTTACAAACCCGTACTGAAGTCATACATGCACATGGAATGCAGACGTATTCTGGTTTACTATGAACGTGTAGAATATTCACATATATGAAACTGCCCATCAGGAGTGGCTTGTGCAGGTAAGAGCAGTGGGGTGAAGTGGGGGACTCAACAGACGATGACGAGGGATTATTAATTATTTTTTAATTTTCCCTTTGTCTTTGTCGTCAGTCGAGACCTCCCACCCCGCCACCCCATCCCACTGCCCCACCGCTCTTACCTGCATGAGCTGCTCCTGCTACCCATTAATAACTGAGAATGCAAGTTGAGGCACTGCAAACATGATCACTAAAAGAGTACAGGATGGGGTCTATCAAGCATCATATCAACACATATCTTTAAATATTGCTGTGATGTTTCATCATAAATACATCCTGCAGTTGTAAACTGATAATGCCTTGTCCATCACAATTGCCACCTTTCTCTTTATGGGGGTATCAGCTTCGTTCATTCTGTTTAGATGAATCTAAGAGGGCCCCAGATATCCTTTGGTCTCTCCTGCCGTGCTTGTATTCCAGCATACACCTCCGCCCACTCACCACTAAACGCAGCATCCCACTTTTGTGGATGCGCCCCGTATCCAGGAACGGAGTACTTTAATCTTCGTCAAGGGGATCAGCACCATAGCCAACTGTTTTACTGCTTTAAGAAGAGGTTTAGGTTAGCAACATTAACCGCGGAAGCGCTCAATCTGTGTATCTAAGATCTCAACCATAACCTGTGCAAATTCAGACCAATAAACATTTACAGGTGAACATTCCCAGGCTAGGTGGAAAAAAACAGCCAACAGCTAAGGCATCTTTTGCAGTGTGAGGGACTGTAAGGGTCAATTCAATGCAGCAAATTTGGCCCGCAGTGAAATCTAGCCAGGAATATACAATGCAATAGCTTCTGCCTGCAATGTATGGATACATTTCGTGTCTGAGCACAGCAATATTTCCAAATTTCAACTTCAATCCTTTCATCTAGATCCTGTTTCCATTTTTGCAGAGGTTTATTGTCAACAATCGTTACACAGTCTATAGATTCCTTTTACAGTCGGGAGACCCCTCACCGTGAGTCAGGTGCCCCAATGAGGTAGTAAGTTGGGGAAAATCTTTCAGCTTATCAGGGAATGAGGGTCCTTGAATAGATACTGCACATTGATGCCTATAAAAAGCAACTGTATCCAAAGCATTGATCAAGCTATTTCCCAGGAATTGTTCTATCGTGAGGAATTTACCATCTTCCAACAACTGAACAATTTGCTTGGAGCCTGCATTCCTTGTGCTGTTTATAACCTCTTTATTAAGTGATGGACTGGGGGGGCTGCTGGTTTGTTGTTATATTTAAGAACAATGGAGTAGAGCTCCTCTATTCCCACCTCTTTAGCAACGGTCCCTAATGACCAGTTTGTATAACGCACAGTTTGAATGAGTTGTGTAGGCTTAGGTATTTTAACTGCAATGATGGTGCTTAACTCTCCTGTGTCCAACTGATCTTTTTCCATCAGAAGGTGAAGTAGACCCCATCGAAGCCCCAGCCGGTATGCTGCATAATGAGGCTCCGTGGCATGAAAGTATTCATATAGGACTTTTGCCATCCCTCACAAGATGATTCATAAGGGATCAAAGTTTAGCAAACAAACATTTACTTAGAGGAGTAGGGATATTCTTAAACAGATCTATAAACCTGGGTAGTACAATCATTTTAATCACGGCAATTCTGCCTGCCATGGATAGTGACAGGGTTATTCATCTTGCAGCTTGTCCTGCATGTTTTTCCAATGCTGAGCCATAATTGTCTATCCCTAGTAGTGGTCAGATTCCTCGCACCACTTAAGTGGGTATTCGATGGATGGTTTATTCGTTACATCTGTAAGTGGGAACATCTCCAACTTTCCTCAATTAGTTTGTATTCCTGATAGACCTCCGTATTGAACCATTTCTCTGATAAAAGATAGCTAAATTAGCCCAGGGTTATTTACAAAAAGCATGATGCTATTGACGTATAATGATAATAATACCTGCTTCATTAGGATAGTTAGTCCCTTATTTGAATGACTCTGTCAACCGGGTAGTGAGGGGGGTTCACTGATGAAATATTGATGTAGAAATTATCGATATACAAAAATATCGATGCAAAAATATAGAATACAAAAATATAGACTCTCTATACTTAGGTAAGTACAAGAATATTGAATAAAAAATATTGAAGTAAAAAATGTAGTTGTGCAAAATATCGACTTTTATATAACATAAAATAAATATATTAAATGTTATTAATATTTTTAACAAAATTAATTATATTTTATATACATTTTAACTAAATATAACAAATAAACTTAATTGAAAAAATGTAAACACACAAACATAAAAATGTATACATATACATATATTTGCTTAAATATAATTTATTAACTATTATCTTTATTTAATTTTTAAACTTTTAACCTATATAAAAATTAAAAATATACGTATATCAATAATTTAAAATTAAAAAAAAATAACTATTTTATAATGAATTCAAACATTTAACTATAAAAAATAGTTAAACATTTTGCAATACAAGAAATACAACAGTAGGGAAATTGCTGGATAGCAGGGGAGTAAAAATTACTATTCCAACTCCAGTGAGTACAACAAAAAGGAAAGTGTTGGATAGAGGAGGGGTCAAAATTACCATTCCCACTCCAGTGAGAGTAACAGTAGGGAAAGTGCTGGATAGCGGAAGGGTAAAAATTACTATTCCTACTCCAGTGAGTGCAACAGTACAAAAGAGCTGGATAGTGGATGAGTAGAAATTACTATTCCCACTCCAGTGAGTGCAACAGTAGGCAAAGTGCTGGATAGCAGAGGGGTAAAAATTTGTATTCCCACTCCACGGCCACATCACCCCCCACCTGAGCAACCTGCACTGGCTGCCCGTCAACAAGAGGATCACCTTCAAGCTCCTCACACACGCACACAAGGCACTCCACAAGACCGGCCCAGCCTACTTCAACAAACGACTTTCCCTCTACACCCCCAACCGCCAGCTCCGCTCTGCCGACCTCGCCACCGTCCCAAGCATCTGAAGAACAACCACCGGCGGGAGGTCCTTCTTCCACCTCGCCGCCAAGATCTGGAACACCCTCCCACTGAACCTACGACAGACCCAGGACCTGCTGACCTTCAGGAGGCTACTCAAGACCTGGCTGTTCAATCAGTAGCAGCCCCCCACTAGCGTCTTGAGACCCTCACGGGTTTATAGTGAGCTCTACAAATGTTGTTTGATTGATTGATTGATTGATTGAGTCCAACAGTGGGGAAAGTGCAGGATTGCAGTGGGGTAAAAATTACTATTTCCACTCCATAGAGTGCAACAGCAGGGAAAGTGCAGGATAGCGGAGGGGTAAAAATTACTATTCCCACTCCAGTGAGTGGAACAGTAGGGAAAGTGTTGGATAGCGGAGGGGTAAAAATTACTATCTCCACTACAGTGTGTGCAACAGTAGGGAAAGTGCTGGATAGCGAAGGGGTAAAAATTACTATTCCCACTCCGATAAGTGCAACAGTAGGGAAAGTGCTGGATGGCGGAGGGGTAAAAATTACTGTTCCCACTCCAATAAGTGCAACAGTAGGGAAAGTGCTGGATGGCGGAGGGGTAAAAATTATTATGCCCACTCCAGTGAGTGCAACAGTAAGGAAAGTGTTGGATAGCAGAGAAACAAAAATTAATAATAATATTTAAACAATAAAAAAAATAAACAATATAAAAAATAAATTAACAATATTTTAAAAATATCAGATTACATTTAATAAACATTACCATTAAATATATTAATTGCATATAACAAAAAGGCAGAACTATTATCTAAAATAAATAGATACATTTATAAACAATATTTATTTAAAAAAAAGCTAAAATTAACACAAAATTGTTTTAAAACATACATGTATTTATTTTATTTCCTACCCTATAACACCACACCAATAAACATTTTCATTTTAATTTATTTCCATAATTAACATAATTAATATTGATTTTAAAAAGTATTATTAATAAAAAGAATTAATAACCATTGATTTAGTATGCATTCTTTAACACTATAGTATTCACAACACACCTATAATGAAGTACATAATTACCATAATTAATTACGAATTAATTAATTTTAATTAATTAACAAATAGTTAATTAATCAATTAAAACTAAATTACTTCCCACCATTTTGACCTATAAACACCACAACACACATAAATTAATTACACAATTAACATAATTGATTGCCTATAGATAAATTAAAATAAATTCACAACTAATTATTAATTCAACAATTAAAAACTAAATTACTTCCTACCCTTCCCACCATTTTCACCTATAACCAGCACAACACATATATACAAATAATTACACAATTATCATAATTAATTCCCAATTAATTAATTAAAATTAATTAACAACTAAATATTACATAATTGATAAAAAATAATTTACACATTTAACACTATAACATCTCAATTCAACAATTATTAATGAAAAAAAATCCATAAATTGTATATAATTAAATTACTTCCCACCCTATTCCCCTATAAACCCACAACCCGCTATGGTACTAAAAACACAAAATTAAAAATAACATACATAACATTAATACAAAATCGATATTTTTATCATCTATATTTTTGCAAAGAATATTAAATACTTAAATATTTTTTACATTGATATTACTTACCCAAAGTCGATATTCTTCACCATGATATTTTGTCAGTTGATGTTCTTGACCCACGATATTTTTACAGTAATATTTATGTAAGTCGATATTTTTGATTCGATATTCTGTCCCTGCACCAGTGAGGGGCTCCATGGATAAGGCAAGAAAGAGGGGTGAAGTAGGGCACTCCAGATGTATACCTCTATGAACAGAAAAGGTCTGTGGTGTACTTGTTGATGCCTACCCAAACTGTGTGCTCTGTGCATAGTAACCTAATGAGTTCTATATTAGTGCTAATCGCAAATCTTTTCAGCACATCAATTATAAAGGCCAGATGCACTGGTAGGGCTCTAACAACAGGTTCAATCTGATGTATGAGTGCAAATTGTAAGTTGGTCATTGTCACTCTCCCAAGTTTTCTGAATCATGTTTAGTAAATCTTGCCTTGCCAGGAGGGAGGACTTAGTAATATTGAGATACTGTTGGGGTCACACTGGAGGTCAGGGACTAAAGGGATCACCACAGGGATCCTTAAAGAGCTTATCTTTCCCCTGGAACTCACACAGTGTTTTTGGTGAATGGTTCTTTGCAGTTCTCTCTGCACAACTTCCACTCCAGGTAGTTGAGCTGTTGGTCTCCTCTGCTAGGAGGCTTCATTCCATAGGGGCATCTCCTTAACAAGCAAGGTTTCTTCCTCTGGGGTAGATCTAGGCAGCACTTCTAGAATAATGCAAGACTTCAATTTCAGATTTAGTTCTCAAACCTGGCAAGGCAGCTGACAGTTAGGTAACCCATCTCAGTCCAGAATATTAGGAAACTAAATGAAACAAGGTTACATGGTGCTGCCTATGGACCAGTATATTTGATGGAAGGCATCATATAAGAAGAGGTCAGATCAGTTATTGAACATTTTTAAAAAGATGATCAGCTAACAGGTTATGCGATGTGTAGTCTGGAGTGGGTCCCTGAATGTAATTCTAAAATGTGATACCTCAGAAACCTCTTATGCTAACTTAACATGCACAGATAATTGTTAAGGAGGGGCTGCTAGGGATTGCATTAATCATCTGCCCCCTATCCCGTTATGCTCAGATAACTACTTTGTCTATTTTTGTATTTTTAATGATGTGAAGTCTTCCACAGTTGCACTTTAACGGCAGGACTCATAGTCTATCCGGCACTGTATACATACCCGCGTCTGCCCTGCTGATATGCACCTTAATTACATATATTAATTTACTTAAGGGACTTTTAGCTATCTGCATGGCAAGCTTGTTTTTTTAGACATTAGGGAAAAGATTATCCCCTGTTTAGTCACTTTTATCCAATGTAGCTTAGTGTTTTGTATTCCCAGTGCTTAATTTTAGCCGGTGCTTTCCAGTGCTCCGCACCAGCACTTAATTGGTTTCCGGTGCGCGGCACTGGCACCTAATTGTCAACGCTATACTTAGAACAGTCTACCACATCGTGGCGCTGCTCATCTAATTTAGAGATGAGCAGAACAACGGTTGTTTAACCCCTTCGCCGCAGCAGGAATTCCGCCGCGGCGCTGGGGGGGTTTGGGGGCAGTTGCGGTGCCGCTGTGCTCGTGACGGAACCACTCCGTCACGAGTCACGGGTGAGCTGTGCTCATGACGGAGTGGTTCCGTCACGACTCCGTCCACTGCTCTAATCGCCCGCACAGGCGGGGAATTAGCGCCGCGTGGGCGGAGCGGCCGCCAACGACCGCAGCATGACGGAGCCACTCCGTCATGAGCACAGCGCACCCGTGGCTCATGACGGAGTGGTTCCGTCATGAGCACGGAACGGGTTAAGAATACAATATACATTAAAATAGTGCTAATACCTGCCTCCCCAGCCATTCCTTTAACTTTGGGGACCTGGAATAATCTGAGCTGTCATATTTAAATGCGAGAGAGATGGTTAGTAGTTGTTTTGGCAGCGATGACAAGGGCGATGGGTGGTGCAAGCTGCAGTGGCCTCCAGGTCAGAGCCCTGGCACTTAATATTTTGCAAATTAAGCACTGGGTATCCCAACTAAAATACCCAGGAAGGAAAGTTGAAGAAAGCAAGGGGCTTGTAGTGTGATGAGTGGTGGCTGTATTATTTGTATGACAAATGTCCTTTTTATCCATTTTGTATGTATTCCTAAACTGTGTGATTTTGTTTATGGTTTTAATTGACTAATACACTATTTAACTACTACTAGGTCAGCATTGGAAAGTGCTGACCTGAAAATTAGCAAACAATCTAGGTGCCGATTACGATCCGGTAAAAAAATTCCCCGTACGACTCGTATCCGGTCTTTTTACCGTACGAATCGTACAAGTGCCGTACAAACTGCCAACTACGATTCGCATGGGAAAAAGTCCATACGAATCGCATTGGGAATTATTCCCCACACGTCCCCGGGTCGGAAATTGTGTCCGACACGTCCTCGGACGATTTACCGTACAAATGTGAAAAGTGAAGTCCGACCGCGGAATCACGATCCATCCCGTGCGTCCGATGTTACAACCGTATGGAAAAAACACCGTCCGCACCGAACTCCCATAGCAACCATGGAGACATGTGCCCGCATACGCGCCGACCCCCCCCCAGCCCCCGTATGTACGCGCCGACCCCCCCCAGCCCCCGTATGTACGCGCCGACCCCCCCCAGCCCCCGTATGTACGCGCCGACCCCCCCCAGCACCCGTATGTACGCGCCGACCCCGTGTATGTACACCCGTGTACGTTCGAGTCGTACCCCCACCCGTGTATGTACACCCGTGTACGTGTCGTACCCCCGTGTATGTACACCCGTGTACGTGTCGTACCCCCGTGTATGTACACCCATGTACGTTCGAGTCGTACCCCCACCCGTGTATGTACACCCGTGTAGGTGTCGTACCCCCCGTGTATGTACACCCGTGTACGTTTGAGTCGTACCCCCACCCGTGTATGTACACCCGTGTACGTGTCGTACCTCCCGTGTATGTACACCTGTGTACGTTCGAGTCGTACCCCCACCCGTGTATGTACGGTGCGTACCCCCAGCGCTAGGCGCTACGCGCTGGGGGTACGCACCGTACATACACGGGTGGGGGTACGACTCGAACGTACACAGGTGTACATACACGGGGGGTACGACACGTGTAAACGGGTGTACATACACGGGGGGTACGACACGTACACGGGTGTACATACACGGGAGGTTCGACACGTATGTACGGGGGCTGGGGGGGTCGGCGCGTACGTACGGGGGCTGGGGGGGTCGGCGCATACGTACGGGGGCTGGGGGGGTCGGCGCGTACATACGGGGGCAGGGGGGGTCGGCGCATACAACGGGGGCTGGGGGGGGTACGGCGCGTGCCGGGCCACCTACTCTGGTCGTTTCGCGCCGTACTTCGCTTTTCCGGCACTTTTTGGGTGCCGTGAAAATATCGCCGTCCGGACTGCTGTCGGTTCGAATCGTACTTCCTGGGTCGTGAAACGCTGCCTGAAAGTGTCCCGACGTCACGTCGCAGCATTCCCGGATCACATTCGTACGTATATTTTCGTCGGTCGGTGTTTTTTACCATTCGTACGGAAATGGTGTTTCCGTGCGAATCGTAATTCCATGTTTGTAAAGTTTTCCGACCGGGTACGAGTCGGACGGAGAAAACTCTCCGACCGACGGTGCGTACCCGGTTTTTACCGGATCGTAATCGGCACCTAAGTATTTTACACAACTAAGTTAGAGGTTGAACCTCTGTGTCAAACTGGGAATGCTTGTACATAAGTCTCTCACATGCACTGAGTAGGTGCCCGGAAGCATCCTTTGTTGTTTCATCTTTCCGCATCAGTACAAGTTTGTCACCTGGTCTTGCATTATCAACATTCTGCTGTTCCCTTCTCCTTACTTCCTATTTCACTTTGTTTCTCCCTTCCTTACAGATCCTTGATGTTTTAGTTTATCTGCATGTGCAGACACCTCATGTCTCAACTTCTCAAGCCTTCTTACCCCTTTGCTCAGCATTTGGCAGCCTGGTATTGTCCTCCATTCGGCATTCAGCCTCCGCATCATCTCTGCAGTACTGCTTTACACTCTGTGGCATCTTTCTGCTTTATTCCTGTTTCCTGGTAGAATCAAGGTATTTACAGTCGTGCGGAGCTGCATGAGATGTAAACTGCTCATGCCATAGAGTCATGTGTTGTGTATTTATCTACTTATTTCATCAAGACATTTTTTAAAGTCTTTGTATTGCATTCTTGTTCATCTGAGGCTGCTACCATTCCAAACAAGTGTCTGTGGTGTCTTACCCTTTCCTCCAATTCTCCACTACTTCCTAAAAGAGGCAGTAATATACAGTATCTTGATTGGAATGGACGTAACATTGGGATTGTCAGCAATATCCTTTAGGGATATATTCCATCCTTCAAATCCAATCGAGTCTTGTAAGTAAGTAGCATTTCCACCTACGCTTGCACAGTGGATTCTGTCACTGGTCAATGAGAATTCCATGCACATTGAGCAGGGCAACTGCCCAATACTTATTCTGATGTTGACCAATCAGTTTCTGTACCTTGTGCAACTATTCAGGAGTAGCGAGTTCTCCAGTCAAAGCATTCAGATACAGATTTTAGTTCCAAGAGTTGTCTCTGGAGCTGGTTTGAACCAGTTTCTGTGTTTTTGTATATTAGACTCAGACTGGTCAAGCTACTTCCTTGGTTAAATAGATGCATCATAAAGAGGGCTGGAGCGGATAATGCCCTGACAGGATATAGGAAGCTAGATTTTTAAAAGTTTAATGTGTTTATTTGAGAATACAAAGATACATGCAATAACAATGATGCCAATCCACAAAAAAGATAATGTCGAATAAGGATATCAAATGAAAAACATATAACTTCAAATATGTATCAATCTATAGAGAAAGCGAGTGTAACACTGAAAGAGCACCCAAAGAGTAGCATAAGTGGAGAGGAAAGAAGAAAAGGAGAAAAAGAGATAGAAGAGAGCATCTAAGAAAAACCTTCATATAAAATTTATAAAAATTGCAATATGTTATTACATCAGTATCAAAAATTAATAGAATTAGCATTAATTTTAAAGTAAGTAGGACAGAGGAATCATGAAGGGGAAGTCAAGAGGCATGACTAAGTGCAACTTTAGAAAAATAATTAGTTAGAGGCGACCATAACAGTTCTTGTTTAACAGATAATTAAAGAGAATGCAATTATATCTATCCAGTCTGTGATTATGGCAAATTAAATTTGACCACTATTCAATAAATAGATTATCTGTAGATTTCCAGTTGGATGAAATCACATGTAAACCGATTGCTAATAGAAGATTTACAAATTTGCCATGTAGTCCGTTATCTGACCAAATGAAATGTAATCCACCAAGAAATATTTCATCTAATGAAAATGGAGAAGAGATTCCAGTAATATCAAGCGGAACCCAGAAAATAAAAGCAGTTGGGCACAGAAAAAACATATACATATATCAACCAGAATTGGAATTGCGATACCATCAAGTATCCTGTTTTAGAATTTTACGTTCAAACAGATGAACTAGAGTGTAAAATGGTCTAACGTAAAAGAAATGTATTTGTGTTGAATTGACTGGGCAAGCAGAAGAGTGAAGTTTCATACAAAGTTTGCCCCAAAAAGAGAGAGGTCAACTACACTGTGAATTGGATTCCCACAGAATTTCTTGATTGTACGTAGGTCTGTCATGAATAGGTGTAATGAGTTTTTTGTAAGTGAGTGAAGCAGTGGAAGTTGTAGTCAATGGAAAAGGAGTAGGCTGGCCATCACCGTCCTGACCTTAAGAAATTGGAAAGGGTTTGAGGGCATTTTTGAGAGTGTCCTTCAGTAGCTTATATTGCCTTAACTAAGAAGAGGGTATATTATTGTAAGATTGAGAAAGGAATTCAAAAGAAATAACATCATTATTATCCATTAGTTGTGAGATAATACAAATACCCTCATCAATCCAACCTCTCCACAGCAAAGGTTTACCATTTATTAGGAGGTGTTTATTATACCAAATAGGGCTTTGGAGGAATTGGTCATATTAGAAATTGATGGTGATGAGAAATGGTTTGAGAAGAGAACAAGAACGAAATATTACCAATGGTAACCAAAACTTTGAGTACTAGTGATTCAGCGGCGTACCAACAACAGATACTTCACTACCATATACTCACCTGGGCCCATAAACACAGAATTGAGTAAACCGCTGGAGTCAAAGTTTATATATATTTTCTATAATTTCCACAATAATCAGGATTAGTTATTTGGTACCTCTGTTCATCTCAAACTAACACTTTCACTGATCAAGTAGTTCTTTCATCTGGTCGATGGACCATTAGTTGAACTAGTTGATGGTGACAATGTACAGAACTCTAACTTTTCTATATTTAAAGTAGGAAGGTTTAAAATCTTTATCTAAATTTCAATCGCATATGAACCAAGTCAAAAATACATTGCAATCACCATCATTCTTAGGAGAGAAAATTCAATGAAATCATCAAACAAATATAACACGGACTTACTAAATGAACAATGTCTAAGGAAAAGGAGACGATAGAGAGAAAAGAACATCTCCAAATAATGTGAAATTACAGTTACCAAGAATGGTGTGAAGACCAACCCTCTGGCCAAAGGGCTGGTAAAGGTCCCCTGGGAAAGGTCAGGCGACAAAGACTTCAGGACAGGATTCAGGACAGGATAGTTGACCTCTCTAGAATACAGACGGTTGAGCCGCACCCCTCTCTGACACTTTCTTCCTCCTCGAGATTCTTCCCCGATCTTCTTATCTAACCCAATTAAATTAGGATAAAGGGTTCTCCATTCGGCTCATCATCAGCATCTCACAGCATCTCTCCCAGCAACAGCATTCATGGATCTCCGCATCTACTACCACTAACTAACTAAGGCTATCTCAATTATTCCTTTCATTCTTCATGTTCCACCTACTAAAGTTTCAATATCGTAAAAATACGAGATCTAATTGGTCTGGCAAGGGGGAAAATCATCACACCATGCTTACATGTCATTTAAATCAGTTCAACTATTGTTCACAAACCCATCCCCTTAACTTTTATTCATAATAATTTTAGTTCACACATGCATTTACATTTTATTTGCAACATTTTTATAACAGTCTGAATGCGAGTCCACATCGTTGAACCTTTCACCATCCGTTCCCAGGGTATATCACTTGCGACCTTGACTCCCGTTCAACATCTAAGTCATCATTCTGGGTTAACTTTCAGTGGACATGCGCAGTCTTCCCTTTACTTAGCTTACTTCAGTTACACAAGAGAGGCCCAAATGTGCACTAGTGATAAAGTCAGGAAGACAAATATTAATTTCACAAACAAAATGTTTTTCACTGGATACCACCCATCTCTACTCTATTCCCCTTTACTTATTAATACTTTTCCCACATTAGCATTAGTAAAATAGCTTGTTTTTGCTTAAGCTAAGCAGATGCCATGCACGCGAGTCTTCAAGACTCCATTTTAGTGTCTTCTGCTCATGCACAAGAATTTACCTCCAAGCGATAACTCGTCATACTGCATAGATGCAGTTGACGCTTGAGCAGTAGATTTCCTGTTTAAAGAGGCTTCTGTTCTTCGTCCATGTTATCCACGTTAGTAAACACATAAGCAAGCTTCACTAACACGCGTATTCATGTCGTGCACATTAGTTTTACATGACACAATTTTAGTAACTTGTTAGTGAGTTAAAGGAGCGGATTGCTTCTGAGCAAGTCTCTTTCCTACGAGTCTTTGCTCCATCAATCCCGTCTCTGATGGCATTTTGAGCCATCACAAAATTACCCATCCCTTCTCAGATGCCAACTTTCAGCATTTCTCACTCTCCTCTTTTTCTTTTTTCTTTTCATTTTTGTTTTCTAAATCTTTCATCTTTTTGTATATCCTTCCTTTCATTTCCTCCATTTATATCTTCTTCCTTTTCCTTTGTTTCTGCAAAATTTGCACCAAATCATTATTGCTAAAACTATCATTGTTATACCAACTATTGGAAGAATTATTTGACCTAAAATACGTTTCCCTAAGTCAGAAAACCAAGTCCCTATTGAAGAAATGCTTTTTGTTATTTTCTCCCATACACTGTCAACCTCCAGTGGTTTCAAATCTTCCTGAAGTTTTGTAATATTTTTAATATACCCTCTAATTTCCTTACTTTTATCAGGAACGTAAGTGAAACTATGTTGAACTTTCAGCATTCTACAGACTCCGCCCTCCTTTGCTAATAAAATATCAAGCGCATGTCGATTTTGTAAAACCATAGACCTAATTGCAACCATTTCTGTATTTATCATCAAGAACCCCCAGCAGTATCAGTCGAGAGAAGATCAACTACTGTCGACAATTTACAAATTCTATGGGAATTCAGAATGACTCCCACTGAAGGTATTAATGCATCAAATATATCACCTACTATTTCAGAAAAACTATCTCTCTTTCTCCGTGTTAGTCCATTAGTGTTTTCATTGTTTCCAGTGATTCTTTTTACATGATACATTTTTCGAGATACTATCCCAAAGTAGCAGCTTCCTTACCACTGTGCAGGCAACTTGTAAAAAGCATTATTCCCACAGATGTAGTAAACCCCAGGAAATAGTGGATCAGTTCCCCCTTTTAGTCCCCAACCTCCCAAAATTAGGAAGTTATGTTCACATTCACTGGAACCAATAAATACGTTAGTATAATCTGTCTTTAACCTATGGAGGCAGGTTTTCCCTTTCTTCACAAAGTCTAGGGACATCGCAGCATGAGCCTTGCCAGTTGCATAAATTCCCTCTTTCCCATCCCAGTATATGGGTTTTCTGTTCAGCAGCTTTCTTTTTAAAATCCTGTTTCCTACCCTCAACTAAATTCAAAAACACTTTCTCTTCTTCACGTCATATACATGCTAAATTATTCTTGTGTGCCTTGACTATATCTATTGATTTCATCATTAAGAAAAATTCACCCATGAACAGTGCATCTTGACTACTAAGTACTGGATTCATATTCTTTCGAATAAGAAGCTCTGGCAATACTACATATAAGTTTGAATAATAATACTGAAGTTTTCCCGGTGCATATAACAGACTTGCTAGAACACTACATGATATACCATATGTTAAAGGTAAATGGTGATATGTAACTCCCTCTGACACTGACGCTGGTAATTTCATACAGACATAACAGTCACTAATCTCCATTGTATCTACATATTGAAATAACAATTCTGTAAAAACATATAAAAAGACGTGTTATTATCTGATACTGTGTGATGAAAATCTGCCACATCTGCTGCTTCTAATTCTACTCTATCTTCTTTTATTGTAGCTGCCTTCTCATTAGTAACTGTATCATTCTTTGTGTTTGTTATCATCAATAAAAGCACTGCCACTGTTATAAATAACCATACTGAGATCACTAATAAAATACTACATATGCAGGCTCTATAACATCTTCGTTTTAAACTTCTTTTCGGTTGCTCAGTGACTTCATTTTTCGCCATTTAAATCTGAGAAGATATTTTCTCCTCTTTCTTTCTTCACTTGGAAATTCAAGCTCTTGTTTTTAAGGTGGTCTCAATTTTCGTTCATCAATCTGTGTAGCATCTACTTATTCTGATTCCTTACTTAAATCTAAATTCTCGAATTCTTCTAATATTACATAGGTCCACTCAGGGGCCTTGTATTTATTGTTCAAAATTCTCAGTCGTGGGCTTCTTCGTGTGTTTCTCACTGTTGACTGTTTAGACTGAGTTTGACTAGTACCCTCATTCACTTGCTCTGGTGTCTCTTTTGTTTTTCTCAGATAGTGTCTCAATCTTTTCACTCCACCTGGCCATTTACCACCCTTTCTGACCCTTTTAACCTGAACTGCACTTTCACCCTCTTCGTCTTTTTCTAGAGCGCTTTTATTTTCAGTATGTCTAGGCACAATCTGTTCTTGTTCTGAATCACTCTCTACCTGTTCCTGTTCAGGTCTTATTATTGTTATTTCATCCACCTGAACCTGTTCTTCTTCCTCTATCTGGTCCTGTTCAGGTCTTATTTCAAATTGATTTTCTTCTTCTTCTGCCCGAACATGTTCTTTTTCCCCTAACTGGACCTGTTCAGGTCTTACTTCAATTTCTTCTTCTTTTGCCTGCAAGTGTTCTTCTTTTCTTATCTGTCCCTGCTCAGGTCTTTGAATAGTTCTGTTTGCTTTTACCTGAGTATATTCTTCTTTCCCTGTCTGGTCCTGCTCAGGGTCTCGAGTACCTTTGTTCACTTCTTCCTGAGGGTGTTCTTCTACACCTATCTGATTCTCACTACTTTCCTGTTTCTCTAATCTAGTTCTTCTTCGTGTCTGAATAACAACTTCAGGCATGTCAATCACTGGTATCCATCCCTCCTGACTTGTGCTCGGTTGTTCCTCGTCTATTACTGCAGAATCTATCACTCTAGATTCTTCAACTTCACAACCTTCAGCTGTTTCACTTGGTTCAATCAGTTGCTGTTCTTCTTCAGTAGGGCCTGGAACTCTTTTGGTATGACTGGCATGAATCCAATTGGGTAAACCTGCACACTTCACTGCTGTGGTAGTGACCAGTATGACTTGACGTGGTTTATCCCACCTGGGTGCTAGGCACAACTTTCTGGCGTGTTTCTTCCTTACCACCCAGTCTCCAGGATTCATATCATGCACCTGTGTTGGCTGCCTGGTAACTGTGTCTTCTCCAACCTGGTGAGAGACAGAATGCACTAGGTCAGCCAATCCTTTGCAATAGTCTAATACCAGATCATCAGTTATATTCATTAACTTATGTCCAGGAATAAATGCTTGTCTCATTGCCCTTCCCATGAGTATCTCATGTGGACTCAATCCTGTTTTCCTGTCAGGGATACTTCGGACACAAGAGGCAATGCATCTGGCCATTTCAGTGATGTGGATGCACACACTTTCCCTAACCTTGACTTGATTGTGCCATTTAGTTGCTCAACCACTCCAGAAGCCTCTGGATGGTATGCACAATGCAGTTTTTGTTCAATATTGAATGCTTCACAGATTAATCGAATTATCTCATTATTAAAATGAAGTCCTCTATCTGATTTCAAAGTGACTGGGAAACCGAACCGAGGAATCAAATCTCTTAACAGCAATTGAGCAACTGTTAGACTGTCATTTCTCCTAGTGGGGTATGCTTCCACCCATCTTGAAAACAAACACACTATGACAAGAACATGCTTCATTCCATTGCTTGACGGCAACTCTATCAAGTCAAGCTGCAGTCTTTTGAATGGTCCTTCTGCATTTCCAATTTTTCCTCAACTGACCACTGTCTTTCTGCCTGGATTTAATTGATGACCAAACATCTTTGGCAGAGGCTCTCTGTGACTACCCTGAACTTTGGATTGTACCAATTATGTCTGAATAGTCTAATCATTGCGTCCCTACCAAAATGTGTGTCCCCATGATACACTCTTGCCATTTGAGAGAGTAAGCAGTCTGGCATGACTGGTCTGCCATCGATGTATACCCATACATCATCTTCTGTCCTTCTTTCACAACCTGACTTTATCCAGATTTCCTTTTCATTTGCCTCAACTTCATCCTGCAACTGCCTAACCTCATCCCATGTTTCTAGAGGTGGGAAAAACATAAGTTGGCAGCTGATTTCATTTGTTTAAATTTTTCTATTAAGTGCCATGTTATTTCTTGCACAATATTGAGCAATTTGGTCAGCGTATCTGTTACCTGCCGCCACATAGTCATTTCCTGACTGGTAAGCAGCACACTTGAACACTGCCATTTCTTTTGGCAATTGTATTGCTTCCAACAATTCCTTTACATGTTTGCCATTTCTTATAGGAGATCCTGAAGAAGTCAGAAATCCCCTCTGCATCAAGAGATGGCCAAAATCATGCACAACTCCGAAACCATATTGACTATCTGTGAATATGGTTATCCTCCAATTTTTCCCAGTTTTGCATATCTTTGTTAAGGCCACCAATTCAGCTAGTTGTGCAGATTTGACACCCGGTAAACAGGATGCTTCAATGACCCCCGATATTTTACATACAGCGTAAGCTGCACTGAGTCCTCCTCTCTCTGTTCTCATGCATGACCCATCTACAAATAGTTCATGATCTGTCTTGTTTAAGGGTACTTCTTTTATATCTGGACAGGGCTTGGTACACAACTCAGTCACACCCAGACAATCATGATCCACTTCATCTTTCACTTCTTCACAACATGGGTCTGGCAATAATGTGGCAGGATTCATTATTGTACATCTTATTACTGTCACATTTTCCGCTCCCAGAATCACTCTTTCATACTTAGTCATCCGGCTAGGGGTAAGGTACTGTGTTCTAGTTCTTGTTAAAAGAATCTCAACTGAATGTGGGAAGTAAACTTTGACTGGATTTCCCATCACAATCGATCCACTTTGCTCCAGACTCAAACAAGTAGCAGCTACTGCTTTTAAGCAGCCAGGTAATGCTGATGCCACAGGATCCAGAGTAGCAGAGAAATATGCTACTGGACGTCGGCTTAATCCATGCCTTTGAGTCAAAACTGAAAGTGCACAACTTTCTCTCTCACAACAGAACAGTGCAAATTCTTTCATATAATCAGGCATGTCTAAGGCAGGGGCCTCACACAGACACTTTCGTAATTTCACAAACGCTTCCACGCACTCATCATTCCAGACAATCGGATCCTTTGCTCTTTTCCGGGTCAATTGAATCAATGGTTTTGCCAGCAGAGAAAACCCAATTATCCACTGCTTACAGTACCCTACTACTCCAAGAAACATTCTCATTTCTTCTGTGTCTGAGGTAGTTGCAATTGCTTGATTACATTTATTCTCTCTGGGGTCACTTTTCTAACCCCTCTTTCTATCTTGTGGCCTAAATATTTAACTTCTTGCTGACATAACTGTAATTTCTCTGGAGACACCTTGTGTCCTTCTTCGGCCAAATGGTTCAGTAATGCAATTGTCAGTGACACAATCTTCTTGTGATTTTGATGCCACCAGTAGGTCATCAACCAGGACTGAATTTCTGGGCATGACCAATGTTTCTAGAAACTTTTTCAGGATTTGATAAAAAAAATTGAGGGGCTCTCTGTATACCCTTGAGGAACTTGGCACCATGCCAAAACACAGTCTTCGAACCTAAAGGTGAACAAATATTGGCTGTCTGGGTGCAAAGGAATAGAGAAAAAGGCTTGGCATGAATCAATTACTGTAAACCAGCCTGCATTCCAGGGTATCTGATAAAGGATCACTGCTGGATTTGGCACTACTGGGCAACAAGGCACTACAATTTTGTTGATCTTTCTCAAATCCTGCACTA
The DNA here is from genome assembly GCF_964204655.1 of Triturus cristatus. NCBI lineage: Eukaryota > Metazoa > Chordata > Amphibia > Caudata > Salamandridae > Triturus > Triturus cristatus. The sequence goes on along the minus strand of NC_140583.1, from coordinate 793,544,227 downwards.
TCCTGTATTTTCCGCTGGGCTTTTTAAGACCCATTATTGGCGAATACCAAGGACTACCTATTATTTCCTTTAAAATGCCTTGTTTAATCATTAGGTCAATTTCTGGAGCAACTCCTGCTTTCACTTCTGGACTCATTTTGTACTGTTGTGTGTTTGGATAAACTGCACCTTCTTTCACCGTCACTTTTATTGGATCTACATTTGACATCAGGCCAATATCTTTTCCTGTAAAATCCCACACTTCTGGATTCACTGTGCTTCTCAACTCCTCCGGCAATTCACTTTCAGAAAACATCTCACCTACTACTGTACCTTGCTTAGATAGCATCATTTTGTATATAACATCTTCATCAGGGGTTTGGAAAGCAATACCATCTGGTGTACAGTAGATCATGCAATTCATTTTGCACAATAGATCTCTTTCCAACAGATTTACTGGACTTGAATCGCAAACTACAAACCGATGTGTGGAAATGTACATTTTTAGGGGAACACTGGTGCAGGGTCACCCTGTCGTCCACGGGTTCCAAAGATATTGGCAATGGAGTTGAAATAAAGTAACAAGTTTATTAATCACTCATGAGTGGGACCATGTCCACACAACACTCTCAAGTGTTGCAGGAGGTAGTACACTGAACTCACAGACCATCATCCTTATATACTGGTTTTCTGCAATGTAAGCATGTGGACAGAAATAGAAAGAACAAGTTTAGAAATTGCTATTAGCAAACAAGGGCAGATAGATAACCACTTGGTCAGCAAATAGGGAGGAGGAGCAGGAACTCTTATGGCAGCAGTAAACAGTCAACAGATAAAATCTAAGACCAGGTGCACTGGCAGCTACCAACCCCCAGCACATACATAGCTTAGCCATGTCAGGAGGTCAACTTAAATAGATGGCATAAGCATAGCGAAAAGGTGAACAGCAGAGGACGAAAGAATTACGAAGGAAACGAAATAGACACCACAGCCAAAATGGCTGTAGCTTATGCTAAGTATAATTTTTCACGTTTCCACAGATGCATATCTTTCAAATTTCCAATATGTACCTCAATTGGTTTTGTGATCGGGGTTCTAATCTGTTGATTCGATACTTCTACAACTTGGATAGATTCTCCCGAGAGGGGTAGGTTTAGGATGTCTGCTGTTCTTACAGTAGACCGGGTAGCACCAGTATCCAATAGAAAAGTGATATCACTACCTTCCACTTTCCCATCAATAAATGGACCTGACTGATCTACGGGCAAGGATGCGCCAAGTTCACACTCCTTGTCCTCCCCCCTCAGGCACCGTCATTACGCAAGTCCATCCTGTCATCATCGTCCTGTAAAAAATATTGTGTAACCACAGAATTTTTCTTACCACTTCTCCGTGAAATCCGGCATTCGCACTGTATTTTTCAGTGTTCACAAAGTTTGGCATAGGAGCTGGTGGCACCTGATACTGTGGAATAACTACCTGCTGTGGCTGATTCATAATCACTTCATTCTGCATCTGTGGATTTAAATTTTGGCTTGGCCCATTATTATTCTGAACGTTCTCACACTCGTTCTTCCAATGTCCAAGCTTTCCGCTTGCATGACAAGGAAACTTCCTCTCTATTCATTTGTCCTCTTACTTTACCACCATTCACAGCTTGATCATTCTGATTCTGCTCTTTCACCTGATTATCAGTCTGGGTATTCAATTTATTTTCCTGCTGTTCTGCCAATTTCACTTGTGCCCACATCATTTTCTTTTTTAGCTTTCTAAGCCTTGCCTCAATGCCATCTCCACAATACTTGGCATACTTCAAAATTTCATCGATCGATTTACTTTGCCAGCACAACATGTGCTGCTGAATCATCTGACTAATCTCCGGTTTCAGACCCTACACAAACCGATACACAAAATGTCCCATATCCTTATCACCAATGTTCTCAACCACTATACTGCTTAAATACTTGCAGTAACCGCTCATAATATGCATGTACAGACTCATTTGGCTCTTGAGTTGTTCTATCTATCTTTACCCAATCTGTTTCTTTAGGAGGGATTTTCCCTTTCAGAAAAGTAATTACTTGGTGATATTTCTTCATCACCTACTCTGAGGGTGCTCCTGTTTTCGAGTCACTAGTATACTCCTCACTTGGCCAATTAACTGTGATCTTACACTCTGTCCATAAGTCAGCAGGTACCACATTATCAAACAAGCCATCCAAATCCTTCAACAGAACCTTTGAAACTTTCACAAATCTTTCAACCTGTTTGTACCATTCAACAGGCTTCTCTCTTAACCTAGGGAAATTGTTTGTAAATGACAAAATATCCTGTCTGCTCCATGGAACATGAACATATCCACCACCAGGAACCTCTCTCATGGGATACAATCTCTTTGCCTTTTCTGATTCCTTTAGTAAGAATGCTGATGATGCTTCCTCTGCTTGTTCTTCCTCCTTCTTCCTTGTCCACCTACTCCCCCACTTGTCAATGTCTCCCCACTTCTGCAAAATGTTCATTAACTCTTTTATCTGTAATCTTTTACCAGACACATTCATATTCTCCAAATCATTGTCAGTAAACTCTACTCGATATGGTTTCTGTAATAATTTTGATCTCCCTATATCTACTCCAATCTCTGAAGCAACCTCTGACAATCTCTCATGAAACAATTTAGCATTTCTGGTTATACTTCTACAAATAAACAACAACTCTTCATCATTGTAAAGGTTCAACCTTTCTATTCCAACATTTCCAGCTATCATCTCTTCCAACTCCACTTTCAATCTGTAAATATCTAAGATCTTTGGTGTTGAGCTTCATTTTTCTATTCCCTGTGCCCACCTTTCTAAATCTTCTGGAGTGACTGCTGTTGAGCTTCTACTTCCTAAAGGTACCATAGACCCTTTTTCTTTCCAATTTCCGGGTGTAACTCTTTTCGGAGTTATGGTTAAAGGTTCCCTTATTGGAAGTTCCATTAATTAAATGACTGAATCGCACTCACTGGCCTGATCATCAGATATTACTACCTCTTTTCTGGGATTACTCAAAAATTGTTACTTCTTGAGGTTTTGGGCTACTCAATTTATCTCCATATAATGGGATAACAGGACCTATAGTCACAGGTACTGTCAACGCTTCAGTATTTAAATTCAATTGACTTATTTTCTGTACTGCTTCCTCCCTAGTTCTATTCAATGCTTCTCTTTCTTTATCTTGAAGCACCCTATTAACTGATGTATCATGTAAACTTTGAGGAATTAAGGGTGTTTCCATTGCCAGTGCACTTGGGGTGATTCTACTGGGTCCTTCTTGATACGGCGGAGGATTTTTAGTTAGAATTTCCTCCAACAATTCGTCATCCGATTCACCATATCCCGTCACAGTCATATTTTTTGTTTTCTCCGTACACTTGCCTCCTAACTGTTCTCCAACCATCAATACTGGATATAAACCCTCTTTCACTACAGCTCTTCTCCAAAGCTTGATTTGATCTCTACTTGAGTCATACGGATGTCTATGCAAAAATCCTCTAAATCTCCGACCACTTCTGAATTCTGAATTCACAATCAAATGCCTCAATCTCCCATTCTTCCAAAGCTTCATACTGTGTTATTCTAGGATTTGGTTTTAATATGTTCATTCTATCTCTCAAATTCTGAAGTATCTTTAAATTAAAAGTTCCATGATCCAGAAAAGCCAAAACACCATCACCTTTCGTATACTCCACCCAATTCTCCAACCATACACACGTGTGATATCCTTTCTCCATCATCATAAATGAAGCAGGCGTTTTAGGTGACGGAATAGGAATTCCCTCTCTAGTCATTACAGGTTTGCCTTTCTTAAAGACATTTTTAATTTTCTTCATTAACGTCATTTTCTTTGGTCTTCCAAACATTTCAGATGGACGATATAGGAAAGAGTCTTCCAAATTACTTCCAACTCTATTGCCTACGTCTCGTCCTATGTCAGCACGACTCACACCCACAGTCAAATCAGGACTCAACATACAATTCTTTTTTGACCAATCCTCGCGCGGCTTCTATCTATTAATCAATCAGACTCAGGCTCACGCTAGTGGTCTGACCAAGGCCAGTGCAGCCTTTTGTGATGTCAGTATTGCTCCTTACTACTGAACCCTCCTTTACAATCTGCTTCTGTCTCACGGCCGCTGTTTCAACCAATCCCAGTGCGGTTCTCTGTGACGTCAGCACGAAAACTTATTTCTTTACTTTTCTTAAAATAAAATCCGGTAGTAACAACATAAAAACATTCACTACACTGTCTGTTCCACTAAACAAAAGATAGATTTCAATTTCGCTCCTTTTCACTATGAGTAAACCCCCTGTTTACTCTTCATTCAAGCTCGGGAGAACCTGTTACTTATTCAGTGTTACCCCTACTGGGAAATAAGACCAAAGTTTCACCAGCGAACCCTCTGCTATCACTCACACTCTACTTTTATATGAAATAGTCCCTAGTTTAATACTGCCAGCCCTACGTAGCTTCTACTTATTATTCCAACAGACGAGTAACCTCACTGCAGTGTGGCTTCTCTCACCAACCGCTATTCATTTTCCCGGGATTTCTGGACAACATAAAACAAGACGCTAACTCTTTTGTTAAACATGAATCAATAAACAATAATCAATATTTATCACCAAACTAGTCAATAATAACCATAACTCTGCTACCAGAAAACGGATCCAGCGGCGTACCAACAACAGATACTACACTACCATATACTCACCTGGGCCCATAAACACACAATTGAGTAAACCACTGGAGTCAAAGTTTATATATATTTTCTATAATTTCCACAATAATCAGGATTAATTATTTGATACCTCTGTTCCTCTCAAACTAACCCTTTCACTGATCAAGTGGTTCTTTCCTCTGGTCGATGGACCATTAGTTGAATTAGTTGATGGTGACAATGTACATAACTCTAACTTTTCTATATTTAAAGTAAAATAATCACAGACTCAGGAGGTTTAAAATCTTTATCTAAATTTCAAGCGCATATGAACCATCTCAAATACACAGTGCAATCACCATCATTCTTAGGAGAGAAAATTCAATTAAATCATCAAACAAATATAACACGGACTTACTCAATGAACAATGTCGAAGGAAAAGGAGAGGATAGAGAGAAAAGAACATCTGCAAATAACGTGAAATTATAGTTACCAAGAATGGTGTGAAGACCAGCCCTCTGGCCAAAGGGCTGGTAAGGGTCCCCCGGCAAAGGTCAGGAGCCAAGGACTTCAGGACAGTGTTCAGGACAGGATAGTTGATCTCTCTAGAATACCGACGTCTGCGCTACACCCCTCTCTGACACTCTCTTCCTCCTCGAGATTCTTCCGCGATCTTCTTATCTAACCCAATTAAATTAGGGTAGCAGGTTCTGCATTCGGCTCATCATCAGCATCTCACAGCATCTCTCCCAGCAACAGCATTCATGGATCTCCGTATTTACTACTACTAACTAACTAAGGCTATCTCAATTATACCTTTCGTTCTTCATGTTTCACCCACTAAAGTTTCAATATCGTAAAAATACGAGATCTAATTGGTCGGGCAAGGGGAAAATAATCACACCATGCTTACATGTCATTTAAATCAGTTCAATTATTGTTCACACACCCATCCCCTTAATTTTTATTCATAATTTTAGTTCACACGCATTCACATTTTGTTTGCAACATTTTTATAACAGTCTAATTGCGAGTCCACATCGTTGAACTTTTCACCATCTGTTCCCAGGGTATAACACTTGCGACCTTGGCTCCTGTTCAACATCTAAGTCATTATTCCAGGTTAACCTTCAGTGGACTTGCGCAGTCTTCCCTTTACTCAGCTTACTTCAGTTATACATGGAAGGCCCAAATGTGCACTAGTGATAAAGTCAAATATTAATTTAACAAACAAAATGGTTTCACTGTATACCACCAATCTCTACTCCATTCCCCTTTACTTATTAATACATTTCCCGAATTAGCATTAGTAAAATAGTTTGTTGGGGCTTCAGCTAAACAGATGCCATGCACGCGAGTCTTTAAGACTCCATTTAGTGTCTTCTGCTCATGCGCAAGAATTTCCCTCCAAGCGTTAGCTCGTCATACTGCGTAGATGCAGTTGACGCATGCGCAGTAAAGATTTCCCGTTTATAGCAGTTTCAGTCCTTCGTTCATGTTATCCACGTTAGTAAACACATAAGCAAGCTTCACTAACCCACGTATTCATGTGGTGCGCATTAGTTTTACACAAAACAATTTTAATAACTTGTTAATGAGTTTAAGGAGCGGATTGCTTCCGAGCAAGTCTCTTTTCTACAAATCCTTGCTCCATCACTAGGCTATACAAATGATATGTTTATGAGTAAAAGGAGATATCAAAGAAGATTCCAGTAGCAGGAATTTGCATCTCTGGAGTCAGGAAAGGAATGCTGAACCTGCTTAATTCCGAACTCTTTATAGTAAAGAGAGAAATCAGGAAATTTAACACCACCTGAAGAATTGGGAAATTTTACTCTATTTAATAAACTCCGAGATGCTTTCCTGTTTCATAGGAAACAAGATGACATTTTATATGGAATGCTGAAATACTTTCTAGGGATCTTTATTGGTAACATTAAAACAAAGAAATTAACAATCTGAAGTAATATCATCTTGATGGTATCCAAACGACCCCACCAGGAGAAAAAAAGAGGCAACCCGCCATGTGTGAGGTGAGTAATTCTGGAGACCATACTTTCCATGTTAATCTTAAATGTGTCGCTAATGTTATTAGTACAACAAATCCCCTGACACTTAATCTTGATAACATTTTAATAGACCCACCTCAACAAAAGGATCCCTTATAAAATATATATTAAGGGATAACAATTCTGATTTATCTATATTAAGCTTATAACCTGTTGCTTCCCAGTACAATCACAATTCAGTAAAACAAATATGAAGTGAAGATTCAGGTTTTGACATGAAAAGAAGAGTATCATCAGTGTACACAGTATATTCAATATGTGTTTCTTTAGTTTAGAAGCCAGTCTGAAGGTTTTAATTGATGTAAAAAGGGTTCAAATGAGAGAATAAATAATAACAGAGATAATTGGCATCCTTGTCTAGTGCCTCTGTTGAGAGGGAAATAAAGAGATTGGATACTGTTAACCATGGCTGTAGAACGAATCAAGGAATATAATAAAAAGATTAGCCGCAGAAATTAAGAACTGAAAGCATGCCACTCAAAGGCTTTCATTAACTCAATCGAAAGCTTTTTCCACATCAAGAATTAAGGTAGTAAGAGAGAAGTTGAGTTTATTGGCTTTACTAAGAATATTAAAGAAAATACACAAGGTATCTACTATATACCTGTTTTTAACAAAACCAGATTGTTCTGAAGCAATAAGATCAGAAATTAGATCAGTTAATCTAAGAGCAATGGCCTTAGAATTTTTTTTGCAATTAGCATTAATGAGAGAGATGGGGCGGTACTTCTGGCAAAAGATTAAGTTGCAGTCTTTCTTGGGAATGAGTCATACCATCCCCTCTGCAAATGGACCAATTGAATTATTTAAAGATAGAAAGTGGCGGATTAGTTTTAAAAGTTTAAGGAAGAGTAATTTCGATAATTGAAGATAGGATTCGACAGAAAAAACATCAGGTCCAAATGCCTTACCCTTTGGCAGACATTTGAGGGCCGAATATAGTTCTTCAATTGTTAAAGGAGATTCAAGAGGAGACGTGTTAATGGTGGTACCATGCCGGAGTTTATGAGTAAAAAAAATAGGAATCAATAAATTCTTCAGAGGGGTTAGCTTCAGGAGTATATAATCATTGATAATATGCAAAGCAAACTGCAATGTCTGCATCACGGAACAAGTGCGTTTCGGAAATATTAGAATTGGAGGTACTAGACATGTTGTCCTTTTTACACTTTAAGTAGTTAGCCAGCATATTCCCTGCTCTGTTCTACCCACCATAGTATCTATCGTTAACTTTAAGAAGCGTACCACAGGCCTTTTCAGTAGAGACTTTATTGAACTGTATCTTGGCAGCAATCAGTGCGTTCAAATCTACTGTATTAATGGAAATATAATAAATATGTTATAGATGCTCGATATTAGTTAAACTAGCAAAGGATTGTTTTTACTTGAGTTTCTTAATGTAATTAATGATAAATCCCCTAGAAGCAGCTTTAAAAGCATCCCATAGAAAAGCTGTATCCCCCGTATCATTTTGTTCTAGGAACCCAGAAATAAAAGTTTCATATGAAGTAAGGACACTTTTATCAGGAAGTAACAAATTATTAAATTTCCAAAGCAGATTTTGATTATGATCACAGAGGATTTCAAGATCTGCCCAAACAGGGGCATGATCCGAAATAAGAATCTAACAAAACTCCAAATTAGTCAAATGTTGGAGCAGGTTTTACTGAAGAATATATGTCAATTCTAGATTTAGAATTTATGAGAAGATGAGAAAAAAGAATACTTATTAATATCTGGATTAAAAAGTCTACAGGAGTCACATAAAGAGTGTTGGGACATAGTGTTTTGGAAGGCTTTATAGGCTGTATGAGGAATGCATTTGGTAGCAAGTTAGGGGTCTAGACCCTGATTGCATTCTCCTCCTTATATAACATATTTTGTGTAATGCTCTTTGCTCTTTTAGGAAATCAATATCCGAAATTCAGAATTCGGATGTGTGGGCCCATATACATTTGAAAGTGTGAAGGGAGTATCGCCTATGTTAAGTTTAACTAATGCCCATTAGCCTTTAGTGTCGGATTCCTGGGACACAAGTGAAATGTGTATGCGTTTATGACAAAGAATGACCGTTCCATTTTGACGAAGAATTGCTGGAGAAGAAAACAATTCACCTACTTAACCTTTTTTTAACATGACGACTTTCCTTTTCAGTAAGATGAGTTTCTTGAAGTAAAGCTAACAAACAATTCAAGCTAGACACATGTGACAATACATGTTGACATTTGACATTCCATGTTATAACTCCAAGAATTACTCTTGATGACATGGCAAAACCATAACAACGTGTAGGAAAGTATATAAATTGGAAATAATAACAGGAGAAAAAAGAAAAGGAAAGAAAGGATAAAACAAATGGAAGCAGAAAAAAAGACAGAGAAAGTGATGGATAGAATAAAAACGGTACATTAAGATAACTAGGATAAGAGAATGCAATACAGGAAAAAAATCCTTAAAAGGACATCCCACAGGATAAAGGGAAGACAAGACACCTAATGAAAATGGACCAATCTTGACTCAGATGAAGGAGAATGGAACGGAAACACAGCCATTAAAAAGATTACCAGAAGAGGGGCATTAAAACAAAGAGAAGAACTAGCGCAACAAGTAAACTCGACCACCTAGACCATATGTCTTCAAACCATGGGGCGTGGAGTCATAGAATGGGGGGGCCGCAGTCTACAAATAGCTGGGGTCATGAGAATCCCACAACAATAAAACACAGATGCAGAATTATTTTGTCAATTTTGTAGTCTATTGTGTGTTTTTGGCTCATTTCTAAAGGCAATTGGGCTTATATTGCAGCTCCCGTTCTTGATGTGTAGTCGACAGTGCCCACTGTAAAAAGCGTGGAAGGTAGGGAGGCTGCCAAATTGTTCTGAGAAAGCACTTTGCAATCGTTTTTTATTGTCTGTATACATTTTTATAAATCTGATTAGCAGTAAAAAAAAAACTGTGTGGCCTCATGCCAAAAATATGAACTACCTTTATTTTTGAAAGAGATTAGTCTATCAGTGAAGTTCAGTTTTGGAATAGAGGTACTGTATGGGGTAAGTTTTGTTTGGCAAACACTCCTGGGTATAAGGAAAATTATTAGTTAGTTATAGTAACTTTCTATATGTGTTGCAATGATTTTACCAACTCTTTGAGTCATCTTTGCCTAGGACACAATATTTATGTAAAGATCACATTGCATACATTTGGATGTGGTCTGTTTGTCGCAAATGTTTACAACTGACCAACCAGTGCGAAAATCACATAGCCACAGATATACTACTGAAAAAAGACTGGTGGTCTGGCAGACAGGTGAACAAATTGCAGGTCTTCAACTGTCACAAACTGCAAATGTTGTTTTTTCCCTGATCACTCAATAGAAATGTTGGTGCAAAAGTGTGCACCACCAGGGATTTTTAACCCTTTTCTACATAAGTGCAAACCTTTACATATGTCAAAAAATGTAAGATACTAGCAGAGTGATCAGGCGCCCCCGCGCCTAGAGGAGGGACGCCCTTAGTAGCGCCACGGGACCGAGCATTCCACCGGGGGACTGGATTGAGGAGGGGGACTGGCTATTATTATTATTATTATTATTACGATTCCAGGCATTTTGGCGCTGCAGTCCCTGATTAAAGGGTGCATTTTCGCACAATGACGGCAGGGGCATCGTCTGGAAGTGTTAACATGGCTTGTTATCAGAGGACAGGCTTTAACAAGGCACGCAATGATAAAGCGGAAAAGATGATCTGCTTTCTACAGGGCTCATTAGATAAGGGGTTTACTGCTCCAAAACCAATGCTGCCCGCCGCATCCGTATAGAGGGCTAACTCTCTGTTGTTGCATGCTTGTTGCTGCCATAACAGTGTTCAATTGAAATTATCTAAAAACCCTCTCCATGACTCCAAGTCCTCTGTGATGTCGGCAGACAACCTTGTGTGATGGTGCTTGGCCCGTAGGCCAGACATCGCTCTTGCTATGTTTTTTTAAAAGATTCTCCCCATGGGAATCACTCTCAAAGCAAAGTTCAATTGGCCTACTAATACCTGCAGCTAATGTAAGGTAACCTTTCTGGCTGCGATGCAGGCGTTAACCGCATCCCTGAATGCCCTCACCTTTTCCTGTGGCAACCTACTCTCCCCCGCCACTGAATCTATTTCAATCCCCAGGAAACATAAACAGGTGGTGGGGCCTTCTGTCTTGTCTTCAGCTAACGGAATCCCCAATGCCCAGGCAAGCTGTCGGAAACCTTGCAGCGCCCTCCTCCCACACGCCCAATCACTCGGGGACCCTTGAACAAGAAGTCGTCTAGGTAATGTACCACATCGTCTGATGATACCAAGTTCTTCAACGCCCATTCCAGGAATCTGCTGAATGTCTCAAATACTGAGCACGCTATGGAACACCCCATGGGCATACACAAGTCCACGAAGAACTGTCCCTCAAAAGTGAAACCCAGCAAGCGAGTATCCTCAGGGTTGATGGGAAGAAAGCGGATAGCCGACTCTATGTCTGACTCGGCCATTAGAACCCCTTTGCCTAACCTCTGCAATTTTGCAATGACTTCATCGAAGGTGGTGTACCGCACTGTGCATAGAGCCTGGTCCAAGCTATCATTTACCGATAACCCAGTGGGGTGAGACAGGTTGTGAATCAAACAAAATTTTCCTGGCTCTTTCTTTGGAACCAACCCCAGGGGTGAACACACTAAAGATTCACAAGGTGGAGAACTAAAAGGACCCGCCACCCTGCCCACAAGCACCTCCCCCATAATCTTGTCCCAGACCAACTCCCGCTGTTGCAGAACTGACTGCTGATTTTTCAGTGGGACTGATGAAGGGGGTGCGCGGGAAGGAATACGGAACCCATCCTTGAAACCATGATACAGTATGTAAGCATCTTCGTGATTATTGTATCTGCTGAGCAGGTGCGTGAGAACGTGCATGCAAATTGGTGAAGGGCGCTTGCCATTATTGCTTGGGCAGAATGCTCTTAAAGGGTGTGCACTCTCTTTGCTTGCCTTGCTTTTTAAAACACTTGAACTCTGGATATCCTTGTCCCCCGCAGAATGAGCAAATGTGTTGAAACTTACAGGTTGCCCCCTTGCTACATTCCTTTTTGTTGTACTGCCAGCAGGCCAGTTTTTTGTCTCCCAAACTTTTGTTGAATCGAAAGGACTGAGTTATCTTCCCAGGTGCCTGAGCCATGTTGAACTCCGCATGTCAAATATTGATCTCCCTTTGGTCCCATGCTATCTCAGGCCTGACAGCTTTCATCTGCCTAAATTTAGTGTTGTACTGCATCCACGCAGAGCCTTGGAACTCGGAGGCTGCCCCATGTATGAGGGACATGTACCCAAACAACTGCGGGCTAACTATGGCATTTTCTCAGTTAAGATTGTCTTTTCAAAAAACATAGCAAGAGCGATGTCCGGCTTGCGGGCTAAGCACCATCACACAAGGTTGTCTACAGACGTCAGAGAGGACTTGAAGTCATGGAGAGGGTTCTTAGATCATTTCAATGGGACACTGTTATGGCAGCAACCAGTGTGCAACAACAGAGAGTTAGCCTTCTATACGGAAGTGGCGGGCAGCATTGGTTTTGGAGTAGTGTTGGGCTCTAGGTGGTGCATGAAGCATTGGCCTAAGGAATGGGTTGCATCTGGGCTCACACGCATTGTCACCTTTCTAGAATTGTTTCCTATCATTGTCGCCTTGCACATTTGGGGGGCTTCTTTGGCATACACAAGAGTAATTTTTTGGTCAGACAGTATGTCTGCGATTATGGCCATTAATAATCAAAGCGCCAAATGTCCTTTGCTGCTGCGGTTGTTGAAGACTCTTATTCGCCTGTCTCTCTTGCATATCGTGCATTTTGCTGCCAAACATGTACCTGGTGTGGATAATACAGTGGCTGACGCTTTGTCTCAATCTAAGTTGGCAGAGTTCAGGGCACGGTGGCTGCAAGCATACGAATTGATGGCGGAGTTCCCAGAGGAGTTATGGAGGCTTGGTGCCCCATTGCCGCACACCTAATTGCAGCAGCATTGGCACCCCAAACGTATGTACGAGAGGGCTTGCGGGGTGTACAGCACAACTTTCGGAGCAGGCACCGAGCAAAACAGATTCACACCGGAAGGAGTACTGCGTTTTCTTGTGGGCCAGAAGGAGCAAGGGAAGTCACTCTCATTAGTGCGCAGACAATTGTCTGCCATTGCTTTCTTTGCCGAGTTGCATGGAGTCAGAGATCCCACCAAAGATTTTAGGGTACAAAAGGCCATCAAGGTTTGGGAACGTTTGATGCCTGGAGTGCAGGACACTAGGTGACCTATAAATGTAGAGAGGCTGGTTAAGCTTGTGGGGGCCCTACAGCTGGTGTGCCGGGCCCAATATGATGTAAAGTTATTCAGCCTGGCACACTTGTTTGCCTTTTTTGGGGCCTTGCTTGTCTCCGAGTTGGTTGCAGCATCCAAAAAAGGTCAAGGTGGATTAGGACTGGCAGATGTCTTCCTGGAGGAGGGAGCTATCCATATAAGGATCCGGTGGTCAAAAACAGACTCGCGCGGAAGGGGCACATGGGTGAAATTGCAGCCCACCAGGTAGCATATGGTCCAGTAGAATTGGCAAAGGAGTACCTTAAGGTGCACCCAGTGGTGGCCTCAACGAGGCCTCTAGTGCACAAGGATTGTATGCCAATGACAAGATACCAGTTTACTCAGGTGTGTAGGAAGGCGTTAACATATCTAGGCGAGGATTCAATGCAATTTAGTTTAGCTCCCATTCCTTTCGCATAGGGGCAGCCACCACAGCAGCGGCAATGGGATTGCCAGTTGATGCAATCAAAAAAGTGGGTCGTTCGCAGTCAGAATGTTTTTAACGGTACGTCCGGCCAAGTCTCGTTTCGCTATTTCAGTTGTTTCCCACAAACCAGTGCATATATGTTGGTGTGGGCATTCCTTGATACGTAGTGTGGAGCAGCAATTTCACAGGTCCAGTTTGGAGGCAGCGCAAGGGGCCGCTGGGTTTGCACACCACTGGATTGGGGTACAGGGTCTGCAGTTATAGGATGTCTTTGTCTGACTTCAACAAGCGGTAGAATCTGAAGAGGTGCCTCGCCCGGTCATTTTAGATTTACACGTGGGCGGGAAGACATGCTGCCGCTAGGCAGGCAAGGAATAAGAGAGGCCTTGTTTTCAGTCCTGGCTAGGATTCGGCATTATGTACCGACTACCTTGATATAGTGGTCGGAGGTGATACCGAGGGCAGAATGGCTCGGCGGGGCTTCGGGGAAGGCCATTAATAAATCTGTACAGAAGCTGAACTCTTCAATACATAAACTCTTACGTGGCTTTTCAATGGGTACAATTCGGCACAAATTTCTCCATCCAGGGAGGGCGGAGTTTTTCCATCACAATGGAGTGCATCTGTCGGCAAAAGGGACAGAGATATTTATCCACATGATTCTGGGGGCTATTCTAGAGCACAGTCATCGCCGGGGGAGGAGGGCGAGTGCACCAGGGAGCTTCTCACCCTGTGGCAGAGCGCTGACAGTTAACAACAAAGGGGCATGCACAACAATGGAGGTTAAGCGACTGGATGGACCCCAGGAAGGGGAAGGATTGAAGTGTGCAGGGGATTGGCGGTGATGGGGACCGGCCTACCGGTGGTCCTCAACTCCACTGCCCTAACCCGCCACTTAAGGACTGAGATGAATCTTGAGGAGGCTGCCTGTGTTCTGGTACCTCGGAGGGCCGGTGCGCTAAGTGGTGCCCTGGACTTCAAGTAAGGCAACAGTTTTGTTGTAGCGCGTTGTGGCCTGCCGGTACAATGTGCGCAGCAGAGGATTCAAGACTATGGACAACTTAATGCTATGCTCAACTGTAATGACAATTTTAATTATCGTTGTGCCCTTGATATGTGAATTATGCTAGAGTGTTATGCCATTGTTCAGGTACCTCTGAGGGCCGGTGCGTTATGCGGTGCCCAGGTTTTCAAGTAATGCAACTGTTTGCTGTAGCGCGTTGTGGCCTGCCGGCACAATGAGCGCAGCAGAGTGTTCAACAGTATGGTCAACTTAACGCTATGCTGAAATGTAATGACAATTTTAATTTCTTGGTGCCTTTGACATGTGAATGCCGCTAGAGTGTGAAGACATGTATATGATTTATGTACCCAAGTAGGATACTCTCGTAGTGGTTTATGATGAATTATCCGGTTTGATGTGAATAAAATCTATGCCTTGGACAATATAACCGGTTTATGAGAATTCATGGGCATGGCAGGGAGTGGGTGGAGATGAATGTTGGAAGGTGGTGGGGAGGTGAGAGTGTCACGTTGTGCGCACACTATTCAAGATTCCAACTTTGCTGACTTGTGCCACATATTTTGTTGATATATCTTTAAGTCACTCACTCCTTTCACTCTTGCATGCTTTTTTGAAGAAGTAGGCCAAGCTAAGAACTAATGCCTGTCTTAAAAATGTGACCACAAAACCCTGTTATTCAGGAGTGTGTAAAATCAAAGCTCACAGTGTATGCACAAAAGCAATGTTGATAAGCTGGTTCTAATATTTGTGTTTCTGTCAAATTTGCTTTTTATCATACCTAAAAATAAATTTAATGTGCAAATCCAATCCTAGTCAGGTGTAGTCTTATTTCCAATACGAATGAGTTAAGTAGCATTATTAAAGAGAAACAGATTAGGATAATGGTTGAATGGTGATTGGTGGCCATTTTCCTTACTGAAGCATGTTAAAAATGTACACTGGAAGACACTGGGGCAGGGGCTGATACTGCAGCCAGGAAAGAGTGTCATTGAGATATGTTACGCATATCCTGATCTTTAGGAAAGTCCTGCCTCTTCCCTCACCCAGAGTCAAGCTATTCCATTTTGTTGGTATTTATGTTGCTTGTTTATGTCAATGTTTCAGAACAAGCCAATATATAGTTACCAGTTGCTGCAATCAAAGGAGCTAACCATGAATCTGGATACTTTTGGTTGCTTGCAGCCTAGGGAACTCATAGTGAGGGGGCATACATGCAGCGGCCCGGGGAATGGCAAATTAAGGGATCTTTCATAGGTGAGGAGGCTACTGCGACTTCCGCAGCCCAGGGCTTTTCTCCTGGGGGAGTACACTTCTGTGGTGTTTTGTACAATGAGGCCGGGTAGGGCTTTGAAGGTGGTGTCTGGGAGGTGCTTTGCAGATGAAGCTTAGCCTAGGTGAGAGCTTGGGTGTAAATTTAGAGATTTTTAGGAAATGACTTTGTCAAGAAAGGTCAGGATGACACTTTTCTGAGAAGGTTTAAATTTGACTTTGATGAAGGGACATGTATGGGGCTTTTGCCCCAGTGGAATTCACAATGTGCCGGAGATTCAGTAAGCCTCCATACGCTTGAATTCATCCGCCGCATTTAGAAATTGAGGGGGGACTGACTGTAAAGTATTGTGACCAAGGGTAGTTGACACAACAGAGTTTAAAGATCACTGACCTTGACCAATAATATAACGAATCAAATAAAGAAGTAGACAATAGACTTACCACTAATGCCAAAAGGACAGTTCATGATAATGGACAACATTGAGGCTAGGATGACGAGGACATATGAGAGAATCCAATGTACAATTCATAAGGAAACAAATAAAAGAAAAAAGGACACATGGGTCATTGAAGAAATTGTGCCTCCAATGCACAGATTTTAAAGAATTGGTTACCCTATTTCAACAAAAAAGAGCTTCCCTTCATCATCTTGGGAAGGTGTCCTTCACATTCCTACTCAGTCAATGGTGGTACATTCTGCAGGCTAAAACATGGCAGACAGCACTGGACAGAATAGGCTGAAGAATAGGAATGGCAGAATCTTACATTATGGAGACAGTGCCTCCAGAGAGGATCCAGACAAATGAACCTTGCTATGGATGGTGGTGGAGGGTGTTCTTGAGTCGGACTCAGCGGATGCATGGCAGTGAAGTGCTGGAGGAGACGGCTCCAACAGAGGACTGCTGTCAATCAACAGTTTCACTAAAGCTGCAAAAAATGTTAAAACATTGCATGCATAGCATGCTACAAAGTTTGCAAGAAATGACGAAGCTGCAAATCCTCACATCCTCTTTAATGATCTATCGCCAACAAGGCTATATTTGTAGTGTCACTCATGAAATCTTCAGCCAAAATTTGTTTTTTTAAGCCCATGCTCAAACCGATTGCCTAGTCAAAATGGAGGACTTTAACCTCTGGGCTGATAAACAGGTGAAAAAATGTGCCTCAGAAATGCAAGAGAACCTGAGGAAACTGGAATTTGCGCAAATAATGAAAGATCCGGCTCTCAGAGCAGAGCACACCATTGATGCGCTGTCTTGCTATAATGATGAAACAGCTAACATTGCTGTTAGCCCCAAACGCGGAATAAATTATTGTTCATCATCTTTAGTGTCATCAGTTTAATATTCTGGCAAGAGCCACTTACAATGAACACCCACTGCTCACATTTTGGTCAGACATTGAGGTATATCTCTGAGATCCTGTTTCAAGAAAGAGTTGTTTCCACTCATAGTCTCCTCCCTCAGAGTCCAAAGAATCTCAGCTTCTCTAAAACATCCACTCAAACATCACGCATACCCGAGGCATAGTGAAAAAGATAGGACAAAAATAAATGGCTCAGCTGGAAACAGCATTTGGGGGGAAAAACATGTCTACACTCGGCACAGACAGCTGGTGTAGGCATAGGAGGGAGTGACAAAACTCTGTCCTGGACATCTACTTGAGTAGGACATCCCACCTCTGCCCCAATTCTGCCTTGATGGGCAGTGGACCCTCCAATGACCTTTAAGGATGGATATCACTGTCACGATCTGCCACCAGGACATCCCTTATGTCCTTGCTGGGGCTGCCAGCGTGGAACAAAGTGTGCCAAAACGTAGTGGGAGCGTAAGGAGTTTGAGCATGAAGCTGGGGAACCAACATATATTTAAGGGTATTTTTTCAAAAATTGATGCAACCACAGATTTGAATATTTGAAACCATTTAAGTAATAAAACAAAGATAAAGAAAAAACAAGGTCATATATTGCAAATTGCAGAAGGGCGATGCCAGTCAAGTGAGATTATTTTAATGAAAGTCTTCATGGACTAGCAGCTGAAGTACAACCTTTGTTACCCTGAATTCTTAATATGAATTTACAGTCAGCTTTGAACAGGGAAACGCTCCCAGCATGGCTTTAAGTGGGATGAATACACTGGGGGAGGGGGGGGGGGACTCTCAGAGGGGCATGGCCTAAGGCGTGGCTTAAAAACACACAAGCTAAAAAGCGGTGTTTAGCATAGTGTGCCCCCCGACTTGTATTTTGCAGTTTCTTTCATTGGATCCAGAAATATATGATACAACAAGTAACATTACACCTACAACAAGTCATGACTATTGACTTTGTCAATGTTAGTTGCATAAGATAAATAAGCAGCAACTATGGCTTGTTGGATATAATATTGACAAACCTTACACCGAAAGCCCTGGTGACACCACGACAATGTTGCTGCTCCTGAGTTTCAAAAAGAGAAGGGAAATCCAGAGAGAACATGACTCTCTTTAAAGGATTTCCCTTCCCCTACAACGCTCACCTTGCATGACGTCATCCCGTTACTTCTCCACTAGTGAGAAGTAAGCAGTGTGGGCAGCGCACTGGATGTGCCTGCTGTCACTGCAGCCCGGAAAAAAACAGACTGCAAGAGCCAGGGCACAAAACAGAGCCCAATAGAGACCCGTTTCGAGGCCCCCTTTAAAAAAGTGCCAGTGCTCAGCACCGGTGAAACCCGGCCCACTTAAAGCCCTGGCTCCCAGTGTTACAGGCAAAAAGAGAGTGGAAAGTCTGAGGCGCATGTGAGATCTGCAGACACTTGGGGCCTCATGTAGGTAGCGAAATACCGGTCGGTAACGGCCGATTTTCGGTAAATATGCCGTTACCGACCGGTATTCAGACAAGTGAGATGTAGGAGTCCAAAAACCACTTTTCGGTAAATATGTACACACATCCCAATCTGTCCACCAGCTGATACAGAGCACATCTACAGGAACAGGAAGTCCACCCACTCCATCAATGTGCAGGTGATCTGTGATGCAGGGAACATCATCACAGATATTGTTGCAAAGTTTCCTGGGAGCACCCACGACTCTTACATCTTCCAGAATAGTGGGATCTACACACGACTGAGTGCCGGCGAATTCGGAGAGGGATACCTGCTGGGTAAGTAACAGTGACGCCCCTTGAAACCTGCAAATCAGAGTGTATAGAGGCATGTAACTGATGGTTCCCTTTTACTCATCCAGGCGACAGTGCATATGCATGCCGTTCATTCATCCTCACTCCCTACCTACACCCAGCAACCCAGAGTGAGAGACGATACAACGTGGCCCACAAAACAACACGCAATGTGGTGGAGCGCACGTTTGGACTACTGAAGAGCAGGTTCCGCTGCCTCCACAAGAGCGGAGGCGCACGCCAGTACAAACCCATCACCTGCTGCAAGATTATTGCCACTTGTGCAATGCTGCACAACCTTGCCACGAAAAAAGGTACAGATGTGGAACTAACATATTTTGAGGACAACGAGGATGAGTCAGGCCATCCAGAGGGCAGCGCAGCTAGAGTGCCAACTGCAATCGATGGGAGAGAGAGACGGGCAGTGATCACATGCAACTATTTCTGAGTAAGTGAGGGGACACAGCGAGTTGTGAGAAGTCATGACGTAGTTTAATGTGGCACCACGCCATGAACACATGAACAGGCCAATCTGGCAATATACCATCTACACAAGGAGTATGTCCAGGGTTACGTCACCCAATGGGAAGTGGCTAAGCAGGGCCACATCAATGTTTGCGCATACGCGCTGCAGTGGTGGATTGCACGGCCTGTGCATCCTCACTAGAGCCAACCCCAAGCCGCCTGCTGCTCCTGCGTGCTTCGGGGACGGGGGGTGTGATGCTGCTGCTGGTGTCGATGCTCTCCGCAGCATCCCCTGCAGCAGTTGTCGACGCCTGACTAGTCAATAGCACCCCTAGTGCACTTGTCACCTGCACCATCCCCCGAGACAGGTCGCTGCAGCACTGTGTTAGGCCCTCCTGCATCGTCACAGAGCGCCGGCAAAGTAGGGAAGTCGCAGTTGCCAGACGGTTGAGTGCCCTGCTGGTAGTGTCCCTTCTCTGGCGTTCCCGGCGCCGTGCTTCGATGTCAGCATCTAATTTGCTGCACAACTGCTGGATTGACTGGGACATGTCCCGAATGCCCGCAGCCATGCCGCCAATGTTTGTGTCCATGTTGACTAAGCTTGTCTTCATCACCCGCATGTGCCTCTGGACTGACATAACTGCCTTTGATTGCAGGCGCTGTTGCTTCAACATTTGGCCCTCGAGCCCCAAGAAGACACCATGGCCGTCAGTGGGTGCTGGTGGACTCTGGACACGCGACCTGCGGCGCCCTCTTGCTCCCGTCTGTGCTGCCTGTGAGGTGTGGGGCACAGTGGGATGGCTCCCTTCCTGGGGCCCGGTGCGGTCTTCTGGGCCCATGCTGTCGTCTGACGAGGTGTCGAAGGCTCGTAGCCTGGCTGCTGGACGCCTCCTCATTCTCACACCTGCAAGCGGAGATGTGGCCGGTGATTCGAACATGAGTGGCGATGCTGGCTGTGGTTGTGGTGATGCTGGCTCTCGGTGAGGTGATGCTGGCTCTGTGTGCGGCGAGGCTGGCTGTGTTGGTGGTGCGGCTGCAAGTGGGCCTGCTCCCTGGTCTGAACTCGTGCTGGCTGGAGGTGATTTTTGTGGCCGGTGTGCCGTCTCCCCTGCAGCATGCCCTGTACTGCATGATGTCACATCTGTGGACAGAAAAACAACATTGGCTCAGTGTCCCCGAAGGGCTGCATTGCAAGCGTCACAATAAATCATTTCACATTCCAATCTGTCCTCTGTCTCCTTGTGCCTCGAGTGCGTGACATGCCTTGTTGCCCTGTAACATTTACGTCATGGTTAGTGTTGCCCTGACTACATCTCCCGGAATGCATTGTCTGTCTGCACTGACACGTGTGGACTGCAGTGTGATTCTCGTTTCACAATGGGGGATGTGGGGTAGGGGTAGGGGAGGCTACATTGCTGTGCTTTCGTCTTACCTTGGTGTGTTGCGGCTCTGGCAGAGCTGTCGGCGTCCCCAAGACCCACGACGCTCTCTTGCTCGATTGTGGCCGCCACCAGCTCCTCCAGTTCGGTGAGGGCAGGTGCCCTGTTGGTTCCACCTCCGGTCTGGCTGGCCTCCTTCTGGATGTCGCCCATCTTCCTCTTGGTCACAATCCTCAGGTCATACCAGCGCTTTTTGAGGACCTCAATGTCCCTGTGGGTCACTCCCACAGCATTGACCTGCGCCTGGATGGCCAGCCATATGTTGCGCTTTTCGGCCTCAGGCACTTGCAGGGATTGCCTCCCAAACAGCTTCTGGTGCTGCTTCACCACCTCCTCCACCAGCACCTGGAGTTCCTTGGGGCTGAATTTGAGCTTCCTCCTCCTTTCCCCTCCGTCTTTCTGTGTTCTCTGGCTGGACATGCTGTTCGTTTCCCGCTCGCACATGCAACTGCTCCCTGCCTCTCCTCTGCACTCCAAGCCTCTCCAGGGTCGGCTAATTATGTACACCTGCCTGGGTGTGGCCACTTCGGCTAATAGTGTACACCTGCCTGGGTGTGGGCAGTTCCTGGTTGGGTGGGCTGTCGTTGCACAGGATTAGCTGTTTCGTCAAGTCATGTGATGTTATTTACCGAATCCGTACATACCGATTCGGTATTTTCCGATTCGGTAGATACCACCTCGGTATTTTCCGATTCGGTAGATACCACCTCGGTATTTTCCGAATCGGTAATTATCACCTCGGTATTTACCGAATCGGTAAATTCCGATTCGTATTTACCGACTGTTACCGAATCGGTAACTGTTACCGAATTTTTACCTACATATAACTTACCGATTCTAATTTACCGATTCGGTACGGCTCGGTATTTAAGAACCGGTAAAATTTATTTACCTACATGAGGCCCTTGGACACACAGCTCATGTCTAGCAGTGACGAGCGAAATCTGGTTTTCATTCCCTTTTTCATAACCCTAGGAGGGAATATACACCAGATTTAGCAGTAACGCGATGCCTGGAATATTAGATTTATCTTCGGTGTGATTTTTATGTGCCGATCCCATTACTGTGCACTGGACATTAATGTGAAGCACGTCAGGCTGTTGTATACAGCAATGGCTGGGTCTGATAGCAGCTTGGAGGGGTCACCTTGGGTGCAATGAAGTGCGTGGGCCGGGAGGAGGGAAAGGCCCGAGGAAGAACAGACTTGCAGAAGTGGGCGAAGCGGTCTGCTGCAGGCCCATAGGACAACACTGGGTGGTTTCTCTGTGCTTTCTTGCTTGTTCGGTGGAAAAAGCTACTTGTCATGGCTTGGCAAACACACTAGTGTTGGGCCCTTCCATGCCTGTGAGGTACTAAGCCTCATGGTAAATCCGAGGCAGCCGAAAAACCGATAGCAGTCACAGCAGGTCACAGAAACCCTCATCTAGACAACGACCTCCCATTGCTGCTTCAAACATGTTTCAGCCAGCACTGCCTTCCAATCCAGTCTGTTTACCTTACAGACTGTGACCTTTCTCCCATATTGAAACAGCATGAGCCCAATTTAAAAGGGGAATGAGACAAAATCCTAACTTTACTACTCGTAAATGCCCTTTGTGGATACCGAAAGTCGTAAAGTTAGACTTTTGTCTCAGTTTACCTTTGCGGATCGGGCCCAGCAGCTCTAACTAGACATTGACCATTATTGATAGTGATGGCTCTGGGGACACTATATCCGGTTCCAACCTCTACACAACTTCCGATCAGTTCATTATTATCTGCTCGACCCTATGCAGCTACCACTGGAAATTCAAGGTAACGCCATCTTGTATAATCACTGCAGGGAAAGCATGCAGCGTGGTCTTCAAACCTGCCATCTGCTCCCTGCAGCCGACAGGATCATAATTTATGGCGGTTTGTACCTCACCTCTCAGGAGGCCATATCTTACCCTGGCTGTGCGCTGATGGGCTCTCCAAATGTTGTTCTTGGTTGCAAGAGGCCTCATCCTGTTCCAGTTAAAATGTACCATGCTCCAGGGACACGTGTTTACAAGTCCTCTCAGCCCGTGCTGCCGTTTCAGATTCAGCCCACTTTGGTCACCATGCAATGCCCTCTCCTTCTGACTGCTGCCCAGTGGTGCTCCAGAGAGTCTATACTTTTCAATCTGAATCTGATATAAAACTGCAGGCAGTGGTTTCCTCGGGAGCCAAACATGAGGCAATTGTGCCGACATGTGCGTACTCTGTGCGCCCCGAGGTCTGAGTTGTAGGAAGTCAAACCAGGGGAGCTCTAATAGCATGGGGATGCTGACATCAATGTTACATCAGAGATTGTGGAAAATCCAGTGTCACACAAAGAAAAAAGGTAGAAAATTAGTCATGCCTATTTAGCAGGAGAATGGGTATGTAGCTGGTGGTGCATTTTCCCCAAATATATCACGAAAGCATGGTGTGGCCAGTGGCGTAACTAGGCCTTTGGCTGCCTGTGGGGCACCCTGCGTCTGCCGCTCGTGGCAGCCTGATCAAAGAGCAGGGGTGTGTTGGCGATTCATGCGGCCCCTGGTAGGAGTGGGGACGCGTTTGAGGGGATAATGCCGATTCTTGCGGTAGCGGGTAAGAGTGGGGTAGAAGGGTCGGCCGCCCCCACGACCCCCCCCCCCCAGCTATGCCACTGAGTGTGGCAGCACAAGGCCATTTACAGCCAGCATTTCATACATTGACATGGCCACTAAATTTGCTCAAACATGCAGTTTTACTGATAAAACTGTGTAGTGCACAAAAGATACTGTGTAGAAACCAGATTTCAATGAATATCATTTGCACATCAGCACCCTTTTGTGGCACCCTTACACTGCTGTACCTGACTACTACCTCTGTTTCATAGCCCTGAATACAGATGGGCCAGTAATTTCAAACCAATTCACAACCCCATGTTTGCAAAAATGGCAACATTCTGTGTACTTTGGTAAACACAGCACCCAATCATTTACCACTGGTAAATTTCGGCACGTCAGACTTGCCATAAGGTTTTAGGAAAAAAGCGCAATAAATTCAGATACA
The DNA here is from genome assembly GCF_964204655.1 of Triturus cristatus. Classification (NCBI taxonomy): domain Eukaryota; kingdom Metazoa; phylum Chordata; class Amphibia; order Caudata; family Salamandridae; genus Triturus; species Triturus cristatus. Next base: position 793,520,295 of record NC_140583.1, on the reverse strand, counting down.
TGCCGAATTGTTGTGGGAAAGTACGAAATCTGAAAGTACTTGATGATTTTGGAGCAGAAAATCAGAATAGGAGGAACTAATTGCACTATGAACCTCATCACAAGTTAGGCAGAATAAGTAATGTATTTACTACACGTGGTAAATATCATTCTCGTGCACCATGAGTTCACAAAACAATGGTCAATATGGTGGCCTTATAGAAATCAAGATCACTTTTTACACTTGCTTTTTGCAGCCTTGCCAACATCTGGGTTAAAGCAGAAGTTTTGCCTGCTTCCCTTATTGTTGGTGGTGTCTGCAGCATCGTCGCCCCACTGGCTCAGAGCCAGCAGCTGAAAAATAAAACTATTTTTTTATCATTTTATTTTTCAGCTGCTAGCTGAGCTAGTGAGTGTAGGGTGCGGCGGGACTGGGGTCACAGGGAGGAGTGGTTGGTGCATGTAGGAAAGTGGGATTCTGTTGCAGTAACCCCCCCCCCCCACTTTTTGCCAGACATCTGATGCACTTTTTCTTGGTGTGCCCTGGGTCCCTGCCAATCAGGTTCCCAAGGCCTGTGTTCTTTCCCCAAAACTAACCCAATTGGCATCTCTGGCCACAGGTCAGCCCCTGGTAAATGGTACCCCAGGTACCAAGGGCACTGTAGCCAGGGAAGACCTCTAAGGGCTGCAGCACTTATTGTGCCACCCTTAAAGGCCCTGTACCTTTACACACACACACTGCCTTTGCAGGCTGCGTGTTTTGGTGCAGAACAAAGTAAAGAGTCGACATGGCACACATCCCTGTGTGCCATGCCTACAACCCACTGCCGTGGCATAGATCAGTCACCCCTCTAGTTGGGTCCTCTATGCCAGTGGTGAGGGTACAGGTGCATGAGCCATGTACCCCTACAGTGTCTAAGTCCATTCTTAGGCATTGTAAGTGCAGTGCTGCCACTAAGAGTATATGGTGCTGGGAGCTTGTCATTACGAACTCCACAGCACCATAATGACTACACTGAAAACTGAGAAGCTTAGTATCAAACTTCTCAGCACATTAAACCCACACTGATGCCAGTGTGGGATTTAATGAGAAATGCACACAGAGGGCATCTTTGAGATGCCCCCTGGACAAAGACCAGCCTCTGGTGGGTTCTCTGACTGGTACACACCAGCCTGCCACCACAATACATGTTTCTGGACCCCTAGGGTGGGAGCCTACGCTCCCTGAGCCCAGAAACAAAGCCTTTCCTGGGTGGAGGTGATCACACCTCCCCAGGCCAGCAAGAGCCATCTGCGGCAGGGAAGCTTCAAAGGCCTGGCAGCCTTTGTAATACGACCCCCAGCCTCTCCTGCTATCAGGAGCAGGCCCCCTTCCTGTCTCCCCTCCCTTTCGGCAAGAAGACAGGCGGAAACAACTAGCCAGCCCAAGAGGTGTGCCCACCTCAGCCAACTCCACCCCTCAGGTGGGGGAGGCGAAGTGAAACCCACTCTCCAGTGCTCGCCATTTTGTAGATGTCAGGCACTCGCCAATCAGGACTAGGGATTGTGCTCACTACCCGACGTAGGGTAAGCACACCAAGGGTGTAGTCACCCTAAGGTCAGTAGCCCATTGGCTACTGACCTCAAGACCCCTAAAACGCCCCCTCAATACAGTATTTAGGGGGCAGCCCTAAACCAAGAAGGCAGATCCAGCCTGACAACAAGAAGAAAAGAAGAAGAAGGACCGAACAGCTGTGCAGCCAGCTAACAAGAGGACGACGCCCACTGACTTGGCCCCAGCCTTACCGGCCTGTCACCCCTCAAACCTGCTGCTGCGAAATCCCGGTGTGTCCTGCAGCCAGCAACCTTGAAAACCCTGGAGGGCCTGCCTGCCTTCACTTCCAAGACTGCTCCTCCCGGGAACACCGGATTTGTTCAAACTGCAGCTTCTGGCTCCGGTCGGATACCGTGAATCCAGCCCACTCTGCACCCGCCGAACCCGGCCCAAGCTTGAGTGTAAAAACACAACAAGGAGGTCTCCCTGGTGATCCTGACCTGAGATTCAGCGACCCCTGACCTGCCTCAAGCCTCCAGCCGACGCCTGCAGCCTAAATCCAGAAGGCCACCCCTGAGCTGGTAAGAAGATCCGACCCCAAAAGGCACCCCTGCACCAGGGCCGGACTGGCCATAGCGGGCACAGGGCATTTCCCCGGTAGGCCACTAGGGTGGGGGCCGGTTTTGGGCCCCTGGGGGGCCGTTTTTGTTACTGGGGTCGGCAATATCAGCCCCCGGTAACAAAATCGTCCGAAACCGGCCCTCGCAAACTGCTCGGCTGCACTCCCCCTCACCCCAGGGGGGGCCGAATGTGCAGTTTGCCAGGGCCGGTTTCTGTTCCCAGTCCGCCCCTGCCCTACACCTGCCCTGCACCTGACGCCCCATGGCCTTGTGTACCCAAACCAACGGTGCCTGACCAACCCTTAACTTCCCAACTTACCTCTTGAAGTGGTGGTTGCACCCAGAAGTCCTTTGTCTCCCTGACTGCAGTGCTTTTGCAAACCGGAGGTTCTCCAGTGAAAAAAACAGGGCACCCGACATCAAAACAGCACCCTGCACCCTGTCGCCCTAGTGCCACTGAAGGTGCACCTTCGGTGCTTATTTGGTTCCCTCTTTGCTCTGACCTAAACCCTAGGATCTTTGCTCCCACAGCCGTGTGGCCTGCTTGCCAGCAGCCACCAACCGGAGGCTCCCTATCCTCCCTAGGATAACATTGGGCCTCAACACTCTGCACCCGGCCGCCCTAGTGCTGCTGAGGGTGAAACAAAAGTGCATCACTGACTCTGGGGGACCCCTGAGTCTAACCCCAGAACCTTAACTCCCACAGATGATTACTTACCTGAGAACCGTTAACCTGTTTTCCCTCCATAGGATAACATTGACACTTTTTCTACATTAAGTTTCTAAGTGTGGAGTTTTGAAATCTAAAAATATTTTTTAAAAATCGCACAAATAACCAAAACATGTTTACTTACCTGTTTGCAGGAAATGTCCCAGTGCTGAATCTAGGTATCCAGCACTGAGTTAGAAAAGTAACGTGAAAAGTAACTTACCTGCAATTTACTGGAAAAGCCCATTCATTTCAATGTACCGCTCCAAAAAGCTTCTAAGTGTGGAGTTTTGAAATCTGAAAGTATTCTTTAAAAAATCTCACAAATAACCAAAACTTATTTACTTACCTGTTTGCAGGAAATGTCCAAGTGCTGAATCTAGGTATCCAGCACTGAGTTAGAAAAGTAACGTAAAAGTAAATTACCTGTAATTTACTAAAAAAGCCTATTCATTTCAACGGACTGTATTTGCTAAGTGTTGCATACTACTGCTCCCCTGTAAATCAAACAAAGTACAATTTCTATTGCATTTTCAAACTGTTCTATATCCAGTAACTTATTACTGAAAAGTATTTAATGCTTACCTGTGCCAGGCTTTCTTGGTTCTAAAAATAAACAAGAGTACATTTTTATACAACAATAATTGGCCTAGAGTTCAGTTCTTGAGTGTATGAATTCATATGCTGACTGGGTGTGTACATCAAATGCTTTACACTGTCCTCTGATACTGCCTTACTGCTCGACCAAGCTACCACAATTAGAGAGTAAGGTTTTATCTAACTTTAACCTCTGACTACCTCTGGAGACACTTGGAATCTACTATACCTTATTTTGGTGTAATATATATAGAGCCAGTTTCTTACAGTGCACTTCTAAGTGCGCATGTCTGTTTGCAGTGGCGACCGGCATAGCTTGCGGGTGGTCAAGTTGGGGAGGGCACAGGGGTCGTGGGTGGCAGGTGGGAGGGGTCGCGCAAGGATGCAGATAATAAAAAATAAAATGTTTTACTTACCTTCCTGAATGGTTCCCGCGTCTCTGCTCCTGTTCTGCTCGAGGAACAGGAAGCACAGCCAGGCCGCTGACCAATCTCAATGCTGCAACGCAGTGTTGTGATTGTTTGAGTGTCCTGGTTCGACGCTCATTCAAGGGAATGGGGGCCTGGGCATGTTCTCCATGCAGGCGGTAATGCAGCCTGCATGGAGAACGGGAAAAGTGCACATGACGCGTTTGGGCGCGCCGTGAGGGCCGACCAAACATTCATTGCACACTTAGGAGTGGGCAAACCACTCTTCCCGTGCCCTGCTCCGAGAGCAGAGCAGACCCACCCACCCGCAAAGCAGCATAAACATAAAATGATAATAAGTATGTTTCCTCTTCTCGCACTGCTTGAACGCAGTGGGGCGACGCTCCTCTGCCATAGCGGTGGAGCCGCCACTGTCTGTTTGGCTGACCGTCTTAGGCTAGCCAAACAGACATGCGCAGTTAGGTTTCTCCAACCCAGCTTTATTACACAGCTGGGTTGGAGAAACAGCACAGACTCCCTGTACCTGAGCGACTGTTAAACAAGCCTGCTCAGGCCAATACCTGCGTTGCTCTCATACTACATGAGAGCAGTGCGGGGATTGCACAGGGAGTCTCTGATGCTGTCCCAGGGGCTTGCGGGACCAGGAAGCAGACGCGCACCGAGGTGTAAGGCGGCAGAAGCAGCATCAGGTAAGCTTCATTTCTTTATTATTAACACCGCTCCCGCACCATCCCCCTCCCTGGCCCTCACTCTGAAATCCCACAGCGCCCCTCCACTTTTCATATGTGTCGGCAGCCACATAGTTTCTGAGGATTTTGTGAATATTTTTAGTACTTTTGCGTAGGGCATTCCTCTTGTAAGTGGTTTCCCTTTTGGTCCCTTCTGTTTGCACCCTCTCTGCCGGTCCCCAAAATAAACTAGGACCTAGTATATTGGGAGCTGTTATCTGTGAGTAAGTCAAAAGCTGATGAAATTGGACAGGACAAGTTACCAAGAGATGCTACTGGGGCAACAGAATGAATAACCCTTCAAGGATGTACACCCATCCATTCACAGATGTCATATTAGTTTTATCCTAAAGGGCTGGGTTGAAGTATATCCAGAAAGCTCCACTTCGCAACCAACTTCACATACTACTGCTCCCCAATATACATAATGGCTTCAGTTCTGAAAGCAAGTGGACCCATAGTGTATCCACATAAGCAGAACTTCTACATAATGAAGGCCAACTTCAATTTTGACAGACAAGCTAATACCTTCATAGCACTACCCATGATAAAGTTTACTATCAAATGCTTGGCCCTGTCCAACGAGATTGGGAAGCAACTGCATAGCCGCCTGTCTCTGGGAGGAACAGACCGGCCACTGGCAGCATAATATTTCTGTCAATAGCATACAAGTTCTGCATTTTTCTTTTTCAGCTCTTTACTTTGTTCTATGTATATGATGCCTCCTGTCTCTTTTTCTTTTGAGTTAGTTTATTTTGCTCTAAATTAAATATTTCCCTCTCTAATTCCCTCTATTGCTCAGTCTCTGGTAACATATCTTTTGTGGGCAGCCTCTTTGGCTTCTGGAGATGGGGAGGCTGAGGAGCCAAGGCTATGGGTGAGAGAAACTTCGGCTATCTGTCTGGACCTGACATGTACATTTTCTGGGGTGGGCCCTGTGTGGGAGCAGTCTGAACAGGACCCTCATGTGCTGTCAGTGCAACCCACTAGTTCCTCTGATACTAGACTAAAGATTCAACTAGGGCAGCTTAGGCCTTTCTCCCTCTGAATTCAAGATTTTGGGGTGATATTGTTCCCTTACATTTTCTACTACTGTTAACTTCAGAAAGCACTCTTATGCAGAATACTTCGTAGCTGTGTTCTACTGGTTTTCAATGGATTGTATTTATTTTGCTTACTTCTTAGATGTATGTATTTGCTTACAAGCCTGCTGGCTATAGGAGGAACATATAGTATTACAGTTGAAACTCCCTGCAGGCCCTACATTCTTGTTCTCCCTACAGGCCCAGAAGATTTGTTACAAGCACTGTAACCTGCAATAGTTAGACAGAACTATGTGGCTTTTCTGACTTCCCAGTGGTATCTGTGATCTTGCAATCAAGACCAATGTTATGCAAGATGGCGTGTAGGCTGATATCAGATACCATAAAAACGAATTGGTGACAAAACACGCAAAGAAGGCTGTTCAGAGACATTAACACTCCAAATAGAATATCTCTTTTAATGCACAATCAACCACAAGGAAAACCAAAAGTGAAAGGTTCTAGCTCTCAACATTCTAGAGATATGATACATAAAGTACAAGTAGTTGTTACAAATCGATATAATTAGTCAGTGTGAGAAAGTGGATTAGTAATTGGGGTGGCTGTGAGTCCTCACCTAGCATTAATGCCACTATTTTGTATCAGGCCCCATAGGTTACTTTAATGTAAACCCTAGTTCAGTCCTGGGCAGCTGTGGCATAGAGCACTCAGGCTTAACTCAAAGGAGAACAAGTGTAAAACATTTATCAGTACCAAAACAGTTAATAAGTTGAAAAAAACAACACAATAGAAATCTCACTTCAATTTATAAAAATAGTGTATATTTGTATCTTTACATAGACACCAAAACAACAAAGATTTGATGAAGGGAACTAGAAATATGATCTTTAGGACTGTTGGGATGGAAAAGTCCTTCACATGGTGAAGGACATATACTCCTGCACTGAGTGCTCCCAACTGCAACGATGTCTGGATCCCTAGTGCTGATTTGTGTTGTCATGTGTGAACACAGATCATGCGTGTGTGCCATGACATAGTCTTGTCTCACGGATTGCCGTCTTTTAGAAATGGGAGGGGTGCCCAAAGCTCTCCCCTCATAGTGGTGAAAGGACACTGTCTTTGCCAAGAGTTCAGCAGCACAAGCGCAGTGGTGGCAGTCTACTGTGTAGTGAGCAATAGAAGTGAACAGGTCTTGTTACCTGTTTCACTGGAGTGATGCCTACGGGTATGTAAAGTTCTGCTACTGTGTGGTTAACGTACCCTTGGCCTACATCAAATTAGTATGTAGTGATGTGCAATGCCTGTGTGTTATGTGCATAAGTTGGGTGTATGTGTGCCTTTGAATGTTTAAATACATGGAAGATGTAGTGCTCTGAAGTGTGTGTGTGTTATATGCTTGCGCTGGGTGTATGTGTGCTTGTGAATGGTACAATACTTGGAAAGTTTGGGGCTCATTTTGGGAGACCCAGGGCTCATTGGAGGAGCGTGAGAAAGTAGAGGAAGGCAGACAGATTTGTGGATTGATGCATTCTTATCATCGGGGTGGGACACAGTGGAGGAAGGGTGAGCTAGGCTCTTCAGTATACTTCAAAGGGTGCTCTATGATACAGAGAGAGGTCACTGGAAAGGGGCGTGAACACATCTCAGGAAGGACTGATACGAGAATCATAAAGAGTAGGGCTGAGTCCCTCAGGTAACCTTTTGATATCACTGTGGCTGACATCTAGGTGCGAACCTTTAGGCACTCCTGTGGCCTGTGTTGTGGGGCTATCAGATTAGGACTTACCCCTGCTGTGACAGACTGCTTTCTGAAGGAAGGGCAGGGCAGAAGAGAGGGCACATCAAAAGGAAACAGATCTCCAACATAAACATCAAAAGACTTAAAGCTCCCCAAAATTGTCAACTGTCAAGCAGCCTGTCCGGCTGTTTGAGAAGGGAAAGCTCTGCAAGACGTCTGCTTGTAACCAGGTGAGGGGACACCACCCAGGGAATTCAAGACCACCTGCCCCTGAAGCCTGGATCACCACGTCTACCTGCTTGCCAAGACCAGTGTGCCCTCTGAGGAAGAGGAGAGCACTGGAGGGAGATTTGTCCAGTGGGAGATTCTGACGTTTGTATCCCTGAAGCAAGCTGTGAGGAGATGGCTTCAGCCTTGATCAGGGCATAGCCTGTGTACAAAGGTAAGTCAGAAGTTGGGGCCGCTGTAAAGATTGCTGCAATGCCAATTGGGCTGTAGCCCGGGTCCGGAGTGAAGTCAGTAACCATGTAAGTCAGGTGAGACCACCGTGAAGATTACTGCAGTGCCAACTAGACCACAGCCTGTGTGCAGAATGAAGTCAGTGACCCGTATGCCAGGTGCGGCTGCTGTGAAGATTGCTACCATGCCGATCAAGCAGTAGCCCATGTGCGGAGTTAGGACGGTGACCCCATATGCCAGGTGGGGCACCGGTAGAAAGGCAAGGAGCGTTGTCTGTCGAGATTGCCATCAAGAGGACAAGACCACTGTGGTAGCCCGTGCGGGTCCAAGCCCTGACTGAGGATTGGCACCAGGAGTGTCAAATTCCCCCCCCCCTCCCTGTGGGATGGATCCAACTTAACTTACAGGCATGAGAGGAGCATCAAGGACACTTGGCTGCTGTCCCCTGTGTGAGGAACTCGAGGACTCTTGACCGCTGACACAGCAGGGCAGCATTTGCGATACTTACCGGAGACAGCTGCTGCAGCCTCTGTGCCTGTGAGTGCGGGTGCTCTCGGAAACTCCAGTCATACAGGGCCTTCTGGTGTGGAAAAGGCTGATTGACCTGCTGACAGGCCCCAGGAGAACTTGTCTGCCATATAGCTCTTCTGCGCTTGAATGCTCTTAAATTTAATTGAAGTCTGGGTGGGAATCCTGAGCCTCGAACTACTACTGGAGCTTAACCTGAATATCACCTACAGTGAATGGGGAATAACCACTAACGCTAGCGAGAGGGGAGTGGGACTCAGGAACTCACCTATTGAAACACTAGAGCCATGACTTTGGGGGACTGTGTGTATTGTTTTCGAATACCGTATTTTACGTTGTTTTGCTATGTAAATACTGTTTTTATAAAGCAAATATTTGACTGTACAATGATTTATTGCTGCTATTAAATGAATTTTGAGTTGAGAGCCTGTGTTCACCACCCCTGTGTCTACCTACTCCCAAGAAGCCTTGGACAGCCCAACCTGTGCTACCACTGAGAGTCAAGTTTTGAAGGGGTACTACGCCCAGTTGCTTAGGATCCATAGTTAGTAGGTTGGACCCCAGGACATCAGGAGTACAAGGCCTCCCCCCACAGTTATGCCCAGTAGTTCCTGCTTGCCCAGTGGCCCTCTGACAAGGAGATTTTGAGTTTTCTACTATCAACAAGCACAAATCACAAACCTCAGGTATCTGGTTGTGAGAGACCGGATCAAACTCAAAGGTTAAGTCCAACCACAATCATAAATGTGAAGAGACACACAAAGGGAAATCTATCCTGAATATGTTAATATAAAGGTATCTCACATTACATTAAAATTTAAATGTGAATATATTAGGTTGATTATACAGTTACAGTGTAGATCACTGTAACAACATTTCGGTATAATATATGTTACACAGAAGTACATAAGGGTTTGATGTTTGGCAGGCAAGCCCATCCAAGAGAGATGAAAAAAGGGGAATGAATACCCAAAGCACAAAGCAGTCTCAGGGGTAACATTATTAACAAGAAAAGCAAGGGCATAAGGTTCTAAAAAAATCTGTTATCTGTATGATACATGGCTAGACCATTGAGTTAGATAGAGAAAGGGGTAAATGACATTAACACTTGCGGAAATGTTAGATCAGTGAAGGGCTCAATGGAAAACTAATAGAGAGGGGTGATCAATAAAAACAAATCATGCAAATTAAATTAACCAGGTCAAAATACATAAAATGAGGCTCATGCATATGGTGCTGACTTACTGGCATGCGGCTCATTAAGAGACTCAACATCATACTGCAATCAGTGCTCAGAGCTTCTAAAGTTACATGCTTTGCAAAATGCAAAGTAAAAAATAACAGCTTCACTGGCTTTTTGTTGCACCAGTCCTGCTCAAGCGAAGGGCCATGCTGGCACAGAGAAAACAGCTGCTTATTCTCAATCCCACATTACCTGTTCTATACCTCCACCCCTAGACAAATTATGAATGTCACCCACAACCTCAGTACTGTACTGGTCTAACACTCTAGAACGCCGCCTCCCTGCACCTGACCTGTACCCTACTGAACTACTGAAGTGGCACGCAGCGACTATGTTTCCGCCCCCACAATGTCTACCAACTTATCATCTCGCATCTTGTACGTGTGCAAGAATTCATTTTTATCTGGATCCCTCAAGATCTCATGGTGTATAATGTCCAACCCACTGCTGGCTGAGTTTACCTTCAACTCAGGTGAAATACATTGTTCAACATTGCTAACAGAAAAGTTCCCAATTTTGTGTGGCTGTTTATTCTGTGGTAAGAGCTAAAGACTGAACACTGCTGCTACATTGGAAGACATTTGGATAATCCTTGGAGCCTTCTTTTGGTGTGATAAACCAATAAATACATTTTTTGTATTTGTTATGATTAAGATTTAGAGTTTCTAAGTAGTAGAGAAAGTTTGTTGTTTGCTGAAATGCTGTATATTTTATTCTTATCGCATTGTTGACAGAATTCTTTTTTAAAGTGCCATCATTAAAAGTAATGCTTACAGATCCATAATCGGCTCACCATCACGAAACTCTTGAGAAGGCCAAATCCCAGTGAAATCCAAAGTAACAAAAATAAAAACAGTTCAAAGTCCAGATGAGGAGGTGATTATTTCTCTCTTAAGGAATATGTGCATGACATAATGTGTATTTTTTCTTGTTCTGACTGCATTTCCAGTCACATCTACTAACGATCTTCTTTAAGGATATGCTTAATTTAATACCATTATAGAAGCATATTTGATCATTTAAAAATAATGTGTAATTTAGATTTATTTAAATTTGTATTACTAGGCTGCAACCAGCCTGTATTGACATTTCACATTTTCAGAAAGTGCCCTTTTATTTTATGTGAACAAGCACTCTTCACATGCATATGCTTCTATGTGTGCTTTTCCATTTTAAAAAAAGCATCAAAATAGAAGCCTAATTCATGGTTTTGTTTACTGTATTAATAACTTGTATTAGAACATTGGAATGTGGAGCACTCCATTGTAGACAATGGAGTGCTCCGTGCTTCTACGGGCCGGTAAAGGCCCGCAGAGCAACATTCCAATGTTTTACAAAAGCCTCTAGAAGCTCGAGGGGATTTAAATCTCCTCGAGCTTCGAGAAGCCTTTGTTTAATTTGTTAGAACATTCTGCCCTCTAGTGGCAGAATGTTCTAATAGCCTTATAGCCCTTCGTAGCAGGGCTATACCGCTATTAAAGTCCCGCTGCTTTTGTTAAAGTCCCTCTACTTCGGCTCGGGCCTTTAACGCTGCAGCGGGCCTTTAATAGCCGGTATAGCCCGCTACGGCGGGCTATAAGGCTATATTAATTTGCCTTCCTAACGAGGAAGCCGTGCTTAGGATGTTCCTGTCTTTGCAACAATTAAGTTCCTTTGATTGAGTCTTTTCTAGGGAACATTCATTAGCTAAACTGTCTATTGTATTTCTGTATTATATAAATGTCATGTCATCTCCTTCACTTCCTGTGCACACCTTTTTATTAATATGCAGCAAATTAGTTATTTTCTATATGCATCTTATTTGGAGTCTCTTGTGTGTTTGACAAGTGATCAGTTTATGTGACTGCATCTTTGTTGATTCTGCACTATTAGCTCATCTCTCACCATATTGAGTGTGTGGTTTCTATGTCTAACATACTCTAAAAGATGATGTTTGTGGGAGATGTGCCAGAGCTTTTTGCGCTTGCTTAGAGATCAGACCCTATGTTAGTCCGTCTCTTGATTTAACTCACACTTTTTCTTGTTTTCCTAACTGTGCAGATTCTCTAGCGGTATGTCATTTGATTAAGACCTAGTCTTATCCCAATGCCTTTGAAGAAAGCCTTATGTCAGTCCTTTTACTAAACTAATTTTTGGTTCTGGCTGATCAGTTGTTTTAGAGATCACCCTTATATTAATCTTCTTGCATATGTTGATTTTGACTTATATCGATTGACTTTTAATTGCTGATTCTCCATGATTTAGCTAACAACCTTTTGCCTTCTGCAATGATCCTATTATGAATACATCTTTATGACTTGAATTCTTATCTTGTGGAGGTTTCATCTATTTGCATTTATTTGCATTGGACTTACTCTTATAAGGACACAGATAGTCCCAATTCTACATCTCGACCCTCTTAATTAGACTATCAACAGCATCCTTAACTCCTTCTTCCTCCAGTCTGAAATATGGTGCTACTCCTTCCCTCTGTAGATACATTCTGCTTTTGGGATAAGTGTGTTTCCTTTCAAGCTCTTCAGTCAGGCATGTATACAAATAGGAATAGCCTTATGTTACCCTATGACCGAATTTTGACCTATGACATTTGTTCAGCAAGACAGGTAACTGTGAAGTGCCCTTACTACAGTCTTCCAGAATGGAAGTCTATGCTAGAAAGTTGTTGTGAGAAAGCAGAGTTTCTGTGGTGTGCTGAAGGTTTAGAACCCCAATGACAACCATTCTCACATTTTCCCTAGCCTTTTTTTGCTACCTAGCCCTCATAGTTAGAGAAATAAGGCAAAAGGATTTAAATTAAAGCTATGTCTTAGTTCCAGGTAGAGGTCACTACAAAACAAAAGTTACCATAACTCAGTTTCTGGAGATGTTGTTGTTTGCTGAGAAGCCATAACAGGACTGTCAGTGGATATGATAGCAACCACAACCATCACTGATGACCAAAGATGGTGTTCCAAGATTGGGTTGCTCTCATGATGGCACCAAAAGGCAGTTTCATTTGTATCCTGGATACTGCTGTCCTGGAGCACTAGCACTAGACCATAAAGCTATGGTGAATGTCAGTGAAGGCATTGAAAATAAACAGCAGTTCAAAGTCACAGAGATAGAATGTGCAGCCAAGTGATTGACTGGATGCTTGGAAATACTCCAGTCTCAATATGTGCATCCAACACAGCCAGAAAGCATTTCAGACTGCAGTTCTGCATAGTGTGGTTTTAGATATTTATTAGCTGGTATTTTTTTTTTTTAAGTTGTGGTCAACATACTGTAAGATGGACAGATTAGTGGGTGCTTTTATAAATTAGTTGGGAATGGAGTGCTGGAGAAACAGCCAACAGGTGTAAGAAAAGAGTTTGCTCAGTAAGACTCAATAAGTGGCTGAACACAATTAAATGGGGAATTAAGCCTTCTCTTTTCACATTTTGTATTCACCTATTAATCAAGTCCTAAGTGTCAGTTTTCTTCCCGTAGTTGAAGATGACAACAGCGTTACCACAAATTTATCAGATCATGCCCGTTAGGTCTCACATCAAACAATGTTAGCCTAGGATTTGGAAGTTGCTCATTGACCCATATTGACTCTGGATACTGGCCATTTCTCTTTAAGACCCGCACAGTAAGATTCAGATCAGAAATTTCACATTAAAATGTATTTGGAACTGAATTCTGGGTGAGAGTTGACCGAGAATGTCCTTTAGGACTTATTTAAAGGCAGTGACACAGGAGATAAGAATAGTTCTGGTAATGAGTGTGAGGGAATGATTGAGAATGAGAAGCTAGAATAAAGTGTAGAGGATTAGAAACAAAAACACAATCAGAAGAGTATCAAAACAATGCTAAAGTAACTGTCTAGAATAAGCGGACAGCTGACCGTCCTGGTATCCCAGAAGGCAGCATTCTCCTTTGTGATGATCAGACAGCCCTATTAAGAGTTTGGAAATAACCCCCATATGTTACTCATTTGAAAGTTAAAAGCAAAAGAATTACAAGCATATATTCATGATTGTTAAACTGAAAACTGAAATAAGACATTTAGATACCATTAAAAGCTAGCATAGTTCCAAACGTTTATTTGATCTGTACCTCACTGGCCTGTTTTCTGGGTCGGCAAACTCCTTCGAAACTCAGCTACCAAGTTCCTTTCAGCAAGGCCTTAAGTTACTGGGTTTCAACAGCAAAGACTAACTCAGACTGTGCAAAGGTGCATAGTCTCCCAATGCCCATGTGATCTGTGGACTGCCTAGTGCTGTGCTGGTACGCAGTGTCCTTCGGCAAGGCAAAAATAGCTCTTGCCGGGAGACAAAGAGCTAAACAAAATGTACTTTTCCACAGGCACACAGTTTAGCACTTTATAGCAAAAACACGAATTGGTGAAGGTTTCTAGCAGTAAATTACCAATGGTAATGAATGCACCAACATTCTGTTAATATATTGCCACCTCACCACAAACAGGAGAGAGCTAGGTGCTGGCATTCCAAATCCCCAAATTCATTTCAAGTCTTTGATAATATGGTTTATGACTTTATGAGATAGGAGAGTCAATCAGCTTTTTAACCCCTGCTGCCAATCTTGCCCCTCCTCCACCCAGATGGCTCCAGCTTCAACTATAGAATCAGAACATGTTTTACCCTAATATTTCTCTGCTATACCAATTATCTCGTTCTACTAGCCCCTGGACAAGCCATTAAGCATATATCTTATTTCCTTGGGCTTTTCTAATCAAACCAAAGTTTATTGCGCACTATCATTCTTTGTATTATTTAGTATGTTGCTTCTATAATTGCGCATTGATTTGATACTTTTCTGCACTGAAATTTAGCTCTTGGTGTCATGTCAATCAACGCTCACATTTTCAGTCAACTGAAGTTCAAGCAACATCATGGAGTTGATTACTGGGCATAATTCAAAACCCCGGACTTTGAGACTGTCTTTTCCTTGAAGATTCTTTGAAAGACCATAAACACTGACATCCATTCAAAACCCCAGAATACAATACAGAAATAAGAAGGGTCAAAGTCCGACATCACACCCTTATTCGATTGTAAATTTACTGTAATAGTGCTGTGACAGAATAGGAAGCAACACACAGAGATCCACAAAGGCCAGATAGAAGTCCTCCTCTCATTCGACCAGACACTGACTGCCTGAAACATAGATCTTGACTACCTTCTTCGTCCCCGATCTAGTAACTACTATTCTAGGACCATGTACTCCAAACACACAACCAGGACAATACTGGACTTTTCTTATACTGAAGCCCATTTTCCTAGGTGTGGAATTTCACCCAGAGTGATAACTCCAGATTTAATTCTCCAACCCTCAATTCCAAATGTCTCCGAGCTATAAGGTTTGCATATTCCCCCACTATCCTGGCACAAATTCTGACACCGTTATAATGAGCGCCTTAGACTGTAGCCTAATGCCTTATTCAACCTTAAATTGAATGTGCCAATGCATAAAATTACGGTTGGATTAAGCTAACTGTGTCCAGGCTCCGAAGTGGCAGGAATTCAGCAAATTACATTTTCAGCTTTATCTTAATTTAATTAAAATATGTAACTCCAAATTGAAAGGCTTGTATTGAGATGAAAATGTGTGTATTCTTAGAATTTTGTTCAGAAGATGATATTTGGAGAAAAATGGCCGAATTTGCAGAATATATTTAAAAGCTGGTATGATTGATGAAACATGTGGCGTCAGGGAGACTTACTTCTCATATTATTACCTTTATGACAGGGGCATTGCAACTATTGCTCTTTTGTGTTACTCAAGTAGAGGCCTTCTAAATTGATTAAGCCCTTATACATTACTATTAGCAACCCCACATGATGTATTGAGCTGATCAATGCTGACAGCCTTGCACGGAGTGGCCACTAATGGAACTATGTCTTATATGATTATAATTGAACATAAACAGCTCTTACTACAGAGAAGGTTGGCTACTCCTGATATGAATGCATTGACAGGACCTAAAAACACTCTTACATCTGGGACTTTGATTTGTGTGCCTGGGATCCCTTGATCACCAAACTAGAGCAGCTTTCAAATGTCCTCCCTGCCCCAGATGCAGCTGACACTGCTCTGCAACATCTCACAGACTTCACAGCTCGCTTTCACAGACATTCCTACTAAACTTACACAGAACAGAGTTTACTTTGTGCATCGCCATTAAATTACACACGCATGTAAAGTGTTGTAGTTTTCTCTTGTTGTATCCAAATATTGTGACCGCCTGTGCACCATTGAAAAGTCACAGAACTAGTATTTGAGCTAGGAGGCAATACCAATGGCACAATGAGGTAGATTTATCCAGACTTTGCACGGCTGCAAAGTCATACAATGTGACTCAGACTGGCTAAAAGTCTTGAAAGGTTATTTATTTTTCAGCGCAATACTTTTTGTGCCCGGCTAAAGTGATCTTTTTTCAGCACAAATGTCGCCCTACACTGCTTTGCACCAATTTGCAGCAGGAGGACACCACATGGGCGGTACTTGCTCGTTCTAGCACAAGCACCCAAGCTTTTTAATTGTAAAGGTCTGTCTACTGAAATTGTCAGACCAAGCTTTGCATAAAAATAACGCATCACTGAGGCAGCTTCAAAGCTGTAGAAGCATATCTATTTCTCCAAACCAGTGCTTAACTTGAGCCGGTGGTTGCCTGTGGGGTCAACTGGCACTCATTTTTGGGGCCTGGCAATCATTTTTCCTCTCTCTAAATGACTGCAGGCAACAGTGAGAAAACACTCAAAGGGGAAATAAGGAGGAATATCCAGAAGGAAAAATCGATGCAAAGGGAAAGACCAGGGGCGGGCAAGAATGAAGTGAACTGGCAAACCATGTCTGATAGTGGATTAAAGTGGCATGAGGTGGATTCAGGTCTAGATAGCCATAGTATTCAGCGCACTATGGCTGCTGGCTTCTGGCCAGAGCATCAGCCACCGGCACTCATTCTTCTTCAAATGAAGCACTGTTTCACCAGTTCACACATGACACGTGACCTGCACTGAAAGCACACATATAATGTGTAGCAGCATTGTTTACAAATTATATAGGTAAAGGATGTTGTACAGGAAGGGTATACTTCCAATACAAATCCTATATTAGATATCACGCACACAATTTAACAAAAGTGTGTGCATGGCGCTTGTGATGTTTGAGGATGTGGATCATCCCACTTGGGAAATAAAATGAGGGGAGTTAGTCTGCTTAACCCGTCACGTATGAGGCACATGGTAGAAGCCATGGTGTTCGGGGGAGTTGATAAAAGTCTGGGGGGCCGGACCTCGTGGCCAGAGAAAAGCACTATACCTTGGTGTGCCATTACGCTCAGCACCAAATACGCGACAGGCGTTTGTCAACAGAAAAGATTGGCGATGAGCAGGAGTTCGTTTAGCCCGCCGTGCATCCTGCGACTGTCTTGCTGTGTGTTCCCTGCCTTGTGGAGCGTCCTGTCTGGGCTGGCTGTGGTGAAACCTGTTGTCTTACCGACTGATGTGGAGCGTTTCCTGCTGCTCCTGGTGTCGCAGCTCCTGCAGTAGTGCAGCTAATTGTGCTGCATACGGCGGGCTGCTCGACTGTGCCTCTGGTGCTGCTGGATTGTTGCCTGTTGCTCTGTGGCCCACCTAGGATACTCTTTCCTGTCTGTCGTTATTGCGGTTTGCAGCTGCTCGTGCCTTGGAAGGTAGGCTGATCAACCGTGCACCTGCCCATTAACTGTTGGTCCACCCGTGGTGGCTTCTGCCTGCACTTTGCTCCATGCTGTGGAGCTTGCTGGAGAGGCTGTTTTCGTCCTCTCGACTGCAGGAGGGGATTTTCCCTCCTAAGGGCCATGCAAGTCACTTGGCCTACTGTGACTTTGCGATGCATGTGGCCCTATGATGACAAGTACTTCCCCTGCTCTGATGAGAGCCTTCTGCCACCTGCTGTCGGACCACAACCTCCCAGCCCTAATCGACACAGGAGCTTCAATAAACATTCTTGCGTAGTCTGTACTAAACACTCTTGAATTACAGCCTGTCCTGCGCCCTACTGCCACCCAAGTGTTTGCCTATTATCAACACCACTCCCACTGGCAGGGTTCTTTACGGCAAATATTTCACATGACTCCCATTCGATGCATGTCAAGGTATACATCACCAAGAATTACTCAGGGATGCTTTTGAGCTTCCGGATGGCGGAACGTTTGTTTTCAGTGTATACCTAGGGAGTGTGGGCCATCTGGTGGCTGAATTCCCACAGTTATTCCACGGCATTGGGTGCCTAAAGGACTGTCTCATCCACTCCACATAGACGAGTCGATCCAGCCGGTTGCTCTGCAACATCGTCGAGTGGCTTTACATCTGCGCCCGAAGGTAGTAGAGGAACTGAGACAACTGAAACAGGCGGATATCATTGAGTGGGTGGAAGGCCCTACACCTTGGGTCTCCCCAATTGTGGTAGCTCTGAAGCCTAAACAGCCTGGTGAAGTCAGGATTTGCATGGACATGCGTCTACCCAGCATGCCCATTCGGTGTGAACGTCACCTAATGCCCACCGTGGATTATCTTGTGGCAGAAGTGAGCGGCTCAAGATGTTTCTCCAAGATGGATCTCCGAGCAGGATACCATCAACTGCTACTGGCTCCGAAGTCAAGGGCCATCACTACTTTCTCCACCCATGTTGGCCTACGGAGGAACAAACCCCTCAGTTTTGGGGTGTCAAGCACGGCTGAAGTTTTTCAGGATACCATCAGGGGTCTGTTGGCTGGCCTTGAAGTGGTCATGAACATCAGCCATGACATCTTGGTGCATGCCCCAACCATTGAACATCATCCTCCAAAAAGAGATAGCATTCTTCAGATATTGTTTCTCTGAAAGCGGGGTCATGCTGGATGCTGCAAAAGTTCAAGGCATCTATTCAGCCCCAGCGCCCACTAGCATTAGTTTCTTGGGGATGGTCACGTACTGTGGCCGATTCATTTAAAATTTGACAACTCTCATAGCCCCACTTTGAGAGCTGACCTAAACTCATTTGGTTTGGGACTGGGGGCCCCCCGATAGAAGATGTTTCAAGCACCCAAACAATCTCTATCAACACATACTACGCTGGCCTATTTTGACCCGAGCCATGACTCCGAGCTGTCTGTTGACGCAAGACCTTCTGGCCTGGGGGCGGTGCTCTCCCAAAGACAGGACAATGAGGAATGGGCTCCTGTGGCGTATGCCAGTCGTGCTCTCACAGACACTTAGAAGCAATACTCTCATATTGAGAAAGAAGCGATTGCGGTCCATTAGGGTTGTCTCCATTTTCACGTCTGTCTTTATGGCAAACCGTTCGTTGTTCATAAGGATCACAAAGCATTGATACCATTGTTCATGGGATCCTCATCAAAGCCATCTCTCAGGATCGAGAAGTGGATCCTTCAATTACAGGAATACCGGTTCACAATAGATACTGACCAGGGTCGCAAAATCCAGCAGACTATATTTCCAGGCACGCCAGGTCTGCCACTGTCATTGAGGAGTCAGACGTCGAAGATTTGGAGGAGTATTTGCAGCTAGTGGTAGAACAGCCAAGGCCATTGCCTATCTCCCAGGAGGACATTATAGCCGCTACTCAGGCAGATGACTGTCGTCAGCTAGCAATATCAGCAGTGGTGTCTGGGAAATGGCACACCATTACGCTCAATGCATCTCGTTGAACTGATGATGCATGTCTGACTTTGCAGTCTTTACATCATGTCAGGCATGAACTTGCTGTTTCCCCTGAAGGATGTCTTTTAAGTGGACCCAGATTGGTGATTCCTGCATCGTTGCAAACACAGGTGGTCAACCTAGCTCCCTCTGCCCATCAAGCGGTCGTGAAGACGAAATCCAGGCTTCAATTTAAGGTCTGGTTCCCTGGTTTGGATAAGACAGTGCTCTATGTGTCAAGTTGCTGACTTGGCCAAGCCGCCAGAACCCAACATTCCCTCTGTTCTGTGGTATCAAGCGAGTGCTGATTTTTGGAAGTCTCCCTGAAGGCCGACATATGTTTGTGATAATAGATCGTTTTTCAAAGTATCTGGAGGTTGGGATACTGTAGTCAATGACTGCTGGCCTGACCATACCTCGGTTAGAGAAGTTGATGGCGATGGAGAATTGTCCTTACCAACGGTCAGAACATGAAGTGCTCGCTGTATGCCTTCCTTCGTGAGTACTGCCTCAGTCCACATGCCACAAATGGCGTGTCCCCAGCACTCTGTACGAATCGGATGGTGGGTGACTCCATTCCTCATGTTGGGAACTCTTCCACACTTCAGAAGAAAGCGGCAGAAGCGTGGCAGCGGTTTCAGGCAAAGAATGACAGCATGTTGAGGAAAAGACGGGCCAGCCGTGACAGTTTTAAGTTGGTTCGGTAATATGGTGCTCATCAAGAATCGCCATCTGGGAAGCAAGTTTTTGTTGCAGTTTGAGGTTGAACCATGGAGAGTGACTGCAGTGAAGGGAATTATAATCACTGCCCAGAAAACTGGAGAAACAGTTACAAGAAATGCATCCTGTTTCACACATTACCGGCGGCCAGAGTCTGAACCAGAGAACCCTTGCTGTGTGTCTCCAGTGGCTGGACTCCGGGTTTGAAATGGCAATGTGAGTTCTCCGCAAAGTGGTGTGTGCCCTTCTCCTCTGCCATTAGAGGATGGGTTTGATGGTCACAACAGGTCGTTTGATTCCTCTGAGTTCCCGGTTAAGGAGCAGTCCCAGTGGTGCTGACCTCCATGGGTCCCTCAACCTCAACGTGATCTAGATGGCTGTATGCTGGTCCCATTCCGCAAGGAATGGGGAGATGTGACCTACGTCCTCGACCCATGACCTACACGAAGTTGAAGGATTTTGTGATAGATTAGCATGTGACACATTTCACTTTAAGGTCAACACGCATTGCTGTGTCTGAGTAGGTGTCTTTTTGCAAGTTAGCGTATGATGAAGGAGTCATTCACAGGAGGGTTTTTGTTGCACGTGCTGTTCTTTTTTGTGTGCAAATGTTTGGTTTTAAATGCTAGACAGGCATACCTTTTGTTTTGATTTTTTGGGTGAAGGACGAATGTTATAATGATGGACGGAGCGCTGAAACTTTTCAGAAACTCACCCTCCCAGGTCACAGATCTGGGTTGAATCCATCCCACTTATGAAATAAAATGAGGGGAGTTAGACTGCTAAACCCGTCACCTATGAGTAACATGGTAGCGGCCATGACATGTTTGGGGGAGTTAATAAAAGGCCTGGACCTCGTGGCCAAAGAAAACCACAATAGCTTGGTATCGGTGTGCCATTATGTATGAGCAGCGCCTAATACGCGACAGACATGGTCAAATGCAACAGCACTAGGCAGTCTTTTGTCTGCTATCGCAGGGGAAGACAGGAAGCACATCGGGGTTTATTTACAAGCCCCTTGCGCCACCCGTACGTCACTTTTCCCATGTTAAAAATGACGCAAAAGTGGCGCAAGGGCCTTGTAAATAAGCCCCATCATATTTAGGGGCAGATTTACAAGCCCCTTGCGTGACTTTTGCGCTGCAGTTGCGTCACTTTTTTGACGCAATAGCGGCGCAAACAATGCGGCCTATTTACAACGTGACGCATCTAGGGAGATGCGTCATGTTGTAAAGCCCTGCGTCACATTATACCTGCGTCAGGTATAATGGGGCAGATTTATGTTGCACTTGCGCCACTTTTGCGCCGCCGTTGCGTCACTTTTGTGACGCAACAGCAGCGCAAATCCTGCGCCATGGTGCGGGGTATTTACAACGTGACGCATCTGGGAGATGCGTCACGTTGTAAAGCCCTGCGCCACATGTAGGCGTTCCAGGGCAGGTGGGGGCGTTCCGGCGCAGGAACGCCTCCTAAAAGTGGCTGAGTGAAATCTACAAGATTTCACTCAGTCACTTTTAGGCCCATGCTGCGTCAAAACCCTGCGCCTGCTTGAAGCAGGCGTAAGGATTGACGCAGCATTGTAAAGATAGGGCCCCCCAGATCATTGCTGGAGCTGCGTCGCGCTTGCGACGCAACTCCAGCAATGCGCCACTTTTCGGCACAGATGCGTCACGCATCTGTGCCGTTTTTGCCCCATGGTGCGCCGCATTACAAATGCGGCGCATCCATGGTGGCGCAGCTGTGGCGCATAATAACTGGCGCATCCCTGCTGATATGCAGGGATGCGCCAGTCGTCATAAATCTGCCCCAATGTATGCAGGGTGGGCGTTCCCACGCAGGAAGGCCTCGTAAAAGTGACTCAGTGAAATCTACAAGATTTCACTGCGCCACTTTTAGGACGCCACTGCGTCAAAACCTTACACCTGCTTCAAGCAGGTGTAAGTAGTGACGCAGTGTAGTGGGAATAGGCCTCAACACGCATTGCTGGAGTTGCGTCATGCTTGCGACACAACTCCAGCAATGCGTGACTTTTCCGCCAACAGATGCGTCAGAATTTCTGACGCATCTGTCAATACTTTCACCATAGTGCGCCGTATTGTAAATACAGCGCATCTATGGTGGCGCAAGGGTTTCTAAGGGTGGCGCAGGGAAAGTGACGCATCTGTACAGATGCGTCACTTTCTTGTAAATCTGCCCCTTAGTGAATATGGCTCTGCGCTGCTCTCGCGCCTTGATCAACACAGTGGCACAAGTTTGGTTACTGTACTGCATTATGCTAGATTTTTTTAATTCGTCACAAAACGTATTACATTGTAGTTTGCAAGCACCATTAATACAACGTAACGCAACGTAATGTGAGATTACATAAAGTGAGCTAACACAGTATACATATTAGAACGCCAGAAGCATTTAGTCGTTTTCCCGCAACTTTACATAGCATCCGCTGCTTTTCTTCTTTCTAAATATTTACCCCACGCCGGTCAGCTTCGTTCCCCGGCCCTTAAAGCATGTCCAGTATTTTTGCAAATTGAGTACGGCCTTTGAGGACAAACCCTGCAAGTTATAAAGGCTGCGGTATGAGTTTATCCTCGCGCTCTCCCTCTGGGGGCCTCTATCGAAAATATGCAGCTTTGATGTTCTCCAGCTGCCAGATTCAACGTTTCCTCCTGCTGGACTAACTTCAGCGATGGAAACCTTCTGCCAGGAGAGCAGCCATGAGGGAGGGGGTATGGAGTGAAGCTTGATGCGTTGACTGAGAAACTCTCCCATTTTGGGCTAAACTGATGAAATGTTTTGCTTTTTGAAATTCCACTGGAAGGCCATCTCTTCTTAAACACTTATCTGTCTTTCCTCTTTAGATAGCTCTTCGACCTTTCAGCATGCCATGAACACAGATGATATCATAAGGGGTGCAAACATTTTTATTTCCACACTGCCCTTTTATAGCATGCCTAGATGTCCTTTTAATAGCTCTTGGTATTATTAAATGATGTGGCTTGTTATGTTATGTTGTGAGAGGTGGTATGTTGCTAGTTCATGCTTTGCATAGAGCACGTCTGCCGTTGGTATAGTCTAGTAGCTAAATTAGCTGCCTGGGGTGTATGTTTCTAAAGGATGGTGGGGGTTCTTGCAGATAAGTGTATGATTAGCAGAATGCTGTCACCCTTTTCCATTGTCTTTGTCAGGCAGGACTCGTGTCTCTGTATTCCGGTCCTGGAGTCCTTGTTTCCGTTTCCAATCTCCGTGAATCACTATGCAATTCTCATCCACCACCCCACCACAGGTGCTTGTGTTTCCCATAACCATGGCAATGTTTAGATAGGAACAAGGGGGAAGATTTATAAGCCCTGTGCGTCACTTTTGCGCCGCCGTTGCGTCACTTTTGTGACGCAGCAGCGGCGGGGCAAAGCCAGCGCCATGCTGCGGCAGATTTACAACGTGACGCATCTAGGGAGATGCGTCACGTTGTAAAGCTTGCGCCACATGTGGGCGTACCTTCACAGGGGGGGGTGTTCCGGCGCAGGAACGCCTCCGAAAAGTGGCTGAGTGAAATCTACAAGATTTCACTCAGTCACTTTTCCGGCCATGCTGCGTCAAATCCCTGCGCCTGCTTGAAGCAGGCGTAAGGATTGACGCAGCATTGTACTGATAGGGCACCCCCGAGCCTTGCTGGAGCTGCGTCGCGCTTGCGACGCAACTCCAGCAATGCGCCGCCCTTCCGCCATCAGATGCGTCACGCATCTGTTTATCCTTGCGCCACGATGCGCTGCATTGTGAATGCGGCGCATCTATTGTGGCGCAAGGGTAAACTTGCGTGACGCATCTTCCCTGGCGCATCCATGCTGATTTGCAGGGATGCGCCAGGGAACATAAATCTGCCCCAAAGTCTCTTGTCTCCGTAGCTGATTCTCCCAGTCTCAGTTTTTGAGTCTGCTTGTACCAGAGTCTGAGGGGCATATTCTCAAGAACATGTGATAACCATCGCAAAAGTTACTTAACGTAACCTTCAACATCACAGTCCACGGCGGTACCATGCGTTAGTCACCAGATAACGCGTCAAATCGCCGTGTTAAAATCAACGTCACGCCGCAAAAATGCAAAACACGAACGCAAAACAAGCTGCGATGAGGCCAAGCGAGATACAAAAAGCTGCGAAAACCAGCGGCAGGCCTGCAAATCCCATGCGTCTGGCAGGAAAATGCAGTATAAAAGCAGAACAAGAAAAACACACCAGAAACAATCCAAAGTGTGCAGCAACATGGATGCACCCTGACCTAGTGCAGAGGTCAACGCAAACCCCACAAGCCCCACAGACCACCAGCAAGGCACAACGGGGTCTAGGAAGGCCAGGAACAAGAGGGAGAGGAAGACGGGGTGCAGTCCGCAGGAAAACAAGACCAGCGTCAAGGAGATGACAGAACACTACCATCAACTGACCCACGATCAGACTACCTTGAATGCAGCCGGAGTGTCGAGGAGGCCTATGTAGGAGGCCAAGAGGCGCTGGCATGATGTGAAAACCTAAATTAGGCACAAAGATGACGCCAACAGGAAGGCAGCAACGGCGACAGGAGGTGGGAGTCCGGCGCCACAGGAGGAGGTGGAGGAAATGGAGGCCAGTCATCAGTGTGGAGACGGTGCAAGGAGGTAGGAGTGCGGACACAGCTTGAGAGGACCTGACACAACAACACCAGGGTGAGTAATGACCAGGGACTGGGGGCCGGGGGGAGATAAGCGCAATAGCACACATGCACAAGTAAGTATAGCACACTGCACACCCACAATGACCCAGGATCATGTCCCTCATCCCCTTGGCACACTGCAGCACACACACATAGCAATCACAACACATCCCATGACAATGTGGCACCAAGTGCAACACCAACACTGCAGAACAGGGGACACAACTGGGTCCGCTCATGCGCAGAAACAGGCTAATCACATTTGACAGAGCAGGAAACTGTGAGATGCATATGTACGGGTACAACTTCACATCCGTCATGTAGTCCAAATGTCCACTCTCCCCCCTCAAATTGCTAGCACCGCCCACACAGTCAC
Source organism: Triturus cristatus (assembly GCF_964204655.1). Lineage (NCBI taxonomy): Eukaryota > Metazoa > Chordata > Amphibia > Caudata > Salamandridae > Triturus > Triturus cristatus. The sequence goes on along the minus strand of NC_140583.1, from coordinate 793,495,244 downwards.
AATGTACATTGTCACACAGTCTGCATGTCAACAAGAACAATGCGCCAACATACATGTCAACACAATGTCAACATGCATCTCCCCTTCACATTGCAGAGGGACAAAAAAACACCTCTAGCAGGTCAGACCAGACAACCCATCAGTGGTGCAGGAGACGACCACCACATCTTCAACACCGACGCCCTACAACAGCTCATGGACATCTCAGGCAACACACCCCCAGGAGCAGGGCAGCCAAGCTACATAGAGGAGACCCCGCCCCTGCACAGACCACACAGCAGGAAGCACCCGCCACCACAGCTGGCTCCCAACACTTCACCGAGGCACACATCGCATTCCAATGCCAGGTGTCAGAATGCCAAAAGGAGGTGGCTGAACAGGTGCGGTTTAGCTCAGAGCTCATGGAAGCCAAACTATATCACATAAGGGGTGTCAAAGTCCCATCAGGGACCACCTACACCCCACAAAGGAGAACTACACTGCGACAGAGACACATGCAGATGCACATTCCCAGAACAGAACCACGCCCAGGGGCATGCACATATCAGTCACACACCCACATTGGCTCTGCGTACAACGGCCCAGTCCACTCCCCTTATGAATTGAGTGGGTGACGACAAAGCTACATGTCGAAGCTCTGACCCACTGCCTGCGGCGACATGTCTGCATCCGCTGTACACAGCACAATGTAATGTCGTAGGGCCCAGGGCCCTCATGCATACAACAAGACCACAGGGACACACGCATATATCATGTTGAACTGGCTACGGGCACGTGCGCCCAGCACCTTTATTGGCAGGGCCACATGTACAGTGACGCCTGTGCTGGATGTGTGTGGGGTGAGTATAAGCCAGACTGCACGGAGTGCTTGGTGCTGGCAACAACTTGAACAGTGGACACCAGTGCAATGGAAACAGAAAACACCTTCATAACAGAGTAAACTGCTGAGCAACATTGAGGGAGCCGGAGCAAGTACAGAGGTCACCCAACATACAAACAGAAGTGTCCATGAGTTGCAGTGCACTGAGGTTGGGGCACTAGAGATAAGCGCTCATGTGAAGAAAATGTCTAGGATTGTGTCCCTTCGGGTTATTCCTGATGGGATGCAATGGGCTGTGTTCGACCTGCATCAACTTCCTCATCAACGTCCCAGGTCTCCCACACTGCCTTAGGTGACATTGCTGTGCAACCTCTCCACAGCACAAAACTCAATCAGTAACGGTCCAGGGGCACCTGGAGTGCTGAGCAGGCGATCAGGCAGATGATGGCATCCACGACAGGTCTGAGCAACTCCGTTAGTCTGCCAGTACCACTGTTTCGACTCTGGCAGATGTCGGTTGGAGTTGGCCCTGGCAATGGTGGCGTGTGCCTCCTGCGGTGATGCGACGACTGGGCCAGTCAGAACTCGAGTTGATGTGTGAGCCCTGGTGGTCCGCAGTTGAAGCCGGAGGCAGCGGACAGTGCTGGGCTACATGCACATGGCGTCGATGACCCCAGGACCACCGTCACAGAGGTTATCCAATATTTATTCAGACAGGGTCCCTGACTTGAGCTGCACAGAGTTAGTGGCCCCGGATGCACAGCGGCCGGCACAGGCACACCGCCACAGGAGGGTGACTTGCAGTCCACTGAGGTAGGGCCACGCAGACTGAGCGGGTCCTCATCGATGTCATAGGTGAATGTGGCGGAGGGTTGCGGGGGACAGTGGAAGGTGTCCTCCAGGTCATGACGCAGAGGGCAGAAGCTATCCGGAAGCAGCAAATGGAGGATGGAAAGCGACAGCCTCGTTGCCATCACCAATTTGGTATCAGCTGCATGAGGATGAAAACTACCCCCTAGTCCATAGACTCAGACACCACCAATGTACGACCAGAGAGTGTCCCTGAATGTCGAGGAACAGACTTAGTGGCACCGGGGCTGAGAGGGGATGGAGTCTGCGATGATGCCGGTACACTGATATGAACTACGCCATTGACAAATCAAGACTCTGTGACCTACTGGACCGCAGTGTAGGCCGGAGGTAGCGGTCAGCAGTGGGCCACAGACACATGGCGTCGATGACCCCAAGGCCATCGCCTCAGAGGCCATCCAATATCTCAGAAGAAGGGGTCCCAGACCAGACCAGCATAGAGGTTAGTGGCCCCAGAAGCACAGCGGCTGGCACAAGCACCCTGCCACTGGACGGTGACTTGCGGTGCATTAAGGTACGGCCACGTGGACTGGGCGGGTCCTCATCGATGTCCGAAGTGAATGTGGAGGAGGGCTGCGTGGGACAGTGGAGGGTGTACTCCAGGGCATGATGCAGAGGGCAGTAGCCGCCCGGAAGCAGCAAATGGAGGAGTGGAATGCTGCAGCCTTGTCTTCACCACCATTTAGGTATCAGCTACATGACGATGATGACAACCACCAGTCCATAGACTCAGCCGCCACCAAAGTTCAACCAGAAAGCGTCCATGGCTGTCGGGGAACAGACTTAGTGGCACAGAGGCTGGGAGGGGATGCAGTCTGCGATGATGCCGGTAGAATGATATGCACTCCGCCATTGTTAAATCAAGACATACTTGACCGCAGTGTAGGCTGGAGGCAGCGGTCAGCAGTGGCCCACAGCCACGTGTTGTTGTCTTGCGATGCACAGAGTTGGTGACACCAGGGCAGTTCTCGGTAGTGTTCGATCACCTCCGTAACGATGATCCTTTTTTCCTCCCAAATGCAATGCGTCATCCTCTTACGCTTCTCCTTGCATGCAATGATATGTACTCTGCCTTTGAATAATCAATGTCCAGTTCCAATTCTGTGACTTACTCGAGTGCAGCGTAGGCCGAGAGCAGTAGTCCGTGTGGGCCCACAGAATCTTGTGGTTGTGATGTACGACTAAGACCTGGTGGCACCACATCAAAGGGTGTATAGTGACATACACTCAGCCATAATTAATTTGCTCTGCCATGGTGTAATCAAGACTCAGTTCCAAACGTGTGACCTACTTGTCCACTGTGCATGCCGGTGGAGTACATCAACGAGAAAGGAGTACCGTGGGCCTGTGTTGCGGAGGCCGTGATGGTCTGAGGTGGCTGCCAAGGTCGCAGTCCTCGGGCTTGGAGCTTGCACCGGCACGTGGTGGGCCCTCTTTGACACACGCCGGAATCGGCAGGTGGCCATTGAGGCCTGGGTGTGCAGTGGCAGGCAGGACTGGTTCGGGGACCAGTGTCCCGGGGTGCAGCAGACGCACAGGATCGCTGGCAACACTGCTCACAGCGTCGGCCTCGTGGCGAGGCGCCGCCCTGGTAGAGACATTGGGAATTCCAGAAGAGGACCACATGCCTTTTATTCACACCCCTATGCTGGCCTGGCATACGCCAGGCCAGCCCCTCCGCTCACGCTTACGGGGGGAACGTAACAAGCTACATTTCCGCGAACTTCCTCACATGGTTGCGTCCACTGTCCATTACACTCCAAACACCAGCGGTGTGTGTCGGCATGGATATGTGTGTGGTCTGCATACTGCAGTCTGGCCAGCACATCCACGCCACACTTGGCATTCTGTACAGTCTCATTCATCGGTCACTTGCCTTCTTCGCACATGCCTGGTCCCCACCACTTCCGACATTCTGCTATTGTGTGGCCGAGGTGTCATGCCATTGATGGGTAATGTACATGGCTGGCCCAGGTTCCCACAGTGAGGTGTGTTGTCATGTCTGGTGGGTGTGCATGTTGCATGTGAGCTTGTGACGTGTGCATTTCCTGTGTTGTGTGTTGCATGATTGTGGAGTTGAGGTGTGTGGTGTGTGCATTTGGTATTGGCTAACGAGTAGTGCATTTCCGTAGGTGCCATCCTGGTGGCGCAGGTTGATGATGGGCTGTCGGAAGGTGTAGGAATAATGCACACTGCCTGGGTGGTTTGAGGTGGCGTTGGCAGGGATTCCCCGGTGGTCCACTATTGCCTTCACATTGGTGGGATACGTGCGATTTCTGTTGCACTTATTGTGTGCAGTGTTGCTGGGGGCCACTAGTAGGACATGTCTGCAGTCAATTGCCCCCTGATACGTGCAGGAAGCCAGCTGTGGCGTACACGCCTTGCTTGGTCTCCGGCTGTTCCTGCACAGTGTGTGGGAAGTATAGAGTGGGATACCAAGCTGATGGTGTCATCCATGACCGTTGTGAGGGACTTAGATTGGCCTGGCTGTGTGACTCCTCCGTCTCAGGCGGATGTTGGTTGGAGGGTACCAGAGGCCAACAGGTGCAGCACGGCCAGCAGCTTTGTCTGAGGTGGGATGTTGGCTGTCCGCTGTGTTGGTACCGTCAGCCTGTGGGCAATGGTGGTCAGGATGAGGAGGAGGGTTGTCCCTTTGAGCATGTAGTGGGCAATTACATTCTCTGGTGTTGGGTCTGTGAGGTTGGTGCATTTTCAGAGGCTCGCTGTCTTTGTCTGCACTGCCTCAGTATTGGTCTGGGGGGGCGGTGGGTGTACGGGGAGGGGGTCCTGGGGGTGGTGGGTGATAGGGCCCTCTTGGGTGTCCTGCCCGCATATTCAGTGGCTCCACGGCATCTGTTGTTCTTCAGGTGTGGCTCTGGGCTGGGCACCCTTTTGTGGTGCAGGCTGCCGTCCGACTTTACACCAGGTCAGAGCAGGTATTAGTTTCCTGCTGCTAACGGCTGCTAACGCGCCTTATCGCCTGTTTTGGGATGGTATCGCTGATCTAGCTGGTTGTTGAGAATGTTGTGGAGTCGTGTTGTCACGGCTTTTTGCTCATGAATGCCTACTCTGCATCTCATTAGCGATAGTTATGGGGGTGATCTGTGGCGATGTTTTTTGCGGCTGCTATGGCAGGTAAACTGGTGTTATGGGCTGTAAACACTAGCTTGTGAATGGGGCGATATATTTATCGCAACTTTGGCTGCGATAAAGTGCCGTTAACTCGGCGATAGCTCCTTGAGAATATGCAACTGAGTTTTTAATGTCATATTGTCGGTGTATTCCAGGGCCTGTGTCTCTGGCCACTTTCTATGTCTCCCTGTTCATGTTTGTCTGTCGCAGCATGTCTGCATCCCAGTGGCTCATTCATGTCCAAGTGTTCTTGCCTCACTTCCCCAGTATTCGAGTGTTACTGTCTCAGTGGAAGTATTCCTCTTTCACACTGCTTGTGTCTCCCTGCCCCACAGTTCTTGTCTCTATTCCCTGGTGTTTGTATGTAGCCGACAATACAGTTATGCCTTTCACTCCTCATGTTCATGTTTCACTGCCAGGCCTCCCCTCTTAGGACCAATGTTTCAATGTCTCAATGTCTGAGGGACCATCTCCCTGTGTCCATGAATCCTTTCCCTGGCATCCATGTCTACAAGTCACAGGGCCCGATTCACAGAACTAACTTAAGACAAAATCCTAAACTTACTACTTTTGGTATTCACAGAAGTTAGGATTTTGTCTTAAGTTTGTCTTGAGACAAACTTAAGACAGACTTAAGACAGACTTAAGACAGACTTAAGACAAACTTAAGACAGATTTAAGACAGACTTAAGACAAACTTAAGACAGACTTAAGACTGACTTAAGACAGACTTAAGTTAGGATTTTGACTTAAGTTTGTCTTAAGTCTGTCTTAAGTCTATCTTAAGTCTGTCTTAAGTCTGTCTTAAGTCTGTCTTAAGTTTGTCTTAAGTCTGTCTTAAGTCTGTCTTAAGTCTGTCTTAAGTTTGTCTTAAGACAAACTTAAGACAAAATCCTAACTTCTGTGAATACCAAAAGTAGTAAGTTTAGGATTTTGTCTTAAGTTAGTTCTGTGAATCGGCCCCATAGTGATGTAATAACCCAATATTTACCACACCTGATGTCCTCAACATTGAACAGTCATGAGTAGGGTAATACCTCCCGCTAGATTATTACCGATATTGGGTCAAATGTACTAGGTCATTTTGCAGTTGCAAACCCTGCCATTTGCAAAATAACAGGATTTACGACTGCTAAATGCCGTTTTGGTTTGTACTAAACCTATTTTGGGATTTAGTAAATTATCACTTATTCGCACAATGGGTTTAGAAATGCATACCAAATTGCAATTTGGAAGGAGTGAGGATATTTAGTGCATTCCTTCAGCATTGTTATTCAATATGCAGTGCATAAATGGTTGGCAACCTCAATTCTGGTCTCAAACTGTTAAAATGTTACAAACTCCTCAAAAGAGGTGATTACCCATTCGCAAAGGGGAAGGAGTCTCTTTGAGACCCCACCTCCTTTGTGAATGTTTGAAAGTGTTTATTTGAGAGTGATCAGTGCTCCAGGGGATGACTGCCAACTCTTAAACAATTTTTTTTTTAAATAAAAGTAAACACTTTTTTAAGTACAGACAGTTTGCTTTCGGGAAAGCGGGCTGCATTAAAAAAAAATACTTTATTGAAAAGCAATCACAGACGTGCCGTTCTGCTGATGGTAGAAGGCCACCATCTTTGTACATGTCATAATCTGTGATTTACCTCATGCGTATTAATGAGGTAGGTTGAATTGTGACCCACTCTGAATCCTTATTTTGAAAACAGACCTACTAGTTTACAAAATCTGATTTCATTTGCAAAAAGTCAATGTGCAATTTGCAGCAGCTTTTTGCAACTTAGTTGATAGTATTTGGGTCATTGATTCCTGTCCTGAACTTTTTGTGTGATAGCATTCTTGGTGGTCATATCCACTAGGTGATATGTTCAACTTTAAAAGAGTATTTATTTCATTTATGGGGGTGTTTTTGCTTTCAAAGGGACACAATCCTTACTATTCATAGCAGTTTGACCACTAAGGTACCCTTTGTTTGAAGCCACAACTTCCAAGACAGAGGTGGGTCTACCTATTATATATGACTTGTCAGAACAGCTTTGCAGTGAATATACCTAGTCACGTGATGAGACATAATGTCATGGATATTGTATGATCAAGAGTCTTTTGCGCAGTGTTCAAGGGACATCATGCTTCTCATTTTATCATTCTCACAAACGCAGTATGTTCTCTTCTGTCGAAGATCCTCTCGTAAGTCTCCTGACAAGTGATTTACATGACTCACCAACACAGTGTTAGACTGAACTGGGTGTTAGAACTACACCTTAAGAGGTAGTCCTTTTAAAATCGGTGACTACTGTTCCCATGACCAAGCTATGACATTACTAGCATTTGCTGGCAGCTGTTTATAGTAGTGTGGCTCTCCCTGGGGATTTATCATGCATTACCTGGAAGAGACTTTGCATCATGGATGTAATTCTCCAAAATACCAGAGGTAGTGGTAGCTACATTGCTAACATACTTTGATCATTTAGGACATTACAGGTTGACCCTTTGCCCAATGTTATGTCCCTAAAGAGTCTAATAGTTGCTACTGAGGACTATGGCAAGGACACTTAGTGAAAACTACATCAATAAAATGGGGCTCTTAGAAACCTGTCTGCATTCTCTTGTTGTAAATAGCATCATGTATTTTGGGACCAGGGGTAGCAAGACCAGAGCTAGGATTGACAAAAGTTGCTACTCCTGGTCACCAGTAACTGATGCCAATGAATTGCACTGCATTTCCCTCACAATGTTCATGTGGTATTCCAACAAAATATAGTGTAAAATAATTTTGTGATAAATAAAAATGATGTAAAAAATATCATGACATACCGTAATAGCCTCCAGCTAAGCAGACTGTAGCATATGAAAATACCATATAGAGAACTTCAGAGATGTACAAAGTTACCAGCATACTGAAACGGTACATCCGTCTATCACACTTGATCATCCAACACACTGCTATGAGTTGCATCCCATAACACCATAACCGCACCTTGGTGGTCATAATGCACACCATAAACCTCTTCCCACATAGGATCAAAGCAAAGACAACATCCTTCCAACCATGCACCCTACATGATGTAGCATGCTACTCATGTAGGCAAGTGCTTCTGCTGCCCACAAAGAAGTAGTTAGCACTTTATAAATGCTGCAAAACAATACAATACATTTTTACTTGTTAATTGGATGATTGTGTTAATTAGGTAATTGGTTTGGCTAATTTTTACAAGTTTGTAACTTGATTTCATTTTTTTATTGTCTTTTTAAAGAATAAGTATTGTTATTTTTGTCTTACAATTTTTTTTGTGTTTGTTTAAATTTTAGGGTAATAGAGTGGAAAGTATTTTAAACATATATTTTTAATTGATTAATTGATTTAATTTTTAAATATTATTTTAGGTACAAGTTTTAAATGTTCATTTTTTTATTCGTTTTTCATAATTCATATAAGTTATATAATGGATTTGTTTACATTTGCTTATGGAAATGCATTTAGATTTTTCATTTAATTCATATGTTTTTTTTGCATTAATATAGCTTAGAGAAAATGAAATATTAGCTTTTTTACAGTTTAATATTTCCCCTATTCTTGAAGGAGTGGGAATAATAGTCTCTCATCCCTCCAGAATCCAACACTTTCCCTACTGTTGCCTATATTAGAGCGTAAATAGTAAATCTAATGTCTCCAAAGTTTAAGACTTTCCCTACTGTTGCCAACGTTGAAGTGGAAATAATAAATCTAACCCATTCAAAGTGCAACACTTTCTGTACTGTTGCTTAGCCTGGAGTGGGAATAGTAAATCTGGTTCTTCCAAAGTCCAACACTTTCCATATGGCTGCTCAGATTGGAGTGGTAGTGGGGAATTTTACCTCTCCAATTCTAACTTTTTGTATTTGATAAAAACTTTAGTATTGTCTACACAATCAAGCACTTGGGGAAAATGTGCTACTGCAAAAAATTGAATTATGTTCTTGTCCAACTCTCCAGGGGTGCTAGGGAAAGAAATGTGGGTATTAATTTGAGACAAGCTTGCCTCCAGCAATTTCTAGAAATCCTAGATAAGCCACTTTGTGAAATGCCATCTGGAACTGCCACAGTGTGTTGGGAGCTACCAGAAGCTAGTAGATGTAAACTAACTCAATACCTAAATATGAGTAGGTATTGCTGACCTTTGCAGGAAAGGCTTACCTATTAGAGGGTCCAATTCATTACTAAAGCTAAAAATAACCTCTTTGGTAAAGCTTTATTCGCTCATTAGTTTGGCCAAACAAAGTGACCCTCTGACTGAATATAATTTCTCTCCTCCTCCTCCTCTTCTGAGCTCCCAGATTTCACATCCTCCTCACTACAGCATGGAGTGCAGCCATTGTGAAAGATTGCAAGGCATTTTCGGCCCCTTTTTTACTGTGTATCGAGTTGCCACCAGTTTCAAATCCATGGGATTTTGCATATGCAATATGCAGTGTTTTAACGAATTTCCTAATTGGGATTGTTTGTAAATCAAAATAGCAACTCAATATTTGGAAATCGCTTTTAGTGACTCGGTAATTTCTATTGCAAAAATAAGAAATTGGTATTTAGTCGGTACAATGTGTAATTTTAGAAAACACCAATTAGGAGAGCCTTTGTACAACGCAAAGTGTAGCAGTTGCTAGTCACTTTACAACTGGTTACCAACTCGCAAACTGTTTGTAAATCGAGCCATTAAATCTTCTATTAAGATGCCTAACTACGTAAATAAATGAACGGCTGTCCTACTAAACGTTTGCCTGTGATTGTTACCCGTGTTTAGTAGGGTATATGATTGAGTTCTGCCTTGTACTTGGGAGTGTGACTTCATAGTTAACAGACAATAACGAATCAGAGATGAGTATATTTAAATGGTGTTTATTTCAAGTCCTAGAGTTCATGAGCTGCCCAACCACACCAGTCCAGCCTCAATGCAACTGTAGATATTCAAACACAAATATTCCAAACATTCCTAAGATGATAGACTGCTCGTACAGGACCATTCTGTGTTTCCAAGATACTACATAACTTTTCCCTTACACAAAAAAAAATAGTGTGCAGAAAACATAACTGTAAACTGAACAAATATATGTATAAAACACCTATCTAAAAGAATAATAATGTTAAATAAAACTCTGAATAAATGGGCAAAAAAACGATGCAATTAACACACATTAAGGAAAAGATACTCTATCTAAATCTTGCTGGTCTATTAATCATTTGCAACCTTCTCCTTAACCCCATCTCAGCAGGTTCATTACCCACCCACCCTTGTTCCCCAAGATTCAGATCACCTCACTCTTTCTTTGTCATCATCATCATCATACTTTATTTCGGATGAAATGCCATAAAAGTTTTCCACATTCAACATTTTGCTCCAGTATATAAAAATACAAAGGTGAACAGTTAATAGATAACAACATATCTCTTGAAAAACGAATGTACAAATGGCAAGGATACAAATGAACACCAATGTTGCTATTAGAAGTTCAACATCTAAATACTAACGTGACCAGGCAACCAAAGATGTTCTGGTTAAGCAATTTCTGCCTGGTACTCATTAAAGTCTCTTGAAATGGCATAACTCTTTTGTTCATTTCTTTATGAAGGTGCTGTAAGAGAAGTATCCAGGTAAAAATGACATTGACCCCGTCAAGGATCCCCCTGGCTTCAAAACATATAAAGTGCAAATCCATATAGTACAATAAAGTTAAGGTGCTTACAGCATTAGTTAAAAAAACTATACAATTTTGTTAAATAAATTAACTATGTAAGATAAAACTAGCAGGTAAAAATTAAGGTCAATAAGCTCTAAGAGCCTCCCCCTAAGATACTCAAATAGTAGTTTTCAGAAAAGATCTTCGAATAGCCCATATCTTTCCTAAAAACTTGGCAACTGTGCATACTACCAGCAGGCTGGTATCAGATTTTAAGATGTGCAGTGCCACTTGATGGCGACAGGTTCCAAGGCTCTGGCAAAGAGGGGCTAACCATGTCAACCGTGAGGCACTGTAAAGTGGACATGCAAATAGTATGTGTGCTATTGTCTCCTGAGCTAAAAGACATCCTGAACAAGACCCAAATCGAGTGGGGGACTTCCCCCGGATGCTGTGAATGAATTCACCGGAAAAGAGCCGAATCTAAATTGCATGTACAACTTTCTTTCCAATGGAACTGTAATGGCCTCTAGATATTGTTAATATTTCCTTGTCAATTTGATCTAAAAAAAATCTGATGTAAGACGGCCCCATTGATGATGACTTATAGAAGACTGGTCCACCCAATCCCAATATTTTTTCTTAATTTGGACCTTGCTTGGGAGTAATGCAGGATCCCTAACATCCCATTGTCCCTCAAACTAGTGATAGAAGACCTATTCTCCTTGATCAGAGCCCCTGTTATCTGTCGGTTTTGCAAGTTTTGCTTTACTAGATGGGGGTTCCATGAGCGAACATCAGAAAGGGTGATCCCCGAGTACTCAAAAGTATTCACTCTTTCCAGAGGTGCCCCACCCAGTATAAGCTTGCCGTTAAATGTTTTGTGGGTATTAATCATTATCAACTTGGTTTTGGCAGAATTAATCTCCAACCCACACATGGTACAAAAGGCCTCAAAGCGAGCCAAAAGGGTCTGTAGACCACTCGGGGTTTTAGACACCAACAATGTGTCATCGGCAAATAAGAGTGTGACTACTTTTGAGCCCCCCAAAGTAGGAGCATCTGCAGGAATTTCAGAGAGATAGTGGACCACACCATTGATGAAAAGTGAAAAAAGTGTGGGGGCGAGTACACAGCGCTGCCAAACCCCTTTATTAACTTGAATCGGGTCTGTTAGCTGCCGTTGGCTTCCCCACCGAACTCTTGCATAATTGGTCTCATGGAGACGGATAACTAAGGCCAAAATGTCAGATGGCAATCCCATCTCGTTTAGAACTGACCAAAGCTTAGGCCTGGGAACAAGGTCAAAGACAGACCTTAGGTCAATAAAAGCAACATACAGGCTTCCCTGGCCTATAACCATAGTTTTCCATACTAATAAAAGGAACCGAAATACCTGGTCGGTAGTACTGATCTTTTGTTTAAACCCTGCCTGATAGGGAGAGAGAATTTTGAAGTCACTACACCAGGCCTGTATTTCATTAAGGAGAGCACGAGCAATCACCTTCTGAACACAGTTTATCAAACTGATAGGTCTGTAGTTAGAAGCCGAAGATCGATCGCCCTTCTTATAGATTGGGATTACTTCAGCTCCCTTCCAGGTAGATGGAATAGGGGCACACGCAGCAATACCATTTGCAAGGGCTAGAATTTAGGCAGTCCAGCTCTCAATGTCATTTATGAAAACGTCTCCTGGAATGTCATCAGGTCCCGTAGCCATGGCCTTTATGATGGAATTTCATACTGGACATGATTTCAGCTTCTGTAAAAAGGTCAGCAGAATATAGATGGGAATGGTCAACAATGTAAGTTGTACTATTATATAGTACACAACTGGCAATGAGGGTATCAAACTAGTGCGCACAAGGCACAATTATATATAGGCATGTCCCTGAATTTTTCTTTTTCTACCTTGACTCTGCACAGTGTGTCAAAAGTGAATTTGTCATTTGTATATTTTGCATGCGCATTGAACGCATGAAACTAGTGTAATAAACACTTTCTTGAATTGCAGTGTTCTGGGATATTGTATTAAGAATGGAGATAGGCAGCAGCTCACTTGATTGTGACTTTTTGAGTTAACTGTTTATGGATGTGAATTTGAAATGTAATGTTATTTTGATGACCATTAAATTGCAATACTGATCGGTATTTGTACTTACTTTTCTTGCAGCCCTGACGACGTCCATCAAAGGACGAAACGCGTAGGCTGACAAGAATGATTTTGAACAGATGATGCTGTTATTTTTACCTGTGGAATAAATTAAATATTGCATCAAAATGAAGATTTGGCCTGCCAATCGTGTTTGTGGGTTAATTACCAAAGAATGTTTGGATTGAAATAATTGTATAATTTTGAGCGCTCCTTTCCCTTGTGCAGGAAATGTAAGCTGTACTATCTGGGTTATCAGGCTCAGAATATAGTGAAGAAAAATAATCTTGCCAAGCTGTGTTTAAGATGTTGTTGGTCGGGAACGAAGGCCTAGTGGCATCACTCCTGGTAACTAGCAGCCAAAATTGTTTAGAATCGTGTCTATTGCAGGTGTCACTGATTAACAGCCATTGATTTTCCTCCCATTCCCTTTTTGCTCTGACCTGGGCAGACTTATAAGCACTTCTTAGTTCTCTCAGCTCAATCACGTTATTTGCCCTAATAGAAGCTGCTAGTCTAGTCTAGTCTAACTTTTTGCTATACCAGGCAAACTGAGACCTATTCTTCCTGGTATTATCCTTGGGATGTGACAGTTCTCTAAAGAGGGAGGCTAATAGACTAAAAAGATGGCAATGGCATCTTGTGACTTCATCCAGCTTCCCTTGATGACAACTAGATATCATAATAGTGCTATCAAGAACTTTTGATTTAATTACTTCAAATGTATCTTCATCAAGAGAAACCCAAGCCCAATTGAGTCGTCTGTTATCATTAGAAGGACATACCTCCCTAGACATAACAACAGGACTAGTTGAATTCGGACACCTATCACAGGGTGATACCAGGGAGAGCTCTAGGGGTTATGATCACTATCTGTGGTAGTCCCCACTACCACATCATCCATCAATGGCTACAGTTTCAGATCTAATAAAAAGTAATCAATGTGGCTTAAGTTGATGGTTCTGTTAAATGTATTTCACCCCCTTACATCTCACCTAGTGCGGCCATTGGCAGCCCTCAATCCGTACTCAAGGGTTAAAGCATTAAGCTGTAAAGCTGCTTGTGAACATTTATTGATGGGAAGTAGATCAAGAGGGGGCACATGCCATAACTCATCCTCCTCCCTTGAGTTAATGGCTCAAAGGTGACATTGAAATCGCCCGCCACAATTAATAGAGGCTCAGTAACTCTAATGTCAAGGAGATTTTCCAGCTCTTGTAAAGTTAGCAAACATCTACCTGCAATGGGTCCATGGGCATAGACATTATAAATATCTAGCAATGCTCCCTTTCTGCCTCTAATTTAAACTGCAGGTATGTCTGGACTATTAAAGTGAAGGTCGGAAATGGTGCAAGCTAAAGCAATTCTTATCCAAATCCTCAGTCCCCTTGCAGGTCTGCCAGGTTTATTAGAAGAAGCTGGGCGACGAAAGGTAAGATAGCCAGGTAGATGGATAGGAGTAGTACTCCAGGTTTCATGGAGAATACATATGTCAAAGGACTCAATGTATTGTACCAAATGCAAAAGAGCCATTTTCGATCTTAACCCTGCTACATTTCATGAAACCAACTTGAGTCAATTAGATGTTTTACGGCTAAGAGTTGGTGATAAAAAGGTATCCAATTCATTATGATCCCTAGCTACTGTTGAGTGAGATGTTGTCACAGAATAAGCTCCCTCCTTGGATCCAGCAATGTGCCTCTGGCGTGATGGTCTTCCCAGAGTCAATCAGCATTACAGACGCTATAGACTTTACTACACAGGTACAGTTTCTAGACGCTTCAGTACAATGCTGCCTGATTGGACGCGCCATATGTATGTTCATAGTGCCCGAAATGTCGGGGTGGACAAGTCAATCAATATTTGCAAGAGATGAATCTTGGACCAGGTGAGAACCCCGATGCAGGGGGTAGACTTGGAAGCTGGGGAAGTCTCTATTTGAGTTGGATACCCATAGAGGTGGAAGAACTGGTTCTAGCTTCAAGTGCCATCAAGGCATGGGCTATATTCTCATCTGCAAAGTAGAGTTTTATGGAGTCTAGCTGAGAATTAGGGCTAGTTATCCTTTTGGCACCCCTGATGTCATCCCTTATCACTGAGCGACAACCCCTCACATTTCGATTCGAGTGGATAGCCTTGTTGATCAGAGTGTCCTCGCCTTCATATTTAGTAGGAGGAGTGGCTCTAGGAACATTTAGCATAAATATGGACTTAGGGGGTAATTGAGTCTGCCCATTCAATTGTTTGTGGGGGGTCAGGGGGTAGTTAAGTTAGAAGGTTGGGGGAAAAATTCATGATACATACAACGGCCAAGCTGCTTATGATGTTGATTTACAACTTGCCACCCACCTTTTTGCATACTCCTCGCATCTATGCTAGTGTCCGATGACAGAGGGCATTCCCTTGAGACCATATTAGGGGGCTGCTGGTGGTGTACTGGGGTGGGGGTCGTTGGGCGAGTAACAACTCTTGATTGATTTGAATGCTTATCAGCTACCATTCGGGGGGACTGGGCTAATGAGACTCCTCCAGCTGTTAGAAATTTGACCTGCTCAGTGAGGTTGAGAACAACTGACTTTAATAGGATTACTTCCTTCCTTAGGTCATTCATGGTCCTAAGAATCTCACTTTCATTCATTTATAGCCCCCCTAAAGGACTCTCTACCCCAGTTACACCTCCTATCATTTCCATCTCCCCTTACTTTAATTCTGCCTCACCCACCACAATCTCCACAAAATCATCCTCTTTCCTTCCCATCCCCACTCCTCCCTCAGGGACACAACTCAAATTCTGGAGCGGTAGGAATCTATTGGATAAGGGGAGGACATGGTGCGGAACGGCAATGACAGCAGGGTCCTGGTCTAGAGCCCTGGTAGGCCCAAAACTTGTACTTGGCTCAGTTTCGTCAACAGTAGGGGATGATGATGGAAGTCTACCATGGGGATGAGTGGTGCAACATGAGCTACGTGTTGCAGGTTAATTAAACATCTGGGGGATACGTTTTTGTGTATTAGCCTTAGCAGTAGGTACAGGGTTAGGCAAAGTGGTAGGCATGGGGGATTTTTTGGCGCAACTGGGTGATCCGATGGTACAAGAGATTCTTCACATTCAATTAGAAGATCATCATGACGATCTAGAACACAGTTGTTCGCTCTAGGCTTACGGCCCTGCTTTGCCTTGGTAGTTTGTAACTGAACCCCCATGTTCTCATTTCCACCCCCAAGCACGTTGGATTTTCTTTTTCCCATCGCTACCCTTGAGCTTGCTGGGGTACTAATGTGCAACCAGAAGAAAACAACAAGTCGAAACCTGGTCGTCACCCAGATTGTATTTAGCCCACAGTAGCGAAACCGCAGCAATTTGCCTCACCCAATGGTGAGTTACAGTACAGAAATGGCTAGGCAATCACAAAACATGCCTCAAGATTATAATAACCAGAGAAAAACAAACAATAAGTCTCACACAGTATCAAGATACCAAAGCAAAGGGCGGGAAAAAAAAGTGAAGAATGTTTTGGGCAGTAAGGTTATGAAGCCAAGCCTATATCAAGTCCAACTAAATAAACAGAATAAGAAAAGTTCCAGTACCTTGTGTAGCAATGTTAAGTCCATGAAACTTGGAGATGTTGGAATCAAGTGCAAAGGGGGTGGTCCTGCCCTGCCCGGACCCTTCCTGGCGCTGACGGGCGCAGATGGACCCGCCCACTGGTCTTATGCGCCTCCGGGAGCAGGAAGAATGTGGCGACGACTGCAAAGACTGCTGGGGCTTGAAGGCCTGGCTGGTATGTCAGCTGCCCCCTCCTCTCTTGAAACAGGCTCCCGCACTGCGGGGGCCGGCTACTGGTCTTATGCGCCTCTGGGCGCAGGAAGAATGGGGCGACGGCCGCGAATACTGCTGGGGCTTTAAGGCCTGGCTGGTATGTCAGCTGCCCCCTCCTCTCTGGAAACTGGCTCCCGTACTGCTCTTATGCGCCTCCGGGTGCAGGAAGAATGCGGCTACAGCTATGAAGACTGCTGGGGCTTGTAGGCCTGACCGGTATGTCAGCTGCCCCGTCTGCACTGGAAACGGGCTCCTGTGCTGCGGGGCCCGGCCACTGGCCTTATGCACCTCCGGGCGCAGGAAGAATGCGGCGATGGCCGCGAAGACTGCTGGGGCTTTTAGGCCTGGCCGGTATGTCAGCTGCATCCTCCTCTCTGGAAACGGGCTCCTTCGTCATTTCTCACACTATCATTTACTCTTCCATTGTCATTACTCTCACCATCCTCAGCCCTTACAACTCTCTCACAATTCCACCATTTATCCTCCTGAAACCATCATAGCAGAACCACACACATTTAAGATTTTAACTAGGCTACCAAACTTCAACTCTCCTTTGCAAACATGTCCAGCTTTTCTTACACGCACAGCATCACCCACACAGAAAACACAACCTTTTACTTTAAGTTTGTTTTTCATCATAGTACTTCTTTTCTTTTTCTTGTGAAATGACAACCTTCCTCCTAAAATCAATATCAAGCTCTTTGAAGGACTTAACTTTTCTTAACCCTTTCAATATTCAAGCTGGAGTAAAACTAGTAGTGCTATGTTCTCCAACCTAGGCCTCAGTGGCAAAGCAACCTTTTGTTTACATTTGTCCAACCATGCTCTGCTTAGCGGTTGTAGCACTGACTTTTTACTCAGTTATGTGCTGAATAAATGGCAATTGGTTTCCATGAAACTAGCCTCATTTATTATGCATGAGGATTCTTAGTAAAGTCTCCTGCACATGACGTACATAGTACATAACAGGATTAACATACACTGTATGAAAGTCATGGCTATCTCCATACTAGGGCGACAGAACTACTTTACATAGTTGCAATTATTGATTTAGGCTCATTTCCATAATCGTACTCACAACATATTGATTGTGGTAGAAACCCTAAGGCTATCTTTGTGGTATTAAAGAAGAGCACCACCACAAGGTAACTAGAGGAGACGCTTCCACTCTGACATAAGACACTGAGGTCCCTGCACACTGAGACTTCAACACGCAGAAGTAGACATGCCTTGCGGGGTGTCCAACTCATGACCAAGAAGGGGTCCTTCGTTCTCTCCCATCAGGCAATGGGATTGGCTCTTTCCTAGGGGATTCTTGGCTGTACATTCACATACATGCTAGGTGCACTTAGGTACACTACGGTAGGGTCTGCATCGTAGGAGTACGCTAGATTACTGTCATGTTTATATGCCTGCATATATTCACTGTTTTAGCACCATGGTAGAATTATATCTTCTGTTCACTCTATTGGTTATTGTAATCTTTCACATTTGTTTCTGTCTAATGATTGTTGCAGCAAACATGTTTTATACTAGAATGACGCTGGTTCAATAAAATGCTTATTGAAAATGTCCCCAGTGTTTATTTTGTGTATCTCTGTGAGACTAAGTAAGCACGATTGACTGAGCAAAAAGTACTTTACTGTTACCACGATCCCTAAAGGGTCAAGGGTTGTCATGTTCAATGGTTGCCATAAACTATTTGCTTCTTGGTAAGGTTTGGGGAATTATAGTGGCACTGTGAGCTAGCTAGTGTATAGGCTGACATATCCTGTGGGGGCATCCGGAATCAGTCTAGACACCAATCCCTCAGTTTATGTTACCTACAAACATGCAGATCCTGTATATTTTTAGGAACTACACAACAGTATCAGGCTTTCTTCCTCTCAATAGCTCAAAAGGTGAAAACCCCGTAGAAGAATGTGGAGTTGTCCAATAGAACCACAACATTGCCCTGACAGCATTAACCAGAATACAATTCTTGGCAACCGCCCAATGAATGCACTCACCAATAATTCAATCAATTTTTCTACAACCCCATTAGTTTGAGGATGAGACAGAGCTCATCTACAATAAACAATATCACTTGACTTAAAAAATTCTGACATTTCATTAGATAAAAATTGTATCCCATTACCTGAAACCAACTCAGTTGGGAACCCTTCTTTGAAAAATGTGTCCTTCAGAAACTCAATGACAACCTTAGACGTAACCTCTCCCACAAATCTCACCTTTGGCCATTTACTACAATAGTCATCCAGTACCACTGCAAATCGATAGTTACTTGGAAGAAAATGTAATGGGTCAACAATATCAATGCTGACTTTCTACCATGGTGCAGATGGTAATTCAATTGGTTGAAGAGATGACAATCTAACCTTGAAAGTTTTATCCACACCACCACATACAACACAATCTTTATAATATGATCTATTTCCTTGTCCATAGAAGGCCACCATAAAAACATTTTAATATGTCTCTTAGTCAGTGTACACCCCAAATGTCCCTCAAGAGCCTTGGCTACAATTTCACTTCTTAAACTCAATGGAGGAGTACGCGTGTCATCCCTAAATAACAAACCATCTTCCACTGTTAACTCATTAGCAACTTTAACAAAAGGTTGCATGTTACTGTCCAAATTCCTTTTAATACCCTGATACAGAATGTCCAATTACTTTGTTAAGAATGCCATCATCTCACAACACTGATCTCCAAACCTCTTCTAAAAATTCACCAACACTACCAAGTTCAACTGCCGCCACAATATGATTTTTCTCATTCTCGTCCTTCTCCTTGTTTGAGGCATCACCACTTGCATCCTTTATTGGAAACCTGGATAAAATATTTGCACAAATATTCTTACCATATATCAAAACTGAATTGTAGCAGTTTGGTAGATAATGTCACTGGCCTGGGAGTCATTCCAGAAAAATCTTACCCCAAGAATGAAAGTCAAAGGTTTGTGATCAGTCTGGGTGACAGATCTTCTACCGCAAAGGGGGGTGGGGCTAGCCGCCGATTAGAATAGCCACATATGGCCTTGCTTGTTTTGAGGAGCTGTTCCCAGGACGCTGGGAATGCGGCCTTAATTTTTGGCTTCCTGTGGCCGCATCTCACTGGATGCTGACCCCGTCCGGGACACAGCTTACTTCCACATGGTCTGGAAGATTAGGCCACAGTGCCAGCAAGTTTGTATCTACACTGGCTGCCTGAGTCTGTTGGTGGAATAGGGCTGGGCTGCTGGAGCTCTGTGGGCCCCCGAGTCAGACTTGTTTGACACAGAGGCTGAAGCAGGACCCTTCTTAACCTAGCTCCCTTGTGTTGCTGCATGCCCCATTTCCCCCTCTACCAGTGTTTAGAGGTTTATCGTGGCCAGGCGCTTGGTGGATGCCCTTGAGGATGTCGCTGACCCTGGAGGGGTCCTGAGAACGGAGTTGAGTGTCAGGCCCCACCTATGGTTGCTGCTTTGCCCCGCATTGGGAGAACTCAAAACCACAGAGAAAATGGCATGAGTTGTGCTGGTGCAGATTGGGGTGTACAAATTCTCCCTACTTCCACGGATAGAGTAAATTCACAGATATACGCACATACACTCATCATACGCTTGGGCCCATTTCACTAACATACACTCAGATTACTCTATCAGCACTGAACCTGTGGAAAGAAAAACCCTTCTAAACACCCTACATCTACACTACGGTCGATAAGACCTAATTGACACTGTCTTGAGTCATGATTTAACCAATAATAATCAACAATAATCAAAATAGAGTACTCAATAATTGACAAGAAATAATCACCAACACAGTATTTCAAATAATGGGAAATTTATCTAAAATTAGTTCAAAGAAAATTAATTCAAAAGCAAAATCATTATTCTCATAATTACCTATTCTAGCTAAATGTCATAAACGAGTCATCAGGACAGGTCTCTCGATAGAAGTCTCTCAAGTCACCGTCCTCACAGCATCGATCCTCACCAACGCAAGTTCGGAAAGAAGTGGCCTCAGAATCCAAAATGCAATGCACAAACCCTCTCTAAGCTAACAATATTTATAATAAATTTAACAAAAGAAGGCAACATAAAATGTTTTAGATATCCGCTGAACCGCTGAGCAGAGCGAGCAGGAAAGGATGTAGCATCGCTACATTTGGAAAAATCTCCGCTCAGAAAAAACCACAAAAATAAAAAGACGGAAGACGGAACTAAATCTTGAAAATGTTTCTTTTTCATGTTCATATTTCCTCGGAACCAGCATGGTGATCATAATGTTCATTGAGGCTCCTTTGTCTTCCAAGGACATTTGGATGTCCGCCCAAAGCTGCTGTCCTCACGGAAAACTTTTAACCAGGCGAAGACTGTGGTCAGATGACTCTCGACCATGTTCAGCAAGGCCTTCTCATCAAAATCTCAGCACTCGAATGTAGGCTTTAAACGGCAGCCATCTTAAACTAGGCCAAAACGTACCATCTTAATTAAAAGAGACAAAAACAACGTTACCACAGCATAGTGATTAAACAGTGTTAACCCCACTAATACCCTTATGTGTATGTAATTATCTAGTCTTTGCAACACAAGAAAAGCATTAGTACACAACATTTAAAAAGCGTTTTTGTGCTTTAAAATAAACAGCACTCAGTAACATTCATTTAGTTAAACCTGCACATTATTAGTAAATAACAGGAACGCGTCCCCACGTATAGTTTTCTCTTGTTAGTTCGTATTGGTTAATTAGAACATTTACACAAAACAAATAATTAGTAATTATGAATTAATAATTTTAATTTCTTTCGACAATAGACAAACCAGAGCTTTTAAAACCCCAATAGATTTTCAACAGAAAACTCTGCTCCAGCAATCCCCCCTTTGGTGATATTATCACCAAATAAACAACCCAAAAAAAAAATTAGTAAAATGTAAATCCCAATTTTTAGGAGAAACTGGAAATGTCTTTTTCTTTTACACAACACTAGACACCAGACTCCCTTTCATCATCCCTCTTTGTCTCCAAATAAACACTCTCCCTTAATTCTTCTAATTCTATTTCTTGTGGATCTCTTTTTCTTTTATTTCTCCTTTCAATATTTCTTTTAATTAATTTCTTTTTCCCTCCCCTGTTTTTACAACACAAACACACCAATCTTAGTATCAATAAAGCAACAATTATACAAGTCAAAGGAAACAATATCTTACCTATAATAGTACTACCTATTTTTGCAATAAAACTCTTAACAGCAACTATTTTATTAGCTATTTTAGTCCAAATACTCTCAGCTTCCAGTGGTACTAATTCTTCATGCAAATCAGTAATATTTTTGATATAGACCTTCAGGTCTTTGCTTTCATCTGGAATGTAAGTGCAACAATGTTGAACTTTCAATATTCCACAGACCCCACCCTCCTTGGCTAATAGAATATCAAGGGCAAGTCGATTTTGCATAGACATGGCACGTACGGCAATCAATTCCATATTCACCAAAACAAACCCCCCAGCGGTATTTGTCGATAAGCGATCCACCACTGTTGACAGTTTCCGAATTCCATATGCATTCAAAGAAATTCCCACTGCTGGAATTAAAGCTCCAAAAATGTCACCCACTATTTCAGACCAAGTTTCTCTCTTAAAACGTGTTAGTAAATTAATATGTTCTACATCTTCTATTCTATCTATATGAAAAATCTTTGGAAAGACCAGGCCCACATAACACGTGCCATACCAATGGTCAGGCAACTTGTAATAAGCCTTGTTCCCACAAACATAATACACTCCTGGGAAAACTGGATCCTCTCCTCCTCTAAAACCCCATCCTGTTGCAATGAAGTATGTATCATGACACTCACTAGTCCCAACAAAGTATGTATCATATTGGGATTTCCTTCTTGTAATGCACAGCTTACCCTTCTGTGGTGCATCTAAAGCTAAAGTTGGACTAGCTCCATTTCTCAATTCTTTTCCCATCTCAATGTCCCAAATTGTCTCACTCACTTTGTTTTTCCCTGCCTTTTCATGCATGCTCAATCCCCTTTCCTCCACCATGTTTAGGAAAGCTTTCTCCTCTTCTTTCAAACTGCAAGTTAAATTATTCTTAAAAATGTAATCTAATGTTAATTCTTTTTCCTCAATAAAAATCTCACCAAAAATGTTAGCTTCTGTAGCTGGATTCAGCTTTTCATTCATAGGCACTTGCCCAAAAATACTATCTTTGTTAGACATCTCATAATCTATTTTCCCTAGCAAATAAAAAACACTACTTAACACACTACAAGAAATTCCATACGTACCTGGTAAATGGTGATAAGTAACACCCTCTGAAACGGATGCAGGTAATTGCATACAAACATAGCAATCCCTAACTTCCATTGTCTTCACATATTCGTACAACAACTTTGAAAAAACATTGCTAGAAAAATCATTAATTGACCTATCTTTATGTATGTAAGTATTACTAATTCTAGTTGGAACTACTTTTTGTGAACTTTTTTCTACATTAGTCTCATTCTCAGTATGTATTTCAAATGTACCTATTGTAACTCTAAATGTAACTAATAAAGCTAAAACACCCCATAGTAGCATCAATAATCCAGTACAGCAACAGCACATTCTACACCATCTTTTCAAGAAGGCACATCTACTTTGATTATTCTCTATGTTAGCCATTTTACTACTTTGACCGTGTCTTTTGACTTAGCCTCTACGACTACTCCACTACTGCAATTCTTTATTTCTGGATTACTTCAGACAGCTAAATTTCAGACTTTCTCCTTTTCACTTTTCTCCAAGTGATTTCTTCAGGTAATTTCTTCAGTTCACTCAATTTGGATATTCATCACTTTTCACTCCTTCTTCTTCAGCAACATCAAATTGTATCAGATCATCAACAACATCCTGTGCATCCGACTCTTCTCCAATGTCAGTCAGGATAACTTTTAAGATTCCAACAGATTTTTCCTTCTCCTCAACCACTTTTCTCAAGATCCCCTCCAGATTGTCTCGATTCACTGTTTCTTCTTCTTCTCCTCCTTCAGACAGTGCCACATAAGACCATTCCGGTGATCTGTACTTTTGGTTGGGTTTTCTAATTCTTTTTATCTCCTCGGGTTCTCTTGACTCCTTTTGCTCCTTTCTTTTTACTTCGTTTTGACTCGACACCTCATTCACTTGTTCAGCTCTCGATGTATTTCCTCTTATCAGTCTGTATCTCAGCCTCTTTACTCTGTTGTTAGGCCAAAAATCTCCTCTTACAACCTTTTTCGGTCTTGTTTCTGTATTATTTCTTTCTCCAATCCAAGTTCTCTTTCTCAGAACTCGACCTTCTGATTTTTCATTCTCACTTTCATCCGATTCTGTTTCAAATGCCTCTTGTTCTTCAGCGGTTTTCTTTCGCTCCACAGTCTTTTTCACCACTTTTTGAGACTTCCCAACTTCTTTCCCTCCTCGAATCTCCGACACGCAATCTTCTTGCTGTCTACTTGTCCCTTCACCTAGCTTATCAGGAATGTTCCCTACACCTCCTCGGGGATCTTCCGCAATCTGTCCCTCTCTATCTTCTTCTGACCCTACTTCTTCAGGTATAATCTCAAGTGGTTCTTCAATCTCCTCTTCTGATTCAGGAGTAGTCTCTGTGGAATTACTCTTTTCTCTTCTTTTTCCTCCACTGCTTTTTGGAACTTCAGGCTCTCTTACAGAATCTGATCTTCCTTCTGAGACTCTCAATGGTTCTCTTGAAGTCTTTTCTGCTTATTTTCCTGAACTTTGATTTTTCTTCACTGGTTATGGGTCTTCATCATCACTGGAATCTGATTCTTCAAAATACTCCTTGCCAGTCCCATCCTTTGGGTTTGGAACTCTCAGAGTATGACTCGCATGTACCCAGTTTTTCACACCAGCACACTTCACTGCAGTTGTCGTAGTCAAAATAACTTGTCTTGGCCTTCCCCACCTTGGTACCAAGCAATTTCTTCTTCTGTGTACTTTAATCCTCACCCAGTCCCCTGGACTCAGATCATGAGCTTGCTTCTTCTCAAGTGTTGTAGCTTCTTCTCCAACCTGGTGAAACACAGAATGAACTGCGTCAGCCAGGCCTTTACAGTAATCCAAAATCATGTCATCAGTTATTGTCATCAATTTATTGACAGGTACAAATGCATGACGCATTGCACGTCCCATCAAAATCTCGTGCGGACTCAACCCAGTAGTTGTATCTGGAGTAGATCTAATAGTCATTAGCACTAGAGGCAAGACATCAGGCCATTTCATTCCAGTGGCTAAACACATCTTACCAATCCTGTTCTTGATTGTGCCATTTATCTGCTCAACCACACCAGAAGCCTCTGGCCTGTATGCACAATGTAGCTTTTGCTGTATGCTCAATGCTTCACAAATCAAACTCATGAGCTCATTATAGAAGTGTCCACCTCTATCAGACTCAATCGTTACTGGAAACCCGTACCTAGGAATCAACTCTCTTAACAGTAACTTTGCCACTGTTATTCCATCATTTCTCCTAGTCGGATAGGCCTCCACCCATCTTGAGAACAAACAGACTACCACTAGAACATACCTCAGTCTGTTCACTTGGGGTATTTCAATAAAATCTACCTGCATTCTCGTGAAAGGACCACCTTCTCTGCCTATCGTTCCCAGACTCACCACTGTCTTTTTCCCAGTGTTAAATTGCTGGCAAATCAAACATCTTTGACAGATGCTCTCTGCAATTGTCCTGAACTTTGCATTGTACCAAGTCTGTTTAAAAGACCTGATCATCGCATCCCTTCCCAAATGTCCCTGGCCATGATACATCCTTGCCATTGTCGACAGCATAGAGTTAGGCATGACTGGTCTGCCATCTCTATAGACCCAAACATGGTCTGTTTCTCTTGGGGCACAACCTGCCTTGATCCAGTCTTTCTTTTCTTCCTTTCCTGCCTCATCCTGCAACTGTTTCACTTCATCCCACGTCTCTAGGACATTAGTAAACATCACAGAACAAAAAGACATTTCCCCTTCTCGTTCCCTATTAATCGAGTGATTGTTCTTAGCACAATATTGTGCAATGTCGTTGGCAAATCTGTTTCCAACTGTCACAAAATCATCTCCTTGTCCATGAGCAGCACATTTCACAACTGCTAATTCTTTAGGCAGCTGTATCGCCTCAAGCAATTTCCCAATCACTTCAGCATTCTTTATTGGAGTCCCACTCGACGTCAAGAAACCTCTCTGTAGCCAAAGTTGACCAAAATCATGCACAACTGCAAATCCATACTGACTATCAGTCATCACAGTCACTCTCAGATCTTTCCCAATCTCACAAGCTTTCGTCAATGCCACCAATTCTGCAACTTGTGCGGATTTCACTCCTTTCAATGGTGACGCTTCCATCACTTCTGAAACCTTGCACACTGCATATGCTGCACTCAGCACACCCTCATCATTCCTCAGACAGGATCCATCTACAAACAGCACATGATCACTCTCAAGTAAGGGAAGATCCCTTATGTCTGGTCTTGGTTTTGTACAGTAATCCAGCACATCCAAACAATCATGATCATCTTCTGTCTTCACACCCACATTTTCAATATCCGGCAATAATGTCGCTGGATTCACATTCACACATCTCTCCAGAGTCACATTTGATGCTCCCAGAATGACTTTCTCATATTTAGTCAGCCGACTATGTGACATGTACTGAGTTCTGCTTCTTGTCAAAAGAATTGCCACATTATGAGGTACGAATACCCTTACAGGATATCCCATTATAATTCCCTCACTCTGTTCCAGACTTCTGCATGTTGCAGCCACAGATTTCAGACAACCTGGTAAACCCACAGCTACAGGGTCAAGTGTCGATGAGAAGTACGCAATAGGCCTTCTCAGTAATCCATGTTTCTGGATTAACACTGAAAGTGCACATCCATTTCTCTCACTACAGTACAATTCAAACTCTTTCTCATAGTCTGGCATACCCAAAGCAGGGGCTTCACACATTCTGCTCTTCAGCTCCTCAAATGCTGCCATTTGTTCTCCATCTAGTTCCAATGGATCTGTCATCTCACTTTTTGTCAGCTTAATCAGTGGCTTTGCTATCAGCGAGAAATTAATTATCCACTGACGACAATAACCCACCATTCCCAGGAACATTCTTACTTCCCTCTGGGTCTTTGGGGCTTTCATTTCTCTGATAATTCTGATCCTGTCATCAGTCACTTTTCTCAGACCTTTTTCAATATTGTGTCCAAGATAATGCACCTCTTTCTTGCAAAATTGCAATTTAGCTGGAGATACCTTTAACCCTCCATCTGCCAGATGATTCAGTAAAGCTATGGTATCTACTTCACAAGCTTCACGTGTCTTTGATGCCACAAGCAAATCATCAATATACTGCACTAGTACTGAATTTTCAGGCATAATCAAACTCTCCAATGATTTTTTCAATAACTGATTGAATATCGAAGGACTCTCCGTATACCCCTGTGGGATACGACACCATGCTAAAATACGCTGGCCAAACCTAAATGCAAAAATCGGCTGGCTGTCATGATGCAATGGAATTGAAAAGAAAGCATGACACAAATCAATCACTGTGTACCACTCAGCATCATGTGGAATCTGATACAAAATCACTGACGGATTTGGCACAATAGGACAACATGCCACCTCAATTTGATTAACTTTTCTCAAATCCTGTACAATCCTGAATTTCCCATTAGGTTTCTTTAGCCCCATTATCGGTGAGTTACACGGGCCACTCAATAGTTCTCTCAAAACTCCCTGCTGAATCATTTTCTCAATAATAGGAGTTATTCCCTCAATTATTTCTGGTGTCATTTTGTACTGAGGAATGTTAGGATAAGTAATTCCCTCTTTCACTGAAATTTTCACAGGATCTACATTATTCATCAATCCCACATCCTCTCCAGTAAAATCCCAAACTGTCCTTTTCACTGTGTCTCTCAGCTCTTGAGGCAAATCCTCCGGATCAAACACAGCATATGTACCAATTAACTCACTCTCTCTATTTTCTAGAGTCATTCGGTACAAAACATCCTCATCTGGTGTTTCAAAAGCTATTCCATCCGGTGTACAAAAAATTGTACAGTTCATTTTACAAAGCAGGTCCCTGCCTAACAAGTTCACTGGACTAGTGTCACAGACAATAAATCTGTGCATGTCTGAAAATTTCCCTATTTGTACTCTTACTGGTTCAGTAAGACGTGTCTTGATTTGTGTATTGGCTACACCAACTACTTGGATTGCTTCATCCGAGAGAGGAAGATTTCTAATATCTGTTGACCTGACAGTTGATCTTGTCGCACCTGTGTCTACTAAAAAAGTAACACCTTCTTCATTTATTTTCCCATCCACAAATGGTCCTGCCTGGTCTATTTCTAGAGTTGCACCAAGTATGCACTCTTCCTCCTCTCTTCGGCACCGTCAATAATCACCTTCAGACTCACTCCCTTCATTCTTTAACAAGTACTGCTGTACCTGGTTAGAACGCCTTGGTTTGTTTACCTGCTCATCATTGTAGAATCCCGAATCCTGATTGTACCTTTGTGATCCTCTATTCTGTGGCAAGGGCGGCTTTGGCTCTTGACTCTGCTGTTTCACAACAGAAGGTTGTTGCTGCTGTCGATTATTCCCTTCGTTCTGCACCTGTTGATTTAAGGGTTTACTCTCATTATTCGCTAATGGTGGATTGGTACATTCAGATCTCCAATGTCCCAGTTGGCCACAGTTGTGACACGGGAACTTCTTTTTGGCTTCCTCAAGATTCCCCTTTCCTTTCCCTGCATATCTGGGCCTATCCCCTGGATTATTTCCTGCATTATTCGCCTGTTCCACCAACTGTGCTTCCTGTCTTTCCGCAATTTTCACTTGTGCCCACATTGCTTTTTCTTTCAGCTTTCTCTGTTTTGCTTCAATTTCATCACTGAAGTATTTTGCATGTCTCAAAATCTCATCTATTTTCTTACTCTGCCAGTCCACTGTATGCTCACGAATTCTCTCACTAATCTCAGGTCTCAGGCCATATACAAATCTGTATACAAAATGACTCAAATCCTTGTCACCCAGGTGTTCATCCCACTGAATTGTTTAAAAGCCAGTATCAGCCTCTCATAAAAAGCATGAACCGATTCTTTTGCTTCCTGGTGTGTTCGATCTATTTTAACCCAGTCTGTCTCTTTTGGAGGTACTTTATTTTTCAGGTATACGATCACCTGCTCGTACTTTTTCATTACCTCTGGATCTGGTGCTGCTGTTCTCTGATCTCTTGGATATTCCTCAGTAGGCCAACTTACAACTATTTTACACTCAGCCCACAAGTCTGCTGGAACAATTATATCAAACAGACTATTCAGGTCAATCCACAGCACTTTTGACAATTTCACAAACCTGTCTACCTGCCTATACCACTCGACGGGCTTTTCTCTCAGTCGAGGGAAATCATTCGTAAATGATAAAATATCCTGTCTGGTCCATGGAACATGTACATATCCTCCTCCAGGTATTTCTCTCATAGGATAAGCATCCACTGTTTTCTCTTTTTCCCTCACAGGAAATGCTGAATAAGTCCTATCCCCTGATTCTTCTCTTTTCTTGTACCACCTATCCTTCCACTTCTCAACATCACCCCATTTTCGCAATAAAGCGATCATCTCTTTAATCTGTCCTGTTCTACCAGCACCATTCAGATTCTCAATGTCTTTGTCTGTGAAATCCATCCTGTAAGACTTCTGCAAAGCTTTCACTTTATCAATGTCAACTCCGTGCTCATTCGCTATTGCTCTTAATCTGTCATGTGTATTTTTAGCTCTCCAGGTGATATTTTTACACATAAATAACAGTTCACCATCATGATGATTTTTTAGAATTTCCGTAGGAACTGTCCCTGCAACAAGCTCTTCTAATTCTACACGTAACCTAGCCACATCAATTGCCTGTGAGTCTTTATCCCTCTTTTGAAGAACTTTCATCCATTCATTCAAATCTTCAGCTGTTATTTCAGTAGATTTTCTCACTGGAACCACTTTCTTCTGCGGTTCTAAAATCGGCATCCCTGAACATCTAGCTTCACTAGCATCCAATCTCGAATTAAACTGTATTTCTAATCCTTCACTACATGTCTCATGTCTGGATTGTCTCAAATCATCATTTTCTGTCCTTTTTCCTGAATCTCCTGAGGGACCAGCCAAACTTGTCAATCTATTTCCAACATATGGAATCACCAAACTATTTTCACCCGTCCTCTGCTTGTCAAAAACAGGCATAACCGGACCTATGGTTACAGGCACCGTAACAGCTTCTAGATTCTTTGTCAACTCTCTAATCTTTTCAGTCAACTCCGATGTAGTTCTGGCTAATTCTCTCGTATTCTCGTCACCACTTCGATTCTCTCTCTCCCTGAAAGGATTACCACTTCTTAACTCAGGTGTCACATTTTCTGTCTCAATGATACACAATGTATCTCTTATCGGAGAAACAACTGGTGTGCTCTCTTCTGGTTCTGGTCTATATGGAGGTGGTCTTTTGTAAATCATGTCATTCAAGACTTCATCCTCATACTCATTAACCCCATATCTTCTTACTTCTGCCTCAGGAACCCTTTCTGTACCTTTCTCTTCAACTGTTCTCATAGGGTATAATCCCTCTGTCATACTAGCATCTCGCCATCTCTTCATTCGATCATGATGAGTTTCACGATCATGTCTCCTCCCAAACATGTATCTGTAATTTCCCCCAGACCTCTGTTTTTCTCGCTCATGTACTTCCTCTTCCCATTCCACTAAAGCCTCGAACTGTGTCGGCCTTGGTCTTGGGTCAAGACACAACATCTTTTCCCGCAAATTTTTCAACACGGCCAGATTAAATGAACCATGTTCTGGAAATGCTAGAACACCATCTTCTTTAGTATACCTAACCCAATTCTCCAACCATATACAGGTATGATACCCATATCTCGCAGCCATGAAGGATGCAGGTGTTTTCGCTGGAGGTAACAATTCACCTTCTCTTGTTTTAACATCTTTATCCTTGTCGAACCAATTTTTAATCTTTCTGAAGAAGGATTTTTTCTTTTTCTCTTCTTGGTAATACATTTTAACGTTTACCAAAACTTTCTAATTCCTTCCGTAATACAACTAAATAGTACGATGTTTATCCAATAACAGCGCGACTCACACTAACGCACCAATCCTGGAGCGTCTACGTCACTAGAGTACAGAGTGACTCTTTCCAATCCTTGCGCGGCTCACACCGCGAGCACTGTTCTGATCTAATATCCAATCAGAGCGCGGTCTGTTTGACGTCAGCAGTCGCTGCAGTCTCTCCTGTCAGTCGTCTACCCCTCCTTTACAAAACTTCTCAGTAGACTTTGTGTCAGATTCTACAAAATCTATTAGTTACAACATATAAACATCTCCATTGTCTGCTTCGCTAACCAAAGAATAGTAAAGAAAATCTATTTCACAAGAATCCCGTTGACACAGTAGCACATCTCTCTACTCTACCCTTCTAACATACATTCATTAACTGTTTTCTCTAGGACTGCTCCAAAGAGTTTTACAATCAACTAAATGTATGAGCATTCACGCACATTCATACAAGAAAATGTAGTACATACACACAGAATCCTGCTTTTCCCGAGAACAGCGAACAATCTGCCCCACTACAGAATTATAACATACGTTAACCAAACAGTGTTTACCTCTGCCCAGTCATTCAAACAAGCTCAGAGAATACCTATTACTCCTCCCGCGATAAGCTTTAACGGCAAACCTTACGGATCCCTGGGACTTAAGACCAGAGTTTCACAGATAACCTTCGCTACCATACACACTCCTTTTACACCAGAAATATTTCTAATAGTAACACACAACGATGTCACTAATTCCGAACACAGACAATGTGACGCGCAACTTCAATTGTCACACGTTTTTCCTGCATACGTACAGGACCAACAATCCCGTTTTTCCCGAGAGCAGAATATACTTCCCTCTGCCCTACTACGGAACTGCTACCAGCTCCCAAATTCCAGAAGCACTACATAAAACTCAACATGACGACTTCAACATATAGTATTAGTACATATACCAACATCAATCAATAATCAATAAATCAAAAGCCAATGTACAAGCAATCTAATCAGATCAAGACAATCATCAAAACCATCCTCTGCTACCAGGAAATTGGTGCAGATTGGGGTGTACAAATTCTCCCTACTTCCACGGATAGAGTAAATTCACAGATACACGCAAATACACTCATCATACGCTTGGGCCCATTTCACTAACATACACTCAGATTACTCTATCAGCACTGAACCTGTGGAAAGAAAAACCCTTCTAAACACCCTACATCTACACTACGGTCGATAAGACCTAATTGACACTGTCTTGAGTCATGATTTAACCAATAATAATCAACAATAATCAAAATAGAGTACTCAATAATTGACAAGAAATAATCACCAACACAGTATTTCAAATAATGGGAAATTTATCTAAAATTAGTTCAAAGAAAATTAATTCAAAAGCAAAATCATTATTCTCATAATTACCTATTCTAGCTAAATGTCATAAACGAGTCATCAGGACAGGTCTCTCGATAGAAGTCTCTCAAGTCACCGTCCTCACAGCATCGATCCTCACCAACGCAAGTTCGGAAAGAAGTGGCCTCAGAATCCAAAATGCAATGCACAAACCCTCTCTAAGCTAACAATATTTATAATAAATTTAACAAAAGAAGGCAACATAAAATGTTTTAGATATCCGCTGAACCGCTGAGCAGAGCGAGCAGGAAAGGATGTAGCATCGCTACATTTGGAAAAATCTCCGCTCAGAAAAAACCACAAAAATAAAAAGACGGAAGACGGAACTAAATCTTGAAAATGTTTCTTTTTCATGTTCATATTTCCTCGGATAAAATTGTGTATCGGTCGCACTCCTTCGTTTTACTTTAAACAACTATGTATTCCTTTCACCGTGTTTTAGGTGCTGTGGGATCTTATCCCTAGATCAAGAGGGATGTGACGTATGACTAAATAGTAATTCCTTCACCATTGGAAGGTGTATCCCAGTATGCACTCTGTTGAAGCTTCAAACTATAATGAATTTCTCACGAATGTCTGTAATCAATAAACTGTTTATTCTCACAGTCTTCAATTCTTTGTGTTGCTTTTGCGATTGTTCATAATTTTCACATTTCGTTTTTTTTTTAAACCTCTTCATATACATGAAATTCCATATTTTCAATATGAGTATTTGGGTTACAGGGTTAAATCCCAATGCATTTCGGGGTCTTCCCTTCGTCAGGGGATACTCCCTATAAACAAAATTAACTGTGTGTTAATGATATCAGAGCCAGGATGTAACGAAAACGGTAGCCGGTTAATGATATCAGAGCCAGGATATAACGAAAACGGTAGCCGATTAACACAAATATCAGAGGAAACTAGTGACGTGCATTTAATAACTCTGCATAGTTCCATGGTGTCTGACTTGGTGAACGTGAATTACTAAGCATTGCTGGTGGCCAAAATAATGTGAAAAATCAAGAAGACGTATAAGGTGGAACTCTAAAAAGTGCCGGTAACTAGTTTTAACCGTGTATTGCAGTTTCAAACGTGCGCGATATCTAGTCGTGCCTGTGCGGGTGATTCTTGCGTTTGTGAAACAGTGTGATATCAGAAAATCCCAAAGTGTAAAATCTAATAAATACCGCTACAGTGCATACCTGATTAAACCCGTCTCTCGATCATAGTAGTTCCGCGTTCCGAGACCGCTGGAATCGGCAGTGATACTCGTATGCCCAGGAAGTGAATAAACGCATGCGGGAAAAGCTCGTGATTGATATAGAAGAAAGACTAGAAACGAACCTGGTGATGTTAACGTGAATCCAAAAAAATAAATAAAGATATAGATGTAATGGCTCAAAAAAATTGTAGGCTGAAACGAAAACATACAACAGGAAAAAAGAAACAGTAAAGTCAAGAATAATGCTGCCAATAATACATTGTAAAACTAGATCAGTTAAACATACTGTACACGATGCTAGCCTGCACATTGATGATATAGTGACTAAAGTTCACCATTCACAAGTAACAATTATATTCCACCCGGTCATTCAGACCCTTCGGGTGTAGTGAGTCCAATTTGAAAATCCAATAAAGTTCTCTTTGTAAAAGAAATTTTTTATTGTCTCTGCCGGTTTGTAATGCAATCTGTTCCAAAATAAGGAATCGAAGTTGACTGATATTGTGCGATAATCTGTTGAAGTGTGTAGCGATAACCGATTTCGGATTGTTAGTTCTTATATTACTTTTGTGCTCTGTCAAACGAGTTTTCATTTTTCGTTCCGTTTTGCCCACATAGGGAAGCCCACATGGACACTTTAGTAGATACACAACAAAATTGGAATCGCAAGTTGCTGTGACATGCAATTTGATAGGAGTACCTTGCGTTGGATGAGTTAATGTAGTGCCTTTGATAATGTTGTTACAGCTGCCACAATTCAAGCATGGAATAGTTCCCTTGTGTGTATCTTCTCTGATTTCTTTTTTGTGTTTCAACATCTGTTGTAGATTTTTTGTGCGTTGATATGCGAATATGGGCATTTGATTGAAAATGCCATTGAATTCTGTTTCCGCTTGTAACATTGGCCAATATTTTTTTATTGTTTGTTTGATTTTTTGACTTCTGGTTGAATATTTGGAAACGAACACATTTCGGTCCTGTTGTGCTTCCAACTTCTTCTTCTTGAGTAATTCTTATCTGTTTTGTTTGTTTACTCTTTCATTGGCATGATGTAATACAGAATCTGGATATGCTCTTTGTTTAAATTTTGTCATCATCATGTCTTTGTTTTCCTGGTACAAGTCTTCAGTCGATGATATTCTTTTAATCCTCAGTAACTGGGAGTAAGGTAAATGTTGTTTGAGACTCATTTGGTGAAAACTTGAAAAATGTAAGAAGTTGTTTCTGTCTGTGTTTTTTGTATACACTGTAGTTATCAGTTTCTGATCAATTATCTTTACTTCCACGTCTAGGAAAGATATTTTTTGTTTGTCAATAGCATGTGTAAATTGGATACGGTCATCTACCATATTCAATTCTTGAATGGCATTCAGTAATTTAGTTTCTTCGCCCTTCCAAATAAGAAAGATGTCATCAATGTATCTGATAAATAAAATTGCGTTGTCTGTCCATTTTTTGTGTGAAAGGATGTGGGTGAGTTCAAAATGATGCATGAACAAATTTGCATACGCTGGAGCAGCGCAATTTCCCATTGATGTTCCGTTCAACTGTGTGAAGAATTGATCTTTCCAAGTGAAATAGCTGTGGTACAGCGTAAAGTGCATTAACTCCATTAGGAAAACGTTAAGGTTACTCTCCTTGTCGCTCCTTACAAGAAAATATTCCAGTGCTTCGAGTCCCAAGTTGTGGGGGATTGAGGTATATAATGATTGTACGTCCATGGTACATAGAATGTACTCAATATTTTCTGTCAACTCCATTTTGTCAAGTTTTATGAGGAAATCTGTGGTATCCTGAACATATTTGGTCATTTGTCTAACCATTGGTTGAAGGTGTCGATCTATGTATTTGCCAATTGGTTCGTGAATGGAATTTCGAGTGCTCACTATTGGTCTGAATGGAGGATGGTTTAAGTTTTTATGAATTTTTGGTATCATGTATAGATACGGTATACTTGGGTTTTGCTTAATGAGAAATTTTTTATCTCTTTCGTTGATGGTTCCTGATGTTAAAGCCTTGTCAATGATAGATGCCAGGACTTGTTTGAAGGATGGAGTGGGATCCGAAAGTAATTGCATGTATACATTGGTGTCTGAAACATGTAGCTCCACGCTATTTATGTAAAATGATGTGTCCAATATGACTAGTGCTCCTCCTTTATCAGCTTTACAACATGTGATTGTCTGATTATTGGCGAGGTTGGAAATAGCTGTTTTCTCATTGGTAGTTAAGTTGCTAACTTTTGATGTTTTGGATTGGAATATGTCGTGCAAATCTTTACGAACTATTGTCTCGAAAGTGTCAAGTATTTTGTGGCTGACAGGTGCTTGAAACGTGCTGTCTGGCTTAAGATCCATTAGAGTGCCTTGATTAGTTGGTTCTGAAAATGTGCTAATGTTTGTAAAAAAGTGTTTCAAACGTAGATTCCTCATGAATCTGAACAGAATCACTTGCGCTTCAAGTTCATTACTTTGATACGTGGATACGTATGATAAACCCTTTTGTAATGTTTTTGTTTGGAATTTCGATAATTCAGTAGTAGAGATGTTAATCACTAAGTTTTTTGACTCCTCGTTGATTTGGCAATTGGTGTCGTGTTTTGTCCGCCTGGATCTCCGGGTGGGACCTGGCCTCTTCCTAAAAAAGAAGAACTGGAAGTTGAAGGTGTTGTACTTCCATCACTTGTTGTGGTAGATCGTTTATCCTGATTTGCGTTCATATTCCTTGATGAATGTTCTTTTGGTTGAAAGTTAGGTTGTCGTCTCTGTTGAGAATCTTCAGATGATGAAGTGTCATCCGTGGATCGATTGTCAAATTGTCTTCGTTGTCTGCGTGTGGCATACTCCTCTGCCCAACTGTAAACTTCCCCCAATTTATAATCCACAGTGTCTCTCTTAAATTTCCTTAATTTCCTCTCATTTATTTCTGCTGTGTGTTTGTCAAGTTGGATGTTGATATCTTCTAGGGTTTTTTTCCAATCTTCCGTAGACATTTTATCACTTAGCTCCTGTTTAAGTTGAGCAACTTCTTTTTCGAGATCTTCTAATACTTTCGAAAGCTCTTCAATAATCAATAATATCAAGTCCAATGAACATTTGTTTAAAATACCATACCATTGTTCGGTAAATCGTGCATTGTTCTTACATAGTGTAGATTTCAATGGTATTCTTAAACCTCTTGGTATCCTTTGGACTTTATGGTAGCGTATCAACGTGCTGGCGTGCAATCGTTGGTTAATTTCTCTTTTGGCGGCAAATAGTAATTGCTTGATATTCGATTGTATTGATCCTGTGCTTGTTGCGATGCATTCTGGCTCCTGTATGAGAGAGTATTTTCGGTTTGTATCTTCATTGGTGAAACCAAACGTGTCGGCTTTGTTGCCGGTAATGTTAGCAATATCTTCGTATGACATGTTTTGGGTGGGTGCTGATGCGTTTTGATCATAGAAATGAATAAAATTGTGTATCGGTCGCACTCCTTCGTTTTACTTTAAACAACTATGTATTCCTTTCACCGTGTTTTAGGTGCTGTGGGATCTTATCCCTAGATCAAGAGGGATGTGACGTATGACTAAATAGTAATTCCTTCACCAGTGGAAGGTGTATCCCAGTATGCACTCTGTTGAAGCTTCAAACTATAATGAATTTCTCACGAATGTCTGAAATCAATAAACTGTTTATTCTCACAGTCTTCAATTCTTTGTGTTGCTTTTGCGATTGTTCATAATTTTCACATTTCGGTTTTTTTTTAAACCTCTTCATATACATGAAATTCCATATTTTCAATATGAGTATTTGGGTTACAGGGTTAAATCCCAATGCATTTCGGGGTCTTCCCTTCGTCAGGGGATACTCCCTATAAACAAAATTAACCGTGTGTTAATGATATCAGAGCCAGGATGTAACGAAAACGGTAGCCGGTTAATGATATCAGAGCCAGGATATAACGAAAACGGTAGCCGATTAACACAAATATCAGAGGAAACTAGTGACGTGCATTTAATAACTCTGCATAGTTCCATGGTGTCTGACTTGGTGAACGTGAATTACTAAGCATTGCTGGTGGCCAAAATAATGTGAAAAATCAAGAAGACGTATAAGGTGGAACTCTAAAAAGTGCCGGTAACTAGTTTTAACCGTGTATTGCAGTTTCAAACGTGCGCGATATCTAGTCGTGCCTGTGCGGGTGATTCTTGCGTTTGTGAAACAGTGTGATATCAGAAAATCCCAAAGTGTAAAATCTAATAAATACCGCTACAGTGCATACCTGATTAAACCCGTCTCTCGATCATAGTAGTTCCGCGTTCCGAGACCGCTGGAATCGGCAGTGATACTCGTATGCCCCGGAAGTGAATAAACGCATGCGGGAAAAGCTCGTGATTGATATAGAAGAAAGACTAGAAACGAACCTGGTGATGTTAACGTGAATCCAAAAAAAAAAATAAAGATATAGATGTAATGGTTCAAAAAAATTGTAGGCTGAAACGAAAACATACAACAGGAAAAAAGAAACAGTAAAGTCAAGAATAATGCTGCCAATAATACATTGTAAAACTAGATCAGTTAAACATACTGTACACGATGCTAGCCTGCACATTGATGATATAGTGACTAAAGTTCACCATTCACAAGTAACAATTATATTCCACCCGGTCATTCAGACCCTTCGGGTGTAGTGAGTCCAATTTGAAAATCCAATAAAGTTCTCTTTGTAAAAGAAATGTTTTATTGTCTCTGCCGGTTTGTAATGCAATCTGTTCCAAAATAAGGAATCGAAGTTGACTGATATTGTGCGATAATCTGTTGAAGTGTGTAGCGATAACCGATTTCGGATTGTTAGTTCTTATATTACTTTTGTGCTCTGTCAAACGAGTTTTCATTTTTCGTTCCGTTTTGCCCACATAGGGAAGCCCACATGGACACTTTAGTAGATACACAACAAAATTGGAATCGC
This sequence comes from Triturus cristatus, assembly GCF_964204655.1. NCBI lineage: Eukaryota > Metazoa > Chordata > Amphibia > Caudata > Salamandridae > Triturus > Triturus cristatus. The sequence continues at coordinate 793,457,096 of NC_140583.1, read as the reverse complement.
AAGTTGCTGTGACATGCAATTTGATAGGAGTACCTTGCGTTGGATGAGTTAATGTAGTGCCTTTGATAATGCTGTTACAGCTGCCACAATTCAAGCATGGAATAGTTCCCTTGTGTGTATCTTCTCTGATTTCTTTTTTGTGTTTCAACATCTGTTGTAGATTTTTTGTGCGTTGATATGCGAATATGGGCATTTGATTGAAAATGCCATTGAATTCTGTTTCCGCTTGTAACATTGGCCAATATTTTTTTATTGTTTGTTTGATTTTTTGACTTCTGGTTGAATATTTGGAAACAAACACATTTCGGTCCTGTTGTGCTTCCAACTTCTTCTTCTTGAGTAATTCTTGTCTGTTTTGTTTGTTTACTCTTTCATTGGCATGATGTAATACAGAATCTGGATATGCTCTTTGTTTAAATTTTGTCATCATCATGTCTTTGTTTTCCTGGTACAAGTCTTCAGTCGATGATATTCTTTTAATCCTCAGTAACTGGGAGTAAGGTAAATGTTGTTTGAGACTCATTTGGTGAAAACTTGAAAAATGTAAGAAGTTGTTTCTGTCTGTGTTTTTTGTATACACTGTAGTTATCAGTTTCTGATCAATTATCTTTACTTCCACGTCTAGGAAAGATATTTTTTGTTTGTCAATAGCATGTGTAAATTGGATACGGTCATCTACCATATTCAATTCTTGAATGGCATTCAGTAATTTAGTTTCTTCGCCCTTCCAAATAAGAAAGATGTCATCAATGTATCTGATAAATAAAATTGCGTCGTCTGTCCATTTTTTGTGTGAAAGGATGTGGGTGAGTTCAAAATGATGCATGAACAAATTTGCATACGCTGGAGCAGCGCAATTTCCCATTGATGTTCCGTTCAACTGTGTGAAGAATTGATCTTTCCAAGTGAAATAGCTGTGGTACAGCGTAAAGTGCATTAACTCCATTAGGAAAACGTTAAGGTTACTCTCCTTGTCGCTCCTTACAAGAAAATATTCCAGTGCTTCGAGTCCCAAGTTGTGGGGGATTGAGGTATATAATGATTGTACGTCCATGGTACATAGAATGTACTCAATATTTTCTGTCAACTCCATTTTGTCAAGTTTTATGAGGAAATCTGTGGTATCCTGAACATATGTGGTCATTTGTCTAACCATTGGTTGAAGGTGTCGATCTAACATTACCGGCAACAAAGCCGACACGTTTGGTTTCACCAATGAAGATACAAACCGAATATACTCTCTCATACAGGAGCCAGAATGCATCGCAACAAGCACAGGATCAATACAATCGAATATCAAGCAATTACTATTTGCCGCCAAAAGAGAAATTAACCAACGATTGCACGCCAGCACGTTGATACGCTACCATAAAGTCCAAAGGATACCAAGAGGTTTAAGAATACCATTGAAATCTACACTATGTAAGAACAATGCACGATTTACCGAACGATGGTATGGTATTTTAAACAAATGTTCATTGGACTTGATATTATTGATTATTGAAGAGCTTTCGAAAGTATTAGAAGATCTCGAAAAAGAAGCTGCTCAACTTAAACAGGAGCTAAGTGATAAAATGTCTACGGAAGATTGGAAAAAAACCCTAGAAGATATCAACATCCAACTTGACAAACACACAGCAGAAATAAATGAGAGGAAATTAAGGAAATTTAAGAGAGACACTGTGGATTATAAGTTGGGGGAAGTTTACAGTTGGGCAGAGGAGTATGCCACACGCAGACAACGAAGACAATTTGACAATCGATCCACAGATGACACTTCATCATCTGAAGATTCTCAACAGAGACGACAACCTAACTTTCAACCAAAAGAACACTGATCAAGGAATATGAACGCAAATCAGGATAAACGATCTACCACAACAAGTGATGGAAGTACAACACCTTCAACTTCCAGTTCTTCTTTTTTAGGAAGAGGCCAGGTCCCACCCGGAGATCCAGGCGGACAAAACACGACACCAATTGCCAAATCAACGAGGAGTCAAAAAACTTAGTGATTAACATCTCTACTACTGAATTATCGAAATTCCAAACAAAAACATTACAAAAGGGTTTATCATACGTATCCACGTATCAAAGTAATGAACTTGAAGCGCAAGTGAGTCTGTTCAGATTCATGAGGAATCTACGTTTGAAACACTTTTTTACAAACATTAGCACATTTTCAGAACCAACTAATCAAGGCACTCTAATGGATCTTAAGCCAGACAGCACATTTCAAGCACCTGTCAGCCACAAAATACTTGACACTTTCGAGACAATAGTTCGTAAAGATTTGCACGACATATTCCAATCCAAAACATCAAAAGTTAGCAACTTAACTACCAATGAGAAAACAGCTATTTCCAACCTCGCCAATAATCAGACAATCACATGTTGTAAAGCTGATAAAGGAGGAGCACTAGTCATATTGGACACATCATTTTACATAAATAGCGTGGAGCTACATGTTTCAGACACCAATGTATACATGCAATTACTTTCGGATCCCACTCCATCCTTCAAACAAGTCCTGGCATCTATCATTGACAAGGCTTTAACATCAGGAACCATCAACGAAAGAGATAAAAAATTTCTCATTAAGCAAAACCCAAGTATACCGTATCTATACATGATACCAAAAATTCATAAAAACTTAAACCATCCTCCATTCAGACCAATAGTGAGCACTCGAAATTCCATTCACGAACCAATTGGCAAATACATAGATCGACACCTTCAACCAATGGTTAGACAAATGACCACATATGTTCAGGATACCACAGATTTCCTCATAAAACTTGACAAAATGGAGTTGACAGAAAATATTGAGTACATTCTATGTACCATGGACGTACAATCATTATATACCTCAATCCCCCACAACTTGGGACTCGAAGCACTGGAATATTTTCTTGTAAGGAGCGACAAGGAGAGTAACCTTAACGTTTTCCTAATGGAGTTAATGCACTTTACGCTGTACCACAGCTATTTCACTTGGAAAGATCAATTCTTCACACAGTTGAACGGAACATCAATGGGAAATTGCGCTGCTCCAGCGTATGCAAATTTGTTCATGCATCATTTTGAACTCACCCACATCCTTTCACACAAAAAATGGACAGACAACGCAATTTTATTTATCAGATACATTGATGACATCTTTCTTATTTGGAAGGGCGAAGAAACTAAATTACTGAATGCCATTCAAGAATTGAATATGGTAGATGACCGTATCCAATTTACACATGCTATTGACAAACAAAAAATATCTTTCCTAGACGTGGAAGTAAAGATAATTGATCAGAAACTGATAACTACAGTGTATACAAAAAACACAGACAGAAACAACTTCTTACATTTTTCAAGTTTTCACCAAATGAGTCTCAAACAACATTTACCTTACTCCCAGTTACTGAGGATTAAAAGAATATCATCGACTGAAGACTTGTACCAGGAAAACAAAGACATGATGATGACAAAATTTAAACAAAGAGCATATCCAGATTCTGTATTACATCATGCCAATGAAAGAGTAAACAAACAAAACAGACAAGAATTACTCAAGAAGAAGAAGTTGGAAGCACAACAGGACCGAAATGTGTTCGTTTCCAAATATTCAACCAGAAGTCAAAAAATCAAACAAACAATAAAAAAATATTGGCCAATGTTACAAGCGGAAACAGAATTCAATGGCATTTTCAATCAAATGCCCATATTCGCATATCAACGCACAAAAAATCTACAACAGATGTTGAAACACAAAAAAGAAATCAGAGAAGATACACACAAGGGAACTATTCCATGCTTGAATTGTGGCAGCTGTAACAGCATTATCAAAGGCACTACATTAACTCATCCAACGCAAGGTACTCCTATCAAATTGCATGTCACAGCAACTTGCGATTCCAATTTTGTTGTGTATCTACTAAAGTGTCCATGTGGGCTTCCCTATGTGGGCAAAACGGAACGAAAAATGAAAACTCGTTTGACAGAGCACAAAAGTAATATAAGAACTAACAATCCGAAATCGGTTATCGCTACACACTTCAACAGATTATCGCACAATATCAGTCAACTTCGATTCCTTATTTTGGAACAGATTGCATTACAAACCGGCAGAGACAATAAAAAATTTCTTTTACAAAGAGAACTTTATTGGATTTTCAAATTGGACTCACTACACCCGAAGGGTCTGAATGACCGGGTGGAATATAATTGTTACTTGTGAATGGTGAACTTTAGTCACTATATCATCAATGTGCAGGCTAGCATCGTGTACAGTATGTTTAACTGATCTAGTTTTACAATGTATTATTGCCAGCATTATTCTTGACTTTACTGTTTCTTTTTTCCTGTTGTATGTTTTCGTTTCAGCCTACAATTTTTTTGAGCCATTACATCTATATCTTTATTTATTTTTTTGGATTCACGTTAACATCACCAGGTTCGTTTCTAGTCTTTCTTCTATATCAATCACGAGCTTTTCCCGCATGCGTTTATTCACTTCCGGGGCATACGAGTATCACTGCCGATTCCAGCGGTCTCGGAACGCGGAACTACTATGATCGAGAGACGGGTTTAATCAGGTATGCACTGTAGCGGTATTTATTAGATTTTACACTTTGGGATTTTCTGATATCACACTGTTTCACAAACGCAAGAATCACCCGCACAGGCACGACTAGATATCGCGCACGTTTGAAACTGCAATACACGGTTAAAACTAGTTACCGGCACTTTTTAGAGTTCCACCTTATACGTCTTCTTGATTTTTCACATTATTTTGGCCACCAGCAATGCTTAGTAATTCACGTTCACCAAGTCAGACACCATGGAACTATGCAGAGTTATTAAATGCACGTCACTAGTTTCCTCTGATATTTGTGTTAATCGGCTACCGTTTTCGTTATATCCTGGCTCTGATATCATTAACCGGCTACCGTTTTCGTTACATCCTGGCTCTGATATCATTAACACACGGTTAATTTTGTTTATAGGGAGTATCCCCTGACGAAGGGAAGACCCCGAAATGCATTGGGATTTAACCCTGTAACCCAAATACTCATATTGAAAATATGGAATTTCATGTATACGAAGAGGTTTTAAAAAAAACCCGAAATGTGAAAATTATGAACAATCGCAAAAGCAACACAAAGAATTGAAGACTGTGAGAATAAACAGTTTATTGATTACAGACATTCGTGAGAAATTCATTATAGTTTGAAGCTTCAACAGAGTGCATACTGGGATACACCTTCCACTGGTGAAGGAATTACTATTTAGTCATACGTCACATCCCTCTTGATCTAGGGATAAGATCCCACAGCACCTAAAACACGGTGAAAGGAATACATAGTTGTTTAAAGTAAAACGAAGGAGTGCGACCGATACACAATTTTATTCATTTCTATGATCAAAACGCGTCAGCACCCACCCAAAACATGTCATACGAAGATATTGCTAACATTACCGGCAACAAAGCCGACACGTTTGGTTTCACCAATGAAGATACAAACCGAATATACTCTCTCATACAGGAGCCAGAATGCATCGCAACAAGCACAGGATCAATACAATCGAATATCAAGCAATTACTATTTGCCGCCAAAAGAGAAATTAACCAACGATTGCACGCCAGCACGTTGATACGCTACCATAAAGTCCAAAGGATACCAAGAGGTTTAAGAATACCATTGAAATCTACACTATGTAAGAACAATGCACGATTTACCGAACGATGGTATGGTATTTTAAACAAATGTTCATTGGACTTGATATTATTGATTATTGAAGAGCTTTCGAAAGTATTAGAAGATCTCGAAAAAGAAGTTGCTCAACTTAAACAGGAGCTAAGTGATAAAATGTCTACGGAAGATTGGAAAAAAACCCTAGAAGATATCAACATCCAACTTGACAAACACACAGCAGAAATAAATGAGAGGAAATTAAGGAAATTTAAGAGAGACACTGTGGATTATAAGTTGGGGGAAGTTTACAGTTGGGCAGAGGAGTATGCCACACGCAGACAACGAAGACAATTTGACAATCGATCCACGGATGACACTTCATCATCTGAAGATTCTCAACAGAGACGACAACCTAACTTTCAACCAAAAGAACACTCATCAAGGAATATGAACGCAAATCAGGATAAACGATCTACCACAACAAGTGATGGAAGTACAACACCTTCAACTTCCAGTTCTTCTTTTTTAGGAAGAGGCCAGGTCCCACCCGGAGATCCAGGCGGACAAAACACGACACCAATTGCCAAATCAACGAGGAGTCAAAAAACTTAGTGATTAACATCTCTACTACTGAATTATCGAAATTCCAAACAAAAACATTACAAAAGGGTTTATCATACGTATCCACGTATCAAAGTAATGAACTTGAAGCGCAAGTGAGTCTGTTCAGATTCATGAGGAATCTACGTTTGAAACACTTTTTTACAAACATTAGCACATTTTCAGAACCAACTAATCAAGGCACTCTAATGGATCTTAAGCCAGACAGCACGTTTCAAGCACCTGTCAGCCACAAAATACTTGACACTTTCGAGACAATAGTTCGTAAAGATTTGCACAACATATTCCAATCCAAAACATCAAAAGTTAGCAACTTAACTACCAATGAGAAAACAGCTATTTCCAACCTCGCCAATAATCAGACAATCACATGTTGTAAAGCTGATAAAGGAGGAGCACTAGTCATATTGGACACATCATTTTACATAAATAGCGTGGAGCTACATGTTTCAGACACCAATGTATACATGCAATTACTTTCGGATCCCACTCCATCCTTCAAACAAGTCCTGGCATCTATCATTGACAAGGCTTTAACATCAGGAACCATCAACGAAAGAGATAAAAAAAATTCTCATTAAGCAAAACCCAAGTATACCGTATCTATACATGATACCAAAAATTCATAAAAACTTAAACCATCCTCCATTCAGACCAATAGTGAGCACTCGAAATTCCATTCACGAACCAATTGGCAAATACATAGATCGACACCTTCAACCAATGGTTAGACAAATGACCACATATGTTCAGGATACCACAGATTTCCTCATAAAACTTGACAAAATGGAGTTGACAGAAAATATTGAGTACATTCTATGTACCATGGACGTACAATCATTATATACCTCAATCCCCCACAACTTGGGACTCGAAGCACTGGAATATTTTCTTGTAAGGAGCGACAAGGAGAGTAACCTTAACGTTTTCCTAATGGAGTTAATGCACTTTACGCTGTACCACAGCTATTTCACTTGGAAAGATCAATTCTTCACACAGTTGAACGGAACATCAATGGGAAATTGCGCTGCTCCAGCGTATGCAAATTTGTTCATGCATCATTTTGAACTCACCCACATCCTTTCACACAAAAAATGGACAGACAACGCAATTTTATTTATCAGATACATTGATGACATCTTTCTTATTTGGAAGGGCGAAGAAACTAAATTACTGAATGCCCTTCAAGAATTGAATATGGTAGATGACCGTATCCAATTTACACATGCTATTGACAAACAAAAAATATCTTTCCTAGACGTGGAAGTAAAGATAATTGATCAGAAACTGATAACTACAGTGTATACAAAAAACACAGACAGAAACAACTTCTTACATTTTTCAAGTTTTCACCAAATGAGTCTCAAACAACATTTACCTTACTCCCAGTTACTGAGGATTAAAAGAATATCATCGACTGAAGACTTGTACCAGGAAAACAAAGACATGATGATGACAAAATTTAAACAAAGAGCATATCCAGATTCTGTATTACATCATGCCAATGAAAGAGTAAACAAACAAAACAGACAAGAATTACTCAAGAAGAAGAAGTTGGAAGCACAACAGGACCGAAATGTGTTCGTTTCCAAATATTCAACCAGAAGTCAAAAAATCAAACAAACAATAAAAAAATATTGGCCAATGTTACAAGCGGAAACAGAATTCAATGGCATTTTCAATCAAATGCCCATATTCGCATATCAACGCACAAAAAATCTACAACAGATGTTGAAACACAAAAAAGAAATCAGAGAAGATACACACAAGGGAACTATTCCATGCTTGAATTGTGGCAGCTGTAACAACATTATCAAAGGCACTACATTAACTCATCCAACGCAAGGTACTCCTATCAAATTGCATGTCACAGCAACTTGCGATTCCAATTTTGTTGTGTATCTACTAAAGTGTCCATGTGGGCTTCCCTATGTGGGCAAAACGGAACGAAAAATGAAAACTCGTTTGACAGAGCACAAAAGTAATATAAGAACTAACAATCCGAAATCGGTTATCGCTACACACTTCAACAGATTATCGCACAATATCAGTCAACTTCGATTCCTTATTTTGGAACAGATTGCATTACAAACCGGCAGAGACAATAAAAAATTTCTTTTACAAAGAGAACTTTATTGGATTTTCAAATTGGACTCACTACTAAGCCTGGGCGTTGAACTACGCTCCGTTCGCGGAGCTTGCGAAGTTTTGGTAACTTCGCGCTTCGGGCAGAGCGCAAAGTTGCAGATTGCTACGCAATCTAGCGCGTAGCGTAGTAAATTTGCTTCCTCGCGCGCTCAATATTCATTCTCGCGCGCGCGGTAATGTCTTACCTTGATTCTGCGATCGCCAACTTGCTTTTCTGTCTGTTTGCGAGCGCCACGAGATTTGTACTATGGCTGCCCAAGCCCGCGAGAGTGTGCGACCCCGAACACGTCATTGGTGCGCGCGAACTGACTTCCGGCGGCTGTTTTGGTAAGATCGCGATCCCGAACATGGAAAAACTGCAATCTGGCAAAGAATATCTCGCGAGCTTCATAAAACCTTCTCTAAAATGATCATTTTGCTCAGAAAACTCCTCAGATTGTGATCTTGCTGTAGTCTTTGTGTAAGAAAGAGTCCTTTAAGTTTTTTTAACACTTTTTTTTCAAGAGGAAGGAAGTGCCCCTGACACTACAACTTCCTGTTCCTGTCCAGCAGGCTCCTCCCACGTGCTTTGTGCATGTGTTGTTCACTTTCATTTGGATTTGGAGCTGGAAGGATCACTTTTTGTGTCTGTCTGCTGCATCATACCATTTTTTTGGATTTATTTGAGGAATTTTTTATTTGAGATTTAATTTACGACAAATAAGTTGGAGAATTGGTGTGTTTGTTTCATTGGGGCTTGTTTGTACCTACATTTTTCTGGGATTTTTATTGTTTTTAAAAATTATTGTTGTGGTGGGTGGCCTGTACTACTTTCAATATGGGCCTAGTTGTTTTTCTCTGCAATTTCAGCCAGTAGGGTACCCATGGGTCCATGTTTTGTGGTGTCTGTAGAATTTCTACATCATGTAGGGCATGGATGGTATAGGATTGAAATGCTAAACGTGGCTGTGGTGTATTTCACTGTTGGTGTGTGTGTGTGATTTACCTTTGTTGGATGTGTGTGCTTGTGGCCTAGTAGTCTTCCACTAGGCCCAGAGGTAGTCAGCCTCCAAGCTGTGGTGCGTGATTTTACATGTACAGTTGGTGTTGTCTGGTGATTTTCCTTTACTCCATGGATGGCTTTGGATTTTGTTGCAAAAGGTGTGTTTGGGGTGCAATAGCATTTTTTGGGTGTGTGCTAAACAAATTGGGCTATTTTGGCCTGCATGTAAGGCAAGGGATTCAGCTCGCGAACTTTCGGTAACTCTGCACAGCGCGACAACGCGGACTTACAGTTTTCGTCATTTTTGCGCTCGCAATATGCGTGTTCGCGCACGCGAGAAAGCCTTTTTGTACAGTTCGCGATCCCGAACACGCAGCTTTTGCAATCTGGCAAACAATATCTCGCGAGCAACATAGACCCTTCTTGAAAACGCTTTTTTGTGCATTTCTGCACAAAAAACTCCTCAGGCTGTCATTGAGCTGTAGGTTTGGAGCAGGGAGAAGCTGTTATTTGTCTGGAAAACATATTTATGAGAGGGATTAAGTTCCACAGACACTACAACTTCCTCTTCCTGTCCTTTCCAATCACTTGTTGTGTGTTATTGTGGTGGGGGGGCTGAGCATGTGTGTGGCGGCCATTTTAGGAAGGCATGCATTGTGCCTTTGCCATAGGCGTCCATTGACTGTCTCCCATTTCTTGTGGTTGTTGTGGGTGTGTGGCGGCCATTTTGTGAAGCCATCCAAGCAGTGTGCTTGCTTTTGCCATCCGGTTCCAAGCTTGTGGCCTAGTAGTCTTCCACTAGGCCCAGAGGTAGTCAGCCTCCAAGCTGTGGTGCGTGATTTTACATGTACAGTTGGTGTTGTCTGGTGATTTTCCTTTACTCCATGGATGGCTTTGGATTTTGTTGCAAAAGGTGTGTTTGGGGTGCAATAGCATTTTTTGGGTGTGTGCTAAACAAATTGGGCTATTTTGGCCTGCATGTAAGGCAAGGGATTCAGCTCGCGAACGGCCATTTTAGGAAGGCATGCATTGTGCCTTTGCCATAGGCGTCCATTGACTGTCTCCCATTTCTTGTGGTTGTTGTGGGTGTGTGGCGGCCATTTTGTGAAGCCATCCAAGCAGTGTGCTTGCTTTTGCCATCCGGTTCCAAGCTTGTGGCCTAGTAGTCTTCCACTAGGCCCAGAGGTAGTCAGCCTCCAAGCTGTGGTGCGTGATTTTACATGTACAGTTGGTGTTGTCTGGTGATTTTCCTTTACTCCATGGATGGCTATGGATTTTGTTGCAAAAGGTGTGTTTGGGGTGCAATAGCATTTTTTGGGTGTGTGCTAAACAAATTGGGCTATTTTGGCCTGCATGTAAGGCAAGGGATTCAGCTTGCGAACTTTCGGTAACTCTGCACAGCGCGACAACGCGGACTTACAGTTTTCGTCATTTTTGCGCTCGCAATATGCATGTTCGCGCACGCGAGAAAGCCTTTTTGTACAGTTCGCGATCCCGAACACGCAGCTTTTGCAATCTGGCAAACAATATCTCGCGAGCAACATAGACCCTTCTCGAAAACGCTTTTTTGTGCATTTCTGCACAAAAAAATCCTCAGGCTGTCATTGAGCTGTAGGTTTGGAGCAGGGAGAAGCTGTTATTTGTCTGGAAAACATTTTTATGAGAGGGATTAAGTTCCACAGACACTACAACTTCCTCTTCCTGTCCTTTCCAATCACTTTTTGTGTGTTATTGTGGTGGGGGGGCTGAGCATGTGTGTGGCGGCCATTTTAGGAAGGCATGCATTGTGCCTTTGCCATAGGCGTCCATTGACTGTCTCCCATTTCTTGTGGTTGTTGTGGGTGTGTGGCGGCCATTTTGTGAAGCCATCCAAGCAGTGTGCTTGCTTTTGCCATCCGGTTCCAAGCTTGTGGCCTAGTAGTCTTCCACTAGGCCCAGAGGTAGTCAGCCTCCAAGCTGTGGTGCGTGATTTTACATGTACAGTTGGTGTTGTCTGGTGATTTTCCTTTACTCCATGGATGGCTTTGGATTTTGTTGCAAAAGGTGTGTTTGGGGTGCAATAGCATTTTTTGGGTGTGTGCTAAACAAATTGGGCTATTTTGGCCTGCATGTAAGGCAAGGGATTCAGCTCGCGAACGGCCATTTTAGGAAGGCATGCATTGTGCCTTTGCCATAGGCGTCCATTGACTGTCTCCCATTTCTTGTGGTTGTTGTGGGTGTGTGGCGGCCATTTTGTGAAGCCATCCAAGCAGTGTGCTTGCTTTTGCCATCCGGTTCCAAGCTTGTGGCCTAGTAGTCTTCCACTAGGCCCAGAGGTAGTCAGCCTCCAAGCTGTGGTGCGTGATTTTACATGTACAGTTGGTGTTGTCTGGTGATTTTCCTTTACTCCATGGATGGCTTTGGATTTTGTTGCAAAAGGTGTGTTTGGGGTGCAATAGCATTTTTTGGGTGTGTGCTAAACAAATTGGGCTATTTTGGCCTGCATGTAAGGCAAGGGATTCAGCTCGCGAACTTTCGGTAACTCTGCACAGCGCGACAACGCGGACTTACAGTTTTCGTCATTTTTGCGCTCGCAATATGCGTGTTCGCGCACGCGAGAAAGCCTTTTTGTACAGTTCGCGATCCCGAACACGCAGCTTTTGCAATCTGGCAAACAATATCTCGCGAGCAACATAGACCCTTCTCGAAAACGCTTTTTTGTGCATTTCTGCACAAAAAACTCCTCAGGCTGTCATTGAGCTGTAGGTTTGGAGCAGGGAGAAGCTGTTATTTGTCTGGAAAACATTTTTATGAGAGGGATTAAGTTCCACAGACACTACAACTTCCTCTTCCTGTCTTTTCCAATCACTTTTTGTGTGTTATTGTGGTGGGGGGGCTGGGCATGTGTGTGGCGGCCATTTTAGGAAGGCATGCATTGTGCCTTTGCCATAGGCGTCCAAACTTGTGGCCTAGTCGTACAGTAGGCCCAGGGGTACAACTCAGCAATCATCACGGCGGGTTTTTTTCCCTTGCTATTCTTCTTCCTAAGTGTACACTACACAGTACAAATACAAAAGGATCCCTGGCCTTGTCAGTCTCTTAATGGCTGGCTATACTGTTGATGTTGTTCACTGACTGCATGAAATTTAATAATTGTGATGACCACCCACGAGACACTAATAAATTATATATTATATTATGGATCTTTTGACTGATGTTCTTCTGGCTTTTTGCTTTTAGGTGCACAAAAGACAGAGGTGTGTCATCATCATCCACTGTTGTGGTGCCAGACCGACGTCCTGCTGCTGTAGTGTACACAACGTGACGTGTCAGTGACCTGACCAGGCATCTCTGCAACTTGTGCAACTGAGTGCTGTTTTGACATCTGTTGAAGATGCCCCCAAAGAAAGCAGGTAGCAGGTCCTCCGGTACCAAGAAAGTTGCCATGGAGAAGAAGGAACAGAAGAAGAAGGAAGTGTCACTTAAGTCTGGTGTGCCTCCCAAAACCTTTTTTGGTTCACCAAAAATGAGGCCTGCAGCAGCGGTGTCGGGGGGGCAAGCTGGGGGCAGCACCTCCACATCAGTGGGCCCAACCCACCAACCCATGCCCAAGCAGATGAGTGTGGAAGAGGTAGCCAGCCTTATGGTAGAAAGCAGTGATGCTGAGCCTGAACTAAACTTATCGCTATCTCAAAGTAGTACACAATCCACGCAGGAGGGAACATCATCAACACAGCAGATAAGTGGTCAACAGCCGCAGCTACCGCCCGCAATAGTAGCTGTTCCTCCTGAAGTAGGGGCAGTTCAGGAAATTGAGCCTCATGCAGAGGAAGAAGAGGAAGCCACTCCTTTAGAAGTTGCATTGGCTTTTAAATCCCCAGCAAGGAAAAGGAGGGTTAGTACATCAAGTTCTTCACCAAGCCCCCCTTCTGATGATCTAGATGTCACTTGGAAGCCACAAACTGAGTCTGAGAGGGAAACACATCACAAGAGCAGGCATGGCAAAAGGAAGGTTCCAGAAAGCCTTACACTTATGGATGTTGCTGTAGAAGAGCAGGTTGATGATGATGATGATGATGAGCCAGTCATCACAAACATCACTCCCGGGCCTGAGGAGATGGAGAGCAACATTTTTACATTATCCAAAATGGATGCGAGGGATGTAGCACGCATACCTCCAACACAGGTAACACCAACACGACCTCCAGCTTCCATATTTACATTAGCAAAGGGCCGGCAGCGTCCTACATCCAGCACAACAAGCACCACCTCAGCAGAAGTAGGTAGTGGTCCTGCACAGAGTCAAATTCAACACACACCCTCCAGTTCATCCGGCATTGGAAGTGGGAGTGGCACCTCCAGCAGGAGACAAAAGTTAAGCTCCCCAGTGTGGGACTACTTTACGGTTAGCCCAAAGGAGGAGAACATTGCTGTATGCTCCGTTTGTCATTCCTCTGTTAGCCGTGGAAAGCTTGGTACAAACTATGGTACCGGAGGCCAAATGACCCATCTGAAAAAACACCACGCAATCCAGTGGGAGGAGCACCTTAGGCTCATCAAAACTGGAACCATTGCTGTTGGGCATAAACGAGTAGAAAGTCCGCTCACGGTGGAACAGGAAGAAGAGGGAGACATTCTCTGTGCTAGTGGTAGACAAAGTAGCCCTGTCCCCAGCACTGCAGTGGTAACGCCCACATCCTCAGCCACATCTCATTGGCACAAGAGTAAGAGCCAGCCTGAGACACCAAGGAGTACTGCTGGGCCAAAAAGTGCGAAGTCGACCACAGGAAGGAATACCATGCAGCCTACCATTCTTAGCATGTTTAGTAGGCCGGAGGGGCAGTACGAACGCAATCACCCAATAGCACGTTTGTACAATGCTAAGCTGGCAAAAATGTTAGCACTGGACCTTCTCCCTTTTTCTTTTGTTGAAGGGGTGGGTTTTCTTGAGTTTGTGACCACCATCTGCCCAAAATGGAAAGTTCCCAGCCGCTACTATTTTGCAAGAGTTGCTGTTCCAGCACTACATCACGACGTGCTGGAATTGCTTGGAAAAGCCTTAAAACAGAGTGCTGTTCAGAGTATACACCTGACAACAGACATGTGGACCAGTTGCCAAGCCACTGATTACATGTGCATCACTGCACACTGGGTCTCTTTTTCGGGTGTTAAAGATAAGATATCTGACGGCGTTGTTGACACCGCTGAGATTTTTAAAGACACTCGCAAACATGCAACTGTAGCCATGTTTGCAATGGAGAAATCTCATACTGCTGCTAACATTTTGGATGAGTTTAACAGCAAGGTGTTGGAGTGGCTGCGACCAAGAGGTCTTACCATTGGTTTTGTTGCCACGGACAATGGCAGTAATGTAGTTCGGGCCATGAAAGATGGTGGGTATTTCAGGGTGCCATGTTTGGCACACTGCATTAACATTGTTGTGCAAGACTTTCTGAAAAATGAAAGCAAAGTCAGCAGCTTACTGACCACCTGCAGAAGAATATGCACACATTTCAACCATTCTTTTAAAGCCCGGAAGGAGCTGAGGGTGATTCAACGTGAGCATAAAATGCCAGTCAAAGCACTCATCCAAGAGGTGCCAACACGTTGGAACTCAACGTATTACATGCTTGAGCGTCTGTTTGAGCAGTATATACCACTTAATGCTTATGTCATGAAAAGGTCAGGGGATCCTACAGTGAAAGGCATGAGAGTTGAGATGACCCAATGGGACCTTGTCAAAAGCCTGACAGAGATGCTACTTCCTTTTGAGGTCTTCACCCGTGAAGTGAGCCGGGAGGACTGTACTATGGGCCAAGCTATCCCATTGTTGTACATGCTAGAGCAACAGCTGAAGGATGTGGCAGAAATGTACGCAGATGTGGATGACAAAGTAGAAGCACATTCTTTGGCAGACACCTTATCCGCTCGCTTATCTCACAATACAAGGCTTCAAAATAACATTATGTCAGATCCACATTACATTACTGCCTCAATTTTGGATCCACGTTACAAATTATTGCTGCGCAGTAATGAAGTCATTCCTTTTTCAGAAGTGAATGTTGCCCAGTACAAAACTTGGATAGCTGAGGAAGCCACTGAGTTTGAAAACGAAAGGATCTTCATTAAAGGCCCGCCCCTCCAGGTCAGAAAAAGTACAGCAGGGCACCCAGAACGAAGTTCTACTTCAGAAGCCAAGAGCAGTGCGTTTGCCTCCCAGCAGTCAACACTGCCAGCAGCAATAACATCAACAGCACCAACAGGATCATCAGGCACATTTCCAAAAACGGCAGGTGATTGGTTTCTACGGAAAGGGTATTGCACATCAATGACTGATGCAAAGGCAAAAGAGGCCCAGGAAATCGGAGCACCCCTGAACATTGAGCGGATGGTTCAGGCCTATCTAGATGACACAACAGAGGTCTACATGGAGCAAAGCCCATTGGTGTATTGATATGGGAAAAGAAGCCAATGGCCAGTGCTCAGCAGGCTGGCGATAAAGTATGTGGCTTGCCCTGTTGCAAGTGTCTCTTCAGAGCGTGTTTTCAGTGCTGCTGGTGCCATTGTTACTGTCAAAAGGACCAGTCTCTCGCCCAAAAGTGTTGAGAGGTTAACCATGATCAAAATGAATCAACACTTTATACCACCAGAGTACAAAATACGTGAATCACAGGAGGAAGAGGAGAGTGACTTTGATGACATATGTAGTGGATTGTTAGACGTACTGCTGTCCGAACCACCAGAGTTTGAGGACGAGCTCCTCTTCCCTGACAACTAGGCTTTCAAATTGTTCTCCCTTCCTTTATTTGTGTGTGACTGTGTGTATCTGTTTTTCTGGTTCAAAATCTACATTCACAACAAAGCCATCAACAGTCTCCTTTTTTTATTTCCCTATTGGAGTTGCACGTCTGTGCATAACTGTCCACTCCACTCCTCAGGGTCCTGCTCCATGTTCCTTACTCTCCCTAAGTACATTTCAAGCAAGTCAGACATTGGATGGAGATGGAGAATAGTACAATACATGTTGCCTCTAACAGTCCCTCCATAAGAAGTGAAACGTGACTCCACCTATATTCCATTTTGTTTCCAATCCGAAAGAAACTCATCACTGACTGGCAGAAGGCTAGGCAGGCATCAGATCAGACAGCCAAAGAGAACACCAAGACAGGTAATGAGTGATTATTGTGAATGATGGTGGCATGCATTGCATTGGATGCTGGCTCACTACGAAGAATTGTGCATGCCATGAAGTAGAACTATACTAGTTTACCGACAAAGTACAAGTGACTCAGGTGTGGTGACAGTTAATGTTTCCTTGCTGTTTAATAATGACCACATTGTACTCCTACCACTGCAGGTGCCGGCCAATATCCGTTGCAATTTGGTAATATGGAATATATTATAAACTTAATCAGTCACTACAGACTGAGTTGGTGTTGGAGAATACGTACCACACGGTCACCATCATTGAGGATGCTGAGCATACTATCTTTGCACACAGTCAGTTGGATTGGAGAAAATGTATGGAATAACGGCGTTTGATGGGCTGACATAAAAGGTAAAAAGTTTGAACAAGAACCACAGCAGACCTAGGCTAGATGTCCTTGTAGTGGTGTGGACTGGAGTAGAGTGTAGTGGTATGACGGACAGTGGCGCATTGATTTAGTCACTTCATTGGGAAAATTCTAGGTTGCTGCAGTGCATTTGACATTTCTCTGGCTCGGTCAAAATGTAAGTAAGGGGTAGGGTGCCTGGCCTGTGCCGCGGTTCTCCTGTCCTGTGGCTGTGCTGGCTCCTGAATCCTGTCCCGTTGTTGTTGTACCTTAATGCTTGCTGTAGAGTAGACACACTATGTAGCCTATCCAAGCTGCCTCAGTCTGAAAGTGTTCTCTCCAGAGTGTTGTCTTGCACTCCACTGTAATTGAGTTTATTGTTGTAAAGGCTGTAATTTTTCAATACCCCGTTTGTTTTTCCATCTACACTTACAGGCCGGCCTTTACCCTGTGCTACAGTGGGAGAAACGACTCACACGTACCTTACCAATACGCATCAGGCTTTTGATGGGCTGACATAAAAGGTAAAAAGTTTGAACAAGAACCACAGCAGACCTAGGCTAGATGTCCTTGTAGTGGTGTGGACTGGAGTAGAGTGTAGTGGTATGACGGACAGTGGCGCATTGATTTAGTCACTTCATTGGGAAAATTCTAGGTTGCTGCAGTGCATTTGACATTTCTCTGGCTCGGTCAAAATGTAAGTAAGGGGTAGGGTGCCTGGCCTGTGCCGCGGTTCTCCTGTCCTGTGGCTGTGCTGGCTCCTGAATCCTGTCCCGTTGTTGTTGTACCTTAATGCTTGCTGTAGAGAGTAGACACACTATGTAGCCTATCCAAGCTGCCTCAGTCTGAAAGTGTTCTCTCCAGAGTGTTGTCTTGCACTCCACTGTAATTGAGTTTTGTTAGACCTGTCAGCCCTTTGGGTGGTCCCTCCTCATCATTATTTATTTTGTCCCACTTTTGCCTCAAACCCTGTTTGAATTTTTCCTTTTTGGGAACCACCAGACTTTTTCGTGTTGCTACAGATTCAGGGAGCCATTTTAGCTACCCCTGAAACTTCTGTCTGAGGGCCTGAAGCACAAAATGGTGGCCACCTGTGACATCACCAGCATCCACTGGAACCTACCAGCACCTTCCAGAACATTCCAGGAGATTCCAGAACTCTGTGACAGTTGGAGACCGTTTAGAATGTTGGGAGGATAAGAGAGGCAGTTGGCAGTTGGGGCTGGCAGTTGGCACCTGACTGGTGAAGAGAGAGGAGCACAACAGTGAAGGAGGAAGGAGTGAAGCAGCAGGGGTGGAAACTTGTGCCTGGAGTGGGGTCCATAAACCCACCCTTGATGCTTGTCCCTACTGATGGATCCCAGCCTATAGCCCTGTGTGGGAAGAAGACAGAAGAAAACCATCCTAAGGACCTGGACAGCAGGAACAGGCCTTAGAACCAAGAAAGCAGCAAGATTCTGACCTGAGAACTGGTTTCCCTGGAGTCTGGCGTCGAGTAGCCTGAGACCTGGAGCCCGAGGTGGAGAAGCGGCGCTGACTGAAGTAGCAGACGTCGTACCCGGAGCCGCCTGAGGTCGTGAGAGGGCGCCGACGGAGGTCGTGAGGAATACCAGAGGTCGAGGAGGAAGTGAACCGAGGTCGAGCGAGCGGCGTCATCGGAGGAGTGAAGTCCGCCCTCCGGAGTCGTCGGAGACCGAGGTAGAGGAGCACCGGAGGTCGGGAGTGAGGATCGCACTCCGGAGTCGCCCGGAGCCTGTGAGGAGGAGCACCGGAGGTCGGGGGTGAGGATCGCACCCCGGAGTCGCCGGAAGTCGACATCGAGGCCAGGCCGGCCGACGTCATCGGAGCCGAGAGCGCCATCGGACCGGAGCCGCCCGAAGTCGACATCGTGAAGAGACTGCCCGACGCCGTCGAATCGGAGGTCGAGATCGAACCGAGGCCACCGACATCGGACCGGAACCGCCTACCGGCGTCGTCAAAGAACTGACATTGTGCCGAGGCCGCCGAGACCGAACCGGAACCGCCTCACGGCGTCGACACGACTCCAGCGGCGTCGGAACATCAGAAAAAGGGCAGTAAGTGGAGTAGAGGGCGCCTAAGGCCCTGTGGAGACCTGAGAGACTGCTCTAAGGGGCTAGGGAGGTGCTGAAACCAACCTGACTGTGCAAGGGGTGAACTGGGACTAACCTAGAGAGGTTGTGTGGAGAGAGAAAGCCAGGGCACTGGTATTCCCCCCTTTGATCTACCTCAGATTAGGCCTCAGCCTTGTCCCAGCCAGGGAGTAGCCCCCCTCAAGCCTTCCACAACCCTACAAGCTGTGCCTGGGCCAAATCAGCCCTTAAGAAGTGAAGTGTCATCTGATTATATGAGGGGTGCTGTATACTTTTAATTATTTATTGGGGATACTGTATTTATTGAGTTTTTACCTATTTATTGCTGCACTATATTTATAGGTCCACAGGACTTGTTGGTGTACAATATTTATTGGTACAGTATTTATTGCCTCAAAGTATTTAATTGTCTGTATATATTGCACTTGTATTTATGCCCTGTTATTTATGATCACCCCTATTTATTTCATCAAACAGCCAATATTTATTTGACCTGCACTAATTTAAACTTGTATATTGTGATTGACCTATTTATTTTTCCAATCAGCAACTAAGAGAAAAAGATAAAGAAAGAATATTTTCATAATTTTTACGGTGTAGAGTCGTTTTTGGAACGGATGCACGCATGGTTATTGTATGGGTATATTGTATGCTTAGCACTGCGCCTGTTTCCTGACCACTCGAGCCAAGCTACCCCATTGTGTTGGGAAGGTCCACCACCACCCTGCGGAGTGGGAGTGGGGCTGTTTCCAACATAAATTGGTGTTCAGTGGTGGGATAGAGCTGTGCCTACATATACTCAACAATAACTGTGGGTAGTCCATAGGCCTACACCGGGAGTTTTCTCACAGCGGCCTTCCTAATTGTGGGTTTTTGTTTTTTCCAAATTTACTCTGGTGGTGGGAGGAGGTATTATTAAAGGTACCACCCTACATTGTTACTGCACAAAACCTGTCCTCTAACCTGAGTGGGCAAGATGGAGTTTGTACTGGAAGATTTAGAAACGTACACTGTGGCCCAACTCAGGGAGTTTTGCCAGCGGGAGGGGGTGTACTGTCCCCCAGGAGCAAAGAAGGGTGCACTCCAAACCAGCTTAAGGGCTTGGGGGGAGGCACGCCGAGAAAGCAAGGCTGAGGAGGAAGACAGGGATGGAGAGCCTAACCCCGAGGGGGCTGAGATGTACCAACCTGAGGTGGGGAACCTGTCAGCAGGGCCCAGGACACTTTCTAGGAAGGGCAGCACTGTCTCTAGTGGGGGCTTATCCAGCGTGGAGTTAGCAGATCGGAGAGAGAAAAGACAGCTCACATGGGATTTAGCAAAGCTGGAGAAGGAGAAGGAGGAACAGAGGTTGGCTCATGAGACGGAGAAAGAGAGGATGGCTCATGAGATAAGACTGAAAGAGATAGAGCTTCAGATCTTAAGAATTGGGGCACCAACTGTTCCTAATGGTGGCAGCAAAGACCAAGAAATCACCAGGGAGTCCAAACCTTACCTGCCAAAGGACATAGTAGCTAGCTATGGGGCGGGTGACGACATCGCCAAGTGGCTAGCAGCCTATGAGGTCTCGTTGAGGGCCCATGGGGTTCCAGTGAAGTATTGGGGAGGAGGATTGTATAGGTACATGCCTCCAGCTGGTAGGGATGCTTTATTGGGCCTCGAAGAGGATGAGCAGACCCACTACCCCACCATGAAACTGGCGCTCATCAGAAAGTTTGGACTAACACCTGAAAAGTACAGACAGAAGTTCAGGGGTAGTCACAAACTGGGCACACAGAATTGGGTGGACTTCCTGGACTATGCAAAGAAGGCACTGGAAGGTTGGATTCAGGGCAGTGAAGTAAGGAACTACGAGGAGCTGTTTGACCTAGTACTGAAGGAACACCTACTCGAGAAATGTTTCCCTGAACTGCGGCAACACCTGGTGGATAGCAAGCTGACCAGCCCCCGGAAGCTTGCTGAGGAGGCGGACATTTGGGCTAGTACCCGGGTGTCCATAAGGGGGACTGGAGGGGATACTCAAAAGGCCGGACAGGGCGCCCCCCAGAAGAAAGAGGGAGGGGAAAAGAAAAAGGAGTTCTCCAAAGGCCCCCAAAATAACTTCCAAGGGAAGGGAACAGGATTCACCTCTAAGGCTAACCCACCCAGAAACCCTAATCCTGGCCAGAGTCAGCAGCCAAGGGTTGTCCATTGCTACGAGTGCGGTGGCGTTGGACACTATAAAGGAGATCCGAAGTGTCAGAAACGATCACCCCCTCCCACTGGAGGAAAGCCCCCCGGAGTAGCTAGTGTAGTGCTCGGGGAGGAGATGCCCTTAACTAAGGGAAGGGAGTGGGCGGGTGTCACTTTAGTGTCCCTGGGAGAACGGGAGATGGTTCCTAAGATCCAGGTGCCCGCAAATACCGCAAAGTATGGGCAGTGGATCACCATCAACGGCCAAAGAGGGGAGGCTCTGAGAGACACAGGAGCCAGTATGACTATGGTGCGTAGCCAGCTGGTGTCTCCAGAGCAGGTAATTCCCGATGTACTCCACCCAGCCGCGATGGCTGACGGCAGAACAGGCCACTATCCCGTGGCCGAGGTTCCCTTTGAATGGGGGGGGGTTGCAGGTTCACTTCGAGTTGCCGTAAGCCCTGCCGTGCCAGTCGATTGTCTGCTGGGGAATGACATGGAGCACAACGCTTGGAAGGAGGTGGAATACCGGACTCACACCGAGATGCTGGGTACACCTGACTGGGCCTGTGTTAGCACAAGGTCCGAGACTACCCGAAGAGGGAGTTCATTCCGGCTGGAGCCTGGAACAAAGGCCCAGCCAGCTGCCAGTCAAGGGAAGAACCGAGGACAGGAGGAGCCTGCCTCGGCGTCTCCACCCCGTAGGACGGATAGGCCACCGGAGGTGGTGGACCAGGAGTCTGCGGAGGGGGACGTTACCAACCTGGAGGACCTACCCATCCCGGCCGAGTGGCACGTGGAGGGAGGCCCGTCCAGGGAGGAATTCTGCCAGGGCCAGAGGGAGTGCCCTACCCTTGAGGGGCTGAGGCGACAGGCCGAAGCCCAGGCAGCAGGGAACGTTGAAGGGAACTACAGTGTTTACTGGGAGGATGGCCTCCTCTACAGTGAACCCAAGGCACCCCTACATGGATCGTCACGAGCCTTGGTAGTTCCTCAACGTTATCGAGCCTTCCTTCTAGAGTTGGCTCACGAGATACCATTGGCAGGACACCTGGGGCAAGACAAGACCTTCGCCCGTCTTGTCCCACACTTTTATTGGCCTCAGATGAAAGTGTCGTCCGATACCTACTGCCGGACATGTGTGTCTTGCCAAGCCAGTGGGAAAACAGGGGTGAAGCTGAAAGCTCCCCTGGAACCACTTCCTGTCGTTAGCACCCCCTTTGAAAGGGTGGGCATCGACATTGTGGGTCCATTAGATCCGCCAACATCAGCTGGTCACAGGTTTATCCTGGTTCTGGTGGATCATGCCACACGGTACCCAGAGGCAATACCTCTGAGGACCATAACAGCACCTGTTGTGGCTAGGGCCCTGATGGGAATCTTTACCCGAGTGGGTTTTCCCAAGGAAGTTGTGTCCGACAGGGGGACCAACTTCATGTCAGCATATATGCGGGCAATGTGGAAGGAGTGTGGAGTGACCTACCGGTTCACAACTCCTTACCACCCCCAGACCAATGGTCTAGTGGAAAGGTTTAACAAAACCTTAAAAGGCATGATCAGAAGTCTGCCTGAAAGCCTGCGGAGGAAATGGGACGTCCTCCTACCCTGTTTACTTTTTTCCTACAGGGAAGTGCCACAGAAGGGAGTGGGCTTCAGCCCCTTCGAGCTTCTGTATGGGCACCCTGTACGTGGACCTCTTAACCTGGTGAGAGACGGATGGGAAAGAACTCCCAGAAAGCTCCCCCAGGATGTGGTGAGCTACATGCTGGCCTTCCGGAGCCAAATGGCTAAGTTGTGGAAGCAAGCTTCTGACAACCTGGAAGCCAGCCAAGCAGTAATGAAGGCGTGGTATGACCACAACGCTCACCCGGTGGAGTTGGAGCCTGGCCAGAAGGTGTGGGTGATCGAACCAGGAGAGCTTAGTGCCCTTCAGGATCGCTGGTCAGGACCCTTTGAGGTGTTGGAGAAGAAGGGTAAGGCTACCTACTTGGTGGACCTGAAGACCCCTCGTCAGCCCCTGCGGGTGCTGCATGCCAACCGCCTCAAACCCCACCACGAGAGGCCCGAAGTCATCTTGATGATGGTGACTGACGGAGGAGAGGACGTGGAAAGCGAGCCTCTCCCTGATCTGTTTGCGTCTCAAGAAAAGGATGGGTCGGTGGAGGGAGTGGTTCTCTCCCCATCTCTAACTCCTGAACAGCAGGAGGACTGTCGCCAGGTCCTGGGGCAGTACTCTTCGTTGTTCTCCCTTGTCCCGGGTAGGACTCACCTGTGCGTCCATGACGTGGACACAGGAGACAGCCCACCTGTGAAGTCCAAGATCTACCGGATGTCAGACAAGGTGAAGGCCAGCATTCATAGTGAAGTCACTAAGATGCTGGAGCTAGGAGTGATTGAACCTTCTAGCAGCCCCTGGTCTAGTCCGGTGGTGTTAGTACCGAAAGCTGCACCACCGGGTGCCCAACCAGAACTGAGGTTCTGTGTGGACTACCGGGGACTGAATTCAGTGACAAAGACTGATGCACATCCGATCCCTAGGGCGGATGAATTAATTGACCGGCTGGGAGCTGCCCAATATCTAAGTACCTTTGACCTTACTTCGGGGTACTGGCAGATCTCTTTGACTGATGGAGCAAGGGAAAGGTCAGCCTTCTCCACGCCCAATGGCCACTACCAGTTCTGTGTGATGCCCTTTGGGCTCAAGAACGCACCTGCCACGTTTCAGCGCCTGGTAAACCAGATCCTCACCGGAATGGAGAGTTTCTCTGCTGCTTATCTGGATGACATAGCCGTCTTCAGTAACAGCTGGGAGGATCACTTGCGTCACCTGCAAGCTGTTCTCCAGGCCCTGAGACAAGCTGGATTGACGATCAAGGCCAGCAAGTGCCAGATCGGGCAGGGGTCGGTAGTGTACCTTGGACACTTGGTGGGTAGGGGAGCGGTGCAACCCCTCCAGGCGAAGATCGAGGCCATCATGGCCTGGGAACCCCCCAAGACACAGACTGAGGTCCGAGCATTTTTGGGCCTCACGGGATATTATCGCCGCTTCGTGAGGGGGTACGGTACCATCGTAGCCCCCCTCACGGAGCTCACGTCCAAGAAACAACCTCGACGGGTAGTCTGGACGGAGGCTTGTCAGCAAGCCTTTGAGAAATTGAAGAAAGCCATGTGCGAGGCCCCGGTCTTAAGGGCCCCAGACTTTTCCAAGAAGTTCATTGTCCAGACAGATGCATCAGAACATGGCATTGGGGCAGTGTTATCGCAACTCAACGAAGAGGGTCTGGATCAACCCGTGGTCTTCCTATCCAGGAGACTACTTCCCAGGGAACAGAAGTGGAGTGCAATAGAGCGTGAAGCCTTTGCAGTGGTATGGGCTCTGAAGAAGTTGCGGCCATACCTGTTTGGCTCGCACTTCCTGGTTCAGACCGACCACAGACCCCTTCGTTGGCTGATGCAAATGAAGGGGGAGAATCCCAAGTTGTTGAGGTGGTCTATTTCCCTACAGGGGATGGACTTTCAGGTGGAACATCGGCCTGGAGTGGACCACGCCAATGCAGACGGTCTCTCAAGGTATTTCCGCCTTAGTGATGAGAACTCCCAAGGGGTTGGGTAGCTCTCCCCACTTTCAGCTGGGGGGGACGCGTGTTAGACCTGTCAGCCCTTTGGGTGGTCCCTCCTCATCATTATTTATTTTGTCCCACTTTTGCCTCAAACCCTGTTTGAATTTTTCCTTTTTGGGAACCACCAGACTTTTTCGTGTTGCTACAGATTCAGGGAGCCATTTTAGCTACCCCTGAAACTTCTGTCTGAGGGCCTGAAGCACAAAATGGTGGCCACCTGTGACATCACCAGCATCCACTGGAACCTACCAGCACCTTCCAGAACATTCCAGGAGATTCCAGAACTCTGTGACAGTTGGAGACCGTTTAGAATGTTGGGAGGATAAGAGAGGCAGTTGGCAGTTGGGGCTGGCAGTTGGCACCTGACTGGTGAAGAGAGAGGAGCACAACAGTGAAGGAGGAAGGAGTGAAGCAGCAGGGGTGGAAACTTGTGCCTGGAGTGGGGTCCATAAACCCACCCTTGATGCTTGTCCCTACTGATGGATCCCAGCCTATAGCCCTGTGTGGGAAGAAGACAGAAGAAAACCATCCTAAGGACCTGGACAGCAGGAACAGGCCTTAGAACCAAGAAAGCAGCAAGATTCTGACCTGAGAACTGGTTTCCCTGGAGTCTGGCGTCGAGTAGCCTGAGACCTGGAGCCCGAGGTGGAGAAGCGGCGCTGACTGAAGTAGCAGACGTCGTACCCGGAGCCGCCTGAGGTCGTGAGAGGGCGCCGACGGAGGTCGTGAGGAATACCAGAGGTCGAGGAGGAAGTGAACCGAGGTCGAGCGAGCGGCGTCATCGGAGGAGTGAAGTCCGCCCTCCGGAGTCGTCGGAGACCGAGGTAGAGGAGCACCGGAGGTCGGGAGTGAGGATCGCACTCCGGAGTCGCCCGGAGCCTGTGAGGAGGAGCACCGGAGGTCGGGGGTGAGGATCGCACCCCGGAGTCGCCGGAAGTCGACATCGAGGCCAGGCCGGCCGACGTCATCGGAGCCGAGAGCGCCATCGGACCGGAGCCGCCCGAAGTCGACATCGTGAAGAGACTGCCCGACGCCGTCGAATCGGAGGTCGAGATCGAACCGAGGCCACCGACATCGGACCGGAACCGCCTACCGGCGTCGTCAAAGAACTGACATTGTGCCGAGGCCGCCGAGACCGAACCGGAACCGCCTCACGGCGTCGACACGACTCCAGCGGCGTCGGAACATCAGAAAAAGGGCAGTAAGTGGAGTAGAGGGCGCCTAAGGCCCTGTGGAGACCTGAGAGACTGCTCTAAGGGGCTAGGGAGGTGCTGAAACCAACCTGACTGTGCAAGGGGTGAACTGGGACTAACCTAGAGAGGTTGTGTGGAGAGAGAAAGCCAGGGCACTGGTATTCCCCCCTTTGATCTACCTCAGATTAGGCCTCAGCCTTGTCCCAGCCAGGGAGTAGCCCCCCTCAAGCCTTCCACAACCCTACAAGCTGTGCCTGGGCCAAATCAGCCCTTAAGAAGTGAAGTGTCATCTGATTATATGAGGGGTGCTGTATACTTTTAATTATTTATTGGGGATGCTGTATTTATTGAGTTTTTACCTATTTATTGCTGCACTATATTTATAGGTCCACAGGACTTGTTGGTGTACAATATTTATTGGTACAGTATTTATTGCCTCAAAGTATTTAATTGTCTGTATATATTGCACTTGTATTTATGCCCTGTTATTTATGATCACCCCTATTTATTTCATCAAACAGCCAATATTTATTTGACCTGCACTAATTTAAACTTGTATATTGTGATTGACCTATTTATTTTTCCAATCAGCAACTAAGAGAAAAAGATAAAGAAAGAATATTTTCATAATTTTTACGGTGTAGAGTCGTTTTTGGAACGGATGCACGCATGGTTATTGTATGGGTATATTGTATGCTTAGCACTGCGCCTGTTTCCTGACCACTCGAGCCAAGCTACCCCATTGTGTTGGGAAGGTCCACCACCACCCTGCGGAGTGGGAGTGGGGCTGTTTCCAACATAAATTGGTGTTCAGTGGTGGGATAGAGCTGTGCCTACATATACTCAACAATAACTGTGGGTAGTCCATAGGCCTACACCGGGAGTTTTCTCACAGCGGCCTTCCTAATTGTGGGTTTTTGTTTTTTCCAAATTTACTCTGGTGGTGGGAGGAGGTATTATTAAAGGTACCACCCTACATTGTTACTGCACAAAACCTGTCCTCTAACCTGAGTGGGCAAGATGGAGTTTGTACTGGAAGATTTAGAAACGTACACTGTGGCCCAACTCAGGGAGTTTTGCCAGCGGGAGGGGGTGTACTGTCCCCCAGGAGCAAAGAAGGGTGCACTCCAAACCAGCTTAAGGGCTTGGGGGGAGGCACGCCGAGAAAGCAAGGCTGAGGAGGAAGACAGGGATGGAGAGCCTAACCCCGAGGGGGCTGAGATGTACCAACCTGAGGTGGGGAACCTGTCAGCAGGGCCCAGGACACTTTCTAGGAAGGGCAGCACTGTCTCTAGTGGGGGCTTATCCAGCGTGGAGTTAGCAGATCGGAGAGAGAAAAGACAGCTCACATGGGATTTAGCAAAGCTGGAGAAGGAGAAGGAGGAACAGAGGTTGGCTCATGAGACGGAGAAAGAGAGGATGGCTCATGAGATAAGACTGAAAGAGATAGAGCTTCAGATCTTAAGAATTGGGGCACCAACTGTTCCTAATGGTGGCAGCAAAGACCAAGAAATCACCAGGGAGTCCAAACCTTACCTGCCAAAGGACATAGTAGCTAGCTATGGGGCGGGTGACGACATCGCCAAGTGGCTAGCAGCCTATGAGGTCTCGTTGAGGGCCCATGGGGTTCCAGTGAAGTATTGGGGAGGAGGATTGTATAGGTACATGCCTCCAGCTGGTAGGGATGCTTTATTGGGCCTCGAAGAGGATGAGCAGACCCACTACCCCACCATGAAACTGGCGCTCATCAGAAAGTTTGGACTAACACCTGAAAAGTACAGACAGAAGTTCAGGGGTAGTCACAAACTGGGCACACAGAATTGGGTGGACTTCCTGGACTATGCAAAGAAGGCACTGGAAGGTTGGATTCAGGGCAGTGAAGTAAGGAACTACGAGGAGCTGTTTGACCTAGTACTGAAGGAACACCTACTCGAGAAATGTTTCCCTGAACTGCGGCAACACCTGGTGGATAGCAAGCTGACCAGCCCCCGGAAGCTTGCTGAGGAGGCGGACATTTGGGCTAGTACCCGGGTGTCCATAAGGGGGACTGGAGGGGATACTCAAAAGGCCGGACAGGGCGCCCCCCAGAAGAAAGAGGGAGGGGAAAAGAAAAAGGAGTTCTCCAAAGGCCCCCAAAATAACTTCCAAGGGAAGGGAACAGGATTCACCTCTAAGGCTAACCCACCCAGAAACCCTAATCCTGGCCAGAGTCAGCAGCCAAGGGTTGTCCATTGCTACGAGTGCGGTGGCGTTGGACACTATAAAGGAGATCCGAAGTGTCAGAAACGATCACCCCCTCCCACTGGAGGAAAGCCCCCCGGAGTAGCTAGTGTAGTGCTCGGGGAGGAGATGCCCTTAACTAAGGGAAGGGAGTGGGCGGGTGTCACTTTAGTGTCCCTGGGAGAACGGGAGATGGTTCCTAAGATCCAGGTGCCCGCAAATACCGCAAAGTATGGGCAGTGGATCACCATCAACGGCCAAAGAGGGGAGGCTCTGAGAGACACAGGAGCCAGTATGACTATGGTGCGTAGCCAGCTGGTGTCTCCAGAGCAGGTAATTCCCGATGTACTCCACCCAGCCGCGATGGCTGACGGCAGAACAGGCCACTATCCCGTGGCCGAGGTTCCCTTTGAATGGGGGGGGGTTGCAGGTTCACTTCGAGTTGCCGTAAGCCCTGCCGTGCCAGTCGATTGTCTGCTGGGGAATGACATGGAGCACAACGCTTGGAAGGAGGTGGAATACCGGACTCACACCGAGATGCTGGGTACACCTGACTGGGCCTGTGTTAGCACAAGGTCCGAGACTACCCGAAGAGGGAGTTCATTCCGGCTGGAGCCTGGAACAAAGGCCCAGCCAGCTGCCAGTCAAGGGAAGAACCGAGGACAGGAGGAGCCTGCCTCGGCGTCTCCACCCCGTAGGACGGATAGGCCACCGGAGGTGGTGGACCAGGAGTCTGCGGAGGGGGACGTTACCAACCTGGAGGACCTACCCATCCCGGCCGAGTGGCACGTGGAGGGAGGCCCGTCCAGGGAGGAATTCTGCCAGGGCCAGAGGGAGTGCCCTACCCTTGAGGGGCTGAGGCGACAGGCCGAAGCCCAGGCAGCAGGGAACGTTGAAGGGAACTACAGTGTTTACTGGGAGGATGGCCTCCTCTACAGTGAACCCAAGGCACCCCTACATGGATCGTCACGAGCCTTGGTAGTTCCTCAACGTTATCGAGCCTTCCTTCTAGAGTTGGCTCACGAGATACCATTGGCAGGACACCTGGGGCAAGACAAGACCTTCGCCCGTCTTGTCCCACACTTTTATTGGCCTCAGATGAAAGTGTCGTCCGATACCTACTGCCGGACATGTGTGTCTTGCCAAGCCAGTGGGAAAACAGGGGTGAAGCTGAAAGCTCCCCTGGAACCACTTCCTGTCGTTAGCACCCCCTTTGAAAGGGTGGGCATCGACATTGTGGGTCCATTAGATCCGCCAACATCAGCTGGTCACAGGTTTATCCTGGTTCTGGTGGATCATGCCACACGGTACCCAGAGGCAATACCTCTGAGGACCATAACAGCACCTGTTGTGGCTAGGGCCCTGATGGGAATCTTTACCCGAGTGGGTTTTCCCAAGGAAGTTGTGTCCGACAGGGGGACCAACTTCATGTCAGCATATATGCGGGCAATGTGGAAGGAGTGTGGAGTGACCTACCGGTTCACAACTCCTTACCACCCCCAGACCAATGGTCTAGTGGAAAGGTTTAACAAAACCTTAAAAGGCATGATCAGAAGTCTGCCTGAAAGCCTGCGGAGGAAATGGGACGTCCTCCTACCCTGTTTACTTTTTTCCTACAGGGAAGTGCCACAGAAGGGAGTGGGCTTCAGCCCCTTCGAGCTTCTGTATGGGCACCCTGTACGTGGACCTCTTAACCTGGTGAGAGACGGATGGGAAAGAACTCCCAGAAAGCTCCCCCAGGATGTGGTGAGCTACATGCTGGCCTTCCGGAGCCAAATGGCTAAGTTGTGGAAGCAAGCTTCTGACAACCTGGAAGCCAGCCAAGCAGTAATGAAGGCGTGGTATGACCACAACGCTCACCCGGTGGAGTTGGAGCCTGGCCAGAAGGTGTGGGTGATCGAACCAGGAGAGCTTAGTGCCCTTCAGGATCGCTGGTCAGGACCCTTTGAGGTGTTGGAGAAGAAGGGTAAGGCTACCTACTTGGTGGACCTGAAGACCCCTCGTCAGCCCCTGCGGGTGCTGCATGCCAACCGCCTCAAACCCCACCACGAGAGGCCCGAAGTCATCTTGATGATGGTGACTGACGGAGGAGAGGACGTGGAAAGCGAGCCTCTCCCTGATCTGTTTGCGTCTCAAGAAAAGGATGGGTCGGTGGAGGGAGTGGTTCTCTCCCCATCTCTAACTCCTGAACAGCAGGAGGACTGTCGCCAGGTCCTGGGGCAGTACTCTTCGTTGTTCTCCCTTGTCCCGGGTAGGACTCACCTGTGCGTCCATGACGTGGACACAGGAGACAGCCCACCTGTGAAGTCCAAGATCTACCGGATGTCAGACAAGGTGAAGGCCAGCATTCATAGTGAAGTCACTAAGATGCTGGAGCTAGGAGTGATTGAACCTTCTAGCAGCCCCTGGTCTAGTCCGGTGGTGTTAGTACCGAAAGCTGCACCACCGGGTGCCCAACCAGAACTGAGGTTCTGTGTGGACTACCGGGGACTGAATTCAGTGACAAAGACTGATGCACATCCGATCCCTAGGGCGGATGAATTAATTGACCGGCTGGGAGCTGCCCAATATCTAAGTACCTTTGACCTTACTTCGGGGTACTGGCAGATCTCTTTGACTGATGGAGCAAGGGAAAGGTCAGCCTTCTCCACGCCCAATGGCCACTACCAGTTCTGTGTGATGCCCTTTGGGCTCAAGAACGCACCTGCCACGTTTCAGCGCCTGGTAAACCAGATCCTCACCGGAATGGAGAGTTTCTCTGCTGCTTATCTGGATGACATAGCCGTCTTCAGTAACAGCTGGGAGGATCACTTGCGTCACCTGCAAGCTGTTCTCCAGGCCCTGAGACAAGCTGGATTGACGATCAAGGCCAGCAAGTGCCAGATCGGGCAGGGGTCGGTAGTGTACCTTGGACACTTGGTGGGTAGGGGAGCGGTGCAACCCCTCCAGGCGAAGATCGAGGCCATCATGGCCTGGGAACCCCCCAAGACACAGACTGAGGTCCGAGCATTTTTGGGCCTCACGGGATATTATCGCCGCTTCGTGAGGGGGTACGGTACCATCGTAGCCCCCCTCACGGAGCTCACGTCCAAGAAACAACCTCGACGGGTAGTCTGGACGGAGGCTTGTCAGCAAGCCTTTGAGAAATTGAAGAAAGCCATGTGCGAGGCCCCGGTCTTAAGGGCCCCAGACTTTTCCAAGAAGTTCATTGTCCAGACAGATGCATCAGAACATGGCATTGGGGCAGTGTTATCGCAACTCAACGAAGAGGGTCTGGATCAACCCGTGGTCTTCCTATCCAGGAGACTACTTCCCAGGGAACAGAAGTGGAGTGCAATAGAGCGTGAAGCCTTTGCAGTGGTATGGGCTCTGAAGAAGTTGCGGCCATACCTGTTTGGCTCGCACTTCCTGGTTCAGACCGACCACAGACCCCTTCGTTGGCTGATGCAAATGAAGGGGGAGAATCCCAAGTTGTTGAGGTGGTCTATTTCCCTACAGGGGATGGACTTTCAGGTGGAACATCGGCCTGGAGTGGACCACGCCAATGCAGACGGTCTCTCAAGGTATTTCCGCCTTAGTGATGAGAACTCCCAAGGGGTTGGGTAGCTCTCCCCACTTTCAGCTGGGGGGGACGCGTGTTAGACCTGTCAGCCCTTTGGGTGGTCCCTCCTCATCATTATTTATTTTGTCCCACTTTTGCCTCAAACCCTGTTTGAATTTTTCCTTTTTGGGAACCACCAGACTTTTTCGTGTTGCTACAGATTCAGGGAGCCATTTTAGCTACCCCTGAAACTTCTGTCTGAGGGCCTGAAGCACAAAATGGTGGCCACCTGTGACATCACCAGCATCCACTGGAACCTACCAGCACCTTCCAGAACATTCCAGGAGATTCCAGAACTCTGTGACAGTTGGAGACTGTTTAGAATGTTGGGAGGATAAGAGAGGCAGTTGGCAGTTGGGGCTGGCAGTTGGCACCTGACTGGTGAAGAGAGAGGAGCACAACAGTGAAGGAGGAAGGAGTGAAGCAGCAGGGGTGGAAACTTGTGCCTGGAGTGGGGTCCATAAACCCACCCTTGATGCTTGTCCCTACTGATGGATCCCAGCCTATAGCCCTGTGTGGGAAGAAGACAGAAGAAAACCATCCTAAGGACCTGGACAGCAGGAACAGGCCTTAGAACCAAGAAAGCAGCAAGATTCTGACCTGAGAACTGGTTTCCCTGGAGTCTGGCGTCGAGTAGCCTGAGACCTGGAGCCCGAGGTGGAGAAGCGGCGCTGACTGAAGTAGCAGACGTCGTACCCGGAGCCGCCTGAGGTCGTGAGAGGGCGCCGACGGAGGTCGTGAGGAATACCAGAGGTCGAGGAGGAAGTGAACCGAGGTCGAGCGAGCGGCGTCATCGGAGGAGTGAAGTCCGCCCTCCGGAGTCGTCGGAGACCGAGGTAGAGGAGCACCGGAGGTCGGGAGTGAGGATCGCACTCCGGAGTCGCCCGGAGCCTGTGAGGAGGAGCACCGGAGGTCGGGGGTGAGGATCGCACCCCGGAGTCGCCGGAAGTCGACATCGAGGCCAGGCCGGCCGACGTCATCGGAGCCGAGAGCGCCATCGGACCGGAGCCGCCCGAAGTCGACATCGTGAAGAGACTGCCCGACGCCGTCGAATCGGAGGTCGAGATCGAACCGAGGCCACCGACATCGGACCGGAACCGCCTACCGGCGTCGTCAAAGAACTGACATTGTGCCGAGGCCGCCGAGACCGAACCGGAACCGCCTCACGGCGTCGACACGACTCCAGCGGCGTCGGAACATCAGAAAAAGGGCAGTAAGTGGAGTAGAGGGCGCCTAAGGCCCTGTGGAGACCTGAGAGACTGCTCTAAGGGGCTAGGGAGGTGCTGAAACCAACCTGACTGTGCAAGGGGTGAACTGGGACTAACCTAGAGAGGTTGTGTGGAGAGAGAAAGCCAGGGCACTGGTATTCCCCCCTTTGATCTACCTCAGATTAGGCCTCAGCCTTGTCCCAGCCAGGGAGTAGCCCCCCTCAAGCCTTCCACAACCCTACAAGCTGTGCCTGGGCCAAATCAGCCCTTAAGAAGTGAAGTGTCATCTGATTATATGAGGGGTGCTGTATACTTTTAATTATTTATTGGGGATGCTGTATTTATTGAGTTTTTACCTATTTATTGCTGCACTATATTTATAGGTCCACAGGACTTGTTGGTGTACAATATTTATTGGTACAGTATTTATTGCCTCAAAGTATTTAATTGTCTGTATATATTGCACTTGTATTTATGCCCTGTTATTTATGATCACCCCTATTTATTTCATCAAACAGCCAATATTTATTTGACCTGCACTAATTTAAACTTGTATATTGTGATTGACCTATTTATTTTTCCAATCAGCAACTAAGAGAAAAAGATAAAGAAAGAATATTTTCATAATTTTTACGGTGTAGAGTCGTTTTTGGAACGGATGCACGCATGGTTATTGTATGGGTATATTGTATGCTTAGCACTGCGCCTGTTTCCTGACCACTCGAGCCAAGCTACCCCATTGTGTTGGGAAGGTCCACCACCACCCTGCGGAGTGGGAGTGGGGCTGTTTCCAACAAGTTTATTGTTGTAAAGGCTGTAATTTTTCAATACCCCGTTTGTTTTTCCATCTACACTTACAGGCCGGCCGGCCCTTTACCCTGTGCTACAGTGGGAGAAACGACTCACACGTACCTTACCAATACGCATCAGGCAGGCAGTGATACCCAAGATTGATGTGCGGAGTGTCCATGGAAGGGAGGACCAAGAAGAATGACGAGAATGATGCAACTCCTCATTTGGACCAGGATAATACAGTAACTTTAGTATCATCATTCGTCTTTACATTTATTTGCTTGCTTTTTTCTCTTTAATCATTACGACTGTGTGTTGTGGTTTGTTTGTTAATTGATCCAACTTTTTTTTAGTTTCCTTAGCTAGCTTGAAAAATGAAAGTAAGCCCGGTAGAGCAGGTAATTGGGTTCGGTCTGAGCTCTGAGGGCGTCAGACAGGCAAGGCAAATTTCAATTTCGTCCCTGACTGTACTGTCTCATTGGGTCATAGTAGTTATAGTACAACTCATTATCTCATTAACCATCAAGTTATCCTCCTCAGCATGCATGCATTTGCTTTCTCTCACTTCATACTTTGATTTCTTTGATAATGGATCATGGTCGTCTTACAAGATTGTGTTTTACTTTTGTTGTGTCCATGCATATTGTCTGTTTTTCTTTCTCAAACCTTTCCCAAAACCCCACTTCCCATCCAATCATCAATCCCTAACCCTCTTCCCCCGGGCTGTGTGATTTATATTGAGGTGTGATGTGATGACTATGTACACCAATTGATCACACGCTTGCTGGGGCAGATGTGGTGAAAGCAACAGTAATTCAATTTCAACTAAGGCAGGGCAAGGATCTTCTTCTGCTTGACCACCCATGCTGTAGTTTACTTTGTGTTCTGTTCCACTCCTCCTCCCTGAGTCTCAGTCAAGTGACTTTCTCTTTCTTTTTTCAAACGCTATTGCCAGTGTCTACTACTACCACCACTATAATGGCATCTACTCCGTCAATTTGAGAAACCAACCATGCAGCCATCAGTGTGCCGAACTTCATCATCAATCACAGGTAAGATAAGTTTGGTGGGAGGTATGGACTAGGAGGAGAGACTGACAGTACTATGACAATTAAAAATAACTCAGTGAGGGGTACTGCATCTATCGGTTTGTGTGTTACAAAATCGGCAGATCTTTTAAATCAAACACTGGCTGTGGGCATGCAGCAGCACGGAAACAAAGTAAACAACCATGTAACTTACATTGAATTCGGAAAACTGTAACCCACCACAAAAAACATTAACATCATATAAATAAATAGTAAGTATATTTTTAATATCCCCTAACAAAAATAAACTATCCCGCTCTGACCTAACCCACCCCCCTCCCTAACCCCAACGAAACGAAAGTCCAAAGTCCCAATGTCCGTTGAAATCCCCAACGCCCACAAACCCACCCACCAACAAAAGGAATTAAAAAAGGGGCAAACGACGAGGTCCTCTACTGTCGGCGGGCCTTAAGGTGTTTGTCCACCAGGATCTTGACCCGCTCCTCCATGTTCTCCTCCCAGCGGGCCATCCGGCGGAGCAGCTGGCGGCGAAATGCCCTAAAGTTGCTTCCAGGGTGGGGGGCAGCAGTGCTGGAAATCGAGGCGCGGCGGCGGGTAAATGCCGGACCACGGCGCCGTGAAAGTGGAGGCCGGGCCTGACTGGGGCCCGGGGCATTGGAGGAGGCTGCAGCTTCAGCCGCCTCCTCCTCCTCCTCCTCCTGAGCCACCAGCCGGCGATAATGCTCGCAGATGGCCTCCAGTTTCCGGCGCCGGGCCCTAGCGGCCAACTCCTTCCTTGATGGTTTATTGGAAGGAGTATCATCTATATCAAAAAAGAAAAAGAACATGTTGGAGCCAATACTCTTAGCAAAACAGGAACACTAATCATTCAACACATAGTGTCACAGTATCACTAGCAAGCACAGTTCATAACATTTGGGATTTGGTGCTGGGGTAAGTATCTCTAATCCTACTTCCTTGGACTCTAACATTTGTGACCGTTTCAGACATTATTTATAAATATAATCGTACTATGTATGTACTGCGGTACACCAGTCGTGCTGTTCTTATCTGTAGTTTAGCCCAATTACATAACCTTGTTGTAGGCGGCATGCCAGGTCCATCAGCTAAGCTTGCACCCAAGAGAAACAGATATGAGCCACATGATGATGCAGACTCACGTTACTTTTATTTACTACTACTGTCTGCAGGTGGGGAAGCTCATCTTTTTGTCTGACGCCTTACGGCCGTTGGCACTGGTCATACTCTGTTACATGAGGGCAAATGGCATGCACAATTTCACTTACACCCTACCATGGGTACTACAAAAAGGCTGATTATTTATTTATCGGATCCAACGATCATTGCTTATATTCATATTATAGATGCTGCTAGTGCTAATACGATATACGACATCAGGTCGGTAGCGGTCGGTGGTGGGAGTGCTGCCGGTCGGTGACGTGGGAAGGTGCAGGGTGGGGATAGTAAACGATGGATTAAGGACATTCACAGGTAATTAAAGAATACATAAAAAAAAAACATTGCTGCACACAGTAGCACACACTGCATCGCATTCGGCGGTGCAGTGCGCACCTTGAAAATAGTTTAATTTATTTTTATGTTGATTACCTGTATTTGGCCGTAACAGTAATACACAGTTTACTCGCCAGTGCCACCCACCCGTCCCCTCCCCATGTCGCCGCCCGCCAACAATCCCACCACCAACCGCTACTGCAGAGGGTACTTTGCTTTCATTGCTTGTGTAACCAATATACATAAACATTAAACAACAGATAGGCCACCCTTTGCAGGCTGGCTGCCCCAATCGAAAATACATTAACAATAATAGGTAGGGAGTGGTCCCCAGAGTGGGAGGAAGGGGTTTCCGCTTGATAATATATGACGTGCTTGCAAACTACTGCAAGTGTACTGTATGCTCATAATACTACCTTGATTCCTCTAGGCTTTGCTACTGTCGCGCAGTTTCTGTTACATTTTCTTCAAGGTAAGAATCTCCAGTGACACTTTCCACCTATACTGTCTCTTGGTGATAGTACATCCAGGCATACATCCATTAAAGTAAACGTCTATCCTTTTGTATATATCTCTTAACAAACCTTAGTTGGTTTCACCAACAAACACCCATGCTTCTGCTCCTTCCTTCCTTGCCTTGGCTTTGAGTTTGAACCAAAAACACCGCTGATTCTTGCTATCTAGTACTATCCACCCATACTGTGTCGCCCACCCAGGCAGGCATTCTTTCACCTTCCACCCATCCTTCAACAACCCATGCATCTGATCTTATTACTATCAGACTCCTATACATGCTTCCAACAACATATCCTTCTCTGCCGGTCAGTCATATTGTTTATCTCGCCCGTCCTTCCACCCTTAGTGCTTTCCCTCTATGTTCAACACATCCATGAAGGTCATCTGATCTGAGTTTGTCTTCTCCATAAAACATTCACAGCTGATTTTGGAATCAAATAGAAGAGGCCATTGGTTACTCTACTCACGCTGGTAATGCTACGTAAAGGGTGTCTTCTTCAACCGTTGTATAATGTCGCACAGTACAGTGAAATAGTGAACACAGTTCCATCTAGCTGTAATGTCAAGAAGTAATTAATATAACTTACCGCCGCCGGCCACTGCTGCTGGATCCCCCCTGGGCCTTGTGTCTCCTGCAGGTGCCGCCAGTTCGCCTGCCCCCTCCGGAATGGCCGCATCGCTGGCCCCGACGGCACTGGTGGATGGTAGTGTGCCTAGAAAAAAGCATCAAATTTTTTAGATGCCTGTAAACCTCCCCCTATTTTAAGTGTTCACTTGGAACATTGAACAAAAAGTTAATGCGATGCAACATACATCAGCACTAGACAGTAAGTACAGTCAGTAGACAGACACTAGTAGGATATGGTTCCACTTCCTAGGGTCATCTAGTCCTACTCTACTCTTTTGAAAGTTAGCCTGAGCCATGAGTAACCCTTTTAGATTCATCATGTCGACTACTACTCTTTTGGTGCATATTATACCTGCCAGCGTATTCATGTGCAGTAGATGCCTTTAAGGCCGCTTGACTGTTGCGTACAAGTGAAGAGGTCGAAAAAAAAAAAACATATTGACTTTGTTTAGTTTATATTGCTTAGCCATCACACATACATGTTACACTTTTTGGCATGACTGCAAAATGCTAGCATCATTCACCAGTATACTATCTAACGGCTAACTCGCAGCGTTTTTCTCATATATCATAGGCGAAAGATTCCCTTCTACAAACCAGAGATTTACAGAGCATAGTGGATGCAAGATGATGTAACCAGTATTTCTACGTTCTACGGTGAGGGATCTTCCACAATTATAAAGATCTTGGCTCTTGTTCTTGTTGTCAATCATGCACTTGTAAATGTTTACTGTTTTAATGTTAGGCTTTTTGCTGGCTTATTGACTATGGCTGTCGTAAATTAAATTTCATATTAACGATGTACAGAGTTTGATACTTGTTTCAAATAACCCTTTTGAACTTACACATAGACTCTGTGGTATTTGGTGTGGTGGAGTGGACTTACACAAGTGTGTGAGCAAAATGGTGTTTGTTATTATGTTCTGGATTGTCTCTGTCTCCGTCATCATCAACATTGTGTATCGTCTTCGTGGGGGGGTCGGGAGTGGGACCCTAATGTGAGACACTATAGCTAGTCTGTTAGGGGATCCTGGGTTTTTCGGACTGAGGTGTGATCAGTAAGATCCAACCTCCCATCAGCACCATCCTATTTTGTTGTGCATAGTTCTGTATGTGGCTCTGCAGAATCCTAGACAATAGTAGTATCATGTACTATCCGATCAAAAATACTAGTCAAATATCTGGTTGGGCATTTTGTTTGTGGTAATTGTCAAAGCCTCAACATTGAGAAGACTTGAAGAGGACAACCCAAAGGACAGGACCCAGTGGCTAGAGCTATTGGTCAATCAGAGTTTTATTGTTGCAAAGAAAACCTTCTATTAAAGAGTGGGCAACTGTGCAAGCTTCGCTACACACAGAGTAATAATAGTAATAGTAGTAGTAGTAGTATTAGTAGCACAGAGAGTCATAGCAGAGGGAGTTAGAAGCAACTTCGAGGCAGGGATAAACAGAATTAGTAAACAGATAGTCAAGGTCAAAGAAGTAAGCTTTTGTAAAAAAGAGATTCAGAAAGTGGAACCATAATTTAGAGTTTGGGGAAAAAAAGATGCAGTAACATAACATTTAGGGAAATATAAATGTCAATCTAACCAATGGAGGACTTACTGGGGCCAGCTGCAGGAGCCTCAGTAGAGGAGAGGTCCTGGGGTTCCCCCGCCGACTCCGACCCCGTCTTCTTGCCCCTGGGTGGTGCTGATGATCATGTAAAATATAATAAAGAAAGAGACCAACATTAAGGAGTGCTGTGAGAAAAATAATAAATCATTTGGAAAAACAATAAGTCAAAGAACATTTTAGGAAACAACAAGTGCAATAAAATTGACCTATCTAATCAGATGGATCGACTACTGGCTGCTTCCTAGTGCATTTACGGATCGTCTACTTATTTATGAACAATCCAGTGTTCCTTGATCATTCTGATTCCAAATACTAACAAAGCCTAGTAAGTACCACCTGACCTACACCACCTATTCCAGACGGGCCAATTGTTCACTAAGTCTGCACTTCAATTTTTTTCAGCCATCAAATGCATAGATGATGAGATGGAGGACACATGCATAGTTGCATACATTAGTGCATACATACAACAAATTGTGGGTTGGTTGCATAATGCTGATCTAGTTCTGCTACTGACTGACCATGCTAAGCCTACCACACACTAAACAAAGTACAAAAGGTTCGACGGAGGACTGGGGTAAGCAGCACTCAGTGACAGAGGATGCGTCACGCAGACCGCATAAAACAATTAGTAACTACTACTAACAAACTAAACCTAGTATCCAATATCCATCCACCACTATTTCACAGTAGGACAATGGAAGGACTAGAGTCTCTCTAGCAAATCGCATTACCTAACTTCAGTTCTGTAAAGTAAACTCTTACATAATCAGCATCAGCACAAGCTAGCGCAAACTACGTTGCAAACAAGTAAGAGTACCACCGTGCACCTGGGTCCTTAAATCAAAGAACATTTTGCTTTTTGGAACGTAATACCAGCAACGCTTGGCACGCAGCAGTAATCTTGTTGTTCATCTAATTTAATATACACAATCAGTTACTCACCAAGCCCGATGACCTCGACACCTAGCAGGTCCAACAGGTCCTGCTCCCGGTCCAGGATGTCGGACCACCGGTGAGCTAGCTGGTTGTGGGTGCGCCGGATCCCAGTGCACCGGAACACGGCCCGGCGCACCTTCGCCCACCGACGGTGCCGCTCCTGGGTAGCGTACCCGGAGCCGGGCCTGCCGCCTGCTGCCAAGGTCAAGGGGAGGAGGCGCTGGATGAAAAAAACAAGAGCCGCCACCTCCTCCTCCCCAAACAGTTGCCGGGCCTGCACCCCTGCAGGACGCATTCTGCCGCAAGGCAGGCGGCGCTTCTCTGCGCCTGCAGGTCCCTTGCCCTTGGGACTTGGTGTGCCCTTGGCCATGGTTCTGGGGTGGGTGGGAGGCGGAAAAGAAAAGTCCGAAGGGGAAAAAAAGTTAGGGGGAAGAAGATAGAAAGAACTTTATAAAAGTAACAAAAACACAGTAAAAGTAGAAATAAAATGCAAAATATAAACTGAGGCAAACAGAGAGATAGATAATAACTAAAAAAAGTCAGGAAAAAGGCTTTAAAGACAAAGGATTGCTGAGATAAAGGGAGGATACAAAAGTAGGCCCAGAAACATGGCATAGAGTGAAAAACAAGATGGCCGCGCCCATTCGCGACCGCGTGGGTAAGTTCGCGCGATATTTCTCGCGAACATG
The DNA here is from genome assembly GCF_964204655.1 of Triturus cristatus. NCBI lineage: Eukaryota > Metazoa > Chordata > Amphibia > Caudata > Salamandridae > Triturus > Triturus cristatus. The sequence goes on along the minus strand of NC_140583.1, from coordinate 793,416,262 downwards.
TACAATTTATCGCGAACAAGTAAAATGCGCTCCCGAACACGTCAATGCACATCGCGAACACGCTATCCGCGACCCGGAACAGGAAATAAGGCATCGCGAGCGGGCGGGACTATAGAAAAACAAGATGGCCGCGCCCATTGGCGACCGCATGGGTAAGATCGCGAGATATATCCCCCGAGCATGCAAACAGTTCCCCGAACATGCTTACCGCGCTCGCGAACAAGAAAAAGCCATCGCGAACAGGTTGCCACAAGCAACTATGCAAGCTCGTGAAGCTTCGCGAAGGTCGCGTAGTGCAATGACATCTTCGCGAAGCTTCGCGAAGCGCGACTACGCGAACTACGCCCAGGGTTACTCACTACACCCGAAGGGTCTGAATGACCGGGTGGAATATAATTGTTACTTGTGAATGGTGAACTTTAGTCACTATATCATCAATGTGCAGGCTAGCATCGTGTACAGTATGTTTAACTGATCTAGTTTTACAATGTATTATTGGCAGCATTATTCTTGACTTTACTATTTCTTTTTTCCTGTTGTATGTTTTCGTTTCAGCCTACAATTTTTTTGAGCCATTACATCTATATCTTTATTTATTTTTTTGGATTCACGTTAACATCACCAGGTTCGTTTCTAGTCTTTCTTCTATATCAATCACGAGCTTTTCCCGCATGCGTTTATTCACTTCCGGGGCATACGAGTATCACTGCCGATTCCAGCGGTCTCGGAACGCGGAACTACTATGATCGAGAGACGGGTTTAATCAGGTATGCACTGTAGCGGTATTTATTAGATTTTACACTTTGGGATTTTCTGATATCACACTGTTTCACAAACGCAAGAATCACCCGCACAGGCACGACTAGATATCGCGCACGTTTGAAACTGCAATACACGGTTAAAACTAGTTACCGGCACTTTTTAGAGTTCCACCTTATACGTCTTCTTGATTTTTCACATTATTTTGGCCACCAGCAATGCCTAGTAATTCACGTTCACCAAGTCAGACACCATGGAACTATGCAGAGTTATTAAATGCACGTCACTAGTTTCCTCTGATATTTGTGTTAATCGGCTACCGTTTTCGTTATATCCTGGCTCTGATATCATTAACCGGCTACCGTTTTCGTTACATCCTGGCTCTGATATCATTAACACACGGTTAATTTTGTTTATAGGGAGTCCCCTGACGAAGGGAAGACCCCGAAATGCATTGGGATTTAACCCTGTAACCCAAATACTCATATTGAAAATATGGAATTTCATGTATATGAAGAGGTTTTAAAAAAAACCCGAAATGTGAAAATTATGAACAATCGCAAAAGCAACACAAAGAATTGAAGACTGTGAGAATAAACAGTTTATTGATTACAGACATTCGTGAGAAATTCATTATAGTTTGAAGCTTCAACAGAGTGCATACTGGGATACACCTTCCACTGGTGAAGGAATTACTATTTAGTCATATTTCCTCGGAACCAGCATGGTGATCATAATGTTCATTGAGGCTCCTTTGTCTTCCAAGGACATTTGGATGTCCGCCCAAAGCTGCTGTCCTCACGGAAAACTTTTAACCAGGCGAAGACTGTGGTCAGATGACTCTCGACCATGTTAAGCAAGGCCTTCTCATCAAAATCTCAGCACTCGAATGTAGGCTTTAAACGGCAGCCATCTTAAACTAGGCCAAAACGTACCATCTTAATTAAAAGAGACAAAAACAACGTTACCACAGCATAGTGATTAAACAGTGTTAACCTCACTAATACCCTTATGTGTATGTAATTATCTAGCCTTTGCAACACAAGAAAAGCATTAGTACACAACATTTAAAAAGCGTTTTTGTGCTTTAAAATAAACAGCACTCAGCAACATTCATTTAGTTAAACCTGCACATTATTAGTAAATAACATGAACGCGTCCCCACGTATAGTTTTCTCTTGTTAGTTCGTATTGGTTAATTAGAACATTTACACAAAACAAATAATTAGTAATTATGAATTAATAATTTTAATTTCTTTCGACAATAGACAAACCAGAGCTTTTAAAACCCCAATAGATTTTCAACAGAAAACTCTGCTCCAGCAGTGCCACCCCTGGGGGAGCATTCCCTCCACACAAGAGGATAAACTCGGCACTATACTGGCCGCCATTGACTCCACACAAGATACCTTAGATTCCAGAACTGACAAGTTAGTGGTGGACAAGGGCCTTTTACGGATGACCACCACAAAATGGCAGACCATCTTAAACAGGCTGATGTGGAGCTGGAGACACTAGGCCCAATGTCCAGGTGACATACAACTGACCTAGACACATTGACAAGGAGGCTTGTGGACCTGGAAAGACGCATTGAGGACCAGGAGGGGAGGGCTTGGAGGAATACCATAAGGTTGATTGGCCTGCCGGAGCATATAAAGGGCTCGTCGATGCTTACTTATCTGGAGAACTGGTTGCAGGAGGTTACTGCACTAGAGAAACTATCCAATCATTTCTCACCTAAGGATCCCTGCAAAACCCCGTGCCCCGGGGGCAGCTTCACACCCTGTTGTGTCCCGGGTATTGTACCATCGGGATCAAGACTTTATACTCCGATAAGCATGCAATGATGGGCCCTATATTGTGGACGGTGGCTGTGCGGTGACAGAGGGCTGCTTTTATGGCTGCAAAGAGGAAGCTCAGAGAACCTAGGAATTCAGTATTCTCTACTATTTCCTGCCAAGCTGCACATCCATCTGGAAGGGAAACAGTATTTTTCTATACACCCAAGGAGGCTTGGCAATGGCTGGACACAAACTACAATGGGGCCTGCTCTTGCCCAAATGCACTGACTGGGAGGGTTCGGCAGTGCAGGGACTCAGGCCGAGCGAGGGGAGGAAATCACTGGCCAAGCAGCAGCAGGTTAAGGAGGGGAGGAAGTGTGCAATGGAGATGGTGGCAACGTTACCGCGAGATGGCAGTGGCATTAGGGGACATGTGAGCTCAGATGATGACATGCGCTTGGCCACCAGGAGATTCTCTGGGACAGATACCAGTCTTATATTGCCTCAGATCACACCAGGCACTGCAGCTGACATTATATGAATGACAATTTAATGTTTATATATATTCTTACTAATCCTTTCTTGTTTCATATTGAGGTTTAATTTCTGCATGTATCAAAACTCAGAAACAAAAGAGGCTTCAAAATCTTACTCTACTACTGGGATCTCTGTGGGTGAGGGTCTAAAGGCTATCCCCCACCCCCAATGGTGTTGCAAGGGTCTAGAAGCACGCAAGCCATTGCTGGCACACCATGTTATCTTGTGAGTTGTACAGTTGGGAAATGTTCGCACGGCTTTAAATTGTTGCCTCTGGCTATTACTGGTGCCTGCTGTGGGTATGAATGTTCATGGGGGTCAGACCTGTGGTTGGGGAGGAGGGATTGGTCCATGATGTCGAGGGTCAAATCTGTTTATGATGGCTGACACCTGTTCTAATATAAGACTACTTACCAGTAATGTACAGGGTGTTAACTCCCCTTGTAAGCGATATAAAGTGCAGGCCTACATTAACCGACACAGGGTGTAGGTTGCTATGCTGCAGGAAATGCACCTTACCAAATCGAAGGGTCTGGTCTTACAAAAAAGGTGGTGGGGGAGGGTGTACTGTACTACTTATGCTGCATTTGCTCACAGAATGCTCATTTGAACCCTACCAGAGGTGACCTTTTACCACAGCTGGAGATCCTCAATCCTGAGGGGCGCTATATTGTAGTGGGAGCCAAATTTGATGTGAGGGGCGTGGAGTTCATAAACTTGTATGCTCCTAATTAGGATCAGCCTACCTATCTAAAGTCACTGACACCACACCTCTCCACCCTTCTTCCTTATCCCTTGGTGGTGGGAGGACACTTTAACTGCATAGACCACCCATCCTTTCTGACATACATGGTGGCAAGGGCCTTTCCGGACTGAAGAAGGGAGTGGGACGTGGTTGGTGTCTGGCGAGAGTATAATCCCCAATGCAGAGAATATTCCTATAACTCAGGACATATAACCTCTTCGTGCAGCTGGAGGTACTCCTCTGCAGGGGTTCACCGACCCAAAGGGTCCTACACATGGAATACATTGCCAAAACACACTCAGACCATAACCCATTTCTCCTCGCTCTCCAATAGGACTCCCGTAGGCCACGATCCCCACCTGGTGACTTTCTATGGAAATTCTTGAAGACCTTGTGTTTTGAGAGTCATTGGAATCAGTAATCTGAAACTGTTTTCAGAGAACGAGGGGACCATCTCCTTTTCCTTTTTGGAGTGGGATGCATTTTATAGTTCAAATCTTTTTTATTTAATTTAATAACACCAAACAAACATTGGCAATTGCATGCTTTCAAGTTTCTTGGGCTATGGGCTATACAAAGCTCATCATACCATAACATGCATGCAAGTGTCAACTAATTAAACTAACCCCCACTCTGTCCCAGACCATTCACTTAAGTAATATCTGTTGGGATTCCGTGTTGGTGGTGTTAGCACATTAATTCTGCTCTCTGCTTGGGGATGCGGAAGCCTCTGGCAGACGCAGCAGATGTAAGTATTTGGGGCAGGTAAGTTCTCTAAATTCTTCTGCGAGCAGAGACAAGAAGGGCTGCCAAAACTCCTGCAACACCGACCGTGCCCAGCCGCCGTGAGCGTGATTTTTTCCATTCCCAAAATGTACCACAGTCGTTGAAGCTAGCCTGTGTGTGTGGGAATTTTTTTTGTGCCCCAGTGGGTGAATATGTTCTGCATGGCCGCACCCAGGGCCAGTCCACTCAAGCGGCCACTTCTTGACTTCAAGGGGTATGTGAGTGGGTTTAGGACCCCTAGGAGTACGTATGCAGGAAATCTGGGTAGTTGGGTGTCAAGGTGCGCATCGATTTCATCTAGTATTTGTGTCTAGTGCTGCAGGAGTCGGCACTCCCATAGGACGTGTACCTGCGTTCCCGGCTCCCAGCAACCCCGCCAGCACTCTGTGTGGATTTAACTTTGTGTATGCGAGTTGGGGTGTAGTACCAGTGAGTGACTACCTTAGTTAATGTTTCTGTCAAGGCTGTGTTACTGACTGTGTGTCTGGCAGTGTAGTATACTCCTTCCCATTCAGCGCTTTCCCTATGTCCTTTTCCCACCTTCCTCGTCCCACGTTGTAAGTGTGTTTATTTCGCACGTTCAACAGTGCATATAGCTCTGAGATTATCTTCTTGTCTGAGGATTTTGATAGGAGCCATTTTTCATTTTGGGTAATGTACCTTTGCGCTTTGGGCCTATTTTGGGGCTGCAATGCCCAGTGCCGGAGTTGTAGGTATTGTAGCCTCTCTGTTTCAGGGATTCCAAAATCCGCCTTAACTCGTAAGAAGAAGAGTACCCCTTCCTTATCAAAAAGATGTCCTATTGCACGGTACTCTGAGCCGCCCCACTGCATTAATCTGGCCTCACCCATCCCTGGCTCAAGCTCCAGGTTATCAAATAGAGGGGTCAAAGGGGAGGAAAAGGTAGTCAAATTATGTCTGATGTTAGTCTGATCCCACAGCCACCGTTGTTGACTGCATTATGAGGGACAAGTACAAATTATGTGGCCTGTGTGCTTTCTTGAGGAAGGGGACCTTCTGTAGTGATGTTCCAGCCACTGCCCTATCTTGGAATAGCCAGTGTTTCTCCTACTCAGCTCTGCTCCATTCTCCAAAGTATCTCATTTGTGCTGCTTGATAATATAATTGAAGATTGGGGATTCCCAGCCCTCCCTCGCTTGGTGGGAGGAAGCTAATGTCCTTTTTCATTCGCGGTTTCCTATCTTGCCAAATGAACTGCAAAATCTCTGTCTGAAGCTTGTGGCTCATGCCAGGGGGAGGCTGAAGGGGAAGGGCCTGAAACAGATATAGGATCTTAGGAAGAACCATCATCTTAATCGCAGCTGCTCTGCCTAGCCATGAGATCGGGTGAGGTTTCCACTTTTGAACGTCTTTACAAATTTGTCTGTGGAGATTATGGTAGTTTATGGCGGCTGTCGCCAGTGTAGTTGATGCTAATTGTACCCACAGGTACGAGATGGTGCTGTGCGACCACTGTATAGTATATTGTTTCTAAAATCGCTCTACCATTTGAAGTGGAAGGGAGAAGTTGAGTGCCAAGGATTTCCCTATGTTTACTTTGAACCTTAACGCCCTGCCAAAGTTGTCTAGTTACTCAAGAAAAGCATCTAGGGAAGACTCCGGGTTATCAAGCGTTACCAGGACGTCATCTGCGTAGAGACTTATGGTGTGTTTGTCCCCACAAAATGGCACTAGCGAAATGTGTGGGTGGGTTTAGATTCTCTGAGCTATTTGGCTCCATATATAACACGAATAACAGGGGTGATAGAGGACACCCTTACCTCGTGCCTCTACTGATCTGAAATGGAGAAGACATGTGTCCATTGACTCTAACCGTTGCGGTGGAAAAGCGGTAACAGTTTAACATCTGGGTCCTCATTCTCACCCCCATAGCAGAGCTGGCCAGCACCTGCTCAAGATAGGGCCAGTGCACCCGGTCAAAGGTTTTTTCTGCATCCATGGTCAGAAGCATATACTTGCCAGGTGCTCTGGATGCCTTCTTGATAATGTGGAGAACCCGTTTTGTATTGTCGCTTGCTTGCCTCTGGGGGATAAAGCCTGCTCGGTCAGGGTCCACCAGGGCAGGCATGTATGTGTTCAACCTATGTGCTAATATTCCGGTAAATAGTTTCAGGTCCACATTCAAAAGTGAGATGGGTTGGAACGAACCACAGTATCCTTTGTCCTTCCCCGGCTTAGGGATGACTATAATTGCTGCTTCTAGCATCGAGGCTGGGATCGCCCCCTGCTCTACAAATGTGTTAAACTGTCGGGTCAAGAGTGGCGCCACAATCAGGCAAAACGTTTTTTAGAAGGCTGATGTAAAGTCGTCTGGGCCCGGGGATTTTGCCGGTTTAAGCAGGAGATTGCTGCTATGACCTCCTCAATATGGATTTCTCCGTCCAGGTGTTAGGATTGCTTCAGGGTCAGGGCGATAGGTTGCGGGTTTAACAAGTATCGTTCACTCTGTGCACTGTCTAGTGTTTGGCCCGAGTATAGTTGCTCATAAAAATTGTGAAAGGCCCCCAATGTGTCAGCGATTTCCAAAACTAAGGCCCCTTCTCGGTTGTGTATCATCTCAATCTCGTGCCTCTGACGACTTTTGCGTAGTTTATGTGCTAAAAGGCGTCCACACTTGTCTCCCCCACATAAACGGCATGACGTAGCCGGAGGGCCACGTACTCAGCCCAGTCTAAGTCGATCGCCGCTAATTGTGTTCGTAGCGCCGAAAGTTGGTACCATATTCTAGGGGCCCCCGTCCTCTGATGGATAAGCTCTAACTCCGGTATTTGCTGAGATAGACCCACCCATTTCTCTTTCCACAGCGCGTTATCTGCAGCAGATATCGTAATGAATTTGCTCCTGACTACGGTTTTAAGCGCCTCCCTTAGGGTTGCCGTGCATTTTTTTGCAGTGTCATTGTGCAAAATATAGTCCTCTATAGCTCGCTGAATTTGTTTTGTTACTTCTGGGTGTTGTAGAAGTGTGTCTCTCAGGCACCACTGTCTAAAGGGGTGCTTCGTTGTTGGGAACGAGAAGGTGATTGCCACTGCTGCGTGGTCTGAGAGTGTTGCAGTGAGAATTTCTGTGTCCCCTGCGATTGAATGCATATCTTTAGTGTCATGGAGATAGTTCAGTCTGGCGTATGTTTTGTGAGCGTTAGAGCAAAAGGAGTATTCCCTGGCCTGGGGATGGGCTGCCCTCCATAAGTCTATCAGGCCCAACTCCCTCAACTGGGCCTGGCCCTCTGTGGACAGGGCACCAGTTTGCTCATATTGTAGGGCAGACCTGTCCAGGGCGTTGTGAAATACCAAGTTAAGATCACCCCCAGCACTATTTTACGCTCGTCAGAAGCCATTTCCTCCAACAGTGCACCATGGAGGAATTTCTCCTGACCCTCATTCGGTGCGTATACCTAACCTATGATCAAAGCATGGCACCCTAATGTAAATTTGTAGGCAAGGAGTCTCCCTTTGATTTTGCCCTCCATCTGTATTACTTTGCCCCTAAAAGGTTTGGACACTAAAATAGACACTCCCACAGTTCTAGTAGAGCATGAGGAGAACAGCTTGGTGGGAAACGCACGGGCTTTGAGCCTGTGGCAGTCTCTGGTTAGGAGATGGGTTTCCTGTAGGAGACAGATGTCTGCCTTCGTGCTTTCTAGATATGATATTATTGCTCTGTGCTTTATTGGGTTACTAAGTCCCCTCACATTGAGGGTGAGAAGTCTTAGGTCAGTGGATTGCATTCTTTTGAATAGACAGTATATCAATGAAGTGAGTCTCGGGATCCAACTGCCCCAGTTGTACCCTACCTCTGTGCAGAATGATCCCCTGTGCTCTCTTGGTGTGCAACCGGGTGTAGTCGTGTGGTGAATGGAAGATCCCAACAATTACCTTACATAACCCTGTAAAGAAAACATTCAAACTAACAAATGACAAGTTTAGGGACAGTCCTTCAGCCATTCGTGGCCACCAGGAAGTGAAATTGGGGTCCATAGTGTGGCCAGTGTGCTGATGCCCTCCCTACCCGCCGCCAGCCTTCAGTCTCTCAGTGGGGTTACTGCCCATTTAGTAGCTCAAACATCCTCCATCTTCGCCAATACAGCAGGAATAGACTCAAGTGCTTCTTGTTGTCCTTTCGCTATTTCTGCTTGATTTGGTTTTCTCGGGGTACATCGGCGCCCTTGTTGCCGCCATCATGTCTATTGCTCCCCCGGGCCGAGAGTGAGGCCCCTCAGCTACAGGACTCCTCAGGCAGTTCCAGCCCCAGTAATCGTCAGGCCTCGGAAAGGGAACGTATCTGCTGAAGTTTACCGTCCCAGCGGAGGATAAGTCTAAAAGGGTGACCCCATGGGTAGGCGATTTCCTGATCACGTAGGTGCATGGTGACTGGGCGGAATTCTCTTTGTTTCTGCAACATAAGCCAGGCAAGGTCCTGGTACAACACAGGGGATTGGTCTCTGAATGTGACAGGATGCATTGTCCTTGCCCTGCGTAGTATTTTCTCTTTGGTTTGAAAGTTAAGTACACAAACTAAAATGTCAGCCGGGGGGACTCCATCCGAGCGAGGCGGGCCCACTCTGTGTGCTCTATCCTACTTGAGCTCCTTACCCGAAGGGTTGCCAAGAATTTGGTTAAAGAGGTCTCTTACAAATCCAAAGATGTCTCCGCCCTCGGCTTTTATCGCCACACCTCGTATCCGGACGTTGTTTCTTCGGGACCAGTTCTCCAGATATTCTAGATAGGCTGGAAAGTCTGTATGATGGTCCAGAAGATGGAGCATCTCTTGCTGCAGTGCCGCCATCTCTGAGTCCCGGCCGTCCCCTTTATCTTCCAGCACTGCAACTTGATCCCCGAGGGCGTCCACATCTCTTCTGGTCTCCTTAATTTCCTATGTGAGATCCTTCTTGACAGTCTGCAGGTTCTCTCGGAGTGTTGTGAACAGTGACTCTAAGCATGCGCGGGTCACCGGCTCTTCCGCCGGGCTTTCGGACTGTGTGTGAAGTGTTTCCCACGTCTCCGAGGCCTGCGCTGTGCCACTCACAGAGGGCCTTGTGAGCATATCCTTAAGGGAACGGTCTTTCTTCACTCTATTGGTAGACATAATAGGGCTCCATGTTGTATGTCTAACTCAGCTATCACCTCAAGTAATGTGCGCTCTTCAATTACTAGATTAGTCTTGTAGCACCTCCTCTGCCCTCTCGTGTTATGTCTATCTGAGTGTGCTAGGATTTGTCGTTGGGGCCCAGCTGTTAACACGTGGGTGCGTTAATCCTCCAACTATCTCTCACTCTGTTGCAGTGAGGTGTTCCTCCGTGTTCTAGATGTGCAAGACCTAGTGTCCGTGCTGCCCCTTACCCTCCGGGAAGTTGCTTCTATGCCGCAAATAGGGCCCTACTTCGTCTTGCGGAGATTGTATCGGGTGGGGCGGCACAGGCTCGCCCTTGTGCTGCTGGCGAGGTGTAGAAAACCTATGTGAATCTAATGCAGATCCTTAGTTGTGTGGAGGTCCCTCGAATCCGCTTTCACCTGCGGCAGTTCTAGTATTGTCACCCTCTGGAGGCGGCCGCCTTTCAACGCTTCCGGACTGGGGGTCTACGCCACTCCCCCAGGTGTGCGACCTTATTTCCTCCAGTAGGCTGTGCACTGAAAGTCCGCTGAGCTGATTGTGAATAGGGGTGCAGTGCTGCCCTCTTTCTAGATGCCCTCCACTTGGGGCCAGTACTCGCTTAAAGGCTCCAGCGCGGTGCGTAGCACCTCACTCTCTCTCCCTTGTGGGCCCCCGCTGTCACCGGCCTGTATCTCTTGGGCTCAGGAGTCCTCCCATGCCCCCGGGCCGCTAACAGTCTCTCTCCTCACCTCTGGGAATGCATTGGTCTTTGGCCCTCGCGACTGCTTCTTGGACCGGATCACTCACAGGGGAGGATCTTGGTGCCCGGGCAGGTCCGGGATGCCCCGCACAGTTGGTGGGCACCTACGCCCCAGCCTCTTCATTATTTGATGGCGCCGGGTCTTGCTGCTCGTCGTTCGCGGCCGCTGGCCCTCATGGGCCATGCCGCCACTCCTCCCAGGTCCTTGTCCCCAGTGGGGAACCGTCCGTCCAACCACTAGTCTTACAAGGCTGGAATCACGCTCTAGGCTGTTTGCGCCAGAGTGTCTGGCATGAGTCTGGCACATGCAACAATTCGGCCTTGTGTGGGAACGAACGCCCCACAGGCTCTGGAGATGACTACCACAAGGCTCACCTCCGTCGGCTCTCACCGTGCGCCGTTCTCGGCCCCGTGACTGCCAGCCGCCATCTTCCTCAAGCCTCACCATTTATTCCACGGATCTCGGGCCCCCACGGAGAAACAGGCCAGCTCCGCTATCGCAGGGGCACCCGGCACGGAGGTTCTGAGTGTATGCTCCCACTTATGTGTTGAGATTCGGTGCGGATGTTGCTCTTAGGCCGGCGGCAGGCAGGAGCGATGGAGCAGAGCATCCTACCTCACTGCCTTCTTGGCCATGCCCTCTGGGAGGCGTTTTAAGTGGTGGTCAGAGGCCATTGCCTGGTGGCAGTGACACGGATTAGGGTGCAATTACTGACCGAGATCACTAGTCAGGAATGCATACTTGACCAACTGTAGAGGGAGAGCTCCCTGTGACCATGCTGCCTGTCAGCAGATAATAGAAGTGCATGGAAAGGCTGAGGGAGTTTGACAAAGGACAATATATCATGGAAGCCCACAGGACAAGTTGGACCATTTATTAGCTTGGCTTGCTGACCTCTCCCGCAACCGCCAACTGCTAAGCGAGCGTGAACTTTTTGAACCTCTCTACATTGTAATACAGATTCGTTGTCTGACTTCACTCCAAGAGCCTGCAAATAACTGGGTCCTTGCCTTAAGTATTTACAGCGCACGTGTTTCATGTTGGAAGTGCATCAAGGCATTGTCAGAAGGCAGCCACTGTCCCCTTTCTCATCCACATTATATTGATTGGAGTATTATATGCTGGAATAAACAAACTGTTGTCTTCCAACAAATTGTGGTTCTGAAATATCAACTAGAATCCCTACTTAGTGTGATGGGCCTTTTTTAATAAACATATTCAAGGTCCTGAGGATGGTCTAATGGACACAGACATAATTAGACCGAAACGTCGACTACTACACCTTTCTTCAATGTATTGTAGGCAATGTTTGCTTTGTATAAACTTTTCAGATTGCCTTAAAGGGGAGAGGAGTTGGACTAATGGCTAGGGCGGTCGACCTCGAATCTGGGGAACTGGGTTCGAGTCTCGCGAATGACGCTGAACATCCTGTGATTCTGGGCAAATGACCTAATCTCCCCGTGCCTAACCAAAATTAATGTGTGTCCTCATGTAATGTAACTGGTACTATGTAAAGTGCTCTGATACCCGATTCGGGTCAAGTTGGTGCGATACAAAACTCAGCAAAAAAAAAATATATATATATATTTCGTAAAAAGGTGTCCACAATTGTAACTGTGAAGGATATTTAATTTCATGTAATCATCACTTCTGGCTACATTGTGTTGTTTTTCATGTACCCTTTATAAACTAATAATCTTGAATCAATACTAAATCATTTTTTGAATATATACCCCTGTGTTTCTTCTAATTCTCTCCTTAATGATTTACTCATTGATAAAATAACTGAATTGCTTCCTGAATACTCAAACTGTGAGTTACTTGAATAGAGCTTACCTAAATCACATTGACCAACTATTGCAGAAATATCTTTAAACAAATCCTTTGTAGGCGCACTTACCGGCTCTCCCACAGCTAGCTGGCAGCAAATATTGTCTCTTCTCTGAGCCGTTGGGATGTGGGTATATGCCCAGATACACAGTTTCAAGATGACTATGCCCCACTCAATAGTGCCACTCCGTTGCATGCATATGTTGTGAGTGCCTGGAATGTGAGAGTGAGCCATGAGATAGTGGCAGGGGGCGAGGGGAGGACATTCAGGTATGTGGTTCTGTTACATCCCTGCCTCAGGGTAAGACCCCTCGAACTGATGGTTTGCTGATTGAATTCTGTTCTAAGTTCTGTGATATCTCATCCCTCAGGTTAACTAAAATGTATAATTCTGCACAAGATGGGAGCACTCTTCTTCCAATGAAGCCCTGCTAATGCCATTCTTAAAACCTGTGCGGGAGGGGGATCTGGTTTCCTCCAATAGGCCTCTCCATCCTGAATGGGGGTTATAAAATCCTCAGCAAAATATCGGTCACTAGACTACAGCCACACCCGCAGGATATTGTGCACTTGAATCAATCTGGAATTTGTCCCAACCTGTAGAACCACATTGAATATCGTACAATTAACATATGTATTGCACTCTCCTCCCTTACCGATCCCTAGGCCATGGGTAATGGCTGTGGATATGGAGAAAACTTTTGATTCCCTAAGTTGGGAATATTTGTATATTGCCATGACTCGAATGGGGCTGTGCAGAGGCTATCTTACCTGGACCAAACTCATCTACACTGATCCCACCGCCCAAGTGAAGACAAGAGGCATTATCTCAAATGACTCCTTTTAGCCTTGGTGGTTGAACAACTCGCCCTCATGGTCCAACAGGGTCATGTGTACTGAGGTCTTCAAATAGATACTATAACGCTTTATATTTCCTTGTGTGCAGATTACCTTTTGCTTTATCTTCATGTGGAGCCATTGCATGTGCAGGGTGCAATAGAAGCGCTCACTGAGTTTGGTACAGTGTCAGGGCTTGGGATAAATTGATGTAAATCACATATATAGCCCCTTTGTGAGCCAGAAACTGAAACACGCTCACCAGACATCGCCCAAAATTTACATTGGGTACCCCGTACCTTCCGCTATTTGGGTATTCGGATTTATTGTATGGAAACATACAAGCGAAAATAGCTTCCCTTTGTCATGCTGTGGTTTTTTTGCATTCATTTCCACTTTTGGTTACGGGACGTGATGCTGCTCTGATTACTGTATTTTTTCTCTACGCTCCCAGTTTTGGTGCCCCGTCACATATTTCGGGAACTGGGAAACGTACTATTGTTACTGCTCTGGGGCACACGCTACTGCACAATTTCCTTGACCAAACTTCGGCTCCCTACTGTGCAGGGTGGCTCAGCAGTCCCCGATTTTGAGCTATAGTACTTGGCAGCACAACTGGTATGGGTGACTAACTTGAGAGTTGCAAGTTGGGGTTCCCCTCGTGAGGACAGGATAGGTGTCCCCACACACACCACATGGTTGCAGACAATCCTTAACCTGTTACGCAAAACGTATGGTGCCACGCTTAACATCCTAACTGACACACTTAAGTATGCCTGGTCCAGGGCACTACAGAGAACACATGTTAAATGTCACTACTGAAAGAGGCTATCGTTGGTCATTGGTGGTGGTCAAAGTCTTGAGCCCTGGGCGTGATTGGAGGGGACTGCAGGATTAGGCTAGGGCCGGTCTTGGAACTCTTAGAGATCTCTTTGAGAATGACACTCTCACACCCTTCCAGACTCTACTAGATGCTTTTGAACTCCCCCGCCATTTCTTAATCTCTTGGGTTATAAGGGCTGTGGTCCAGGTATGTTGGCGTACGGGGGCGGATGACCCTGCAGGTTATATGCACTACATCTGGTACAATCAAAGCCATTACCTTGCTATAGAAAGCGTTTCTTCAGCAGGCCAAAGGGCTCTTGGGAACTCTCAAAGACAGGTGGGAGACTGATATGCAGATTCCAGTTTTGGTTAGGGATCAGACCACTATATTGGAACACACCCCCTCCACATCAAGGAACCCTAGTATCAATCTCATCCAATACTATTTCTTGCATGAACTGTATCTTACACCTAGAAATAATTAATCTGATGTTCCCAGGAGTGCAAGCAGATTCCTAAAGATCCAAAGTCGTAGATGCAGATTTTTATCACATGGTTAGGGAGTGCCCTGTCCTTTACCAAAATTTGAAATGATTGTTAGAGACATTGCGATGGCAACGGGCCATCACATCCTTAAAACGCTGGCCTATTGTTTGTTGGGCCTTTTCCCTAGGCCCAAAGTGAAAGCAATAACATCTAAATTTATTGACCTGGCATTAATACTTGCCTGTCGCCTAGTCGCGATCACTTGGAAAGACCCACGGGTCCGGCACTTCAGTGTTAGAGTGCTGATGCTTTGAAGTGGGTGGACTGTGAGGAATCAAGCCTCTGGAGGAAGACTTTGCACAACCTTTGACCCTTGGAACATGCATAGGCATGGGGCTTAATATTGCATGACTGCCCTACGATGGATTGCACGGGGATAATTTTCTCCCCTCTGGAGAGTAAATGGGATAGCAAAGACGCAATAGGATCCCTCCCGGATGGAAATTAATCCCTGCTTCATCCATTCGGGACCCGGTCCACTGAGCCCCTCCCCATCTTTACTACCCAGACAGAGACCCAACAGTTCCCGCTTCTCTTACCGGGAATATATTCGGTACAGTACTAGACACTCTAGTAGACCACAGTTAGTTTCCTTTTATTTTCTTTCTCAGTTATCTTCTGTTTTTTCTTGTTACTGCATAGTGTACATTGCATTTAGACATGTAGTTGGACATATGCCCTATTGACTGTATCTACCCCTACTCCATTCTAATTGGATTGACTTGTCTATGTGTCAGTCCGAAGTCGGTTGGCAGGGTGGAAACCTCCAATTATCACAATAACACTGCTGTTATATGTTCCAATAGTGTGTAAATGGAGGCATGTCTTCATGTTGCAATGGTCATAATTGCTGTAACTCTTTTGCAAAATAATAAACGTATGCTAATAAAAAAGAAAATACAAAAGAAAAAATCTTCTACCCCCAAGGTAATTCCTAAATTTTGTTAGAACCTACCAGCAAGCTACTAACTCCTTTTGAATCACAGATTAATGGGTTTCTGCATCATTCAACACACGAGAGGCATAGCCATTAGTAAGTGCTCTATCTCTAGATCTCTGGATCACAACTGCAATTAACCCAACATTGCTGACATCCACCATAACTATACATGGTAACTCTCGATCATAGTGCTTCAATGTGCTTGACCCTGTTAACAGCTCTTTAATCCATTCAAAAGTGTATTGACACTTCTCATCCCAATTCAATACTACTCCCTTTTTTATCAAATTGAATAACAGTTTTAATCTTGAAGCAAAGTTAGGTACATAACATGAATAAAACTTATAGAGACCTAAAAACAACTTTAACTCAGCCTTGTCACGTGGAGGACTAACCTCTACAATACTTTTGACTAAACTGGGTTTAGGTTGGTCTCACTCACAAGAAACATGTCCTAACTATTCAACCTTCTCGGACAGGAAAATACATTTTTTATGTTTCAACTCCACCACATATTACTGAAATCTGCTCAAAATGTCATTGAGCATTTTGACATGGGTCTCAGGGCTGTCAACATGTAAGGAGAGCATCTTGGAATATCAAAATCCTAGAGTTTCCTTTCTAAATTTGACACATCAGTCTTTGGAAAACAGATGCTGCGGATGCCATCCCAAAAGGGATCCGACAACACTGATATGTACCAAATGGTGACACAAAAGCAGTCAGGTGATATGATTCAGGATCCATTTCAACTTGCTGATAGGCAGATGCAAAATCTAACTTTGTGAACCATCTAAATTCCCTCAAACTAGGCAACATTTCACTTATGTTTGGCAAAGGATGGGAATCCACCCAAATGTCCTTGTTTAAGCAACAAAGTTCTACACACAATATCAAATCATCATTCTATTTAGGAGCTACCACCAAAGTTGATAGCCAGAGAGACATCCCAATAGGTGCAATGATCCTTTTGTAACATAGGGAACTCAATTCTAATTCCAGATCTTTGTGAATACTGAAAGGAACTCCCATCAACATGTGTTTGGATGGTTGGATGGTTGAGCTCCTTTCTTTACTTTGATTTTGTGTACAAAATGTTTCATTTTTACAAGTTCTCCAGAGAAAACATGAGGCAACTTATTCATAATATTTAAAGCATGCCAAACAACTCCTTGCGAAACCATCCTAAAATGTTAAGACGCTTTACAACAACATGAATCTTTACAGCAAATTTCCTCCCTTTAAATTCCAGAGTTTCCTCAATAAATCCCAACAAATCAGTGTTCCACCCTTCATACGAAACCGGTGAACGATCAGGTGGAAGTAGAGGCCTTGCACCCCATAGTTCCTCATAGCCCTCTTGAGTGTTAATAGTAACGCGAGCACCTGATTCAACCAAAAGGGTCAACCCTTTATCAATCACTCGAATGTCAACATAGGGATCTACACAATCATTCAGGTCACCTTCTTTTACTTTCTGGCACTTAACCACTGACACTATTTCTCACAAATCATCCTTCAACTTCTCATCAGTGACTTGGTTATTATCATCTAGTACACATGTAACTTTAGTTGAATTGCCCTCCTTGCGACTTTGACACACTTTAGCGAAATGTCAATTTTGTTACAAATTCTGCAAAACACCTTTTTAGCAGGGCATTGTCAACCACTCTTACCATGAGCAATATAACCACTTCAAAAACAAACATTTTGTCGTTAAAAATGGTTTAAGCTAAACGTGAAAATGATGTGTCTTGCAAATCATGGAAAAGTTTCAATAAAAAGTTATTTTAATAAAATGGTTTAAGCTTTTCCCCTATGTCCTTAGTGTCTTTCCATTGCTTTCCATGACATTCTTTAACTGCCCCAACTTTATCGTCAGACTTGCTGTCCAACTCTGTTACTGGAAACTGGGAAAGTTCAATGCTTTTAGCAGTTGATCAGCAAGATTTCCAAATTGACAATGAGCTACCAACTGCCTGAGAGAAGAGAAGTACGAGTCCACGGTTTCTCCTGAATGTTGAACTCTTTTAAGAAACTTGTGCCTGCGGACTACTATACTGGGTTGAACATCAAATCTATCCTCAAGTTTTTGTTACAGCTTCCTGATGTACATCCATTTTTTCATCCTGTACTACTAGTAAATCAGGAAGGTGTTTCAAAATGTCCCTCCCTTCAAAGACCAAAGAATGGAGCCAAATATAGTTCTTCCTCTCCAGACCAAAGCATAAATGTCCTATAGCTCCCAAAAAGATCTCAAAAGCATCATACCAATGCTTACACAGAATCGGAGGGCCACCTGGTGTCTGGAGAAAATGAGGTGGTGGGCTGACTGCAGAACGAATACCACACCACAAAAAACTACAAGCTTGAAACATTTCAGACAGTGTCAATAATAACCTAAAAGTTTAAACAGAAAGAAACGTCTATAGTATCTTAGTGCTGGAAGCGAAATCCACCCATATAAAAGTACTTCAAAGCAAATGGAAACAGAGTCTGAAAAGGTGTAAGTGTCACCGCACGATTAGAGTTCACTTTACAAATGGTGCGTGTCTCACAGCAAGAGTCCACAACTGAGTGGGCAGGAATAAAAGATACCTGGCTGACACCAAACGTCAATGAACCAGGGTGCACATTATTTACTGTGAGTCGCTGAGGCAGACAGTGAGGCAGAAACATAAATGCTGCCTCCCAAACACCCCCAATGAAGACTTCCTGATGGAAAATGGCCACAATGTGCACGGACGTGTGCACGATGTCACCTCGCGATGCGGTACAGCAGGCCCCTGGGTTTCACCCATGCGCAGAGCAGGCTCTGAGAACCTCCATCAGCAACCGAAAAAGGGGTGAGGCAATCAGGGCTCCGTCCCGCCCAGTGGGAAAGCGGGCGGCTGAGACCTCCACTGGGTCTCAGCGTTCAGCGTGCGGCCGCGTTCTCAGCGTTTGACATTGACACGCGGTTCACACCTCATGCCCAACAGCCTGTACAGGCTGGGCGGTCGAACATGCTCCCTCCCAGCTGAAAGTCAGAGGGCAACCCCGCCAGAAGTCGAAGTTTACCTTAGCAAGGACTCCAGGGACTGCACTGTCCATTCACCGCTCCAGACAAGTCACAGTAGCTGAAAAGGTACGCAGGTCCACAGGTAGCCAGCTCGCAAGAATATTGTCTCCAAGAATATTGTAGTGACGAATCAGAGAACAATATATTAAAATGGTGTTTATTGTAGTCCAAGAGATAAAGACGCGCTCTCTGACCGCACCGGTCCAGCCTCTATACAACGGTCGATATTCGAACACAAACATTCCACACGTTTCTAAGACGCATAGAATGCTCGCACACTAGCATTCTATGCTTCCGGGGGCCTTCAAATCTATATGGGTATGACCCTGTGAAACCGATGTCGAAGCAGAATTGCAAAATCAATTGTACAACCCACATGCGGGGCGTGAAGACAACCTGTTTGGGGAGGGCAGTTTTAAACACTGCGTGGCTTGTAAATCTGCCCCTGCATTGTCATAATAATATCAACCCCAGCAGTGCACTGGCAGTGGTTATAAACAGTATTTTCTGTAATAGTTTTCTCTTTATGTGGTAGTGTCACGGTTACCTGCACAATTTTCTCAGCGGCATCCCAGCTGAGTGACACAAGCAAACGTGCTCTCGTTTTCACGTATTTGTTTTCCTTAGATTAATCATTTTCTGACTATATTGGCTCAAACACAACAGCACAAATAGTTCAGAATCTGATGCGGGTCTCATCACACGAAGGGTGACCACCAATGAGACATTGCCTTAGATGAGCTCTATTGCCAGAAAGAGTAGGGCTGTTTGATAGGGAATCTTGGGTGCTCCTCTACACATGACTTGATGGTTTTGAAGTCTCTCAGGAAATGCCCGGGGACGCGGCAGAAATACCTAAGTGGCTCTGGTACTTGGCATCAAGTCATTGTAGTGTCCTGGACACATAGGACATAGACGCAGGGCCAGGATTCTAGTACCTCTCTTTATTTGCGACCTTCCTTCAGCAGTTCCCATTCGCAACTGCCCTTCCCAGGGCATGACTCCGCCTCCTCCCTTATCCCACCCTCAACCAGCCTCCTCAGCCGAGGAGGTCCTAGCGCCCAGTACTTGAATGCAAGTACTACATCTCCCCCTTTCTTAACAAATGAGTTAGTTCAATCTCTCTAATAGATAACCAAAAAAAAAAATGTCACATAGTTACAGTTCATCAATCAGACTACTCGGTCTCTTAATGGTTCGGCGGGGACGGATATAGACGTCTGGACAGTCAGGTTCTCCTCCATTAGGGGTCACTCTCGACGGCTGGTCACTGGTTTCAGTTACACTAGGTCTCGTCTCTCCAGTGACAGGACCATTGAGCAATTCTTTAACTTTAGGACTGCACTTCTGGAAGGCGCCACATTTCGGGTGATTCTCTTCTCATCAGATTCAGCAGTAATCATGGTTCCCTTTTGTTGGGTGACTACTAGTGGAGCTTTATGATAACGACAATCAGTTTTCTTTTGCTGTTCTTGTTTCACTAGTACCCAGTCACCTTCGTGAATCGAGGACGGTGCAGCTCTTCTACGACGATCTGCATACGTCTTCATTTTCTCCTTCTTGAGTCGGTCAGTGACAGCTATGTCATCTGAATCAGAGTCATGGGATACTGTTCTCTCATTCCAGTCAATCATGGGTATTCTGGTGCGCACTGGCCGGCCCAGCATTAGAGTCGCGGGGCACTTACCAGTAGTGGAATGAGGCGTGTTTCTGTACGCTCGCAGGACTTCATTTAGGACCATTTGAGTGTCTTGCCGCGACACTTCAGCCTGTTGAACGGCTTTCTTTAAGGTAGACATAAATCTCTCAACCATTCCGTTGGCCTGTGGCCACAGAGGTGTAATTTTGCGATGCTTGAAATTGAGATGCTTGGCAAAGCCCGCAAAATCTTGACTGTTGAACGGAGGTCCATTATCCGTTTTCACTATTTTGGGAATGCCCCAGGCGGCGAACACTTCATCCAAGACAGGTATTGTCCTGGACGGTTTGGTTGACACAATGAGTTGTGCGATCGGAAAACGTGAGAACTCATCCATGATAACCAGAATATATTGTCCAGATTTAAATGGCCCAAAGAAGTCTACAGCAATATGCTGCCACACACCCTCTGGCAATCGTGACATTTGCAGTGGTGCGGGAGGATCAGGTCGACTGACCAGTTGACAGCGGGGACAGTCCTTCAGTGTGAGCTCTACCATTTGATCCAGCGCTGGAAACCATACTCGCTCCCTCAGGGCTCTCTTGGTGGCCACAATGCCTCTGTGGCCTTCATGGGCCAGATGAATAATGCCTTGCCGTAAATGCTTCGGGATGACTATTCGATTGTCTCGTAAGAGCAGGCCATTCGTGGCTACTGACAGTTCCTCCTTCACGTGCTTGAAAGCGGCAAGTTCATGTCTGTCAACTACGCTGTTTGGAGTGTTGACATCTAAGTGTCTCCAGTCATTGTTTTGTATACGACACTTTAGATCTTGCAGAGTGACATCTCCACGAGTGGCATCTAAGATGGCTTCCAGCGGGACTGCTGGCTGTCGAGCCTGATCCACCACAAAACATATGTATTCCTTGGCTACAGACGATCTGCACTTGGTTGTCTCTTTGGGGTGCCTTGACATGTAGTCAGCAGGATTTTCTGCTTTTCCGGGCTTGTGCACAATTGTGTAGGTGTATTCTTGGAGGCGAAGGCCCCAGCGTTCTATTCTCGGTGGCATCTTAGCTCGAGGATTGCCAAAGATGGTGATGAGGGCCTGATGATCGGTGATTAGTGTGAAATGTTTTCCATATATGAAGATGTGAAAATGTTCACAGGCCCAAACGACACCCAAGCTTTCTTTCTCGGGCTGTGAATATGCTTTCTCCGTCTCAGTCAGGCTTCTGCTGGCATAGGCAATTATGTATCGCTGGTCACTTTCAGAGTCATATTGAGCTAGAATGGCTCCCAGCCCCACGGGACTGGCGTCTACGGTGATTTCTGTCTTTTTCTTCGGATCAAAATAAGCCATGTTGTCAGCGGACTCCACAGCTGCTTTAATTTCGTTGAAGGCTTGTTCACATCCCGCCGACCACTGGAACGGACAACCTTGTTTTGTGAGTTGCCTCAGGGGATAGCTGATGGTGGCAAAGTCTTGGATATACTGGGCACAGTAGCTGGCCATCCCTAAGAAAGACCGAACATCTCCTGCATCCCGAGGGCTGGGGGTGTCCTTCAACGCAGCCACTTTGTCTGGATCTGGTCTTATTCCCGCCTGGGAGAAGATATGGCCAAAGAACTTCAGCGTGGACTTATGGAACTCACACTTGGCTTTATTTAACGTGAGGTTGGCTTCCATTAGTGCATGACAGACTCGTTCTAGGGCGGTGTCGTGTTCTTGCGTTGTGGACCCATAAACCAAGATGTCATCACTGTAGTTTAGTGTATTGGGGATGTGATGAATCGTCTTTCTAATGGCTTCTTGAAAGATTTCAGCAGCAGAAGACACTCCAAAACTGAGTCTCTTGTACCGGAAGAGACCAATGTGGGTTGAAAAAGTTGTGATGTAGCGCGACTGCTCGTGTAACTCCAGTTGGTGGTAACCTTTATTGAGATCCAGTTTGGAGAATATCTTTGCTCCGTTGAGTGAAGCAATCATGTCACTGATGTGTGGCCCGGGGTGTCTTTCTCTTTCAATGGCGGTGTTGGGCACCCTCATATCAACACACAGACGGACTTTGTCAGGTTCACCTTTTTTCGGCACGACGACTACTGGAGAAACCCAGGGTGTAGGTCCATCTGTCCTTTCAATGATGTCGGCTTTGAGCAGATCCTGTAGCTCCTGTTCGACTGCTTGTTGTAGATGAAAGGGGATCTGCCGATGGTGTTGAGCTACAGGAGTTATTTGTTCGTTAATGTGTAGTCGAATTTTGCAATGAGCCATCTTTCCCAGGCCAGCAAATAGCTTTGGAAATTTTTGAGCCACATCAAGTTCGTCATCCACCTTGTACAAGATGTCCACTAGTTTTAGCCCCTCAGCAGTCAGAAGACTCCAAAGGCAGTCAGCCTCTGGCCCTTTAATGACATGGATGTAGGCAGGAATTGTGCGATCTTGATACGTGAGGTGCGTTGAGAACTTTCCCAAGCAAGGGAGTTGTTTTTTGAACATCCTAGTGTAAACTCTCACTTGAGCCGGGCTTAGTTGCGGGGGTGACTTCATCCTCTGATATTCCGCCACTGGTATATAATTGAGAGAAGCTCCGCTGTCCATCACAAATTTGGTCCAGTGCGTGCCGATTTGGATGCTGAGCCGAGGATATTTCTTCAATCGGTCGGGGTCAGCGACCATACACACGTATTCATCACTGTCCTGCGAGATGGGAGACAGTGACCTTGATTCTGGAGACGACGTGCGTCGGGATCGATAACTTCGGGGAGACTGACAGCTGGAGCGGGACGATCCTGTTGACGAGTCTCTGTGATCACGCACTGCTTTGGCCTGCTGACGCGTGCTCGAAGGTCGAGATGACCTTTCCTGACCTGTCTGTTTGTCTTTTCCGTAGGTTCCACATACGTTCTCGAAATGGTTCTCCCCTCCACACTGCCTGCATTTCTGACCCATAGCGGGGCACCCGTCCGTGTGAGGAAAATCATAGCCACCCCGATAACATCTGAGATGACGCTCCCGCCGTCTGCTATTTCGACTGGAGCTACGACGTCGTCGATTCACAGATTGCTGCTGTATCTTGGACCGGGATGACCTCTGCTTCACTGGAGAATATCTGCGTGTGTTGCGAGATTGAAGCCTGAAGGCTTGTTCACGCTTTTCATTTCTCCCTGCTTCCATTTTTTTGGCATGCTCTTCAGCCTGATCATGCACCCTTGTCATCTCCTCAATTTCGCCCAGCGAATAGCTTTTCTTTAACAGTTTCCATCTTAGCGATTCAGACTGACAGCCTTCAATAACCCTCAGACGAAGGGCATCTTCAGTTGAGAAAGAGTCAAACTCGCAATAGCGTGCCAGACGTCTAAGGCGTGTGATGAAAGCGCACATGGGATCTTCTTTTTCTTGAGCTGCCAGGTTAAACGTGTATCTCTCATAATCAATGTTCTTTTTGTGCAAGAATTTCCTGTTCAAAGCTGCACACACATCAGCGTAGGATGCCACATCGGCTGCAGGTAGTTCCTTTATAATTTGGCTGACGTCTTTTCCTATTAAGTTACGTAGTGCTATCAGCTGTTGACCGGCGTCCGTCACGTGCGAACCCTTCATGAAGTCTTCAAAATCCTCAAGCCACTCCTTCCATCGAAGACCCATACCTCCTCCCGTTTCGAGGACCAAAGGTTCAGGTGGACGCAGAAACGACACTCCAAGCACCCCCATACGTCCACCATTGGCTTGCGCCGGACCTGCTTGACGAGTTGGTGAAGTAGACATGGTGATGAAGCGGCCTTTCAGTTGACTTTACCAATGCTTGATGTCTTTTAGGCTCTTTGCAGTTGAATTTACCAATGATTGATGAATTTCAGATTATTCAGTGACATTTACCAATGCTTGATGTCTTTTAGGCACCTTTTCAGTTGCATTTACCAGTGCTTGATGCTTTTTTTCACGAACTTCGCCTGACTTCAAAATGGCCGCCGGGACTTCCTCGCAGGGGATTGGTGCAGGCGCCTGACTTCAAAATGGCCACCACGAACTCTCGCGCCCCACGGGATTTGGCCTTTCACACACCGGCAGCAGCTCCTCAAGCAACCGGACCTCACTCGGCAGCCGAACACGAAGGAAGGCACTCACCCACAGGTACCGGGGCTCGGCAACACGCGACTGGGGTGGGCACCCAGATCGCTTCTGCATGCAGCACGCGTGGGACCTCCATGCTGCTCCAACGTCGGGGGAGGCTCACAGGTGTACTTCACTCCGTCTGTGCCACTTCCCACGTCGGGGGGGCTCTCCACTACCCCTCAGTTCTTCGGCGAACCAGACACGACCGGGGTGGGCACCCGGACCGTAGCGCGCCAAAACGAGCGCGGTCGGGGTAGGCTCCCGACCCACGCCACAGGAATCCTTAAGCAGCGCTCCACACGCTTGCACAGCCCCCGCACTCACAGGGCACGCACCCACACCGCATGGCCGTGACCACCCTCGTCGCCAGTTGTAGTGTCCTGGACACAGAGGACACAGACGCAGGGCCAGGATTCTAGTACCTCTCTTTATTTGCGACCTTCCTTCAGCAGTTCCCATTCACAACTGCCCTTCCCAGGGCATGACTCCGCCTCCTCCCTTATCCCACCCTCAACCAGCCACTTCAGCCGAGGAGGTCCTAGCGCCCAATACTTGAATGCAAGTACTACAGTCATCACTCGCATGGTTGGCGTGGCATGTTTTTAGAGCTCTGCTGAGGGACGATTTCTTGTTTATGAAGGCTTCTTTCGCTCTGCTGGTCCATCAGTTGGTGTACAAGAACAAGGCAATCAGAATGTTCGAGCTGCTGTCGCATCACATACATTTATTGTCATACATGTAGTAAAATACATTTTTTTTAAAGTGCATTTCCCTCGGAATAGAGCATAATTTAAAAAAAATTCAAGTATATTGGCGCCTTATACCGCCCTGCTGAATTGTTCTATAGTAGTAAAACATTTGCATGTAAAACATTACAACTTTCGATGCTCTTTCGATGTTCGCATGGCACCACAGTTAGTGCATTTCCACCTTCTTTTTACAGTAGTTAATAATACAATTTTGTTGGACTGTACGCACTGTCTGATGTTGCAAACTGTATCATTCATGGCTTACTTTGCCTTGATTGTATCCAACTATCGACTTGTAGATTGCCCCTGGATGCAGCAGTAAACATTTCATTACCTGCTCCATCTTGATAGCATGTTGTGAACTAGATAAATGTGATCTATAGTGAAGCAAAATGAGGGGCGCTGGTTCCCCACCGGGTACTGTATGGCCCTTGCTGCTCTGTGCCTTAAAATCTTGTCAAAATATCTAAAAGGTGGCAGCAGAGTCATGCAAAATTAATAATCTTATCGCTAAATGCTGGAAGGACTTAAATAGGGCTGGAAATACAGGATAAAGAATCTACTTCATCTTGGATCGGATCTAAAATATCATTCACTTCTCTTCAACTTTATTGTTTCAGCCTGCAAAAGAAGGCCATACATTACACAGCTAAACCAGGTTCATATTTAACATCCAACAACCTACAGGACTACTACATTATCGTCTACAGAACACAAATTGATATAATGTTCGCCCCCTCTTGAGTCTACTCAATATAACAAATTAAAAAACATTCACTGTAAAAACTAAGTGATAAAATACTTATGCTAAAACTTTTCACAAAGAATTGCTTTCCACTTCACAAAAAGGCTAGTAATTTTGAACATTGTTAAACTAGATATCCATAAAGTGTAAGTTCTATCTCTGAAAGGGACCAACCTCTATTATAATCATACAATGGTAGATAAAATGGTACATGTTGCGTATTAATGTAAACAACTAATAAAGTGCAGAACCGCAGAAGCTTAGGGTGTCTTTACACATCAAGTACGGCAGCCACTAATCTAGACCAAATATCCAAGACGTGCATGTGCTATTCCTATAGGTAGCTGAGGGCTTTGGCCCAACCCAGAGAGCTTTTCTGAAGTCAATGGGCAGCTGTTGGTCAAGAAGCTCCGGGATTACAATATTGTCCATTTGAAAGGAAACTTAGTGGTTCGCCTCCAAATATTATTCTATTGCCTCGCCACCATCTTCGGAAGGGGTGGTTGTAAGGCTTGATGATGCCCCTTACAGGAAAGCCTTGGTGTATGTTTGTTACCAAAGAAGAAGCCTATATTTGTCAAACTTCATTCCATGCTAAATTCAAGAGTCCTGTCGTCTCCATTCATACCTGGTGCTCCAGGCAGCTCCAGTAACATTCCTCTAAGTGACCAGGAGCGTAGAGGTGCCTGAGAGACCAAAGCAACATGGACGCTCAACCATGCACCACCCATAGTAACTGGGAACATGCTGCCCAGCCGCACCCGGGCTGCTTTTTCCTTTCTTAAATGTTCATAGTCTATGGTGCATTCTCACACTGCCTCCTTCTCAAGGATGCTCGGTGATGAGGGTTATAGTAGATCTACAGTTTAAAATAACCCATCTTATTCTGTGTCCGACTTTTCTTATAGCAGTGCAAATATCTACAGCATTTTCTGTCTAACTCGCTCTCCTTTATAATGGCACTATACATACCATTCCATGTCACAATATTGAGCCAAAAAGGGTCAGCACAGACCACATACTCGCTTTTGTTTGAAAAAGGCCGCTTTATTAAAGACAGGTGCACATCACATAACCAAACCCTAGGCCTTCGTCTTACGAAACTACACCTCACTATACAATACTTCAACTACTTCACCTAGACCCAACCCCTAAGACTCCCGCCCCTTTAACATTGTTATCTTGCAAATGTAACTCCTAACCTGGCACTGAACTGTTAACCTTTTATCCTTTGACATATTAATCTCCATCTCTTAACATCTAACTATCTGAGTATCCTAAGTCTTAACTTTTAATTTGTTGCTTCCTCTATGTTTAACTATATTACCAACCCCCATTCTCCTGATTCCCCTATGTTCACAACCATCATCTTAATGTATAAGCATGGCAACTAAAACTGCCCCACCACCTGCACCTGCTCCAAGCGATAAACAAATCCAAAAATCCCCCCTGCGCACCTTTGCTATACAAACCACCTACCTCAGGAATCCCAATTAACCCCCAAGCTATGACGAAAGGAAAGAACCATAGGAACTGGGGCTGGGTGGGAGGGAAAAAGCACCTGCTGGTTTGATGGCCACTGTGTCACCAACAAAATAATGCCTACTATTAGAAAATAAAGCAAACACAAGGAGATGATGGACGGAATGCTGAAACTTTTCAAACACTCACCCTCAGTCACAGATCTGGGTTGAATCCATTATCATTCTTTAGCTCACTTTGCCACCCCAGTTCAGACACAGCTATATGCAAATCAGTCTTGACCCTGTGCCTCATGGGAACAGTCCAGCCCAAACTGCCAAGCCATGTCCTCCCTGGACCGGAAACAAGCATCCTCGGACCGGTTTCGGGCTAACAGCCCTCTTCAGCCAGGCTAGCATGAATCCAGTGGCAAAGTGGCTGATGAGGGGTGAAACCCCGAAACGGGTCATAGGATGCTTGTTTCCAGTCCACAGAGGACCTGGCCTGGCAGTTTGGGATGGACTGTTCCCATTGGGCACAGGATCAAGACTGATTTGCATATGGCTCGGTCCAAACTGGAATGGCATGGTGAGCAAAAAAACGATGGATTTAGGCCCAGATCTCTGTACTGGGGTGAATGTATGACATTGTTCTGCATTCTGTCCATCAATTGTTCTTTTTGCCACCCCTAGTGGGACGGGTGTGCTCAGACGTTGGTCCCTGCTCTCCATGCCACTGGAATCAAGCTATCCTGACTGAAGAGGGGTGAAACCCCGAAACGGGTCCTAGGATGCCTGTTTCCAGTCCAGGGAGGACCTGGCCTGGCAGTTCGGGCTGGACTGTTCCCATTGGGCACAGGATCAAGACTGATTTGCATACGGCTGGGTCCAAACTGGAATGGCATGGTGAGCAAAAAAACGATGGATTTAGGCCCAGATCTCTGTACTGGGGTGAATGTATGACATTGTTCTGCATTCTGTCCATCAATTTTTCTTTTGCATTTGTCACCCCAAGTGGGACGGGTATGCTCAGACGTGGGTCCCGTGCTCTCCAGGCCACTGGAATCAAGCTATCCTGGCTGCAGAGGGGTGAAACCCCCAAACAGGTCCTAGGATGCTTGTTTCCAGTCCAGGGAGGACCTTGCCTGGCAGTTTGGGCTGGACAGTTCCCATTGGGCACAGGATCAAGACTGATTTGCATATGGCTGGGTTCAAGCTGGAACGGCATGGTGAGCAAAAAAACGATGGATTTAGGCCCAGAAATCTGTACTGGGGTGAATGTATGACATTGTTCTGCATTCTGTCTACCAACTGTTGTTTTTGCATTTGTCACCCCGAGTGGGACGGGTATGCTCAGACATGGGTTCCGTGCTCTCCTTGCCACTGGAATCAAGCTATACTGGTTGAAGATGGGTGAAACCCACAAACCGGTCCTAGGATGCTTGTTTCCAGTCCAGGGAGCACCTGGCCTGGCAGTTCGGTCTGTACTGTTCCCATTGGGCACATGATCAAGAATGATTTGCATAAGGCTGGGTCCAAACTGGAATGGCATGGTGAGCAAAAAAACAATGGATTTAGTCCCAGATCTCTGTACTGGGGTGAATGTATGACATTGTTCTGCATTCTGTCCATCAATAGTTCTTTTTGCATTTGTCAATGATTATCAAAATACATATATGAGCACAGGGAGCTGCCTGAAGCTCAAAAAGGGTGGTTTGAAATAATATGCTTGTGATTTTATGAGGTTATGGAAACTCAACATTGTATGCAACACAAAGAGGGGCCAAGCACTGAGCTTCGATGCTTTTAAAGGGTACTCCTTCTCAGTTTAACTGCTTCTCATGATCTCATTCCTGCTAATGCAAAGAAAGTAAATGCAATAAAATGCTGTGCTGACTAGCCTCAGGGGGTTCTTCTCCATTGCGAATGCTTGAGTTACCGATGCAGGATTTTGATTATTACTGCTTTCTAAAGAAATATAAATAACTACCATTGCAGACTCCACCGAAAGCATGGTACTGACGTTTTCTTCTACAGTTTTGTCTCACTAACCCCATTCACTTTTACTCTTATCACCACACACTCTGGAATTTTTCAAGGCTTAATCTCCTCCTGATTCCTATTGAAACTGTATCTTACTCACTTAACAGCCTAATTATCTCCCTCTACCTAACATGCTACCAGTATGCAAACAACACACATTCACAATTCTACAACTGGAAAACTGGAAAGAACTAGAGTTATCTACTCTTGCCATTGATGAATGACTGCTGAGACTGTTCCCATTGGGCGCAGGGTCAAGACTGATTTGCTGATCCTGCCCATAGATTGTTCTTTTTGCACCACTATGCAGACAACACACACACACATAATTCTACAACTGGAAAACTGTAAAGAAATAGAGTTATCTACACTTGCTATTGATGTATGAATGCTGACCAACCCATTAAAACACGTATGATTGCTGTCTGTAAATCGGATTGGACACTTTAAAACACATATGATCTGTCTCTTGTATGGTTCGATATTATCCATGCCTATTGGTATTCTGCTGTCTCTCGTCTGTTTCTGTCAAGGATTATAAGCAGCATTTTTCTTGACTCCTATACAGTGCTGTCTTAATGCATGAGCACCCTGGGCAGTTGCCCGGGGACCCCACGAGTATAGGGGCCCCATGCTAATCCATGCACAGATCAGATTTTAACCAGGGCGGCTTCTCCTCCTCAATGTTTATTCCTGTGAGTGATGTGTAAGCAGGGCCCAGTGCACTGCTTTGCCCGGGGTCTATAATGCTAAGACAGCCCTGCTCCTATATCCACCACAGGACGTGGGTCACTCAGCCTTTACCTGAGTGCTGGCTATAGAGAGCAGAATAAGTCAATGGTTAAATGTAAAGTGTGTGTGCTCTACCTCTCACTCTTCTTCCCCAGGACACCATTAAGAGCTGCGACCTAAGACACCAGAAAAACGCTTCTTTGGCATGCCACCAAAAGGTTTTCCACAAAGGAGACCCTACCATTCAACTCTCTTCCAAACAAGCTACTGGTCCACTAATCAGATGTGGCACCTCCCTTGGGGTATGTTACGCTATATCAATGTTACTAAAATACAATACAATGCAATACAACATAATGCGATCTGCTTGTAGGTGCACGGTGACTTAGCAGCATCAGTATGGATGCAGCGGACGCAAGTCCCGCACATGTCAGGCGTATACTGTCTGGGAACAGAGTGGTCACACTTGATAAGCCTGACATCTACACAGCAATAGTGTGAATCTCCCTCCCACTGGTCTCTGTAGGGAAATCCCTTTTCAAGTCTCTGGTTCCTTACCAGCAGTTTCCTGGAATTATCTTTAAAAAACAGGGAAAATTATTTCCATTTCAAGGAAACTAAGATGAACGCTGCCATTTTTTCGACCTCCAAGCCCTGCCAACCAAAATCACACTTTTTTTTACTATGAAATGTCTTGCGCAGCTCGATTTTAGGCATGTCCAGTAAACTGTTTTGTTTCTTTTATACTTAGCAGATATTGTCCATCCAAAGAAGCTAGTTCTACACTTCCAAGGGCAGGCAGAAGCACAGTACTGTGATGGGAATGTACACACTCAGGGGTATATTCACAAGAACGTGTGATAACTACTGCAAGAGTAGCCTAACGCAACTTCCAACATCGCAGCCCAACGCGGGAAAATTACGCCGTGCCAACCAAGTATTCACAACGCTGCGCTAGCATGCGATAGTCACCAGATAACACGTCAAATGGCCGCGCAAAATCCAACGCCACACCGCAAAAATGCAAAACGCGAACGCCAATAAACATGCGATGAGGCCAACCCGGTACAAAAAGTCATGAAAACCAGCCACAGGCCTGCAAATACCACGCGTGTAGCGGGCAAATGCACCACAAAAAACACAGAAACAACACACCAGAAACAAGCCAAAGCACATAGCAACATGCATGCAAACTGACCCAGCGCAGAGGCCAACGAGAACCCCACAACCCCCACAGACCACCAGCAAGAAACAACGGGGTCGTAGAAGGCCAAGAAGAAGAGGGAGAGGAAGACGGGGTGCAGACCGCAGACAAACAAGACCAGCGTCACGGAGGTGACAGTATACTACCAGCCAATCAACAACAGAAGAGGAAGGGTAATAACACGACTAGTCCCCTCAAGGGAAAGTTCCAAAACAACAAACTCAGTGTAGTGTCTACAAGGCACTTACCATCCAAAAGGCACGGGTCTCCAGGGTCGGAACCTTCCCAAAACGTTATAGGGAGAAACACAGACCTAGGGGGGTAATACCAGTTAAGTATGAAAGCCCTCACTCACCAACCTGGTTGGTGACATGCTTCATCATCGGGCTCCACTGGGTATGGCCGAGTGCCATCCCAGTGTTCTGCAACACCAGGTTACTGCGGAGCGGGATTTTGTGAGGTGACAGTGAATTTAAAATACCCAATTGAGTAAAAAAAATATATAATTTAATAGTTTTGCTAATTGGGAGAAATTAAAAAGGAGTGAGGGTCAAAAAAATAAAAGACCGGATTCACTCCATGGCGGTCAACATGTTTCTGCCTTCATGTGTGTTTAACAGGCTTTCATCAGGACCAGAGTGGGAGAGTGAGAGCCCCGGTGGTATGAACGCACTAAGGTTCACCCTACCGTGGGCTATTGTGTGAAAAAATATGAATAAACAATTCAAAATCCGCCAAGTGATATCGAGGTGGAGAGAAACGAGTTTACTCTATAATGAGAAAAGACATACAAACACAAGACAAAACATAAAAGAATTGTAAATGTGCGTGGTCAATTCATTATAAGG
The DNA here is from genome assembly GCF_964204655.1 of Triturus cristatus. Taxonomy (NCBI): domain Eukaryota; kingdom Metazoa; phylum Chordata; class Amphibia; order Caudata; family Salamandridae; genus Triturus; species Triturus cristatus. Next base: position 793,384,205 of record NC_140583.1, on the reverse strand, counting down.
TGCCACAGCTACAGGCACAAAACATAGTGCATGGATGGGACTGTGCCAGTAATCAGTACCTCAGGTGCAAAAAGTTGTGCTCTCAGTGCTCCTAGGATTATCCAGGTACTAGTGTCAGGGAAGTACACCGGACTTCACCTGAATAACGTGACTAGTACTGTATATCGAAACACACGTGGAGCCTAAATGCTACGTGAGAATCTAAATCAAAAGAGGGCCGGGAACTCATTGGACGTGGCCCGTGCATCATTTCTAGGAAGTAAAGATGCAAGAAGGTGGAAAAAGGTTCTTACTATGAGGCCAGACCGTTCGTCGCCTCTGGGATCCCGGGGTGGGGGTGCGAACAAAATGGCACACCCTAGAGAGGGAAGGAAAAGAAAAGGCCACGAGCGGCTGGGTAACAAGAACTGTGGCCGTAAAGAACAGAAAACAATAAGGAGACGGGGTGCGGGAAGTTCACTTACGCCCTCGCTGCTCGGCACCCGTTAGGAACCTGCAAAGCCTCGAGCCACCGGGTCCAGGAAGTGAAGAGACCTGGAGCGAGGCAAATATAAACAGAAGGAATGGGTAGGGGAGTAGAAGTAAGCCCGTCTGTGATAGGGCAAAACCTCCAAAGCTGTGCGGTGGTTGGCTGGGCCCCAGCCAATAGGATATGAGGAGAAAAAAGTTCGCCAGGGAGGCTCGACCACTAATTCCCTTGACACAGTCATCAGGAAAAACTTTATGCGGTATTGAGCGAACGAACATTTGACATGCAGGCGTCATTATGAATGTGTGCCTGGGTGGATAAAAATTAGTAAAATGCAGAGTCCACGAGCGCAGACGGGAAAGTAATAGAGCATGAGCTAAGTGCTCCAGTATTACAAAGATGTCAATGCCAAAGTGGGAAACAGAGTGTGCATTAAACGCTGCATATAATGCAGGGAAGCCCAAAATGGTAAGGTTTGGCTGTTCGTGTGAAGGGGTCCAACACAGTAAAGCACAAAGAGGAACTATGTACTTGATAGATATGTTGTGGGACCACCAGAAAGACACCGACTAAGGTCAGGCCAAATTCAAAAGGGTCTAAGCGGGCTAATAATACACTATAAGTGATGTAATTATGAGTCCATGCTTAGAGTATGTTAACCCAGGGTATATTATCATTAAGACCCACGAGGTTGGTGCCCAGACGATACACCCATCTTTGTTCCTTCTCAAAAAGGATTTTCTGAGTGTTTCTGCGTGTTGTGATCTCTTCAATTATCGTCCAGTGTAGGTCATTAGTGGTATGGTTGGCAGACAGAAAATGTTCACTTAGTTTCGTAGTGACTCGCTTACATCTAATGTTGCTCCGATGTTCGCAAATACGGAGTTTCACTTTCCTAGTGGTCATCCCTACATAGCGTAGACCGCAAGGACAAGTGATCAGGTAGATGACATTAGGTGTGTTGCAATTGGTATGTCCCTTTTGGGTCCAGACCTTGCCTGGTTCCAGATTCAGACAGGTAGTGTGGGAGGTCAAGTGACATATACTGCAGTCCGAGCACGGGAAGTGGCCAGTAATCTTAGGAAGACCCCAAGCTTCTGTAATGGATCTTTGAGCAGTGTTTGTTTGAGTGATAGGGCGTGTCTGTACCAGGCTGTTCCGCAGGCTTTGTGCTCGTTTGAAAGAGAATAAAGGTTTTTCCCATCTCCGGTTGTTGCTGTTAATAATTCGCCAGTGTTTCATGACGACTTTCTTCATGGTATTGGACAGGGTACTGTAAGTAGTGACGCATGTTAGTGGTATGGACATGGCGTCTTTGACAGAGTCCTCTAGAAGAACTTCTCTAGGTTGATTTCTGGCCCGCTTATAACTTTTGGAGAGAAGTGGGAGGGGATACCCTCTGGCTGTCATTTTAGAAGTTAGGTCACTGGATTGAGCCTTAAAATCTCCCAAAGAGGTGCAGTTCCGCCGGAGGCGGAGGAATTGCCCGTAAGGCAGATTCTCCCTCAATGCACGAGGATGGAAGCTCGTAAACTCGAGAAGGTTATTTCTGGACGTAGGTTTATAGTGTGTCTTCGTGTGAAGAGATCCAAGTTTCTTAGTGATCACAACATCAAGAAATACGACTTCATGAAGGTCATATGTGTACGTGAATCTTAAGTTGGGATCCAAGTTGTTAACCCACTGGAAGAAGGTTTTGAGGGCGTTGATATCGCCGTGCCAGATGAGAAGCACGTCATCTATATAGCGTCTCCACAGACCTATGGAGGATAGATGAGGATTGGAATCAGGGAGAATGAATTTACGTTCGAAATCGTACACATACAATCCCGCTACACTCGGAGCAAAGGTACTCCCCATGGAAGTACCCGTGGATTGCAGGTACAGGTGTCCCTGATATTCAAAAAAGTTCCTTTTCAAGGCCAGAGTTGCACATTGGATAATGAAGTTCTTAGATGTCCTGTGTTCCCAAGGGTGGGAATTGAGAGATTCCCCCAGGACCCGGATGGTCTCATCCTGGGGGATACTGGTGTACAAGCTCGCAATGTCCAATGTGACCAAGATCGTGTCCTCAGAACATTGAATATTGTTCAGTAGTTTGAGCAGGTCCTTGGTATCCTTGAGATACGTGGATGATTGTTGGACCAGAGGCTTGAGGAAATGGTCGCAGAACCGTGATAATGGTTCCAGGAGAGAGCCAATCCCTGACACAATAGGGCGTCCAGGGGGAGGGAGTCTGCCCTTGTGAATTTTGGGGAGTGTATAAAAATATGGAATAGTACCCTGGCTCTCGGTGAGGAATCGTGCTTCTGGTCTGGTGATGATGTCTTCTGTGAGTGCTTCTTCGACTATCCTCTCGATCTGGTTTTTAAGATCATTAGAGGGGTCGCTAGGAAGAGGTGTATAATTCTTGCGATCACTGAGGAGTCTACGGCACTCATGATCGTAATCAGCAGTATTCATCAGGACCACTGCTCCGCCCTTGTCAGCCGGTTTGATGGTGAGATTCGGATCCTGGCGTAAAGAGTTGATGGCTCTGAATTCATCGGCTCTGAGATTCTTGAAAATGGGGGGGATATCCATATTCTCAATCTCAGTAAAAACAGCACGTTCAAAGGTTACAATTTCCACTGGTATGGTGTACTGGGGAGATGTAAACGTTGATTTAGGTCGCAGTGGTGTGTCACCTACATCAGAATCTACTGACTCTGAGGTGTGTTCCTCAAAGAAGGCTTTCAATTTCAATTTTCTAAAGAAAGCCGAGAGTTCGCAATGGAGGCGGAATTTATCGGGACGGGCGGATGGAACAAAACCCAATCCCTTTTCCAGTATTGCCGTCTCATGGGTAGTTAGTATCTTGTCAGATAGGTTGACTATTAAGCTGTTGAGGTGCTCGGGCCTGCGATCGTCTGATCCTGTGGTTGTTTGCTCCTGGTGTGATTGCCCACCGGGTCGTCTTGTATCCAATGGACCCTTTGGTTGGGCCCTCTCCGCCGCCCCTTGCCTCTTTGGCCTCTCTCTAAAAAAGGAGGCTGTGTAAAATGGTTTTGTGGATACATCGGGGCCGTGTACGCGGGGTTCCAGCCCATTTGTGGGTTAAATGGGTAGTGGAACTGCATTGGATGTGTCCCCATGATACCTTGTTGGGGAGGGAAATTCAACCAAGGTGATTGATTGAAGGGGGGGCGTGTTCTACCCCTTTGTCTGCCTCTCCTCGCCTGTCTGAAACTATTATTGCTCGAGCCGCTACTGTTCGATGAGTCATCATCAGAGCCATAGGTGTAGGTCTCGGTTTTACGCAATGCCACAAAGGAGGGGTCTGCGTAAGGATAGGTTTTGTTAAATTCGAACTTTTTCAGATCTTTTTGAAATTGGTTCACCTTGCTTTGGGTCAGATTCTCCTTATATTCATTAAGGTCTTTATTGAGTTCATCTAGCCGTTTTTTGAACCCCGTTAAGGTGGCCTTGAATTGTGTCTCTGCTTGGGTGATTTCAATCATGATTGCCTCTGATAGTCGTACTGCTGTTTTTATAATCAAGACAAGCCAGTCTCGAGTGCAGTGCCATGCAATCATGGCCCATTCTTTTCTAAAGGTGCATCCTCAAGGAAGATGCGGGGCGCATTAGTGACTAGTAAGCCCCTAGGGGCTGTATTCGTCCTCAAGTATTCCGTTAAGATAGTCCCATGTAATATAGTACGTATACGGTTTTTCTTTAGTTCTGAGAGTTGTTCCCATTCACTGGCATATGTGACCGTCTGTGAGATAGTGGGATCTGCAAATAGGGAGGGACGTGCTAAAATGGCATCGACCTCAGAGTCAGAGAAAGTGAGACCGAGAGTGGCCATATTGTTAGCTTCCGGGAAACGATAAAGATAAATCAAAGAAAGCCCCCTTAAAATAAGGGAGAACAAAAAAGCTCTCACAGCTGTGCGCTGCCAAAATGTCAATCAACAACAGAAGAGGAAGGGTAATAACACGACTAGTCCCCTCAAGGGAAAAGTTCCAAAACAACAAAGTCAGTGTAGTGTCTACAAGGCACTTACCATCCAAAAGGCACGGGTCTCCAGGGTCGGAACCTTCCCAAAACGTTATAGGGAGGAACACAGACCTAGGGGGGTAATACCAGTTAAGTATGAAAGCCCTCACTCACCAACCTGGTTGGTGACATGCTTCATCATCGGGCTCCACTGGGTATGGCCGAGTGCCATCCCAGTGTGCTGCAACGCCAGGTTACTGCGGAGCGGGATTTTGTGAGGTGACAGTGAATTTAAAATACCCAATTGAGTCAAAAAAATATATAATTTAATAGTTTTGCTAATTGGGAGAAATTAAAAAGGAGTGAGGGTCAAAAAAATAAAAGACCGGATTCACTCCATGGCGGTCAACATGTTTCTGCCTTCATGTGTGTTTAACAGGCTTTCATCAGGACCAGAGTGGGAGAGTGAGAGCCCCGGTGGTATGAAGGCACTAAGGTTCACCCTACCGTGGGCTATTGTGTGAAAAAATATGAATAAACAATTCAAAATCCGCCAAGTGATATCGAGGTGGAGAGAAACGAGTTTACTCTATAATGAGAAAAGACATACAAACACAAGACAAAACATAAAAGAATTGTAAATGTGCGTGGTCAATTCATTATAAGGCGCCACAGCTACAGGCACAAAACATAGTGCATGGATGGGACTGTGCCAGTAATCAGTACCTCAGGTGCAAAAAGTTGTGCTCTCAGTGCTCCTAGGATTATCCAGGTACTAGTGTCAGGGAAGTACACCGGACTTCACCTGAATAACGTGACTAGTACTGTATATCGAAACACACGTGGAGCCTAAATGCTACGGGAGAATCTAAATCAAAAGAGGGCCGGGAACTCATTGGACGTGGCCCGTGCATCATTTCTAGGAAGTAAAGATGCAAGAAGGTGGAAAAAGGTTCTTACTATGAGGCCAGACCATTCGTCGCCTCAGGGATCCCGGGGTGGGGGTGCGAACAAAATGGCACACCCTAGAGAGGGAAGGAAAAGAAAAGGCCACGAGCGGCTGGGTAACAAGAACTGTGGCCGTAAAGAACAGAAAACAATAAGGAGACGGGGTGCTGGAAGTTCACTTACGCCCTCGCTGCTCGGCACCCGTTAGGAACCTGCAAAGCCTCGTGTCACCTCACAAAATCCCGCTCCGCAGTAACCTGGCGTTGCAGCACACTGGGATGGCACTCGGCCATACCCAGTGGAGCCCGATGATGAAGCATGTCACCAACCAGGTTGGTGAGTGAGGGCTTTCATACTTAACTGGTATTACCCCCCTAGGTCTGTGTTCCTCCCTATAACGTTTTGGGAAGGTTCCGACCCTGGAGACCCGTGCCTTTTGGATGGTAAGTGCCTTGTAGACACTACACTGACTTTGTTGTTTTGAAGTATACTACCAGCAACTGACCCACAAGCAGACCACCCGGAATGCAGTCGGAGTGCTGAGGAGGCCAATCGAGGATGCCAAGAGGCGCTGGCATGACGTGACAACCGAAACCAGGCAAAAACCCGCTGCCAACAGGAAGGCAGCAATGGCGACAGGAGGTGGCAGTCCAGCAACACAGGAGGAGCTGGAGGAAACTGAGGCCACAGTCATCAGTGTGGAGACGGTGCAAGGAGTAGGGAGTACGGACACAGCTCGAGAGGACCTGACACAACCTCAACAGGGACTGGGGGGGACGGGGGGAGATGGGCACAATGGCACACATGCACAACGAGGCGTAGCACACTGCACACCCACAATCACCCAGGAACATGTCCCTCATCCCCTTAGTGCACTGCAGCACACACACATAGCAAGAACAGGCACACCCACTTTGACGACAACGTGTTACAATGCGCATAGCCAACACTGCAGAACAGAGGACACAACTGGCTCCGCACATGCACAGAAACATGCCTCCTACATTTGACAGAGCAGTAAACTGTGAAATGGAAATATACACGTATGACCTCACATCTGTCATGTAGTCCAAATGTGCACTCTCCCGCAGCAGGATTCAGCACCTCACGAACAGTCACATTGTAACTGTCATACAGTCTGCATGAAGACCAGAACAATGCGCAAACATACATGTCAACACAATGTCAACATGCCTCTCCCCGTCACATTTCAGAGGGGCACACAACACCTCCAGCAGAGCACACAAGACAACACATCTGTGATGCCGGAGAGGACCACCACACCTTCGACACCGACACCCTACAACAGCCCATAGATATCCCATGCAACCCACCACCAGGACCCGGGCAGATAAGCTACTCAGAGGAGGACACAGAGTCTACAACAGACCACACAGCAGGAAGCACCCGCAAGCACAGCTGGCTCACGACACTTCACCCACCCACACATTGCACCCCGTTGCCATGTGTCAGCACGCCAAAAGGAGGTGGCTGAACAGGAGTGCTTGGTGTCCGAACTCATGAAAGGCGAACTAGATCACATACGTTGGTGTCCTTTACACTTCAGGGACCACCCACACCCCACAAAAGAGACTGACACAGGCATAGAGACACATGCAGATGCACATTCACAGTACAGAACCACGCCCAGGTGCACGCAAATAGCAGTTACATAACCACGTCAACTCTGCCTACGACGGCCCAGCCCACTCCCCTTATGATTTGAGTGGGTGACGACAAAACTACATGGCCAAGCTCCAACGCGCTGCCTGCGGTGACATGTCTGTATTCGCTGTACACAGCACAATGTAATCTTCTAGGGCCCTCATGCATACAACAAGACCACAGGTACACACACAGATATCATGTTGAACTGGCTACGGGCACGTGCGCCCGGCGCCTATATTGGCAGGGCCACATGTACGGTGACGCGTGTGCTGGATGTGTGTGGGGTGAGTGTAAGCCAGCCTGCACAGAGTGCTTGGTGATGGTAACCACTTGAACAGTGGACACCAGTGCAACGGAAACTGCATGACAGAGTCAACTGCTGAGCAACATGGAGGGAGACAGAGAAAGTCCAGAGGACACACAACATGCAAACAGAAGTGTCAATGAGTTGCAATGCACTGTGGTTGGGGCACTAGAGATGAGCGCACTCATGTGAAGAAAAAGTCTCGGATTGTGCCCCTTCGAGATATTCCTGATGCAGATGCAGTGTGGTGTGTGAGACCTGCATCAGCTTCCTCAACAATGTCCCAGGTCTCCCACACTGCTTGAGATGAGATTGCTGCGCAGCCTCTCCACAGCACAAAACACAATCAGTAACGGACAATGGCTTGCGGGGCACTGAGTCAGTGGCACCTGGAGTGCCTAGCAGGGTATCAGTCTGATGATGGCATCCACGACAGGTGTTTCTCAACTCTGTAGGTTTGTCTGGACCACCGTTTCGACTCTGACAGATGGCGGTTGGAGGTTGTCCTGGCGGAGGTGGCGTGTGCCCCCTGCGGTGATGTGACTTCCGGGCCAGTCAGGACTCGATTTGATGTGTGAGCCCTGGTGGTCCGCATATAAGACCAGAGGCAGCGGACAGTGCAGGGCCACATGCACATGGCGTCGATGACCGCAGGACCACCGTCACAGAGATCATCCAATATTCATTCAGACAGGATCCCTGACGTGAGCTGCACAGAGTTAGTGGCCCCGGATAAACAGCGGCCGGCACAGGTACCCTGCCACGGGACGGAGACTTGTGGTGCAGTCAGATGGGTCATGCGACCTGAGCGGGTCCTCATCAATGTCCGAGGTGTATGTTGCGGAGGACAGTGGGAGGTGTCCTCCAGGGCATGAGGCGAAAGGTCTGATGTTTTCCGGATGCAGCAAATGGTGGGCTGGAATGCCACGGCCTCATTTTCACCACAAAGTCAGTATCACCACCATGATGGTGACGACAAGCCCAAGTCCATGGACTCAGTCGCCCCCAAAGTCCAACCAGAAAGTGACCATGGGTCTCGGGGAATAGACATTTTGGTACTGGGGCTGAAAGGGGATGCAGTCTGCGATGAGGCCTTTACAATGACATGAAGCCTTCCATTAACATACTGAGACTGAATTTGAAGGTGTGTGTGACCTATTCGACCACAGTGTAGGCTGGGGGCAGTGGTCAGCAAGGGCCCACAGCCAGCTGTCATTGGCTCGCGATGCACAGAGTTAGTGACAACAGGGCAGTTGTCGGTAGTGTTCGATCACCTCCGTGACGATGATCCTATTCCCTCCGGGCTGCAACGCATCATTCTCTCACGCCACTCCTTGCATGCATAGATATGTAATCTGCCGTTAAACAATAGATATTCAGATCCAGTTCTGTGACCTACTCGTGCGTAGCATAGGCCGAGGGCAATAGTCCGCGAAGGCCAACAGACACATGTGGTTGTAATACTATGCACAGACTTGCTGGCACCACATCGAAGGGAGTATAGTGACATAAACTCTGCCTTAGATAATGTTCACTGCCATGGTGTAATCAAGACTCAGTTCCAAATGTGTGACCTACTTGACCGTGGTGTAGGCCGGAGGCAGCAGTAGAGTACGTCAACGAGAAAGGTTTAAAGCGGGCCTCTGTCGTGGAGCCCGTGATGGTCTGAGGAGGCTGCCAAGGTTGCGGGCCTCAGGCTTGGTGCTTGCGCCTGCACGTGGTGGGATACTCCGTGACACACGCTGGTGTCGGCAGGTGATCAGTGTGGCTTGGCGGTGCAGGGGCAGGCCTGACGGGTTCGGGGTCCAGCGGTAAGGGGTACGGCATGCACACAGGATCGCAGGCAACTCCGCTCACATGGACAGCGTCGGCCTCGTGGTGTGGTGAGCGGCGCCACCCTGGCAGAGACGTTGGGTTTTCCGGAAGAGGACCACGCCCAGGGCTATGTGCTTTATATTCACACCCCTACGCTAGCCTGGCCTACGCCGGGCCATCCCACTCCGCTCACGCTTACGGGGGGCATGTAACAGGCAACATGTCCTCAAACTCACCCACTGGTCGGGGTGACATGGTTGTGTCCACTGTCCACTACATTCCATACACCAGAGGTGTATGTCGCCATGGATATGGGTGTGTTCTGCATACTGCGGTCTATCCAGCACATCTCTGCCATTCTTGGCATTGTGTAGTTTCCCAATCATGGTTCTCCTGCATCCTTCACACATGCCTGGTTGCCACCTCTCATCACAATCAGCTATTGTGTGGCTGAGGTGCCATGCCGTTGATGGCTCATGTTCACAGCTTGCGCAGGTTTCCATTGTGAGTTGTCCTGTCGTGTCTGGTGGGTGAGCATGTTGTTTTGCATGTTGGTTTTGTTTTTGTGACGTGTGCATTGCCAGAGTTGTGAGTTGCATGGTTGTGGAGTTGAGGTGAGTGGGGTGTTCATTTTGAACATGCCAGGGGGCTGTGCATTTTCCTTGGTGCCATCCTGGGGACGCTGGCTGCTCCTGGACTGTCGGAGGATGGAGGAATCGTGCACAGTGGCTGGGTATTTGGAGGCAAAATTGGTGGAGGTTGCATGGTGTTCGGTTGTTGCCTGCACATTGATGTGAGATGTGTGCTTTCTGTTGCGGTGATTGTGTGCTGTGTCGGCAGGGGGCACATGTATGACACGTGTGCTGTGGATTGACCACAACATGTGCGTGCATCCAGCTATGGTGTATTGTCCTTGCTTGGTCTCCAGCGGATCCTGCGCATTATGTTTGACGTATGGGGACTGGGGTACCCGGCTCTGGTGAAGTCCACGACAGGTGTGAGTGACTTGGATGTGGCTGGTTGTGTGACTCCTCTGACTGTGGCGGGTGTTAGTTGGGGGGTGCCAGGGACCTACATGCGCATCACAGCCAGCAGCTTTGTGTGGGGTGGGATGTTGGTTGTCCGCTGTGTTGGCGCCGTCGGCCTGTTGGGCGTTGTTGGTCATGATGTGTGCGATGGTTGTCCTTTTGAGCCTGTATTGGGCAATGACATTGTCTGGTGTTGGGTTTGTGAGGCGGGTGTGTTTCCTGGGGGTCCACTGTCTTTGTTAGCGCTGCCTGGGTGGTGGTCGGGGGGGGGAGGGGTATCCTGGGTGCTCTATGGGGTCCTGGGGTGGTGGTGGTGGGTGTTGTGGCCCTCTTGGGAGTCCAGGCTGCATGACCAGTGGCTCCATGGCATCTGCTGCCCTTCAGATGTGGCTGTGGGCTGTGCTCCCTTTTGTGGTGCAGGCTGCGGTCCGACTTAGCACCAGGTCAGAGCAGGTGTTATTTTCCTGCTGCTAACGCACCTTATCTCCTGTTTTGTGTTCTTATCGCAGTTCTGGCTGTTCGTTGTGAATGTTGTGGAGTTGTGTTGTCGCGGCTTTTGGCATAGAAACGCCTACTCTGCATCTCATTAGCGATAGTTGCGGGGATCATCTGTGGTGATGTTTTTTGCGGCTGCTATCGTGGGTAAACTGGTGCTGTGGGCTGTTAACACCAGCTTGTGAATGGGGCGATAAATTTATCGCAACTTTGGCTGCGAAACAGTGCCGTTAACTCAGCGATAGTTCCTTGTGAATATGCCCCTCAGAATGTTATGTTCACCAGAGCTGTTTTGCCCTATTAGAGTGATCTGCATGTTGCCTGTCCTTTCCCCACAGGGAACGAAAGAGCATTGATATTGTGGAAGAGGAAGGTACATGGAATTTCCAAACTGTTAGACAATTATGGAGAGAGCTAATTACGCACTATTTCCAAAGCTTGGACGAGGATAAATACGCAGATGGCAAAGCCTTTTCAATTCAAAACAATGGAAACATGTTGTTTTTCGGTTTTTCGTTGTTTAACATAGAAGCTCATCCATTCTTGCAAATGTGATATGCTAAGTGTATTAACTTCAGAAACTTTTATGCAAAAGATTTAACATTGTACATGACCCATTTATCATATTATTTTTGAAATGTTTACAATTTGGAGGTAGCATTTACCATCCAGGTCATCGCTAACAAAGACAAAGTACTAATGCTGCAATGTTTTGATTTGAACACAAGTGCCAAAAAGAACAAATTCGAAGAGAATAATACTTTTCAATACTGAATTCCAACCGAGAAGCCACTTTTGCAAACAGTTCCTTTGTATGTTTATACAGAAATAAACAACACTTCTTCTTCCTTCATCACTTTGTCAGGTTAACAAAGCAAAAGAACACTCTTCCATCCGTTCAATATTATTTCCAAGTGCAGGCTAGTACACTAAAAGTTCACAATCTCGTTAGTAACATGGTATGTAGTATTGCTATCTGTTAAGGCATTTATTATATCATTTACGAGGTCATGTGGAGTGCATTCAGGAGAGCTGCATAACATGAATATTTCTATATGTTTTTTAGGAATTAGCAAATGTGCCTTTCCTTTAACTAAAGTGTCTTTCAGTGAGTTTCGATGTTTTTAAATGTAGTATGGTATGTGATATTAGCATGGATCAATAACAACGTTTTTTCTGTTACTGCATTTAACCGTATTTTATTTCCACTTCCTACGTAACATGAATATTTCTATATGTTTTTTAGGAATTAGCAAATGTGCCTTTCCTTTAACTAAAGTGTCTTTCAGTGAGTTTCAATGTTTTTAAATGTAGTATGGTATGTGATATTAGCATGGATCAATAACAACGTTTTTTCTGTTACTGCATTTAACCGTATTTTATTTCCACTTCCTACGTAACCGATAATACCCTGCGCCCAGTACCCATCAACTCAGAAGAGTTTCTCACCAGGCATTATTTCAGGCCTTGCCACTAGCGATATAACTGTAAGAGGTGACATTTTAAATTTTAAATGAATTAACAAATCTGATAATTTCCCTTAGAGATTAATGTGAAAATACACTGTAAAATGACATTTAGTCAAAATATGCAAAACACATCAGACAGCCATATTCACTGATAGGCCGCCGTTACATTTCCCCTCAACAAATAGAAGCTTTAGAAATCGTTGAACCATGCACAAATATATTTGATAGCCTGAACTGAATGTGACTTGCTTAGAGTCTTAAGGGGTTCGATAAATGTGTTATCTTCCTGAAGCTACATGTTCTCGTTTGCACCAAGCTTGAACTTCCTGTCTATCTCGTTTTGGAATAATGTTGAATAGAGAATCGCATATTTTAACAATAATTCTCTTTTACTTGAAATATGAAAAGTATTACCGAACTAGAAATCTGGAAGTAAATGTTTCTGACTTTAGCATAGTTCATTGTCACGCAGTGAAACATTAAATAAATGATAGAACATATTCTGCATTAAGCTTCCATGGGAACCAAGGTTAATGCATCCAGAAACACAAATGTTTAGTGATGTCTGTTGGATATTTAATAGTAGACTGTCAACTTCATGTGCGTTTTCGTGGGAAAGAAAGAATGAAACCTGCTCACGACTGAAAGATATCTTTCCATTAGACAAAAGTGACCTGACCTGCAACAATGTTGTTTACCTGTGTTCTTGTCTTTTTTATATTAATGCATGTTTCTAGTTAAAGTGGGACACACTCTTTTTGGCCTGCCACTTTGGAAGAGATGCTCCCAGACTCTGTCTTGGAAATTTTAAACTTTCCTTTTTCCTATTCTTGACAGTTGTAGCTACTGCTGCATCTGTTGCCCTAAAGATCCCTATTGAGTCTTTATTTGTACAGATTGCTACTACAATTGTATGTTGATGCTCTTTAGTTATTGAGACTTGGCTGAGTCTCATGAACTACTCATTATGGGATGTTTGACTACCTAATTTGATTTTGAACTTCATGCTCCTTTGATCTCACTCTTTTTTCAAACTCTTTATGAGTTCTATTGGCTTTTAATTCTGAACCTTTAGTTAGAATAGGGATTAATTCCTTTATGGAACTCGCTTGTTATGTTTTTTGCATTATTAATGACTCTAACCATATTTGTTGCAAAGCAACGTTGTGATTGGTCTGAGCGCCATGGTCCGGTGCTCAGATGGGGAATGGGGGCCTGGGCATGTTCTGCACCCAGGCTGTAATGCAGCCTGGGTGCAGAACATGCAAAGTGCACATGACTGTTTTGGTCGGCCCAAGAGGGCCAACCATATAAGTTAGGGGCACTTTAAAGCAACCACTCCTCCTCCTGACCCCTGCTCTCGCAGTCCAGCCCCATACTGCACTGGAAAACAGAAAAAAAGGATAATAATGCAGGTTATTATCGTTTTAGTTTTCCAGTGGGGGGCGACGCTCCTTTGCCTTAGCGGGGGGCCGCCACTGTTCATAGGCCGTTGCTGTTTTGGAGGTGTGAGTATTAATAGGCTGATGCATTATCTATTGTAATTGTATTTTTGGTCATCCATATGGTGATGAATTGTGATATGGAGTTAAATGAATAGATAGACGAATATATCATTTGTTTGATGTAAAGTGGTTGAAGAGTTTCAGACTCACTGTAGTCTAAGATCCCGGGACATATTGATACAAGTGTAGAAGACACTTGGAAGAGCCATCGTATTTCTTGTTTTCAGATGTGAGGTGTCAAGTGTGAGGTACCATCACCAATACTACTAAGATAAAGATACAAAAAAACAGTTGTGCTTATTTAACATTGATTGTTAGCAGAACCTAATTGTGTAAAAGGGTGACGTGACATTGATTAGATTGTTTTAATACTGGTCGATTCACTTGCAATTTGGGGTTTCCTTGGATGATTGTAATATTGTTATTTCTTTTAGTAGAGCAAACAAGATTGATATATGTTTGTCGTGTCATTTGAAAGTTTAGTTGAAGTTTGTGCAAGTACGAAAAAACTGTAAAGGAGGATGAACAGCTGCTAGGAATGAAGTCATACATCATAGGGTTCCCGCTGGTATTGGTTGGTTGGTGTGCTTTAATGCTAGGATTGGTTGGTGACGTCAAGGTGCCGCGCTGGGATTGTCAGTGGTTGTGTGAATACTGCATTGAGATTTGTTGGCAAAATTCTGGGAAAATAGCTGTTACAGGATTGGTTTATAGAGATTTGACATTTTCGGAACAGAATCAAAATGTTGAATTGAAGTTGCTTTTGCCTTTTGATTTATTGCAATCATGAAATGTTTTAAAGAAATTAAGAATTTGGTGAACTGAGATGTTATAATTCCTGTATGGAAAGCTGAGGAGGAACCTCCTGACATGCCTGGATAGATTATGACAATAGAATATGGATTACATCCATGCTTTTTGCTTTGTCAATGGTGCAAGATCACAGAAAAAGAGGGTCCATTGAGTTTCCCTAAATATTGAACTTTTGAAACTAGAAGTCTTGAAAATTTAAAAGGAAAATTGTATAAGATGAGACCACCCTCTAGACATGCTCAATATGAAGCTCTGAATTTATGGGAAAAGGTCGCACAAGAATAAGAGAAGGAAAAATATCAAGGAAGATCAAGGGGCCAGATGTATGATGTGATTTTGCATGCGCAAACAGGTTTGCGAACCCGTTTGTGCATGCAAAATCACTGTTGGCTATGTACAATTCCTAAATAGCGTTTGAGACGAAGAACAAAGCAGTTACAGCACACCCTTTATGATTAATAATAATCCAAATACAGTATTGGATAAGTTCTAGATGAGTCCAAATTCCAATGCAAGAGTCAACACCAGTTCATACGGACAATCTAGTGAGGCATCCGGCATACAATGAGCAGTCCAAAGAGGTCATCTGTCAATTTTCAATTTCTTTTTATTAATTCTCTCCCAAAAATTATTTTTCTCCCAGCACACGAACTTGCCGACACATGTTTCTTCTAATCCTAGACTTTTTCAAGGCAATTTGGGAAAAGTAGTCGCAATGTGGTCTGATGCGATTGATTCATGGGCCATAATCCATTTGCGAACTCGAAAAACCAATATTATACGGTAAACAAGAAAATCCAAATAAAATTAAGGACTTGAAAGAATCACAATAAGTCCTCCAAGATGATCCGTTGTCGCGTATGATCTAATGGGTTGGTGACCCTATGTTATGTCCTATTACAAACAATCCCAGGTCATGTCTCGTAACAGTATACAGACTTTATGTCTTATACCACTAGTGTGGCACCTAAGCAGTAAACTCAGTACGGAAGCAACACCATGATAAGTATTCAACCTCGTACGAGTGATATACACCAAACGAAGCAGTGCGTGTTGCAGCTACCTGTCCTCTGATAGCGAGTTGCAATTTATTTGCGACTCGCTATTTAGGAATTTCTAGTCGCAATTAGGAAGGGGCGTCCCCTTCCTAATTGCGCCAGCAATGCAATGTGTGAATGTTTTGTGACCGTAATAGCGGTCGCAAAACACTCGCAAATTACCACCCTCTTCAGGAGGGCGGTAATGCAGTTTCAATTTGGAAGGGGTCCTCGGGGCACCCCTTCCACTTTGTGACTGTCTCTGAAAATATTTTTTAAGGGCAGGCAGTGGTCCCAGGGACCACTGCCTACCCTTAAAAAATGAAACGAAAACGTTTCATTTCATTTCTTTTTAAATGCATCCCGTTTTCCTTTCAGGCAAACAGGCTACATTTATAAAAAAAAATTGCTTTATTAAAAAGCATTCCCAGACACGGTGGTCTGCTGAGCCCAGCAGCCCACCATCCCTGGGAGGGCTTGCATTCACAATGGGCTCGCAAATTGCCAGAGGCTCATTAATATTAATGAGCCTCGCAGTTTGCTACCCCATTGGGAATTGCCAAAACAGTGTAATAACACTGTTGTACATTTCATTTAGCACCTCGCAATTTGCGCTAAATGAAAGGGTCGTAAATCTGGCCCAAAGAGAGCAGTGCATAATTATGCAGATGCTCAATGGGATGATGGACGGCGTAGATAGAGAAAAGGTTTGATTGAGGAAACTAGATTGTATCCAGCTATTAAAACAGAAACACCAGGAAAGGGAAATAAGAGAAAATCAACAGATATGGTTGAAGAGAAGAAAGAGGAGGATGAGGAGACAGACAGTGATTTAGGCGATGTGATTTTAGGAGAGATGCTAGCTGCTGGACCTCCACCTTTTCCAACATCTACTGATCACAGTGAACCAAGTACTAGTACTGGTAGTACAATGGCTACTGCCCCTGTAGAGCACAGTGTAATACAGATTGAAATACCAATGCAGATACCTCAAATTGTTCTACCAGACGTAGCCCGGCCACAAGTTACAGTCCCTACTGTTACAAATGTCCCACAAAATGTTAATCTGATGCCAGAAGCTAAAGGGCTGCAGGAGGTCCAATTGTAACTGGATTTATTCAAACTTCACAAAATTCACCG
This sequence comes from Triturus cristatus, assembly GCF_964204655.1. NCBI lineage: Eukaryota > Metazoa > Chordata > Amphibia > Caudata > Salamandridae > Triturus > Triturus cristatus. Next base: position 793,367,536 of record NC_140583.1, on the reverse strand, counting down.
ATTGTGTTGTGTGGAGACTCCCACAGACATTAAAAGCACTCAGTTCAGTTCATGAAGCTTTATTCGGTTCATATCATATAATGACCATGAAAGCACAGCAAAACACAAGAATACAGAAATACAAACGACAAATGTTTAAAAAATCACACTTTTCCTATAATAAATAGATTTGCAAATAAAACTGGCAGTATAAAAACATATGTCTGGAGAATTCATGTTAAAAAGCAACCTCATTGCGTCATCCGTATTAAAAATGCCATATTTTAAAAACAAAGGTTTTAAAAATGTAATCCTTACATCCATAAAGAGAGTGCAAATAAGCATAAAGTGCATACTACTTTGCTTTGAGTGTCCGTCGCACGGGCAAGGGCCAACAGGATGCCTTTTTTGTTGGGGGAAAGCCACCAGGACATGTGCCATTCCTAGCCTTAATCTCGTTAAGACGAATCTATGGGCTGGGCGGGTTACTAGGTTCAGATACTGCTGGAATCCTTCATTTTCAATATATTTGTTGTATGTCTGAACAGTAGTAAGAAGACCAGGCCCTACTAAACGTTTTAGAGTTCTAGATAACATAAAAGTATTTTTCAAATCTTGTTTAGCAAGAACTCGGGGGGAACTAGGATCTAATACTAAGTTCAGCCCAAAAATAGCCTGGTAACTCTCAACAACAAACTTGAGCCAAGGGATTTTCATGCAGTTATCTAATTTAAGGCAATCCTTAATAATAAGTTGGTTAAACTCTGTCTCTTCTTTGTGCCAAATTGCTTTATAGAGTGATAAAGGCCTAAGTAAAACACGGTCGCTCAAATAGGCTGCCCCATCCTCTTTGTGGATCAGCTCTGTTGGGGCAGAAGCAGGTAGACACATAAGTTTTTTAAGGAAAGTATTTTCTTCTGTCTGCAGACAACCAACATTAGAATAGCCCCATAGCCCAGCCCCATATAGGTCGATGGAAACACTTTTTGCCTTGTATATCTCCATCATGTCTCTTATTCGTCTATCCCCTATCTTTGTGGCAAATTTAAATATGCATAGGAACTTTTAGTCATTTTGGTCCTAACGTTAATTAGGTCCTGGGCCCAGCTTCCGTCGCTCGTAAAAGTGACACCCAGATAGCAAACATTTTTCACTTGCTGTACTTTCACTCCTTCTATGAAAAAAGCATGATTTTTACCAGTCTTGGCCCCACAGATCATAACGTGTGTTTTACTTTTATTAATCAGCAGCTTCCTTTCCCCAATAAATGTGGTAAACCGATCCATCAAACGCTGCAGACCAATAGGAGTCCGAGATAGGAGCACGGCATCATCCGCATAAAGCAGGACTGGCACACTAATCCCGGCAACCTGGGGTGCGTCGGTCTTAACTGTTTTCAGGACGGTTTCCACCCCATTAATAAATAAAATAAACAACAACGGGGCGAGGACACAACCCTGTCTGATTCCACGTTTCACATTAAAATTCGGGGTACATTCCCCATTAACCCCAAATCGTACACATGCTTGCATCTTATTATATAATCTAGCAAGGAAGAAGATAATTTCCTTTGGAGCGCCTAGTTCTAGCAGGACTGACCATAGAAGTGAATGATTAACCAGGTCAAAGGCGCTGCTTAAGTCGGCAAAGCAAAGGTACAAGTTACCATGGGTAGCCTTAGTAAATTTACCGATTAATAATTCTAGATTCAAACATTGGTCCAGCGTCCCGCGACCCTTTCGAAAACCATATTGGGAAGTTGCAAGTATCCCATTTTCCTCAGCCCAAGATTCCAATCTGGACAGCAGCACCCGGCTCATAATTTTTACCGATGAGTCCAATAGACTAATTGGTCGATAATTACAAGCTGATGCTTTGTCCCCTTTTTTGTAGATGGGGACAATAATTGAATCTCCCCATGTAGGTGGAATCAAGGTGGTTACCGCTGCATTGAGAACCAAAGTAAGTATCGGTCCCCAGATTAGTGGTAGGGCTTTATAAACGTCAATAGGGACTCCGTCGGGACCCTGGGCCTTCCCTCCCTTGCTAGCTATGATACTACGTTCTACCTCCCATAGGGAGATGTCTAATGGGACCATGGGCCATAGCCTTTGATCGTTTTCAATCGAGGTGCTATCTTGAAAAATAGATGTAAAATGGGATACCCAGGCCTGGCTCCCCACATTAGAAGAGAGTTGGGGGGTTATATCATCTTGTAGGAAAGGGGAATTAACAGTGGACCAGAATAGGCAGCTGTCCAGGGGTTCTGCCGCCTGAGTTAAATTATCCCAGGCTTCCTGCTGTAATTCCTTCTTCCTTCTAGTAAGTGCTGTTTTATATTCATAACGCAGTAATGTGACTTGATTCTTATCCCTCGGGGTGAGTGCTAAAGCTTGTTTAAGTTGGGTGAGAAGGGTTGTGCAAGCGTGATCAAACCAACCCTTCCCCTTGCCTCTCGTACCCGGCTTATTCCCCGTAAATATGTTGTTAATAATCATATTAATGTTGATAAAATTAGTCACAACAGAGGTAGGTGAACACCCTGGTGTCAAGATAGCATTAATACTTATCAGGTTTTTTGATATAATTACAGCAGATTTTTCCCCTTTCCATCTAAGCCTGGTCCCATTTACTCTATGTGGCTCAATATTAACTAGGATTCTTGGCACCACCTGATCTCTACATTTCCATGATTCGATTTGCATGGTAATACAATTATGGTCACTCAAATCAGAGGTATCCGTTATTTTGAGCAAACAATGGGGCACTAAACTGGATGAGACCATGATATGGTCAATGCTTGAGCTAGCGTTTCTCCCTACAAATGTAGGGATAGAATAAGCGCTTGCCTCTAATACAGGCCTTACCAGCTCTAAATCATAGGTTGTCATAACTTTATTAATAGCCTCCCCATAGGCAGTATGTGGGAAATGATACATATTCTCACCACTAATGTTTAGTATCCCACAGGCCCTTGAGGAGGACAAACCACAAATTGTGGAATTAAAATCACCTAACCAAATAAATGAAAAAATGCATTTTGCTTCGACTACAAGCTTCATGAGGGCACTATCAAGCTCAGCTATCACTTTGTGCCGGGAATTATTAAAAATATTATTATAAAAATTTATTAAAAGCACCTCTGTACCATCTGATAGTCGCACCCATAGAATTTGAGAGTGGGTACCAACTGACAAATGTTTAACAACCGTCAGTTTAAGGTCTACTGATATGAGGCAGATCAGTCCCCCCTTTGCTCTTCCATATCTAGACTCTAAAGCTTCTACGCTATAACATACATATCCTTCAAAGCTAGGTGTAGCGGTGCACCACGATTCTTGGAAACAGAGAATGTCAAAAGATCTAATCAAGGCCTCCCATCCTAGTTTGTTTCCCTTAGAGGCCCAACCGGCTATATTCCAACTAGCAATGGAGATACCCCCGGAATGAAAATCGTTCCCAATCGAATCCGAGCATCCATTTACATCAGTAATCAGATCCTGATTGTCCTCAGGGGCATTTACTACTGTTACCCCACTATTAATAGTTTCCAGGCTGTCATTAATCTGTAAATCCTCAGTGGCTAACCTTATCTTATTAGATTTATTAGATAAGTCGCACGTAGTAATGGACAAGTGGGATTCAAAAACCTTCTGATGTCAATCGTTCTGATCTAGGGAGCTCAGGGATTGAAATCTATTCTGAACAGGTATTTCATAAACTGGTCTAATGTTGGGGGGAAATGGTCTTTCTCCATTGTTGGTATGTTTAGGGGAAAAGGCTCTGTCTCTTTTTATAGCATAGGACGTCCTGTTAAGATGGTTATAAAAATAACCAAGAGGTCGTGCAATAATAGCAGTTTCGTTCTGAGTTACGGACGCTGCTCTTAACAGGACCGTCGCAACATGCTGAGGGTGTTGGAAATTAACAATTACACATTCCCCCCTGCAGGACTTCCTAGAATTTCCAATCCAACTGACCCTTCTAGTTGTCAAAATTTGGTCAGAGTGTTTAAGCGGAAATCCACAATGCCTGTTTAGCCAAAAGATAGTTTTGTTTTTTAATGAGTCCTGCGACTCTGGAGAGGTTCTAGTCTGATTAGAATCTAAAGAGGGGACATTAGATAAAACAATAACATAGGGTGCACATTCTGGTGGTAGATCTACGGGTCGGTTGTTGTTGGGTATAGCTTCTCTTTCTAATCTTGTAGACACTGCGGGTGCCTGCACAGAACTACTTAGTTTTGGAGCCGATACTCCACTCTGATTTACAAGTGCTGATGCAGCTCGGACCTGTACCACCCGTCTATCTGCTTGCGAGCCTGATGTGGCTACTATCGCAGAACAGATACTATCATTAATAGATTTAGAGGCTAAATAACCTCCAAGGCCATCCCTCCCTGAGGGCCCAGGATAAACCATCTTGGTCGAATGCCTATCTAGAGCACTCCCTAGTCTAGATACTTCGGCTGTTAGTTGATCAATTTTAGTAATTAGTGGTTTGACAATCAACTCAAGTTTACTCTCTAAAATACCAACTAACAAATTGAATTGCTCAGTATTGATAGTCACTGTATTGTCTTTAGTCAATGTACCCTTATCGCAGACAGTGTTTTTCGGTGCAGGTTCTAATTTTTTCCGGTTGGTGTTTCCTCCCCGTTTAGTAGACGCTTTTTTGCACGCCCTCACTGAGCGCGGAGCCGGCGGGCATTGCTCTGATATAACCTCCGTGACTACTAATGGAGCCTCAATCGGGGCGCAGGCATCTGAAATTACTATGGGTGGGGCATCAGAAATACAACCAGTGACCACATCCTCAGCGATGTCAATAGTGTCTTTTTCGGCGGCTCCCTGGGGTAAGTCAGACAGGCTTTCTCGGCCTAATGATTTCCTCCGGTCGCTATTAATTTTGCTCACAACTTTAACAAGATAATTGTCCATAATTGATTTTTGTTTGGACATAGTATGACAGGTGGATGTTCCAGCTATATCGAAATATACGTACTGTGGATCACAAGGTATGGTTCACAATATACTTTAGGTCCACATACCCAGGGTGCACCCTCAAGGCCCAGAGACTATGTTGCAGACACAGCACATTTACTGGCTTCGATGGCAGCAATCAGGGAGGATGGCCCAGCCCAGCCTCAATCGGTCCTCTGATGGCCACAGAGGGCCCGCCCTTTGCCCGGGCTTAGCCCGGCGCCCGCCCATGCGCGTCCCGCGTCGCGGAGGGAGCCGTTTGCTTTTAGCGCCTCCGGGCGTGGAAGTGCTGACGGGAGGGGGCGGTGTCAGCTGGGATCCTGGGAGGCGTAGTCCTGCCCTCCTCTCGTGTGGCGCCCAACAGCAGCAACAGCGGCGTGAAAGGAGAGAGCGTCCGCTCCACGAGCCCCCAGCAGCAACCAGGTGAGAACTACTCCCGCTCCACCGAGGGAGCCGTTTGCTTTTAGCGCCTCCGGGCGCGGAAGTGCTGACGGGAGGGGGCGGTGTCAGCTGGGATCCTGGGAGGCGTAGTCCTGCCCTCCCCTCGTGTGGCGCCCAACAGCAGCAACAGCGGCATGAAAGGAGAGAGCGTCCGCTCCACGAGCCCCCAGCAGCAAGCAGGTGAGAACTACTCCCGCTCCACCGAGGGAGCCGTTTGCTTTTAGCGCCTCCGGGCGCGGAAGTGCTGACGGGAGGGGGCGGTGTCAGCTGGGATCCTGGGAGGCGTAGTCCTGCCCTCCCCTCGTGTGGCGCCCAACAGCAGCAACAGCGGCGTGAAAGGAGAGAGCGTCCGCTCCACGAGCCCCCAGCAGCAACCAGGTGAGAACTACTCACTCACTCATTGATGGAGGCACACTTATTTTTACAGCACCTATAACTCCAGGAGAAATACATTTGACTGAGGATGGGATTGTTTTCACCCTGGTATGAAGGAGCGACAGGGATAGGGAAGACGGAAAGCTCAGATTTGTCAGTTAATTTGAATCCCGAAAAAGAAATGCCATTAAACATTACCAAACTAAAAGTGGAATTAGAGGAAATAATAAGAGGATGTTTGGAATTAGAACATTTACAACAATATCAAAAGAATTAATGAATTTACCTGTGCAAGGAAATTACCAGACGAGCAGCTGTTTATATGATGAGTTGACTGAAGTTGCCCAGAAATATGAAATTGATCTTTCCAAGAATTTCCATTTGCGGAAAAGTTATAGGGTTCAAGTAATATGATGTAGCAATTGAGAATATGTGTGATACAGGAATGCATTTATATATTATAGAGCTGGTAAAATGCATTCACAAATGGGGTGAAACAGAAAACCTTGAAATTTAGTTGGCAATAAAACATGAAAAGAAAAAGAGAGAAGCTGAAGTGACAGGAAAGAAAGATGAGAAAAATGAGGGAGGAACCACAGCACACCTTTTAAGAGAAATAGCAGGAGGGATGGATGTATATGTACCACGGAGCAGAGGTGTTCTTGCCTCATTCATGAATAACTTCCCTAAATTGAGAGACAAGCATGTGCAATGGTACTTACAAGTAGAGCATTTTTTAAAGATTTTGAAAGTATTGTGGGCTGATTTGGATATATTGTTTGATATTGTACTGCCTACGGATTTGTGGGCTGAGTATAAGACTGCTGTACAATGGCCATGTGAGGAACCAGTGAGGAATGCTAGTACTAATGCACTATCTCCTGTAGTTATGAAGAATATGAAGCAGTGATTACTTTCATGAAGGACCGAGTGCCACCAAAAGAATTGGATTTGGTTAAAATTAACCGAACGACCAAGAACCAAAATAATCAGTACATGAGTTGTATGAAACAGACTGTTACAGGTGTTTCAACAACATAGTGGACGAGAATAACCTGAGGAAAAGGATATGGGAATTTTTGTGTCACAGTTTGTCTTAGGACTGAAACCAGAAAACAGTTCGCACCTAACTCAAAGTGTGATCTGCTAGCAGAATAAATCGTGTGATGAAGTTCTAAGGTATGCAAAATACTGCAGTGATGAATTGGAGATGAGGCAGAGGAAGAAAAAAGAGAAATTTATGTTGCCACAGATGAGGTTGTCTCAGAAAGGTTTCCAGAATCCTTTTACAGGGAATCAAGGAGGTAGTCAAGGTATTGCTGTTCCACAAGTTAGTTTCCAGGGTAATCAAGGAGGGTTTAAAATGCCTCAGGGTAGAGGTAGAGGTGTTCCTATTAATACTGGTACAGGACTAGATGTTGCTGCTATGAAAAATAATTACTCCTTATCACATTTGTAACAGAGTTGGGCATTGGAAGAGAGAGTGTAGATATAATCCTGAAAATATAAATGGAAATGTACAAATACAAAAAGGAGTGCAGGTGCAGAACATACCTACACAGCAGATGCAGGTGGATAATGAAGGACAGGTCTCAATGATGCCAGTCCCACCAGCTCAAATGATTCCACTAAATATGGGAAATCCGAGATTTATTTTAAATCAAATGTCAAAGATGAATACAAATCTGTTTCAGAATTCAATGCATCAATTTCATAACTCAAATCAAAATGCTTTTTCGAGAATGATGGTTCAAGTCCTGGTGTTTCACAATGAAGGTGCCTGACAGGGAAGGAATATTGCTTACTTGGCACAGTCTTAGAGGTAGACCAGAGTAGATTCTGAAGTGTATTGCCACCCACATCATTTCTTATTGATACAGGCGCTACCCTTTCTAGTTTTAGAACAGTGGAAGTCCCAGACCTACCTCTCTCGGGGGGAAATTTCCAAGTTTCATGAATAACAAATAAACACATTGCAAATCCAATTTCAGAAAAGGTCCCTTTCAAAAGAGGTTCATTAGAGGAAAAACACTAGTTTGTTGTAAACTTGTTAGGGAGAGATTTGCAGTGTCAGTTAAATTGCACCATTTACTGCACTTCTGGATGAGGATGTGGAATTAACTGATTCGACAACGGACAGCTCAGGAAGTTTTCCTTTACTGACAGTTGAACAATTACCTGCTGATTTGTGAGACACTGTGAATCCAGAAGTTTGGGTCTCACAGGAAAATATATCGTACTAATTAAAGGTGTAGAACCAGTCCAGATTACTGAAAAAGCAAATGCTGTATATCCCAGAACACCATCACACCATTTGACCCCAGAAACCAGGAATAATGCCTGTGATAGAGGATATGTTACAACATTTTTGAAGGAACTGATTGAGAGTCCATGTAACTTTGCGATCATGGGTTTACAGAAGCCCCGCAGAAAATGCAGGATAGTGGTCCCTTGTTGTCCTGTGGTACCAAATCCCACAAGGGTATACAGAGAGTCCTTCCATCGTCAACCAGGTCTGAAAAAATGTGGAATCATTGCTAATGCCCTGCAGATCAATATTTGTACAATACATAGATGATCTGCTTGTAGCATAAAAAACACATGAGGCTTGTAAACAAGACCCCATTGGCTTAATAAATCTTCTGGCTGGGAACAGAGATTAAGTGTCCCAAAGAAAACTGCAGTACTGTCAAAAAGAAGTTCAATATATAGGACATATAATTGAAAAGGTAGCTAGAAAGGTGTTGCCAGAGAGAGTGAAAGCAGTTCTTCAAACAAATCCGCCTCAAACTCAAAAGGAAGTCAGGATGTTTTTGGGCATGGTTGACTACTGTAGACAGTAGATATCAAACGTTTCTTTGGTGGCACAGCCTTTACTGAGGCTGACACACAGAGATGTGTCTAATTCAATTCCATGGGATATTGATTGTATGAGAGCCTTTCTAGAGCTGAAAGAAAAACGGTGTTGCGCCCCAGCATTAGGAATTCCAGACTTTGCTAAATAGTTTACTCTATTTTGCAGTAAAAGGCAGGGCTGTGCTCTCTCGTTGCTGACCCAGATTCACGGTGATGCTCAAAAACCTGTGCCATATTTTTCTAACAACCTTGGGCCTGCAGCTGCAGGTTCGCCCGGCTTCCTTAAAGCGGTTAACACAGTGAGCACTAGTCTGGAAATGAGTGAGAACATAGTAATGGGATACACACTAACTCTTATGGTCCCACACTCAGTGGAGCTTCTATTGGCAAGAACAAAACCCCAATATATGACTCACAATCATTTGATGAAGTACAAACAGTTCATATTGTCATCTGATAACGCTGTTCTAAACAGATGTCAAATCCTTAATCCATCAACTCTTTTGCCTGTAAATGATTTTGTTTGTGAAGAAATTGAACATGATTGCTTAGATTTCATGGATTTATGCACCAAGCCAAGACTGATATTAAGGATGGACCCCTGATTGAGCCCGACCATGTCCTTTTTATAGATAGCTCATGTTTGAGAAGTAATGCGGGCTCATTAGAGCATCATATGCCATGTGCACTATAATGATGTTGTGGAAGTTGCAGAATTGATTAGTCTTACCAGAGCATGCAGTTTAACTGCTCACATGAGAGTGACTATATTTACAGATAGTCAGTGTGGCTTTGGTATTGTCAATGATTTTGAGCAATTATGGTCACAAAGAGGTTTTTTAACATCCTCGGGCACACCAATTTGGAACAGAATGTATGTTTAAAACTTGATGGAAGCCTTACAGGTTCCTGAAGAGATTGCTGAAGTTAAATGTGCAGCTTATCAAAGTGGTAATGGCTACATTGTCATGTGAAACAGATATGTTGATTTAGTTGCACGGTATTGTGCTTTGTTGGCTTGAAAATGTAATGGAAATTTCACATGTGAGTCTGAAGAGGAAACTTCATTCACCTTGTTGATGAAAATGACTGATATTTGGGATGAATTAAAGAGGGTGCAGGGAAATGTTTCAGAAGCTTAACAGAACAGCTGGATTAAAGCAGGTTGTGAGAAGAATCCTAATGTTACATGGGTGTCAGCTGATTGGAAACTGGTGTTGCTAGATAGATTATTGTTCCCAATGCCACAGTAATATCATGGATACACACATTTAGGCAGGGACGCAATATTCAGACCGTTTTTTGCCAAAACTGGTTTAATGAATGCATGAAATAAAACACATCTTACACTGAGTCACTGTTGCTCTGATATGAATTAACCTTGAAAAATGAAAAGACAAGAGGCGTTTGGCGAAGCAGTAACAAGGTGGTTTAATTAAACGCAGCAGCTGGGAGAGTAGCAGCAGAGTAGCGTCTGATGAAAGTCTCTCGTTGTACACAGGTTTTGGCCGACCATTTATAATGCTCTTGAGGTACAACAAACTGATTTGGCATTCTAGGCATAGTCATAAACAACAAGTACAGCAATCTGATAAGGGGGACACAGCTGGCTCTTGACCTCAGGGAGAGCTATTATGGGCCAGTGCGTATGTGTCTGGCATAGGGAGCGAATGACTAAGTGTGGTGTGTATGCTGTGTCTTGTTTGGCTGAGTGGTCCTAACTTTACGTAACATCTATCTTTGTGATATTTTGGGAATGTGTGCCCATGGCCAAATGTGTTTTATTGGGGCCAATTTCCTCGGACCTGTTTGTGAGGTAACTCCTTATCTGTGGGTCTGATTAGGTTTTTGTGTGTTTGTCTATGGGCTAAGTGTAACCCTACTTGTGACCTGTCAATCGGTAGGCTTGTCTGACCACGTATCTCTGACTCGGGGTAGATGGGGAGGTCAGGGACACCTCCCTCCTTCTTCATGTCAGCTTGTAGATGATGCAGTGCTTGAATGGCAAGAGCAAGAGTTCCGTTCTCAAGATCATTTCGCGGTCATCTGGACTGGTTCTACACCTTAAATTAGTGCAATATCTTTTCTTGTGAGACCCAAACTTCTGGATTCACAGTGTCTCACAAATCGGCAGGTAATTCTTCAACTGTCAGTAAAGGAAAACTTCCTGTAGCTGTCCGTTGTCGAATGGCCACGATGGAGGGTGGGGTACAACCCGAAGCACCAATCTTGGCACACACCCAGGCAGTGGTCTCATGCACAAAAGTTTCTGGTAGAAGATAAATTGTTTTTTTATTGTGCTGTGATCAGCCTTCTCCTTAGCTCAAAACCCTTACCAAAAAGAGTCTTTGCAAAAAGTCACAATCTGCCAACTTCATGAAGGGAAATGAGGCAGGGACTGGATTGTGAATATTTTTAGAAGAGTACTGTATGCTGGGATGAAGGCCTGTATGGGGTAGCAGACCTCCATCTCTGTATTTGTATTCACAATGCGCCATCATCGGAGGAAATGTCACATTGTAAATGCAAAATTGTCGAATGCATGTGATGGCCTGTGGATGTCAGTAGACCACAATTTCACCCGGAGTCCAGGAATCTGGCACGGTTGCCCCGTCACACATGCGGCGTGTGTATGGGGTCACCAAGAAGCGAAGCAGGCAGAAGGAGGTGGCGTCAGCTGAGCCGCCCGCTCGCTCGGAGGTGGGTGGAGGAAGAGTCAGCTGAGCCACTCATCTTGTGCAAAACAAACAGGAGTCAGCAGGAGGAGCGATTGGGTAGAGGCATGGAAGAGGAATTGAAGGTCACGGCAGGGTCAGTAATGAGGCAGCAGGATGATGAGGTTTTCACAGCCTGCAGGGACATGGACACTATCAGAGGAGAATGGCCAGGAACATGAGGAGCTTTCCAGGAGCCCTAGCAGTGATAGAGATGCTGCAGACTGGGGGGATTTGGATATATTCAGTTATGGGGAGGAGGAGGTAAGGGGAGGGGGAGGATTAGAGTGGCGCAGCAAGATGAATGCTTGGGAAGAGGTGGGTCACTGCAGTGGTCCAATCAGGGGTCATAAGCCTGGGTGTGGCATGAGGGTTTGGGGGGAACCCGATCCTGTAGAGACAATACGGCCTCCATGAGGCAGCCATATTATAATGGAGTGGGGATGAGGATGTTAGGGATGGCGAGCTACTAGATGAGGTCTTTTTTCTGGAAGTGGCCGGCCTGCATACTGGGTGGGGATGTTGGGGGGATGGGGAGAGCTACGAAGACCTGGTGAGGGATAGAGGGCTACTGGAGTGGTTAGGGGGCTTTTGGGGCTTGGTACAGCTATTGGGGCAAGTGTGGGGCAACAGCTCACCAGTCCTGTCAACTTTCTTGCAGGTCTAGGAGCGCTGCAGATATCCAGACTTGGCAGAGCATGGGGAGGGTCATCAACATCGAGGGGAAGAGAAGGCGGGGCCCTGTGCGGGTCATCTGAATTTAGTAAGGGAACCCTCCACGGCTGACACAAGAAGGTCTAGCACTACCTCGTTGGCCCCATCAGCTGGTAGGTCTAGGATGGCCTCCGGCACATGCACTGCGGGAGGCAGAAGAGTGACGTTGGTGGAGCGGCAGGGACTGGTTAATTCAGCCCCCCAGGATGTCACTTGTCACACGTCGCACCGGATTGCAGCTTCTAAGTCTGTTACCATGCCAGATGTGTGTGTGGGTCCCAGTTGCGATGATGTGATGGACCCGCTAGGGGTCACAGTCTTAGATTGCAATGAAGATAGCTTGGAGGAAGGTAAAGTGAGCAACAAAAAACCTAGGATGGGTAGAGGGGAGTTTCAGTAACCCGATTTGCAGTGTCTTACAGGGTCATTCGGAGAGGTTGCCTTGGTTGTCGGAATCGGAGAGGCCCCTTGCAGGGCGGAATGCAACAACACGGGTACCAACCTTGATACTAGGTAAGGCAGAGGCTGTAACAGGGGTACCAAAGATGGTATTCACAGGTGTGGATGCAGGGTAGAGGCTAGGGGGGACCTTTATGTAAAGGAAAGCACGTGCTGGATATGGGTGTGGGCATCAGTAAACAGGACCGGGCCCAGAGCGCGCAAAATAAGGTGAACAAGACAGTGGCTGGGGTAGGTAAAGAGACCGGTAGTGGGAGGGGGGGGGGGTGGGTAGGAGAAGCAAGAGACAAGAAAGGGCTCCAGAAAGTAAAGTGCTAAAGATAAAAAAAGTTGCCCTACATGGGTGTCTCCAAGTCGTTAGGTACTCACCTTATGTAAGCGATGAAGGAGCTGATTTAGAAAGGAAAATATGTGGAAATGCTTAAATTACCCCACAGGAAAATGCGCTCCAAGGAGGGCTCGAATTAAGAGGAATATGTACTGGCAAAGTGGCTCAAGGTTCATCTAACAATAGAGAAAGGAACCATGGCATTTTTAATTTATGCCATTGTATATTGCCAAAAATATATAGAGTGCTACGAGGCAATGATCAAGTACATGGATGTTGATCGGAAGGCTCAAATTACAGGGGTGGATATGCCTGGGCCAAATCCGATGAGGAATTTAGGGCACGTTTAGCCTGGGATCCGGAGGCAAAATGGGGGGAACTGGATTTCGACCTAAGGCAGCACACTATGGTGGCTACAAAACTGGGCAATTTCATATTCACAGCTAGGGGCCTGCCAAAGTGTATATTGCCCCTTTCAGGGTTGTCCCAACCGGGGTGGGTTGGCGGTGGCAGAAAAGACACATCAGCGACAGGGGGCACCTGCTGGAATTTTAATAAAGGATTGTGAACTCGGAAATATTGTAAATTCGCCACGAGTGCTCAAAGTGCGCGAACCAGCATCCCCTCATCTATTGCTTTGGAGCAGGTAGTGGCTACCAGCAGGGAACAGGGCAGAGCAACAGGGCAACAGCAAGGGGTAGGACAAGGGGTGCACCAAAAACAGCATTTCATGGATTCCCGAGATGGGAGGGAAGGTCCGGGATCTAGGGCAAAAAGCCAGTACTCCGGTTAATCTTGACAGGTTGAAGTACTGTCTGGGGTTGTACGGGCGTCCCAAGGAAGCGCTGCTGTTACAGGAGTGGTTCCATTGGGGTTTTCATTGGGATATGTGGACCTTTAGGTGCGACAGTGGGCAGACAATTTGACATCAGCAAAAGAGCACAGACAGGTGGTTCAAGAAAAATTGGAGAAAGAGGTCTCAGAAGGCCGGATGGTGGGACCTTTAATGATTGGCCAATGAAGAACATGATCATTTCACCTGTTGGGGTGGTGCCCAAAAAGGAGACCGGCCAAATTTGTTTGATTCAGTATTTGCCATGGCAAGATGGAGGGTCAGTGAATTATTTCATTGAGGAAGTAACATTGGTGATGTACTCCTCAGCTGACATGGCCATTTCAGTGAGGGGTGACGGTGGGCCCGGGGGCATTGATGGCAAAATGGAATGTGAAGTCAGATTTTCAGCTGCTTTCTGTGCACCTTGCAGACTTTCAGCTCTTAGGTGTACAATTTGAAGGCAAGTGGTAAGTGAACAAAGCCTTGCCAATGGGATGCTCCAATCATGTGCCCTATTTGAATGCTTCAGCTAATTTTTGCAGTGGTGGTTTGCATAGGGTCATGAGCTGGTAACTCACTTCTTCGATGACTTCTTTTTCATGGAGGCACCCGGTTCTGCGGACTGCCACACTCTCCTGCTAAGATTCCAAGAGCTCATGGGTGACCCAGGTGTACCTTTGGCACCTGAAAAAACAGTGTGGCCGTAAACGGAGCTGTCATTTTTGGGCATTGAAATTGACTTGGAAAATGGAGGCCAAGTTGCCACAAGGCAAAAAAGAGAATATGCTCCTGACTAGCTTGATAGCAAGGAAAAAGGTGAAATTGAGGGAGGTACAGTTCTGTTGGGTCACTTGAACTTCATGTGCAGGGTGCTATGGGCATGTAGGACTTTCTGCAGGTTGTTGCGGGGGGGCCCTATCCAGGTTTTCTTTAGCTCATCACAATGTTAGGTTGTCAGCGGGGGTCAAGGAAGACCTTAAAATGTGGTGTTTGTTCTTGCAGTCATTCAATGGCATTCCTTTGGCACAGCAGGATGCATTGGATAGGGATGTTCAGATCTTCTCAGGCGCAACCAGTGGGGTAGGTTTCAGTTTAAATTGGCATGGCAGATGATGTGCAGAGCCATGGCTGGAACAATAGCACCACTGGGGTAGAAGCATAGCCTTTTTAGAATTAGCTCCTCTGGTGGTAGCAGTAACACTGTGGGGTGAAGAGTTAACACACAGGAAAGTGATTGTCCGGGTCGACAACATTGTCAGTGGTGGAGCTGGTGAATCTACAATCTGCCAGGGACTCCCATGTACTGAAGTTTCTGTGGGTGTTTGTGTTGGGATGCTTGCAGTATGGCATATCAAGGCACATCATTTGCTAGGCATGGACAATGACGTTACAGATGCTTTGTCTCGTTCACAGTGAGGGAGATTCCATGGGTTGGCCAAGGATGCCAACAGAGACCAGACGCCCATGAGAGCGAAGTTGTGGTCCGTAGGCAACGCAGGATGATACAGCTGGTGGTAAGGACCCTCGCTGAATCACCGCAGATATCGTACTTGCAGGCCTGGAGGGAATTTCTGGGTTCAGGGGCATGTCATCGGGAGGAAGGTTGGTTGAGGGCTGAAGACGTGATTCAGTATATACTGATAGAGAGGGGTCTTTCAGGGGTTACCATTACAGGAACATTGGCAGGAATTGCTTTTATGGGCAAATTGCTATCGGTTACCCCCATCTACAAACAAATTAGGCTGCAGGATGTTGGAGGGTTGGGCACAGGAGCAGGGGCAGGACGGATGGGTTAGGAAGCTGATATCTTGGAGCTCACTTTACAAGGTACTGAGTCAATTGCCGGAGATGTGCAGCGATGCATCAGATGCTTGCTTGTTTTGCACACTTATGACATGGGTGTTCTTTGGGGTATTTTGAGTGTGAGAGATGTTGGGAGGGAAGGGTGCGGGGGAGTTACGTGGGAGGATGTGTCCAGGAGGGAAGGCAGATTGGAGATCTGGCTCGGCCGCTCTAAAAACAGATCAAAGAGTGCAGGGGAAGAGTGTTATAGTGCATGCTGTAGGTTCACCAGGCCCCTGTCCAGTGTTTTAGTGGAGCGCTGGGGAAGGTGCTCTCGGATGGTCTCCAGGTTCGTCTTTGGACACAGGTCTGGGGTGAAAGTGACAGTATACCAGTTGTCATTACGGCGAAAGGCTTTGGTTCACTGGGAGTGCAGGCAGCGGATTTTGGCACACACTCCTTTTGTATCGGTGCAGTCTTGGAGGCAGGAATCAGTGGATGGGCGCGCAAGAATATTATGCAGCTGGGCTGCTGGTCATCTGAGTGTCACAGGCGCCATGTGAGGGGTCAGAGTGAGGGGTGCACGGTTAATGCTCCCATGTGAATCTTTACTGCTTGTTTGTTTTCTTCCAGGTTCTGTACAGAGTCCAGCTACCGAAGAGGGGGCCATTTGGGTGGTGGGCCACTCTTTCATCAAGTGGGTGGCCATTCAGGTGCACCAAAGGGACTTTAGGACCAATTTGGATTTTAACCACCGCCTTTTTCCTACTTGGAAAGGAAAGGGGGGGCATGTGTTGGAAAGAATTATTGGGGATTTTAAATGGTATGATGGTGGGCAGCAGGTGCCCGGATGATTTGATATTACACCTTGGGGAGAATTTCTGGTTAATGAAAAAGGGGTAGTTTTGATGCACAACATGAGAAAGAATTTGTCAATCACTAAGGAGAATTGAGCAGGATGCTTTATCTTGTGGACTAAGTTTGTGCCGAAAAGGAACTGGAGGGGAGTGGCTAAGCCTGCTGCTATTGATAGAGTGAGGCAAAAAGTGAATAGGGAGATGTCCCGTTTTTGTAGGGAGCTTGGTTTTGGGTGGATTTCGCCATTCGGATATGAAGTTTGATACCAGAGTATTTACATTGGTTAGTTCTCTTCATGCATTGCGAGGTTACAGTTTTGTAAGCGGTTTGCCAGGAAATTTTGTGATGTGCATCTGTATCAAGAAAGCACCCTTTTTCACACAATTTAAGTGGTCAGTTTTATGTGCTGCACCCCTTCCTCCCAATAACAATTTTTGATAAAATGTGCAATATGCCTGCGAGATGGAAGTAAAATGCCTGCTGGATGAGAATTTCCTTTTTTCTATCAAACGTATTGTACAGATATAAAGTTTTGAATATGTGTTGACTTTTTTTGCATCCACAAGACCTTTCCAAAGGGATGTAATTTGCTTGTGTGATGTTGGGGAGACTAGAGGAGGCACGTGAACTTTTGATGACATAGCATTGGAGACTAATCTGCAGATATTCACAGCAGTTTCCTGAGTATGCTTGTTGCCAAGGCCTTCTCATGACACGTCCAAGAAAAATAGGACTTGCTTCGGAATTTCAGTAAACAAGGAATGCACCCCCAGAGGAGAGTGATGGTCTGCACAGCTGCTAAATAATGTAATCTCGCCGTGCTGCACAAACTTTAGCCCACATACTGTGTTAGCATTTCATAAGAGTGTTTGTTAGGTTAATGGGTTTAAAAGACTCATGGAATATCTGTTCAAGAAAGACAACCACTCACGATGCAGCTGTGATCTGGCAACTGCCGTTTCCTTCAGAAATTACATTTTGGGATTGTGAGTCCATGTTCGCCTGAATGCAAGTCGCCTTGAATTCAGGACTATAATTCTTTTTTGACAAGCCACATTCCTCAGTTCTGAGGGATTTCTTTGCTGGATCACTAGTTTACCTGGATTGTCTGCCCTTAGCAGGAGTGCAGTCCCATGCTGTTTGGACGGATCCCCAGTAGCCTCAAGAAGCTTCCATTCAATGAAGCTGTTCAGACTTAGTAAACTTTACTAATGAAACATTCAATCAAATAAGGTCAGGGTGCAGGCTCAGTTATTTTGTGCTGTATATTTGCATAGCAACCAGTGGCATATTTTGAATTAGTTGTCAGTGGAACAAAATCGGTCTTAGAAAGGGAAGTACTATATGTTTCCAAACACAAAGGCACATGGAAGTACTTAGTCACATTGGTTCAGAGTATCTGGAACGACCACCCCATATCCATCAAGAGTGACCCCACTTTTCTTTAATTCAGGAAAAGGTTAAGACAGACCTCTTAAAAGAACATCGCATCTCAATACAGTAAATAGTCCTCCCCGACCCTCATAATCCAACACATACCTTCTAGGTGCACACTCTGGTTGTATCCTATATAGTGCTCCATTCCTCTCTGGCTAGGTGCACACATTACAAATGCCACATAAATACACACATACAGAAATGATATACTAAAGCTTTAAGGGCTGGACGCCTCCGGGCAGCAATTCGCGCTCTACAAATGCACATCCAATCCAATCCAATAACAATAGTGATGGCAACTATACCTATTCAAAATGTGCCCTTTCTGCAAGGTCACCTCAGAATTATTTTGGCTTTTTGCTGAACTCTTCGTTTGCTGGCTCTCGGCACCTTTGTATATTTATATAGCGCAAACTCGACCCGAAGGTATTGGAGCGCTTTACTCGAGCACCGTTTTTTTTTTACATTACACATTCAGGCACGGGGAGATTACGTGATTTGCCTAGAATCACAGGATGTGGACGCGAGCTCGAGGCTTGAACCCTGGTTTCCAGCACCAAAGTCAGCAGTCTAGTCGACGGACCACACCCTCTCCCCCGCTAACCAGTGGCAAAGTGAACGTGCTCCTCCTTTCAACCTGGTAAAATTGGTATACTCCTGATTGGCACAATTAATTTACTCATTAGCCCTTAGTATATGGTACCAAGTGTGCCCAGGGCCTGTAACCTAAATGCTATCAGAGGGCTGTAGCTCTAATTGTGCCACCCACTGCAGTAGCACTGTAAAACCTGTCTCCATGCTTGCCATTTTAGCCTGACTATGCAGTTTTAAAACTGCTAATTTGACCTGTCAAAATAGCCCCTTTTGACAGGCTTATAGCTTTTCTTTAATTATAAATAAGTCAACCCTGAGTAAGCCTTATTCCCCATAGCAGGGTGCATGGTATTTAAAAATAGGGCATGTAAAAGTGAAATGTTAAACATGCCCTTACAGTGAAAATGTCCTAGAAGCTAGTTTCACTGTAGCAGGATTGGCTGTTCCATAGTGGAGCAGCGTAATTTTGGCTCCACCTTTTCATATTTGGCCAGGAAGGAAGCGGGCAGATGTAGAGTTAGAGGTGAGTCAGAGTACATATTATGATGATATGAAATGCCTGGAAGATTCTACACGAATAATACTCAAGACCACAAGGTTTTAATGGTCTGGGGAGACTGGAGCAGCAGAAATTTGGTTCCACCTTTTCATATTTCACCAGGCCATATGTATATCTCTTTATTTTTTCACATGGCCCTCATGTACTCGTGTGATGTAACGCTAGTAATGTGATGTGGTGCACTGAAAAGCTACAGAAAGTGCATTTACTGTGTAATATTGACCTATATCTGTGTGTGCACAACTAATGTTTTCATTACAGTAACATCGAATTGCAGTATGCAAATGCGACCAAATGGTTTTACCAGCTGCTGGGGGGGCTCTGCATATTTGCATTTTGGTGCAAGCGTCCAGGGTTGCTGGTCTTCCACGGTGCTCCTGACCGAGAGGGTGTGCCGCATGTCAGCGACCTGCTTGCTGACCAAACACAACGACCACTGCCTTCTCCCAGGTAAGTAAAGGCTCGGCACACTCCGGGGTCTCTCAAAAGGGCTTTATTAAAATGACAATTGCGTGCTTCTGGTAGTCCCTGAAACGCTTTGGCAGACGCGTTTCAGCCATTCTTGGCTTTCCTCAGTGCCGGTCTCACGGACTCCATTGTCTCTCTGGGGGTCAGGCAAAGTGCAGTTGATAAGTTGACCACTCCCAGTCAGGTGATATTCGACCCCTCCTCCAATTAAAGGTGTACCTGCATCACGCGAACATCCTCCCAGGCAGATGCATGCTGGGTGACGTAGTCCAGATGGATGTCTGCACAGTGGCAGGGTCACTCCAACACCATGTGATGCCCCCAACTCGTTGGGCCTGAGCTACAGTCCAGCTTGAGTGCCCCGTTGGATGAAAATAAAAGCCTCCTGTCGTCCCCTTGTTCAGGCATTAGATGCTGCCTCCTCTCTCCCCATTGCAGCAAATGCGACCGAATGGTTTTACCAGCTGCTGGGGGGGCTCCGCGTATTTGCATTTTGGTGCAAGCGTCCAGGGTTGCTGGTCTTCCGCGGTGCTCCTGACCGAGAGGGTGTGCCGCATGTCAGCGACCTGCTTGCTGACCAAACACAACGACCACTGCCTTCTCCCAGGTAAGTAAAGGCTCGGCACACTCCGGGGTCTCTCAAAAGGGCTTTATTAAAATGACAATTGCGTGCTTCTGGTAGTCCCTGAAACGCTTTGGCAGACGCGTTTCAGCCATTCTTGGCTTTCCTCAGTGCCGGTCTCACGGACTCCATTGTCTCTCTGGGGGTCAGGCAAAGTGCAGTTGATAAGTTGACCACTCCCAGTCAGGTGATATTCGACCCCTCCTCCAATTAAAGGTGTACCTGCATCACGCGAACATCCTCCCAGGCAGATGCATGCTGGGTGACGTAGTCCAGATGGATGTCTGCGCAGTGGCAGGGTCACTCCAACACCATGTGATGCCCCCAACTCGTTGGGCCTGAGCTACAGTCCAGCTTGAGTGCCCAGTTGGATGAAAATAAAAGCCTCATGTCGTCCCCTTGTTCAGGCATTAGATGCTGCCTCCTCTCTCCTCATTGCAGCAAATGCGACCGAATGGTTTTACCAGCTGCTGGGGGGGCTCCGCGTATTTGCATTTTGGTGCAAGCGTCCAGGGTTGCTGGTCTTCCGCGGTGCTCCTGACCGAGAGGGTGTGCCGCATGTCAGCGACCTGCTTGCTGACCAAACACAACGACCACTGCCTTCTCCCAGGTAAGTAAAGGCTCGGCACACTCCGGGGTCTCTCAAAATGGCTTTATTAAAATGACAATTGCGTGCTTCTGGTAGTCCCTGAAACGCTTTGGCAGACGCGTTTCAGCCATTCTTGGCTTTCCTCAGTGCCGGTCTCACGGACTCCATTGTCTCTCTGGGGGTCAGGCAAAGTGCAGTTGATAAGTTGACCACTCCCAGTCAGGTGATATTCGACCCCTCCTCCAATTAAAGGTGTACCTGCATCACGCGAACATCCTCCCAGGCAGATGCATGCTGGGTGACGTAGTCCAGATGGATGTCTGCACAGTGGCAGGGTCACTCCAACACCATGTGATGCCCCCAACTCGTTGGGCCTGAGCTACAGTCAAGCTTGAGTGCCCAGTTGGATGAAAATAAAAGCCTCCTGTCGTCCCCTTGTTCAGGCATTAGATGCTGCCTCCTCTCTCCCCATTGCAGCAAATGCGACCGAATGGTTTTACCAGCTGCTGGGGGGGCTCCGCGTATTTGCATTTTGGTGAAAGCGTCCAGGGTTGCTGGTCTTCCGCGGTGCTCCTGACCTAGAGGGTGTGCCGCATGTCAGCGACCTGCTTGCTGACCAAACACAACGACCACTGCCTTCTCCCAGGTAAGTAAAGGTTCGGCACACTCCGGGGTCTCTCAAAAGGGCTTTATTAAAATGACAATTGCGTGCTACTGGTAGTCCCTAAAACGCTTTGGCAGACGCGTTTCAGCCATTCTTGGCTTTCCTCAGTGCCGGTCTCACGGACTCCATTGTCTCTCTGGGGGTCAGGCAAAGTGCAGTTGATAAGTTGACCACTCCCAGTCAGGTGATATTCGACCCCTCCTCCAATTAAAGGTGTACCTGCATCACGCGAACATCCTCCCAGGCAGATGCATGCTGGGTGACGTAGTCCAGATGGATGTCTGCACAGTGGCAGGGTCACTCCAACACCATGTGATGCCCCCAACTCGTTGGGCCTGAGCTACAGTCCAGCTTGAGTGCCCAGTTGGATGAAAATAAAAGCCTCCTGTCGTCCCCTTGTTCAGGCATTAGATGCTGCCTCCTCTCTCCCCATTGCAGCAAATGCGACCAAATGGTTTTACCAGCTGCTGGGGGGGCTCCGCGTATTTGCATTTTGGTGCAAGCGTCCAGGGTTGCTGGTCTTCCACGGTGCTCCTGACCGAGAGGGTGTGCCGCATGTCAGCGACCTGCTTGCTGACCAAACACAACGACCACTGCCTTCTCCCAGGTAAGTAAAGGCTCGGCACACTCCGGGGTCTCTCAAAAGGGCTTTATTAAAATGACAATTGCGTGCTTCTGGTAGTCCCTGAAACGCTTTGGCAGACGCGTTTCAGCCATTCTTGGCTTTCCTCAGTGCCGGTCTCACGGACTCCATTGTCTCTCTGGGGGTCAGGCAAAGTGCAGTTGATAAGTTGACCACTCCCAGTCAGGTGATATTCGACCCCTCCTCCAATTAAAGGTGTACCTGCATCACGCGAACATCCTCCCAGGCAGATGCATGCTGGGTGACGTAGTCCAGATGGATGTCTGCACAGTGGCAGGGTCACTCCAACACCATGTGATGCCCCCAACTCGTTGGGCCTGAGCTACAGTCCAGCTTGAGTGCCCAGTTGGATGAAAATAAAAGCCTCCTGTCGTCCCCTTGTTCAGGCATTAGATGCTGCCTCCTCTCTCCACATTGCAGCAAATGCGACCGAATGGTTTTACCAGCTGCTGGGGGGGCTCCACGTATTTGCATTTTGGTGCAAGCGTCCAGGGTTGCTGGTCTTCCGCGGTGCTCCTGACCGAGAGGGTGTGCCGCATGTCAGCGACCTGCTTGCTGACCAAACACAACGACCACTGCCTTCTCCCAGGTAAGTAAAGGCTCGGCACACTCCGGCGTCTCTCAAAAGGGCTTTATTAAAATGACAATTGCGTGCTTCTGGTAGTCCCTGAAACGCTTTGGCAGACGCGTTTCAGCCATTCTTGGCTTTCCTCAGTGCCGGTCTCACGGACTCCATTGTCTCTCTGGGGGTCAGGCAAAGTGCAGTTGATAAGTTGACCACTCCCAGTCAGGTGATATTCGACCCCTCCTCCAATTAAAGGTGTACCTGCATCACGCGAACATCCTCCCAGGCAGATGCATGCTGGGTGACGTAGTCCAGATGGATGTCTGCACAGTGGCAGGGTCACTCCAACACCATGTGATGCCCCCAACTCGTTGGGCCTGAGCTACAGTCCAGCTTGAGTGCCCCGTTGGATGAAAATAAAAGCCTCCTGTTGTCCCCTTGTTCAGGCATTAGATGCTGCCTCCTCTCTCCCCATTGCAGCAAATGCGACCGAATGGTTTTACCAGCTGCTGGGGGGGCTCCGCGTATTTGCATTTTGGTGCAAGCGTCCAGGGTTGCTGGTCTTCCGCGGTGCTCCTGACCGAGAGGGTGTGCCGCATGTCAGCGACCTGCTTGCTGACCAAACACAACGACCACTGCCTTCTCCCAGGTAAGTAAAGGCTCGGCACACTCCGGGGTCTCTCAAAAGGGCTTTATTAAAATGACAATTGCGTGCTTCTGGTAGTCCCTGAAATGCTTTGGCAGACGCGTTTCAGCCATTCTTGGCTTTCCTCAGTGCCGGTCTCACGGACTCCATTGTCTCTCTGGGGGTCAGGCAAAGTGCAGTTGATAAGTTGACCACTCCCAGTCAGGTGATATTCGACCCCTCCTCCAATTAAAGGTGTACCTGCATCACGCGAACATCCTCCCAGGCAGATGCATGCTGGGTGACGTAGTCCAGATGGATGTCTGCGCAGTGGCAGGGTCACTCCAACACCATGTGATGCCCCCAACTCGTTGGGCCTGAGCTACAGTCCAGCTTGAGTGCCCAGTTGGATGAAAATAAAAGCCTCATGTCGTCCCATTGTTCAGGCATTAGATGCTGCCTCCTCTCTCCCCATTGCAGCAAATGCGACCGAATGGTTTTACCAGCTGCTGGGGGGGCTCCGCGTATTTGCATTTTGGTGCAAGCGTCCAGGGTTGCTGGTCTTCCGCGGTGCTCCTGACCGAGAGCGTGTGCCGCATGTCAGCGACCTGCTTGCTGACCAAACACAACGACCACTGCCTTCTCCCAGGTAAGTAAAGGCTCGGCACACTCCGGGGTCTCTCAAAAGGGCTTTATTAAAATGACAATTGCGTGCTTCTGGTAGTCCCTCAAACGCTTTGGCAGACGCGTTTCAGCCATTCTTGGCTTTCCTCAGTGCCGGTCTCACGGACTCCATTGTCTCTCTGGGGGTCAGGCAAAGTGCAGTTGATAAGTTGACCACTTCCAGTCAGGTGATATTCGACCCCTCCTCCAATTAAAGGTGTACCTGCATCACGCGAACATCCTCCCAGGCAGATGCATGCTGGGTGACGTAGTCCAGATGGATGTCTGCACAGTGGCAGGGTCACTCCAACACCATGTGATGCCCCCAACTCGTTGGGCCTGAGCTACAGTCAAGCTTGAGTGCCCAGTTGGATGAAAATAAAAGCCTCCTGTCGTCCCCTTGTTCAGGCATTAGATGCTGCCTCCTCTCTCCCCATTGCAGCAAATGCGACCGAATGGTTTTACCAACTGCTGGGGGGGCTCCGCGTATTTGCATTTTGGTGCAAGCGTCCAGGGTTGCTGGTCTTCCGCGGTGCTCCTGACCTAGAGGGTGTGCCGCATGTCAGCGACCTGCTTGCTGACCAAACACAACGACCACTGCCTTCTCCCAGGTAAGTAAAGGTTCGGCACACTCCGGGGTCTCTCAAAAGGGCTTTATTAAAATGACAATTGCGTGCTTCTGGTAGTCCCTGAAACGCTTTGGCAGACGCGTTTCAGCCATTCTTGGCTTTCCTCAGTGCCGGTCTCACGGACTCCATTGTCTCTCTGGGGGTCAGGCAAAGTGCAGTTGATAAGTTGACCACTCCCAGTCAGGTGATATTCGACCCCTCCTCCAATTAAAGGTGTACCTGCATCACGCGAACATCCTCCCAGGCAGATGCATGCTGGGTGACGTAGTCCAGATGGATGTCTGCACAGTGGCAGGGTCACTCCAACACCATGTGATGCCCCCAACTCGTTGGGCCTGAGCTACAGTCCAGCTTGAGTGCCCAGTTGGATGAAAATAAAAGCCTCCTGTCGTCCCCTTGTTCAGGCATTAGATGCTGCCTCCTCTCTCCCCATTGCAGCAAATGCGACCAAATGGTTTTACCAGCTGCTGGGGGGGCTCCGCATATTTGCATTTTGGTGCAAGCGTCCAGGGTTGCTGGTCTTCCACGGTGCTCCTGACCGAGAGGGTGTGCCGCATGTCAGCGACCTGCTTGCTGACCAAACACAACGACCACTGCCTTCTCCCAGGTAAGTAAAGGCTCGGCACACTCCGGGGTCTCTCAAAAGGGCTTTATTAAAATGACAATTGCGTGCTTCTGGTAGTCCCTGAAACGCTTTGGCAGACGCGTTTCAGCCATTCTTGGCTTTCCTCAGTGCCGGTCTCACGGACTCCATTGTCTCTCTGGGGGTCAGGCAAAGTGCAGTTGATAAGTTGACCACTCCCAGTCAGGTGATATTCGACCCCTCCTCCAATTAAAGGTGTACCTGCATCACGCGAACATCCTCCCAGGCAGATGCATGCTGGGTGACGTAGTCCAGATGGATGTCTGCACAGTGGCAGGGTCACTCCAACACCATGTGATGCCCCCAACTCGTTGGGCCTGAGCTACAGTCCAGCTTGAGTGCCCAGTTGGATGAAAATAAAAGCCTCCTGTCGTCCCCTTGTTCAGGCATTAGATGCTGCCTCCTCTCTCCACATTGCAGCAAATGCGACCGAATGGTTTTACCAGCTGCTGGGGGGGCTCCACGTATTTGCATTTTGGTGCAAGCGTCCAGGGTTGCTGGTCTTCCGCGGTGCTCCTGACCGAGAGGGTGTGCCGCATGTCAGCGACCTGCTTGCTGACCAAACACAACGACCACTGCCTTCTCCCAGGTAAGTAAAGGCTCGGCACACTCCGGGGTCTTTCAAAAATGCTTTATTAAAATGACAATTGCGTGCTTCTGGTAGTCCCTGAAACGCTTTGGCAGACGCGTTTCAGCCATTCTTGGCTTTCCTCAGTGCCGGTCTCACGGACTCCATTGTCTCTCTGGGGGTCAGGCAAAGTGCAGTTGATAAGTTGACCACTCCCAGTCAGGTGATATTCGACCCCTCCTCCAATTAAAGGTGTACCTGCATCACGCGAACATCCTCCCAGGCAGATGCATGCTGGGTGACGTAGTCCAGATGGATGTCTGCACAGTGGCAGGGTCACTCCAACACCATGTGATGCCCCCAACTCGTTGGGCCTGAGCTACAGTCAAGCTTGAGTGCCCAGTTGGATGAAAATAAAAGCCTCCTGTCGTCCCCTTGTTCAGGCATTAGATGCTGCCTCCTCTCTCCCCATTGCAGCAAATGCGACCGAATGGTTTTACCAGCTGCTGGGGGGGCTCCGCGTATTTGCATTTTGGTGCAAGCGTCCAGGGTTGCTGGTCTTCCGCGGTGCTCCTGACCTAGAGGGTGTGCCGCATGTCAGCGACCTGCTTGCTGACCAAACACAACGACCACTGCCTTCTCCCAGGTAAGTAAAGGTTCGGCACACTCCGGGGTCTCTCAAAAGGGCTTTATTAAAATGACAATTGCGTGCTTCTGGTAGTCCCTGAAACGCTTTGGCAGACGCGTTTCAGCCATTTTTGGCTTTCCTCAGTGCCGGTCTCACGGACTCCATTGTCTCTCTGGGGGTCAGGCAAAGTGCAGTTGATAAGTTGACCACTCCCAGTCAGGTGATATTCGACCCCTCCTCCAATTAAAGGTGTACCTGCATCACGCGAACATCCTCCCAGGCAGATGCATGCTGGGTGACGTAGTCCAGATGGATGTCTGCACAGTGGCAGGGTCACTCCAACACCATGTGATGCCCCCAACTCGTTGGGCCTGAGCTACAGTCCAGCTTGAGTGCCCAGTTGGATGAAAATAAAAGCCTCCTGTCGTCCCCTTGTTCAGGCATTAGATGCTGCCTCCTCTCTCCACATTGCAGCAAATGCGACCGAATGGTTTTACCAGCTGCTGGGGGGGCTCCACGTATTTGCATTTTGGTGCAAGCGTCCAGGGTTGCTGGTCTTCCGCGGTGCTCCTGACCGAGAGGGTGTGCCGCATGTCAGCGACCTGCTTGCTGACCAAACACAACGACCACTGCCTTCTCCCAGGTAAGTAAAGGCTCGGCACACTCCGGGGTCTTTCAAAAATGCTTTATTAAAATGACAATTGCGTGCTTCTGGTAGTCCCTGAAACGCTTTGGCAGACGCGTTTCAGCCATTCTTGGCTTTCCTCAGTGCCGGTCTCACGGACTCCATTGTCTCTCTGGGGGTCAGGCAAAGTGCAGTTGATAAGTTGACCACTCCCAGTCAGGTGATATTCGACCCCTCCTCCAATTAAAGGTGTACCTGCATCACGCGAACATCCTCCCAGGCAGATGCATGCTGGGTGACGTAGTCCAGATGGATGTCTGCACAGTGGCAGGGTCACTCCAACACCATGTGATGCCCCCAACTCGTTGGGCCTGAGCTACAGTCAAGCTTGAGTGCCCAGTTGGATGAAAATAAAAGCCTCCTGTCGTCCCCTTGTTCAGGCATTAGATGCTGCCTCCTCTCTCCCCATTGCAGCAAATGCGACCGAATGGTTTTACCAGCTGCTGGGGGGGCTCCGCGTATTTGCATTTTGGTGCAAGCGTCCAGGGTTGCTGGTCTTCCGCGGTGCTCCTGACCGAGAGGGTGTGCCGCATGTCAGCGACCTGCTTGCTGACCAAACACAACGACCACTGCCTTCTCCCAGGTAAGTAAAGGCTCGGCACACTCCGGGGTCTCTCAAAAGGGCTTTATTAAAATGACAATTGCGTGCTTCTGGTAGTCCCTGAAACGCTTTGGCAGACGCGTTTCAGCCATTCTTGGCTTTCCTCAGTGCCGGTCTCACGGACTCCATTGTCTCTCTGGGGGTCAGGCAAAGTGCAGTTGATAAGTTGACCACTCCCAGTCAGGTGATATTCGACCCCTCCTCCAATTAAAGGTGTACCTGCATCACGCGAACATCCTCCCAGGCAGATGCATGCTGGGTGACGTAGTCCAGATGGATGTCTGCACAGTGGCAGGGTCACTCCAACACCATGTGATGCCCCCAACTCGTTGGGCCTGAGCTACAGTCCAGCTTGAGTGCCCAGTTGGATGAAAATAAAAGCCTCCTGTCGTCCCCTTGTTCAGGCATTAGATGCTGCCTCCTCTCTCCACATTGCAGCAAATGCGACCGAATGGTTTTACCAGCTGCTGGGGGGGCTCCACGTATTTGCATTTTGGTGCAAGCGTCCAGGGTTGCTGGTCTTCCGCGGTGCTCCTGACCGAGAGGGTGTGCCGCATGTCAGCGACCTGCTTGCTGACCAAACACAACGACCACTGCCTTCTCCCAGGTAAGTAAAGGCTCGGCACACTCCGGGGTCTTTCAAAAATGCTTTATTAAAATGACAATTGCGTGCTTCTGGTAGTCCCTGAAACGCTTTGGCAGACGCGTTTCAGCCATTCTTGGCTTTCCTCAGTGCCGGTCTCACGGACTCCATTGTCTCTCTGGGGGTCAGGCAAAGTGCAGTTGATAAGTTGACCACTCCCAGTCAGGTGATATTCGACCCCTCCTCCAATTAAAGGTGTACCTGCATCACGCGAACATCCTCCCAGGCAGATGCATGCTGGGTGACGTAGTCCAGATGGATGTCTGCACAGTGGCAGGGTCACTCCAACACCATGTGATACCCCCAACTCGTTGGGCCTGAGCTACAGTCAAGCTTGAGTGCCCAGTTGGATGAAAATAAAAGCCTCCTGTCGTCCCCTTGTTCAGGCATTAGATGCTGCCTCCTCTCTCCCCATTGCAGCAAATGCGACCGAATGGTTTTACCAGCTGCTGGGGGGGCTCCGCGTATTTGCATTTTGGTGCAAGCGTCCAGGGTTGCTGGTCTTCCGCGGTGCTCCTGACCTAGAGGGTGTGCCGCATGTCAGCGACCTGCTTGCTGACCAAACACAACGACCACTGCCTTCTCCCAGGTAAGTAAAGGTTCGGCACACTCCGGGGTCTCTCAAAAGGGCTTTATTAAAATGACAATTGCGTGCTTCTGGTAGTCCCTGAAACGCTTTGGCAGACGCGTTTCAGCCATTTTTGGCTTTCCTCAGTGCCGGTCTCACGGACTCCATTGTCTCTCTGGGGGTCAGGCAAAGTGCAGTTGATAAGTTGACCACTCCCAGTCAGGTGATATTCGACCCCTCCTCCAATTAAAGGTGTACCTGCATCACGCGAACATCCTCCCAGGCAGATGCATGCTGGGTGACGTAGTCCAGATGGATGTCTGCACAGTGGCAGGGTCACTCCAACACCATGTGATGCCCCCAACTCGTTGGGCCTGAGCTACAGTCCAGCTTGAGTGCCCAGTTGGATGAAAATAAAAGCCTCCTGTCGTCCCCTTGTTCAGGCATTAGATGCTGCCTCCTCTCTCCACATTGCAGCAAATGCGACCGAATGGTTTTACCAGCTGCTGGGGGGGCTCCACGTATTTGCATTTTGGTGCAAGCGTCCAGGGTTGCTGGTCTTCCGCGGTGCTCCTGACCGAGAGGGTGTGCCGCATGTCAGCGACCTGCTTGCTGACCAAACACAACGACCACTGCCTTCTCCCAGGTAAGTAAAGGCTCGGCACACTCCGGGGTCTTTCAAAAATGCTTTATTAAAATGACAATTGCGTGCTTCTGGTAGTCCCTGAAACGCTTTGGCAGACGCGTTTCAGCCATTCTTGGCTTTCCTCAGTGCCGGTCTCACGGACTCCATTGTCTCTCTGGGGGTCAGGCAAAGTGCAGTTGATAAGTTGACCACTCCCAGTCAGGTGATATTCGACCCCTCCTCCAATTAAAGGTGTACCTGCATCACGCGAACATCCTCCCAGGCAGATGCATGCTGGGTGACGTAGTCCAGATGGATGTCTGCACAGTGGCAGGGTCACTCCAACACCATGTGATGCCCCCAACTCGTTGGGCCTGAGCTACAGTCAAGCTTGAGTGCCCAGTTGGATGAAAATAAAAGCCTCCTGTCGTCCCCTTGTTCAGGCATTAGATGCTGCCTCCTCTCTCCCCATTGCAGCAAATGCGACCGAATGGTTTTACCAGCTGCTGGGGGGGCTCCGCGTATTTGCATTTTGGTGCAAGCGTCCAGGGTTGCTGGTCTTCCGCGGTGCTCCTGACCTAGAGGGTGTGCCGCATGTCAGCGACCTGCTTGCTGACCAAACACAACGACCACTGCCTTCTCCCAGGTAAGTAAAGGTTCGGCACACTCCGGGGTCTCTCAAAAGGGCTTTATTAAAATGACAATTGCGTGCTTCTGGTAGTCCCTGAAACGCTTTGGCAGACGCGTTTCAGCCATTTTTGGCTTTCCTCAGTGCCGGTCTCACGGACTCCATTGTCTCTCTGGGGGTCAGGCAAAGTGCAGTTGATAAGTTGACCACTCCCAGTCAGGTGATATTCGACCCCTCCTCCAATTAAAGGTGTACCTGCATCACGCGAACATCCTCCCAGGCAGATGCATGCTGGGTGACGTAGTCCAGATGGATGTCTGCACAGTGGCAGGGTCACTCCAACACCATGTGATGCCCCCAACTCGTTGGGCCTGAGCTACAGTCCAGCTTGAGTGCCCAGTTGGATGAAAATAAAATCCTCATGTCGTCCCCTTGTTCAGGCATTAGATGCTGCCTCCTCTCTCCCCATTGCAGCAAATGCGACCAAATGGTTTTACCAGCTGCTGGGGGGGCTCCGCATATTTGCATTTTGGTGCAAGCGTCCAGGGTTGCTGGTCTTCCACGGTGCTCCTGACCGAGAGGGTGTGCCGCATGTCAGCGACCTGCTTGCTGACCAAACACAACGACCACTGCCTTCTCCCAGGTAAGTAAAGGCTCGGCACACTCCGGGGTCTCTCAAAAGGGCTTTATTAAAATGACAATTGCGTGCTTCTGGTAGTCCCTGAAACGCTTTGGCAGACGCGTTTCAGCCATTCTTGGCTTTCCTCAGTGCCGGTCTCACGGACTCCATTGTCTCTCTGGGGGTCAGGCAAAGTGCAGTTGATAAGTTGACCACTCCCAGTCAGGTGATATTCGACCCCTCCTCCAATTAAAGGTGTACCTGCATCACGCGAACATCCTCCCAGGCAGATGCATGCTGGGTGACGTAGTCCAGATGGATGTCTGCACAGTGGCAGGGTCACTCCAACACCATGTGATGCCCCCAACTCGTTGGGCCTGAGCTACAGTCCAGCTTGAGTGCCCAGTTGGATGAAAATAAAAGCCTCCTGTCGTCCCCTTGTTCAGGCATTAGATGCTGCCTCCTCTCTCCACATTGCAGCAAATGCGACCGAATGGTTTTACCAGCTGCTGGGGGGGCTCCACATATTTGCATTTTGGTGCAAGCGTCCAGGGTTGCTGGTCTTCCGCGGTGCTCCTGACCGAGAGGGTGTGCCGCATGTCAGCGACCTGCTTGCTGACCAAACACAACGACCACTGCCTTCTCCCAGGTAAGTAAAGGCTCGGCACACTCCGGGGTCTTTCAAAAATGCTTTATTAAAATGACAATTGCGTGCTTCTGGTAGTCCCTGAAACGCTTTGGCAGACGCGTTTCAGCCATTCTTGGCTTTCCTCAGTGCCGGTCTCACGGACTCCATTGTCTCTCTGGGGGTCAGGCAAAGTGCAGTTGATAAGTTGACCACTCCCAGTCAGGTGATATTCGACCCCTCCTCCAATTAAAGGTGTACCTGCATCACGCGAACATCCTCCCAGGCAGATGCATGCTGGGTGACGTAGTCCAGATGGATGTCTGCGCAGTGGCAGGGTCACTCCAACACCATGTGATGCCCCCAACTCGTTGGGCCTGAGCTACAGTCCAGCTTGAGTGCCCAGTTGGATGAAAATAAAAGCCTCATGTCGTCCCCTTGTTCAGGCATTAGATGCTGCCTCCTCTCTCCCCATTGCAGCAAATGCGACCGAATGGTTTTACCAGCTGCTGGGGGGGCTCCGCGTATTTGCATTTTGGTGCAAGCGTCCAGGGTTGCTGGTCTTCCGCGGTGCTCCTGACCGAGAGCGTGTGCCGCATGTCAGCGACCTGCTTGCTGACCAAACACAACGACCACTGCCTTCTCCCAGGTAAGTAAAGGCTCGGCACACTCCGGGGTCTCTCAAAAGGGCTTTATTAAAATGACAATTGCGTGCTTCTGGTAGTCCCTGAAACGCTTTGGCAGACGCGTTTCAGCCATTCTTGGCTTTCCTCAGTGCCGGTCTCACGGACTCCATTGTCTCTCTGGGGGTCAGGCAAAGTGCAGTTGATAAGTTGACCACTCCCAGTCAGGTGATATTCGACCCCTCCTCCAATTAAAGGTGTACCTGCATCACGCGAACATCCTCCCAGGCAGATGCATGCTGGGTGACGTAGTCCAGATGGATGTCTGCACAGTGGCAGGGTCACTCCAACACCATGTGATGCCCCCAACTCGTTGGGCCTGAGCTACAGTCCAGCTTGAGTGCCCAGTTGGATGAAAATAAAAGCCTCCTGTCGTCCCCTTGTTCAGGCATTAGATGCTGCCTCCTCTCTCCACATTGCAGCAAATGCGACCGAATGGTTTTACCAGCTGCTGGGGGGGCTCCACATATTTGCATTTTGGTGCAAGCGTCCAGGGTTGCTGGTCTTCCGCGGTGCTCCTGACCGAGAGGGTGTGCCGCATGTCAGCGACCTGCTTGCTGACCAAACACAACGACCACTGCCTTCTCCCAGGTAAGTAAAGGCTCGGCACACTCCGGGGTCTTTCAAAAATGCTTTATTAAAATGACAATTGCGTGCTTCTGGTAGTCCCTGAAACGCTTTGGCAGACGCGTTTCAGCCATTCTTGGCTTTCCTCAGTGCCGGTCTCACGGACTCCATTGTCTCTCTGGGGGTCAGGCAAAGTGCAGTTGATAAGTTGACCACTCCCAGTCAGGTGATATTCGACCCCTCCTCCAATTAAAGGTGTACCTGCATCACGCGAACATCCTCCCAGGCAGATGCATGCTGGGTGACGTAGTCCAGATGGATGTCTGCGCAGTGGCAGGGTCACTCCAACACCATGTGATGCCCCCAACTCGTTGGGCCTGAGCTACAGTCCAGCTTGAGTGCCCAGTTGGATGAAAATAAAAGCCTCATGTCGTCCCCTTGTTCAGGCATTAGATGCTGCCTCCTCTCTCCCCATTGCAGCAAATGCGACCGAATGGTTTTACCAGCTGCTGGGGGGGCTCCGCGTATTTGCATTTTGGTGCAAGCGTCCAGGGTTGCTGGTCTTCCGCGGTGCTCCTGACCTAGAGGGTGTGCCGCATGTCAGCGACCTGCTTGCTGACCAAACACAACGACCACTGCCTTCTCCCAGGTAAGTAAAGGTTCGGCACACTCCGGGGTCTCTCAAAAGGGCTTTATTAAAATGACAATTGCGTGCTTCTGGTAGTCCCTGAAACGCTTTGGCAGACGCGTTTCAGCCATTCTTGGCTTTCCTCAGTGCCGGTCTCACGGACTCCATTGTCTCTCTGGGGGTCAGGCAAAGTGCAGTTGATAAGTTGACCACTCCCAGTCAGGTGATATTCGACCCCTCCTCCAATTAAAGGTGTACCTGCATCACGCGAACATCCTCCCAGGCAGATGCATGCTGGGTGACGTAGTCCAGATGGATGTCTGCACAGTGGCAGGGTCACTCCAACACCATGTGATGCCCCCAACTCGTTGGGCCTGAGCTACAGTCCAGCTTGAGTGCCCAGTTGGATGAAAATAAAAGCCTCCTGTCGTCCCCTTGTTCAGGCATTAGATGCTGCCTCCTCTCTCCCCATTGCAGCAAATGCGACCAAATGGTTTTACCAGCTGCTGGGGGGGCTCCGCATATTTGCATTTTGGTGCAAGCGTCCAGGGTTGCTGGTCTTCCACGGTGCTCCTGACCGAGAGGGTGTGCCGCATGTCAGCGACCTGCTTGCTGACCAAACACAACGACCACTGCCTTCTCCCAGGTAAGTAAAGGCTCGGCACACTCCGGGGTCTCTCAAAAGGGCTTTATTAAAATGACAATTGCGTGCTTCTGGTAGTCCCTGAAACGCTTTGGCAGACGCGTTTCAGCCATTCTTGGCTTTCCTCAGGGCCGGTCTCACGGACTCCATTGTCTCTCTGGGGGTCAGGCAAAGTGCAGTTGATAAGTTGACCACTCCCAGTCAGGTGATATTCGACACCTCCTCCAATTAAAGGTGTACCTGCATCACGCGAACATCCTCCCAGGCAGATGCATGCTGGGTGACGTAGTCCAGATGGATGTCTGCACAGTGGCAGGGTCACTCCAACACCATGTGATGCCCCCAACTCGTTGGGCCTGAGCTACAGTCCAGCTTGAGTGCCCAGTTGGATGAAAATAAAAGCCTCCTGTCGTCCCCTTGTTCAGGCATTAGATGCTGCCTCCTCTCTCCACATTGCAGCAAATGCGACCGAATGGTTTTACCAGCTGCTGGGGGGGCTCCGCGTATTTGCATTTTGGTGCAAGCGTCCAGGGTTGCTGGTCTTCCGCGGTGCTCCTGACCTAGAGGGTGTGCCGCATGTCAGCGACCTGCTTGCTGACCAAACACAACGACCACTGCCTTCTCCCAGGTAAGTAAAGGTTCGGCACACTCTGGGGTCTCTCAAAAGGGCTTTATTAAAATGACAATTGCGTGCTTCTGGTAGTCCCTGAAACGCTTTGGCAGACGCGTTTCAGCCATTCTTGGCTTTCCTCAGTGCTGGTCTCACGGACTCCATTGTCTCTCTGGGGGTCAGGCAAAGTGCAGTTGATAAGTTGACCACTCCCAGTCAGGTGATATTCGACCCCTCCTCCAATTAAAGGTGTACCTGCATCACGCGAACATCCTCCCAGGCAGATGCATGCTGGGTGACGTAGTCCAGATGGATGTCTGCACAGTGGCAGGGTCACTCCAACACCATGTGATGCCCCCAACTCGTTGGGCCTGAGCTACAGTCCAGCTTGAGTGCCCAGTTGGATGAAAATAAAAGCCTCATGTCGTCCCCTTGTTCAGGCATTAGATGCTGCCTCCTCTCTCCCCATTGCAGCAAATGCGACCAAATGGTTTTACCAGCTGCTGGGGGGGCTCCGCATATTTGCATTTTGGTGCAAGCGTCCAGGGTTGCTGGTCTTCCACGGTGCTCCTGACCGAGAGGGTGTGCCGCATGTCAGCGACCTGCTTGCTGACCAAACACAACGACCACTGCCTTCTCCCAGGTAAGTAAAGGCTCGGCACACTCCGGGGTCTCTCAAAAGGGCTTTATTAAAATGACAATTGCGTGCTTCTGGTAGTCCCTGAAACGCTTTGGCAGACGCGTTTCAGCCATTCTTGGCTTTCCTCAGTGCCGGTCTCACGGACTCCATTGTCTCTCTGGGGGTCAGGCAAAGTGCAGTTGATAAGTTGACCACTCCCAGTCAGGTGATATTCGACCCCTCCTCCAATTAAAGGTGTACCTGCATCACGCGAACATCCTCCCAGGCAGATGCATGCTGGGTGACGTAGTCCAGATGGATGTCTGCACAGTGGCAGGGTCACTCCAACACCATGTGATGCCCCCAACTCGTTGGGCCTGAGCTACAGTCCAGCTTGAGTGCCCAGTTGGATGAAAATAAAAGCCTCCTGTCGTCCCCTTGTTCAGGCATTAGATGCTGCCTCCTCTCTCCACATTGCAGCAAATGCGACCGAATGGTTTTACCAGCTGCTGGGGGGGCTCCACATATTTGCATTTTGGTGCAAGCGTCCAGGGTTGCTGGTCTTCCGCGGTGCTCCTGACCGAGAGGGTGTGCCGCATGTCAGCGACCTGCTTGCTGACCAAACACAACGACCACTGCCTTCTCCCAGGTAAGTAAAGGCTCGGCACACTCCGGGGTCTTTCAAAAATGCTTTATTAAAATGACAATTGCGTGCTTCTGGTAGTCCCTGAAACGCTTTGGCAGACGCGTTTCAGCCATTCTTGGCTTTCCTCAGTGCCGGTCTCACGGACTCCATTGTCTCTCTGGGGGTCAGGCAAAGTGCAGTTGATAAGTTGACCACTCCCAGTCAGGTGATATTCGACCCCTCCTCCAATTAAAGGTGTACCTGCATCACGCGAACATCCTCCCAGGCAGATGCATGCTGGGTGACGTAGTCCAGATGGATGTCTGCACAGTGGCAGGGTCACTCCAACACCATGTGATGCCCCCAACTCGTTGGCCCTGAGCTACAGTCCAGCTTGAGTGCCCAGTTGGATGAAAATAAAAGCCTCCTATCGTCCCCTTGTTCAGGCATTAGATGCTGCCTCCTCTCTCCCCATTGCAGCAAATGCGACCGAATGGTTTTACCAGCTGCTGGGGGGGCTCCGCGTATTTGCATTTTGGTGCAAGCGTCCAGGGTTGCTGGTCTTCCGCGGTGCTCCTGACCGAGAGGGTGTGCCGCATGTCAGCGACCTGCTTGCTGACCAAACACAACGACCACTGCCTTCTCCCAGGTAAGTAAAGGCTCGGCACACTCCGGGGTCTCTCAAAAGGGCTTTATTAAAATGACAATTGCGTGCTTCTGGTAGTCCCTGAAACGCTTTGGCAGACGCGTTTCAGCCATTCTTGGCTTTCCTCAGTGCCGGTCTCACGGACTCCATTGTCTCTCTGGGGGTCAGGCAAAGTGCAGTTGATAAGTTGACCACTCCCAGTCAGGTGATATTCGACCCCTCCTCCAATTAAAGGTGTACCTGCATCACGCGAACATCCTCCCAGGCAGATGCATGCTGGGTGACGTAGTCCAGATGGATGTCTGCACAGTGGCAGGGTCACTCCAACACCATGTGATGCCCCCAACTCGTTGGGCCTGAGCTACAGTCCAGCTTGAGTGCCCAGTTGGATGAAAATAAAAGCCTCCTGTCGTCCCCTTGTTCAGGCATTAGATGCTGCCTCCTCTCTCCCCATTGCAGCAAATGCGACCAAATGGTTTTACCAGCTGCTGGGGGGGCTCCGCGTATTTGCATTTTGGTGCAAGCGTCCAGGGTTGCTGGTCTTCCACGGTGCTCCTGACCGAGAGGGTGTGCCGCATGTCAGCGACCTGCTTGCTGACCAAACACAACGACCACTGCCTTCTCCCAGGTAAGTAAAGGCTCGGCACACTCCGGGGTCTCTCAAAAGGGCTTTATTAAAATGACAATTGCGTGCTTCTGGTAGTCCCTGAAACGCTTTGGCAGACGCGTTTCAGCCATTCTTGGCTTTCCTCAGTGCCGGTCTCACGGACTCCATTGTCTCTCTGGGGGTCAGGCAAAGTGCAGTTGATAAGTTGACCACTCCCAGTCAGGTGATATTCGACCCCTCCTCCAATTAAAGGTGTACCTGCATCACGCGAACATCCTCCCAGGCAGATGCATGCTGGGTGACGTAGTCCAGATGGATGTCTGCACAGTGGCAGGGTCACTCCAACACCATGTGATGCCCCCAACTCGTTGGGCCTGAGCTACAGTCCAGCTTGAGTGCCCAGTAGGATGAAAATAAAAGCCTCCTGTCGTCCCCTTGTTCAGGCATTAGATGCTGCCTCCTCTCTCCACATTGCAGCAAATGCGACCGAATGGTTTTACCAGCTGCTGGGGGGGCTCCACGTATTTGCATTTTGGTGCAAGCGTCCAGGGTTGCTGGTCTTCCGCGGTGCTCCTGACCGAGAGGGTGTGCCGCATGTCAGCGACCTGCTTGCTGACCAAACACAACGACCACTGCCTTCTCCCAGGTAAGTAAAGGCTCGGCACACTCCGGGGTCTCTCAAAAGGGCTTTATTAAAATGACAATTGCGTGCTTCTGGTAGTCCCTGAAACGCTTTGGCAGACGCGTTTCAGCCATTCTTGGCTTTCCTCAGTGCCGGTCTCACGGACTCCATTGTCTCTCTGGGGGTCAGGCAAAGTGCAGTTGATAAGTTGACCACTCCCAGTCAGGTGATATTCGACCCCTCCTCCAATTAAAGGTGTACCTGCATCACGCGAACATCCTCCCAGGCAGATGCATGCTGGGTGACGTAGTCCAGATGGATGTCTGCACAGTGGCAGGGTCACTCCAACACCATGTGATGCCCCCAACTCGTTGGGCCTGAGCTACAGTCCAGCTTGAGTGCCCCGTTGGATGAAAATAAAAGCCTCCTGTCGTCCCCTTGTTCAGGCATTAGATGCTGCCTCCTCTCTCCCCATTGCAGCAAATGCGACCGAATGGTTTTACCAGCTGCTGGGGGGGCTCCGCGTATTTGCATTTTGGTGCAAGCGTCCAGGGTTGCTGGTCTTCCGCGGTGCTCCTGACCGAGAGGGTGTGCCGCATGTCAGCGACCTGCTTGCTGACCAAACACAACGACCACTGCCTTCTCCCAGGTAAGTAAAGGCTCGGCACACTCCGGGGTCTCTCAAAAGGGCTTTATTAAAATGACAATTGCGTGCTTCTGGTAGTCCCTGAAATGCTTTGGCAGACGCGTTTCAGCCATTCTTGGCTTTCCTCAGTGCCGGTCTCACGGACTCCATTGTCTCTCTGGGGGTCAGGCAAAGTGCAGTTGATAAGTTGACCACTCCCAGTCAGGTGATATTCGACCCCTCCTCCAATTAAAGGTGTACCTGCATCACGCGAACATCCTCCCAGGCAGATGCATGCTGGGAGACGTAGTCCAGATGGATGTCTGCGCAGTGGCAGGGTCACTCCAACACCATGTGATGCCCCCAACTCGTTG
Source organism: Triturus cristatus (assembly GCF_964204655.1). Taxonomy (NCBI): domain Eukaryota; kingdom Metazoa; phylum Chordata; class Amphibia; order Caudata; family Salamandridae; genus Triturus; species Triturus cristatus. Next base: position 793,329,073 of record NC_140583.1, on the reverse strand, counting down.
GGCCTGAGCTACAGTCCAGCTTGAGTGCCCAGTTGGATGAAAATAAAAGCCTCATGTCGTCCCCTTGTTCAGGCATTAGATGCTGCCTCCTCTCTCCCCATTGCAGCAAATGCGACCGAATGGTTTTACCAGCTGCTGGGGGGGCTCCGCGTATTTGCATTTTGGTGCAAGCGTCCAGGGTTGCTGGTCTTCCGCGGTGCTCCTGACCGAGAGGGTGTGCCGCATGTCAGCGACCTGCTTGCTGACCAAACACAACGACCACTGCCTTCTCCCAGGTAAGTAAAGGCTCGGCACACTCCGGGGTCTCTCAAAAGGGCTTTATTAAAATGACAATTGCGTGCTTCTGGTAGTCCCTGAAACGCTTTGGCAGACGCGTTTCAGCCATTCTTGGCTTTCCTCAGTGCCGGTCTCACGGACTCCATTGTCTCTCTGGGGGTCAGGCAAAGTGCAGTTGATAAGTTGACCACTCCCAGTCAGGTGATATTCGACCCCTCCTCCAATTAAAGGTGTACCTGCATCACGCGAACATCCTCCCAGGCAGATGCATGCTGGGTGACGTAGTCCAGATGGATGTCTGCACAGTGGCAGGGTCACTCCAACACCATGTGATGCCCCCAACTCGTTGGGCCTGAGCTACAGTCAAGCTTGAGTGCCCAGTTGGATGAAAATAAAAGCCTCCTGTCGTCCCCTTGTTCAGGCATTAGATGCTGCCTCCTCTCTCCCCATTGCAGCAAATGCGACCGAATGGTTTTACCAGCTGCTGGGGGGGCTCCGCGTATTTGCATTTTGGTGCAAGCGTCCAGGGTTGCTGGTCTTCCGCGGTGCTCCTGACCTAGAGGGTGTGCCGCATGTCAGCGACCTGCTTGCTGACCAAACACAACGACCACTGCCTTCTCCCAGGTAAGTAAAGGTTCGGCACACTCCGGGGTCTCTCAAAAGGGCTTTATTAAAATGACAATTGCGTGCTTCTGGTAGTCCCTGAAACGCTTTGGCAGACGCGTTTCAGCCATTCTTGGCTTTCCTCAGTGCCGGTCTCACGGACTCCATTGTCTCTCTGGGGGTCAGGCAAAGTGCAGTTGATAAGTTGACCACTCCCAGTCAGGTGATATTCGACCCCTCCTCCAATTAAAGGTGTACCTGCATCACGCGAACATCCTCCCAGGCAGATGCATGCTGGGTGACGTAGTCCAGATGGATGTCTGCACAGTGGCAGGGTCACTCCAACACCATGTGATGCCCCCAACTCGTTGGGCCTGAGCTACAGTCCAGCTTGAGTGCCCAGTTGGATGAAAATAAAAGCCTCCTGTCGTCCCCTTGTTCAGGCATTAGATGCTGCCTCCTCTCTCCCCATTGCAGCAAATGCGACCAAATGGTTTTACCAGCTGCTGGGGGGGCTCCGCATATTTGCATTTTGGTGCAAGCGTCCAGGGTTGCTGGTCTTCCACGGTGCTCCTGACCGAGAGGGTGTGCCGCATGTCAGCGACCTGCTTGCTGACCAAACACAACGACCACTGCCTTCTCCCAGGTAAGTAAAGGCTCGGCACACTCCGGGGTCTCTCAAAAGGGCTTTATTAAAATGACAATTGCGTGCTTCTGGTAGTCCCTGAAACGCTTTGGCAGACGCGTTTCAGCCATTCTTGGCTTTCCTCAGTGCCGGTCTCACGGACTCCATTGTCTCTCTGGGGGTCAGGCAAAGTGCAGTTGATAAGTTGACCACTCCCAGTCAGGTGATATTCGACCCCTCCTCCAATTAAAGGTGTACCTGCATCACGCGAACATCCTCCCAGGCAGATGCATGCTGGGTGACGTAGTCCAGATGGATGTCTGCACAGTGGCAGGGTCACTCCAACACCATGTGATGCCCCCAACTCGTTGGGCCTGAGCTACAGTCCAGCTTGAGTGCCCAGTTGGATGAAAATAAAAGCCTCCTGTCGTCCCCTTGTTCAGGCATTAGATGCTGCCTCCTCTCTCCACATTGCAGCAAATGCGACCGAATGGTTTTACCAGCTGCTGGGGGGGCTCCACGTATTTGCATTTTGGTGCAAGCGTCCAGGGTTGCTGGTCTTCCGCGGTGCTCCTGACCGAGAGGGTGTGCCGCATGTCAGCGACCTGCTTGCTGACCAAACACAACGACCACTGCCTTCTCCCAGGTAAGTAAAGGCTCGGCACACTCCGGGGTCTTTCAAAAATGCTTTATTAAAATGACAATTGCGTGCTTCTGGTAGTCCCTGAAACGCTTTGGCAGACGCGTTTCAGCCATTCTTGGCTTTCCTCAGTGCCGGTCTCACGGACTCCATTGTCTCTCTGGGGGTCAGGCAAAGTGCAGTTGATAAGTTGACCACTCCCAGTCAGGTGATATTCGACCCCTCCTCCAATTAAAGGTGTATCTGCATCACGCGAACATCCTCCCAGGCAGATGCATGCTGGGTGACGTAGTCCAGATGGATGTCTGCACAGTGGCAGGGTCACTCCAACACCATGTGATGCCCCCAACTCGTTGGGCCTGAGCTACAGTCAAGCTTGAGTGCCCAGTTGGATGAAAATAAAAGCCTCCTGTCGTCCCCTTGTTCAGGCATTAGATGCTGCCTCCTCTCTCCCCATTGCAGCAAATGCGACCGAATGGTTTTACCAGCTGCTGGGGGGGCTCCGCGTATTTGCATTTTGGTGCAAGCGTCCAGGGTTGCTGGTCTTCCGCGGTGCTCCTGACCTAGAGGGTGTGCCGCATGTCAGCGACCTGCTTGCTGACCAAACACAACGACCACTGCCTTCTCCCAGGTAAGTAAAGGTTCGGCACACTCCGGGGTCTCTCAAAAGGGCTTTATTAAAATGACAATTGCGTGCTTCTGGTAGTCCCTGAAACGCTTTGGCAGACGCGTTTCAGCCATTCTTGGCTTTCCTCAGTGCCGGTCTCACGGACTCCATTGTCTCTCTGGGGGTCAGGCAAAGTGCAGTTGATAAGTTGACCACTCCCAGTCAGGTGATATTCGACCCCTCCTCCAATTAAAGGTGTACCTGCATCACGCGAACATCCTCCCAGGCAGATGCATGCTGGGTGACGTAGTCCAGATGGATGTCTGCACAGTGGCAGGGTCACTCCAACACCATGTGATGCCCCCAACTCGTTGGGCCTGAGCTACAGTCCAGCTTGAGTGCCCAGTTGGATGAAAATAAAAGCCTCCTGTCGTCCCCTTGTTCAGGCATTAGATGCTGCCTCCTCTCTCCCCATTGCAGCAAATGCGACCAAATGGTTTTACCAGCTGCTGGGGGGGCTCCGCATATTTGCATTTTGGTGCAAGCGTCCAGGGTTGCTGGTCTTCCACGGTGCTCCTGACCGAGAGGGTGTGCCGCATGTCAGCGACCTGCTTGCTGACCAAACACAACGACCACTGCCTTCTCCCAGGTAAGTAAAGGCTCGGCACACTCCGGGGTCTCTCAAAAGGGCTTTATTAAAATGACAATTGCGTGCTTCTGGTAGTCCCTGAAACGCTTTGGCAGACGCGTTTCAGCCATTCTTGGCTTTCCTCAGTGCCGGTCTCACGGACTCCATTGTCTCTCTGGGGGTCAGGCAAAGTGCAGTTGATAAGTTGACCACTCCCAGTCAGGTGATATTCGACCCCTCCTCCAATTAAAGGTGTACCTGCATCACGCGAACATCCTCCCAGGCAGATGCATGCTGGGTGACGTAGTCCAGATGGATGTCTGCACAGTGGCAGGGTCACTCCAACACCATGTGATGCCCCCAACTCGTTGGGCCTGAGCTACAGTCCAGCTTGAGTGCCCAGTTGGATGAAAATAAAAGCCTCCTGTCGTCCCCTTGTTCAGGCATTAGATGCTGCCTCCTCTCTCCACATTGCAGCAAATGCGACCGAATGGTTTTACCAGCTGCTGGGGGGGCTCCACGTATTTGCATTTTGGTGCAAGCGTCCAGGGTTGCTGGTCTTCCGCGGTGCTCCTGACCGAGAGGGTGTGCCGCATGTCAGCGACCTGCTTGCTGACCAAACACAACGACCACTGCCTTCTCCCAGGTAAGTAAAGGCTCGGCACACTCCGGGGTCTTTCAAAAATGCTTTATTAAAATGACAATTGCGTGCTTCTGGTAGTCCCTGAAACGCTTTGGCAGACGCGTTTCAGCCATTCTTGGCTTTCCTCAGTGCCGGTCTCACGGACTCCATTGTCTCTCTGGGGGTCAGGCAAAGTGCAGTTGATAAGTTGACCACTCCCAGTCAGGTGATATTCGACCCCTCCTCCAATTAAAGGTGTACCTGCATCACGCGAACATCCTCCCAGGCAGATGCATGCTGGGTGACGTAGTCCAGATGGATGTCTGCACAGTGGCAGGGTCACTCCAACACCATGTGATGCCCCCAACTCGTTGGGCCTGAGCTACAGTCAAGCTTGAGTGCCCAGTTGGATGAAAATAAAAGCCTCCTGTCGTCCCCTTGTTCAGGCATTAGATGCTGCCTCCTCTCTCCCCATTGCAGCAAATGCGACCGAATGGTTTTACCAGCTGCTGGGGGGGCTCCGCGTATTTGCATTTTGGTGCAAGCGTCCAGGGTTGCTGGTCTTCCGCGGTGCTCCTGACCTAGAGGGTGTGCCGCATGTCAGCGACCTGCTTGCTGACCAAACACAACGACCACTGCCTTCTCCCAGGTAAGTAAAGGTTCGGCACACTCCGGGGTCTCTCAAAAGGGCTTTATTAAAATGACAATTGCGTGCTTCTGGTAGTCCCTGAAACGCTTTGGCAGACGCGTTTCAGCCATTCTTGGCTTTCCTCAGTGCCGGTCTCACGGACTCCATTGTCTCTCTGGGGGTCAGGCAAAGTGCAGTTGATAAGTTGACCACTCCCAGTCAGGTGATATTCGACCCCTCCTCCAATTAAAGGTGTACCTGCATCACGCGAACATCCTCCCAGGCAGATGCATGCTGGGTGACGTAGTCCAGATGGATGTCTGCACAGTGGCAGGGTCACTCCAACACCATGTGATGCCCCCAACTCGTTGGGCCTGAGCTACAGTCCAGCTTGAGTGCCCAGTTGGATGAAAATAAAAGCCTCATGTCGTCCCCTTGTTCAGGCATTAGATGCTGCCTCCTCTCTCCCCATTGCAGCAAATGCGACCAAATGGTTTTACCAGCTGCTGGGGGGGCTCCGCATATTTGCATTTTGGTGCAAGCGTCCAGGGTTGCTGGTCTTCCACGGTGCTCCTGACCGAGAGGGTGTGCCGCATGTCAGCGACCTGCTTGCTGACCAAACACAACGACCACTGCCTTCTCCCAGGTAAGTAAAGGCTCGGCACACTCCGGGGTCTCTCAAAAGGGCTTTATTAAAATGACAATTGCGTGCTTCTGGTAGTCCCTGAAACGCTTTGGCAGACGCGTTTCAGCCATTCTTGGCTTTCCTCAGTGCCGGTCTCACGGACTCCATTGTCTCTCTGGGGGTCAGGCAAAGTGCAGTTGATAAGTTGACCACTCCCAGTCAGGTGATATTCGACCCCTCCTCCAATTAAAGGTGTACCTGCATCACGCGAACATCCTCCCAGGCAGATGCATGCTGGGTGACGTAGTCCAGATGGATGTCTGCACAGTGGCAGGGTCACTCCAACACCATGTGATGCCCCCAACTCGTTGGGCCTGAGCTACAGTCCAGCTTGAGTGCCCAGTTGGATGAAAATAAAAGCCTCCTGTCGTCCCCTTGTTCAGGCATTAGATGCTGCCTCCTCTCTCCACATTGCAGCAAATGCGACCGAATGGTTTTACCAGCTGCTGGGGGGGCTCCACGTATTTGCATTTTGGTGCAAGCGTCCAGGGTTGCTGGTCTTCCGCGGTGCTCCTGACCGAGAGGGTGTGCCGCATGTCAGCGACCTGCTTGCTGACCAAACACAACGACCACTGCCTTCTCCCAGGTAAGTAAAGGCTCGGCACACTCCGGGGTCTTTCAAAAATGCTTTATTAAAATGACAATTGCGTGCTTCTGGTAGTCCCTGAAACGCTTTGGCAGATGCGTTTCAGCCATTCTTGGCTTTCCTCAGTGCCGGTCTCACGGACTCCATTGTCTCTCTGGGGGTCAGGCAAAGTGCAGTTGATAAGTTGACCACTCCCAGTCAGGTGATATTCGACCCCTCCTCCAATTAAAGGTGTACCTGCATCACGCGAACATCCTCCCAGGCAGATGCATGCTGGGTGACGTAGTCCAGATGGATGTCTGCACAGTGGCAGGGTCACTCCAACACCATGTGATGCCCCCAACTCGTTGGGCCTGAGCTACAGTCAAGCTTGAGTGCCCAGTTGGATGAAAATAAAAGCCTCCTGTCGTCCCCTTGTTCAGGCATTAGATGCTGCCTCCTCTCTCCCCATTGCAGCAAATGCGACCGAATGGTTTTACCAGCTGCTGGGGGGGCTCCGCGTATTTGCATTTTGGTGCAAGCGTCCAGGGTTGCTGGTCTTCCGCGGTGCTCCTGACCTAGAGGGTGTGCCGCATGTCAGCGACCTGCTTGCTGACCAAACACAACGACCACTGCCTTCTCCCAGGTAAGTAAAGGTTCGGCACACTCCGGGGTCTCTCAAAAGGGCTTTATTAAAATGACAATTGCGTGCTTCTGGTAGTCCCTGAAACGCTTTGGCAGACGCGTTTCAGCCATTCTTGGCTTTCCTCAGTGCCGGTCTCACGGACTCCATTGTCTCTCTGGGGGTCAGGCAAAGTGCAGTTGATAAGTTGACCACTCCCAGTCAGGTGATATTCGACCCCTCCTCCAATTAAAGGTGTACCTGCATCACGCGAACATCCTCCCAGGCAGATGCATGCTGGGTGACGTAGTCCAGATGGATGTCTGCACAGTGGCAGGGTCACTCCAACACCATGTGATGCCCCCAACTCGTTGGGCCTGAGCTACAGTCCAGCTTGAGTGCCCAGTTGGATGAAAATAAAAGCCTCATGTCGTCCCCTTGTTCAGGCATTAGATGCTGCCTCCTCTCTCCCCATTGCAGCAAATGCGACCAAATGGTTTTACCAGCTGCTGGGGGGGCTCCGCATATTTGCATTTTGGTGCAAGCGTCCAGGGTTGCTGGTCTTCCACGGTGCTCCTGACCGAGAGGGTGTGCCGCATGTCAGCGACCTGCTTGCTGACCAAACACAACGACCACTGCCTTCTCCCAGGTAAGTAAAGGCTCGGCACACTCCGGGGTCTCTCAAAAGGGCTTTATTAAAATGACAATTGCGTGCTTCTGGTAGTCCCTGAAACGCTTTGGCAGACGCGTTTCAGCCATTCTTGGCTTTCCTCAGTGCCGGTCTCACGGACTCCATTGTCTCTCTGGGGGTCAGGCAAAGTGCAGTTGATAAGTTGACCACTCCCAGTCAGGTGATATTCGACCCCTCCTCCAATTAAAGGTGTACCTGCATCACGCGAACATCCTCCCAGGCAGATGCATGCTGGGTGACGTAGTCCAGATGGATGTCTGCACAGTGGCAGGGTCACTCCAACACCATGTGATGCCCCCAACTCGTTGGGCCTGAGCTACAGTCCAGCTTGAGTGCCCAGTTGGATGAAAATAAAAGCCTCCTGTCGTCCCCTTGTTCAGGCATTAGATGCTGCCTCCTCTCTCCACATTGCAGCAAATGCGACCGAATGGTTTTACCAGCTGCTGGGGGGGCTCCACGTATTTGCATTTTGGTGCAAGCGTCCAGGGTTGCTGGTCTTCCGCGGTGCTCCTGACCGAGAGGGTGTGCCGCATGTCAGCGACCTGCTTGCTGACCAAACACAATGACCACTGCCTTCTCCCAGGTAAGTAAAGGCTCAGCACACTCCGGGGTCTTTCAAAAATGCTTTATTAAAATGACAATTGCGTGCTTCTGGTAGTCCCTGAAACGCTTTGGCAGACGCCTTTCAGCCATTCTTGGCTTTCCTCAGTGCCGGTCTCACGGACTCCATTGTCTCTCTGGGGGTCAGGCAAAGTGCAGTTGATAAGTTGACCACTCCCAGTCAGGTGATATTCGACCCCTCCTCCAATTAAAGGTGTACCTGCATCACGCGAACATCCTCCCAGGCAGATGCATGCTGGGTGACGTAGTCCAGATGGATGTCTGCACAGTGGCAGGGTCACTCCAACACCATGTGATGCCCCCAACTCGTTGGGCCTGAGCTACAGTCCAGCTTGAGTGCCCAGTTGGATGAAAATAAAAGCCTCCTGTCGTCCCCTTGTTCAGGCATTAGATGCTGCCTCCTCTCTCCCCATTGCAGCAAATGCGACCGAATGGTTTTACCAGCTGCTGGGGGGGCTCCACGTATTTGCATTTTGGTGCAAGCGTCCAGGGTTGCTGGTCTTCCGCGGTGCTCCTGACCGAGAGGGTGTGCCGCATGTCAGCGACCTGCTTGCTGACCAAACACAACGACCACTGCCTTCTCCCAGGTAAGTAAAGGCTCGGCACACTCCGGGGTCTCTCAAAAGGGCTTTATTAAAATGACAATTGCGTGCTTCTGGTAGTCCCTGAAACGCTTTGGCAGACGCGTTTCAGCCATTCTTGGCTTTCCTCAGTGCCGGTCTCACGGACTCCATTGTCTCTCTGGGGGCAGGCAAAGTGCAGTTGATAAGTTGACCACTCCCAGTCAGGTGATATTCGACCCCTCCTCCAATTAAAGGTGTACCTGCATCACGCGAACATCCTCCCAGGCAGATGCATGCTGGGTGACGTAGTCCAGATTGATGTCTGCACAGTGGCAGGGTCACTCCAACACCATGTGATGCCCCCAACTCGTTGGGCCTGAGCTACAGTCCAGCTTGAGTGCCCAGTTGGATGAAAATAAAAGCCTCATGTCGTCCCCTTGTTCAGGCATTAGATGCTGCCTCCTCTCTCCCCATTGCAGCAAATGCGACCGAATGGTTTTACCAGCTGCTGGGGGGGCTCTGCGTATTTGCATTTTGGTGCAAGCGTCCAGGGTTGCTGGTCTTCCGCGGTGCTCCTGACCGAGAGGGTGTGCCGCATGTCAGCGACCTGCTTGCTGACCAAACACAACGACCACTGCCTTCTCCCAGGTAAGTAAAGGCTCGGCACACTCCGGGGTCTCTCAAAAGGGCTTTATTAAAATGACAATTGAGTTGCTTCTGGTAGTCCCTGAAACGCTTTGGCAGACGCGTTTCAGCCATTCTTGGCTTTCCTCAGTGCCGGTCTCACGGACTCCATTGTCTCTCTGGGGGTCAGGCAAAGTGCAGTTGATAAGTTGACCACTCCCAGTCAGGTGATATTCAACCCCTCCTCCAATTAAAGGTGTACCTGCATCACGCGAACATCCTCCCAGGCAGATGCATGCTGGGTGACGTAGTCCAGATGGATGTCTGCACAGTGGCAGGGTCACTCCAACACCATGTGATGCCCCCAACTCGTTGGGCCTGAGCTACAGTCCAGCTTGAGTGCCCAGTTGGATGAAAATAAAAGCCTCCTGTCGTCCCCTTGTTCAGGCATTAGATGCTGCCTCCTCTCTCCCCATTGCAGCAAATGCGACCAAATGGTTTTACCAGCTGCTGGGGGGGCTCCGCGTATTTGCATTTTGGTGCAAGCGTCCAGGGTTGCTGGTCTTCCGCGGTGCTCCTGACCGAGAGGGTGTGCCGCATGTCAGCGACCTGCTTGCTGACCAAACACAACGACCACTGCCTTCTCCCAGGTAAGTAAAGGCTCGGCACACTCCGGGGTCTCTCAAAAGGGCTTTATTAAAATGACAATTGCGCGCTTCTGGTAGTCCCTGAAACTCTTTGGCAGACGCGTTTCAGCCATTCTTGGCTTTCCTCAGTGCCGGTCTCACGGACTCCATTGTCTCTCTGGGGGTCAGGCAAAGTGCAGTTGATAAGTTGACCACTCCCAGTCAGGTGATATTCGACCCCTCCTCCAATTAAAGGTGTACCTGCATCACGCGAACATCCTCCCAGGCAGATGCATGCTGGGTGACGTAGTCCAGATGGATGTCTGCACAGTGGCAGGGTCACTCCAACACCATGTGATGCCCCCAACTCGTTGGGCCTGAGCTACAGTCCAGCTTGAGTGCCCAGTTGGATGAAAATAAAAGCCTCCTGTCGTCCCCTTGTTCAGGCATTAGATGCTGCCTCCTCTCTCCCCATTGCAGCAAATGCGACCGAATGGTTTTACCAGCTGCTGGGGGGGCTCCGCGTATTTGCATTTTGGTGCAAGCGTCCAGGGTTGCTAGTCTTCCGCGGTGCTCCTGACCGAGAGGGTGTGCCGCATGTCAGCGACCTGCTTGCTGACCAAACACAACGACCACTGCCTTCTCCCAGGTAAGTAAAGGCTCGGCACACTCCGGGGTCTCTCAAAAGGGCTTTATTAAAATGACAATTGCGTGCTTCTGGTAGTCCCTGAAACGCTTTGGCAGACGCGTTTCAGCCATTCTTGGCTTTCCTCAGTGCCGGTCTCACGGACTCCATTGTCTCTCTGGGGGTCAGGCAAAGTGCAGTTGATAAGTTGACCGCTCCCAGTCAGGTGATATTCGACCCCTCCTCCAATTAAAGGTGTACCTGCATCACGCGAACATCCTCCCAGGCAGATGCATGCTGGGTGACGTAGTCCAGATGGATGTCTGCACAGTGGCAGGGTCACTCCAACACCATGTGATGCCCCCAACTCGTTGGGCCTGAGCTACAGTCCAGCTTGAGTGCCCAGTTGGATGAAAATAAAAGCCTCCTGTCGTCCCCTTGTTCAGGCATTAGATGCTGCCTCCTCTCTCCACATAGCAGCAAATGCGACCGAATGGTTTTACCAGCTGCTGGGGGGGCTCCGCGTATTTGCATTTTGGTGCAAGCGTCCAGGGTTGCTGGTCTTCCGCGGTGCTCCTGACCGAGAGGGTGTGCCGCATGTCAGCGACCTGCTTGCTGACCAAACACAACGACCACTGCCTTCTCCCAGGTAAGTAAAGGCTCGGCACACTCCGGGGTCTCTCAAAAGGGCTTTATTAAAATGACAATTGCGTGCTTCTGGTAGTCCCTGAAACGCTTTGGCAGACGCGTTTCAGCCATTCTTGGCTTTCCTCAGTGCCGGTCTCACGGACTCCATTGTCTCTCTGGGGGTCAGGCAAAGTGCAGTTGATAAGTTGACCACTCCCAGTCAGGTGATATTCGACCCCTCCTCCAATTAAAGGTGTACCTGCATCACGCGAACATCCTCCCAGGCAGATGCATGCTGGGTGACGTAGTCCAGATGGATGTCTGCACAGTGGCAGGGTCACTCCAACACCATGTGATGCCCCCAACTCGTTGGGCCTGAGCTACAGTCCAGCTTGAGTGCCCAGTTGGATGAAAATAAAAGCCTCCTGTCGTCCCCTTGTTCAGGCATTAGATGCTGCCTCCTCTCTCCCCATTGCAGCAAATGCGACCGAATGGTTTTACCGGCTGCTGGGGGGGCTCCGCGTATTTGCATTTTGGTGCAAGCGTCCAGGGTTGCTGGTCTTCCGCGGTGCTCCTGACTGAGAGGGTGTGCCGCATGTCAGCGACCTGCTTGCTGACCAAACACAACGACCACTGCCTTCTCCCAGGTAAGTAAAGGCTCGGCACACTCCGGGGTCTCTCAAAAGGGCTTTATTAAAATGACAATTGCGTGCTTCTGGTAGTCCCTGAAACGCTTTGGCTGACGCGTTTCAGCCATTCTTGGCTTTCCCCAGTGCCGGTCTCACGGACTCCATTGTCTCTCTGGGGGTCAGGCAAAGTGCAGTTGATAAGTTGACCACTCCCAGTCAGGTGATATTCGACCCCTCCTCCAATTAAAGGTGTACCTGCATCACGCGAACATCCTCCCAGGCAGATGCATGCTGGGTGACGTAGTCCAGATGGATGTCTGCACAGTGGCAGGGTCACTCCAACACCATGTGATGCCCCCAACTCGTTGGGCCTGAGCTACAGTCCAGCTTGAGTGCCCAGTTGGATGAAAATAAAAGCCTCCTGTCGTCCCCTTTTCAGGCATTAGATGCTGCCTCCTCTCTCCCCATTGCAGCAAATGCGACCGAATGGTTTTACCAGCTGCTGGGGGGGCTTTGCGTATTTGCATTTTGGTGCAAGCGTCCAGGGTTGCTGGTCTTCCGCGGTGCTCCTGACCGAGAGGGTGTGCCGCATGTCAGCGACCTGCTTGCTGACCAAACACAAAGACCACTGCCTTCTCCCAGGTAAGTAAAGGCTGGGCACACTCCGGGGTCTCTCAAAAGGGCTTTATTAAAATGACAATTGCGTGCTTCTGGTAGTCCCTGAAACGCTTTGGCAGACGCGTTTCAGCCATTCTTGGCTTTCATCAGTGCCGGTCTCACGGACTCCATTGTCTCTCTGGGGGTCAGGCAAAGTGCAGTTGATAAGTTGACCACTCCCAGTCAGGTGATATTCGACCCCTCCTCCAATTAAAGGTGTACCTGCATCACGCGAACATCCTCCCAGGCAGATGCATGCTGGGTGACGTAGTCCAGATGGATGTCTGCACAGTGGCAGGGTCACTCCAACACCATGTGATGCCCCCAACTCGTTGGGCCTGAGCTACAGTCCAGCTTGAGTGCCCAGTTGGATGAAAATAAAAGCCTCCTGTCGTCCCCTTGTTCAGGCATTAGATGCTGCCTCCTCTCTCCCCATTGCAGCAAAGGCGTCCGAATGGTTTTACCAGCTGCTGGGGGGGCTCCGCGTATTTGCATTTTGGTGCAAGCGTCCAGGGTTGCTGGTCTTCCGCGGTGCTCCTGACCGAGAGCTTCAGGTTTTTAACTGCATTTTGCAGCATCTACGTGCTATTGTTAACTCGGGTTCTACATATCCAGTTGCACGTCATTTTAAATTGGTACATCAAAACAATTTAAATGACCTCAGTTATTTTGTAATTGACGCAGTCCAAAGATCAATAAGGGGAGGTAACCGAAAAAATTGTGTCAATTAGAAAGTCAGTACATTTTACGGTTAGACACAAAAATTCCAAATGGCCTCAATACCGGGGATGATTTGTACTCTTTTTTATAGTCATTTTATTTGAGACCCGCTGCTGCTATATCATTAAATGAAAGAAATAACAAAAGAACAAACTTATCTCTTAAGCAATTGTATACATCTATATATCTTTTTTTATGGAATTATTTATTCGTCTGGGTTTTAGCCTTACTTTTATTGGATTTTTACTGGTCTTACTAGATTTCTGGTTTTACTGCTTTTTATTCGGTGTCTGTGTGGTATTGGGATCCGGATCTGTTTTGAATTTTTCCTGATATTTAAGGATATATACATGTTGATTCATGTTCCAAATTTGTAGTAAAGATCTGGATCTTTCAAAGATATTTGGCCCTTTAGAAATTGTAAAACCGTGTTTCTTGCACATATTTGGATCTAAAATATCCATTTACACTTTTCATGCGTGTATTTTGCACATATGATTATTCATATGTCGCTACATTATATATTGTTGCCTGGCATACTAAGATGAGTTTGTATTAGTACTGTATATTTAATTTTTCAGGTATCTCTTTGCACTTATTTTATTTTATTGTAAACAATTTTCTATACAATAGTAAGTCACTTATGGAAGTAATAAGTTGACTCACAAGACAATAGAACAAATATAATTGTTTGCACTAGTGGGTTATTATGCACTTGCTGTCTAGTTTCAGGACATATAAAAATGTTGCACTTTAATTATTTAAACAGACATAAATGAATTGTGTTCATTACATTGGCAATATTGAAATATTTATTATTAAAATGGGCACTTGTCCTTCATTTCTAAAATCCAATATGTAATTTGAACACTCGGTATTATTTAAATTGTGAAGTATCCTAATTTTTACAATGACAAATACAATAATAACGATTACCCTGTGGGAAAAGTTCTTTTTTGGAATATTGTATTTAAATATAGGATACATGTAATCATAAGTCTGTTTTCTAGCTTCATAAACAAACTGGGTGGATCTTATTGTCGCGGAAATGTATTTAAGATCGTGATTGGTCTCGACATGTCATGTGATCAAGACCGGGGAAACCCGGTCGAAAAGCGTCATGTTGCTGTCTGTGGAATAAAAGAAGCACTTTATAAATATTTTACTGCGTGGTGGTCCATTCCTGAGCTTTTGCTGGAGACTAACGTCTTGAAGTCAGGACTGTGAGTTCATATATATATATATTCCAATCGAAAGCACTCCGAATTGAAAACGCCACACGCAGAGTGATTTTTCCCCCTATTTATTGGCAGGCTACAGAGTAACTACCACGGCAGTTCAGGCAGTTCATACGCCCATGGTGCCAAACGCGTTTCAGGTAACTCTCCCTTGATCACTGGCTGGGCATGATGGAGACCAGGTGGGCAACAGTGACGCTGCACTTACAGCGTGAATTTCAATCCTGCCGTAGTGGGTGTGTTCGTTTGGGCATTGTGGTTCTTGTAGTCCAAAAAGTAAAACCCTAGGTGGGTGCCTCACCAACTCGCTCCTAAAATAAGTCTCTTGCCACATTGGGTTTGTCTGTCACATGCCATGTAGTGACTCCGTTGCTTTCAGTCCACCACCGGTTAAACGTTTCTCCTTGGCACCTCGTCAGTCCACGGTGCTGCGGACTCGCACTGTCAGCGGGGGGGTTGTTTTCGGGACCTGGAGTCAGCCGCTACATAATCCAATCGAAAGCACTCCGAATTGAAAACGCCACTCGCAGCGTGATTTTTTTCCCTATTTATTGGCAGGCTACAGAGTAACTACCCCGGCAGTTCAGGCAGTTCATACGCCCATGGTGCCAAACGCGTTTCAGGTAACTCTCCTCTGATCCCTGGCTGGGCATGATGGAGACCAGGTGGGCAACAGTGACGCTGCACTTGCAGCGTGACTTTCAATCCTGCCGTAGTGGGCGTGTTCATTTAGGCATTGTGGTTCTTGTAGTCCAAAAAGTAAAACCCTAGGTGGATGCCTCACCAACTCGCTCCTAAAATAAGTCTCTTGCCACATTGGGTTTGTCTGTCACATGCCATGTAGTGACTCCGTTGCTTTCAGTCCACCACCGGTTAAACGTTTCTCCTTGGCATCTCTTCAGTCCACGGTGCTGCGGACTCGCACTGTCAGCGGGGGGGCGTTTTCGCGACCTGCAGTCGGCCGCTACTTAATCCAATCGAAAGCACTCCGAATTGAAAACAACACTCGCAGCGTGATTTTTTTCCCCTATTTATTGGCAGGCTACAGAGTAACTACCACGGCAGTTCAGGCAGTTCATACGCCCATGGTGCCAAACGTGTTTAAGGTAACTCTCCCTTGATCACTGCCTGGGCATAATGGAGACCAGGTGGGAAACAGTGATGCTGCACTTGCAGCATGAATTTCAATCCTGCAGTAGTGGGCGTGTTTGTTTGGGCATTGTGGTTCTTGTAGTCCAAAAAGTAAAACCCTAGGTGGGGGCCTCATCAACTCGCTCCTAAAATAAGTCTCTTGCCACATTGGGTTTGTCTGTCACATGCCATGTAGTGACTCCATTGCTTTCAGTCCAACAACGGGTCACGTTGCTCCTTGGCACCTCATCAGTCCACGGTGCTGCGGACTCACACTGTCAGCGGGGGGGCGGGGGCGTTTTCGCAACCTGGAGTCGGCCGCTACATAATACAATCGAAAGCACTCCGAAATGGAAACGCCACTCGCAGCCTGATTTTTTCCCCTATTTATTGGCAGGCTACAGAGTAACTACCACGGCAGTTCAGGCAGTTCATACGCCCATGGTGCCAAACGCATTTAAGGTAACTCTCCCTTGATCACTGGCTGGGCATGATGGAGACCAGGTGGGCAACAGTGACGCTGCACTTGCAGCGTGAATTTCAATCCTGCCGTAGTGGGCGTGTTCATTTGGGCATTGTGGTTCTTGTAGTCCGAAAAGTAAAACCCTAGGTGGGTGCCTCACCAACTCGCTCCTAAAATAAGTCTCTTGCCACATTGGGTTTGTCTGTCACATGCCATGTAGTGACTCCGTTGCTTCCAGTCCACCAACGGGTCACGTTGCTCCTTGGCACCTCGTCAGTCCACGGTGATATATATATATTGAAAATGTCCTGTCTGCCGAAATGCCGAAGGCGGAAACCACAGGCACGGACCTCCCAACTCCTGAAAAAAGAAATCACGGACTCCCACACAGGATTAGTGGGTAAAGCAGTGCAGTTTATTCAGCATGGAATAAGCTCAGACCAGTGTCCTCCATGATGTGTTTCGCTCCACCTGGGACCTTGATCACATGATGCGTCTCCATTTTACTGATATATTTAAAGTGAAGTACGTGCACAATCAGCTGTAAAAAACAAGCTAACTGTTTTAAAATGAACATAAACAACAGACTAAGGCACTTAAAATGGTCAATAATACATAAAATGCAGTAGCTGGAATTATATTAATTTGGGAAGAAATAAAGTGCAATGTGCAATTAGCAGCAAATGGAATCAATAACTACATAGTGCAGCTATTGATATTATTTAAAGTCACATAATAGACAATATCTAACCGGCTCATAGTCACTGATAATGCAATGTGCAATTAGCTGTGACTAGGATAAATGTTTGCATAGTGCAATAATTCTCTTCATTTGGAATCACCAGATAGACGAAACTAGAACCGGTTCATAGTTGCTGCAATAAAGCAAAACACGGCAAATGCCGGAAAAAATGGGGCACCTAAACTACATCATCTCTTAAACAAGCATGCAATAATAATTATTATGACCTTAATTCATAGCAACAGTATATCAAAGGCAAAACAACAGATCATAATATCAGCAGTATTACTAGATGTTTTAAATCGTCACAGTTAAATCAGAATAATCGACAGGCAAGTACAATGAGGTTCCGAAAATAGCAGCAGAAACATTCCATAATAAAATGCATATGCAATATTGTGTTGGAAAAAGTCTCATGGTAATATCACTGAGCCAAACTTGCCAAAAAATACAAACATTAAATATACCAAATATTAACATGATGATTAAAAATTCCTGCTCTAAATAAATATATATGAAGTATATACAAATAAATAGTTAAAATGCCTTGTATTTCAATTGATGGTAAGAAACAAAAGTGCCATGTGCCTGACAAGTGCAAATAGTGCTGTGCAAAATAGTATTGTGCAAAAAACAAATAGTCACACTAGCAACACGGGGGAAACCCTGAGTCACTTAAGCCTAAGTGATTCTAAAGTGCAAGTGCAATAGCAGTCGCAAATCATTATGGATATATAAATATATACACATTTAAAGCCAAAAATCTGTGAACATATATATTGGCATCTAAACACTGCTGTACGAAAGTAAAAATTCCTTAGAACACTACTTATGCAAAAACTCTCCATATATGGGAAAGGACTCCAAAGAAAATTATGAAGGTCCTCATTCATATTAAGGCCATTAGGGGCTCTTGTATCAAGGGCTAAGATAAAGTGAGATTCACTCTGTCTTAGTAATTTATCACAATTCCCTCCCCTGCCGGGGTTGGGAACAGACCCTAAAACTGTATACTGCAAGTCTTTTAGTTGGTTGTCATGTACAGACTTGAAGTGTCTGGCCACCGGGTAATTGTGGTCAGAATTCACAATGGCCCTAACATGCTGGAGAATACGCTTATGCACCGGGAGCTTGGTGCTGCCGATATACTCTAAATTACAGGTGCACCTTAGTTTGTAAATGGCATATTCAGAACGGCATGTTAGATGTTGCTGGATAGCAAACAACTTATCGCTAAAAGCTGTTTTGTAGTGTGTGCTATTTTTAGCAAACGTGCACGCTCGACAAGAACTACACTTGAAAAAAACAGTTTTAGTGAGCCAGGTCTTTTTAGGTTTCACCTCAGGCATAGATTTAACAAGAGTATCCCTCATAGAGGGTGCTTGTCTGAAGGTGATAGCTGTCAGGTTCGGTAGAATGGGACCAAGAATGTTATTGGTCAAAATGATAGGCCATTCTAAGTAGATAATCTTGCGGATAGCCTGTTCTTGTGTGCTAAAGCTAGTTATTAGCCGAATTGGGTGCACAGCTTTCCCCGAAAGTTCAATGTCAATCTCCTCACTTGAGTGAGGCTGTAGTAAAGCTTCCCTTTGCTTGTCATTAGCTTTGTTCAGGGCTAAAATCAGTTGGTGTTTACTCTAGCCCCTGTCAAGGAATCTCTGAAAAGCTTCCATCTGGCACTCGTTAGAGACTGACTCGGAACTACAAATTCTACGAATGCGTATGAACTCGCCATAGGGTATGCTATTGATAAGGTGTTGAGGATGTGCACTGTCGGCATGAAGTATCGAGTTACCAGCGGTGGACTTTCTGTGTAACTTAGTATGGAGAATACCTTCATCGACATACAGTAAAACATCTAGAAGTTCAACCATAGAATCATCAATAGAGGCTGTAAACCTTAAATTTCAATCATTAACATTGATATCTTCTACAAACGTCAAAGCATCATCCTTAGACACCTTCCAGATGAGACAAACATCGTCAATATAGCACCAAAGTTGAACTATGGTGCCTCTACCAGAGGTGGTGAGTGGCCATGAGGACATGCTTCTCCCACCAGCCAACATGTAAACATGAAGTGCTAAGGGAGAAGCACGAACCCATCGCCACACCACGCACCTGCTGGTAAATCTCATTCTGGAATTGAAAAAAGTTTGTGGTAAGACACAGATCAATGATCTCTAACAGCATACTGTTGTGTTCTCTCATATTCAAGTCCCGATTTTCTAGGAAGTATTTAGTAGCATTGATTCCATGACAGTGATTTATACTATTGTACAGGGATTCGATATCCATTATCACTAACAGAAAATCCGAACGCCAAATAACATTCCTGATTTTATTTTAAAAGTCTGTAGTGTCTTTTAAGTAGGACGGTAGGCTGACCACATGCGGCTGTAAAAAGAAATCTACATATTTTGACAACTTTTCATTCATGCTACCTTGAGCAGAAATAATTGGCCGACCAGGTACAGGAGTAGTCTTCTTATGAACTTTTGGCAGAAAGTAGAGAATGGGTGTGACCGGATGTTCAACATTGAGAAAGGTCATTTCCTCTTTGGTCACTAGCCCATTCCGCCTCCATTGATGTATTCTTTTGAGGGTATTATCCTCTGCGGCTCTCATTTCAAATTTGGAAGACTTCCTGTAACATGAAGTGTTAGAGAGATGGCATTCTGCTTCTGTCAAATAATCCACCCGTGACCATAGTACTGTGTTCCCATCTTTGTCCGATTTATTAATAATAAGGTCTGAGTTGTTTTGGAGTTTTTTAATCAGTAGATGGGATTAACTATTTCTAAAATCCTTATGACGTTTTTGGGATAACAGATCTATTGAGGGATTTAAGCTCAGTAATGACTCTATCACTAAAAACATCAATTGCGTCTTTTGGACTTAGGGGCAGAAAAGTGAAAACTGGACGAAATGGACTTGACGCTGATTTATTTACACATTTAACTTGACTGACAGTAGGTGCTTCCTCAAGGCTTGTTTCATGTACTAGATCATACAACGTCTGTAAGTTAGGAATATCTTTAACTTGCAAGGCACCATCAGTATTATTAACACTGGAAGTGATATTTGTTGATTTGCCTGTAAACGTGTTCAACTGAAAATGTTTGATAAGTTTGATTTTTCTAATAAATTTGAAAACGTCTATCCGTGCCTGATTGTATGAGAAATGATTTTTGGGACAAAATGACAACCCCAATGACAGGAGTTGTTCCTCAGCTTTGGATAGCACTGTGTCAGTCAGGTTGATGACAGTATTCTCTGTTGTACTAGTTATTTTTTCCAGTTCCTTCTTGCATTGCCTCTTAATGAAGTTTTGCCGGTGCCTGACCCTCCTCCGTTTGTTGGCTGGTCTCCTTGCGCATATTGAGGTTTGCGGGGGCGCAAGGTGTACCGCCGGTCCACGCTCACAAAATTAAATTCCTCTGCAAGTGAAGAGTTCGATAACTCCAATGTACTTGGTCCTAAAATGCCAGATCTGTTATCCTCTAAATCACTATTAGATGTTAAGGAGGCAGAGTCAGAATCACCTTCTAATATCCTTGTCTCAATTCCACTGGTAACTTGTTTGCTTTTTGAAATGCCTCAGTTTAGTGCCTGTCGTTTGTAATTGTCATACTTGCGGGCAAAGGTGAATATCCTTCCGGTAGCATAGTCATTCTGGTCGCGTGCAAACTTATAGATTTTACGTTCTTTAATAACCTCCTCATGCTTTTTGATGCGTAAATCAATTTCTTTTCTACTTTTAAGGATACAGTCACTATCTCCTGTAGAGTCTAATAAGCCAATAATGCGTTCAATTTCAATCAGGAGAGCATTGCGGTCAATTTCGGTATATTTTATAAGAATATGGATCATGTTCATAGATGACTGCAGATTATTTTCAGCCCATTCTTGTAGCATTAAAGGGTTCGGGTTTTTGAAAGTGGGAGCAATTAACACTCGCACCCCCTCGGGACTCGATTGGCGTCTCTGTATTTTTCTAAAGATTTCTTCTCTCACCATTTGGAAAGTTCATTCCTACAGAATTTTTCTAGTGTTTTCAAAAGGGTTTTAACATCGTTACTGTGAACATCAGTGTTAACTATGCGTGGCTCATTTGTGACTGCAGGAAGATTTGAAAATAGGGCTTCCGCCTCTGTTTCTCTGTCACGGATTGCATCGTTGGAAAACATAATGCCTTTGACAAGTATAACTATATATATATATATATCTATATATATACATTTGTGTGGTTTGAATAATGTGGTTAACTCTATATAAACGTCTTCATTTGTATACTGCTCTGCATCTATATTTTACTGTATACGTATCTATAATCATGCATAAAAACATGTATTGAGATGCTTGCCACTTATAAGTTGAGCAAAAGCCTTAAGCATTTGGATTTCTTAATGTTTAACCTAGAACGTGAACGTATGCCTTTTCTCTCCTCTGCAGGTGCCATTTTGTGATCTTATGAATAAAAAAAGGCACATTGTGCAACAGAAATAGTGAGGCTCGAAAAGAGTATCTTTTGGCAAGGACAAGAAGCCTTAATAAACTAAGGGAGGCCTACTGTTGTGCAGGGTCGGGAGACAGGAGGAATCTCAGGATGGTCTGATGTGTGAACCAAAGAAAAGAAGTAGTTGTCAAGTTAACATGTAAAAGGCAATAACGTTTGTTTAAAAACAAAAAAAGGAAGTTGTCAAGTTTTACTGTGTGAGGGTGGAAAATAATGAGACATGCCATCAGATTCCCTTTAGACTTTGAGAGGTGCAGGCCTCTTTGTGACATCTATGTTGTGTGGCTTCATGCTATGCAATAATCCTTTCCTTTTTGAGAACTTCTACAGTGGTTCTGCTATGCGGATACCTTTTTATTTTCATGGATCTAATTAGGGTTTCCTCATTCAGTATTATTTAGATCAGGAGATTTAGATTTTCCTCATGCATAACAGGCAAGAAGACCGCAAATCATATACAGATCATCAAATTCTTGCCTTATATTTTGTATTGCCATCACCGAATTTCTTGTATGCTTCATGTTAATGACACTAAATTTTGTCAGACAATTCGGTCTGTCTGTAGTTGTTCTATATTTTTACAACTTATTCTTGAGACTTGTGTATATAAGTAGGGCTTTGAATTTGTAATAAATCCATACTTAATCCCATCTTCTGACTCAGATCTTTACTGTGTGGCCAAATGGGTTACACTGTAATTGTTAAATTGTAGTTGAATCTAACTCCTTTTATTCCTCAGGCATCTAGAAAGTTCTGTTGCAGGGAGCAAGGAAGAAGGAGCCCAAATAATATGTGTTCGCAATAGGAAACAGAGAAATACAATTGACAGGAAAAGTCATATACGTAATAAATATTTTGAGAAGATTCCTTTTAAAAAAATGCCTCTGCCCTCTTTGATGTACCTGCAAGCTAAATCTGCATTTAGCTCTCCCTCTTTTGCCAGCTTGTAATTAGCATTTCAGTAGGCATGAATGAGGTGTTAATTTGCTCCCAGGACAGGGACAAATGGCCTTGGTTGTGGCGAGGTGTTGTTCTGCCATTGACAAGATGGGCTGTGGGCTGGGCTCAAGGACTTGATTAACTTCAAAGAGGCCTCCCCTGTCACAATCAAGGCCTGCACCCTTCTTTGGTTTCCCCAGCCAAACCAGTCTCTATCACAGTAGGCTTCTTGTTGACATCACAGTGTCAGATCCTCCTGGAGTGTCATGACCTGCTTGATAGGTCTATTGGAGCTTTTCATGTGACACTTGGAGTGCACTTCAAAGATAAATTACCTGTCACAGGCAAATGTTAACAGGCTCTTGGGAAGGGCCCTTTTATGTTCCACAGCCAGGCGGGTCACAATCATGACTGGCCTCCTTTTCACATTACAGTATCAAAGCCTCTATGACAGCTCTGCTGGGTTTACATTTACCATTTGAGGTGCACTTCAGAGGAGGCAAGCAAAATGCTGAACAATTTGTGTGTATTACTGTATGGTTGCTGAAAATGCATCTTTGCTCTATGAGACGTATGCCTCTGAGCTTGTTGGGGGGGGGTGCAGTGATTGCCTAAAACTGTATTTTAGTTTATTGCTAGATGTAGGAGGACACCAGGATTGCCCCCCACCCCACCACCCTCGGTACAAGCCAACCACCACTGCCCCATTGGTTAGGGTGTCTTAAAAGTCCATTCCCACCCACTACCTACTGCCAGGAATAAATGTGGCATCTCAAGGCACCCACTTCAGAAAACTCTTGGACGTGTGGGAGATCGTAAAAGGACTGAACCTGCTCTCTGAAGACTGCGTACAACCTAGATGACTGGTTCTGTTCTCCCTCTTGTTACCAGGAAAAAAAAGGGAACTCAAAGTGTCATAAGGCTGATCTCCTGTTTACGCAACTGGGTTACAAAAGCTACAAGAGGCCTTTCCCAGCAACTGCCCAGCTAACCAGTGTTAACTGGACCTGGTCATGACCCTCCTGTTTGTTTCTGCCTGCCACCCTGTGTGTCTTTACGTGCCTCCCCTGAGGTCCGGGGGGCTTTAGAAGTATACTTCGGTGGTGGATTGAGACTTAAAAGACTGAAGTCAAAAGGTAAAATCTTTGGCCAGGATGAACTTGCTTAGTGTATCCGACCTGCGATCCATCGTGGTCAGTGTAAAATTGCGACTAGGCCCTGTTCTACTGCAACCATTGACTATCATTGACACTTTGTGCTTATTGACTTTACTTCTACTTAAAACTTTAAAATTCATTAATGTGGTTCTCCTTATTGGATTTGTATCATTGTGTTGTCATTTTGTTTATTAAATTATTAAATGTTTTTCTAATCCAGTTTTATTTTTTTACATTTCAACTTTATTACTGGTTGGTACTCACTCCCCTCAACTACTAACCCAACTTCTCACAGTAAAAACAATTCTTGGGTTATTTGTTATTAGAGCTTTATAATACTAAAAAACAGTCCAGAACACGATACTGGCAGTACAAACACGAGTCCTGACTATATTTGTTAATCTGCATCCACCCCATATTTATTGCTGAAAAGCAATGGAACCTGAAAAAAATTTGAAACATTTCAGCCCTTTGTCAATTGAATTTATAAACACTACTTGATCCCCTGATTATCTCTTGATGTCCTTGAACACAGTCAGGGTGTGTGGGGGAGAGAATCTCCTTATGAAAAACTGAAAGTGCCGTATACCTGTGTGTGTGTGTGTGTGCGCGCGTGCATGTGTGTGTGTGCACACACGCACACCCTCCCTTGCACTACAGCGCAGGGTGCCTCATATGTGATGTGCCCTAGTAACCAAACATTTAATATAATGCCTCCACCCCTTTAATAGCATTTCAGGAAATCCATACACAACTTTATCCCACTCAAACAGGCGCAGATACAGATCTCAGTGTGTAAACCTTTTTTAATGTTATGCCAGTGGGTGTGGGTTGCACTACCTCGGGGAAAGATTTATTGGTGGTCGCTTAGGGGGGAACGAGTCCCACCCAGATTTTGTGGAAATATTCTATAGTCATATTACACACAAATTTGCATGGTGATTCCACTCATAGCAACCTACAGGCTCCTACATATTTACAAGGGCATTTGATAGGCATAAGGAGAACTACAGTGTGACGTGGTTCGCAGGCTTCCCAGTGCTCATACAGATCTAAACGCTTGGCGGCCCTTTAACCAATCATGACAGCCTTCTTATCTTCCTTCTCCTGGATTACAAAGTGCATTGTTGCTCATGTGGACCCAAGACCACTCTATCATTCTGAGTGGCCGGAGGCCAAGGTCACCAGAATAAAAGCTACCAGAATATCTCGGACTGAGAATAATGTCCAACCTTCTGACTCTTAGGCTCTGTCTATGGCCTGTCGAAACCCAGATATCACACTTTCCGTTCGCACAGGAGTGCACCCGAAGGGGGAAGAGTACCAGTATGCTGCGAGGTTTCCTCCTGCTGCCACTCCATGAGTCAGCTCTCATTGACTCGCTAATTCTTCCAAAACATTCAGTCCCAGACAGACTTGAGGCCTGTCAATCCATCCAGTTTCCCACTCATCAGTCTCCTCTGTACATACATGACTGCTAGGCCCTGCTTACACTATTCATCAATTTGACCATCTGTTACATGGAGAAACCTGCATTTATGCCGCCCGACTAGGTAGTGTAGTTCATGGAGCAAAGTTTCGTATTCTAGAAACTTGCTTGTATGCAATCCTCTCAAATAACATGTAACAACGTAACCAACAAGTCTTGTAAATACTAATATTGCATTACATACAAACATACTGTATCTAGGGGATGCTTGCCTTTGTGTATTACTAACAAATAACTCGAATATCTAAAAATGGCCGCCAAAAGCACGGGAAAGTCTCTGCGCATGCGTCTACTACACCTACATAGTATGACGTCATCTTTCACTTGGTGGGAAAACTTTGCAGCTGCGCAATAGCTTTAAAAATGGCCGCTTGAAACTTATATGGTAATGCACATGCTATCGCATAAGTTCTACTAAGCACTAATGCGAAAGATTAAAATAAGTAAATGGGGATAGAGTAGTGATAAGTGGTATACAGTGAAATCATTTATTGTCGCATTCTAACATGTCTTTTTCTGACTTTATTATTAGTTCATATTTGGGCCTCGGAGGGTGACTGAAATCCCTACCCCACCTGATACGCGCGCAGGCGCATAGAAACTTGTCGGAAACTATGATGGCACACTTGAATCACAGCCAAGGCCACATTGGGCGAAGACGCCTGGGAAAATAAACTAATGACCCAGACGAGAGCAACAATTTTGAAGAAATTTTTAACTTGTATTGATCATATTGTAAAATGCGTGTGGGAATAAAGCTATGGGAAAGTAAATTAAGGGGTGGAAACATAGAACAATGGTCCAAAGAGAAAATATTACTTTTAATATGGTGTGATGGACTCACCTCCTCGCCCTGACTAATCAGAATAAGGGAAAACACGAATATCGAAACTTTTGGGGGTGGTACACGAATGCAGAATAGTATAATTGAGGTAAGTTAGCTAGAGACTATTGTCAGACTTGTCAGATCCGTCATTCTGACTCGTCACCGACACAACACGTATGCTGTACAGATTCTATCCGAGATGCTGTCTCAGACCCTGCTGCTGCCAGAAACTCTGCTCGAGAAAATGAGATACTGATCGATAATCTAAACATCTAGAAGGGGATTTCGGAAGAGGGACATTCGAGGAGAGTAGTGTCAGAGAGGCGTGCAACGCTGGCGTTGTACTTTAGAAGAGGTCACCTTCCCAGATCTGAATCTGCCCAATCCTCTGCCTACATTCTGTCCTGGGAGATTCTATCTGGCCCATCTTCAAGGAGTTGGGTTCATCTATCACCTTAGGGAAATATAATTCTGTGAAACTTGTCTTTGTACCTGCTCTCTCTCTCTCCCTCTTACAGGTACCGTCTTCATTGATCAATATTATGACTTTGATATATTCGATTTTTATATTGCCTCTTAAAATAAGGTGTTCAAACTGTATTTGATTCTGACTCACAAAATTATTGATTTAGATAAAGTTTTAAAAACTTTTTGAGTTTGTGGTTATTTCAAGTTTAAGTTAATTGTCATTATCTACCTTAAACTATCTCAGCAACCTGATTCATCGAGTAAAGGAATTCTTAAGGAGATTAAGTTGGTAAGACTTGGTAAAGGTGAATATTGAATTACAGGTAAACTCTATATTGATGACAGCGGGGTTTACTAGCTTATCTGTGTGAATGTTTTGGGCCCAGGTGAGTATTAGGTATGTGTGTGTTACCCGAGCTAGTGACCCATGCTCCATCAGTATTGCTTGGTAGCAGAGGCATGGTTAGGTTCTAGTTGGTTAGGTAGATAATATTGTGGATTGAATTATTTGTTTTATGCATTAACAACCGCTATTCGTTAATTGTTTATGTATTGTTTCATGTTGTCTAGAAAATTCCCGGGAATATTGAATAGTGGGTGGTGATTGGAAGCCATACTGCAGTGAGGTTACTTGTCTTGATCAGGAAAGTGTTGAAAGTTACGGAGGACTAGAAGCACTGATTTAGGAATTATTTTTCTTTCGTATAAAAGTGAGAGTAAATTGGTAGCAAAGGAGTTCGCTGGTGAAACTTTGGTCTTATATCACCTAGAAAGGGTAATACTGAAGGAGTAGCAGGTTCTCTGATGCTTGTGTGAAGAGTAAGCGGAAGAGTTTTACTCGTAGTGTGTGAAGAGTAAGCGGAAAAGGTTTGCTCGCAGTAAAAGGTTGACTATTCTTTGAATTTAGAGGATCAGACACAGTAGCGAATGTTTCTATGTTGTTGATTAATGAAAAAAATTGCATGTAAAATTGTGAGAAAATAAGTTTACGTATTACCTTGTAAAGGAGGGGTCAGTTGCGGGTGCTGCACTGACATCACAAAGAGCCGCGCTGGAATTGGTTGAAACAGCGGGTGTGTGACTGACGCAAGAATTGTGAAGGAGGGGTCAGTAGTGATAAGTGATACTGACGTCACTGAGAGCCTCGCTAGTATTGGCTAAACGCACAGTGAAAAACAAAATTTGATTGGTTGCAAAACTAGAGGACGCTATATTATTGGAGGAGTGTATTAAGAAAAAGTGGACATTTGAAATAGTTGTAAACATCGAATCACAAGATAGTTGATTTTGTATGTACGATCCGACAATAATAGGGACTCGCCAAGACAGAAGATAATTAGGCTTTGCCCACGAACAGTACATAAAAGGGAGATGACGCAAAATGTATGGAGAAAAAAGAAAAATGTCATTTATGCAGAAAATAAAGAATTATTTTAAAAAGGATAAACCCATTAAAACTAGAGAAGGAATTCTCATTCCTCCTTCGAAAACTCCCGCATCCAATAAGATGGTAGAAAGAGGTTATCATACTTGCGTATGGTTAGAGAATTGGGTAGAATATACAAAAGATGATGGAATACTGGCGTTTCCAGAGTACGGAATATTTAATGGAAGAGTATTACATAATGTATGCACTAGAATGAATGAGTTAGAGCCAAGACCCAGATTAACTCAGTATGAAGCGCTAGAAGATTGGGAAACCGAGGCATTTGAGCGAGATAGACCCAGGAGTGACAGAAATTTAAATAGATTTTATCCAAACTTTCCACTGGAAACTCGAGATAAGCAGATAAAACAACGGAGGCAGGCCATGTTAACTGAAGGGTTATATCCTGTATTGATGGCTGAGGAACAGACAGGAGGAAAGTGCGCAGAAAAGAAAAAGCATTTAACATTGACTGGTTGCGGAGACTCAGAAGATGATTATTTAGAAGATATTTTAATGAAAAATCCTTATCAAGAAAGACCTAATAGAACTACCCCGAGTGCTCCGATTTTAGATACACGCTTAGTGCCACAAATAGTACATGAGAGAACAATGAAAAGGGTACTTCAGGAAAAAGAAAGAGAAGCAATAAATAAGAATAGAGACAAATTAATACAGAAGATAACACAGTTAAACGCTCATCCCGAAGCTCTGACTATACCAGTGACTATAGGTCCTGTTGTCCCACTGTACGGGGATAAAACAAACTGTTCTAAAACACCTGTCATGACTACACCTATTATTGAGCCAAGAAAAGAGAAGCTAGTAGTTGATAACCAAACTAGTGATTGCGAGTCAGTAATTTCCTTAATGGACTTACCAATAAGAGGGCAAATAAATGACACACCCAGAAGAGTCACACCAGGTTGCTCAAAAGAGGTACAAATTGAGACATCCACCGGATCGAAAAGTGCCACAGTTGTAACTCCAGAAGAAATAGAAAGATGGGCACAGGAAATAGAGAGACCAAATCCACCACCGAAAATATTAGACATATTCAAATTGAGAGTTGAATTAGAAGAAATGATAGCGGGAAATGTAGGATTAGATAGGTTAAATACCTATAATGAGGAAAAATTGCTGTTTATTTGCAGAAGCATAACCCGAAACACAAAGGCATTTCATGAGAAATTGGTAAATTTGGCTTCTGAAATGGGAATAGAAATAGGGCGATCCAAAGTATTACAAAAACCTCATAGAGCAGAATTTTCTGACAAAGATTTGGAAAACATGAACGTGTCAGGATGAAAATTGCAGGTTAAAGAATTAATTACTACATTGCAGAAATCGGGAGACTTAGACAGGTGGAAAGTTCGATGGTCAAAGAAAAAGGAGGAAGCCCAAACAAACCGAGTAACATCTGAATATTTAATTAAAGAAACAGAAAAGGCAGAAGGGTTGTACCCTAGAGAGAAGTTCCAGGAGGGGGTTATGTACATGTCCCATGGACCCGACAGGATATTTTATCATTTACAAATGATTTCCCTAAGTTGAGAGAAAAAACAGTGGAATGGTACAGGCAAGTTGAAAGGTTTGTGAAGATGTCGAAAGTTTTATTAAAGGATCTAGATGGTCTTTTTGACATAGTGGTGCCTGCTGATTTGTGGACATATTCAAATTGAGAGTTGAATTAGAAGAAATGATAGCGGGAAATGTAGGATTAGATAGGTTAAATACCTATAATGAGGAAGAATTGCTGTTTATTTGCAGAAGCATAACCCGAAACACAAAGGCATTTCATGAGAAATTGGTAAATTTGGCTTCTGAAATGGGAATAGAAATAGGGCGATCCGAAGTATTACACAAACCTCATAGAGAAGAATTTTCTGATAAAGATTTGGAAAACATGAACGTGTCAGGATGAAAATTGCAGGTTAAAGAATTAATTACTACATTGCAGAAATCGGGAGACTTAGACAGGTGGAAAGCTCGATGGTCAAAGAAAAAAGATGAAGCCCAAACAAACCGAGTAACATCTGAATATTTAATGTAAGAAACAGAAAAGGCAGAAGGGTTGTACCCTAGAGAGAAGTTCCAGGAGGGGGTTATGTACATGTTCCATGGACCCGACAGGATATTTTATCATTTACAAATGATTTCCCTAAGTTGAGAGAAAAAACAGTGGAATGGTACAGGCAAGTTGAAAGGTTTGTGAAGATGTCGAAAGTTTTATTAAAGGATCTAGATGGTCTTTTTGACATAGTGGTGCCCGCCGATTTGTGGACTGAATGTAAAATTACAGTTGATTGGCCTAATGATGAGTACCCGAGAAATTAGAAAACAGGAGCTCCGTCAGAGGAGGTTATGAATAAATATAATCAAGTAATCACTTTCTAAAAGGGGAAAATTCCCCCAAAAGAAGCAGACTGGATAAAAACAGATAGAACAACTCAGGAAAAGGATGAGTCTGTACATGCATACTATGAGCGCCTCCTACAGGTGTTTAAACAGTTTAGTGGATTTGAGAGAATTGGAGATAAGGACAGGACTAATTTTGAGTATCGGTTTGTGTCAGGGTTACGAAAAGAAATATCTGAAATGATTAAGCAGCATAATTTATGCTGGCAAGCAAAGCCAATAGATGAGATTTTAAAATATGCAAAATATTGTGGAGATGAAATTGACAATAGACGAAAGAATTTAGAAGAAAAAGTGATGTGGGCTCAAGTGAAATTGGCAGAACAGCAAGAACTCCAGTTACAAAATCAGGAAGGAAATACAGGAAGGGTGCAAGGTCAGGGTGAAAATAATGGGGGTAAACCGAAAAGGCGGATGAGTAGAGAAGAGGCCAAGAAAAAGTTCCCTTGTCATGGGTGCAGAAAATTGGGGCATTGGAAATACGAGTGTAAAAGCATACAGCATAGTAATGGCCCAAATCTAAATTTAAATCCACAGACGCAGAATGAGGTGCTAATGAATCAACCGCAGCAGGTTGTAAACCCACAGAGTCAATTGCCATCTGCCCTTTGCCAAATTTTGTGAGTCAAGCCAAATACAGTGCGGACGCCGGATTCCAAGAAGGAAGTGGTAAGAAAAATTATGTAACATCGCAGTTTCTTTTGCAGGAAACGTATTTTGGAGATCAAGATCAATGACGGTACCTGAGAGGGGAGGAGAAGGAGTGCGTACTTGGCGCATCCTTACCGGTAGATCAGTCAGGTCCATATATTGATGGAAAGGTAGAAGAAAATGACATTACCTTTTTATTGGACACTGGTGCTACCCGTTCTACTGTGAGAACAGCAGACATCCCAAACCTACCCCTCTCGGGAGAAGCGATACAAGTAGTGGGCATTTCTAAAAAACAAATTAGGACCCCTATTACAAAACCAATGGAAGTGTGCATTGGAAATTTTAAAGAAAAGCACAAGTTTGTAGTGTGCGATTCTAGTCCTGTAAATTGATTGGGAAGGGACTTGAGGGCATATGTATCAACATCACCATTTGCGATTCTCAAATAGCGATTTTTAAAGAATCGCTATTTGAGAATTGCAAAACGGGATGTATTTAAAAAATTGCAAACTTTTTGCGATTTCTTAAAATTCCTTAATTGCGATTAGCAAATTGCGAAATCGCAATTAAGGAATACCTGCCCATTCATTTCTATGGGCCAGGAGACCCATAGGAATGAATGGGAAGTAATTCTCAAATAGCGAATCGCAATTTTCTAATCGCTATTTGAGAATAATTTCAAAGGTGCAAGGGTGTCATGATGACACCCTGATGCACCCCTGAAATGAGCATGTGTGTGCATATGGCGCACATACATGCCCTAAGGGCATGTATGAGCGCCACGTGGCACTTTGCAAAATTCTAAAAAGTGCATTTTGAAAGGAAATCCCAAATTACCACCAACTGGAAGTTGGTGGTAATTTGCGATTTCTTAAGGATAATTCGCACAATTTGGGTGCTTTTTACATATCATTTAAGAAATCGCAATTTGCGATTTCTTAAATGCTTACGCAAAATTAAGAAATCGCTAAATTAGCAATTCCTTAATTTTGCGATGGGATTTGGCTCATACATTCCGTTTACAGATTTTTTAATCGCAAACGCTGTTATTTTGCGAATCGCAGCGTTTGCGATTAAAAAATCGTTTGATACATATGCCCCTTGTTGTGCAAAATGAATTGCACCATATTTTGCACGCCAGACGGTGTTGCCATTCAAACCCCTGACGAAGACGGAATATATAAGATCATGTTAGCCAAGCAAGGAACAGAAGTAGATGAATTATATTCAGTGATGACCAAAGATGACTTACCCGATGAGGTCAAAACTACAGTAAATCCTGAAGGGTGGGATTTTACAGGAAAAGAAGTAGGGTTGATGACAGATGTAGACCCTGTTAAAGTGACTGTGAAAGAAGGTGTGGTTTATCCAAATACTCGACAATACAAGATGAGTCTTGAAGTAAAGGCTGGTGTTGCAGCAGATATTGATCGAATGGTCGAGCAAGGCATGCTAAAGGAAATCATGAGTAGTCCCTGTAATTCACCTATAATTGGCATTAAGAAACCAAACGGAAAATATCGGGTAGTTCAAGAGTTAAGAAAGATAAACAAGATTGTTGTGCACTGTTGTTGCCCAATAGTACCCAACCCTGCAGTGATTTTGTACCAAATACCATGGAATGCAAGATGGTTTACCGTAATTGATTTATGCCATGCTTTCTTCTCCATCCCACAGCATCCTGATAGTAAGTTTTTATTTTATTTTAAATTTGAGGATCGTATTTATGTTTGGAAATGTGTTCCTCAAGGGTACACAGCAAGTCCTTCGATTTTTAACCAAATTTTGAAAAAATGTCTTGAGACATTGGTACTGCCTCTAGAGTTAGTCCTGGTACAGTATATTGATGAACTTTTGGTCGCGTCTAAAACAAGGAGTGACTGTGTAACTGATTCCTTTGCCCTATTGAACCATCTAGCAAAAGGTGGACATAAAGTGTCCCCTGAAAAATTAAAATTCTGCAGAAATGAAGTAAAATATTTGGGACACCAAATAGAACAAGGATTAAGAAGAGTGACCACTGAGAGAAAAAAAATAATAAAACAAATGAAACTACTGCAGTCACAAAAAGAAATAAGAATGTTTCTCTGTGTTGTGAGATATTGCAGGCAGGGGATTGTAGGGTTTTCACTACTGGCAAAACCCTTGATACAAATGACAAAGAAGCGAGCAAAAGACCCAGTAGAGTGGGATGATCAGAGCATGCAATCTTTCGTAAAATTGTGAAATTGTTTATGTGAAGCACCTGCTCTAGGTATGCTAGATTATTCGAAATAATTTGCATTTATTCTGTTGTGAGAGAGATAACTGTGCCCTCTCAGTCTTAACACAGAGACATGGCCTAATGCGACGTCCTGTGGCATATTTTTCTGCTACCTTAGATCCTGTAGCATCTGCATTGCCAGGATGTCTAAAAGCTGTTGCTGCAACATGTGTAAGTGTAGAACAAAGTGAGTCAAGTGTGATGGGACACTCTGTAAAGGTGTACGTTCCCCATGCAGTTGAGATTCTTTTAACAAGAACTCGAACTCAGTATCTCACTCCGAGCAGATTAACAAAATATGAGAGGATAATTAGATGTACTGTTCTGAACCCAGCAACCTTGTTGCCAGATCCATACAATGAGGAAGTGAAATATGAAGCTGAACACGAATGTCTTGATGAAACAGAACTCAGTACTAAACCCGATCCAGACATACAGGAAGAGCCTTTGAAAGATGCTGAGCACAAACCTTTTGTAGATTTCTCATGTATGCGCCATGAGGAGGGAGGGTGAGTGCTGCTTATGCGTATGTACTTTGGCTGGAATAGTCGAAGCATCCTATTTACCAGGAGTCACGTCTGCACAAGTAGCCACATTGGTAGCTTTAATTAAAGCTTGAAAAATGGGAAAAATTGGAGAGTAACCATTTACACTGATAGTCAGTATGGTTACGGGGTTGTGCATGACTTTGGCCAGCTCTGGATGCAACAAGACTTCCTGACTTCTTCAGGGTCTCCCATTAAAAATGGAAAATTTGTGAAAGAGTTGCTTGAAGCAATACAATTACCAAAAGAAATGGCAGTGGTCAAATGTGCCGCACATAAGTCAGGAAATGACCGTGTGACTGCAGGTAATCGATATGCTGACCAGGTTGCCCAACACTGCGCACAATTTCAAATGGCAGTAAACAGGAAAGTTGAAAATTGTGAAATCAGCTGCCAACTTATGCTGTTGTCAGGATTACAAACATGGAGAGAAGTAGGAGAACTCCAAGATGAAGCAGAGGCAAAGGAAAGAGAAGAGTGGGAGAAAATTGGTTGTCAGAGAAGGGCAGAAGATGGTGTATGGGTTTACTTAGATGACAGACCTGTATTGCCAGACTGCATGCTTGCACCCATGGCTAGGATGTATCATGGAGACACCCACATAGGTAGAGATGCAATGATTAGACTCTTCAGATGAGATTGGTTTACTCCAAGTTTCAGGAACATTGGAGAGAGTCTTTGCCAAAGATGCTTGATATGCCAACAAATGAATCCTGGCAAAAAAACAATAGTCTAAACGGGGAAAATTGGAAAAGCTGAAGGTCCCTTTTTAAGACTTCAAATTGATTTCATTCAGTTGCCTGTTTTTCGAGGATTGAAATATATACTTGTCATCGTTTGTCTATTTTCAAAGTGGGTGGAGGCATACCCCACCAGAAGAAATGACAGCTTGACAGCGGCCAAACTCCTATTAAGAGAGCTTATACCACATTTCGGTTTTCCAGTAACTATTGAATCAGACCGAGGATCTCATTTTAATAATGAAATAATTTGATTCATTTGTGAAGCATTCAAAATTGAACAAAAGCTGCATGCGCATACCGCCCAGAGGCATCTGGAGTGGTAGAACAATTGAATGGCACAATTAAGTCAAGGCTGGGAAAGGTGTGTGCATCCACTCCACTGGACTGGCCTGATGCCTTACCTCTTGTTCTGATGGGGCTTAAAAGTATTCCAGACAAGAATACCGGATTGAGTCCCCATGAAATAATCATGGGAAGAACAATGAGGCGGGCATGTATACCAGGACACAAGCTGTTAAATATAACTGATGATTTGGTACTGGAGTATTGCAAAGAGTTGGCTGACCAAGTGCGTTCTATATCTCACCAGGTTGGAGAAGATGCAGTCCACAGGCAGCCGAACCAAGCGCATGATCTCAATCCCGGTGACTGGGTTGTAGTGAAGAATCATACTCGAGAAGCGTGCCTAGCACCAAGGTGGGATAAACCACATCAGGTTATATTGGTTACAACAACAACAGTAACATGTGAAGGTTTGCCTAATTGGATTCATGCAAGCCATACTAAAAGAGTACCAGCACCTGATCTCAAATAATAAATCCTGAAGTAGCTGACCGAGAACAACCAAGCACCAGTCAGGATGATTGGATCCCAATAGTTGAGATACCAGAAGAAATTGTAAGAACAAGGAGTCAAACTAGATTAGCTAGTCAGGAAAAGAGTGAGGACCAGGTAGGAACAGAAGAACACGCTCAGGTAAGCAAAAATACGATTGTTACGGAACCTGAGCAGGACCAGACAAGGAAAGAGCAATTTACTCAGACAGATGAAGTCGAAGTCACAGCCCCACAGTCTGAGGAGGGACAGATAGGTCTTAGAGAACACGTTCAAGCAGAAGAAAATCAAGAAGCAGAAAGACCTGAGCAGGACCAGACAGGAAAAGCCAAACAAGTTCAGGTAAAAGAAGAAGAAAAGACATTCAAAACTGAACCTGAACAGGGTCAGATTAGGGAAGAAGAACGCATCCAGGCAGGTGACATCAAAATAAGCCCTGGACAAGGTCAGGTAGAGAGGAATTCGGAAAGCGAAAATAATCAAGTTGTGCCACAACTTAGTAAAAATAAAAGAACTCATGAAGAAAGTGAAAGCGCTGAGCAAGCTAAAAGAATCAGAAGAGGCGATTATTGGCCTAGTGTTATCAAGAGAGTGAAGTACCGGATCAAACCCATAACAGAGGAACCAGAACAAGTAGACGAAGTATCCAGTTGATCTGGACTGTCAACTGAAATACCAAAACGAAGAAGCCCAAGACTGAAAATAATAAATAATAAATTCAAAGGTCCCGAATGGACGTACGTTATTCTTGAAGATTTCGAGAATTTGGAAATAATTGGAGAAGATGATCAAAGCTTAAATGCAGAGAAAACTGATGAAGAAGTAAGACCGACTTGAAAGAAATGTTACCCTTTATATTTTGTCACAAAAATTTAAATTACTACAGTAAAAGAAGAGAAATCTTCTTATCCCATTTGATAAAATGGCTGGCAATAAAGCTACCGGAAAACCAAATTGTTTTAAGAAATGTTGTAGAATATGTATATGTAGTTTAATTTTAGTACTCATAATATGGTTAGTGCTAACAGTGGCCATTCCTTATTTGATGGTTACAAAGGTACAAAATAGCACTAATACACATGAAACGGTAGATACCATCAAAGGAGACAAAGTAGAATTAGAAGTACCAAATGAGTTAGATTTACATCACACTGTGAATAAAAATGATACAGACTTAAATGCTTTTATAAACCTGCTAGTACAATATGTAGAGACCATGGAAATTAGTGATTGCTATGTGTGTATGAAATTACCCGCATCTGTAGCAGAAGGAGTAACATATCATCATTTACTATTCACATATGGTATTTTGTGTAGTGTTTTAGCAAGCTTATTTTATAGAACAGGGAAATTGCAATATTATTATTTCTAATGTAGATGTGATCTTTCCTGAGGTTCCTATGCGAAAGAGCATGAACCCTGTCCTTAGTACGAGAGACTCACAATTTATGGGTGAATATTTTTTAACAATGAAAGCAATAGATATAGCTGAAGCACATAAGCACAATTTAACTTGTAAATTGCACAAAGAAGAGAAAATATTTTTGAATTTAGTTGAGACAAGAAGACAGGATTTTCAAAAGAGAGCTTCTGAACCTAAACTTCAGATACCTAAATGGGCTGAGGAGGAAGAGCAACATGCAAATGGCAAGACTCATGCTGCTATGTCTTTGGATTTTGAAAAGAAGGGAAAAATCTGTCTCCATAGGTTAAAGACTGAATATAACAATGTATTTATTGGTTCCAGTGAATGTGAACATAATTTCTTAATAATTGGGGGATGGGGACTAAAAGGAGGAATAGATCCAGTATTTCCTGCTATCTATTTTGTGTATGGCAATAAAGCCTACTTTAGGCTGCCAGACCATTGGTATGGGAGTTTCTATTTTGGAATAGTATTCCCTAAAGTTTATCATGTGAAAAGAATCACTGGAAGAATTGAAGACAATAATGGATTAACACGTGTAAAAAGTGCTAGTTTTTCAGAAATTGTAGGAGACATTTTTGGTGCATTGATAACAGTGGGAGTTCTTCTAAATTCACGGAAGATTTGTCAGTTGTGTACAGTAGTTGCTCGGTTATCTACTGACACTGCTGGAGGATTCTTGATGATCAACACTGAATTAGTTGCGGTCAGATCTATGGTTATGCAAAATTGACTTGCTCTTGACATACTATTGGCAAAAGAGGGTGGTGTCTGTAAATTATTGAAAAAGCAACATTGTTGCACGTATATTCCAGATAAAAGTGTTGAAATTGGAAGATACATTAAAAATATTACGAAATTAGAAGAAGAGTTGAAACCACTGGTAGTTGAAAGTGTATTGAAGAAATTTACAAATAGCATTTCTAACTTAGGCAGTTGGTTCTCCAACATAGGTAATGGTATTCTAGGTCACATAATATTGCCCATAATGGGAATAACACTATTAGTAATAGCAATAATGTTTTGGCACAAATGCTGCTTAGGGAGAAGCAAATATGAAATGAATGAAAGGGGTAAGAAAAGAAAACTCAAAGAAATACAACTAGAAGAATTAAAAGGAGATGTTTTTACAAAAGAATGAGAGGATTACAATGCAAGAAGGAGAAAGAAAGAAATGAAAAGGTTGAAGAAGAAATTGAGATGTGCTAAAGTTGGCATCTGATTTAGTAGAAATTAGTGATGGCATTAAATGCCATCCGAGAGGGGATTGATGGAGCAAGGTTTCGTTTTCGAGAAACTTGTTTGTATGCAATCCTCTCAAATAACATGTAACAACGTAACCAACAAATCTTGTAAATACTAATATTGCATTACATACAAACATACTGTATCTAGGGAATGCTCGCCTATGTGTATTACTAACAAGTAACCCGAATGTCTAAAAATGGACGCCAAAAACGCTGGAAAGTCTCTGCGCATGCGTCTGCTGCACCTACGTAGTATGACGTCTTCTTTCGCTTGGTGGGAAAACTTTGCAGATGCGCAATAGCTATAAAAATGGCTGCTTGAAACTCACATGGTAATGCACATGCTATCGCATAAACTAAACCTATAAGTTCTACCAAGCACTAATGCGAAAGATTAAAATAAGTAAATGGGGATAGAGTAGAGATAAGTGGTATACAGTGAAATCATTTATTGTCGCATTCTAACGTGTCTTTTTCTGACTTTATTATTAGTTCACATTTGGACCTCGGAGGGTGACTGAAATACGTACCCCACCTGATCCGTGCGCAGGCGCATAGAAACTTGCCGGAAACTATGATGGCACACTTGAATCACAGCCAAGGCCACATTGGGCGAAGACGCCTGGAAAAATAAAATAATGACCCGGACGAGAGCAACAATTTTGAATAAAAAGTATAACTTGTATTGATCATAATGTAAAGTGCAGGTGGGAATAAAGCTATGGGAAAGTAAATTAAGGGGCGGAAATATAGAACAATGGTCCAAAGAGAAAATATTACTTCTAATATGGTGTGATGAACTCACCTCCTCGCCCTGACCAATCAGAATAAGGGAAAACACGAATATTGAAACTTTTGGGGGTGGTACAGAAATGCAGAATAGTATAATTGAGGTAAGTTAGCTAGAGACTATTGTCAGACTTGTCAAATCCGTCATTCCGACTCGTCACCAATCCAACACGTATGCTGCTACAGATTCTGTCTGAGATGCTGTCTCAGACCCTGCTGCTGCCAGAAACTCTGCTCGAATAAATGAGATACTGATCGATAATCTAATCATCTACAAGGGGATTTCAGAAGAGGGACATTCGAGGAGAGTAGTGCCAGAGCGGGGTGCGACGCTGGCGTTGCACTTTAGAAGAGGTCACCTTCCCAGATCTGAATCTGCCCGATCCTCTGGATACATCCTGTCCTGGGAGATTCTATATGGCCCATCTTCAAGGAGTTGGGTTCATCTATCACCTTAGGCAAATATAATTCTGTGAAACCAGTCTTTGTACCTGCTCTCTCTCTCTCTCTCTCTCTCTCTCTCTCTCTCTCTCTCTCTCTCTCTCTCCCTCTTACAGGTACCGTCTTCATTGATCATTATTATGACTTTGATATATTTGATTTTTATCTTGCCTCTTGAAATAAGGTGTTCAAACTGAATTTGATTCTGACTCACAAAATTATTGATTTAGATAAAGTTTTTAAAACTTTTTGAGTTTGTGGTTATTTCAAGTTTAAGTTAATTGTCATATCTACCTTAAACTATCTCAGCAACCTGATTCATCGAGTTAACGGAATTCTTAAGGAGATTAAGTTGGTAAGACTTGGTAAAGGTGGATATTGAATTACAGGTAAACTCTGTATTGATGACAGCGGGGTTTACTAGCTTATCTGTGTGAATGTTTTGGGCCCAGGTGAGTATTAGGTATGTTTGTGTAACCCGAGCTAGTGACCCACGCTCCATCAGTAAGTATTGCCATATAAGGTTGCCAAGGAGAGCCTACAATCACCCTTCTAACAGCGTCTTTCATTCCTGTGACCTAGACACAGAACTCTCCTGTTCATTGATTCTGTAGGTGAGAACCCCTACATTTGCACCTCACTGACTTAGTTCAGTTCCTCGGACCACTACACATACTCCGAGTGATAGAAGACCACACACAAATCTGCATATACAACAAATATCCACACAAGGGGGCCATGGCCTCTGCCTACTGCCCGGCATACTCATGGCACTAAACACACTGACAAGGCAACTACTATGTACACTGTATGTATGTAGAGTTTCAGAAGTCTCACTGATGCTTTAGTACACAGTGAGTCTGGACCATACACATTCATAACCAGTCTTGGAATGCATGCACCCATTCCCACCTGGGAACAAAAATATCCGTAAGGAACCATCACAGAAAACCTTTGTAGCCAGTAGGGGTATCTGAAGGTTTTGATATAATTGGAAACCTTTGTTTCAGCAAAGCACTGGGGCTTCCATCTTCACTCAGCCTCACCAGAGGAATAAAAAAGTGTGCCTCCCTTATAAAGCACGCCATTTCATTGACTTCACATCCTTCTCCAAGAAATGTGGAAGGAGGCCCTTGAGACGCTGACACGTGCAGGTGTGCAATGCACAGTGAGGACATTGGACAGTGTGGTGGGCGAATGCTGAGCTGGTTGTAGCAGCTTAGAATGCAATTGGAGCCGCGTCCAGCATTGACAGTGCAGGCAGCATAGCGGTGTTCAGGACTTCATCATTGAGTGGGGGCCTTAAAATGGTGTCTCTGCTTGTCCACAGTACTCCCAATGCCCAGCACTGCACTTTGCTGCAGCTGGAGCGGTTGTGAAGCTGCTGAAATGTTTTACAAAAACTATGCAAGCTTCACACTTTGTGAAGCTCAAGAAGTTAAAATAAAGGGTGACGTTGGGAGTCGCCTCGATTTGCAACTTTGCACACTCCTGAGTGCCGGCACCGTCCTTGTGATCCAAGAACAAAATATTGGATCCGCAATTCACTCACTCGTGGGCCATCATTCTGGAGCAAGATTTCAACCTCAAAGATGAGTTCATGGCCTCTCTACCTGAATCATTCTGATGTATGTGGTTTGGTAACCAGAGAATTCACATTGAGCCCAGGGCTGTAAACAGGTTCTCCATCAACAGTTTGTTCCCAACAGAAGCTCTAGCCTTGACGTACCCTGCCAGATGGCAAATTCACCACTGAGACCTGAAGTCTCTCTCACAACCGATATTGTATATTAGATCCAATGTTCTTTGCTTGACTGAAAGTGGGGAGAAAACAACTCAATTAGAAACTTGGAAAGAAAAGTTATACATGGCACACTGAGACAGTTTTGTCCACTTTTTTTCTGTTTGTGGTGTCGGGCCAGGTGAGTCCCAAATCATATGTTATTTTCACTGCAAAACACAGTGATCCTAAATGACTAGTGACAATGAGATTGGCATCTCATAGCAGTTTAAAGGTGCCCACTGCCCTGCAATAGTCTCAACGAACACTGGGGCAAGAGGTCCTCCATAATGGCACTGCTGATGTAATGGAACTACAGACGTCCCACAAAGGTCCATAGCTCATACAATGATGAGTAAGAAATGAATGAACGTAAGATGGACCTTAGTACAACTTGCCATCTAGCACATGTATACAACTGATGAAGGCCTAACGTGGACCTCGAGGCTATTGACTATCAACAAAAACATGTATATTGTGCAGAAGTGATGCAACTAATTAATTTTTATCTAGATTGGCTTCTGCAATGCCCTGGGAGAAGCCAACAAAATCACACAATTCTGGTCCCAGAGGTTACAGAAACCCCCATAGCTCCTCCTGAGGAGACTTCTTTAAATCTCTTATGCAATACAAACAATCAAATATTTTACACAGGGCGAAAGAGGACGTGGTCTATAAATGCTATGCTTTTCTCCTGTGGGCATCGAAATCCTGCAACACATCAGGTAAACCCATTGTGTAGACGAGGGATGCATCAAAATCAATCCCTACCAATAGGTGTGAATCTTGCTCACAAATGATCAATTTCCTTGTTTCCTACATAAGTTTCCTTATCATCAGACATATCCTGTTCCCCGCTCTGCCAATGTTTGCCCCTCCTGGCAAAGGTATAATAGGGTCTAATAGATCTTGGTGAAGAAGACCTTTCACACCAGTGCCACATGGAGGCTGCGTGGAGGGCAACATTAGGATTGTCGTTTTGGACCTATGGTTGTGCTTCTTGAGGCTGGTTAAAAGATACGTAATACTAACCACCAGCTCAAATGTACTCTTATGTGAGGACAAGATAAGATATGAAAGAAATGAATGAATAAATGTAGCTCACCTTTCATCACAAGAAGGGGGGTACATGCAGGTTTATTTCCTGCAGAGTGCAACATTGTGTATGCCTACACAGTCTATTTTGATTTGTGAAGCAGAAAGGACAATAAAACGATGTTCTTGTACTACCATACTACCATGTAAGAAAAAACATTAATGGTTGGTAATTAACCTATTGAATAGGATTTGCTGAACAGGTCAGCCAAAGTTTGAAGATTTCTGTCTTTACCCAAAGACAAGAAATCCCGTAAGAACTTAAATGTTTCGATAGTCACAGCTAAGCGTTGTCTTAATTTAACTAAGAAACTCCCTCCCTGTACTATCTTGCAGCTGAACCTAATGTTTCCCTTGGATGTTTTGGGGTACCAGCTATAAAGTTAATATATCATAAGCAGAATAAAAAAAAACTGGGGTTCCTCTATCCCTTCCAATACCTCCTGGGCCACTTCCTCTTCCCCTTCCCTACACATTGTGGAATGTACCTCCCAGGCAGGCATCTCTTATTTAATTTTTTATAATAATTTCTGATCTCTTCTCCCACCCTCTAGGGAGGGGCCATATATAAGATGCTCACACCCGCATCACTTCCTGCTCTTGCCTTGTTTCCTACAAAGATAGGTGCTTCTCTTTATTGAGCCCTGTAGGGCTCGGACTCACCTCCTCCTCGCTTGGGAAAGCATTCGACAGGAGTACAGTGTGCAACAAGGACCTCTTCCCAGTTTTATTTACTCACTCAGTGTGATTGTAATGGGTAAGTCATGTGCTCTCAGTACTGGAGCAAGTGCTCAGGCTCGAAGTGTCCATAGCAAGAAACTACTGATGTGGTCAGCTCAACTCAGTGAAAAATTAAATTATTCTGTGACAGCTCGACTTTTAT
Source organism: Triturus cristatus (assembly GCF_964204655.1). Classification (NCBI taxonomy): domain Eukaryota; kingdom Metazoa; phylum Chordata; class Amphibia; order Caudata; family Salamandridae; genus Triturus; species Triturus cristatus. Next base: position 793,286,673 of record NC_140583.1, on the reverse strand, counting down.
GGCCAGGCCTCTCACCACTGGCTGTGGCTGCTGCACATTGGCATCTGGTGCATATCATTGTACCCAGCGGCACATGCCCATGAAAGCAGCCATTGGAAAGGCCTCTGCAGACTGTAGTCCTAAACAGTCTGATTGACACCAAGATCAATAGTTGTCTGAACCACATCTCCCATGAACCAGCTGTTCCTAAAGTAACTGTTATGGGAGAGTTGGACTGGTGCTGTCTGTCGGCGTCAACTATGAAAAGATAATGTGGAGTCCTACCGTGTGCAGTTGCGTAACATAGGCCCCGCAGCCCCCACGGTACGGGGGGCTGCAGGCTCCGGGGGAGCCCTCAGCACAGTACCCTGGCCTGAGAACTCCTGATTGAGTCCAGACGGGCCCCCTCCATGTACCTTGCAGGGAGGCCCCCTCAAGTTTCGTTACGCCACGGACTGTGTGACTGACCAGCGTGGCCAAGCGACATTCCACTATGCAATGTATGTGCGTGTGGAATGTTAGGGTTCTAGGTGGTTTGTCGTTGTTCCTGGTTCCTCTTTGTTGCAAGGTGAGGTCAGCTGTGGACATAAGTAACTCCTTCCAGATCATTACTACTTTGAGTGTGGATCCAGTGGACTTGATGGACAAGTACTCCTGGGTTTGCCGTTCGCCCCCCTGGGCATGTTGTTGGCCCAGCAGGGCCAAATGGTTAAATTCAGTAATAACAAGATGCAAAGGTGAGCAGACTTCCAGATAGGCTTATACATCTGAAAAATCAAGTAGTCGGACTAGTACCTGGGCCAGGCTCACCTGACATGTGTCGACTCCGTCGTGAAACAAGACGTCTTTTAGAGGCATCAGCCAATTGGAAAATATCCCTGATGCACCAATATGCAACCCTTACTCTGTAGAGAAAGTTAAGCAAAACCGGAGTATGTGTCATCCAAACACAGAGAAACACAAGAACTCCTATAAAGATAAAACACCATTTATATGGAGAGCTAAAAGTCTTCAGAGCATGGTTTTGATTAATTCCACATGATCACTACTTCATTCTGTCCAAAAAAGTTATAAAAAAGCATTTCCTGACTGGAAAACGATCCAGGAAATATTTGAAGCAGTTCTGCGTGGTTCACCATTTCAAAAAGTCATTTTATTTGTTTTCTCAGATTTTATTGAAAACCTATTTCTTTTCTGGACGATTTTCACCGAACAACATCTGAGTTCCCTCTCTTAGTACATTTGAAACAGCTGTAGAACTACATTCAACCCTCCAAACACAAAATAGGGATTAATTGAAAATGCAGTAGCTCACTGGAAATGTTTACTTTCTGCAGTCTCTGTAAAACAGCAAGTTTTCCCCTAAACTGTAGGCAATCGTGAAGCAACATTTTACATCACACCGTCGCTACTTCCAAGGGTACTTTATCTACACGTTTACCTCAAATAATGTATAAAAACGTGTGAAGTTAGAAAGCAGGGAGGGGCTAATTTAGTCTGAGACTTTTATAAGAATAGTGCCCTCATGTTTAAACCTTCTGCGCAGTACTCCACATCCATCCCCACATTATTCATGCACTCCTCGCCACCTCCCACCGTCCCCTTCTCACTCCTGGCACTTTCATAGTCTACACTACTTCTGAGACTACTCAATTTCACCACAGACCCTACCACTTCTCCACAAACATCATCTGTAACTTTACGTGCTGCTCTATCTACCAGCATTGACTGTTCTGTTCTACCACTTCCCTATCCTACCATATCTTTAAGACTGCATACTCCCTCCATTAGCCCTATTTTCCTGTCACCTACTATTTTTCCTGCACTAGCTGTAGTGTCATGCTCCATATAGGTACCCTAATATAGGCCTGGGTAATATCATATACCTTCACCTACATTGCCTCCCTTATACTACACAGTAACAAGCCTTTAGGATTGAACCTTTAACTAGTTCTAGTCCTGGGCGCAGAAGGAGGGTTTTTCCCTGAACAATAGCGTCCTATAACTTCATCAATTGACTCATACAGTATGAAAGAATATTCACGAGGGATCTTGGAAACCAGGCAGAGGCTACACCACCTGCATAATATCTACGTACAAGGTTCATCCCATACGCCATCGTCAAATCCAACAATGGCTAATACAAGAAACAAGGGACAAAGAAACCCTAGATACGTTTTTGTATAAATACAGCACATCTTGCCAGGGTTAGAGAGAGGACACTGAAACTTCCCGGCCGACACACTGACCAGCGACACTGAGGCTCCTGCATGCAGACGCTCCAGCTGACAGTGGTCTAACACAACCCTTGCGGGGTGTCCAACTTGAGACCAGGACGGGGTCCCACACTCTCTCACTTCAGGTAATGGGGTTAGACTAAATCCTAGAGGGATTCTTGGCTTCACACCTACTCACATGCTAGGTACACTTAGGTACATCTAGATAGGCATCGGAGGAGTACGCGCTCTTTTTATCATGCATTTTATATTCATGTATATATTCATGATTATTGCAAGATGGTCGAACTGTACTATCCTTTTATTTTCACTGTACTGCTAATCATATATTTCTGCTACTGTCAAATGGTTGTTGCAGTACATCTATTTTACACTAGAACAACTGTGCAATAAATTCTTATTGTAAGACGCCCGTTTCTTCTGTGTAACTCTCTGTGACCGAATAAGTAAGCACGAATGACTGAGAGAAAGGTAGGACATTGTTTCCACAATTCTGAGGGATCAGGGATGTCATGTTCTGAGGTTGCCAAGAACTAGCCTCTCCCCGATAAGAGGAGAGTCTAGTGGCACTGTGAGCTAGCTAAAACAGAAAGGCTAACATTCTCGGTGGGGGTGCTCAGAGACAGTCTGCCACCAATCCTACAGTTTATGTTATCCAAACGCGTAGATCCTGTATGGGTAATATAGGAACTACACGACAGTAGTAATGTATTACCCTCCACCGCTACCATGCATTCTAAGCTCCACTCCATCCTCTTTTTTCAGTACTTCTATGATAATTTCTCCACTTCACCCAAAACCAATCCCTTGTCAACCCAACAATTTACCGACCATACTCTACCCACTGTATTCACCACAAAAATATCTTCTCTGTTTTGATGTGCCAGCCATGCCTTCAATCTCACTGGCCTGAATTCCGAGGCAACCCATCCCAATCAATTTTGCTTGGCCTCTGTAAGAATGGAATCTTTAATATGAAGTTATTAAACTGCTCACGTAAGATTCCTCCACCACTAACCAGAAAAGCAGTCAGACTCAGAACTCCTATTACAAGGTATTTAAAACATCACTGGAACATCAACAGAAAACATGTGTCCATGAACAATAAAACCAGTGGTTTACTTATTTCCAGGGGCTTGTGAAATCTTCAAAAACGGGATAAAAGCAAATATATTATGAAAAATCTTTATGCAGACTCTGAAGGGAGTTAGCAGGTTCTAAGCCTGCATAACTAGCTCGTGCCATGCTTTATGAACACATTAGCCAAATTCCTCAGATAGTTCTGCACGCTGGTGATGGCAGCAGGGCTGAACAGGTTTGCTCATTGTGTCTACTTGGTGATCGAATCTTCATTGGTCATGCTCATCACATGATGGCTGATACACCTAGCTGTCAAGCACTGGAGCCTGGTCAAAGGGTCGAGAGTAAACAAACCCTTTCTGACCTTACCCTCTGTCTCTCTGAAAGAGATATAGCTCCAGGACCACAAACCGCCCCCACTGGCACAAGGAATGTCAAATATTACAAAACATCTCACTAACAAGTTAAACCTTAGAGACTCAGAGCACTTATAATACTTTTTGATATTAGTCTAAGACAATCTTTTGAATACGATCAAGACTGGCGTTCGAAGTTTGGATCCTTATCTACTCTGAATTTGACTTATCTTTGCAGGAGGTACTGCAGGAAGATGCAACTTCAGAAACCCTGTTCGAGCACAGTAACACATCAATGAGGTTTTTGTTACTAAAAATGGCTCCTGTGGCACCGTTTCCACTTTTCAGTAGGAACTGTTCATTGTTGGCCAACATAAACATCGGGATGGTGCCAGACTGATTCTGGGCACCCCCTCGTTATATGTTGGCCTGCAATCTTGCAAGCTCACAGTGCCACCATAAGTACCTTTAAATCTGGCATGGTAATGAATGGTTTTGGCAACCTCAGAACATGACAACTCTGACCCCCAAGGGATCGTGGTAACAAATCTAGAATTTTTTTTCTCAGTCACTCGTGCTTACTCAAGAGAGATAAACAAGAAATACGCAAAGGGACGTTTTCGATATTTATTGAACCATCGCAATTTTTGTATATAATATATATACTGCAATGATTAATAGACAGAAGCAGACGAAAGTGATTAGCAATATGAGGACTGTGAAATGAATGAACGATTCCACCATTGTGCTAAACCAGTGTATATATGGTGGCATATAAGTACTGTGTATAGTTTACTCCTACGTATCACTCCCTAATATAGGTGCCTAGGGCGGGTGCTTTGCCAAGAATCCCCTACAGGATGATCTAAATCCCCATTACCTGAAGGCAAGGTATGTAGGTCCTTGTCTTGGTCACGGATTGGACATATCTTCCGCAGAGGGTAAACAGGAATCTGTGTTGATGAAATGCCAACAATAGTGATGACCTCGCAATGACAGCAGAGTGCTCCTCTAATTGGAGTACGGAAATGCGCGTGTATGTATAACAGCAGCATTCTTGCTTCAGTGTCAAGGCTTTAGCCAAGCTGACATTGTTTATTGTCACTGTCACCTCATAGACAAATAATAAACGACAACATTTGCACAATGTATGTTCAGCCTTGTACCAAATGTTCAAGGTGTTGTGATAGTGTACTTACGAAGAGCAATTGTAAGCAATGTGGATTCAGAGAAATGAATACTTCACTGTCACGTAAGCAAATATGTGTCATAAATCAGTGTGTGGAAAAAGAAGGCAACTTTAGAAATGTGTACATGTAAAATGGCAGTGTTTCTTCTTGGGCCTAACCTAGCCACTTGAAACTACCATTCCTTACCAGATGTACCAGGGTGTCAGATTATAAAGATTGCCTGTGTTATAATGATGTAAACCTAATTTGTTACAAGTGAACCAGAAGATGCACTCCCTCAATTACCTCTCATACATGAAGCAAAATTAAATTACCCACGTTCTTGGAGGACTTTCAGCCTATTCTGTCCACCATGGCCTTGTCGTTCAAGTCTGGAAGGGAGATTATGTTTTTTTCCCCCATTTCGAGTGGTTGTTATTGCCTTTTATAAGATTCAGGGCAATTCATTTTATTCCCTCGAAAACTTTAGTAGGAGTTGTAAATAACACAAATGCAGTACCACAACACCTTATTTTAGGGCATAGCATAAACATTGTTATCTTGTCTTTGTTCAGCAGGCTAGACATCACTGTGGAGTTTGGTTGAGCCACTTGAAGCATATCCACTCGTACAGTCTCTGGAGAGACTAATCTGTCAAGAACTCATTTCCATATGCACCCAGGAATTTATACCCAGGATTAAGTGGGCTGCTGATTTATTCACCACCTCAGGTTTCCTGATCCTGCATTCCAGGAGGCCAAGATATAGGCTATTAGCATAATCCAGTCTGGATGTTATCAGCATGTGTACAATGTGCTTCTATAGGTAGCATATTGAGAACTTTCCAAATTGACTGGAGTAGGCCAAAACAGGCTTTCATCACCAACATAATCTGGGAGTGCAGAGACAGCTTGTCATTTATCCTAACTCCTAAGGTCTTATCAACAGGAGTAGGTAACAAGGGAGGGGGAGAGCCCCTAGTCAGTTATTATTTAGCCAATGATCTTTGACCTTTCCAAACAAAAAGCTCTCTGATTTGTCTGCTTTACATTGCAGGAGACTCTAATACATCCAAAGCGAAACATCTTTCAAACCTGCAACAAACCATATCTGTAGAATAGTGGCCAAAAGTGAGGGGCAGCTGAGTGTCATCAGCAAATGAGACAGGCATCAATCCATGCACCTAATATGTTTAACTAAAGGGGGGTGGGGCATATAGATGTTAAACAAAGTGGGGTGAGGGGAGGGACCTATGGCACCCCGAAAGTTACCTTTTTGCTGTAGGATGAATGGGGAGCAATCATATCTGTGCTCTCTTCCTTCTAAAAAAAGATTTGAACCAGCACCAAGCTGGACTCCTGATATGCAGTACTTACTAAAGTCATAAACAGTGAAATAGGACATTCTTCTGCAGTCCTCAGGCTTCAATGACATTAGAAGTCAAATCAAAAACGTCTCTACTGAACTGTGACTCTACATGCAGAGACATGGTAAAAGAGATGCTCTGGAGTAGAAAACCTTTGAATGTGGAACAGCTTTCAAGAGTAACAATAGTGACACTGCACTTGGATCTCTTCATGTGATAGTCAGAGGATCCATCAGCCATTATATACTGTTTGCAAAGCAGCTGGTAAGACGTGATTCTCAGAGCAGTATCCAAACATTTACTGTTCTAGTTTGTTTGTCAGTTTTTCTTCCTTCTTGCATGTTCATTATATCTAACACTTCACAGAGCTTTGTGCAAAGGAAAGAGCCAAAGTTGTAGGTATTTGTCACTCCAATCCCTGTTCCCCCATGTTCTAGACTTATGGTTTTGAAGTTTCAGACTATCATTTCAATGATTGGCCCTCAAGCCAATCATAACCCTTCTAAGTCTATTTGGAATGAAGGGTTTCAGTTAACTGAAAAATAGACATTCTTAGCAACTTAGAGAAGGGACCTTTCAAGTTAATAATGTAACATAGAGTTGCTTAACTCTGGTTGTATGATTCAAACAGCATCCAGCTGGAATTTCTATCTATCTCTGATGAGCTCTGGTAAGAGTGAAAAACATGTGACACAGATTGCTCTTATGTCTATCAGGTTGGCTTGGATGGTAATTTACCAATCAAAAGATATAATACTGTGCCTTGAGTAGTAAAAGGCTTTTGGCATTTTTCAGCTCAGCATGGATGACACTGTGCTAATCCTGTGTTTAAAGGCTTTGCCGCGGAAATGGCAACAGACATTGTCACTTCTAGCTTGGCAGGGATGGCATTAAGCTAATGCTATGCTCAAACACCCGGCTAAAAAACAGACATTTGGGTGCCGATTACGATCCGGTAAAAACCGGGTACGAACCGTCGGTCGGAGCGTTTTCCCCGTCCGACTCGTACCCGGTCGTAAAACTTTACAAACATGGAATTACGATTCGCACGGAAACACCATTTCCGTACGAATCGTAAAAAACACCGACCGACGAAAATATACATACGAATGTGATCCGGGAATGCTGCGACGTGACGTCGGGACGCTTTCAGGCAGCGTTTCACGACCCAGGAATTACGATTCGAACCGACAGCAGTCCGGACGGCAATATTTTCACGGCACCCAAAAAGTGCCGCAAAAGCGAAGTATGGCGCGAATCGACCAGAGTAGGTGGCCCGGTACGCACCGTACCCCCCCCCCAGCCCCCGTAGGTACGCGCCGACCCCCCCCAGCCCCCGTAGGTACGCGCCGAACGCCTCTGTATGTACACCCGTGTACGTGTCGAACCCCCCCGTGTACGTTTGAGTCGTACCCCCACCCGTGTACGTTCGAGTCGAACCCCCCCGTGTACGTTCGAGTCGAACCCCCCGTGTACGTTCGAGTCGAACCCCCCCGTGTACGTTCGAGTCGTACCCCCACCCGTGTACGTTCGAGTCGAACCCCCCTGTGTACGTTCGAGTCGTACCCCCACCCGTGTATGTTCGAGTCGAACCCCCCCGTGTACGTTCGAGTCGAACCCCCCCGTGTACGTTCGAGTCGAACCCCCCCGTGTACGTTCGAGTCGTACCCCCACCCGTGTATGTACGGTGCATACCCCCAGCGCGTAGCGCTGGGGGTACGCACCGTACATACACGGGTTGGGGTACGACTCGAACGTACACGGGGGGTTCGACTCGAACGTACACGGGTGGGGGTACGACTCGAACGTACACGGGGGGTTCGACTCGAACGTACACGGGTGGGGGTACGACTCGAACGTACACGGGGGGGTTCGACTCGAACGTACACGGGGGGTTCGACTTGAACGTACACGGGGGGTTCGACTCGAACGTACATGGGGGGGTTCGACTCGAGCGTACACGGGGGGTTCGACTCGAACGTACACGGGTGGGGGTACGACTCAAACGTACACGGGTGGGGGTACGACTCGAACGTACACGGGGGGGTTCGACTCGAACGTACACGGGGGGTTCGACTCGAACGTACACGGGTGGGGGTACGACTCGAACGTACACGGGGGGGTTCGACTCGAACGTACACGGGTGGGGGTACGACTCAAACGTACACGGGGGGGTTCGACTCGAACGTACACGGGTGGGGGTACGACTCGAACGTACACGGGGGGGTTCGACTCGAACGTACACGGGGGGTTCGACTTGAACGTACACGGGGGGTTCGACTCGAACGTACACGGGGGGGTTCGACTCGAGCGTACACGGGGGGTTCGACTCAAACGTACACGGGTGGGGGTACGACTCAAACGTACACGGGTGGGGGTACGACTCGAACGTACACGGGGGGTTCGACTCGAACGTACACGGGTGGGGGTACGACTCGAACGTACACGGGGGGTTCGACTCGAACGTACACGGGTGGGGGTACGACTCGAACGTACACGGGGGGGTTCGACTCGAACGTACACGGGGGGTTCGACTTGAACGTACACGGGGGGTTCGACTCGAACGTACATGGGGGGGTTCGACTCGAGCGTACACGGGGGGTTCGACTCGAACGTACACGGGTGGGGGTACGACTCAAACGTACACGGGTGGGGGTACGACTCGAACGTACACGGGGGGGTTCGACTCGAACGTACACGGGGGGTTCGACTCGAACGTACACGGGTGGGGGTACGACTCGAACGTACACGGGGGGGTTCGACTCGAACGTACACGGGTGGGGGTACGACTCAAACGTACACGGGGGGGTTCGACTCGAACGTACACGGGTGGGGGTACGACTCGAACGTACACGGGGGGGTTCGACTCGAACGTACACGGGGGGTTCGACTTGAACGTACACGGGGGGTTCGACTCGAACGTACACGGGGGGTTCGACTCGAGCGTACACGGGGGTTCGACTCAAACGTACACGGGTGGGGGTACGACTCAAACGTACACGGGTGGGGGTACGACTCGAACGTACACGGGGGGGTTCGACTCGAACGTACACGGGTGGGGGTACGACTCGAACGTACACGGGTGGGGGTACGACTCGAACGTACACGGGGGGTTCGACACGTACACGGGTGTACATACAGGGGGGTTCGGCGCGTAACTACGGGGGCTGGGGGGGGGTCGGCGCGTACCTACGGGGGCTGGGGGGGGGGTTGGCGCGTTCCTACGGGGGCTGGGGGGGGTCGGCGCGTACCTACGGGGGCTGGGGGGGTCGGCGTGTACCTACGGGGGCTGGGGGGGGGTCGGCACGTATGCGGGCACGTCTCCATGGTTGCTATGGGAGTTCGGTGCGGACGGTGATTTTTCCATCCGGTTGTAACCTCGGACGCACGGGATGGATCGTGATTCCTCGGTCGGACTTCACCTTTCACGTTTGTACGGTAAATCGTACGAGGACGTGTCGGACACATTTTGCGACCCGAGGACGTGTGGGGAATGATTCCCAATGCGGTTCGTATGGACTTTTTACCATGCGAATCGTGATTGCCAGTTCGTACGGCACTTGTACGATTCGTACGGTAAAAAGACCGGATACGAGTCGCACGGGGATATTTTTTACCGGATCGTGATCGGCACCTTGATGTGAGCAGTTTCAAAGAGTCAGTGGTGTTGTAGAGTGTTCCATAGATAGGAGCTGCTCTCCAACTAAAACTTGGGAATTGCCCAGGGTTCCCCAATTCTATTTTTATGTATAATTATGGGTAAGCTAAACTATAAATATTTGAAGTTTCATTTTTAAAGGCTGGATGGCAATGGAAAATCCAAATTCCATGATTTGTGGAGGAAGTGGTAGATCCTTTATTGGAGTATTATCTGCCAGGAAAAAAATCTCTGTCAGTATTAACTCTGTGAAAAATATAGTATGTAGAAGGTATTTCCATAAAATCATTCTTCGCCGATAGAGGAACTGCAAAGGGAGGATTTATAAATGAATCCATAGGTCTGAAGTGTTTTTGCCATCCACCATGAAAACCAGGACCCAATAATTGCAGAAATCAAACAGCCAACTGGTACAGAAATCAAACAGCCGACTGGTGGAAGATCCTTGAAGCACACCTGTCTAAGATATTAAACCCCAATAATCTCTAAGTGGAGATCACAGATACCTACAAATCTTTCTTTAGGGAAACACAGCAACTGTTTAAACATGCTGACCATTTGGTAGATGTCTTCAATTGTTTGTGTGTCTGTTTGTGAAAAATCACTAGTTGCATAGTTCATGCAGATTATGCCTTTTAACTAGGCCTGGCAGTTCTTTTTAAGCTTTCATAATCTTGTGAGAATTGGAAAAATCAATTAAACAGATACATAGCGCCCATTTCGTGACTTTAATATGTATTTTACATCATTCATCTTAAAATCAGGTCTATTCATAGTAATCAGAAAGGTTTGAATAATCCTAGTATAGACATATTCAGCAGAGAGGGATCTTCAGCTCTTCCTGGGCTCTTTGTGCAATCTGTGCAGCAAACAAACTTAATAAAAGTCATCAGCTCCTCTGAGTCAGGGCCTTATCAGCTCAAAAACACCTTAACTGAGACAGAGAGTGACTTTCTCTAAGTACAGAAGCTGATAACAGTTCTGTTGTTCACCCAAGGCATGCAGGCTAGAGGCAACCTAAGAAGCTCAGATAGGCCCTTTAGTGCTAAGAAGCATTAGTGAGGGGTTGGTTACCAAAAACTGATTTCATCATTTGATGGAATATCTCCACAAAGTTGCAATTATTTTTCATATTTATTAGTTTATTTAATTATGTATTGCTTTCATTTACATATTTTTGTGTTTATCTGTTATAGCTACATCTATTAATATACTCTGCACTAGTTTTTAAGAAAGCCTTTTAAGTATAGTGTGGAATTCTAGTATATGTTCATTTATGGGGGAAAGAGTGTTGGAAATCACTAATAAAACAAATAATTCTGTTGTCTCACAGGACCGACTGTTGTCCTGTATTCATCATACTTAACTAATGCAAAGGAGGTTTGGGGTTATAGTCCACCAGATTCCATAGTTCCAGTCTGTTAGCTGGCTCAGCCGGCACTTTAACAGAGGGTTTAGGGATTCTAAAACTGGGCCGTATTTCCCTCTAACGTTGCAAAAATGCAGCACCCTGAACATGTGACTGATACTTGGGAGTCTTTGAATTAGGGTATAAATATGCCCGTAACCACACCTGGATCTTAAGACCCGGGTTTCTGAGATTAGCTGCCTTACACCAGATAATGTTAATTCTAATTTAATATTGCATGGGTCATGCATATAGTTACAAAGTCCCCCTCTTATAGGTCCTAGGTCCTCATATAACTCTAAGATATAGCATTTCTTTTCTCTTAGGACTAAGTCAAGTCACTCTCTGCTCTCAGGACAATGTTTGTATCTCTTTGATTGACACAATTCCAAAAAATCTGCGAGTCTCAATTTTGACCCATTATGTGAATAGTCATCCATTCCTTCTCTTCTTGTGTTTTCCTTACTTTTATGGCTTTGCTGTAGTTTCGTTTTATTTCCCTTACAGTCTGGACTGCTAGGGCTCTTACTGGAAACTTTAGGAGTTGCCTTAGTGTCTGTTCATTGTCTTTTTCTTACCTTTTGCTTCCTTTTTGGCAACACTGAAAATTGATTCCTCTTTAAAGACTCTTTTGATGCAAAGAGAATGAATACTTAATAATATCACCCTTATGAATTAGCTACCTCACATATCAACCTATGAAGAGGTTGGTCTAACTAGAGGCAAACATTACCACCATGGCAATTATGGACTATGTCTAAAATATTGTCATATAAGAAGTAATTGTTTTTAAGCACAAAGGAAACTAACTGAATAAACATTCAAGTATAATTAAGTATTCTTTCTACTTTGGCACTTGGGGGAAAATATTGTTTTACAAAAATGTATTATATTAATTAGTTACTACAACTTGAAAATATTTACTACAAAATAAATTAACAATATATGGATATTGAAAGTCACTGAGGAGTTCCCTGAGCATATAGTGAAAGTAAGCTGAATGTTTATAAGGTAATGGAACTCTGATGTGACTTGCAATATCCTTCTGATGTACAACATGCAGTATTTTATTTCTTGTAATACATTGTCACAACATCACCCTTTATGAGCCAGTTAATTATTTTGAGTGTTTCTATTTTATTTGAAAGAGAAAGGATGTTTGCTCTTATACAGTGCCAGTTGTGTAGTGACAGTTCAGTCAGTGTTTCCATAGGAGGAAAGTTTTTTGTGTTGCTAATAATTCTGGTATTTTGGTGACTCTTCGCAAAATGGTCCACAAAAACAGTTCATCCACTTCAGCTCCTTCCTGGAAAGTTTTGGGGTGATCCATCAAGTGCTGGCTGAGAAAAAAGGGGTGGGGGTCCCAGAATGCATTTTTCCAATGCAGAACCCCATGGGAATTGTAAGACACAATACAGAAAAAACAGCTGAACATTATTACACCGAATTTGGACCAAAGCTAGATCTTCAGCCAGACAGTGTGTTTTAGTGATTTGGTGCACATCTGTTCAGCAGTTTTTAAGAAATTAAGCTTCAAAATGTAGTGATATCTGGATGGTTGGACCTGAAGTACTCCCGCGGTACTGTACATTAAAACAATAGAGCATTCTGAGATGTCATCAATGATGACATTTAACATGTTATGAGTGAAGTAATATGTCAGGCCATTAGCAGGGCATGACAGGGACTCAAGTCTCATTTGGCACAGTAAACTATAACTGATAACATTTCAGTTTTTTTTTTTTTTTTAAACCATAGCGTTTGTATTATCATGAGGCCTAACTCTAACGTCACTTTAACCTTTGTTTATTTCAGTGAAAATATATGTAATTTACTTATCCTGTGTTACAAAAAATACTGTTCTTTAACTTTCTGTGTTTGATGTTGCCATTCCTAATCCATAACATTGGATTTGAACTCCTTTAATAGAAAAGAACAATAACAAAATAACAGTAATGAAGGAAAAAAGAGGAACAAATATTCTAGCTATACATTTCTCTATGAATTAGAGTTCACATTGCAGATAATTCTGATTATGTTTATTTCTATAGACTTACTTTCATGTTGCTGAATTGTTTTATAAACAATGTTGCCATTAGGCCCCTGATGTACTTTCGTTCTTCGGTGACTATGGCACACTCTTAAAGTTTGGGCAGTTACCATTTCTTTTAATCTGTTCTGGCTGCAGCTTCTTTTGTGAAAGGCCATACACACTGTCTGGCTTAAGTGCCAAAGCAAGTATGAAGATGTTTGCTGATTGCCTTAAGAAGTCAAACAATCAATCAATAAAATATTTGGAAGCATGAAAGCCTACCATAAAAGTAGAAACACAATACAAGTGAAACTACAGTTCATAAAATTGTATACGAAAATGTGCATACAGTACATAATAATATAATGTGAAAACACGCAGACAGTACAAATCAAGGAGATTATAGCAACATGGACTTGCATTCTTGCACAGAAAGTTTAAAAAAGGCCACTGTATACAAAATAACTGTCCATTTCAGATAAAACATATAAAATTCTGAATACATATCTGCATTGGCCAATATTGCAGCAGTACTTTTTAAAAAAAGGGGTATTAAACACAATTTCGTGCAAAGTGCATAAAATTTACAAAAGAACATGAAATGAAGCATGCTTTGTCCTGATGAATCATCACACGGGCAGGGCTTAGCATCAGGATGATGTATGTATCCCTGAGGGAAACAAAGCAAATACTTTACAGTATCAGACCTAACCGAATCAATAAAGAGTGCTCCCAACGACTTTGAACACGCCATAATTAGTCGTAGTACTGTCAGATTCACACAGATTTAGGTACTTAGCAACAGATATCTGTTTCCCCAAAAGCTTTAGCTGTCAAATTTCCTCAAGATTATAAAAAGCACTGGCAACACTGTTTCTGTTAGTTTTATAACAGGTTGATGGGTCCATAAAAAACAATTCCATTCCAATTTTGCTATATACAGCTTTAACATACGCAATCCAAGAGCTCTTTAACACTTTGTCTAAGGAAAGGCAATCAGTTAATATGCTTCTCGTTAATACAGCCTCATCCTTTTTAAGTTGAGCCTAGAGCCAGCACACAAGCGCTGCTCTGCAGGGCATGCTGTATTCCAACAGTAATGTTTGAACATGCCCACCACACGCCCACCGCTTTTTATTGGTTGCTTGGCCTGCCTTTGCAAATGCCATAGTTTTCATTGCTGAACAGTGTAAATTTGTCCCGCCTTGTGGATGTTTTGTTTCTGCCCCGGCGACTGCCCGTGCTACGTGGATTCTTTAACTATGGGCCATATGTTCTTTTTAAATGTACTACTTTTTCCTCTCCATCCTCTCCGGCACACGGCAGCGCAACTTTCAGTTCACCTAATCTGCCCATGCTTTAGTTCAGCGACACCTCCCGCCCCTCCCAGCTTTTTTCAGGGTGCTCGTGTCTGCATGCCTGAAGCCGTCCCGGCTCCGTCCTCGTGGGCATTTTTTAAGAGCGGTCCGCACGGCCCCGGAGGGCTCCAAACATGCTGCAACGCTGGCCGCATCATTTATTAAACCTGCTGAGATCAACCCCACGGACTTTCAGCCCTTAGGGTCAGTGTGAGGATTACATGCAGCTGTATCGCATGATTGAGGGCAGAGGTAATATAACGTTTACGTTGCTTGTTTTGAAGTAAAACAAATCTTTTTTTTCCATAATGGCGAACTGAAATCTTTTCCTTGTCCCATGTCTTTATATATACTTATTTTGAATATGCACCTTTCTGCATGTTTACAAGACTTATTGTTATTGAACTAAGGGGCTTAATCTTTTCAACGTGACCTTTAATAATAGCTACAAATACGGGGCCATCTTCGTAGAGAATGCTGTATAGGTACTTCAAAACTTGTAAAAAGAAGGAAATCTAGAAAAACAAGAGCAATATTAGCAAATTTATTTGAGAGTGAAAAAGTTCATGGGGGGAGGTTTGAAGGACTTGCTATATATTCATATTTATCTTAAGGCTAAATGCCGAAACTTTGTTTGAATTCTGTAAAATGCTATTTTTAAAGTTGTGAATTTTTGTGTGGGTTGACGGAGAAAACTAAGGCTTTTAGTCGGCATCTGTTCTGCTGTAAATTGTGTCTCTAATACGACATTTCTTGGCCTATTTCGTTTACTATAGCAACATGTGGCGCAACATTAGGGTATCTATCCTGGTAGTCTTTCCTCCCTGTTATGCCTTTTGCTTTGGACACATGAGCAACAGTGAAGCCATCCTTCAGATTGTGCTTGCTGCATTTGTACATCCTGCCAGAATTCAATGTAGTTGCGAAGTGTTAATTCTAGATAAAACGCAAATACACTCTGGGGACGGCTGACGCAAAGACACAGGGGCACCGCTGGCACCAAAGACTGGCTCTCCTGTAATCAACAGAGGATCACGTATGAATGCTCTGTTTTTAGGTAGGAGAAACTACCTGTTTATGCAAACTAGTTGGTATGATTGTGAATAGGTGACTTCCTTTAAAGTACGGATTAACTGATTTTATAAATGGGAGGAAAAGTATGTCGCGGGAACTGTGACTTTTTTCTCTCCTCTCTTTTTCTCTCTCATCTTTTAAAAAAAAACATATGGGTTCAAATTTGGGTTTTATTAGGGATATACCTTGACAGTATGTGAAAAATGTCTCTGAAAAGATTTGGCTGTAAAAAGTTTACAAATATTCTGTTTTTGTGTTTTAACTGTATTTCCAGATTCAACAATACTGTTTTCTAACATTGTTCAGAAGAATGTGGTGTTCATCTGCATTTTCCGCCGAAACGCGTCGACACATTTCTTTGAGTATTGTTTTTAACCGATTGTTGTATAATTGTCTTTTTGTGATAATACATTGCATAGGAGTGGTAAAAAGAGCTATGTGTAGTGGCATTCAGGAACAAGCGACACATGATTGATTTGTTTCTTGAAATTGTTAAACATCGCAAAAAAATCTATGAATTGCTGATGTTCTGTCACAAAATGAGCATAGATGCCTATGTTTAATGTTTTTGGTTTTACTATAATAACTGTTTTTAATGTGCACAATACAGATTTATTTTGTATCAGCTTTTTAATAAATCAAGATAATATTTCTACATTACTGTGAAGGGAATTTATTTTTATAATTATGAAGATTTTCTTCTTTCTTTATTATTTTCTTCTTTGAGCATATGTTAGTGAGTGCGCAACTTTAGGGGTGCTGTAAAAAATCCCAAAGGGAATATTGTATGATTATTGGTTTTCCAGATTGGGAGCCATTATAAGGGGGGGCAGACCTTAATCTGGTTTTCCATTAAAGAAAATCCAAGTTCATTGTGACAAATAAAAGTAAAGGCAGAGAGGGGAACAGATAAGATTTTTCAGAGAAATCTGTTTTCCTCTCTTTGGATAGCTGCACAGTTTGAGATTCCTCACACCTCAGCCCCATATATAGCTATTGATATTCATTGAGACCTATACATTTCCAATAGAGGAGTGAAACCACCTCCCACAGGTCTTTTACTGTAGATGATTGACTTTGCTGTTTGACTGTAAGCCCGTGATAGGAAATCAAAGGCAGATCTCCAAAGTTCAGTATATGTTCCATCTGCCCATATCTTGTTCAATGCATTATCAATCCTGTGGCTGTTCAGTTATGGCTTCTATTGCATCAACTTCCGATGAGTTTGATCAACATCTAGTGGCACCTATAAAAAAGCATCAGCACTTGATCACTTGATTAATGACTCAGGTGACATTTCTCCTGGGGCTGAGAATTAATTTAAAGTGGCCAGGGAACTGGGCTACTGATGGATTGACAGTCCCCTCCATTATGTGTTGAACTGCTACACATATCCTTGCCCACAATTTCTCAGGGATTTAATTTTACTTGTGCTCCAAAACCTTGTTGGTTGCAGTTTCCTGGAAAAATGTATTTTGATAGATTCCCCCGTGCACCTCACACTACAGAAATGGAATGCTCACACACTTTCTGTGAAACACATGGGGGTTTTGGGAGCCTGTCCAGAATCATGAGCTACACAATATGTGTTTCGGATACTGAAACTGTATAAAGAGACAGAGAATTTAGTGTTTCCAATACTCCAGGCACGAGGAAATAACAGTGTACCCTTATCTAGCATAATGCTCAGCCCTCCAATACAGAATCCATATCGCCAATCATTCGCATGCTGACCGCCATTGGTTGAGACTGGGTTTTCCAGCAGCAGTGACTGGTATCACCATAACAAGCGTACAGAGGGCATATTTTAAAAGAGTTCACGCAACGCAGTGTAGTATGGGAAGTTGCTGCTCTGCTTTGCATGAATGGGAGAGAGCAGACCTGTGCCATATCTTCTAAGTAATGGTCATCTTCGCAATGCTCTGTCCACCTTCTGGCAAGGGTGGCTGCATAAAGGTCAGGATCGTTTTTGTGCAGGAAGGGTGACCTTCCAGCACAAAAATATTCTTGGAATATTTTTCCTCTTTGTATTTGTGCTGCATTTTTTATGTTAGGAGCTAGAGATAGAAGGAATTGATGGATGTTTGCTGGTGGACAAAATGCTGCTGGCACAGTGAATACTTTGGACGTGTTTGCTTGCTTCAAAACCTGTTTCAGGTCATCATGTTGAAATTGGTTGAGAAGGACTTCAGAGGTTATAGATATATGGATGAGCAAGAGGATGTTTTGGATTGCTCACAACGTCACAGTGGAGCTTAAATTTGTGTTTCAAAAATAATAGGTCTTTGCTGAGACCTCGAGTGGAGAAGAAAGAGGAATTCATGCCTCTTGGTTTGTTAATTCATGGAAAACGATTTTATTTGATTGTTTTTCTTATTGCTTTACCTCGTATAGTATGACCTTTTTCCCTTCTTACTACACTTTGCAAATTCTTCTAGATTCCAAGACCTACGCTTCAAGTTCGATAGGTCTACATTGTACTTACAAATTATTAGCCTGATCTCTGAATTCTGTGTTTGGGTACTTTCTTGATAAATGCAAGAACTAATTCAGGTGTCAGTGTTGCTGGCTGGACTGGGACATTCAATATTTGGTCGCAACTTGAAGCTTTCATGCAGGGTAAAAAATGTATTTCGTTTTCCATTCTCTTTCTGATACCATTGCATTAGATAACAGTAACACATTTTTGTTACAACATCAGAAAAATAAGAGATAGTAATAGGTTTATTGGGACAGTTGTCCATAAAACATTCTAAAAGTCTATACATACATTCTAAAACACTCTAAAAATCTTTAATACATACATTTCAAACCGGCCTAGACCAAACCATTTTTAAACACTGCCTAACCGAGAGTATAAAACGTGCAATTCCTGCTGCGCTATTCATAAAACGTATTTCAGACAATAACCCCAATGCATCCAATATAGAATATATCTCCTATTGTAGAAATAAAGGTCTGAAAAACTTAATACCAGCCTCCTCATAAAAGATACAATCCATGAGAAAATGACTCAATGAGAATTTCACACACAAAAAGCTGTTTTCATCCTGCACCTCCTTGAACCATTCAGCACTGGAAAAGATTGGGTTGCACATATAATGTTTAGTGGTACCCCCTAAAAGTAATTTGTAGGTCTGGCAGAAGGGGGGGGGGGGAGGGAAGACAACAGTATAAGCTACAAGAGCGCTCCCACTTGACCTATGTCTAATTCAATGTTGGCTTAAAAAAGCTCACTGGGCTGCCCTTTGCTTTATCCATGCAATAATTACAGCATTGTTTTATTCAAACAACCTTTCTTTTGTATTATTTTTTAGTCTTTTATGTGCTATATTGTGATATAAAATTCATCATTTCAACATTTCAAAATCATTTTGTACATAATTTACGCAAGAAACCCCGTATTGTAATCAGCTTTTCACCACAACTACCTCACATCACCTCACAGCCAGACATGCCGTACTCATACATACATACTTCACACACATCCCACACCCAGCTTCTAAGGCATACATATTTCTAATCATGGAGAGAACCCTTCATTTATTGTCCATGGTTATGTTGCCAGCTGGGGATCCATAACCCCTTAAGTGCTCCCGTCGGCCAACGGCCGTCGGGAGCACTACCTCCGTAGTGCTGCGCACGTCCGTTGACCAACGCGGCCCCGCCCACTGATTACAACAGCCGCACCACGGCGGAATTCGAACCGCGGTTAAGCGGCTAAAGTCAACGCACATTTCGTTGGCTAAAAGAGACTTGCATCCACCTTCTTCAGGACCTCTCTTTGTAGGCGAAGTAAGACCAGAGGGTAATAGGGGAATCAAAAGTAGCGCGACTGAGTTCGCAATCTCAGAAGAATATCTGCTGCATGTTTTAAAAACCCTTTCCAATGGAAGCCGGAATTTTCATAACCCTTCAGTGGCTATCTGGTGGATTTTCACCGTCTCTTTTATTTCAATATATTATGTTAGTGGGCTCGGCAATGTCTCCAGGGCTTTTGCTACATTAAGATATAGCGAGCTTCACGATGGGTCTCAGTACTCGCTACTTACCGTCCATACCGGCAGTATCCCGGTAGGGATATAGTGGTATTCCTCCTTCGGTTCCGATCCTTTCCGTCCCGCAGTCTACAAGGGCATCAGATTGGGTTGCACCCTAGTCTCATTTTTAAAATATCCTTATGTAACTTGAGGTCAGGATTGCGCCAAATAGGGAAGAACAGGGTCCTCGCCAAGGTTCTTCATTGTTAAACTTATTGAGGGTTTCTTCCTCAAATGGGCCATATAACCTACTTTTTTTTAATTAATTTTTTTATCTTTATTGAAAGAAAAAGGCACGTCACATAGACAACATTTTTGCCATCAAGGAGGTTCAGACAGTGGTCTGGCTTTAACCTCTCCCAGAGCACCCAGTACAGCATCCAGATAGTGGTCCCCTTATACACCCTCCAAACCCACACTGTCATCCTCTCTGGTCCGAGGCGGTACACAAATCTCCCCTCTATAAGAGTTCCACTGACCCCATATCCGAGTCCATTTATTAGGGCATCCCCTTGATTCATAGATAGATTTCTCAGTCACCATGCACCAATCCATATCATTGGACCAGTCCACTAGTTTCGGCGGGTTTGGAGCCCTCCAAAGCCTTGCTACGTAACGTTTAGCAACCATGAGCCCATGTGTCACCCGCAATTGTTCTGAAGAGTTCAAGTCAGTAGGGTCCCAAATATTTAACCGTGCTAACTTTATATTACAACGAATTAGTTGCCACAGTGCTTCCTCCATCCGGCCCACCACCTGTTCCCAGTAACTCTGGATCAACTCACACTCCCAGATAGTATGTATGAACGTACCTTCCTGCCCACATTGCCTCACACAACTGTCCTCCGAAACATAACCCATGCGAGCCAGCAGGGGTCCCGACAGGTAGTATCTGTGAAGTAGCCTCAGTAGAACCAGTCTAAGTCGGGAGGAAATGGCCACCTCACGGGGGAAGCCACCGCCGCCCGCCACCCCTTGTCATCCAGACCTGCAACGTCATGATCCCACTTAGCCCTCAAGCTGGTCCGCCATGATGTTAATCTGTTTTTTATAATCAAGGGAGATGGCCTTCTCTGGTAGATCACCATCGAGCAGCCTATCCTCAAGCGAGGAGGAGCCGGGAGGATCACTACTTTTAGGGAGAGCCGCAAGCAGGGCAAGCCTAATCTGAAGACACCGAAAGTACTCGGACGCGGCTAGGTCGTATTCTTGCTGCAGAAGACCAAAGGGCACCACATTTCCGGACTTCCAGAGGTCGCCAACCTTATATATGCCAATTAAGTCCCACTTGTCAAAGCCCTTGGACCGGATCAATCTACCAAGTTTGTCGCTGTCCCAAAGTGACGTAGCCTGAGTAATTTTACCCTCCCAGCCCAAGCTCCTGTTGGCCGCCTTCCATATAGCCACCGAGTGCCATGTCGGGCCAGTGAGAGCGGGCCGCAAGGGTCGAGCATAAATCGCACCGCTGAAGCTGCCCCCCGGAAGGAGCCATGTGTCAATTTGAAAGGCCGGGTCGTCATGCGACCTATATGTGCACTGATTGATTGCCGCTAAATGCGCTGCCCAATAATATCGTTTAATGTTGGGGAGCCCTACACCCCCGTCAAACCACCCAAGTGTAAGTTTATGAGTGGCTATACGTGGTGGCCTACCTTCCCACAAAAGATCCCGCACCGCACCATCAAGGTCTCTATAGTACGATGCCGGGACTGGAAGGGGAGTGTTTTGTAATGCGTATAGAAATTTGGGATGGGACATCATCTTGAAGAGGGCTGCGCGCCCTAGGAGCGTCAGCGGAAGTGACTTCCAGTGGAGAACATCGGGCTTCAAACGCTCCAGCAGCGGTCGGAGATTTCTGTCTTGGGATCCAGGGAGATCTTTCGAGACCCAGATGCCCAAGTATTTGAAACCATCAGCTGCGGTTGCAAGCCGGCAGCCCCGGGGGAGCGAGGGCTGTGCACCACTGAGGACATAGAGCAACGACTTCGACCAAATGATGGTATACCCTGAGAATCTACCAAACACGCCAAATATGTCCAAGACAACATTGAGGGAGGCAGCCGGGGAGGCCAGGTACAGCAGGATATAGTCTGCGTACAGGGAGATGCGGTCTTCCCATCCTGGTGCCCAATGAAGGCCCCGGATAGCGGGGTCCCGACGGACCCAAGATTCCAGGGGCTCTAGGGCCAACGCAAAAAGAAGCGGCGATAAGGGACAGCCCTGCCTTGTGTCCCTCCCGAGAGCGAATACTGCGGACTTCCTGTTATTAACAACGACTTGCGCAAGTGGCCGGGAATAAAGAAGCCGCACCCCGTCAATGAAGTCATATCAAAACCCCAACTTATGGAGCACGGCAAACAAATATGACCATTCGATGGTATCAAAAGCGGAGGCGGCGTCCAGGGACACCATGGCCGCGTTCTCCCGAATCGTGGACGCTCTACCCATCATCCCGTGAAGCCTGCGAAAATTAGGAGAGGTATTCCTCACCGGCATGAAACCCGACTGATCCGGATGGACCAAGCGTGGGATGACCCTGAGTAATGGAGTGGCCAGGACCTTTGCCAGAATCTTTGCCTCACAGTTAAGCAAGGAAATGGGTCTATACGATGAGCATTTGTTAGGGGGTTTTCCTGCCTTGGGGATGACAACTATATTGGCCAGCCGTTGATCCTCTGGAAGGATACCCCTGTCCTTACTTTCGCGAAACATAGCGGCCAAGTACGGCGCGCTCTTGCTTGCAGCAATCTTGAACATCTCAATGGGAATACCATTGGGACCCGACGCCTTCCCTACACGCAGGTCGTGAATGGCCTTCTCGACCTCCTCCACTGCAATCTCAAGATCCAAGTCAGAGCGTTCTTCATCGGTAAGAAGTGGCAGCGAGATATCACGAAGAAGAGAAGCGGCGTCTTCCTCAGAGTACGTCGTGCGGGACGAATAAAGTGCCTGATAGTGGTGGCCGAACGCATCAGCTATGTCCTGGGGCATAGTGAGAAGCGAAGGGGAGTCAGTCTCCAAATCCACCACAACCCGCTGGGCACCGTCCCTGCAATCTAGCCAGGCCAGCAGTTTGCCGGCTTTGTCTTCCACATCGTAGATCTTACTGCATGTAGCACGGTAGTGTACCTTAGCTGCCTCTGAGGCCAATTCAGAAAACTCCTTGATTTTTATGCGAAGTTTCTGACGTGCTGCTACCGAGTCGTCGGTACGGACTGTGCCTTCCAACTCAAGGATTTCGGCCTCCAAACGCACCATCGTGGCTCCTCGTTCCTTACGTTGTCCAGCTACATAGGACAGGACCACTCCCCGTATGACCACTTTGTAAGCTTCCCACAGCACTGTCGACGAGTCGACCGATCCAGTATTTTCCTGAAAATAGACATCTGTCTCAGTCAGGACCTTGTTTCTGGCAAAGAGATCTGCGATTTACCAAGAGTTAATCGGGGCCACACGGCCTACTATTGGTTCCCCAACCTCCAAGTGGCATAAAATGGGTGAATGATCCGAGATCCCCCTGGCTAAGTGCTGAATGTCTCTAACCAGGTGGAGATGCTGGGCAAGCGTAAGAACATAATCTATCCGGGACATGCTACGGTGGAGCCCCGACAAGTGTGTGTATTGGAGATCATTCGGATGCAAGCTCCTCCGCACGTCAACAAGACCCAGAGCGCCAAGAAAACTATGTTGGATCCGCTTGCGAGAGGGAGGTAGATCCCTCTGGGGCCAACGGTCAAGCGAGTCAGAGACAATGGAGTTAAAGTCACCCCCAATTAGCAGTCTGCCATCCAGCAAACCGAGGAGGAGATCACCGAGGTCAATAAAGGCCCGGGTATGCAGACTCGTTGGTACATAGACCGAAACTAAGTTAAGAGTGCACCCCTCCCATGTCCCAGAGACGGCCACATATCTACCCAGAGCACACACCCACCCACATAAATGCGCCTATAGATCGTGCCATGCCTACAGAACAAAAACATACAAGATAAAACAAACAATCCCCCCAGCCCAAAATACCAGCCCCAAAACCCCCCACCCTGCCTCCTTGCTTGGCGGTGTAACAACCTCCCGTCTACCCAAACTAGCAGAGTGCCTATCGCCCACCCCAGCCAAACATTTGGGAGTGCGTGCCAACCGAGCCCCCGTCTTAAACAACCAACAGCAGGTGCATACACATGATGAAGAATAAAGGCATTTAAGAGCAGCAACTGAACCCCCCCGAAACATAATATGGACACACCCATGGACCAAAAATCAATGAAGAAGAGTCACAAAAAGCACATAACGGCAGAGGCTGGGCCCCACCGGGTCCAGCCTCAAACCGAAGGCCTGGACAACATCACAGGAGGAGAGGGCAAATGTACAGTCAGTCCCCAGAAACAGGAGCAACCCACCAATCCCATGGGAAACCCACATACAGACCGGTCACTCCGGCCCACCAGTTGCCGCCTCTTGCTCTGCAGGTGGGGAACGTCTGCCAGGTGAGTTTGCGCCCTCTTCTGGTCTTGCTCTCCGCACAAGATTAACCCTCGGGCCAGCCGTCCGCCAGCCATCAAGCCAATCCCAGGCCTCTTCGGGAGTGGTGAAAAACCAAGCCTTCCCCTTCGACTCCACTCTCAGCTTGGCGGGGAAGAGCATGGCATACTTCAATTCCTGTTCACGGAGCGCCTTCTTCCCATCCAGGAAACTACGACGCTGACGCTGTACCTTAAGGTTGAAAACCGGGAAGAAGGTGATGCGGCTGTTCTGAAGACCGGGCACATTGCAGGATGACAGCACGGTCCCGAAAGTTGAAAATCCTGGCCAGCAAGGGCCGCGGGGGGCCCCGGGCCTTGGCCGCCCGCCCGGCACGTGGTGGGCCCTTTCTACGGAGAAGAAATTTGAAAGGCCCATTGGCTTCAGGTAGGTCGTGATCAGGTCCTCCACAAATAGATCCGCTGCTGGCCCCTCTGCCCGCTGCGGCACCCCAAATATGTGAACATTATTGCGCCGGGAGCGTCCCTCGTAGTCATCCAGCTGCGCCTCCAGTTTCGCGGCGTGGGCCTGCATGGCTTCCATCTTACCCTACAGGTCAGAGGTGTCTTCAATCAGGGAGCTCGTCTTTACCTCAACATCTTTCAGCCGAGAGTTCATCGCGCGCATATCCGCCCGGATAAGGGACCGCGTTGCGTCGATGCGTGATTCCAGAGACGTTTGCACCGTCGTTATGGCCTCCATTATGTCTTGCAGCGTAGGTTCCTTCTTCTTTGCGCCTGCTTGCTGCTTCTCTGGTGTAGCGAGACCCTCTTTCACGCTCGCACCGGGGCAATTGCCCCACCCATACTTGGACAACTTGGCCTGTACCGCTGCCTTGGAACTGCGGCCCCCCGCCATCACTCCAGAAACGTGGAGTACAACGTGTGGAGAATAGTGGATCGGCCCGTGCGGGCAGCGCGGAGCCCGGCCTGTCCCCCAAACCACAGCAAACCAATCCAGATAAAACACGTAGATCAGGGAGTATCTGTGCACAGGCACTAGGCAATGTCCAACCGGAGCTCTGGTGTTGCGGTAACCACAAAATATATATATATCAAAACGAAGTCCCAAAGTATCCCATCCACAACGGCGCAACACCAGGGCTCAGACTCCAATAGCGTAGTTCTAGACGTTGTACTTTATTCACACATCAAAGTCCAAATGACGCGTTTCGGCCTTGATCACATAATATATATTGCATGTGTGCCCAACAGACGAGGATGCACTCCACAACAGTTTACTCCTTCATGAGTTCTTTATTTACAAAACGTAAACTGGCATTCACAAGTGGATAGTTACACCGCCTGATGCGTTTCGGGCCTCCCGGCCCTTGTTCACAGGCTCCTGAAGAAAAACAAGCACCAGCATTTCAAGACACTCCTTTCGTGCATGTTGATGATTTCACCACCCTGTATTAGGGTCTACCAGGTGAGTCTATTCACCTTAGCATGCTGGAACATGTAGTCTTTTGGTGCATATTAACACCCTCTGGTGGGTGTGCTCCATTTTCTTCCAAAATAAACATTATTATGCTGGTGCTTGTTTTTCTTCAGGAGCCTTTGAACAAGGGCCAGCCCTCTTAATTCATTGGTCTGTCATTCCTCCCATTACGACAAACAGCATGGGGGAGTGGATCTGCCCACTTCGCCCACTGGCTAACTTCACTGTGAGCGGCAGCATTATTCTATTTTACAAGGGGCACATCCACACAAAAAGTAGTTCCATTCAGTGTCAGGGACTGCTATGACAATGTGTCCCTATTCAGACCCCAAAAATCGTTTTACTTCTAGCCATTTTTTATTTATTAGCGAGGCCCTGATAGCTATTCCAACAATAAAGCTTCACAAAAACAAAGACAAAATAATATTTGACAAAGCCAAAAGGCTGACACCCAAAACAAGATATTTTGCCTTTATCTAATGATTATCATTATTATTTTTGTTATCATGATTAGCATCGTTATTATCTTTTTTTTTTTATATAGTGCCGACCCACAAATGGAAGATACAGGTAGGACTTTCTGGGCCTTAGTTCTCAGGTGAAATGTTAGAATAAACAAAATTCTGCCTTGTAGTAATTCACTGCTATGATGCTGAATGTGTGAGGCTTGACAACAGGTGGGGAACCAGCGTGCCCCAAGGAGACTTCGATTGTCCGAATTCTAATTAGTGTATTCGTGCATGAAAAGAGGCAGCACGCGCAGGATGGAGCATTACAGAATATTCACAAACCTCTTTTTTTTATTTTATTCTGTGAGTCATTTCTGAAGGTGCGGCTTGTTTCCACGCTCTGTGACTCAATCGCTGGCGAGCCGCTTCCGTCTTCCCTAAAAGGTGATATCAGAGGCGGCCTTTAGACTCACCTATTCCTACGCACACCCTGTGCCACTGCAGAGCTGCTCTACAATCGTCCCACTTGTGTAGAGGGAGACAAGCAGGCCTGTTTAGTTTCATGTACTTGTGTTTACATTGCACGAGGCTGTTTAGGCTGCCCTGGGAAAAGAATTTCCAAAAGGTTTTGCTGAGAAAAGAACAAACTAGTTTAGACCGCGTGCAATCCCACATTACAGGGCAAAGAGGCCCTCCATGTTTAATGTGTCATTGTTCAGACCACACAGCGGGTCGACCACCCGCAAACAAGCGGACATGAGTACTGGTGTCCTGCAGAGAAGAGGATGCCCTCCACACGGTGAGCACGAGAGGAAGTATTCTTCTCCACCGAGTGAGGCGTTCTGCTGCCGGTGAAGGCTTCGGTGAGTAGTCGTGACAGACTGGCATCTTTCTATAAGCGAGAACTGGAGTTGCTGTCTTCTCTAGTTAATGCGCGGTTACTTTCCATTTACGTTCGTGCTTTTCACATTCCACTATGCACTCAAATACAAACAACGTATAATCATCATAAAGGTGAATTAACAACCAATGTCTCCTCCTGATATAGAATTATATTAGAGATGAAGGCTAGAGTGGTCATTTCCTTTTACCAATGAAGCATTTTGCATTATGTGAATATCTAAGTGACTGTCTTCTCTTGAGAATGTGGTGACTGCTGACAATCGTCCTGCAGATGAGAGCAGTTAACGCTGATGAAGCAGCGATTAGCCAAACTTTGTTCTCATTAATTAATTAATTAATTATCTTTATTCGGTTTACACGTGGAAAACCATAAACGTACACAATAAAAACTGTACAGTAAATTTAAAACTGAGTCTCATGTCTCTGTCCCCACTCCCAATGCTAAACATACACATTTAAATACAACAAAAACCTCCTTCATGGTCCGCCATGTTAATGGTTATAATAACCTGGCTCTACCCTGGCATATTCAGGTTAATTCATTTCAGGATAGCTTAGTAGTACAACCATGAAAGTGAGAAAGAGACATAAAACATAAAAGACTTAAGAAAACACATTCGTAATAATTAAATATTAAAATAGTGACTTGTACAGAACCAAATGGTAAAACTCTACATACAAAAGACGAGTAAAATACATACTTCATTTCGGAAGAGCAGCCCATAAAGAGACTAGCAACATCACATCTTTTAGGAACGTGATTGGACAACAGCTCAAAGAAATCGAGTTACAGCAGCACATGTTTCTTCATCTGAGAGACTTTGAAGAAAGTGATGAGCTGAGGCACAATGTCTCAAGTTTCTAGATCTCAGTAGTGGAACCAAGAAACTTTTGGTATATAATACATAGAATTTGCAGAAGAGGAAGTGAGCCATAGACTGAGTGGCATCATTGCCACGTGGGCATATAGTCGCATCTAGGTTGGTCTGGACCCCTAATGGAAAGCAAAGTAGATACCTTACAGTGTCAGCTCTAACCCTAAATAACAGGGAGCGCTCCCAGGTCATCCTGGGTTTCCATATATAACTGTATGCTTTAACCTCCATATTCAGGGACAGATACTTTTCAATGGTTGTTTTCCGTGATTCCTCCTCAACCCTGTCTTTTGTTGATAGATGCACATGAGGTGGTATCGGAAAAGGCGTGTGATAAACCAACCTCATCAAGTGGAGTTTCCACGTAGGGCAACCATGGGATTAACATACCCTTGTAGCAATTCAAGCAATCACTAATTATGGCCCTTGATAGCGGGGCATCATCATTAAGTCAAATAGAAAGCCACAGCATAGGCGGTTTAATACTTATAAAATCACTCAAATAAGTAAGCCCCAGTTCCCTGTGACAAAATTTGATGAGGATGCTGGGATGCCTACAACTCTCCTGCAGAAGTTATTTTACTCCCTCTGTAATGATGTAAAGTTAGCAAAACCCCACGAGCCTGCCCCATATGAAGCTATGGGGGAGCATTGTATGGTGTATATTTGTAACACCGGGGCCAAAAGCCATCTCCTAGAGGGGGTGGTAAGCTAAGACGTGAACCCAAGGATCTAGCCATTTTCGCCCTATCTTGCTGGACGTGTGGTGCCCAAGATCTTGTTGTGCTAAAAGATAGCCCCAAATACAAAAAAGTTTTTGTACTTTCCAAAACATTTTGACCAATAGTGATTCTGAGCTCCACAGATCTTTTGGCCCCACATGTTATTATATAAGATTTACCAAAATTAGTTAAAAGATCCAAGTTTGACATGAACACCTCAAAAGTGTGCACTAACATTCTTAGAGCTTTTGTTGTGCGGGCCATTAGGACCACATCATCTGCATGCAGAAGTGCAGGGCGTGGAGTGCCATTTACCGTTGGGACGTCTAGAGTGCTGGCTACCAATTGAGTGCTCAACCGATTAATATAAAGAATAAATACTAAAGGAGCAAGGACACTTCCCTGCCGTTCTCATTCAATGTGTTAGTGAGACACCTCTCTCTTACGTTGCTGCCAGGCGAGCTGCCTCCAGGAGTACATGAGTTCCATTTGAACAGGAAGTGTAAAGACTTGACTCCGCCTAAGTGTACTCGAGAAATAACTGCTGCACATGACTAGTCGCACATGGTATTACCAAAGAGCCCGTGGGGTGGGCAACAAACATGCCACCGCTATTGGTTCAAGCCAATTGAAGAGTTCCAATAGAAAGGAGTGCAGCAGACAGGCATGAGAGTAAGAGGAGGCTATTATCAGGAATAGAAGGTTTGCAGAGGGTGGGAGGTAAGAAGAGGGTCACTCTGAAGTAAGAAAGGAGAAAGAAAGGAGAGGAATCAGGCGAGAGTAAATCAAGGTCAATTTTTCAAGTAGGATTTAGGAGTAGATTTTGGGGGAAGGCTTTCTGAGTTAGCATGCAATCGGAGAATATAGGCGGTAGAGAGAAACAACATCATACACAGTGCTCCATATCCGGTGAAGAGAGCTTAAATGTGATTCTGAATGTGTTAGACCTGTCAGCCCTTTGGGTGGTCCCTCCTCATCATTATTTATTTTGTCCCACTTTTGCCTCAAACCCTGTTTGAATTTTTCCTTTTTGGGAACCACCAGACTTTTTCGTGTTGCTGCAGATTCAGGGAGCCATTTTATCTACCCCTGAAACTTCTGTCTGAGGGCCTGGAGCACAAAATGGTGGCCACCTGTGACATCACCAGCATCCACTGGAACCTACTAGCACCTTCCAGAACATTCCAGAACCCTGTGACCGTTGGAGGCGGTTTAGAATGTTGGGAAGCTAAGACAGAGAGTTGGCAGTTGGAGCTGGCAGTTGGCACCTGACTGGTGAAGAGAGAGCAGCAGAAACCTGAAGGAGGAAGGAGTGAGGCAGCAGGGGTGGAAACTTGTGCCTGGAGTGGGGTCCATAAACCCACCCGTGATACTAGTCGCTACTGACTGAGCCCAGCCTGGAGCCCTGTGTGGGAAGAAGCAAGAAAGACCATCTTAAGGACCTGGACAGCAGGAACAGGCCTTAGAAGTCAAGAAAGCAAGATCCTGACCTGGATACTGGTTTCCCTGGAGCCGGACGTCGAGTAGCCTGGAGACCTGGAGCCTGAGGTGGAGAAGCGGCGCTGACTGGAGAAGCAGACGTCGTGCCCAGAGCCGCCAGAGATCGTGAGAGGGCGCCGACGAAGGACGTGAGGTGTACCAGAGGTCGAGGTGGAAGTTAACCAAGGTCGAGTGAGCGGTGTCAACGGGGGAGTGAAGTCCGCCCTCCGGAGTCGCCGGAGACCGAGGTGAAGTGTACCGGAGGTCGGGAGTGAGGATCGCACTCCGGAGTCGCCGGAACCTGAGAGAATCGTGCCGGAGGTCGGGAGTGGAGGTCGCACTCCGGAGTCGCCGGAAACCTGAGGAGAGGAGCACCGGAGGTCGGGAGTGAGGATCGCACTCCGGAGTCGCCGGAAGTCGACATCGAGCCAAGGCCGGCCGACGTCATCGAAGCTGAGGTCGCCATCGGACCGGAGCCGCCCGAGGTCGACATCGAGTAAAGACTGCCCGACGCCATCGAATCGGAGGTCGAGATCGAGCCGAGGCCGCCGACATCGAACCGGAGCCGCCTACCGGCGTCGTCAGGAACTGACATTGTGCCGAGGCCGCCGACGTCGAACCGGATCCGCCGCACGGCGTCGACACGACTCCAGCGGCGTCGGAACATCAGAAAAAGGGCAGTAAGTGGAATAGAGGGCGCCAAAGGCCCTGTGGAATCCTAAGAGACTACTCTAGGGGTTAGAGAGGTGCTGGAACCAGCTGGACTGTGCCAGGGGTGAGCTGAGACTAATTTAGAGGGGTTGTGTAGAGTGAGAGAGCCAGGTCTCTGGTATTCCCCCCTTGATCTACCTCAGTTTAGGCCTCAGCCTTGACCAAGCCAGGGAGTAGACACCCTCAAGCCTTCCACATCCCCACAAGCTGTGCCTGGGCCAAATCAGCCCTTAGGAATTCAAATGTGATCTGATTCTATGAGTGTCACTGTCAGCTTTTAATTATTTATTAGGGGCACTGTATTTATTGTATTTAACCTATTTATTGTTTCACTGTATTTATTGGTCCACAGTATTTATTGATGCACAATATTTATTGGTTTACAGTATTTATTGCCTCAGAATATTTAATTGCCTGTATGAATTGCACTTATATTTATGCCGTTAATATTTATGATCACCCCTATTTATTGAATCATTAAGCCAGTATTTATTTGACCTGCACTATTTAAAAAGTTTGTATATTGTGATTGTGTTATTATTTATCTAATCAGCAACTAAGAGAAAAAGAAGATAAAGAAAGATATTTTCATAATTTTTACGGTGTAGAGTCGTTTTTGGAACGGATGCACGCATGGTTATTGTTTGGGTATGCTTAGCACGGAGCCTGATTCCTGACCACTCGAGCCAAGCTACCACAGTGTGTCTGGGAGAACACCACCACCCTTCCAGAGTGGGAGTGTGTTTTTCTAACATAATTGGTGTTCAGTGGTGGGATAGAGCTGTGCCTGCGTATACTCAACAATAACTGTGGGTAGTCCATAGGCCTACACCGGGAGTTTTCTCAAAGCGGCCTTCCTAATTGTGGGTTTTTGTTTTTTCCAAATTTACTCTGGTGGTGGGAGGAGGTATTATTAAAGGTACCCCCCTGCATTGTTACTGCAAATAACTGTCCTCTGACCTGAGTGGGCAAGATGGAGTTTGTACTGGAAGATCTAGAAACGTACACTGTTGCCCAACTCAGGGAGTTTTGCCAGCGGGAGGGGGTGTATTGTCCCCCAGGAGCAAAGAAGGGTGCACTCCAAACCAGCTTAAGGGCTTGGGGGGAGGCACGCCGAGAAAGCAAGGCTGAGGAGGAGGACAGGGATAGAGAGCCCGACAGTGAGGGAGCTGGTTCGTACCAACCGGAGGTGGGGAACCTGTCAGCGGGGCCCAGGACACTTTCCAGGAAGGGCAGCAGTGCCTCTAGCGGTGGCTTGTCTGAAGTGGAGTTAACAGACCGGAGGGAGAAAAGACAGCTCACATGGGACTTAGCAAGGCTGGAGAAGGAGAAGGAGGAACAGAGGATGGCTCATGAGATAAGGCTGAAAGAAATAGATCTTCAGATCCTGAGAATCGGGGCACACCCTGTACCTAACGGTGGCAGCAAAGACCAAGAAAGAGAGTTCACCAGGGAACCCAAACCCTACCTGCCAAAGGACATAGTAGCTAGCTATGGGGCGGGTGACGATATCGCCAAGTGGCTAGCGGCCTATGAGGTCTCGTTGAGGGCCCATGGGGTTCCAGAGAAGTACTGGGGAGGGGGATTGTACAAGTACATGCCTCCAGCTGGTAGGGATGCTTTATTGGCCCTCGAAGAGGATGAGCAGACCCACTACCCCACCATGAAACTGGCGCTCATAAGAAAGTTTGGACTAACACCCGAAAAGTACAGACAGAAGTTCAGGGGTAGTCACAAACTGGGCACACAGAATTGGGTGGACTTCCTGGACTATGCAAAGAAGGCACTAGAGGGTTGGATTCAGGGCAGTAAAGTGAGGAACTACGAGGGGTTGTTTGACCTAGTACTGAAGGAACACCTGCTTGAGAAATGTTTCCCTGAACTGCGGCAACACCTGGTGGATAGCAAGCTGACCAGTCCCCGGAAGCTTGCTGAGGAGGCGGACATTTGGGCTAGTACCCGGGTGTCCACAAGGGGGACTGGAGGGGATACTCAAAAGGCCGGACAGGGCGCCCCCCAGAAGAAAGAGGGAGGGGAAAAGAAAAAGGAGTTCTCCAAAGGCCCCCAAAATAACTTCCAAGGAAAGGGAACAGGATTCACCCCTAGGGCTAACCCACCCAGAAACCCTAATCTTGGCCAGAGTCAGCAGCCAAGGGTTGTCCATTGCTACGAGTGCGGTGGCGTTGGACACTATAAAGGAGATCCGAAGTGCCTGAAACGACCACCCCCTCCCACTGGAGGAAAGACCCCCGGAGTAGCTAGTGTAGTGCTCGGGGAGGAGATGCCTTTAATTAAGGGAAGGGAGTGGGCGGGTGTCACTTTAGTGTCCCTGGGAGAACGGGAGATGGTTCCCAAGATCCAGGTGCCCGCAAATACCGCAAAGTATGGGCAGTGGGTCACCATCAACGGCCAAAGAGGGGAGGCTCTGAGAGACACAGGAGCCAGTATGACTATGGTGCGTAGCCAACTGGTGTCTCCAGAGCAGGTAATTCCCGATGTACTCCACCCAGCCGCGATGGCTGACGGCAGAACAGGCCACTATCCAGTGGCCGAGGTTCCCTTTGAATGGGGGGGGGGTTGCAGGTTCACTTCGAGTTGCCGTAAGCCCTGCCGTGCCAGTCGATTGTCTGCTGGGGAATGACATGGAGCACAACGCTTGGAAGGAGGTGGAATACCGGACTCACACCGAGATGCTGGGTACACCTGACTGGGCCTGTGTTAGCACAAGGTCCGCGACTACCCGAAGAGGGAGTTCATTTCGGCTGGAGCCTGGAACAAAGGCCCAGCCAGCTGCCAGTCAAGGGAAGAACCGAGGACAGGAGGAGCCTGCCTCGGCGTCCCCACCCCGTAGGACGAATAGGCCACCGGAGGTGGTGGACCAGGAGTCTGCGGTGGGGGACGTTACCAAACTGGAGGACCTACCCATCCCGGCCGAGTGGCACGTGGAGGGAGGCCCGTCCAGGGAGGAATTCTGCCAGGGCCAGAGGGAGTGCCCTACCCTTGAGGGGCTGAGGCGACAGGCCGAAGCCCAGGCAGCAGGGAACGTTGAAGGGAACTACAGTGTTTACTGGGAGGATGGCCTCCTCTACAGTGAACCCAAGGCACCCCTTCACGGATCGTCACGAGCCTTGGTAGTCCCTCAACGTTATCGAGCCTTCCTTCTGGAGTTGGCTCACGAGATACCATTGGCAGGACACCTGGGGCAAGACAAGACCTTCGCCCGTCTTGTCCCACACTTTTATTGGCCTCAGATGAAAGTGTCGTCCGATACCTACTGCCGGACATGTGTGTCTTGCCAAGCCAGTGGGAAAACAGGGGTGAAGCTGAAAGCTCCCCTGGAACCACTTCCTGTCGTTAGCACCCCCTTTGAAAGGGTGGGCATCGACATTGTGGGTCCGTTAGATCCACCGACTACAGCTGGTCACAGGTTTATCCTGGTTCTGGTGGATCATGCCACACGGTACCCAGAGGCAATACCTCTGAGGACCATAACAGCACCTGTTGTGGCTAGGGCCCTGATGGGAATCTTTACCCGAGTGGGTTTTCCCAAGGAAGTTGTGTCCGACAGGGGGATCAACTTCATGTCAGCGTACATGCGGGCAATGTGGAAGGAGTGTGGAGTGACATACCGGTTCACCACTCCTTACCACCCCCAGACCAATGGTCTGGTGGAGAGGTTTAACAAAACCTTGAAAGGCATGATCAGAAGTCTGCCTGAAAGCCTGCGGAGGAAATGGGACGTCCTCCTACCCTGTTTACTTTTTTCCTACAGGGAAGTGCCACAGAAGGGAGTGGGCTTCAGCCCCTTCGAGCTTCTGTATGGGCACCCTGTACGTGGACCTCTCAACCTGGTGAGAGACGGATGGGAAAGAACTCCCAGAAAGCTTCCCCAGGATGTGGTGAGCTACATGCTGGCCTTCCGGAGCCAAATGGCTAAGTTGTGGAAGCAAGCTTCTGACAACTTGGAAGCCAGCCAAGCAGTGATGAAGGCGTGGTATGACCACAATGCTCACCCGGTGGAGTTGGAGCCTGGCCAGAAGGTGTGGGTGATCGAACCAGGAGAGCTTAGTGCCCTCCAGGATCGCTGGTCAGGACCCTTTGAGGTGTTGGAGAAGAAGGGTAAGGCTACCTACTTGGTGGACCTGAAGACCCCTCGTCAGCCCCTGCGGGTGCTGCATGCCAACCGCCTCAAACCCCACCACGAGAGGCCCGAAGTCATCTTGATGATGGTGACTGACGGAGGAGAGGACGTGGAAAGCGAGCCTCTCCCCGATTTGTTTGCGTCTCAAGAGAAGGATGGGTCGGTGGAGGGAGTGATTCTCTCCCCATCTCTAACTCCTGAACAGCAGGAGGACTGTCGCCAGGTCCTGGGGCAGTACTCTTCGTTGTTCTCCCTTGTCCCGGGTAGGACTCACCTGTGCGTCCATGACGTGGACACAGGAGACAGCCCACCTGTGAAGTCCAAGATCTACCGGATGTCAGACAAGGTGAAGGCCAGCAATCATAGTGAAGTCACTAAGATGCTGGAGCTAGGAGTGATCGAACCTTCTAGCAGCCCCTGGTCCAGTCCGGTGGTACTAGTACCAAAAGCTGCACCACCGGGTGCCCAACCAGAACTGAGGTTCTGTGTGGACTACCGGGGACTGAATTCAGTGACCAAAACTGATGCTCATCCGATCCCTAGGGCGGATGAATTGATTGACCGGCTAGGAGCTGCCCAATATCTAAGTACCTTTGACCTTACTTCAGGGTACTGGCAGATCTCTTTGACTGATGGAGCAAGGGAAAGGTCAGCCTTCTCCACGCCCAATGGCCACTACCAGTTCTGTGTGATGCCCTTTGGGCTCAAGAACGCACCTGCCACGTTTCAGCGCCTGGTAAACCAGATCCTCACCGGAATGGAGAGTTTCTCTGCTGCTTATCTGGATGACATAGCCGTCTTCAGTAACAGCTGGGAGGATCACTTGCGTCACCTGCAAGCTGTTCTCCAGGCCCTGAGACAAGCTGGATTGACGATCAAGGCCAGCAAGTGCCAGATCGGGCAGGGGTCGGTAGTGTACCTTGGACACTTGGTGGGTAGGGGAGCGGTGCAACCCCTCCAGGCGAAGATTGAGGCCATCATGGCCTGGGAACCCCCCAAGACACAGACTGAGGTCCGAGCATTTTTGGGCCTCACGGGATACTACCGCCACTTCGTGAAGGGGTACGGTACCATCGTAGCCCCCCTCACGGAGCTCACGTCCAAGAAACAACCTCGACGGGTAGTCTGGACGGAGGCTTGTCAGCAAGCCTTTGTGAGATTGAAGAAAGCCATGTGCGAGGCCCCGGTCTTAAGGGCCCCAGACTTTTCCAAGGAGTTCATTGTCCAGACAGATGCATCAGAACATGGCATTGGGGCAGTGTTATCGCAACTCAACGAAGAGGGTCTGGATCAACCCGTGGTCTTCCTATCCCGGAGACTACTTCCCAGGGAACAGAAGTGGAGTGCAATAGAGCGTGAAGCCTTTGCAGTGGTATGGGCTCTGAAGAAGTTGCGGCCATACCTGTTTGGCTCACACTTCCTGGTTCAGACCGACCACAGACCCCTTCGTTGGCTGATGCAAATGAAGGGGGAGAATCCCAAGTTGTTGAGGTGGTCTATTTCCCTACAGGGAATGGACTTTCAGGTGGAACATCGGCCTGGAGTGGACCACGCCAATGCAGACGGTCTCTCAAGGTATTTCCGCCTTAGTGATGAGAACTCCCAAGGGGTTGGGTAGCTCTCCCCACTTTCAGCTGGGGGGGACGCGTGTTAGACCTGTCAGCCCTTTGGGTGGTCCCTCCTCATCATTATTTATTTTGTCCCACTTTTGCCTCAAACCCTGTTTGAATTTTTCCTTTTTGGGAACCACCAGATTTTTCGTGTTGCTGCAGATTCAGGGAGCCATTTTATCTACCCCTGAAACTTCTGTCTGAGGGCCTGGAGCACAAAATGGTGGCCACCTGTGACATCACCAGCATCCACTGGAACCTACTAGCACCTTCCAGAACATTCCAGAACCCTGTGACCGTTGGAGGCGGTTTAGAATGTTGGGAAGCTAAGACAGAGAGTTGGCAGTTGGAGCTGGCAGTTGGCACCTGACTGGTGAAGAGAGAGCAGCAGAAACCTGAAGGAGGAAGGAGTGAGGCAGCAGGGGTGGAAACTTGTGCCTGGAGTGGGGTCCATAAACCCACCCGTGATACTAGTCCCTACTGACTGAGCCCAGCCTGGAGCCCTGTGTGGGAAGAAGCAAGAAAGACCATCTTAAGGACCTGGACAGCAGGAACAGGCCTTAGAAGTCAAGAAAGCAAGATCCTGACCTGGATACTGGTTTCCCTGGAGCCGGACGTCGAGTAGCCTGGAGACCTGGAGCCTGAGGTGGAGAAGCGGCGCTGACTGGAGAAGCAGACGTCGTGCCCAGAGCCGCCAGAGATCGTGAGAGGGCGCCGACGAAGGACGTGAGGTGTACCAGAGGTCGAGGTGGAAGTTAACCAAGGTCGAGTGAGCGGTGTCAACGGGGGAGTGAAGTCCGCCCTCCGGAGTCGCCGGAGACCGAGGTGAAGTGTACCGGAGGTCGGGAGTGAGGATCGCACTCCGGAGTCGCCGGAACCTGAGAGAATCGTGCCGGAGGTCGGGAGTGGAGGTCGCACTCCGGAGTCGCCGGAAACCTGAGGAGAGGAGCACCGGAGGTCGGGAGTGAGGATCGCACTCCGGAGTCGCCGGAAGTCGACATCGAGCCAAGGCCGGCCGACGTCATCGAAGCTGAGGTCGCCATCGGACCGGAGCCGCCCGAGGTCGACATCGAGTAAAGACTGCCCGACGCCATCGAATCGGAGGTCGAGATCGAGCCGAGGCCGCCGACATCGAACCGGAGCCGCCTACCGGCGTCGTCAGGAACTGACATTGTGCCGAGGCCGCCGACGTCGAACCGGATCCGCCGCACGGCGTCGACACGACTCCAGCGGCGTCGGAACATCAGAAAAAGGGCAGTAAGTGGAATAGAGGGCGCCAAAGGCCCTGTGGAATCCTAAGAGACTACTCTAGGGGTTAGAGAGGTGCTGGAACCAGCTGGACTGTGCCAGGGGTGAGCTGAGACTAATTTAGAGGGGTTGTGTAGAGTGAGAGAGCCAGGTCTCTGGTATTACCTCCTTGATCTACCTCAGTTTAGGCCTCAGCCTTGACCAAGCCAGGGAGTAGACACCCTCAAGCCTTCCACATCCCCACAAGCTGTGCCTGGGCCAAATCAGCCCTTAGGAATTCAAATGTGATCTGATTCTATGAGTGTCACTGTCAGCTTTTAATTATTTATTAGGGGCACTGTATTTATTGTATTTAACCTATTTATTGTTTCACTGTATTTATTGGTCCACAGTATTTATTGATGCACAATATTTATTGGTTTACAGTATTTATTGCCTCAGAATATTTAATTGCCTGTATGAATTGCACTTATATTTATGCCGTTAATATTTATGATCACCCCTATTTATTGAATCATTAAGCCAGTATTTATTTGACCTGCACTATTTAAAAAGTTTGTATATTGTGATTGTGTTATTATTTATCTAATCAGCAACTAAGAGAAAAAGAAGATAAAGAAAGATATTTTCATAATTTTTACGGTGTAGAGTCGTTTTTGGAACGGATGCACGCATGGTTATTGTTTGGGTATGTCGTATGCTTAGCACGGAGCCTGATTCCTGACCACTCGAGCCAAGCTACCACAGTGTGTCTGGGAGAACACCACCACCCTTCCAGAGTGGGAGTGTGTTTTTCTAACAGAATGTATATATCATTTAAACATTAAGAACCCTAGCCTGCTGTGTGGCAAGCCTAGAACAGCCCTTTTAAGCAGAGTATAGAGTACCCCAGCCTTGGTACAGGGTCTATATGCAGCGCAGGGGATGTTGGTGCAGAAAAAGTGAAGTTCTTATTTAAAGCTCTTCCTTCAATATCTAATGAATAGAAGTTGTTTTTACTCACTAAAAATGACTTATTTGGCACTTACTGATAGTGTCTCACCAACGCACAAACAGATTCATACCCTGTTTTTTCACATAATCCTGCCCAAGTATGTTACTATTGCAGTATATGCAGTATATGTATAAGCGAAGCAGGGTGATGAAGGCCTGTAAGTTCCATTTGGATGTTCCAGATACATTTCTGTGCACAAGTTGGAAGTGAAGTTGTTTTCCCAGTCAGCGGAAGTGTATCAGGATGCAAGAGGGAGGAGACCGAGACAGTAAAGTGAGGACAAAGGAGAAAAGGCTCCTATGGAAATTCAATTAGGTCCTCTTAGTAGCACTTCCACATGGTAGATGGTGGGGTTGAATGGGGATGCAGCCTGTTGTTCAGGGTGGAAATCATCCTTTACGTGAGACCAGCCTTTTCTTTCTTTCCTGATCACTGGTTTGTGGCTGTTCATAACCAGATGCAGATAGTAAACACTTCTTTCTGCCTCTGTGCTTCAGGTTGGAGGCTACTATGCTGCATCACCCCACACAAAGACTGTCTACAGAGCTGCATAGACAGATATTTGAAAAGGAAGGTATCTTGAACCAGTTTTCAGGCCTGCTCCTCTTGTTTTGTTCCTTTTAAAATCCTGTCACCATCACACCTCAGAGCACACACAAAAAAGTGCTTCACTCCCGCCACCCACCAAACCTTAAATATGTACAGCTCTCCCACAGGCACCACACTCTGCCAGATGAGCCCGCAGACATCCATCCTCATAGTCATAGTCAAACCTGTTGTCACTATGCACACCCCACCTGTATCCAGTGAAGGTCACTCGGCGCAGATATACTCCGGGGTCAAAGGCTGTGCATGCAATGCGAAAGGAATATATGGGCATGCAAGGAAGCGTAGAGTTAAGTAGGTTGCAGAGTTTGGTGAGTTGGGCTCTAATCTAATCAAGGCATCAGTGTTTCTCCAAGGAACTCTGGGGCATATCATCAACGGCCAGCGATAATTATCGCTGGCCGCTCTTAGCATTAAAATGTTTAACGCCGGCTATCGCAGATAATTATCGCCATGCTAGCGCTGTATTAACAACGCTCAGCGCAATGGCAATAATTATCCTAGCAATAGCGATGTTTTCCATGGAACATCGCTGGTTTTCCAGCGATGTTCCATGGAAAACGGAGATACCCTTGATAATAGGGGCCTGTGGTCTTAGCCACACAATCCACCCCCCATGTTTAGTATGCCTTAGTCAGGAATAATCGCTTCCCCGCATTGTAAATATCGCGAAGCTGCCTTCGTGATATTTACCCATGTTGTTTCCACAGACATGCCTACTTTGCATCTCATTAGCGATGCAAAGTTAGGCGTGCTGGAAACGGGAGCAAAATCAGCAAACCACGCGATAGCGTGTCTTTGCTGATAAAATTATCGCCGCTTTTCGGCCGAAAATGGCCGCAAAAGCGGCGATAATTTGTTATCGCCGCATTGTTAATATGCCCCCATGTGATCCTGGGCCAATTTCGCCTTATCTCAACCCGTAAATATTTTTTACATTGATAAGTGTCTTGTTTGATGATTTCCCACTCCAACATCCGACACTGTCATTCGTACGAAATATCTGGTTTGAAATGCTCTTGCTACAATAAACATGATTCTGTAAAGCGCTACGCGAGAGCTAGATGTGCGCTGCAGGAGATGCCAAAAAAATGGAGCAGGTGGCCATGGATCACATAACTCCGGATCTCCCACTTCACTCACTGTGTGATCCTGGGCTAACCACCAACACTAGCACTTCTAAGGGGCATATGTATCAAACGATTTTGTATTCGCAAACGCTGCGAATCGCAAAAAAACAGCGTTTGCGAATACAAAATCGCAAAAGGAGATGTACGAGCCATTTCAGCCTCGCAATCTTAAGGAATCGCTAAATTTGCGATTTCTTAAGTTTGCGTAAGCATGTAAGAATTCGCAAAATGCGATTTCTTAAATGCAATGTAACACGCACCCAAGTTGTGCGATTTCTCCTTAAGAAATCGCAAATTACCACCAACTTCAAGTTGGTGGCAAATTGCGATTTCTTTGAAATATGCACTTTTTTGCATATTTCAAAGTGCCATGTGGTGCACATACATGCCCTCAGGGCATGTATGTGCGCCATATGTGCACACATGCTGATTTCAGGGGTGCATCAGGGTGTCATCATGACACTCTTGCACCTTTGAAAATATTCTCAATTTGCGATTAGCAAATAGCGATTCGCAAATTGAGAAGGACTTCCCATTCATTGCTATGGGCCTCCTGGCCCATAGGAATGAATGGGAAGGTATTCCTTAATTGCGATTTCGCAATTTGCTAATCGCAATTAAGGAATTTTAGGAAATCGCAAAATTTGTGCGATTTTTTAAATACATCCCGTTTTGCAATTCTCAAATAGCGATTCTCAAAAAATCGCTATTTGAGAATCGCAAATGGAGATGTTGATACATATGCCCCTAAGATTAGCAAATTAGGTTATTGATGCTTGCGATACATGCCCCCCCTGTCTGTGTCAGACCACCCCCAACCTTACACAAAAACAAAAATGAAGAGTTTCTCCAGGCAGCGCGGTTTAGTAGCCCCAGTCCAACAGAGCACACAGTGAAGAATGAACAGGCACCGCAGATACTAATCCTGTATTTGGGTTTCTCTATTTGGGTTTCTCTATAGGGCCAAACAAGGTACGAGCAAAATAGTAAAATAGCGACTGTTCTCTTCTTTCCATAACATTGGGACAAGTTATGCAGCCCATAACTTTCCTTTTTTTGGGTATCTCTATCGAAATGTTTCCCTTGAAGTGACCCAAGACTACAGCTCCCTGAATGCATTGGTTTTCCACATTAAAGCAATAAAGTGGAAAACATGTATTAATGGCAAATAAAGTCATTGGTAACGCGAGGCTGAAAGGGGAGGAGAAGAGACTGCTGGAAGTAAGCTGGGGGAGAATGGATAGTTAGGGAGAAAGGGTAGGGAAGAAGCTGGGGGAAAAGGGTGTAAAGGAGTGGATCTAGGAATTTAGGGGCACATGCATCAAGCATTTTCGCTTTGCAAACGGGTCGATTCTGGGAATCGGCATGTTTCCGAACGCAAAATATGCTTTTCAGATGCAGCAAACCCTATTTAGCGATTCGGTAACCTGTTACCGAATCGCAAAAT
The DNA here is from genome assembly GCF_964204655.1 of Triturus cristatus. NCBI lineage: Eukaryota > Metazoa > Chordata > Amphibia > Caudata > Salamandridae > Triturus > Triturus cristatus. Next base: position 793,244,646 of record NC_140583.1, on the reverse strand, counting down.
GGGTGGACGATTCGCTATTAGGAAGGGGCGTGTTTAGGGCCTCCCTTCCTAATACCGAATCACATCGGTATGTAGGAATGTTTTGTGACCGAAATGCAGTCTCAAAACATTCACATTTCAACAACCTACTTTAAGTAGATGGTAACCCATTTGCAAATGGGAAGGGGTCCCCAAGGGACCCCTTCCCCTTTCTGGATGTTTGTTACAGTTTTTTTAAGAAAACTGTAAATTTTTGTTTTAGATACGTATCCCGTTTTCCTTTAAGGAGGGGCTGCATGTCCCCAAAAAATTGCAATCACAGACAGGCCACCATCCCTGTGATTTTTGCGAGAGGGGGTTGAAAATTGCGACCTACCTCATTAATATTCATGAAGTAGGTCATTTGCGATCCCCTAGGCATCGCAAAAAGTGTTCAACACACTTTCATGCATGCCGTTTTGCAATTTGCTAATTGCGAATCGCAAGGATTCGCAATTAGGAAATCGCAAAACGGTTTCCTCATGCATCTGGCCTTTAGTATAGTGCAAACACAGCCTTCTCCGTATGGAGTATCCTGGTGCTAACATCTAGGAGGCAGGAGCAAGTTTTATCCTTGCATTCACAAGGAGATGATGTTAAAAAGCTATATTTTAATTAGCTTTTTAACAAGCAGAAATACGCTACAATAGCGAGTGTGAACAGGTAACTTATTCCAAGGGTAAGGAGCAAGAAAAGAGAAAGAACGGCCACAATTATGGGTGGTTTGTATTGTATATGAACCAGCCAGAGCAGTATCAGAGGACCTCAGAGCCCTAGCTGCATGATAGAAGCTAATACTATAATGGGCGTGATATAATGGGCCATCCTGTACAATGCAAAAAGAATAATTCATGGACAGAATGCAGAACAATGTCATTCATTCACCCCAGTACAGAGATCTGGGCCTAAATCCATCGGTTTTTTTCTCACAATGCCATTCCAGTTTGGACCCAGCCATATGCAAATCAGTATTGACCCTGCTCCCAATGGGAACAGTCCAGCCCGAACTGCCAGGCCAGGTCCTCCCTGGACTGGAAACAAGCATCCTAGGACCGGTTTCGGGCTTTCAGCCCTCATCAGCCAGGATAGCTTGATTCCAGTGGCATGGAGAGCAGTGGGTGGGGAGGCTGAGAGCAGGAGGTGGGAGGGGAGGCTGCAGGCCCTACTGTGTGCTGAGCTTCAGTCGAAGAGCCAGATCTTGAGATCCTTCCTGAACTGGGTTAGCGAAGGAAATAGCAGGAGGTGGAGTGGCAGGGTGTTCCAGGTCTTGGCAGCTAAGTAGGAGAAGGTTCTTCCTCCGGTCCTTGTCTTGCATATCCGAGGGACGGTGGCTAGGGCCAGTTCGGCAGTGTGGAGGTGTCTGGTGGGTATGTGGAATGAGAGGCGGTGGCAGTGCTTAATTTGTGCCGGTGCTTTCCGGTGCTTAGCACCGGCACTTATTTCTCAGGGCCGGGTCTACAGTCTAATTGAGTCCACATGCAATATGAATAATAATTGGCTGCGCGCTGCTCAGTGTAGGTGCCATCGTTCCAGGCTCCCCCTATCCCCGTGGAGAACTGGTATCCACATGAATGCATGCGCGCAAAATATTTCAAACTGAATGCAGGGGCTCGGCTGACCGCCTAAATGTGAGCTACACACGTCACATTACCGCCAGAAACGGAAGCTGCCTGGGTCCCTGTCTCGGCATAGGTCACCAACACTCACGCCCCATTTCCATTTTCCAGTTATTCATTGGTAGCTGCTAGCGTAGTGCACTACCAATTAAAGATTGCAAAATATATTAGTCGCCTGGCCCCGTCCCTTCTTGGTGAATCATCATGTTTGTGCGCGGAATCGGACCAATGAGTATTGTTTTCACCCTAGGCCTGCCCTGCACACAACCCTGCCGTTGAAGTCCTCCAGGAATACCATCCATATCTGCATGTCCTGGCGTACCTCAAGCGACAGTCTAGTGCGGTGGTGTTTTTCTCGCAGGCCCTTCATAGCCTGCGCATGGAGCGAGAAAAGGGGCGAGCCATCGGTATCACCCTCAACGCGAAATTCAACTGGCCCACTGTTTCCTGAAGCTGTTGTAACGAGACCTTCTCTTTGGCCAGGCACGCGCGTAGTGCCGCCTTGAACTTAGACACCTTTTCCTTTGGGAGCCTGAAACAACCCTCAACTGAGTCTATTTCAATGCCCAGAAATTCTAAGCAAGTTGCTGGCCCCACTGTCTTCCCCGGCGCCAGCGGGACCCCAAAAGCACGCATGAGCGTGCAAAATTCCTGCAATGCCCGTGCACACTTCCGGGACCCAGCCGCGCCCAGGAAGAGAAAGTCATCCAGGTAGTGCATGACCTGCTGATGCCCGGTTGCCTGCCTCATTACCCATTCCAAGAAGGAACTGAACGTCTCGAAATAAGCACACGAGATCGAACAACCCATGGGCATGCATTTGTCCATGTAATACATCCCATCAAACTTGAACCCCAAAAGGTGGTGATCCCCCTGATGCACGGGGAGAAGACGAAAAGCAGACTCTATGTCCGACTTGGCCATCAATGCCCCTGGACCCAGGCCCCTGAGCAACACCACCACTTGGTCAAAAGAGGCATATTTTACTTTGCAGACATTCTCATCTATAGCATCATTCAAGGATGCCCCCCTTGGGGCTGAGAGATTATGAATGAGTCTATATTCGCCTTTCTCTTTTTTAGGTACCACACCAAACGGGGAACAAACAAAATTGGGCACTGGCACCTCGTCAAAAGGTCCTGCTAACCTACCCAGGCGTAATTCTTTTTCAATCTTTGCAGCCACCCCCCCCCCCTGGGTTATGTTTTACAGACAGTTGATTCCTGCACTCAGTCTTGCCTGTGTACCCTCCTGCCGGTATCCTGAAACCCCAAGAAAATCCCTCCTGAAGTACTTTAGCTGCTGCGTGATCTGGGTATCTGTTCAGTCAGGGAATCATTGCCATGACATCAATTGGAGTGCGCTATATTAAACCCTCTTCAAGTCTATTCAGGTTTCCTTCTCCCCCTGGAGCCCTGGTTGCCACCCTTAAATCTGCAGGAGGTCTCAGGATGTGAGGGGTGCCCGCACACGGAACAGGCGTGTTTGAACTTACAAGTGCCCGCTGCCCTAGTGCAGGACCGTTTGTTGAAATCCCAACATATGCCCTTTTTATCCCCCCACCCCTTGCCTTTTCCTGGTACATCACTCCCTTGCGCATGCCGAAAGGGCTGTTGCGGCTTGGCCGGGGATCTATTTTCTGTGAAGTGGTTGCCCCCATCGCTGCTGCCCCTCCAGATATCTGATTGTACCATGACAAGGAATCCACCATATCCCATGCTAGAGAGGGGTTGAATTCCTTAGCTTTCCTGAATGAAATGTCATATTCCTTCCACCCATTCCCCACTTGTGTCTCGCTCCACATGGCAATCCTGCTCTGGTAGCAGGCCATTTCAGTTTGTAAATTGGGGGACCTTTCAGCTGTAATGGCACTAAACACGGAAAAGGCCCTCATCCAGTTAACAAATGTCTCCTCTACTCTGAACTTAACCAACTCTGTTCTCCATTCACTGGGCAACATCCATTCCTTTTGCGACTTGGCGTATTCAAGTTCCCTATTATCGAGCAGCAAGGAGAAAATGTTAATATATTTGCCCGCCCAGATCATCTCTTTCACAGCCTGAGACACATGCCGCCCCAAATTTCCTTCTTGGAGGGCATAGCACCATCTTTAAGTAAAGGCAAAGCCACCTCCTTACCACTGTCAATGCCTTGCGACGTCGCCCCATCCTTCCTTGCCGTCTGCTCGCTGGCGGGACCTGTTAGGGGAGGAATTGCTGCCAATGGTGCCCCTTCCCCCGCCCTGGCCAGCTTAATCATCTCAACCAGTTTCAAGGCTTCTGCTGAATGATCCCGAGAGGATGGCAATACCCCCCCCAACTGTAACCAGGGTAAAACAGCGGCTATCTGGGATGCCAATTCCACCGGGACGGCATTATTCGGGGGGGTTGGGACCCCAACGGGGGCAATAATCACAGGGGTGGCAGGGGGAATGACCCCGACTGGGGCGACCGGCAATGCTGGTAAAAGAGGAGCTGGCACCGCCGGTGCCAATGGGGGCATAACGGGAGCATCCTTGGGCACTCCCCCCGGCATACCCTCCCCCTCAGCTGACTTCCTGGGCGTTGTGCGTGCGCTCTTCCTAGCCTTGCCCCTCTTAGGAGGGGTGACAAAATCACCTCTAGGCTGTGGTGGGTTGACTCTCCTTTTTGGCCTGCCTTGTGGACCTGGAGGCCCGTCCAACCTCTGATTAATCTCGGCCACATTCCTACCCAACTCATCAACCTTACCCAAGCGCCTATCAATCGCCGACATCCTGCGCATCATAGCCTGCATCATTTGCTCCATGCGGGAACTCCTATTAACTCGTGCCCCTGGCATATTACACAAACTTAATGCAACCTACTCCTAGCCAAACACCGGCGATTGTACCTTCTTTCAGATGGAGGATGTGAAGATGGCCGTAAGCACCATGCAACTGTGACCGCAAAACACACCAAGCTAGCCTTAGCGTGTGGGCGAGCGCCAACCCCTTGTAGGAAGGTCTCAAGCCCCGCGGCCCCCCAGAAGCAATGAAATGCAGGCCCGCCTCACTCCCCTTACCACCGATGACCCGTGTGTCCTCAGCCCGTTGCTGTGCTCTGCGCCCGTGATCTGTTGTCCGCCACCGGAAAGAAACACCAGAGTTAAGCTTCCTAGGGGAAACAAATATTAATAGCCTGGACAACCCTTTGCGAAATGAATACCAGTGCCTGGAATACGCTTGCAGCAACCAAAACCCTTATCCAGACCCACAATTTACACCAATCTAAAAAATTACGTCCAAAACCGGGTTTAAACTGTTTAACACCACTTGGTCTCCCCTCCAGCAGCTTCCCTGCTGGGTCCTGCTTCGCCCTTTCCTTGAGAAAATTAAAATGAGCAATGAACTGGCTTCAAACCATTCCTAATTCCAGCAATATGCTATTTAGTCTCCCCTCCAGTGGCTGCCCTGCTGTATCCTGCTTCGCCCCCACCAAGGAACAGCAACCTGGTCAGACGCGTGCAACAGAGGAAACCCCTGCACCGAATCTCGCACTCGACCGGCACCAGCCACCCCTCTACACCTTACCGATCCGACGCTCAAATCCTGGCACTTTATGTGATTTGACCGCGGTTGCGGGAACTCGAACCCTTGTCCTGTGCGATCCTTTAAAACCACCGGCACGAGACTCACGATTGCGGACACACGCTGCCTTGCCCTTTCACTCGCAATGCTCCGCGAAGATATTTCCAAACCGGCTTCCCTGGACCTCCCTGCTCCCTCCGTATACTCCGACAGACCTCCAACTCCTCGACCTGCAAAAACACAAAGGAAAAATTAGCACGCCCGAGCGTGGGGCACACGGTAGACGCGGGGAGCGAGCCAGGGGCAAGAGGGTGCCCAGCTCGCTCGCCGCGCCTTTTAACGAGCAGTTACCCCAGGGGTCGTCGGCCCAGACGGCCCGCCCCCCGACCGTCCCGCCCCCCTGCCCCGGAAGCTGAAAAGCTGCTTCTGGGTCACGGGGGAGGCATCAGCCTATCGGGGTTGGGGGCGCGCCACGCGCGACATCGCCCCGCGACACACCCCCAATACCGAAAGGCCGGGGGAGGGGGGGCGCCGCACCGCCATGTGGGCGTGAGGGCCGAGCGGCCCCCCACTTTACAGTTAATTAATCATAATGCAACGACAGAAGCAATAAGAGTGTCGATCAACAGGCCTCCTCCCTCGCAAATGAATTAAAAACTAAAAAGTCTATCCTGCAGAGCCAGTAAGTAATGCCTCTCATCCAGCGCTATATTTTTCTACAATTTCAGCTTTTGAATGTATGATTATGCTAAATAAAGTTTTATAGTGTGGGGTCCTTGGCTGCAGCTCTTCCTGTACTGCTGCTGGCTTTTAACTTTTTCGGAAGAACTGCAGCCGTGGGCCCCACACGATAAAACTTTATTTTGCACAATAAGCAAGTTGTATGCTTTGTAGACCGATATAACATTGAACACTAGTACACAGCTGATGGCAGAAAAACAAGACTATCTAAACGTGCCACTCGACACAAAAGTGCTTCCAGTGGCACATTCAGGTAATCTTGTTTTTCTGCAATAATCTTTGTGCCAGTGTTCAGTGTTATATTTGTCTACAAAGCCTTCATTTGGCTGATTATGCTAAATAACATTTTATAGTGTGTGGGGCTCACGGCTGCAGCTCTTCTCTACTGCTGCTGGCTTTCAACTTTTGCAGCAAAATAAATCTTTTTTTAAAGTTAAAAGTCGGTAGCAGTTGCGAAAGAACTGCAGCCGTGAGCCCCACACACTATAAAACGTTATTTAGCATAATAAGCCATTTGAAAACTTTATAGGCAGATATAACACTGAACACTGGCACACAGCTGATGGCAGAAAAGCAAGATTACCTGAACGTACCACTCGAGGCAATTTTGCGTTGAGTTGCACGTTCATGTAGACTTGGTCTTCTGCCATCAGCTGTGTAATAGTGTTCAGTGTTACATTTGTCTACAAAGCATTGAAATTATTCATTATGTTAAATAACTTTTTATAATGTAAGCCCACGGATGCAGTTCTTCCTCCACTGCTGCTGGCTTTTAAGTAAAACAAAAAAAAAACACATTTTGCCTTGAGTGACACATTCAAGTAGTCTTTTTTTCTGCCATCAGCACGCATTCTTGCAATGTTATAAAGTAAAACTAGAAGTCCTACAATGCAATGTGCTGTGCTAGTTCTTCAAAGCCTTGTACTGACTAAAGGTAGAACACTTTATGGGTACAATTGGCCGCTATTGAGGACAGTTCACCAACCTAGCCGTACCATAATGCTGCTACATAGACTGCACAGGCAGTTATCACTGGCGTTTCACCTTCCTACAGTGCAAGTTCCCATCCATTGGTGTGCTTAACTGAGTGTGGCGGAGTGGTTTTGGAAGTGGTGAGCCACCAACTGGTAGTCTCTTGTGCAACCGCCTCCTCTGCCAGTCATTAATTGTTAGCCAAGACCACTTTGGATTCAGGGAAATAGGTGGGTGACGCCAGTGGAGGAAGTGGGTGAAGCCGGGGATGTGGGTGTGGCCTCCTACAAAAATTTGAGCACCTGGACTTAATATTTTACAAATTAAGCTCTGGGCGGTGGTTCAGGTATGCTGGTCCAGCCTCATGGAGGGCTTTGTAGGTGTGTGTGAGGAGCTTGAACGTAATTCTTTTGTTAAGGTGGGAGTCAGTGGAGTTCTCCCAGGTGTTTAGAGATGTGGATGTGGCAGGGGATGTTGAGAACCAGTCTGGCTGCGGCGCTCTGAACGTTCTGTAGTTTCCTGAGGAGTTTCTGGGTGATGCCTACATAGAGTGAGTTGCTGTAGTCAAGTCTGATGCTGATGAGTGTGAGGATAACTGTCTTCGTGGCCTCAGTGGGGATCCATCTGAAGATCTTTCGGAGCAAGCACAAAGTGTGGAAGCATGATGAAGAGACGGTGTTGATCCGGCGGTTCATTGTGAGTGAAGAGTCCAGTATGATGCTGAGGTTTCGTCCATGGTCCGTGGGGGAGTGGGTGGGGCTTCTTAATGTGGTAGGCCACCAGGAGTCTTCCCAGGTGGAGGTGCTGCCCCCCAGGATGAGGGCTTCATTCTTGTCTGAGCTAAGCTTGAGACAGCTGTCTCTCATCCAAGTAGCAATGGTGATTGTGGGTTTGTTGGTACCGGAGAGGATCAGCTGGGTGTCTTCGGCATAGAAGGTGATGTTGAGTCTATGGTTTCTCATTTTGACTGCTAGCAGTGCCATGTAGATGTTGAAGTGGGTGGGTGCGCAGGGAGGAGCCTTGCCGGACTCTGCAGTTGATCTCCGTGGGTTCTGAGAGGAAGGATGGTAGTCTGACTCACTGTGTTTTGCCGGTGAGGAAGGAACGGATCCAGTCCACAGTTTTGTTGCGGATGCCGGTGTCGCGGAGTCTTGTTCTTAGGGTGAGGTGGGAGATGGTGTTGTAGGCGGCCAAGAGATACAGGAGGATGAGGGCTGGTGTTTCTCCTTGTTCAAGGAGGGAACGGAATTCATCGGTGGCGGTGAGGATAGCGGTCTCGGTGATGTAGTTGCTTCGGAAGCTGGATTGAGAGGAGACCAGGACATGTTTGGCTTCGATGAACTTGGAGAGTTGGGCATTGATGGCCTTCCTGAAGACCTTGGCTGGGAAGGAGCGCAGGGAGATGGGTCTGAATTCATGAACTCTGTTGGGTTGGCAGACAGTTTCTTCAGCAGGGTGTTGATCTTCGCATGTTTCTGGTCATCGGGGAAGGTGGTATTCTCGATGGAGCAATTGATGGTGTGGCGTAATTCGGGGGCGATGAAGGTAGCAGATCTGTGGAAGATGAGGTATGGGCAGGGGTCCGAGGGTGCTCTGTAGTGAATGTTCTTCATGGTCTTGAGAGTGTCGTCCGTAGTGAGCGGGGTCCAGTTGAGTAGGATCTATTGGGGGTCAGCACCATTGCGTGTGGTAGTGGTGGGAGTGATGGATGGGTCTTGGGCATTGAAGCTGTCATAGATCTGATGGATCTTGTGGTGGAAGTAGGTGCTGAGTTTGTTGCAGAGGTCTTTGGGAGGGTGGGACTTCTGTGGTCTCGCTGTTGGGTTCGGCGAACTCCTTGACGATGGCGAAGAGCTCTTTGCTGTTGTGTACATTGGCATTGATTCTGTCTTGGAGGGCCATTTTCTTTGTCGTTTTGAGGAGGAGGTGGTGTGCGGTGGCAGCAGCTTTCAAAGCTGTGTGGCCTGCCAGGGTTTTGTTGTTCCTCCATCTCTTCTAGAGCTGTCTACAGGTGCGTCTGGACTAGTGGAGGGCAGCAGTGAACCAACTGGATTTCTTGCAGTGTTGCTTGCTGACGGCTTTCTTGAAGGGCGTCAGCGCACCGGAACAGTTGGTGATCCATTGTTGGGGATTGCTTGCTGCAATAGTGGTGTCTGTAGATGTTGGCGGTGTGGTTGTGCTGAGGAAGGTGGTGACACGTTGTTCGGTGAACTTGTTCCAGTAACAACGGGGTGGCGGTGGAATGCGTTGGAGTACGGTGAGTCCGGTGAATGCAAAATGAACGCAGTGGTGGTCGGTCCAGAGGAGTTTGGATACGTGACTGTAGGTGATGTTTTCGCTGGCGGAGAAGTCAGGGTCAAGCGTGTGTCCTGCAGCCCAGGTCGGAGAGGTGACTAGCTGCTTGCGTCCGATTTTGGCAAGAATATCCAGAAGGGATGTGGCATTCTGGCCATAGGGCCTGTCCAGGTGGAAATTGAGTTCGTCAATTAGGATGTAATTGGTAGATGGGAGTGCATGGAGTGCGATGAAGTTGATGATGGCGTCAGTGAAGAGCAGGCGGGGCTAGGAGATCTGTAGATGAGGGTGCCGCATAGGGTGGTGTTGGGGTTGGTCTGGATCTGGAAGTGGAGATGTTCCATGGTTGTCGTAGGGTCGTCCGAGTGGGTGGTCCGGCAGAGAAAGTTCTTGTGGATGATGGCAATGCCTTTTCCTGGTTGGTTGGTGCAGTGTTTGCGGGTGGTCTTATAACTGTAGGGAATGGCGGTGGTGATGTTCGGGCCCGAACTGGGGTTCGTCCAAAGTTCATGCCCTCCATCAAAGCATTGCCATAATCCAGGCAGCTAGTTTTCAATGCCTGAGTTACCGTTATCCTAAAGTCTAAAAGAAGCCATGTAAATACCTTCCTAGGAAGCCAAAATAAGTCAAAACAGTTACCACATGTGGCCTTAACATGATTTTCCAATGAGTGCTCATCATCCATTACAAAGCCCAGATTTCTCACTGCCTTTTTAGGGCAGGGGGAACTCCCAATTGCTAGGGCCATCAATCTTCTGACAAGGCTAGGATCACTAATGCAAAAAGCACCACCTCCATCTAGCTTCAGTCAATTGGAGAAAACTCTGTCTCGTCCACGTTGCCACAGAACACATGCAGTCCACAAATCTGACTTTAGTGAGCTCTGTTTTCTTGCCAAACGACAGAACCAGATGGGTATGTCAACATATGAAAGTATCTTAATTCCAAATGATCTTACAACCTTCGCCAGGGGGGGCCATATAGATGGTAAAAAGTGTAAGACTCAGGGTATATTCCTTAGGTTCACTGCAGATGTTAACAACCGAGTTAGATGTGAAAGGGGGATCCCCGCCTTCTTTGGCAGACTCAACCGGATGCTGCGGGATTTTGTCTGGGGCACCGCCAGGCACAGGTTGGCGCTTGCGAAGCTCTTCCTCCCGACGGACAGGGGAGGTCTGGCGGCGCCCTGCTTTGAGCATTATTACCTGGCGGCCCAGCTGCAATGGATCGCCCGCTGGTTGGCAGACAGGGGCAGGGATGACACAGCCACGGTGGCTGCCCCCTACTCGCTGGAGCGTGTGACCGGGCTTTTCCACCCCCTGGCTGCGGTCCCGCGACCGCTGCCGCTCCTCCTGGTGGTGGCGCACAGGTGCTTCCGGAGGGCCTTATACCTCACGCGTGCGGTGGTGCCATATGCGCCGGCGATACCCCTAGAGGGCTCTCCTGGAGGTGGGGGGGTGCTCGCGGCCCCCGCGCTGACGAGCTGGTGGGCGGCGGACGTGCACACGCTGGGGGACCTGTACAGGGACGGTGAGCTGATACTGTACGAAACCTTTGTGTCGGAGGACGGGCTTCCACCCGGCGGGTTCCTCTCACACCGCTCACTGCTGGAGAGCCTCACCGCCAAATGGGGAAGCATGGCCACAGAGCCTGCCCAACACCTAACCATGCAATACCTGCATGTCATGGGGAGGGGCGGACACCTGGTTCGCTGGTTCGCCGCCTCGTTGCGAGAGCACACGGCGGTTGATCTGGGCCCACTCCGCGGCAAGTGGGAACTGGATCTGGGGAGGCCGATGACCGACGGGGAGTGGGAGAAAGTCCTCAAGAGCCCAGCGCGTATCCCCCGTAACATGCGGTTCCGTCAAATCCAGCTGTTCATAGTTCACAGGGCCTATCTCACACCCGAGCTGATTAATAGATACTTCCAACGTGCTGACGCGCACTGTCCTCGGTGCCGTGAGCTAGGGGCGTGGCTGCTGCACTTGCTGTGGGGCTGCCCAGAGTTGCACACCTATTGGAGGGCGGTTAGTGGGCAGTTGCGGGGGAGCACAGGACGCAGCATTCCCTTCGACTGGCCCGAGCACGTCTTGCACCAATTTACCAGGCCGCCCAAGGACAAGGTAGCGTCCCGATTCCTGGATTTGGGGCTAGTGGTGGCGAAGCGCCTCATCACCCGGAGATGGAAGGCACACGACCCGCCGCACGTGCGGGCCTGGAGTTTATCGTTCCAGGCATGGGCCAGAGCGGAAGGGACGGCTATCCGCAGGGAGGACACCCTGGGGCTGCGGAGGGAGCCCATGGCGGACCGCTGGGAACAGTTGCTTGTTGAGTTCCGGCGCTCGGAGGGGGAGGGTGCCACAGGCTGCACAGGCGAGGCCAGACAGGATGACACTGGCGCAGGCGGCGGCGTAGTGTAGGCAAACCCGCGGACGGGATAGCATGGCCCCCATTACCGCTGGATCACGGGTGGGGCGTATGGGGACGCGCGGCGACAACTACGCCCACTGGGACTTTGAGGGGTACTCCTGGAGTTCGGGGGGGGGGTCGGGGTGGGAAGGGGGTAGGAGCGCACCAAGCGAATCGTTGTCACCGCTGCCACTGTTATGGGTTCTTCCTTTTGTATTACATGTAACCTTCCCGACTTTATTGACGTCTCAGTTGTGTAGGCGTGATCAGTTGCCCTCGTACGGCTCAATGGCTGGTGGGTGGTGGTGCTGGCCCCCCCTGCATAGAGGACACCGGAATTGTTAAGGGTGGGGTGGCTGGCTCCCGGGGGGGTGGTGGTGGGTGCACGCGCAGACACCAGGCTGTTCCCCCTCCCCCCCCGTCCTGCCAGTCGGCATGTCCTAAAAGTTTGTACAAGCTTATGACTTACTGAATGTAAAACATGATGCCGTACATGGTTCTCCTGTACAAATGTTTAAATTCAAATTCAATAAAAACAGAATTGCAAAAAAAAAAGATGTGAAAGGGGGATGGAGATTACCAGGGCACGACAATCCAGGAAGTCTTTCAACCACTCCAGGACCTTATCATGTGCTAGAATGTCATAAAGGCGATCAATCAGTACTACATGTGATACCATTTCAAATGTGGCAGACAGATCAAGCAATATCAATATTACTGCATTGTCCTTATCTAGGAAGGACCTGATGGAATCCATGATTGCTACAAGAGCTGTCTATGTGTTATGCATCCTCAAGAAATTTACAAAGTTGTCTATTATTCACCTTTTCTAGCATTTGAATAAGAAACGACAAAAGAGAAATTGCCCAATAGTTGGAAAAACAGATATAGTCAGCTAAAGGCTTTTTGAGATCTGGCAAAACATAAACATGTTTCCAAACTTTTCAAAATGTCACTGTTTCTAAGCAAAAATTGAATATAGCCATAAAATTTAGTACCAAAAGAGGAACCAAGGAAGAGAAAATATAAGCTGGAGAAGGGTCACCGGAGACCCTGACTTAACCTTCAAAAACTGCTTTTGAACTACTGTTAAATCAATGGAGTTAAAACTGCCCACTTTACTAAGTTATTAGCGGGTGGACAATCATGACTAACATAATTGCCCCTAGGCTCTGGTAGCTGCTCAAAATCTAAAAACACTGAATAGACCCCTGGGTCGCATGTGAGAAAGAGTGCTGGAGTATCCCTTTTACAGGGCGGTTTCCCTCACCCACCCGAAGGTGGCATGCTTCATCATAGGAGAACCTGCTCGCATTACGAACCTGGTCGTGATGTGGACTACAACCCACTCTCTAAGAGGGAGGAGCTCGGGGATGTTTTTTGTGTCATAAAACAGGTATCCTAAAACCTATAGAAGAGCAGGGTGTGGTGAAGGGAGCAAATGAGAAATGTGTGTGAACTAAAACTAACTCTGTGGATTGCCAAAATAAGCTTTAATGGGACATCCAGAGGCTAGGATTAAAACAGAGAGCTACGGCTGGGGTTTATTCATCCAGTCATATAACAGTGGGGGTAAACATGTTTCAGCCTATTACCCTCTGTGGATGTGTAGCGGCTTTCTTCAGGACCGACAAAAGAGAATAGGGTGGAGTATTCTCCTCTAATACAACACCAGTGGATGGAGAAGTTCTGTCTCTTAGGAAATATTTGAAGGCTGGTGCCCGCTCATATAAAGAGCAACCCTGGGGTACTTAGGAATGCAATTACAGTTTCAAGCTTTCATAATCAATCAGGAGGAGGGATAAGGACTGAAAACCATCTGTGATGAAAACTTTACTACAAGGGAAGGAACCCGTAGCAATTCAGGATATCCTACACACCTTATCGACTTCTATAGTAACCATAAAAAGCGAGATTTGTGGTCAGTCTGAACAATCCCCCAGTACATCAATATAACCACTCCTCCAGAATTCTCCCCTAAAGTTCATCCTAAACACCTAGCATCAGTCTCTGTTTTAAAGAAGTCACTACCACATCTACTGTATCCATCTGACACTAGTAATGAAACTGGGGGACTGGCAGAGTCTCATTCATATAAAGATCCAATATGAAAGAGCCCTTCTCTAGTAATGTTCTTGAATCCACCAGAGATAGATGCCCCCCCTTATCGGTTGATGCATCAGGCAAACTTCATAAGCGAGACAAACACACACACACCCACATACACAAGTTGACACAAATAGATGCAAATCAAAATACAAGTAGATTCTCTATAGTGGCAGAGTAAGACACCTTACAATGCACGCACTTACAACGCGTGTCATTGCAACACATTTTTTACAACACAAAATCCATTACAACGCATGTCATTACAACGCAAGCCATTACAAAGCATAATCCATTACAACGTAAATTACTATTCTAACTCCACTGGGGCGTTACATTGGGGAATGCGTTGTAACGGCATGCGTTTTAATGACGTGTTTTAATGGATTTTGCATTGTAAAAAATGTGTTGTAATGGCACGCGTTGTAACAGGTGCATTGTAAACGATGTCTCCCATAGTGACATAATAAAAGGGCCGCCAAGACTAGGAGCACTAACATGCTGCATAGATAATTATCATTTATTGGAGAAGGGGGAAACTGCAACAAAACCAAGGTTGCACTAAACTGGCAATGTGAATCCAACAGGAGCAATGGTAGTACCCTCACTTCCCTGAACCCACTAATGACCATGCAAACGGTTTGTATGCCAGTCACCATTAAATTGGTGAAAAGGGAATGGGACAAAAGGGAACAAAAGCAGAGAGGCCGGATATCTTCAACTTGCTTGTTGGTCATGTGGTCTCACCCTATGCTGCAGAAACATGGAAAGGTGCGAGAGAATACTCTTTTAGGTTTCGGTCATCTAGGTTCTAATTCACTGTTCTACAATGTCATATAAGATATAGGCCTGGATAAAATTTTAGTTACGTGTGAGTATTGGGAGTTATTTCACTAATTTCATGTTACTCTTTTGACTTGAAATGACAAAAAATTATTATTATGTCCATTTGCGTAATTATGAGTAGTTTGGCATAAAAATTATACCACAGTAGCACAGGAAAAATAAAGTTTGCGAGTGTCTGCTGACTGCATCTGTTCATGTTCTACTGCAGTTTGTGCAATTTTCTTCTGCAAAATGCATCCTCAGGTCCATTTTGGACTCAAGGGTACATTTTGTGGTAACAAAATAGAGCTAATTGCTCATTTATGTCTCTCATGTAATTCTGTGGAATTTTGCTGTCATTTTGCTTAATAACCACACAACAAATTACATGAGTTACACTCACCCTAATAATATTCCTCACAGTAATCTCTGCGTGATCCTCTTTGTGAGGTTGCTGGATACTCCATGGTTTCCTAGGACCAAAAGATATGGATAGCCTTTAGAAATACTGCATTGAATAAACTTAACTGTAATACATGTTCTAGTCTAGATACCTACATGTAGCAGATTAGAAATTTGTGACTTGAGTAATCCTTACCACATAGTTTACCATCCGCAACATAATGAAAACACATATCTTGCTTTTACTTTAGGCAATATGCATTCACTTTACCACCACTGGTAATACCTCAATGACATGTGCAAATCATGTGACGTAAACAATGTCTGTACAATAGAGGTTGTAACCCTGAAAAGATTTTGTATCCTCAAGCAAGATTAATTTTCTATATAGTTTATGTTTCCAACAAGATGAATCCAGAACTGAGCTAAAATAAATTTAAACAGGATCATTAAATGATAGAGTTTAAAGTACCAAACAAGATGATTCTAGTGTAGAGTTTGTATTCTAAACAAAATCACCCTGGTACAGAGTTCATAATCCCAAACAAGATGACCCAAGCATAGAGTTCATATCGTAGTCTAAAGTCCTTAGGGCCTGTTCACAAACTGCATTTTGGAGTATTTTAGTAGTGCTATAACAGTACTTCAAAAGTACTACAACATTCTATTCACCATCCTACAAGTGTAAATCTCCACTTCTACCTCTCCTATTATTTCTATGGGGAGATCCTCAAACATGTAAGTTTACTATTGTGAAGAAAGAGACAGATCCTGCTAGTTATAACTTTCTTGGAATAAATACCTCAGATTCCAGAGACCATGTGCAAAATTCAATGGTTTATTTCCAACCAAGTGATCAGGATAGTACAAGGAATGAACAGCCGCCACATGTTTCGCCAATGTGGCTATCCAGTCAAGAGCTTTTTCAAGGCTTATATGTAAATCATTATTACATCATAATGGCAGTACAGTGTGTATTGATATATACAGGTAGGCTGGGCAAAATGTAAAGTATAAAGAGAAGAAAGGACAAGAAAGCAAAAAAGAAAAATAGGTAGGGGAAACCGAGAAAAGGAAGGGAAAAGGAGGAATGAAAAAGACAAATATAAGTAATCATCGCATTTTACATCGTATGTTAAATCTAGGCAAAAATCCCATCCGATATATACAAATTAGAGTACCTGTAATGTCTTATATCCTAGGGAACAAACAACAAATCATTTTTCTGGTAAAAATACAAACATATTAGGTCACATGATTTTACAAGCCGATATTTTTGCGTTGTTACGTTATTACAAAACATGCAAACAATCAATGGTGGATTCGTACAATTAGGTGAGCAAAAGGCTCCGCTTTTCAAAATGCGAAAAGCTAAGTGTGGTCACATTAGTATCATTCCAAGAACACCTGTGTTAAATGTAATTCCCAATCTGTACCCAAAGGAAACTCGGTGAGTCGAGAGATGTATATATAAAAAAGAGGCCACTCACCATATATCTTAAAATTTTAGTGTATAAAGTGACAAAGGAAAGAATAAAAGAAAAGCGAATAAGAAAATGAGTGAAAGGCCTTGTAGTAAAATATTTGAGAGATCAGCTCTCTGTTAGTTCATGTGGGGTTCAAAAACTCTTCTCTATTGGTGTGCTTAGGGCAATAAAACTACATAATCGTAGAGTTAAAGAAAGCACAAAGGTTTTCCTCAGAAAAAAGTGGTCAAACAGAAAGTGATAAACTTCTATATTGTAATGGTAACTGCAGCCGAAAGCCAAGGTCGCCAGGTTTTGGAGACATCAAGGGTTTTTCCACAGTTGGAACGGGAGAGTATGTCCCGCTTAGGGTCACTTACCTCGGTCCTAGTGAAGTATAGGTGTAAGGTGTGTGACTGTGTCTCTACGGTCCTTACTGTCTTTCCCAGAAATGCCATATTTAATTGTGGATCAAATGGGCTAATGTGGCCACCCAGGAGCATTGAACAGCTTCAAAAAACAGTGCAGTCATCTTAAAGGAGTATATCTTACGAATGTATGAGGTTACAACGCATACATGTACAACACATGCCTTTACAACGCAGTTTTTACATCACTACATCCTTTACAACGCATACATTTACATCGCATGCCACTACAATGAATTTTAAAAAAATACATTTACAATGCATTCCATTACATTGCATTATACCTTTACAACGCATACCATTACAACGCATACCATTACATTGCATTTAAGGTAAGTGTTGGATAGTGTGGGGGTAACAAATACTATTCTAACTCCAGGGGGTGCAACAATAGCCTAAGTGTTGGATAGTGTAGAGGTACAAATTATTATTCTAACTCCAGGGGGTGCAACAGTAGGGTAAGTGTTGGATAGTGTAGGGGTAAATATTACTATTCTATTCTAACTCCAGGGGGTGCAACAGTAGGGTGAGTGTTGGATAGTGTAGGGGTACTATGCGTTGTAATGGTATGCGTTATAATGACATTCGATGTAATGCCTGCGTTGTAGTGACATGCGCTGTAGTGTCATACATTGTAGTTACATGCAATGTAATGGTAGCGTTGTAGTGACATGTGTTGTAAAGGATGTTGCGATGTAATGACTGCGTTGTAAATTTAGTGCGATGTAATGACTGCATTGTAAAGGTTGTTTCCCATATCTTACAGGTATACAGGTAAGACTAAAGGATATATAGAAGTATGGGACTCAGGCTGTATGCTGAGACAGAAAATAGGTCTCAGGTTTCAAATCTAATGCCCAGATAAGCAAAATTCATGGCATAAGAAGTTTGTTTTGGACGATGAAGGAGTACTTCGCAAAGTCAATATAAAAGGCTTGGCAAAATCGACCATGGACAGTATGGCCATCTGGAGGTGGTGTATCTCAGAATTAGTATGTGTGGCTGAAGACACATTGCCAAAGGTAACAAGAAGAGTGTATTGTTAATACTTGATTTATTTAGAGCCATGTCAGTAATATGGAAAATAAGTCATTTAAACCTGGCTCAGGAAGAACCCAAATTGGTGACAAATATCACTCTGTAAAATCACAGAGGTGGGTCAATTATTGAACTACTACTGTGAGGTGATATATGCCATCCATGGTATGTTATATTTAGCAGTCTTGCAAGCTAAATAATAGGGTGACTATAGATACCTAGTGTCACAGGTGCTACAGGGGGGTTTATCAGGCCTGAGTGAAAAATAAAGGAAATGAAGGGCGGCACAGAAAATATATATCTCTATCCATCAGAGGTCTAGGTACATCACTTGGACATCCATATGATGTTACAGTCTTGTTTGTGTGGGAATGATATCACACAGGTATGTTAGACTGTCCTTAGTATAGCCAGTAGTGCATCTCTGCGTCTTTATTTAGACCAGTGTCCATGGTATGTAATCTCAGAATGAGTTTGCTCTCCCAACGTCTCCTTGTTAATTCACGGTTGCCACCTTGTTAATTTGGTCTGATATCTTCCAAACCAAAGAACTTGAAAGTTTGATGCACATGATGTTTCTGATAGTGTTCCGTAAGAGAAGGTCCCACCTCAAGTTTGTGTATGTTCATGTAGTGTTCCAATATTCTGGTCTTAAGGGTTCTGATGGTGCTTCCCGCATACAGTTTGTTACAGGGGCATATGATGATATAGATTACAAAGCAAGAATTGCAGTTAATCCAATTGTTATAGTGAGCTGTAAAGTTGGTGAGAAATGGGTCTGTTTGTTGAGGCCAAGTTTGCAAGCATTGCAGTTGTGGCAGGAGTCGAATCCCATTAGTTTTGCCCAAAAAGTTCAGTTTTACTTCTTATCTTCTGTCTATGAATTCTGATCTACATAGAATTTGTCTTAGATTCTTGGCTCATCTGAAGCCCATTAGGGGAAAGCCTGACATTTGATCCTTGATGGAAATGTTATTTGACAGTAAGTACCAGTGTTTTTTGATACTTTTCCGAATGAGGTAGTACCCATTGTGGTAATCAGTGGGGAACCTGATTGTATTGATGTTATTGGAATTGCTGGGAGGCTATTTGGGTTAGAGTAGGTGATTGCTTGTGATTCTCTCACAATCTTGTGCATCTTTTTCCAGTTGTGCCCACGGGAACCTCTTTGTACCAGTTTACCAATCACGTTTTTTGCTTTATCTTGAGAGGTTGTTTTATTGCTGCAATTTCTCCTCATTGTTTGGAATTGTCCTCTCTGAATATTCTGGAGTGTTTTAGGTGGATGGCAACTGTTTGCCCTTAGGATTGAATTAGCTGCTGTGGGTTTGTGAAATTGTTTTATGTGTAAGCCCTCATCTTGAGCATGGATAGTTAGATCCAATAAATCAATTTCAGATGTTGAAAAGTGAGTTGTGATCTCTATGTTCCATCTATTTGTGTTGATTTCTTGTAAGTATTTTTTCAAGGTCTCCTGGGATCCTTGCCATGAAAATAGATTGTGGTCTATTTAACGACCCTAGTATACGATGTGTGATGTATATTCTCAGAATGCCTCATCCCAAAACCAATATTTCTCTACTTCACCCATGAATATGCATGCGCATGTGGGTGCAAACTTTGCCGCCAGCGCTCTGCCTTCGATTTGTAGATAATATTCAGTATTGAAGGAGAACAGATTATTGGTTAGACAAAAGTGTAGCATTTCCATTATCATTTGATTGGAATCTAGAAAATGTGCTGGTTTTGTAGCTAATGCTCTACGTAGCCCCTCTAGACCATCCTCATATAAAATAGATGTGTTCAAGCCTACGACATCAATGGTGGTGAGGGCATAGTCTTCGTACCAGGGAATATTGTTGAGTTTGAGTAGTGTGTCCTTTGTATCTTGGATGTAAGAGGGAAGACTTCTGATAGATGGCTGAAGTTGGTGATCTATGTATTCTCATATTTTAGAACAAATAGCGTTTATGCCTGCAATGATAGGTCTGCCTGGTGATGGAAAAGTATATTTGTGTATATTGGGAAGCAGGTATAGTGTTGCCATTTTGGGGTGTTCAATATAGAGATTGTTGCATTCTTCCTTTGTCACTTCATACAGACTGAAAATGTATGATATATGATGAGTGAACTTTTTTATAAATACATCTCTCCACTCACCGAGTTTCATTTGGGTACAGATTAGGAAGAACCTCTAACACATGATGGGCGAAACACATGTCAGCTGTTCATTCCTTATACTATCCCGATCAATTGATTGGAAATGAACCATGGATTCTTGCTCATGATCTCTGGAATCTGGGGAATTTATTCCATGAACAAAGTTATGACTTGCAGGATCTGCCCCTTTATTCACAATTGTTCCTTGAGTCTAGTGAATCTCGGGGTTTAACCACCTGACAGGTTATCATGCACCTGCACATTAAGATTCTGACTGGCTGCAGGTGAGCCCCACCAGCCTTACACCACTGCAATACATTAACCTATTTAAATTTACTACTCAGTGGCTGGAAAAGGGGCTATATTTAGCACTAGATAGGAGAGGTGTAGGGAGGAGTAAGGAGAGGTTTAGGGGGGGTATATACGGGTTTAAGCAGAGATATTCACCCATCCACAAACGCTAGTCATAAACTGCACTTCTAAAGTCGGCACAGCCAAAAAGGATAACTCAAAACAGTAGTGAATTACTCCATTTCAGTGCTGGAGTACATCCAGCACCACACATTGCCAACGGCTGGCACTGCAACTACTTCCCATAGAAAAAAATGGCGAAGAGAGCTTAAAATAAAACCCCATTTGAAATAATGTTTAAATTAAATGAAATAATTTATAATGGTAACATCTAAATAAATATAATTGCATGGTAAAAAAATCTAACAAAAAAACATATTTATTATTTAATTATAAATTATTCTAACAACTTTTTTTACATTTATAAATTAACGTACCATGACTTTTTGTTCAAATAGAAATAAACTACTATTAATCAGCTCTATGCTGCACTTAGAATTATAAAAGAATAATACAAAATGTATGTTTTTACTTTCAGGGTAGAATTTGTTTTTTAATTTAAACTTCAGAAAAACACATTTTATTGTATTTAATATATTTTAATCAATTAAAGATGTAATTCATAATTAGGTTAAAAAATATGCAATATTAAATTGCATTATTATTTAACATAAAACGACTTTTTTTAGTTTATACACTTTTTTACTTTTTACTATATTTTAACATCGGGAGACTTAACACTCAGGATGGAGATCTCGAAATGGTAAAATAGAAGGAAAATTGAAAAAAACATTAGAAACTTTATAAGAAATTGGTAAAAATATTTTTATGTTAAATGATAATGTAGGTTAATTTTGTAAATGTAATGATGCATGGGAACCAGAGGTGGCCAAAAGGGATATCCATCAATTTCAGTCCCAAAGAATATCTGAGAAATAAACAAGTTTTTGGATTCCGATTTCTTACATGAGCTGACAGTCAGTAGAAGAGAATTACAGGTTTCTAATACTTTAAATGTATTGATCCACATATTGTTTCCTAATACGTATTCCTGATTGATGCTATATAAAGATGCAAAATGAATGTGGGTTAATGGAAGTATGCCAGACTAAAAGTATGTTGTCAATTTAAAACAGTTAGGTTGCAGTGAAAGTTATTTTTTTAAGTTCAATGAAATTTTATTAAGGAATGAAAAAGGAAGAATCAATACACAATATCAGCTATAAAGGGGAGGAGGGAGGGGAGAGGGAAAGAGAGGGGGAGGAAGGGATAACAAATGCAAAATGTAAGAGATAAGAAAATTACAATAAAGCAGTAATCATGGGCATTAGAAAAAGAATCATAAAAGGCATAACCGTTATAAGTTAAACAGCAAATCGTTAAAAGAATAAAAACAAAACAATATGCTAGAAAATCTTGAATGTGAAAAGGGTATCATGGAGGTTTAGGAACTTCTTGTTGAACAGGCATTGGACGAAAAGAACGGGCAGCACAGTTATTTAAATACAGCGTAATGGGAAGCCATAAGTCTGCACGTTTAGCTGCTAATTGAACAGGAAAAACAAAGGCAGTATCAAGTCTATGGTTGTGGCAAACATTATACCACCACGCTTTGAGGGAAACATTAGATGCATTTTTCCAATTAACAGTAATTTGTTGAAAAGCTACAGCCAATAATAAATCAACAATGCGAACATTCATATCTACATTATCCCAGCTAGAAGATAAGCTTCCTAAGAAGAGATGAGAGAGAGAAAAAGGAATACAAGTATGGAAAATAACATTAATTTGAGCCCACACCTGTAACCAAAAGTCATGCACATGTTTACAAAGAAATAGCATGTGGAGTAAGGTAGCATTAGGGGTACCACACGACCAGCATAAATCTGGGGTGTTTGGAAAACGCTTATTTAGTGTAGAAGGCGTAAGAAGTAATCTGTTATAAATAAAAAATAAGGATTGTGTCAGGGAAGCCGCTCTGGAGGTTTTACGGAGTTTTGCCCATATCTTATCCCATATAGATATCGGCCAGTTTATTCCGAGATCTGATTCCCATTGATGTTCAACCTTGGATTTAGGTCTGGGCAGCTCATGCGTGTGGAGGTATTTATAAATAAGAGATGCCTTGGGGGTGTTACGTAGGAGAGGGTGGAGCTGAGAGCTAGGAACGTGTGAAACAAGGGGAGGCGAAGAGTTCGATATCTGCTCGTAAGTCTCGAGAATAGCAGCTTTAAGTAAAAGATACTTGGGGAAAAAGGATGAGGGTAAACCAAAAGAAGAACAGAGATCGGAGAAAGAGAAAAAGGTGGGACCAGAAAAAAGTTGCGAAATCCAAATCAAACCTCGGGTTCTCCAAGATTTCCAGTAAAAGGGCTTATTACTAATTAAAAGATATTTATTATGCCAAATGGTGGAGGAGAGGAAATCGTCAATGGTCAGAGGTGGATTAGTGGCAGCAGACAATAAGAGCTTAAGAGTGTACTTGTGAATAGGAGTGGGAAGCGAAGAGGGTTTGCGGGAGAAAGCAAGATATTCTGCAAAAGAAAACGGAGACAGGAGATTACGCTCAACCTTAACCCACAAAGGACAGGGAGAGGTGGGATCTTGCAGCCAGAGGGAGGCTTGACGTAACAAAAAGGCCTTCTGATATGCAGGAAAGTCAGGAAAGTTGACACCCCCTTAAGAAGCAGGGCGAATTAGTCTGGCAAGAGACATTTTGGATTTTTTTGAGTTCCATAAAAAAGAGGATAATATTGAGTTAAACTTTTTAAAGAATCGCGATGGGATTGATATTGGAATGTTGGACAATGTATAAAGAATAATGGGGGAAATCATCATTTTAATAGTCTCCAGACGACCCCACCAGGACAGGTATAAAGGATGCCACCCTGCAGTGAGGTCCGCAATCTTTTGTGCGCACTTGGACATGCATAAATAGACAGTGTCTGGAATGGAGGAAGTGATATATAACCCCAGATATTTAATATGAGAGGGACACCAAGTAAATTGGGAGACAGTAAAATCTTGTTTGAAAGTAAATTTAGTCAAGGGTAGGATCTCACACTTATCATGATTAAGCTTATATCCAGAAATGGAGGAATAATTTCGGACTTCGTCTAGGAAAGCGGGGATGGATTCTGCAGGATTGGAAAGAAAAAGTAAAATATCATCTGCATAAGCAGCGAGTTTAATTTGAGAATCTGCAATCTGGAAGCCATGGATAGCGGGATTCTGACGTAGTTTGGACAAAAAAGGTTCTAAAGCAAGGTTAAAAAGAAAGGGGGAAAGGGGGCAACCCTGACGGATGCCTCTGCCTAAATCAAAATAAGAAGAGATTTGACCATTTGCAAATACTGCAGCTCTAGGGTGTGAGTACAGCAGGGAGACCAAAGAAATGAATCTGGGTCCAAAACCAAACCAAGTGAGGGTGTGAAAAAGATAGCGCCACTCAACCCGATCAAACGCCTTTTCGGCGTCAAGGGCAACCGCTGCAAGGGATTGTTGACAGCGGGAAGATTTTGACAATATATTAAATAGGAGTCTGGTGTTATCCATAATATGTCGACCTTTGACAAATCCGGACTGCTCTTCACCCAGAAGATCAGGGAGAAGGTGATCTAGTCGAATCGCCAATGCTTTAGCAAAAAGTTTGTAGTCAATATTGACTAAGGATATAGGCCTGTAGTTTTTGCAATACTTAACATCCTTCCCAAGTTTGGGTATCAAACAAATATGAGCATCTGAAAACGTCCCTGAGGAAGCACCTTGGGCAATAAAAGTATGAAGAAGGGAATGCAATCGTGGAATCAATAACTTAGAAAAATGAAGGTAAAATTCAACGGTAAAGCCGTCTGGACCAGGAGCCTTGTTGAGTTTGAGAAGTTTCAAAGCAGTGAGCAATTCCTTTTGTGTGACGTCAGATTCTAAGGAAGAAAGGTCAAGGGGGAAATTGGCGGGTGTGTGGATGGTAGAGAAAAAGTGGGCAAGGGAACTGGGAGAGGGTTGAGTCCCCGGTGTGTACAAAGTCTCATAAAAACGTGAAAACTCAGCAAGAATGTCAGCATCCACATGTTTCAAATTATCATCAGAGTCATAAATAGATTAAATAGTTAACTTATTATGCTTAATCTTCAAATAGTTAGCTAGGAGTTTCCCTGCTTTGTTCCGACCTCCGTAAAATTTAGCAGTCGACTTCAGCAAATACAGGGAGGCATCTTCTGTAGATTTCTCATTGAATTTCATTTTTGCTGCAACAAGGGCCGTCAAGCTATCAGCAGAGTGGGATGTGAAATATGTATGTTCCAATCTCTTAATATCTGAAAGGAGGTTTTTGGCGGACCATCGAGCAGTTTTACGCTTGTTTGCGACATAACTAATGATAAAGTCACGTGCCGCTGCTTTAAAGGCATCCCAAATAATATGCTCCGGAAGGGTGGCGTCATCATTAGTCAAAAAAAAATCGACAGAAAAGGAGGTGAAGGTAGCTGTAAACTTGGAATCGGCAAGGAGGGAGTTATTAAAGCGCCATCTTCTGGGACCAGCAATCTTAGGGAATACATCAACACATGTGAGAACAGGGGCATGGTCTGAAAGCAAAATCGGGCCAATCTCGGAGTGTAAAAGCGATTGAGTGAGATTATGGGAAACAAAAATGTAATCTAATCGTGATTGGGAGCGGTGACAGGGAGAATAGAAAGTGTATTCCCGTAATTTTGGATTACATAGGCGCCAAGAGTCTACTAATTTATGTTGTGAAATAGCATGACTAAACAGCTTGTGGGGTTTGTTTGGAGTATAGGAGGTCTTGGATGTCCTATCAATAAAGGGATCCAGTGGTTGGTTACAGTCTCCCGCCAAAATAAAATTGTGGTCCATAAATTTAGTTAGGAGTGGAGAGAAATTGGCCCAGAAAGAAGGTTCATCCGTGGTCGGGCCATAAACGTTGAGGAGAGAGATTGGAACACCCCTAAGTGATAGCTTGGCGTAAACCCATCTACCAAAAGCGTCAGATTCTTGGGTAAGAACCTGAAAGGGGAGAGATTTACGACAAAGGACTGCCACACCATTCCGTTTGCCATCACCCTGTGAATAAAAGAGTTCGCCCACCCAACCACGTTTGAGTTTAACAGATTCAGTATCAGTTAAATGCGTTTCTTGGAGGAATGCAATGTCAACGTTCAATTTGGCTAGATGTGACAAAATCCTTTGGCGCTTAATCAGAGAATTAATACCCTTCACATTCCATGACAGTATATTTAATGACATAAAAGTAATATTCTCACAAAAAATGTGGAAAACATGAGTAATGAATAAAAAACCCATGAAAAGAAGAAAAGACATAAAGAGAGAAGAGAAAATAGCGTGAAAAGGTTGAAGAGAGGGAGGAAAAGAGGGCAAATAAGAGCATTCGTGTTATCAAGAAAGGACAAGTGTAAGGAAGGAGTACAAAAATTTAAGCAGAAAGCCAAAAGTAAGAAAACAGTTGAGAAACAAATGTATGTAAAGAGACAAGGGATACATCTCTTACACAAACTAAAAGTTCCGATCAGAGGTAGGAAGACAAGATGGATACAAATGAACAAAAATGAGAACAAGGGAAGAGAGAATAGGAAGGGACATAAGGAAAGAACAGCGGATGCATGGGGAAAACAATTGAGGGAATAATGAAAAAACATACCTACAGAGGAAGGGTGCGAGAAAGGGTGGGGGAGGGAAGGAACCACATGGGTGAGGCAGCACATCCACGAGCAACGAAGCAGGGACCGGGAGACACCATTGAACACGAAAAAAATTCCTGTAAGACGAAAAAAGAAGAACAAAGAATTAAAGCATATTAGGGGATTATGATGAGACCAAAACTAACAAGTAGAACAAGGGACAGCATCATGCATAAACAATAGAACATCGGCATAGTGGATATTTAGATAATCAGAAGAACTAAGGGCAACTGCAACCCAACAAGGGTCATGAAACAAGAACAAGATAGAGAGAGCCTTCAAATAGTCATATAAGCACTAGTCAACCAGGAGCAGAGGATGATGGTCCGGAGACATCCATGGTAGATGATTTGTGCGCATTGATGAAGCTTTGTAAACGCACAGGGTCTTCATAGGTTGTAGTCTTATTATTATATGTAACTTTGAATGAACATGGGTGATAAAGGCCGTATCGTGCCCCCATCGCGCGCAAATCTTCTCTCAGGCTCAGAAAAACCTTGCGACGGTTGGCGGTGGCTTTAGCATAGTCCTGTGCAAAGAATAGGGATGAGCCAGACCAAGACAGATTCGGAGAGGATTTGGCCGCCGTCAAAACCATCAAAAGATCTAAATATTCCAAAAAGTAGATGATGACCCCTCTGGGTCTCTGTGAGGAAGAAGCAGAAGAAGGTGGCCGACCCAATCTGTGAGCACGCTGAATATTGAGAGCCTTGTCCTGTGGCAGATGGAGGAGCTTGGGAAGAAACGTCTTGAAGAAAGTAATTGGGTCAGACCCTTCGAGTCCTTCAACTAGGCCATAAATACGAAGATTGTTGCGTCTGTTTCTGTTTTCTAACTGCTCTACTTGTTGTTGAAGATCCGAGAGTTGAGATTTCAGGTTCGAGACAACAGAGGATGTTTCTTGGAACGGCTGAACGGATTTTTCTATTGATGTGACCCTCGTCTCCATTTGCGACCAATTGTCCGTGAGAACCTGGAGCTTACTGTTTGTCTCTTCCATGAAAGGACGCAAGGATCTTATTTCTTCTAACAATAATTCCATGGACACTGGACCAGAGTGCTTTGGAGGCGAGAGGGAGTCTGACTTAAGCCTCTTTGTGTTAGATTTAGAGTTATCCGGCGAGTGCCTGGAAGGATGCATTGGCGTAACAGAGCCAGACGAGTTAAGAGAGTCTTCCAGTTGTGAAAGAGCAGAGAAAACCTTGGAGTTCTTCAGAATCTGAGGTTTGGGCGGGCGAGATGAATGCGACATTGACTTGAGTCTGCCCATATGACAAAGCCGTGGAAAAGTTGACTCGTTAAAGGTCACAAAAAGCTAGAACAAAGAGAGCTCAGGAGAAGACACAGCAGGAGTACGCAGGTGGTAAGTACGTCAAGCAGAGAAAGCAACCATCTCCACAATACTCAGACAGAAGAACCAACTGTGATGATGCCTGGATGCTGTTAGTGAGGCATATTGCAGAATGTCGGTAACATCGCTTTGCGCAGTGCAAGGTATTCTTAGGCAAATTAGCGAGATATGAAGCGAAATGACTTCTCACGTACTTTAAAGAAGCCTGCAACAGCTAATAACATTGATGATATAGAAACAGCCAGGCGTGCACTCGTGGTGAAGGCATGAGGAGATCCTAGTAGGGCGTTGATAATGTCATGTCTTGAAAAAGAGCTCAGCTGTAAATATGGGAGAGAAGGGCGCTTCATGAAGGAACATTGTTGAAATACAGTATGTGTGACTAGCGCTCCAAATAGAAGGCAGGCATTGCAAAAATCGATGTGGAGAGGAAGAATAATCAGGAAAGTGAAATGTGAGCCACAAGGAATGTATAATATCGAGCGCTCACAGCACTGGGCTGACGAAGCAGTTACCTCAGGATAACACGCATTAATCTGCAAAGCTAAGATGGCCGCCGCATCGAGAGAATCCTGAGGGAGCTTTCAAGCGGCAATTTCAGCGTCGCGGAGACATGAAAGGGCTTCAGCCGACGTCGAGTGTGATCAGGGCATATTCCGACGCTCTCTCATCCGCTCGCCGCCAGGAATGGAAAGCAGGAACCGGCTGGTCTCACGGTGCCGCTTCGGAGCCTTACTCGGGCGCCGCCATCACTCGCGGGCGCCAAGCCACGCCCCCCGCAGTGAAAGTTATTTGAAGTGGTAAAAAACAGTCTGATGATATGAGAAAAATGTTGCAATGTGTTTTAAAAGGATAAAGGAAAACATGTATAGAAACGCTGCAGACTTGCATGGTATGCAGGCCCTTAAATATAACTTGCCTATCCATTGCAGGCAGGATGGCCATTTTATTCACTTGTGGCATGGCAAGGCTTCTCTGCTTTCACATCTTCCAATGTCACCTCTCATGAACATTGCCCACTGAGTTCCTACTGTTCTCACCGTGGTTCTTTCACCTTCCTCTCCTCTCCATTTTTGTCTTGCAGAACTTACCTTGGAAATCAGAACCTGGATCCACATTAAGTCAAGTCCTTTCATGAATCAGTTCGACTTTAAGATCGTATGCTCAAGTGCCAGTAAATGGGTCAGTTATCATTTCCTCATTAGCGGCTGACATGACTCGTGGGTGGAGGGACCGGGATGGGCGCGGTGGAAGAGAGGGGTGGGGGTTAAGGAGGACAGGGGGGCTAAGGAGGCAGGGAGGGGGAGCGCGGGTAGGGCGAGAGATTGTGCAATGTAAAACAAAAACATAAAATTATACACTTACCTTGCCACCTTGTCCCACGCCTCCCCTTCTTGCTCCTGCTCTCCTCGTGGGGCAGGAAGCCAGGATTCAGGAAGAACAGCCAGGCCCCCCTGACCAATCACAATGTTCAATCTGGGAATGGGGGCATGGGCTTGTTCTCCACACAGACTGTAATGCAGCCTGCATGGAGAAAAGGGAACGTGCACATGGCTGGTTTGGGTGACCCGAGAGGGCTGACCAAACAGTCACTGCGCACTTCGGTGTGGGCAAACCACTCCTCCCCGGCTCTGCTCCATGAACAGAGCAACCCTGCCCACCCACCAAGGAAACATAAAATGATAATAACTCAATAACTCAAAGTTAATATCATTTTATATTTCCTTTCCTTTACACTGCTCAAAAGCAGTGGGGCGATGCTCCTCTGTAATAGTGGAGGAGCCGCCATTGCATTTCTCTTGTGCTGGGAACCTCCCAGAAGCAGGCTTTAGATGGGTTGCACAAGCCTTGGTTCTCCTGCCCTTGACTAAAGGCAATGCACACTTTTGCTGTGCTCCAAAAGGTCATTTTTTCGTCCCATCAAGTTAGTTATGCAAGCTGCACCAGACTCAAGAGTAGTTCTAGCCAGTTGTATCACATTACTCTCATCTGGTTGTTCCTGAGTGCAAGCCTGAAGAGTAATTTTGATGGTTTATGGTTATGTCATAACTGTGTATAGTTTTTAATTTAAATAAATATGTTTATTCAGATATTAATTTAATAAAACTTTAAACATAAATCCATTCAGTATTAGACATAAATTGTAGACAAACACTTTTAATTGATACCAAGAATGTATTCAGTACAATCGCTACATCTATTGTGCTAGAAAAATGTAACCTTAGGCCTTAAATATTCTTTACATTTATTCCTAAACCAAATACATTAAAAACATGTGTAAGATCACCCAAAACATTATCTCTTCGTGTACATCGATTACTAGATTGCACAATTTTCCTTCAATGCCCTTAACATCCAACAGGTCTAATATCAGTCCTGACTCTTCAAATGTCTGTATGAAAGACAGATGATGTGGTACATGACAAAATATAGAGCAAGACCCTACACTTGTGCTCAACAAAGTCCCCATCTAAACTTTTGCTTAGTTCAAACCCAACTACCTGAAGTCAGAATATGAGCATGCTTTCATCACAGATGTCTCAAATCAACCAAATGAATTCCAAAAGCACTAGAGCATTCCCCCACCCACAGAGCCTTGCAATTGTCATGCTTAACAAAGGACATCTGGAATCTTGAGGCTTTCAACTGAGCTAATAAGTGCCAGGAGATCCATTTAAGCTCCTGGTGTATCACCTACACTATTGCATTAGAGGGAAGATGTAAAATGAGTTTCATGCTAAAAGTCTTGATTCCTTCCCAGTTACCCACTTATCCGATGCCAAAAGCTCAGCACACATATAGAGCAAGCTGAGTAACCTTAAACTGAAAGCTCGAACCACAGGAAGCTGTGGATAGATGTTTAAGATGGTCTCCAGCATGTGAAAGACTATTAAAAAATTTGCTCTACAAATAGGTGGCTCACATTCTTGTGAGAAATGCGCATGCGCGGGCGACCGCGCATGCGCATTTGTCAGAAGAAGTTGGAAACCAGGAAGAGGGAGCCCCGGAGACACCGCGCTTCAGGTAAGTGTCTTTACTATTATTTAATTTACAATTACGGTATGTCTTAAAAGGAGGGCGGGCGGGAGGTGGGTGGCGCGTAGTGGGGCTACGCGGAGCACGTAGTGTGCGTAGATTTGGGCACACTACGCGCTGCTTCACGTAGCCCCACTACGCCCACTACGCCCACCCTTACTTATGATCAGTTTTCGTGAAAGTGGTTTAAATATTGAGCCCTGCCACGAATTTGCAATGTCTTCTAATACTACTATTATAGTTGCAGGTGTTCTTAATGATATTACATTTTCGTCATCTGAGTACCCTTTCAAGCAAAAGCTTGTCCATGACTACCGGAGATGTTTATGAGGATTTAAACATGAGGATCAGTCACCTTCAGGAATACACTTTCCGAAGGCAGAATGTTAAACTTACAGGATAATTTGAGACATGCTCACAATTTTTGAATGTCAGCATTAGATATGATTTTCATCATCTTAATTTCATTCCAATTAGCTTTATTTCAACATAAAAATTTCAAAAAAGCAGAAACAGTAGCATAAGCAAGATTAGCATAAAAATCCAATGAAATTAAATTAAATGTGGGCAGTTTGGCACTCTATGACATAAGCATCAAATTCATCTGGACAGAATATAATAGGCAAGTACAAAAATAGAATAACACATCATACAATAAAACCCATTTAATGAGTCCAAATCAAAGCATTCTTAAAATGTTTAGTCATTAATATAAACGTATGGCATTTGCTTAATATTTGTTCACTGTCTAATAGCCAACACCCATCCCAAAAACCTGGCTACAAGCTTGCGATTGGAAGACTAGGGTCTGACATTACAATTCTCATTGCTACAATACGACTTCTACTTCCAACAGTCTACATATAGGTGAACTTCATTTCATTCGGGGGTTTAGATAAGCTAGCCATACAAACAAAACATGAGAGAAAGTTTCCTCACTAGATGGAGAGTGAGAACATTCGTCATCCCCATCAATATTCCAATATTTAGTAAAAGATTTGATTGGGGGGGGGGGAAGGATCCCACCCTGAACTGAAATATCATTTCCCATCGAGGGGGACAGATATAACGTTCCAGTACAGCTCCAAACAATATCTGGATTTGAATTCTCAGAACCTCCCTGTCAGATATGAACTTTCCACTACACATGTCTCAGCTGCAAGATTTACTTGCCAAAACCGCTCTTTAATGATAGTGGCTTAATACGCTTGGAATCATGAAATGTGTATTTCTTCATTTTTTCTAAAACTTTATATTTTTACTTTAACATTAAATAATTATTAACCAATGAATGATCTTTATATTTTGTTTAATTCTCAACTATTGTCATGCCAAGATTTGTGTGATATTGTTTTTATACATTTGTGTATGTTGGTATAGTACTTTGATTTACCCTTGTTATTGCAATGGTATGTTCTTTAATGGAATGTTGGAATGTGATGATTTGTATAGAGACAGTTGAAAGGTGGCTCTGGGAGGAAAGTTCTAGATTTTCAGACTATTTTTCGCCATTCAGATTTACATATGCATTGATTAGAACCAATGAAAGATCATGACTTTTGTCCACAAAGCCCCTCCCAGAGCATGCAAGAGACTAATTGTACTTAGTTATAACTGGGCTTATTAGGATAAAATATTTGGTTGACAGCATGATAATCAGGCATCCAGATGGACGCCTTACACGCCCTTTTGATTGGACGTTTCTTTATAAAGCATAACAAAGCCAATTAACAGGAGGTCGTTCCAATATCCGGGACTCATGGAAGATGATAACCACCTTTACAGTCAGAAGGTCATTCAAATCAACATTGAATTTTTGTACCCATTAGTGTTCCAGGATATCTGGGCTATAATATGATTATTTACTACTCTTGTAAATAACTGTAGGATTTTGTACATAACACTTCCATCATTTGTATAGTTGCGTAGCACTTTTAAAGCCTGCACATACTTCCTAGTTCTGACATTCTTGTTGACCGGGGTCAGAGTGATCACTGTGTTGGCACTGAGTTAGGCATTCAGTTGTCCTTAGCTTCGCCTGAGAGTTCTGTTATGAGGCTCCAGTTAGCTAATTATATGGCTGTGATATATTGTTGTGATTGTGCCACCATTATGTTTCAGCTGGCTTTTCTCATAAGGCTATAATGTGCAAGCAAGAAGGTGGACAGGCTGGACCTCCTCCATGATGTTCCTCATTGGCATAGCCAAGGCTAGGCCCTCCCCTGAACCTCATGATATTCCAAGCAGGCTCTGGATAGTGGCAGACACCTCCCATGGTACCCTGGTGGGAAATTAAGCACCCTGACCGGGGTCCATTGCAGACCACAGACACTCTCCTACTCCCCAGAAGGGAAAAGCTACACATACTTGACATTTCACTTTACCATAAATAGGCTGGGAGCAGACTCTGACCTTCCTGCAGCTTGCCAGAAGATCATGAGCCAGATGGGTGGACTCTCTTCTGGAGTTGGTGGGATGAAACTTCAGAGGTGAGAAGGAGATATGACCTAACTCCTGGAGCTATCCCCCTTGGCACTAGAGAACTAGGTTTGAATCCCGGCCTTGGCTTTACATTCTATTATAATAGACAAATTGCTTTGGGGCTGATTTACTTGGCTTTACTTTGTCGGAGGAGATTAAATCTGCCATCCTGACAGGCAGAAGATGACCGTATTTAGAGATACCTGCTAGTTTATCTGTGATCTCTGTAACTTCAGAAGAACTGTCATAATGGTACCAAATTTTGATGGATGGCCGCTGTCAATTATGATTGCTGCCCAGCAATGTTTTGCTTTTTCCCAAAGTATTTTTGAAAAGCAAATGCCCGGAAAAAACAACATAAGACTAGCAGCCTTAACTAAGACGGCTGGAGTGATGCCCTTACTCTGAGGGCCAGCAATCTGTCAGACCGTTGGAGTAATCTTTCCGTCATCGGACCCAATGGGTATGCCACTGACAGAAAGCTGATCCAACTCTAAATAGGGCAGGAGGACCAAGAGTTTGGCGGACAGGGCACTCTGTCCTGTTTCTGATGGACTATCCTGCCTTCCAACTGTAAACCAGGTCCTTAATCGCATTGTTCTGAAAAACATTTGTTAAATTGTCTGGTCCTCTCATACAGGTCTTTCAAATGTCCTCAGGCCAAGTCTGCACTATATAAAACTGTAGAAGAAGAAAATGCAGGTGGAACAGCCGAGCACGTGGAAGACTATATATTTGGACGACATCTCATCCTGTCAAGATTTCAGCAGGTACTTTTGAAACCCACCCCCCTGTAACAGGACAGCACGGGTTGGCACAAATCTGGGACACCCAGAAAGGCCGTAATTGATATCCCAGCGCTCAATAGTATGTGCCTATCTTACTTTCTGGAACCCACTGTAAATCTGGACTACACAAGAGCTCTCCCGCCTATAAAGCTATATCAACAAAACCTTTAATGAGACCCGACTGTGGGCATATTAGTTGTGCTGTCACCTGACTGTTTCGTTCTGGGAGGAAAAAATTACCGATCTTATTGTAAATAGCTTGATTTGTACTTTACTTTATCTCTCTTAGGAGTCCATGGTAAATGCTGTAAATATTTAAAAAAATTCTGTTATTAAATGTCCAATAATGAAACAATGTGCATGTAAATTTCCACATGTAAGGAGCTCTGAAACCCTGGGAAATTGACCGAGCTATATAAACACAGTATGGTGCTGTGCGGTAAGATGGAAGGTGGCATGTGTTGTGTCTAATCTGTTTAGTTGTGTTAATATAAAGTATTAATATATCAGCTATCAATGTGCTGTTGAGATGGCAATGCTCAGCCAAGTATTTGACCAAGTGCTGTGAGATGTGCAGCATGCTATCTCGGGTGAGCTGTATGTGTATCGTTCTTGAAGAACAAAGTAGAAATATATCAATGTAGATGTGCTACTGAAGTGGTAACACACAACCAGCTATGTGGCTTGGGTTTTGTGCTGTGGGCATGAGGGTGTTAGGAGCTTTTTCTAATGTGTGTGTGTTTTTTAAAGTAATGAGCAGATGGTATAACACTGGTCAAGAAAACTGCTCACAATTTACAATAAATATTTTTACAACCAAAAAAAAGAGTTTCTAAAAGCTGGCAGAAGTGCTACGGACCACTGCCTTCTCATACTGAAAACGTTTTTTAACATTCACAAAGGGAAAAGGCTTCAAAAAGGACCCAAAAGGGAAAGGGCTTAAAAGGAGTAAGTTGCAGTAGAGAAGGGAAATGTGAGTTTCACGCTTGTTATTTGACATATCAAGCCTATACAAAATGTAGAATGTGCTGTTTAAAGTGTTCCAGTAGAGGATAGTGTCATATTTCGTAGTATTGTTGGGCTTACCATGATAGTTTACTATAAGTCACATCCCTGCAGTGTTAGATGCATTTGTTATGTTCTAACATATTTGTATCAATGGCTGGTTGTGTCAGGTGTGTCTGGATCCGAGAGACTTTGGTGCCAATCACGATCCTGTAAAAACCGGGTACGAACCGTCGGACGGAGCAAATTCTCCGTCCGACGCGTACCCGGTCGTCAAAATGTACAAACATGGAATTACGATTCGCACGGAAACACCATTTCCGTACGAATCGTACAAAACCCCGACCGACGAAAATAAACATACAAATGCGATCCGGTAAAGCGCCAACGTGACTTCGGGATGCACGCAGCCTGCCATTCACGAACCAGGAATTACGATTCACACCGACGTCATCCCGCACGGTGAATATTTTCCGGCTGCCAAAAACTGCCGGGAAATCAGGACGACGCGAACAAGGAGGACCTGTACGCGACGGACAGACAGGACGACGCGATCAAGGAGTACCCGTACGCGACGGACAGACATGGACCCGAACCTACGTGTCATCCCGGCCCTCATAGCAGTCGACCTCCTCTACAGGTTCCGACGCAGACGCCGCAGAAGGTCAGAACAACAAAGGGAGGGGGGAAAGGGGGGGGGGCAGCACCAGGGCAGGCCACAAAAGCCCCACCAAAGTCACACAGCACACATGCCCTGGACATACCTGACCCTCAGGCCCTGGTCACTACGAGGGGGTGGGGGCGTGTCCAGCTAAGCCAGCGACCGCCACAACGGAAGTTCTTGACGATGCGAACCGGCAACACAACCAGACAGGTACGTCCCGTACCCACGCCTTACGAGCGTGGGTACGAGTCGTACCACGCCCACACCTACGTCACCCCAACAATGGCGGGACGGCTCGTACCCACGTGGCAAATGCCTGGGTACGGCCCGCACAAGCATCACATAGCGTGGGGACGGATATGTACGGACCGTACCCCCACCCCGTATGCATCGAGCATACCCCCAACCCCAACAGTGTAAGTACGACACGTACCCCCACCCGCGTATGCAAGGAGCGTACCCCCCACCCCAACAGTGTAAGTACGACCCGTACCCTCACACGCGTACGCATGGAGCGTACCCCCATGCCAACATTGTACGTGCGACACGTCCCCCCACCCGCGTATGCATGGGGCGTACCCCCCCACCCCAACAGTGTAAGTACGACCCGTACCCTCACCCGCGGACGTATGGAGCGTACCCCCCACCCCAACAGTGTAAGTACGACCCGTACCCTCACCCGCGTACGCATGGAGCGTACGTCCCACCCCAACAGTGTAAGTACGACACGTACCCCCACCCGCGTATGCAAGGAGCGTACCCCCATGCCAACATTGTACGTACAACACGTCCCCCCACCCGCGTATGCATGGAGCGTGCCCCCCCACCCCAACAGTGTAAGTACGACCTGTACCCTCACCCGCGGACATATGGAGCGTACCCCCACCCCAACAGTGTAAGTACGACCCGTACCCTCACCCGCGTACGCATGGAGCGTACGTCCCACCCCAACAGTGTAAGTACGACCCGTACCCTCACCCGCGTACGCATGGAGCGTACGTCCCACCCCAACAGTGTAAGTACGACACGTACCCCCACCCGCGTATGCAAGGAGCATACCCCCATGCCAACATTGTACGTACGACACGTCCCCCCACCCGCGTATGCATGGAGCGTACCCCCCCACCCCAACAGTGTAAGTACGACCCGTACCCTCACCCGCGGACGTATGGAGCGTACCCCCACCCCAACAGTGTAAGTACGACCCGTACCCTCACCCGCGAACGCATGGAGCGTACGTCCCACCCCAACAGTGTAAGTACGACACGTACCCCCACCCGCATATGCAAGGAGCGTACCCCCATGCCAACATTGTACGTACGACACGTCCCCCCACCCGCGTATGCATGGAGCGTACCCCCCACCCCAACAGTGTAAGTACGACCCGTACCCCCATGGAGCGAACCCACACACGTGTATGGACAAAGCGTACATATTGTGAAATAGGAGGGGTGTGTGCCATTCACTCCCAGCAGTGCCCAGAGTCAGGAGGGGTGTGTGCCTATCACTCACAGCAGTGCCCAGAGGCAGGAGGGGTGTGTGCAGAGGCCTCCCACCAGTACCCAGAGACAGGAAGGGTGGGTGCAGAGTCCTCCCAGCAGTGCCCAGAGACAGGAGGGGTGTGTGCAGAGGCCTCCCAGCAGTGCCCAGAGACAGGAGGGATGTGTGCAGAGGCCTCCCACCAGTGCCCAGACACAGGAGGGGTGTGTGCAGAGTGCTCCCAGCTGGGCCCAGAGACAGGAGGGGTGGGTGCAGAGTCCTCCCAGCAGTGCCCAGAGACAGGAGGGGTGGGTGCAGAGTCCTCCCAGCAGTGCCCAGATGCAGGAGGGGTGTGTGCCTATCACTCCCAGCAGTGCCCAGACGCAGGAGGGGTGTGTGCCTATCACTCCCAGCAGTGCCCAGAGTCAGGAGGGGTGTGTGCAGAGGCCTCCCACCAGTGCCCAGAGACAGGAAGGGTGGGTGCAGAGTCCTCCCAGCAGTGCCCAGAGACAGGAGGGGTGGGTGCAGAGTCCTCCCAGCAGTGCCCAGAGACAGGAGGGGTGGGTGCAGAGTCCTCCCAGCAGTGCCCAGACGCAGGAGGGGTGTGTGCCTATCACTCCCAGCAGTGCCCTGACGCAGGAGGGGTGTGTGCCTATCACTCCAGCAGTGCCCAGAGTCAGGAGGGGTGTGTGCAGAGGCCTCCCACCAGTGCCCAGAGACAGGAAGGGTGTGTGCAGAGTGCTCCCAGCTGGGCCCAGAGACAGGAAGGGTGGGTGCAGAGTCCTCCCAGCAGGGCCCAGAGACAGGAGGGGTGGGTGCAGAGTCCTCCCAGCAGTGCCCAGACGCAGGAGGGGTGTGTGCCTATCACTCCCAGCAGTGCCCAGACGCAGGAGGGGTGTGTGCCTATCACTCCCAGCAGTGCCCAGAGTCAGGAGGGGTGTGTGCCTATCACTCACAGCAGTGCCCAGAGGCAGGAGGGGTGTGTGCAGAGGCCTCCCACCAGTGCCCAGAGACTGGAAGGGTGGGTGCAGAGTCCTCCCAGCAGTGCCCAGAGACAGGAGGGGTGTGTGCAGAGGCCTCCCAGCAGTGCCCAGAGACAGGAGGGGTGTGTGCAGAGTCCTCTCAGCAGTGCCCAGAGACAGGAGGGGTGTGTGCAAAGGCCTCCCAGCAGTGCCCAGAGACAGGAGGGGTGTGTGCAGAGGCCTCCCAGCAGTGCCCAGACACAGGAGAGGTGTGTGCAGAGTGCTCCCAGCTGGGCCCAGAGACAGGAGGGGTGGGTGCAGAGTCCTCCCAGCAGTGCCCAGAGACAGGAGGGGTGGGTGCAGAGTCCTCCCAGCAGTGCCCAGACGCAGGAGGGGTGTGTGCCTATCACTCCCAGCAGTGCCCAGACGCAGGAGGGGTGTGTGCATATCACTCCCAGAAGTGCCCAGAGTCAGGAGGGGTGTGTGCCTATCACTCACAGCAGTGCCCAGAGACAGGAGGGGTGGGTGCCTATCACTCCCAGCAGTGCCCAGAGTCAGGAGGGGTGTGTGCAGAGTCCTCCCAGCAGTGGCCAGACACAGGAGGGGTGGGTGCCTAACACTTACAGCAGTTCCCATGTAACGCAAAGGGTGGAGTAGCCACAGATACCATGCCCACAAATGTCAGTCAGGTGCACCAAGACCCTGCAGTACATGTAACCACATGTGTGCGAGGCTGGGAGTATACGCATGCATAGCGCAGAAAAGAACACATGTCCACATGAAATCATGTCAATAGTCCACATACACAAGTACAATGACTATCAAGAATGCCACGAATGATGCAGGTGGAGACATCGCACAGCATGCATGTGCAAAGTAGAAGGAGTCCGTCACACACCCAGCTAATGTACACACAGCTCTGCGCTAAATATTGGGAACACCCTGCAGGGAAGATGTCAGGGTACACAGAGGAAGGAATACACCTTTGGACAATTTCACCATGCAGCAACTGCTTACATGAACACAGAAACCTAGCAAACACCGTGTGATGGCACACAGATCCCAGGGTCCCCCCTATGACCAGCACACTACTACATTTCCCACACAACCAACACATGATCACCACCCAAAATCATGTAGCAGCCCCACCAACAGCAATATCAGAAAAGCAGTAGTGTTCAAAGGAAACAAAAATGGCTTTAATCAGCATGATCAAAAATTGTATGTTCGTATAAGGTTCTATATTTACAAAGCCCATTGGGCAGTCCAGAAGTCACAGCTGGATGGGGGACACAGTGGGATGCGTGTCCCCTAGCTTGCCTGCACAGTTACATTCCGTCGTCTTCCACAGGGGTGAGGGCATCATGTGGGGGGGAAGAAACAGGCACCGCATGGACAGGAGGGTGAAGGGTAGGTGTCGTGGGTGCAGGGATGGAGGACTCCACCACAGGGGGTGAGGCAGGGCCAAAGGCGGAGGCCAGGATCTCACTGCACACCTTTGCAAGGTCCTCCAGGGAATCCCCTGCACCCGAAGGAACCACAGGCCCCACAGGGGGGTCAGAGGGATGGGTCGCAGCGCCACTGGGGGAGGGTGTAGACGGGGGGGGGGGAATCAACCACCCTGACCGAGGACTTCCTTGACCGCTTGCGTGGTGGCGTCACTGTGGGGCTCAGGGACAGAGCGGCCATGAAGGAGTCTTTGGGGGAGATGTGGCCAGGAGAGCTGAGGGGAGGGGATTTGGAGGGAGTGGATTGGGTGGAATGCGGACTCCCACTCTGGCTGCGTGTCACACGTTTGCCCCCCGACCCAGTGGGTGTGCCTACTTCACCCTGTGTGTGTGTGTCAGGAGGTTTGCGGTGGACCTTCACTGCTGGTGTGGTGCCTGTGTGTGTTGTGGTGGGTGCATGCTGACGTCTGGGTGTACGTGGGACAGGCATGGGAGTGGGAAGTGTGGATGGGGCAGGGGTAGTGGGTGGGACGTAGCGCTGCAGGAGACCCACTGCTGCAGTCAGTGTCGAGTCTATCGACCTCAGCAAGCTACGTTGGTCAGCCTGCGATGAATGAATGCCCTCCAAGTATGCCTCCATGTTGTGCAGCACTTGGCTGTGGCCATGGAGGACATTAAGGATCGCAGCCTGACCAACCTGCAACTGCCGCTGGATGTCCACAGACTCGGCATTGGCGGCAGCAGTGGAGACAGGGGCAGGGGGTGCGGTGCCTGGCAGGAAGGAGACATGTGGTGACCGGGCACGTTGGGAAGGGACACGAGCAAGTGGGAGGCGGCTGATGGCAATGGAGGGGGCAGGGTGAGATGTAGTGCCGCTGTCAGCTGCTGGTGCAGCCGCCGCCCACTCGGAGAGATCATCCTCGGACCCGTCAGCTTCATACTCTGTTGTGCCAGTCGACAGGTCCCCGGGTTCACTCTCCTCCACCTCAGTCCCACTTGATGTGCCAGCCCCGATGTCACCGCTGGCACTGGTGCTCGGTCCCTCTGCTCCGTCTGTGCCCATGTCTCCCTCCGTGTCCCCCGACGATGCTGTGGGCAGGGTGAAGAGACAGAAATTAATCATACACCTGTATACATATGTCACATGAGTCCAATCTACATAGGTCACAGTGCATAGCCTGAAACAAAAGAAGAGTTACATCTACAAAACAAGGTACATATGTAGGGCATGCAAGACACAGTTGTTTGACCCACCATGCCACCGAAAAACTATGGAGAGCATGACACAATAGCAAATGAGATGGAATGGAATTTTGACTGAGGAGCAAGGCCCTGGGGACAATCCAGCACTGCATCTGCACCACACAGCGTGGCAGGAAATAGGGATGAGCAGGGACCATATCCAGGAACAAGAGGCACATGCAGCATAGGTCATACTGAAAACATGCCCACCATGACTGGCCCACTGCACCTTGAGTGCATGTCCAGACAAACATCACACACTGGCCAGTCCTAGCAAGGAGATATCAGGTTGTGACATGAAGGCCATGCCCGCACCACCCACCCCCTACATGAGACTATTATTTGGAGACACAGGAAGCACTTACATCCCTTAGCCTGGGTGAAATACACATGGGATGCAACAAATCAAGGTTGCACACAAAATACCCAAGGTGCGCCTGTCCAAATAATCATGTACAAATGGGCATCATCAGATGATTGTAACAAGACACACAGGCAATGTCCACCGTGAGTATGAACAAGGAAAATCAGGTCAGGCTGTACAGTGGACACTTGTACTACA
Source organism: Triturus cristatus (assembly GCF_964204655.1). Lineage (NCBI taxonomy): Eukaryota > Metazoa > Chordata > Amphibia > Caudata > Salamandridae > Triturus > Triturus cristatus. Next base: position 793,203,537 of record NC_140583.1, on the reverse strand, counting down.
TTTCACGTCAATATACATTTGGCCAGGGGACAATGGCACAGAGCACAACCTATGCTGTAGACACAGAGATTGTCAACATATTCGGATTACACACATGATACCTAGGAAAATATGACCCTGGGGACAGTAGTGGCCACACAACTCCATGCTCCTGAATGGGAATGACTGCAACACACGCTACCATCCCCGCACTATGCGTACCGCGCACTCATGCACATCATGTCACAGGCCACCACATTGGACATGCGTGCTGTAAGGCCTCACACTTGAGAGACTAACTCCCATGTCTGGACTCAGCATTAGTGCCAACTGACATGGAACCCACAAGACCAGAACTGGACAGGGCACAGGCAAGGTCCCAAAACCTGTTACACACCACCCCCACACATGATGCTGCAGGCATTGTACACGTGGAGAAGGTGCCAGGCTACATAACCTTGTGACGGAGTGACTTCACACAGACCAGGGAACACATTGCAAGGAGGGGAAGGGAGGCAGGAGAGCACTGCAATACTGTGGGTAACAGGATCTGCACAGCACCATTAAACCCTGGCAGTGCATCCATGGAACAGTGCACTTACAAATGCTGGTGAAACACAACAAAAATACATGTACCTACCCCCTTCCTGCTGCTGCATCTCCTGTAAGCGCCTGTCCATGTCTGGAAATACCACCGCCAGCACACGCTTGTGGATGTGGGAGAGACGGCGGCGCCCGCGGTTCTTATGGCTCTCAGGTGAGTCCCCCAGCAGGACCTGTGCGATCCTCCGCGTCCAGCACCGGATATCCTGCCAGCGTTTCCTCACCTGGGACAGGCTCCGCCTCCGACCATCCGCACTCCTCACGGCACTGACGGCGGTCAGCCAGATCTGCTCCTTGGCAGAGGCGCCTACCTGTGAAGATGAACAAGTGACACTACATCAATACACCTGCAACATGTCACAGAGACACATATGGGAACAAATTAGCTGGTTACAAGGCATGTCATGCAGCCAACGCATTGCACCTTTGCCATAGGGACATACTCCTCGGGGGAAGGGTAAAAGCAGTACGTGCCAGTGAAAGTACACAGGTGGAATGAGGGCAAAGACACAATCAATTATCAAGGCTCACACTGTGCATCACACCCACCCCTCCTGTCTCTGGGCACTGCTGGGAGGACTCTGCACACACCCCTCCTGTCTCTGGGCACTGCTGGGAGGACTCTGCACACACCCCTCCTGCCTCTGGGCACTGCTGGGAGGACTCTGCACACACCCCTCCTGCCTCTGGGCACTGCTGTGAGTGATAGGCACCCACCCCTCCTGTCTCTGGGCACTGCTGGGAGGACTCGGCACCCACCCCTCCTGTCTCTGGGCCCAGCTGGGAGCACTCTGCACACACCCCTCCTGTGTCTGGGCACTGCTGGGAAGACTCTGCACACACCCCTCCTGTCACTGGGCACTGCTGGGAGGACTCTGCACACACCCCTCCTGCCTCTGGGCACTGCTGTGAGTGATAGGCACCCACCCCTCCTGTCTCTGGGCACTGCTGGGAGTGATAGGCACCCACCCCTCTTGACTCTGGGCACTGCTGGGAGTGATAGGCACCCACCCCTCCTGTCTCTGGGCACTGCTGGGAGTGATAGGCACCCACCCCTCCTGTCTCTGGGCACTGCTGGGAGTGATAGGCACCCACCCCTCCTATCTCTGGGCACTGCTGGGAGACATCAGGCATTCCCCCCCCCTGATACCCCCGTACAGTACATAGCATGTGTGTCACACCTGGACACAATGGCAGAAGTCACTGTCACAAACAAACGGACACAGTCTGTGCTAGTAGCTCTGCACTCACCTGATACCCTGGTCGCCCATACAGCATGGGGTACTGTGGGAGGATCACATCCAGCAGAGCCATGTTCTCCTCCAGGGTGAAGGGCTGTGACCTCTCCACAGACCTTGACATGGTTCCAGGGAATCAGTAGCAGCAGCTGGGTCGTGGAATACAGAGATGTGCAGGCAAGTGCTCCCTCATGGGACCTGGCTGCCTTATATCTGCCTTGCTGTCCTGTTTCATGCACAGGAGTACAGAGTGATTGGTCACTCACATTTGCATCCTATGTTTCCTCCAATCCCTTCAAACCTAGCACAGTCAGTGGGTTCTTATTGTGTTTTTTTCTTCAGCATGATGTCAACCCCACAAACACATTGCAACAAAGTAGATTCATTCCAACTGACTTCGGCTGTGCACCTTCCAGAACAAATGCAAACTTAAAACTTGGTCTCCATGACAACCAGCATGCATGTAGGCCTTAATACTTGTCCCTCATGTGTCCCCTATGTAAAATTGAGCTTCACACACAGGTACGGTGCGTTCCGGGGCCCTAGGGCACCCCAAATGCATAGCAACGGCCCGTACACGCGTGCGTACGTTCACTATCACTATGGGTGTCCTCGCGTATGCGTACTCGTAGTGATAGTGAGCGTACAGGCGTGTGTACGGGCCGTACCAGTATGGGTGTCCTCGCGTATGCGTACTCGTACTGGTACGGCCCGTACACACGCCTGTACGCTCACTATCACCATGGGTGTCCTCGCGTATGCGTACTCGTACTGGTACGGCCCGTACACACGCCTGTACGCTCACTATCACTACGAGTACGCATACGCGAGGACACCCATAGTGATAGTGAACGTACAGGCGTGTGTACGGGCCGTACCAGTACGAGTACGCATACGCGAGGACACCCATGGTGATAGTGAGCATACAGGCGTGTGTATGGGCCGTACCACTATGGGTGTCCTCGCGTATGCGTACTCGTACTGGTACGGCCCGTACACACGCCTGTACGCTCACTATCACCATGGGTGTCCTCGCGTATGCGTACTCGTACTGGTACGGCCCGTACACACGCCTGTACGCTCACTATCACCATGGGTGTCCTCGCGTATGCGTACTCATACTGGTACGGCCCGTACACACGCCTGTACGCTCACTATCACTACGAGTACGCATACGCGAGGACAACCATAGTGATAGTGAACGTACAGGCGTGTGTACGGGCCGTACCACTATGGGTGTTCTTGCGTATGCGTACTTACTGACCATACGCATGCCTGTACGCTCACCATCACTATGGGTACACATACGGCAGCACTCCCATAGTGATATGGGAACGTACACAGGCCCTCTTAGCAGCAGTACGGCGGTTTTCACACATCACAGTGGTGACAGGCAGCACACAGGAAGGAATCGGGCTGACATACTTGTCCATGGATGGACATCAAGGCATTGTCTGGGCAGTACTACATGTGTGGGGCACAGGTGTGACAGGCTGTGATGTGGCACATTACTCCTGAGTCGAGAAGGCACCAGATGTATGATGAGATGTGTACAGATGTAATGTGTGACGATGCAATGTGTGCCAGCCATGCCCTTGACTCCTTTGACATGTGTGCATGTCGTACTGCACACTTGGGATGACCGACACTGGCATGCCACGGACACCAACACACGGAAGTGTCCCCTGATGCCCGGTACAGGGCTTACCACACCTGACTTGTCACTACCCACGGTGCACGATGTGACTATGTCATGTATGTGTGGGGGTTTCCCATTAGGTTGATGTTGGAGCACCCTCAAAAGCTGCAGCTGTTGCAGCAACCAACATCTGTCTGTGTGTAGATTGACATTGCACACTGTTCCGCACACCATGCCACATGTGGTATCGGATGTGAGGTGCATATGTATGCATGGGACACGGAGTAGCGTAACTAGGACATGTCTGCATCCTCTCTATGAATGTGTGGTGAGTCATGACATGTGCACCTTCATGGCAAGGTGTGTGGGCTGTCCTAGTGTAACGTCATGTGACCTGTGGCTCTAGTGTTCCGCTACCAGTCTCTGCAATGGACATCAAACTTCTGCTGATGTGTGGGTGTATGTCACTCCTGTCTTGCGTCTGGCTGTTCACTTGCACTGGGACACAGCTAATCCCATGCCATGGCATGTGGAGGTTCTCAATCTCCGTGTGTAGCTGGGTCTTGGTAGGAGTGTCACCTGCCAGCCATACATGTCCAGGGCATGTGGCACATACCTGACTCCATATGTAGCATATGTGTATAGACAGATTAACATGTGCTCAGTACAAATTATTTGTTGTTGTGGTGCACTCACTCTTCCTTGTCACTTCCAAATTACTGCAGAGCGCCGCCTCTTCCCCGAGCAATTCCGGACTTGGCTGCCATGCGGGAGAATGATCGTATCCGGTGCTACCGCTTCCCCCAACGGTTGATTCTGGAGTTGACGGCGAGACTGGCACCACACCTGCAACCGCTGCACAGGTATCCTACGGCACTGACACCCAAGCTGAAGGTAATGGCAGCCCTACATTTTCTAGCCACGGGTACCTTTCAAAATACCATAGCTCATGTTGGTGGCATGTCCCAGAGCATGTTCTGCCGTGTGCTGCATGATTTCTTAGAGGCCATGTTGATTCACCTGGATGACTTCATACATTTTCCTACCCCAGAAATGTTGACTGGGGTCAAGCGTGGATTCTATGCCCTGGGAGGGATGCCCCATGTCATTGGGTCCATAGATGGGACACATGTTGCTTTGGTACCACCACAGGCACAGGAGGTAGCGTACCGGAATCGCAAGCACTACCACTCCATCAATGCCCTTGTGGTGTGTCTGTCCAACATGGTGATTTCACATGTCTGTGCTCGTTTTCCAGGATCAGCACACGATGCCTACATCATGAGGCGTAGCAGGGTGCCTGAAATGATGACGCAGCTGCGCAACGAACGAGCATGTGTTGTTGGTGGGTACAGTCTGTCTGTCCTGTATTTTGCGTAGACTACCAGCACGACCGCTTCTCCAGTTCTAACGATGTCCATGTGCTTCCCATGTAGGGGATGCTGGCTATCCCAACATGCCATGGCTGATCACACCACTCCGCAACCCCATCACGCCGGCCCAGCTCCGCTACAACACCGCCCATGGCCGGACAAGGCGAGTGATAGAGAGGACGTTTGGCCTGCTGAAGAGCCGATTCAGGTGCCTACACAAGACCGGCGGCGCGCTCCCATATGCCCCGGCGAAGGTCTGCAAAATCTTCATGGTCTGCTGCATGCTGCACAACATGGCAGTTGAGAAAGCTGTGCCACTCATCCTGGATCAAGATGACGAGGACCATCCACCCGTGGAGGACGAAGGGCTTGGCAATGGGGCTAGTGATGTGGAGGATGTGGAGCCGCAAGAGGACATCCGGACTCGGCTCATACGCGACTTCTTTGCTTAGTGGTGAGTACCAGTGTCTGAGTGTGCACGCATTGGTCCCCGTGTGGCATGTGTTGTGATGTGTGTCTCCACCTGCATGTATGGCACGTGAGTCAGAGGTGTGTGTGGGTGTGTCACTGGAGTGATGGTGCCAGTGATGGTTGTATTTCCCCAGTCATAATTGTGACCTAGCACGTTGTCATCCATACATGTGTCGAGTACATGCACATGCAAGTGGCTGTGCTTTTTGTGGCTGACTTCTTGTGTGTCTCTCTTCCCCAGGTACTTGCCCATGCCGTCTGCTGCTTGCATTGTTGTGGCACTGCTATTCCTCATTGACACGTCATCGTGTGCTGACTCAGCGTTGCAGGCACGGACACGTTTGGAAGTCTCCTTGGGGTAAGGGATGCATCAGGGGTGTATTGGGTGTGGCAGTTGTTCACGATGTATGCACACTGCCCCTGTCGATGTTTGGTTCCTCTGCAGCCATGTTGCATCACCATGGTACACATGACATGCAGCTGTGTACACCTGAATAGATGGTCTGACTTGTTGACAGTCATCAGTGATGGGATAGTGGATTGTGATGATGGCATCAATGTGTGTATCACTGCTCTCGGACACATACGGTTTGCATTGGCTTGACATGGTGTGGGACTTCTACATCAGCGGATCAATGGTGTATGGCAGTCTCTCCGTGAGCAGCTGTGGGTGTTTAGCTGTTAGCCGACACTTGTGTGCCAGTTCCATGGCTATCACGCATTTGTGCTGCAGAAGGGGGGTGCCAGTGTTGGACCCACATGTTACTCCACATGAAGTGTTCATGTGTACTTCAAGTTGCCTCTGCAATCCCGAAAACATGACTAATAAAGGTGTCCCTATGCCTCCAAGGTGCCTCTTCTCAGTCATTGCTGGTGTGTTGCCACGGTGCATCCAGCATGTCTGGCATGGTTTTCCCTGATAGTGGCTATGTGTCTATGTGTCGAGTAGCAAGATGCAAGCTGTGTGTGTGGGATGAGAGTGTGTATTGTGCATGATGTCCATGACTGTGTGGGTATTGTGACATGTGCCATCCCCATGCATCCAACGTTGGCCGGGCCCCCATTCTCTGCATCCACCGGACTCAAGCTTGCAGGACATGGTTCTGCCACCTGTCTACACATACCTGGGTGCCCCCCAGGACACTGGACAGGATCCCTGACCTCTGCACATGACTGTTGCTGTACTCAATGTGTCTGTCAGCACGGTTGTGCGGCCACCCCCTCAGCTGGTTGGGCCCATCACGGGTGTGTATGGTGCTCCATGTCTGTCTTGCCTAATACACTGTGACCCGTGTGTCCTGTGCCAGACTCAGGCCCCAGGGTGTGGATGGTTGAAGTCAAAAGAGAACTCAGGCATGTTTAGACTTTACAAGACACATGTAAGGTAATAATGCAACCAGCAGGCATCTTCTCTTCATGGTGTGACTTTTTATTTTTGTGGGGGGGTGGGGGGGGGGTATGACGTGAGGGGCTTTCTGGGAGTTTGGAATCCAAAGTTCAGTAGGGGAGTTGGTGTCCTTGCCATTGGAAATCCTCAGAGTCCATGCCACAGTCTTTGTCAACATTGGTCAGACAGTGACCAGCAAGGCCATGTGGCAGAGAATGTCTCTTGATGCTGTGATGCTGTTGCTCCAGTGGGCCAGGTGCCAGGCCAGGTGTCCTGGAAGATGGTGATGTAGCGCCGACCCTCACGGTCCTTTCCGTGGACGACCCGGCCTCCTGCGGGGACCCTCAGAAGCAGGCCGTGACGATGTTTGGGATGCTCCATCAGATGTTTCCTCCTCCTCCTGATCCCTCCCTGTGGGTGGTGATGTTCTACGCCTTCTGGCACAGGGAGGGTTGCCCATGTTGTCGGCCATCCGACGGAGTGTATTGTGAATTCCCGTGAACACCATCACGAGCTCAGCCTGCCTGTCCTCCATCCTCCGTTGGTGTTGCAGTAGATAGGCATTTTGCTGGGCCTGCTGGGTCTTGATCTCATCGAGGGTCCCCTCCATCTCATTGAGGGTGGACACAACCTGGGCCATGCCCGTGGTGTCCTGCCGGTATGTGTCCAGGATGTTACGGACATGGGAATATACCGGTTCCCCAGCCAACTGGTCAGGCTGGCGCCTCCGCCGTCCTCCACTCCCACCACCCCTGCCCACTTGCACCTGGCCTGCCCTTGTGGGCACATCGGGTCTCTGGGACCCCTGAGGGGTGGCATTGGCGTTGTCGCCTGCCTCCTCCTGGGTGCCCGGGACACCGTGTCCCTCCTGGCCAGCCTGGCTGCTTTGTGGTGGTGGGGCAGGGATCCTGGGTGTCTCCTGGGATGTGGCAGGAGTGGGGGTGGTGGTTGGCCCCGTTGTACCTGACGCAGGTGCTGCAGGTCGTTGGACACCAGAGGGGCCAGGTTGGTCGGGGTCGTCCACAGAGTGGTGAGAGTCGTCGCTGCCGGTGGGATCGGCCTCCCGCAGAGCCGGGTCCTGTGAGTCTTCCCCCCCAGTGTTGGGGGGTGAACCACGAGGTTGACCTGTGTGTGAGAGAGACAATGGTAATTTTGGTCCATGCAACATCCATGTTTCATCAGTTTCAAAGTTGGAACATTGCCTCTGGGAATTAGGATCTGTCTTGCATTCCACTCACAGTGCACTTGTGCATGGGTGTGTCCCTTGGGCACCACTTTGGCGCCTTTAACTATGTGTGGCACAGTCTTACTTGCTGCGTCAAGTGTGACTGCAGTCAGCAGTGGAGTGGGCAGGTGTGGCGAGCCATGCATTGGCGCTTTCCGTGTTGCACTGTACGTGGGCATATGGAGTGGTTCCACACACTTAGATAATGCAGGTAGCTGTTGTTGTGCTCGTGCACAGGTTGTGACATGGCCCTGTGTTTTGCCATGGAGGAGAGGGGGGGTGCTGGCACTGGCCAGCCTTGTCTACATGCACGCAGTCCACCTGCTGACGACCAGACATTCCCACACACCACAAGGCTGATTTGCTCTCCCTGTGTCTCCCTCCCTCTGTGTCCCCCTCTCCCTCCCTCTGTGTGTCGGCCTCCTCCCTCTGTCCGTCTCCCTGTGTCTCCCTCCCTCTCTGTCCCCCTCTCCCTCCCTCTGTGTGTCGGCCTCCTCCCTCTGTCCGTCTTCCTGTGTCTCCCTCTCTGTCCCCCTCTCCCTCCCTCTGTGTGTCGGCCTCCTCCCTCTGTCCGTCTTCCTGTGTCTCCCTCCCTCTCTGTCCCCCTCTCCCTCCCTCTGTGTGTCGGCCTCCTCCCTCTGTCCGTCTCCCTGTGTCTCCCTCCCTCTCTGTCCCCCTCTCCCTCCCTCTGTGTGTCGGCCTCCTCCCTCTGTCCGTCTTCCTGTGTCTCCCTCTCTGTCCCCCTCTCCCTCCCTCTGTGTGTCGGCCTCCTCCCTCTGTCCGTCTTCCTGTGTCTCCCTCCCTCTCTGTCCCCCTCTCCCTCCCTCTGTGTGTCGGCCTCCTCCCTCTGTCCGTCTTCCTGTGTCTCCCTCCCTCTCTGTCCCCCTCTCCCTCCCTCTGTGTGTCGGCCTCCTCCCTCTGTCCGTCTCCCTGTGTCTCCCTCCCTCTCTGTCCCCCTCTCCCTCCCTCTGTGTGTTACCCTCTGTCACCTCAGCCCAGCTTCCTGGGCACACACTGATCGCAGTTCTTTTACTGGCCCTTGGATTGTTTTTTTTTTAAAGCCGTTTATTACAGAATCCAAAAATTATACAAAGATGGGCCTACAACCTTCAGGCCGGCCGCTAGCACACAGAAGGAGCATATAATACAGGCAGTAGAACGCACGCTGCGGCAGAAGGGAAATCACAGGAGTTGAAGAGACGTTGGTAGCCACACCATCCGGACCCCACACAACGGCTTCATTTTTATATAAACAATCAACAAAGAACAAGTCCACAAGGCAACCCACAATCGGAAATAACAGCATGTGCTCCCCTAGGGGGGGGACCCCGGCGATCCATAGGAATATCGAGGGGGGGAAGAGGTCAGGACGGGGACTAAGTAGACTCATCGCCCAGAACCGGGAAGACAAACAGGCTAAGGAGACGGGGCCGGTGACGAATCAGGCAGTAGCGGCGGGGTACAGATTCCCCCCCGGTAGGCGTTCCAGGGGCCCCATACCTTCACCCATGTCCCAGGCTTACCTCTCGCAATGGCCCTTGGATTGTTGATGTGAGTTTGTTTCTGATCTCCAGGCACCCATTGGGTGTAGTGTCTGTGTCTGCGCTGCTGCTGTGGTGGTGTGTGCTGCCACTCTTTCACAGTGTTGGCTGTTCATTAGCTGCTGTCATGTGCAAAAACGTGCCTTCACCCCCATGTGTTAATGCAAGGCGTCCGCCATTTGCTGGCAAGTCTTTCCTGTGTGGGGACACACTGTTTGTCTGGCTGTGACCTAGGCCATATGGGCAGAGGGCATTGTTGTCTGCTTCTGAGTTGCACTATGTGATTTTTGGGGCCCACCCTCCCGCCATCCGGGTTACCGTGTCATGTGTTGGTGTCTTCTGTGGCCTGTGACTTGACATTGTCCAGCTGGGTGCATGGGGCATGGTGGCGCCAGTGGCATGTGCGTGTTCATGGAGTGTGGTTGAGTCATGCGATAGCTTGGGGTGGTTGCGTGCCTGTTTGTGAGTTTGGTTGTGGATGACGTGCCCCCCATGTGAGGTGCGTTGTTTGTGTACTCACCCGGGTCTCGGAGTCCTCCTAATCCTTCGACTGCCTCCACCGGCAGTATGGCCATCACCCTCTCCTCCCAGGGATGGTAGTGTACGGGTCTGCGGGACGGCCCTCCTCCAGTGACGTTGGCCTGGTTGTGTTCATCCGTCATCTTGGCTCGGACCCTCCTCCGCAGATCGTACCACCTGGCTTGGCATTCCTGCTTGTTCCTTCTGGTGTCGGCAACAGCATTCACAGCATCGACGATGGTCTGCCACATGGCTGTTTTTTCTGACATGCTGGTCTGTCTGACCAATGTTCCAAAGAGGTGTGGCTCGACTCTGAGGATTTCATCGACAAGGACCTCCAACTCTCGGTTACTGAACTTTGGATTCTTGTTAGTGGGCATGGTGAGGGGTGTGGGTGTGGATGGGGGGGGTGTGTGGATGGTTGTGGGTGTGTGGGTGTGGTTGTGCAGGTGTGTGTGTGTGTGAATGTGATGAGGGGGTGTTTGTGAAGGTGGTTGTGTGAAGGTGTGCAAGTGTAAGGTGTGGTAAAGCTTGTAGTATGGTGCTGTAGGTTGTCTGTGGGGTCTGGCAGCAGTGAGTCTGTTGCAAAGGCTCATGGTTTGTGTGTGTGGGCCCTTTTTATTGGTCCATTGGTGGGTGTGGCTGTGTTTGAAGTTTGGGTGGGTGTGTTATAAGGAGTGGTGGTGTTTTGGGCCTCTGTTTGTTTTTGGCAGTTGCAGGTCGGTGAATGTGTTGTTTTAGTGGTTGTTGGACATGTTTAGTGGCTTTGTGCCATTCGAATGGTGTATTCTTGTGTTGTTTTGTTTTGTCCTGGTTGTGTACGTGCGTTTTTAGCGTGTGTACGGGGTGTACATGGGCCATTTTGTTGTACAGTGCTGTCCTTGTGTGTGGCTTGGTACGACTCGTACATGCGGTTGTGATGTTGGGGCCTGGGGTGCGCTCCGTACTTAGGAGGTTGTGGTGGGGGTGCGACTCTGACGTACACGGGTGTACATACACGGGTGGGGGTACGACACGTACACGGGTGTACATACAGAGGGGGTACGACACGTACACGGGTGTACATACAGGGGGGGTACGACACGTACACGGGTGTACATACACGGAGGGGTACGACACGTACACGGGTGTACATACAGGGGGGGGTACGACACGTACACGGGTGTACATACACGGGGGTACGACACGTACAGGGGTGTACATACACGGGGGGGTAGGACACGTACAGGGGTGTACATACACGGGGGTACGACACGTACACAGGTGTACATACACGGGGGGTACGACACGTACAGGGGTGTACATACACGGGGGTAGGACACGTACACGGGTGTACATACAGGGGGGTATGACACGGGTGTACATACACGGAGGGGTACGACACGTACACGGGTGTACATACAGGGGGGGTACGACACGTACACGGGTGTACATACACGGGGGTACGACACGTACACAGGTGTACATACACGGGGGTAGGACACGTACACGGGGGTACATACACGGGGGGGTATGACACGTACAGGGGTGTACATACACGGGGGTACGACACGTACACGGGTGTACATACACGGGGGTACGACACGTACAGGGGTGTACATACACGGGGGGTACGACACATACACGGGTGTACATACAGGGGGGGGTACGACACGTACACGGGTGTACATACACAGGGGGTAGGACACGTACATGGGGGTACATACACGGGGGGGTACAACACGTACACGGGTGTACATACACGGGGGTACGACACGTACAGGGGTGTACATACAGGGGGGGTACGACACGTACAGGGGTGTGCATACACGGAGGGGTACGACACGTACACGGGTGTAAATACACGGGGGGTACAACACGTACACGGGTGTACATACACGGGGGTACGACACGTACAGGGGTGTACATACACGGGGGGTACGACACGTACACGGGTGTACATACACGGGGGTACGACACGTACAAGGGTGTACATACACGGGGGGTACGACACGTACATGGGTGTACATGCACGGAGGGGTACGACACGTACACGGGTGTACATACAGGGGGGGGTAGGACACGTACACGGGTGTACATACAGGGGGGTACGACACGTACACGGGTGTACATACACGGAGGGGTACGACACGTACATGGGTGTACATACAGGGGGGGTAGGACACGTACACGGGTGTACATACACGGGTGGGGGTGTACATACATGGGGGGTAAGTCTCGAACGTACGGGGGCTGGGGGGAGTGTTGGGCGCGTATGCGGGCACATGTCTCCATGGTTGCTATGGGAGTTCGGTGCGGACGGTGTTTTTTCCATACGGTTGTAACATCGGACGCACGGGATGGATCGTGATTCCTTGGTCGGACTTCACTTTTCACATTTGTACGGTAAATCGTCCGAGGACGTGTCGGACACATTTTCCGACCCGAGGATGTGTGGGGAATAATTCCCAATGCTATTCGTATGGTCTTTTCCCATGCGAATCGTAATTGGCAGTTTGTACGGCACTTGTACGATTCGTACGGTAAAAAGACCGGATACGAGTCGTACGGGGAATTTTTTTACCGGATCGTGATCGGCACCTTTGACTCCGAAGGAAGGCCGATCCCTTCTCGTAGCCACACTCCAGATGGAGATATACTGCTATCAATGGAGGCCTTTGGAAAGAAACCAATTCAGGTGCAGGAAAAGCAAATGGCACCACAACCCCCCAGATTGGAACTCCAGAAGCGCAGGGCCCAGAAGCGAGGACCAATAAACAACTAGGCAGAAATACAGAGGAAATACTAGTTAGGATAGAAAAGGGCAAAACTAAAAGCGTGCTTAGAATAAAGAAGCAATGCAACACAACATTCCTGTACTATGAATTAGACCCTTCTTTTGACCCTTAATTATACCTGGAAAGGAAAGGACGGCCACAGGAAGCTAATGCTGCCGTGATGGTATTGATGGGAAGCCATCTTTGATTGGGAGATATTAGATCTTCCAAGATGGAGCCCGGCAGCTCAGGATGCCATGAAGCCTGAAGGAGCAAGCAGGATTCATACTGCACTCAGCCACTAGCCTCACTACCAGACCCAGTCCCAAATTGTCTCCAAGCAGGATTGTCACCCTCCACCCAGCAGGCACCACTCCGAGTTCCGTGTGCCGCAAACCTCAAAGAGGAGAACATGAAGAAGAAGCGAACACGAAGCATTGAGCTCCCAACACTCGGGTGGATATTTGGCTATCCTGTAGAAGCAACATAAGTCAATGAAAACAACCCAAGCAAATACATAGCCTAGTCTAGCTATCAGCCCGTTATCTACAGGAAAGTATTGGATAAAAAACTGAGATTTGAAGTCAGCCTTCCATGCCTCCAAAGCCTCCAGTGTCCATGTTGAACAGATGGCTAGAGATTGCACTATATTTAGGGCTCTGTATGTGAATTTTAAGCACATGATGTTTGAGCAGTTCATGAGTATGATATCTGGTGTTTGGGCTTCGCTTAGCATATGCATGCATGTCAGTTATCCTCAGAGGTGCCTGGCTAAAGGTTCTTGTTCAGCCCCTGGAGTCCATGGTGTGAGTCTATGGTGGTGCCAGCATTGTGAGATTAGAGGGTTGCAGGAAAGGAAAGTCACCTTTCCCTAAAGGGTTATCTAACATCTTTGCACGGGGGCAGGGTTAGGGGCAGAACGAGAAGGTCAGAATTACATGGATAAATGGTGTGAATATCGAATTCCTGGCTAGAGAATGGGAGAAAATGAGTGTCCAGGGTATTTTGGAATGTCTGTTTCAAACGTACTCAATGCTGATGCAATATCTTCAGCATGTTTATAGCACACCGAGCCCTATTTGTGAAACAGTGGCGGAAGTGGAAACAAAATGGATGAGTTGTTACCCTCCTTGTGGACAGGTCTTTATATATGTTCTAGTCGTGGGATGAGTTTCTGTGAGAAGATGTTATTTCAACACAATAAAATATTGTGTTGGCCCATAGATACAACACTAAACAATATCACACAAAGTTCGTGCCAAATGCAAGAAGTGTCTGTGCCCATTTTGTGTGTCCCCAGTGTACTTTAGTATAACAGAACGAGCCAGAGACACTTGGGGGTCCTTTCTGTAACATCGATGGCACACCAGCGGAAATGTCATGCCTGTACAATCTAAAAGGAATATTCCCTTGTTTGCACAAGAGCCCATTGCTTAATTTGTAAACAAAAAAATAATAATAATAATTACTGGGTTCTAAGTTTTAGAAAAATCCCCTTGCACCGCTGATGAATGTCAGGGTAGCTGAATACCAAGCCTGCCTAGTCTTTATTTCACTGCATGCTGCTTTCATCCACCAGTCTGCTATCCCTGCCCCTATATCACACTGTCAGAGACTCATTTTCATCCCTGCTTTCTCCCTTTGCCACTGTTTTAAAGTGATTGTCTTCCTCCCTTTGTCCCATTTTCTGCTTGTCACTCTCTTGTTCTCGGTGAAAGTCTAAAGATTAAAAATATGTCCCGGTCCCCAAAAAATTCTGCCTGTCGGCTTCACCTTCAGCCAGCAGCTGAAATGAGTTACAGGCCTAGTTATATATTTATAGATTATCTGCTTTACAGGAGGGGAATTCTGATGTCTCTGCACATGCAAAGTGTCCCCAGGTGTGCAAAGTGTCCTGCAAGGTGATAATGTAAGGTTGGTCATACTAAACACCACCCACAGCAGAACAAAGACTCAGTATGACCATTCACCCATCATGGTATCGATCACACATGGCATGCCCCATTTTCTGTGCCTGAGGAAGGGGCACTAGGTGACACAGCAGAGAGGACAATCTTACTTTGTGATTGAAAGTCCTACCTTTGATGGCCCCACTGTGAACTCCAGGCGTGCCCTCGTGACCCTGCCTATCCTGTTAGATTAGGCTAAAAAGGCCTACATTTTTTTAATTGAGACACTACGGTATCAGATGTAGAAAATTATAAATGTATGGCTGCCAGTGTATTCTTCATTATTAATTTGAACACTGCAACTACATGTCCCGTTATTTAACATGCTGGTACGATCAAACTTTTCTTAGGAAAGGCGTTTTTGGTTTTCGTAATACCTTTGGCACAGTTTGAGGAATCTGTGTGAAACTTTTCAAAAACAAAGGTTCATCCACTTTGGCTCTCTCATTGAAATCTTTGAGTTGATCTGTCTGGTAAGGGCCAAGACAAAGGGAAGAGGGCCCCCAAAATCCCGAGAGAAAATACAATAAGTAACTTCTATTTTAACAGCTGCTTCCCTACATTACCAATACACCAAAACACAGAGAGAACAGACGTGAAGAGGCCCAAACAGGCAGCGCCTAGCTGCTGTGCATCTATGTTAGTTCAATGAAGGTCTTTCCATCCTTAGGGTAAGGAAGTGCAGTGTTAGACCATACATGCCACTCAAGGCATTCCACATCCAACAAAAGTATGTCAGAAGTATGCCAGTGATTCAGGCTGAAACATAAACAGGTCAGAATAGCAGTGTACAGCGAAAAATCCCTACAAGAGCTTTAGCAGCTTTCTATTTTCTGCAAGGTATGGCCACATTTCTTTATAATCCCCATAAATCTTTTTAATCCTGTTCTCACAGATTTACTGCAGTAGACAACTCTTAGCTTTCATACCTCCTATGGGTAATCTACTCAGGCAAAGTGTTCCCAAGTACTCTGTGGTACTTTGTACAAATTAGATGAATGTTCTTAGGCATTATCCTTCACATCAGATGTTGTAACTAACACTCTGGGCATATGGGAATGGAGTGCTGGTTCATGGTGCAAGCCTATCCCATTCACTTTAGGTGATGCTCTGAGGAATGCTGGCTGTAGCCACTGTGGCATCAACTCCTCATGTTTTCTCTTGAGCCTTCTCACAGAGATCAGGTTGTCTGTGCTTGCAGCCCTGTTCCAGTTTGATGACGTCTTTGTGCTTGGTGACGGGTTACCATGCAGCGTGTGGAAACAGGGTCTTGCCACTTTAGTAGAACTTGGGCCTTGAGGCGTTTCCTTTTCCATCTTTCCTCGCTATGACTGCTCAAACTCAAGACCAATGATTCATTTTCACTTGGTGGTCTCATCATCTATATCATCCTTCTAACCTGAAGAGTGCCAGAACCTACAGGCATCCGAGATCTCGGGACAGGACAGATGAAAGGATCAGAATATTGTATTGTATTGTATTGTAGGCGGTCTTGTATAGCGCGTAGTTACCCTCGGGCATCCCAGCGCTTGATCAGCCATACCCTGGCCAAGAATACATGAGTTCTAACTAATCTCTTGAGGGATAAGCGACCCCGATCAGAGAGAATGGGTTCTGGTAGAGTTTCAAAGATGTCGAGCATGAAAAAGGAAGTCTCCCGATCCCACGCTTCTCCAACTACCTCCTAGGAACGACCAGAGGATATGCTATGAAGGATCCTGACTGGAGAAATTGCTATAAACTTGCTTCCAAGCACTGCCATGTTGAGGAGGACTATAGCCATAAGCTACATCTGAACTGAGAGTGGAAACCACTGGACATTTAGAAAACTCAAAGCGATGTGTTCTTTTTTTCAATAAGTTTGCCTCAGGTCCTGATGCTGAAGTTTAAAACAACTGCATTTTTTATGTCTGTTGCACTAACCTATCTTTAATCTGATAAAGGCCCTGGCGAGGGTAAACCTACGATTTTCCACCAGAAATGGTTTGACGTGAAGTAGGACTTGCCCTACAGCACCCTTGAAAATTCCCTTATTGGTCTCAGGTCTTATGAATACAGTGAGATGTACAGACATTAAGCAGGGCTCTAAGATTTCTGTTTGCTTCCCGTAGTTTTCCATTCTTTCCCTTCTCCTGGCTACTTAGCGGCAAAAAATGAGACTGGTGAGGGGCATATGGTAGGACTAGGGGTCATCTTAGTAAAGTCATCAGGAGTCAAAGGGTGTCCAGTATTACTTCCATTTACAATTGTATTTTGTTGAATAAAGGTCCATGCAAAATGGGCTAATAGCATCTTGGTTCTTACTGTACACATCTTGAGTAGCGTGTCCATTTCTGTTGCCCGCAATTGAAGAATTGTGGTCAGTTCTGAAGCCCACACCTGGATTATTGTTGCCACTTCTGAAGACCATGATAGGGATAGTGTGGCAAGTTACAGAGGCTACACTTGGAATACAGTTGTCAGTTTAGGAGACCACAGCTGTAGTACTGTGGCAAGTTCTGGATGCTATCCACATGAAGTATTGTGCCTGACAGTGATGGTTGGTAATGTCTCAAATGAAAATTTGTGCCATATTCCGCAGGCCACTTTTACAGAATTGTGTCCAGGTCTGGAGTCGGAAGTAGAACTTCTAATGTGGTACAAGATCTGAAACAAGAAACCTTATAAAAAGCCCTGCAAGGACTTTCATGAGTACAGTGGGGGAGATGTGAGGAATACACTTAAACTACCCCAATGCTGATGATGTAGAGGAATTGAACAGGTTGTACTTGAGGTTTAGCTCTACTAAAAATATGTACTGAGAGGAAGGAGACTGTGGTGGAACTTATAAAGGTTTTAATTAAATGGGTGGTTTATGATTGTGAGTGTTCCTCGTGCTCCCAACAGGAGGGATAGAGACAAAGTTTTGAAACAGCATTCAAAAGTGGCTGAGGCATAAAAATGGGTGCAATGCTAGTGCTGGAGTAAAGACCGGGCGTGAGACCCTGAATCCGAGTTTGGTTGTGATTCCTTACCACAGACAGAAACAAGAGGTTCCACCCGAATCAGAATTACAATGTCTTCTCCTGTGCGCATGTCAGCAAGAAAAAACTTCCATGAAGTGCTTAGGAAAACTCAGGCCGGAATGGAGGGAAGACCGACTGGAATCAATTGGAAAACAAACACTGACTCACGCATTTCCCCCATTCCTCGTAGGATAATTAGTAATCCTGCGGCAAACCTTCAACGCGGAGTTACCGTCCTCGTGGTAGTCGTAATTCTGGGTCCCTCATTAGTTAGTTGCAGTGGAACCCTAAATAGAGGAAACAGAGCAGTGCTACGACGGTAAATATGAAATTACCGTCCGTCCCCAAGAGTGTTGAATTGTATTTGTAGCCAATAGCGCCACATCTTGCCGCATTCTCTCCCAGCAGCCCTTGCGCTGTCAGGCTCACGTCACCAGCAAATGGAAGCATCCTGCTCACTCAGAGAACGAATTCAAAACCTGACAAGGCCAGCGCTCTCTGCACAAGTCTGGCATGTCTGTCTTGCTTCATATTTTAGATGGAAAATTAAAGCCATATTTCCACTGACTGCAGCCATTATTGCCTCAAAGTCTCAGAAAATAGAAACCGTAACCAAGGCAGCACTTTTCACCTCCACTCCCCCCTCCCCTGCGCAGGACAGTAATGTTTAATGAGCAATGCACAATGTGGGGGTAGGCACAGGGGGAGGTCAGAGCCAGCTTGACAGTGGGGAACTCAGCCGATTTCGGTGTCTATGAACGAAGCCAAGAGAGTTTTTTTTCTAAACTTGGATTCAGATTTACATATTTATATGCAATGGAGCACGGCAGACATTGCAAGGCTTCGTTGTGGGAATGAGGAAGAATTGCGCAGAAGCAGCACAAAATATACACACATTCTCGCACCGATGACGTTGAGGGTGGTGCTCATTAAAAAAATGCTGGATTAGTGCGATGCTAAGCATAGTGCTATGGCACAAAGGCGAGGATTCATAGTCTTGAATGGAGCTTGTACTCGAGGTGTACCCTGAAAAAGGGTAAGCCATTTAAAATATGCAATTTTGCTCAATTGCACATTAATACTATGATTATTGTACTGTCCTGAGAGTTGATGGGACCCTTATGGTTCCTGAAGGACTCTGTAGAACAGTGACTTAAGTGCATGGTTGATAGAATTAATGGTATAGAATGTTCAGTTAACAGTTGCACGCTGAGGAATAAGGACGTGTAATACCAAGCTCCATGAGAGGCGTTATCATTTGCATATACCCCGCTGTTCAAATAAACAAGATCGACATGAAGCAGTTAGCAACTCCAGCGCCAAGAGAGCCCCACGGGTGATTTGCTGCATTTTATAAATCCTTGAATGATTGATGTACCAGGGCTGGGGAGGACGCTACAACTAGACCTGGGCATAGTTCGCAGAGTTTTGCTACGCGGAACTCCGCAAAGTTACAAAAAACTCTGCAAAGTTCCACGAGTGGCAGAGTGCAGTGCAAACTGCAGTTTGTGCTGGTATTCCTGCCGCTCGGGTAGAAATTTTACCCGAGCGGCAGCTCGTGCTCGCGAATGGTAATGTGAGTGGGGGAAAAACTCTGCTGCACATCGCGAAGTGGAGTTTTCTGCACTCCGCGAGCTCCGCGGAGTGTGGAGTGCAGAAAACTCTGCAAACTCCGCAAACGGAGCGAAGTTCACCGCCCAGGCCTTGCTCCAATTGGCGATGAGATAGGCTATTAAACTCCACAACTGGAAGAACCAAGGGGCATATTAACAAGGAACAGGGAAAATTAACGCTAAGGGCGCTTAGGATAAAAAAATTTACGCCCGCTATTACTGGATAATATTGCCTGGTTATCGCATTATTAACAACGCTAACCGCCTAGGCGATAGAAAATCCAGCGATAGCGGCATTTTGGGAGGTTATCGCTGGTAATGCAGCGATAAAACTACAAGGATAGGGATATCCTTGTTGATAGCCCATGGTGGACTTAGCCATGTAATCCACCTCCCATTGGATTACATGGCTAAGTCTGAAAATTAGCAGACGTAAAAAAGCAGCGTTAACCATGGTTAGCGCTGCCTTTTTTGTCTCTAACAGGGTTAGCGTGAAGCTTGATAACAGGAGAAATGTCGCTTAGCGACATTTCTCCTATTATTTTGCTCTGAAACGCCCACTTTGCATCTCTTTAGAGATGCAAAGGAAACATAGTGAAAAGGGGTGCTAACATGAGATTTTGCATGTTAGCACCCTGTTGTTGATAGGGCGATATTTTTAACTCCGCTTCTTTGGCTTTTAAAGCCAAAAAAGCGGAGATAAAGCCCTTGTTAATATGCTCCCATGAGTGATCTTCCGGAGAGTTTGCCGTGGTCTAGCAAACTGCTTGTGCGTGTCACCTTTGCCTCAGTCAAAGTGAAAATCAACGGTTGGAGTATGTTGAGTCAAAGCGCCACTCCAGCCAGTGTAAGGCCTGTAAAAAAAGTGATGGCCTTACAGAAAGTTTGTTTGTTGTTGGATAGAAATTAGCTGGTAATGTTGAGACAAGAGATACTGTACCACAGCCTAGCACAGAGCTTTCATTTATACAGTACAACAGCGCTAAAGGAAGCAATATTCAGGTACAGAGAAGTGCTAAAGGAAGTGATTGCCAAGTGCAAGAAAGTACCCAAAGCAGAATTATTTCTGCTGCAAAGAAATGCTAAAGGCAGTAGAAATCAGGTACAATGCAAAGAGGTGAGAAGGGTCAACAACCTGTGCAAGAAAGAAATAGCCAGTACTCACCGCCTAGGAAGAAGATAGCGCCTCACAACCAAAGAGCGGACACAAAGACCCAAATGTTAGCACACAGTTAGTGCTTGCCAAAGGTGCCTGTTCAAGTCACAGACAACATATTAAGATGCTGATTCATTACTAAAACCAAAACCTCCCTTCGATTGTGCCAAAAAGCAAAATATTAGAGACAGATGGACTACCTAAAACTAACCCTTTGATGATTTCATTGATGGGCTGAAAGAAGTAAATGACAAAACGATCATTACATATCTGAGGAATCTGGCAGGTGAAGGAGTAAAAGAAGTGATAAAAAGAATACCACCCAGTGGTGAAGTGACGTGCCATCAAATCAAAGAGTTGCTGGACACCAAGTTCAATCCAATGCCAAATGTCGACTATGAAAGGTAGATTTTCAACCAAGAAAGGCAGAAAGTTGGTGAAACAATGGATGAGTTTGTAGAAAGACTTGATTCGCTCATCAAGCATTGCAAGTTAAACGAGTTCAATAATGAAGAGGCCATGCGTCTCAGAGTAATAGACGGGTGTTTCTCTGATTCCGTCACATGAATGCTGTAAGAGACACTCAGCTTGGAGCGAGTACTCATTGCTGCCAGAGTGGAAGAAAGAGCTGACAGACATGGAGCAAACATGGACGCTGGAACAGCCCAAAATGAACCAGCACTGACTGTGAAAAGAAAGTCGAAATACAAGGTAGAAGGCCATAAAGTAATGTCTCCAAAGAAAAAGAAGTGTTTTTGATGTGGATTCTCCTTTCCACATGAAGATAAATGTCCCGCCATTGGAGAGGTATGGAAAGGTTGGGGGGAAGAAAACCATTTTGTAATGGTTTGCAAAGGGAGGGAAAGATGAAGTGCATCTCGTCGGGAAAACAAAATTGAAGAAAGATCAAGTTTTTCATGTTGAGAAAACAAAATGGATGGCAGAAAGTTCCAGAGACGTTCCAAACATGCCCACAACGGCAAGCGGCAACGTCAGTTGAGGCAAGTAGAAATTGCACAACGTCGATTGTCATTAAACTCTTTGTCTAAAAGTTTGTTACGGTCATTGTCAAGCAACATTGAGGATGATGGGTATACAAAGTCAATGTTGACCGCTGTATGAAGTGTGTATGTAGGATTAGCTTCTTGCAAGGAAGAGTACCAGTCAAAGCTAGATCGGCAAGTGAAAGTGCGAAATGCATTTGGACACTGTCCCAAATTCACTCTAAAATTGAATGGGTGACCCATACCTGTTATCATAGACAATGGTGCATCGATAAACATTATGCCAGTGGAAAAGTACAATGAACTGTCTCCAGTGCCCCGTTTAACCCTGTCGCAAACTGAAGTGTATATAGGTGGGCTGCTTCAACACTACTGCAAAGTCAAGGTTCATTCATAGCAACTGTGAAACATAAAAGGACAAAAGTATGACGCCAATTGATGTCCTGCAATGCACTTCATCAAGTGCATGTTTACTAGGTTTTAGCACTGGTGCTGACATGGGGCTGATTTCTGTAAACTACAACGTCAATGCCTATCATGAGATATTGAATCAGTTTCCATCTTTGTTTAATAGACTAGGCAATGAAAATGCAACCTCACATAAATGAGGGCATCCGTATTGTTTCTTAATAACATAGTTGAATTGCATTTCATTTGCAAGAGGCTGTTTAGAAAGAACTTGAGATACTATTAAAGCATGACATCATTGAGTGATCCACTGGTCCGATGCCATGGGTATCATCCATAGCGGTAGTGCCGAAGAAGGATAGTGGAGATGAGTGTGCATCTACGTTGATATGAGCCAAGTGAACAAGATGATTGAAAGAGAACGACATCCAGGTCCGCATATTACTGATATGATTATACAGCTGAATGTAGCTAGTCTTTTTCCGCCATGATTTGAAAAAAGAGTATCAGCAACTCCAACTGGAAGAGAATTGCAAGTAGATTGCTACTTTTTCAACTCACATCGATTTATTTAGATATATAAGGCCAAGTTTCGCAGTGTCATCAGCTGTAGAACTTTTTCAGGATATCATTTGTCACGTAATACATCCAGTCACAAATGCTTTCAATTACAATGATGAGATACTAGCTTTTGGGGAAACACAAAAAGAACATGATAAAGCGCTTACACAAGTGTGTTGTATACTTGCCGATACAGATCTGGCTTTAAATGCTGCAAAGTGTCAGTTTCATAAAACCAAACTCAAGTTCTTTGGTCATATATTTTCTGATAGGAGAATGAATCTGGATCCAAATAAAATACAAGCCTTGTCATCCCCTCCTTCCCCACAAGATGTCACTATGCCGCAAACCTTCCCTGTTATGGCTAGTTACTGTTCAAGGTATATATGTGGCTTTGTGAAAGTAAGTGCCCCATTGAGAGACTTAACAAAACAAAATGTTCCATTTCGATAGTCACATGAATGTAAACAAAGCTTCAAGAAAATCAAGCTTGCAATTGAGAATGCCACTGATATGGCATACTTTGATCTGAAATTGTAGACAGAGGTTGCTGTTGATGCAAGTTCAGTGGTGTTGGGTGCCATCCTTGCCAAGCACACTGGACATCCAATACCCTAAGACACATTGTGGCTTATGCTAACCAGAGTTTGTCATCGACGGAACATGCCTAAACATAACCTGAAAAAGAAGCCTTGCTCTGGTGTAGCCTGTGAGCATTTTCATGTGTTCCTGTATGGGAAGCATTTCACGGTTGTCACTGACCACCAAGTATTACTCACCATTTTCGGTAATCCAAAAGTCAAGATGCCCCTTTGCATTGAGAGGTGGGGGTTGCGACTGAAGGAGTATGATTGTACAATTGTACATCATCCATGAAATGATCAAAACGCTGCGGACTACTTCTCATGTGTACCAATACTGTGTCATGGCACCACGTTTAAAGCCATACCAGTACATTATTGATGCCATGAGCTCTGACAGAGATTTGCTAATACTCAAAGACATTATTAACCATCAGTCGGGGCAAAACATACTTAACCTCTTCATGATGAACTTGAATACCAGAAATTCAAAAATAAACAAAAAGAACTTTCAGTTACCCCAGAAGGCATTATCGTACGAGGGTCGAGAATTATCATACCTGAGAGTGTGAGACAAGAAGTCATTGAACTGGCACATGAGGGACATTGTAGAGTTGTTGCTACTAAACGAGTACCGTGGGACTAAGTGTGGTTCCGTCTTGTTGAAAGGTTTGAAAAAGAGTTAAGGGCATGTCATTTGTGCAACTGCTTGTCATCCTAAACAACCCTGCATATGTTAAACATGTCTGATCTTCCAAAGTATGCTGTATGGGAGAAGATTGCAATTGATTTCTTTGGACTCCTTGACAATGGACATTATCTACTAGGAATTGTTGATGAATATTCCTCTTTTTAGTTTGTGGAAGATCTGCCATCAACTACTCATGACAGTGTAATTGAGAGATTAGAAAAGTATTTTTGCAACATTGTTTGTTCTTTCGATTTTGAAGTCTGTCAATGGTCCGCCTTTCAATAGTCGAGAATTTAAAGATTTTCTCACTCATCTAAATGTCAAGCACTAGAAAAGCACACCTCTCTGGACACATGTGAATGGTGTTGTTAAGAGATTTATGAGCACCCTCAAGAAGACCGTTCAGTGCGATGCACTGGAAAAGCTTGAACTCAAATCAGTTCTTCAGTCTACGCATGGTGCATACAGGTCAACTCCCCATTTTACACAGGTGAAAGCCCTGCCAACTTAATGTTTGGGAGAGCCATTTGGATCAAATTGCTACAATGGACCACTGAAAGATCTATTGACATTGATAAACTTTGCACTACTGGTTCAAACGCAAACTGAAGACCTATGCGGACAGACGTCACTGTACTCTGAGCACTTTTTTCAAAGGGGGAGACCAAGTTATTGTCAGGCAGAAACGGAAATGCAAGTCTTATGCAAGTCTTATGCAAGTCTTATGCTTGATTTGATGCTGACCCACTGAGGGATGTGACTAGTAAAGGATACATGGTGAATGCTCACCATCCTGGAAAGTCCATTATGCGAGATTCTTCACATTTCAAGCACCTGCCTTGATCTTCGCCAGCTCCAGATGGCATAAGTGAGACTTATCTACCTGAGAATCCTGAGAGCCCAATGGCTGTACCAGTGCTAGTCATGGATACTTCTACTGTAGCTCCGCAGCCTCTCTTGACAAGATCTGGGCGGGTGATTCAAGCACCAAAACGACATATTGAAGAGTTGTGATGTATATATGTTATTTTTACTTTTTATTTAACAAAGGGGGAGATGTAGTGTCTTGTGAGTTAGAGATGACTGAACCCTTTTGGTTTTTGATGGACTCCGTAGAACAGTGATGTAAGTACTTGGGTGTGGGTGACAGAATTCATGATGTAGAATGTTCAGATATAGGTTAAATGATGAGTAATAAAGATGTGTAATAAAAAGCTTAGTGTATGGCGTGATTTGCGGAGGAATGAGCTGGGGAGGACGCTACAATTGTCAAGCTATATTCCACTTGCCTGTTGTTTGCAGCTGGTTATATTTGGTGTTGGTGTAAGAATTTAACATCAAGCCATATTACTTCAATAGAATGACTACGTAGAATCCAAGTGTTTGTTTCCTATGGCCACACCCAATTATGCCCCTGGCATGCATCAGGGTGATCTGGCCTATATAGCGGGCTGGTCTGGTAGGTCAGTGTGAGGGCTGGTTTTTCTGTAGTTTGTGGGCCTGATTTATGGTATTCTGGGCCAGCTTTTACTATTGATTTCCCACATGTTGAAACAAACATTGCTTGTAACACCCTCAAATCCAAGCAGTCTTCCATACCTTGCTAGATACTTGTACAGCATGTCATTATAAGTTCAAAACAGCGCCGATTTGCGAACTTGAGCCACTTTTTTTGCTATCTAATAAACTAATGGGGGCCACTTTTTTGACTGTTTGATTGACTAATGGGGCCACGTTTATCTTGGTGCCCGGGCCAATTTTCCAGCCCAGTCTGGACTGGGCATACATAAGCAGGAGGTTGGTCTGACGCAATGCAAAAGCCCTAATAATGAGAGAGGAGGTTATTGGGTGTGGAAACTCGCACCCAGATTTACTGTTGCTGGCTGAAAAATTAGTTTGTTGGATCCATAAGATTGCTTGATTACAAGTATTTGTCAGCTCCCACATAATCGAAAATATCGGGCGAAATATTATCGCACCTGATTTTATTGCATGTTCTTTTTGGAGTAAGTAGCTTTACTGACCAGTAACATTGTCCAGAAAATGTGCATATACTAAAACAAAATGTTGGCGGGCAATGACAAATAAATCAGTAAGCAAGCCACTACTTGGCTTCCATTTCATAGCCTGTGAGGAGGAGGGAGTTTTGAGTGGGAAAATCAATCTGGACTTTGTGCCTGTTGGTCAATTTCATTTCATCTATCATCTGGCAGGTATTTCGAGTGGATTTATAATCCATTGTAATTCACCAAAACAAACATCCATCCGTCCCATCAGGATTGTCTACTTTGAGGCATGGCCCCTGAGATGCTTGCAAAGGATGTCATCAAAGAAGGGGCACAGCTAATGAGGCATTTGATTTCCAAGACAAATGCTAAAACTAGATTTTAAATCTAGCAACAAATATTTCAGAAGGTCAATGCTGCGATCTCTAGACAGTGGAATAATGTCTAAAAGATTCCGAGACCTCTACGGTTGTGTTCGTGACCTGCTATCAAAGCACAGACGTGAGAGCCATGCCACCGTTGGTGGGCCTGCACCAGAATTTATGTTAACTCCATGGGAGGTATAGGTTTTGACTGTCATCAATGTGACCAGCATTAAGGGTACTGACGAAGGAGCTGAAGCTGCAGGTGTAGAGGAACCGACCACCTGAGTGCCTTGTACCACATGTGACAATGCATTGATATGATGCTTAGGCCTATATTGCATTTGCATAATGTAGTTGGTATGAATGATGTTCTGATTCCTTTAAAAAAAAACCCACAAAGATGACACTAGAGGTAAAATTTGATATGCTGTGACGAAGGCTGAAGTAAAACAGAAATTGTATCTCCTGAGATAGGCTATATTTACTTAATCATGCAGAACAAACAGCTAATAAACATGCCATATGGCACATGATGCATGATGTTCATCATTTCAAAGCCAAGTTAAAGAGGATATGTGTCCATGTTGCGCTCACTGGGGGAGCCCACACGTGACCTACAACAGGGACCGTTTGGTCAGTTATCCACCACAAGGGAGGCATGTTGCAACCGGTAGTTCAAGCAGTCAATCTCATCCCCTTTATTCATCTACTACTTCTTCTCATCGAGTCACCTCCATGCCGGCTTGTAGTAAGTATGCCTGTGCTGCTCAGTTATCAGAAAGGTATGCTTCGCCTGCCAATAAATCAGATCTCACGTTTGAATTGTTCATATATATAATTTTCTTATTGTAAAGGGCTTAACTTGGCAGCTTTTCTTTCTGTTTCTTTCATACTTTTTTTTGTGCTGATTTTGGACTAAAGTATTTCGCAAGTTTGGTTGTTTGGTTATTTTTCCAAGCGTGACACCAATTGTGTGTCATTATATTATGTTATTGTAATGTTAATGCTTACCGAACATCATAGACTTGAAGAGACAAGCCCTTTTATTTGGATGCAAGTTTCTAAGACTAAAAATCTTTGAGCACAAACATTGTGTAAAAGTGATCTTTAAAAAACAAAATAGTAGTTTAAGTAGTGATGTAGCGGGAGCGTGTGGGTAATAATATTCATCACACACTAACCACACCAAACTCTATAATAACTACAATAACATATTAATAATGTCGGGCCCATAAGATGTTATTCCACAAGTAACTGTAACAAAGGTCCTCTGACGGATCTTTGGTAGAGTTAAAAGGGACTGTGTAATTTGGAACCACGGTTATGCTATTTCCCCATGAGGACCTTATAATGAAGGCAAATATTTATCCATCTTATGAATAAGGACAAACACCCATTTTCTTTGATTATTTTTTGTTATTAGAATAATGAATGGTCAATCACAAAGTCTGAATAGAATGTCGTCTTGGTGCACAAATATTACAGATTATCGCAATATGGCAAAACAGATTCAAATCACAATATCAGATTCATCGAGAATAGAGGAGAGAGAACAAAAGAAGAAAACAGCAGCAGTGAAAATACTTCACCTAGGAACGGAAAATCCAATGCTCAGTGAACATTAGAGGGAAAACTATAACCCACAGCCGTTAGTAATAGCAAAGCAGCACCATCAGCCGATGATATGCAAAGTTCTCAGGAAAGTTCAATGGTTCAGCAGGTTTGCCAGCCAGAGTAACAGAAATCAGCACGGCATATAGCTCACAACACGGACACAGGGCGTGTCCCCAAAAGTCTTGAGAACAAGCCGAAGAATACCTTCCCACGAAGGTCTCTATACACTGCAGCTTACTTTTCTTGGTTAACATTGTATCACTCTTCTCTCTCCACAGACATTTTTATTGGCTAAAAATGATGGTGTGGCGGATCTTGACTATGACCTAACCATACTCCTCTAAACACCCTTTGTGTAAAACATTATACAGCTTCCGAACAAGGAAGTGGAATTAACTTAGCTACAAATGTATTTTATTAATTAAACAGTAACTTCTTAACATCCGACTACTCTCGCTCAGTCAGGAAAGAAGGTAATAATTTCAGACAAATTTAGGCTAATTTCTTCATTCTAGGAAGCAACTGGGAACACTTGAAGGCCTCAGCTAAGGACACCATTTGTCTTATCAAATTAACAAGGACAGGAGTATGTGAACACATCCCCTAATATTCTAAGGCCTAAATTTATTTTAGCAAAAGAAGAATTATTTCTAAAAATCCTATACTATACTTTCACAAAGAATTATGTTTTCCTTTGTCGTTTTAATTTTCTGTAGCAAAGGAGACAGGATAACACATATTAGAAAATTGCATATGAACTATATTTATTCCATTTAGTCCTCATTGGTTTTCACTTTATTTCACTAAGCAGGACAATTATCGTGCTTTTGCACATTTCTCATGCTGCACACTACTTAGGTTAATGTTAGTAATTTTATCACCTGAATGTTATTATTTTAGTCTCTCTGACAGGTAGGCTTCATTGAGCAGATTTTATTACGAAAAACCATGCTCCATCAGTAGTAAATCAACATTAATAAATTATGAGGTACTCTGTTTTCTCTTGCATTGGCAACCTGCCCCTGGTGATCTCCTCGTGCTTGTGGCCTTGAATCTTCATCATTATCTCCTGGTCCAACATCTGAATAACCATCTTCATGGACATAGGCATATATTGTCTAATTCAGATTTTGTGGAGCATGCAACATAGAATAGTCACTTTGCACTCCTTTTCAGGTGAATAAGCCAATACACCAACCAAACTGGGTAGACATCTGATGTGAACAGTGCATCCATTACCTGCCTGAGAAACTTACAAAATGTTGTCTGAGAAATCCCATATAGATGGCTTACTGCACCCTGGTGTCTTTCGGTCACAAAATAAACTTCGGCAGCCGCCAGTATCATGAACGAGAGTATTGCTGTCACGGTATCAATATTTGGTTCCAATGCCCCCCCTATGAAAGAGATATGGTGGTTGATGGTGTTTATGCCCAGCCTGTATGTCTCTAAGATATGTGGCTAACTCACGTTTAAAGGGGTTTAATGCATGCAAGCTACTCTAGGGCCTCTCCGCACCACCTGCTTGTCCAGCCCCTTTGGTGCTGTTCTTCGCTTCTCCTGAATTTTTATGAGGTCTTGCTCAATGAGGAGCTGCATCTCATATAGGGCCACATTCTGTAAATTATGCACTTACTCCACGGTCTACAAACAATGAGCAGTGTGGCTATGGGTGTTAGCTGCTTTTGTAGATCCTATGGATAGTTTGATTCAGCTGCGTGTATTGTTTTACTCTTATGAGAGTGTTAAAAAAACAATAAATATTTGTAATGTGTACTCATGATATGCTCCACTTTTGGTTAAAATTGTGTTGTAAATGTGCTTTTCATAATTGTGTATGCATCTGGAAATGATTTGCACCTGCTCTTGGTTGGAGGAAATTGGTACCAATTCCTCAAGGGGAAATCCTTACCAGACAACTTATACATGTACTTTCTTTCCTCATGCTATTTTACCTCTTGGTACTTCACTGTGTGTTACAGTATGCAAATACATTGCATGCAACTTTATTGAACAGTAATTATACATGTGATTAAACTTCATGCAGAAACCATTATAGTCGAATAAGTAAAATGTATGCATAAAGCCATGCAATAATTTTACTCCACCTGAATCGTAATTGGACAGAATATTTGCACTGTGATCACACCAACTTTTTGCACAGAGTAACTTTTGCAAGTTGATTGGCGGTGCTATTTGCCTACTTTGTGTTACAGTCATTGGTTAGCAATACTTCAGCGCTTGCATTGAGCTATAGTAAAGTTGCGTCTTAGTGTTTAAAAAAAAAACTTTCTAACTTCATGACAGAAACAACTTTTTTATTTACAGAAAAATGGTGGATCATAAGTGCTGCAAAAATGTTAAATGTCTCCACAATAACAACTGCCACAGTTTTGTCTCCATCCACACAGCTGCACTGCTGCCACATGTAATCAGTGTTAAATCTGTCTGAGCTATTGCCTCCCACTTTGGATAAACAGTCAAAGAGAAAACAGAAAACAACCTTTCCCATTCCAGAAGTCCTACTGCCACCTGCTGGGTTTTTATTTCTCCAAGTTTGAATATTACCATGTTCAGAAAGTTTAAAGATAACCTCCAAATTGTGTGCTCTTCTACCTCGATTTCCTTTTTAATTTAGAGCCAGGTTATTACGCTTTGTTATTGCAGAAAAATGAATAGAGCCCTTCTCTGTCAACAACATTGTTCGACTAAAGAATAACACAATTCATCAATCTGTGGCAATTAGCTTAATAAAGGCAATATCTCAGGTCCACTCAATTGAAACGACTTTTGTTTTCCCTTGTATTACTACAGTATTACAAAAGAAGGTCGAGAAGCTACTGCGCCCTTATCTGATGTACAGATAGGGCTGGTGCCCTGCACCAGTGCTGTATTTATGGGATATTCCTTCATTAGCATGGGGGGGGGACATGATCTGATGCTTATGAGGGAAACACTTTGCCCTGCGCCTATACCCTATTATGGATGCAGGTGCAGAAGCAATGAGGCTGTCAGAAGGGGCACTGACTGTGTGATAGAAAAAGATAAAACACTGTCAATGTGCCCCCTGAGGTAGACCCTTGAAAGGGTGGAAAAAAGGGCTACCATGGACCCCCCAGAAATCCCCTTGCATGTGTGTGCAGTCACTCACTGCACGTGCCTCTAGGGGGATCTCTCTCTCCTCTTTCAAGTACAGACGAGTACCGCGAGGAAGACGGACCGGACGCTTCAGTCCGCCGGTTCATCTTTCACGAACGCACTCCCCACAGGGCAGCACAAATTTGTGGCTGCCCTATGTGCAGCACATTACTTGTAATAGGGCATACTTTCTCTGTTTGTGCCCCGTGCACTAATTTTAGGATCGCTGTGGCGCAATCAGGGACAGTGCGCTCAGAAATAGAAAGGGTCGCTTAGCACAATTTGAGCAGCTCACCTCTTTTGGCACCGTGCAGGCATGGTTTGTGCCATGGTTTGAAAGGAGAAGATGAATGAATGGATAAGAGTGGTTAAGCTGACAGACTGTCGCTGTACTGAAGTTGCTACGACACATCCAGCCGGACGACTCGATGAGTTGTGGCGTGAGGATATAGAGCCATGGGAGTCCAAGAAGGAGACTTAAAAAGCTTTATTGTAAGAGATGTGGGCGAGGATAACTCTGACCTGTGGTTGAAGGATATTCCAGTGCATGTAGGACTGTATAAGGATTCTCCTATCCCTCCAGCCAGTGGATATGATGAGGGGTTGGCAGGAGAGCGTGGTTGACAGGTTAAAGTGATCCTGAGGGGAGAAAGGAAATGATTTTGGTGCAGAGGATGGAGACTGAGTGGAAGGTGGGAGACTTTAACTTTTATTTTGCCTTCGATAAGGAACCAGTGCTGTTTCAGCTGTGCCCGGGAGGTAGGGCTCCTATTTTACACCATGAGCTAGCCTGAATGTCACATTTTGAACCTGCCATTGCATAGACAGTTAGTATGCAGTGTGGCTGCTGCATAAGGCATATGAATAATTCAGTTTGGAGTTCTATTGTGAGCTTAGCATAGTGGAGCTCTGAGGTTATGAAGAGGGGCCATCGTTTAGGTTTCTAAATTCTAATGTTTTTCAGATCAGACACGATTATGGTGGAGGGTTTTAGTTGGGTGAGGGCATAGAGTTTGTTTTTTCGGTGTAAAATGATCATGCATCTTGAGTCTGGGAGAAATACTTGGCTCTTAGATCTAGTATGCTTAACCTCTTCTGTGCCCATGACAAGATAGTCTCGTCATGGAGCACGGTTGCGCTGTGCCCATGACGAGACTATCTCATCATGAACCCCACCCACTAATGCAACGCCCGGCACAGGAGGGGGAAAGGGCGTGGCACTGAAGGGGTTAAGATACTTCTACCCAAATTCTCTTCAATGGTGTTCAATTAACCTGCTGAGTTTTTATTTCTCCATGTTTGAATATTACCATGTTAAGTGTGTTTTTCTTGCTCAAATTTGTCATAGAGCATGGCATGTCAGTTGCCATATTTTGGGAAATCCCAAAATGAAGTTTGTATTTGAATCACAAAATAAATTGTCTCTGATAATGTGAGAAATTGGGCAATTGGCTGGCTGGAGTGTGAGCTCTGGTCAAGCAACAGTCACAATCCCTTGCAGGGTGAACCACAAAAGTTCACTAAATTAACCTGTGCTTAACCCTGGGTAGCTTGGCACAAAAAGCAGTCAGGCTTAATTTAGAAGCAATGTGTAAAGATTTTATGCAGCACTCAAACAGTAATAATGTGAAAAGCATAATAAAAATCCCAAATCAATTAAGGAAAATGGAGTACATTCTAATAAATTATTTGACACCACAACAAAAATAAATCCAATTCGTAGAACTCGATTTATGAATTTTTAGAGATTTTAGTGAGACTAGCGGCAAAAAGCACAAAGCGCCAACTAAGCATATCTGGTCGCACTAGACCAAGTCAAAGTCAAAAGTTCTGGCCGACCATGATGGAGCACCAGTTGGCTGCAGTTACCAGAATAGTTCTGCTGAGGTTTATCTTCTCAAGATTGTGGCAAGTGTCACGTTCGCATTGACAAGAGCTGTGAGGAGGAGAGAGAACTTCATGGGAGGGTGCTAGCATAACGCGGAGAACTGTCTGGCGTTGCTGGAGCTTTAAATTGGTGCTTGCTGTGAGCTGTTGATGCTGGAGCACAAAGAGTCGGGTTTCAGTGTTGGTAGCGCGGCGGGGTAGAGGGAGCAATATGCTTGGCGGGACTGCGGCATTCCCACCAAGCATATAATAATGAGTTTCCTCTCCGCTGGCGGTGTCATGGAATTTCCTACTCCATGAACACTGTGGAGGAGGGGAAATAAAGGGGGCCCTGCAGGGCCCCCTGTGCCTCCTCTGCATGTGGATGCACACAGGGGGGCAACACATGTGCCCCCTATGTGAATACACACCAGTTCCTGCACGGTATAGACTTTACACCCCATGCCGTGCAGGAACCCTGTGTTTCAAACCCATTGTGGTGCCCTAAGGCACCACCACCTTTGAAAGTGGCACTGCCACAGGACCTCTACGCCGCCCTCCCACCAGACCAATTTTTAGTTGTAATCTGGTAGGAGGGTGGCAGTGAGTCTCGGCGGTGGGGGAACATGGCAGCCCTGCCACGAATAGTCCAAAAGCTAGATTTCAGCTCACTGAACCACAACAAGGGTCCAGAACCCATGGGGCCCTCCTTGGGGGTCAGGAATACACTGCAGCTGGGTCCAGGGGCTGGTGCAGGATGTTGGGGAGCCTCTTATGTCCCAGAGGCTCAGATCAGGAGGCCCGCAGACTAGCTCTTGGAGACACTCTGGGTTCAAGATGAAGTTGCAGGTCCAGTTTCCTCTCCAGGCAAAAGGGCAGTGGGCAGCAGGTCAGAACAGCAGGGCAGCAGCTCCTTCAGAGCATCAGACCAGCAGAGTGTCGGTCCTTTCAGCAGCACAGCATTTCTTCCTCCTGGTAGAGTATCCACAAGTCCAGAAGTGAACTGAATAATTGGTGTCTCAGGTCCTACCTTTATAACCTGGTGCCCTTGTTCTTGAAGGTGAAAGAAACATCTAGACAGTGGCTTTGAAGTGCACAGAATTTCCTGCCTCCCTGCCCTGGCTCCAAGCTGGCTTCAGAAACAATATGGGGTCATTAGGCCCTTTGTGTGAAGGCAGAGAACAGCCTATTCATCCCCCTCATCCTGACAGCAGATGGCGCATTCAGGAACACCTAATCCCCCTATTGTGTGACTGTCTGGGAATAATTCACAAAATCTGTCAGTTACACACAGTAATATGACCCAGGCCAAGCTGTAGACACAAAAGGGCTAAGGGCATAAAAATGGCAACTTTCTAAAAGTGGAATTTTTAAAATTGTGATAAAAAACAGATGTTACCATTAAATAGGGCATTTCACCACAATTCCAAAGACGCCAAACATGACATAGTTACCATCTCTCAATTGGAAATTGTAGCTTATTAAATGTAACATGGAATCCCCAATGTTATTCTATGAAAGGGGTGGGCCTCACAGTAGCAGACCTGGGAAATGTTTTAAGATGCTACATAAGTGGGTAGAACAATGAGGACTGCAGGCCCACTGGTATCATTTAATTTACAGGCCCTGGTTATGTGGTATACCACTCTACAAGAGACTTGCAGGAAACTTAAATGTGCCAATTGGGTATAAATTAAATTAACCATGTTTTAGGGCCAGCACAAGCACTTTAGCACTGGTCAGCAGTGGTAAAGTGCACAGAGCTCTAAGGCTAACAAAAACATGGAGGGTAAAAGGCAAAAGGTTTGGAGTTGAATGGGCTTATAGGTTGTCTAGGCATCCACTTTTGTCAAGCTGGATAATCCCTGGACATCTACGCATTAATAATTCAGGGTGGCTAAAGAAGCATGCCGATCAGTGAGGCCCAACTTGAGGGGTGTGCAGAGGCAAGTGCTTCACTGCAAGCTGAGAACAGCATGTTCAACCCTTGAAAGTTTACAGCTGTGTAGCTGAAGTGTGTGTGGGACACAAGTCTAAGGAGAAAACTCAAGCTGTTGGTTTTTTTTCCTACGTTTTCATCAGAAAGCCCATAGAGCCCTGTTACCAGCTCCTATAAGGCTCCCGATCCTCATAGAGACTGCCAAATCAGTTCAACCAGTTGCTTAAGGTGAAGGAACGCTGTATGCATTAGACAATGTGGATAGCTCAGAGAGCACCCACTCCTTCCTGGGGTATCCCTGTTAAATCACCTCTTATCTTAGTGACCAAATGGGTCCTTGTTATACAATGAGGCCTTCATGCCAGGCTAGCCTTGTTTACATGAAACACCCAAAAGGTGATGGAAGGAATGCTTGCAAATAGTCTAGTCACTGGCAATTTATCTGAGATGGGTTAAAATGCTCCCCAGAGCAATTGCCAGTGGTTAGACTATTTGCAAACATTCCTTCCATTACCTATTGTGTTTTATGCAACTCCCTCAGTGGGCAACGGTATACCCAGATGTGGGCCTTTGCTTGTTGTGCCATAGGATCCTGGATCTACTCCACTGAGGCCTAACACGACCGAAACAGGTATGGGGTTGCTTGTGGTCCCTTCTGGAACGGTCCTCAGGCTGGTAGTCCAGGATGGATTGTTAACATGAGAAGCAGGATCAGTACTCATCTGCATAAGGCGGGTCTTTGTCTAGAGTGACACAGTAGCATAACAGTGGGTTGTTATGCTACCCTGAGCGATTATCAGTGGTTAGACTATTTGCAAGCACATCTCCCACCAACTTTTTTGTGTTTTAGCCTTTATTGCATACTTTTATCTGGAGGGCTAATTTCGATAGACCAATGGTCACTGTACCCTTCTTCAGCGAATGCTCTCTTCATTTACGTGCTTTTTTACTTTTATGTGCATGTTCTATCAAAGAATGTGTTTTAATAAAATGTTTCTCAATATTGAAGAGCATACTCAGTTTAGCCTCCTGCCAGGACTAAATTAAAAGCCTGTCTAGGAATCTACTGTGACAAGCTTCGTTCTATGGGGCTGATTACGAGTCCAAGGACTGGCAGACTTGCAGGGGTGCAGCGGTGGTGGTCCAACTACCGCTGCACCTATAGTCTGACAACCCCATTACAATTTGGGTGGTCAGACCACCCTGGGACCGCCGCTGCCACTAGGGAAATGCTGTTTCCTGTCAGTAGCGTGGCGGGGTAGAGGCAGTAATATGCTTGGTGGGACTGCCGCAGTCCAGTCGGCCTTGGAGTGCCAACTCTCCATTGTTCAGAACCCCAAGTGCCTTGGCTTTACCCTCCACAGACAACGCAACCTCTGGAGTCACTTCACAGCAATGGCCAAGAACACCTGGTTCCAACTAAGACTGCTCTGTCAAATCATGCAGCTTATCTGAGAACTGGACCTAAAACATTTTTACAGGTATTGGTTCTTTCCAGACTTGAATACCGGATTTTGTTACTCTACGACATCCACAAAGTTCACTTAGATCTGCTCAGAGGAGTTCTACATGCTGCAACCCACTTACAGGGCACAAGAAATGTAACCACATCACTACCATCCTGCTAACCCTCAAATGGCTGCCTGTTGAGGCGAAAGCCCAGTTTAAAACGGCATGCACCACACACAAGCATTTATCTTCTCTTCGCCCACAAATCTAACTGAAAATTTTAACATTTCGGAAGCAAAACTGGGTTCATGCAATGCTCAATGCCTTCTCCTGGATCTTATCCTCCTTCAAACAAGAG
Source organism: Triturus cristatus (assembly GCF_964204655.1). Classification (NCBI taxonomy): domain Eukaryota; kingdom Metazoa; phylum Chordata; class Amphibia; order Caudata; family Salamandridae; genus Triturus; species Triturus cristatus. The sequence continues at coordinate 793,167,103 of NC_140583.1, read as the reverse complement.
CGATTCATGAACTAGTCACTAGACATTCTGAGAAATATATTGCTGGATTGTGAATTTCAATATTCCCAGGGATCATACTGTAAATAATGTGTGCAAGAGTTTGCTGGTAGGTACTACCGGTTTATTTCAGGAGACTGGGATACTGCCATAACTCCTTGTCACAGGGCTAGCAGAGCAGCATAGAATGCAGGTTAGTCCTTCGTCTATTTCCAATGGCACAGAAATAGAAGAAAAACACTTACAGTGATCCTTCACTATTTCTGTGTATTGGCACCCCTTCATCTATATTCATGAACAACAATAGAAATGAAAGCAGGACAACTGCTCTCTCTCTCTCTCTCTCTCTCTCCCACTCTCCCCCCTCTCACTCCACCCCTGGTGTTGCATGCTACTCATTGGCCAGGTTGACAGTACAGCCGACAGGCGGGCATTAATGGTGGACCTATGTGATAGTGGTCATGCTAATAAGGCCTGCTTCTCAACCAGTACACACTTTCTCCTCAGCAAAATGTTGGGGACTGGCACTTATTTTTTAAGCACAGATTTGATGACCAGCTTTCTGAAGCCAACGGAGAGGCAGAGTCTGGAGGGAAGGTAATTTGGAGTGTTAAGGCGAGACACATTTTATTTTACGTGCAAAGGGGTAAATTTCGAGTTTAGTAGGTACAAGACAAAAAAAAGTACTGTCTGCCCTATTTAGAGTGTATTGATGTCCATGCACTCTATATGGCAGACAGGGCATCCACTTCTTTTTGGCAAATAGCCCTCATACACCAAAATCTACATCAGTCTTAAAATCTTTAAACCACTCAGTGAGCCATTGTAGATACATGACGTGGTGAGTGCCTGAGATCAGTATGACTGCAGTAAGTCTATTTCCTTCAGCTGTACCAGTCTGCACTTGGGTAGTTCTGTTCACAAGGTTTTGCACTAAGCATTGAAGTAATCTGTCTGGACAGGACCCAAATTGGCACTACAGGTTGAAAATCAGCATTGAAAATGGAGCTATGGAAGGTTCTAAAGATATTATTATAAAATTAGCTGTAGCTAGTTCTCGGTCCTGCGGATTGAGGAAGAGAGTTATACTGAGATAGAGTCGGCAATCCGCCACAGCTTTGGAAGGCTGACTGTGGCGGTTACGGAGGGTTGACTCATGGAGGCTGGGGCACAGAAGGAGTGGCAGAGCAGGGATCTCTGCTGCCTCTGCCCTCTTCTACTTCTGCTGGTCAGTAAACGGCACTTGAATGAGAGGTTGTTTGCTGAGAAGTTTCTTGTGGCTCTATGGGCCACCACAGTCCCCACTTGTCTTGTTTCGTCCATGTTAAGTTTTTGTTTTTCTTGTAGCTTCTGTTAGGAAAATACTTTGTTTCTTGATCAATGGTCTCGCTTGTTGTTACTTTTCTGAATAACCTCATTTCAGTGTTGTATCCATCTCTCCCAGGAAAGGAAGTCATCTCCAGGTGGCCCCTTTTTTCTCTCCTTATAGTTATAGTTATAGTCCAACTCAGTGATTGTAATGATGATTGCTTAAACACATTTCTTCTTTTCATGTGTTTAACTATTGATTGATGCCACTCGAGAGTTAATATGCAATTCTTTGCTATATTTCTCACACTGCCTACTATTTTGTGCGTTACTGCAGTGACTTTCCAGACGTTCTCTATTTACCTGTTGATAATCACCTGACCTGCGATGATCACATCTGTACTTGCAAATCAAGGTCCACTTAACTTATTTCAGCACAGATCTTACCATTCTAGAATGTTCTATGTGTGAATTACCAGAATGATTAAAGGAAAACACTATGGGCCTCATTACGATGCCGACCAGCATTGTGTCGGAAACGGGACCGCCCGGAGTTGGTGCACCCGCATCCCAACTTACGATGCGCCCCCTTCACGGTGGTCGGAAAGTGTATTATTCCTTTTGCAACTTGTGCTGTGGGCCACAGGAAAAGCTGCAATAGGAAAAATACACTTTTTGAATATTCATGCAGTGTGTGGCAAGCACCATGCGGGGCCTGACATAGGATGCATGGATGCCCCCCAGGCCTCATAGCGGAGGCTGTGGAGGGATGGGGGCCCAAAGTCCATTTCGGACAGCCTTTCAATGGTGGTCGGACCGCCATTGAAAGGCTGTCTGAAAAGGCCATCGTAATCCTTACTATGGTGCCTGAGCATGCACCGCACCATTGTAGGGCATTACTTTCCGACCGACGGTCGGAAGGGCTTCTTGAGCCTGTCGGAAGCATTGTTCGGTCCCTCCGCCCCCTGCCTCCAACCGCCCGCATCACAATGCGGCGGTCGAATCGTGGGACTAGATGTCGGTCAGACCGCAACCAACGGCACGTTGGTTGCCATCCTACCAACATCGTAACGAGGTCCATTATATGTGAAGATAGGGACATGATGTTTAAAAGTAGCTTCTGTGTCTTTTTTAGGTTACAACATGTCCGTTTCCAGCATTTTTCTGGTTTAAAGCTGGATTTCTGCAGTAGGTCAATCAAGGCTGTCAAGGACTGCATGCTGAGTAGATTGGTTAAGCACAATTCTTGCTGGAGGAATCAATGAGTCCTTCCAATAGCTATGGTGCCACCATGCACAGAAATATATGCCGTCCGGCGCAGAATTATTTATGTGAAAGGTGCCAGGAGTCTCCTTAAGAGGTTTATAGTTGGGGGGAAACACGATGTGTAAAAAAGCCTCCTGAGGAAATCTTGTAGTACTTGGTTGTAGATGAAGATAACCCTGGAGTAATCAGTAAAGCACCATACTCTTCTGACATCAGGAAGGAGAAAGGAGCTGCTTAAAACTAGGAGAAGAATCCAGAAGAATGTGATCCAAATTGATTGAAGCAAAAAAGGGACAGAAATAGTAGCAAGGTGGCAATGTTTGTGACAACAAATCAGGGAAATGAGATGCTTAGTGATGCGAATTTCTCTTGTAATGCCTCCTTTATACATGCTTCAAACAGGAACAGATATCACAGGAAAAGAATCTACTACATCTTGGATTGGGAACCTCGAACATACTAACCACAATGTTGGAGAGGGTTGTATTATAGTTACATCCTGCTTCTTTCCACGAACTCATGATAATCAACAATAAAAAAGCAGCCCAGATTTTCACATGTGTGTGGTGTGAATACATTTAGGTGTAAATTGGTCTGAGGTTAGGGACAGATATGTTAAGGTATGGATTAAAATAGCAATGATTTAAAAATATTTTAGGATAATGATATGAGACTTGTATAAACTGAGATGTAGTAAACGTGAAACAATAATGTACATTGAATGTTCTCAATTTGTATGACATAATACTTTACATTTCTGTTTCTAACACATGTTTATGTGCAGGAAATACTACACTGGAGGAAAATGTGAAGATGAGCCTTCAACCAGCTGCAACCTGCCAGCAAAGAGGTCAACTAGAAAAAGAATTGAAACTTCAGTGATAGAAGTTACAGTGCTTACAACCTTATGATGTCATTTATATTGTGGGATAGCTTATCGCGACAAGAATATCATTTTATTCTTTAAAAAATATATATATTGTATTCAATATAAAGTTATTAGATATTGTTGTATCTAATGTTTTTTAATATATGTTTTTTAAGTGATATATTGTGTAACTATGGGATTTCGTTTTTTATTACACGTTATTTTGATTGTAAATATTGTAAGGTTAGTAGGGGACCTGTGAGGGAAGCATTATAAGTGTTTGTTTATTAAATGTTGTTTTGATATTTTAAAAAACATTATATAAATTTTCAAACAAATTCTTCTTTGTAAATTGTACGAATTTGGGTTAATTTTGAGTGTAAATAGTTAACCTTAATTTCTAATGGATTATTAATTGGATAGAATGTGGTTAGGTTTGGGGTGTGAACATTAAAATTAGCCCTCCAAAGTTAAATGCTTTTCACAATGTGGTTATGTTTAGAGTAGAATAGGAAAACTAACCCTTCCAGATTCCAACACTTTCCCAACTATGGTTACGTTTGGAGTGGGAATACAATGTCTATTCTTCTCAAAGTCCATACTTTCCCCAATGAGGTTACATATGGAGTATGAATAGTAAATGCCCTCCTCACACCCCCATGTCCAACACTTTCCCCAATGGCGTTAGGTTTGAATTGGGAATAGTACTTTTTACTTCCCAAAGTCCAATATTTTCCCCACTGTATTTAAGTTTGGAGTTGGAATTGTTGTAGTATTCTTGGAGTAAATGCAAGTTACAAAAATGTTTTTTATTTTGGGTAAATTGATTAGTTTGATGTTAACACTTTTGATATTTTATTTAGTAACAATATAACATGTATTTACAATTTTTTCAAATTTCTCATGTTTTAACATTTGTCTAAATAACAAACACAGTTTATCGGAATCATAAGCTATATATATATACATATATATGTATATATATATTTCTTTGCATGTAGACTTTTATAAATGTTTTATACACATTTACATGCATGTTGTGAAGTTTTTATATTTATGTACAGTAAGACAATTTGTGTTACAGATTTTAATTTTTATTACAGTTTTTACAGATGTTCTACACTTTTAGAAAATAAATACATTTTTTATATACTTATTGCTTTGCTTTGATAGTAAGAAAGTCTTTTTTTTTCTTTCCATCATTCCACCATTTTTTTTACATTTATTTTATTTTGTAGTCTGCTATTGTTGTTTCTGGAGGCTCTACAGATTAGTAGTTCCTCATTGTTGTTCGCCGGCAAAGGTAAATGACATTTTAGTCTATGTTCTATACTTTAGGTGTCTGAGGGAGGTGTTAGATTGTTAGCCAGATCAGTATCTGTATGTTTAAATATTGTTTAGGTTATAAAAAAGTGTGGGTTATTGCTGTAGTTGTTTGAGGTTTCTGAAAATAGACATAATTCTGTTTTATTGTGTATGTGTTCTTATTGTTTGAAAGTATATTATATTTGAACTCTTTTTAGGTATTTTGACGTGTGTGTTAGTGTTTATGTGGAGTATGTTTGTTTTGAGGGTAGGGGTGTCCATATATTGTGCAGGTTCTATTTTTGGATCGTGAATGCATTTATTTTTGAATAAGAAAAAAATACTTGGGAGTATTTAACCAATTATTTATTTTATTTATCCTGTTTTATTTGTAGTTTTACTGGACCAGTTTTTGTCTTTTTGATTTTAGTTGGTTAAATTGGATGGATTATATGTTTTATTTATATGATTGTATTTTTGGGCTACAATGTTCACCAAATTTGATGTGTTTTGTTATGCTTCGGATGTCATGTTGTGTACGAAGGACTTCAGCTTCAAAATTGTGAGCAATTCTATTTTTTAAATATATATTTGTTGGGTAAGAATATATTTTTTAATTGTGTTTGCTCATATTTTACTATTTTGTAATTATGTGTATGATTATTCTTTTACATTATGAACTCATTTGGAAATATATGTCCTTTATTTTATTGTATGTTGTTTTATGTGGAGAAAGTCTTTTTAAGTAAAAATTATTAGGATTTTTTTTATTATTCATAAATCATGGTGCTTGCTTTTATTTAAATGTTTTAGTCTGTGACAAAAATGCATTAATAATTCATTTTATTAAACATTGTATAGGTTGTCTTGTATTTTATTCAAGTCAGTGTTCAGATTGGTTTCTTTTCTTTTGATTCTTTATAGTAATGTTCTTGCTATTGTTTTCTTGGAAGGAATTGTGCTACCCTTCCACTGCACTGTCAGTTTTTGCTTCTTGAGAAATGGTGCTATTGTAGATATTCCACTGCGAAATGTGAAATGTAAATTGACCCCTGTGTCCTGATCGGTGCAGGCAACCAACCAAGGGTCTTCAAAATAGTCCGTTAGTGATTAGCCTTTGTTTGAATTTTTTGGTAGTATGGGGATTCTATCACCCTATCGTAGTGCTAGGTTACATCTGTAACAGGGACGTAGGCTAATGCTATTACGTTTTTTACTTCGTAGGCCAGTTCTGAATTTGTGGTGAATACTCTAATAAGTGGAGATTTGTGTAGGGGCCTCCATATTTGGATCAAGTGGTAATTGTGCCCTTGTGATGCAGTATGTGGGTACACACTTAGGGGCCGATTCCGCCCGCATTGGAATGTGCCGGCTGGATTCCTTTCCAACCGAGCCATTCCGATGGGCTTGGTCGGCAAAGGAATCCGACTCAGATTTCCGGATGGCTGATGACAGGCTCAGAGAGCCCGTCCACCGTCCAGAAATCCTTCAGTACTCCCCCGGCTGCCCCTTTATGACCGAGGGAGTACGACGGCAGCTTCTCACTGCTTTTTCATGCCGGTATTTCCGGCACAAAAAGGCAGTTGGAAGCTGTCTTTGGGGGCCCCCAGTAGGGCCCCCGTGGGTGCAAGGCCGCCGAATGGCGGCCTGGGGCCTCCTATGGTGCCCCTGTGCAGATCCCTGCGGCAGGCACCCTCGGGTGCCGGCCACAGGGTGCAGGCTCCCTGGGGTGCCGGCCACGGGGTGCAGGCACCCTGGGGTGCCGGCCACAGGGTGCAGGGATGGACTGCACCCCGCCATTGCACAATGCGGGCATGCATTCCGCTCGGAATGCATGCTCCCATTGTGTGGGATACGACTGCGACCGAACAGGGTTTGGTCGCATTGTACTTGCAGGGCCATGACCGACGTCAGTGGGTTGGTCGGTCATGGTTCCTGACCAATGTCGGATGGACTCATGTCCGTCCGACATCGGAATCGGCCCCTTAGTATAATAGAAATCATAACTTCTTCGAAATCAATAATGATTTTTAGGGGATGATAATTAGATTGCACTCTGCTTGTTTGGCAGTAGTGCATATAATATAGGAACAATTGTGCTATGGTATTGCCCATATCTGGTGCCCTTATATAGTGTCTAGTTGTGTAAATGATGGAGAGCACAATTTAAATGGCTTGTCCATCATCCATGTGTTGCACTGTGATAGGAATAGTAAATTATTGTTAGTGGCATAGGCAATGATTAGTTTGTCATTATTTTCATTGTCATGCAGTAAATAAATTTGTTTGGTGTGTATTATTTTCAAATTTTGGAAAATGTGTATTTCATCATATGTTCTGGATGCTCTTGGTGTTTCACTAGTATTTCTCCTTGCTCTCCCTTTTAGCCTTTTTAGATTTTCTAATGCCAAGAGTTGCCCAATTGCTTATTCCAGAACTTGGGAAATTATATTTTTTAGTATGGTTATTGTGGGTTTTTGTGATCACTTCTCTTACTTCTTGTGGGGCGTTCCGAAGCTTATACTAGAAGTTGCTATAGGTTTATCTCCTATCATTTAATAGCACTTTCCCTTTTTGTGATTTAGCGTTTTTTGCAGTTTTCAACATTATGGGGTCGATTCCAATCCTGGGAAAAGGCTGTACGAATCGTTGTACGGAGCGTTTTCTCGTACCCGGTAAACTGTCCGTACAACCTAGGAAGTACGATTCGTACAGAAAGCCTATTTCCGTACGATTCGTACAAAAGACCGTACGGGTAAAAAAAAAAAAACAATTCTGATCCAGAACAGCTTGTACGCGACATCCGGACGCATTCAAGCAGCGGTTTCCGGACCAGCAAGTATGATTCGTCCCTACGTCACTCCGTATGGCTCTTTTTTTACGGGAGCCAAACACAGCCGGAAAAGCAGAGACCGACGCGAACCGCTACGCAACGGAGCCCCGGTACGCGCCGTACACGCCATAAACCCCATCGTACGTGTCATCCCGGTCCTCCTAGCCTACGACCTGGTGCACCGGACCTGACGCACACGCCACAGAAGGTGAGAACAACACCCAGGGGCCGGGGGGGTGAGGGGCAGGAAACATACCCCATACCCAAAGCAAAACCTATAATATGGAGCTCATACATTACCACCAGGGTCTGGTCACTTGGGGGGGAGTGGCCAGCAACCCCTGCGTACCGCAACAATGGAAGTGGACGAGTACGGTGCATTCCACACGTACCCCTACAGCACAAGTAGAACAGTCATACCGACCGTACACACGCAATGAATGCGTGGGTACGGTGTGTTCCACACGTCCCCCTACGGCACCAGTAGAACAGTCATACGGACCGTACACACGCAATGAATGCGTGGGTACGGTGCGTTCCACACGTACCCCTACGGCACCAGTAGAACAGTCATACGGACCGGACACACGCAATGAATGCATGGGTATGGTGCGTTCCACACGTACCCCTACGGCACCAGTAGAACAGTGATACGGACCGTACACACGCAATGAATGTGTGGGTACGGTGCGTTTCACACGTACCCCTACGGCACCAGTAGAACAGTGATACGGACCGTACACACGCAATGAATGCATGGGTACGGTGCGTTTCACACGTACCCCTACGGCACCAGTACATTTGGGATACGAGGCGTACACACGCCTGGAATGTGGGCTTACGGACTGGCCCTGCATGTTACCTTCATATTGGTGTGTGTGTAGGTCCAGGCCAGCAGTGTACTGCTCCAAGGGGGTGGGTGCAGAGGATTCCCAGCAGTGGCCACACATATAGGGGTGGGTGCAGATTAATACCAGCAGTGGACAGAGACATGGGGGTAGGTGCAGAGGACTCCCAGCAGTGGACAGAGACATGGGGGTGGGTGCAGATGAATACCAGCAGTGTCCAGACATATGGGGGTGGGTGCACAGGACTCCCAGCAGTGGCCTGCAATATGAGGGGTGTGTGCATATGAATACCAGCAGTGTCCAGACATATGGGGGTGGGTGCAGAGGACTCCCAGCAGTGGACAGAGACATGGGGGTGGGCGCAGAGGACTCCCAGCATTGGACAGAGACATGGGGGTGGGTGAGGATGAATACCAGCAGTGTCCAGACATATGGGGGTGGGTGCACAGGATTCCCAGCAGCGGACAGAGACATGGGGGTGGGTGCGGACGACTCCCAGCAGTGGAAAGAGACATGGGGATGGGTGCAGAGGACTCCCAGCAGTGGACAGAGACATGGAGGTGGGTGCAGAGGACTCCCAGCAGAGGACAGAGACATGGGGGTGGGTGCAGAGGACTCCCAGCAGTGGCCTGCAATATGAGGTGTGTGTGCAGATGAATACCAGCAGTGTCCAGACATATGGGGGTGGGTGCAGAAGACTCCCAGCAGTGGACAGAGACATGGGGGTGGGCGCAGAGGACTCCCAGTAGTGGACAGAGACATGGGGGTGGGTATAGATGAATACCAGCAGTGTCCAGACATATGGGGGTGGGTGCACAGGACTTCCAGCAGTGGACAGAGACATGGGGGTGGGTGCAGACGACTCACAGCAGTGGACATAGACATGGGGGTGGGTGCAGAGGACACCCAGCAGTGGACAGAGACATGGGGGTGGGTGCAGAGGACTCCCAGCAGTGGACAGACACATGGGGGTGGGTACAGATGAATACCAGCAGTGTCCAGACATATGAGGGTGGGTGCACAGGACTCCCAGCAGTGGACAGAGACATGGGGGTGGGTGCAGACACTCCCAGCAGTGGACAGAGACATGGGGGTGGGTGCAGAGGACTCCCAGCAGTGGCCTGCAATATGAGGGGTGTGTGCAGATGAATACCAGCAGTGTCCAGACATATGGGGGTGGGTGCACAGGACTCCCAGCAGTGGCCTGCAATATGAGGGGTGTGTGCAGATGAATACCCGCAGTGTCCAGACATATGGGGGTGGGTGCAGAGGACTCCCAGCAGTGGACAGAGACATGGGGGTGGGCGCTAAGGACTCCCAGCAGTGGACAGAGACATGTGGGTGGGTGCAGAGGACTCCCAGCAGTGGCCTGCAATATGAGGTGTGTGTGCAGATGAATACCAGCAGTGTCCAGACATATGTGGTGGGTGCACAGAACTAGGACTCCCAGCAATGGACAGAGACATGGGGGTGGGCGCAGAGGACTCCCAGCAGTGGACAGAGACATGGGGGTGGGTGCAGATGAACACCAGCAGTGTCCAGACATATGGGGGTGGGTGCACAGGACTCCCAGCAGTGGACAGGGACATGGGGGTGGGTTCAGATGACTCCCAGCAGTGGACAGAGACATGGGGGTGGGTGCAGAGGACTCCCAGCAGTGGACAGAGACATGGAGGTGGGTGCAGAGGACTTCCAGCAGTGGACAGAGACATGGGGGTGGGTGCAGAGGATTCCCAGCAGTGGCCTGCAATATGAGGTGTGTGTGCAGATGAATACCAGCAGTGTCCAGACATATGGGGGTGGGTGCACAGGACTCCCAGCAGTGGCCTGCAATATGAGGGGTGTGTGCAGATGAATACCAGCAGTGTCCAGACATATGGGGGTGGGTGCAGAGGACTCCCAGCAGTGGACAGAGACATGGGGGTGGGCGCAGAGGACTCCCAGCAGTGGACAGAGACATGGGGGTGGGTGCAGATGAATACCAGCAGCGTCCAGACATATGGGGGTGGGTGCACAAGACTCCCAGCAGTGGACAGAGACATGGGGGTGGGTGCAGATGACTCCCATCAGAGGACAGAGATATGGGGGTGGGTGCAGAGGACTCCCAGCAGTGGACAGAGACATGGGGGTGGGCGCAGAGGACTCCCAGCAGTGGACAGAGACATGGGGGTGGGTGCAGATGAATACCAGCAGTGTCCAGACATATGGGGGTGGGTGCACAGGATTCCCAGCAGCGGACAGAGACATGGGGGTGGGTGCGGACAACTCCAAGCAGTGGACAGAGAAATGGGGATGGGTGCAGAGGACTCCCAGCAGTGGACAGAGACATGGAGGTGGGTGCAGAGGACTCCCAGCAGTGGACAGAGACATGTGGGTGGGTGCAGAGGACTCCCAGCAGTGGCCTGCAATATGAGGTGTGTGTGCAGATGAATACCAGCAGTGTCCAGACATATGGGGGTGGGTGCAGAAGACTCCCAGCAGTGGACAGAGACATGGGGGTCGGCGCAGAGGACTCCCAGCAGTGGACAGAGACATGGGGGTGGGCGCAGAGGACTCCCAGTAGTGGACAGAGACATGGGGGTGGGTGCAGATGAATACCAGCAGTGTCCAGACATATGGGGGTGGGTGCAGAGGACACCCAGCAGTGGACAGAGACTTGGGGGTGGGTGCAGAGGACTCCCAGCAGTGGACAGACACATGGGGGTGGGTGCAGATGAATACCAGCAGAGTCCAGACATATAAGGGTGGGTGCACAGGACTCCCAGCAGTGGACAGAGACATGGGGGTGGGTGCAGACGACTCCCAGCAGTGGACAGAGACATGGGGTGGGTGCAGAGGACTCACAGCAGTGGCCTGCAATATGAGGGGTGTGTGCAGATGAATACCGGCAGTGTCCAGACATATGGGGGTGGGTGCAGAGGACTCCCAGCAGTGGACAGAGACATGGGGATGGGCGCAGAGGACTCCCAGCAGTGGACAGAGACATGTGGGTGGGTGCAGAGGACTCCCAGCAGTGGCCTGCAATATGAGGTGTGTGTGCAGATGAATACCAGCAGTGTCCAGACATATGGGGTGGGTGCACAAGACTAGGACTCCCAGCAGTGGACAGAGACATGGGGGTGGGTGCAGATGAATACCAGCAGTGTCCAGACATATGGGGGTGGGTGCACAGGACTCCCAGCAGTGGGCAGGGACATGGGGGTGGGTTCAGACGACTCCCAGCAGTGGACAGAGACATGGGGGTGGGTGCAGAGGACTCCCAGCAGTGGACAGAGACATGGAGGTGGGTGCAGAGGACTCCCAGCAGTGGACAGAGACATGGGGGTGGGTGCAGAGGACTCCCAGCAGTGGCCTGCAATATGAGGTATGTGTGCAGATGAATACCAGCAGTGTCCAGACATATGGGGGTGGGTGCACAGGAGTCCCAGCATATGAGGGCTGTGTGCAGATGAATACCAGCAGTGTCCAGACATATGGGGGTGGGTGCAGAGGACTCCCAGCAGTGGACAGAGACATGGGGGTGGGCGCAGAGGACTCCCAGCAGTGGACAGAGACATTAGGGTGGGTGCAGATGAATACCAGCAGTGTCCAGACATATGGGGGTGGGTGCACAGGACTCCCAGCAGTGGACAGAGACATGGGGGTGGGTGCAGACGACTCCCATCAGTGGACAGAGACATGGGGGTGGGTGCAGAGGACTCCCAGCAGTGGACAGAGACATGGGGGTGGGTGCAGAGGTCTCCCAGCAGTGGACAGACACATGGGGGTGGGTGCAGATGAATACCAGCAGTGTCCAGACATATGGGGGTGGGTGCACTGGACTCCCAGCAGTGGACAGAGACATGGGGGTGGGTGCAGACGACTCCCAGCAGTGGACAGAGACATGGGGGTGGGTGCAGAGGACTCCCAGCAGTGGCCTGCAATATGAGGTGTGTGCAGATGAATACCAGCAGTGTCCAGACATATGGGGGTGGGTGCACAGGACTCCCAGCAGTGGCCTGCAATATGAGGGGTGTGTGCAGATGAATACCAGCAGTGTCCAGACATATGGGGGTGGGTGCAGAGGACTCCCAGTAGCGGACAGAGACATGGGGGTGGGTGCAGAGGACTTCCAGCAGTGGACAGAGACATGGGGGTGGGTGCAGATGAATACCAGCAGTGTCTAGACATATGGGGCCGGGTGAACAGGACACCCAGCAGTGGACTGAGACATGGGGGTGGGTGCAGATGACTCCCAGCAGTGGACAGAGACATGGGGGTGGGTACAGAGGACTCCCAGCTGTGGATAGAGACATGGGGGTGGGTGCAGAGGACTCCCAGCAGTGGACAGAGACATGGGGATGGGTGCAGAGGACTCCCAGCAGTGGCCTGCAATATGAGGTGTGTGTGCAGATGAATACCAGCAGTGTCCAGACATATGGGGGTGGGTGCACAGGACTCCCAGCAGTGGCCTGCAATATGAGGGGTGTGTGCAGATGAATACCAGCAGTGTCCAGACATATGGGGGTGGGTGCAGAGGACTCCCAGCAGTGGACAGAGACATGGGGGTGGGCGCAGAGGACTCCCAGCAGTGGACAGAGACATGGGGGTGGGTGCAGATGAATACCAGCAGTGTCCAGACATATGGGGGTGGGTGCACAGGACTCCCAGCAGTGGACAGAGACATGGGGGTGGGTGCAGACGACTCCCATCAGTGGACAGAGACATGGGGGTGGGTGCAGAGAACTCCCAGCAGTGGACAGAGACATGGGGGTGGGTGCAGAGGACTCCCAGCAGTGGACAGACACATGGGGGTGGGTGCAGACGACTCCCATCAGTGGACAGAGACATTAGGGTGGGTGCAGATGAATACCAGCAGTGTCTAGACATATGGGGCCGGGTGAACAGGACACCCAGCAGTGGACTGAGACATGGGGGTGGGTGCAGATGAATACCAGCAGTGTCCAGACATATGGGGGTGGGTGCACAGGACTCCCAGCAGTGGACAGAGACATGGGTGTGGGTGCAGACGACTCCCAGCAGTGGACAGAGACATGGGGGTGGGTGCAGAGGACTCCCAGCAGTGGCCTGCAATATGAGGTGTGTGCAGATGAATACCAGCAGTGTCCAGACATGTGGGGGTGGGTGCACAGGGCTCCCAGCAGTGGCCTGCAATATGAGGGGTGTGTGCAGATGAATACCAGCAGTGTCCAGACATATGGGGGTGGGTGCAGAGGACTCCCGGCAGTGGACAGAGACATGGGGGTGGGTGCAGAGGACTCCCAGCAGTGGACAGAGACATGGGGGTGAGTGCAGATGAATACCAGCAGTGTCCAGACATATGGGGCTGGGTGAACAGGACTCCCAGCAGTGGACAGAGACATGGGGGTGGGTGCAGATGACTCCCAGCAGTGGACAGAGACATGGGGGTGGGTGCAGAGGACTCCCAACTGTGGACAGAGACATGGGGGTGGGTGCAGAGGACTCCCAGCAGTGGACAGATACATGGGGGTGGGTGCAGAGGACTCCCAGCAGTGGCCTGCAATATGAGGTGCATGTGCAGATGAATACCAGCAGTGTCCAGACATATGGGGGTGGGTGCACAGGACTCCCAGCAGTGGACAGAGACATGGGGGGGGTGTACATCATTATCAGATGACCACACCTACATGGTGGTATGGACGCATCCCTAACTTTGGACTATGATGATAGTGCTATAGCAACACATCACTGACAGCAGTGTCCCACTCCCAGGAGGATGGATGTATTTCACACACTGCATGACACACCACATGTGGGTTTGAGGACAGATAACACATGCATACCCATCCATAGCGGATGCAGCACAATACACACCCTGATATCACGCCACAAGACTGTATAGTCATGTAACTGCCTACAAAACTAAGATAGCCAAAGGGAACACACACTGTCACGCACATCCCAGGACTGATAGGAATGTCCAGGTGCTTGTCCAGCCACCAAGATGTTGTCTCTCATGGAAGGAATAGGGTGGAATTCCCCTAGATACAATGCCCACAATTGTCAGTCAGGTGCCCAAATACCCTGCATAACAAGTACCATTTGTGTGGTAGGCCGTGATTACACACATGCATAGTGCTGAAAAGGGGGAATTTGTCCATGAAGGCATTTCGACATACTCAAAACACAAGTACAGTGACTAGCAAGGATGGCACAGACGATTCAGCAGGAGACATCGGTGAGCAGGCATGGCCATTGTTGAAGGGATCCGTCACCAACAAAGGAAATGTTGACACAGGTCAGCACAACAATAGTGCAACTGTTTGCAGGGAAGATGTCAGGTGCCACATTGTGATGGCACACAGATACCATGGTCCACCTCATGACCATCATACAAAAACATTTCTCTGAACCCTAACACATTACCAGAACACCAACTCCAGGAGCCTCAGCACCAACATCAAGTACCTGAAATGCAATAGTGTTGAAAGTAAAAATAAAGGCTTTATTCAGCACTAAAAAAACCAACGAAAAATAGACTATGTACAGAGGCCAATGGCCAGTCCATATTTCATGTCCAAGTGGGGACGTAGGGGACCGCGTCTACCCCTAGCTTGCCTGCGCAAAGGAACCTCAAGGTTTGTCGACCGGTGGGGCATCATCTGTGGCACTACCAGGCACCGCAGGGACAGGATGGGGAAGGGTAGGTGTTGCGGGTGCAGCGGGGGATGTCTCTACCATAGGAGGTGGGGCAGCGCCGAAGGAGGAGGTGAGCTCGGCTCTGCACACCACTGCCAGTGCCTCCATCCGAACCCCTGCACCTGAGGATTGCCCAGGGTCAACAGAGGGTGTGGTGGGTGAGGGATGGGGTGCAGCGCTCTTGGGGCAGGGGGTCGACCTGGTGGGGGACTCAACTCCTTTGCCCGGGCTCTTCCTCACCCACTTGTGGGGTGGTCGCTCAGTGGGGGCGAGGTCCAGCTCACCCATAAATATTTTTTGGTGAGAGTTTGGCAGGGGAGCCAAGGGGAGTGGTTTTGGAGGAACAGGGTTGTGAGGACTGCGGACTGCGAATGTGGCTGCGTGTATGTCGTCTGTCCCCAGACCCTGTGGGTGTGCCTACATCCCCCTGAGTGTGCATGCCAGGAGGTGTGCGCTTTGCCTTACTTGGGGGTTTGCTGGCTGTGTCTGGTGGGGTGCGTGCCCGTGACTGTCTGTGTGTGCGTTGGACAGGCATTGGAGAGGGAAGTGTTGATGGGTCTGGGGTAGGGGGGGACGGAGCGCTGCAGGAGTCTAACTGCTGCCGTCAGGGAAGAGTCCATGGACCGCAGAATCCTGCGTTGGTCAGACATCGTTGCTGACATGCCCTCCATAAACGACACCATCTATGTGAGCAGTTTAGTGTGTCCATGGAGGACATTCAGCACTGATGCCTGCCCAACCTGCAACTGCCGCAGTATGTCCACAGACTCTTCACCGAGGGCAGCAGGGGTAACAGGGGCAGGGGGTGCGGTGCCTGGGCCGAAGGAGACATGGTGGGCCTCTGCACGGACAGAAGGGACGGGAGCAACTGGGAGGGCGGAGATGATAACGGAGGAGGCGGGGACAGATGTGGGGATGCTGCCAGGTGGTGTTGCAGCCTCCGCCTCCCCCAGGAGGTCAGCGTCGGACCCGTCAGCGTCGTAGCTGGTATCGTGTCCAGACAGGTCCTTTGACTGACTCCCCTCGCCCTCCGTGCCACTGGCTCCTCCTGACTCTACAGCACTGGTGGCGCTGTCGCTGGGTCCCTCCTCCAGGTCCGTGCAGGTGTCTCCCTCCATTGCGGATGATGATGCTGTGGGCAAGGAGAAGAAACCGAAATGCATCAGTCACCTGTATACATCTGACACATGAGCACAAAAACAATTGGTCACAGTGCATATCAGGCAATGCATCATGAGTAACAGCTAGATTATGCCGCACATATGTAAGCCCTGTACAGCCCAGTTGGTAGACCCACTATGCCACTTGGACACAAGGAAAAAAATAACACACCAGGCCACTACTTGAATGAGAAATACACTGAGAAGCTAGTGTCTGTGAACCGGTGAGCACAGCAATACAATGAAGTCATGCGACCTCATGTTTACCATGAAAGAAACAGTAGTGGTGCACCCAACGTAAACTGACACACCTCAATACTCAAGGTGTCACCACACTCAGAGACCTGTAAGTACTTTGGAACATAAAAAAATGTTGCCTCCTTGGGACTCACAATACTTTACACAATCGACATGTTTGGAATGTGCCAATTCGCCATTTCGTGAAAAGAACACTCATGTGCCTGCATGAAATATGTCTCACAAGGTAGTGCACACAAAACTACATTTACACTGTCATTGAAGAAGCTGGCACCTTTTCTAAGAAGCCACTGTTAGAAATGAATGGTGTTGCAGAAAGTACATATACATGGGCCCACGAAGGTCTGGATGTCTTGAAACTTGTTAGTTTGTATCACTAACAACAAAGGAGTCTCACAAAATCAAGACCACTGTGGGAACATGTATATGGAGAATCTGCAACACCATTTAATTCTAACAGTGGCTTTTTTGCAAAGGTGCCAGCGTGTTCCATGAAAGTGGAAATGTCGTTTGGTGTGCACTTCCTTGGGAGACATCTTTCATGCAGGCACACCAGTGTTCTCAACACAAATCATCAAATTACCACATTTAAAACATGAAGAACTGTTGACAAGTGCTGTGAGTGCCAAGGTACAATTTTTTTAGAGTAACAACTTGAATTATGTCAGTTGTCACATGGCCATCCGTCACCTGATTACACAGTTGGCTACACATATGACCTACTGCCTGTCATCTGGAGTGGCGCCAATGTCCACAGCCAGGACAATGCATAAGCTACTGTGCCTGCATTTGGGTTGTTAAAAAGCATAGCTGTACTGTGGAGACACCCTCATGGCAAGCCAGAATGTCCACACAGATGTCAGCACACAAAGTCCAAACTGCGTTGCATCTGAACCACACACATGTGCCAAAAATGTATGAGCAGGAATCATGTTTTTTTTTAAATGACACAAGCTGCAAAGCACGAACATTGAGCACTGGCCAGCATCACAGGGGCACTGCACGGTGATTCTGTGTACAACCAATTCTCACACACAGGTCAGACCTGGCAAGGAAAAATCAGGGGTGCCCATGTCGGCCTCTCCCGCACAACCACCCATACCAGAGTCAATGTGATTGATACAGATCAAGAAGTGACACCTCTTATTCAGGGTAACAAAAACCGTGCAGCAAAAATTGCTAGATTTACACAACATCACCTCCTGGGGCTGGCAACACATATTTGTGACAAACAACCAGCAACAGATTTGTGTGACTAGCCACACAGGCACTGCCCAGTGTGAGTATGCACAAACAAAATGAACTATCCCAGTCCAGTGGACACATGTAGCACACATTCGAAAAATACAAACTAGGCCAGGGAACAATGCCACAGAGGCAGACCTATGCTGAACCCACAGAGAATGTGCACAGTGTTGGATGACACACATGATTAGGAGGCCAGGGTGTCCCAGGGGACTGTAGTGGTCACACTGCTCCGTGTTCCTGGAATGAGCTGACTGTACCATGAGCAACCGTCATGGCACTATGCATATCTCATACTCATGCACATCATGTCTGAGGCCACAAAATTGGTCATGCATGCTGCAAGGGTGTTCATTTGAAACCTCACACTCCTATGTTGAGAATCATCATCAGTGCCAACAAATATGGACCCCCAACATAGTGAACAGGTCATGGCACAGGCAAGGTACCAACACAAGTCACAGACCACCCTCCCACATGATGCAGAAAGCAATGTGCACTTAGATTTACTGGAACCTTAGATGACCATGTGCAAATGTGATTACACACAGACCAGGGGACACATGTCCAGGAGGGGAAGGGATGAAAAAGAGCACCAGGTAACATTGGGGAACAAAAAATGCACTGCACATATAAACTCTGGGAGTGTATCCAGGCTACTGTGCACTTCCAAAAGCTGGTGACACATAACACAACACACAGCCATGTACCTACCCCCTCGTTACTGCAGTCTCTCCTGTAACTGCCTATCGAGGTCAGGGAATACCACCGCCAGGACATGGCTCATGTGGGGGGTCAGGCGTCGGCGCCCGCCGTGGGGACGAGGAGTGTCAATCCCCAGCTGGACCCGGGCGATCCGCCGGGTCCAGCACCGGATGTCCTGCCACCTTTTGCGGACCTGGAGCAGGCTCCAACTACGCTCCCCCGCAGATCTCACAGCCCTTACGATGTCCCTCCAGATCTCCCCCTTCTCGTAGGCAGTTACCTGTCAGGATGACAAAATGACACAACATCAATACACCTGCTCCATGTCCCAGAGACACACATTTGAACATCTGCCATTTGAACAGGGCATAGGATGCTGACAGGAATTGCATCATTCACAATAAGAAATTGGCCTGTGTGCAAGCCCCAATGCACTACATGGCATTGAAAGTCAACAGGTGGCATGAGGGGTGCGACACACTCACTGATCATGGCACACACTGTGCAGCACATGCAACAGCAGGCTGATGGCCAGCACGTGTCAAGCAGTCACATGTCCCACTCCACTGACGCACTCTCAGCAGACTAGACAGACAAACCCAGGCACAGATCACTCGCCTGTCAGTCACGACAGCGGATACAACCCTCACTCTGCACATATGCCACTTGCCAGTGGGGTGTCACAGGTGTCGTGCCAGCTCTGCAAGTCAGACACACAGCACGGCTTACTTGTCACATCAGATGGGTAGATCTGTTGCCTCCTCCATGCAGCTGTGGTGCAACACTTCACATAGACACTCACCCACATGACAAGGAACATTCACACACATCAATGTCCATGAGGTCGTACACATCATTTGGACACTCCCACCACAGGCCCCCTCAACTCATACACATCTGTGAGTACAGTCACCTGTCACACCGGGGGGACCACTGAATCACCTTAGGACAATAGGAAAAAAAGCCACCAAGGATTTGCCAGGCTGAATGTGTCATGCACTATGCAGTGAATGTCACAGTAAGCACAATGCAAGTGAGGAGTGCACACAGGAACTACCTCATGCTCTGCATGAGAGACATAAGCATGTCCCCCCCCGGGACCCACTCTAAACAACATTGGATGTCTGTCACACCTGGACACAATGCCAGAAGTGACATTCACACAACAGGTGCATAGGGAAAGGTAGTGGAGTCAGCACTCACCTGCTCCCCTGGTCTCCCATACAGCTTGGGGTACTGTGGGAGGAGGACGTCCAGCAATGCCTCATTCTCCTCCAGGGTGAATGGCTGGGCCCTCTCCACAGTACGTGACATGGTCCAGAGGAAGCAGAGACAGCAGCAGTGTGGTCGACTGGAAAGTTGTGCAGGCAAGTGCCCTCTCATAGGTTCTGGCTGCCTTATCTCTGTCTTGCTGAGGGGCATTCATTTTGAGGAGTACATAGTGATTGGTCAGACACATTTGCATCGTACGTTTACTCCAATCCCTTTAAACATACACCTATGACACGCATTCGCATCGTTCAAATTTTGAGCATCATGTCAAGTCAACAACCACTTTGCAACATTGTATTTTGTGGCCAACTGACTGTTCCAGGACACCTGATGGACACATTTCAACTGAAAACTCAGTATCCATGACAACCAGCATGCATTTAGGGCCTAATACTTGTCCCTTATGTGTCCCCTATGTAATTTTGAAATCCACACACAGGTACGGTGCGTTTCACACATACCCCTACGGCACAAGTACAATAGTGAAACGAAGCGTACACACGCGATGATTGCGGGTGTACGGTGTGTTTCACACATACCCCTACGGCACAAGTACAATAGTGAAACAAGCGTACACACGCGATGATTGCGGGTGTACGGTGCGTTTCACACGTACCCCTGCTGCACAAGTACAATAATGAAACGAAGCGTACACACGTGATGATTGCGTGTGTACGGTGCGCTTCACGCGTACCCCTACGGCACAAGTACAATGGTGAAACGAAGCGTACACATGCGATGATTGCGGGTGTACGGTGCATTTCACACGTTTACAATGGTAATACAGGCGTACACATGCCAGGAATGGAGGGCTACAAGTCGCACAAGGATGTCCATCAAGTACTTGTCATTGCATACTTTCATGTGCAGGCCCTAGGTGTGTCAGCCAGTGATATTGCACATGTCATCTCATCTAGTTGCACAATTGATGTGTGATGACCTGTGTACACATGTCATGTGTGATGGGGCACTATGTGGCACACATCACCTTGGCACTTGCCACATGTGTGTCTGTAGTCCAACTGTGTCATGCACAGCAGCAGTGGGATGGCACAGTCATCACCACCCGCACCTGTCTCCTGATGCCAGGGACAGGGACACTCTCTCAACTGACATGTCACGATCAGCGTGCCCCTATGTGACTATGTCAGGTGTGTGTCATGTGTTCCCATGAGCTTGCTGTTAGTGTTCCGTCAACTGCATCTGCTGTTGGTGCATCCAACATGGGTCTGTGTGGAGAGGGGCATGGCACACATCTACGCACACCATGTCACATGTGGATTTCCACGGCTGCAGGGTCTGTTTGCATCGGACATCATATTTTCCCAGTCATACATGTCTGCGTTGTCTCAATGGCTGTGTTTAATTGTTGTCACGTGTACCCCTTTATCGCAATGTGTTTGATATGTACATTTGACATTCCATGTGACCTGTGCGTGTGCCTTGCAGTCAACTGTCTGGATGAGATGACATCCTTACAATGCAGCTATGTGGATGTGTGTCACTCCGGTGATATCTCTGGGTGTTCATTCAGACTTGCCCCCAGCTCATTTCAGGGCCTGTCATGTAGACTTGACAATCAACAGGTGTATCTGGCTTTTCGTAGGAGTGCCAGCAAGGTGGCATATGTGTCTTGGATGTATTGCACACACCAGACTCCATAGTTACCTGATGTGTAGTAGCAGTTTAGCATGTGCTATGTTCATTGACATTGATGTTGGCAGACTCTCAATCTTCATGATTCCTAACAATGTCTTGCAGGGCACCGCCTGTCACAAGAACAATGCCAGACTTGGCTGCCATGAGGGAACGTGCCTGCATCCGACGTTACAGATTCACTCAACAGTTGATTGAGGACTTGACCGACAGGCTGGCACCACACCTCCAACCACGTCACAGGTATCCTACTGCGCTGACCCCAAAGATGAAGGTGATGGCAGCCCTACATTGTTTTGCCACAGGTACGTTTCAATTGACCATAGCTGATGTTGGTGGGATGTCACAGACAATGTTCAGCCGTGTCCTGCGTGATGTTTTGGCAGCCATGTTGGAGCACCTTGATGAATTCCTCAAAGTTCCTACTCCTCAGGAGTTGACAGATGTAAAGGGTGATTTCTATGCCCTGGGAGGGATGCCCCATGTCATTGGGTCCATTGATGGGACACATGTGGCTTTGGTACCACCACAGGCACAGGAGCAAGCCTATCGCAACCGTAAACATTACCACTCAATAAATGCCCTTGTGGTGTGTCTTGCTAACATGCTGATTTCCCATGTCTGTGCATGTTTTCCAGGATCAGGCGTAGCAGTGTGCCATAAATGATGCTGCGGCTGCACAACGAACGAGCATGTCTTGTTGGTGGGTATACTCTGTTGGTCCTGTGTGTTGCGGTATCTTTGGCTCTTACGATATCTCCTGACCCACTTATTTACATGATGTTTCCATGTAGGGGACTCTGGATATCCCAACATGCCATGGCTAATGACACCTCTCCGCAACCCAAGAACAGCTGCAGATCACAGGTACAACAATGCACACAGGCAGACCAGGCGAGTGATTGAGAGGACGTTTGGCCTCCTGAAGAGCCGATTCCGGTGCCTTGACAAGACAGGCGGGTCCCTCCCATATGCAACGGAGAAGTTGTGCAAAATCTTCATTGTGTGCTGCATGCTGCACAACATGGCCGTTGAGAAGGCAGTGCCACTCATCCTTGATCCTGATGAGGAGCAACACCCACCCGTGGAGGATCCTGGGCTTGGTCACGAAGCAAGTGATGAAGCGGAGGAGGATGATATCCGGAGTCAGCTCATACGCAACTTCTTCTCATAATGGTGAGTCACTGTGTATGAGTGTGCAAGCTTGTAGCACTGAGTGGCATGTGTTGCAATGTGTGTGTCCAGCTGACTGAATGCAAAGTGACTTTGATGTGTGTACTGATGTGTCACTCGAGTGATGATGTCATGCCACACAGTTTTGCGGAGAGACTTTCTTTGAAATTTGTATGTGTCCAACATTGTTCATGTTTCGTAACTGACCATGTGTGCGGTGAGATTTGTTTTAGGTGACTTCTTGTGTGTCTGTCATTCCCAGGTTTTTGCACCTGTTGTCTGCTCGTGTCATCGTTGTCCTCCTGCTATTCCTCATGAGGATTGCAACGTGTGCTGAATCAGCGTTCCATGCACGGACATGTGGAAATGTCAGTTTGGGTAAGGATTGCAGCAAGGCTTTTTGGTGGTGGTACGGGTTGGGAATGTGTGGGGACTGCTTCTGTGCATGTTGTGGTACCATGCATACATGTCTTCTCACCATGGAGCATATAACATGTAGCATCACTCCCATGACATGATAGTCACCCTTCTTGACAGTCATCTGTAGTGGAGTGTGGAGTCTGATGAAGGCATCAATGTGCGTAAACCTTGCCTCTGAAACATTGCTGATGCTACGGGTGGACATAGTGTGGGACATCACAACAACTGGCTCTATGGTGATTCGCAGCATCTCCGTGTGCAGCAGGATGTGTTTGGCTCATCTCCTTGACTTGTGTGCCAGTTCATTGGGATTTACAACATCCGTGTTGTGAAGGGGGGTCCAGCGTATGTCCCACATGTTCTGTCAACTGACCTGTGAGTCTGTTCGTATGGATGCATTTCCCTTTGTGTGAGTTTGTGCAATAAAGGTGTTCTGCACAATCCAAAGTGCCTCATCTCTGTCACTGCAGATCTCTTGCCAGTTTGCATGCGTCATCTATGGCATAATTGTCAAAGATTGAGCATATGAGTGTATGTGTACTTCGGCAACATGCATGCATTTCTTCATGGCTAATAATCTCTATTGTGCATGAAGTACCTGGTTGTGTATGTATTTGTGCAGGTTGCTCCCCACAACGGGACGTCAACGCCTGCTGACGGTGTGTCTCCTGTGCGCAGCTCCGCATTTTGTTGCCTGATCCTGTGGTCGTCATTTTTGTTGATTCTTCATACATTTTCTCGGAGTGACCCATGCGTAACCTGACTCTCCTTCCTTTACATACACCTGTTGCACTGTGCCTTTCTGACCTCCTTGTCTTTGTGTGCTACTTTTTGCCTAGTTTCTCACCCCTTCCGCCTGCTGCTGCCTCACCTGCGGCACCGCCCCACCGAGTGCCCTGATTCGGCGACCCACACGCCTACAAAATGCTCCTCCCTTCCCCCTCCACCCATTCTAAATGCAGCCAGCAGCTCGTCTGTGCCACTGTTGCACCAACGCCTTGTCAAAGGCTTGACCGTCTGCGCCTGCAACGTGCACAGTGCACGACCCTCTGGTCCTTTCATGACCCACGTCACACAACAGGCTCATGCTGCAGCCACCCTCCAAGCAATGTCCTCCAGACAATCAACCACCTGCTATCAGGCAACCCCTAAGCGCACACACAACACCTTTGCATGCTGGGTGTGCAACTCCAACTGCCTACACAGCGCTGCCCCGCCTACCAGACCCTCTCAAAACAACCAGGTCATTGCCTCCTACTCCACACCCGCTCCGTCCACAAGCACGCCATTGGACTCTGTTACCTCCTCAACACAACGCCCCCACACATCACCTTCATGACAGTAACCTGGTCAAAAGCATCCTCAGCACACAAATTCTTCATTGCCATCTCAGACGGATACAAGATCACCCGCAGGGACGGCAACAACAATCCTGGAGGATGAATTGCAATTTATTCCCACGTACACCCTCAGAGTCACAAATCCAGTTTTGCTCCAACCACCTGGCAACCCTCAGAGTAACACTCATCTACAGATCTCCAGGCCTACATCCACAATTCCGCAAAGCCATCAACACGTACATCTGCACGCACGCCCTCACCTCCACAGGCTACATGTGGCTGGGGGCCAGTAACTTCTTGCTGGAGGAGAACCACACCACCATCCAACATTGGTCCATCAACATTTGCATCCACGTCTCTGACAATTAACACACTGCCCCACACCCCGCTACCGATCCCCCAAAGATGCTTGATGTAAGTCACCACAGACAAGCTGTGTAGGACACTCGAACCAACACCACCGCCACACCCTGCAACCTCACACACTGGATCAGCAACTGATCCAACAATCTTGCCACATTGACGGACTTTCCTGTGAAGCACAACAACAGTTAAGCCACCTGGGACAAGGCAGACCTACTGGACTCATACAGATCGAGCCGGACTCTTGTGCAAACCTTGCAACACAAAGTACCTTCATTTACCTTACAGCCCTGGAAAACGCCACACACAGCCATCACCATATCATCAGCAAGGACAAGTGGAGATCCTTCAGATAGGGCCGAGGCACCAAAACACACGACATCAAGGAGCTCATCAGCATTGTGAGTGAACTGACAGCAGATCTCCATCCAAAAGACACCCCACCCTTGCAAGGCAGATCACATCCTTGCAACTTTCTACCACTGCAAGCTCATGGCCATACAGGACAGCCTTGGCACACAGAGGCAGACAGCACTATTATCCGCGTGACAAACCCCCCTCAGGATCTGGACTCGCGTCAGCAACAAATACACCACCTCGCTCATGTGCACCATCCACTCTGGCTCTCCATCAGGCCCCTTCCCACACATCTCAACCACATCATTCCCCATCCTTGAAGCCCACGTCCAGGGTGTCCTGAATGTCTCATTTGAGTTTGCCACATTCCATGGGAGCTGGAGGCATGCAGAGACCCAGGCCCTTCTTCAACAACGGATGGCAGTACCGCAGGATCTCCTGGAACATCACCCTGCTTCCCTACACAGCAAATGTCATCAGGAATACACTCTACGAGCGACTGACAATCTTCCTCCGCGCAAACAGCTCCAGGCAACCGGCACCAGAACATCTTCCACAGTAATCACACCACTGCAACCGTCATCATTGCCACCACCAACGACAACTTAGCCCTACTCAACAATGGTGAGACCACCCCCCTTGACCTCTCAACGGCATTCTACACCATGTGCTACCACAATGTCAGCTCACACATCTCCAACACTGGTATGCAGAGGAGGGCCCAGGATTAAATCACCCAGTAGCTCATCAGCAAGGCCCAGGGAGTCAGCCTCCACCCTGCAGCATGTAGTACACTGGGGTCATGTGGCCCATGCCCCAGGGCTAATCTCTCAGCGTGACGATCTTCAATGTCTCCATGACCCCCCTCTCCACCATCATATGCGCACACGACCTCATCATCATCTCGTATGCCATTGACACCCAGCTGCTCCTCAACCTCACCAAAGACCCAGCCATTGCCAGATCCAACCTTCAAGAAGGCATGAGATCTGTTGACGAATGGCTGACCATCAGCCACCTGAGGCTGGACTTGGACAGGACTGAGGTCATCATCTGAGGATTGTCCCCTTACGGCTGGGTCAACTCCTTGTGTACCACCGGCCTGGGCACCGCACCAGCAACCAGTGGCCACGCACGCAAGCTGGTGTTCATCATGGACTCATCGCTCACAAATACCATGCAACTCAACACCATCTGTACCTCATGCTGCAACACCCTCCGCATGCTGCAAATGATCCACAGATAGATCCACTCCAAGGCAAGACAGACGGTCCCCCAGGTCCACGACACCAGCCGGGTCAACTACAGCAACGCCCTCTACGGAGGAACAACAGCAAAACTGCAGGAGAAGTTGTCCACATCCAGGGTGCATCCGCACACCTCATCTTCAACATCCCACGCCCCAGCCACATCACCGTCCACCTGAGATAGCTAGAATGGCTCACTGTCTGCTGCAGGATCACCTTCAGACTCCTGAACCACACTCAGGAGGCAGTCCACAACCCCAGACCCAAAACCGACCTTGTACGTCTGACATCCAACACCCCGTTGGCCCAACTCTGTGCAGCCCACCTTGCCCGGGCCACCATTCATCACATCCACAGAACAACTGCATGCAGCAGATAGTTCTCCCACCTCGCAAAACAGACCTGGGACTCCCTCCCCGGGCACCTCAACATGACCCATGACCGCTACACCTTCATGATACTCTGGCAAATTGGTCTGTATGAGCAGTATTGCAAGCCCCCCCTCAGCAGCTTGAGGCCATCACGGGTGAGGATTGGGCTCCATGTCTGTATTTGGGGATACATTGTGACCCATGTGTGTCCTCGACCGGACTCAGATCCAAGTGTATGGATGGCTGGAGTTAGTTCCACACTCAGGCATACTTTGACATATCCCCACACGTATGTTGTGGACTCATGCTAAATGACTGCAACATAAAATTACAATTATAATTTTTTTTATTATAGGTCTGGGGCGTGATTTGTGCACAGAAAAAGGTGCAATACAGGGACCATAGAATCCAAAGTTCACAGGGGGAGATGGGATCCTTGGCATTTGAAGTCATCAGAGTCCAGGCCACAGTGTTTGGCATCATTGGTCAGACTGTGACCAGCAAGTCCATGTGGCAGATGATGTCAGTCAATGAGGTGATGCTGTCGCACATGGAGGCCAGGTGCCATGCCAGGTGACCTGGGAGATGTGGATGGTCCGCTGCCTCTTACGGTCTTTTCCGTGGCCGACCCACCTTCCTCCGGGGACCCTCAGATGTAGGCCTTGACGATGCTTGGGACGCTCCGTCGGACGAATCCTCCTCCTCCTCCCTCCCTGTGGCTGGTGGTGGTCTTCGCCTGGTGGCACAGGGAGGGTTATCCATGTTGTCGGAGATCCGACGGAGTGAATGGCTTATGTCCCTTTGCACCGCCAAGAGCTCAGCCAGTCTTGCCTCCATCCATCCTTGGTGTTCTTGTTGACTGGTGTGTTGCTCGGCCAGCTGGTTCTTCATCTCTGTGAGGGTCACCACTACCTGGCTGAAGTCCCTGGTGTCACGCCGGTATGCGTCCATGATGTTGTCTATGTGTGACATACCGGTCCCTTCAGCTGGCTGGTCAGGTTCTCGCCTCCGCCTGCCTCCACTCCCACCACCCCTGCCCACATGAGCCTGGGCTGCCGTTGTGGGCATATCGGGTCTACAGGACCCCTGAGGGATGGCAGTGGCAGTGTTGTCTGCCTCCTCCTGGGTGCCCGGCGCACCTTGTCCCTCCTGGTCAGACTGGCTCAGGTGTTCACTGCGGGCAGGGCTCCTCGGTGTCTCCTGGGATGTGGCAGGAAGGGGGGTGGTGGTTGGCACAGATGTTCCTGAACCAGGTGCTGCAGGGGCTTGGACACCAGAGGGTCCAGGTCGGTCGGGGTCATCCGCGGAGTGTTGAGAGGCGTCGCTGCCGGTAGGATCAGGTTCCTCCCGAGCCTGGGACTGTGATTGTTCACCCCCATTGTTGGGGGGAGAATCATCACGTTGCCCTGTGTGTGAGAGACAGACAATGGTAATGCTGTTTCATGCAACATCCATGTTTCATACACATTCAAGTTGGCAATGTTCCTCCAGGTAGTTGTATGTGCCTAGCATTCTCCTCAATGTTCACTTGTGGATGGGTATGTTGCGGGGGACAGATTGATATGTTCTCTTGAGTCTTTGACACGTAGATTTTTGGCTTGGATGCTTCTTCGGCTATGTATTGGTGTTGTTGTGTTACATGTCCATTGTGACAGTGGGTATATCCATTGCCTGTGCCCGGGGGTGTCTGCTTGTGTAAGGGGTGTGTGTGACAGGGCCTGCTGGTGGGTGTAGTGTGATTTGGCACTGCGGCTCCCAGGTGATGTCGCTGTTCCCCCATGGAGCATGCTACCATGACAGTGAGTGTGAGTTCCTGTCCTAGATATCTGACCTTGTTGTCTTGGTGTTTGTGTTTGAACTGGTCACAGGAGGGCCTTGTGCTGCCTACACCCGGGCCAAGTGTCATCTATCTAGTCAGTACTTTCCCAATCCCTGTGCATTGCGCATGGTGCATGGGTATGTACCTGGGCCATATGGGATGAGGGCAATTGTGTCTGATTTGGAGTTCAACAATGCGTTTAGTGACACCCACCCTCCCAGCATACGGGACATCCATTCTTGGGTTGGTGCTTCGTGTAGCATGGGACATAGCATGGCCTTGCTTTCTCAATGGGGCATACACATGTTATTGGCATTAGAGTTGTTTTTGACTGTGTTTGTGGCCGGTGAGGGCTTGGGGGTAGTTGCGTGCATTTTGTGTAGTTGGGGTGTGGATGCCATTACCCCCATGTTACGTAAGTTGTTTGTGTACTCACCAGGCTCTGGAAGTCCTTGAAGTCCATGTACTCCCACCGGCGGAAGCAGGGCCATCACCTTCTCCTCCCAGGGATGGAAATGTACTGGTCTGCGGGGCCCACCCCCTCCAGTGATGTTGCTCTGGGCGTAGTCGTCATTCATTTTTCGCTTGACCACCCTCCGCAGATCGTACCACCTGGCTTGGCATTCAGTCCTGGTCCTTCTGATGGGTGCAACAGCATTCACCCTATCGACGATCCTCTGCCACAGGCGTGATTTTTCGGCTATGCTGGTCTGTCTGACCAATGTTCCAAACAGCTGTGGCTCGACTCTGATGACTTCATTGACAAGGATCTCCAGCTCCTCCCTTGTGAACTTTGGATTCTTGTCTGTGGGCATGGTGTGGGGTGAGGTTGTGGATGGTTGTGGGTGTGTGGGTGTGAATGTGAAGTTGTGGGTATGAATGTGAAGAGGGGGTATGTGTGAAGGAGGTTGTGTGAAGGTGTATATGTTAAGGTGAATGGGTGCAGCTGTTGGTGTGTGCTCTCTAGCTGCAGTGAGTCTGTTGCAAAGGCTCATGGTTTGTGTGTGTGGGCCCTTTTTATTGGTCCATTTGTGGGTGGGCCTCAGTTTGAATTTTTGGTGGGTGTGTTATAAGGGGTGGTTGTGAGTTTGCCCCTCTGTTTGCCTGTTTGGATGTGGCCAGGTCAGTAATTTCCATGTTTTGTGCACTATAGACGTGTTTTGTGTGTGAGTCGAATAGACCCTCCTTGTGCTGTTTTACATTGCCTATGTATGGTGCGTACATACGCGATGTTGTTGTGAGGTGCGTACATACGCGATGTTGGGGTACACACCGTACATACGCGATGATGTTGTTGTGAGGTGCGTACATACGTGATGATGTTGTTGTAGGGTACGTACATACGCGATGTTGGGGTACGCACCGTACATACGCGATGATGTTGTTGTGAGGTGCGTACATACGTGATGATGTTGTTGTGAGGTGCGTACATACGCGATGTTGGGGTACGCATCGTACATACGCAATGATGTTGTTGTGGGATGCGCACATACGCGATTTCAGGGTATGCACCGTACATACGCGATGATGTTGTTGTGAGGTGCGTACATACGCGATGTTGGGGTACGCACCGTACATACGCGATGATGTGGTTGTGAGGTGCGTACATACGCGATGTTGGGGTATGCACCGTACATACGCGATGATGTTGTTGTGGGGTGCGTACATACGCGATGTTGGGGTACGCACCGTACATACGCGATGATGTTGTTGTGAGGTGCGTACATACGCGATGTTGGTGTACACACCGTACATACCCGATGATGTTGTTGTGGGGTGCGTACATACGCGATGTTGGGGTACGCACCGTACATACGCGATGATGTTGTTGTAAGGTGTGTACATACGCGATGTTGTTGTGAGGTGCGTACATATGCATGGGGGTAGGTACGACTCGCACCCCGGGAACTACTTTTCCCGGGATACGAGTCATACAAAGTTTGCTTTGTAGCGGGTAAGTCATTCCCCGTGTACGGGACGTTTTCCATACGAATCCTAAATCGGAAAGCCGGTCCGGATCGTACTTGTACAGTCGGACTGTATTTTTAGGCTTCTTACGGAAAAGTGTCCGGGTCCGTCTCGTACAACTTTTCCCGATCGAATTCGTACGGATTGGGCCGATCCGTATGTATTTTTCCCGTACGAATCGTACTTCACGGGTGGGACGGGACTTGTACGATTCGTACGGGAAAAATTACGGATGCGAGTTGTACGGGAAAAAAAAATACAGGATCTGGATCGGCCCCTATATTTGTGAACTACAGAATTAATAAAAATTGTTATTTAAATGTATATAACATGTTATTTAAAAAGTATTGTTATGTCTTAAAATATGTTTTACAATATTTATTTACATTTGTTGTGTGTCTTCTTTTTTTTGGGTTGGTTGGTTGTGTGTTATTTGGAGGGTTGTTGTATTCCTTCCCTTTGCAATTCTTCTTTTTTTTAAGTTTACTATTAAAGGCCCGATTCCGATGTCGCTCGGAAGGGCTCCGAATCGTTCGTGTTTGCAGAATCCGATCCAGAACCCTTGTTTCCGACACACTTCACAACGACTGATTCCGATGCCTGGAAAACTTTACGGCTGTCCGAATCGGTTCCGAAAGGCATTCGGGCAGATCACGTCTTTCGGACCAAATCGTACAGCTCTATGGACACGGTTTTCCAAGCGAGTGAGTACGATGACCGATTCGACAGCTGTTCCGAATCGGTTTCTCCTAAACAAATTGGCTGCCGGAATCAGTCTTTGGGGGCCAATAGCAGGCCCTCCACATGGGGCTCTCCGAATCGGGCCCGTGGGGGTACCTAAGGGACCCCCCTTTCCAACCATGCACAGTTTGGCAGGCACCCCTTTTTTCAATAGGAGCATGTGTCAGCGTTCGGAACATAGGCTCGAGTAGAAGTCAATGGGAGTCCGACCGACTCATATACGGATGCATCCAAATCGCTCTGTTGGAAAACCCCGAGCTGAGTCGTTCGGAAAGCATTCCAGAACCAATTCAGAATAGTTTCTGAACAACATCGGAATCGGTTCCTTGGAAAGAGAAATGTTTTTGATAATGATGTTAAATTTTTTGCTTTTGCACATTTCTATAGGTATAATGAAATAAACAAGGTGTGTTTAATAATTGTACTGGTTTGCTGTTTTTATTTTTATACTTACATTTAATTTTGCAATAGTTTTGTGGCATGATTTTCTTTTTGCTTTTGGTATAATTTTTGGGAAATCTTGGCACCTGTGCTATGGAAATATATTTTTTTAATAATTTTTATGTATTTGAGTTAACTGAAATATTTTAAATTATTTGGTGGATAAGTTTACATTCTGTAATTTGTAAATGTAAGGACTATATTTCTGAAGCGAATTGCAACCTTTCAGGTTTTAGCTTAATTCAGGCAGAGTGACACTTTCCAGAGAGGCTTCTGCGGTAACAGTTGCATTTTTCATTTTATTTTTATATTATGTTTTATTTGGGAAAGTGTTTCTATTTGTTAACTGTTTTTGAGTTTAATTTCATTGGTTGCTGATTCAGTTTTAGATTTATTTTTATTATTATATCTTATATGGTAAACACTAAATATGTTTTTTGTGTTATTTATGTATGTTTAATTAAGTTATATATATTTGAATTGTTTAAAAAACTGCATCAGAATTATTTTTTAAATGTTTTTGGGCAATATTTTTGTTGACATTACTTTTTTTTATTTACATCTGTGATGATAGTATTTCTATATTTCTGTTTTCGAAATTTGGGTATTTTAGATATATTTTATGGCAACATTTTTTTAGGCCTCATTGGTGTGAGTATAGTTGAAAGGTTTGAGGTTTTGCAGATTGGTAGATAAAGCTTATTGTAAACTCTAAAGCCTCTGCCACTGTTTGGGCATCTTACCAACTACCAAGGACTAATTGTAAGAACATGTGCCAATATACCCCAGGAAACACGATCAGCTCTACACCATAAATCCAAATGAGGTGTGATGTAGGAGCATGGCAACTGCAATGCCTCATACAAATGCAGGCAGATAGGGCAAACAGGTGTGCTCCTTATGGAATGTCTGCTGCAGTGAGAGACTACAAGTGAGTGATGGGCAAGTAGCACTATAACTAGAATCTCATCTGCTGCCTCTCACTCTTCACCCATCTAGGTACACAGAATCAAGCAACACTACGCTGTTACCACCAACATCTTCAATCTCTGCTTCCTACCCTTCCCAATCACTTGATCCAACTGTGCCCTAACACAGATCTGCACATAGGGCACAATTACCTAGTGGAAATTAACCACCATCCAAGAAACCCAAAGACTAAAAATGAACATTTTGAAATTGTTTTCTTTAACATTTGATATACCCATGTTTCTTTTTTTGCAGTAAGAATCTGCATTCACTTTTTCAGAATTCCTTGATATATTTTATTTAACAAATGTGAATTTTGTATCTATATTTATAATAAATGAACATTTAAAAAAATATACTTTCACAAAAATAAAAAGGTGTACCACAATGTATGTTGTACATCAAAAAATCATGCAATATAACCCTTTTTCTTTAAATTGTCTTTCATTCCTATCAATGCAAAATAATTTGACTAATCCCTAATCCGTGCATCACCATCAAAACGACAGTCTCCGTAATAATTTAAATCATCTTCCTATTCATGTTATGTAACTAGGGCTCTTGCCTAGTTATACAAGATTTGGCGTTCCCACCTTCCCACATTTGTTCAGTGCATTAACGCTTGAGCATGAAAGTCCAGGTTGTTGCATCTCCACACAACCCCACTTAACATACTTGTTGATGTGGTGTCCATGCTGTCTGGGTTACCAACAGTCCTGTAAAGGGTTCAGGGATGCAGAGGTCATTTAAACCCAATTTTGTTCTTTAGACTCTCAAACACAGGTCCTGCACTTAGAAAAAGCAATATCTATTTTAAAGGGCTTATTTCAACAGTCTCATCCTGTTGCTTAGTACATGAATAATGTCCACACAGAAGTTAATTAAAACAACACTAATGCATGTCATTGATAGCAAGAATAATATGAAAATTTCTAACATTGTTGGAATATCCTTGGCAACCTAACACCTTAAATAATACTTTTACGCACTACACTATGAAAGCATGGAGTAGCTAACTTGCCTCTTGTGATTCTTGGGATTCAGAGCACTGCATACTTGTTCACATCTTTGGCCAGGAGAGAGAGAGAGAAAAACACATTCCAGCTGGGCTCAGCTTCTCCTGAAAGTGGCTCGGTATCAGCTCTCAGCAGAGGGATGGATGCCGTGGCAGTACAGCAGTCTGGCAGGAGCTCTAGCAAACACCTGGGCGTAGATCTCTCTGAATCAGTGGACACTCCAATGGGTTTTATAGGACTGACCTACATTGGGGATTTTCCACCTACTACCAGCCCTAACTGGTATGACTCTGTATAACAGCCCAAGACGATTCACTGAAACAATATTGACCTAAAAAATATAGATGTAAAAATATGGAATACAAAAATTTCGACTCCTGATACTTAAATAGGTGAGTGCAAAAATATTGAGAAGAAATATTGATGTAAAAAATATAGTTGTACAAAATATCGATTTGTATATATATATATATATGTAATTTGATAACAAACATTACAAATATTAAATAATACAATTAATTTAAAAAAATTGATTTAATATACATTTGAACAAATACAACAAATAAACTTAATTATAAAAAGTTAAACACATACATAATAATTAATACATATACAAATATATTTACTTTAAAAACAATTAATAAACTTAATTGTATTTATTTTATAATTTTAAAATTATATAAAAGTTTACAAATACATATATATGTGTATATATATATATATTCACTTAAAAAACCATAGGTTTCACACATGTTATAGTTAGCTGGACATTTCACTCATAAAAAAACCAATGAAATTCCCCCGTTATAGTTAGTTCAGATAACTATAACTTGCGCGACCGCCACTCTATCACAAGGATGATGTCATCAGTGATGTCATGAGTGATGTCACTGACCATGTCATGAGTGATGTAATATGTGACGTCATGAGCAGTGGATTGCGGGCGCGCGAGTTATAGTTATCTGAACTAACTATAACGGGGGAATTTCATTGGTTTTTTACGAGTGAAATGTCCAGCTAACTATAACATGTGTGAAACCTATGGTTTTTTAAGTGTATATATATATATATTCACTGAAAAAACCATAGGTTTCAGGGGTGTTATAGTTAGCTGGACTTTTCACTTGTACAAAACCATTGAAATTCCCCCGTTATAGTTAGTTCAGCTAACTATAACTCGCGCGCCCGCAATGCACTGCTGATGACGTCACATATTACATCACTCATGACATGGTCAGTGACATCACTCATGACATCACTGATGACATCTCAAATGACATCACTGATGACATCACTGATGACATCATCCAGTGAATGTGTGTTATTCTGAAAATTAAATATGTTTTATATATGTATATCTCAAGGTCGATGGAAGAATAAATGGGTATATAAGTGTCTAAATGGATGATTTGTTTTTGAAAAATTGATTGTGTAACTGACTGATTAAGTGTATCATAGTGAATACATGGCTTAGTGAGTAATGTTTAAATATGTAAATATCTGTATCAGTCTCTCACTTTGTGTATAAGTGGCTGCATGGGTTGGTGAGTAGCTACATGGGTGTCTATATAGGTTATTAGTTGGTTTTTTGAGTATCAGTCTGAGTGTCTGCATGGTTCGGTGGGGGTATTACGTAGTGCATAGGTGCATGAATGAGTGACTCACTGTTTGTATGTGTTGAACACAGTATGTGTGCAGGACTGTATGGGTGGATGAGTGTGTGTATGGGTGTGTTAGTGAGTGAATGACTGTCTCAATAGTGTCTTTATGAGTAACTACATATGTTTTAAACTAGTATATGTGACTATTGGTGTATATATGTGAGTATATGTGAGAGTGAGAGATTGAAAGAGTTCCTGTATGAATAAGTATGTGTTTCTATAAGTGATTGTTTAAAAGACTAAGTATGTGTAAGTTTCCGTAGAAGTAAGTGTGGTGGTGTGTGTATAACTGTATATGCAAGTAAATGTATGTTTGTTTCTTTATTAGCATGAGTGACTATGTGTGTGAGTAACTCTATGGATGAGTGGCATTGTGTAACAGGATGTATAGGTGTATGAGTACATATGATGAGTGAGTACATGTATGAGTGACTGTATTGGACTGTTGGTGAATGAGTGGATGTGTATGTGGATCTTAGAATTACTGAAGAGGTTGTTGTAACTGGTATTGGTATGTCCGTTGTTTTGAAAATGTTAGTCTCTATTTTTGAATGTGTGTATCAAAGGTTATATTAGGGTGAGAGGAGGTCTGCCACTCTATCACAAGGATGATGTCATCAGTGATGTCATCAGTGATGTCATTTGAGATGTCATCAGTGATGTCATGAGTGATGTCACTGACCATGTCATGAGTGATGTAATATGTGACGTCATCAGCAGTGCATTGCGGGCGCGCGAGTTATAGTTAGCTGAACTAACTATAACGGGGGAATTTCAATGGTTTTGTACAAGTGAAAAGTCCAGCTAACTATAACACCCCTGAAACCTATGGTTTTTTCAGTGAATTTCTGAGTTTTTTTAAATGCTAATTCCTAACTATAACGTGCCTGAATCCTATGGTTTTTTCTGTTAATTTCAAAGGTTTTTTAAATGCTAATTTCTAACTATGCCTACAGAGATAGGACATGTGAAGAAAGAAGAAAAAATGCACAGAAAGAAACAAAAGAAGTGCAGAAAGAAGCAACAGAAGTCCTCAAATACGAAGATAAGTGCAGGAAGAAGGATAACGTGCAGAAAGAACAAAAAGAAGAGCAGAAAGAAGCCTTGTTGCAAAATCATCCTGTACCCTCAACTTTTTCAGACGGATACTGGTGGTAACTGAGTTTGACTAACCAGTCCTAGAGCCAGTGCTATGTTAAAAGACACTTAGAATACAGTGAAAACACCTACATACACTAGGGAACATTATGCGTTGGGGTCCCCCTGTGATTAGCCTTACCTCCTCTATAAGCCCCTAGTATATAATAGGGCATGGGGATTAAAACTACCTCTTAAAACAGGCCACAGGGCGTTTTTGCACACGTTAACTCAGGCCCCGTCCCCTCCTTTCACCATTGTGTAAACACGCCCTGTGTCCGTTTTTAGTTGGGAGATTAAGTTCATTTGAGTCCTGAGGGTCCCTAGGGTCCAACTAGCCCACTAGGTACCTCCAGTAAGTGCCACAGAGCTGCGTTGCAGAGAGGTGTAAAAAGTGGCACGGCCTGGACCACCTCTCTGCAATGCAGCTCAGTGGCGCTTACTGGAAGCACTTGGTGGGCTAGTTAGCCCCCAGGGGCCCTCAGTATTGAAGGGAAATTATATCCCCAATTTAAAACGTGCCATGGTGCGTGTTTGCACACGTCACCTCAGGCCCCGTCCCCTCCCTTCACCACTGTGTAAACGCGCCCTGTGGCTGTTCTAAGTTGAGAGATTAAGTCCCCTTGAATCCTAAGGGTCCCTAGGGTCACACTAGACCACTAGGTACCTCCAGTAAGCGCCACAGAGCTGCGTTGCAGAGAGGTGTAAAAAGGGGCTTGGCCTCAGAACACCTGTCTGCAGCGCAGCTCCCTGGCGCATACTGGAGATGCCTGTTGGGGGCGCGTTTGCAGAGTGCTGCATGGAGGGGGCATGGCCTCCGGCACGATGCCAGTCTTTTATTTATTTTATTTTTTTAAGAAGGGGGGCTGTGTGGTTCCCCTTCTTACTCTAATTTATTGGCCCTGATGACCCCATCCCCCAGGGCCTGTCTCCTAATTATATTTTTTTGACCCCAATCCCCAGGGCCGGCCACTGTTTTTTATTATTTTTAAAAAATATATATTTATAGACACGCCTGGGACATGCTGGACAAACCGTACGTACCTATCACCATGACGATTTGCGTGATATTCATTAAAAGGCGACTATGCATGCAATTAATCCACGTGGAATGTATTTACACCACTAGTGAAGCTCTGACATGTCTGATGCTCTACCGTGCCTAATCCCGGTAGACACCCTTGTCGTTTATTTATACAAACATGGGTAGCTATTGACGGGCACATTTAATACACATGCACACCAAGCCATTCAAAGGGGATTCGACAAAAATTCGACCAAAACTATGCAAGAAACCCCCCTCACAGTTAATAAAACACACATCCACTGCCGGATGTATAATACTTTTTATTTTACTCTCTGGAAAGGGGACGAACATCACTTGCGAGTCACAGCGCGCTCCTGACAGAGCCCAATGCTGTGTTACACCCACCATTGCCTGCCGAGTGCCACACACCTCTGTATTGTATTCCACTAGCTAGTGCATATGCTATGACACTCTCTAGCCCATGTGCACTGTAACACCACCCCGTGAAAATGTCATGCCACACTTGTCTTCGCACGGGTTATATTGCCCCATCTAACGTGCCTTCCTCGATGCCTATGTTATAACGCACAGTGCTATGCCATACATATTACAATTTGGGATCCATATCTTTGTCACAGTGCATATGCAACGTTACACTCCCCAGCACATATTTTATATTACAACTTTAGAGACTAGTTAGGTTACACAACACTGCCCTGTGCATATTACACTCCAAGGCGCATATCGCATAGCACGCGCTAGTGCCTGTGCTATCTCGCGCTCTCCAATGAATCTGTCATTGCGCACAATGTATTGCATATTATATTTCACGCCTGGTTCATCTTATATCACACTTTTTGGTGCATAGTTTATACCATACACTATATCTAGTTTTCATTTTCAATCGTGCTCTCAGGACTATGTTCTATATAACACTGTGTTCACCTACCCTTTTCACGGGCATTACATTTTGCGATAGGGGGTGGAGGGTCAGGGGGTGTTTTTGCAAAGTGAGCCCGGAGTCACAGTCACTAACGTCTTCTTCTTCCTGAATAAAAGTGAGATTATGCTGCATACTTGTTCATATTTTAAGTAGTTTGCACAGACAAAATGTTTTAAAAACAATAAAGTTTCTAATACCCGCCTTCTCTGAACAGTTAGCTTGCTGCCCCATACCCCTCCTCCCTATCCTCTGTTGTGTGAATCCATGGACTAGCCTCCTCCCTCCTGCCATGCATGGTCTGATGTGCTGCCACTGCCCTCAATTTAGTATGGTGTACCAGTCCACTCCTCCTGCCCTCCATTGCCCAATTCTATGCCCCATCATTGACCTCCTGCTTAAACTCTGTGCTTAGCTTGCTGCCCCTATTCTCCTTCCCCCTGCCCTCCGATGTCTTTGTGCATGCCCCTGCTCCATCCTTTTTGCCCACCATGTCCCATGGACCTGCCACTCCTATCTACTCTGAGTGTTCTGTTGAGCTGCCACTCCCCTCCCACCTGCCTAGCATTGTCAGATGACTGTAACCTGTCCCTGCCACCTCCACCCTGCCTGTCCACATGCCATGCCTCTATCCTCTTCCTCCTGTCCTACATGGTCCATTGTACTGCCACACCCTTCTGCCCTCCCTGGTCTGTTGTGCTGCAACTGCTCCTCCTGCCTGCCCCGTGTGGTCTGTTGTGAGGCCCCTTCCCCTGAACTTTCTTGTCTGTGCACAGGTCCTGACCCTCCCTTCTATCCTCCATCGTCCTTTGTGCATGCCCCTGCACCCTCCTTCTTGCCCATCATAGCCATTGTGCTGCCACTAACCCTCCCACTTGCCATGCATGGTCTTCTGTGCTGCCATGGCCCCTCCCACCTTCCCTGTGTGATCAGTTAGCTGCCCCTGACCCCCTCCCACCTTCCCTCCATGGTCTGTGTGTATGCCATCACAGTCTCACTGTTGCTCTTCATGTTGTGTCTTGCTTCTAGTGCCCATCATGCCTGACCTCCATGGCTATCTTGCTGCTCCTGCCCTGCCCCCTTGCCCCCAGCCCTCTGTTTACATGTGCAGACCCCTACTCCCTCCCTCCTGGCTTGTCTGTTCCATTGTAATGCCCCTGATCCGTCCCTCCTGCCCTTTATGGTCTGTTATGCTGCAGCCTTCTCTCCTGTCTGTCCATTATGGTCAGCTAGCTACCATTGCCTCTTGCCCCTCTGTTCTCTGTTGTCCATGTGCATGGTCCTGTCCCCTCCCTCTTGCTTTCTATGGATTGTTGTGCTGCACTCCCGTCCTGCATGCCCTGTGTGGTGTATTGTGCTGCTGCAAACCCTGATGCCTGCCCTGCAGGGTCAGTTTGGTGCACCTCTCCATGTCTCTCCTGTCCTCTGTTATCCAAGTCCATGTCCCTATCCCATTTCCTTCCATGATCCAATGTACCATACTTGCGAACATTTTGAACTTGGTAAGAGGGAGATTTTGAAAAAAAACTGGGGTATTGATTTTCCCCTTTGAGTTACATTGAAAAAGAGGATATTGTAGACAGGAGACAGATCAAATAAAGCCCATTTGAGCTTAAAAACATTGGACGTTTCCTGGCTGAA
Source organism: Triturus cristatus (assembly GCF_964204655.1). NCBI lineage: Eukaryota > Metazoa > Chordata > Amphibia > Caudata > Salamandridae > Triturus > Triturus cristatus. The sequence continues at coordinate 793,127,091 of NC_140583.1, read as the reverse complement.
TCGGGTCTGTTGGCATGTATGGTTGTACTACCATTGCCTCTTCCTTCTGCCCACAATGGTCTATTACATTGCCACAGCCTTGAAGGAGGGTAGATTTTGTATCACAGGGGGCCCCTGGCCCGTTCTGTCCACACCTGAAGTATGAGACCCTTGTCCTTGCCCTGCCAGCCGCATTTGTAGGCCGTATTAAATTGACCAGCGGGTCCTGTGTTGCTATATAATTATCCTGAGACATCCTTACCACTCAGCCAGCATAAAACCCCTGTGTAGGCCCTTCTGTTCAATATGTAGGCCTCTTTGTTAAATTGACCATAGCGCTGCAATTTTAGTGTATAGCAGTCTGAAGGCAGGTCTGCGAGGCCTTCTGCTCCAAACTAGTAGCCCCCACCCTACCCGAGTGCTCCGTGCTCGGTATCAAAGTTCAACATCCCCCTGAAGCTGTCGACATACAGTAGGCTGCATCCTGGACTGGTACTTGCTTCCTGGGCAGGTTTCCCGCTTTTAAGGAAGTGGCAACCGCAGAGCGTCAAGTTAGGAGAACTGAGGAGATTTTATACATGAATATATTGAATTCCTGTACAATACCCATTATTTTCTGCTTGCTCTATGGAACTTACGATAAGCGATTGGCCTGAGAGACTGACCTTTTCACCCAGTCCATTGTCAGCATTAAGTGGGTAAATGACGAAATGTCTGGTAAAATCTGCAGACGAAGCTTTTGGGTAGCATACGTAGGTAGATGTAGCGTGCAAAGGAGCCCACAAAATGATATAAAAAGGGAGCACCCACAGATATCGACGGACAACCTCGCCGTCTGTATGTAGGTTAACAGGCTGTGCAGGTTTTCCCCAAGAACTGGGAGCTGTCTTCCTTTGCTTAAAATGTCTTGCTCTGCTTTGCTTGAAGTTTCTTATTCTATTTTACCTATATGAAATGTCATGTTATGTTTAACCATTGTTCTCTTTACTTTTGCATTTAAAAGATGTTGTATTGTAATTGCAGGAATGCTTGCTCTAAGAGTAAATGTGAGTGTCCCTAGGTAACATTTTCCTTGGTGTAACTTGTTTCTCATGATGCATTTATAGATGTGTTTTCTCTCTCTCTCTGTCAGTCCATTAATTGAGATACAGAGAATATCATGACAGCTGTATGATTATCTGGATTCTGTATTTTGTACTTTATGTCTCTATTCTGCGGTTTCTTTGAAGTTGCATCTTCTCATTAAACTGCCATTGTATTCTGCCTCCAATTCCATGTCTCATATGTCTGTTTTCTTCATTTTTGGAGCAAGCGTTCCTAGGCACCCCGGCTCAAATTAAGGTGCCCCTTTTGTCCCTGACTCACTCTCCTGCTCAGTTCTGTGGTGGCTCCCGGGGCTCTGGGGACCGCCCCTAGCTTCCTTGACCCGTAATAGATCTTCCCTCCAACAGCCTCTCTTGCAAGTCCTGTATTGTTGGTTTGTTGCCCCTGCCCCCTTTCCACTGCCCTCCATAGTCTGTTGTGCTTCCACGGCCCTTCCTGCCTGCTCAGTGTGGTTAAATTGTTGCCTTTGCACCCTCCTACCTGCCTTCAATTTTCAGAGTCCGTGCCCCTGGCCTCTGCCTCTCAACAGTATCCTAATGAACAACTAGATTGCTAACATTCTATATTTATTACAAAAGTGTGGAACGCCTGACATCATCTTGATGTAATCAAAAGTGTAATACCTAGAGCATTCCTTTAGAAATTACATATATGAGAGGGTCTTATTGGCATCAAAATTATGGTTAGTGCTCTAAAAGACTAAAATAAGGACATATTTTCTGAGTTTTCAAATAGCGACAAAGCACTTTTAAATTATTTGTTATCTTTATGTTTTTTTATCTAGTTGACAACTTGATTAAATGTTGCACTTAGGGGAGAGGATGTGGTGTTACTTCCAGAACTGCAGACTTTGCAACTGGGGAACCAGGTTGAAGTTTCTGCTTCAGCTCGACATTCTGTGATTCTGGTCAAATCACTTAGTCTCCCCATGTCTACAACCAAAATGAATTTGTTCTTGTGTGATGTAACCAATGCTCATGTAAAGCACTCCAATACCTGACAAGTCTGCACTATATAACACTGCAAAAACACAAAATAATAAGTGTTTTGCACACTTCTGTCATTGGGCTATATTTGGGCTATATCTGGGTGATTTTGGGCTACATTTGGGCTCTTTTGTCTCCGGTGGCCATCTTGGGAGATTTATTTGTTATGAAGTTTCCTAATTTCCTCATGTACTGCAGTCTCCTCAGTCGGAAATGCTTTCAGTTTTTTACTTTGATTCCATCATGAAGGTATTCAGATATGTCACACATTTGCCATGAATTCTGAATGTTAGCACTCTAGTTGCTCATTAGATCACTGTAGTAAAACTACTGTTCACCATGGAAGTCTGCTCCTGGTATTAAAAGTGCATGTTTCAGTCTGCATGTCAGAATTTTTTAATGAAATAGAAGAGGATTTGAGAAGTCACTCAAAATGTGCCCTCATTTTCTTTCTTCAGCATTAATCATAATTTCTATGGCAAAATGAACCCCCTCATTGTGTTCCTTTTTAAATTAAATGTTTTAAGTGTTACCAGTTTATTCCAATCAAGATGGCTTCAGGTGTGCCATACTTTTGTCATAATGAAGACAGTAAGTGCTCTAGTTGTTTTTAAGAACATTCTTGGACATTCTGTCATTGGGCTATACTTGGGCTACATCTGGGTGATATTTGGGCTACATTTGGGCTCTTTTGTCTCTGGTGGCCATCTTGGGAGACTTATTTGTTATGAAGTTTCCTAATTTACTCATTTACTGCAGTCTCCTCAGTAGGAAATACTTTCAGTTTTTTACTTTGATTCCATCAAGAAGGCATTCAAATGTGTCACACATTTGCCATAAAATCAGAATGTTATCACTCTTTTTGCTCATTAGATCACTGTAGTAAAGCTACTGCTCACCAGGGAAAACTGCTGCTGGTATTGAAAGTGCATGTTTCAGTCTGCATGTCAGGATTTGAGAAGTCACTCAAAATGTGCCCTAATTTTTCTTTCTGCAGCACTAATCATACTTTTTATGGAAAAATGAACCCCCTCATTTTGTTCCTTTTTAAATTAAATGTTTTAAGAGTTACCACTTTAATCCAAGCAAGATGGCTTCAGGTGTGCCATACATTTATCATAAGTAGGACGGTTAGCGCTCTAGTAGTTCTTTGGAACACTCTGGAAAGCTGCAGTAGAACACAAAGGAATCAACTGACAGTCTCTGCCCTTGTTGGATGTACATGTTTTACTGAGAATGTCAGACTTCATTCTCACATGACTGAGAAAGATAATGTGAATTTACAGAAAATAAGCTCTCAGTTTAGCTTATAGATCACCTTCCAAACCTCTGTGGTAAAAGCATGAGAAAATATTTTTCTCTCAATCATGATATCCCAGCAGAAGGCTTTTTCACATGGTGAAATCACCTTAGAACATACCACAATTCCTAAAATGAGTATGGTACCATCAACAAATGATTTATAATGTAACTAAAGTCTTAAAATCTTCTATTAACTGCAATGCTTTTTAATGAGGTGCTATCATGTATATTGGTCCCAAGATGGCTGCCAACACTTCTTGGATGAAGTGCTGACAGCCAATCAGATCTCAGGATGAGATGTGTGGTTAGGCTCCGCCCACATATATATATTGATTTAAATGCTATTTTCTCAGGAACTACTGAACAGATTTACACCAGACCTACAAAAGGCACTTCCTTGACCTGAGGACTACCTCTCTGCCAAATTTCAAGTAACTCTGTTCAGCCGTTCGGGCTGTAGCTGTGTCTAAAGGTCCTATGGAAAAATGCATGGGAAAAAAGCGTTTTGGGACCCCCCTTTTTTCTCAGCCCCCGCTTGACGAATCCCCCCGAGACTTTCAGGGTAGGAGCGGAGCGTAGCGCCCCACCTATTTTGAAAATTTCGCGAGGATTCATCGACCGGCGCCAAAGTTATTCCAAATAGAATGTTGCGGATTTCCTATGGAAACAGGGTCCTAACTATAACTATCTACTGGCGACCGCCAGTAGATAATGTGTATATATATATATTAAGGTGCCGATTACGATCCTGTAAAAACCGGGTACGAACCGTCGGACGGAGCATATTCTCCGTCCGACGCGTACCCGGTCGTAACAATATACAAACATGGAAGTACGATTCGCACGGAAATACAATTTCCGTACGAATCGTACAAAACCCCGACCGACGAAAATAAACATACAAATGTGATCCGGGAAAGCGCCGACGTGACGTCGGGACGCACGCAGCCTGCCATTCACGAACCAGGAAGTACGAATCGCACCGACGTCATCCCGCACGGGGAATATTTTCCGGCAGCCAAAAACTGCCGGGAAATCAGGACGACGCGAACAAGGAGTACCTGCATGCGACGGACAGACATGGACCCGAACCTACGTGTCATCCCGGCCCTCATAGCAGTCGACCTCCTCTACAGGTTACGACGCAGACGCCGCAGAAGGTCAGAACAACAAAGGGAGGGGGGAAAGGGGGGGGGCAGGAGCAGGGGCAGGCCACAAACCCCCACCAAAGTCACACAGCACACATGCCCTGGACATACCTGACCCCCAGGCCCTGGTCACTACGAGGGGGTGGGGGCGTGTCCAACGAAGCCAGCGTCCGCCACAACGGAAGTGGTTGACGACGCGAACCGGCAACACAACAATACAGGTATGTCCCGTACCCACGCCTTAAGAGCGTGGGTATGAGTCGTACCACGCCCACACCTACGTCACCCCAACAATGGCGGGGCGGCTGTACCCACGTGGCAAAGGCCTGGGTATGGCCCGCACAAGCATTCCACAGCGTGGGTACGGATATGTACGGACCGTACCCCCACCCCCGTATGCATGGAGCGTACCCCCCACCCCAACAGTGTATGTACGACCCGTACCCTCACCCGCGTACGTATGGAGCGTACCACCCATGCCAACAGTGTACGTACGGACCGTACCCCCACCCCGTATGCATAGAGCGTACCCCCACCCCAACAGTGTATGTACGACCCGTACCCCCACCCCGTGTGCATGGAGCGTACCCCCACCCCAACCGTGTATGTATGACATGTACCCTCACCCGCGTATGTATGGAGCGTACCCCCACCTCAACCGTGTATGTACGACCCGTACCCTCACCCGCGTATGTATGGAGCGTACCCCCACCCCAACAGTGTATGTGCGACCCATACCCCCACCCCGTATGCATGGAGCGTACCCCCACCCCAACAGTGTATGTATGACCCGTACCCCCACCCCGTATGCATGGAGCGTACCCCCACCCCAACCGTGTATGTACGGCCCGTACCCTCACCCGCGTATGTATGGAGCATACCCCCACCCCAACGTGTATGTATGACCCGTACCCTCACCCGCGTATGCATGGAGCGTACCACCCATGCCAACAGTGTACGTACGGACCGTACCCCCACCCCATATGCATGGAGCGTACCCCCACCCCAACCGTGTATGTACGACCCGTACCCTCACCCGCATATGCATGGAGCGTACCCCCACCCCAACAGTGTACGTACGGACCGTACCCCCACCCCGTATGCATAGAGCGTACCCCCACCCCAACAGTGTATGTACGACCCGTACCCCCACCCCGTATGCATGGAGCGTACCCCCACCCCAACCGTGTATGTACGACCCGTACCCTCACCCACGTATGCATGGAGCGTACCCCCACCCCAACCGTGTATGTACGACCCGTACCCTCACCCGCGTACGTATGGAGCATACCCCCATGCCAACAGTGTACGTACGGACCGTACCCCCACCCCGTATGCATGGAGCGTACCCCCACCCCAACCGTGTATGTACGACCCGTACCCCCACCCGCGTATGCATGGAGCGAACCCACACCCGTGTATGTTCTAAGCGTACATATGCTGAAATAGGAGGGTTGGGTGCAGAGTCCTCCCAGCAGTGCCCAGTCATAAGAGGGGTGTGTGCAGAGTCCTCCCAGCAGTGCCCAGACACAGGAGGGGTGGGTGCCTAACACTCCCAGCAGTGCCCAGACACAGGAGGGGTGTGTGCAGAGTCCTCCCCGCAGTGCCCAGACACAGGAGGGGTGGGTGCAGAGTCCTCCCAGCAGTGCCCAGACACAGGAGGGGTGGGTGCCTAACACTCCCAGCAGTGCCCAGACACAGGAGGGGTGTGTGCAGAGTCCTCCCAGCAGTGCCCAGACACAGGAGGGATGTGTGCAGAGGCCTCCCAGCAGTGCCCAGACACAGGAGGGGTGTGTGCAGAGTCCTCCCAGCAGTGCCCAGACACAGGAGGGGTGGGTGCAGAGTCCTCCCAGCAGTGCCCAGACACAGGAGGGGTGGGTGCCTAACACTCCCAGCAGTGCCCAGACACAGGAGGGGTGTGTGCAGAGTCCTCCCAGCAGTGCCCAGACACAGGAGGGGTGTGTGCAGAGGCCTCCCAGCAGTGCCCAGACACAGGAGGGGTGTGTGCAGAGTCCTCCCAGCAGTGCCCAGACACAGGAGGGGTGGGTGCCTAACACTCACAGCAGTGCCCCTGCAAAGAAAATGGTGGAGTACCCACAGATCCAATGCCCACAAATGTCAGTCAGGTGCACAAAGATCCTGCAGTACATGTACCACATGTGTGCGAGGCTGGGAGTATACACATGCATAGCGCCGAAAAGAAAACATGTCCACATGAAGTCATGACAACAGTCTACATACGCAAGTACAGTGACCACCAAGGACGCCACGAATGATGCAGGTGGAGACATCGCTCAGCATGCATGGCCCAAGTCTAACGAGTCCGTCACACACCCAGCCAATGTAGACACAGCTCAGCACCACATATTGGAAAGACCCTGCAGGGAAGATGTCAGGTTACACAGAGGAAGGAACATACCTTGGGACGATGTCACCATGCAGTAACTGCTTACATGAACAAAGTTATGTAGCCAACAGCTTGTGATGGCACACAGATACCAGGATCCACCCTATGACCAGCACAAGACTACAATTCCCACACACCCAACACATTATCACCACCCAAAATAATGGGGCAGGTCCACCAACAGCAATACCAGACAGACAGTAGTGTACTAAGGAAAAAGAAATTGCTTTATTCAGCATCCAAAAATGTGTTTGTCCCTTGAAAGTTCAAAATGTACAATGCCCATAGGGCAATCAAAACATCAAATCCAGGTGGGGGACACAGTGGGACGCGTGTCCCCTAGCTTGCCTGCACAGTCAGACTCCATCGTCTTCCAGAGGGGGGAGGGCATCATGTGGGGGGGAAGGACCAGGCACCGCAGGGACATGAGGGCGAAGGGTAGGCGTCGTGGGTGCAGGGATGGAGGACTCCACCACAGGGGGTGGGGCAGGGCCAAAGGCGGAGGCCAGTATGGCGCTGCACACCTTAGCAAGCAGGGCTGGACTGGCCGTAGCGGGCACCGGGCAATCCCCCGGTGCGCCGCACGGGTGGGGGCCGGTTTTAGGCCGCAGGGGGCCGTTTTTGTTACAGGACCATTTTTGCAGCATAGCTGCAAAATCGGCCCTGTAAAAAAATCGGCCGAAAACCGGCCCTAGCAAGGAGCTCGGCGGCACCCCCAAGCCCCGGGGGAGGCCGGCCGAGCACTTTGCCAGGGCCGGTTTTGGTTCCCAGTCCGGCCCTGTTAGCAAGGTCCTCCAGCGACTCCCCTGCACCCGAAGGAACCACAGGCCCCAAGGTGGGGGGGGGTCAGAGGGATGGGTCGCAGCGCCACTGGGGGAGGGTGTGGACAGGGGGGGGGACTCAACCACCATGACCGGGGACTCCCTTGACCGCTTGCGGGGTGGTGTCACTGTGGGGCTCAGGGACAGAGCGGCCATGAAGGAGTCTTTGCCGGATATGTGGCCAGGAGAGCTGAGGGGAGGGGATTTGGAGGGAGTGGATTTGGTGGAATGCGGACTCCCACTCTGGCTGCGTGTCTTACGTTTGCCCCCCGACCCAGTGGGTGTGCCTACTTCACCCTGTGTGTGCGTGCCAGGAGGTGTGCGTTTGACCTTCCCTGCTGGTGTGGTGCCTGTGTCTGTTGTGGTGGGTGCATGCTGATGTCTGGGTGTACGTGGGACAGGCATGGGAGTGGGAAGTGTGGATGGGTCAGGGGTAGGGGGTTGGACGAAGCGCTGCAGGAGACCCACTGCTGCAGTCAGTGTCGAGTCAATGGACCTCAGAAAGTTGCGTTGGTCAGCCTGCGATGAGAAAATGCCCTCCAAGTATGCCTCCATGTTGTTCAGCACTTGGCTGTGGCCATGGAGGACATTAAGCATCGCAGCCTGACCAACCTGCAACTGCCGCTGGATGTCCACAGACTTGGCATTGGCGGCAGCAGTGGAGACAGGGGCAGGGGGTGCGGTGCCTGGCAGGAAGGAGACATGCGGTGACTGGGCATGCTGGGAAGGGACACAAGCAAGTGGGAGGCAGCTGATGGCAATGGAGGGGGCGGGGAGAGATGTTGTGCCGCTGTCAGCTGCTGGTGCAGCCTCCGCCCACTCGGAGAGATCATCCTCGGACCCGTCAGCTTCATAATCTGTGGTGGCACTGGACAGGTCCTCGGCCTCACTCTCCTCCGCCTCAGTTCCACTCGATGTGCCAGGCACGATGTCACTGCTGGCACTGGTGCTCGGTCCCTCCACTCCGTCTGTGCTGATGTCTCCCTCCGTATCCCCCGACGATGCTGTGGGCAAGGTGAAGAGACAGCAATTAATCATACACCTGTATACATATGTCACATGAGTCCAATCTACATAGGTTACAGTGCATAGCCTGAAAAGAAAGATGAGTAACGTCTACAAGATGATTGTAACAAGGCACACAGGCACTGGCCACCGTGAGTATGAACAAGGAAAATCAGGTCAGGCTGTACAGTGGACACTTGTACTACATTTTACGTCAATATACATGGTGCCAGGGGACAATGGCACAGAGCACAACCTATGCTGTGGACACTGAGATTGTCCACATTTTGTGAGGACACACATGACACCTATGAAAATATGCCCCAGGGGACAGTAGTGGCCACACAACTCCATGGTCCTGAATGGGAATGACTGCAACACACGCCACCATCCCTGCACCATGCGTATCGCACACTCATGCACATCATGTCACAGGCCACAACATAGGACATGCGTGCTGTAAGGCATGACACTTGAGAGACTAACTCCCATGTCTGGACTCAGCATCAGTGCCAACTGACATGGAACCCACAAGTACTGAACTGGACAGGGCACAGGCAAGGTCCCAAAACCTGTTACACACCACCCCCACACATGATGCTACAGGCATTGTTCACGTGGATAAAGTGCCAGCCTAGATAACCTTGTGAAGGAGTGACTACACACAGACCAGGGAACACATTGCAAGGAGGGGAAGGGTGGCAGGAGAGCACCGCTATACTGTGGGTAACAGGATCTGCACAGCACCTTTAAACCCTGGCAGTGTATCCATGCAACTGTGCACTTACAAATGCTGGTGAAACACAACAAACACACATGTACCTACCCCCATCCTGCTGCTGCTTCTCCTGTAAGCGCCTGTCCAAGTCTGGAAAGACCACCGCCAGCACACGCTTGTGGATGTGGGTCAGACGGCGGCGCCCGCGGTTCTTATGGGTCTCAGGTGAGTCCCCCAGCAGGACCCGTGCGATCCTCCGCGTCCAGCACCGGATATCCTGCCAGCGTTTTCTCTCCTGGGCCAGGCGCCGCTTGCGACCCTCCGTCCTCCTCACGGCACTGACGGCGTTCATCCAGATCTGCTTCTTGGCAGAGGCGCCTACCTGTGAGGATGAACAAGTGACACTACATCAATACACCTGGCACATGTCACAGAGACACATATTAGAACAAATTTGCTGTTTACAACAAGGCATAGTATGCATCCAACGCATTGCACCTTTGTCATAGGGACATAATCCTCTGGGGAAGGGCAAAAGCAGTACGTGCCATTGAAAGTACACAGGTGGAATGAGGGCAACGACACAATCAATGATCCAGGCTCACACTGTGCATCACAAGCTACACCAGGATTATGTGCAGCACCTCTAAGCAGTCACATGCCACAGGCCACTGACGCTACCTCAGCAGAGTACACAGACACACACAGGCACAGGACATTCACCTGCCATTGCCAAATGCAGCGACAAACCTCACTCTGCACATGTGCCACTAGACGGGGGGCTCACAGGTGTGGGGCTGGCTCTGCACGTCAGACACACAGCACTGCTCCCTGCTCACATCAGATGGGCAGGGTATATCCATCCCTCATGCAGCCCGGGTGCTACACTCCACATATGCACCCACCCACATGACAGGGGACTTACACACACACCCATGTCCAGGGTACGAACACATCATGTGGACACTCTCAGCACAGGTACACAGAACTAACACACATCTGTGGGTACAGTCACCTGTCACACTGGGCTGACCACATAATCAAATGAGGACTGTAGAGGCTACATTCCCAGGAGGACAAGACAGGCAGAATGTGGCATGCACCATGCAGTGATTGTCACAGTAAACACAATGCAAGTGAGGACGGCAGACATGCACTACAGCATGCTCTGGCTGGGAGACATCAGGCATTCCCCCCCCCGGGACCCCCCCTACAGTACATAGCATGTGTGTCACACCTGGACACAATGCCAGAAGTCACAGTCACAAAAAAGGGACACAGTCTGTGCTATTAGACTCTGCACTCACCTGATACCCTGGTCACCCATACAGCAGGGGGTACTGTGGGAGGATCACATCCAGCAATGCCAGGTTCTCCTCCAGGGTGAAAGGCTGTGCCCTCGCCACAGACCTTGACATGGTTCCAGGGAATCAGGAGCAGCAGCTGGGTCGTAGAATCCAAAGATGTGCAGGCAAGTGCTCCCTCATGGGGCCTGGCTGCCTTATATCTGCCTTGCTGGCCTGTTTCATGCACAGGAGTACGGAGTGATTGGTCACTCACATTTGCATCCTATGTTTCCTCCAATCCCTTCAAACCTAGCACAGTCAGTGGGTTTTTATTGTTTTTTTTCTTGAGCATGATGTCAACTCCAGAACCACATTGCAACAAAGTAGATTCATTCAAACTGACTTCTGCTGTGCACCTTCCGGAAAAAATTCAAACTTTAAACTTGGTCTCCATGACAACCAGCATGCATGTAGGCCTTTATACTTGTCCCTCATGTGTCCCCTATGTAATTTGGAGTTTCACACACAGGTACGGTGCGTACCGGGGCCCTAGGGCACCCCAAATGCATAGCAACGGCCCGTACAGGCGTGTGTACGGTCCGTATCACTATGGGTACGCATACGCGAGCACACCCATAGTGATAGTGAGCGTACAGGCATGTTTACGGTCCGTATCACTATGGGTGTGCTCGCGTATGCGTACCCATAGTGATAGTGAGCGTACAGGCGTGTGTACAGTCCGTATCACTATGGGTGTGCTCGCGTATGCGTACCCATAGTGATACGGACCGTACACACGCCTGTACGCTCACTATCACTATGGGTGTGCTCGCGTATGCGTACCCATAGTGATACGGACCGTACACACCCCTGTACGCTCACTATCACTATGGGTGTGCTCGCGTATGCGTACCCATAGTGATACAGACCGTACACACGCCTGTACGCTCACTATCACTATGGGTGTGCTCACGTATGCGTACCCATAGTGATACGGACCGTACACACGCCTGTACGCTCACTATCACTATGGGTGTGCTCGCGTATGCGTACCCATAGTGATACGGACCGTACACACGCCTGTACGCTCACTATCACTATGGGTGTGCTCGTGTATGTGTACCCATAGTGATAGTGAGCGTACAGGCGTGTGTACGGTCCGTATCACTATGGGTGTGCTCGCGTATGCGTACCCATAGTGATACGGACTGTACACGCGTGCGTACGCTCACTATCACTATGGGTACGCATACGGCAGCACTCCCATAGTGATAGGGAACGTACACAGGCCCTCTGAGCGAATGTACGGTGCCTTTCACATGTCACAGTGGTGACAGGCAGCACACAGGAAGGAATAGAGCTGACATACTTGTCCATGGATGGACATCAAGGCATTGTCTGGGCAGTACTACATGTGTAGGGCACAGGTGTGAAAGGCTGTGATGTGGCACATTACTCCTGAGTCGAGAAGGCAACAGATGTATGATGAGATGTGTACAGATGTTATGTGTGACGGTGCAATGTGTGCCAGGCATGCCCTTAACTCCTTTGACATGTGTGCATGTCGTACTGCACACTTGGGATGAGCGTCACTGGCATGGCACAGTCAACAACACACGCAAGTGTCCCCTGATGCCCGCTACAGGGGTTACCACACCAGACATGTGACTACCCACGGTGCACGATGTGTCTATGTCATGTATGTGTGGGGTGTTCCCATTAGCTTGATGTTGGTGCTCCCTCAAAAGCATCAGCTGTTGCAGCAACCAACATGTGTCTGTGTGTAGATGGACATGGCACACTGTTACGCACACCAGGCCACATGTGGTATCGGATGTGAGGTGCGTATGTATGCATGGGACATGGAGTAGCGTAACAAGGACATGTCTGCATCCTCTCAATGAATGTGTGGTGAGTCATTACATGTACACCTTATTGGCAAGGTGTGTGGGCTGTCCTGGTGTAATGTCATGTGACCTGTGGCTCTAGTGTCTTGCTACCTGTCTCTGCAATCGACATCCTACTTCTGCTGATGTGTTGATGTATGTCACTCCTGTGTTGCGTCTGGCTGTTCACTTACACTGGGACACAGCTAATCCCATGCCATGGCATGTGGAGGTTCACGATCTCCGGGTGTAGCTGGGTCTTGGTAGGAGTGTCACCTGGCAGCCATACGTGTCCAGGGCATGTGGCACATACCTGACTCCGTATGTAGCATATGTGTATTGTCAGATTAACATGTGCTCCGTACAAATAAATTGTTGTTGTAGTGCACTCACTCTTCCTTGTCACTTCCAAATTACTGCAGAGCGCCGCCTCTTCCCCGACCAATTCCGGACTTGGCTGACATGCGGGAGAATGACTGTATACGGTGCTACCGCTTCCCCCAACCGTTGATTGAGGAGTTGACGGCAAGGCTGGCACCACACCTGCAACCGCTGCACAGGTATCCTACGGCACTGACACCCAAGCTGAAGGTAATGGCAGCCCTACATTTTCTTGCCACGGGTACCTTTCAATATACCATAGCTCATGTTGGTGGCATGTCCCAGAGCATGTTCAGCCGTGTGCTGCATGATTTCTTAGAGGCCATGTTGCTTCACCTGGATGAGTTAATCCATTTCCCAACTCCTGAACTGTTGACAGGGGTCAAGCGTGGATTCTGTGCCCTGGGAGGGATGCCCCATGTCATTGGGTCCATAGATGGGACACATGTGGCTTTGGTACCACCACAGGCACAGGAGGTAGCGTGCAGGAATCGCAAGCACTACCACTCCATCAATGCCCTTGTGGTGTGTCTGTCCAACATGGTGATTTCACATGTCTGTGCTCGTTTTCCAGGATCAGCACACGATGTCTACATCATGAGGCGTAGCAGGGTGCCTGAAATGATGACGCAGCTGCGCAACGAACGAGCATGTGTTGTTGGTGGGTACACTCTGTCTGTCCTGTATTTTGCGTAGACTTCTAGCACGACGGCTTCTCCTGTCCTACTTATGTCCATGTGGTTTCCATGTAGGGGACGCAAACCCATCACGCCGGCCCAGCTCCGCTACAACACCGCCCATGGCCGGACAAGGCGAGTGATAGAGAGGACATTTGGCCTCCTGAAGAGCCGATTCAGATGCCTCCACAAGACCGGCGGCGCCCTCCCATATGCCCCGGCGAAGGTCTGCAAAATCTTCATGGTCTGCTGCATGCTGCACAACATGGCAGTTGAGAAAGCTGTGCCACTCATCCTGGATCAAGATGATCAGGACCATCCACCCGTGGAGGACGAAGGGCTTAGCAATGGGGCTAGTGATGTGGAGGATGTGGTTCCGCAAGAGGACATCCGGAGTCGGCTCATACGCGACTTCTTTGCTTAGTGGTGAGTACCAGTGTCTGTGTGTGCACGCATTGGTCCCCGTGTGGCATGTGTTGCGATGTGTGTGTCCATCTGCATGTATGCCACGTGAGTCAGAGGTGTGTGTGGATGTGTCACTGAGTGATGGTGCCAGTGATGAGTGTATTTCCCCAGTCATAATTGTGACCTAGCATGTTGTCATCCTTACATGTGTCGAGTACATGCACATGCAAGTGGCTGTGCTTTTTGTGGCTGACTTCTTGTGTGTCTCTCATCCCCAGGTACTTGCGCATGCCGTCTGCTGGTTGCATTGTTGTGGCACTGCTATTCCTCATGGACACGTCATCGTGTGCTGACTCAGCGTTACACACACGGACAAGTTTGGAAGTCTCCTTAGGGTAAGGGATGCATCAGGGGTGTATTGGTTGTGGCAGTTGTTTACGATGTGTGCACACTGCCCCTGTCGATGTTTGGTTCCTCTGCAGACATGTCGCATCACCATGGGACACATGACATGTAGCTGGGTACACCTGAATAGATGGTCAGACTTGTTGACAGTCATCTGTGATGGGATAGTGGATTGTGATGATGGCATCAATGTGTGTAACACTGCCCTCGGACACATACGGTTTGCATTGGCTTGACATGGTGTGGGACTTCCACATCAAAGGATCAATGGTGTATGGCAGCCTCTCCGTGAGCAGCAGGGGGTGTTTAGCTGTTAGCCGACACTTGTGTGCCAGTTCCATGGCTATCACGCATTTGTGCTGCAGAAGGGGGGTTCCAGTGTTGGACCCACATGTTACTCCACATGACCTGTTTATGTGTACTCCGAGTTGCCTCTGCATTCCCGAATACATGAATAATAAAGGTGTCCCTATGCCTCCAGGGTGCCTATTCTCAGTCAATGCTGGTGTGTTGCCACGGTGCATCCGGCATGTCTGGCATGGTTTTCCATGATAGTGGCTATGTGTCTATGTGTCGAGTAGCAAGATGCAAGCTGTTTGTGTGGGATTAGACTGTGTATTGTGCATGATGTCCATGACTGTGTGGGTATTGTGACATGTGCCATCCCCATGCATCCAACGTTGGCCAGGCCACCATTCTCTGCATCCACCTGACTCAAGCTTGCAGGACATGGTTCTGCCACCTGTCCACACATACCTGGGTGCCCCCCAGGACACTCCACATGATCCCTGACCTCTGCGCATGGCTGTCGCTGTACTCAATATGTCTGTCGGCACGGTTGTGCGGCCACCCCCTCAGCTGGGTGGGCCCATCACGGGTGTGTATGGTGCTCCATGTCTGTCTTGCCTAATACATTGTGACCCATGTGTGTCCTGTGCCAGACTCAGGCCCCAGGGTGTGGATGGTTGAAGTCAAATGAGAACTCAGGCATGGTTAGACTTTACAAGACACATGTAAGGTAATAATGCAAAATGTAGGCATCATCTCTTTATCGTGTAACTTTTTATTTTGGTTGGGGTACGTGGGGGGGGTATGACATGAGGGGCTTTCCGGGTGTGTGGAATCCAAAGTTCACTAGGGGAGTTGGTGTCCTTGCCATTGGAAATCCTCAGAGCCCATGCCACAGTCTTTGTCAACATTGGTCAGACAGTGACCAGCAAGTCCATGTGGCAGAGAATGTCTTTTGCTGCTGTGCTGCTGTTGGTCCAGTGGGCCAGGTGCCAGGCCAGGTGTCCTGGGAGATGGTGCTGTTGCGCTGACCCTCACGGTCTTTTCCGTGGACGACCCGCCCTCCTGCGGGGACCCTCAGAAGCAGGCCGTGACGATGTTTGGGATGCTCCGTCAGATGTC
This sequence comes from Triturus cristatus, assembly GCF_964204655.1. NCBI lineage: Eukaryota > Metazoa > Chordata > Amphibia > Caudata > Salamandridae > Triturus > Triturus cristatus. The sequence continues at coordinate 793,111,171 of NC_140583.1, read as the reverse complement.
TCCTCCTCCTCCTGATCCCTCCCTGTGGGTGGTGATGTTCTACGCCTGGAGGCACAGGGAGGGTTGCCCATGTTGTCGGCTATCTGACGGAGTGTATGGTGTATTCCCGTGAACACCGTCACGAGCTCAGCCTGTCTGTCCTCCATCCGCCCTTGGTGTCGCAGTAGACAGGCATGTTGCTCCGCATGTTGCTGGGCCTGCTGGGTCTTGATCTCCTCGAGGATGGACACAACCTGGGCCATGCCCGTGGTGTCCTGCCGGTATGTGTCCAGGATGTTTCTGACATGGGAATATACCGGTTCCTCAGCCAACTGGTCAGGCTTGCGCCTCCACCGTCCTCCACTCCCACCACCCCTGCCCACTTGCACCTGGCCTGCCCTTGTGGGCACATCGGGTCTCCGGGACCCCTGAGGGGTGGCATTGGCGTTGTCGCCTGCCTCCTCCTGGGTGCCCGGTACACCGTGTCCCTCCTCGCCAGCCTGGCTGCATTGTGGTGGTGGGGCAGGGATCCTGGGTGTCTCCTGGGATGTGGCAGGAGTGGGGGTGGTGGTTGGCCCAGTTGTACCTGACGCAGGTGCTGCAGGTGGTTGGACACCAGTGGGGCCAGGTTGATCGGGGTCATCTACAGAGTGGTGAGAGTCGTCGCTGCCGGTGGGTCCGTCATCCCACAGAGCCGGGTCCTGTGAGTCTTCCCCCCAGTGTTGGGGAGTGATCCACGACGTTGACCTGTGTGTGAGAGAGACAATGTTAATTTTGTTCCATGCAACATCCATGTTTCATTAGTTTCTAAGTTGGCACATTTCCTCTGGGAATTTGGATATGTCTTGCATTCCACTCACAGTGCACTTGTGCATGGGTATGTCCCTTGGCCACAGCTTTTGCGACTTTACCTATGTGTGGCACAGTCTTACTTGCTGCGTCAATTGTGACTGCAGTCAGCAGTCGAGTGGGCAGGTGTGGCGAGCCATGCATTGGCGCCTTCCGTGTTGCACTGTACGTGGGCACATGGAGTTGTTCCACACACTTATATAATGCAGGTAGCTGTCGTTGTGCTCGTGCACAGGTTGAGACATGGCCCAGTGTTTTGCCATGGAGAAGAGAGGGGGATTCAGGCACTGGCCACCCTTGTCTACATGCACGCAGTCCACCTGCTGACGAGCAGACATTCCCACATCCCCCAAGGCTGAATTGGTCTCCCTGTGTGTCCCTTTCTCACTCCCTCTCTGTCCCCCTCTCCCTCCCTCTGTGTGTCACCCTCTGTCACCTCAGCCCAGCTTCCTAGGCACACACTTTTTGCAGTTCTTTGAATGGCCCTTGGCTTGTTGATGTGAGTTTGTTTCTGATCTCCAGGCACCCATTGGGTGTAGTGTCTGTGTCTGCGCTGCTGCTGTGGTGGTGTGTGCTGCCATTAGCTGCTGTCATGTGCAAAAACGTGCCGTCACCCCCATGTCTTAATGCAAGGCATCCGCCATTTGCTGGCAAGTCTTTCCCGTGTGGGGACACACTGTTTGTCTGGCTGTGACCTAGGCCATATGGGCAGAGGGCATTGTTGTCTGCTTCTGAGTTGCACTATGTGATTTTTGGGGCCCACACTCCCGCCATCCGGCTTACCGTGTCTTGTGTTGGTGTTTTCTGTGGCCTGTGACTTTGCATTGTCCAGCTGGGTGCATGGGGCATGGTGGCGCCAGTGGCATGTGCATGTTCATGGAGTGTGGTTGAGTCATGCGATAGCTTGGGGTGGTTGCGTGCCTGATTGTGAGTTTGGTTGTGGATGACGTTCCCCCCATGTGAGGTGAGTTGTTTGTGTACTCACCCGGGTTTTGGAGTCCTTCTAATCCGTCCACTGACACCCCCGGCAGTATGGCCATCACCCTCTCCTCCCAGGGATGGTATTGTACGAGTCTGCGGGGCGGCCCTCCTCCAGTGATGTTGGCCTGGTTGTGGTCGTCGGTCATTTTGGCTCCGACCCTCCTCCGCAGATCGTACCACCTGGCTTGGCATTCATGCCTGGTCCTTCTGGTGGACGCAACAGCATTCACAGCATCGACAATCCTCTGCCACATGGCTGTTTTTTCTTAAATGCTGGTCTGTCTGACCAATGTTCCAAAGAGGTGTGGCTCGACTCTGAGGATTTCATCGACAAGGACATCCAACTCTCGGCTAGTGAACTTTGGATTCTTGTTAGTGGGCATGGTGAGGGGTGTGGGTGTGGATGGTTGTGGGGGGTGTGGGTGTGGATGGTTGTGGGTGTGTGGGTGTGGTTGTGCAGGTGTGTGTGTGAATGTGATGAGGGGGTGTTTGTGAAGGTGGGTGTGTGAAGGTGTGCACGTGTAAGGTGTAGTAAAGGTTCAAGTATGGTGCTGTAGGTTGTCTGTGGGGTCTGGCAGCAGTCAGTCTGTTGCAAAGGCTCATGGTTTGTGTCTGTGGGCCCTTTTTATTGGTCCATTGGTGGGTGTGGCTGTGTTTGAACTTTGGGTGGGTGTGTTATAAGGAGTGGTTGGGTTTTGGGCCTCTGTTTGGGATTTTGGCAGTTGCAGGTCAGTGAATGTGTTGTTTTTGTGCTTGTTGGACATGTTTTGTGGCTTTGTGCCATTCGAATGGTGTATTCTTGTGTTGTTTTGCTTTGTCCTGGTTGTGTACGTGCGTTTTTAGCGTGTGTACGGTGTGTACTTCGGGAATTTAGTTGTACAGTGCTGTCCTTGTGTCTGGCTTGGTACGACTCGTACATGCACGATGTCGGGTGAAGGTGCTGGTGTTGGGGCCTGGGGTGCGCTCCGTACTTAGAATGTTGGGGTGGGGGTACGCTCCATACGTACGCGGGTGAGGGTACGGGTCGTACATACACTGTTGGGGTGGGGGTACGCTCCATACATACATGGGTGAGGGTAAGGGTCGTACATACACGGTTGGGGTGGGGGTACGGGTCATACATACACTGTTGGGGTGGGGGTACGCTCCATACGTACGCAGGTGAGGGTATGGGTCGTACATACACTGTTGGGGTGGGGGTATGCTCCATACGTACGCGGGTGAGGGTACGGGTCGTACATACACGGTTGGGGTGGGGGTATGGGTCGTACATACACGGTTAGGGTGGGGGTACGCTCCATACGTATGCGGGTGAGGGTACGGGTCGTACATACACTGTTGGGGTGGGGGTACGCTCCATACGTACGCGGGTGAGGGTACGGGTCGTACATACACGGTTGGGGTGGGGGTACACTCCATGCATACGCGGGTGAGGGTACGGGTCGTACATACACGGTTGGGGTGGGGGTACGGTCCGTATATACACGGTTGGGGTGGGGGTACGGGTCGTACATACACTGTTGGGGTGGAGGTATGCTCCATACGTATGCGGGTGAGGGTACGCGTCGTACATACACTGTTGGGGTGGGGGTACGCTCCATACATACGCGGGTGAGGGTAAGGGTCGTACATACACGGTTGGGGTGGGGGTACGGGTCGTACATACACAGTTGGGGTGGGGGTACGCTCCATACGTACGCGGGTGAGAGTACGGGTCGTACATACACTGTTGGGGTGGGGGTACGCTCCATACGTACGCGGGTGAGGGTACGGGTCGTACATACACGGTTGGGGTGGGGGTACGCTCCATGCATACGCGGGTGAGGGTACGGGTTGTATATACACGGTTGGGGTGGGGGTACGGTCCGTACATACACGGTTGGGGTGGGGGTACGCTCCATACATACGCGGGTGAGGGTACGGTCCGTACATACATGGTTGGGGTGGGGGTACGGGTCGTACATACACTGTTGGGGTACGCTCCATACGTACGCGGGTGAGGGTACGGGTCGTACATACACGGTTGGGGTGGGGGTACACTCAATACATACACGGGTGAGGGTACGGGTCGTACATACACGGTTGGGGTGGGGGTACGGGTCGTACATACACTGTTGGGGTGGGGGTACGCTCCATACGTACGCGGGTGAGGGTACGGGTCGTACATACATGGTTGGGGTGGGGGTACGCTCCATGCATACGCGGGTGAGGGTACGGGTCGTACATACACGGTTGGGGTGGGGGTACGGTCCGTACATTCACGGGTGGGGGTACGTCTCGTACATACACGGGTGTACATACACGGGTGGGGATTTGACTCGTACATAGGAGGGCTGGGGGGAGTGTTGGGTGCGTATGCGGGCACATGGCTCCATGGTTGCTATGGGAGTTCGGTGCGGACGGTGTTTTTTCCATACGGTTGTAACATCGGACGCACGAGATGGATCGTACTTGCGCGGTCGGACTTCACTTTTCACATTTGTACGGTAAATCGTCCGGGGACGTGTCGGACACATTTTCTGACCCGAGGACGTGTGGGGAATTATTCCCAATGCGATTCGTATGGACTTTTTCCCATGCGAATCGTACTTGGCAGTTTGTACGGCACTTGTACGATTCGTACGGTAAAAAGACCGGATACGAGTCGTACGGGGAATTTTTTTACAGGATAGTAATCGGCACCTATATATATATATATATTCACTTAAAAATCCATAGGTTTCACACACGTTATAGTTAGGAATTAGCATTTAAAAAACCTTGCAAATTCACTGAAAAAAGCATAGGTTTCACACATGTTATAGTTAGCTGGACATTTCACTCGTAAAAAACCATTGAAATTCCCCCGTTATAGTTAGTTCAGCTAAATATAACTTGCGCGACCGCAATCCACTGCTGAAGACGTCACATATTACATCACTGTATTCACTAAGATACTGTTAATAAGTCAGTTATACAATTAATTTTACAAAAAAAACATCCATTTAGACACTTATCTACCCATTTATTCTTCCATTAACCTTTAGATATACATATATAAAAAAGATTTATTTTTCAGAAAGACACATATTCACTGGATGATTTCATCAGTGATGTAATATTTGATAAGTGAAATGTCCAGCTAACTATAACATGTGTGAAACCTATGGTTTTTTCAGTGAATTTGCAAGGTTTTTTAAATGCTAATTTCTAACTATAACGTGTGTGAAACCTATGGTTTTTTTAGTGAATCTGTAAGGTTTTTTAAATGCTAATTTATGTATGTATTATTATATTTTTTATATATTTATTTTACAATAAACTACCTATGTATATAGTTATAGATTGACTGTATCCTGTAATATGGAATGGCTCGTTTAAAATGTTTTTTTTTTTTAACGGTTTTTCACCGTGCGCGCATCGTGCTCGCACCGTGCGCGCATCGTGCTCGCACCGTGCGCGACCCCCGCGATTTTTTGAAAAAAAATAAAATGTTTTTTTCACCCTTCGGGGTCCTTCAGGCAGGGACCCCCTGACAAAGGCTAGGGGGCCAGGAACTCTCTACCCTGCCCCCTTTCCACGTTCTCCACCTTTCTTTTTCACTGCCACACACAAAATGGCGTCCGACACTTCCTGATTTCGACCGATTCGAATGTTGACTGACCTGAGGACTACCTCTTTGCCAAAATTCAAGTAATTCTGTTCAGCCGTTCGGGCTGTACCTTCGACTAAAGGTCCTATGGGAAAATGCATGGGGAAAACGCGTTTTGGGACCCCCCTTTTTTCTCAGCCCCCGCTTGACGAATCACCCCGAGACTTTCAGGGTAGGAGCTGAGCGGAGCGCCCCATTAGTTTTGAAAATTTCACGAAGATAAGTCAACCAGCGCCAATGTTATTCAAAATAGAATTTTCAGATTTCCCCACTGGAACTCGGTCCTAACTATAACTATCTACTGGCGACCGCCAGTAGATAATATATACATATATATATATTATAAATATATATATATTTCAAAGCAAATCAAAAGAAACGCCGCACTCGCTCTGGAATAGTCAATTATGTTTATTGACTTACATTTCTCTCCCCCTACGCATTTCGAGCTGAACGCAGCTCTTGATCACGGTAGTTTTACAAGTCCGTTTTTTGTTTAATCTTTTTATACCATGTAGCCACGTACGCCGATAATGAGGCATTGTGTACTAGGTAGTTTTAAATACTTGATTACAAGTTGTTTGTCTGTCAAACGGGTTTGACCCTGTGAATGATTATAATTCTACATTACGAGTGTAAGTTTAGTTGCCTCAGTGGCCAAATCAAATGAGCATTAATGATTGTTCATTAAATGGTGGCGTGTAGCATTAGTGCTAACATACGCTGAGCTGCGTTCAGCTCGAAACGCGTAGGTGGAGAGAAATGTAAGTCAATCAACATAATTGACTATTCCAGAGCGAGTGCAGCGTTTCTTGCGATTTGCTTTGAAATACTTTGTGGGGACAAGTCCTTTCCTCACCGCCGGCACCAGCATCAAGTTGTTCCCCCCACAAGGACATTGTCCCTTAACATATATATATATATATAGACATATATATATATATATATATCAAGACCAGACTCCCTTGCAAAAAGAAGTTCGAGCACACACGGGTCACCAAGAAAAATGCTCCTTTATTTTGGCATACGGCATGACGCGTTTCGTCATGAAACTGACTTCCTCAGATGCCGCCAAACTAGTCAGTACTTTCCAAACCCACATTTAAAGCACCATGCCCCGCTGCGATTGGTTGTGACATGATGACAGGCTAGCGAGGGGAGTGTCCCGAACTCGAAACTCCGAGTCCGTTTGGAGCAGAAAACATCAGCGTCAGTGCTTCCCCAGTGGGCGGTCTCTGCTCCTTCTCCACGCCCCGCCTGGATCTCCTTGAAGGTGACGAACAGCTCTCCGGGACCCTCACCCCACCGCTTGCATACCAATTTTGGCTCAAGGATCCCACTTCAGTAAGTAGATTCCCTTTGTGCAATAACAATGCTGGTTTACGGGATACCGTGGTGGTTCGGCGTTTCCAAAAAGTTTTTAGATTCTTCCAAAAGTTCACCACTGGTCCGCCGAACTGCTTCTGGGGTGGGCGCTCAATGGTGCTGTGGCCGCACCAAAATACCAAGACCAGACTCCCTTGCAAAAAGAAGTTCGAGCACACACGGGTCACCAAGAAAAATGCTCCTTTATTTTGGCATACGGCATGACGCGTTTCGTCATGAAACTGACTTCCTCAGATGCCGCCAAACTAGTCAGTACTTTCCAAACCCACATTTAAAGCACCATGCCCCGCTGCGATTGGTTGTGACATGATGACAGGCTAGCGAGGGGAGTGTCCCGAACTCGGAACTCCGAGTCCGTTTGGAGCAGAAAACATCAGCGTCAGTGCTTCCCCAGTGGGCGGTCTCTGCTCCTTCTCCATGCCCCGCCTGGATCTCCTTGCAGGTGATGAACAGCTCTCCGGGACCCTCACCCCACCGCTTGCATCCCAATTTTGGCTCAAGGATCCCACTTCAGTAAGTAGATTCCCTTTGTGCAATAACAATGCTGGTTTACGGGATACCGTGGTGGTTCGGCGTTTCCAAAAAGTTTTTAGATTCTTCCAAAAGTTTACCACTGGTCCGCCGAACAGCTTCTGGGGTGGGCGCTCAATGGTGCTGTGGCCGCACCAAAATACCAAGACCAGACTCCCTTGCAAAAAGAAGTTCGAGCACACACGGGTCACCAAGAAAAATGCTCCTTTATTTTGGCATACGGCATGACGCGTTTCGTCATGAAACTGACTTCCTCAGATGCCGCCAAACTATATATATCAATAACATAAAATATAAAAAAAAACATTGTGTTATAATTTAAAACATTAGACTATTTAAAAATATTTAAACTTTAATTTCCCACTACAGTCAGTGCAACAGTAGGGAAAGTGTTGGATAGGGAAGGGTTACAATTATTATTCTCACTCCAATGAGTACAACAGTAGGTAAAGTGTTGGATAGAGAAGGGGTAAAATGTACTATTCAAACTCCAGTGAATGTAACAGTAAGGAAAGTGTTGGATTGCGGAAGGGTAAAAATTACTATTTACGCCCCAATGAGTGCAACAGCAGGGAAACCGTTGGATTTTGGCGGGGGTAAAAATGACTATTCCCACTCCAATGAGAGCAACAGTAGGGAAAGTGTTGGATAGCGGAGATGTAAAAATTACTGTTCCCACTCCAATGAGTGCAACAGTAAGGAAAGTGTTGGAAAGCGGAAGGGTACAAATTTCTATTCCCACTCCAGTCAGTTCAAAATTAAAAACAAACAAAATATTAACAAAAACTAAAAAATATTTAAAAAAACAAATACATAAATACATATATAAGTATGTTTAAAATAAATAAATTACTTCCCACCCTTTACCCCTATAAACCCCAGAACCCGCATCTAACATTAATTAATTACACAATTACCATAATTAATTACCAATTAATTAATGAATATTAATTAACAACCAACTATTAATTAATAATAAATTACTTTACACAAATAACACTATAAAATCTCAATTAAATAAATATTAATAAATAAAGAATAATCATTAATTTATAAGAATGATATTACTTTCCACCCTATTTCGCCATAAACTCACAACCCGCTACGGAACTAAAAAACACAAAATGTAATTAAAATAAAATTAAAACTACCAAAAATGTAACACATATATTAAAAAATATTTTACCAATTCTTATAAAAAAATACATCACAGACATGGAAAATATATACTAAAATACATACCACTAATTAAAAAATCGATATTGGAAACAACTATATTTTTGCAAACGATATTAATGACTTCTATATTTTTTAAATGGATATTTCTTACCTTAAATCAATATTTCTTGATCACGATATTCTTGCTGTCGAAATTCTCACTCACGATATTTAGGACTCAATATTTCTATAGGTCAAAATTTCAAACTCAATATTTTGTCTGCACACCATCCAAGACATAACCGGTATGAATCAGCATGACAAAAGTATGTCAATTTAGACTACCTGTTTACTTTGTGCATTCACTATCTGACCTTGAAATGAAACATAGATATCAGGTAACTAGTATCAAACTTATGTAACCATAGATATTTACAAGATCCTGGAGTGGAAGATTTTACACTTTGACTGTTCCGCAAAAGAAAACGAAATGCGACATATGGGTGGAGGGTATACAGCTAACTAATCAGGTTCAAAATTGGGTCTAGCCATGGGATCTATAAAATATATAATTGTCGCATAGTTACCTGAATTGGGACTGCCATTATCTTCTTCTTCGGGCACAGGAATTAATGTTCTTTGGCAGATGTTATGCAGAAGACAGCAAGCTGCAATTATTTTTCTAACTTTCTCAGCAACCATTGGTAAGTGACTAGGTTGTATGCGTCTTCTGCATTTGTTGAATGTTGATGGGTGACATTAACCAAGTTCTCAATGGATTCCCAGAGTCACCTAGGTATCACAAAATACATTAATAAACATGTTAATAATCAATATAATCCATTATTTCTATTGGTATTTATTAAGCACATCTTCAGTGCAGTATCCTGGGTGAGACTAAGGGCCCCATTAGGATGGTGGGCGGATCGCCCCCGCCAGGACGGCGGTAGTCAAACGCCGGCCCGGCAGGGCGATCAGCCCACCATCCGTGCAGCAAAGACCCCCCTCCATATTACAATGGCTGGGGGGTCCGCGGCGGACAGAAAGACCGTCTGCCGCTTTTCCGCCCGGTCGTCAAGTCGACCGTGCGGAAAAGGGTTCAATATGGTGGCGGTGTCTGTTAGACACCGCCAGCCATATTACAATGTTGGCGGGAACATGCCTTTCCGTGGCGGCATTGCCGCCGCAGAAAGGCATGGGGAGTCTGCTTGCGGGGGCCCGTTGCGGGCCCCCAGGGACTCTGGGGGTGGGGGGTGCACATGCCAGTGTGGCGGGCGCATCCTAATCGGGAGTGTGGGACCGCCGCACCCTCAGCGGGCGGTCCCGTTTCCCGAGGGTATTGCGGGTGGACAAAGTCCACCCGCCATACTAATGGGGCCCTAAATTTCAAAATTGAACAGGTAAGTCTTTAAAGCGTTCCTGAAAGGCAGCTATCTGGTATTCTCAGATCTTAGTCCTGAAATTACAAAATTTCCCTCATGAATTTTCAGGTAAAAAGCAGACATTCAACATAGGGGTACATGTGATTCCCGACTTAATTTTGAGTTGATATAGATCCCTAGATTTTTACCACTGAGGCTGCTGTCAAAGAGGGATTCTGAGAGCTTGACTCAGAAAAATGATAAATCTGGATTTTGAAAGCAGCCAAGAGCACTTCAGTTTTACTGGGATTTAGTTTCAAATAGTTTTACCACATCCACCAGCTTGAATCCATACGACTTGGCTACTACCATCTTGCATTGATTGTAACAGGAGGCCAGGAGTCGTATGCCCCATGACTCCCAGCACAATACTTGAGAGGTGTTTATGGGCATATATGTGCTTGTCTCTTTGTGTGGCGGTCGCAGGACTACCAGAAGAGACACCTTGGGCATGCATGTCTGCTGTATGACCTTTGGGGATATGCAGAACTGTGTACATTCAATTACATAAATTAAGGATTTGATACCCCTGGCATGTCCTTTAATAGCCCTGGCTTGCCATTTTGGTACCACTGCACTGCCCTCTCTACCCCTGGTCTCAAACGTCATGAAGGCAGAAGCAGGAACAGACATTGATGTGAGAGTCCTCTTTATTTTCTGTAATTTCGACGACTCTTCATTCACCTGACCCTTCAATGCAACAAAGGTTCGGACAAAGGGTCAATGTTATGATGCTATCAGTGGCTATAGGGTCTGTGATGTGATTTACACCACGCCTGGCATTTTGGTGAATCAATATGTGCATTGCAAGTCTATGGGGTATATGAACAAGCCCCTATCGCCACCAAAACGTCACTTTTACCAACGTTGTGGTATTAAAGGGCTGCGCCTTATGTACAAGGCAGCGTTAAGCCACATAATGTGGCTTAACGCTGCCTTGTAAATAAGGCCCCCTTTCACGCTATGGTTAGCGTGAAAGGGGTGGGTTTTGAAGTGACAGGACACATTAGTAGATTTACGATGATTTATTAAGATGTCAGGAATGACCCCTGGAAACACTAGCCACCTTCCTCTGCAACTGCCTTCTTCCTCTGTCTACATTCCAATCTAGGCCCAGAGAAGTAAGGTTGCTAAGGAGCAGCCAGTGTTCCAATGCATCTCATCAAATGTACATATAAAATACTTTAATCAGTTTGGAGAATATAACAGTGGGCAGTGGGTGTTGAGGTGGGCGCTCCACCGCAACACCCATTCAATTTGATGCTGCCCCCTGTGTACAAGGGTGGCGTACATAGGAGGCAGCGCCAAAATTAAAACAAGGTAAATCCTTCAATTTGTGTTGCCTTGTGCAGCACACATGGAAAAAGCAAAATGCCATGGTTTGTTTATGTACAGGAAGGTATACCTTCCTGTACATAAACAAACATTTAGAAAAATTGCCATTTTGCCACTTTCATGTGTGCAGCACACATGAAAGTGACAGAATGGCATTTTAGGATTGTTTGTGTGCAGGAAGGGACACCTTCCTGCACATAAACAATACTCCACTGCACGCAGACACCATTGCACTATGGTGCAAGGGTGCCTGCGTTGGCGCTAATCTGCTCAACTTTGCGCCATCGCAGGTGAAAACGCAAGGCTGCACCACATTCTTGTAAATATGGTGCAGCCTTGCGTTTCAGAAGTGGCAGAGCACGGCGTTAAGCAAAGGAGGCTAGCGTCATGCTCCGCCACATCCTTGTACATATCCCCCTATGTCTTTTCTTTTGTGTCTGTGTGTTGCTCTTTGTGTTAATAATGTGGGCGTTTGCATGTGTGTAGGAGTACGTGTGTGCGTGCGCGCATGTATCTGGATGTAATCTAGGACTCAGAGAATGAGTGAGAAATGTTAGAACGTGTCTGCCTGAGAACTGTTCACAAAAAATAAAAATTGGCAACGTGGCTTTGATTTAATGAAAACTTGAGGGAATTTTTTGTAATCTTCAAACATCTGAAACAGGGAAATTAGTTAAAAAACAAACAGCTGTTGGTAGCCATGTGGTAAAAGAGTACAGCAACTATAATATATTTTTAAAATAATTAAAAGATATTTCTTTATGATGACTCTTAATCCAGAAACATCCCTTGCGTCATAATAGCTCAGAAGTGGGCATTTTTATGGTCTGCAATGAATGAAGCTTCATTTCCCTCCAAGAGCCAGCGACAAAAGGAACCAGATGAGTCCCAGATGAGTCGGGGAGATAAATCTGCCTTCGGAGGCCCGGCTTTATGACCTTCTCACATGGACTTAAAAGCTGGCAAAAGACAGAGATGACAGACGCCTGCAAGACTTTGAACTAGGATCTACATAAATACTTTGGAAGGAGCAAAAAAAGATGCATTTTTCAACTTAAAAAAACAAATGTGGACATGTGGGAGCCAGCTGGCGGCCAGGCTATGTAGCAAAAGTGGTATAGTGGGGATGCTGGTCTATGGCGCTAAGACTGTCCAGAGTGAGAGCAAAATACTGTATGAGAAGCAGGATATCAAATAGGCAGGGGTTGAGAGAAGCTGGAATGGGGGGCCCGATTCACAAAGGTAAACTGAGACAAAAGTCTAACTTTACGACTTTCACTATTCACAAAGGGCATTCCCTAGTTTACTATTCTTAGTAAATCTGAACTGTGCCAAAATCCATGGGTGGATGTGTACTCCCACACTCCAACCATGGAATGACTTACCAATGTAAACCAACGCAAGGCTGTTACTTGCGCTGCCTTGAGTTACTCTAGATTTACTAAGCCACACAAAGACATGCAAGGTGGCTTTTCAAGGCTTCGTAAATCTGACTTAAGGGCTGCTGTTGCCTTACCCCACTTTGCCTGATGCAAGGGCAAAGACAGAGGCATAACACAGGCTCTTTAGCCCCTGCAGTGCAGGGGGCCCAATCCTCAGGGGCCCCCAAACCCTTCCGAGAGGCCCCATTCTGCCCAAGGCCAATGCATATCTATGAGATATGGCAGACTCAGGGGCTCCTCTTCACATTCTATGCTCCATGTCTAGGTTGGACTACTTACTGGTGCCCAGTCTATAGCGCAAGCTACTGACCACTATTTACAGGTAAATACAGGGTCCGTAGACTCCACAGTTGTCCTGTGGGGACCCTACAAGGCAGTTCTGAGGGGTCCCTCAATAGCACATGTAGCGGGGACAAGGAAGAAAAGGCAAAGTGTCACTGAAGAGGTGGAGGCACGGTTAGTGACAGAGGAGGCCGCGTATGTGGCTTCCCCTACAGAAGAGAGTGCATCTCAGCTAGAACTGCTCAGGGGGAGTATAGATCTTGGTTACCCAGGAATCATGGACAATATATCGAAATGAGTATACCCAACTGGATGAGGCGGGCGATAAGGGGGGGAAGATGTTAGCAGAATATGGGTACACAGAGTGTGCGGGCAGGATGGATGCTGAAAGAAAGGGCATGTGGCTTAGTACAGGCCTTTGTGGATCACATGATGAAAGTGCACCAGTCACAAGTGGGGGATGAACGAAGGGACATCTTGGAATTTCAACACTGATGTTAGGGGTGCCCTGGAAGACAAAATAAAAATGAGGGAACTCTTGGAGGCCATCTTTCAGATGAAAAGAGGACAGTCTCCAAGGCCGAATGGATTCTGCACAGAATATTTTAAATGTAGGAAATCTCAAATTGTGGAACCCCTTCAATCAATGCTGTGTGGGGCCAAAGAAACTGGAAGATTCCCCATGTATCTACAACAGGCCACCACTGTGCTTATCCATAAGGCTGGGAAACTGCCAAAAGAAAAAAAGATAACATTACTACTAGAGCCGTAAGATATTTACAGAAAATATACTCTGGAGGGATCAGTTCTTCTGCTCCCTCTCTAACCCAAGTGGCAGTGAGGAAAAAGCTAGTCTTTAGAAAAGGTAAATATCCTATTCCCACTCCAAACTAAGGGGCTCATTACGATGGCGGGCAGACCTGAGTCCGCCTGCCATCGTTGCAGTCTTTGGGACCACCCGCCAGACATGCCGTGGTCCCACCACTGCAATTAGGATGTGCCGGCCATTGTGGCGGGCACATTCAGGGCATTTAACATTGCGGACGCTGTTGCTGGCTGCAGCACCGTACGGTGGAGGACGGTCTTTCCGTCTGCCGCGGACAGATTGGGATTCCCACTGCCATCCTAATTCAGTGGTGGGAAAATCGGGCTCCGATGGCGGAAAGACCGGCACCGCATGGCTGGCGATGGCGGTCCTTCCGCCATCGTAATGAGCCCCTAAGTAACAGTATAAAAAGTGTTGGACTTTGGGTCGTGGTATACTTATTGTATCCATTCCAACCTAAGTAACAGCAGGGAAAGAGTTGGACTTTAAAGTGGAAGAAGTAAATCTGACCCTTTCAAAGGGGACAGATTTAGTATTGACATGCTCACCTGTGCACCAGTGAAGAGAGTGTTGGCCTTTGTAGGGTTTGGATTTACTATCCCTAATCCTGACATGAAATATTAAGAACTACATAAAAGCATTTTAAGAAGTATACTACAAATATAAAAAAAATAACAATTATATCATACTTAATAAAAATTGTTACAAAATGAGATTTAAATATTACAATTAAAATTGTTAATAACATAATCCAAAACATTTACCAATCAAAAACATTGAAACATATATCCAGATATTTAAAACACTTCCTACCCTACTACCCTAAAAACCCAAAAGTGCCCCCCCAAAAAAATAATACTAGAATAAAATTAGTAGATGTCAATAAAAAAAAAATATTATGTAAAAATACTAAAACAATATGTTTATTGAATTTTTTTAAAAATGGGAATACTTTACATTAATAATAATCTGATCAACCAATCAACGGTTCAGTTCAATTTATTCAACTTTATTCGATTTTAAAATAAAATCATAAAAGCACAATAAAAATGGACCTACTGCGGATGATCCTCTTTTTTGGTCTAATATTACCACCGAGGTTCTAAAGTTGGGTAAAGTTCCTTTAATTGTTGGAGGTGACTTTAATGTTATTGCTGACCCATTATTGGATAGAATATCTAGTACTAAATTTCGCCCTCCTAAGGTTTTTCATGCTTTTAAGTCATTTATTCATACCACCAAGTTAGTTGACATTTGGCGTTTGCACTTTCCCACAGAAAAATGTTTTACATTTTTCTCTAATCCACATAATTCGCATTCTAGAATTGATTATTTTTTAGTCTCCTCACAACTAGTCCAATCTGTTAAGACTCCTAAGATTGGTAATATTGATATCTCAGATCATGCCTTGATTTCTTTTGTTCTGAATTTAACTTCAACTTTTGCAAACCAAACTAGATGGCGTATGAATACTGGAATTGTTCTTAATGAACATAATAAGCCTAAAATCTTAAATGCTATTCAAGACTATTTTTTACTCAATCCTGAAGGTTCCACTTCCATGGTCAATAGATGGGACGCCTTTAAAGCTTACATTAGGGGTGTAACTATTTCAATTATGGCCTATGAAAATAAAACATTCAACGCACGTATCAGGTGTTTGGAAAAACAAATTGCGAAATTTGAAAGGCTTTTTATTTCATCAAATGATCCTCAATTTAAAGTCAAGCTACAAAAGCTTCGATATGAATTTAACTCAATCCTTAGTACAAGAGCTGGCATCCAAATTTCTAATTCTAAGGCTAAGTTCCGTTTTAATGCCAACAGATCTGCGAAGCTTTTAGCTAATTATTTACGTATAAAAAAAGATAGAACGCAAATTACCTCAATTCATGGCCCTAATGGTAAAATTGCAATATCTCATAATGATATTGTTAAGGAATTTTTGGATTTTTACTCTACTTTATATAATAAGCCTGATCCTCATGATCCTTCCATACTGGACTCTTTTTTAGATACATGTGATTTGCCCAAAATTTCACACTCGGACAGGCTTGGGCTAGATTTACCCATTACTACTGAGGAAATTTTAGCTGCTATTAAATCCATTAAAAAAAATAAATCCCCTGGCCCAGATGGTATCCCAGCTGAGTTTTATAAAGAGTTCCAGTCCCAACTTTTGCCTTATTTATTTCAACTTTTTACTTTTTTTGGTTCTTCAGGAACGATCTCAGGTTCCTTTACTGATGCTTTAATTATTGTACTTCCTAAGCCAGATAAAGACCCCACTCTTGTTTCAAATTATCGCCCTATTTCCTTAATTAATCAAGATTGTAAATTGTATGCTAAAATACTTGCTTCTAGACTGGCCCCTATATTGGATTCTATTATACATCTTGATCAATCCGGTTTTATGAAGAATAGATATTCTACAAATAACACAAGAACCTTATTACACATTATTGAACAGAGTTCCACTTTAAGTTCCCCCGCAGGAATTTTGGCTTTAGATGCAGAGAAAGCTTTCGACAAAATCCATTGGCAATTTTTATTTCAAACCTTATTATCATTTAATTTTGGTACTTCGTTTATACGCATGATTTCTGCTCTGTATTATGACCCTACTGCTCGTTTATTTATTAAGGCCAAGTATCTAGTCAGTTTTCTCTTTTTAGAGGCACAAGACAAGGTTGTCCCCTCTCTCCACTTTTATTTCTCATTGGAATTGAACCTTTCCTTACTCATATAAGAAATTGTGTTAATATCAAAGGTATTCAGATTAAGGAGATTAATATCAAAACTTTAGCCTATGCTGATGATGTGCTGTTATTTATTAGTGAACCTATATCCTCAATGCCTGCCCTATTAGAAATTATTACAAAATATTCCATGGTTTCTGGTTATAAACTTAATATTAATAAAACTGAATTCTTCCCTTTAAACATTTTTTGTACTCCTGATATGTTACCCATGGCTGATATTGTGTGGCAAAAAGATAAATTAAAATATCTTGGGATTCTATTTGCGTCCTCCATAAAAGCAACATTAACATTAAATAGTAATTTTATTCTGAATTATATCAAAGATAAAACGTCTAAATGGTCTTCACTTCACCTCTCTTGGTGGGGTAGAATGGACTCCATTAAAATGACTATTGCTCCTAAAATTTTTTATACACTTGCTATGGTTCCTATTCAATTTCCTTTACAATTCTATAAAAACATTGATAGACTTCTCTCCAAATTTCTCTGGAATAATAAATCAACTCGTATTGGTTATAAAAAATTAAAAGTACCTAAATGCAATGCTGGATTTGGCTTGCCTGACTTTTTTCTATATCACAAAGCATTTATACTGAAACAAAGCTCCATATGGTTTCCTCCTTCCTCTTTAAAGAACCAACCTACATGGTTTCATATAGAGCAGTCTCTTGTGGATCCTTTTCCATTGACCACCTTGCTAACAATGTCCAATAGGTCAATATATGTGCATAAATCGGTTATTATTAAATCCACTAAACTCATTTTTAATGACCTGGATTCAATCTTTTTGATCCCTATGATTCATACTGAAGATATGTCATTGTGGCATAGTAATGTGATTAAATTGAATAGAAATGTTACTTTTTGGAATGCTTGGATTAAAGCTGGTATCTTTTATCTTAAAGATATCTATTTTGACAATGTTTTTATTTCTTTTGAAGCTTTACAAATGAAATTTAGTTTACCTCAATCTGATTTTATTAAATATGAATCGTTATGTAATTCAATTTTAGACTCCTTCCCTCATGGTATTCCATTTAATGTTAAAGCAGATTTAGCACTGTATATTCGAACTATCTCTACGTCATCACATACTGTCTCTATTTTATATAAAAAATTATCTAATTCTATAGGAAACAATTTAAATATTATTTCAACATTTTGGAATGATGAGCTTTCCCTTTCTTTGTCCAACGATACTTGGATGACTGTTTGGCTTAATAGTATTTCAGGATGGCTGCCTGTTTCACTTTACCAAACCAATTCTTATATTTTATTTAATTATTTATGGACCCCAGTGCGTTTATTTCGTGCTAAGCTGATGCAAGACGACATTTGTTGGCATTGTAAATTACTCCCTGGATCACTACGACATATGCTTTTTGAATGTCCATTAATTTTTAAATTTTGGTCTGATGTTTGGGATATTATTCAACAAATATTTCATATTCATGATGTTATTTCTTACAAAATATTAATATGTAAATCTGTTGGTCTTACGCATAACTTAACTGAATTAGAAGGTAAACTGTTTAACTTCCTAATATCAGCTGCTTTAAAGTCCATTACATTTTGCTGGAAGGATATTTCGTCTTTATCGGTTCATGCTTGGTGGTCATGGGTCATTTTTACAAGAAGAGGTGCTCAATTATCCCTGAAAGGGATCAATCACAATTCTAATTTGTTTCACTCTTTTTGGTTACCCATAGATGTATACTTATCTTTATAATTGTATATTTATACTTGATTCACCGTTTTACAGTCATTCTATTTAAAGCCTTATATGATGATTGTAGCTCCTTTTTCTAATAAGTTGACATTGCAACTCTTCATGGCTCCCTCCCTTCCCTTCTTTTTAGTTTATCTTCCCTCCTTTTAATTGATTATATATACATCTTTAACTATTGTATTTAGAATTGCTTTTAGAAATGTTTTATTTTATATAGGTATTTTCGCTTGTGATAAATTTTTTCTGTATTGTCTGTATTTGTTCATTCTTATGGAAAATTTAATAAAACATTTTGAACTAAAAAAAAAGCACAATAAAATACATAGTTTAATCAGAAGGTGCATACATCAAGACAATGACACAGGAAATAACACATTAAAAAATGGGACAAGGTTTTATTTAACCCATAAAAGATTTCTGTTGTCACTCCTATACATTGTTAACAGGTCGAGTGAAACCCAGTTAAATATTTAAAGGGCATGTGCAAAAAATGATTAACAAGAGTTAAAAGTCATAATATATATGTTTTCCTTAACCAGAAAGCCTGGACAATAAAATTTAGAACAACAATGCAGATCGTAGGTGAATCAAGGCGCTGAAAAAAAATCAAACCTTCCTTATATGACTTGAACAATTTCCCTCTAAGAATGGGGCATAAAAAACGTAATCAATAAGAAGCATACAGTGGACAGAATAACATGCAATGCTTACTAGTTTGTCACAAAGACCCATCGCAGGCACAACTTGGCAATGATGCAAACCAAGATCCTGTAACTGAAAAGGCCCCTAAATAATTAATCACATTGAGTCGCAGCTGGGACAGATAAAATCTATGTTGCGGGGCTTTAATCCACAAAATATAGGGTTACCTACAATTACATGTGGCAAGTAAATTGTAGTGCTGGATTGTTACCATATTGATTGTTTTCTCCAACCTTGTGTTTTCTTTTAATTCCAAGTACTGCAGCTTTACCTGAAACTTGGAGGAGGAGTTAATTTCAGCTTTGGTTTGCTCATAAATGTATCATTCCAAGATCTTGGAGTGACTTTTTAACAAAGATTAGCCATGGACTAGACTGTGCGTTGTTTTGCTTCAAACAGTCTTCAACGATATCACGGGTAAACTTTAACTCCGTTGAAGACCATAGTTTAACACAAAGCAAGATAGGTGGCAGTCACATCAGGTCTTCAAGAAATTTTAGCTTTACTTCATTGTGAGTGATAAGTATCGAAGTGTATTTTTGGAGTACCAAAAGTCTGGCCAGTAAAGTATTCTCCACCATCTGTAAATGCTTCCAAGGAGCAAAACCCCATACTCCCGCTCCATACTTTCTTTTGTAAAGCATCGCCATTTCCTTCAGAGGTTTGTGGCCCACATTAAAGGAGGCTCTTTCTGCCGCCCAGTCTTCCAACCTCCTTAGTATCATCCTCCAAAGAATCTTTGCAGAGGAGTCAATAAGCAAGATGGACTGATAGTTTGACGGGTTATTTATCTCACTTAGGGGCTCATTACATTACCGAGCCGGCGGTGGCGATTGTTACGCCATCTTAACGAGAAATACCCCCACCATATTATGATGGCGGTGGGTATCACGCCGGACGCAAAGTCCATCAGCCGCTTTTCCACCGGTCGGCAATGGTTACAAATTACCGGCCGGGTGGAGCTGGGCCAGTACTATGGTGGCGGTGCTTAGCAGGCACTGCCAACCATATTATGATGTGGGTGGTTTACACACCTTTCCATGGCGGCGATGCCGCCATGGCAAGGCTGGCGGGGATTGGCTGTGGGGGTTGCACTTGCGAGTACCCATGGTACCCCCTGCAGTTCCTTGCACCAGGTGGAAGGCACCGTGTGGTGCCAGCCACGTGGTGTAGGGAAATGCTGTGTATGCCCTTTTACCATTGAGGACGGTGCTGCGGCCAGCAGCAGCACTGTACGCAATGGTAAAAGGGCAGGATGCGCCCGCCAGTATGGTGGGCGCATCCTAATTGGGCCGGTGGGACCACTGCACATCTGGCGGTCGGTCCCATCACCGTCATAATGAGCCCCTTTGTTTGTAAATGGGTTTAATCACAGATTTATTGGGATTTCCACGAGCCTGGTGGACCTGTGATAAATAGAGCTCTGAATACATTTGCAATTAATGGTACCCATAAATCTAGATCATGCTAAAAGAGCTCTACTGATACCCCGTCTGGGCCAGCTGCCTTTCCGAAGCCGAACTGATAATGGCTTTCTTCACTCCCCCCAATGTTATTGTTTTGCTAAAATTCACCAGATCCCCTTAGCTAACAGCAAAGCCCTTCATATCCAAAGAGGTTGCAACCCTCCTTTCAGAGGTAAAAATCTTCATAAAATTAGAAAAACAATCCTGTTCTAGAATATGAGTGTCCATCCCAGAAGATGTTTTTCACTATCTCCCCAAAAGCTTTATTGTCTTTAAGGGAGGCTGCACACCCCAAGGGGCATATTTACAACAAGGCGATAAAAAATTATCGCCGCTTTAGCGGCCATTTTCGGCCAGAAAGCGGCGATAATTTTATTGCTATATTAGCAAGGCCACGCTAACGCGTGAAACCTTGCTTTAGCGTGGGGATGTCTAACGCCCAGCTTTGCATCTCTAATGAGATGCAAAGTGGGCGTTCCTGACCTGACATGATAGGAGAAATGTCGCTAAGCAACATTTCTCCTATCATCAAGCCCCACGCTATGAAGCATAGCGTCAGGAAAAGTAGCGATAACACCTGTTATCGCTACTTTCCTAACACCTGCTTCAGGACTAACTTAGCCATGATATCCTATGGAAGGTGGATATCATGGCTAAGTTTGTGAGTCCCTATCAACTAGCTAACGTGAGATTATCGCTGGGTTTCCAGCGATAATCTCACGTTAGCCAGTTAGCGCTAGGATTTTTATCGCTGATGAGATAAGCGTTGCTAATAGCACGCTATCTCAGCGATAAAAATCGGCGCTAGTCGGCGATAATTATCCGAGCGCTAAGTGCGCTCAGCGATAATTATCGCCGGTTGTTGTTGATATGCCCCCAAGTCTTCCCATGCTTTGGCCCTTATTTCATATTTTCTTTTATTTATTACAGTACTATAATTCCGTCTTGCTGCTCTAACTGCGGTTATATCACGTGGAATTTGGTGAGTAGTATGTTTCAAGATTTTAAAAGCTTTTGTGAGATCCTTGTTAAACCAAGAATAAACTGAACGCTCCAGCCGGGGTTTAGCTACCAATAAAAGCTTAGAGATGGAAGTACTAATTTTACCAAAATGTTCCTGTACCATCATTGGTTCCACATATTCGGCTAAACAACCCTGAATTAATCTTGACTATTCATAACCAGGCCGCATGAAATTTGATAGGATCTGCATTACGCTATTGTGTACGCACCCCTTGATTTGGGCCAATTCACGGTTAAAAAATGAATTACCAATTACGTAAAACATTATCTATTAAATAAGTTATAGATAATATAGTTTACATAATTAATAGTCCAATTACCATATTAAAACATATTTATTGAATTAATAAACTATTTGTAAGAAATATGAAATATGTACTGAAACACTTCCCTCCCTACTCCCCTACCCTCTCAACAATTTATAAAAAGTATGCAAAAAAAACTAGAAAATAATAAATATCACACAATTACCAAAATACTAATTAAAAATATAAATTTAATAAAAATAGAATCATAATATATTGAATTAATGTAAACATTTAATTTAAACAAACAAATTATTCACTAATTAATGATCTAGTTAATCAACTAAACAGTCTAAGGTAAACAAATGATGTACACATAATTATAAAATATATAATAGAACAACTTCCCACCAAACAGCCAAAAAATAAAGACAAAATATTAAAATAAAATCAAAAATATGCTTTACACATATTACTAAAACAAAAAATAAGTAAGCTATTCTAAAAATAATTACACATAATCAACAAATAAAATAATAATAATGTATATGACAAAAAATAATACAGCATAACAAAATGATTAAAAAACAACTTTATATGCAACTAATAAAAAGACAATATTAACCATTTAACTAAATTATATTCTGACCTGTGATATTCTGCACCACAATATTCTTGGCAATATGATTTTTTAAAAACATATTTGTGGAATTATATAATGGTTGCGCATCCCTTTACCTTTTACCATGAAACCCTTGTCCCCTTTACTTTGCTACGATGCTATCCAAAGTGTAGGAGGATCGGGAGAGGGATTCTCAGTTCACTGATAACTTAACCTGAGCATTTATCTTACTAAACTAGACCTGGGGTTGATGTAGTTCATGGCTTTGACTGCTAGTACATCCAAACTATAAATATGTATTTTTTGTTGAAGCATTTTCTTCAGTAAAATTACTGTAGACAGTTCACTGAAATAATGCCCTAACACAAAGATATCTGTAGCAGCAGTACTCCACTCTGTCAAAAATTAGCTATGATTACTAAAAATATTTAATTGGCATTTTAAAAAATCCTCTCTATCTCTGAGCCACAGACAGGGTTCCTGCTCAGGTTTGTCATTATGTCAGCAACAGAAAATCATCTCAAAATAATCTGTTGTCAACCCTATTTATTTTCAAGAGTGAAACATTTTATTTATTTAATCGGAACTGAAACATTACTGCTTTAACATATGCACAATAAAGTTGTTCTTGATTAGATTTTAGTACATCGTGTGCCTATGTATTTGTTTTTTTGTTATGAGAATGCATGTAAGGGTTTATTTTCTTAGCATTTCAGGAGTTTTTCTGCAAGTGAAATTTATTGTACAGTGACAGGGAAACAGCAGTGATATTCACTACAACCCACAAAACTCTTGGTCAGGTTATTTGTAAAGAAATTGAAAATTCAGTCTTATAAATTCTGAGGTTTATTTATTAACCTCAAAGTGAGTACACATTTACCTATGATTGTCCTGCTCATTGAGATTTGAGCAAGTATAGTAATTTGGAAAACCTTAATCTATTTCAGACCTCATGTTTTTTCGAATCTTGAAATATCCTTTCCTGATCCCAGTAAAACATCTAGCTGTTCACCTGTTGTATGAATATCTTTCTCTCTACCACATGCATCAGTTCATAGATCGGTTTCTTTGCTTTAAATAATACAGTACTTGGTCTCTAAAGTCTATGAGAATCTTAATCTAAATGTTTATACACTGTGAAGGGTTTCATGTTGACTTCAAATTCTTCTCAAGCTTCTCATACATTGGCCAGCCCATCCCATAATTTTGCCTTTACTAAGCTCTTGGGCATTCATAGATCCTCTTAACATGGTTAACTTCATTCAGCATTTAGCCTTCCATTTATTTTGTCCTTGGTACCCAGCTTCAGAGGGAATGTGGCTATGCTTTCCAGGAACACCACTTCTTTTAAGGATCCTGGTGGTTCACTGTCATGTGATAAATGGATGCATCTCTCACTTTGCGACGCCACATTGTTGTAAAGGTTGGTCATCTAGCTCCAGGCAAGAACTCCAGAAACCTGAGCCCTTTCCTGTGATCAACAGCGGAAAGGTCCCAGGTAGCTTTATACATTTAAAACTCTACCCTTTCTCTGAGACTACTTCCAACAAATTTCTTCAAGAGAAAAGGCAAAGCAGCTTTTTCTAGTCTTGAGCCTTAATCCCAATTTCTACACACAGCTTTCCTCTGAAGTTCAAATCACAGCAACCTAGACCAGGCTGTTCCCAGCACTTTGTCGCCATGAACACACTCATACAAAATTAGGCCTAGGTGTAGTTCGCGGTGCTGTTTGCACTGATTTTTAGCGCCAGGTGTTTGTCCTGTGCTGGAAAATCAGTGCAAATTGCACCATGCGCAGCGCAAAAGGCTTCTGCTTCTTTCTGCCACTCAAACAGATGTTCTGCTCGAGCGGCAGCTTCCTCAATGCGAACGGAAGGTTTCTCAACAAGAGCGGTCGTGACCATCCGTTACGGCCCGCGTTGAGAAATCTTGCTGGGAGGTGGTCTTCCGTCGGATATGCCTCACTCGTGCTCAGGAACACAGTTTTTCAGAACTCCACGTGCTCCACGGAGCACGGAAAACTCAGGAAACTCCACGGACGGAGTGGAGTTCACCGCCCAGGCCTATACAAATTCAAACAGCCAAACTTTAACCCAGAAGCAAACACCAGAACCCACTAATAAGGCATGCATGCGAAATAAAGATAACATTAAAGCACAGACCAGTTCAAACTTAATCTCATTGCTACAGAGTAGCTCCAGGCACAGAATTTCTAATTGTACTGCCTTCTATAATCTCCTCAGGTTTAGGAAAAAAAATGGACGAATGTGAATATGGATGAAACACCTATTTTTGACATACAACATTCATACACAACACGCCTCACGATTTAGTGAGCGCATATTCTCTGCTCATTCTTCATTTTCCGAAATAAAGACATCAGTAGCATTATTACTGAGAAACTCTTAACCGTGCATTATTTTCCTTGTTCCCTGGAACCCTCAGTCGATGGACCTTTGTTGCCTGCTGAGAAGTGTAGAGGAGAGAAACAACTCATTTATACAATCTAATCAACTTTAGGTAGAGACATGACTCTGACAAATCACTGAATTCCGAAGTTCAAGTTAGTGGGTTTATTACAGAGCCAAAAATAACTGGACATACAAACACCTCAGAACGAGGTTGTGGAAATAGATTGGAACTGATACAAATCCAAATCTATTTGCTAGATTACATTTTTGAAGCAGGAAAAGAATAACAAATTCCGGAACCAGCACGCAGGCAATCATTGCCCATCCGTCGAGGTCTTACTTCATCTGTGGCTGATAAGAGAAAAGCATTAGTCTATCCCTACAGTACTGCTATCGTGACATCCCTACTTAGCATTCCCCAGGCAAAATCAGGAAAAGGTGTTGGCGCGTGAAGACTTCCTAAGAAGTACACTCATATTGTATGGGTCAAGTAGCCAAGCGACAGAGCTTGTTCTAAGATGCTCCTTATCTCTCCTTCGATCTCCTCACCACTTCTCCTGTCTCCACTCTCGGGGCACTGTCTCTAATTCAAAATGCAACACCATAAAACACGCCCACTGCTCGCATCTGAATCACCTCATCCTCCTGGGCATTGCTCATAGGTGATTTTCCACTGAGTTTCGATACTTCCCTCTACTGGCTGAGTGACCTTGATTGCCAGGCTCCTTCCAGTGTGAAAGAATACCGTCTCCCATTTATCAGCATTCTTTGCATAAAAGTATCCTCTCCTCTCCAGGCCTAACTCCTAAAACAAAAGGCGTTATTCTGACTAACAAAGAAGACTTTCTCCAACTGCAACAGAAACGTGAGAAAGAACAAATCCAACATGAACATGAGTTTCATTCTACCCCCTCTGTTAGACCCATCAGGGAAAATTACATTCCAGGCCTACAGAAATCAGCCAACATAAGAATAAGGCACACAGGGCCTATGAATTACACATGAGCAAACATTTATATATGCATTTCCAAACTAGCACGTTACATAGGCACATTAGTACAAAATCATCATGAGCAACCTATAATATACTACGCAATAAATCTCAGTTAGCTACATTCATGTGCAACTTTAATATGGTGCACGTAAATCTTAGCATTACATTGTACATGAGCAACTTTGTTAATCGTTTGCAACAAAAGCTAAAGGTTACATTGTTCAAAACGCAACTGCCACGTTTATTTCTTTACATGACATGTAATAATCCTAACATTTCTCTTTCACATTATTACCGAATACATTCTACTAACCATGTGTTAACACAACAAAGGAATAAATGCAGGTGCACACTACTCGTGATTATAATGCACCCCTACAATTTTAAAGAGCACCATTGTGCTCCGTTGGAGTTACTGTCAAATTGGAAAAACTATTACAGAACCCCTAGTCTCCAAGGATCATACCAGAATTCAACACATCAGTTGGTGCACGTCTGCCTTCTAAATGTAAATAGATTTTTCGTAATTTTCGATTTTTCTTGCCAATAAACAAATAAGTACCAATTGTTTTCAAACGTTTGTTTTTTATGTTCAGGAAGTAAGCTTCAGTTCTAGCTGTGAAATACCATTATTCCCCCTCTCTAAATAAAAGTAAGCTTCTGTTCTACCTGTGAGATAACATACTAACCCCTCTCTAAATATAAAGTATCATCCATCCCAATAAGTGTTTTGTGTTCTTTCATCATAAATTTATCATGGATAGCTGAACAATAATTTCTGCAAACATAACAAACTAGGGCCTAATTATGATGTTGGGCAGACTTACACCCGCCCAACACCGATGCGGAAGCAGGACCGCCTGACTAGGAGTCGGAGGTCCTACTGACCGCATTGTGTATCTTTTGTATTGCGGCATGAGCTACGAGCTGCAGCACACATCACATTACAAAAAAAACACATCTGACATATCCCTGCACTATGTGACAGGCACCATATGTGCCTACTACATGATGCAGGGACATGTAGGGGGCAGCATAGGTTGGGGTGGAAGAGCTAGGGGCCCCCAAAGTCCCTTTCGGCCAGCCTTTACACGGCGGGTTAACCGCCATGAAATGGGCAGTGGAAAGGGACATTGTAATCCCTACAGCTGTCCCCACCACCATTGTAGGGATTGCAGACCATTCGATGGTGGTCGGTCTCTCCGCCCACCCTACATCCGCCCACCATCATAATGCGGCAGGTGGTCCTGCAGGTTCCGATGGCGGTGGGACCGCCACAGGTGGCCTGACGGTGGAGGTCCCACCACCATTGTAATGTGGCCCCAAGGTTTTTCTGCTTGCAGTACACATTTAAAGCAGTATTTTGTATGCATTAAACATTCAGATTTTTCTACAAGAATGCACTTTCTTTTGTTTCAGTTTACAATTGCACCTTAACAAGATGACTCAGTCTTCTTCAAATTACCACCCCATTCTACAAACAAAAATATGATTCACCTATGATGATGAATCTGGTAATTTTCCCTTGTTTTTAAATTAACCAAAATATTTCGCTACGTTTCCATCGAAAAAGTTCCAGAATGGCTGCTTGTTTGCTGGCAGATAAACAAACAGTTTAAGAAATAATTTTGTAATGCCCAGCAGAGGAAAAATGAATCACATTGGTGCAAAGAAGTGGTACTTCTTTTACTATAATTAGCTGGCATGGAGTAAACACACAGGATGACTCAAAAATAAATACGATAAAGATTGGAAAGAAGAAAATGGAAAAGTAAAATACTGGTCCACCAGTCCAAGCATTGAAGTACACTTCTTTTTACGTATGATCAGGCAAAATAATCACACTCACAGTGAGCCAATCGCTTCAATGTGCTGACCCACTGTCTCATGCTGTGTACTCTGTTGGGCAGAAGCAAAATGTGAATGACAATGGAACGGACCTATGATTAAAGAAGGATGACCAAAAGCACTTCATGCATTTTTCATTTAAGATTTTGTTTTCATTACTTTGGTCTGGTGAAGCAGCTAACGCTGTCTCTAGGAGAGTTTTAGAAACCTTAAATGGAATGCTAAGAAAGGCTCAACGAATTAGATGGCTTCAAATGTTTGCTCCAACTACTGCACTTTTCCTGCATTCTATGTTCATTGGCAGGTACAAGAAGCACACAAAGACAGTGGTCATGTTTTCTTCTGTGTTTGCTAAGACTGGAGAATTGTGCTAAGAGTCTGATTCCCTTCTTGCTGTCATTCAACTACAGCTGTTAATTGCATTTCACCGCATTAAGCACTGACTCCATTATAGGGGTGGGTGGAATTTGCAAAATTGACTTTCGCAAATTATCGCGAAATTGCGCAAAATCTCCGCGAGCACGCGGAATTTTCGCGAAGATGCGGAGATTGCTTTCCCACCCGTTCGCAATGTGTTTTTGAGTGTTCGCGGGGAAATATATCTCCAACTTGCCCATGCGGTCACTAATGGGCGCGGCCATCTTGCTCGCGATGCTTATTTCCATCGGCGAACGCAGGGACCCGGTAAGCCGCGGACGCGCGCGCGAGAACGCATTTTGAAAGCGCGAACAAGAAAAATACTTCTGTTTCGCGGCAGATTGCGAAAGTTTTGACATTTTCGCTCTCTCCGCGGAACGTGAAAATGTCAAAATATCGCAAATTTCGCGAGCGGAACGAAATGTACCGCCCAGGCCTACTCCATTATCTCTGGCTCCTGTTTGAGGTGGGGCAATTGATGGATCAAATACCTGAAACGTTGATTTGCCTGTTTCCTGAACATCACATTTTACTAAAAAGCTAATTCACAATTTAGGTTCTGATGTGCGTTATAGTTATGACCTCTAGTCTCTTCAAAACAAGAGCAAATTAGTTGATTACTTTTCCAGGATACATATGTTTGATTGAGAGGCAAATGATGGGTCTCCCCTGCAGGATATGGTGAGGAGACGGGCCCCTGGGCCCCATAATCTCACTATCATTTATAGACCATGAGCTTCATGAGGGGCCTTTTCAAGGGAACCACCCCCGCTCCCTCCCCCAATGCCTCGGGCCATAGGGACCTGTTTAACGCCCTATCACTACCCTTCCAATTTTACCACTGAAAATTCTTAAAACATACGCCTAATGTGACTTTATAAAACGAATAAACTTTGCATGACAAGCTTCCTCCCCAGCCAGAAGCAAGCTGCTCATTTTTTTATCTGTAGATGCCCTCAAGCCAATATAATCCCATGGTTCCAGACTGGATTCCGTTAAAAAAAACGGGACTACGGATAGCATCATTCCACTGGCTCTTTCAATCCACTCAACATTGGCCAACAAGCGCGTATTGTATGCCTGCTTGATAGACTATCAAAAAGCTTTCAGTGGCATTGATAGGTCAAGGCTGTGGCAAAAACTAAGAAACTGGGGTCTTCCGACAAAAATACGCAGTGCTATCATTGCTTTTTATTCGAACAAGTGGATGCAAGGTAAACTCAGTAAAGAAGGCAACCTGTCTTAATAAAGGGCTAAAACAGGGATGTGGTTAAACCGACATTATTTTTAATAGTTTTACTACAGACATAGCACCCAGTCTGACAAACTCAAAATCGTGCCCCCTGACACTTAAGAACCAACCATTGTCTGTCATGCAGTACTCTGACGATACAGTTTCCTAAGACTTCTCGGCCATTTGATTACAGTTCTCACTTAACAACTTGGCCATTTACTGCAAAACCAATGGATTAGAAATAAATCCCGGAAAAAACAAAATAGTCACTTTTACAAGGTTATGTAAGTGTCACTCTTGGTAGGGGGTGGAGCTTGCCAGGCCGCAAGATGGCCACGCACTGAAGTAGCTCCGTGAGCTGATAATCCCATCCGACTCTATCTTGCTCCTCTAATTCAACTGCTACGCTCCCTGGCTGCCACCTTGACCCAGTGTTTAAGTCTACTGCCAAGATTACCTCAAAAATCCAGAGTGGGGCAGCCTGGTGGCGGCGGCGTGCCTCGGCCGGGATCTGTGGCCTGCATCTGGCCCCGGCAGCGAAGCGTTGGGCTTGTCTCGGTGTGTTGTGCGGCCCACGGTGGGGCTTGCTTCCTGGCGTGGGACTCCACTCTGCATCAGGGCGTGCTCCTTTTCTGTGCTGCGGCCCTCGGGTACTGACATTGTTGTGGCCAAGGCACTGGTCGTCCTCCGGCGCCATAACACCTGGGTTTGACAGCAGTGGTGGTGACGCCATACCGGCGCTACCCCGAGGTGCACCCAACACTTCACTGGACCCCCTTGCCGGGCTATGAGTACATGCAGCGCCCGTGCCCCCGGATGACACATTTAGGCTGATTCCAGACTCCTGATATGGCCTAATACCCTGTGGCCCCCTTCGCACTCATCATTGCTTTCACTCTGTGGCACAGCAACCGCAGCCCATGCGGACTTCTGGGCCTGCAGACTGCTGTTGGGCAGGCTACACTCCCTGTGGTGATAGCCGCTGGAACTTCTGGTCTCCCCTCCCCTCTACCTTCCACTTCATATGCATTGCGAACGGGAGTGGAGCTGGTGACCTCCAGAACCATTGGACTCTGAGACTGCTTGAGGGGGTTGAGACGCCTTAAGATCACTGGTGTGTGGGTGGCCCACTCCAGCGCCGATCCTCCCCACACGATTTTGAGTCATTATAGAGTGGCACATGACTCCTGGTGGCACAGTGGGGTGCCCTCTGGCCCCCAAGCATGTCTAATACACTGCGGCTCCCCCATTGCCATTGCGATGCCTGCACTGAAGCTCCTTGCAACACTGGCTACATCAGCACAAGTGGGGTTTGGTGTGGCCTGCCGCACACTCTAGTCACCCTCCTTCTCTGCCTCCCTCAGCGTTTGCAATGCATGCTTGGGTTGTGCTTGGACTGCTAATCCTGAGGGGCCCGTGGGGGCATCCATTCTCTGATTCTGTGGTGGTCACTTGACAAGCTTGCTATCC
Organism: Triturus cristatus; assembly: GCF_964204655.1. NCBI lineage: Eukaryota > Metazoa > Chordata > Amphibia > Caudata > Salamandridae > Triturus > Triturus cristatus. Next base: position 793,080,427 of record NC_140583.1, on the reverse strand, counting down.
CCAGATACATGAGGGCTGGTAAGTTTGCAATTGAAGACAGGGGTCTGTTAAGTAATAGCTAACCGCAGACCAAGTGTGGACAGCTGTAGTCACTTAGGAGTAGATTCATCTCGCTGGTGGTGCCCTGGCCCCTGCCGAAGTGGTCCTTGCAGGGGGGTATTCTTTAAAAGCTATGGCTGGCGCTCACTGAGGAGCAACAAAGAGATATCGCCTCTATTGCTGGAGTAACGATGGGTCGGACGGAGAAATCTCAATCCAAGTTGCCCTTTGAGATGCGCAAGACCCCCAGGCAGCAAGATATCGAGAAAAATGCCTCCGAATCTGGGTCGGACATGGGGGACACGGCTGCAGATTCTGACCTCAAGCAGATACTCATGGCCATGCAGCTCAGCCTAACGAAAATCAATGGGAAAATCGATGCCCTCTCCTTCAGGATGGACAGAATGTCTGAGAGGTTGGACAAACATGCGGCGAGATTAGACACGGTTGAGCAGAGGGTTTCGGGCGCCGAGGACACGCTAAACTCCACTTTGAGCTCCACCACTAAACTAGAAAAGCTCCTCCACTCTGTCCAGTCTAAAGCTGAGGACTTGGAAGCGCGATCAAGGAGAAACAATTTACACATAGTGGGTGTTGCTGAATCTTCCAATATTCCAACCATGGAGCTCTTTGTGGAACAATTGCTGGTAACACACTTGGGCAAGGATAACTTCTCTAACATGTTCATTGTTGAGTGTAGCCACCGCTCTCTCGCACCCAGACCTGTCTCGGGGGCCCCTCCATGCCCCATCATCGCTCAGGTGCTCAACTATAAGGACAGAGACGCAGCACTGAAGAAAGCAAGAGAATTGTAATCCTTGCGATATGAGGGCTTGGAAATATCCATTTATCCGTATTTCACGCAAGGTGGTCAGGAGGTGCAGTGCCAATTCGTCCCCGTAAAACAGAAATTACGTGACTTAAACCTGTAATACAACATGATTTACCTTGCGAAATTGAGGGTTCGCGCCAAAGGGAAATCTCACATCTTTAAGGATCCTAAGCAGGCATTGCTCTTCTTGAAGAAAAGATAAAGTGACAAACGTAGTGGAGGTTCCCCGAGAACTCGCTCTTTGTTGGACGACGATTCTCCAGAACTCGAGGAACAATGAACTCAATGTTACGTCTCTTGTTGTGTTTCTTCATTGGCCCTGAACAGAGGGTGGTCACTACTGGTGTGGGGTGTGTGGGGACGGCCCGGCTTTGAAGGTTGTTTCCTGGAACACGTGGGAGGTCCTTCTGCAGTGGTTATCTTTATCCACACTATAGTGGATTAGATATGACGAGCTAATAGACGTATAGGCTCTTGTATGTTTTCAAGATGTTTAACAGGCAACATCTGCCCTGCTGCGTATTCCACCCATGACATCTGGGGTTGTCTACGTTATTGATTGTTTTTATTGCAGTATTGATTTGTGTTTGTGGGTGGGGGGAGGCTGTGGGATCGAGTATGCCAAGCTGGGGTAAGCATAGCATGGGTGGGGGTAGAGTTGGGTGGATGTTCACTTATTCATTGAGGGCAGGAACTGGCACATTGATATTAGGTACGCACTCTGGCATGGGGTATGACGCTAGAAAAAACTATGTTATGCACTTTGTTTTTTAATTATACACATGACGTCCAAGTCGATTAAGCTCTTGATCTGGAATGTGCGAGGTCTGAATGATTATCGCAAGCTCCGTAAAGTTGTGGCTTCGTTAAAGAGACACCAAGTAGACATAGTCTTGATACAAGAAACCCACCTAGCCCCGCAAAATAGAATGCTCTCCAGGCGGCGATTACAGGGTCATTTCTGCGCTGCTGGTTTTACCTCACACACTACGGGTGTACTCATTTAGGTTAATCCCAGGTTGGGCTTTGCTTTGCATGTGGAGGAGGTTGATCCTAATGGTAGATTTGTTGTGGCCCGATGTCAGGCTGAGGGATTTGCTGCTCATCTAGTGAATATATATGGATCCAACTATGATGACACTCAGTTCTTTCGGGCTATGACAACACGCATGCTCAACACTGATGATCTGCCACAGGTGTGGGGGGGGTGGATTTTAATTGTATACTTGACCCCAACAGGGATAAGTCGCGGGGCTCACATAGGCGGCCTGCCTCTGCTGCCAGTGCTATTACAGTGTTGATCGACCAGCTTGGACTGGCGTTTGTATGGAGGCAGCGGCCCGTCGCTACCCTTGGGTTCACACACTACTCTGCCCCACACAACACCCACACTAGAATCGATTATTGGCTGGATTCTAGAAGTTTGCTCCCCCAGGTCTCGAGCTGTGAGCTGCTCCCCAGAACCTATTCAGACCACTCCCCGTTACTGCCTAAGCTGACAGTCCCTACCATGAGATATGCTCCATTTACGTGGAGGTCCCCCCTTATTCCTTGCCCGACCAGGTGTTCTGCCCGGAAATGGCCACAGCCAAAGAAACGTTTTTTGGGGAAAATATAGGCTCGGTTCCCACTTTTACAATGGTCTGGGAGGCTTTTAAAGTGTTCATAAGGGGAGAGAGGCTAGCTAAGCATGCAGGAGTCCTTAGATCAATTCAGAATTAGCTCAATAGACTGGAGGCGGGCATAGCAGAATTGAAAAGGGAACATCAGATTACTGGGAATGTAGAGAAGCTGAACAGCATTAAAGATTTACTGGAGGAATATCAAGATACGGCGGAGAGCGAAATCAAACACTTAGGCAAGTATGCCACGGCACGTGTATATGGGAAAAGAGAACGCCCTGTTGCCCTTTTGGCTAGGCTGCAGTGACCCCCTAGGGATGCTAACTCTATAGTTGAGATTGTGGGCAAAGACGGCAGAATGATATAAACTCAAAAGGCACTGCGGATAGATTCAGCAGAAATTATGCTGAGCTCTACAGATCACGGATCCCTCCTTCTGGTCCTGCAATAGAGGACTATTTGACACATATTCATTTGGCTTGGCTCACTGATTACCACAGTGGGCATCTCACGGCTCCCTTAGACCCCAGAGAAGTTAAGGTTGCCTTATCGTCTATGAAAAGTGGCACCGCTCCGGGATCGGATGGGCTGACTGTTGCCTTTATAAAGCTTTTCAGGATCTTCTAATACCGCACCTCGTTACATTATTTGAAGAAATGGCAAAAACCAAAGTGATGCCCCCCTCAATGCATGAGGCAATGATTGTTACTCTTTTTAAGCAAGGGAAACCCCCTCGAGAGTGCTCGTCCTATAGACCCTTGTCTCTGCTAAATATAGACATGAAATTATTCTCCAAAATATTATCAAATCGTATTTCTCCCCTACTTCCCGGACTAGTGGGAATCGAACAAGCAGGATTTGTTTCTGGTCGCAAAGTAACATCCAACCTCAGAACAATTTGTGCAGCAATTCAACACATTAACTCAAGTGTCAATGCTGCTGCGGTTTTTCTGGATGCCGAAAAGGCATTTGCTTCTGTCGAATGGCCTTTTATGGAGATGGTGCTCAGGAGGATGGGTGTTGGAGAGATCTTTCTCCAGTTTGTTAAGGTCCTCTATGAAGCTCCGAGGGCTAGAGTTAGACTTGGAAATTTGGTGTCATCCCTGATACCAATATCTAGAGGCACTCGTCAGGGGTGCCCCTTGTCCCCACTATTGTATGCCTTAGTTTCCGAACCACTGCTATGTGCACTTAGGGAATATCACAGCCATAGAGGGGTTCGCTTCCCGGGTTACCAGCTAATAGTCTCTGCCTATGCAGATGATCGACTTTTATATGTCAAAGACCCAGCTAAACATCTCACCCCGGTTTTGAACGAATTGGTCCGTTTTGGTCAGCTGTCTGGGCTAAACATTAATTGGAACAAGTCCCTGATCTTTCCACTAACACCATCCACCCTCCCACCACCCATGCAGTTCCCTCTGGCCTGGACCACGGAGTCCGTTCACTATTTGGGGATTCAGATACATACCAATTCCAACGTAGTACTCACAGACAACTATGGGAGGGTCTTGGACAGGCTTGAGGAGGATGTTACTAGATTGATACGATTGCCACTCTCACTGCTGGGACATGTTTTATTGATGAAGATGGTCGTTCTTCCTAGGCTTCTATTCCTTTTTCAGAATAATCCCATGGTCCTCCCACAATCCATGTTCATTAAAATACGGTCCCTCATGATAAAATTGGCCTGGGCAGGCAAACAGCCTCGAGTGAAATGGGAGACCCTCAATCTGCCATACTCTATGGGTGGCCTTAATGCCCCCGATCTAGATTTATATTATAGGGCAGCACAGTGTTCAAATGCCTCTGCCTGGCTACACTGCCTCGTGCCTCCCCCTCACATATTTATAGAGAAAATTGCTGCTGACCCAGATACGCTCCCGCAAGCACTTTTTAGAAATCCAATTAGAAGACATAGTATCCTAGATTCTCTTAATGCCACCACTCACGCTTGGCGTAACCTGCTGGACAGGCAAGCAGGTGCTATTCTGTATTCTCAAAAGAACCCCTTAGAGTGGTGCACTTGGCTACCTTCCAGTTTAGATAGTGGGGTAATCAAAGCCATGAGCAAAGTCTATGTGGCTGTTATTGGAGACCTCTTTGTGGAGGGAGAGTTCCGGAGCTGGGAGCGGCTCACAGTCGATGGTCCTACCCCTACATCATTGATCCGCTTTTAGTACTTCAGACTACAGCATGCTCTGCGAACACTCCTTGGGAATTCCCTCCAGGAACCGCCTGAGGTCTTAGCCCTCTCCTATGTCATTAAAACCCCATCACCTTCAAAAGTAATCTCTAGAATTTATAATATTACGCAAGCAAATAGGTCTTTGCCGTTTTCAAAACTGAGGCAAGACTGGCAAAGAGACCTAGGGCAGGTCATTGGGGACAAAGAATGGTAATATTGTTGTGAAATGACGAAAAGGTTTCTATGAATGGTAGGCATCGCCTCATACACCTCAAATTCATTAACAGAACCTACTATACCCCAGAGCCTCTGTACAGATATGGTCTGCGAGAGACAGCCGCATGCCCCCATTGCGCGGAGTCTGTTGCCGACTTTATACACCTGGCGTGGAGCTGCCCTAATATTTTAGAGTATTGGGGGGAAATATTTCAGATGATAAATGACATTACCAGCCTTACACTGGTCCCGGACCCGTATTTAGTGCCCCTAGGGTACACCAAAGCCATAGATAAAGACTCTAGGAATTTGGTGGCAGTGTCTCTGCTGCTGGCGAAGAGGTGTGTTGCGATGAGGTGGGGCAGGGGCCCGAGTCCCACAATTGAGGAGTGGATTAAAGACATGGTGTATTGCAACACGCAGTCTGATGCATATGGTGAACTTCTTCCACTGCAATCTAGGCCAAATACTTATTGGGGAGTTTTCCAGCAGTACTTGATTGGTAAGGAAACTGGTGAGCCTAAAGGTGCGAATGATAGTGATGAACAGCAGCGTCATAATGCGAACACAAATGATTGAACGTTTCTAGCTGACCTTGGACGCACAAAATAGTTACCCTGGTGTGCAGGGTAGTATCTACCAAAGATATATGCATTATAGTGCCTGGTATTACATTTCTTCAAGTGCTCTTATGTAAGTGTGCGAAGCTTCTATTGCTGTCTAATTGCCCTGCATCTCTGGCTTTATGTTGTCTTATGTGAATGCATTGTGTTAATAAATCAATAAAAAGAAGAAAAAAAGTGTCACTCTTGCTTGTGGAAATTTGGAAACCATACTATTGACAAGACAACTGCATATAAGAATCTTGGTATTGAATTTCAGGCCTTGGGTGTCTTCAGCCTTCATACCTCTGCAAAAGGTTACCGCAGAGACAGCCGCTGGTCAATGCAAAGCTGATTCAACCCTCACAGGCCCCTCACTGCTGCCCCTCTTACTTGTAATGAAAGCTAAGTTTTGCCCTCGCTCATATAGGGCCATGAAGCCTTCCCTGACAAATTTGAACAGTGGCTAGCTATCTAAGCTTTTTCGTCAAATATTTTGGCTGCCTAACTCCACCAAGGAATGCCATATTCGATTAGAATTTGTCCTAACAAACAAATATTGGCACAGAGGGCCAAGCTACTGAAATTGTGGTTCAAACTAAAACAAGCAGATGCTGGCACTTTTTAAATTCCATCTAGGTCAAGCGATGTACAAACTATCTTTATCACCCTGGCAAGAAGCAATTCGGAGGATGCTGATCAACTTACAAATGTCCCTTCTTTGGTCTTTGCACATCTCATATGTCTCATTTTAAAGCCTTTTAAAAGCCTGTCAGTAGAAAATGACATCCTTACACTGAAATCCAAGTCTCGCAACCGATTTGTAATAGAGATTTATGGAGAGGTGAATCTGCAACTCTATCAGTGAATCTCTATGTAAAAACCCTATAAATTAGGATACTTAAGACTCAGAATGGGCCTGCTGGATGTGGGGGAAACAGCGCAAATGCGGAAATCCGCACGAGCAGGAGATTCCTGCGGCTTTTGCCCTTACGAGAAGGAATCACTGGTTCATATGCTGTGCGCCTGCTCCGAATTTGAATGGAAAAGGCCATTTTGGCTTAAGCCATTTTTTCAGGAACTGAACATTCGCTTGTGCCAGGATTCAACTAACATTGTTTTCAGGGCAGAGATTGCAGCTGACAGTGTGACATTCATGGACACGGTGGTTTCAATAAGCTCCCAATGAGCGAACTGCTCTATCCCTGAAAATGCCACAGACCAGTGACTTTTGATAAAATGTACCCGGCCCTGCTCCATAGTCAACATTGTGGAATTGTTGCTCTTTAAATGTAAACATCCGACATATGCTTGGCCTACATGAACTGTTGGTGCCTGTAGTATGCGTTTTAAAGATTTTAATGGTTTTAATTAACTATTAAATAAAGATATGTATTATTATTATTATAGCTCTCGTTTTACAGCTGAAAATTCTTAAAGCATACGCCAGTGACTTTATAAAACATATTAGCTTAGCGTGACAACCTTCGCCCCCTCCCCCACCCCAATAGCAGTGAGTTGCTCATTTTACCTGCAGATGCCCGTCAATTATTTTAAACATACGAGTTAATACCCAGCTTTGAGTTATTCGTTTCCTGGAAAGTAATAATTATTCTGTAATTTTATAATGTTAGAAAATACCTCTGGAAATACTGTTTCCATCGGGAAACTCAACATGTACCATCTGCTTTTGTTTGCGTTGGCACACACCGTGATAATGGCAGGCATGCAGGTTTAATTCAGAAATACCACTGGGTGAGCTTTCTACCTCCCTCTGTGGTAATACAGCCCATTACTCTAAGCCCTGTCATTACCTCATCAGCCCTGGCCATATCATTATCCTAGATTACAAAATAGATAGAAAGTATTAAATCATCAGTGGCTACTTGCTGCGCGTGCTGAGTCACGCGAAGCCCCCCTACCTTTAACTTGTAGCAAGGAAGCCGGTCGTAATCACTTCCCCCAGCGAGTGACTTTGCTGTGCCTATAACTCTGGCCATCTAACTATGGTTGCACTCATGGCCTCGGGAGTTTTGCAAAAATGGAGGACCAAATTATGTGGCATCGTTTACTAAATTGTGCAAAAAGAAAACGTATACAATATAATTCAGCGCGGTCTATAGCAGTAACATTCCACTATTTTGTCATTGTAACAAACACCAATTTGGTGTGTGCAAATGTTTACCTTATTAGTACCAATTAAACATCTGAGTTAAGTGAATTGTTATCTATTGAGCTCGAACCACAATGTTTTAGATGAAATCTGCAAATTATGCAGTGGATGGTTGATTCTGCAACAAGTTTGATAAATTCATAATTATGTAGAAAAAAGCTGTGGCCACAGAATTGAATACGTTAATTGACTCTGGCTGTATGGAAAGTTTGGTAGCAGTGCTTGCAGTCTGTGTGAAGAGCATCTAAGCAATCTTCTAACACAGTCCCATAGGACTCATGTGTAGCAAATGGTTTCCCATTTAACCCCCTAGGATTTTTCTTTTTATGACTACCGGGTCTTTGGCCTTTTGATGTGAGTCTCAGTAGATGAGTCTAACTCACGGTACATTCACGGTAATTGGATTGAGTATTCTAACCGCCAGTGTGTGTCTTTTAAGATAAGGCTGCTGCTGCACAGCTAGTGTTCGCTGGTTATATACGAACATGTGTGCCCATATATGTGATACCGGCCTGTGCACGTGAGACTACCGTCTTGCACAGGCCGGTATCTGTACACAGGTAGGCTGTTGAAGAAGGGACTCTTGACACTTTGGTGCTGAGCTTGGGTAGGTTTTTCACTGTGAGTGGGCATTCATAGTGCCGTTCTGTAGTGCTTACACTGTGTACACATTTTAGGCGAAATCTGCCATAAAGTACAGTTTCTCTCGTCTAAGGCCTATAGAATCCAGCGAGGTACCAAGATGAGGTCAATCATGCACAGGACCACAGTCTGGTGGTACCCCTAGGTGTACCTGAGCCAAACACTAAATATTTATCTGTCACTTGAATGACTAGCCATGTTTGGAAAAAAATTCCAATGGTTTTTTTTTTAAACATAATTTATTTAAGTTTTTGTCATTGTTGTTTGTGGATGGATCATGCTTGAGAACGGATGAAGGAACCTTGAGTGCTGCATATGCTGTGTGTATGGTTTCAGGAGTTGTGGAAGCATCACCTTTGAAAGGAGTTAAATCCGCTCAGGTGGCAGAATTGGTGGCACTGACAAAAGCCTGCAAAATTGGAAGAAATGTGAGAGTGACTGTAATGACTGATAGCCAGTATGGCTTCGGAGTTGTCCATGATTTTGGCCAGTTATGGCTACAAAGAGGTTTCCTGACCTCAAGTGGAACTCCCATAAAGAATGCTGAAGTGGTTGGAAAGTTGCTAGAGGCGATACAGCTGCCTAAAGAACTAGCAGTAGTAAAATGTGCTGCTCATGGTCAGGGTGATGATTTTGTCACCGTTGGCAATAAATTCGCAAATGACATAGCACAATATTGTGCCAGAAACAATCATTCCATTAACCGGTGTAAGGAGAGAGAAATAACTTCTTGTTCCTTAATGTTTACTAATGAGGTGGGAACATGGGAGGAAGTGAAACAATTGCAGGATGAGGCAGGAGATGAGGAAATGAGAGATTGGGTGAAAGCAGGATGTGCACCAAGAGAAAAAGATCATGTGTGGGTCTATAGAGATGGAAGACCAGTCATGCCAAATAGCATGCTATCAACCATGGCAAGAATGTATCATGGCCAAGGGCACCTGGGGAGGGATGCTATGATACGGGATTTTAAACAAACTTGGTACAGTCCAAAGTTCAGGCTGATAGCAGAAAGTCTTTGTCAGAGATGTCTGATATGTCAGCAATTTAATCCTGGAAAGAAAACAGTGGTGAGCCTAGGAACTATAGGCAGAGAGGGAGGACCCTTCACAAGAATGCAGATAGACTTCATTGAAATGCCCCAAGTCAACAGATTGAGGTATGTCCTGGTGGTGGTCTGTTTGTTCTCTAGGTGGGTGGAAGCCTATCCGACAAGAAGGAATGATGGGATAACAGTGGCCAAGCTACTGTTAAGAGAATTCATCCCAAGGTACGGGTTCCCATTAACCATAGAATCCGACAGAGGAGGACATTTTTATAATGAAATCATGGGTTTGATCTGTGAAGCATTGAGTGTACATCAGAAGTTACATTGTGCTTACCGACCAGAGGCTTCTGGTGTGGTTGAACAAATGAATGGTACCATCAAAAACAGAATTGGCAAAATGTGCCTAGCCACAGGAATGAAATGGCCTGATGTCTTGCCTCTAGTCCTGATGACTATTAGGTCTACTCCAGTACTCCAGACAGAACAACAGGTTTGAGTCCACATGAAATTATCATGGGACGTGCTATGAGACATGCATATGTACCCGTGAACAAGCTGATGACTATAACTGATGACATGATTTTGGATTACTGCAAAGGCCTGGCTGACGCAGTTCATTCTGTGTTTCACCAGGTTGGAGAAGACGCCACCACACTTGAAAAGAAACCAGCCCATGATCTAAGCCCAGGGGACTGGGTAAGGATAAAAGTCCACAGAAGAAGGAATTGCCTGGTTCCAAGGTGGGGAAGGCCAAGACAGGTCATTCTGACCACAACGACTGCTGTGAAGTGTGCTGGGGTGAAAAATTTTTACAACAAACAAATGATGGACGGAATGCTGACAATGCAGACATTCTCCCCCAGTCAAGAGATCTGGGTTAAATCCATCGTTCTTTTGCCCACTAAACCACCCCAGTTTAGACATGGCCATATGCAAATCAGTCTTGACCCTGTGCCTCATGGGAACAGTCCAGCCCGAACTGCCAAGCCATGTCTTCCCTGGACCGGAATCAAGCATCCTAGGACCGGTTTCTGGCTATCAGCCGTCATCAGCCAGGATAGCTTGACTCCAGTGGCGTAGTGAGCACGGGTCCCACGTCTGGGAATACCCATCCCACTTAGGGCGAAAAGCGTTACAACAAACAAATGATGGACGGAATGCTGACAATGCAGACATTCTCCCCCAGTCAAGAGATCTGGGTTAAATCCATCGTTCTTTTGCCCACTAAACCACCCCAGTTTAGACATGGCCATATGCAAATCAGTCTTGACCCTGTGCCTCATGGGAACAGTCCAGCCCGAACTGCCAAGCCATGTCTTCCCTGGACCGGAATCAAGCATCCTAGGACCGGTTTCTGGCTATCAGCCGTCATCAGCCAGGATAGCTTGACTCCAGTGGCGTAGTGAGCACGGGTCCCACGTCTGGGAATACCCATCCCACTTAGGGCGAAAAGCGTTACAACAACCAATAACCAAACAAATGATGGACGGAATGCTGACAATGCAGACATTCTCCCCCAGTCAAGAGATCTGGGTTAAATCCATCGTTCTTTTGCCCACTAAACCACCCCAGTTTAGACATGGCCATATGCAAATCAGTCTTGACCCTGTGCCTCATGGGAACAGTCCAGCCCGAACTGCCAAGCCATGTCTTCCCTGGACCGGAATCAAGCATCCTAGGACCGGTTTCTGGCTATCAGCCGTCATCAGCCAGGATAGCTTGACTCCAGTGGCGTAGTGAGCACGGGTCCCACGTCTGGGAATACCCATCCCACTTAGGGCGAAAAGCGTTACAACAACCAAATGATGGACGGAATGCTGACAATGCAGACATTCTCCCCCAGTCAAGAGATCTGGGTTAAATCCATCGTTCTTTTGCCCACTAAACCACCCCAGTTTAGACATGGCCATATGCAAATCAGTCTTGACCCTGTGCCTCATGGGAACAGTCCAGCCCGAACTGCCAAGCCATGTCTTCCCTGGACCGGAATCAAGCATCCTAGGACCGGTTTCTGGCTATCAGCCGTCATCAGCCAGGATAGCTTGACTCCAGTGGCGTAGTGAGCACGGGTCCCACGTCTGGGAATACCCATCCCACTTAGGGCGAAAAGCGTTACAACAAACAAATGATGGACGGAATGCTGACAATGCAGACATTCTCCCCCAGTCAAGAGATCTGGGTTAAATCCATCGTTCTTTTGCCCACTAAACCACCCCAGTTTAGACATGGCCATATGCAAATCAGTCTTGACCCTGTGCCTCATGGGAACAGTCCAGCCCGAACTGCCAAGCCATGTCTTCCCTGGACCGGAATCAAGCATCCTAGGACCGGTTTCTGGCTATCAGCCGTCATCAGCCAGGATAGCTTGACTCCAGTGGCGTAGTGAGCACGGGTCCCACGTCTGGGAATACCCATCCCACTTAGGGCGAAAAGCGTTACAACAACCAATTGATGGACGGAATGCTGACAATGCAGACATTCTCCCCCAGTCAAGAGATCTGGGTTAAATCCATCGTTCTTTTGCCCACTAAACCACCCCAGTTTAGACATGGCCATATGCAAATCAGTCTTGACCCTGTGCCTCATGGGAACAGTCCAGCCCGAACTGCCAAGCCATGTCTTCCCTGGACCGGAATCAAGCATCCTAGGACCGGTTTCTGGCTATCAGCCGTCATCAGCCAGGATAGCTTGACTCCAGTGGCGTAGTGAGCACGGGTCCCACGTCTGGGAATACCCATCCCACTTAGGGCGAAAAGCGTTACAACAACCAAATGATGGACGGAATGCTGACAATGCAGACATTCTCCCCCAGTCAAGAGATCTGGGTTAAATCCATCGTTCTTTTGCCCACTAAACCACCCCAGTTTAGACATGGCCATATGCAAATCAGTCTTGACCCTGTGCCTCATGGGAACAGTCCAGCCCGAACTGCCAAGCCATGTCTTCCCTGGACCGGAATCAAGCATCCTAGGACCGGTTTCTGGCTATCAGCCGTCATCAGCCAGGATAGCTTGACTCCAGTGGCGTAGTGAGCACGGGTCCCACGTCTGGGAATACCCATCCCACTTAGGGCGAAAAGCGTTACAACAACCAAATCCCTACACAACCAAGGCCCAGGATACCTCAACAGCCGCCTAAACTTCTACGCTCCCAAACGCCAGCTTCGATCGACCGGTCACGCCCTCGCCGCCATCCCCCGCATCCGAAGAGCCACCACAGGGGGACGGTCCTTCTCCTACCTCGCCGCCAAGACATGGAACTCCCTCCCGACCCACCTCCGCCTGACCCAGGACCACCTCGCCTTCAGGAAGCAACTCAAGACCTGACTGTTTGAGCAGTAGCGGACCCCCCTCCCCCAGCGCCTTGAGACCCTCTGGGTGAGTAGTGCGCTATATAATGCTTTGATTGATTGATTAAGGATAAAAGTCCACAGAAGAAGGAATTGCCTGGTTCCAAGGTGGGGAAGGCCAAGACAGGTCATTCTGACCACAACGACTGCTGTGAAGTGTGCTGGGGTGAAAAATTGGATACATGCAAGTCACACATTGAGAGTTCCAAATCCCAGAGATGGTACTGGAAAAGAATACTTTGAAGAATCAGATTCCAGTGATGATGCAGACAGTGAAGCAGTAAGGAGGAAAAAGAATCCTGAAAGTGGGGAAAGTGAGACAAGAGAAATTGTCATCCCACCAGAAGAGGTTCTGAAAGAAACAGTACAAACTGCAGAGGCGAGTTCAGATTCTGAAGAAGTGCCTGAGGTTTCAACCAACAGTGACCAATACAAAAAGAAAGAAAGAAAAGAAAAGAACATTCCAACAGAAGTGACACCTGAAACAAATAAGGAAGTTGGACAAGTTCCACCTGAGATAAATATTGAAGAAGAAGGGACAGGAAAAGACAGAGAGGGACAGATTGCGGAAAAACCCCGAGGAGGTGTAGGGAACACCAACAACAAGCTAGGTGAAGGGACAAGTAGACAGCAAGAAGATTGCGTGTCGGAGACCCGAGGAGGGACAGAAGTAGGGAAATCTCAATTGGTGGAAAAAGAGTCTGTTGGAGAAAAGGAAGTTGTTGGAGAAAAGAAAGCTGTTGATGAACGAGAAGCAACTGAAACAGAGTCTGATGAAAGTGACAATGAGATACATGAAGGACGAGTTCTGAGTAAGAGAACTTGGCTTGGAGAAAGAAACAATAAAGAAGGAAAGCAAAAGAGAAATTCTAAAGGAGATCTTTGGCCGAATAAGATAAAGAGACTAAGGTATAGACTGACACGAGTTAACTCTTCGAAAGCTGAACAAGTGAACGAAGTGTCAAGTCAAAATCCAACTAAAGAAGAAGAAACAAAGATACCTGAGAGAACTAAAAGAATAAGAAAACCAAACCAGAGGTACAAATCACCAGAATGGACGTATGTGGCACTGCCTGAGCAAGGAGAAGAGGCAGACAGTCAAGGAAGTCCAGAGGAGGCTTTGCTGAAAGTGGTTGATGAAGAAGAAGCTGTGGGAATCCTGAGAGATATCTTGTCCGACATTGGAGAAGAAACGGATGTTCAGGACTTGATACAGTTTGATGATGATGAAGAAACAGTAAAAATTGAATAGATCCAAAAGAAGTCCGAAGAAGAAAGAAAAGTAGTAAAATTAAAACTAATAGATTGTACTAATCTGTTGGGTACTTGCTGCCCTAAAGTTCAGTAGTGGAGTAGAAGAGGCTAAGTCAAAAGACACGGTCAAATTTATAAAATGGCTAACACTGACAATAATCAAAGTAGATGTACCTTTCTGAAAAGATGGTGCAAAATGTGCTGCTGCTGTACAGGATTATTAATGCTGCTTTGGAGCGTGCTTGCTCTACTGATCTCTTTTAGAGTAACTATAGACACTTTAGAAGGACATACTGAGAACAGGACTAATATAGGGAAGAGTCCACTAAAGGTAGTTCCAACTAGAACTAGTAATGTACATATACATAAGGATAGGTCAATTAATGATTTTTCTAGTAATGTGTTTTCAAAATTGTTGTATGAATATGTAAAGACAATGGAAGTAAGGGACTGCTACGTTTGCATGCAGTTACCTGCATCTGTTTCGGAAGGAGTGACTTATCATCATCTTCCAGCTACGTATGGAATTTCATGTAGTGTGTTGATTAGTATATTTTACCAGTTAGGGAGATTAGATTACAATATGTCTAATGTAGATAATATTCTTGGGCAATTGCCTATGAATAAAGAATTGAATCCTGCAAAAGAAGCTAACACTTTAGGTGAGATTTTTTTAGAAACCAAAGAATTAACCTTAGAATATGTTTTTAAAAACAATTTAACTTGCAGTTTGAAAGGAGAAGAGAAGAATTTTCTAGACATGGTTGAGAGAAGAAGGTTAAACATGCACAGGAAAGCAGAAGGGCATAAAATGAGTGATACAATGTGGGATATTGAAAAGGAAAAGGAGTTGAAAGATGGAGCCAGTCCAACTATGGCTATAGATGCCCCACAGAAAGGCAAATTGTGCATCACCAGAAAGAGATCCCAGTATGATTATTATTTCATAGGGACTAGTGAGTGCCATGATACATACTTTATTGCAACCGGATGGGGATTTAGAGGAGGAGAAGATCCAGTTTTTCCGGGAGTGTATTATATTTGTGGGAATAAGGCTTATTACAGGTTGCCTGACCATTGGTTTGGCACATGCTATGTTGGCCTGGTCTTTCCAAAGATTTTTCATATGGATAGAGTAGATGATGCTGAACATACTAATCCATTAACACGCAACAGATGAGAAACATGGACAGAAATTGTAGGAGATATTTTTGGAGCTTTAATTCCAGCAGTGGGAATTTCTTTAAATGCGTTTGGCATTCGGAAGCTGTCAACAGTGGTAGATCGCTTGTCAACAAGCACCACTGGAGGCTTTCTTGTGGTGAATACTGAAATGGTTGCTTTGCGCGCCATGGCAATGCAAAATCGACTTGCCCTTGACATTCTTTTGGCAAAAGAGGGTGGAGTCTGTGGAATGCTGAAAGTTCAACATTGTTGCACTTACATTCCTGACGAAAGCAAAGATCTAAAAATTTATATCAAAAATATTACTGATTTGCATGAAGAATTGGTACCACTAGAAGCTGAAAGTATCTGGACTAAGATGGCTAATAAAATGATTGCTATTAAGAATTTTGTAGCTAAATTAGGTAGCACCATTTTTGGTAAGATATTATTTTCATTAACCTGTGTAGTTGTTGCATTATTGATCCTTAGATTAGGGCGTATGTGTTGTAGATATAGAAGAAATAAAAAGAAAGTTATAAAAGAAAATGTTAAAAAGAGACAAAAGAAACCAGAAAGAGATCCACAAGAAATAGAATTAGAAGAATTGAGGGAAAGTATATATATATAGAAACTAAAAAGGAGGATGAGATGGAAACAAGGGTTTAGAAAAAAATGAACAAGAAGATATTTTGAAATTTCTTCCAAAAGGGGAAACTAAATTGATTTTTTGGGTTTTTGATTTTGTGGTGATTAGATATCACCAAAGGGGGGATTGATGGAGCAGGGTTTTTACTTTAAACCCGAATATCTGTTTCATTTTCGTATTTTTGTATTAAAAGTACTACCGATTAATCATTAACTACTAAAGATTCGTAAAGTTTGGTCTAACCAACCTTACTAACAGAAGAATTACACGTGGGAATGCCATTGCATGGCTAAAATAATAAGTGAATTAAGTTGGTGAGCAAACTGACAGAAATAGATGTTGCTTATGTGATGTTATTGTGTTTTGCGCTTAAAATCAATATGCATTAATGGCTTCTGATGTCGCAAATGGCTAGATAAATACACACACATAAGGGTAAAAGCAGGGGAATAACACTGTTTAATCATTTCCGTGCAGTAATTATGTTTTGTGTCTCCTTTTACTTAAGTTGACCATTGTGGCCTGTGAAAACATGGCTACCATCCGCAGCCTGCTTTGCGTGGATGGAAATTTTTGCAAGGAAGCTTCGCGCTGCCTGTGACCTTGCCCACTCGACAAAAATGAAAAGTCATGATCATGACGACAAATCCAGGACGGATGCCAAGAGCCCCTGAACATGAAATGTGTTTCAAAAACGAATGCTGAACTTATGAACTAATGATCCCACCATGGGGATACAAATTATCTAAAAAAAAACATCCGTAGAAGTATCGAATTAGACATGGACAACTAATTTTTCTTTTCAGTATTTGGGGCAATCTAAGTGTGAGAAAATCTTGCACTGTAACACAAAAGTACCAAGATGACATTATTTCCGCCATCCATCCGTTTTGTACCTTAAACTGTTACTTTTTGGAATGTAATTTTGGTATAAATATTAGTAGACTAGAGAGGTCTAGCGCCACTTCTTCCCGAACTGATGATCCGAGCTCCCGATGCTGACGGAGAGGACGGTGACTCTACATGACGGCTAGAAACTTTAATTCCTTTACTGAGGACCGGTTCTGACTTAGGATCTGACATTTAGCCAGAATAGGTAAATATGAGAGAAATGAATTTGCATTTAATTGGCTTTTCATGCAATTTTTAGATAAACAAATATTTTGTTTGAATTACTGTGTCGGGTGGTTATTTACTTGTCATGATTATTGAATTTATTTGCATATTATTTGAAATGTTTTCGTCAGATTTATAAGCAACTAGCTGATGCCATCGACCTCAGGATATATATGCAGATTGGTTAGGTATCGAAAGTGTTTCCCCTTTTACAGTAACGGATAGGGTGATAGGTTGAATGTTGGTGTAATGGGCCCCACCAGCGTGTGATGTGTGTGTGCGTGTGTGACTGTGAGATCACTCCGTCCGTGGAAGTCGAGGGGATTCGGAAGCTCCGATCTGCTCCAGTTTCTTGGTAGCAGAATGATGGTTAGCTATTGTCTTGATCTGGTGAATTTGCGTGTATATAGGCTTGTTGATTATTGATTGAGATTTGTACTAACACTATATGTCAAAGTTGTATTGAGTTTATGTATTGTGTACGGCTTCTGGGACGTAGGGAGTCGGTGACAGTTCCGTGGTAGGGCAGAGGGAAGCGCTGCTCTCGGAAAATGCGGGATTGTTGACCCTGTATGAAGGCAGGGAAAACGTGTGACAATTGAAGTTGCGCGTCGCATTGTCTGGGTTCGATGAGGTAGCATCGCCGTGTGTTGCCAATAGAAACGTATTTTCTGTGTGAAAGAAGTGTATATGATAGCGAAGAGTATCTGTGAAGTTCTGGTCTTAGGTCTCAGGGATCCGTATGGCATTCCGTTATCACTTATCACTAGAAAGGTAATAGGTATTCTCTGAGCTTGTTAGAAGGACAGAGCAGAGGTAAGCGCTGCTTTGTTAACGTATGATATAATTCTGTAGTAGGACAGACTGTTCGCTGTTCTCGGGAAAGACAGAATTCTGTGTAAATGTACTACATTTTCTGGTGTGAAAGTGCATGAATGAGAAGGCATTCTGGTTAATTGTGAAACTCTTAGGAGCATTCCGGAGAAAAACAGTTAATTGGTGCTTGTTAGAAGGGTAGAGTAGAGGGATGTGCTACTTTATCAACGGAAGTAACGATTCTGTAGTAGGGCAGAGGTAAGCGCTGCTCTCGGGAAAGGCAGAATTCTCGTGGGAAAGGTCTTTTGCTGTTCTGTAGCTAGCGAAGCAGACAATGGAGATGTTTGTATGTTGTAACTAACAGACTCGTAGAAATTGAAACAAAGTCTACCGAGTAGTCTTGTAAAGGAGGGGTAGATGGGAGAGACAGGAGACAGGAGCAGAAGCTGCTGCAGCGACTGCTGACGTCAGGAAGACCGCGCTGTGATTGGAGAGTGGGTTAGAACGGTGGAAGCACGGTGATTGGTGTGCTAGTGTACGCCGCGCAGGGATTGGGAGACGTACAGGGTGATGTAGACGCTCCAGGATTGGTGCGTTGGTGTGAGTCGCGCTGGGATTCGTGGACTGAGTCAGTGACGTAGACGCTCCAGGATTGGTGTGTTGGTGTGAGTCGCGCTGCAATTGGACAAGAGATTGTACAGTTGTAGAAAAGACAAAAGGGTTGCAGAAATAAGGAAAATGTATTACCACGCTGAAGAGAAGAAAAATAAATCCTTGTTTAGTAAGGTTAAGACCTGGTTCGACAAGGATAAGGATATTGTGACTAGGAAAGGACAGTTACTGCCCCCGATAAGAACCCCCGCATCCTTCATGGATAACTGGGTGAAGTATACGAAAGAAGATGGAGTTTTAGCTTTCCCGGAACATGGTTCATTTAATCTGGCCATATTGAGGAACTTACGGGAACGGATGATGAGTCTAGAGCCTCGGCCTAGGCCAACGCAGTTTGAGGCATTGACTGAATGGGAAGATGAAATGCATGAACGAGAAAAACAGAGGGTGGGGGTAGTTACAGGTACATGTTTGGGCGAAAGTATGATCGCGAAACCCATCATGACCGAATGAGACGATGGCGTGATGCCAGCATGACTGAGGGATTATATCCCGTAAAACCAGCAGAAGAGTCAGAAGGGAGAAAGTGTACAGAGAAAGAACATAATGTAGAAACAAGGAGGTATGGGGCAAATGAGTCTGATGACGATGTCCTAGAGGACATGCTCTACAAAAGACCACCTCCGTATAGACGTGAACCAGAGGTAGGAACAGCAGTTACCCCAATGAGAAACACCCTGCGGACTATATACAGAGGCTACGGCCCCTGAGTTGAAAAGCAGTTGTTCTCTGGTGGAAAAAGAAAGAGAGAGGGAAGGAGAGAGGCAAAGAGAAAGAGAAAGAGAAAGAGAGAGAGAAAGAGAAAGAGAGAGAGAGAGAGAGAGAGAGAGAGAGAAAGAGAGAGAGAGAGAGAGAGAGAGAGAGAGAGAGAGAGAGAGAGAGAGAAAGAGAGATAGAAAGGGAGAACGAGGTTGAGGATGAAAAGACCAGAGAACTAGCAAGGACTACCTTTGAATTGACAGAGAAAATCAGAGAACTGACTAAAAATCTTGAGGCAATTACAGTACCTGTGACAATAGGTCCGGTTATACCGATTTTCGATAAGCAGAGGACGGGTGAAAATGGGTTGACAGTTCCATATGTGAGCAATAGATTGATTGTTCCTCCAGAGCAGGCAGACATGAGAGCGGGAGAAACACAGTGGCGAATGGGAGAAAATCAGTGGAGACATACCATATGTGGAGGAGAATTAAGTATGCAGACTAACTCAAGTTTGAATTCTGGATGTGTGGAAGGGAACAGAGGATCAATCCTAGAACCACAAAGAGTGACAGAACCAGGGGGTGCGGAGAAATCGGTGGGAATAACTGCTGAAGATTTGAATGATTGGCTGAAGGCTTTGCAAAGGAAAGAAAAAGAGTCCCAGGGAATTGATGTAGCTAGGCTACGAATGGAAATGGAGGAGCTGATTGTAGGAACAATCCCTACAGAAACATTGAAAAATTATCAGGAAGGGGAGATCCTCTTCTTGTGCAAAAGTATCACATGGAGAGCAAAGAATATACATGACACATTAAAAGGAATAGCCAGTGAAATGGGGATTGACATGGACAAGGTAAAAGCCTTGCAAAAGCCTTACCGAGTGGATTTTTCAGATAAGGACATTGAGAATTTGAACAATGCCGGTCAAACAGGGCAGATTAAGGAGATGATTGCTTTGCTGAGAAAATGGGGAGATTTAGAAAGATGGAAAGATAGATGGTATCGAAAGCGAGAGGATGGGGTAGATAGAACTTACTCGACATTCCCTTTGAAAGAAAAGGAGAAATCAGTGACAGCTTACCCCATGAGAGAGATTCCAGGAGGTGGGTATGTACATGTCCCATGGACCAGACAGGATATTTTATCCTTTACAAATGATTTCCCTCGACTAAGGGAGAAGCCTGTCGAGTGGTATAGACAGGTTGATAGATTTGTGAAATTGTCGAAGGTGCTGTGGATTGACCTGAATAGTCTGTTTGATATAATTGTACCAGCAGACTTGTGGCCAGAATGTAAAATAGTCATAAACTGGCCCACTAAAGAATACCCGAGAGATCCAAAGACAGGAGCTCCAGATCCGGAGGTCATGAAGAAATACGAGCAGGTTATGGCCTTCTTGAAAAATAAGGTACCCCCCAAGGAAACAGACTGGGTTAAAATAGATCGAACACATCAAGAATTGAAGGAATCAGTCCATGCATATTATGAAAGATTAATCTTGGCTTTCAAACAGTTTAGTGGAGATGAACATCTGGGTGACAAGGATCTGAGCCATTTTGTATATAGATTTGTGTATGGTTTGCGGCCGGAAATCAGCGAAATGATAAGGCAGCATACCGTAGACTGGCAGAGTAAGAAGATTGATGAGATTCTGAGACATGCGAAATACTTCAGTGATGAGATTGAGGCAAACCAAAGAAAGCTGAAGGAAAAGGCAATATGGGCACAGGTGAAAGTTGCAGAGAGACAGGAAGCTCAGTTAGTTGAACAAGCTAATAACCCAGGAAATAAACCGAGATTTGGCCTAGGAAAGGGGAAAGGAAACATTGAGGAAGCCAAGAAGAAATTCCCTTGTCACAACTGTGGAAAATTAGGGCATTGGAAATCCGAGTGTAAGAAACCACCGTCTACTAATGATGACAATCCATCATTGAATCCACAGGTGCAGAGTGAGGGGTGTGGTCAGCATCAGCAGCAGCAGAAGGCTGTTAAGCAGCAGAATCAGGTGCCAAAACCACCCTTGCCACAGAGGAGAGGATCCCAGAAGTACAGCCAAGAGTCGGGGTTCTACGATGAAGAGCAGGTAAACAGGCCAAAACGCGCAAGCGCTGTTGCTCAATATTGGCTGAAAAATGAGGGAAGTGATTCCGAGGGAGACTTCTGACAGTGCCGAGGAGAGGAGGAAGAGTGCGTACTTGGCGCAACTCTAGAAATAGATCAGGCAGGACCTTTTGTAGAACAAAAAAATCAATGGTGAAAGTATTACTTTTCTAGTTGACACAGGAGCTACGAGATCAACTGTCAGGTCAGCCGATATAAAGAATCTTCCTCTCTCGGACGAAGCTATCCAAGTAGTTGGCGTGTCAAACACACAGATAAAGACTCATCTTACTGAACCAGTAAGGGTTAGAATAGGGAAATTCTCAGACATGCACCGATGTGTGGTGTGTGACACAGGGACCTGCTGTGCAAGATGAATTGCACTATTTTTTGTACACCAGATGGAATAACCTTTGAAACACCAGATGAGGATGTCCTATACAGAATGACCATGGATAACAGGAAATGTGAAGCTTTGGGAACATATGCTGTGTTTAATCCAGATGCATTACCCCCAGAATTGAAACAGACAGTGAAGGCAGCAGTTTGGGATTTTACTGGAGAGGATGTGGGCCTAATGAGAAATGTAGACCCAGTAAAAATTACTGTAAAAGAGGGAGTGGTTTACCCAAACATCCCACAATACAGATTGACACCTGAATTAATTGAAGGAATAACACCCATAATTGAGAAAATGATACAGCAGGGGGTGTTAAGAGAAATTTTGAGTAGCCCATGTAATTCGCCAATAATGGGACTAAAGAAACCTAATGGGAAGTTCAGAATAGTACAGGATTTGAGAAAAATTAACAAAATTGTTGTGTCATGCTGTCCCATTGTGCCAAATCCATCAGTGATTTTGTACCAGATTCCTCATGATGCAGAATGGTATACTGTAATGGATTTGTGTCATGCTTTCTTTTCAATCCCGTTGCATCATGACAGCCAGCCAATATTTTCTTTTAGATTTGGAGAGCGGATTTTGGCGTGGTGCCGAATTCCACAGGGGTACACAGAGAGCCCCTCTATATTTAATCAATTGCTGAAGAAATCTCTGGAGAGTTTGACGATGCCTGAAAATTCAGTCTTGGTCCAATACATAGATGACCTGCTTGTGGCATCAAAAACACGTGAAGCTTGTGAAGTAGATACCATAGCTTTATTGAATCACTTGGCAGATGGAGGATTAAAGGTATCTCCAGCCAAATTGCAATTCTGCAAGAAAGAAGTCCAGTACTTGGGACATAACATTGAGAAAGGTCTGAGAAAAGTGACCATTGACAGGATTAAGATCATTAGAGGAATGAGAGCCCCAATGACACAAAGAGAAGTGAGAATGTTCCTGGGAATGGTGGGTTACTGTCGTCAGTGGATAAGTAACTTTTCGCTGATTGCCAAGCCATTGATTAAATTAACCAAAAGTGATGTGAAAGACCCATTAGAACTGAACCCAGAAGAAATGGCAGCATTTAAAGAATTAAAGAACAGGCTATGTGAAGCTCCTGCCTTAGGAATGCCTGATTATGAAAAAGAATTTGAGCTGTACTGTAGTGAGAGAAATGGATGTGCACTATCGGTGTTAATCCAGAAACATGGACGCCTGAGAAGGCCAATTGCCTATTTCTCAGCAACACTTGACCCAGTAGCTGTGGGTTTACCAGGTTGCCTGAAAGCAGTAGCTGCTACCTGTAAAAGTCTGGAACAAAGTGAGGGAATCATAATGGGATATCCTGTACGGGTATTTGTACCTCATGATGTGACAATCCTTTTAACAAGGAGCCGGACACAGTTCATGTCCCATAGTCGGCTGACTAAATATGAGAAAGTCATTCTTGGAGCAACGAATGTGAGCCTGGAAAGATGTGTGAATGTGAATCCAGCGACACTGTTGCCTGATGCTGAATGTGTAGGAGTGGGAAATGAAGTTGATCATGATTGCCTGGATGTGCTTGATTACTGTACAAAACCAAGACCTGATATAAGAGATCTACCACTGCCTGAGAGTGATCATGTGTTGTTTGTGGATGGATCATGCTTGAGAACGGATGAAGGAACCTTGAGTGCTGCACATGCTGTGTGTATGGTTTCAGGAGTTGTGGAAGCATCACCTTTGAAAGGAGTTAAATCCGCTCAGGTGGCAGAATTGGTGGCACTGACAAAAGCCTGCAAAATTGGAAGAAATGTGAGAGTGACTGTAATGACTGATAGCCAGTATGGCTTCGGAGTTGTCCATGATTTTGGCCAGTTATGGCTACTCAGAGGTTTCCTGACCTCAAGTGGAACTCCCATAAAGAATGCTGAAGTGGTTGGAAAGTTGCTAGAGGCGATACAGCTGCCTAAAGAACTAGCAGTAGTAAAATGTGCTGCTCATGGTCAGGGTGATGATTTTGTCACCGTTGGCAATAAATTCGCAAATGACATAGCACAATATTGTGCCAGAAACAATCATTCCATTAACCGGTGTAAGGAGAGAGACATATCTTCTTGTTCCTTAATGTTTACTAATGAGGTGGGAACATGGGAGGAAGTGAAACAATTGCAGGGTGAGGCAGGAGATGAGGAAATGAGAGATTGGGTGAAAGCAGGATGTGCACCAAGAGAAAAAGATCATGTGTGGGTCTATAGGGATGGAAGACCAGTCATGCCAAATAGCATGCTATCAACCATGGCAAGAATGTATCATGGCCAAGGGCACCTGGGGAGGAATGCTATGATAAGGGCTTTTAAACAAACTTGGTACAGTCCAAAGTTCAGGCTGATAGCAGAAAGTCTTTGTCAGAGATGTCTGATATGTCAGCAATTTAATCCTGGAAAGAAAACAGTGGTGAGCCTAGGAACTATAGGCAGAGAGGGAGGACCCTTCACAAGAATGCAGATAGACTTCATTGAAATGCCCCAAGTCAACAGATTGAGGTATGTCCTGGTGGTGGTCTGTTTGTTCTCTAGGTGGGTGGAAGCCTATCCGACAAGAAGGAATGATGGGATAACAGTGGCCAAGCTACTGTTAAGAGAATTCATCCCAAGGTACGGGTTCCCATTAACCATAGAATCCGACAGAGGAGGACATTTTTATAATGAAATCATGGGTTTGATCTGTGAAGCATTGAGTGTACATCAGAAGTTACATTGTGCTTACCGACCAGAGGCTTCTGGTGTGGTTGAACAAATGAATGGTACCATCAAAAACAGAATTGGCAAAATGTGCCTAGCCACAGGAATGAAATGGCCTGATGTCTTGCCTCTAGTCCTGATGACTATTAGGTCTACTCCAGACAGAACAACAGGTTTGAGTCCACATGAAATTATCATGGGACGTGCTATGAGACATGCATATGTACCCGTGAACAAGCTGATGACTATAACTGATGACATGATTTTGGATTACTGCAAAGGCCTGGCTGACGCAGTTCATTCTGTGTTTCACCAGGTTGGAGAAGACGCCACCACACTTGAAAAGAAACCAGCCCATGATCTAAGCCCAGGGGACACTGTCTGCCACCGTACACTAGTGCAGCGACTCAGCAACGTCGGAATCCAGGAGAAGGCACTGGAGTGGATCATCTCCTTCCTCGCCGGAAGGACACAGAGAGTCCGCCTCCCCCCGTTCAGATCTGAAGCCACCGAAGTCATCTGCGGCGTTCCTCAAGGCTCCTCGCTCAGTCCAACCCTCTTCAACGTCTACATGAGCCCCCTCGCAGACATCGCACGCCAGCACAACCTCAACATCATCTCCTACGCCGACGACACCCAGCTGATTATCTCCCTCACCAACGACCCCACCACCGCCAGAGCCAACCTTCACGAAGGGATGAAAGAGGTAGCCGAATGGATGAAGAACAGCCGCCTGAAACTGAACTCGGACAAGACGGAAGTCCTCATCCTGGGATCCTCACCCTCCGCCTGGGACGACTCCTGGTGGCCCCCCGCCCTAGGCAGCGCACGCAAACCAACAGACCCCGCACGCAACCTGGGCTTCATCCTGGACTCCTCCCTCTCCATGACCAGACAAGTCAACGCCGTCTCCTCGTCGTGCTTCAACATCCTGCGCATGCTACGTAAGATCTTCCGGTGGATCCCCACCGAGACCAGGAAGACGGTCACCCAGGCCCTCGTCACCAGCCATCTGGACTACGGCAACTCCCTCTACGCCGGAACCACCGCCAAACTCCAGAAGAGACTCCAGCGGATCCAGAACGCCTCAGCACGACTCATCCTGGACATCCCCCGTCGCAGCCACATCTCCGGACACCTGAGAGACCTGCACTGGCTCCCGGTCAACAAGAGAATCACCTTCCGACTCCTCACCCACGCACACAAAGCCCTACACAACCAAGGCCCAGGATACCTCAACAGCCGCCTAAACTTCTACGCTCCCAAACGCCAGCTTCGATCGACCGGCCACGCCCTCGCCGCCGTCCCCCGCATCCGAAGAGCCACCACAGGGGGACGGTCCTTCTCCTACCTCGCCGCCAAGACATGGAACTCCCTCCCGACCCACCTCCGCCTGACCCAGGACCACCTCGCCTTCAGGAAGCAACTCAAGACCTGACTGTTTGAGCAGTAGCGGACCCCCCTCCCCCAGCGCCTTGAGACCCTCTGGGTGAGTAGTGCGCTATATAAATGCTTTGATTGATTGATTGATTAAGGATAAAAGTCCACAGAAGAAGGAATTGCCTGGTTCCAAGGTGGGGAAGGCCAAGACAGGTCATTCTGACCACAACGACTGCTGTGAAGTGTGCTGGGGTGAAAAATTGGATACATGCAAGTCACACATTGAGAGTTCCAAATCCCAGAGATGGTACTGGAAAAGAATACTTTGAAGAATCAGATTCCAGTGATGATGCAGACAGTGAAGCAGTAAGGAGGAAAAAGAATCCTGAAAGTGGGGAAAGTGAGACAAGAGAAATTGTCATCCCACCAGAAGAGGTTCTGAAAGAAACAGTACAAACTGCAGAGGCGAGTTCAGATTCTGAAGAAGTGCCTGAGGTTTCAACCAACAGTGACCAACACAAAAAGAAAGAAAGAAAAGAAAAGAACATTCCAACAGAAGTGACACCTGAAACAAATAAGGAAGTTGGACAAGTTCCACCTGAGATAAATATTGAAGAAGAAGGGACAGGAAAAGACAGAGAGGGACAGATTGCGGAAAAACCCCGAGGAGGTGTAGGGAACACCAACAACAAGCTAGGTGAAGGGACAAGTAGACAGCAAGAAGACTGCGTGTCGGAGACCCGAGGAGGGACAGAAGTAGGGAAATCTCAATTGGTGGAAAAAGAGTCTGTTGGAGAAAAGGAAGTTGTTGGAGAAAAGAAAGCTGTTGATGAACGAGAAGCAACTGAAACAGAGTCTGATGAAAGTGACAATGAGATACATGAAGGACGAGTTCTGAGAAAGAGAACTTGGCTTGGAGAAAGAAACAATAAAGAAGGAAAGCAAAAGAGAAATGCTAAAGGAGATCTTTGGCCGAATAAGATAAAGAGACTAAGGTATAGACTGACACGAGTTAACTCTTCGAAAGCTGAACAAGTGAACGAAGTGTCAAGTCAATATCCAACTAAAGAAGAAGAAACAAAGATACCTGAGAGAACTAAAAGAATAAGAAAACCAAACCAGAGGTACAAGTCACCAGAATGGACGTATGTGGCACTGCCTGAGCAAGGAGAAGAGGCAGACAGTCAAGGAAGTCAAGAGGAGGCTTTGCTGAAAGTGGTTGATGAAGAAGAAGCTGTGGGAATCCTGAGAGTTATCTTGTCCGACATTGGAGAAGAAACGGATGTTCAGGACTTGATACAGTTTGATGATGATGAAGAAACAGTAAAAATTGAATAGATCCAAAAGAAGTCCGAAGAAGAAAGAAAAGTAGTAAAATTAAAACTAATAGATTGTACTAATCTGTTGGGTACTTGCTGCCCTAAAGTTCAGTAGTGGAGTAGAAGAGGCTAGGTCAAAAGACACGGTCAAATTTATAAGATGGCTAACACTGACAATAATCAAAGTAGATGTACCTTTCTGAAAAGATGGTGCAAAATGTGCTGCTGCTGTACAGGATTATTAATGCTGCTTTGGAGCTTGCTTGCTCTACTGATCTCTTTTAGAGTAACTATAGACACTTTAGAAGGACATACTGAGAACAGGACTAATATAGGGAAGAGTCCACTAAAGGTAGTTCCAACTAGAACTAGTAATGTACATATACATAAGGATAGGTCAATTAATGATTTTTCTAGTAATGTGTTTTCAAAATTGTTGTATGAATATGTAAAGACAATGGAAGTAAGGGACTACTAGGTTTGCATGCAGTTACCTGCATCTGTTTTGGAAGGAGTGACTTATCATCATCTTCCGGCTACGTATGGAATTTCATGTAGTGTGTTGATTAGTATATTTTACCAGTTAGGGAGATTAGATTACAATATGTCTAATGTAGATAATATTCTTGGGCAATTGCCTATGAATAAAGAATTGAATCCTGCAAAAGAAGCTAACACTTTAGGTGAGATTTTTTTAGAAACCAAAGAATTAACCTTAGAATATGTTTTTAAAAACAATTTAACTTGCAAGGAGAAGAGAAGAATTTTCTAGACATGGTTGAGAGAAGAAGGTTAAACATGCAGAGGAAAGCAGAAGGGCATAAAATGAGTGATACAATGTGGGATATTGAAAAGGAAAAGGAGTTGAAAGATGGAGCCAGTCCAACTATGGCTATAGATGCCCCACAGAAAGGCAAATTGTGCATCACCAGAAAGAGATCCCAGTATGATTATTATTTCATAGGGACTAGTGAGTGCCATGATACATACTTTATTGCAACCGGATGGGGATTTAGAGGAGGAGAAGATCCAGTTTTTCCGGGAGTGTATTATATTTGTGGGAATAAGGCTTATTACAGGTTGCCTGACCATTGGTTTGGCACATGCTATGATGGCCTGGTCTTTCCAAAGATTTTTCATATGGATAGAGTAGATGATGCTGAACATACTAATCCATTAACACGCAACAGAAGAGAAACATGGACAGAAATTGTAGGAGATATTTTTGGAGCTTTAATTCCAGCAGTGGGAATTTCTTTAAATGCGTTTGGCATTCGGAAGCTGTCAACAGTGGTAGATTGCTTGTCAACAAGCACCGCTGGAGGCTTTCTTGTGGTGAATACTGAAATGGTTGCTTTGCGCGCCATGGCAATGCAAAATCGACTTGCCCTTGACATTCTTTTGGCAAAAGAGGGTGGAGTCTGTGGAATGCTGAAAGTTCAACATTGTTGCACTTACATTCCTGACGAAAGCAAAGATCTAAAAATTTATATCAAAAATATTACTGATTTGCATGAAGAATTGGTACCACTAGAAGCTGAAAGTATCTGGCTAATAAAATGATTGCTATTAAGAATTTTGTAGCTAAATTAGGAAGCACCATTTTTGGTAAGATATTATTTTCAATAACCTGTGTAGTTGTTGCATTATTGATCCTTAGATTAGGGTGTATGTGTTGTAGATATAGAAGAAATAAAAAGAAAGTTATAAAAGAAAATGTTAAAAAGAGACAAAAGAAACCAGAAAGAGATCCACAAGAAATAGAATTAGAAGAATTGAGGGAAAGTATATATATAGAAACTAAAAAGGAGGATGAGATGGAAACAAGGGTTTAGAAAAAAATGAACAAGAAGATATTTTGAAATTTCTTCCAAAAGGGGAAACTAAATTGATTTTTTGGGTTTTTGATTTTGTGGTGATTAGATATCACCAAAGGGGGGATTGATGGAGCAGGGTTTTTACTTTAAACCCGAATATCTGTTTCATTTTCGTACTTTTGTATTAAAAGTACTACCGATTAATCATTAACTACTAAAGATTCGTAAAGTTTGGTCTAACCAACCTTACTAACAGAAGAATTACACGTGGGAATGCCATTGCATGGCTAAAATAATAAGTGAATTAAGTTGGTGAGCAAACTGACAGAAATAGATGTTGCTTATGTGATGTTATTGTGTTTTGCGCTTAAAATCAATATGCATTAATGGCTTCTGATGTCGCAAATGGCTAGATAAATACACACACATAAGGGTATTAGCAGGGGAATAACACTGTTTAATCATTTCCGTGCAGTAATTATGTTTTGTGTCTCCTTTTACTTAAGTTGACCATTGTGGCCTGTGAAAACATGGCTACCATCCGAAGCCTGCTTTGCGTGGATGGAAATTTTTGCAAGGAAGCTTCGCGCTGCCTGTGACCTTGCCCACTCGACAAAAATGAAAAGTCATGATCATGACGACAAATCCAGGACGGATGCCAAGAGCCCCTGAACATGAAATGTGTTTCAAAAACGAATGCTGAACTTATGAACTAATGATCCCACCATGGGGATACAAATTATCTAAAAAAAAACATCCGTAGAAGTATCGAATTAGACATGGACAACTAATTTTTCTTTTCAGTATTTGGGACAATCTAAGTGTGAGAAAATCTTGCACTGTAACACAAAAGTACCAAGATGACATTATTTCCGCCATCCATCCGTTTTGTACCTTAAACTGTTACTTTTTGGAATGTAATTTTGGTATAAATATTAGTAGACTAGAGAGGTCTAGCGACACTTCTTCCCGAACTGATGATCCGAGGTCCCGATGCTGACGGAGAGGACGGTGACTCTACATGACGGCTAGAAACTTTAATTCCTTTACTGAGGACCGGTTCTGACTTAGGATCTGACATTTAGCCAGAATAGGTAAATATGAGAGAAATGAATTTGCATTTAATTGGCTTTTCATGCAATTTTTAGATAAACAAATATTTTGTTTGAATTACTGTGTCGGGTGGTTATTTACTTGTCATGATTATTGAATTTATTTGCATATTATTTGAAATGTTTTCGTCAGATTTATAAGCAACTAGCTGATGCCATCGACCTCAGGATATATATGCAGATTGGTTAGGTATCGAAAGTGTTTCCCCTTTTACAGTAACGGATAGGGTGATAGGTTGAATGTTGGTGTAATGGGCCCCACCAGCGTGTGATGTGTGTGTGCGTGTGTGACTGTGAGATCACTCCGTCCGTGGAAGTCGAGGGGATTCGGAAGCTCCGATCTGCTCCAGTTTCTTGGTAGCAGAATGATGGTTAGCTATTGTCTTGATCTGGTGAATTTGCGTGTATATAGGCTTGTTGATTATTGATTGAGATTTGTACTAACACTATATGTCAAAGTTGTATTGAGTTTATGTATTGTGTACGGCTTCTGGGACGTAGGGAGTCGGTGACAGTTCCGTGGTAGGGCAGAGGGAAGCGCTGCTCTCGGAAAATGCGGGATTGTTGACCCTGTATGAAGGCAGGGAAAACGTGTGACAATTGAAGTTGCGCGTCGCATTGTCTGGGTTCGATGAGGTAGCATCGCCGTGTGTTGCCAATAGAAACGTATTTTCTGTGTGAAAGAAGTGTATATGATAGCGAAGAGTATCTGTGAAGTTCTGGTCTTAGGTCTCAGGGATCCGTATGGCATTCCGTTATCACTTATCACTAGAAAGGTAATAGGTATTCTCTGAGCTTGTTAGAAGGACAGAGCAGAGGTAAGCGCTGCTTTGTTAACGTATGATATAATTCTGTAGTAGGACAGACTGTTCGCTGTTCTCGGGAAAGACAGAATTCTGTGTAAATGTACTACATTTTCTGGTGTGAAAGTGCATGAATGAGAAGGCATTCTGGTTAATTGTGAAACTCTTAGGAGCATTCCGGAGAAAAACAGTTAATTGGTGCTTGTTATAAGGGTAGAGTAGAGGGATGTGCTACTTTATCAACGGAAGTAACGATTCTGTAGTAGGGCAGAGGTAAGCGCTGCTCTCGGGAAAGGCAGAATTCTCGTGGAAAAGGTCTTTTGCTGTTCTGTAGCTAGCGAAGCAGACAATGGAGATGTTTGTATGTTGTAACTAACAGACTCGTAGAAATTGAAACAAAGTCTACCGAGTAGTCTTGTAAAGGAGGGGTAGACGGGAGAGACAGGAGACAGGAGCAGAAGCTGCTGCAGCGACTGCTGACGTCAGGAAGACCGCGCTGTGATTGGAGAGTGGGTTAGAACGGTGGAAGCACGGTGATTGGTGTGCTAGTGTACGCCGCGCAGGGATTGGGAGACGTACAGGGTGACGTAGACGCTCCAGGATTGGTGCGTTGGTGTGAGTCGCGCTGGGATTCGTGGACTGAGTCAGTGACGTAGACGCTCCAGGATTGGTGTGTTGGTGTGAGTCGCGCTGCAATTGGACAAGAGATTGTACAGTTGTAGAAAAGACAAAAGGGTTGCAGAAATAGGGAAAATGTATTACCACGCTGAAGAGAAGAAAAATAAATCCTTGTTTAGTAAGGTTAAGACCTGGTTCGACAAGGATAAGGATATTGTGACTAGGAAAGGACAGTTACTGCCCCCGATAAGAACCCCCGCATCCTTCATGGTTGCGAAATATGGGTATCATACCTGTATTTGGTTAGATAACTGGGTGAAGTATACGAAAGAAGATGGAGTTTTAGCTTTCCCGGAACATGGTTCATTTAATCTGGCCATATTGAGGAACTTACGGGAACGGATGATGAGTCTAGAGCCTCGGCCTAGGCCAACGCAGTTTGAGGCATTGACTGAATGGGAAGATGAAATGCATGAACGAGAAAAACAGAGGGTGGGGGTAGTTACAGGTGCATGTTTGGGCGAAAGTATGATCGCGAAACCCATCATGACCGAATGAGACGATGGCGTGATGCCAGCATGACTGAGGGATTATATCCCGTAAGACCAGCAGAAGAGTCAGAAGGGAGAAAGTGTACAGAGAAAGAACATAATGTAGAAACAAGGAGGTATGGGGCAAATGAGTCTGATGACGATGTCCTAGAGGACATGCTCTACAAAAGACCACCTCCGTATAGACGTGAACCAGAGGTAGGAACAGCAGTTACCCCAATGAGAAACACCCTGCGGACTATATACAGAGGCTACGGCCCCTGAGTTGAAAAGCAGTTGTTCTCTGGTGGAAAAAGAAAGAGAGAGGGAAGGAGAGAGGCAAAGAGAAAGAGAAAGAGAAAGAGAGAGAGAAAGAGAAAGAGAGAGAGAGAGAGAGAAAGAGAGAGAGAGAGAGAGAGAGAGAGAGAGAGAAAGAGAGATAGAAAGGGAGAACGAGGTTGAGGATGAAAAGACCAGAGAACTAGCAAGGACTACCTTTGAATTGACAGAGAAAATCAGAGAACTGACTAAAAATCTTGAGGCAATTACAGTACCTGTGACAATAGGTCCGGTTATACCGATTTTCGATAAGCAGAGGACGGGTGAAAATGGGTTGACAGTTCCATATGTGAGCAATAGATTGATTGTTCCTCCGGAGCAGGCAGACATGAGAGCGGGAGAAACACAGTGGCGAATGGGAGAAAATCAGTGGAGACATACCATATGTGGAGGAGAATTAAGTATGCAGACTAACTCAAGTTTGAATTCTGGATGTGTGGAAGGGAACAGAGGATCAATCCTAGAACCACAAAGAGTGACAGAACCAGGGGGTGCGGAGAAATCGGTGGGAATAACTGCTGAAGATTTGAATGATTGGCTGAAGGCTTTGCAAAGGAAAGAAAAAGAGTCCCAGGGAATTGATGTAGCTAGGCTACGAATGGAAATGGAGGAGCTGATTGTAGGAACAATCCCTACAGAAACATTGAAAAATTATCAGGAAGGGGAGATCCTCTTCTTGTGCAAAAGTATCACATGGAGAGCAAAGAATATACATGACAGGTTAAAAGGAATAGCCAGTGAAATGGGGATTGACATGGACAAGGTAAAAGCCTTGCAAAAGCCTTACCGAGTGGATTTTTCAGATAAGGACATTGAGAATTTGAACAATGCCGGTCGAACAGGGCAGATTAAGGAGATGATTGCTTTGCTGAGAAAATGGGGAGATATAGAAAGATGGAAAGATAGATGGTACCGAAAGCGAGAGGATGGGGTAGATAGAACTTACTCGACATTCCCTTTGAAAGAAAAGGAGAAATCAGTGACAGCTTACCCCATGAGAGAGATTCCAGGAGGTGGGTATGTACATGTCCCATGGACCAGACAGGATATTTTATCCTTTACAAATGATTTCCCTCGACTAAGGGAGAAGCCTGTTGAGTGGTATAGACAGGTTGATAGATTTGTGAAATTGTCGAAGGTGCTGTGGATTGACCTGAATAGTCTGTTTGATATAATTGTACCAGCAGACTTGTGGGCAGAATGTAAAAAAGTCATAAACTGGCCCACTAAAGAATACCCGAGAGATCCAAAGACAGGAGCTCCAGATCCGGAGGTCATGAAGAAATACGAGCAGGTTATGGCCTTCTTGAAAAATAAGGTACCCTCCAAGGAAACAGACTGGGTTAAATAGATCGAACACATCAAGAATTGAAGGAATCAGTCCATGCATATTATGAAAGATTAATCTTGGCTTTCAAACAGTTTAGTGGAGATGAACATCTGGGTGACAAGGATCTGAGCCATTTTGTATATAGATTTGTGTATGGTTTGCGGCCGGAAATCAGCGAAATGATAAGGCAGCATACCGTAGACTGGCAGAGTAAGAAGATTGATGAGATTCTGAGACATGCGAAATACTTCACTGATGAGATTGAGGCAAACCAAAGAAAGCTGAAGGAAAAGGCAATGTGGGCACAGGTGAAAGTTGCAGAGAGACAGGAAGCTCAGTTAGTTGAACAAGCAAATAACCCAGGAAATAAACCGAGATTTGGCCTAGGAAAGGGGAAAGGAAACATTGAGGAAGCCAAGAAGAAATTCCCTTGTCACAACTGTGGAAAATTAGGGCATTGGAAATCCGAGTGTAAGAAACCACCGTCTACTAATGATGACAATCCATCATTGAATCCACAGGTGCAGAGTGAGGGGTGTGGTCAGCAGCAGCAGAAGGCTGTTAAGCAGCAGAATCAGGTGCCAAAACCACCCTTGCCACAGAGGAGAGGATCCCAGAAGTACAGCCAAGAGTCGGGGTTCTACGATGAAGAGCAGGTAAACAGGCCAAAACGCGCAAGCGCTGTTGCTCAATATTGGCTGAAAAATGAGGGAAGTGATTCCGAGGGAGACTTCTGACAGTGCCGAGGAGAGGAGGAAGAGTGCGTACTTGGCGCAACTCTAGAAATAGATCAGGCAGGACCTTTTGTAGAACAAAAAAATCAATGGTGAAAGTATTACTTTTCTAGTTGACACAGGAGCTACGAGATCAACTGTCAGGTCAGCCGATATAAAGAATCTTCCTCTCTCGGACGAAGCTATCCAAGTAGTTGGCGTGTCAAACACACAGATAAAGACTCATCTTACTGAACCAGTAAGGGTTAGAATAGGGAAATTCTCAGACATGCACCGATGTGTGGTGTGTGACACTAGTCCTGTGAACTTGCTAGGCAGGGACCTACTGTGCAAGATGAATTGCACTATTTTTTGTACACCAGATGGAATAACCTTTGAAACACCAGATGAGGATGTCCTATACAGAATGACCATGGATAACAGGAAATGTGAAGCTTTGGGAACATATGCTGTGTTTAATCCAGATGCATTACCCCCAGAATTGAAACAGACAGTGAAGGCAGCAGTTTGGGATTTTACTGGAGAGGATGTGGGCCTAATGAGAAATGTAGACCCAGTAAAAATTACTGTAAAAGAGGGAGTGGTTTACCCAAACATCCCACAATACAGATTGACACCTGAATTAATTGAAGGAATAACACCCATAATTGAGAAAATGATACAGCAGGGGGTGTTAAGAGAAATTTTGAGAAGCCCATGTAATTCGCCAATAATGGGACTAAAGAAACCTAATGGGAAGTTCAGAATAGTACAGGATTTGAGAAAAAAAACAAAATTGTTGTGTCATGCTGTCCCATTGTGCCAAATCCATCAGTGATTTTGTACCAGATTCCTCATGATGCAGAATGGTATACTGTAATGGATTTGTGTCATGCTTTCTTTTCAATCCCGTTGCATCATGACAGCCAGCCAATATTTTCTTTTAGATTTGGAGAGCGGATTTTGGCGTGGTGCCGAATTCCACAGGGGTACACAGAGAGCCCCTCTATATTTAATCAATTGCTGAAGAAATCTCTGGAGAGTTTGACGATGCCTGAAAATTCAGTCTTGGTCCAATACATAGATGACCTGCTTGTGGCATCAAAAACACGTGAAGCTTGTGAAGTAGATACCATAGCTTTACTGAATCACTTGGCAGATGGAGGATTAAAGGTATCTCCAGCCAAATTGCAATTCTGCAAGAAAGAAGTCCAGTACTTGGGACATAACATTGAGAAAGGTCTGAGAAAAGTGACCATTGACAGGATTAAGATCATTAGAGGAATGAGAGCCCCAATGACACAAAGAGAAGTGAGAATGTTCCTGGGAATGGTGGGTTACTGTCGTCAGTGGATAAGTAACTTTTCGCTGATTGCCAAGCCATTGATTAAATTAACCAAAAGTGATGTGAAAGACCCATTAGAACTGAACCCAGAAGAAATGACAGCATTTAAAGAATTAAAGAACAGGCTATGTGAAGCTCCTGCCTTAGGAATGCCTGATTATGAAAAAGAATTTGAGCTGTACTGTAGTGAGAGAAATGGATGTGCACTATCGGTGTTAATCCAGAAACATGGACGCCTGAGAAGGCCAATTGCCTATTTCTCAGCAACACTTGACCCAGTAGCTGTGGGTTTACCAGGTTGCCTGAAAGCAGTAGCTGCTACCTGTAAAAGTCTGGAACAAAGTGAGGGAATCATAATGGGATATCCTGTACGGGTATTTGTACCTCATGATGTGGCAATCCTTTTAACAAGGAGCCGGACACAGTTCATGTCCCATAGTCGGCTGACTAAATATGAGAAAGTCATTCTTGGAGCAACGAATGTGAGCCTGGAAAGATGTGTGAATGTGAATCCAGCGACACTGTTGCCTGATGCTGAATGTGTAGGAGTGGGAAATGAAGTTGATCATGATTGCCTGGATGTGCTTGATTACTGTACAAAACCAAGACCTGATATAAGAGATCTGCCACTGCCTGAGAGTGATCATGTGTTGTTTGTGGATGGATCATGCTTGAGAACGGATGAAGGAACCTTGACTGCTGCACATGCTGTGTGTATGGTTTCAGGAGTTGTGGAAGCATCACCTTTGAAAGGAGTTAAATCCGCTCAGGTGGCAGAATTGGTGGCACTGACAAAAGCCTGCAAAATTGGAAGAAATGTGAGAGTGACTGTAATGACTGATAGCCAGTATGGCTTCGGAGTTGTCCATGATTTTGGCCAGTTATGGCTACACAGAGGTTTCCTGACCTCAAGTGGAACTCCCATAAAGAATGCTGAAGTGGTTGGAAAGTTGCTAGAGGCGATACAGCTGCCTAAAGAACTAGCAGTAGTAAAATGTGCTGCTCATGGTCAGGGTGATGATTTTGTCACCGTTGGCAATAAATTCGCAAATGACATAGCACAATATTGTGCCAGAAACAATCATTCCATTAACCGGTGTAAGGAGAGAGAAATATCTTCTTGTTCCTTAATGTTTACTAATGAGGTGGGAACATGGGAGGAAGTGAAACAATTGCAGGGTGAGGCAGGAGATGAGGAAATGAGAGATTGGGTGAAAGCAGGATGTGCACCAAGAGAAAAAGATCATGTGTGGGTCTATAGGGATGGAAGACCAGTCATGCCAAATAGCATGCTATCAACCATGGCAAGAATGTATCATGGCCAAGGGCACCTGGGGAGGAATGCTATGATAAGGGCTTTTAAACAAACTTGGTACAGTCCAAAGTTCGGGCTGATAGCAGAAAGTCTTTGTCAGAGATGTCTGATATGTCAGCAATTTAATCCTGGAAAGAAAACAGTGGTGAGCCTAGGAACTATAGGCATAGAGGGAGGACCCTTCACAAGAATGCAGATAGACTTCATTGAAATGCCCCAAGTCAACAGATTGAGGTATGTCCTGGTGGTGGTCTGTTTGTTCTCTAGGTGGGTGGAAGCCTATCCGACAAGAAGGAATGATGGGATAACAGTGGCCAAGCTACTGTTAAGAGAATTCATCCCAAGGTACGGGTTCCCATTAACCATAGAATCCGACAGAGGAGGACATTTTTATAATGAAATCATGGGTTTGATCTGTGAAGCATTGAGTGTACATCA
Organism: Triturus cristatus; assembly: GCF_964204655.1. Classification (NCBI taxonomy): domain Eukaryota; kingdom Metazoa; phylum Chordata; class Amphibia; order Caudata; family Salamandridae; genus Triturus; species Triturus cristatus. The sequence goes on along the minus strand of NC_140583.1, from coordinate 793,043,073 downwards.
GAAGTTACATTGTGCTTACCGACCAGAGGCTTCTGGTGTGGTTGAACAAATGAATGGTACCATCAAAAACAGAATTGGCAAAATGTGCCTAGCCACAGGAATGAAATGGCCTGATGTCTTGCCTCTAGTCCTGATGACTATTAGGTCTACTCCAGACAGAACAACAGGTTTGAGTCCACATGAAATTATCATGGGACGTGCTATGAGACATGCATATGTACCCGTGAACAAGCTGATGACTATAACTGATGACATGATTTTGGATTACTGCAAAGGCCTGGCTGACGCAGTTCATTCTGTGTTTCACCAGGTTGGAGAAGACGCCACCACACTTGAAAAGAAACCAGCCCATGATCTAAGCCGAGGGGACACTGTCTGCCACCGTACACTAGTGCAGCGACTCAGCAACGTCGGAATCCAGGAGAAGGCACTGGAGTGGATCATCTCCTTCCTCGCCGGAAGGACACAGAGAGTCCGCCTCTCCCCGTTCAGATCTGAAGCCACCGAAGTCATCTGCGGCGTTCCTCAAGGCTCCTCGCTCAGTCCAACCCTCTTCAACGTCTACATGAGCCCCCTCGCAGACATCGCACGCCAGCACAACCTCAACATCATCTCCTACGCCGACGACACCCAGCTGATTCTCTCCCTCACCAACGACCCCACCACCGCCAGAGCCAACCTTCACGAAGGGATGAAAGAGGTAGCCGAATGGATGAAGAACAGCCGCCTGAAACTGAACTCGGACAAGACGGAAGTCCTCATCCTGGGATCCTCACCCTCCGCCTGGGACGACTCCTGGTGGCCCCCCGCCCTAGGCAGCGCACCCAAACCAACAGACCACGCACGCAACCTGGGCTTCATCCTGGACTCCTCCCTCTCCATGACCAGACAAGTCAACGCCGTCTCCTCGTCGTGCTTCAACATCCTGCGCATGCTACGTAAGATCTTCCGTTGGATCCCCACCGAGACCAGGAAGACGGTCACCCAGGCCCTCGTCACCAGCCATCTGGACTACGGCAACTCCCTCTACGCCGGAACCACCGCCAAACTCCAGAAGAGACTCCAGCGGATCCAGAACGCCTCAGCACGACTCATCCTGGACATCCCCCGTCGCAGCCACATCTCCGGACACCTGAGAGACCTGCACTGGCTCCCGGTCAACAAGAGAATCACCTTCCGACTCCTCACCCACGCACACAAAGCCCTACACAACCAAGGCCCAGGATACCTCAACAGCCGCCTAAACTTCTACGCTCCCAAACGCCAGCTTCGATCGACCGGTCACGCCCTCGCCGCCATCCCCCGCATCCGAAGAGCCACCACAGGGGGACGGTCCTTCTCCTACCTCGCCGCCAAGACATGGAACTCCCTCCCGACCCACCTCCGCCTGACCCAGGACCACCTCGCCTTCAGGAAGCAACTCAAGACCTGACTGTTTGAGCAGTAGCGGACCCCCCTCCCCCAGCGCCTTGAGACCCTCTGGGTGAGTAGTGCGCTATATAAATGCTTTGATTGATTGATTAAGGATAAAAGTCCACAGAAGAAGGAATTGCCTGGTTCCAAGGTGGGGAAGGCCAAGACAGGTCATTCTGACCACAACGACTGCTGTGAAGTGTGCTGGGGTGAAAAATTGGATACATGCAAGTCACACATTGAGAGTTCCAAATCCCAGAGATGGTACTGGAAAAGAATACTTTGAAGAATCAGATTCCAGTGATGATGCAGACAGTGAAGCAGTAAGGAGGAAAAAGAATCCTGAAAGTGGGGAAAGTGAGACAAGAGAAATTGTCATCCCACCAGAAGAGGTTCTGAAAGAAACAGTACAAACTGCAGAGGCGAGTTCAGATTCTGAAGAAGTGCCTGAGGTTTCAACCAACAGTGACCAACACAAAAAGAAAGAAAGAAAAGAAAAGAACATTCCAACAGAAGTGACACCTGAAACAAATAAGGAAGTTGGACAAGTTCCACCTGAGATAAATATTGAAGAAGAAGGGACAGGAAAAGACAGAGAGGGACAGATTGCGGAAAAACCCCGAGGAGGTGTAGGGAACACCAACAACAAGCTAGGTGAAGGGACAAGTAGACAGCAAGAAGATTGCGTGTCGGAGACCCGAGGAGGGACAGAAGTAGGGAAATCTCAATTGGTGGAAAAAGAGTCTGTTGGAGAAAAGGAAGTTGTTGGAGAAAAGAAAGCTGTTGATGAACGAGAAGCAACTGAAACAGAGTCTGATGAAAGTGGCAATGAGATACATGAAGGACGAGTTCTGAGAAAGAGAACTTGGCTTGGAGAAAGAAACAATAAAGAAGGAAAGCAAAAGAGAAATCCTAAAGGAGATCTTTGGCCGAATAAGATAAAGAGACTAAGGTATAGACTGACACGAGTTAACTCTTCGAAAGCTGAACAAGTGAACGAAGTGTCAAGTCAATATCCAACTAAAGAAGAAGAAACAAAGATACCTGAGAGAACTAAAAGAATAAGAAAACCAAACCAGAGGTACAAGTCACCAGAATGGACGTATGTGGCACTGCCTGAGCAAGGAGAAGAGGCAGACAGTCAAGGAAGTCCAGAGGAGGCTTTGCTGAAAGTGGTTGATGAAGAAGAAGCTGTGGGAATCCTGAGAGTTATCTTGTCCGACATTGGAGAAGAAACGGATGTTCAGGACTTGATACAGTTTGATGATGATGAAGAAACAGTAAAAATTGAATAGATCCAAAAGAAGTCCGAAGAAGAAAGAAAAGTAGTAAAATTAAAACTAATAGATTGTACTAATCTGTTGGGTACTTGCTGCCCTAAAGTTCAGTAGTGGAGTAGAAGAGGCTAGGTCAAAAGACACGGTCAAATTTATAAGATGGCTAACACTGACAATAATCAAAGTAGATGTACCTTTCTGAAAAGATGGTGCAAAATGTGCTGCTGCTGTACAGGATTATTAATGCTGCTTTGGAGGGTGCTTGCTCTACTGATCTCTTTTAGAGTAACTATAGACACTTTAGAAGGACATACTGAGAACAAGACTAATATAGGGAAGAGTCCACTAAAGGTAGTTCCAACTAGAACTAGTAATGTACATATACATAAGGATAGGTCAATTAATGATTTTTCTAGTAATGTGTTTTCAAAATTGTTGTATGAATATGTAAAGACAATGGAAGTAAGGGACTGCTACGTTTGCATGCAGTTACCTGCATCTGTTTCGGAAGGAGTGACTTATCATCATCTTCCGGCTACGTATGGAATTTCATGTAGTGTGTTGATTAGTATATTTTACCAGTTAGGGAGATTAGATTACAATATGTCTAATGTAGATAATATTCTTGGGCAATTGCCTATGAATAAATAATTGAATCCTGCAAAAGAAGCTAACACTTTAGGTGAGATTTTTTTAGAAACCAAAGAATTAACCTTAGAATATGTTTTTAAAAACAATTTAACTTGCAAGGAGAAGAGAAGAATTTTCTAGACATGGTTGAGAGAAGAAGGTTAAACATGCACAGGAAAGCAGAAGGGCATAAAATGAGTGATACAATGTGGGATATTGAAAAGGAAAAGGAGTTGAAAGATGGAGCCAGTCCAACTATGGCTATAGATGCCCCACAGAAAGGCAAATTGTGCATCACCAGAAAGAGATCCCAGTATGATTATTATTTCATAGGGACTAGTGAGTGCCATGATACATACTTTATTGCAACCGGATGGGGATTTAGAGGAGGAGAAGATCCAGTTTTTCCGGGAGTGTATTATATTTGTGGGAATAAGGCTTATTACAGGTTGCCTGACCATTGGTTTGGCACATGCTATGTTGGCCTGGTCTTTCCAAAGATTTTTCATATGGATAGAGTAGATGATGCTGAACATACTAATCCATTAACACGCAACAGAAGAGAAACATGGACAGAAATTGTAGGAGATATTTTTGGAGCTTTAATTCCAGCAGTGGGAATTTCTTTAAATGCGTTTGGCATTCGGAAGCTGTCAACAGTGGTAGATCGCTTGTCAACAAGCACCGCTGGAGGCTTTCTTGTGGTGAATACTGAAATGGTTGCTTTGCGCGCCATGGCAATGCAAAATCGACTTGCCCTTGACATTCTTTTGGCAAAAGAGGGTGGAGTCTGTGGAATGCTGAAAGTTCAACATTGTTGCACTTACATTCCTGACGAAAGCAAAGATCTAAAAATTTATATCAAAAATATTACTGATTTGCATGAAGAATTGGTACCACTAGAAGCTGAAAGTATCTGGACTAAGATGGCTAATAAAATGATTGCTATTAAGAATTTTGTAGCTAAATTAGGTAGTACCATTTTTGGTAAGATATTATTTTCATTAACCTGTGTAGTTGTTGCATTATTGATCCTTAGATTAGGGTGTATGTGTTGTAGATATAGAAGAAATAAAAAGAAAGTTATAAAAGAAAATGTTAAAAAGAGACAAAAGAAACCAGAAAGAGATCCACAAGAAATAGAATTAGAAGAATTGAGGGAAAGTATATATATAGAAACTAAAAAGGAGGATGAGATGGAAACAAGGGTTTAGAAAAAAATGAACAAGAAGATATTTTGAAATTTCTTCCAAAAGGGGAAACTAAATTGATTTTTTGGGTTTTTGATTTTGTGGTGATTAGATATCACCAAAGGGGGGATTGATGGAGCAGGGTTTTTACTTTAAACCCGAATATCTGTTTCATTTTCGTATTTTTGTATTAAAAGTACTACCGATTAATCATTAACTACTAAAGATTCGTAAAGTTTGGTCTAACCAACCTTACTAACAGAAGAATTATACGTGGGAATGCTATTGCATGGCTAAAATAATAAGTGAATTAAGTTGGTGAGCAAACTGACAGAAATAGATGTTGCTTATGTGATGTTATTGTGTTTTGCGCTTAAAATGAATATGCATTAATGGCTTCTGATGTCGCAAATGGCTAGATAAATACACACACATAAGGGTATTAGCAGGGGGAATAACACTGTTTAATCATTTCCGTGCAGTAATTATGTTTTGTGTCTCCTTTTACTTAAGTTGACCATTGTGGCCTGTGAAAACATGGCTACCATCTGCAGCCTGCTTTGCGTGGATGGAAATTTTTGCAAGGAAGCTTCGCGCTGCCTGTAACCTTGCCCACTCGACAAAAATGAAAAGTCATGATCATGACGACAAATCCAGGACGGATGCCAAGAGCCCCTGAACATGAAATATGTTTCAAAAACGAATGCTGAACTTATGAACTAATGATCCCACCATGGGGATACAAATTATCTAAAAAAAAACATCCGTAGAAGTATCGAATTAGACATGGACAACTAATTTTTCTTTTCAGTATTTGGGACAATCTAAGTGTGAGAAAATCTTGCACTGTAACACAAAAGTACCAAGATGACATTATTTCCGCCATCCATCCATTTTGTACCTTAAACTGTTACTTTTTGGAATGTAATTTTGGTATAAATATTAGTAGACTAGAGAGGTCTAGCGCCACTTCTTCCCGAACTGATGATCCGAGGTCCCGATGCTGACGGAGAGGACGGTGACTCTACATGACGGCTAGAAACTTTAATTCCTTTACTGAGGACCGGTTCTGACTTAGGATCTGACATTTAGCCAGAATAGGTAAATATGAGAGAAATGAATTTGCATTTAATTGGCTTTTCATGCAATTTTTAGATAAACAAATATTTTTTTTGAATTACTGTGTCGGGTGGTTATTTACTTGTCATGATTATTGAATTTATTTGCATATTATTTGAAATGTTTTCGTCAGATTTATAAGCAACTAGCTGATGCCATCGACCTCAGGATATATATGCAGATTGGTTAGGTATCGAAAGTGTTTCCCCTTTTACAGTAACGGATAGGGCGATAGGTTGAATGTTGGTGTAATGGGCCCCACCAGCGTGTGATGTGTGTGTGCGTGTGTGACTGTGAGATCACTCCGTCCGTGGAAGTCGAGGGGATTCGGAAGCTCCGATCTGCTCCAATATGACATCCCTTCCTAAGGTGTCATTGGGGTCAAAACATGTGATGTCACTTCCACAACCCCTGGTATTTTGGTGAATGGACGCCCTTGTATGTAATAGCCTGGCTTTTAGTCAGACACTGCATGGTTATGTGAGATCCTTGCTTGGGCATTGCGTTGTTACTTGCCCGGTTCTTACAAATGAACAACAATTTACCAAAATGCTAGGGGTAGTAGAAATTAGGTCACTCACCTTTTAACATTATATGACGTTTCACTCTGAATCTTTTCAGGAAGTCCTGTTGCAGGACCTTAACCCTGATAACATTTCAACAACTGACAGCACTGCAATTCCTCAATAACTGCACGAAACAAACGTCTGTTTTAGATGTTGCTTATATTAGGGAGATGCCATGATAATCTAGGGAAACATGACTAATTTCTCTTTGTATAACATAAAAATAATGGGGCAGATTTACAAACCCCGTGCGCCACTTTTGCGTCACTTTTCCCATGTTAACCCCTTCCATGCGGGGCGGATTCCCCCGCGGTGCTGACCGTTGCTTGCGCGGGCGTGGTCATGACGGAACGGTTCCGTCATGAGCACAGCTCAACCGACGCTCATGACGGAACCGTTCCGTCATGAGCACCGAAGGGGTTAAAAGTGACGCAAAAGTGTCGCAAGTGGCTTGTAAATCCGCCCCAATGTGCTTATCTCAAGAGTATACAGTGCCGCAAAACACAGGACAGGACTGACAACATAAATAATTCACACCACAAACTGTTGTGATTTAATAGTTCTCTTAGTGTATACTGCATCGGGAAATGTTTTAAGGAAACCTATGGCTGTTGCTTTCTTAGATGCCGAGAAGGCTTTCGACCGCGTCTCATGGAAATTTCTTTGGAAATGCTTGGAAGCTAACGGGTTGGGGCCAGAGTTTATTACAGCCATTCAGGTATTATATGCTAAACCCACTGCTCGTTTACAAATGATGGGAGGGGAGTCTGAATCATTTCTAATAGAGAGAGGAACAAGGCAGGGTTGTCCTTCCTCCCCTTTGTTGTTCGCGCTATATATAGATCCTTTCTTGCGTCGTCTGGGGTCTTCTCCTAATATCTCCCCAATTACATTGCACGGCTGGGAGGTCAAATGCCGACGATGTAGCAATAATTACATCAGAGCCTGATAGAACTATGATAGAGGTTGAGCTATTGGCTGATCGATTTGGCTCACTCTCAGGCTATCGACTGAATAGAGCAAAGACTCAGATCTTGGCCAATAGATATACTATTATTGTTGATAGCAGGCTGGTTGAAGAGGCTACATATTTACGGATACGTATAAAAGCAAAGGTCGATGATATTATTGATTTAAACCTTACCCCTATAATTGGAAAAATAAAAAGCGATATGTACCGATGGGACAATCTAAAATTATCTATAATTGGCCGATGTAACTTAGTTAAAATGAGTATTTTGCCAAAATTATTATATATTTTTCGTACGATCCCCCTTGAAATATCTAATAATTGGTTTAAATTAATTGAGCGGGAGATCTCTAGGTTCATATGGTCATATAAACGTACACGGAGATCGAATATTTACCTATCCTTGCCTAGAGACAGGGGAGGCCTTGGCTTACCTAATTTTAAACTTTATTATGTAGCAGCTTCTTTGCAGTATTACTGGCCACTTTTTGGTACAAAAAAGAAAGGGGAAATAGTAATAAACTCTAATTCTGTACCATCAATTTTTGAATATTTAATCGGCCCACGTGCTAATGGTTGCTTATTATAAATTTATGAACCTAGCTACTACAAGAAGGCCCGGTTTAAGACTTTGTTAGCGGCATTTCGAAATTGGACTGGTATTCGGAAGAAAATTGGGATTTGCAGATACAGTAGATATATACCACTGATAGAAAATGAGCAGATACCTGAGGCCTTGTCAGACTGGCACCTACAGAGATGGGATAAACTAGGGGATTCCAGGATAGGCGATCTTTTAAAAGGAGAACATATTGCATCCTTTGAGGAACTGAGGATTACATTTAATATAGATCATCGAGATTTTTTCAAATTTTTACAAATAAGAGATTTCCTTCTTAAGAAAGCTGGGGGTGCAATAGGTTTTTCAGCTATACAACTCATGGAAGCCCTAAGCCATACATCTAAAGTTACAATTTCTTCTCTCTATAGTTTACTACTTGGAAATGCTACAGATGATCTTGAAAAACACGAGCTGAAATGGCAGGCCAGGATTGATGCCGCAGACTCATGTTTTATAAGGTCTATAGAAACGGGCAATCTGGTTTTGAGGTCTGCCAATTTGCGGGTACAACATTATAAGACTTTATTTGATTTGTATATTACGCCCGCGAAAATTGCTAAATGGGGGGGCACAGAAGGGACCCACTGCTTCAGATGTAAATCATATGATGCGGATATAATTCATATTTTTGCAACATGCCCCGTCTTGGATCTACTAAAAAGAGAAACGACAACATTTTTGTCGATTGTGTTGAAAAAAGAAATTATGCTTTCTCCTCAGTTAATGATGCTTGGGGTAACGACACAAGATAGTCATAATAATGAATTTTTATTTATATCTATGGCTGTGCTTAGACTATGTATTGCTTCAGTTTGGCTTGATCCCTCTCCCCCTACCTTTTTGCAATGGAAAACACGGCTGGTTCATGTTTTCAACCTTGAAAGAGCACTTTATGCAAAAAAGGGCAAAAAGAACAGAGAATTAGGGATGAAGATTTGGAACCCATTAAAAGATTGGGTGGATGGTTTAACTCAGGAATCTGATTAAAGTGTATTCCCCCCTTTTTTTTTTTTCTTTTTCCAATTGCTGTATGACTCATACTTTGTTTTTCCTCTTCCGTTCCCCCTACCTATGTCGATGCTCTTTTTATTTCAATGATGATTACTGTTAGAACAAGAATGCGTTTAGAAAATATTTGTCTATGTGTTTTTGCTTTCTGTATTCTGCGGAATAATTTTAAATAAAAAAATAAATAAATAAAAGTTATAAAAAAAAAAAAGGGAAATGTATTGATAAATCATACGGAGAGGGAAAAAAATAATAATGAAAAAAACATGTAATAGCTATGTCAAGTGAGATTGATTGATATAGACCATATGTTGAACATGGACTATGTAATTAGCTTCAATTATTTGTTATTGTTAATACATATTAATTAATGATCATTTTCATGGCACTATCCCTTGGGCGTAGCACAGAGGTGAAGGTTTTAGTCAAATGTGTAATTTTTTCATGAATCTACTACACAGAAAGGTGGCAAAACGTGTTTTAAAATGTGCTTGTAGGAGCTCATGTTATATTTTATCAGAAGAGTGCACTCTGTACTGCTGGTGTAATTTATTTGTTAAAACTTAAAATGTAATGCCCCAGTACAAGTGTAAACTGCAGAAAGTAAACAGCACTCTTCAAAATACTCTAACCTTCTGTTCCTGTAGTTATGGCTGTTGAACTTTGAAAGTGGTGAGGTGTATTACTTGCCCTGAATTGTACTGAGAAGCCAGTGTTTCAGCCCTCTTCTACGATTGGTTCAGGAGCACGGGAGTTCTATCCGAGAGAAAAATGTGAAAACATTTGGGTCAACCAATGTTTTTGAAAGCACAATGTTTCCTTAAATTTGTCAAAATGCCATAGACTCTGAAAGGGCACTTTTTAAATACTCTAGTTCTTTTATGATGTGCCAAGCAAATGGAACCTCATACTCCCCATGAGCTGAATCATATATCTCCATTTTGCCAGGTCCAGCATTTTATCATCAGTGCCCCACATATTCCACTTGTGCCTCAATGCCTTGGGTGCCATTTTAGGCCCATGTTTGCATATGTCAATGTCATAATTTTTCTGCTAGAGCTGTCAAAATACCATGGGTGTCCTTGATGTAAAAAATTACTGCTAGTATGTCATGGCCAGCACAGTGGCGTAACAAAACTTGAGCCCACTCCTTGCAAAGTACATGCAGCGGGCCCCCCCCATGCTCTCGACCATAATCTGTCTGAAGCTCTATGGCCAGGGGCCTGCCAGTGCCAAAGAGGGATCTCCGAGCTCCGGCCCACCACAGGGGCTGCGGGGGCTTTGTTATGCCACTGGGCCAGCAATTTGTCACTATACCCCCTCTCAAATTCCATGGCTGTCCTACTTTGTGCCATGAATTACCTACATTGTGTCAGTGCCAGCATTTTGCCATTGTTGCCCCATGCCAAGAATGTCCTCCTGTATGCCACCACTAGCATTTTCCATGGGTACCCGATACCAAGAATATCCTCCTGTGTGCCAGTGCAAACATTTTACCATCGGTATCCTGTATGCCAAATGAAATGTTACCTATAGTATGCCAGTGCCAGTATTTTGTCACAGGTGCCCGTCAAGCTAACAATTTCCTCTGGTACGCCAGCATCAACATTTTGCCATGGATGCCTCTATAAGCCAAGTATTACCTTCTGTATACCAAGGCCAAAGGTAGACATGCAGGCATTACACCATATTCTTACTCATACTCAGTTACATTCACTCACTCACTCTGACTCTTAACTCTTGGATTCTCACACACTCACACACTACCTTAATCTCTCTTACTCACTTGCACTTACTCTTGCTCACTCATTCTCCGTCACTCTCACGCTGACTCACACATGCTTTCTTACTCTCGCACACTCACTTGCGCTCACTCTTATGCACTCACTGCTCTTTCTCACTCAGTCTTATTCTCCCTCATTCTGTTATGTTGTGTGTATTTGTAAAGAGCAATATCACCCTCAAGGGCTTCCTGGCGCTGGTGTGTGTCTAGCCCTCCTAAGTTGTGTTTGTCTTGAATGTCTGTGTGAGGAGTTTGAAATGAGTGCATTTGTATATCGGGAGCCAGTGGAGCTCCCTGAGGTGTTGTGTGGTGTGAGTTCCGTGAGGGAGGTTGAGGATGAGTCTGGCTGTCAAGTGCTGGTCTTCTGGATGGTTTGTAGTCTTCTAGTGAATTGTTTGGTGAACCCAGCGTATAGGGTATTCCCATAGTCCACCTTGCTGGGGACTAGGGCGTGAGTGACAGTTTTTATAGTATTGCTTGGGAGCCATTTGAAGATCACCCTCAGCATTTTCAGGGTATGGAGACAGGATGCGGTGATGGCATTGACTTGTGCAATCATGTCCAGCTTGCTGTCAGTGGTTATTCTAAGGTTCCTGGCATGGGTGCTGGGTGTGGGTCTGAGTTAACCAGCCACCAGTTGGAGTCTCACAGTGACCTTGAGACAGTTGGCTTTCATCCAATTAGCAACTTCAGTCATGCAGGAATGAGTTGTGTATCATCGGCGTAGGAGAGGATGATTTTAAAAAAACGTTATTTATCCTTTTTAATAACAGAAATACAGACATCATGAGACAGACAGTGATACATCAAATAACAAAGCTGTATCACAGCAGTTGTACACATCAGAAATTGCAATATGTGGAGAAATTGGTGAGATTCAACAATGCATCAAACACAAGAGGGCATGATCATTCACAAATGGAGTGGTGAAGAGGAAGGCAAACTCCATGTAACAGTGTCTTGACTCATGGAATATGAAGAGGCTACATTGGGGGAATGAGGGGTTGGACTCAGGGGGTCTGATTCTACAGAGAGTAAATAAGTATGGAGGGGTTGCCTAATATCTTTAGGTCTGGTCGTGGGGAGTTGTAATGTGGCATACACTTCACTTGTCATGTCGCAATATGTCATGCTATTTAGCCAGGACTTAATAGTAGGGCGGATCCCGCTGCCTCATCGGAGAGCCATCTCTCTCTTCGCCAGTAGCAAAGCAATATCAGTGGACCTGCGGGAGCTCTTCCGGACAGCAGCCACGTTACCCAGGATTTCCATCATAGATGGCTCGAGCGTCATCGAAATCATGTGCAAGAGTGTATGAAACATGTCAGTCCAAAGCGTGGCTAAAGGGGAGCAGGTCCAAGTTAAATGTGGGAAGTCTGCCACTGGGAATCTACATTTGGGGCACAAGGAGGACCTAGAAAGGTTGAGTGTAGCCAGACTAGCAGGAGTGGTACAGGACCTGTACAAAAACGAGAATGGAGTAACTTGTGATGATGGTTGGGGGATACTAATTTAGTTTACGCACAGCAAAAGGACCAGTCCTTGTCAGAGATGGGATAGCCTGGGTCTTTTTCCCACTGCAGTCGAACCTTGATGTCCTGAGTGCGTCTCAGGGCCATGCAGGTGCGATAGAGTTTAGCAACCATGCGGGTCCTCTCTCAGTGCGTAATTTGCAACATGAGGGAAGTAAAGTAATCAGGAGCCAGATGGTAAGAGAGGATGTAGGAGCAGAGCATCCCATGCAGCTGGCAAAATATTAATGTATCCATGTATGTGGCATCAGTGAACCGAGTGGGAAAGCACATGGTCATCTGGGAATAGGTCACCCAAAGTGTGGTGTTCGCGTCTTGTCAGCATGTGTTATACCAGGTCACGCTCAGGTTTGACTTAAGGTAGGCGTTCATTAAGATGGTATCAATGATATGCAAACTGGGCCTGAGCCACAAGTGTGAAAGAAAATCAGAAACTGCAAGCCCAACCCAGTCATAGGGAAGGATAAGAGTGTTCCAGGTGATCCGGGGCCTATGGCCTGCCCAAATCAATTTCAAAAGAAAGCTATGCAGAGTGAGAAAAAAGGAGTTCATCAAAGGGATGTAAATGTTAAAAAAATAAAAGCAAAAGCATGGGAGGAGAATCATTTTAATAATGTCAATCCATTGTGTGGGGTGTATAATAAAAATAATAACCTGGTGTACTGGAGTGGCGAAGACACCAAGAATCTTTAAGAGTATATGTGTCAAAAATATCACGGAGGATGCGCAGTGCTTGCGTTTTACTGCCAGGATATGTGCTGAGAGGGGTCAGCAATCAAATTTAGATCTCCACCCAACAATATGATGTCTGTATCAAATCATAAAATCATGGCCAAAAGCTCCTGAAAGAAAGGATGCGTGTCCACATTTAGGGGCATAGGCATTCAATAAGAGGACCTTTCTCCCCAGCCATATTCTCATTACCAGGACATAATGCCTGTTTTGGTCTGCTACAGTGGTATGGTGACTGAAGGGGAGGCTTATATGGAGGAGTATGCATACCCCACGAGAACACGTACTCTAACTGGCAAAGCTTCTCTGGGGTCCCCAGGATGCTGCAAATGAAGGAGAGGATTGTGGAGGGAGGGGCTTTTCCTGTAAAAATGCAATCTTGACACCATGGCTAATGACATATGACAATACTTATTTGGCCTTGCCGGGACTGTTACACTGCGTATATTCAATGTCAGGAACATGTGTTCCGCTGGCTGTCTATTAACCCCCGTCGTCAATGCAAGGGGAGTGGTCATTTAAGTTAGGTCGTGTGTTTGAGGCCAGGAGCTTTCTTGTCCAAAATACTGTAGAAAGGAAAAGAGAACAGAAAACAATACCGACATAAAATATCAACAAGCATTTGCAATGCAATAGGTCTCGCATTTACGCGAGTTTAAGCTATTGGCATTGTAAATGACAATGCCTTTTATTTGTGTTAGAAACGAAAACGAAAACGAAAATAAAAGGCATTGTTATTTGCAATGTCAATAGCGCATACTCGCGTAATGCGAGACCTATTGCATTGCAAATGCTTGTTCTTTCTGAAAGTAAAAAAAATAATTTTGAACAAAACGCCTATTGCACACCTTAACAAAAATCATATTCCAGATGCACACCTCTGTACTTCTATACAGAACCTGCCGTTTTCAGCCTTCGAAAAGGTATCGGTCTTAAAACCAGTAGTGGATGTAATGGCCTCAAAAACGGAGAGCGTCTTGCTCATTCCATACTCTGGCCGTACCTCGTGAGTTGAACGTGGCACATCAAAAGTGATCATTGAACGCAGCATCAATGTACCTGTACCGCGGTTTTCTGCATTTCCGTGTGCATCAGGCAATAGTTACCAAGGTGAATAGAACCAGTGTGACTGGGCGCTTATCGGAATAAACAGCTGCCTTTAAGCACATTGGCAATCTGACACGCCAGACCTAGAAAAACGTTAAGATGCCACTGCACCCGGCATGTATAATGATGACAATAACACAGGTATTATGCCCCTTTATGAAAAGAAAAAAAGCATGAATGTGTGTATGCATCGGTAGCCAGTGCAATATCGCATTAACTTTCGCATGCATGGGACTTGAAACGTTTTCACTTTATAATTCAGGAAGCTTCTATCGCAGGCACCACTGTAAATGATGCACGTTAAGAATGACTCGGGGTGCTACCCCCACGCTGTTGCTTGACACACTTGCAGTGATGCCGGAATAGTACTAGAGACCCGAGGACTGGATTGGTACTAAAAGACAGCCAATACCGGGGTGCAGTGAGCCCCTAAGGACCCTTGTGCCCAGTAGCGCCTGCCAAGCTCATATACTCACGGGGTCTGCTTTGATGCCGTTTCTTATTTTTAGCCAGTCTGGGCGCTCCGCTCCAGGTTTACTGGTGGCGCGCGCCAGTTCTATCTCGTTTTCTTTCTTACGTTCCTGCAGTGTTGAATGCTAAATAAAGGGGGATCTCAAAAGGCATAAATGACACCTCGCAGGGGGTCGGGGGAGGGGGTGTCAATTGTAGTGGGGTGTCATTTACTGGGAGGCCATCAGAAACAACATGGCATGTGCTTTCACTTCTGATAAACTGAGGATCTTGTCAAACCGAGTAACATTGTTGAAAAAAACGTATGTATTTCTCATTTTACGCTGGTGGATGGTCAGATGTCCCACACGACTGCCAGCATTCAGTTCAAGTAAAACCGCTCAACAAAATGCCAGACTGCCTAAATACCGTTTCAAAATTTCAGAAATAAAGTCACTAGGCCAATGGTCATGGGCCCTAGTACAAGGCAGGAACTGTCTGAACTGTGAATGAAAGCAATAATCAGGGTTCTATTGACCTCGGTGCCACTGCACCTGCTGCACAAACGGAAGCTCTGCCACTCCACCACGCCAAGGCAAAAGATGCTCTGACACTGCCTTTGCGATACCGAATAAGAAAACGTGCTCTGCCTGCAAATAAATCCGCGACCACACTCCTAAAACCTGTCCCCAATATTCTGCAAATCTTCGTCGGTTCCAAAGCGGTAAAACGTGCCATTTAATGGTCAGATTTTCTCTAAATTTATGCTTTTAGCCCCGCACAAGTCCTCGCAGAAGCCTGTGTTTTCTGTAATGTGCTCTGCATAGACACGGCTGCAGCCCCCGTTCAAAAAGAAGAAATGAAAATAAAATGGGAAGAGGAGGGGTGAGGAGCAACCGAGGGGTGGGAGCAACAGAAGGCCACGGTGCTGTGTGGAGGAACAGTGAGGGGCGGTGAAGCATTGAGCGCATTGAGGGGAAGCAATACACAGTGTGGGTTTATGACGAGGAAATCAGCACATGGGGAACAAGCAGGAAGTGGGATAAGGGAGGGGGTGGCAAATGGTGTGCACTTTCGCGGGCGCTTTGATGTTCGCAGTGGCCGCGCGGCTCACTGAGAAGTTCAAAGCGCCCGCGAAATGTACATTCAGGCTGCCAAATGGTGCACGCGCCCGGCACACATGCACTGTAGTTGGGGGCCTGAAAATCACTCGTTTGCACTTCCAGATCCCCGTTTTCTATAGCTCTCGCCAGAGCAGCGCTAAAGCGCTGGCTCAGACGAGACCTAAAAATCACCCTCCCACCCGCACTGGGAATGAGAGACCCAGCAAATCACAGCAATATACTCAAACAACATATATAAACCCAAACATGTGAGACATCAAATACTACTTGGGGAATGTACAACACTGCGGCAATTAATGCCCATAATGAACAAGCATTTGCAATGCAATAGGTCTCGCATTTACGCAAGTTTAAGCTATTGACATTGTAAATGACAATGCGTTTTATTTATGTTTTAAAAACCAAAACATAAATAAAAGGCATTGTCATTCACAATGCCAATTGCTCAAACTCGCATAAATTCGAGGCCTATTGCATTGCAAATGCTTGTTTCCCTCATGTAGCAAGCTTTCTCGTCTCTTATCCCCCTTCCAAACTCCCTCCCTCCTGGCGCAAAATGCTGCTTTCTCACTTATGTGCTTCTTCCCCCAACCTCCATGTTGCTCCTTCTTGTGAGCTGCTTTTAACTACCCCTCCTTGCCCACTTCCCGCTGCCTCCTCTCCCGCCCCCCAATGCATAGGGTTTTTTTTTTTAAAGATTTTATTTATTTATATCTTTGGAGGGTGGTGGGGAACAAAAGGCAGCAAATTACGTCAGCCCTACCTACTTTTTTTCATTTGTTTGTTTTTAATCCGTCCATTTTGGATCAGTGAATAAATAAACAATGGTGCACGCCTCATTTTGCAATTGCGCATGAGCAATGATGCACGCGCGCACCTACAAAATGCCCACATCATTGCTGCTTTTATTGTTTTGTTTTCTTTTGGTCATGTTGCACAGCATCTTGCCTATGCTATACAACATTGCGGAAAGGCATTGGCAAAGCCGTTAGTCAGCATTTTGCCTCTCTGCCAGTGCTTGGTTTCTTACAGCAGGTGGTGCAGTACAAAACACACTGGCTCGTTCATTGTCTCGGAAAGAAAATCAATGAGCCAGCCAGCATGCCTTGATGGTGGCATGTAAAAGTCCTTCTCTTGGAAGCCACCGAGCCTGTGAGAGGCTCCGAGCACTGCACCATTCAGAATGTGAAATGTAAAAGGAGCCGACGTTAAGGCTTGAGCTGGAAGACTGTGGCATTACGACTCAAATGTTACAGTCTTTCCTGTCACATGACCTAAGACGAAATTTGCATACCCATAAGTCCGTGTCACCAGTGCGTCCCTCTTTTGTATCGATTATCTCAAGAAGTGTTTTGTCAATGTACCGGTTTACAAGGCTTCTCACGAGTTGGATATATTTTGAAGGATAATCAATGATGGACTTAGTAGAGTAAATCACCCTGACATTCTGTGGAAAGCTGTTTCTGGGGCATGCAGTGAAGAGGTGAAATACTCATACTCTGGTTTCTAGCTGTTTCTGGGGCATGCAGAGAAGAGGTGAAATACTCATACTCTGGTTTCTAGCTGTTTCTGGGGCATGCAGAGAAGAGGTGAAATACTCATACTCTGGTTTCTAGCTGTTTCTGGGGCATGCAGTGAAGAGGTGAAATACTCATACTCTGGTTTCTAGCTGTTTCTGGGGCATGCAGTGAAGAGGTGAAATACTCATACTCTGGTTTCTAGCTGTTTCTGGGGCATGCAGAGAAGAGGTGAAATACTCATACTCTGGTTTCTAGCTGTTTCTGGGGCATGCAGAGAAGAGGTGAAATACTCATACTCTGGTTTCTAGCTGTTTCTGGGGCATGCAGAGAAGAGGTGAAATACTCATACTCTGGTTTCTAGCTGTTTCTGGGGCATGCAGTGAAGAGGTGAAATACTCATACTCTGGTTTCTAGCTGTTTCTGGGGCATGCAGTGAAGAGGTGAAATACTCATACTCTGGTTTCTAGCTGTTTCTGGGGCATGCAGAGAAGAGGTGAAATACTCATACTCTGGTTTCTCTTCAAACCGAATAAATCTTTCGCCTTTTACTAAAGATTTCCGTGGAGAGGAACATTAAAGAGTTTCACTCATTTTGCAGGGTTACCCTTCCTTGGAAAACAAAAGACTATGGAATCAAACTGATTCTTACTCTGTGTAGGGTGATGCTGTTATATTTGTACAGTACTAGCTCAACCCAGATCTAGGAAACTAATTTAACTGACTCGCTTAATATACAGTTTTCTCATGTGACATATACCAAAAACCCATACGACGCAAACATCGCTTTATCATCTGAAAGGCCTCACTGCTATATACAAGCAGTGCTATAGAACACCAGATAAAGAAGGATCAATTGGAAAATAGAACACATAACTGTTTTCAATCTGGGGTTTATCCTAATATCAGTCTAATGATTATTGAGATTTGATTGAAATTCACCTATGAGATCAGTCCTAAGAGAGTAGTATTCCTAGACACAGAAATGTATGTAGAAAATAACTCCCTTCAGACAACTTTGCATAGAAAAGAAACAGCGACGAATGCAACATTACATGGAGAGAGCTTCCACAGTGAGTCTCTAAAGTCTCCCATATGGGGAGTTTTTAAGACTTAGAAGGAACTGCTCAGAGGACACAGAATTCTCAAAACACAGTCAACAAGCAGGAAATCGAATTCTGAAACGTAAATATCCGAAAAAAGTCATTGAAAAAAATCTACAAAAAGTGATGAATTGTAATCGAAAAGACATCCTACAGAAATCTACAAAGACAGACGAATCGGATAAAACAATGATAAGATTGATAACAACTCACAGTGCAGAAAATCAGAAATTGACCCAAATAAGCAAAAAGCATTGGGGAATTCTGAAATTAGACTCAACTCTGTCTAAACCGATAGGTGACCACCGTAACATAACTTACCGTCGAGCAAAAAACATAGGCGATTAAATTGTTCATAGCCATTTCCAGGAAGCACCTATAACAACTTGGCTTCAAAGAGAAGGCTTCTGGCCCTGCAAACAATGTATAATTTGCAAAATTACAGCTCCAACAAAAGAAATTGACATCAAAAAAGGAAAAACATGGAAGATCAGACAGCATTTAACTTGCAAAAGCACCTATGTAGTCTATATGGTAGAGTGCCCATGTCAAATGCGATACATCGGAAGCACGATATTTGAAGTAAAAAAAAGAATCCTGGAACATGTCCGTGCCACAATACATAAAGATAGGTCAAATGCTATCGCAAGGCACATGGAAAATCATCACGAAGGTAAATGGGAGTCATTAAGATATTGTGCCCTGGAACAAATCCCGCAATCTGAGAGAGGAGGGGATCGTACAAAGATCCTGAGACAAAAAGAATCACAACAAATTGTAACTTTCAGAACCCTTGATCCTCGAGGGCTCAATCAAAATGAGGAACTTTATGTACATCTGTAATCAAAAAGGAAGAACATATCAATAAAAGAGTCACACAAGAATAAAATAACTAAAAACTCATCAGAGGAGAAGACTGGATACAAGGAAAACAGTGTGATAAAAAAGTCATTTTGAGAGAATGTTATGGACAAGGTTTTGCATGCTCACTAGAGAGCATGACCTGAAGGACTAATAAGATGGAAAATAAAGAGAATAGTGTAATAATAAAAGCAATTACAATTTAGAGTGAATATAACTTAATTTGTGAACAAGGACACGAATGCTCACTAGAGAGTACGATTCAAATGAATTGAATGAAAATGGGACATTAAGCATACATGGCCAAGTAAAATAATAAATTTAGGCACTTAGAAATATGAGCACCCTAAACTTTATTTATAAACTCACATGTTTGTAAGTTTTTGTAAAAATCAACCACAATGCATCACATCTAAAACAGGAAGTGATTGGGCATCAGTAGAAATAAAAATAATGTATTTCTGGTGTGTAGTATCCCGTGATCAAGCCTTAAGTGAAGTTGAAACGCGTTGGGTACGGCAATTAATTAAAATAAAGCCGCCTTAAACTTCTGAAAAACACGAGTGAGTGCGTTTTTCCAAACAGAATCAGACTGTCGTGAGGCAGGAGATTTTACCCTTTTTGATATATATATATATATATACATACGGAAATTAAAATTGAAAAAGTTCCATAGCTTACAAAAATCTAAAATAGCTCCTGTAACTCCGAGTTCTGAAATACATGAAACGCATCAAGCATTGGGAGTATCAGATACTGCCCTTTTGTGTAACATGCAAGCTCTAGAACTGGACATATCCCCAACGTTGGATTCTCAAAATATAAATCTAATCTTGGAGCAACAAGCTATTACAACTAATGCCACTATTAATTCTGGTATCAAATTGAAATCAACTTTCGTCCCTATATTACCACGTGATTCCATCGATGTATTTCATGAAGTGGTCCTAAACGAAGTAAAAAAGCTCAATCACAAATCCTGGGTCACTTCCAAACACCAAAAAGCACGCCAACATCAGTACCATCAATTGATTAAGAAATTACAAAAAGATGACTCCCTTATTATAAGAAACTCGGACAAAGGGGGTAACGTTGTGCTCTGGCCCAAGAACTTATATTTGGAAGAGGCTTTGTTGCAACTAAATGACCGGTCGTGCTACAAACTGAGCAATAAATTAACAATACTAGCAGCACAAAATGAGCTCTTTAAACATTTATTAGCATGGAAAAGTGCAGGACTTATTAACATGGATGAATACAAGTTCTTAAAAAAGGATTACCCTGTCACGCCTGTGATAAACTTCATACCGAAGATCCACAAAGACATTAACAAACCTCCGGGAAGACCCATCATCTCGGCTAAACAAAATTTGTTGGAGAACATTTCTATTTACATTGACTCATTTTTATAGGAGCATGTCAGAGCCTTACCATCATTTATACAAGACACTACAGATTTTTTAACAAAAATCCATGAATGCCAATGGTGTAACGACTATCTATTAATTACTATTGATGTTTCTAGCTTATATACAAGTATACACCACAAGGATGGTATGCGAGCTCTGAAATATTTCTTGGACAGGCGACCAATTCAGTTTTTTAACCATAACAAAATGTTAACAACTTTAACTTAATTTTGCCTGAACAATAACTTTTTCCTCTTCCAGAACCAAATCTACCACCAAATACGAGGCGTGGCTATGGGGGCAAGCTTTTCGCCTAGTTATGCGTGCCTCCATATGGGGTGGTGGGAGGAGGAAATAGTACATGCCTTGTATGAGGATATTGTTAATAAACACGTAATCAAATGGGTGAGATACATAGACGGCCTATTTCTGATTTGGCATGGCAATAGAGAAAGTGCAGAAGCTTTCATCACCAAACTTAATGATAATGACATAAACCTGCATCTCACATATACCATCAGCAAGCATTCGGTTTACTTTTTAGATGTTGAGGTTTTTATAAACAATGACAAATTGGAGACTAGATAATATCGTAAGCCGACAGCGGGTAATACTATCTTACACGCTTCTAGTTTCCATCCAAAACACACCATACATAGTATTCCGTATGGGGAAATGCTGCGGATACGCAGAATTTGCAGCAGAGATGAGGATCTTGTTTGTGCACAAGAAGAGTGCAAAAAGCGTTTCTTAGCGAGGGGTTATTCCATCCATACAATCTCTGTGGCTATAAATAAAACCAACCAACTACGCAGAGAAGATCTGTTGTCATCCAAACCCACTAATGAACTTTCTTCCATTTCCAGTCAAAAAACAATGGAGCTTTTCAATCCAAGATTAATTATGACATATAATAAACAGAGAGATGCGATTAGTCGGGCCATAAGAAAAAATTGGCACATTGTGCGCAATGATCCGATAATTGGTGAACATCTCTCCACAAATCCTGTCATCACATATAGAAAAGCCCCATCTTCCAGTGATTTTCTAGTTAAAAGTAGTCCAGAAATCTCTGTGAATAAGAACTGGCTAACTGGCCCTAGAGGTTTTAAGAAATGTTCAACTTGCAAAGCTTGCAAATTGGGTTTAAATAAAAATGCTTTTATAACCCCTTTCAAATCAGCTCCTACTACAATTTCCAAATCGTTGTCATGTAAATCAGAATACGCAATTTATGTGTTAGAATGCGCCTGTGGCCTGAAATATATCGGCAGCACAAAGCTGCAAGTCCATAAGCGAATTTACCAACATACCAGAGCTATTGCAAACTCAGATCCAAGCTACCCGGTGGCTCGTCACATGAAAGAAGTCCACAATAGTCTTGTACAGGATCTTAAATATTACGTTGTGGACTCCATACCACCACTGAGGAGAGGGGGTAATAGAGAGGCTCAATTGAGGAAATTGGAGACAAAATACATCTTAGAGTTTGATAGTAAAAACCTGAATGTTTAAATACAATGGAAGATTTACATACCTGGCTCTAACATTGATATTTACAATTGATACAAATGGGGGGTTACCAACTAGAAGTTTGCATTAGTGATAAATAAAGTTGGTTTTAAAACTCCATTCCATTCTCCAATTAGGTGTTTCTTTGCATCCCAGCTGACTCCCCAAAATTTTAGTTTTCCTTTCCTGCTTGTAAAAGGAACATGATGTTTTAATCACCTATACCGTTTTTTAACTGTTTTTTTAAATTTTAAAACAGTTTTAAGCACTTATGCACTTTACTTATTCAGGTGATGCACTTTTTTTTAAAGCACTTTAAAACCTAACGACCTTGTAACTATGCCATTGATTCACTGATATGGGACAATGGAACTTACCAGTATTTTGTCTTATTGCTAGCAATCACATGTTATTCAATGTACTATACATGCTTATTTTATCAATGTATAATAAGGTTTTTTAACTTTTGTTATAACTGATTTTTAAAAAAATCTTAACATTGGTAATTGGCATGTTAAATGGACTTGGCATTAGCATGACAGTAATTTTGCACAATTTGTTGTATTTATACAGTGATTGAAATTGTTTACAACTACAGTTTTGATGTAGAAACATTCCTACATTATTGTTGTATTTGCATTATGCCATGAATTGGTATACTAGAAGACAAAAACATAGACTGTCTTCAAGGTCGTTTATTTGCACTAGCACTTTAAAAAGGGAAAAATGGAAACTGGCATGTCATGTGATCAAGGGCTTGTGAGCCCGAAACGCGTCATGGCGGCATTTTTGCACTAAATAAACAGCAACAGCACCAAATCAATGGGTGTCCGTTTCCTGCTTGCAAGCTTCGTTTCATTTCGAGACTTTCCTAAAGGGCGGTCGCCAGTAGATAGTTATAGTTAGGACCGTGTTTCCATAGGAAATCTCAAAATTCTATTTTGAATAACTTTGGCGCCGGTTGACGAATCTTCGCGAAATTTTCAAAACTAATGGGGCGGTCTGCTCAGCTCCTACCCTGAAAGTCTCGGGGTGATTCGTCAAGCGGGGGCCGAGAAAAAAGGGGGGTCCCAAAACGCGTTTTCCCCATGCATTTTTCCATAGGACCTTTAGTCGAAGGTACAGCCCGAACGGCTGAACAGAATTACTTGAAATTTGGCAGAGAGGTAGTCCTCAGGTCAGGGAAGTGCCTTTTGCAGGTCTGGTGTCAATCTATTCAGTATTTCCTGAGAAAATAGCATTTAAAAGCAGATAAATATCTATACGCGCGCACAGTGCGCGCACGTGCACACACGGTGCCGTGCGCGAGCGAAATTCTGATTGTTTGTTAGATGTCAGTCAACATTCGAATCGGTCGAAATCAGGAAGTGTCGGCCGCCATTTTGTCTCTCGCACTGATAAGGAAAGGGGGAAAAAAGGTGGAAAACGTGAAAAGGGGGCAGGGAAGAGAGTTCCTGACCCCCTAGCCTTTGTCAGGGGGTCACAGAAGGACCCCCAAGGGTGAAATAAACATTTTATA
The DNA here is from genome assembly GCF_964204655.1 of Triturus cristatus. Classification (NCBI taxonomy): domain Eukaryota; kingdom Metazoa; phylum Chordata; class Amphibia; order Caudata; family Salamandridae; genus Triturus; species Triturus cristatus. The sequence goes on along the minus strand of NC_140583.1, from coordinate 793,019,629 downwards.
TTTTTTTATAAAAATCGCGGGGTGCGCGCACAGTGCGCGCACGGTGAAATACCTTAAAAAAAATATATATATATTAATAAATACATAACTTAGCATTTAAAAAAACGTACAAATTCACTGAAAAAACCATAGGTTTCACACACGTTATAGTTAGGAATTAGCATTTAAAAAACCTTGCAAATTCACTTAAAAAACCATAGGTTTCACACAGGTTATAGTTAGGTGGACATTTCACTCGTAAAAAACCAATGAAATTCCCCGGTTATAGCTAGTTCAGATAACTATAACTCGCGCGACCGCCACTCTATCACAAGGATGATGTCATCAGTGATGTCATGAGTGATGCCACTGACCATGTCATGAGTGATGTAATATGTGACGTCATGAGCAGTGGATTGCGGGCGCGCGAGTTATAGTTATCTGAACTAACTATAACTGGGGAATTTCATTGGTTTTTTACGAGTGAAATGTCCACCTAACTATAACCTGTGTGAAACCTATGGTTTTTTAAGTGAATTTGCAAGGTTTTTTAAATGCTAATTCCTAACTATAACGTGTGTGAAACCTATGGTTTTTTCAGTGAATATATATATGTATATGTATATGTATGTATAACGGCAGCATGATTGAATGTAAAACAAAAAAAAGTGCGATGACGTGGTCAATGCTTGCTGCTTTACAGTGCTTTTTTATTTGATTTTAAACCATGCTGCACATGGCAAAAAACACTGACAAAGCCAATAGACCTTGCATAGGCGAGACCTATTGGCTTTATCAATGTTTAGGGAAAATAGCGCTATGATATGGCTAGCACCTGCGTGTCTGATTGATTTTTGTTCTCTGGCTGGAGGAGGCGGGGAAAAGGGCAAGCAACAATGGGGTGAGGGTCAAAAAGTCTGGACAAGCAACAATGAGGGGGAAGGGTGGGGTCAGGGCTTTAAGTGGGCCGGGTCTGTCCGGGTCTGAGCACCGGCAGTTGTTTTTTGGGGCCCTCGAAACGGGTCTCTATCGGGCTTTATTTTCGTGGCTACTAAAGGTAGTCCGTTCTTTATTTTTTTTTTTTTCGGACCCGTTTTGAGGGCCCAAAAAAAAACTGCCGGTGCTCAGACTCTGCCCACTGTTGCTGCACTGTTAGGCAGTGCTTTAAATGGAAAAAGAGAAGTGCCGGTACTCACCAAATTGATAGGGTGAGCCTGGGAGGTGCGTGTCTGGGGGCGTGGCTTCAAGGCAGCCTTGTACACTATCAGCATTTTCTTCTTCAATGTTCAAAGTGCCTTTGGCCAAGTTCTGCCCATAGCTGCAGGGTGTAATTAGCGTTTGTTGTAACTATATATAGCGTGAACTTAGCTCGAGGGCATTAACATGAGAAGCAGAAGTTTTACGCGAAAGCAGACTTTTTTTTTTTTTCAAGGCACTCTGACAGACAACGGATCTGCAAACTTTCCCTATAACTCACAGCGCGACAGTTCCAATGTCGAGACCTCTAGCTTAAAAAAACACAGGTGTCTTCCTGTCCTGTTACGCTGTCAGGGTGTGAGCAGGGCCGGCCTGTTTTAACACCTCATTATCCCTTTCTTCGCGCTCCTTTCACCGTCTCACCCCTGCTGATACACACACCAACAGACCCATCACCGTGAGGCAGCTAAACTATCGGTGATTTAGGTGAGCTGGGGAGGTCCCGAGGCGTTTGGGTTCAGGGGGCAGTCACTGCTTAGCTCAACTCAAAAAGGACCCCCTGCTGCCGCATTTCAGTCTCTATTAGCAAGGGCGCCAAATTTCTCTCCGCCTAAGGCGCTATCTTATCAAATGCTGGCTCGGAGTGTAGGGCTGCAGCCGCAACCGAGCGCCGGAATCCACTCGACATTAACTGTCAAGCACCCATAACCTAGAGACTGACCACAGCATGCCACTAGGAGTACCGGTACCCTCTTAACACAAGGAGAAGTCCCGGTACTCAATGGGAGAACACGGAGAAGTGCCGGTACTCATGATTTTCTTAAGCACACAGTGCTAGTTATTTTGATTTAGACCCCGCCCCTACTCGGATAGGCCACGCCCCTTCAAGACATTAACCACGCCCCTTTTAGAGCACCCCCAGTTTTTTTTCCCACTTAAAGCACTGGGTGGGGTACGGGACAAGCAACAATGGGGAAAAGGATGTCTGGGTACGGGACAAGCAACGATGGGGGACGGTGGCAGGGGGACAAGGCAAACAACGATGGGGGAGAGGCAGAGGGAATGGCTCATGTAAACTCAGTGGGAGATGGAATTCGGGTAAGCAATAACGATGTGGAAACAATGTGAGAGGGGGCACGGGGACGAGGCACGCAACAACGGTGCAGGGGAAGCAGGGGAGACAGGGCAAGCCAGCACAAGAGGTCAACAACGCGATAGGGAGACAGACAAGCAACGATGCAGAACGGGATTGGGGAGGAGGGAGACAGCCTGCAAACAAATGTACTCTTATCAAGTGCTACAACTTAAATAAACCAGCTGGCCGAGCTCTGGGCGGGAGCAGGGACCGCCATGGAGTGTACGTTGTGTGATTAATGAACTACCAATAGATCCGCACCGACAGCCCTGCTCCCTTGTCTTTACTGCAGCCGCTGAAATATTACCGGATTTATGGCTGGTATAAGAGAAGCTGTTCTGCTTATTCGAACTTTTCAGGCTATGTTATCTGCCCTGCTCACTTGGCGGGGTGTGCCATGAGCGCCAGGCTTTCTTGGCACTACAGGAGAGTAGTGGAGTGTTATTTGTTCCTCGAGCGGTTTAGCAGCCTGTCACGTTCCTCAGGCAGAAGGCCACACAACACCACACACTGACTGACATATTATCCAAGCTCTCCAGCTTGTGTCTTTATATCTATCCTATTAAAAACCGGAAGGGAGTATAAGTTGTGTGTACAGCGTTCCTTCACCACCAGTCACCGATGCGCTCTGAATCATGAATTGTTTTTCACGCGGTAGGAAACGAGGGGAGTACAAAAGAACAACCTCTCAACCCATTGTGTTGTCCTGAGCTCTTGCAGCTGTTTTTATTGTCATTTTTTGCACGGTTGTTGTTTACGCCAAGGAGAGCTGTTTACTTCCTAGTCCACATCATACATAGCCTTGCTGCCACTGAATAGTGTACCAGTGCAAGTTTTTTTTTTTAACTCGCGTGCCTACCATCTTTTACGCGCATCATTGCTCAAAACCTTAAGACAATAGTTGATGGCCCCTGGCAGCTGGCACAGCTCACGTTGTTGGCTCAGCTTCCTTGGCTGAGCGGCCCATTTCCAAGCAGTGCTCATGTGTTGGACAGGCCACATGAAGGGCTTGCTCCCTCCCCGCATGACAGGGCCCAAGCCCCGGACCCCCAGGTGTTACCCACAAGAGCAACCCGCACCCCGTCTCCCGACGGAACTCCTGCCCCCGGACATCCATGTATCATGGGGCCGAAACACTACCGGCTCCCCCGGCCGGACCAGCCGCCATCTTAGACACTGCACCACGAGGCCGCGTGGCCTCAGCTCGACCCTAACCCTGGGCCTGGCCAGGCCCCGACATCCCGGCACCACCATCCACCCAGGAGGTGAACGGACCACTTGGCAGGTCAATGGGAGAAAGAAATGTCGATGGCTCTCCCCCGCCAGGTGCCGATCGCCCTCCAGCTCCCCCGGGCGCTGGCTCCACCCCCCTGCTGGGTGTCTGGACTCCCTCATCCCGGACCTTCCGACCTCCAAGCGCGAGGGTCCGGACATCAAAGGGCGCCAGGCCTATAACTAGGGCAGCTCCAGAGCAGGAAGGCAGTTGTATCCTGGAGTCGAGAGACACCGAGAAGAACTCAGCCTTGACGGACTACCGGCGCTGCCGTAGCCCTGCCTTGTGAACTATCGTCCTGCCTGCTGGCGCTGCCGCGGCCTTCTGCATCCTCCATCCTCGTCGGGACCTGCTGGCGCTGCCGCGGACCGTTGTAACGACCACCTTCATCGGGACCTGCTGGCGCTGCCGCGGACCGTTGTAACGACCACCTTCATCGGGACCTGCTGGCGCTGCTGCGGACCGTTGTAACGACCACCTTCATCGGGACCTGCTGGCGCTGCCGCAGACCGTGTAACGTCCACCTTCATCGGGACCTGCTGGCGCTGCCGCGGACCGTGTAACGACCATCTTCACCGGGACCTGCTGGCGCTGCCGCGGCCCGTCCAAAGCTAGAACATCGAGCTCGAGGATTGTGAGCTATCCATCATACCATCTCAGCTACCAGATTGGTAACCAGACTGTCCCGCTACCCCCTTTCCCAAACCAAGAGACTAGAATCGAGGGGACCCCTGAGTCCAGACCTCCTTGTACCATTCCATCGTACCTTTAGAAATCGCTTATAAAGAACGTTAAATCCTATCCTTGTGTGGTGTATATCTGTGGGGGGGAAGTTACTCGTCTGTACGATCGCTGGAGACGGCTCTCCCCGGAGACCTCTCCCCTTGTCCTCGGCCGACCCTCCCGGTCCGTCTAACATTGGTGGCCAGCGGCGCGATCCGAATCAACGCGTAATCGTACAGAGAGTAGCTCACCCCACGACAAAACCACAATGTCAACCAAAGAGAGCGGATCCACCGAGAAATTCCAGATGGATAAATTGGAAGAGTACAGCCATCGTGAATTGAAACAATTCTGCATGGAACTAGGCATTGCTACCACCGGCCTGAGTACCAAAGACGATTTTAAGCACGCCATTGAGTCGTGGGCAGAAACCGGGGTCGCCAGATCCCCAGACCGAAACGGTGCAGCATCAGAGAGGAACGCCACGGCTCCCGAGGAGCGAGGAACGGGCCTCTCACAGGAAGAGATCCAAGAAAGAGAAAAAAACAGACTACATGAGTTAGAAATGGCACGGCTCAAAATGGACGGTGAACTAAAATTAGCCGAGCAAAAACTGAACCTAGAACATATGCGGCTCCGAGAAGAACGGGAAGAAAAACAGAGGCAGAGATAGCTCGAAGAAAAAAGATTAGCATACGAACACGAGCGCAAACTGGCAGAAATAGAACTACGGAAGCAGAACAAAGAACCGGAGGTGCCCGAGCGACCGCGCACCCCGGGAGCGACAGAAAAGAAAGTCCACATCCCCAAGGATGTCGTCCGAGAGTATGTCCGAGAGGACGACATACAACAGTGGTTCAAGGCCTACGAGATCGCCATGACCTCCCACCGGATCGATCGAAGTGACTGGGGAGCCGGCCTATGGGGGAGGTTCGTCAACGAAGGCCGCGATGCCCTGCTACAGCTCCCAGACCATCAGATGTCATCCTATGACCACATGAAGGCTGCCCTCCTCACCCGATATGGGCTCACACCCGAAATGTACCGCCAGAGGTTTCGGGACTGCACCCGGATCCCGGGTACAACTTGGGTGGAATATGTCAACTATTTCAGCCGAGCCTTCGAGGGTTGGATCAAGGGAAGCCACGTAACGACCTACGAGCAACTTTTTAACCTCATGGTGTGGGAGCACCTCTCTAACAACTGCTTCGTCGAGCTCAGGCAGCACCTCCTCGACAGTAAATTGACTGACCCACGGCAACTCGCCGCCGAAGCTGACCGGTGGGAAAGCACCCGAGTGGGCCGGAGAGGGCCACACGAGCAGAACCGGAACAACCAAGGTCAGCACCGTCCCCGAGGAGGAGGAGGAGGCCAGGGGGGAGGGAGAGACACCGTCCCGGCCGCTCCCGCTGCCAGCACCCCGCCCCCGGCCACCCGGGGGAACCCCCCGATGCGCCCGGGGTTCCGAGCCAACGTCACGTGTCACCGATGCCAGCGAGTCGGCCACTACGCCAATGACCCGAACTGTCCACAGAACCAAACTCCAAAACCCCGCCAGGTAGCTGCCGCCGCCCTGGGGGGAGAACAAATCTCCGAAGAACAAGAAGAATACGAGCAGGCACAACAAGAGTGGGAACCGGCCGCCATGGTTCTAGCGTGCCTAGGGGGAAAAGACATGGTCCCGCGGGCCCCCCTACCCGCCAACACCAGAAAATATAGCCAGTGGGTGAACATTAATGGGCGCCGGGCCGAAGCCCTACGTGACACAGGGGCCAGTGTGACGGCCGTCCGCTGTCACCTGGTAAAACCAGAGCAGATCCTGCCGAACATTCTCTGCCCCGTCCGCTCAGCCGACAATTCAGAGAGTCTATGTCGGATGGCCTGCGTCCCCTTCGAATGGGGAGGGGTCTCCGGCATATTGAAGGTGACGGTCCGGGATGATGCCCCCGTGGACTGTCTCCTGGGGAATGATCTTGAGAGTTCCCCGTGGGCCGCCGTCGAAAGAAGAGAGCACCTGGGGATGCTGGGCCTCCCGGACTGGGCGTGCGTAACCACCCGGTCCATGGCCGCCCGTGCCATCCCCCGACCAGAAGAACCAGAATGGCCTGCACCTCCTCCCCCGATCGCTCCAGTAGAGGACACCGACTATACCGACCCCCCAGAGCAAACCCCCGAAGGGGTCGCCCAGCCCCAGGACCTTCCCGACCTGGCTCAGTGGCGCCAAGAAGGGGGGCCCACCCAGGAACAGTTCCGCCAAGAGCAGAAGACCTGTCCCTCCCTCGAGGGACTCCGCCAGCAAGCCATCGCCCAGAGCGCAGGGGACACCACCGGAGCCCATTGGGTCTATTGGGATAACGACCTGTTATACAGTGAACAGAGAATCGCGGAGTTAGGGGCCAGTCGAGTGCTGGTGGTGCCCCTCCGTTTCAGAGACTTCCTGTTAAATTTGGCCCACGATGTCCCTCTGGCTGGACACCTGGGCCAGGACAAAACCTACAGTCGCCTGGTGACCCACTTTTTCTGGCCGAGGATGCGAAACGACGTCCTCAACCACTGCCGGTCCTGCCCCACGTGCCAGGCCAGCGGGAAGAGCGGCGGCAAGCTCAAAGCACCTCTGCAACCCTTCCCAGTTGTCACCACCCCGTTCGAGAGAGTGGGAATAGACATTGTGGGGCCCCTGGACCCCCGCACAGCACAAGGACATCGGTTCATCCTGGTACTGGTGGACCACGCCACCCGCTACCCCGAGGCTGTGCCCCTGCGAACTGTAACAGCTCCGGTGGTCGGCCGGGCCTTAATGGGGATCTTCTCCCAGGTGGGCTTCCCCCGAGAAGTCGTCAGCGACCGAGGCACAAACTTTATTTCGAAATATATGAAGTCCCTCTGGCAACAGTGCGGGGTCACCTACCGATTCACGACCCCCTATCATCCTCAAGGAAACGGGCTAGTTGAGCGATTCAACCGCACGCTCAAGGGAATGATTGGGGGATTGGAAGAGCCCCTCCGTCGCCAGTGGGATGTACTACTTCCGTGCCTCCTCTTCGCCTATCGAGAAGTTCCCCAGAAGTCCCTCGGTTTTAGCCCTTTCGAACTCTTGTACGGGCACCCTGTGCGAGGGCCCCTCAGCCTAGTCAAAGAGGGTTGGGAGATGGCCCCCCTAAAGACCCCTCCAGACGTCTTCAAGTACCTCCTGACACTACGCAATCAGACCCGGCGATTCAGGGAAATGGCAAAAGCGAATCTTGAGGCCAGTCAGGAGGACATGAAAAAATGGTACGATCAAAATGCCTCCTCCGTCGAATTCGAACCTGGTCAACAAGTGTGGGTGATGTCCCCCACCGAACCATGTGCCTTGCAGGACAAGTGGACGGGGCCCTTCAAAGTGGTCGAACGCAAGAGCCCCGTCACCTATCTCATCGATATGGAGTCTCCCCGGAACCCCCTCCGGGTCCTCCACACCAACAGACTCAAACCCCACTTTGTGCGCTCGGAACTCAGCCTCCTGATGGCTACAGACAGTGGGGCGGAAGAAGACTCTGAGCCTCTCCCTGATCTCCTGAAGACTCAGGAGAAAGATGGTTCCGTGGACGGGGTCCGGCTCTCCGAGGCCCTCACCCCAGAGCAGCGCCAAGGCTGCCGGGACCTCCTGCTGCAGTTTGCTACTTTGTTTTCCCTCACCCCAGGGGTCACCCCCTGGTGCTTGCACGACGTGGACACTGGGGACAGTCCTCCTATCAGACACCGGGCATACCGCGTACCAGATCGGGTGCGGGCCTGCATCCAAGAGGAAGTGTCCAAGATGCTCACGCTCGGGGTCATCGAGCCCTCGGACAGCCCCTGGGCCAGCCCGGTCGTGCTGGTCCCCAAAGCTGCTGCCCCCGGCACCACTCCTGAACTCCGATTCTGCGTCGACTATCGGGGCTTGAATGCTGTCACCAGGACCGACGCTCATCCCATCCCCCGAGCGGATGAATTGATCGACCGCATGGGGGCTGCCCGCTACCTCAGCATCTTCGACCTGACAGCGGGCTACTGGCAGATCGGTCTCACACCCCGAGCCCAAGAACGGTCCGCCTTTTCTACCCCCGATGGCCACTACCACTTCAAGGTCATGCCCTTCGGCATGAAGAATGCCCCAGCTACTTTTCAGCGACTAGTGAACCAGGTCTTGGCGGGGCTCGAAGAGTTCAGCGCCGCCTACCTGGACGATATCGCTGTGTACAGCCGCCACTGGTCCGACCACCTCCACCACCTCCGAGAGGTCCTGCAGGCCCTCCAGCGGGCCGGCCACACAATCAAGGCCGGCAAGTGCCAAATTGGTCAGGGATCCGTGACCTACCTCGGACACCAGGTGGGAAGCGGTCTGGTGGCCCCTCTGCAACTCAAAATCGCTGCCATCCAGTCCTGGCAGCCCCCAGTCACGCAGACCGAGGTCCGAGCCTTCTTGGGACTCACCGGCTACTACCGGCGGTTCGTGAGGGACTATGGCAGCATTGTGGGGCCCCTCACGGGTCTCACGTCCAAAAACCACCCGAAGAAGATTAACTGGACCCCCGACTGTCAAGCGGCCTTCGAGAAGCTGAAAGCCGCCCTGTGCACTGCCCCTGTGCTCCAGGCCCCCGATTACAGTCGGGAATTCATTATGCAAACGGACGCCTCCGACCACGGCATCGGGGCGGTTCTCTCCCAGCTGAACCCCGAGGGTCTTGACCAGCCGGTGGCCTTCGTCAGCAGACGCCTCCTGGCCCGAGAACAGCGCTGGAGCACAATCGAGAGGGAGGCCTTCGCAGTGGTGTGGGCCCTCAAAAAGCTCCGGCCCTATCTCTTCGGTACCCACTTCCGGGTGCAAACCGATCATCGACCCCTGCAGTGGCTAATGCAGATGCGGGGGGAAAACCCAAAACTATTGCGCTGGTCCATCTCCCTGCAGGGGATGGACTTCACTGTGGAACATCGACCGGGCCAAGACCACGCCAACGCAGATGGCCTGTCACGCTTTTTCCGCCTCGACGAGGAGAGTCCCCAAGAGGATGGGTGACTCTCCCCGCCTTCAGCTGGGGGGGACGCATGTTGGACAGGCCACATGAAGGGCTTGCTCCCTCCCCGCATGACAGGGCCCAAGCCCCGGACCCCCAGGTGTTACCCACAAGAGCAACCCGCACCCCGTCTCCCGACGGAACTCCTGCCCCCGGACATCCATGTATCATGGGGCCGAAACACTACCGGCTCCCCCGGCCGGACCAGCCGCCATCTTAGACACTGCACCACGAGGCCGCGTGGCCTCAGCTCGACCCTAACCCTGGGCCTGGCCAGGCCCCGACATCCCGGCACCACCATCCACCCAGGAGGTGAACGGACCACTTGGCAGGTCAATGGGAGAAAGAAATGTCGATGGCTCTCCCCCGCCAGGTGCTGATCGCCCTCCAGCTCCCCCGGGCGCTGGCTCCACCCCCCTGCTGGGTGTCTGGACTCCCTCATCCCGGACCTTCCGACCTCCAAGCGCGAGGGTCCGGACATCAAAGGGCGCCAGACCTATAACTAGGGCAGCTCCAGAGCAGGAAGGCAGTTGTATCCTGGAGTCGAGAGACACCGAGAAGAACTCAGCCTTGACGGACTACCGGCGCTGCCGTAGCCCTGCCTTGTGAACTATCGTCCTGCCTGCTGGCACTGCCGCGGCCTTCTGCATCCTCCATCCTCGTCGGGACCTGCTGGCGCTGCCGCGGACCGTTGTAACGACCACCTTCATCGGGACCTGCTGGCGCTGCCGCGGACCGTTGTAACGACCACCTTCATCGGGACCTGCTGGCGCTGCCGCGGACCGTTGTAACGACCACCTTCATCGGGACCTGCTGGCGCTGCCGCAGACCGTGTAACGTCCACCTTCATCGGGACCTGCTGGCGCTGCCGCGGACCGTGTAACGACCATCTTCACCGGGACCTGCTGGCGCTGCCGCGGCCCGTCCAAAGCTAGAACATCGAGCTCGAGGATTGTGAGCTATCCATCATACCATCTCAGCTACCAGATTGGTAACCAGACTGTCCCGCTACCCCCTTTCCCAAACCAAGAGACTAGAATCGAGGGGACCCCTGAGTCCAGACCTCCTTGTACCATTCCATCGTACCTTTAGAAATCGCTTATAAAGAACGTTAAATCCTATCCTTGTGTGGTGTATATCTGTGGGGGGGAAGTTACTCGTCTGTACGATCGCTGGAGACGGCTCTCCCCGGAGACCTCTCCCCTTGTCCTCGGCCGACCCTCCCGGTCCGTCTAACATCATGTTTCCAGAGAGATGCTGCTGTGTACATGGCCTGCTGCTGGTCTCTGTACAAGGCTTCCTCTGGTTTATGGCCGACTCCAGCGCCAGGCTCGTGGGGGCTTCTGGGTCGACAGAAATTAATTCAGTAAAAATTAACTTAACGCCAGGCTGGCCTCCACAGAGCCCAGGCAAGGAGGCGCGGCCATGAGCCAACATGAAGGCAAAGAATGAAACCAACAAAGAGCCACAGCCTGGAACCAACATGGAGCCACAGCATGGACCCAGCATGGAGGCACAGTGCAAACACTACATGGAGGCACAGGGTGCACCCAAGATGGAGACAAAGAGGGTAGCAAGCCGACATGGAGGCAAAGGGTGGATTCATCTTGGAGCAGAGATCTTCAAACTGGGGGGCCTCAGCTGATCCCAGGGGGGGCTCCAGGCTCTGGCCAAAAAAAGCATCCAGCTTTGTAATGGGCCATTACTAACATCTTGTGTCATTTATATCTTAGCTGGGAGTATATGTCAAAAGGGAAGGGACCTTTAAATTCGCAAGCCACATACCGTGGATACTTTTAATAAATATAATTGAATAGAATAACTGAAACGTTCTGAGGGGGGCTGATGATTTTTTTTTCTTCCGCTGGTGGGGTGGTTCCAGGCTTTGGGGGGGGCTACTGACGAAATCCAGTGTTTGCCACCCGGCGCAGCCGCCGGTAAGAGCTGGGGGGTGCTGCTACCGCCCCCAAAACTCGTGCCGCCTGGGGCACACGGCCGCCCCCCCCCCCCTTGCTACGTCACTGAGAGGTGGATCAACACGGGAGCATTCCATGGAATTAAAATGAACACACAGAATAGAATCAATATGGAGGCACAGAGTGAAACTTACATGAAGGTACAATTTGGAACCATCATGGAGGCACTGCGTAGAACCGTCATGGAGGCCGGGAGAAGCATGGAGTGAAACCGATATGAAGGAATCAAGTGAAACCAATATCAAGAGAGCATGGGACCAACGTAGAGGCCTATAGAGAGAACCCACCATAAAGGCACCGGGAAAAAAACATATAAAGGTGCAGGCTGGAACGAACTGGAGAGCAACAAGGAGTAAATATTATTGCACGATATCAAACTAAAATGGAGACATGGACAAGAAACAACATGGGGTACAGAGCAAAACCAATATGGAGGCACTAAACAGTACCGTAAAGAAAAAACCCATTTAACAGAACACCCTCACCCTCACCTGCACAGCTCCAGATTCTACACCAGAGCCAGGGCTCAAGTCCTAAAAAACAGGCGTCACTGAAAGCGATCGCTATTGCAAAAAAAAAAACACGTCCACTAGTGCGCCACAGCGAGCCATATGTTTTCAATTATCGCGCCCGTGTCTGTGCACGATAATTGAAACCACATGGGCTTTGGTGCGCGTAACAGACACCAATAGGCCATGGGTGGAGCAATGCGCCCGCCTTTGGCCTATTGCGCACTCAAAGCCCAATAACGGAAGCCAAAACTAAAAATACACACACGAGCGTGTACAATTCCATTGTCCGTTTCTGCATCGCTAGGCACGAGACCTAAAAAGTGGTAGTTAATGCTTGAACAAAGATATTTTAGGGTTACATCAGAAGAGTTACTCGGAGTAGAGTATAAAACAAGGTTGAAACAATATTAATCAGCCCGCATAGACAGGCAATAAATGGCTAAGGACTGCATAGGGGCCGGGAAATAGTTTAGCCTATGGGGAAGAGATCTGGAGTGGGTGATACGTGAAGGTCTAGAGGGGAGCACTCCAGGGTGGTGCAGGATGAGAAAGGTCTATTAGAGCCCAGTTGTTTGCAAAAGAACAGGACCTCCGCAGGAATGTTAAAGAATCGGGCCTTGCCATCCACAACCACTCAGTCTCGCTGGATATAGAATACCATATTTGACTCCATGCTTGCGAAGTTGGGCTTTTGCATCATTAAACTTCCATCTCACCTCCTGGACGGCAGGGGTAAATTTGGGATAAATGGAAATCGTGGCATCCTGTTACTACAATGGGCCCTGCCTGCGGGCTAAACGAAGTATGGTCTCATGGTCCCTCTAATTTAACAAGCGAGTCACATTGGGGCGAGGGGGATGTCCGGAGTGGGCCAGGAGACCAATGATCAGTGAATTCTTTCTACCACAAACGTGGACATGAAATGCTAGGAGCCAAACAGTTCAGTAAGCAAGTTCTCCACAAAGTGGTCAGGGCGCCCCATGTCTGTAGATTCCAAGAGACCCACTATGCGAATATTGTTTGTGCGCAATTGCACCTCAAGGTCCTCGTTTTTAATAACCACCTCATTCAGGAGACACTCTGTCTTCTCCATTTGTTGGGTCAGGGAAGCCGCTCCGTCCTCCACCCAGCAGCATGCTCCTACACCACGTCGAGGCATTTACCATGGCACTCCAGACATTCATCCACGATGTCCAGCCATGCAGTGAGGGTGTTAAAACGGGTGTCGATGGCACGTAAGCCAGCCCAGAGCTTTACCATTATAGCGTCAGAACCCTCCTGGGGGTCCGGAAGCTGAGCCCCGCCTCACCCTTCCTTCGCGTCAAATAGAGGGTCAGATTAATCTGCCGCCTTGGTGCGATCAAAGGTACGTTTGTGTTGTTTGAGGTCACCGTGACCCATGGCGTGTGGATACTAGATGCACCACAGTGGCTGCAACAGTAGAACACGTGTATGTCATGCACGGGAAGAAGTAATGGTGGCAGAGACGAGACCAACAGCCCAAAGGCCATGCAGAGGCACAGAATGCCACCAGTCCCATAAGTGGAAGCAGGAGGGCTCACGGGCAGGGGTACTAGGAAGGTGCAGTGACAGTAGGCAGCAGCAATCTGGCCCAGTCAGCGCAGACGCAACATATGGCAATTAAGGGCAGATGAGAGGCAGGTACCTTCCCAGGGGCAACAGGTTGATCAGAAAGCAGGTTGGGGGCCTCACCACATAGGCTGGACCACTGGAGAATACCAAGAGATGGACGAGGAGCCTTGCAAGAGCTTTAATAAGTGTCATCAGAGGTGTGGCAACGTAATATATATGGTGGAGGGTAGCTCCAGGAGTCCAGTAAGGGAGAGCCAATGGTGTGCATACATGCTGCCTTCCCTCGCTTTCATCACCAATAGGAGCATGGCGGCACCCAGCCTCCATGCGGTCCCAAGGGTAGGATGAGGGCTAAGGATGCCTCTCGAGCAATACACCCAGACAGGCCTCGGGAGAGTCCCAGGCCCCGACCAGAAGCATCCGCCAATCACCCCACAGCAGGAGGGCTGGAACGGCAGAAGCAGTGATGCTGTGCAGCACCTGACAACGATGGCCACTACGTGAGGCAATAGAAGCAGCTCACTCCCAGCTCTAGCCAAGTCAATCTGTGCTCTGGGGGTCTCGAGGCACCATGCATGCCGCCAGGCCAAGGTGGGTGCGACCTGCAGGCTGGGAAGTGAGCCAGGAGGGGGTGCCACAGGTCTGAGGCAAGGCAGAAGAAGATAGCAGGGGGAGCTGGTGGAGGGCCCAGTGAGACTCGATAGCCCCATGCTGCAGGCTCACCCGCGACCGTTTTGCCAATGGGTCTCCGAGGCAAGGTCTCTCCTACCCGTCATTCCGTTCAGCCCAAATGATGCATTAGTGGGGCTGCAACTAGCATATTCTGGCACCTCCAGCGCTGGGGGCATGGGTTCCCACCCCGTGAAGTGGATGGAGCATGCTGGAGTACCGCAACCCTCTGGATGCGGGTTATTGGTGCCGGAGCTTCACAACCCTGTGGCCAGTACGGTCAATGGCATGGCCATGCCCTATATATGAGAGGATGTTGATGTCGTGTGCGCAGATGACATTGGCTAGAGGGATCATGTATGCGTTGAAAAGGGAGAGGCTGATCAAAAACCCTTAAGGCACTCCTCAGATCTGAGGAGTAAGGTGCCAGGCTGCTAGCTTGTGTTCTATCTGTTAAGAAGGAGCAGATCCAGCGAGAGCGAGTTCATGGATGCCAGTCTCACGCAGGTGCCCGATGAGAATGGGGTGTGAGACCATGTAAAAAGCTGCTGAGAAGTCCAAGAGAATGAAGGCTACCCTGTCTCCTCTGTCAAGCATCATGCATATATCGTCTGTGGTGCTGTTTCTGTACAGTGGTTGGCCCTGAATCTGGACTGCATGGCATTGAGGAGCTGGTGGTTGCTGAGGTTGTTGGTGAGGTGTGGGCTTAATAGTTTCTCTCAATCATTTGCAGGGTGTGGCAGGAGTGAGATGGGTCTGTAATTGGAAAGTGTGTCTGGATCAATGGTTGGTTTCCTTGGGATGCATTACGCCAACAGTGGTTCTGCTACAGAGTTTGTTTAGAACCTTTCTTATTTTATGCCCACAAATGTGAGCCTTCCAATGAATGGTATGTAAAAATCACCAAATTAATTTTACAGTCATCTAAAGTAAAAAGTGTAATAAACCACTAACAATTAATGAGATGGGGATACATTTATATATGAAAAAGCCTTATTTAGCTAAATTAAATAAAGTAACCCAGGACATCTACACACAAAAGAACAATCAGGGTTATTGCACAAAGAAAACACAATGGAATCACAGTAGGTGAGTACACACAATTACACACATAAATCACAATACAATTGAATCAAAAATGTCAACTTGTATGGTGTATCTCAAGACCGTAGTCTGTGATATTCATCAGTGACACCTTAATCAGAGTAAAGAGCCACATTCGCAGTGGTGGCTCCCCCATTGGGGCGTGAGGGTGTCGCCTCACTGTTTTCTCGCAGTGCGAGAAGGCAGAAACAAAAATGGTAACAAGCATTGGCATAGCCAATAGGTCTCGCCTTTGGGACCTTATACGTTTTTAGCCATGCAACAGTTGATGTTATTGCACCAAGAATATTGTGCTGCACAACTAAATACTTATAAGGTCCCAAAAGTGAGACCTATTGGCTATGCCAATGCTTGTTTTTCTTACTATCAGCCTAACGCATTGTAATTTGTAATGTCAATAAACACGTGAAATACAGCGCCTAGCTGTGTACCCTCCGACACGTCTCAAGTTTTTGGCACTCCGAAAAGGGTACAGTCAAGTGTTTGTGACAGGGGATCCCTAAGAAGTTGATGGTGGTGAACTTTTTTTGGTGTGTGATAGTGTGAGGGAAGTTTGTTTGGCGGATATTTTATGCTTCTGACCTGCTCACCTAGAAAAACTTATAGTTCACAGATTTTTTTTCTTACCGGCGATTCGCGTTTATTCCTTCGATTTGCTCAGATTTGAAGTTTCTGATTTGTATATTTATATTGTTACTGATGCCTAGCGATTTTGCATCACGTTTGTAGGGCTTTTACAACAGGATGACTACCTGTCCGTTATTTACATGGACTGTGATTTCGTACTATTGCCTCTTAAATGTATATATTCCGACATTGTTTATCTGTATTTTAAAGCTACTGAGCTGAGGGCAGTTTGCGGACAGCCAACTGATGCTGGAAATGAGTGGGATCCAGTAAGGGAGGGGGAGGAGCGGGTGAGAGAGGGGGAGGAAAGCCGGCCATGCGAGGAATGCTAGAAACCAGGATAGCAGTTGTGCGCGTGCACAACATCACGAACGCAAGCTGGAGGCCTGAAAAAAGCCACTAGGTTAGCACTTCCAAAACCTGCTTACTAAAACTTTCGCCAGAGCAGCGCTATAAGCGCTGGCTCAGGCGAGACGTAAAAACTACCATTTTATTTTTCTGCTTCTCACAGGGCGAGAAAGCAGAAGTGCCTGGTTTGGGGTGGGCGGCCGTGCTCGAGGGCAGGGGGGAGTGGCTTGCCCACTGTTGTAAGTACTGACTGTTTGGTCGACCCTGGGGCCAACCATACAGTCAGTATGCACAACAGTGGGTAAGCCACTGCCCCCTGCCCCCGAGCGGGACCGCCCACTCTCCCTTTTTCTCTATGTATGCTGCTGCATGCAGCATACATAGAGAAAATGGCCCGGGTGGGGCGCGCTCCGATGCGCCTCTCCCGTTGTGATTGGCGAAGGGGAGGGAGGGAGGCTGCCTGACCTGATGACGAGAGCAGAGCTGCTGGAATTCGAAAACGCAGGATGGCGGGAGCTGAGGTGGCGCGGGCCGGTACGTTTTTTTTTTTTAAATTAAACCCCTCCCGCCTCCCCCCAACCCCCCCCACCCCGCGAAGACCCCATTTCCCCCCCCCACCCACCCGTCATATGCCGGCCGTGAAGGTGTGGAGAGGTGGTGGGACCTACTAAGGGGCTCTATTCAGCCCAAGGCCAAACAATATCTGTGGGATATGAGAGTCTCAGTGGCCCCCTCGTCACAATCCGCATGGGGGGCTATCGTTTTGCGTTACGCCACTGTGACGAAAGCCACATTCCGGAAATCTTCGCGTACCCTGTAAAGTCAGAGCACAAGCAAGCACTTGTATAGAGCCATTGAGTGACCTTCAAACGGATGGCAGGTACTGCCGAATAGCGCCTTCCTACCCTGAATTAATGGGCCTTTGCAAAGGGGACCACATTTGCTTCTCCTGTGTCTACGGACAACGGTCCCGTCTGGCAGCAGAACGTCCTGGCAGGGTGCCTTGAGGCCAGCAGGTGATGCGTGCTACAGCAGTGACTCCTGGAACTTGCATTCCCCGAGGCCTTGATATGGCACGTGGCACAGAGCAAGTTATGAAAACAATGCCATTTAGAAAAGTAATAGAACATTTTATAGCCAGGAGACTTCTTAATACTAACACGGAATTTACTTTAGTACAAGCGGCAATACATTTACTTTTTTAACATTCAAAACCTTAGCTATGCTAGGTTTCCAAAACCGTTGGAGAGTGAGGCTTTGAATCTGGGCCAGATGTCTCTTTTGCATGTGTGGTAAATACAGACAACTGAATGCAAAAGGATCACATTTAACTTAAGGTTCTTCCAACTGTACATGAAATAAACTCTAAAATGCCTCTGTGAGGAGCTCGCGAGGTGATGGTACACAATCGTAAAATCCTTTGAAATGCTAACTTGGCCTTTTTGGAGCTGCTTCAACTTGCTATAGCAGGTTGTGTAGTGCAATGAATGTGCTTTACGTTGTAATCTCAGTGTTATCTTTTGGCTAACGATCTGAAGTACTGTAGGAGAAGTAGTACTTTATAGCACTTCTTATTAATAAACAGGCTCTTACATTTGTGCTTAGTTAGCATGGACGATAAAAATGGAACCTGTTATGTACTTATCATGTCTGCTCAAAATAACCAAAAACGGTTCTTTGGATAAAGCATTTTGTTGATTTATTTTGTATTTTCTGTGCTCGTTTGTTTTCCGCTTAAAATAGCTAAATGGTGTGTGACCTGCTATTATCTTTGAGGACAGAGGTCTTTCACTAGAGCAAATATTCCACTAGACCGACTGAATTTTACATATGTAAAAGTGTACTGCTGGTGCAGTAACCTCTTAAGTGTTTTTGGAATGCTTTACTGATATGATTCTGGCTGGAATGTGCGTTCTATGTCTCTCTTTTTTATTATGGGATAATACTGATGCCTTTAAACAGAATCCTTCGGCTCATAAACTGGCCTGGCAAAAATGTAAGAGCATTAAACAACAGCGGATAGTTTATCTTCTTGTTGACGGACTGAAAAGGTTGTTGCCTTAAACAAACAAATAATTTGAAAATGCACATTTTAGAGCTTTTTATTAAATATTCAAGATGCACGCTGAGTCAGCAAGGCAAGGGGATTGAAATTATGCCGCACTAAAAAAATGTGCCTTTGCTAAATAAATGTATTACCCTTACGCAAAGCCAAACCAACGGCATTGTCAAAGTTAATAAAACCTTCATGCAGTACCCCGCTCAGACTAGAGTGAGACTGTAGTCAGACCAATTCGGTACACATTGTATTAATACCTTAAACTTTACAGGTTGATCCGACCCTCTTGGCTTCAAACTTGTGACCTACAATTTAAAAAAAAACATGGCAGTAGGTGCATTAACCCACTTGGGTATGTTAATCAGTTATTCTTTAAGTCACCATTAGGTGATATGAACTTCAAATCATCATTTGGATTTTGCGGAAACTACTATAGAATGCATAAACAAATCACTGTGCCCAGCAAGGGCGGCTCGCTCGCCAGCTCCTATAAGTGGCAGAGGAATGTGAAACAGTCCTCGCCTACAGCTACAAGCTTGCCAATTACTGTTTACGAGCACCCTTGCGAATCGGAATGCAGCCTTTATTTATTACTTCTCTCACAACAAACATGTTATCATAATGGCTGAATGATTGCTAGCTAGTCTTGTTAAACAAATATGGTTCATGACTGGAATGCAAATATATTGTTTCCGAGATGTTCCACTAAGCACGTGCACGCTTATCAATAATTAAATAATCATATAATACTCTCTCAGTGGCGGCTCCTTCTTAGGAGCGTCAAAACTTTCTCGGGTTGACAACCCCCCGAGGAGGAGGTTCAGGCTCGCTCGTTCGCCGCAGTGAAGTCCAACAATGGTTTTACGTCTCACCACTTTCAAATGTCACCAGCCGCCACTGCACATTAGGAAAAGCTCGAACTGTGTGCAATCTCGAGACCTAATGGATGTTTATTGGGGGAGTTTCCTCCAATATAGGTAGGAAGGAAGAAGAACACACACTCGAGGTGCGCTCCATAGTGTGAACACATATAAGTGTACTTACAATCCATCACATCAACATAAATGCAACGGTATTATAAATGTTCATCGAAGGGACACCTAGTGCTTAGATGGATAAGGAGATGAATTAATTTGTTCCTACCTAAAATCGACTTTCTCAATTCTTAAAATTCAACATAGTATATACAATGTCCATTGCAGTTACAATACACTATACCCATTATATCCAGTTTGATATTTGATATGCAATAATGACATCCCATGTACGATATTCTAATGCATAGGCTATTGACTAAGGGTGTATACTTAGAAAAACAGAGATTCCACATATTGCAATCAATCATAATGGCAGACATGTGGTTTAAAATCCATTTTAGCACTGTGTGGAGTCCTTTTATGGTAGTACATAATATAGCGAAGGTCAGGCTATATACAATGCAACATTTGGGATGCAGTCCAGCCTTTCTTTACAGGATGTTATAATGCATTTAACAATTAAGTGAAGACACCTTTGTCTGAAAGCCAATATTCGAATAAACAGTGATAACACAGTTTATGATCCTCAAAGACTACATTAGTCATATACAGTTCTGTGACTCAACCTGTGCAGAGAAGTGAGATTTGTCTAGAGATTTCCTGTAGTTCATTCAATCCCCCATGTACTGAGTCTAACAGGTGTATCCATTTACATTCTCGAAGATTTAAAATAGCTGTAAGGGCGCCTCCTCTTGGGTTGGGCACAATTTTTTCCAACACCCACCATCTCAGACTATCATAGGGGTGACTCATTTCACAAAAATGTTCTACTATTGGGGCACCTTGGACTTTACATCAGATTCATGAGCAGTGTTGT
Source organism: Triturus cristatus (assembly GCF_964204655.1). Taxonomy (NCBI): domain Eukaryota; kingdom Metazoa; phylum Chordata; class Amphibia; order Caudata; family Salamandridae; genus Triturus; species Triturus cristatus. The sequence continues at coordinate 792,999,544 of NC_140583.1, read as the reverse complement.
AGGATTCGGGCCTTCATTTTCTGTCTGGTCTGGCAAACGTATACCATATTACATGGACATCTGATTATATAAATTACATCCTTAGAGTTACAATTGGTATGATGTCTAAGTTGGAAACAAGTGTCTCCATGCGTCAATTCCTTTTGTTCCACTGCCAAATCACATGCTTTACATCGCCCACACTTAATATGTCCCTGTAGAGGTGGCGCTACAACAAACAAATGATGGACGGAATGCTGACAATGCAGACATTCTCCCCCAGTCAAGAGATCTGGGTTAAATCCATTGTTCTTTTGCCCACTACGCCACCCCAGTTCAGACATGGCCATATGCAAATCAGTCTTGATCCTGTGCCTCATGGGAACAGTCCAGCCCGAACTGCCAAGCCATGTCTTCCCTGGACCAGAATCAAGCATCCTAGGACCGGTTTCTGGCTATCAGCTGTCATCAGCCAGGATAGCTTGACTCCAGTGGCGTAGTGAGCACGGGACCCACGTCTGGGCATACCCATCCCACTTAGGGCGAAAAGCGTTACAACAAACAAATGATGGACGGAATGCTGACAATGCAGACATTCTCCCCCAGTCAAGAGATCTGGGTTAAATCCATCGTTCTTTTGCCCACTACGCCACCCCAGTTCAGACATGGCCATATGCAAATCAGTCTTGATCCTGTGCCTCATGGGAACAGTCCAGCCCGAACTGCCAAGCCATGTCTTCCCTGGACCAGAATCAAGCATCCTAGGACCGGTTTCTGGCTATCAGCCGTCATCAGCCAGGATAGCTTGACTCCAGTGGCGTAGTGAGCACGGGACCCACGTCTGGGCATACCCATCCCACTTAGGGCAAAAAGCGTTACAACAAACAAATGATGGACGGAATGCTGACAATGCAGACATTCTCCCCCAGTCAAGAGATCTGGGTTAAATCCATCGTTCTTTTGCCCACTACGCCACCCCAGTTCAGACATGGCCATATGCAAATCAGTCTTGATCCTGTGCCTCATGGGAACAGTCCAGCCCGAACTGCCAAGCCATGTCTTCCCTGGACCAGAATCAAGCATCCTAGGACCGGTTTCTGGCTATCAGCCGTCATGGGCCAGGATAGCTTGACTCCAGTGGCGTAGTGAGCACGGGACCCACGTCTGGGCATACCCATCCCACTTAGGGCGAAAAGCGTTACAACAACCAAATGATGGACGGAATGCTGACAATGCAGACATTCTCCCCCAGTCAAGAGATCTGAGTTAAATCCATCGTTCTTTTGCCCACTACGCCACCCCAGTTCAGACATGGCCATATGCAAATCAGTCTTGATCCTGTGCCTCATGGGAACAGTCCAGCCCGAACTGCCAAGCCATGTCTTCCCTGGACCAGAATCAAGCATCCTAGGACCGGTTTCTGGCTATCAGCCGTCATCAGCCAGGATAGCTTGACTCCAGTGGCGTAGTGAGCACGGGACCCACGTCTGGGCATACCCATCCCACTTAGGGCGAAAAGCGTTACAACAACCAAATGATGGACGGAATGCTGACAATGCAGACATTCTCCCCCAGTCAAGAGATCTGGGTTAAATCCATCGTTCTTTTGCCCACTACGCCACCCCAGTTCAGACATGGCCATATGCAAATCAGTCTTGATCCTGTGCCTCATGGGAACAGTCCAGCCCGAACTGCCAAGCCATGTCTTCCCTGGACCAGAATCAAGCATCCTAGGACCGGTTTCTGGCTATCAGCCGTCATCAGCCAGGATAGCTTGACTCCAGTGGCGTAGTGAGCACGGGACCCACGTCTGGGCACACCCATCCCACTTAGGGCGAAAAGCGTTACAACAACCAAATGATGGACGGAATGCTGACAATGCAGACATTCTCCCCCAGTCAAGAGATCTGGGTTAAATCCATCGTTCTTTTGCCCACTACGCCACCCCAGCTGAAATGCCAGAAACCGATCCTAGGAAGCTTGTTTCCGGTCCAGGGAAGGCATGGCTTGGCAGTTCGGGCTGGACTGTTCCCATGAGGCACAGGGTCAGACTGATTTGCATATGGCCATGTCTGAACTGGGGTGGCAGAGTGGGCTAAAGAACGGTGATGGATCAAACCCAGATCTGTTGACTGGGTGTGAGTGTTTGATTGGTTCTGATGCTTCGTCCATCACCACCCTCTTTTGTACCGCTTTGTTCGCCATAAGTTGGCAGGGTATGCTCAGACGTGAGTCCCTTGCTCACTTTGCCACTGGATTCAAGCAAGCCTGGCTGAAGACGGCTGAAATGCCAGAAACCGATCCTAGGAAGCTTGTTTCCGGTCCAGGGAAGGCATGGCTTGGCAGTTCGGGCTGGACTGTTCCCATGAGGCACAGGGTCAGACTGATTTGCATATGGCCATGTCTGAACTGGGGTGGCAGAGTGGGCTAAAGAACGGTGATGGATCAAACCCAGATCTGTTGACTGGGTGTGAGTGTTTGATTGGTTCTGATGCTCCGTCCATCACCACCCTCTTTTGTACCTGTAGAGGTGGCAGCCCAAGTTGTGTCCATAAATTTGATGGTGGTTTTTCCCTCAGGTATGAACTAACCACCTGATCCTTGATGTTCCTACCACTCTTGAAGGCAAAAAGAGGTGGATCAGTGGTCCCTATTTCATCAGATATAAGTGACCAGTTTCGGTTGATGATTTTCTTTATTTCGTTACTCCTATTACTAAAAGTAGAAACACAAATAATTCTGTCACTCGCTTTCTTTTTATTTTGATTGACTTCCAATAGTATCTCTCTATGACAATACCATGCGTGTTTTCTTGATTTTTTCAGAAGGCTATGAGGATATCCTCGAGCGCTAAGTCTCTCAATGAGTGAATCTGATTCATGGAAGAAATCAGCCCTACTGGAACATTTCCTTCGAAGTCTTAAGAACTGTTCATAGGGGAGATTGTCTCTCAGATTTCGGGGATGATGGCCAATGTAACCCAGTAACGTATTACATTCCAAAGGTTTCCTAAAGAGTGTAGTGTATAATACATTCTCATCATTTCTGATGGTTAAATCCAGAAAATCAATCTCTTCATGACTAAATTTCATAGTGAATTTTATGCCTCTTGATCTATCATTGATCCATGTGCAAAAGTCCTCAACTGTGTCAGAGGTACCAGTACACACCATGAACACATCATTGATATACCTCTTCCATAGGGTGATATTTTCTATGAAAGGGTTATCGACGCCATAGATGTGTTTTGCCTCATAGTTATCCATATACAAATTGGCTATATCTGGGGCAAATCCTGCCCCCATAGCTACTCCCTTGGTTTTATAATAAAAGACTTTTTGAAACACAAAGATGTTTTTTGTCATAGCCACCTCTAGAAGATTGATAACGAAATCTGTAGGTACAACATGTGGTCTGTCCCTCTGATCCAAAACTTCACTTGCTATTTTCAGTGCTTCTGTCTGTGGGATACTTGTATATAACGAGGCCACATCTAAAGTTACCAACAGTTGTTTGTTCTTGTCAAAGGAAAAATTCTCAACCCAATTAATCACCTTCATTGTGTCTCGTATGCATGATCTAGCCATGGGCACCCAGGGTTGTAAAAAAATCTCCACATAACGGCACAGTGGCTCTAGAACAGAACCACAGCCAGACACAATGGGGCTGCTTGGGGGTTTGTTCCTGTTTTTGTGGACCTTGGGAAGTGTATAAATGGTGGGAATGCGTGGTTCTTTTTGGTTAAGATATCCGAATTCCAATTCGCTAAGATACCCTTCTTCTCGCCCCCATGTTGTAAGTTGGTGTATAAGTTTGGATACTTCCTTGGTCGGATCACAAGGGATTAGCTTGTAATTATCAACCACCTGTAATTGTGTCACGATCTCAGTCACATAGTCCTCTCTATTTTGGACCACGATGGAACTCCCTTTATCAGCTTGCTTGATAACTACTTCTTCATTGTGCCTAAGTAATTCTAGTCTCATCCTCTCTTCTTTCGTAATGTTGTGCTCGATGTATTTCTTATTATCAAATGGTTGAAGCGCATCTCTCAGGACTACCTGTTCAAAGGCCAGGATTTTATTAGACAGCAGGTGTGTAGGAGGGATAAATGTAGAAGGTGTCTTGGGCTGGGCATGAGGGTGGCATGTTTCCATGTGTACAGGATTGTGGCTGTGTTGACGGAGGTGTTGAGGATGTGTGTTAGTGCTTTGCTGATCTTCTTCACTCATTTATTATCAATCACTCACTCTTACTCTGACTTACTCATACTTTATCACTAACAATCACTTCCAATCACTTTTAATCTTACGCACTCAAATCTCACTTTTTCTCACTTACTCTGACTCCCTCATTCTTTTGCACGTTTGCACTTTCTCACTCTCACTCACACTTACATTCACTTACTCATAATGTCCCACCCACTCATCACACTCACTTGAACTCATTCTTACTAAATAACCTCACTCACTCTCACTAACCATTCTCACTCATTTATTGTTATTCACTGTCACTCATACTCATTCTCACTAATACTCCCTTGCTTGCAATCACACTCTGACTCATTCATTCCTGACCACTCTGGCTCACTCACATAGTTGCCACAGCTAATACTTAATCACTCTCACTCACACACACATACTCACTCATACGAACAGAACCAAATGCTCACTCATGCACACTCTTACCTACACACACACAACATACATGCAAAGGCATTTTGGAAGGGCGTTGCATTTTGACAAGGCGGGCTCTTGCAGAGACATTGCACAGTTATCAGTGACCACTGCCTGGACATTGCGCTGTTACATCATGGACTATTTCTGACGCATTACATGGTTATCTCTGACCCTTGCTTGGACAGTGCCTCCTTGCTAGCCACGCGCCCATCACATTCATGTGCTTTAGAATCTGACTGCTGGGTGGGATATTTTCTTCTTCATCTCTCCCTCACCATCCTATGGACTCATAATGATTTCACTGCCCAGGATCTCTTTCTTCTCCAACTCAGGTTTCCACTAATGCAGCCCTGAATAAGAAGCAGATGCAAATCAAAGGAGACTTCGGTTACCCCGGTGAGAGTTGCGTCCATCTGGCGACCATCCATGCCTTCATTCTGGGGGCCTGGAAACAATCAGGCAGGACTAACGACCAAGAGATGGCACAATGCAGAGGCCGCCTGCCTCCACGTGCAGACCTCGAGAGGAAGGACACGGCTTCACATCATGGCGGGTCCGGTTTGCAGCCACGGGATAGGACCAGCCGCAGCCACGTGACCAGAAGAACCACAGTTCATCATCACTGCCCTGATGATGCCGGAATGTAATACCTGGGATTGTCGTAGGTGCACCAGTCTGTAGGGAAACTGGGGGGCAGATTTACAAGCCCCTTGCGTCATTTTTGCACTGCAGTTGCGTCACTTTTTGTGATGCAGCAGCGGCTTAAAAATGCAGCACAATGAGGATAGCCATCCCCCTGTATTGCTGGAGTTGTGTCGTGCTTGCGACATGACTCCAGCAATGCATGACTGTTGCGTCAACAGGCGCATCAGAATTTCTGACGCATCTGTGAATCATTGCGCCATGGTGCGCCGTATTGTAAATACGGCGCGTCCATAGTGGCGCAAGGGTTTCTCAAAGTGGTGCAGGGAAAGTGACGCATATTCACAGATGCGTCACTTTCTTGTAAATCTGCCCCGGGGTGTATACCGTACCAAAATGAAACCTCGAAAAGGCTAGAATTATTAAGTAGTAGCGTCCCGAGTCTGGAAATATATGGTTGATTCTACAGAAGCCATTTCTGCTAATTGCACAGCAGCGCCGCCAGCCGGCACTGCAGGAGCTGTGCCACGTTTGCATCAGTATGAGACAACTAGTACTTTTCAGGTCCATCGCAAGGATAAAAGCAGAGCAACAGTTCTGTGTTTTTCTGTCACGACACAAGGCTTTGCTTCAGGGAAACATGTTTAGCATGTCCACGTCCGTCCCTGCCCTTTAAATAAGCAGTCGGGTTCTGCAGTGTGCCGTTTTGTGTTTGCCCGCCAACTGAGCTGCCGGCTGTGCACCTGGGAGCCAGAAATATTGGATCACCTCACAGAAGTTGGGACCTGCCGCCTCGGCGTCAGTCAGGCAAACATACTCCATGCACAGCCTCCTCGGATAGATGCTCTCCACATACAGATGTGTCATCCATGTCCCTCACCGATGGAACAAAAGGCCTAGTTCCAAGGGGCCAGCAGGTCAATTAAAACATGCACGGAAGTCATCTGGCGAATTCCTCTGGCAGGAGACAGATAAAAAAGTCATATCCGTCCACTATAATCCTGCCACCACTGTCAGTCCTCAGAAGGCCCGTGAGCTGATAGTCATGCTCAGGTAAGAGAAGGGAGCTCCTTGTGGGCCCCTCCAGAACACAGAGCCTGCTCTGGGTCACGATCCGTGATAAAAGAAACCCATCAGTGCACATGCCTCATTGTTATTATCATGTGTGTCGGAAAATGTGTGAAGACACTACAGACTTTGCTGTGATGACCTTGAGGCAGGTTTGTACGTTCATGAGGCCTTTCCCACGCCAACCCATGGGCTAAATAAATTCCTTTACATTGTATTATTTTTCATGGCAAAGGCAAGTTCTTCCTGTGTTGGGCCTAGGCCCTGCAACTCTGTCTCATTGCAGTTGTCCCAACAATACTGTCAAAAACAGGCAGTGGTCTGCAGTGTGCATGCGTGCTGAACACAAACTTCAGCCTGCCTGTGTGCAATAACGGGACCCACCAGAGCAGCCAGGAGATTTGGGGCACTCTAAGCGAGGTCCAGACAACAACAGGTTAGATTTCAGGGACATAGATTCATCAAAATGTCAGGAGCAGCGGAAGTGACATCATTGCACAATGTGATAGGTCATTCTCTGGGCCCTTTGTCACAGAAATAGCTCCTCATCCGATGGAGCATGACAAGAAGTAACAAGCATTTGCAATGCAATAGGTCTCGCATTACTGGAAGATTGAGTTATTGGCGTTACATTATTATTAGCAATGCCAATAGCTGAAAGTTTCAGTAAAGCGAGACCTATTGCATTGCAAATGCTTTTGAGACTGCTGCCTTGTCTTGCGGAGAAGGTGAGGGAGAGAGAGGAAGCATGAGAGGGAGGGGGAGAGAGAGAGAGGAAGCATGAGAGGGAGGGGGAGAGAGAAAGGAAGAGGGATAGAGGGCAAGAGAGAGGGAAAGGAAGAGGGGAGTGAGAGGGAGAGAGAAAGAGGGAGGGGGACAAAGAGAAGTTGGGAGGGGGAGAGAGTGAGAGCGGAAGGGGGAGAGTTAGCGAGAGAGAGGAAGAGGGGAGACGGAGAGAGAGAGAAAGCGAGGGAGGGAGGGGGCAGGAAGAGCATGAAAAAAGAGAGGGAGAGACTTTCACTTAAAAAGAAAATCACGGGGGCGTGGCTTGCTGCCGATCGCAATGACCGCAGCCTAGGGAAGCTCCGGGAACGAAGTCGGTTCCCCGCAACATCCGCTACTAATCCGGACCTACTAAATAGCCTCTGGACCCACAATCTCCTCCCGAGGCCCGGGCGCCACGATCGGCGCTCTCCTGGGACCCGTGCGCCGTCTTCGGGGCAGTTCAGGACGAGGAGCGAGGAGCGGCCTAGATGCACGCTGGACGCCGGGTACTTGCCTAAATACCGGATCCGGCGGCGGATGCTCTGCTGCGAGCTGGTGGTGTGTCCGTGACGGGCTTAGCGGCCGTTCTTGGCGGTGGCGGTGGCGGAGTGAGGCCTTCCCCCGGTCGTTCCCCCCCTGCCCCTCCTTGCAGGGCTCCCACCGGACAGCAGAGATGTTGCAGGAATCCGGAGCGGCTTGCGGCGCCGGCGGAGGTCTGACGCCGGAGCGAAATTGCCCGCCCAGGAGTGACCACCGGTGAGGAGGACGCTGGGGAAGTGAGGTGCAGGCGCCTACTCGGGGCCCAGTAATAAATAATCGCGCCACTGCGACGGTGCCCTGGAGGCGAGGGGCCCGTTGGAGGGGTGACTGCGGAGCAGGCTGCCCGGCGCCCGCCGCTGGCGGCCTGGTGGAGGTGACGCGGGCCCTGGGCGGCAGAGTTGGGGACGCCGGGAGGGACCCCCCCCTGCCGGCGCTACTGGGACCGTGTGGTGATGCACTGAAGCTTGGGGATGCTTGACAGCGTGAGACCAGGAATCAAAGGTACATCTGCCCCCCACCGCTGGCACTGAGTGGATTGATACAGTGCTGTTTCAGAGGAGCCTGTTTTGCAGTCTGAGAGACCTGACAGTCACGGATCGAGGTGTTCCGCGTGTGACTGCCTGGGGTGGACCTTAGTGACTTCCAGGTGCATCCGCGGCGGGAAACCCGACAGGCCGCACGGGGGAGGAAAGCCCTGTGGCTGGCGGCGGCGATTACCGACTGCGGCAGTGTGCCTCACGTAAAGATGGGGGGCAGAGGCCCACGCGCAAACACCCAGGGCAAACTGGACAAATATGCCTACTCTAAGGAATCACAGGCTCCAGCGGACCGGAAAGAAATGCACGATAAAGCGACGAACCAAGAAGGAGCGGCCAAGGTGACGCTCGATGACATTATGACGGCGCTCACTCAGGTGCAGACCACGGTTGGCACCATTTCCACGGATGTGTCTTTCTTAAGGGCTGACTTCCAGAAAATGACGGCGCGAGTCACGGAGGTGGAACAAACGACGAAATCCCTGGTTGGTGATACGGCCGCATTGCTTCAGAGAGTTAACCACCTGGAGGCCGAGAATAAAATAATGGCGACGAAGCTGGATGGCCAGGAGGGGCGCTCCCGCCGCAACAACGTCCGAATCACGGGCCTTCCCAAGAGCGAAGGGGTCCAGGCCATGGACCTGTATGTTGAAGAACTCATCAAGACAATACTCCAACCAAGGGGGCTATCCGCATTCTTCTTGGTTGAAAGGGCACACCGGGTGCCCAGCGGCAGGCCTAGACCAGGGGCGCCCCCCAGGACTGTGTTGGCCCGAGTCTTTAATTTCCGCGACCGCGATGCCATACTGCAGACAGCGAGAGTGGCCCGCCACTTCGAGTTCATAACTCGGTGATTTCTTTCTTTCCGGACTTTACGGATGCAGTCACCAAACGCCATAGAAGCTTCTTGGAGATAAAAAAGGATCTTCGGCGTAGAGAAATTACTTACTCAATGCTGTTTCCGGCGAGGTTGCGAGTCATAGCCGATGGTAAAACTTGGTTCTTTGATCATCCGGAGGAGGCCCGGGAATGGCTCGAGGGCTGGCGGCAAGTGGAGGGACGCGGGCGGCCGGAGAGACGCCACCAGCAGCGACGGGCGGAGGGAGGCCCCGAGGATCGCGGACAGGCGCAGGAAGGATACTCCGTGCACAGGTCGGAAACGGAGGAATAAGAAGCGGACCTGTGGCCCTTGCAGACCAGCAGAAACAAAGACGAAGGGCAATGGTGGGATGGTCTCGCCCGTGCTGTCGGACGCTGCGGGATTCCTGTGCTCCTCTGGAGTTGCTGAGCAGATGGGCGTGGATCCATTGGTGCAGGGTCTATGCTGCTGGTGAAACAAAGTCTAACAGAACAATGGTCCTCAGGAAGGGGATGGACTGAGTTGCTTCCCCGGACTTCTCACCCCGACACGCAAGTACTGTTACTGGGATTGGGTATGGAGCACTCTGCAATGTTGGGATGGCGGGTAGTTCTAAGTCCGTCTAGCAGGGAGGCAGGGTGGGGGGTGGAGGGTAGGTTTTGTGGTTATGGTTTTGTTTTTTTTGTTCAGGTTTGTTGTATAGGCACTTGGGTACGACAGATCCTCAGATGGGGAGGGTGGGGACTTGGCACATACTCCTCCGCCCCACTGATTGCGTGCTTCAACGGTCATGGCGGTCTCACACTTACAGCAGGTTGATCAAGAGCAGAAGCCTGACTCACAGGTGAAGTCCCTAACGCTAGTTACATGGAATGTGCACGGCCTCGGGGACAAAAGTAAAAGGGGTTTGGTGTTGCAGAGTCTTAAGCGAAGTTCCCCGGCCGTGGTCCTGCTGCAGGAGACACACCTCACTGGGAATACATGTCGGGCCCTAGACAGGTGGGGATTCAAGATGGTGGCCCACTCAGAGTTCACATCCGGGTCCAGGGGGGTAGGTATCTTGGTATGCAAACAATCACCGATAATAATTCATAAAACAAAGATAGACGCAGGTGGTCGCTTTGCGGCACTGGTGGGACAATGGGAGGGACACCCTATCAACATCGTTTCCATTTATATTCCCCCGGCACTACAGGCAGTTGCGCTTCAGGCCCTGAGTGACTTTCTCCTGGATCTCCCAGAGGGAGAACTCTTGATTGGAGGAGACTTTAATGACGTAGTGGACGGGGCCTTGGACCGGCACCCTGTGAGGGAACGGGTGGCGGGGGTGTCACGTCTCGGGTTTTTTTTGGGGGGCGCTGGGGCTCGTAGATGTCTGGCAACGTCGACATCCCATGGCGCGCCAATTTACTTTTCAATCCACGGTGCATAATAGCTTGTCGAGAATAGACTACTTTATTGCCTCTTCGGAGAGCTTCAAGCATGTAGACACAGTTGACATTCGGCCGAGGGGTATCTCAGACCACTCGCCAGTTGTCCTGACATACACATATAGCGGTGTCAGTGCAATGGGTGTCCTGGTAAAGGCATTTCATGGTACAGAAGTGCCGCTCGCACAGAGCTGTCGGTGCCATAGTGTGACGGAGATATGCCATGGCACAGATGGGAATATCCTCAGATGTGCGCGTGCTAAAGATGTTTGTAAGCCATGTGTGTTTTCATAACACGCTGCACTTAAACCCTGAACTGCACTCTATCACTGACCTGCACTCCACGCTTCTACTGCACTGCACCCCTGCCCTCCACCTCGGCATCACACCCCACCCCTGCTCTGAACTCCACCCGTGTACTGCACTCTAACCCACAACTGCAGTGCACCCCTGCAATGGGTAGGGTTGAAAAATACAGTAAGGCACATTCTGCAGTCTTAGGTAGAATAATACAGCTAACCAGACTTCATAGGGTTGGATAGCAGCGCTGTCACACAGGTGATGGAAACCTTACAGGTTCAAGCAGTGATGGTATACCATCTACCCAAAAATATTCTCTACGAAGGAAGACGATCGCTGGCATTCCGGATGATACTAGGTTCACCAAGCACTTTGACTACGAGACTCTGCACAGGGCTTCAATGCATAGCCTGACCTCTTTCAAACCAAAACTTTGTTTGTTCTGTCAATCACTCCCTCTCCCCCACAGCAGTCACCTACACTAAGGGCAGCAGCGGACTGTTATTACACACCGCGTCTCTGCCGTGCCCTCAGCTCCATATTTATAGGTGCCTCGTGAACAAAATAGGCAGACAGCCTCTCTTTCCTTCTTTCATTTAGTTGCTTCCCTGTGAAATGGATCCAAAAAAGAACAATCCAGCGAGTGGCACGCGCGCGTCACAGTGAGACATGTGGTTTCAATTATCGCACCCGTGTCTGGGCACGATAATTGAAACCACATGGCAGCGGTGCACGTAATAGACACCAATAGGCCATGGGCGGAGCAATGCGCCCGCCTTTGGCCAATTGCATGCTGTCTTTGATCAAAAGACGCACGCAAAGGCCAATAGCGTGGGCCAAAAGGAAAAGCACACGCACAAGCGTGTGCGATTCCTAGGTACATTTTCAAACCCCCTACAAGAGGTCTCTTGGGGCGCGAGCAGTGTTGCGCACTGCAAGGCAGGCATGAGACCTAAAAACTACAGACAGTGAACATGGCTTTAACCCTGGCTGCCCTATGTTCATGGTGCTACCTTGTTGACGCCAGAGCCCAAGGCTAGCTAGGGCAGTGCAGGAGTTGCCAAAGTAAAGTCAGAGATAGCAGATGAATTTAACTATTTGATGATTCTTCCCTTCGAGGAGCTCCAGCAGCTGTGGAAATCAGGTGCCCCTGCCTATCCACCCTACAACTCCTCCTCAGCTTTAGCACACAGGTACAAGTGTCTATAAAGAAGAAGTCGCAGAAGAATTGGCCCCTATGAGGTGGACAGAGGAGGCCGTCTTCTGACTTTCAGTCACTGCCCAAGGACCTCCCGAATAGTGACCCCTAATTCCATCATGCTCTGATGATCTCACACTTCCGATTTGATCTTCATAACTCCACTGACTTCCACCTTTCATGAGCATTAGCTAGAGGTCAGCTAGTGGCCATCAGGGATAGCAGCTTGCAACCCCGGGGCCTCCTAGCCACTCAAGGCTAAAATCAATATTCGCTTCTGCTGTTGAGAATGTGCTATAAGTTGTGAAAGTGACCATAAGCAAACGGAAAACCGGAGACGCCTTTGGAAAATGGACATGTAATTCACTGTAAGCAAAGCCCAGGCTGGAGTGGTTATTGTTTATATATATGCAGCTGTACATGTGCTCTTGTAGCAAAGTGCAACAAGCATTGGCATAGCCAATAGGTCGCTAAAGTGAAAGTAATCGCGGTAAAAGCAGCGAGGGCACCCGCGCACATGCACTGTAGCTCTAGGCTGGCCTGGTAGCACTTTTTGGAGCCCTCTCAATAAGTCTCGCCAGACCAGCGCATGCGTTAGGTCAGGCGAGACCTAAAAAGAAACTCGAGGTACGAGAAGAAAGGCCTTTCAAAAGTCTGAGCTCTCATTTTAGTATCTGTATCTCGTGTTTTGTATTGACTGGTGTTTGCTTGCCTTAACTGCTTGTAAAGTTTAGAAAACGTTTCTACGGATGCTTCAGAAGCCTTCATTTCATCCAAAGATATTTATTTGTTTAGAGTTTTGGTAAAGCAATATGTGTCGCCTTTCAGCTTTCTCAGAGTGCAGGGACTAGGGACTTTGTAATGTAATGTAATGTAAGGGTATTCTTATATAGCGCGGCTGCCACCCAACGGGTATCCTGGCGCTGAGATTGCCAAGAAGCACTGCAAGTAACTGGGCTAGAGCATATAACTGACATTAAGCCCTGGGAAAAAGTTTTGTTTTCAGTTCTTTCCGAAACCCAGACAGTGTATCCCTTTGTCTAAGCTCCAATGGCAGAGTGTTACAATGTAGGGAGGCTGCAAGGCTAAATGATCTGCACCCCAGTCGAACTTATTTGACACGTGGGACACAAAGCAGACAGGCTGAAGAGGAACATAAATTTCTTACAGGGGAGTACCATAAACATTTCCTATGTAGGGACTTTGGCCCCATTTTATGTGATGCCCTATAGACAATACAGAGAGCTTTAAATTGGACTTGCTGTGCAATGGGCAGCCAATGAAGATCATTCAAGGCCATCGAGGATGATGCTCTACATTGTCTGTTTAATGCAAGTTTAGCTGCAATACTCTGTATACTTTACAACAAACAAATGATGGACGGAATGCTGACAATGCAGACATTCTCCCCCAGTCAAGAGATCTGGGTTAAATCCATCGTTCTTTTGCCCACTACGCCACCCCAGTTCAGACATGGCCATATGCAAATCAGTCTTGACCCTGTGCCTCATGGGAACAGTCCAGCCCGAACTGCCAAGCCATGTCTTCCCTGGACCGGAATCAAGCATCCTAGGACCGGTTTCTGGCTATCAGCCGTCATCAGCCAGGATAGCTTGACTCCAGTGGCGTAGTGAGCACGGGTCCCACGTCTGGGAATACCCATCCCACTTAGGGCGAAAAGCGTTACAACAAACAAATGATGGACGGAATGCTGACAATGCAGACATTCTCCCCCAGTCAAGAGATCTGGGTTAAATCCATCGTTCTTTTGCCCACTACACCACCCCAGTTCAGACATGGCCATATGCAAATCAGTCTTGACCCTGTGCCTCATGGGAACAGTCCAGCCCAAACTGCCAAGCCATGTCTTCCCTGGACCGGAATCAAGCATCCTAGGACCGGTTTCTGGCTATCAGCCGTCATCAACCAGGATAGCTTGACTCCAGTGGCGTAGTGAGCACGGGTCCCACGTCTGGGAATACCCATCCCACTTAGGGCGAAAAGCGTTACAACAAACAAATGATGGACGGAATGCTGACAATGCAGACATTCTCCCCCAGTCAAGAGATCTGGGTTAAATCCATCGTTCTTTTGCCCACTACGCCACCCCAGTTCAGACATGGCCATATGCAAATCAGTCTTGACCCTGTGCCTCATGGGAACAGTCCAGCCCGAACTGCCAAGCCATGCCTCTGTACTGGGGTGAATGTATGACATTGTTCTGCATTCTGTCCATCAATTGTTATTTTTGCATTTGTCACCCCGAGTGGAAAGGGTATGCCCAGACGTGGGTCCCTTGCTCTCCATGCCACTGGAAATCAAGCAAGCCTGGCTGAAGACGGCTGAAATGCCAGAAACCGGTCCTAGGATGCTTGTTTCCAGTCCAGGGAGGACATGGCTTGGCAATTCGGGCTGGACTGTTCCCATGAGGCACAGGGTCAAGACTGATTTGCATATGGCTGGGTTCAAACTGGAACGGCATGGTGAGCAAAGAAACAATGGATTTAGGCCCAGATCTCTGTACTAGGGTGAATGTATGACATTGTTCTGCATTCTGTCCATCAATTGTTATTTTTGCATTTGTCACCCCGAGTGGAAAGGGTATGCCCAGACGTGGGTCCCTTGCTCTCCATGCCACTGGAAATCAAGCAAGCCTGGCTGAAGACGGCTGAAATGCCAGAAACCGGTCCTAGGATGCTTGTTTCCAGTCCAGGGAGGACATGGCTTGGCAATTCGGGCTGGACTGTTCCCATGAGGCACAGGGTCAAGACTGATTTGCATATGGCTGGGTTCAAACTGGAACGGCATGGTGAGCAAAAAAACGATGGATTTAGGCCCAGATCTCTGTACTGGGGTGAATGTATGACATTGTTCTGCATTCTGTCCATCAATTGTTATTTTTGCATTTGTCACCCCGAGTGGAAAGGGTATGCCCAGACGTGGGTCCCTTGCTCTCCATGCCACTGGAAATCAAGCAAGCCTGGCTGAAGACGGCTGAAATGCCAGAAACCGGTCCTAGGATGCTTGTTTCCAGTCCAGGGAGGACATGGCTTGGCAATTCGGGCTGGACTGTTCCCATGAGGCACAGGGTCAAGACTGATTTGCATATGGCTGGGTTCAAACTGGAACGGCATGGTGAGCAAAAAAACGATGGATTTAGGCCCAGATCTCTGTACTGGGGTGAATGTATGACATTGTTCTGCATTCTGTCCATCAATTGTTATTTTTGCATTTGTCACCCCGAGTGGAAAGGGTATGCCCAGACGTGGGTCCCTTGCTCTCCATGCCACTGGAAATCAAGCAAGCCTGGCTGAAGACGGCTGAAATGCCAGAAACCGGTCCTAGGATGCTTGTTTCCAGTCCAGGGAGGACATGGCTTGGCAATTCGGGCTGGACTGTTCCCATGAGGCAGAGGGTCAAGACTGATTTGCATATGGCTGGGTTCAAACTGGAACGGCATAGTGAGCAAAAAAACGATGGATTTAGGCCCAGATCTCTGTACTGGGGTGAATGTATGACATTGTTCTGCATTCTGTCCATCAATTGTTATTTTTGCATTTGTCACCCCGAGTGGAAAGGGTATGCCCAGACGTGGGACCCTTGCTCTCCATGCCACTGGAAATCAAGCAAGCCTGGCTGAAGACGGCTGAAATGCCAGAAACCGGTCCTAGGATGCTTGTTTCCAGTCCAGGGAGGACATGGCTTGGCAATTCGGGCTGGACTGTTCCCATGAGGCACAGGGTCAAGACTGATTTGCATATGGCTGGGTTCAAACTGGAACGGCATGGTGAGCAAAAAAACGATGGATTTAGGCCCAGATCTCTGTACTGGGGTGAATGTATGACATTGTTCTGCATTCTGTCCATCAATTGTTATTTTTGCATTTGTCACCCCGAGTGGAAAGGGTATGCCCAGACGTGGGTCCCTTGCTCTCCATGCCACTGGAAATCAAGCAAGCCTGGCTGAAGACGGCTGAAATGCCAGAAACCGGTCCTAGGATGCTTGTTTCCAGTCCAGGGAGGACATGGCTTGGCAATTCGGGCTGGACTGTTCCCATGAGGCACAGGGTCAAGACTGATTTGCATATGGCTGGGTTCAAACTGGAACGGCATGGTGAGCAAAAAAACGATGGATTTAGGCCCAGATCTCTGTACTGGGGTGAATGTATGACATTGTTCTGCATTCTGTCCATCAATTGTTATTTTTGCATTTGTCACCCCGAGTGGAAAGGGTATGCCCAGACGTGGGTCCCTTGCTCTCCATGCCACTGGAAATCAAGCAAGCCTGGCTGAAGACGGCTGAAATACCAGAAACCGGTCCTAGGATGCTTGTTTCCAGTCCAGGGAGGACATGGCTTGGCAATTCGGGCTGGACAGTTCCCATGAGGCACAGGGTCAAGACTGATTTGCATATGGCTGGGTTCAAACTGGAACGGCATGGTGAGCAAAAAAACGATGGATTTAGGCCCAGATCTCTGTACTGGGGTGAATGTATGACATTGTTCTGCATTCTGTCCATCAATTGTTATTTTTTGCATACTCTGTATCCTTTGCAGCTTTTTTTATCAGAGATGCTGGGGCTCCTAGAAGGAGGGCATTGCAGTAATCTAATCTGCTCAGAATTATACTCCGTACCACTTGAGGTCTAACTGCGTCCGGTAAAAGAGGGAGTATTTTTCTAAGTGCACGAAGCAGAGAAAAACAGGTACTCACAGTTTTATCTACTTGCGTGTCCAATTGTAGATTACTGTCAAGCAATACACCTAAATTGCGAGCTGTAGTAACAGGTACTTGAGGGTTATTGGCAGAACTTGGCCAGAAGTTTGCTGGCAAGGGACAAGGATTTTTTTTAGCAGAACAGCAAAGTATTTCGGTCTTGTCCCCATTAAATTGCAATGAGTTCTCCCTAAGCCAACCTGCTGTTTGTCGCATGCAGCAATGGAATTTCTCCAAAGAAACTGCATCATTGCCCTCCAAAGAAAAGACAAGTTGGGTATTGTCCGCATAATTTATAACCTTGATGCCATAAGATTTTATAAGCGAGATAAGTGGGCATAGGTATAAATTAAAAAGAATTGGGCTGATCCCTGAGCCCTGCGGGACCCCATGTTTTACTAGCCTCTATGAGAAAGGAAGGGCCTTAAGGTCACTGCCTGTTCTCTATCTAAAAGATATGACTGGAGCCAGTCCAAGGCCCTACCCACAATGCCACACTCCTCAAGTCTCTCAATCAGAATCTTGTGGTTGACCTTATCAAAAGCGGCCGACTTATCTAGCAGCACTAAAATGGCAGTTTGGCCGCGGTCGGCACGCATTCGCAGGTCGCCTAAAACAGTCACTAGGGCAGTTTCAGTACCTTGTCCTGGGCGAAATCCAAATTGGACCTCGTCCAGGAGATTATTCAGGGTTATTAGAGGCGGAAGGATTAGTCCAATTCGGTAGGTGGGGGCACTGTGTCCCCTGTTCTTCAAATTCAAGTTCAATACTCTTTATTGCCATAAAAGAGACAATAATACAAAAAGAGAAAGAAACTGTGTATAATACAAATCATTACAATCAATTTAAAATTCCTTTCAGAAGCAGAAGATTAAAAACATCAAATCAAAAACTTATGCAAAGAGAAAGTATTAAAACATTATTCTTACCCTTATGTCTGCATATTAAAATGTACACAATAAGAACTATTTTACAATAAATACAGATTAAATGCTTGTTAATTTATTGAACAGTGGCCAAACATACAATTGGCTGGTTAATATATAAAACACTCAGCACCATTACCCCAAGGAGCCGAAATACATTTCCTCCTAGTAAATCACACTGCTAGTAAATAACTTGAAACTGAAAAAGCAGTGGGTTGACTAGTGTCTGATTGCAATACTCTACAACTGGAGACATGCTGGGTGAAACCTAGGTTCATGCAGATGGGGTCAGCCATTTGGCCCTAAACCTACTATACACTGGGCAGAAACAAGCATATGGGCCAAGATTTCCATGGTATAACCTCAAGAGGGACAGGCCAACCTTTCCGGACCAGGGCAATCCACCCTTTTCGACGTAAATGTACGAAGTGGAAGGGTTCCATGCCTGAATTGTACATACACTTTCCTTGCCAGACGTGGTACTACCTTCTCTAGAAATTGTTCTACCAAATAGGAATCCTTCACCAACGTTAATGAGCTGGTAAGAGTACCTAAGGCCTGTGATGATAATAACAGATCTGACCTAATACTCTTGAACCACCTTTTGAGCTTCATTTTGCTAGTCAGCAGACCTAAACCCCTGGATCATCCCACAATTTCACAAGGCCCATGGTCAAAAGTGTCTTTCTTACATATTTAATACAAGAGAGGTTATCTGCCCTGGGGTGACTGAGTATTTCCTCCAGTCCACGACAATAGTGTGACAATTCCGGTGTGGCCCAGAGCCTCCTCCAATATACAATATATCTAACTGCCATTTTTTCACAACACTTTTGGGGGTATAACACTTGCCTCAGAAACCGGGTTTCTACCATTACTAATGTTTTGTGGACTTGTGTCCCCAAATCTCGGCACCATATAGGGCCGTACCCAGTGCTTGATAGGAGTACAACTGAATAACTGGGGAGACTGGTTTAGAGAAGGACCCCCGTTGAATCTTCAACATCCCCCCCGACATACTGCTCCAATTTGAGCCTGTGCTTTGAAATATGGTGGGCCCAATTTAAGTTCTCATCTAGGATGATGCCAAGATATTCAAATAGATGGACCCATTATAATGGGGTATCATTCAGCGTTGGTTTAGTGGTATGACACAGGTTGAGAACCATAAATTTTGTTTTACCAACATTGATTAATCATGAACTCCTATTCAGTAAGCATTCGCTTGAAGGCAAAACTGAACATTTCCGTTTTCAGATCTTTTATGAATGCCTGGAGATTGCGTTCAGATCTCAGCATAGGGTTGGCAGCGACCTAGGTGTTGGGCTTTGTATGGCCAAGGATCCTCCTTCATGTTTTATCCTCATGACATAAATATTGTGCTCTAAATACCACTTGCAAGAATCGTTCCATTGTGTGTATATTTTCTATCATTAATTATAATGGGTTGATAATTTTTAAATTATATTACTATTTAGGACACAATAGTTGGGTTACACGTTATTCTGACAACAATATTCTCTCGCAGAGGGTACCACGCCTTCAGTCTTCTATTGTAATGCACTGAGGTGGAATGCGTAGATGGAGAAGAGGATATTCGCAGGTAAATGCCATGATAGATTCACCATCTTTATGTCAAAAAATTGTTCCATGCTTAAATTTACCAGTTTTATGTCTGAATTTGTGAGCAAACATTTCATGTTAGAGAAGATATATATTTCCTCCTTTTTGTATTCTCAGATTTTGGTTTCCCCAAGTACACAAGCGTCCATTGGCTGTAAGAAGATGAGCAGTAAATAATAAATAAAGGTGCTAATAGCAGCCATGACTTGGTGACTGTTTGATATGCTTATTTGCAATTTCCTTTTTCAATGTTAATTGAGGATGTATACTAGTGAAGAAGACAGAAAAGCAGCTTTTGTGATCCTTCTTCTGCTTATGATACTGTTAACTATCAAATGCTGCTGGAAAGGCTAGAACCATGGACATGCATTTCAGGATCTGGTCTTTCTTAAATCCAGTATTTTCTCAACAGCCGTAGTCAATAAGTAAGGATAGGATCAGTCGAGTCGTTGAGGGGACCAGTGTCATTTAGCATTCCCTAAGAGTCATCCGTCTCCTTCTTACTGTTCAACATTTAGATTTGTCCCCTGGCGGAGTTCCTTTAGCAGCATCAGTTGAATCTCCAAATGTATTTAGATCAGGGGTCTCCAACCTTTTCTTTAATAAGACTTCTTGTTCAATAAAATCATCAGATCCACTAATATTAAAAGTGTTGTAATAGTGACTACATCAGACACTATTACATTAGAGACCAGTATATGCAAGATTACCTGCAGTGATTATTTTAGTGCATCGGGCACGTTTGCCAGCAGTAATATAAAAAAGATAATATTTGCAAGGAGTCTCCTCAATGCCGCATGATTTATCACTCAAATATCAGCTGTGTATTAGTTGTAATATATATTTTAATATTTATTTATTTTTATTCAGATGGGCAGATGCCGGCTAGAGGTTTCTAGTAGAGGAATAGTGAGACTCCAGTTTCTGCAGTTCTTTGCAGATATTATGGGCCTTTGCCCTAGTATGCTTCATGGATAGTGCAGAGAACTTTGAAATTGATCCAACAGTGAACTGGAAACCAGTGGATTGCTTTGAGGGTGGATTTGATGACCTGAGCCAGGCTTGGTGGCCCAGTGGACTAATTTGTTTGACCTCATGGTCACAGGTTCAAATCCTGGTAGGGTGCCTGTGTTCGACCTCATGGTCACAGGTTCAAATCCTGGCAGGTTCACTCAGCGTTTCATCCATCTGAGGTCGATAAAATGAGTACCATTGAGTTGGGCAACAATAAACATCCGTTACTCAGCACCAAGATACCTCAGTGTGAACGTGCACCTTACAAATACACATGCTATGCTATGTTTCACTTCCAGCAGTTCAAAGGATAGTTCTGCAGTCTTTAGAGCCTGCTGATAAGCTTCCTGGGAAGGCCAGTGTATTTGAGGCATGCCATGATAACTAAGACTGTCAGCACTACCTGACGCTCAATTTTAAGAATGTAAGGCTTTTTTTAGAGTATAGACAGCTTCAGTTTGACACTGCATTGATTGTGGGGGTAAACATGATGAGTTTGAGGTTGAAAAGTATTCTCAGGTTATTTGCTTTTATAGAGGTGGGTGAAGGTGTCCTGAAAGCGAGTCGGGTGCAAGTTCTTCTGTTACTAAAATCTGTCTTAGCACCCTTTGGGCAAAAGAAACTCCAATGGAACACACAAGGTCAACTTGGATGGTTGCTCTGGTCTGCTGTGCAGCCTGCAGTAAATGTATATGTCATCTAAATTATTTTTCAACAGGTAACTCCAGAGATACTTGTAGCTCTCCAGTTACCTGTAGGCAGCTCTCACCTGTGCAGCTCAGCCAACTAAATTATAAAATATCTTTTGATTGATTGAAATCATAAGGTGATGTTTAGAGAGAAATGGCTGGATTTTCAAAATACATATTTGTCAGCAACCCACTTCCTATTATGATGCAGGAGTCAAGGATGACGTGCTATCACATCCTATGCTCTTATGGGTGCGGTCACAGGATATTTGATACCACTTCTTATAACCCTGGCATTATAGTGAACTGGGATCACTGCCCCCTTCCCTCACTAGCTCTCTGCACCCTCCTTTCCCTTCCTAATACATCTTCTGTTAGCCTTAGCTGCTGGTCCGACATAAAATGCTGGCCACTCACAATACACTATATCCTGGTCCTGCATCTTACTAGTATTTTGGGAGAGGGTGTGGCGTTAAGGCCAGAGCTGCTGACTTTGGCACTAGAGAACCAGGGGGCAGATTTATGTTAACTGGCGCATCCCTGCATATCAGCAGGGATGCGCCAATTATTATGCGCCACAGCTGCGCCACCATGGATACGCCGCATTTATAATGCGGCGCACCATGGGGCAAAAACGGCACAGATGCGTGACGCATCTGTGCCGTAAAAGTGGCGCATTGCTGGAGTTGCGTCGCAAGCGCGACGCAGCTCCAGCAATGTTCTGGGGGGCCCTCTCTGTACAATGCTGCGTCAAGCAGGCGCAGGGTTTTGACGCAGCATGGGCCTAAAAGTAACTGAGTGAAATCTTGTAGATTTCACTCAGCCACTTTTAGGAGGCGTTCCTCCGCCGGAACACCCCCACCTGCCCTGGAACGCCTACATGTGGCGCAGGGCTTTACAACGTGACGCATCTCCCAGATGCGTCACGTTGTAAATACCCCGCACCATGGTGCAGGATTTGCACCGCTGCTGCGTCACAAAAGTGACGCAACGGCGGTGCAAAAGTGGCGCAAGTGCAACAAAAATCTGCCCCCAGGTTTAAATCTTTGCGGCGTCTTATCATGTGATTCTGGACTAAGCACTTCATATCGGAAAAAAATCAATATCGCCATGTGTAATGTAACTGATGCTCATTTAAAGGGCTCCAATACTTTCTGGTCAAGTTCGCCCTTTATAAAACTGAAACAAATAGATTCCATTCAGAAGGCCCCTTTTCTGCTTCCTTTCTTCTTATTCCCTTTTTCTATCCCTCACAGCACGCATAAGTGGCAAATTACAGTTGCTTATTCAAGGTTCATGTACCAATTGTGATAGCTTTTTCGTGTGCCTTCTTTTAAGTTCAAATCCAATACGTGGCTGCAGCTGGAGTGCGTGGTGTGCAGATGAACACAGGAAATGTATGTTTTTCCCATGTAGCCTATTTTAGACCTAGGCACATGTCTACATTTTTTCTTCATGTCAGCCAGGAACACCTCGAGCTTCATTACTCTCAACATCTTTCAGCAGCCACACAACGGGGCACTCCCCGAACGAATGAAACGCGTCTGTTATTCCTGAACTTCTTTGAGGGGCGTCAGTCTTTGGCTGTAGAAGTCTCCTTTAAAGTGACACTGCTTTTACTTCAATGAAATGTAAAATGATGCATGGCCTCAGCTGCTGCCTATGCAGGGATTGTATATTGAAAACTCCAAAGAGCTTTACGGTGCTGGAGGGGTTGTTTACCATTACTACACCTTGCAGCTCACTCCCAGGGCGATTTTACAGCCCAGTTATGAGTTTTACAGGTCAGAATGAACAAGGAACATGTAGGGGCGTTTTACTGCTTTGGAAAACCACACTACTCCTTGTTTCTACCTCTTTAGTCCATGAAAATCCTACAGCTAACACATTCAGACATTTTGTATGAAGTGTTTTGGTTTCAGTCCTCACCTAATCACCACTTGATGTATATTTGGTATTGGAAAAAAGAGACTGGAAAGACATAGTGGCAACATACAGTAAAGACAACTATTATTTCACTTAATAATGTTGGCAAGGCCAGAGATTTGGAAAAATATGGACGGTGGAATGCTCACCAACCTTCCAGGGTTGGCAAAAGGCTATTATTAAATATTACAGAAATGGAGAAACAATGGATAAAATCCAACAGTAAAAGAATGTTCTGGTCCCTAGCGATTAATTAGCTAAATAAATTAAAAACCGATAAATTATGAAAGGTCCCATGATTAAATACATTAGTTAAGATTAGGGCTCCTGGTTTTATGGTATTTATCCATATTTATTTTTTACTCAGTTTTTCTGTATGTATCCATTTTTATTTTGTGTTTTCTGTAGAAATGAAGCTGCGATGTGTATTTTTCCGCATTTATTTAACTGATAAATATAAACTCACATTTGAATGTCCAAAAGGTTTTAGCGGTATACAGCGCAATAGTGTTATCTGAAAACACCTGCAGTGCAGAATAGCAGAAATAACTGTAGATCTGCACTTAATTAAGCTTAATTAGGAAATCTATTGTCTTTTTTATTCTTCACTACCTCCAAATCTGTACACCTACTGACCTGGCACTCATGACTGACAGTAGAAAAAATCATCCAAAGAAGGCCTATTTTCCATATTTTTCTGTATTTAAAAATAAATACAGACAGGAAAATAAATAGTTTTCTGTCTGTATTTATCTGTAAAAATCAGTAAAAACTGAGAACTGGGAACCATAGTTAAGATGCAGGATGAAGAGAGCACCTCAAACTCTCAGCCACCTCAGTGAGATCTGTATCTGGTTCTTAAAAGAGGGTAATAGAGAGACATTTTCACAGAAAATAAATAGCTGGGTATGGCAAAATGTGATGCAACTCTGAATCTGGTTTCTGGCGCATAAATATGTAGGCCCAGAATATGACTATCTTGATAGACCTGAAATGCGGACTTAATTTTGGCTTTCTGCAGACAGTGTTGACTTTCAGCTTCTATTCTATCAGGTTTCTCAGAAGCCTGCAGGTTCTGATCCAGCGGCGAACCAGCAACAGATACTCCAATACCATATACTCACCTTGGCTCATAAACACTTATACATACACACAGGCCAGTAAAACCGCTGGAGTCAAAGTTTGTGTTGTTTCTTGCTTCAAGGTTTGGTTACTTATCATTCCTAACTAACCGTTCACTGATCAAAAAGTTCTTTCCTCTGGTCAATGGACCGTTAGTTGAACTAGTTGATGGTGAAATGACATGAATTATTTCTTCTTGCAATGAAATGACCACAGACTCGGGAAAAGTTTTAAATCTTTATCTAAATTAATTTCATGTGAACCATTTCTCAAAGTACAGCACAGTCTCCGTCACTCACAGGAAGGAAGATTTAATTATCAATCAATTAAACAGATTTATCATACTAAGCAATGACATTGCTCAGAAAGGAGAGGATAGAGAGAAAAGCACATATGCACGTTCATGAACATATATTTACCTAGAATGGTGTGAAAACCAGCCACCTGGCCAAAGAGCTGGGAAGAGTCCCCCGGGAAAGATCAGGCGACAAAGGCTTCAGGACAGGAATCAGGACAAGATAGATGACCTCTCTAACACCGGCGCTGGCGTAGCACCCCTCTCTGACACTCTCTTCCTCCTCGAGATTCTTCTGCGATCTTCTTCTAAATTAATTATAGGATAGATTGTTCTGCATTCGATACTTCATCATTCCGACAGCATCCCGCGCTCTGCATCATTCCACAAATCTCCGTCTAACTAACTAACTAAAAACAACCTCAATTATACTCTTTGGTATTCAGGGACCGCCCATTAATGTTTCAATATCGCCAAGTTACTAACTCTGATTGGACAGGCAAAGGGGGATGATCATCACACCATGCTTATTTTTTTATTTAGTCTTTCAGTCCATTGTTCAAAGACACCACCCCTTAATTTTTATTAATAAATCTGTAATCCCACACATATTCACATCTTTATTAGACACAAAAGTATAATTTTCATGTGTTCCCATTCGTTTTGGAGGACTTCAGAGCTCGTTCCCAGGTTATGTATCCTTTGCGACCTTGGACTGCGTTCAAGAGTCCCATCACTTCTTCTGGCTCACTCACACCACGCATGTGTGGAGATCAGGGGGGTTACAAACTCCAGACTCACACTAAATGCCCAAATGCATACTAATAGGAAAGTCAAAAAGGCAAATATCAATTTCAAAATAAAATGGTTTCACTGTATACCACCTATCTCTACTCTAATCCCATTTACTTATAGATGCTTTCCCCGCATTAGCATTAGTAAAACAGCTTGGTTTAGTTTCAGCAGAGCAGATGCCAAGCATGTGAACTTACTAGCAGCCATGTTAATAGCGTCTGCGCAGGCGCAAGAAATTCCCTCCAAGCGACAGTTCGTCAAACTGCGTAGATGCAGTTGACGCATGCGCAATAAAGATTTCCCGTTAGCGCCCATTTTAAAATTTTGCTCGAGTTACTTATTAGTAAGACACGTAGGCAAGCTTCTCTAGCTTATATGTCAAATGTGGTGCGTATCAATTTACGCAATACACAGTTAATACAAGGTTAGAAGTTAAATGATAGGATTGCTTCCGAGCAAGTCTCTTTTCTACGAGTCCTTGCTCCATCAATCCCCTCTCTGATGGCATTTTTGAGTCATCACAAAATCACCCACCCCAACCAGATGCCAACTTTAGCACATCTCAATTCCCTTTCCATTCTTTTCGTTCTTATCTTCATCTTTAATTTTCAAATCTTTAATCTTTTTTTATAGTTCTCCTTTCATCTCTTCTAGCCGTATCTCTTCATATTTTCTTTTCTTTCCTTTTCCATTTACTTCATATTTCCTTCCCTTTTTGCAAAATTTGCACCATATCATTATTGTTAATACTATTATTGTTAAACCAACTAATGGAAATACTATTTGACCTATAATACCTTTCCCAAGATTATGAAACCAAGTTCCTATTGAAGAAACACCTTTTGTTAGTCTTTCCCATACACTGTCAACCTCCAGTGGTTTCAATTCTTCTTGAAGTTTTGTAATATTCTTAATATATCCTTTAATTTCTGTGCTTTTATCTGGTATGTAAGTGCAACAATGTTGCACCTTCAACATTTTACAGACTCCGCCTTCTTTTGCTAATAATATATCAAGCGCAAGTCGATTTTGTAAAACCATAGACCTAATTGCAACCATTTCTGTATTAATCATCAAGAAACCTCCAGCAGTATCAGTCGATAGACGATCAACTACTGTTGTCAAGTGACAGATTCTATGCGAATTCAGAATGACTCCCACTGAAGGTATCAATGCACCAAATATGTCACCTATTATTTCTGAAAAACTAGCTCTCTTTCTTCGTGTTAGTTCATTAGTGTTTTCATTGCTTCCAGTGATTCTTTTTACATGATACATTTTAGGAAATACAATCCCAAAGTAGCAATTACCGTACCACCGCGAAGGCAGCTTATAATAAGCATTATTCCCACACACATAGTAAACACCAGGAAATACTGGATCTGTTCTCCTTTTTAGTCCCCAACCTCCCAGAATTAGGAAGTTATGTTCACATTCAATGAAACCAATAAATACATTGTTATAGTCTGTCTTTAATCTATGGATGCAGGTCTTCCCTGAACTTACAAAGTCTAGGGACATTGCAGCATTAGTCTTGCCAGCTGTATAAATTCCCTCTTTCTCAGCCCATGGTGGAATATGGGTTTTCTGTTCAGAAGCCTTTCTTTGGAAATCCTGTCTCCTTTCTTCAACTAAATTCAAAAACACCTTTTCTTCTTCATGTAATGAGCATGTTAGATTATTCGTGTGTGCCTTTGCTATATGTTATGTTATGTTAAAATAATTGGTTAAGCGCACGTTCACCGGACGGATTCTTGGCGCTAAGCGGGGTTGGTTGCAGATACAATAGCAGTGGAGTTAATTGTAAGCATGGGTGAATAACCTTGTTTTGAAGGATTTCCTGAATTGGGTGTAGGAGGTGGCCAAACACAGTTTGGGGGGGGGGGTGGGAGTTCCAGAATTGAGGTGCAAGGGTCGAGAATTTTAGACCACCGTGTTTTTTGTGTTTTAACCCCTTCCCCGCTCATGACGGAACCGTTCCGTCATGAGCCACGGTTGCCGTGTGCTCATGACGGAACGGTTCCGTCATGACAATCCTGTTGGCGGCCGCTCCGCCTGCGCGGCGCTGTTTCCCCGCCTGTGCGGGGCGACAACGCAAATGGGCGGAGTCATGACGGAACCGTTCCGTCATGAGCACAGCTCAACTGTGGCTCATGACGGAGCGGCTCCGTCATGAGCACAGGCCCACCGCGCTGCCCCCCTGCCCCCCCCAGCGCTGCAGCGGAATGTCCGCAGCAGCGAAGGGGTTAATGGGCAGGGGGTCAGCAGGTTCATATTTGAAGAGCGTAGATCGTGGGACAGGACATAACGCTGTATTTTAGAGGCGATAAAGGCCAGACAGCGATCCGAGAGGGCTTTGTAGATCGTACAGCCTAATTTGAAAAAGCACTGTTTGGTCACGGGGAGCCAATGGAGGCTCTTCAACAGAGGTTTCACATGGTGAGACTTAGGCTAACCATAAACAAGCCTCGCGGCTTGGTTCTGCACCAATTGTAGCCGGTGTAATTGGTAGGCTGGAATGCCGGTGTACAAAGAGTTGGCGTAGTCAATACGCGACATTACCAGGGCGAGAATGACTTGGATCAGGGCCTCAGTGGTTAGATATCTGCTTATTTTCCTGATTCTCCGCAGGTGAAAAAAACAAGCAGAGACCACTGAGCTTATCTGGGCCTTCATGGTGAGATCATTGCTGATCACGATTCCCAGGATTTTAACCAAGCTGACTGGAGGTGGGGGGGGCACCCCAATAGTTGAGGCCAAAAATTGGAGTTCCAGGGATTTTCTGGGCTGCCAGTGAGAATCAGCTCGGTTTTATCGTGATTTAGTTTGAGATGATTAATGTTCATCCAGTTGCTAATGAATTTCATTGTAGACTGAAAGCTCTCCATTGATGAAGGGGATGAGTCGATGTTTAACCCTAGCTGGAGATCATCAGCATAGTTAAAGGTTACAACCTCTCTCTTACGAAGGGCCAGAATCAAGGGAAAGGTATACAAATTGAAGAGGACAGGGGAAAGGGATGAGCCCTGTGGTACCCCGCATGTCAGTCTTCTTTTTACAGCAGAAAAACTGGCGAGGCGGACTGCTTGAAATCGATCACTGAGGAAAGAGGAGATCCACTTCAGTGAGAGACCCCGGATCCTGGCGCTTCCGACACCGTTGACCAGCAGATGGTGGTCGACCGTGTCGAAAGCGACCAATAGATCCAGGAGCACCAGGGCTTGCGTGGTGTTCTGGTCAGCCCCTCTTCTTAATTTGTCGAGAGCTGCCAAGATGACGGACTCGGTAGAGAGTTCGGGTCTAAAGCCTGATTGATGTGAGTCCAAGTAGTGAGATTGCTCTACAAAGGTGCTAAAGCAGTTAACAACATGGGCTTCTAGACTTATTCCCCGGAAGGGCAGCAGCGATATAGGGTGGAAGTTGCTAGGTGTTGAAGGGTCGGTGCCTGGTTTTTTGAGGATAGGTACGACTTCCGCACTCTTAAATAGATTGGGGACAATACCTTTGGTAAGGGAGTTGTTAAGTAGCGACATTGGGGGCTCTGGACGGTGAAGAAAAACTTCCCTAAGGAAGTGAGGGGGACAACTGTCCGTAGGGGATCTGGAACAGACCTTTTTAAGTAGGGGAAAAAAGGCATCTTGGGTAATGAGGGGAATTTGGTCAAGATGATAAGAATTGATGTGTGAGCATCGAAGATCTGGCAGTGCGGTGGCCTTGAGGATACTGGATTTGATGATGGCGATTTTTTCGATGAAATATGTGTTAAGAGAATCGCATAAGGATTGTGACGGAGTGGGTTTCGCAGTGACACGATCTGGTTTGACAAGTTCATCTACTATGGAGAAGATGTCCTTGGCTTTATTAGTGGATTCTAAAATTTTAGAGGAAAAGTATTCAGATTTGGTCCTGAGGATGGCGCTTTTGTATTCTTTGAGTGCCGAAATGAAGATGGCCTTTTTGTTGGGGCAATAATCCTGTCTCCACTTGCGTTCGGTTTGTCGCAGAGCCAGTTTTTTTGCCCTCAAATTGTCGGAGAACCAACATTGGGCGTCATGGGGCCTCTTATTTTTGATTTTCTTTAAGGGGGCTATGCTGTCTCTAGCCGATTCCAGCCAGGCGTTGATATTTTCCACCTGGGTGTGAGGGGATACTGTCTGGCCAGAGGGTGTAGAAACGGATAGTAGGGCGCAGAATTCTGCGATGTCTACCGGCTCCAGTTTCTGGCCATCATAGTGCCTGGAGGCGAGACTTTAGGAGGAGGGGTACTCGGGATGGACAAGGTAATAAAATGATGGTCCGGCCATGTGCAAGGGGAAATTCGTAGGTCGGCTATCTCTAGATTTGATGTCCAGACCTGGTCTAGGGTATGTCCCTTTATGTGGGTAGCTACCTTAATATGCTGGGTGTAATTCATTCCCGTTAGCAGGTCGGTAAATTCAACCGAGCAGGGGCTTTCCCGTGCATCGTTTGGCCAATATTCAAAATCACCAATTATCAACACTCTGGCGTGGTTTATAACCAGTTCGGCAATGGTGTTGCCCAATGACTGCGGAAATGTGGGCACGTGGAGGGGGGGGGTCGGTAGAGTAAAGCGCAAATAAAAGAAGAGTGATTGGAAGCAAACTTGAGTAAAAAGGCTGTCAACTAATGGGATACCTAATGAAGCTAGAGAGGTGAATTTGTGTTTCTGTGATATTACAGCTGCAACCCCTCCTCCAGCTTTACTCTCCGACCTGTTAGTCTGGAGGATATAGTAATTATCTGGGATTGTTGCTAGATGTCAGGGCTGGACTCAGCCATCAGCCAAGTTTCTGATAGGAGGAGGATGTCTGGTTTGTCAATGTCTAAGAGGTAAAAGATCTCAAGTTGATGCTTTACCATCAATCGAGTGTTTAGGTAGCAAATTTACAGATCCTCCTGTCCCAGGTGTACGGGAGTAGTAGGGGATTTTAGAAGCTCGCCGTTGTTTATTGGGGGCTCCTAACCAAGTGGTTAAGAAGGGGATTTACAATCGGGGCCCTTATGGATCAGGATCCCCATATTATCTAATGAGCTCTGGGTGTGAGGGTCAATGGCCCAGTTCCCCTGAATTGAGTTTATTTCAGAAGCCGAATAGCGTAGAAAATGGGCATAGTGTATGGCCCATGGCCCCGGCCGGCCGCGGACGGGCGCAGACGGGCTTGCCTTAGGCGCGCCAGTGGCGCGTCCGCTGCGCGACGGGAATGTCATGTGGCTGATATAGGCTGCAAGCGTGGCGCTAGTCACGGTGCTCCGCCCCCAACAGCCAGAGAAGAAATCCTTACTCGCCTACACCCTCCACAACAATCGGGAGGCCCCGCGGTGGATCGAGGTGAGGCGAGATTACACAGTGAAGAGCAAATCAATTTTTACACAATATTAACTATAAGGTGCATAGGTTTGTTTAAAGGATAAAAGAGATGTGGTAAAAATTACTGCTATATCTATTGACTTCATAGTTAAGAAAAATTCACCCATAAACTGTGCATCTGGACTACTAAGCACTGGATTCATATTCCTTCGAATAGGAATTTCTGAAAATACCACATCTAAATTTGAATAATAATATTGAAGTTTTCCGGTTCTATAAAATAGACTTGTCAGTATGCTACATGAAATACCATATGTTAACGGTAAATGATGATATGTGGCTACTTCTGCTACTGAAGCTGGTAATTTCATACAAACATAATAATCGCTAATCTCCATTGTATCTACATATTGAAACAATACCTTTGTGAATACGTTTAAAGAAGTGTCGTTATCTGTTACTGTGTGATGTAAATCTATCTCATCTACTGCTTCTAATTCTACTCTCTTTTCAGGTTAGCTGTCTTTTCATTAGTGTATGTGTCATTCTTCTTGTCTGTTATAATAAGATAAGGAACTGCCATTGTTAGAAATAGCCATACTATGACCACTAATAAAATACTACATATGCAAACCCTACAACATTTCTTTATACAGTTTTGTTTTGGTCTTTCAGCAACCCTGTCGTCAGCCATTTTAGTCTAAGATTTCTCTTCTTTTCTTATATTTTACTTTATGAAATTTTATTTCTTTGTTACTTCAAGGAGGCCTCACTTCCCCTTCGTCAATCTGTTCTGCATTTATTTCTTCATCAGTTTGTTCATTTAAATCTAGATTCTCGAATTCTTTAAGAATCACGTAGGTCCGTTCAAGACCCTTGAACTTATTATTCAACATTCTCAGTTTTTGGCTTCTTTGACTGCTTTTCACAGTTGACTGTCCAGACTGACTAGTAATCTCATTCACTTGTTCAGGATTTTCACTTGTTTTCCTCAAATGATATTTTAACCTTTTGACTCCACCTGGCCAGTTATCACCTTTTCTGACCCTTTTAGCTTGCACTGCACTTTCACCTTCCTTGTCTCTCTCAAGAGCTATTTTATTCTCATTATGTTATGGCACAATCTGAGTTTCTTCTCTTTCAGAGTCACTCTCTATCTGTCCCTGTTCAGGTCTTTTTATTGTGGCTTCATCTGCCTGAACTTGTTCTTCTTCCTCTATGTGTTCCTGTTCGGGCCTTATCTCATATTGCTCTTCTTTAACCCGAACTTGTTCATTTTCTCCTAACTGGTCCTGTGTAGGTTTTACTACAATTTGTTCTCCTGCAGCCTGAACGTGTTCTTCTATACCTGTCTGTCCCTGCTCAGGCACTTTTGTTTGTTTGCTTGCCTGAGTACGTTTTTCTTTCCTTGTCTGGTCCTGCTCAGGGTCTCTAGTAGCTTTATTCACCTTTTCCTGAGCGTGTTCTTCTACCCCTATCTGGTCTTCTCTAGTTTCTTGTCTTTCTAATCTGGTTCTGCTTCTTGTTTGAATAATCACCTCAGGTGTGTCAACCACTGGTATCCAGTCCTCCTGACTTGTGCTCGGTTGTTCTTTGTCAGCCTCTTCAGAATCTGTTACTCTACATTCTTCGACTGCACAACCTTCAGCAGCCTCAACTGTTTGGGTCAGTTGCGATCTCTCTTCATCAGGGGCTGGAACCCTCTTTGTGTGGCTTGCATAAATCCAGTTTGGCAAACCTGCACACTTCACTGCTATAGTAGTGACCAGTATGACCTGCCGTGGATCATCCCACCTGGGTGCTAGGCACGACTCTCTGGTGTGCTTCTTCACTACCACCCAGTCTCCAGGATTTAAATCATGCGCTTGATCTGGCTGCCTGGCAACTGCGTCTTCTCCAACCTTGTGAGATACAGAACGCACCAGGTCAAGCCAATCCTTTGCAGTAGTCTAATACCACATCCTCAGATATATTCAGCAATTTATGTCCTGGTAAAAATGCTTGTCTTATTGCTCTTCCCATGAGGATTTTAAGGAGACTCAGTCCTGTGTTTCTGTCAGGAATACTTTTGAGTCCCATCAGTACAAGAGGCAATGCGTCTGGCCAACTCAGTGATGTGGATGCACAAACCTTTGCCAGTCTTGACTTGATTGTGCCATTCAATTGCTCCAGCACTTCAGAAGCCTCTGGGCTGTATGCAGTTTCTGTTCAATTTTAAATGCTTCACAGATTAATCGAATTATTTCATTATTAAAGTCAGTCAACAAAAGCTTTATTATTGGCTAAAAACCATAAAAGCACATATTTACAAAGATTTAAATAAAACATACCAATATCCCACAATGCAATATATTCATGATGAAGAGGAATACTCCTAAAATAGTTTTTAAATGCAAGTATAAAACCAGGAAATAATCCTATGCAGTTTAAAACATAACAGATAAAAGAGTAAAATCAATCCCTTCACAAGTTAATATCAGGGAATCCCTGTGATATGCTGGGTCTGTGGTAATGCGGGTGTAACAGATAATGTTTTTTTAATTTTTGCGCCTCTAGCGCACCACATGGCCCAGAGATATCTAGAGGTCGCAAAGACAATCAGGGGGGGGGTGTTGTATTTAAATATTCTAAATGCTTCCCTGTAGTCCCTGAGACCCAGTGACTTACAAAGCTGGACAATCCATTTAGCTCTAGCCCTGGTGTAAAGAGGACAGAAGAGCAAAACATGCAGATCCGTCTCTTCACAACCATCACATCCCGGGCATGAGCTAGAAACATGTGAAGAGATTGACCACTTGTTTGTCACTGCCCTCAGTGGAAGTGTCCCATATCTAAATTGGACATAAAGTTTCTTCGCCAGTGAGGGCTGAATATCATCCAAGAGTTTCTCGAAGCGGTAAGTATCCTTCACCTCCAAAAATCTGTTGGTCAACTTGCCCAGGGATGGACTAGAGCATACAAGATCCATTCGATATTGATTGAGTAACTTGACCAACACCCCTTTAGGCATCAAAGGACATGTCTGCTCCGGAAAGAGCCAAATGTCTCCCCTACCCAGTGCATAACAGAGCTGCTTAACATATTTTAGCAAGGGGATTTTCCCTACCCCCCTTATGGTCATTAAATCCCTTAGGTCATCCCGATAGCTTAGCAGCTCTGGGGTAGCCCAGAGTCGCCTCCAGTACATCACAGGTCAGTTCAAAATGATCCCCTGTATGTGGGCCAGACCCAGATCTAACCGTAGAGGAATCAGAGGTGTGCTCTGCGGGAGACTCAATAGACGCCTAATAAAGCTGTTCCCAGTGATTGACAAGGGGGTGGCGCTAAGATGGCCCCATAACTCTACCCCATAAAGCGCCCCACCTCTCGCCTGGGCCTTGTATATTTCTAAAGGGGGTCCCATGGTTTTAAGTGAACACTCTTTATGGACCTTTAAGATACCACCAGAGGATTGGGCCAACTTCATGTTTGCCTTGGCCGTCTGCGACCCCCACCCCATCTTATCGTTGAGTGCTACTCCTAAATAGTCAAAGGTGGAGACTCTTTCCAACACCGTGCCATCCAAATGGGGGTGGGGACAATTCGGTGATTTTGCATTAAAGACCATGCATTTGGTTTTGGAGAGGTTGATCTCCAAATTTCTTGTCTTGCAAAAAAAGCAGAACGCCTCCAGTGTTCACTGAATACCCATAGAGGATTTTGATAACAAAAGGGTGTCATCAGCGAACATCAGGGCTGGTATCTTGCGGGCTGCTAAACTAGGAGAATCTAAATCCCTCGCTCCCAAAAGATGGTCAATTAATCCATTAAGAAACAAAGAGAAGAGAGTAGGGGCCAACACGCCCCCCTGCCTCACTCCCCTTTCAATGGAAAGGGGGCCGAAAGCTCCCCATTTCTCCCATGCCTCACCCTCGCAAAGGTGCCTTGATGTAAACGTTTGAACAATTGGCACAGGTATGCTGGGGCATCCATCTCTATCAGTATGGCCCAGAGCTTATCCCTCTGTACCAAATCAAATGCAGATCGAAGATCTACAAAGATCAAGTACAGAGTACCAGCCCCCAGAGTCACCGTCTTCCAATAGACCAATTGAAGTCTAAACAGTTGGACGATGGTAGAGACCTTAGCACGAAAGCCCGCTTGGAGGGAGGTCAGGATGTGTTGATCGTCCATCCAGCACTGCAACCTCGTTAGTAAGAGGCGGGCAAACAGTTTCTGCAAGACATCAATAAGGCTAATGGAACGGTAATTAGCCGGTTCAAGTGGGGATGCCTTTTTATAGATGGGAATGATCTCAGCCCCCAACCAAGTTCGGGGAATTTCCATGCCATGTAAAATATAACCAGATATAGGGAGCCCAAACCTTCTGCTCACTCAGAAATAAATCTCCTGGGATTCTATCCAATCCCGGAGCCTTCCCGGATGACAAACTTTTAGGGGCCGCCTTAACTTCCTGCATAGAACAAGATTGACAATCGGAGTCCTTCACCTCCGATAATACTAAAGGGGATGTGTACTTTGCGGGGAGACCTAGTTCTACCGGGGAAACAATGTCAGTGTGGGAGTACAAGGGATTAAAATGGGCTATCCAAACCTCTTCGCTCAGATTAGGTGTTATAGCAGGCGTCCCTTCCAACGAGCCTGATCTCACAAGGTTCCAAAACGCGCCATAGTCACGCCTGTCCAAGGCTTCTTTTATACTTGCCCATCTTAGGGCCTCCCATTCCGACTTGGCCTCCGTGATTATAATTTTATAAGTAATTCTGGCCACTCTAATACTCTGCACAGAACCGATTTTAACCTCGCTAACAAGTGCACATTTCGCCTCCCTACAAGCTTTGTTAAACCACTGGACCTGTTTTTTTGTTCGTGTCCTATTATTCACTGTGGTATAAAAATAATCAGCCATATTGGTGATTAAATTGGTGTGAATACGGTCCAGTGCTTGAAAGTAAGAAGGATCATATTTCACAGCTGGAAGTTCAAAGGCCTCTTCTAGGGAGCGAGCTACAATTAAATATAGCTCAGCAATTTTTTCGGGTGCTAGCACAAACTTGGCCCACCTAATGCGTCTGCCACCTGCTACTGAGATTAAATTCCTGTCAACACGGATCTCCAGCTCCCCTGATCCATGTGGGTGACCCAGTGTGTGTTTTAGTTCTAGAGACAAAAGATTGTGGTCACTATCTACCCTTTGAATTACACAAAAAGCCCTTATATGAGACCAGAATTCTACATTGACTATAATGTAGTCAATGGTAGTACTTTTCCCCACTCTATTGAATGTAAAGTTTCCTGGAACATCAGGAGGTCATCTGCCATTACAGGCTCTAAGAGAGTGGGTTACTAGAAGCTTATTAATCTGTATGGCCACTGGCATTAAGCGCATGGCTGGATACATAGAACACTCCTGGATATGCCAGATGGAATCCTCCTCTAAAGTTACAGAGGGGATCCCCACAAGAGGTTCGAAGTGACAGTTGAAGTCACCCCCGATAATTCTATGTGTAGATGGTGAAGAAAATGAAAGAAGTTCGTCAAGAGCCTCTAACATGGATAGCCCCAGCTCGTGGGGGGTAAGACGCAAATATATGTTAACAACCATCACCTTCGAGCCATCCATAAATTTAAGGACGATAGAGAGAATGTCCGGGGAATGAGAATCTATTACTTTCACTGTACACCACAGGTGCGTAGATACCCAGATGCACAGTCCCCCCGAAGGTCTTCCTCTAGGTCCCTGTACAGCGGGTAGATGGAATGTTGCAAATCCCACCCTTGTAAGGGCAGTCACCATCCAGGTTTCTTGAAACAAGCACAGATCATACTGATCCACCAACTCACCCCATTCTGGATTGGATAGCTTAGATCTCAGCCCTGCTACATTCCAGGATCCTAATAATGATCTTGGGGGTTCCACCCTATGAGGACTGGGTGAGGTGGAAGAGGGCATGTTGATAGAAGGAGTCCCTACAGAATTGTCCAGTTCAAATCCATCTCTTGACAAGCTTGTATCTGCACCTGGGCTTAAGGGGATTATTTCCAGACCTACTTCCTTAACCCCAGAAGCCTCTTCGGAACACCCAGCTACGTTGGAATTCATTTTTTTAGACCCCAATGAATGAAATAGTCAATCTGCATTGTTCAAGGCACTAAATCCATTGGCTGTGGGTATATTATATTCCCCCTCCAGGCCACCGTGATGAAAATGAGTTGGTTCAGGTACCCCTGGTACTATTTCCCGAGAGTAGAAGTACCCCAAAGGAAGTGGAATAATAGCACCCATTTGACAGGGTCCTCCCCAATCAAGGATGTGCTTGACTACTCCCGGATCCCTAAAATTAACAATCATGCACTCCCCTCCAATATCTTTTGGTTTGGTCCCCAGCCAGGTGACTCTTCTAACAAATAGTATTTTCCCCTGACCCGATCTCATTAGTGGTCTATGTCTGTTTAACCACGAAGTGGTTTTATTCTTCAGGGAGGTGTATGATTCGCCTCGTTCGCCCAACAGCGGAGGGACACCGGTTAATACCACCACGTACGGAGAAGCCTCAGGTGGTAACTGGGGGTAAAATAATGATTGTTGATTTCCATTTTTGGAAAAATTCATGTTGGACTTTTGAGGCGCCGGACCCCCCTCTGGCTGATGCTAACTAATGGATTTTTGAAATATGGGAGGAGTAACTTTATCCGGGTGCACCCTAGAGCGGGTGTCAGGGCCGGGACCAATGTTGTTAGGGGTGCGTCTACACGTATTCATTGATGCCAGTCCTTGTGCCTGGACGTCAGGTCGAGACCCTTCATTAGGAGTAGGGCCCTGAACCACCTGGTCAATATTACCTGCAGTCAATGTCGCAAAGTTATTCCCAGTGCGTATGGGCAACTGTTCACCCCCATGACTCTTATTGTTAATCAATAAAACTACTTTATCAATTCTACTCATCAAGATTTTAAACCGAGATTTGATAAGCTGTTCCCTTTGGGCCTGAAGATCGATTAATAAGTGAGTGGCCCAGACCGGGGGTGCTAAAGTGGAAAAAGGGGTGCCTAAATCATCCTGAGAGGTGTCTAGGGCAGATGTATTAATCTTCTGTGGTTTTTTTTTCATTTTTGATTTCTTATTTCTAGGGCGGAGCTTAGGAGCCGTTTTGATCACCTTAGGAGCTGTCTCAGTGGCCAAATTAGTAGGATAGCTAACATCTTGGACTAACTGTGTGCAAGGGAGCTCAGCAAAGGAGGAAGCTAACAATGAGTCAGGTGTATTACAAGTGGCTAAAGATATATTCCCAGATGGCAAGAGGGGGGTATAGCTGGAGTAAGGGAAAGGCGTCTGTTGGTATTCTCATTAGCCAATGCTACCACCCCTATTGTTTTTTGTAACATTTTATCTATAGCAGTTAAACTCGGGACTGGTATTAGGGCTGCTTTTTGTCGTGTGAGAGGGCGAGAGGTTGGAGGATTTGTTTTGCCCATGATGCAACACGTACAATACTTAATTGTTTAGGATAGTAATATCCTAATACTTCACAATTTGCAAAGGGTAGTGGTCTTTAAGAAGTTAACAATAACACCATTAAAACCGCTTTAACAGTGAATCATATGAAATAGTCACTTTAAAGCGTAGCTTTGACTGAACAACATATTAAAAATTACCAAAAAACAGTCCAAGCCCGAATGCAGTATATCCCGCTTAGAGGGATGGCCCGGGCCGGCCTCCTTTGGCCCCTGACGGCCCGCCCTTTGCCCGGGCTGCGGCGGGTGAAAAACAGTCTATGGGGCACTGGCTCTGCTTTAATACAGCCCTTGCGCTGCCTGGTGACGCTAATGTCAGGCGCCTGGGCTGGGACTGTATCCACAAAGTGCAAAGTGCAGCGTTCCAAATGCAAGATACAAAATGTTGGTAAATACCGAACGGAGAAATAATACCTTAATGGTACAGACTGTATCCTTAAAGTACAGAGTGAAAAAAAATGCAAAAGTGCAAAGTGCCAATAAAAACTGAAAAGCGTAGTACCAGACACCAAATATGTTAATTTGTAAGGGAAGAGGGAGAATACCGAGTACCAAGTACAATAAACAAGCATTTACAATGCAATGGTCTCGGCATTGGTAAAGTTAGAGCTATTGGCATTGCTCATGACATTATTTTTGTTTATGTTTTTGTTTTTAAAACATTTTAAGAAACAGCATTGTTATTTACAATGTCAATAGCTTAATCACTCTCCAATGCGAGACCTATTGCATTTGCACCCACACACAGATTAAGCTATTGACATTGTAAATAACAATGCCGTTTCTTTACATGTTTTAAAAACATAAACAAAAATAATGTCATGAGCAATTCCAATAGCTCTAACTTTAACAATGCCGAGACCGTTGCATTGTAAATGCTTGTTATAATGATCCCCACAATGCAGAGAAAAAAACTTGGATTGGAGCAGTTCATCATGCATGCATGGGAAGCTTGGCAGGGCAGAGGGAATTGACCCTGTTCTGTACCAGTGTGTACACATAATCCCTGTATTTACAAAACTGTAACATGGTTTTTATGCGTGTCATGTCCTCTGCTATGAACTGTCATTAAGGGTGCAAGGCTGTTGTCCTGGGTTTGCATTTAAAAACTTTTGAATTGCATTCTGGGAGTTGTAGTCCTAGATCAGTTCACTGGATACAAGTGACTGCACAAACTTGGAAACGGTGATTTGTAAAAGAAAAGCCCTGGACTGCAGCAGCACGCCCTTGAATATACCCAGTCGCTCGGTATCCTTAATTTCCACATCTTTCCCCCTGGCCCCATGTCCGGTGTGGGACTTTCAGCCATCCCGCGCTTTTCACTTCAGGCATTACAAAGAAGCATGCGTTGGTGCAGTTGTGTACCAGAACGGAAGTGGCTGATGGACACCATGTGAAGGGGGTGGCGGGGTTGGGGTGGGGACAGTGGTGCTGGAATAATCTTCAGAGTGGCTGTGCTGTCATCAATGTTATGTCAATCTGGGTAAATCATTTAATCTCCCCAAGCCCATTGACGGTGCATGGATACCCTCACGGGTGACAAGCCGCACTATATAAATCCACAAATGAATTATTTATTGAAATTACTTAGTTTGTGGTAAAAACAAAATGCTGCATGAAGGAGAGGTGTAGTAAAAGAACCACGTTCATTCAGCAGGAGAACGGTAGGGTAGTAATAGGCGTCCGGTGATGCTTCTCACACTGTCCCAATTTCGATTGAAATGCCCTCTTTAAATGCACAATCAATGTGGTCAAGTATGCAGTTTTACTTCTCATCCTATATAACACACAAATACCGTGTGGAAATATGCTTCCTGTGCATAATTATCTCAGAAGTAAAGAGTCTTGCTTTGTTTTGACCCTATTCCAATCTTTATTTTCATCACACTTCAAAATTAGAAAAAATATCCCTCATTTTAAACTATATATTTTCTAGTATTTGACTCGATGTTTCTGCAAAAGTTATTTGCTCTTTATTTGCTCCTGATCTATTTTGAAATATTTGCAAAATGCATTTACAAGTATACAAACAAGTGTGCAGATTTTGTTGTGTGATATGAAAAATGGATACAATGCAGCCTTCTCCTTTCACACTTTGCACCCCAGAAGGTTTGTCACTTAGTTGCAAAATTCACTCACTGCAGTAAGAGAAAAGCACATACCAGTGGCAATGTTAAATAAAAAAGAATAAACAGCAGTTTGTGAGGAGACATTGCCTGACATTTTACATGTTTCTTTGAATGCACAGCAAATGTTACACGATTAATTCACCATGCAAAGCCAGGCCTCTCTATTAATCATTCACCTCAATCAAGTGTTACAAGGTTATTTTGAGGGGCAGTTGGCGACTGCCAGCCCTACCCTCGTATGCTGCCTCTGCCCTGTTCCAAGATGTGTTCTCCTTCCCCTGTGGCCCACCAAAGCCCTCCCTACCCTGCCACACCACCCTCCCCATGCCACCCACAGGAAGAACCCTCGCCACACCGCCCTCCCCATGCC
Source organism: Triturus cristatus (assembly GCF_964204655.1). NCBI lineage: Eukaryota > Metazoa > Chordata > Amphibia > Caudata > Salamandridae > Triturus > Triturus cristatus. The sequence goes on along the minus strand of NC_140583.1, from coordinate 792,959,100 downwards.
ACCCACAGCAAGAACAGCCTCAGCCTACCCAGTCACTTTTAATGCTGTGCCTTCACAGTCTCAGCTGTTGGTTTCGTAACCAGTTCTGTGGGGTCTGTAAGAGAGCATCGCGGGCTCGCACCCTCCCTTCACCCGCTCCCCCTCCTCCGTGTGCGCCCCCCGCCCTCCCGTCTCAGACGTGTATTCTCAGAATGCCTCGGTGCTACCATTTCTGAGAAGAGCCGTCGTGCGGCATGTGTTAATATGCGTCTGTGCTTGTGTGGGAAATCTCGGCGCGCCTCGCGTCCTCTGTCTCTTGGTCTGCACACTTGTGCTCGTGGCAGCTTCTGTCTCTGTGTACATCCCTGGCGACGGGTTGTGTGACCAGGAGTGTTATGTGTACCTTCTTGCACATGCGTCATTATTACGCGTCTCTGTACCTTTCTGCAAACGTTTGTGTGAGCAAGTGTGTGTGTCCATGCCTTCCGGTGTATGTTTGGGCCAGCGTGAAAGGGGGCGTCTTTCATAATATTTGTGTGCCTTCTGGCATATAGTTAAGAACGCTTATATATATTTGATTCATTTTAGTTCACCGTTGAGACACCGTTGAACAAGGCAGAGCAAAAGGCACACCACTGCCTTTCTCCGAGGTCAAGAAGAAATGCCTCGGAGAAAGGCAGCAGCATTTTCGGATTCGGGGGCGTGTTTGTCTTTTCTCTCCTCCAGCCATTGGCTGGAGGAGATAATTAGACTTTCTGAAAAAAACATGCCCCCCCGATCCGAAAAGGACGGGGACTAAATGGAATGACGGACCTCTTCTCCAATGGCTGGCCAGCATTCAAGAGGCCAGCCAATGGAGAACAGGGGAGAAGAGGGGCGGGTTCAAGCCCCTCTTCTCCAAGTCATTAAATCTCGGATCGAGACTGCGCAAGCGCAGCCTTCGAGCCGAGACCTAAAAAAGGGCTAGGTACAATAAATGAATGGCCCTCAAGATGAGGATAAAATTGAAGTTAAAATGCAGGTTAAACTGGGGTAATCACCAGGTAGTATAAGTCAATACAACACATAAAATGTGCAATACACTACACATAAAAGGAATAAAAACCTATTCAACTGAACCGACCTTAAAACCTATCGATTACAGCTTCAAATACCGCAGTATAACACAGGCTACTTAAAGACCTGCCCTACTACAAGATAATATCAAGTCATACAGTCTTGGTAGCCGTGCGCAGTAGTATAACGGGATAGTTCCTTTTCTTGAATGCTGCAATGGTAATGGTAATAATAATCACCCAGCTGGAGTTCAATCCACAAGGCGGGAGGCAGAACTTGGACCCCCAAGTCAAAAAAACCAAAAGGGGTAGCTCAGCCCAGCCTCTTTCAGGCTCTGATGGGTGCCGCGGGGCGTAGAGGCAGCACTAGATAGCGCGATAGAAGCACCTCCCCCTCACCTGCGGCAGCGGGAATACCTCGGGTTGCACCCTGGGACTTGCAGTCCCACCAGGGTGAGACACGGCCCAAACAGGGAGCAGGTGATATGAGCTAGCGGTAGTAACACCCTGGGCTTAGGCTCCAGCCAGGGTGTGTTTCCAGCAGGAATTAGTGCCCTCCGCAGTGGCCCAGTCGAGCCCCGCACACAGACAGCTCAGAAATTGTACAAGCACTCCTGCACCTGTACCAAAGCGTGTCTGACAACAATGCACTCCTGTGCGTGGTGAAGTTCAAGGAAAAAGCAAGCGCTCCAGCCCCTGTCCCAAGGTAAATCAATCAATCAATCAGTACATTTATATAGCGCGCTACTCACCCGCGAGGGTCTCAAGGCGCTGGGGTGGGGGGTGCTGCCTGCCTACATGAGTGTCTCCATGGTATATTCTTGCCATTTGTGAGAGCAAGCAGTCTGGCATAACTGGTCTGCCATCAGGATATACCCACACATCCCCTCCTGCCCTACTTTCACAACCTGATTTTATCCAGTTTTCCTTTTTACTCACTTCAACCTCATCCTGCAAATGTCCCACCTCATCCAATGTTTCAAAAGATGAGAATAGCATAAGTTGGCAGCTGATTCCACTTGTTTCAATTTTCTTGTTTATTGCCATATTATTTCTTGCACAGTATTGAGCAATCTGGTCAGCGTATCGATTACCAGCCGCTACATAGTCATTTCCTGACTTGTGAGCACACACTTGACCACTGCTAGTTCCTTTGGCAATTGTATTGCTTCCAACAGTTGTTTCACGAATTTCCCATTTCTTATAGGGGATCCTGAAGAAGTCAGAAATCCCCTCTGCATCCAGAGCTGGCCAAAGTCATGCACAACCCCGTAACCATATTAACTATTAGTTAACATGATCACTTTCCAATTTTCCCTAATTTTGCATGCTTTTATTAAAGCTATCAATTTGGCTGCGACTGCCAGCCCTACCCTCGTATGCTGCCTCTGCCCTGTTCCAAGATGTGTTCTCCTTCCCCTGTGGCCCACCAAAGCCCTCCCTACCCTGCCACACCACCCTCCCCATGCCACCCACAGGAAGAACCCTCGCCACACCGCCCTCCCCATGCCACCCACAGCAAGGACAGCCTCAGCCTACCCAGTCACTTTTAATGCTGTGCCTTCACAGTCTCAGCTGTTGGTTTCATAACCAGTTCTGTGGGGTCTGTAAGAGAGCATCGCGGGCTCGCACCCTCCCTTCACCCGCTCCCCCTCCTCCGTGTGCGCCCCCCGCCCTCCCGTCTCAGACGTGTATTCTCAGAATGCCTCGGTGCTACCATTTCTGAGAAGAGCCGTCCTGCGGCGTGTGTTAATATGCGGCTGTGCTTGTGTGGGAAATCTCGGCGCGCCTCGCTTCCTCTGTCTCTTGGTCTGCACACTTGTACTCGTGGCAGCTTCTGTCTCTGTGTACATCCCTGGCGACGGGTTGTGTGACCAGGAGTGTTATGTGTACCTTCTTGCACATGCGTCATTATTACGCGTCTCTGTACCTTTCTGCAAACGTTTGTGTGAGCAAGTGTGTGTGTCCATGCCTTCCGGTGTATGTTTGGGCCAGCATGGAAGGGGGCATCTTTCATAATATTTGTGTGCCTTCTGGCATATAGTTAAGAACGCTTATATATATTTGATTCATTTTAGTTCACCGTTGAGACACCGTTGAACAAGGCAGAGCAAAAGGCACACCACTGCCTTTCTCCGAGGTCAAGAAGAAATGCCTCGGAGAAAGGCAGCAGCATTTTTGGATTCGGGGGCGTGTTTGTCTTTTCTCTCCTCCAGCCATTGGCTGGAGGAGATAATTAGACTTTCTGAAAAAAACACGCCCCCGATCCGAAAAGGACGGGGACTAAACGGAATGACGGACCTCTTCTCCAATGGCTGGCCAGCATTCAAGAGGCCAGCCAATGGAGAACAGGGGAGAAGAGGGGCGGGTTCAAGCCCCTCGTCTCCAAGTCATTAAATCTCGGATCGAGACTGCGCAAGCGCAGCCTTCGAGCCGAGACCTAAAAAAGGGCTAGGTACAATAAATGAATGGCCCTCAAGATGAGGATAAAATTGAAGTTAAAATGCAGGTTAAACTGGGGTAATCACCAGGTAGTATAAGTCAATACAACACATAAAATGTGCAATACACTACACATAAATGGAATAAAAACCTATTCAACTGAACCGACCTTAAAACCTATCGATTACAGCTTCAAATACCGCAGTATAACACAGGCTACTTAAAGACCTGCCCTACTACAAGATAATATCAAGTCATACAGTCTTGGTAGCCGTGCGCAGTAGTATAACGGGATAGTTCCTTTTCTTGAATGCTGCAATGGTAATGGTAATAATAATCACCCAGCTGGAGTTCAATCCACAAGGCGGGAGGCAGAACTTGGACCCCCAAGTCAAAAAAACCAAAAGGGGTAGCTCAGCCCAGCCTCTTTCAGGCTCTGATGGGTGCCGCGGGGCGTAGAGGCAGCACTAGATAGCGCGATAGAAGCACCTCCCCCTCACCTGCGGCAGCGGGAATACCTCGGGTTGCACCCTGGGACTTGCAGTCCCACCAGGGTGAGACACGGCCCAAACAGGGAGCAGGTGATATGAGCTAGCGGTAGTAACACCCTGGGCTTAGGCTCCAGCCAGGGTGTGTTTCCAGCAGGAATTAGTGCCCTCCGCAGTGGCCCAGTCGAGCCCCGCACACAGACAGCTCAGAAATTGTACAAGCACTCCTGCACCTGTACCAAAGCGTGTCTGACAACAATGCACTCCTGTGCGTGGTGAAGTTCAAGGAAAAAGCAAGCGCTCCAGCCCCTGTCCCAAGGTAAATCAATCAATCAATCAGTACATTTATATAGCGCGCTACTCACCCGCGAGGGTCTCAAGGCGCTGGGGTGGGGGGTGCTGCTACTGCTCGAACAGCCAGGTCTTGAAGTGTTTCCTGAAGGTGAGATGGTCCTGTGTCAGTCGTAGGTGTGCGGGGAGGGAGTTCCATGTTATGGCTGCCAGGTAGGAGAACGATCTTCCTCCGGTGGTGGTTCTGCGTATCCGTGGGACGGTGGCGAGGGCGAGGTTGGCGGAGCGGAGCTGGCGGGTGGGGGTGTAGAACGAGAGGCGGCTGTTGAGGTATTCGGGGCCCATGTCGTGGAGCGCTTTGTCTGCGTGGGTGAGGAGCCTGAACGTGATCCTCTTGCTGACGGGGAGCCAGTGCAGGTTTCTCAGGTGGGCGGATATGTGGCTGTGGCGAGGATGAGTCATGCGGAGGCGTTCTGTATGCGTTGGAGTCATTTCTGAAGTTTGGCAGTGGTTCCTGCGTATAGTGCGTTTCCGTAGTCCAGTCGGCTGGTGACGAGGGCCTGGGTGGCGGTCTTTCTGGTTTCGGTGGGGATCCACCTGAAGATTTTTCGGAGCATGCGCAGGGTGTTGAAGCACGAGGATGAGACGGCGTTGACTTGCTTGGTCATTGTGAGGGAGGAGTCCAGGATGAATCCCAGGTTGCGTGCGTGGTTCGTGGGTGTCGGTGCGGTGCCCAGCGCAGTGATACCTGCTTGGCTGTATTCAAGGATCCACTGAACTCGCAGAGTAAATGCTCTGCTGAACAGACGAACGGCTCCTGCTGGGGCGTAGAAACTAAATCACAAACACCCGATGGCTGTTCCTGTGCCCTCTGAGAGAACACGCCCTCCACTGCTGCGGCTGCGCATGGGTCCGGGTTCGGTATCTGTCACGCAAAGGAGTTATTGAGATTTTTGAAGAGGTCCTATGTCAGGAAGCAGCATTATTAAAATGAGGTCCTCTATCTGATTCCAAAGTTACTGGAAAACCAAAACGCGGAGTCAACTCTCTGTACAACAATTTGGCAACTGTTATACTGTCATTTCTCCTAGTGGGGTATGCCTCCACCCATCGTGAGAACATACTATGACAAGGACGTACTTCATTCCCCTGCATGGTGGTAACGCTATAAAATCTAACTGCAATCTTATGAATGGTCCTTCTGCCTTTCCGATTTTTCCCCAACTGACCACTGTCTTCCTGCCTGGATTTATTTGTTGACAAACTAAACATCTCTGGAAAGGACTTTCTGCGACTACCCTAAACCTTGGATTATACCAATCTTGTCTAAATAGTCTGATCATAGCGTGCCTGCCTACATGAGTGTCTCCATGGTATATTCTTGCCATTTGTGAGAGCAAGCAGTCTGGCATAACTGGTCTGCCATCAGGATATACCCACACATCCCCTCCTGCCCTACTTTCACAACCTGATTTTGTCCAGTTTTCCTTTTTACTCACTTCAACCTCATCCTGCAAATGTCTCACCTCATCCAATGTTTCAAAAGATGAGAATAGCATAAGTTGGCAGCTGATTCCACTTGTTTCAATTTTCTTGTTTATTGCCATATTATTTCTTGCACAGTATTGAGCAATCTGGTCAGCGTATCGATTACCAGCCGCTACATAGTCATTTCCTGACTTGTGAGCACACACTTGACCACTGCTAGTTCCTTTGGCAATTGTATTGCTTCCAACAGTTCTTTCACGAATTTCCCATTTCTTATAGGGGATCCTGAAGAAGTCAGAAATCCCCTCTGCATCCAGAGCTGGCCAAAGTCATGCACAACCCCAAAACCATATTGACTATTAGTTAATATGATCACTTTCCAATTTTCCCTAATTTTGTATGCTTTTATTAAAGCTATCAATTTGGCTGCTTGTGCAGACTTGACTCCCGGTAAACAGGATGCTTCAATGACCCCAGAGATTTTGCAAGCAGCATAAGCCGAACTCAGTCCTCCTTCCTCAAGCCTTAAACAAGAGCCATCGACAAATAGTTCATGGTCGGGCTCTTTCAGAGGCTCTTCCTGTATATCAGGGTGGGGCTTAGTACACATTTTAGTCATGTCCAAGCAATCATGATCTACTTCATCTTTCACTTCTTCACAACGTGCATCTGGTAATAAAGTAGCAGGGTTCACCATGGTGCACGAAATCACTGACATTCTCTGCTCCCAAAATTATTCTTTCGTACTTAGTCATCCGACTAGGGGTAAGATGCTGCGTTCTAGTTCTTGTTAGTAGTATCTCAACTGAATGTGGAACATAGACTTTTGCTGGATGTCTCATCACAATTGACTCACTTTGCTCCAGACTCATACAGGTAGCAGCTACTGCTTTTAAGCAGCCAGGTAATGCTTAAGCCACAGGATACAAGGTAGCAGAGAAATAGGCTACTGGACGTCGGCTTAATCCATGTCTCTGGGTTAAGACTGAAAGTGCACAACCCTCTCTCTCACAACAGAACAGTGCAAATTGTTTTGCATAATCAGGCATACCTAGACCTGGGGCCTCACAAACAATTTCACATTTTTACAAATGCTTCCATACTTTCATCATCCCAAACTATTGGATCTTTCACTCTTTTCCGTGTTATCTGAATCAATGGTTTCGCTAGTAAGGAAAAACCTACACTCCACTGTCTACAGTATCCCACTACTCCAAGAAACATTCTGATCTCTCTTTGTGTCTGTGGTAACTGCATTTGCTTTATTATTTTAATTCTTTCAGGGGTCACTTTCTTCACTCCCCTTTCTATCTGGTGACCCAAGTATGTGACTCCTATTCGGCAAAATTGTAACTTTTCTGGTGACACCTTGTGTCCTCCGTCAGCCAAATGATTCAGTAATGCTATTGAATCAGTAACACAGTCATCTCGGGATTTCGATGCCACAAGTAAGTCATCGATATACTGCACTAAAACTGACTTTCTGGGCATAATTAACTTCTCTAGACACTTTTAAAAAATCTGATTAAAAATTGAAGGACTTTCTGTATACCCTTGTGGATCTTGGTTCCATGCCAAAATACGATCCTCATATTTTTATAGAATAAAGATACTGGCTATCTGAATGTAAAGGAATGGAGAAAAATGCTTGACACAAATCAATTACTGTAAGCCATCCTGCATTCCAGGGTATCTGAAACAGAATCACTGCTGGATTTGGCACTACAGGACAGCAAAGCACTACAATTTTGTTAATTTTTCTTAGATCCTGTACTATCTGGTACTTTCCACTAGGTTTTTCTAAGAACTATTATAGGTGAATTGCAAGGACTCCTCATTATTTCTTTTAAGATGCCTTGTTAAATCATTCGATCAATCTCAGATGCTACTCCTGCTTTGACTTCGGGACTCATTTTATATTGTCAGTTGTTGTGGTAAACTGCACCTTCTTTCACAGTCACTTTCACTGGGTCTACATTTGCCATTAGTCCTATTTCTTTTCCAGTGAAATCCCATACTTCTGAATTCACAGTTCTTAGCTCTTCTGGTAAGTCATCTTTAGTCATTAAAGAATACATTTCATCTACCTCTGTGCCTTGTTTAGCTAACATTATCTTATATACAATATCTTCATCAGGGGTTTGAAGAGCAACACCATCCGGTGTGCAATAAATTGTGCAGTTCATTTTGCACAGTAGATCTCTTCCTAGCAAAATTCACTGGACGGGAGTCGCATACCACAAATTTGTGCATGTCTTTAAAATTTTCGATGAGCACCTCCATAGGTTCCATAATTGGGGTTCTAATCTGCCTAGTTGAAACACCTACTACTTGGATGGCTTCCCCAGAGAGGGGTAGGTTTGGGATGTCTGCTGTTCTCACAGTAGACCGGGTAGCACTAGTATCCAATAGAAAAGTGATATCATTACCTTCCACTTTCCCATCAATAAATGGACCTGACTGATCTACCAGCAAGGATGCGCCAAGTACACACTCCTCTTTCTCCCCCCTCAGGCACCGTCATTGTTCATGCTCACTGTCACTGTTATTTTGCACAAGGTATTGTGAAATCACAGAATTTTTCTTAACACTTCCGCCTGGAAATCCGGCGTCTGTACTGTGCTTTGGATGGTTCACAAAGTTTGGCATAGGGGAAGGTGGCACCTGACACTGCTGATTAACTACCTGCTGTAGGTGAATTAGAGGTAGCTTGGCAAACAATGGGGTAACCCAGTATCCCTCAGAACCTGGGCAATATAATGTCAAAGAAACAGTGGTTCTGTTGGGTGAAAAAAGACCTGTTTGTACAAATAGCACGAATCATGTGTTATTCAAACATATGCAATTTAGGCATAGGCAACACACAAAACAAGTTGTAGGGTAGTCTGAGTTTTTTATAAATTGCGTCATTCATATATATACCCACAAGTATTTGAAAAGGCCGTTGAGATACAAAGTGATAACAATTAGTGACAAGGTGACAAGTGGTGCTCAGTGATAAAGTGCGTGATAGAAAACTTCTTTAGACTTGTTTGCCGAATTAACAATCTTTGCAGAAAAGTATTCTGCCTTAGTTTTTAGAATTGCGTTTTTATAATCTTTGAGCAGAGTAACATAGAGGGCTCTTTCATCGTTCGGCTTGCTGTAGTGCAAGTTTTTTATATTTTAAATCATTGGAAAACCATTGTTGGGCATAATGGGGTCGCATAGTCTTGATTTTCTTGAGGGGGGCAATGCGATTACTAGCAGATTCAAGCCAAGCTGTAATATCTGTTGCCTGGATGTGCAGAGATTCTTCAGGAGTAGGGGCTGTGGCCGTTAGTATGGAACAAAATTTGCCCATATTAGCGTGGTTCCAATTTCTAGCCAGATTGTTTTTGTCTGAGCATTTTTACTAGGGGGGATACTGGATATTACAAATGTGATAAGATGGTGATCCGACCAAGTACAAGGTGAGATGGCAAACTTAGATAATTCCAAGTTAGAGGTCCATACTTGGTCTAAGGAATGCCCCTTTATGTGGGAGGCTGTCTTCACATGCTGAATGCAATTCATTCCAGTGAGGAGGTCGGTGAATTCCGTGGAGCCCACACTCTCTCGTGCATCATTAGGCCAGTAATTGAAATCTCCGATTATTAGGAGTCTGGCATGATTTATAGCTAGATCGGAAATCATTTTGCCTAGTAGTTGAGGAAAAGTAGGCATATGGTGAGGGGGTCTGTAAAATAAGGCACAAATGAAAGAAGATTGTGGGGATTCAAATTTCAGTATGAGGCCTGTGATCCCTAACGTAGTGAACTGAAGATTCTGATGGATAATGGCAGCCACCCCACCTCTGGCTTTTCCCGGAGGTCTGTTAGTCTGAAGAATATAGTAGTTCTCAGGTACTGCTGCCAAAACGTCGGGGACAGTCTCGGCGGTAAGCCATGTTTCAGATAGAAGGAGGATATCCGGTTCATCTGAATCAATGAGCTGGAAGATTTCCAGCTGATGTTTTACCATTGAGCGGGTGTTAAGGTAGCTTATTTTTAATCCCTTTTCATTCTGTTCCTCAGGAAGAGCTATAGATGGAGGGGCCTTATTGATAATTTGAGTTTCTCCACTGCTACCTATGTGAGGTGTTTCTAAATGGATGTCCCTAAGTGTTAGGATCCCTGCCTTGTCAAGGATGACACAAGTCTCAGGGGCTAAAGACCAATTCCCCTGCAGGAGTCTCAATTCTGCTGAAGAATAAATGGGAAAACGGGCATAGTTTGTGACCCCTGGCCCCGGTCGGCCACGAACAGGCGCAGACAGGCTTGCCTTTGCACCACCGGCGCGCTCGCTGCGTGCGTCCGCTGCGCGCTAGCACCATAGCCTCTTCAATACTGTATCAATACTGGATATAATCCTTCTGACACCATTGCTCTTCTCCATTACTTCATCTGACCCTCATGTGACTCACGCACATATCTAGGAAAATGACCCATGTATCTTCCACTCCTTTTCTTCTCTCTCATATGATTCAGTTTCCCATTCTTCTAATGCCTCATACTGGGTCATCCTGGGTCTTGGATCTAAGTCATTCATTCTCATTCTCAAATTCTGAAGAATTCTTCCATTAAATGTACCATTTTCTGGAAAAGCCACAACACCATCACCTTTCGTATACTCTATCCAATTCTCCATCCATACACACGTATGATATCCTCTCTCCATAATCATAAATGAAGCAGGCTTTTTTGGCGGAGGTATAGGAATTCCCTCTCTAGTCAATACAGGCTTATCTTTCTTAAAGAAATTCTTAATTCTCTTTATTTGTGAAATTTTTCTCTCTTAACCATACATTCTATACTTTGACTACATAAACAATAATCTGCAAACCCTCAAGCTTTCCTGTCAGGGCGACTTACACTAAAAGGCAAATGAGAATCAAGCGGTCAAAATTTCGCCAACCAATCCAAAAAACAGCTTTCATCCAATCACCCAATCTGATTGTGACTCATGCCCGGGGTCTGACCAATAGCAGTGCGGCCTTATCAATGTCGTCAGTTCTGCTCCTTACTACTGACCCCGTCACACGCCCACTGTTTCAACCTATCCCAGCGCAGCTCACTGTGACATCAATGAAACTCCGGCGACTGCCCCTTTAATACGAAACTTTATTTGCTACCAGTGCGGCAAAAATGAAAGATAGAATGATAATAAAATCAATTACTGTTTTCGTTTTTACTGCTCCCAGCCTGAGCAGTGTTTGTGGGTGGGGCACTGCTGCTGACTGGTAGCAGGGTAGTGGTGCTCACTCCAGCAGTTTTACACTGCGCAAGTCACTTTGTCCGGGACTCTTGGGACGGCCAGCCTGACTTGCTTAGTGTAAACCTCTCCATCTAGCTGTCTCAGACAGCTGGGTAGAGAGCAGGCACAGGCCTCCTGTGTCTGCTGGAGCATCGAGGCAGCTCCCTCCAGCCAATCCTGGCACTGCTCTCATGCTACTCATCTGCAGCAGAGCAGCGTTAGGATTTGCAAAAGGGGGCCGCACTGACGGCATCCGATAAGAAAAAGACGGACGAGAGAGAAACACAGGTAAATACATTTTACTTTAAAATAAAATCTTTTTGGCCCCCACTGGGTTCGGCCCTGGGTCCCCTCAACGCCCCTCTAGTGTTGAGGCTCACTGCCTGCCACTGTACCGTAGCACTCTGGGAATGACTTTGAGTGGTGTGCAGCTCGTTCTATACCCATTATTAATTTTAAGTGCTTGTATAATATTTTGACAAGTTTTGTCTAATTGAAGAACAGTCATTAAGGGGTTTTGCGATGTATTAATGTAATTTATTATAAAGTTGGCAGCAGCATATCTGCAGTTATGTGTGTTTTTGTTCGTTTATAACTTTGGCCCTATTTGATGAATCTGCACAAAACTGTTAAAAAAAAAAAGTTCATCCATGCAAGGTTCATCCTGGAAGGTTTTATGCAGATTTTAGAGTGAAAAACAAAAGCTCGAGTAATCCAAAATATTTATTTCCCGTTTGAAGTACCATAAGAATTGTTTGCTTAATTTACCAAACTTGGAAAAGAAGGTGATGCCTGGGTCAACATAAAATTATTTTTGTATTTGGTATAAATACCCAGTGGTTATTGAAATATTCCCAAAAATGAAGATAGGGGTTCATTGTCAGTTCCATTTCTGAAGCAAAATGTTCGTCCAAAGTAGAAATCTAATTCCTTGTGGCAATATTTTTGTGAAGTGTATAATGTAAAAATGTGAAACCATATGGGAGCTGGGGAAAGACACCCCGCTATAAGGCACTTGCACTCATTCAAAGCAGATGCCCCATTCCCAGCCCCATTATCCACTGCAAACTGGTTCCATCTGTACTCAACTGGTATTTAGTCAATGGTGTGTCTGGAAGCAATACTCCTGGGGCCAAGAGTGTGCTGGACACAGTCTGCAGCCATGCCAGTGGGCACTAGGTACATCGTGGGGCTTTCAGCCATGCCCTCTCTGCTCTTTGTGCACAACATTCTGCTGTGCCCAGCAGGGACTGAACACTAGTTGTAGCCTTTGTTCATACTCTTTGCCCATTTACCCCTGCCGAAAAAATATATTAGAGATGAAGGATGTCCATCGATCAACCTCTGGCCCTACTCTTCTCCAGAGTACCTTCTCGACAGGGACTTCCGTCAGTATTCTTTAAGGTTCCTCTTTTCAAGAGTTCAAAGGAAGTAAACTACATTTGAATTCCCTTATGACCTTCCAACTTTGACCAATCAGCACACAGCTGTCCAGGATGAAACTAAAGAGGACTGGATTTGGTTTGGGAAACTTTCAAGTCTATTCATCATATAGGGTCAATTACATAAGCAAACGATGGAGGTACACCCTGCTGCAGTCTACAGCTAAATGGACCAGCTCCTGTAGGTCCTTCAGACTCTGGACTCAGACTTATACTTTCATATCATATTCTGGTTTGTGAGCTAGTTCACATGCCCATTTATACACATGTATTGTTTTTAAAAGTCGAACACTGCATGGTTGTACACTAAATCACAACAAAAATAAACAGAGCCCAGTGGTTCTCGACCTCTCATTTGTCGAAACTCTCTCCTTTGGAATTCGAATGGGAATCACAATCTTGTGAAGCCTGGAGTAAACATCTTCACAAGACTTCACACATGCAACCTTAAATGCAAGTATACGTGTTTGCCAAGTTTTGTTTAGATTGGGTCAAATAGGGTCCAAATTATTAGCGAACAAAATATTTACAAATACACTAGCGCTATAATATATTAAGCATCTATATTTTGATCTCTGCATGTATATGCATGTATGGGTCCTTTTTGCATGCATTAGTTATATATTAATGCAAATGTATTGTACCTGTGTAAAGCAGCAATAGACCTGATTAGCTGTAAGTAATAACCTGGTTTTATATAGGGCTTAGCACTACAGTTCACTCTTCCTAGGTGTTGTCATTTGCACGGCCTACTATCAGCTGGTCGAATCTACTCAGTTTATCAAACTTCTAAGGGTAAAAAGGTTGGTCCTGCTGAGATTCGAACACGTGTCCGGCAGATCGCACTTTAATATCTGCAGCGAGCACTTAACTCACTAAGCAGTTCTGGATCACATGTGGTTTTCCAATAGACCTCAAAGGAAAAGAATTCATAAGGATCATATTATGGGGGGTCAAAGGGCAGAACATCACATCTTTAACCTTTTACGTGCGGGTCATGCTGCACCATGCCCAAGCCGCTGCATTCCCCGCCTCTCTGGGGGGGGGGGGGGAGCGGAAGGGGGGTAGCATTGGATATCCATGCTGGCTCACACCTCTCCCAGGAGGCCAACAGTTTAATGAGTTTCAAAGAGTTTTCCTGCCCCCTGATCCCTAGTTTGGAAGGGTTAAAAATACTCACAAAGCAGCGCAGCAGCAGCCCTGCTGGTTCACAGTTGTCACCTCTGTCCCCGCTGCTCCTGTATGACCCAATGTGTAGGCTGTTTAGAGATTATATTCTCTAGCTCTTTCCATCCATCTCTCGAGGGCATGCCTTCTCTCTTCTCTCTCTCTCTCTCTCTCGCTGTCTCTCTCTCTCTCTCTCTCTGTCTCTCTCTCTCTCTCGCTGTCGCTCTCCTCCACGTCTTTACTTCTGTCTTGCGGCTTCTGTCTCCATTCCTCCCTCAATCGCTTACTCTTTTTGAGCCTCATTTACAATATTTTGACGCACAGCAGCGCAGCAAGGCTTGCTGTACTGCCGTGAGTCAAAAGAAAAGGGCAGGAATGCACCGTATCTACAACGGGGTGCCATGCGCCAACGCAGGCACCCGTGCCCCGTGGTGCAAGGGTGTCTGCATTGTAGCTGTGACTGTTTTTGTGCAGGAAGGGAAACCTTCCTGCATAAAAACAATCACAAGAGGTTTTTTCCTTTTTCTATGTGTGCTGCTGATGCAGCACAGATAGAAAAAGGAAAAATCTGGAAAAATAAAGTTATTTCTTCTCGTTAAACCTCCCTTACACATAGGAATCTGGCGCATTCCCAGGTTTATGAAACCTTGTAATTCTGGTAATGCTTTGGGTTCCATGGATGTTGGGTGGGAACACCCACAGCAACACCCATGGTACGCCCCTCTCTCGTATAGTAATGCATGAAAGGAGGTCATTTTTACAAAGTCATAAAAAACTACGCAGGGTGGCTTTACCTGTCCTTGTAAATATGGGCAGGCACATTGCGCCGCCGGTGCGTCAAAAAAAGTGATGCACTGGTGGCACAGTGGGCTTGTAAATAGTGTACTTTAGTCTTACTACCTCCCTTCTCAGCTACTTTCATTACCATGTTATATATTATGTGTTACGTTATGTTAGATTGCTCATTTACATAGCATAGTGTATCTCCGTTCAATATAATAAGTTGTTCCCAAAAACTGACGATAGAGGTGGCTGTGAGAGGGATGGGAAACTGGGGACCAGAGAGAGGGAAAAACTTCATGTTGGGGCTTTCAACTGCTGCCAAAACGTTATGACTTTCGAGATGTTACAATGGTAATATAGCAGATTGTATGAATAGTTGTCACAGGCTGACTTGTACAATGTTGACTTTGCAGCCAAGATGGGTTTTTTTTCTCTCTATAATCTCATTCTCCAAATCAAGTCTTGTAAAGTCATTCTACAGTAAGTTTCCTGTAGAGCTGTGCTGTCTCTATGCCTGTTTTTTAGGGAGGCACACAAGGGGCCACAGATAAAACTGGTGGGGCCACCTACAACATGCAATCATAAAGATTGTGCAAATAGTGTGTGTGTGTGTAGATATATATATATATTTATACGCACACGCGCCACTGGGTAGTTATACTTAGCATCATCCTTTTTGGAGGAAATGGCTTTTTGTGTTGCTGATTACTTAGGCACCGTTTGGTGAATCGCCACAAAACGTTCCAAAAAAGTGCTACTTTGTAACTAGTCTGTGCATGGAAAGTTTTGGGTAGATCCATCAAGCGGGGGCCAAGAAAAAGGGGGGTCCAAAAATGTGTTTTCCCCATTCATTTTTCTATAGGAACTTTAGACACATCTATAACCCAAACTCCTGAACAGATTTACACCGAATTTGGCAGAAAGCTATATCTTATTCCAGAAACAGTGCTTTTTGTGATTTGGTGTAAATCCATTTGGTGGTTTTTGAGCAATAAATGCTTTAAAAAAGTATATCTAGGGATGCGGAACTCCCACAAATCTGACAGATCTCATGTTGAGATCTGATTGGCTGTCACCACATCAGCCAGTTCTTAGTCCTAAAAAAAACACACAAAAAAACATAAGGGGTTCAGGGTAGGGGTACTCGTTGCGTCCGTTGCCAAAGGCTGTAGATATCATGGGGTTTGCAGCTTGTGGGAGGGTTGGCTGCCTTTAGGTGGGTTGGCAACAGGGCCTGGCTGCAGGCCGTGCGCAGTGTGGGGTTGACTGCCTGTAGCGGGGTTGGCCACAGGACTTGGTCACAGAGAAGGCCCTGCAGCCAAGTTCTTGCCCCTCATGGGCAAAGGCCATGCGCAGTGTGGGGTTAGCTGCCTGCGGGTTGTCCACTGTGTCCAACCCCACGTTGCGCATAGCCGAAGACCATGCTCAGCTTGGGTTTTGCTACCTGCGGGAGGGGGGGTTGGAAGCAGGGGTGCACAGAGGGGGATGGCTTTACGTATGATAACAAAATATCACTCTGCATTTAAAAAAACCTTGGAAATTCACTGTAACAAACAAAGGTTAAAGCAATGTTAAAATCAGGTGAAATGTTCAGTAACAATGTAAAATCATAAATTAAAAAAAACCCACCAAAATTATAGTTATAGTTACCTCAAATAACTATAATTTGTGCATGCTAATTACTCCAGATATTACATCATTCATTACATCTTCTGTGACATCATTAATAATATCACTGCAACATTTGCAGTGAAATTATTAATGAGGAAACTATGCATGGCGGGGGCGAAAGTTTTAGTTACCTTAGGACACAAGTTATAGTTCCTTGAGATAACTATAACTATTACATTTCTGTGGCTTTTTGAGTTTAAAACATTGCATTGTTACTGAACATTTCATTACATATAATGTTACTTTAACCTTTGTGTTTTTTTCACTGCTGGCACTGGTTCTCCCCCCAGGGCCTCCAAAATGTGCTTGGCGGGTGCCCTGGGTGCATGTCTTCTCTCCCTTTAAAATAAAATAAAAGCTCAGCCTAAGGAGATGGCGTACCCAGGGCCTCAGAAGGCTCGGGGAGGGGGGACCACACGCCCCCCTGGGAGGATGGGGTCCCTGGGACCTATAAGGGCTCAGGGAAGGGGCTGCGGGAAGCCTCTCCCCTTTCATTTAAATTTCGACCCCAGGTTGTGGGGTCCTAGGGGCCTAATAAGTCTCAGTAAGGAGATACGAGACCCCTTCCCATTTTAATAAAATACTGCTCCCAGGGTAGTGGTCCCCAGGGCCAAGTAAGCCTCAGGGAGGAGGGACACGCAGCCCTCAACCCCTTTATAATGTAATGCAGCCCCAACCAATGGGGTCCCTGGGGCCTAATAGGGTTCGGGGAAGGGGGCCACGAGGTCCCCTCCCCTTTTAAAGAATGAACCGCCTCACAGGATGGGGGTACCTGGGGCCAAAAGAGGCCTGGGTAGGGCGGATGTTTTCCCCCTCCCGTGTTAAAAAACAGACAGCCCCAGGTGAAGGGTTTCCTGGGGCCTAAGAAGGCTTGGGAAGGGGCGCTGCGGGGCCCCTCTCCCCTTTAAAAAAAAAGGAACGTCCCAGAGGGATATGAATCCAGAAGCTTATTATCTTGGAGAGAGGGGCTGCGCACCATCCCCTTATTTATTATATTTGGCGCTGGCAGATGGGGTCCCCGGGGCCTATTAAGGTTTGTGGAGGGGTGCTGCACGACCTCTTTTCCTTACATTTTTGCCCCAGGATGGAGTCACTGCAGCCCAAGAAGGCTCAGAAAGGGGAGCCGCTCGCCACCCCTCCTCTTTTGTATTGCATTTAGCCCCAGTGGATGGGGGTCCCCTGAGCCTATTAAGGCTTGGGGATGGGGCTACTCTCCTCCTCTACGTAGATTTTGTCCAAGGAGGGTGTGATTTCCAGGGACCACGAAGGCTCAAAGAGGAGGGCCAGGCAATCCTCTCTCCTTTTTTATTGTATTTTACTTGGCAGATGGGGCCAATTAAGGGTTGGGGGCACAATATATATGTTTTGCCCCTAAGGCCAACCCTACCCTGCGGACGCCAAAGGCTGTGCATGGTGTGGGGTTGGCAGCCTACTGAGGGTTTGGCCACAGAGCCTGGCAGGAGGCCAAGGCTTGTGGCCAATACCTCACAGCTCACGGCCAAAGGCCATGCGTAGTGGAGGTTGGCTTTACATATGGCAATAAAATATTACTTTATGTAAAAAAAAAAAACTTGACATTCTCTGAAAAAACAAAAAAATTAAACTAGCACTATAGATAAGTGTGATAACAAGATCTGTTTTTGTTTAAAAAAGATCTTAAAAATTCAATGAAAAACACAAAGGTTAAAGTAACGTTATAGTTAGGTGAATATGTCAGTGAAAGCATTAATGTTTTGAATCAAAAAAGCCACTGAAATCACCAAATTGACCTATATTTTTTCATAGTGTGTGTGTATATGTATATATGTGGCCTCTCTGCAGAGCACAGAGAGAAATGGTAGGGTGTGTCAAATGTAACTGTAATTATGATTATATGTGAAAGTGTGTGAAGGAGGTATGCAGCTGTCAAAATAGGTCAGTGTCAGGGGATTGTAAAGTGAAGGAGATGCAAGGAAGTTTGTGCAAAGAAAGTAAAGAGGGTACTGAAGAGAAAAGAGTTGAGGTATGAGAAATACAGATTGATTTTTCCAGAAAGATAAGGAAAAAGAGTGTACATTTCTAACAAGGAGACTGCAGGAGAGAGTGGTGTGAAGAGGAGAATGACAGTAAATTAGAGGTGTGGCGCAGTGGCCAGAGCAGCTGACTCCAGAGCACGGGAGTCACAGCTCGAGTGCAGGCGGCAGCTCAGCTCAGCATCATGTGACTCTGGGCAATAGCTCTCTTAATCTCCCTGACGGTCCCCTCAACGGGATACCCTTAGGTGTGATAAGACGCATTTTACAAATCTGGAATTATTATAATTTTATTTATTATTATTAATATTAGACACTCTGAATACCTTGTTATATATATATAAATATATATATGCCCGAAACGTGTAGGTAGTTTGTTTGTCTCTATATGCACTTATTCTGCACTTTGCACGTTTGACAAGTGAAAACAATGGAAATAAAATAAAATAAAAAAAGGTTCTTGAAACTACTACCTGTTGTGGAGTCGCTGATGTGAGTGCTTCCTTTCTGTATCCCTCGAAGATTTCGGTGAGATGTAAGGGAGTGGAACCCCAGGATACCCTTTTCCTATGTGTATATATATATATATTATCTACTGGCGGTCGCCAGTAGATAGTTATAGTTAGGACCGTGTTTCCATAGGAAATCCGCAACATTCTATTTGGAATAACTTTGGCGCCGATTGACGAATCCTCGCGAAATTTTCAAAATAGGTGGGGCGCTCCGCTCCGCTCCTACCCTGAAAGTCTCGGGGGGATTCGTCAAGCGGGGGCTGAGAAAAAAGGGGGGTCCCAATACGCGTTTTTCCCATGCAATTTTCCATAGGGACCTTTAGTCCAAGGTACAGCCCAAATGGCTGAACAGAATTACTTTAAATTTGGCAAAGAGGTAGTCCTCAGGTCAGGGATGTGCCTTTTGCATATCTGGAGTCAATCTGTTCATTAGTTCCTGAGAAACTTGCAGTTAAAAGCATATACATATCTATAGCCTCGCACCGTGCGCGCACGGTGCGCGCACGGTGACGTGCGCAAGCGCAATTCTGATTGGTTGTTAGATGTCAGTAAACATTCGAATCGGTCGAAATCAGGAAGTGTCGGCCGCCATTTTGTCTCTCGCAGTCTGAGGCAGTAAAAACAAAGGTGGAGAACGTGAAAAGGGGGCAGGGTGGACAGTTCCAGACCCCCTAGCCTTTGTCAGGGGGTCACTGAAGGACCCCCAAGGGTGAAAAAAACATTTTATGTTTTTTATCGAAAAAGCGCAGGGTGCGTGCACCGTGCGTGCACGGCACGCACAACGCATCGTGGGCGCTCAGTGCGCGAAGCGCACCGAGCGCCCACAGCGCGCGCACGGTGAAAAACCTGAAAAAAAAAAATATTAATAAATACATAACTTAGCATTTAAAAAACCGTACAAATTCACTTAAAAAACCATAGGATTCACACACGTTAGAGTTAGGAATTAGCATTTAAAAAACCTTGCAAATTCACTTAAAAAACCATAGGTTTCACACGTTATAGTTAGCTGGACATTTCCCTCATAAAAAACCAATGAAATTCCCCCGTTATAGTTAGTGCAGGCAACTATAACTCACGCAACCGCAATCCTCTGCTGATGACGTCAGATATTACATCACTGATGACATATGTGTCTTTCTGAAAAATAAATATTTGTATTATATGTATAGCTAAAGATTAATGGAAGAAGACATGGGTAAATAGGTGTCTAAATACAGTGATGTAATATCTGACGTCATCAGCAGCGGATTGCGGTCGCGTGAGTTATAGTTGCCTGGACTAACTATAACGGGGGAATTTCATTGGTTTTTTACGAGGGAAATGTCCAGCTAACTATAACATGTGTGAAACCTATGGTTTTTTAAGTGAATATATATATATATATTTTCACTTAAAAAACCATAGGTTTCAAACATGTTATAGTTAGCTGGGCATTTCCCTCGTAAAAAACCAATGAAATTCCCCCGTTATAGTTAGTGCAGGCAACTATAACTCACGCGACCGCAATCCGCTGCTGATGACGTCAGATATTACATCACTGTATTTAGATACTTATTTACCCATGTCTTCTTCCATTCATCTTTAGCTATACATATATTTCATTTCTTTTTTTTTCAGAAAGACACATATGTCATCAGTGATGTAATATCTGACGTCATCAGCAGCGGATTGCGGTCGCGTGAGTTATAGTTGCCTGCACTAACTATAACGGGGGAATTTCATTGGTTTTTTACGAGGGAAATGCCCAGCTAACTATAACATGTGTGAAACCTATGGTTTTTTAAGTGAATTTGCAAGATTTTTTAAATGCTAATTCCTAACTATAACGTGTGTGAAACCTATGTTTTTTTCAGTGAATTTGTACGGTTTTTTAAATGCTAAGTTATGTATTTATTAATATATTTTTTTAAACAAAACTTTTTCACGGCGCGCGGACGGTGCCCTTCGCGCACCGTGCGCGTGCGGGGGGCACGCGGTGCGCCCATTTTACGCAGTTCGTGCCGTGCGCACGCGGTGCGCTTCGCGCACCTCGCGCACACTTTACGCAGTTCGTGCCGTGCGCGCGCGGTGGGCACGGAGTGCTTCGCCCCCAAGGGCCAAATAATTTTTTTTTTTTCGAAAAATCGCAGAGTGCACGCACGCTGCGCGAACTTCGCAGAATTTTTTCCGTTTGGGTGGTGCGCGCAGGGTGCGCGCACTCGGAAATTTTTCGAAAAAAAATAAAACTTTTTTTTGCCCTTGGGGGTCCTTCTGGGACCCCCTGACCACGGCTAGGGGGTCAGGAACTGTCCACCCTGCCCCCTTTTCACGTTCTCCACATTTGTTTTTCACCCCCTCAGAGTGCGACAGACAAAATGGCGGCCGACACTTCCTGGTTTCGACCGATTCGAATGTTTACTAAGATCTAACAACCAATCAGAATTGCGCTCGCGCACGGCAAGGTGCGCGCACCCAGCTGCACGCTGCGCGCGTACAGATATATATATTGATTTAAATGCTATTTTCTCTAGAAATACTGAGCAGATTTACACCAAACCTGCAAAAGGCACTTCATGGACCTTATGGCTACCTCTCTGCCAAATTTCACGTAATTCTGTTCAGCCGTTCGGGCTGTAGCTGCGACTAAAGTCCCTATGGAAAAATCCATGGGGAAAACGCGTTTTGGGACCCCCCATTTTTCTTGGCCCCCACTTGACGAATCACCCCGAGAATTTCAGGGTAGGAGCGGAGCGGAGCGCCCCATTAGTTTTGAAAATTTCGCGAGGATTCGTCAATCGGCGCCAAAGTTATTCAAAATAGAATTTTGAGATTTCCTATGGAAACTCGGTCCTAACTATAACTATCTACTGGCGACCGCCAGTAGATAATATATATATATATATTTATTTATATATATTTATATATATATATATATACTACCAATCCCGCTTTTGCCATAAAACGGGTCAGACACATGCTGGAGTAGCTCTGCAGTAAGTTTAATGCCACCAGTAAGCACAATTAAAATAACGCAATGTCCTCCATAACAGCTCCTGGCAGACGTGTTTCGGCGGATGCCTTTAACAATGCCGAGTTGTTAGCTAGATAGTCCAAAGTGAGGATTTTGGCGGGTGATGTTTAAATATCCCATTGGCTGAAAGATGTAACAATCGAGAGAGGACAGACAAAGTTCTGTAAAGTAAGTACTTTTTCCTCTCTCAATTTATCACTCCAAGTTTCCTCTCACTCAGCCCAGTGCGGCGATCTAGCAAAAAGGAAAAAACTAGTACAAAATCGCGAGCAAGGTAAAGTGACACGCCCGTGCATACAGTGATGCCCTGACATCGTCAGCCTCTGTGCTGCCTGCTCCTTTGTACCTGCAGGATCGATGGCGGATTCCATCACTGCAGAGTAACTCTCTCAGCAGACCATCTGCTGCTCTCTCCCCATTGCGTACACCACAGTCCAGGCCGGGGGTGCGCCGCGTTGTGCAGTCCATGCACACAACCACAAAGTTGTCGGCAATAAGCGGAGCTCCAAACCGAGAGGCGTGCCTGAATGTGGAGTCGACTTTCGCCACATATACACCACCAATCCCGCTTTTGCCATAAAAACGTGTCAGACACATGCTGGAGCATCTCTGCAGTAAGTTTAATGCCACCAGTAAGCACAATTAAAATAACGCAATGTCCTCCATAACAGCTCCTGGCAGACGCGTTTCGGCGGATGCCTTTATCAATGCCGAGTTGTTAGCTGGATAGTCCAAAAAGAGGATTTTGGCGCGGTGATGTTTAAATATATAGGTGAGGAATCCCATTGGCTGAAAGATGTAACAATCGAGAGAGGACAGAGAAAGATCCGTAAAGTAAGTACTTTTCCTCTCTCAATTTATCACTCTAAGTTTCCTCTCACTCAGCCCAGTTCGTTGATCTCGCAAAAAGGAACAAACTAGTCCAAAATCGCGATATATGTATGATGGGTTGAAACACGTCATGGCGGCACAGCACGGTAAAATAAAGGAATATTTGCACTAAATAAGAGGAGTCCATGCCTTTTTTGATTCCCGAGCTTGGAGAATCGAAATGAAAAGGAGTACTGGATATATATATAAATACATATTACCTACTAGCGGTCGCCAGTAGATAGTTATAGTTAGGACCTAGTTACCATAGGAAAATGGCAACATTATATTCCCAATAACTTTGGCGCAGATTGACGAATCTTTGCGAAATTTTCTAAACTAATTCTTTGTTGAGATCAGCTCCTATGTTGAAAGTTTGGGGGTGATTCATCAAGGGGGGCTGAGAAAAAGGGGGGTTCCAAAACGTGTTTCCTCCATGTTAATTTCCATAGGAAACTTTAGACAAGACAACTGGTGGAAAGGGTGAACGGAATTACCCCAAATTTGGCAGGGAGAAGGGTCTTGGTCTAGAAAGCACGCTTTTGTTTATTTGGTGTAAATTGGTTCACTAGTTTTTCAGAAATATCGAAATTTACAGATATCGATATTTGGGAATTCGGCCATCTGATTGGCTGAGGTGTTACGAGCACAAGCTTGTTGCTGATTGGCTGTGAGCGGTGCGAGCGGTTGCAACTAGGAAGTGTTGGCCGCCATTTTGTGATTCTGTTGAAGTGAGTAAGGTGAAAAAAGGGGAGAAAAGGGGGAAAAAGTGGGAAATAGGAGGGTAGGAGCACTGTAACCTCTGTGGGGTGTTTAGGGTGTGCTATAGAGGGGGTGTGAAGCAAAGTATTTACCTCTACCGGTGTGTAAGTGGTGGACTACGGAAATTAAGTGAGGTATTGGATAGAGTCTGATGCGGGTAAGGTGAGCTGGTGCGGGACTCGGGGATTAAAGCGTGAGCCCAAATTGTGTGTCTTATGCTGTGAAGTCATGTGCCGTGGAAGTAGTGTCCGGAAGTGTTTATAACTACTAGGACGAACTACTGACCCGTACTGGTATGAAAGTCCTGGGGTACGGCATATATGTGAGGTATTGTCTAGAGTCTCATGTTGCTAAGCGTGAGCCCAAACTGTGTGTCACATGCTGTGAAGTCATGTGCTCTGGCCGCTGTGCCACATCTATGCAAGTAGTGTCAGCATGTAGTTATAGGTACTTGGATGAACTTTTGTTTAGAACATTGTAGCTTGTGTATGGTGCTTAGGTGGTGTTGTATAGGGAGTGCGAAGTTAAATCAATATGGTATTTGCAGAGCACAAACTACTCACCCCTATGGGTGAGTTGAGCTGGGGATCAAAGCGAGAGGTCTGTGCTGCAAAGTGAGATGGTCTGGCCGCTGCGCCACAGCTGTGTGGAGAATACATTTTGGCGAGGGTGCGGGAGTTGGCGTTATATGGCCCTAAAATAGGGGGCCTAACTTGTAAGTTATATGGTGGCTTTAAAAAGAGCCCTTGTGTTCATTAGTTGGAGCTACATATAAGTGCGGATGCACAGCTTCAAGTTATTCAGGAAAACTCGATTTCCCTGATCTGTGAAGTGTACTCCATCACTTCTGTATATATCCGCCATATCAAAACGTATGTTGTTGTTGTATATGGACCCCATTTTGTGGTCTCTGAAGTATGCAGAGACAGCTTTGTTCATTTTTTTCCGAGATCTTTCAATATGAGGACAAAATTGTTTGTACCATTTCCACTTCCGTCTTTGGCATATATTGGAATATACAAAGACAGTTTGAGGCAAAAGTAACATCAATTGTCCAAAGGTGTCCTTCATATGCATTTCCAAATCTACCCCAGTCAATGTGCCTAGGTCGTTTCCACCACAGTGCACAATCATGAGGTCAGGGTGTTGGAGATGCAAACAGGTTTTAACCAAAGGCAACAATTGGTGCCACTTCAATCCTCTCTGTCCAAACCATTTAATGTCCACATTTTGTAAACCTAGGTCTAAGTCAATATGTCTCTGTTCTGCATACCTCTTCCACCAGAAAACATAGCTATGTCCTACGATCAATACTTTGAAGGTATGGCTGGAAGGTATGGAAAGATGTCGGTAGCTCATGCAGGGGCATATTATCAAGCACGGCGTTAAAATTATCACCGCTTTAGCGGCAGAAAACTGATGCTAATGGGCGATAATTTTAACGCCGTTCCTTGATAATATGGCCCTCAGTATGTAATGTTAGAATGTAGGGCTGTCATGAGGGGAACCTTGCGGAGTTTGTACACGGTGCTGGATTAGACGGTTGCTTTGCTGTCTGCTCCTGTTGGTGGTTGTTTCAGGTGTCTTGTTTTCTTGTAATAAATCTACTTATTGGATTCACTGCTGCCTGCCTCTTCACTACATAAATTTGGCGACGAGTGGAAGAAGGCAAAAAGAAGGCACCACTCAGCAATATTTCAAAATAGCTTGCGTTGTGCTGAAGACCCGTTTTGTTTGTGTAGCTGTTTCTACTCATGCTAGGGTCGTCGGCTCATTGAACTAGGTCATCCGACTTCTGGTAGGATTTATATTTTTAGATTTTGCGCTTCCTCTGCTTCTTCACTACATTCTGGTCGCTGTACTACATGTGTGTAAGTAGTGTTAGTATGCGTTTATACTAACAAATGCACCATGGTATTAGGGAGGGCGACCTCCCAGGCGCAGCTCATACAATGTCCTGGGGTGTGCATTCGCTGGACATTTGTGTTTGCTATTAGAGGGTGGTGCATGGCTTCCACCCTGTGATAGCAAATACTTGTTCGACTACCTGAAGCGATGGTAAAAATGGAGAGATAAAAGCAAAACAAAAAAAAAGCGGGGTCTCACCCGTTCTTTTAAATGAGGCCCCTGGTGGGTGGGTAATGTTCCGTGGCCAATCCAATTATTATATTGCAGGGTCTCCGTAGGACTGGGGATCTTAATGCCACATGTAAATTAGGCGCTGAAGGGCACAGAGACCTTTTGCAGCCTAGGGGAGCGCCACCTTCCCAGGTATTGTTTACTAATTGTTCGGGGGTTTGAGGCCAACTGAAGTCCAGGGATCGCCACACTCCGGGTCTTTATTTATATATGAAGGGTGGGCCTCGGCAGTCCCAGAAGCCTCGGTGGTCCTAGGCAGTGCCTTATTTGTTCTGTAATCACACGGGCAGTACTTATGGTGTTATAAAGTGATGCACTCATAGAACTCTTGCAGTTGTACAATTACCCAGGCTTCATTTGTCTAATAGTCAGTTATGTTTGGTAGGTGCACTCTAATATTAAATAAGGTTGTCCTTAAAATCTCCTATAAACAGATGATTTTCACAATAAACAATAGACAAGTGTCGTCAGAAAAAGAAGACGTATACACTCAATTATTTATTTGAAAAAAAAAGTAACCTTTATTAAAACAGAAATAAATAGAAATATAACTTTAATAGAACAGTATAATAAGAAAAACGTGGGTTGGACTTCAGTGGAAGCAGCGTAAGAAACCTGCAAGACAAAAATGAAACATAAGTATGTGTGCTATGTGTAAGAGGTAAAGAAAGGTAGTCCGAATGAAAGGACCATAGTGAGAATGGAAGGAAGGGGGAGTGTATGGAAGGGAGAAGGGGAGGGAGAGTCAAAAGAAGAGAGGGAGGAGGAGACAGAGCGTCGGCCTATTGCACCCAGCCCTTAGTGTTTACCCTCCGTCACCCGTTTGTCTAGGACGCTGGGGTCTGCGAGAAAGAGTGTGGTTCAGCAAGTCCTTAAAATTAAATACATGAGGCCAGAGATTATGGGCCATATTATGAAGGAAGGGCGATAGCATTATCGCCGCTTTAGCGGCAAGAAACTGCCGCTAAAGCGGCGATAAGGAGTTGATAATATGCCCTTGTGAATTCCCTTAGAAGCCCAGGTTTTGGTGTGAACCTGGGCTTCTATGGGAATTTACAAGGGCATATTATCAACCCCTTATCGTCCCTTTAGCGGCAGTTTCATGTCGCTAAAGTGGTGATAATGTTATCGCCGTTGTTTGATAATATAGTCCTACATTATAGCTACGGGAAAATCGCTTGCATGGACCTTTGCACCCAGGTTGCTGCACCCCAACCCCTCACTGTTCTCAATTGTAGGTCTTGCACACCGAGGCTTCACTGCTCACCTGCCACCACTGGTGTGTCCCACGACGTGTTGGTGCAAGCTCCTAGTCCGGGGTATGTTTGTACGATAGAGCAGGTCTCCGGTGGGGGACGGTGTCTTGATACCACGATGGAAGGTGTCAGAATGCCAGGGCATCAGCACCGGTTGAGCACCTGCTGCGTGCTTTTTCGTGCAACTAACTCAGTGTCTGAAAAGGGAGAAATAATATAATGGTGGAAACGTCTGGAGGTAAATTAAGGTTTATTTCAAGCTTGAAAGAAAATAGGAGTTGAGTGCATCCTTCGTTTTTGAAGTACGATCTACCAACTGATAGTGGTAATCGTGGTTCAAAGAGGAGTTGGAGTGCACGAGAATACACAAGGTTAAATAATATGTTATGCCAATGTTCACATACAAAGGAACAGAGCGCATGCTAGAAGCATAATGTGAGCGTGTAATGCAGTGGCGGGAGCCTGTGTGCATGTGCACTTAGTAAGGAGCTCAGTGATGTAATTTGAGATGTCATCAGTGATGTCATCAGTGATGTCACTGACCATGTCACGAGTGATGTAATATGTGACATCATCAGCAGTGCATTGCGGGCGCACGAGTTATAGTTAGCTCAACTAACTATAACAGGCGAATTTCTCTGGTTTTATATGAGTCAAATGTTCAACTAACTATAATGTCATATATATATATATATATATATATATATATATATATATATATATCCCGCTCAACTGCACCTGAGAAGCGCGGCACGCTGAAGGCGGGTGCTTCAAATGCGGAGGTGCCCCGCAATCTCTATTCACGCTCCATGACTCCTTCAGATTTGCAAGAAAGGATCAAGCACTCACGGGTAAGTAGTGTAGCAGCTTCGTTTAATTCGGAGAAGTAAACAACAAACGCGTTTCGGAACTAGTCCTTCCTCAGTGTTGTTACTAAGTTCATTACAAGCTACTTCTTATATACATCATTCAAAATTAAACATAGAAGAGGTCGGAGGGAACAGCGGTCCGGGATTCTTGGGCGCCATCTTTGAAGGGTCAAAAATTAATTGTTCAAATACAAAGGTATATAAATGTATGATTACGGATTGACTGTGAAATTTAACAATTAATGTTTTTTCGAAGCACATCGACATTTCATCAGTTTAAATGCAAAACAAAATTATCACATTGGATATATTTCACAGTACAGTCTCTTAGTTATGAAGCCGTGGATCGGCAGTCCGCCTATATTAGGCGATTTGTGACCCCGCAAAAGGTGCCAACCAAATTTGTCCAATTGACCATAGTCATACACCTATTTATATTTGCCGTGTATCGGCTTTTGATGCTGACTAATAAGTCATATGGTAAAAGGAAATCAATTTAAAGAAAGGAGGAAAGGTGCAAGGAAAGAAAGAAAGTAAGGGAAAGGGAAAATTAGGAACAGAAGAAAGATGATGTGACACATATTTCGAGAGTCAATGCTAGACAGCATATTCAAATGATACAAAATGGGTCACAATTATAATTACAGTTGATGTTTGGTAGGTCAGGTATTTCAGAGTGGCAATGGTTTCTGGAGTATCTACTATCTAGGTCCCTAGATGTACTATCAGCTCTTCTCCTGAGTTCAACCCATATGGGGTCTTAGTTTGGAGATCGATTATATATCTTGACTCCAGTTGTCTCAATCTTGCTACTCTGTCACCTCCTCTGGCATGTGCAAAGACACAGTCAATCGCAAAAAACTGCAACAGATCCCTGTCGCTGTTATGTTTTATAGCGAAGTGTCTAGCTACGGGATAGGTAAAATCTTTTTTCGCTATCGCCCGCATATGTTCCAGGATTCTGAATTTAACACTGTTCACTGTACTCCCCACATACATGAGTCCGCATGGGCATTTTAGACAATATACCACATATGGTGTTTGGCAGGTCAGAAATTTTGAAATGACTCTTCCTTTTGGTAAGCCCTTAACATTATAGTTAAAAACTCTTTTGCTAAAGGCGCAGGCTTTACACTTCCCACAGGGAAAAAAGCCCTTCATTTCTTTTAAAGTGCCCTGTTTGCGGGGAATGGGGTCTAAATGGCTATGTACCAGGTTATCTTTCAAAGATCGAGCTTTTCTGTATGTGATTAGGGGGGTCATTGAAACATCAGACCCGATAATGGGATCATTTTTTAGTACATGCCAGTGTTTTCTGAGGATAGACCTCAACCTGAATGTGTCGCTGGAGTAAGTTGTAATCAGCCGAAATTGGCCCTCCAAAGCTCTTTCAGATTGTTTTGGTTGTAAGATTTGTTCCCTTGGTATTTTTCTGACTCGTGCAAGAGTGTTCTCTAGAAGATTCGTGTTATAACCTCTCATCTCGAATCGTCTGAGACTGCTCTCTGCTGCTAATTCAAAATCGCACTGTCTTGAGCAATTTCGTTTCAATCTAAGGAGCTCGCCATATGGAATGCTATTTTTTAATTTTTCAGGATGAGCACTAGAAGCATGGAGGATACTGTTCCCTGCTGTGGGTTTGCGATAAAGGTCAGTTGTTAATTTCCCTTCTTTAACTTCCACCTTCAAATCTAGATAGTTTACTGCCACTAAACTAATTTCCCCTGAAAAGTGTAGATTTGCGGTATTCTCGTTAAGATGTTGGATGAAATCATTTGCTTTACCCGTGGAACCTCTCCAGATTATAAAAAGGTCATCGATGTATCGATGCCAGGATACTATCTCCTTTGTCCATTCCGAATTTTCCGCGCTCCAGACCACCTGCTCCTCCCACCAGCCTATGAACAGATTCGCATAGCTGGGGGCGAAGCAGGTGCCCATCGCGGTTCCGGAGATCTGTCTAAAATATTCTCCTTGAAAGAGAAAAATATTATTATAAAGACAGAATTCAATGAGTTCCAATAACATTTTGTTATGGGTTGCAAATTTCAAAGCTCTTTTCCTGAGAAAATGTTCAATAGCCTTTAGCCCTTGGTTATGGTTAATACATGTATAAAGACTGGTGATGTCTAATACAATCATACAAAATGACGAGTCCCACTCGATTTTTGCAAGTTGGTGAATGAAATCAGTCGTGTCTTTTATATAGGATGGCAGTCTCAATACAAATTCGAAAAGAAAGTGATCTAAAAATCTAGACAAATTTTCCGTTAGACTTCCCATGGACGAAACAATTGGTCTTCCTGGTGGTAGTGTTGCATTCTTATGGATTTTAGGTAAATGGTAAAAAGTGGGCGTGACCGGATTTGTTGTTCTCAAGAACAGATATTCTTCCAAGTCCAACATTGCTGTGTCGTGCCATTTTGTAATGATGGAATGCAATTTCTTGATGATCTCTAGATAGTTTTCCTTAGTGGTTAGTTCATAACAATTAGCATCCTGTAATTGTCGTAGGGCTTCATTTATGTACTGGTCACGAGGTATTAGTACAATGTTGCCCCCTTTGTCTGAGGGTTTGATAATCACGGCGGTGTCCTCTTGTAGATTTTTTACAGCTTCTTTCTGTTTGAGAGTCAAATTCTGTTCAGTTTTGCAATTTCCTGCTCTCGCTCGTAATTTAATTAGGTCTTTGATTACCCCTTCAGAGAAGACATCAATAGCGTCCATCGGCATTTGGGGTAAAAATTGGGAAGGTTGTTTGAGGCCACTCGTTGGTGCTTCCTGTGTCACATTGCTTGCTTCAATCCTTTGCGTTGAAGTCGTATATGTCGATGTTTCTTCTAAGGTTCCCTCTTTCCTTAGATTTTCCAAGACTTCCAAGGTGGTTAGGTCGTTTACTGTAAGTAGATCAGTGTCTTTATGTTGGGATTTAAGAAATCTGGCTTCCTGTGTTGTAGGTTTTAACTTGAAAAATTTATGTGTTAAATTCAGAATCCTGGAACATATGCGGGCGATAGCGAAAAAAGATTTTACCTATCCCGTAGCTAGACACTTCGCTATAAAACATAACAGCGACAGGGATCTGTTGCAGTTTTTTGCGATTGACTGTGTCTTTGCACATGCCAGAGGAGGTGACAGAGTAGCAAGATTGAGACGACTGGAGTCAAGATATATAATCGATCTCCAAACTAAGACCCCATATGGGTTGAACTCAGGAGAAGAGCTGATAGTACATCTAGGGACCTAGATAGTAGATACTCCAGAAACCATTGCCACTCTGAAATACCTGACCTACCAAACATCAACTGTAATTATGATTGTGACCCATTGTGTATCATTTGAATATGCTGTCTAGCATTGACTCTCGAAATATGTGTCACATCATCTTTCTTCTGTTCCTAATTTTCCCTTTCCCTTACTTTCTTTCTTTCCTTGCACCTTTTCTCCTTTCTTTAAATTGATTTCCTTTTACCATATGACTTATTAGTCAGCATCAAAAGCCGATACACGGCAAATATAAATAGGTGTATGACTATGGTCAATTGGACAAATTTGGTTGGCACCTTTTGTGGGGTCACAAATCGCCTAATATAGGCGGACTGCCGATCCACGGCTTCATAACTAAGAGACTGTACTGTGAAATATATCCAATGTGATAATTTTGTTTTGCATTTAAACTGATGAAATGTCGATGTGCTTCGAAAAAACATTAATTGTTAAATTTCACAGTCAATCCGTAATCATACATTTATATACCTTTGTATTTGAACAATTAATTTTTGACCCTTCAAAGATGGCGCCCAAGAATCCCGGACCGCTGTTCCCTCCGACCTCTTCTATGTTTAATTTTGAATGATGTATATAAGAAGTAGCTTGTAATGAACTTAGTAACAACACTGAGGAAGGACTAGTTCCGAAACGCGTTTGTTGTTTACTTCTCCGAATTAAACGAAGCTGCTACACTACTTACCCGTGAGTGCTCGATCCTTTCTTGCAAATCTGAAGGAGTCATGGAGCGTGAATATATATATATATATATATATATATATTCACTTAAAAAACCATAGGTTTCACACATGTTATAGTTAGCTGGACATTTCACTCGTGAAAAACCATT
This sequence comes from Triturus cristatus, assembly GCF_964204655.1. NCBI lineage: Eukaryota > Metazoa > Chordata > Amphibia > Caudata > Salamandridae > Triturus > Triturus cristatus. The sequence goes on along the minus strand of NC_140583.1, from coordinate 792,927,470 downwards.
GAAATTCCCCCGTTATAGTTAGTGCAGGCAACTATAACTCACGCGACCGCAATCCTCTGCTGATGACGTCAGATATTACATCACTGTATTTAGACACTTATTTACCCATGTCTTCTTCCATTAATTTTTAGCTATACATATATTACAAATATTTTTTTTTCAGAAAGACACATATGTCATCAGTGATGTAATATCCTACGCCAATTGAAATAGAGCTGTGTTTGTCCAGAACCGGGCTTGGCGCACCTTCTTTTGGATTTTACGTTGGAAAGTGCTGTCTTCCACTTAGCCAGGCTCGCCCTGCAGGGTTGGGGGCCCCTAACGACTGTGTTAGTTTTTGGATATATATATATATATATATATATATATATATATATATATATATATATATATCAACTTTCACCTCTTCGGGTAAACCGGGACACTTTCAGCGTCGGTGCAATTGTGGGTCCGAAGCAGCCCAAACATTTACATCCTTGTCACTCTGTACCGAAGTACTAACGCACTCTTGTCAGGAAATAATAGCCGCTATGAGTCCATCCGTCGATGAAAGATCGTGTTTATTTTATAATAAAGAGCATCAGCCAGAAAATACCCTACGCGTTTCAGCGAAACTCGCCTTGGTCACGGGTAAATGACAGTCTCCAAAACCATACTTTTAAGACTTCCTGTTACACATAGCGTCATATACATGAACATAAACAACAGACTAACACGCCCATCTGAAAGTAAGTGTGGCGGCCATGTTGGAACAGTCATCATTCCATTATAAACCCAATGTTTAGTGCATAAAATTTTTTCAAATGAAAAATTAATAACAACAATACACTTCATACCTCCTTCTACACATCCTCAACTGTGTATCAAACGTGATCTTCATCAATTATTAACTTCATTTATGGATAGAATCATTATCTTCAATCCCCAGTGGTTTTAAGCGCCATGTACCGTTCGTGACTATTTACATATTGTCAAATACACATTTTATAACTGAACGGCAAAAAAGATGATATCCTCCCTTCCTCAAATGGCCGTAAAAATATCAGCTTATACGTTTTTTGCTCACCTCGCAGATGCTATAGCCCACATTGTTATAACTATTAGGCATCACTCCAAGGAATATACCCCTAGTGGGGATACGTTTATACCATTTGATTAATCAGGCATTGAAAATCCTTGTTTAACACAAAGCATATATATGCATTGTTGATATATCCTGTCGCAATGTTGCATAACAAACCCATTCAGTCCAAGTGGACAAAAGTGTGTTCCAATATCAGACGTAATAGTCAGGGCTCCTTCCGTTAGTACTTCGGTACAGAGTGACAAGGATATATATGTGACCAAGAGCAAGTGTGCTCGAAACGCGTCATTTTTGTTTGCCCGTAACATTAAAAGACTTAAAATCAACTGGATTCGTGTGGCTCGTACTTACAGGATAGTGGAGATCTGTGAGCTGACGGATAATATATATATATATATATATATATATATATATATATATATATATATATATATATATTCACTTAAAAAACCATAGGTTTCACACATGTTATAGTTAGCTGGACATTTCACTCGTAAAAAACCAATGAAATTCCCCCGTTATAGTTAGTTCAGATAACTATAACTCGCGCGCCCGCAATCCACTGCTCATGACGTCACATATTACATCACTCATGACATAGTCAGTGGCATCACTCATGATATCACTGATGACATCATCCTTGTGATAGAGTGGCGGTCGTGCGAGTGTTATAGTTATCTGAAATAACTATAACGGGTTAATTTCATTGGTTTTTTACGAGTGAAATGTCCAGCTAACTATAACATGTGTGAAACCTATGGTTTTTTAAGTGAATTTGCAAGGTTTTTTAAATGCTAATTCCTAACTCTAACGTGTGTGAAACCTATGTTTTTTTCAGTGAATTTGTACGGTTTTTTAAATGCTAAGTTATGTATGTATTATTATATTTTTTATATATTTATTTTACAATAAAATACGTATTAAAAAGTTTTTTTTTTTAATGGTTTTTCACCGTTTTTCACGGTGCGCGCACCACGCGATTTTAAAAAAAAAAATGAGAATGTTTTTTTCTGCCTTTGGGGTCCTTCAGGGACCCCCTGACAAAGGCTAGGGGGTCAGGAACTCTCTACCCTGCCCCCTTTTCATGTTCGCCACCTTCCTTTTTCACTCTCGCACTCAAAACAAACAAAATGGCGGCCGACACTTCCTGATTTCGACCGATTCAAACGTTGACTGACATGTAACCACCAATCAGAATTACGCTCGCGCACGTTAGGGTGCGCGCACCGTGCGCGCACAGTGCGCGCACGGTGCGCGGCTATAGATATTTATGTACTTTTAACTGCAATTTTCTCAGGAACTACTGAACAGATTGACTCCATATATGCAAAAGGCACAACCCTGACCTGAGGACTAACTCTTTGCCAAATTTCAAGTAATTCTGTTCAGCCGTTCGGGCTGTACCTTCGACTAAAGGTCCTATGGGAAAATGCATGGGGAAAACGCGTTTTGGGACCCCCCTTTTTTCTCAGCCCCCGCTTGACGAATCCCCCCGAGACTTTTTTAGGGTAGGAGCTGAGCGGAGCGCCCCATTAGTTTTGAAAATTTCGCGAGGATTCGTCAACCGGCGCCAAAGTTATTCAAAATAGAATTTTGAGATTTCCTATGGAAACACGGTCCTAACTATAACTATCTACTGGCGACCGCCAGTAGATAATATATATATATATATGTATATTGTACCAGTCCTGGTGACAGTAAGAAAACAGGCGCTGACTCCGTGGGTTAGTTGATCAAAGAAAAGTATTTATTCCGTTGTGATGGCCTAGACGCGTATATATATATATATATATATATATATATACATATATATATATATATATATATATATATATTCTTTCTTTCTTTCTCACAACGATAAAGATTGACGACGCTGTGTTCTGGCCAAATATTTTATTGGGACAGCTTAGAAGGACACGTTTCGCCTGCCCAGCAGGCTTGTTCACCAATAGTTTAACCATTTTGAAATCGGTCATTTTAAACCGCAATGCATGAATACACAGTCACGTGATACAACTACAATTGCAGTGTGTTAAACAAAAGACTCGTAGTTCTCAATAACGAACATCTATAGTCTCGGCTGATCATTATATGAAAAATATATATATCACATGTAACAATACATTGATGTTGATGTTTGTTTGATACATTAACAAATATTAGTTAAAGATCTGAGCAGATCATAAAATACACTTTTAAAATTCATTTACTAATTTTCAATATAACTTAATGCAAGGATTCAGGTCACGCGTGCTCCTCTTTTTTAAAAATGCTTGCACAAATAATCAACCCTAGTGGGAATGCCTAACTTAGGACAAATTGCACAATTCAACCCTAATGGGTATGACTTTTTTAGTTTTGTCAATAAAACTTTATGCATTCATTTAAGTCCTCTTCTTATATGTTTACGCTAGCATAAATAATTCAACTCTAGTGAGTATAACTTACTACAAAGAGTGCAGGCACGTCAGCCCTAGTGGGTATGACATATTCAATTATCCGTTGTCTTAACAGAAGTATCATTCAACTAATTCCGCCCCTGTGGGCATATACCCATTTCTGCTAATTTACAGACTGTATCTGACCATCCTTAAACTTATATCCCTTATTAAAGTCACAGTGACCTCTGCTCTAAATATTTTATTATTTTTAGACAAACTTCTACTCACAAATCAGCCCAAATAAGCAACTGTCATGCATGAGTAATCGAACTCATGACTTGTATCTCTACCTGCACTGACTAAAAATTATTTAAAAAAATATGAAAACAAATTTAATAAACAAAACTCAAAAAAGAAAATAGTTAAAACCAAAATTTGAGAGAGGTGCGGCATACATCTCTTTTACTTGATTGACAAAATTTGACACGTTTCATATTTCTGTACCCACAATTTTATAAATGTGTTATCAGATCCTCTTCCATATTTAAGCCCATAGGGGCTTTTGTATTCAATTCAATAATATAGCGCGATTCTAGTCTTCTGAGCTTTTTTTCTCGGTTGCCGCCTCTGATGTTAGGAGGCACGCAATCTATCACAAAGTAACTTAGGTCCTGCGCATTTCTGTCATGGCACACATCAAAATGACGTGCAACTGGATATAATTTGTCCCCATTCCTGATAGCTCTCAGGTGTTGCAGAATTCTCACATGCACTGGATGAATAGTACTGCCCACGTATTGCAGGCCACAATGGCACTTTAAAACGTAGACAGCATATTCTGTTTTGCAAGATAACAAACCTTTGATCTTTTACTCTCTTTTAGAGAGTCCAGATTTATAGGAAGAGGTATTCTTCCCATGTTTACAAGCTTTGCACTTTGTGCATTTTAAAAACCCTTCTTTTCTTCTCAACCATGTATTTGTGTTTACACTTTGCTGTTGTGGGATCATATTGCTAACGAGCATCTGTTTGAAAGATCGAGCTCTTCTAAAAGTAATCGCAGGTCTTTTTTGTACTAGCTTACCTAATACTACATCATTTCTAATGAGATGCCAGTGTTTACTGAGGATATTCCTGACTTGACCATGCTGCCGGTTGAAGGAGGTAATCATTCTCACTTGATTGTTCTGCGTACTGTTTCTGACTGTCATGAAACAGAATGTCTTCTCTTGTTCTCTTTTTGGCTTGTTGAATAGAAGCCTGAATGTATTCCTTTTTGTAACCTCGTGATTGGAATCGTTGTTCCAGATTTACAAGTTCGGTGTCCAGCATTTGCTGATCACTGCAATTACGAATGGTCCTAAGACACTCACCATACGGAATGCTTTTGATTAAATTTTGCGGATGGAAACTCGTTGCATGCAGCAACGTGTTCCCCGCTGTCGGCTTCCTATACAACTTTGTATGGACTTTGGAGTTTTCTATGTAAACAGTCAGATCTAAAAAATTGACTCAAATACTGCTAATTGTGGTGGTAAATTGTAAATTTAGAGAATTTTTTGTGTTCTCTTAATAAAACTCTTTATAGACTCCTCTGTCCCTCTCCAAATGATAAACAGATCGTTGATAAAACGACTCCAGTGAAGAACATTTTCTTCCCACTCTCGTTGGTACTCGACCCGGACCACCTGCTCCTCCCACCAGCCGATATGCAAATTGGCATAGCTGGGGGCGAAGCAGGTGCCCATCGCGATACCACAGATTTGATGGTGTAAGTCATTGTTGAAGAGGAAGTATTTATTTTTCAGACACATCGAGATAATTTGAATTAGCATTTGAGTGTGAAACCAGAGGTTAATTGGACGCACACTCAAAAAATGTTTGATAGCCTTTAGGCCATCATCATGCCTAATGCTTGTATAAAGCGTGGTTACATCAATGGTGACCAATAGCATGTCATCCTCCCAAGGTATATCATATATTCTTTTTAAGAAATCACCCGTATCCTGAATATATGAAGGTAAAGATTTAATCAATGGGCAAAGAAAAGAATCAATGTATTTGGAGGTGTTTTCTAGAGCCCCGCCAATGGCAGAGATGATTGGTAGCCCTGGCGGGTTATCTACATTTTTATGGACTTTAGGTATTAAATAAAATACTGGTGTTGTAGGATTAGACACTTTAAAGAACAACTTTTCTTCTCTTGAAATCAAACATTTGTTATACCATTCTTCAAGTTGTTCATTATAAACATCAAAACTGCATTGCATCACCGACTGAGTTATTTTAACATAGTTGGTGCGGTTGTTGAGTTGTTTATATGCTTCGTTTAGATATTTAACTCTGTCCCAGAGGACAACATTTCCACCTTTATCTGCATTCCTCACAATGCAGTTACCTTTAGATTTTAGTTTAGTGATTAATGCAGATTACTCTTTTTCATGCTGTGTGAAATTTTTATATTGAACACTGGTACATTTTTCCAAATTTTTTAAGTCATTTATGACTAACTCATTATACACGTCTACTGAGTCTCTTGCAGTAATTGGCATGAATCTAGAATTTGGCCGGAAATTAGTGGCTACAGTTCCTTCAATATTTAGTTCTTGTTCGCTTGCCAGTTGCATTGCTTGACTGTTAGATAGAGACCGATTGTACTTTTGGCTTAAGTTCACTGCATCTGGCATTACTGTATCGCTTCTAGATTCTCGGTCCATAGTTCCCAGATCGAACATTAAATCCATGTCAGATACCGAAAGACTACTCAGTTGTTCAGATGGATCAAGCGTCACTTGCATTTTGGCATCCTTTTTAGTTTGACTTTGTGCAAAAATTTTTTTTAATTTTAAAGATCTTATAAATTTGAAAGTGTCTACCCTGGTTGTCACATAGTTGAAATCTGCTGGAGGGCAGTATGACAGTCCAAGTCGCAAAATTCTCTCTTCTTTTGGTGTCAGGCTGACATCTGTTAGGTTAATGATGGAACTTACATTAACCATTGATTCGGTGCTTTCTACTTGTTCCCTTTGGCACTGGACATGTTGGCGTTGTTTTGCCGCTTTGTGCCTCTGTTGCCTCTGCCTCTTCCTCTTGGTTTGTTGTCGTACTGAGGTTTGGGTCTGGGGCGAAGGTTGAACTTTCTTTCTTGTTCTAAAAAACTGAACTCTTCGATAACAGAAGGTGCAGCTTGCAATAGTTGTCGACTCGGTCCTTCCTCTAGATCTGTATCAATTTCTGAGCTTTGTATGCTGCTCAGCTCCGATTGCACCTCTGCTCTTGCCTGTGATATTGGGTTCATTCTCTGTTTTCTCAAAGTATCGAACTTTTTGGCAAAGGTGTAGATCTGCCCCCGATCGTTATCGTTCTTATCTCTAATGAATTTTTGCGCTTTCCTTTCCTTAATTGTTGTTTCCTACTTCTTTAAACGCTCAGACATTTCCTTCATGAATTTCGTGATTGGTTCTTGATCTCCTTCTTTAGACAGCATATCAAGGATCTGGGCTATTTCCTCCAAGATTTTCTGCCTGTCAATATCAGCGTATTTGATTAAAATTGCTAACATTTTTCGCGATGCCTCCTGGTTGTTATCTGCCCACTCCAATAACATGTTGGGATTTGGATCTTCGTACGTGGGTGCTACCAAAATGCGCAGTCCCTGTGGGATTCGTTTCACCTCCAGGTAAGGGATATAAGTTTAAGGATGGTCAGATACAGTCTGTAAATTAGCAGAAATGGGTATATGCCCACAGGGGCGGAATCAGTTGAATGATACTTCTGTTAAGACAACGGATAATTGAATATGTCATACCCACTAGGGCTGACGTGCCTGCACTCTTTGTAGTAAGTTATACTCACTAGAGTTGAATTATTTATGCTAGCGTAAACATATAAGAAGAGGACTTAAATGAATGCATAAAGTTTTATTGACAAAACTAAAAAAGTCATACCCATTAGGGTTGAATTGTGCAATTTGTCCTAAGTTAGGCATTCCCACTAGAGTTGATTATTTGTGCAAGCATTTTTAAAAAAGAGGAGCACGCGTGACCTGAATCCTTGCATAAAGTTATATTGAAAATTAGTAAATTAATTTTAAAAGTGTATTTTATGATCTGCTCAGATCTTTAACTAATATTTGTTAATGTATCAAACAAACATCAACATCAATGTATTGTTACATGCGATATATATATTTTTCATATAATGATCAGCCGAGACTATAGATGTTCGTTATTGAGAACTACGAGTCTTTTGTTTAACACACTGCAATTGTAGTTGTATCACGTGACTGTGTATTCATGCATTGCGGTTTAAAATGACCGATTTCAAAATGGTTAAACTATTGGTGAACAAGCCTGCTGGGCAGGCTAAACGCGTCCTTCTAAGCTGTCCCAATAAAATATTTGGCCAGAACACAGCGTCGTCAATCTTTATCGTTGTGAGAAAGAAAGAAAGAATATTACGGACCTTGCCTGGGTGGTCCTTTGCGACGATGCACCCGTTGGTTTGGAGAGCGGCGGCTGTACCGAGGAAAAGAGAAGAGAATATATATATATATATATATATATATATACACACACTGAGCCAAATTCGGGAAAACACCACGTGTTTATTCATCAAATTCAAATGGCATCATGCACTTATCCTTTCCTGAAGCGTTTCGGCTCGAAAATTATCCTTGATCACAGGTGACATACATGTGCAGTGTTAGACTTTTTATTCAAACTAGGCTATCATGATTGGTAGTTCTTATCCAGTCATGTTAACACCAGAGTGCACTAGAAATGTACTCAAATCCCTGGAGACTGCAGTGCAACGCACTCAATAAACAGAATTGGGGCAGATTTACAAAAAAGAGCCGCAGTGCAGCAAAGCAAGCCCTTTCGCTGTGCCACGCTGCGGCACTTACAAAGCACAGGAATGCGACATATTTACAATAATATGTTGCATTCCTGGCTCTCAACTGCGCTGGCGCACAAACAGCTGCCATGTGCCGGGGCAGGCACCCTTGCACCATGGTGCAAGGATGCCTGCGTCATGGGGAGAATATTTTTGTGTAGAAAGGGGCACCTTCCTGCACAAAAACAATCACTACAGGCATTTTCCTCTTTCAATGCGTGCTGTAGAATGCAGCACGCATTGAAAGAGGAAAAAACGAGGAGAAATGAAAACCTTTCTCCTCGTTGCACCTCGTAAATCTGGAAGGTCCTCGTAAATCTGGAAATGTTTCTGATTCCATGGCTGTTATGTGTGAACACCCACATCAACAACCATGGATCACCCCTTTCACGCAAAGTGTTGCGTGTAAAGGGGCCGTATTTACAAGGACAGAAAAAGTCACTCAGGGTGACTTTTCCTGTCAGTGACATCATTGATGACATCACTGATGACATCTCAAATTACATCACTGAGCTCCTTACTAAGTGCACATGCACACAGGCTCCCGCCACTGCATTACACGCGCACATTATGCTTCTAGCATGCGCTCTGTTCCTTTGTATGTGAACGTTGGCATAACATATTATTTAACCTTGTGTATTCTCGTGCACTCCAACTCCTCTTTGAATCACGATTACCACTATCAGTTGGTAGATCGTACTTCAAAAACGAAGGATGCACTCAACTCCTATTTTCTATCAAGCTTGAAATAAACCTTAATTTACCTCCAGACGTTTCCACCATTATATTATTTCTCCCTTTTCAGACAGTGAGTTAGTTGCCCGAAAAAGCACGCAGCAGGTGCTTAACCGGTGCTGATGCCCTGGCATTCTGACACCTTCCATCGTGGTATCAAGACACCGTCCCCCACCGGAGACCTGCTCTATCGTACAAACATACCCCGGACCAGGAGCTTGCACCAACACGTCGTGGGACACACCAGTGGTGGCAGGTGAGCAGTGAAGCCTCGGTGTGCAAGACCTACAATTGAGAACAGTGAGGGGTTGGGGTGCAGCACCCTGGGTGCACAGGTCCATGCAAGCGATTTTCCCGTAGCTAATAATGTAGGACTATATTATCAAACAACGGCGATAACATTATCACCACTTTAGCGACAGGAAACTGCCGCTAAAGCGACAATAAGGGGTTGATAATATGCCCTTGTAAATTCCCATAGAAGCCCAGGTTCAAACCAGAACCTGGGCTTCTAAGGGAATTCACAAGGGCATATTATCAACTCCTTATCGCCGCTTTAGCGGCAGTTTCTTGCCGCTAAAGCGGCGATAATGCTATCGCCCTTCCTTCATAATATGGCCCATAATCTCTAGCCTCATGTATTTAATTTTAAGGACTTGCTGAACCACACTCTTTCTCGCAGACCCCAGCGTCCTAGACAAACTGGTGATGGAGGGTAAACACTAGGGCTGGGTGCAATAGGCCGACGCTCTGTCTCCTCCTCCCTCTCTTCTTTTGACTCTACCTCCCCTTCTCCCTTCCATCCACTCCCCCTCCCTTCCATTCTCACTATGGTCCTTTCATTCGGACTACCTTTCTTTACCTCTTACACATAGCACACATACTTATGTTTCATTTTTGTCTTGCAGGTTTCTTACGCTGCTTCCACTGAAGTCCAACCCACGTTTTTCTTATTATACTGTTCTATTAAAGTTACATTTCTATTTATTTCTGTTTTAATAAAGGTTACTTATTTTTTCAAATGAATAACTGAGTGTATACGTCTTCTTTTTCTGGCGACACTTGTCTATTGTTTAAAGGGGCCGTATTTACAAGGACAGAAAAAGTCACTCAGGGTGCCTTTTCCTGTCCTTGTAAATATTGGGCAGTAAAATGCGCCACCGGTAAGACACAAAGGTGTAGATTCCGATCCTGGAGAAACCGGGTACGAATCGTCGGACGGAGCATTTTCTCCGTCCGACTCGTACCCGGTAAAAAGACCGTACAAACATGCAAGTACGATTCGTACGGAAACACCATTTCCGTACGAATCGGAAAAAACACCGACCGACGAAAAAATACATACGAATGTGATCCGGGACAGCGCATACGCGATATTCGTACGGATTTAGGCAGCTTTTTACGTACCAGCAAGTACGATTCGTACCGACAGCACTCCGGAAGGCAATATTTCTACGGCACCCAAAAAGTGCCGGAAAAGCGAAGTACGCCGCGAAGCGTGAGGAAAAGGGGGCCCGGTACGCGCCGAACACCCCCCCCAGCCCCCCGTATGTACGTGCCATACCCCCAGCCCCCCTGTGTGTACGCGCCGTACCCCCAGCCCCCCTGTGTGTACGCACCGTACCCCCAGCCCCCCGTGTGTACGCGTCGTACCCCCAGCCCCCCGCGGATGGATGCGCCATACCCCCAGCCCCCCGCGGATGAAAGGAGCGTACCCCCACCCCTCCGTATGTAAGGAGCATACCCCCACTGTACCCCCACCCCCGTATGTACAGAGCGTACCCCCACCCCGTATGTACGGAGCGTGCCCCCACCCCCGTATGTACGGAGTGTACCCCCACCCCCGTATATACAGAGTGTACCCCCACTCCCGTATGTACGGTGCGGACCCCCAGCGTGTACATACGGGGGTGGGGGTACGCTCCGTACATACGGGTGTGGGGGTACGCTCCGTACATACAGGGGAGGGGGTACGCTCCGTACATATGGGGGTGGGGGTATGCTCCATACATATGGGGGTGGGGGTACGCTCCGTACATACGGGGGTGGGGGTACGCTCCATACATACGGGGTGGGGGTATGCTCCGTACATACAGGGGTGGGGGTCCGCTCCGTACATACGGGGGTGGGGGTACGCTCCGTACATATGGGGGGTACGCTCCGTACATATGGGGGTGGGGTGGGGGTACACTCTGTACATCCGTGGGGGGTGGGGGTACGGCGCGTCCATCCGCGGGGGGCTGGGGGTACGGCGCGTACACACGGGGGGCTGGGGGGGTGTTCGGCGCGTACCGGGCACCTGTTTGGACGTCTCCATGGTTGCTATAGGAGTTCGCTCCGGACGGTCTTTTTTCCATACGGTTGTACAATCGGACGGACGGTACGGATCGTACTTGCGCGCTCGGACTTCAGTTTTCCGATTCGTACGTAAAACTGTCCGGGGACGTGTCGGACACTTTTCCCGACCCCTGGACGTGTCTGGGAATTTACCCAATGCGATTCGTATGGACTTTTTCACATACGAATCGTACTTGCCAGTTTGTACGGGACTTGTACGATTCGTACGGAAAAAAATCCAGATACGATTCGTACGGGGAATATTTTTCCAGGATCGGAATCTACACCAAAAAGTGACGCAACAGTGGCACAAGGGGCTTGTAAATCTGCCCCATTTGTGTTCAAGCACAGTGTCGTCTTTAGTGCTCTCCTGTTCCTCGCTTGACACACTGGTCTCCCCAGTCCAAAGTCACAGGTAGAGGTCTTGCAGAGTTTCTCCTCTATTTACAGCTTGACAGGGGGCTTGATATTTTACAAAGCTGACAGCCCTACAACACAGGCCATGGGGGTGATTAGAGTTCACACCTGGATGTCAGCCACAGTGATATATGCATCAAAAGGTTAGTCCAGGACCTTAGCCCTTCTCAATCAATCAGTCGACTTGTAGAGTGTGGCCTGTCACCCCTGGGGGTATCCAGGTGCTGGCAGCATCCAGGTGATCAGCCAAAAAGCCAGGTATTCATCGCCTTGTGGAACTCTGGAAGGGATGGGGAGGTCCAGAGAGGAAAGGTTAGTTTTTTCCATGTTAATTCTGCCAGGTAGGAGAAGGAACGTCCCCCTCTCCTGCTTCATTAGATGCAGGGGTGTGGCCATGTGATAGGGAGGCCAAGTGGAGGTGTCTAGTGGGCTGGTTAAAGTTTAGGCGGTGGTTCATGTAGGCAGGACTTGTGTAGGGCCTTGAAAGCATGGGTCAGGAGTTTGTTTCTTTATGGCTCTCTTTTCAGAGGAATCTCCTTCCTGGGATGCTCCAAGTCCCCTTCCTTGTGACCTCACTCTGAATTAAAGAGCACCCATTGAAGTGTACTGGGGGAGCCTGTCCCTCCCTTCTCCACTGTGTCCCTCCCAGGCTACAGGAATGCAGCAATATACTAATCTATCTGGTGAGATTCCTCTACCTCCTCTCATCATGTTCCACTATGCAACCCCGGGTCTCCCAAAATGGAACCCAGAGTCTTCCATGTATTGTACCATTCACAGGCACACATACACACTGCACATGCGTAGAGCATACACTCTGCATATCACTATATCCTTCATGTATTGAACCATTCACAGGTACACATATACCTATACCTAGTACCTGCATGTGACATGCACGCACTGCACAGTACTGCCCTGTATTGCACCACTCGCAGGCCCTTACACCCTGCACATGCAGATAAAATATACACACTGCACAATGGTGCATTATCTCTATATTGTACCATTCACAGGCACACATAGACCCAGCACATATACCTCACTTATGCACTGAACAGCACCATTTCCATTACGATTTTTCCAGGCTCCTCTTAGAGTCTCATGAGAATTACCCTGGCCCTTACCTTCCGGTTTGGAACCAGTTTGTGAAGAATTACGCTCCCCCTTTGGCTTTCAGCAATGCTGCCCTAGCTCTTTGTGCACCGTGTTAGCTAACCAATTGTTGTCCAACACTGTAAAATCCCTCTCTGTCAAATCAGACCGGTAAAACCTAAGTGGGTGGATCACTCCTCCTTGAGTAGATCTGTCACCCTCAACTGTTAAGAGACTGAAATTCCTTGAATTCCATCTCTCTTATCCACTTATTCCAATCCGCAACGTTCCATGAATCCAAGTCTCAAACAGAACACCATCTGCTCTTTCACTCCCAGAATCTCTGAAGGTACTGAGCTAGCTTCAGTCCAAATCACCTATTCAGAGCTTCCTTCTTCCGCTCATAGACCAATTGGTCTGCCACAGACATTCTCCCAATGATCGCTGTCCATTCCAATGTCATCTGCCCCATTAAGGCAGCTACCTTAGGTACCTCAATTAAGGTCTGCACCTTACAAGCAACTTCAAAGCTCACAAACTATTCCAAAATGTCCTGACATTCCACATACAAATTCACAAGATTTTTTGGAACATTAGCCACAACCTGGCATAAACTGGAAGAAAGTCACTTATCCTAGATGAAGTTTTCATTGCTGCCGTCCTAAGTATCTCTCTCTCCAGGACATTCCTTTCCCTCTCCAGCTCCCTTGTCTTTTCCTTCTGTTTCTCATCCCTTTCTCTCTGTTTCTCCTCCATTGAAATTTATAATTACTTTAGGGCACGAGTTATAGCTACTTGCGATAACTATGACTGACGAATTTCAGTGGTTTGTTATTTTACAACTGTATGTTTTAACTAACATTTTCCCTTTAACCTTTGTATTATTCTGTGACTTTCTAAGGTTTTTTAATGTAAAGGAAGATATAATTACAATTCGAACTATAGTGTCACTTTATTCTTAGATTTTCTTTGGTGAATATACATATATAAATATACATACACACACACACCCACACACATATATATATTTTTTTATATGGAAAATCACAAAGCCACAGACTCCAGTTAATATGAAGATTTATTGCATTAGAACAAGGTCCAAATGACACGTTTCGGCCGCCGACCTGCGGCCTTGATCACATATATATATATCTGAAACAGTCTCGTCTCATCAAGTTTCTCAACACCAACAAACGAGAGTGGACCCAAGATAAGTGCTGGTTTTCTGATTTTATTTCCTTAGTAAGTCGCCATGACGCGTTTCGACAGCTCCCTGCCTTGATCACATATATAACCTCCACTCCACGTAGGAAAGAGCACGCACACGAGGGCAACTGGGTTTAAGGCTTTTAATTGCATCTAGCCTCCTCCGACCCGGCAGACAAGAGAGACACGTTTCGGCTGGCACAGCAGCCTTCTTCAATCTAAATAGCGCCATTTTGTTTCAACTTAAATACCTGATAACAATCATAGACATAGAAAAGTTTCTAAATTGCAAGTGATAAGACAATACATTTCATTGGAATATCTTAAACATGCAAGTGTAGTCAATTTACATAATCAATGCGCTACGTGGCAAATATTGTGCATATCTTGATAAATGCATAGTGCATTATGAGGTCTCCAATGTGTGCCTAGTGCACGACAATAACACTGCGCACTGTACAAAGAAAGCATTGCCTAAACATCTTCCACAACAGGTATTTCAATAAAAGTCATGAAGATAAAAAAATTATCACGCTGAACCAAAAAATAGCATTGTTAAAAATGAATCATGACTTCCTGGAATACAACTGATTCCTTCAATACAAAGAATCAGACAAGCATTTAGGTGCCGATTCCGATCCTGGAAAAATTTTCCCTGTACGAATCGTATCCGGTATTTTTACCGTACGAATCGTACAAGTAGCGTACAAACTGCCAAGTACGATTCGTATGGGAAAAAGTCCATACGAATCGCATTGGGAAAATTTCCCCACACGTCCTCGGGTCGGAAAATGTGTCCGACACATCCCCGGACAATTTACCCTACGAATCGGAAAAATGAAGTCCGACCGTGCAAGTACGATCCGTCCCGTCCTCCAAATTTTACAACCGTATGGAAAATACACCGTTCGGACCGAGCTCCCATAGCAACCATCGAGACATGTGCCCGCATACGCGCTGAACACCCCCCGCAGCCCCCGTATGTATGTGCCAAACGCCCCCCCGCCGTGGATGTACGCGCCGAACCCCCACCCATGTATGTACGGAGCGTACCCCCACCCGTGTATGTATGGCGCGTACCAACACCCCACCAGTGCATGTACGCGCCGAACCCCCACCCGTGTATGTACGGAGCGTACCCCCACCCGAGTGTGAATGGAGCGTACCCCCACCAGTGTATGTACGGCGCGTACCAACACCCCACCAGTGCATGTACGCGCCGAACCCCCACCTGTGTATGTACGGAGCATACCAACACCCGAGTATGAATGGAGCGTACCCCCACCAGTGTATGTACGGCGCGTACCAACACCCCACCAGTGCATGTACGCGCTGAACCCCCACCCGTGTATGTACGGAGCGTACCAACACCCGAGTATGAATGGAGCATACCCCCACCAGTGTATGTACGGCGCGTACCAACACCCCACCTGTGCATGTACGCGCCGAACCCCCACCCGTGTATGTACGGAGCGTACCAACACCCGAGTATGAATGGAGCGTACCCCCACCAGTGTATGTACGGCGCGTACCAACACCCCACCAGTGCATGTACGCGCCGAACCCCCACCCGTGTATGTACGGAGCGTACCAACACCCCACCAGTGTATGTACGCGCCGAACCCCCACCCATGAATGTACGGAGCGTACCAACACCCCAACAGTGCATGTATGCACCGAACCCCCACCCGTGTATGTACGGAGCGTACCAACACCCCACCAGTGCATGTACGTGCCGAACCCCCACCCGTGTATGTACGGCGCGTACCAACACCCCACCAGTGCATGTACGTACCGTACAGATGCCAAAAACACACATACTGAACCAGGACAACCCCAAACAACACAAGGAGAGTCAATTCGATTCACACAACACCACAAAACATGTCCAACAAGCCCAAATACACCCCATATACTGACCTGCAACTGGCAAACAGCTAAATAGAGACCCAAAACACAACAACTCCTTATAACACATCCACCCAAAGTTCAAACACAGCCACACCCACAAATGGACCAATAAAAAGGCACAACACACACAAACCATGATCCTTTGCAACAGATCCACCACTTCCAGACCACAGAGACAACGCACTGCACCATACTACAGCCATCAATACACCTTACACTTGCACTCCTTCACACAACCACCATCACAAACACCCCCTCATCACATTCACACACACACACCTTCACAACCACACTCACACACCCACATCCATCCACACCCACACCCCCACAACCATCCACACCCACACCCCACACCATGGCCACTAACAAGAATCCAAAGTTCACAAAGGAGGAGCTCGAGATCCTTGTCGACGAAATCATCAGAGTCGAGCCACAGCTCTTTGGAACATTGGTCAGACGGACCAGCATATCAGAAAAAACAGCCATGTGGCAGAGGATTGTCGATGCTGTGAATGCTGTTGGGGCCACCAGAAGGACCATGCATGAGTGCCAAGCCAGGTGGTACGATCTGCGGAGGACGGTCCGCCGCAAAATGACGGATGATCACAACCAGGGGAACATCACTGGAGGAGGGCCACCCCGCAGACCGGCACAGTACCATCCCTGGGAGGAGAAGGTGATGGCCACGCTGCCGCCGGTGGGAGTAGACGGAGTACAAGGAGTCCCAGACCCTGGTGAGTACACAAACAACTCACCTCACATGGGGGGAACGCCATACACAACCAAAATCCCAATCATGCATGCAACCCCCCCAAAGCCAGCACCGGACACAACCACACTCCAAAAACACACACATGCCACTAGCGCCTCCATGCCCCATGCACCAAGCAAGGCCATGCCAAGTCACAGGCCACACAAAACACCAACACAAGACAGGATGTCCCCGATGCCGGGAGGGTGGGCCACAAAACTAACACAGAGCAACTCTGAAGCACACAACAATGCCCTCAGCCCATATGGCCTAGGGCACAGCCATACAAACAGTGTGTCCCCACACAGTACTGTGTTGCCTGCAAATGGTGGCCGCGTTGCCGGATGACATGGGTATGAAGGCACAATTAGCACATAACAGCAGCTAATCAAGACGCATCACTCTGGAAGAGTGTCAGCACACACCGCCACAGCAGCAGCGCAGACTCAGACACTCCGCCCAATGGGTGCCCGGAGACTACAAACAAACCCACATGAACAAGCCAATGGCCTTTGAAAGACCTGCAGACTGTGTGTGCCCAGGAATCTGGGCTGAGGTGACAGAGGGAGACGGACAGAGGGAGGGAGGAGGCTGACAGAGGGAGGGAGAAAGGGAGACAGAGGGAGACGGACAGAGGGAGGAGGCTGACAGAGGGAGGGAGAAAGGGAGACAGAGGGAGACGGACAGAGGCAGGAGGCTGACAGAGGGAGGGAGAAAGGGAGACAGAGGGAGACCAAATCACCCTTGGGTGGTGTGGCCATTTCCGCTCGTCAGCAGGTGGACTGTGTGCATGTAGACAAGGTTTGGCAGTGCCTCAACCCCCCCTTTTTCCTGTGACAAACACTGGGCCATGTGTCAATCTGTGCACGAGTACATCCGTGCTGCAGGCACAAACCTAACCTTACACACAGTAAACCTACCCACTGTGTTTGTTAGAACCCTGTCACAAATGCTCAAGTTACCAACCTGCATTCTCAAATAGCATGGTGAAAACACCATTTGGCAAAGTACAGTGCAACACGTAAGGCGGCTCTGCATGGCTTGCTACGCCCGCTCACTACACTGCTGACTGCGTTCCAAAAAGATGCATCAACTAAGATTGTGTCACACATAGGTAAAGTGTCAAAAGCTGTGGCCAAGGGACATACCCATGTACAAGTGAACTGCGAGAGGAATGCAAGCCATATCCAACCACCCAGAGGAACTGTGCCAACTCCCAAATGAATGAAACATGGATGTCGCATGTAACACAATTAACATTGTCTCTCTCACACACAGGTCAACGTCGTCGATCTCCCCCCAACACTGGGGGGGAAGACTCACAGGACCAGGGTCTGCGTGAAGAGGATCCCACCGGCAGCGAAGACTCTCACCACTCCGTGGACGACCCAGACAAACCTGGCCCCTCTGGTGTCCAACCACCTGCAGCACGTGCGTCAGGTACAACTGTGCCAACCACCACCCCCATTCCTGCCACATCCCAGGAGACACCCAGGAGCCCTGCCCGCACACAACAACACAGCCAGTCTGTCCAGGAGGGACAAGGTACTCCGGGCACCCAGGAGGAAGCAGGCGACACCGCAAATGCCATCCCTCAGGGGTCCCGGAGACCCGATGTGCCCACAACGGCAGGCCAGATGCAAGTGGGCAGGGGTGGTGGGAGTGGAGGACGGCGGAGGCGCGAACCTGACCAGTTGGCTCAGGAACCGGTAAAATCACACGTCAGCAACATCCTCAACTCATACCGGCGTGACACCAGGGGCCTCAGCCAGGTAGTGGAGACCCTCAGAGAGATCAAGAACATGCAGGCCGAGCAATATGCCAGTCAACAGCGACACCAAGGATGGATGGAGGCAAGACAGGCTGAGCTCGTGGCGGTGCAAACGGAAATGACCCGTGTACTCCGTCGGATTGCCGACAACATGGGCAACCCTCCCTGTGCCACCAGGCGAAGAACATCACCACCCACAGGGAGGGATCAGGAGGAGGAGGATTCATCCGACGGAGCATCCCAAGCATCGTCACGGCCTGCATCTGAGGGTCCCCGCAGGAAGGTGGGTCGTCCACGCAAAAGACCGTGAGAGTCAGCGGAACATCACCATCTCCCTGGTCACCTGGCCTGGCACCTGGCCCTCTGGCCCAACAGCAGCACTACAGCAAATGACAGTCACTGCCACATGGACTTGCTGGTCACTGTCTGACCAATGTTGACAAAGACAGTGGCAAAGACTCTGATGACTTCCATTGGCAAGGATACCAATTCCCCCAGTGAACTTTGGATTCTACACTCCCGCCAAGCACCTCTTGTCATCCCCCCAAACACGTACCCCACCACAAATAAATATCTTCACAATCACGAGATGATGCCGTCATTTTGCATTATTCCACTACATGTGTGTGTTGTAAAGTCAAACCATGCCTCAGTTTTGAAGTAACTCCAACCATGCATACCCTGGGGTCTGAGTCTGGCACAGGACACACATGGGTCACAATGTATCATCCAATACAGACATGGAGCACCATACTCACCCGTGATAGGCCCAACCAGCTGAGGGGGTGCCCGCACAACTGTGCCCACAGACCTATTTAGAAGAGCAACAGTCATGCATAGAGGTCAGGGATCATGTGGAGTGTCCTGGGGTGCTACTCCCAGGTATGTGTAGACAGGTGGCAGAACCATGGCCTGCATGCTTGAGTCAGGTGGATGTGGAGAATGGCGGGCCGGCCAAGGTTGGATGCTTGGAGATGGCACAATGGGGTCTTGGATCACAGTGCCACAAGGTTGTGTTGTGGTTGTGGGCTGCATCCTGAGTGTGTGCGTGGATTGAGAAGGTCATCCTGCAGCTGGCAGTGATCCATTCCCCCCATCGCTGTTGGACGTTGATGTGGCCTGGTCGCCGGATGTAGAAGCAGAGCTGTGCAGATGCACCCTGGATGTGGACAAGTATCATGGGAGTTGTAACGCATATGTCCGTAGAGTGCAGGGTAGGATTAGACACGGATGTCGTAGTTGACCTGGGGGATGGTCTTTCTTGCCTTGAGGTGGATGGAACTGGGGAACTTGTGCATCATGCAGAGTGTGCTGCAGCATGAGGCACAGATGCCTCTGATCAGCAGAGCACATGTCAGCAAGCAATCCATGATGAACACCAGCTCGTTTCCGTTGACACTGGGTGCCCTTGCTGCAGGCCCTGCAGCAGCATGCGCCATGTCAAGAAAACAATGCCCCAAGTTGCACACAAAGACAAGGATCTCAGGAAGGAAATATGCAAAAGGTGTATGTCAAGGAAGGAATGTCTAGTTCAACATGCCACACACACACACAATGGATGCACATGCAGCACAGTGGCCGTCGTGGAGACTGACATGCCACAATACCTATACAGCCATGGACATCATGCACAATACAGATTCTAATCCCTGACAAACAGCTTGCATCTTGCTACTCTACACATAGACCCATATGCACCATCTCTGATAACTATGCCAGACATGCCGCATGCACAGTGGCAACAGACCACCATTGACAGAGATGAGGCACCTTGGAGGCAGAGGGACACCTTTATTAGTCATGTGTGTCGGAATGCTAATGCAACTCTGTCAACACATACACAGGTCATGTGGATGAACATGTGGGACCGACACTGGCACCCCCTTTGCACCACATATGCTGGAAATCCATAGAACTGGCACACAAGTGACGGGTTACAGCTAAACACCCCCTGCTGCTCACAGAGAGGCTGCCATACACCATTGAGCCTCCAATGGGGAATTCACACACCATGTCAACCCGGTGCAACCTGTATGTTTTCGAGGGCAGTGTTACACACATTGATGGCTCCATCACAAACCACAATCCCATTACAGATGACTGTCAGCAAGTCTGACCATCAATTCTGGTGAATTCAGCTCCATGTCATGTGCCCCATGGTGAATCTACATGTATGCTAAGTATCCAAACATGAACAGGAGCAGTGCACACACAATCAAAACAAATACCACACCCAAAAAGCCGTGCTGCATCCCTTACCCTAAGGCCATTTCCAAACGTGTCCGTGCATGTAACGCTGATTCAGCACATGTTGCCGTGTTCATGAGGAATAGCAGGAGCACAACAATGCCACCAGCAGACAGCATGCGCAAGTACCTGTGGATGAGAGACACACCAGAAGTCAGCCATTAGAAGCACATCCGCATGCATGTGCATGTACTCGACACGTATAAGGTTGTCAACATGCTAGGTGACAAGGATGACTCTGGAAAAACATTCATCTATTGCACCATCACTCGAGTTACACATCCAAACACACCTCTGACTCACCTGGCAGACATGAAGATGGACACACACATTGCAACACATACCACACACGGCCCAATGCGTGCACACTCAGACACTTGAACTCACCACTAAGCAAAGAAGTTGCGTATGAGCCGACTCCGGATGTCCTCTTCCGCCTCCTCCTCCTCCACATCACTTGCCTCGTGACCAAGCCCTTCATCCTCCACGGGTGGATGGTCCTGCTCATCCGGATCCAGGATGAGTGGCACAGCTTTCTCCACTGCCATGTTGTGCAGCATGCAGCACACGAGGAAGATCTTGCATACCTTCACCGGTGCATATGGGAGTGCGCCACCGGTCTTGTGGAGGCAACGGAATCGGCTCTTCAGGAGGCCAAACGTCCTCTCTATGACTCGCCTGGTCCGCCCATGGGCGTTGTTGTAGCGGTGCTGGGCAGCCGTGCTGGGGTTGCGGAGAGGCGTGATCAGCCATGGCATGTTGGGATAGCCAGCGTCCCCTACATGGTAACATCATGGACAAAAGTGGGTCAGGAGAAGCAGTGAGACAGGAAGATGACGCTAAATACAGGACTGACAGAGTATACCCACCAACAAGACATGCCCGTTCGTTGCGCAGCGGCAACATCATTTCAGGCACCCTGCTATGCCTCATGATGTAGGCATCGTGTGCTGATCCTGGAAAACGAGCACAGACATGTGAAATCACCATGTTGGCAAGACACACCACAAGGGCATTAATGGAGTGGTAATGCTTGCGGTTCCTATACGCTACCTCCTGTGCCTGTGGTACCAAAGCCACATGTGTTCCATCTATGGACCCAATGACATGGGGCATCCCTCCCAGGGCATAGAACTCACGCTTGACACCTGTCAACTGCTCAGGAGTTGGGAATTTAATGAACTCATCTAGGTGAACCAACATGGCCTCTAAAAAATCATGCAGCACACGGCTGAACATGGTTTGGGACATGCCACCAACGTGAGCAATGGTATGTTGAAAGGTACCCGTGGCAAAGAAATGTAGGGCTGCCATCACCTTCATCTTGGGTGTCAGTGCACCAGGATACCTGTGTAGCGGTTGGAGGTGTGCTGCCAGCCGTGTCGTCAAGTCCTCAATCAAACGTTGGGGGAAGCGGTAGCGGCGTATACAGTCATGTTCCCTCAGGTCAGCCAAGTCCGGAATTGGTCGAGGGAGAGGCGGAGCCCTGCAGTGAATTTGAAGGGACAACGAAGAGTGAGTACAGTACACCACCAATGTCAATGTACTGAGCACATGTTCAACAGGCAATACACATATGCTACATACAGAGTCAGGTCTGTGCAATGAGCCCTGGACACCTATGCCAGGCAGGGGACACGCCTACCAAGAGCCAGCTACAAACGTCGATTCTCAACCTCATAATGCCATGCCATGAAACTAGCTGTAGGCCAGTGTAAGTGAACATGCAGACGCATTACAGGAGTCACAGACATCCACATATGTGCAGAAGAAGGATGTTTATTGTACAGACAGGTTGCGGAACACTAGATGCACAGGTCACATGTCATAGAAAAAGGACAGACCACACACCTTGCAATGAGGGAGTACATGTCAAGACTGATCACACATACATTGAGAGTATGCAGACATGTCCTTGTTATGAAACTCCGTCGGATTACACATGTGGGCTGGTGTGCGTAACAGTGTGCCATGCCCATCTACACACAGACACATGTTGGTATCAGCAACTGCAGATGCATTTGACCAAACACCTACAGCAAACCTATGGGAACACATGACACACACATGACATAGTTACAGCGTGCAATGCGGGCATTCACATCTCAGGGGTCATTTTCCGTGTACCTGGCATCAGGGGACAGTTGCGGGTGTCGGTGACTGTGCCATGCCAGTGACGCATGGCTCAACAAGTCTGTACTACATGCACACATGTCAATGGAGTGAAGGGGATGTGTGGCACATAGTGCACCATCACACATGACATGTGTACACAGCTCATCATACTTAAATTAGCTTCACACCTCAGGAGTAATGTGCCACATCACGGCCTGACACACCTGTGCCCGACACACATAGTACTGCACAGACAATGCCTTGATGTCCAGCCTTGGCCAAGTCTGACAGCTCTATTCCTGTCTGTGTGCCGCCTGTCACCACTGTCAGGTGTGAAACGCACCGTACATACGCTCTGAGGGCGTGTATAGGGTCCCTATCCCTATGGGTGTGCTGGCATATGCGTACGCCATAGTAATACGGACCGTACACGTGTGTGAAGGGTCCATATCACTATGGGTGTGCTGGCGTATGCGTACGCCATAGTGATACGGAATGTACACACGCGTGTACGGTCCGTATTACTATGGCGTACGCATATGCCAGCACACCCATAGTAATACGGACCGTACACGTGTGTGTAGGGTCCCTATCACTATGGGTGTGCTGGCGTATGCGTACGCCATAGTGATACGGACCGTACACGCGTGTGTACGGTCCGTATCACTATGGCGTACGCATACGCCAGCACACCCATAGTGATAGGGACCCTACACACACGTGTACGGTCCGCATTACTATGGCATACGCCAGCACACCCATAGTAATACGGACCATACATGCGTGTGTACGGTCCGTATCACTATGGCGTACGCATATGCCAGCATACCCATAGTGCTAGGGTCCCTACACACACGTGTACGGTCCGTATTACTATGTGTGTGCTGGCATATGCGTACGCCATAGTAATACGGACCGTACACACGCGTGTACGGTCCGTATTACTGCATTTGGGGTGCCCTAGGGCCGTGGAACGCACCGTACCTGTGTGAAAATGTTGAAATTACATAGGGGACACATGAGGGACAAGTATAATGGCCTAAATGCATGCTAGTTGTCATGGAGACCGAGTTTACAGTTTGAATTTTTGCATCAGGTGGCCAGCAGAAGTCGGTTTGAAACAAATACTTTGTTGCAAAGTGGTTGTTGACTTGACATCATGCTCAATTTTTAAACCATGCAAAGCCCCTCACTGGGGTAGGTTTAAAGGGATTGGAGGAAACGTAGGATGCTAATGTGACTGACCAATCTCTCTGTACTCCTGTAAATGTAACAGGCCAGCAAGGCAGATATAAGGCAGCCAGGTCCCATGAGAGAGCACTTGCCTGCACATCCTTTCATTCCACAACACTGCTGCTGCTCGTGATTCCTCTGGCACCATGTCCAGGTCTGTGGAGAGGGCCCAGCCTTCACACAGGAGGAGAACATTGCCCTGCTGGATGTGATCCTCCCACAGTACACCATGCTGTATGGTCGACCAGGGGAGCAGGTGAGGGCTGACTCCACTAGCTTAGACTGTGCCCCTTTTTTGTGACTGTGACTCCTGGCCTTGTGTCCCTGTGTGACAGACATGCAATGTTGTTTGGAGTGGGTCCCAGGGTGGGGAAGGCCTCATGTCTCCCATGCAGCACATGCTGTAGTTCCTGTGTGCACTCCTCACTTGCATAGTGCTTACTGTGAAAAACAATGCATGCTGCATGCCACATTCTGCCTGGCTACTCCTCCTGGGAATGTTGTTGCTACAGTCCTGATGTGATTCTGTGTTCCCCCCAGTGTGACAGGTGACAGTACCCATAGATGTGTGTTTGTTTAGTGTACCTGTGCTGTGAGTGTCCAAATGATGTGTTTGTCCCCTGGACATTGGTGTGTGTGTGTAAGTCCCCTGTCATGTGGGTGAGTGCATATGGGGAGTGTTGCACACCAGCTGCATGAGGGATGGATATACCCTGGCCATGTGATGTGTGCAGGGAGCAGTGCTGTGTGACTGCCGTGCTGAGACAGCCCCACACCTGTGACACCCCCCAGTCTAGTGGCACATGGGCAGAGTGAGGTTTGTACCCGCAGTTGGCAATGGCAGGTGATTGTCCTGTACCTGTGTGTGTCTGTGTACTCTGCTGAGGTTGCGTCAGTGGGCTGGGGCATGAGACTGCTTTGAGGTGCTGTACATAATCCTGGTGTAGCTTGTGATGCACAGTGTGATCCAGGATCCTTAATTGTGTGGCACCCCTCATGCCACCTGTGTACTTTCACTGCCACGTAGTGCATTTTGCCTTGCCCAGAGGATAATGTCCCTATGAAAAAGGTGCAATGAGTTTTCTGCATACCATGGCCTGTTCAAACCAGACAAATGATTAATATGTGTGTCTCTGTGTCATTGCTCAGGTGTATTAAAGTATTCTCACTTTTGCATCCTCACAGGTAGGCGTCCATGCCAAGGGGGAGATATGGAGGCGAGCCGTCAGTGCCGTGCGGAAGACGGAGGGTCGGAAGCGGCGCCTAGCCCAGGTGAGGAAACGCTGGCAGGATATCCGGTGCTGGACGAGGATTGCACGGGTCCTGCTGGGGGACTCACCTGAGAGCAACAAGAACCGTGGGCGCCGGCGTCTGACCCACATCCATAAGCGTGTGCTGGCGGTGGTCTTCCCCGACTTGGATAGGCGCTTACAGGAGAAGCAGCAGCAGGAAGGGGGTAGGTACATGTGTGTTTGTGGTGTGTCCCCAGCTTTTGGAAGTGCGCAGTTGTATGGATACACTGCCAGGGTTTAAATGTGCAGTGCATAACCAGTTCCCCAAATTAAACACCTGCTGTTCTTCCTCCCTTCCCCTCCTTGCCATGTGTTCCGGGATCTGTGGGTAGTCACTCTTGCACAAGGTAATCTAGGCTGGCAGTTAATCCAAGTGCCCAATGCTTGCAGCATCATGTGTGGGAGTGGTGTGTAAGCGGTTTTGGGATCTTGCCTGTGCCCTGGCCAGGTCAGTCATTGTGGGGTCCATGTCAGTTGGCACTGATGCTGAGTCCCGACATAGGAGTGTGTCTTAGAAGTGTACTGCCTTACAGCATGCATGTCCAATGTTGTGCCCTCTGACATGATGTGCATGAGTGGGAGTAATGCATAGTGCTGGGACGGTTGCTTCAGTTGCAGTCATATCCATCCAGGACCATGGAGGTGTGTGGCCACTACCGTGCCCTGGGGCAACTTTTCCTAGGTATCATGTGTGTCATCCAACAATGTGGACATTCTCAGTGTCTTCGGCATAGGTTGGGCTCTGTGGCATTGTACCCTGGCCTCATCTGTATTTGCGTAAACTGTGCTACATGTGTCCACGTTACAGTGTGACCCAATTTTGCTTGTGCATACTCACGGTGGGCAGTGCCTGTGTGTCTTGGTATGACAATCTGATGATGGTTGTTTGTCAATGATGTATGTGGACAGGCGCAACAGTGGTGGTTTGTGTACAATCAAGATTTAGTGCAGCCCATGTGTTTTCATCCCAGAGTAAGAGGTGTCAGTACTTCCTCTGTCTCAATCACATTGTCTCAGGTAGGGGGTGGTTTGTGCGGGCAAGGCCTACATGTCCAAATCTGCATTCTCCTTGCTAGGTCTGGCCTGTGTGTGATGTTTGTCTGGACATACACTCAAGGTGCAGTGACCCAGTCATGTTGGGCATGTTTCAATGCGTTAGCTTTGCAGCATGTGCAAAAAGTCAATAGACATGGTTCCTGCTCATCCCTTTTTTGGCAACGCTGTGTGGTACAGATACAGTGCACGATTGTCCCCAGAGCCTGGCTCCTCTGTCCAATTTGATATCAAGTAATTTGCTGTTGTGTCATGCACTCCATTGTTTCTCAGTGGCATGGTGGGTCAACCAGCTGTGTGTTGCAGGGCCTACATATGTACCTTGTATTGTAGATGTTACTCATGTTGCTTTTCAGGCTATGGACTGTGACCTATGTAGATCTGACTCATGTGACATATGTATACAGGTGTCTGATTATTTCCTGTTTCTTCACCTTGCCCACAGCATCGTCTGGGGACTCCGAGGGAGACACTGGCACGGAGCGTGAGGAGGGACCAAGCACCAGTGGCAGCAGTGCCAACTTGTCTGGCACATCGAGTGGCACGGAGGCCGAGGGGAGTGAGGCGGAGGACCTGTCCAGTTACACCTCCGACTATGACGCAGACGGGTCCGAGGCTGAGCTCCCAGAGGGGGCGGAGGCTGCTCCCACAGCTGAAAGCGGCACACAATCTCTACCCGCCCCCTCCATTCCCATCACCGGCCTCCCACTTGCTATGGTCCCTTCCCGCCGTGCTAGGTCACCACGTGTCTCCTTCTTGCCAGGCACCGCGTCCCCTGCCCCTGTCTCCGCTGCTGCCTCAAATGCCGAGTCTGTGGACATCCTGAGCCAGTTGCAGGTTGGTCAGACTGCGATGCTGAATGTCCTCCATGGCCACACCAGAGTGATCACCCAGATGGAGGCATACCTGGAGGGCATCTCAGCTGCGCAGTCTGACCAACGCCAGTTGCTGAGGTCCATAGACTCGACACTGACTGCAGCAGTGGGTCTCCTGCAGCGCTACGTCCCCCCCACTACCCCTGCACCATCCACACTTCCCACTCCCATGCCGGTCCCAAGCACACCCAGACGTACCCATGCACGCACCCCACCAGACACAGGCACCACACCACCAGGGAAGCCCAAGCGCACACCTCCTGTCACACACACTCAAGGTGAAGTAGGCACACCCACTGGGTCGGGGGGGAAACGTAAGACACGCAGCCACAGTGGGAGTCCACATTCTTCACAACCCCCTGCCTCCAAATCCACTCCCATCAGCTCTCCTGGCCAAGATTCCAACAAGGAATCCTTCATGGCCGCTCTGTCCCTGAGACCCAAGGTGACACCACCTGCAAGCGGTCAAAGGAGTCCCCGGTCTGGGTAGTTGAGTCCCCCCCCTGTCCACACCCTCCCCCAGTAGCGCTGCGACCCATCCCTCCGACCCCCCCCCCCTCCTTGGGGCCTGTGGTTCCTTCGGGTGCAGGGGAGACGCTGGAGGACCTTGCAACCGTGTGCAGCGCCCTTCTCACCTCCACCTTTGGCGCTGCCCCACCCCCTGTGGGGGAGTCCTCCGTTCCTGCACCCACAACACCTACCCTTGCCCCACCTGTCCCTGCGGTGCCTGGTCCTTCCCCCCCACATGATGCCCCCCCTTCTGTGGATGAAATGGACATGTGAACTGTGCAGGCAAGCTAGGGGACACACGTCCCGATATGTACCCCCCCAGGACTTTGCTGATGGCCTGGCCCATGGGCCTTGTAAATAATGGACATTTAAAAAATTTGACAATTCAAATGCTGATTAAAGCTTTTTGTTTTTCTTTTGCACACTTATGCTTTCCTGGACTTGCTGTTGGTGGTGCTGCTCCATGATTTGGGGTGGGGATAATGTGTTAGGTGTCTGGGAAATGTAGTAGTGTGCTGCTCATGGGGTGGACCCTGGTATCTGTGTGCCATCACAAGGTATTTGCAAAATAACTTTGTTCATTTTCAGCTCTTACTGCATGGTGACATTGTCCCAAGGTGTGTTCCTTCCTCTGTGGACACTGACATCTTCCCTGCAGGGTGTTGCCTAAATGTTGTACTGAGCTGTGTCTACATATCCTTGGTGTGAGACGGACCCATTCAACTTTGCCCATGCATGCTGGGCAATGTCTCCACATGCATCCTTCGTGGCATCCTGGGTGGTCACTGTACTTGACTTTCGAGTATGTTGACGTGACTTCATGTGGACATGTTCCCTTTTACACACTATGCATGTGTGTACTCCCAGCCTCGCACACATGTGTACCGTGTTCTGCAGGGTCTTAGTGCACCTGACTGACAATTGTGGGCATTGTATCTGTGGGTACTGCACACTTTTATTTCCATGGGCACTGCTGTGAGGACTCTGCACCCACCCCTCTTGTGTCTGGGCACTGCTGGGAGGACTCTGCACCCACCCCTCTTGTGTCTGGGCACTGCTGGGAGGACTCTGCACCCACCCCTCCTGTGTCTGGGAACTGCTGGGAGGACTCTGCACCCACCCCTCCTGTGTCTGGGCACAGCTGGGAGGACTCTGCACCAACCCCTCCTGTGTCTGGGCACTGCTGGAAGGACTCTGCACCCACCCCTCCTGTGTCTGGACACTGCTGGGAGGACTCTGCACCCACCCCTCTTGTGTCTGGGCACTGCTGGGAGGACTCTGCACCCACCCCTCCTGTGTCTGGGCACTGCTGTGAGGACTCTGCACCCACCCCTCCTATGTCTGGGCACTGCTGGGAGGACTCTGCACCCACCCCTCTTGTGTCTGGGCACTGCTGGGAGGACTCTGCACCCACCCCTCCTGTGTCTGGGCACTGCTGCGAGGACTCTGCACCCACCCCTCCTGTGTATGGGCACTGCTGGGAGTGATAGGCACCCACCCCTCCTATGTCTGGGCACTGCTGTGAGGACTCTGCACCCACCCCTCCTGTGTCTGGGCACTGCTGGGAGGACTCTGCACACACCCCTCTTGTGTCTGGGCACTGCTGGGAGGACTCTGCACCCACCCCTCTTGTGTCTGGGCACTGCTGGGAGGACTCTGCACCCACCCCTCTTGTGTCTGGGCACTGCTGGGAGGACTCTGCACACACCCCTCCTGTGTCTGGGCACTGCTGGGAGGACTCTGCTCCCACCCCTCCTGTGTCTGGGCACTGCTGGGAGGACTCAGCACCCACCCCTCTTGTGTCTGGGCACTGCTGGGAGGACTCTGCACCCACCCCTCCTGTGTCTGGGCACTGCTGGGAGGACTCTGCACCCACCCCTCTTGTGTCTGGGCACTGCTGGGAGGACTCTGCACCCACCTGGGCACTGCTGGGAGGACTCTGCACCCACCCCTCTTGTGTCTGGGCACTGCTGGGAGGACTCTGCACCCACCCCTCCTGTGTCTGGGCACTGCTGGGAGGACTCTGCACCCACCCCTCTTGTGTCTGGGCACTGCTGGGAGGACTCTGCACCCACCCCTCTTGTGTCTGGGCACTGCTGGGAGGACTCTGCACCCACCCCTCCTGTGTCTAGGCACTGCTGGGAGGACTCTGCACCCACCCCTCCTGTGTCTGGGCACTGCTGGGAGGACTCTGCACCAACCCCTCCTGTGTCTGGGCACTGCTGGGAGGACTCTGCACCCACCCCTCTTGTGTCTGGGCACTGCTGGGAGGACTTTGCACCCACCCCTCCTGTGTCTGGGCACTGCTGGGAGGACTCTGCACCCACCCCTCTTGTGTCTGGGCACTGCTGGGAGGACTCTGCACCCACCCCTCCTGTGTCTGGACACTGCTGGGAGGACTCTGCACCCACCCCTCTTGTGTCTGAGCACTGCTGGGAGGACTCTGCACCCACCCCTCTTGTGTCTGGGCACTGCTGGGAGGACTCTGCACCCACCCCTCTTGTGTCTGGGCACTGCTGGAAGGACTCTGCACCCACCCCTCCTATGTCTGGGCACTGCTGGGAGGACTCTGCACCCACCCCTCTTGTGTCTGGGCACTGCTGGGAGGACTCTGCACCCACCCCTCCTGTGTCTGGGCACTGCTGGGAGTGATAGGCACCCACCCCTCCTATGTCTGGGCACTGCTGTGAGGACTCTGCACCCACCCCTCCTGTGTCTGGGCACTGCTGCGAGGACTCTGCACCCACCCCTTCTGTGTCTTGGCACTGCTGGGGGTGATAGGCACCCACCCCTCCTATGTCTGGGCACTGCTGTGAGGACTCTGCACCCACCCCTCCTGAGTCTGGGCACTGCTAGGAGGACTCTGCACCCACCCCTCCTGTGTCTGGGCACTGCTGGGAGGACTCTGCACCCACCCCTCTTGTGTCTGGGCACTGCTGGGAGGACTCTGCACCCAACCCTCTTGTGTCTGGGCACTGCTGGGAGGACTCTGCACCCACCCCTCCTGTGTCTGGGCACTGCTGGGAGGACTCTGCACCCATCCCTCCTGTGTCTGGGCACTGCTGGGAGGACTCTGCACCAACCCCTCCTGTGTCTGGGCACTGCTGGGAGGACTCTGCACCCACCCCTCTTGTGTCTGGGCACTGCTGGGAGGACTCTGCACCCACCCCTCCTGTGTCTGGGCACTGCTGGGAGGACTCTGCACCAACCCCTCTTATGTCTGGGCACTGCTGGGAGGACTCTGCACCCACCCCTCCTGTGTCTGGACACTGCTGGGAGGACTCTGCACCCACCCCTCTTGTGTCTGGGCACTGCTGGGAGGACTCTGCACCCACCCCTCTTGTGTCTGGGCACTGCTGGGAGGACTCTGCACCCACCCCTCTTGTGTCTGGGCACTGCTGGGAGGACTCTGCACCCACCCCTCTTGTGTCTGGGCACTGCTGGGAGGACTCTGCACCAACCCCTCCTGTGTCTGGGCACTGCTGGAAGGACTCTGCACCCACCCCTCCTGTGTCTTGGCACTGCTGGGAGGACTCTGCACCCACCCCTCCTGTGTCTGGGCACTGCTGCGAGGACTCTGCACCCACCCCTCCTGTGTATGGGCACTGCTGGGAGTGATAGGCACCCACCCCTCTTGTGTCTGGGCACTGCTGGGAGGACTCTGCACCCACCCCTCCTGTGTCTGGGCACTGCTGTGAGGACTCTGCACCCACCCCTCCTATGTCTGGGCACTGCTGGGAGGACTCTGCACCCACCCCTCTTGTGTCTGGGCACTGCTGGGAGGACTCTGCACCCACCCCTCCTGTGTCTGGGCACTGCTGCGAGGACTCTGCACCCACCCCTCCTGTGTATGGGCACTGCTGGGAGTGATAGGCACCCACCCCTCCTATGTCTGGGCACTGCTGTGAGGACTCTGCACCCACCCCTCCTGTGTCTGGGCACTGCTGGGAGGACTCTGCACACACCCCTCTTGTGTCTGGGCACTGCTGGGAGGACTCTGCACCCACCCCTCTTGTGTCTGGGCACTGCTGGGAGGACTCTGCACCCACCCCTCTTGTGTCTGGGCACTGCTGGGAGGACTCTGCACACACCCCTCCTGTGTCTGGGCACTGCTGGGAGGACTCTGCACCCACCCCTCCTGTGTCTGGGCACTGCCGGGAGGACTCTGCACCCACCCCTCTTGTGTCTGGGCACTGCTGGGAGGACTCTGCACCCACCCCTCCTGTGTCTGGGCACTGCTGGGAGGACTCTGCACCCACCCCTCTTGTGTCTGGGCACTGCTGGGAGGACTCTGCACCCACCTGGGCACTGCTGGGAGGACTCTGCACCCACCCCTCTTGTGTCTGGGCACTGCTGGGAGGACTCTGCACCCACCCCTCCTGTGTCTGGGCACTGCTGGGAGGACTCTGCACCCACCCCTCTTGTGTCTGGACACTGCTGGGAGGACTCTGCACCCACCCCTCTTGTGTCTGGGCACTGCTGGGAGGACTCTGCACCCACCCCTCCTGTGTCTAGGCACTGCTGGGAGGACTCTGCACCCACCCCTCCTGTGTCTGGGCACTGCTGGGAGGACTCTGCACCAACCCCTCCTGTGTCTGGGCACTGCTGGGAGGACTCTGCACCCACCCCTCTTGTGTCTGGGCACTGCTGGGAGGACTTTGCACCCACCCCTCCTGTGTCTGGGCACTGCTGGGAGGACTCTGCACCCACCCCTCTTGTGTCTGGGCACTGCTGGGAGGACTCTGCACCCACCCCTCCTGTGTCTGGACACTGCTGGGAGGACTCTGCACCCACCCCTCTTGTGTCTGAGCACTGCTGGGAGGACTCTGCACCCACCCCTCTTGTGTCTGGGCACTGCTGGGAGGACTCTGCACCCACCCCTCTTGTGTCTGGGCACTGCTGGAAGGACTCTGCACCCACCCCTCCTATGTCTGGGCACTGCTGGGAGGACTCTGCACCCACCCCTCTTGTGTCTGGGCACTGCTGGGAGGACTCTGCACCCACCCCTCCTGTGTCTGGGCACTGCTGGGAGTGATAGGCACCCACCCCTCCTATGTCTGGGCACTGCTGTGAGGACTCTGCACCCACCCCTCCTGTGTCTGGGCACTGCTGCGAGGACTCTGCACCCACCCCTTCTGTGTCTTGGCACTGCTGGGGGTGATAGGCACCCACCCCTCCTATGTCTGGGCACTGCTGTGAGGACTCTGCACCCACCCCTCCTGAGTCTGGGCACTGCTAGGAGGACTCTGCACCCACCCCTCCTGTGTCTGGGCACTGCTGGGAGGACTCTGCACCCACCCCTCTTGTGTCTGGGCACTGCTGGGAGGACTCTGCACCCAACCCTCTTGTGTCTGGGCACTGCTGGGAGGACTCTGCACCCACCCCTCCTGTGTCTGGGCACTGCTGGGAGGACTCTGCACCCACCCCTCCTGTGTCTGGGCACTGCTGGGAGGACTCTGCACCAACCCCTCCTGTGTCTGGGCACTGCTGGGAGGACTCTGCACCCACCCCTCTTGTGTCTGGGCACTGCTGGGAGGACTCTGCACCCACCCCTCCTGTGTCTGGGCACTGCTGGGAGGACTCTGCACCAACCCCTCTTGTGTCTGGGCACTGCTGGGAGGACTCTGCACCCACCCCTCCTGTGTCTGGACACTGCTGGGAGGACTCTGCACCCACCCCTCTTGTGTCTGGGCACTGCTGGGAGGACTCTGCACCCACCCCTCTTGTGTCTGGGCACTGCTGGGAGGACTCTGCACCCACCCCTCCTGTGTCTGGGCACTGCTGGGAGGACTCTGCACCCACCCCTCCTGTGTCTGGGCACTGCTGGGAGGACTCTGCACCCACCCCTCCTGTGTCTGGGCACTGCTGGGAGGACTCTGCACCAACCCCTCCTGTGTCTGGGCACTGCTGGGAGGACTCTGCACCCACCCCTCTTGTGTCTGGGCACTGCTGGGAGGACTCTGCACCCACCCCTCCTGTGTCTGGGCACTGCTGGGAGGACTCTGCACCCACCCCTCTTGTGTCTGGGCACTGCTGGGAGGACTCTGCACCCACCCCTCCTGTGTCTGGACACTGCTGGGAGGACTCTGCACCCACCCCTCTTGTGTCTGGGCACTGCTGGGAGGACTCTGCACCCACCCCTCTTGTGTCTGGGCACTGCTGGGAGGACTCTGCACCCACCCCTCCTGTGTCTGGGCACTGCTGGGAGGACTCTGCACCCACCCCTCCTGTGTCTGGGCACTGCTGGGAGGACTCTGCACCCACCCCTCCTGTGTCTGGGCACTGCTGGGAGGACTCTGCACCCACCCCTCTTGTGTCTGGGCACTGCTGGGAGGACTCTGCACCCACCCCTCTTGTGTCTGGGCACTGCTGGGAGGACTCTGCACCCACCCCTCCTGTGTCTGGGCACTGCTGGGAGGACTCTGCACCCACCCCTCTTGTGTCTGGGCACTGCTGGGAGGACTTTGCACCCACCCCTCCTGTGTCTGGACACTGCTGGGAGGACTCTGCACCCACCCCTCTTGTGTCTGGGCACTGCTGGGAGGACTCTGCACCCACCCCTCTTGTGTCTGGGCACTGCTGGGAGGACTCTGCACCCACCCCTCTTGTGTCTGGGTACTGCTGGGAGGACTCTGCACCCACCCCTCTTGTGTCTGGGCACTGCTGGGAGGACTCTGCACCCACCCCTCCTGTGTCTGGGCACTGCTGGGAGTGATAGGCACCCACCCCTCCTATGTCTGGGCACTGCTGTGAGGACTCTGCACCCACCCCTCTTGTGTCTGGGCACTGCTGGGAGGACTCTGCACCCACCCCTCCTGTGTCTGGGCACTGCTGCGAGGACTCTGCACCCACCCCTCCTGTGTCTGGGCACTGCTGGGGTTGATAGGCACCCACCCCTCCTATGTCTGGGCACTGCTGTGAGGACTCTGCACCCACCCCTCCTGAGTCTGGGCACTGCTGGGAGGACTCTGCACCCACCCCTCTTGTGTCTGGGCACTGCTGGGAGGACTCTGCACCCACCCCTCTTGTGTCTGGGCACTGCTGGGAGGACTCTGCATCCACCCCTCTTGTGTCTGGGCACTGCTGGGAGGACTCTGCACACACCCCTCCTGTGTCTGGGCACTGCTGGGAGGACTCTGCACCCACCCCTCCTGTGTCTGGGCACTGCTGGGAGGACTCTGCACCCACCCCTCTTGTGTCTGGGCACTGCTGGGAGGACTCTGCACCCACCCCTCCTGTGTCTGGGCACTGCTGGGAGGACTCTGCACCCACCCCTCTTGTGTCTGGGCACTGCTGGGAGGACTCTGCACCCACCCCTCCTATGTCTGGGCACTGCTGGGAGGACTCTGCACCCACCCCTCTTGTGTCTTGGCACTGCTGGGAGGACTCTGCACCCACCCCTCCTGTGTCTGGGCACTGCTGGGAGGACTCTGCACCCACCCCTCCTGTGTCTGGGCACTGCTGGGAGGACACTGCACCCACCCCTCTTGTGTCTGGGTACTGCTGGGAGGACTCTGCACCCACCCCTCCTATGTCTGGGCACTCCTGGGAGGACTCTGCATCCACCCCTCCTGTGTCTGGCCATGTACGCTGGGGACATACACCGGTGGTAGTACGCTCCGTACATGCACTGGTGGGGGTGTGTGCCGTACAGACACTGGTGGGGTGTGGGTACGCTCCATTCATACGCGGGTGGGGGTACGCGCCGTACATACACTGGTGAGGTGTGGGTGCGCTCCATTCATACGCGGGTGGGGATACGCGCCGTACATACGGGGTGGGGGTACGCGCCGTCCATACACGGGTGGGGTGTTGGTACGCTCCATTTATAGGCGGGTGGGGGTACGCGCCGTACATACACTGGTGGGGTGTGGGTACGCTCCATTCATACGCGGGTGGGGGTACGCGCCGTACATACACTGGTGGGGTGTGGGTATGCGCCGTACATACACTGGTGGGGTGTGGGTACGCGCCGTACATACGCGGGTGGGGGTACGCACCGTACATACACTGGTGGGGTGTGGGTACGCTCCATTCATACGCGGGTGGGGGTACGCGCCGTACATACACTGGTGGGGTGTGGGTACGTGCCGTACATACACTGGTGGTGTGTGGGTACGCGCCGTACATACGCGGGTGGGGGTACGTGCCGTACATACACTGGTGGGGTGTGGGTACGCGCCGTACATACACTGGTGGGGTGTGGGTAGGCGCCGTACATAAGCGGGTGGCGGTACGCGCCGTATATACGGGGGTGGGGGTACGCGCCGTACATACACGGGTAGGGTGTTGGTACGTGCCGTACATACACGGGTGGGGGTATGCGCCGTACATACACTGGTGGGGTGGGGGTACGCGCCGTACATCCACGGGTGGGGTGTTGGTACGCGCCGTACATCCACGGGTGGGGTGTTGGTACGCGCCGTACATACACGGGTGGGGGTACGCACGGTACCCAGGCCTTTAGAACGTGGGTACGGGCCGTACCGCCATTGTTGGGGTGACGTAGGGGTGGGCGTGGTACGACTCGTACCCACGCTCTTAAGGCGTGGGTATGGTACGTACCGGACTTGTTGTGTTGCTGGTTCGCGTCATCACCCACTTCTGTTGTGGCGGACGCATGCGTTGGTGGACACGCCCCCACCCCCTTGAAGTGACCAGGCCCTGACGGTCAGGTATGTCCAGGGCATGTATGATTTGTAACTTGGGTGGGGGTCGTGTGTCCTGCCCCTGCCCCCCCCCTTTGCCCCTGGGTGTTGTTCTGACCTTCTGCGGCATCTGCGTCGGTTCCTGTAGAGCAGGTGGACTGCTATGAGGGCTGGGATGACACGTAGGTTCGGGTCCATGGCTGTTCGTCGCGTACAGGTGCTCCTTGTGCGCGTCGTACTGATTTCCCGGCAGTTTTTGGCAGTCTGAAAATATAATCCGTGCGGGGTGATCGTACTTCCTGGTTCGTGGAACGCAGCCTGGATGCGTACCGACGTCACGTCGGCGCTTTCCCGGATCACATTTGTCTGTATAATTTGGTCGGTCGGTGTTTTGTACGATTCGTACGGAAATAGTGTTTCCATACGAATCGTACTTGCAATATTGTAATGTTTTCTGACCGGGTACGCGTCGGACGGAGAAAACGCTCCGTCCGACGATTCGTACCCAGTTTTTCCAGGATCCGAATCGGCCCCTTAGTATCTGACTTATATAAGTTGTTGAAGGTAAACAGACATAATATCGAATAAAAAATATCGGCAGGAC
Organism: Triturus cristatus; assembly: GCF_964204655.1. Lineage (NCBI taxonomy): Eukaryota > Metazoa > Chordata > Amphibia > Caudata > Salamandridae > Triturus > Triturus cristatus. Next base: position 792,890,309 of record NC_140583.1, on the reverse strand, counting down.
AGAATATCGAGTTTTTAATATAGAATGTACAGAATATCGAATTGCCAAAATATAGTGGTGAAGAATATAGAAAATCAGGTAAGAAATATCGATTTAAATAATATAGAAGTAAGTAATATCGACAGTCATAATTTAGTTGTTAAAAATATCGATTTTTTTATAGTGTTTTAAGTGTTAGTATATGTGTTAAAAGTATGTGTTAATTGTGGAATGTATGTTTGAATATTTTTAAAGTAATGAATTTTAGGTTATTTAATTTTTGTGTAATTTAATTCCGTAGCGGGTTGTGGGTTTATAGGGAATTAGGGTGGGAAGTAATTTAATTATAGTACATTAAATAATAATTTTTAGGAATTATTAATTATTTTTAATTTAATTTTGCATTTTACTTCTGTAGCGGGTTGTGGGTTTATAGGGGAATAGGGTGGGAAGTAATGTAATTGTTATTAGGCAATTATTAATTGGTATTGAAAATTAATTGGTTGTTGATTAATTATTAATTGGTAAATAATTTGTATTAATTGGTAATGAATTTGTATTAATTGTTTAATTGATAAATATGTTAATTGTATTAATTTATTATTTGTAGCAGGTTGTGGGTTTATAGGGGCATATGGTGGGAAGTAATTTAATTGTAAATAATGAATTATTGAAATTATTTTTGTATATTGATAATCATTTATTATTAATTAATTATTAATTTGTTTTAATTGTATTTATTATTCTTTGGTATTGAACATTAATTGGTTTTTAATTAATTATTAATAGGTAATTAATTAAAAAATAAATTATTGGTATTTATAATTAATTAATAAATAATGTGTGATTGGTAATTAATTTTAATACTTTTTTTGGGGTATTAATAATTAATTTATTTTTAATAAAATATTACATTATTATTTTCCCTACTATTGCACTCACTGGAGTGGGAATAGTAATTTTTACCCCTACGCTATCCAACGCTTTCCCTACTATCGCACTCACTGGAGTGGGAATAATACATTTTACCCTCCCGATATCCAACGCTTTCCCTACTGTTGCACTCTCTGGAGTGGTAATAGTAATTTTTACCCCTACGCTATCCAACGCTTTCCCTACTGTTGCACTCTCTGGAGTGGGAATAGTAATTTTTACCCCTACGCTATTCAACGCTTTCCCTACTGTTGCACTCTCTGGAGTGGGAATAGTAATTTTTACCCCTACGCTATCCAACGCGTTCCCTACTGTTGCACTCTCTGGAGTGGGAATAGTAATTTTTACCCCTACTCTATCCAATGCTTTCCCTACTGTTGCATTCTTTGGAGTGGGAATAGTAATTTTTACCCCTACGCTATCCAACGCTTTCCCTACTGTTGCACTCACTTGAGTGGGAATAGTAAATTGTACCCTCCCGCTATCCAACGCTTTCCCTACTGTTGCACTCTCTGGAGTGGGAATAGTAATTTTTACCCCTACGCTATCCAATGCTTTCCGTATTATTGCACTCACTGGAGTGGGAATAGTAATTTTTACCCTCCCGCTATCCAACGCTTTCCTTACTGTTGCACTCTCTGGAGTGGGAATAGTAATTTTTACCCTCCCGCTATCCAACGCTTTCCCTACTATTGCACTTACTGGAGTGGTAATAGTAAATTTTATCCACCCGCTATCCTACGCTAAAAATATTGAATATTTTTAATTAATATTATGTTAATATATATGTACGATTTTTTTTTTACTTACATTAATTATTTATTAATGTTAAAGTTATTGAAGTATTTTTAAGTATGTTTCAGTTAATTATATGTAATATTTCATTAATTTTACATTACTTTTAAGACATTTAAAAAATTCGATATTTTGACTAACTATATTGTTTGCAACGATATTTTGGATTCTATATTTTTGTACTTACCTGTTTGAAGATAGGCATTCGATATTTTGGCATTCTATATTTTTTCCTCTATATTTTGGTAGGTCGATATTCTCCTTCTCGATATTTTGTCAGTGATCCGTTGTTGACAGATGAGGACTCTGACACTAGATCCCCAGCCCAATTACGATGGGAGCGGGAACTGGGGCGGGAGCTGTCCCTTCAGGAGTGGCGAGACATTTACTATCTAGCGACACTCACTGTGTCCAACACATCCAGCATAGAAACTGCAACAAAAATCACCACTTACTGGTACTTGACTCTGGTTCGCCTTCATAGGGGGAATCCGGATCAGAGTGAAAACTGTTGGAGATGTCGCAAAACCCCTGGGACACTACTACTCATTTCATGGGAATGCCCCAAATTGGGTTAAAATCTTGACAGAGATTGATCAACACTTTAACACTCAACTCCTCCGATTTCCAGCGTATGTGGTGCTGGGTGTTCCCAACCCGCTGACTTACCCACTCAAATCTTGAAGAGGTAGACATATCGCACTGGCACTAGGGGTGGCTCACCAATCGATCTTGGCCCACTGGGGCACTGATAGAATCCCAATCAGACTGGGGTGGCTTCACTGTATCTGGCATTTATTGGGGATGGAGAGGCTTACATCAACACTTAAATTACAGGAAGATACATTCACAGAGGTTTGGCGCCCGTTTATTTCCCTTCTCTCACAGGAATTCACAGAACTGACTTGCCCTAGGAGCTTAAAATTGCTGCCCATGACTGACCCAGAGCCTTGACTTATCCGTTGGGACCTTCACGTGTACAACAGTTATATGTTCATATAGACACATGGGTTTATGGGCACCCAGGAGAGGGGGAAGCAGTGGTAGATGAGTTTAGGGGTAAGTTTTCCTTGTTATTATATTAGGTTCTTATAAGTTGCTCACATGACTGATGGTGGCTGAATGTTGATGCTATGTCAGTGACTGAATAGCCTCACTAAATGCTCTGTGTCGCAACAATAAAAATAAATATAAACAAAAAAAACACACATCAGGGGTTGCTTTTATTCATTCTAGATTTGCTTGGATGGCATTCTACCAATCGAAATCTGTAATAATATGCCTGGAGTGGTAAAAGACTTTTGTCATTTTACAGCTCTGGACAGATGGCATTAGCTAATACTATGCTTAAAGACTTTGCTGTATAAGTGGCAGAAGACTTTGTCCCTTTCTATCTCAGCATGGATGGCATTGTGCTAATCTCATGCTTAAAAACTTTGCTAGAAAAAACAGACATTTGAGGTTCGCAAATTTAAAGTGTCCCTGGTGTTGTAGGTTGCTCTACATAGGAGCTGCTCTCCACCTAAACCTGGGAACTACCTAGAGTTCTCTGCTTCTTCTTTTGCATATATATATATACATTCACGCACAAACGGGGATACGGACAACTTCAATTGCTTGTGCCCAGTGACTAAGTTTATTGTTAGTTAGGTGCAAAGTCCATCATGACGCGTTTCGGCCACCCCTGTAGCCTTGATCACATATAAATATGCGTGTGTGTATGTGTGTGTGTGTGTGTGTGTGTGCGTGTGTGCGTGTGTATGTGTGTGTGTGTGTATATACATACATACATACATACATATACATATACATACATATACATATATACATACATATATATGTGTACGAACGCTACAAAATCCAGTGTCCCAATAATCACAGGAGAGGCACTCACGGGGGTGAGTTGCTGCTTCTTATTTTTTAACTTGTGCAGCACACAAAGTCGTTTCCGCTGTCGTCTTCCTCAGTGTCATCAGGCGCGCCGGAAACGAACATAGCTTTTCATATGTGAATACATAAACAGAAGACTATTTCACGTGCCCATTGCTTATACATCAACGCCATCTTGGCTTGGTGTTATATCTAATTAGTACCAGTTATTGTGATAAATACATGTTATTTCATTTCTGCACACAGCATGAGCTTAGATACATTTATGCTGTTTGAAAATTCTAAGGAAGCAATTAATGTGCCATCACAAGTGAAGAAATTCATGAATATTTCTCCCTATAAATACAGGTAGTATCATTGCATATAGCTCATGGACTTCTTCTTGTTACGTGACTAAATATCACACCCTGTATGGGTATATAGCTAAACTATAGGTTACTACATACTCTCTCATGCCCTGTATGGGCATATGTTCAGTAGCTAAACTGATTTATGTTCACACTGTGGTTATAGAGGTACTGTGAACAAATGTACAGAATGTCCTCATCGAGTGGTGAAACAAAAAGGAAGATACATTCAGATCGGATTGGGAGGATAACTAAGACAGCGACGGCGAGTCTGTCATCCGTGAGTGGGACACGGGGAAACTAGACTACACCGAGCCGGTAAGCCACGGATTAATACTCTTTGGTCCAAAACGCACAGCGGCAGGAAGAGGGGGATATTGCAGAGTTGAAATAAGCCAATGTCAGAGCTTTAAACTAGACCATGTTTAGTGAATCAGAGCGCCGGGAAGCAGCACCAAATATTTTTAAGAAACGGCCAACTACAGGAGCAGAAGGTGGAACAGAGAGACACGGGAAACTTCCAACCGGTCCTCAAAGTTTACAGCCCTAAAAACCATGTATGAACGCGAAATACGTAAATGGTGGGTGGCAGAGCTACATCAAGGTCAACCGTGTGCTGAGTGGACTCAGAATATACACTGTACCCACATATGAAAATCCAGACCCACTCTTATTGGAAGAATGGGAAGAGCATACAGCGCACTCATGTCAGGGCATGCTGACTATTTTAGTCAAATTTGCGTGGAGTGACAGGGACAAAGCTCTCAAGGACATAAATGAGTTGGAATATGAAATAGCTAAAGACGAGGCTACATCCAGACAGGAGGAAATAAAGGATAAGATGAAAAAATTACCTAAAAATTATGAACAGAAAATCAAACAGAATTTGATAGAGATGAGAAAGATTATGCGCATTGGAAGGTTATTGACCTTTGCGAAAAAATTTGATGCACCAAGGAGAAAATTGCAAACCAAAAAGGTCCAAACTGCCGTAGAATTCAGAGAAACATCAGAGTCAGATGTCACTGACAATGAACAATCAGGCGAAGAAAGTGGAAGCCACTGAGCATTACCAGCAAATAAGACCCGTTTTCACGAGGAGTTACCCCTCATCAGACAATCATGGCTAAGGGGAGGCAAGAAGAGACCACCGGACCAACGACCCACAGAGAAACAAGACGAGGGGGCAAGTGGAGCAAGAAGCAACAGGTCTACTCCCGTCACAAGGAGCAGAAAGACTAACAGAAGGAAATAAGCAGCGAAAAATCTGACAATTGTGAATCTGACCCCCAAGATATTTTCCAAAATGGAGGAGTCAGTATTGAAACTTGGTCTGTACTTCTGACCCCAGAAAAGACTGGAATATACACAAACCAGAATTAACCTGTTTAACGGAAACTCAAACATCACAAATACTTCAAATTGGAACCACCTACAAACCGACCCAAAAAATCGGGGAGCAAATTGATGGCAACTGACATTCTGACTGGGGAGGATTTAGAAACCATAGAACTTTTGAAAAACCTAAGATCCGGGGATAAGCAAACACTGGATACCCCTTTGGGGCACAGTGAATCGAATTGGCTGGGATAGAACAAAGTACTGGCAACAGCTCCTTCAAGCCTGCGTCACAATTCTTGCCTCAAATGCCTGGAGATGCTATCGATGTATTAGCTGATGCGGTCAATACAGATCTTCTACACCTCAGACAAAAAAACAAGAAATGTCAAGTCAAGAGAAACTTCTCCAAAGTGCAACAACAGGCATTGGACAATCTCTGAAAAGATACATCCATAGTGTATAAACCATCAGATAAAGGTGGAAACATTGTGTTGCAGACGAATGAACAATACAATGAAGAGGCACAGCGGCAATTATCAGATGAGAAGTGTTACCAAAAAGTCAGCCAAAAAATCTACAATCAAAGTATTGTAGAATACGATCAATTGATACGAAAATGGTACGAGAACAACATGCTGGAAGCTGATGAATACAAATATCTCCGATGCTTAAATCCGACTACACCCAACTTTTACCATCTAACTAAGATCCATAAGAATAATACTATTATAGACCCCCCCCCCCTCCCCCCGGGACAACCGATCGTTTCCTCGCAAGGGAGTCTAACGGAATATTTATCTATATATATAAATCATTTTCTATCACAATTTGTAGTACATTTGACCTCGTATATCAGAGACACAAAGGACTTTATACAGCATATCAAGGAGGTAAAATGGGAAGAAGGATTCCAAATGCTGGTTTTAGACATTTCTACTCTATACACATGTATTGCACACCAGGATGGACTCAAAGCGGTGCAATTTGCCTAAGAAATCGGCCCCTGAAGTTTTTGGAGCATAATGTCATGCTGGTGGAGCTTATTGAGTTTTGTCTTAACAATAATTTCCTTTTACAGGACCAATATAATAAACAAATCTCGGGTACTACCATGGGAACCTGCTTCTCTCCCAGCTATGCATATTTATTTGGGGGTTGGTGGGAGAAACAGGTAGCCTGGGCAGTCACCAATGATATCTGGACAGCCAAGGTGGTAGCATGGCACAGATACATTGATGACCTCTTCATGATTTGAAAGGGGTCTCCAGAGTCAGTCATGGCTTATATTGATTTACTAAATACCAATGAGGTGAACTTGAAGTTCACGCATGAAGTAAGTTCAACGTCAGTGAACTTCTTGGACCTAAGGGTCTTTGTATTTGAAGAGAAGGTATGTACCATGTTATATAGAAAACCTACGGCTGAAAACTCGATCCTCCATGCCACCAGTAGCCATCCACATAAGCTTATCAGTAGCATCCCTTATGGAGAGTTTTTAAGAATAAAAAGGAACAACACGAAAGACAGTGACTTCCAGACAGCCATTTGTGAAAGTATGGTTAGATTCAGTGCTAGAGGTTATGACAAACAAACATTAGAACAAACTGTGAAGAAAGTTAACTCTATATCTAAGACAGACCTACTGAAGGATACACCAAAAAGTGCCAAAAACAAGGGGAAATCTAGAATGATCACTACCTTTTCAGAGAATGTCAACGAATTGAGGAATATTATGTGAAAATTTGGCGCACTTTGAAAATGGATCCGATGATAGGCGGAGATTTACCGTCCAGTCCCTTGATGACCTTCAGGAAGGCCAGATTCCTGAATAACAATCTGGTTCACAGTCACTAAATGAAATAAATCCAAGGAACTACACTAAAGACACTACATGGCTTCTTTCCTTGTGGGAAGTGTAAGGCCTGCCATAACAGCAAGAAAACACTTTCTTTCACAGTGCCAGGGTTGAAAAAAAACAGACAAATCAACAAGTTCATGACCTGCAAAACACCTTACACTGGCTACTGCCTAATATGCCCATGTAGTTTGAAATACATCAGGAGCACCATTCACCCGACTAAGATACGCATCTTAGAACACGAGGGCCATCACCAATGGTGATGCAGCATACCCAATTGCCAGACATTTCAGCAAAGAACATCGGGGCAACAGAGGTCTCTTAACATACTTCTGCATTGACCATGTACCAGTCAATCCCAGAGAAGAAGACAATATTCTTAGGCTTAGGAGATTGGACTTGCGCTATATAATAGATTTGCAAACTAAGACCCCACAAGGTATGAACAGCAGCGAGAAACTAGCAGTTCATCTTGGAGAGTAATCCATTACGTATTTCTTCTGATTACACAAGGTTATTCAATACCTAGCAAATCCCTGTTTTCTTTTCTCTCCTTTCTTTTCCTCTTTTTCTTCCCTGTCTCTCATCACCATTCTCTCCTTTTCGTTTCAACACTCGATGAGGACATTCTGTCCATTTGTTCTCAGTACCTCTATAACCACAGTGTGAATGTAAATCAGTTTAGCTACTGAACATGTGCTCATACAGTGCATGATAGAGTATGCAGTCACATATAGTTTGGCTGTATACCCATACAGGTTGTGATATTTAGTCACGTAACAAGAAGAAGTCCATGAGCTATATGCACTGATACTACATGTATTTATGGTGTGATGAGAAATATTAATGAATTTCTTCACTTGTGATGACACATTAATTGCTTCCTTACAATTTTCGAACAGCATAAATGTATCTAAGGTCATGCTGTGTGCAGAAATGAAATAACATGTATTTGTTACAATAACTGGTACTGATTAGAAATAACCCCACTCCAAGATTGCCTTGATGTATGAGCAATGGGCACATGAAATAGTCCTCTGTTTATGTATTGAGCAAACACAAGGAGATGATGGACGGAGCGTTGAATCTTTTCAGACACTCACCCCCAGTCACAGATCTGGGTTGAATCCATCATCATTCTTTAGCTCACTTCGCCACCTAAGTTCAGACCCAGCCATATGCACATCAGTCTTGATACTGTGCCTCATGGGAGCAGACCAGCTCGAACTGCCAGGCCAGGTCTTCCCTGAACCAGAAACAAGCACCCTGAGACCGGTTTCTGGGTAACACCCTTCATCAGCCAGGCTAACTTGAATCCAGTGACAAAGTGAACAGGGGACCCATGTCTGGGCATACCCTGCCAACTTAGGGCTAATAAAGCAAACACAAGAAGATGATGGACGGAGCGTTGAAACTTTTCAGACACTCACCCCCAGTCACAGATCTGGGTTGAATCCATCATCATTCTTTAGCTCACTTCGCCACCTCAGTTCAGACAAAGCCATATGCAAATCAGTCTTGACCCTGTGCCTCATGGGAAGAGTTCAGCTTGAATTGCCAAGCCAGGTCTTCCCTGAACTGGAAACAAGCATCCTGGGACCGGTTTCTGGGTAACACCCTTCATCAGCCAGGCTAACTTGAATCCAGTGGCAAAGTGAGCAAGGGACCCAAGTCTGGGCATAACCTTGACCCTGTGCCTCATGGGAACAGTCCAGCCCGAACTGCCAAGCCAGTTGTTCCCTGAACTGGAAACAAGCATCCTGGGACCGGTTTCTGGGTAACACCCTTCAGCAGCCAGGCTAACTTGAATCCAGTGGCAAATTATGGAAGGGACCCACGTCTGGGCATACCCTGCCAACTTAGGGCGAACAGAGCAAACACAAGGAGATGATGGACGGAGCGTTGAAACTTTTCAGACACTCACCCCCAGTCACAGATCTGGGTTGAATCCATCTTCATTCTTTAGCTCACTTCACCACCTCAATTCAGACCCTGCCATATGCAAATCAGTCTTGACCCAGTGCCTCATGGGAGCAGTCCAGCCCGAACTACCAAGCCATGTCTTCCCTGGACCGGAAACAAGCATCCTGGGACCGGTTTCAGGCTAACAGCCCTCTTCAGCCAGGCTAGCTTGAATTCAGTGGCAAAGTGAGCAAGGAATCCACGTCTGGGCATATACATGTATTTATATAAAACCACAAAAATGCATGGTAAATATCTACAATGTAATGCCACACATCATAAAGGTGTCACAGGAATGTATGATATGCTGATGTCATACATCACCGTGGAAGTGTCTTAGGCAAGGCGGAAGTCAAGCCAGACAGTCTGGCACACAGTCATTCCATATGGGGCAATCACTTCTGGGTTTAGGTTGGGTTTGAGTAAGAACAGATTGAAGGGCATTGGAAAATCACCATTGATAAGCAAGTGGAGATATGTGTACTCTAGGGGCAAAATAGCAAGAAGTGATGGATAACTTAGTTTTATATCATCACAGCTGTGTTCACAGATGAGCAGAAAGAAAGAGGTCTGGATTTATTGGCACTACATAGTGAAGTGAGCTGGTGAAAACGCAGAGTTAGTAACAGCTGCTGAGTCTGAACAAGAAGTAGAGGTGTATCGGTTTGGGAAGGGTGGCAAGCAAATGCGACAAATGTTGTCTACATTGTATGAATTAGGGGAGATACAGCAGAGGCCGGAAGTTATAATAGTTTACAGTAGGTCCGACTTGGAACAGATAAAGATGATGAAACAAGGCATAAAGGTTATTTAGACCAGAATGGCCGAACTGGACATCGGGTGTTTCCCTTGAAGGCTGGTAGATGGGCTGGCCAATTTTCGTGCCGGGGTCCATTTTTGCAGCAGTGCAGCAGTTTTGAAAACACCCGATACAGAGTTCTTTGTATGTCCAGTAGTATCCAGGCAACATTAAAAGTGTCAAGATAACTCTGGTGATTAATGTACCTGCTAGAGAGAGATTGGAGTTTTGTCTTGTGGCAGGTTTGATTCATCTAAGGTGGCGCAGAGGGTTAATATGCCTGCAGCAAAAGATTTGCACCATACAGATTACAGAACAGTATTTTATGTACACAGCTTAGTGGGTTGCTGCTTCTGCTTTCGTCACAGAGACCCTCTTGTTACTGGGGAGTTCATAAGTTACAATCATAATCTAGCACAGTCAGAAACTTATTAGAAACTGGTCATATTGAGAATAAGATTGTTGGTTGAGGGAGATGAAGTAAAGGGAAGGGATTTAGAATGTTTTGCCGTGAATATGTTTTAGCAGAGGGTGGAAAAGGTTAGTTGTTTATGTTACAAAGTTGGCAGGGACGTTTATATTTTGCAGCTTTCCAATTTCCTCTCTCTTCCTTTCGCTTTTGCTCTCGTTTCTCTGACATTATATGGTAGGTCTCATGTACTGGTGCAGTGGCACACTGATATGTCAGACCTAGTTCAGTGTACATTAATAGCACACTTTGAAGATGAGTCCTTCAGATTATCTTAAAATGTTGTCTTCCACTAACAGATATCCCTTCATTAAAGCCACATGTCATTTAGCAATAATAAATGATAACACATTGCTTTAAAAGAGTTCCTACTAAAACAATAGCCACGTTGTTTCCCCTCTGAACTGCCCTTTGTTTAATTCTCGAATTAAGCAGCTTTATGATCTTGGATTCCTTTTTTGGAGCTCTGCCACCACGGCGCCCACAAGGGATCTGTTTACAAAGCATGTTTTTTTGTTTTCTGTTCACTTTCCAGTATAGTGTGGTGGCGTCTGGCATGTATTAGTGATGGGTATTAACCCCTTCGCTGCTAGGCCTTTCCTCCCCCCCCCCCCCCCCGTGCTAAGCCTTTTTTAGGCTATTTGGGGCAGTGCGCGCTTAGGCCCCTGTAACTTTTTGACCACATGAGGTATCCATGCCAAATTTGCGTCTTTTTCTTCCAACATCATGGGGATTCTAAAGGAACCCAGGGTTTGTGGATTCCCCTGGAGGGGTCCCAGAAATTAGCCAAAATACGGCAATTTTTTTTGAGCAGCAATTTGCAATGGTTTTTTATTATGTTCCAGGTATATAGCAATTATTGTGGGAAAATGTATACATGGAAAAATCGGTATGAGAGACTCCTATGTATTTCTGAAATGGGAACAAATTATAGAGTTTAGAAACAGTACATATTTGCACATTTTCGAAATTGTGAATACTCATACTAGCATGAGAATTATCGGTCATTTTTCAAAATGACTTCTTTTTTACACAACGTCTTTCATTTGGAAGGCAGAAATGTATCAAAAATCGATAGGTAATAACAGTTGCTTTACAAATCTGAATTACCCTAAGTCTCCCGATAAAAATGGTACCTCACTTGTGTGGGTAGGCAGAGTGCCCATGACAAGAAATGGCTCAAAGCCCAACGTGAACACACCACATTTTCACAATGAAAATTTACCCTTTTTTTGCGAAGTGTCTAGCTTTAGTTTTTTTTTTTTTTTTTAAACCTTTATTGACACAGCAGTTATGTACAGTCACGGGCCTACAACCTCCGAGGCCGGCCGCTAGTATGCAAAAAGGAAACACAGTACAGCCAACAAGTGAGCAACCTACACGGGAGGGTGGCCAACAGGCCCACAACTAGACTCCATCCAACAAGAAGGTTTTGAATTAACGTTTTATGAAAAAGAAACAACAAAACAAAACTAAAACCAGGCATGAAAACTACATAAGCAGGAACTTGCTCTCACATGGGGGGGGGCAGCCGCCACTCAGCGGCACTATAGGCAAAAGCTAGTATTAGGCGAGGCAGGAGGGGGGGCAGGGAAAAACCCAAGTACCAATTCCAGGAAGGAACAGGAACATCCGAGCTAAGGGGACATAGCTACATCGGAGGCGATCACCAGGGGGGGGCGTGCATATATCTCCGCGGTAGGAATTCCACGGCCCCCACATCTTATTCCATTTTTTGGGTTTGCCTCTAGCAACATACACAGTTTTCTCCCGGAACATGCACCAATCCATGTTTTCTCTCCATTTTGACACCGTAGGAGACCTACCCGAGCCCCACAGCTGCGCGATGTCCCTTTTGGCTATCATATTGCCCAGAGTCACCCAGCGCTCCTGGGCCGCGTTACAGTCAGTCAGTTCCCACACATTCAACACACAGCGCCGCGCCTCCGGGAGTAAAGCCACACCAGTGACCTCCTCCATCACTGCATGCACCCTAGTCCAGAACCGGACAACCACTGGACACTCCCACAAAATATGCAGAAAGGTACCAAGCAGGCCACAGCCACGCCTACATAAACCATCACTCGAGTAGCCCAAGCGAAGCAAACGGGGACCGGTAACATAGACCCTGTGTAGTATCTTTAACTGCACAAATCTAAGGCGAGCGGGTATGGCCACTTCCCTCGGCGAGGCCATAGCCGCAACCCAGTCCTCGTCGTCCAATTCTAGGCCATCAGCGACCCATACCTCTCGCAGGCGGGTGAGGAGGTCCGCGCGGGTATTAATCAATTTTTTATAGATCAGGGAAATGGTGCTGTCTGGCAAGTAACCATCAAGTATACGATCTTCCAAGGGGGAGGCCTCAGGAATATCAGCCGGGGTCGGAAAGGCAGAAAGCAGGGCGTGGCGGACCTGCGCGTAACGAAAGAATTCCCTATCGCTCAGGCTATATTCGGTCCGAAGGACATCGAACGTTTTAAAAGCGCCCTTCGCCCACAGCTCCCCCACTCGGCTAATACCGATAGTGTCCCACTTCTCAAATCCCTTAGTGCGCCACAGCCCGCCCAACTCTTCAGAAGCATACAGCGGAGTCGCACGAGTCAGGCGGCCCTTCCAGCCCGTAGCAGCCGTGGCGCCGTGCCATGCGCGTACAGCATTGTTCGTGGGGCCCGTAAGTTTAGTGCGTCCCTTCTTGGAGTAAAGCATTCGATTGAAATCCCCACCCGGCAACAGTAGCTTATCCATCTCATACGCGGGGTTCAAAGCTGGGCCATACGTCCCATGGTTCACTGCCACCAGCTGGGACGCCCAATAATACCTTCTGATATCAGGAAGAGCTATGCCACCATCGTACCATGGAAGAGTCAGCTTAGCAAGAGCGATACGTGGTCTCCCATCCCACACCAGCTGTCGCTGCAGGCTTTCCACCTCCCGAAAATACCGTGTAGGCACCACGTCCAGCGTATTCTGTAGGGCGTACAAAAAACGTGGCAGAGACATCATTTTAAATAAGGCCGCCCTGCCCAGCGGCGATAACGGAAGCCTCCGCCAACGAACTACGTCAGCCCGAAGCCGCTGAAGCGGTGGCAGCAGGTTCAGAGAGTAACGAACCGCTGGACTCAAGGAGACGTGAATGCCTAAATATTTAAATCCAGACTGAGAGATTTGAATCGGGCAGCCGCGAGGGAGAGGAGGGGGGTCGCCAACCAACACATATACACAGGACTTGGCCCAATTAATAACAAGCCCAGAATTGCGGCCGAAAGAGGTCAAAACATCGAACAACACTATCAATGATTTCCGCGGCGAGTTGAGGTAGAGCAAAATGTCATCAGCGTATAGTGACACACGGTCCTCAAACGTCGGAGTCCACCGGATACCCGCCATAGAGGGCTCCCACCGCAGCCACGCCGCCAGGGGTTCCAACGCAAGAGCAAAAAGAAGCGGGGACAGGGGGCAACCCTGGCGGGTACCCCTCCCGAGCACAAAGGGGGCAGACACCCTACCATTCACCACCACCTGCGCCAGCGGCTCCACATACAACAGTTTCACCCATTTAATGAATCCGGGTCCAAAACCAAACTTGGCCAGTGCCGCCCAAAGGTACGACCATTCCAGCGTATCGAACGCCATAGTGGCGTCCAAGGACGCCAAAATGGTGGGCTCCTGGATACAATCGACTCTTGCGAGAACTCCATGTAGGCGCCGCAGGTTCAACGCGGTGTTGCGATGCGGAATAAAACCAGATTGATCCGGATGAACCAGGTCGCCAATTACAGTAATCAGTCGATATGCCAGAACCTTCGCAAGAATCTTTGGTTCGGCATTTAGGAGTGAGATAGGCCTATAAGATGCACAACCGTCTCGCGGCTTACCCTCTTTATGGAGAACCACAATAGTTGCAAGCCGTTGGTCCAGCGAAAGGGAGCCGACCTCAAGCGACTCAATAAACATCTCACGGAGATGAGGCGCCAGCTTCTCAGGACGAAGCTTGTACAGCTCGATCGGCAGACCATTCGGGCCCAAGGCCTTTCCGGAGCGGACCGCGCGAATTGCCTGTGCTATCTCATCATTCGTCAATGCCGCATCCATCAAGTCTCTGTCGGAGACAGAGAGGCATGGCAATGTAATATCTCGTAACAATTGACGAGAGTCATCCTCCGGCCTATCCGAGACCGACGTATAGACGTCGCGCAGATGATCTGCAAAACAATTCACTATCTCTCCGGGATCTGTGACACTCACACCGTCAGCACGCACAATCACCGGAACCACACGATTCACTCTTTCACTCTTTTCCAGCCACGCAATCAATTTTCCAGCCTTGTCACCCACATCATACAAGCGCCCCTGCTGTTCCCGACTAATGAGCTTGGCAGCATTCGTAACCAGCACCCTATAGTCCGACTGCTTAAGGCTAAGGGCGTGAAGTTTCTCCCTCGTGACTCCCCGCCCAAGATCCCCTTCCATACTAGTTATGTCAGACTCCAGGTGCACCACCTCTTCGTTTTTACGCTTTTTAGCAAGGGAGATCAGGGATAGGGCCTGCCCACGGATCACCACCTTAAAGGCCTCCCACAATGTCACAGCTGACGAGACGGAACCCTGGTTTTCCACGAAAAACCGGTCCAGAGACTTCACCAATTGGGCACGAACTGTGGGGTCACGGAGATACCAGGGGTTAATCGGTGCCACCCTCCCCCCAGCCCCCAAGGCAATATCCAAGTGGAGCAGCACCGGGGAATGATCCGAGATTCCACGAGCAAGATGTTTAACTTCCCCAATCATTGGGGCTTGGGCGGCCGGCATCAGCACATAGACCAATCTAGATAGGGAGCCGTGGGCCCCAGAGTGAAACGTAAACTGAGCCAGCCCCGGGTGCATCGCTCTCCAACAGTCAACCAGTCCCATAGTGTCAATAAAACCACCTAACCAAGAATGCGCCACAGGGAGGTCTCTGGGCGGGTGTCGATCCTCTCTACCAGACACAACAGAGTTGAAATCCCCACCAACCAGCAACAGGCCCTCAGGGAGCCCGAGCAATAGACCTCCCAGATCCGCAAAGGTGGTAGTCTGCAACCCAGGGGGGACGTAAACTGAAACCAAACACAAAGTCTTACCCTCCCACCGGCCGACCAGCACTACGTAACGCCCCCGGTCATCGTGCTTCACCTCATCAATTTCCAGTGGGAGAGAGGCTCGGACCAGAATGCCTACCCCTCTGGATCCAGTGGTAAAGCCGGAATGGGCCACCAAACGGTAGCCCCGTCTATTCAATGCCTGACAGGAGTTGCCCACCAAATGCGTCTCTTGTAGGAAGACGACATCAGGAGAGAGACGCTTCAGATATTGTAGCACCACCCCTCGCTTCACACGGTCCCCCAAACCATTGACATTCCATGTTAAAATATGCAACCCCCTACCCCCCATCCCAACCACAACGATCATCCCACCCGCTACGAGAGCAAAAAACAGAACATCGATCACCTGGTATAAAACAAACCTGAAACAACAACAACTCCCCCACCACCACCCCCCCCGACTCCCGTGACACACCCCCCCACCCTGCACCCCTGCACTAGAACATCTAGCCACCCCAACTCGCAGTGTGCCTGTCGCCCCGACATAAACCTAGTCTACGAAAAGAAAGAAAACCCCCCTAGAGGAGGAAGAGTCTCACCAGATACCCCGCAGCCCCCCGACACAAAAGGAAGGGCAATGCAGTCCCATGTACTAGGTCACCCCTGACCAAAGTCTGAGTTCAACACACGATTAGCCAGGAACCATAGTTCAGTAGTTCACGGGTGCTCCGCCGAGCCACCTCCGTCGTCCTCGGTCCGCTCCTCTCCCCCGCGTCGACGATGTAATGTATCAAGTCATTCCTCCACCGCATCAGGCCGGTCGAAAAAGTGGGTCCGGTCCTCCAGTTCAACACGAAGCTTAGCCGGGAAAAGCATGGCGTACTTCAGTCCCATGTCTCTTAATCGCCGTTTCACAGTCAGAAACCCCATGCGCTGTTTTTGGACCGCCTGAGTAAAGTCAGGATAAAAGCTAACGTCCACGTTCTCATACTTCAGCGGGCCATTTACACGGGAGGTCTGCAGGATGGCGTCGCGGTCCCTAAAGTTAAAGATCCTGGCGATGATGGGTCGCGGTGGGGCCCCCGGCTTCGGCCGACCCCCCGGAACTCTGTGGGCCCGCTCCACCATGAAGTATTTACTGAGGCCCTTTGGCACAAGGTGGTTCAGGATCAATTCCTCCACAAAAAGATCCACTGACCCATCCTCCGACCTCTCCGGCACACCTACAATGTGCACGTTATTTCGCCGTGCCCGGCCTTCAAAATCCTCCAGCCGCTTGACCGAAAGGTCGGCGAGGGCCCTCAGACTGTGAAGCTCCGTCTGCAGGTCAGTAACATCTTTCGTAAGGCCCGAAGTCGTGAGAGCAAGTGAATTGACCCTGTCGCTGGTTTTCGAAAGGTCCGCTCTGAGTAGGTTAACATCGATTGACACAGTGTCCAGCTTGTGGGCCAGAGAGTCAAACCGCTGTCCAACCGACTCCTTCATGGCGTCGATGGCACCCATGACATCGTTGAGTGTCAGTTCCGCCGAGGATGACGGTCCCTCTCGAGCCACCTCTGCGAGCCCACTCGGACCAGGAGACCCCTTCTGATGGGCATACCGATCCATATTATTCGTCTGCACATAGCCACCTCTCCGGGTAGCCTTGGGCCTTAGCTTGTCCCCGTCTAGTCGGGCCACCATTATACGGCAGGGGAAACCAACTCTTGGATGCCCCTGTGTTGTAGTGGTTCCCTGGGGGGGGGCACACCGCAATCAGTGGTAGACAGCTCCCGCTACCGATATCACCCGCCGGCCTCCGAGCTGCTCAGATGTGGAGCCTCCGCAGGCGCCCGCCCTCACGTCACTGAGGAGAGTCGAAAGCGAAAGTGAAACCCGGGGGGCAAGGGACAGCCCGAAGCTCCGGATCCGTTGTTGTTCAATTGGGACACGGGGAAGATGCCAACCCGAGTCCGGGGCAGCGCCGCAGAGCAGGCCTCTTTCCCAAAGACCGAAGAAGTAAAGTTCCCAAAGTCCGATTTGAGTTCTGAGAACAGGAGTATCCTCTGCGTAGGTTCGCCCGTAGTATTCCTTCAAAATATCAGGATGAAATCCAGGATAATCGTGGGAGGCTGCGTGGATCCCTGTGCCTACACGTCCATCATGGTTGGGCGCTAGGCTCCTCCTCCCTAGCTGTAGTTTTTGAACACTAGCTCTGCTGGCACCTAGGGAAACGTAGCAAAACTATACATTTTTTAAAACTAGACACCCATGTGAATCCAGGATGGGGTGACTTGACTGCCTCCCACCAAGTTCTGTTACCCAGAATCCCTTGCAAACCTAAAAAATTGTCAAAAAACCCACATTTTCCCCACATTTATGTGGGGGAAAGTACTGGAATCTGCGTGAATCCACAAATTTCCACCCACCCCGCGTTCCCCAAAGTCTTACGAGAAAAATGGTACCTCACTTGTGCGTGTCTGCCTAGTGCCCGCGACAGGAAACGGCGCAAAACGCAACATGGTCACACCTCAATTTCGCAGTGAAAAATGACCCTTTTTTGGCAAAGTGCTGTAGCTGTAGTTTTTGAACCCGAGCTCTGCGGGCACCTTGGGAAACCTAGTAAACCTATACATTTTTTAAAACTAGACACCCAGTGGAATCCAGGATGGGGTGACTGGACTGCCTCCCACCAGGGTCTGTTACCCAGATTCCCTTGCAAACCTAAAACATTGTCCAAAAACCCACATTTTCCCCACATTTCTGTGGTGGAAAGTTCCGGAATCTGCGTGGATTCACAAATTTCCACCCACCCCGCGTTCCCCAAAGTCTTACGAGAAAAATGGTACCTCACTTGTGCGGATTGGCCTAGTGCCCACGACTGTAGTTTTTGAACCCTAGCTCTGCTGGCACCTAGGGTAACCTTCCAAACTCATACATTTCTGAAAACTAGACACCCGGGGGCTTCCAGGGAGGTATGGCTTGCGCGGATCCCCCAACGTTTCCTTACCCAGAATCCCCTGCAAACCTCAATTTTAGCTGAAGAAATCACTTTCTGTGAGGCGACATCAACATTGCCTATCAAAAAATGTTTTGGTCCCTTGCCTGTTGCGGGTACTTGGGCCACCCACACAAGTGAGGCACCATTTTTACTGGGAGACCTGGGGGAACGCTGGGTGGTGGGAAATTTGTGTGAGCCAGGTGATGCCACAACTTTCCCACACAAAAATGTGTGAAAAAAGTGATTTTTTCAGCTAAAATTGAGGTTTGCAGGGGATTCTGGGTAAGGAAACGTTGGGGGATCCACGCAAGCCATACCTTCCTGGAAGTCCCCAGGTGTCTAGTTTCCAGAAATGTGTGGGTTTGGTAGGTTTCCCTAGATGGCCGCCGAGCACGGGCCAAAAGCCCAGGTGACCCCCCTTGCAATACCAGGTGGTTTTGAGATAGGCAATTTTGATGGCGCCTCACTATGTTTTGGGCCCTTGCCTGTCACGGGTACTTGGGCCTCCCACACAAGTGAGGCACCATTTTTACCGAGAGACCTGGGGGAACGCTGGGTGGTGGTAAATTTGTGTGAGACCGATGATGCCACAACTTTCCCACACAAAAATGTGTGAAAAAAAGTGATTTGTTCAACTAAAAATGAGGTTTGCAGAGGATTCTGGGTAAGGAAACATTGGGGGATCCACACAAGCCATACCTCCCTGGAAGCCCCCGGTGTCTACTTTTCAAAAATGTGTGGGTTTGGTAGGTTTCCCTAGATGGCCGCCGAGCACGGGGCCAAAAACACAGTTGACCCCCTTGCAAAACCAGAACGTTTTGACATAATTAGTTGTTTGTTTCTACAGCGTGAGAATTTCGGCACAATATTGCAAGGAAAATGTGACAGACATTTTGAGGTTTGCAGGACACTGTGGATAAAATAACTTTTTGGAATTCACAAGAGAGACATCACCATGAACTCCCGTGGGTTTACGACAATATCTACAGTTGGTGGGTTATTCTTACACAGAACGAACACCTTGGCAGAGAAACTAAAAAGACAAAGATTCCTGCACAGCCATCTTTTCCTAAAACACACATACTATGTGGATTTGGCACGAGGGCGAGTGATGGTTCAGTATATTAAATTTTATTAACAAGAGCTTTCACAAAAATGAAATGCACTGTCAATAATTAAATGGACAAAAAACCGAACCAATGACTCGCAGCTCGTGAGCTGTACAGCCACGGCAAGGCACCAACCGCTTTACAAGCCATTCACACACCTTTCATACATGATACAGACAAGACCATTCACACCACCAGGCACAAAAACAACACATTACAACATTCACAAAAAGGGACAAGGTACACCCTGCTTCAGAAAGACAAATATTACTGCACAGCCATCTAATCCTCAAGCACACACACATACTGGTTGGATTTGGTACGAGGGTGAGTGATGGTTCAGTATATACAATTGTATAAGCAAGTGATTTCACAAAAATGAAATGCACTGTTAATAATTGAAAGGGCGAGAAACTGAACCATTGACTCACAGCTCGTGAGCTGTAAAGCCACAACAAGGCACCAACCTCTTTACAGGCCATTCATACACCTTTCATATGTGTGACACATACAAAACCATTCACACCGCCAGCCGCGTGCCCATCACATTACAACACTCACACCAGCAGACAGTGCCATTCAAGGGCCCATCACTTTCACACACCCACATTCTTGACACAGCAACCACACAAGCTGATGGTTTGCGTGGAGTGGCACTTAGCTAGCAGTGTGTGTAGTGACCAGCAGCAAGTCACTACTCACACACCGCCAGCCGAGCGCCAGTCCACGCACACCGCTAGCTGAGCGCCAGTCCACGAACACCTCCAGCTAAGCGCCAGTCTAGGCACACCGCCAGCCAATCGCCAGTCCAGGCACACCGCCAGCCAATCGCCAGTCCAGGCACACCACCAGCCAAGCGCCAGTCCACGCACACCGCCAGCCAAGCGCCAGTCCACACACACCGCCAGCCAAGCGCCAGTCCACGCACATCACCAGCCAAGCGCCAGCCTACACACACCACCATCACATTTAGGACATTTTTTAGACAAAAATAAAAATACAAACAAATTGCAAATAGATACAAATCTACTAACACAAAATCTGAAACAAAATACATTGCACTAATGCCAACCTTGAAACAGAACCAAATTTGTTAAAGAACACAGACCAGGCAGTTCACTTTACCACTCATGGATGCTCCCAAAAATTATTTCGCGTGTGGTACGCTCTAAAACAAGCAGGGGCACACAGCCCAGGGTTAGAAGGACACTCGTGGCAGTACATACAAGTCTCCTTACGCGTACCTCTTCACCAACAGACTCTACATCTCCTAGTGGGAAAGTCTTTTGAGGATGTGGGAGGAATGAAATCAGGAAAGTGGCGATCTTTCAATCGAGCCACATCCTCCACCACTCCAACTCTAGGAACACTTGCCTGTTCCACAACGACAAGGCTGCCTATCAGATTGCTGAAACTGAACAAAAGTCAACTTTGATGCAGGAGAACACTCCTTGAACACAACAAAAGCATTGAAAGTTGCTAAATTAAAGAGATGGATGGCCAACTTCTCATACCAAACATAAGCCTTACGAATAGCAGTGTAAGGTTCCAACCTCTGATCTACTCTATCAACACCACCCATGTGCTTATTGTAGTCTAAAATGCACACAGGTTTGCGCACTTCAGAAATCTGACCCCAAACAGCCACAGGTGAAGTACTCTCATCATGGATGGTAGTCAGCATGTACACATCCCTCCTGTCCACAAATTTCACAGCTAGTAGTTCATCACCACGCAAGGAACTGCACTGTCCCCTCTGAAGTTTTCTGCAAACAAGCTCTTTTGGATAACCTTTACGGTTAGAGCGGATTGTGCCACAAGCAAAAGTGTCAAGGTACAAATGGTGGCCTCTGTTAAACAGTCCTCTAGCAAGATCCCACACAATTTTCTCTTAAACTCCAAAAGTGGACGGACAACCAGGGGGGTCAATAGTGGAATCCCTACTAGTGTACACACAGAAATTAAAAACATATCCTGTCCTACTCTCAGACAACATATACAGCTTAATTCCATAGCGTGCCCTCTTGCTGCCTAAAAACCAAACGGCCCTTGAACAAGACCAAAGACTCATCAATAGATATTTCTTTCCCTGGAGTATAGATCTCTACAAAGGGATCAAGAACAGGCCGAATCTTAAAAAGACGGTCACAGTCAGGGTGATCTCGTGGCAATGCCAAAGAATTTTCAACAAAATGCAGCATCCGTAGCAAAAGCAAATACCGATCACGAGTCATAACTGCAGGAAATATGGCCGTTGCCATCAAGGGACTGGTAGACCAATATGAAGCCATGGACGGCTTCCTTATCAAACCCATCAATAAAGTCAAACCCAAAAACGTCTTCATCTCTTCCAAATTTGTGGGAGTCCACCGGGTAGCTCTAGAGTGGGGCCTAATTTTGTCACTGTTGTCCCTCAAAAACTGTTCAGCACACAAATTAGTCTGCTCAACAATCTCATCCAAAAATACATCATCCATAAACAACTGAAAAAACTGTATAGGCAAAAAATGTTACCAATCCACTCTACGCCCTGCATCACCACTAAAGGCAGGCAACACCGGCTGCACCAAGTTTGGATCAACCCAGAGCCCAGCACTTCCAGTAGGAAGCCTAGCAGCCTCAGGCTGCAATCCAGATGCCTCTTGCACCATCGACACAGCAGTATCCTCCTCTAAAACAGGCACTTCATCCGCACTGAGAGTAGCTTCATCTGCACTGAGAGTACCTTCATCATCTGATGATTCCATTTGGAGAGAAAACTCACTGCCTGAATCTTCCCCTCTCTCCTCTCCCTCCGACGCACTGTCAATCTCATAATCCTGCTCAGAGGAAGATTCAAGAAGCATACCAACCACCTGCTGAGCAGTCATTCTACGGCTAGCCATACTGCTTACTAATAACAGTAACTTGTCAAACAAGTCAACAACAACAAACACTTTGTAAAATAAGCAATAAACAAAATGCACCTTTATCAGAAATACCTATATGCTCCAAAACTATACCACTCACTTGCCAGAAGTAGATAAATTCACCACCACCTACTCTGCACAGACACAGTATGGATCAACAATATCCCACTAAAAAAGCAAGAGAAAAGAAAATTACACATATGACAATGCAAAACACATCGCAAAGAATTCCATTCACAAAACACTAATTAAATAAGCTGCCATTATGACACCACTTACAAAAAAATTCATCCATACATGACAAAAATACTCATTTGGAGAAAATACAACGAAAATGTTTTTCCTACCAAAAAAAATGCAACTGCGCAAAACTGCAGAACACCACTGTCGAAATCGCAAACAGGAATCAAAAGCTTTACACTAGAATGAAAAGGAGAATAAAACATTACAATCACATATGCAAATAATGCACCAGTCCACACACAATCCACCAGCCTAGCTAAGGGGTAAGTGGGCCTAAGAGTATAAATAAAATATTCACCCCCGTAAAAGGGGAGCAACCCTTGCCCTTGAGGCCACTCCCAAACACAAAAAAAACCCACAAAAAAACAGGTATCTAGTGCCTTCTGCCCCCCTAGATGGCAGATGGGCCTAAAAACATACTGCTATTCTGCCACCCAAAGAGGGCAGAAATGACCACAATCATCCTCCCATAAAGGGGAGCGACCCTTGTCCAAGGGGCCGCTCCCCAACATAAAAAAAAAGAAACCCGGGTGGCCTAGTGGACCTACAAAAAAACAAATCAGCCGATCTGCCTCTCAGGGTGGCAGAAACGGCCAAATTAATGCTTAGCAAATGGGAGCAACCCTTGCCCAAGGGGCCACGCCCCACAAAAAAAATCTCTGGTGGTCTAGTGGGCCCAATTTAAAAAGAAAACATGGCGATCTGGCCCCCTGCGGGGCAGACACAGCCACAATTATTGACCCCAAAGGAGAGTGACCCTTGCCCAAGGGGTCACTGTCCACAAATACCTCCCTGGTGGCCTAGTGGGCCCTACATTAAACAAGCATTTGCAATGCAATCGGTCTCGCCTTTGGGACCTTATATGTACTTAGCTATGCAGCACATTAGCCTGCGCCCTGAAACATCTGCTGTTCTTTGACATGGAGGAAAAGCAAGCACCAAACTGCGTGACACGCCAAGTATTGGAACACACGGGGAGAAATATTGCCTTTCAGCGGGAAATGGTTTAGTCCAAAGCTCTGTTTTTAATATAAAATCTGGGTCTTCGGTGGTCATATCACTGAAAATACAAGATTTAAAAAAAATATTATTGTCTATGGGTGCTCGTGGAAGACATTTTCTATGGACTGAAAACTAGAGAATGCTAAAGTGATTCTGGTATTTTACTGACCTCTGTTGATCAGAAAAAAGAGTCCCTAAGCGGAAGCAGACAAGTCCTAGGGCTCCTCCAAAGCACACAAACCATATACACATATAAATATATACTAAAGTATATACAAGAGGTCTCGAATGCTAGACCTCAAAATGACGAAATCTGCCCCCCCCCATGGGGGCAGACTGCCAAAATCATAAGCCCCCAAAGGGGAGTGACCCTTGCCCAAGGGGCCACTTCCCACTAAACACTCCCTGGAGGTCCAGTGGGCATTTTGTTTTTACATAAAGAAAATCTGCCCACCCTAGGGGGGCAGACAAAGCCTAAATTACATTGCCCCCAAAAAGGGGAGCGACCCTTGCCTAAGCGCCCCCCCCCCCTAAAAAAACAAAAACTTTTTTATCCCTGGTTTTGCTTCCTTACTGCCAGCCTACTATGTAATGTAATTTCAGCCTGTTTTTCTTTACAGTTTGTAAATCGCTATACCTACCTACGGGTCAAGCTAGTGCTATATAAAAATTTTAAAATAATTAAAATAAATAAACTTTAAAAAAAAATGGCCCCCAAAGGGGAGTGACCCTTGCCCAAGGGGCCACTCCCCACTACATTACAATTAAAACCGATTTTATTAACTAAAAAAATGTCTGAAGCAAGTAAATATTGCCCCCCAAAAGGGGGAGCGGCCCTTGCCTAAGGGGCCGCTCCCCCAAAACAGAAAAACATGGTGCCATTTAAAAAAAAAAAATCCCTGGCGCCTAGTGGGCATTCCTGCTGAACGATCGCACGATCGTGCAGCAGGAATGCACAAAAGAGGCATAGAGGGAAAGGAAAACCCTTTCCTTTCCCTCGATGTCTCTTTCAACAAAATCCCCCCCCAGCCCCAAAACTCACCTCTGAGTTCACCGACACGCAGGAAGCAAATGGCTTCCTGCGCGTCGGTGATCCTAGGGAACCCTCAATGACGTCAGCGCGCCTCGCGCGCTGACATAGTTGATGACGCGAGGGGAGAGCGGGGGGAGGCAGGGGAAGGTCTTCCCCTGCCTTCCCCAGAACAAATACGCCGATCGATGGCCCACGGGGGGAGCGCCAGCGCTTCCCCCGTGGGTGGGTGCCATGACGAGCTGGGCTCGTCATGAGCACACGGCGACTGTATGCTCTCGTCATGAGCATACAAGGGGTTAAATGCCACAGCAAACTCAGCGAAGGGGGCCGAGGCATCCCCTCAAATGTTAACGGATTTTCCACAATTTCTGAAGGAAAATTTGGTACGTCCATAGCACTGCACTTCAAATCTTGTGTGTCTGTGTGGCGTTTAGAGGGTTTAGGGCCATATGTATCATCCATTTTATTGGTTGCAAATTACCCGAATCACAGAATTGGCTGTTGCGACCTGTGAAATGCATTTTGGTAGGAATCAATTCCAATTTGCGATTCGGGTACATGACCCTGAATTGCAATTTGAAATTAC
This sequence comes from Triturus cristatus, assembly GCF_964204655.1. Classification (NCBI taxonomy): domain Eukaryota; kingdom Metazoa; phylum Chordata; class Amphibia; order Caudata; family Salamandridae; genus Triturus; species Triturus cristatus. The sequence continues at coordinate 792,864,993 of NC_140583.1, read as the reverse complement.
AAATACATACCAATTCGGTATTAGGACGGGCGTGTTGAGGGTGTCCCTTCCTAATACAGAATCCCAGCAGTATGTAAGAATGTTTTGTGACAAAGTTAGGATCAAAACATTAGTATTTTACCACCTAGGTGGTAACCCATTTGCATATGGGAAGGGGACCTCTTTGGGAATGGTAGCGAAAAAAACAATTCAGAGCAAAGAACTTTTAATTTTTCTTTTTTAAATGCAACTCGGCTGCATTTGAAAAAAACAAATTGCTTTATTTAAAAGCAATCACGGACATGGTGGTCTGCTGGCCCCCGCAGACCACCAATCCCTTGATTTTAGCGATTCGTAATGGGTCACAAATCGCAACCTGCCTCATTAATATTCATGAGCTAGGGAATGGCATAGCGGCCCTACAGCTCCACCACGCTATGGTCTAGTTCAAATGGTACCCCAGGAGCCACCCAGAATAAAATCCCTCTGGCATAAGCAGAATAAGATGCCAGAATCACCCCACCATTGGCGGGGGGTGCGCTGGTGGTCCTCTCTGGTTTCCAACCATTTTCACACCTCTTTAGGTGTCACGAAGAGCAGGGTCATCGCGCCAGATATGACTTGCAATTTCACCAGAAATAATAACGCATATTTGATTAAGGGTGGGCGTAGTGGGCGTAGTGGGGCTACGTGAAGCAGCACGTAGTGTGCCCAAATCTACGCACACTACGCGCTTCGCGTAGCCCCACTACGTGCCACCCACCTCCCACCCGCCATTCTTTTAAATAATATAAGCAATGAAAAATAAAGTAAAGTAAGTCGACTTACCCGTAAGCGCGGCGTCTCCGGGGCTCCCTCTTTCAGTTTCTAATTTCTTCTGGCAAATGCGCATGCGCGGACGCCCGCGCATGCGCATTTCTCGCGAGAAATGCGCATGCGCGGGTGTCCGCGCATGCGCATTTGCCAGAAGAAATTAGAAACAGAAAGAGGGAGCCCCGGAGACGCCGCGCTTACGGGTAAGTCGACTTACTTTACTTTATTTTTCATTGCTCATATATTTAAAAGAAGGGCGGGCGGGAGGTGGGTGGCGGGTGGCAAGCAGCTACGCTTCGCCCTCGGCGTGTGCGTAGCGCTGCCCTGCTTCGCCTACTTCGGAAAGTGCGAAGCAGGCAGCGCTACGTACACTACGTGGGCGAAGCGTAGTGCTACGCCCGGGGTTATATTTGATACCCAGAATGTGCAAACATTGCTTCACTTCATGAAAAGCATCTTGTACCCTGCGAACCTCCATCGTGTAATCCGGAAATATGGTGACCGTACTATTGCTCACAGTCCAGGAGACTTTGGCTCGAGCCAGCTGCAAACTATTGTCTGGTCGTTCCACCACCGGTCATGGTGCGGCTCCAGTGCCGGAGGATATCAAAGCACCCTCTGTGTCCTTTCAACTGAGAAGAACTTTGAGACTTTTCCTCCCAGCACCTTTGTGGCCTCCCAGCACCTCTATGGCTAGCCACGTCTCCAGGTACAGGTCCATACTGGGGCCCTCTTTCCCCTCGGGCAGTCCCCCGACCCAAATGTTACTCCACTGTGAGTGGTCCTCTCAGTCATCCAATCTGGCTCTCAGTAGCGCCACTTCTGACTGTAGAGACTCAATCTGCTGTTGGTGGTCAGTTAGAGTGGGACAAGCCTTGGCTAGTTCCTTCTCTGTGACTTGCACCCTATCCTTCAGCTTATTATGGTCCCCTCACAAGAAACCAACATCAACTATCAGAGAGTCCAGCTTTGGTTCTAGAATGGATTTAAGACCACTGACTGCTGCCAAAAGTTCAGACAATTTTTTGTGTGCTCATGTAATAGGAGCTCTACCTTGTTTGGTACAGGGTCCAAACTGTTGCCTTTCTGGGAGTTGTACCCAACTTTCCCCTTCAACACTTTCGTCATCTCGATATGAAACACAAGAGCCGATCCGGGCTCAAACAGGACGAATAGAATATTTTCCTTGCACCAGGTCATATGTGGGCATTAGTCCCTCCACCCCTTCCCCTCAGTACTCCCTGAAATAACAAACCATGCAAAGCAGACTCACCAGAGAAGCAGGATCAATGAGGTGCCACAGTAGGCACAGAGACAAGTAATCCACAAGCAAGAAGAATGCAAAGGTTCATATTCTACAGCACAGTCCTATGAAAGGGGAAGGTAGGGGGGGTTTCTCCAGTCGCTCCAGTGTGAAACAGTGCCTTCAAGAGAGAGGAGATTCCCAGCAGGGATGCAGACTCCAGCTGGTAGGCAATTGAGATTGGGCCCTGTCCCTTATGGTACCCAATTCCCTAGCACCTCTCCCCTTGCTCTGGCAAGGTGGAGGAAGGGGAGGCCAAAGGACACAATGCAAGCCGCACCTCAGTTCAAGCCTGTGAGAGATGCAGACATCATCTGGTAAGAAATTGAGATTGGGCCCTGTCCCCTCAGAGGCCCCAAATCTCCAGCGTCTTTCCCTCTCCTCTGGTATGGGGGAAGGAATGGTAGGCCAATGGGCACAATATAGGCTGCACCTCAGTCAACTACTGGAAGGGAGGGGGGAAGGGCCAGCACCTCCCAACCATCCGTCTCCATCCAGAGCGGCCTCACACACCCCTTTGATCCTCACTTACCTTGTAGTGCAGTGAAAGGGATAGATGCAAACCTCGAGTCCCCAGAATTCCTGAAGCCGAACATCATGTCTCTCCCACAAGTGGCTGATACCACAGCCCAGGGCCTCTTGCATCATCAGCAGCTACAGAGCAGGCGCCCCTCTCTCCCGATGGCCACTACAGTCCGCCAGTCATGGCACACGCACTGCTCACATCCCAGTCCCCTTTCCAGCTCAGGGGTGCGTGTCTCGCCCCGATGCTCTGATGCTGCAGCAGGTCCCGGCTCCTCACGGCCCATCCACCAAGGATCGCCTCCGCTGCTGCACATAGCCCTGCCCCACAAGGCATGGGTAAGGAAGCAGGCCACAGCTGCTGCAGCCTTTGCACAGAGTTGTCTGTCGGCATCGAAAGATCCCTATGTTCAGGTGGCCACCTTCCCAAGAGGAGTCACAGGTATCCGCACCCCTAAGCAGCCGTCCGCAGGGTAGATGGTGGCGGATAACTGACAACAACGGATCAGGGCTCGGGTTTAGGCCACCATCCCGACCACCATCTTGGCCACACCCCTCGCATATAAGTTTAGGTTACCCCTAAGGTAGGCCCTAGGTAGCCCATGAGACAAGGTGAATTGAAATTCAAAGGTTGAACACTTACTTTTAAATTCTATATGTACTGGTAGTGATAAACACCCCCATTTGTTTTTCACTACTGTGAGGCCTTCCTATCCCATAGGATAAAATTGGGTTAACTTATTTTCTTTAACATCAACATGTTATGTGCCCGGGTTAGACCCAAGTAACGGAGCTACACATTTTTCTTACATTGTCCTAATTTTGCACAATAACATTTCTGCTGTGACCTTTTGCGTATATTTGTGTGTGCGACAATGTCGAATTAGTTTCTCTGAAACTACTTTATTTACACAGCTAGCTTTGCATAACATAATCTCCCGGTCCGCAAGAGACCGTGTGTTCTAGTCACCCAGCTTCCGTAAGGAAAAAACTTATAATCGTGCCTTTTCTGGAGCTGCACCTAGAATCTGGAACTCGCTACCGTCCTCCATCAGAAGAATACCTTCTCTGTCAATCTTTAAAAAGGAAGCTAAAACCTTCCTAATTAGCAAATTCCTCCCATAACTCTCTTTTGTCATGCATACCGCCTTGTGTCATTGCTTTTGTTCCTATGCAAAATTTCCTGTTCCGCTTGGTTGCCTTCTCCATGTACCAAATTCTTACTTCTTCAAATGTATTGCTGGTTCTCTCTGCCTTTTGCTGTCATATCTCCCCTCATATATAATTGCTAGTTTTCTCTATATATTGCTGACATGTCACGCTGCTATTTTTTGTATTGTATTGATTATTGTATATAAACCCTTGTTTTTGTCCTAATGTAGTCAATTCCCTCTATCCCTATTCATGTGTGTTGCCCTTGCCAAACCTATACACAACGTGTTATCCCTGTAAAGCACTCTGATACCCTAACGGGTACGTTTGCGCCCTATAAAACCTCAAATAAAATAAATAAATAAATCTGGATGCCTCGAACACCATGTACAAGGCCTCTTGACGCACTATCTACAAATGTCGTTCTATCTTCATCCACGGGGCAACACAGCTATCTACATATCCATAACATCACTAATCTATACGCACATCACAAGGATATTTTCTTATAAATAATGAGCATCCCAAAAGATTAGCAGAGGAGGCACTTCAGCTGACATGAGGGTCCCTGCATGCTGACACTTCACCAGGCAGCAGTCTGACACCTCCGTAAGGGGGTTACAAGTTTGTGACAAAGACCGTTTCTTACATTTCCTCCCGCTAGGTAATGGGGTTGGATCGTCCCTTTGGGGAATTCTTGGCTTCACACCTACTCACACTCAAGGTACACTCAGAGTAGGGTTTGCATTGTAGGAGTATGCCTGATTACTGCCTTGTTTATATGCCTGCATGTATGCACTGTTTCAGCAACATGGTAGAACTATAGCTACTATTCACTCTTTTGGTGCTTGTAATCACTTTCATCTGCTTCAGATTATTGCAGTGCATGTATTCTACAAGAATAACGTTTGTTCAATAAATATATTGAAAATGTCCCACTGTGTATTCTGTATATTTCTCTGAGCACGAGTAAGCACAAGTGACTGAGCAAAAGGTTTTGATCTGTTTCCATGATCCCTGAGGGGTCAGGGTTATCATGTTCAGTGGTTGCTGAAACCGTTCGCTCCCTGGTAAGGTTAGGGGGCTTATGGTGGCACTGTGAGCAAGCTGGTCTCTAAGCCAGCAAATCCTGTGGGGGCGCCCGGAATCGTTCTAGGCACCTCACCCAAAGTTTATGTTGTCCAACAAACGTACAAGTCCTACGGATTAGTGGGAACTACACAACATGGCGCCACTAACGTTGGTTGGGTCCTTTTTTAATGGTCTGTGTAGTTCAGTTGTGCTTTTTTTTAGAGATCCCTACTCACCTCCAAACCAGAGACATCGGTGGTGGGAAGGGAAATCCAGCTCAGCTGAGTAGGTATACCCTATGAATTGGCTGTAGGTTATTCAAACTGTAGGATAACCCTATCTCCATAAATCTGTTTATTAAATTTCTTCTCACTTCACACAATGTCCGTAAACGGAGAAGCAGGTGGAGAAGAAGTAGTTACTCTAAACATTACAGAAAATTGCAGATATGCAGTTACCATGAAATTACTACAATACAGTCTCCCAGCAACAGGTGATGTTACTTTTGTGGTTCAGGCACACAAAACATTCAGAACAGAGATATTCTATTCTTGGGTTATATTCCCAGCTGCAGATGCACGTACACAATTGTTTCACACTTATATTGAAAATAAAATACCACAGGACTAATTTCCTTATATGGACACAGAAATTCCATTAAATTGCCAAGAATGCATAAATTGGTTTAAAGGCGCCCTCTCCCATACTGTAGAAAATGTGAGACTCGGTCCGCTCAGTAAGGAAGGAGCGACTTGGCAAGTCTTAGCTGCATTTACACTTCATTTTAATATTGCCAATTTAGATGCAGCAGAATTAAGCACACTATACAAAGATCTGGCAAAGATTTACAGAAGTCTTACCCAGTTCATAATGCAAACACTCACAATTACCCCTGCGCTGACCACTCAGGCTGCACAACCACAATTGGCTACCATGGATATCAGCCCCCAAATGCTGAATGCCGTAATGGGAAAGATTCCCACCAGCCAGGAGCAAATTTTGTCTGGATAGCCCAGAAAACAAGTCAGCTTGAAGTGTTTTTTCCCCATATGGGCCTGTAGGACAAACACAGAATACAAAACAATTAGGTTGCCAGTGGGGTTGGTTCCCTCAGTGGAAGATTGTGCCACTTGGGGTACAGTCTTTGCTGCCGCCTACAGCAGAACATATGGTACCCCGTCACTCACTGACTTACCTGACGTATTGAAACAGCTTATGAATGAGTACCGGCCAGCACCTACACTGGACTTAAGGATGAAACTGATGGGTAATTTTGCTGCGGTATCCACCATTATGTTGAGTGTTAGCTATACCCCAACGCCTAAAGGAGTTCACTCCTGCCCAGCAGTGGCGGTAATTTGTCTCAAATTATCTAGGATACCTTTGCTACACCAGGTAGAGATAATTTGGGAGCCAGACCTGGGAAAGTACAGGTGAAGAGAAATTCTGAAAAGGATAACTCTAAGCAAGCACCCGCTTCTTCCACAAAGAAATGGGACAATTAACAAAAAAAATAAACAAAACAAGACAGAATCACAGGGTGAGTATCCTCAACAGGAAACCACTGAAAAGAAATATAATTTAAGAAACTGTGATAATATTAGAAAGCCTGACAGATATCAGGATACTGATACATGTTCCTCTTGTTTCTTTCAGGATTCCTCCGATACATGTTCAGAGAGAGGTAGACGGTCAGAGCGCAGATCAGAAGAGCATGTGAAAGTGAAAAGGGAAACCCATCACACTTCAGTCCACATCCTGAAAAAGAAGACAAACAAAAGACTCCTAAACCTCAATTCAAAAAGATGAAGGTAGCAGAGAGGGATTAAAATAAGACATGCCAGGCTACGGAGGACGCTTCTTCTGAACAAGGAATGGGCAGTAATGACACTGGCCATCGTGGCAGAAGTCAACATAACTCACCGGAACCTGATGGATTATCTGGTGGTAGTAGCGCTAAATGAGCATATCATGGTGGAAACACCTGATACAAGGGTAAGTGTCCCACATTGTTTATATGAAATAATGCTCCAAATGGAGGGGTACATACCCATAAACATCAAGGCTCTCCTTTGGGAGAACATGGCATATGGTTACAATATTCTTTTGGCTGAAAAGAATTGGCCATCTGAGTTTATAATGGAGTGCCCAATGGGGGGAATGGTAATTTTACCTGCTTTCCCTGACCTCATACCAGAATCGGTTAAACATTCATATGCCAGGGAGTGGGCATTAGCACTAGCTCCTGCACTATACCTCAATCATGTTGAGTGGGATGATGAGGCAACTCATCATGAAATCCCAATAAAATCAGTTCCTCAACCCCAGAGACAGTACCTAATAAAACATGAAGCTAAAAAACAAGTTAGGGAAATCTAGAACAACTTGAATACCAGGGTATAATAGAGAATTTCACCTTGCCATGAATAATGAGACTGGACAATTCATACGGTCTAGTTTCAGACTACAGCCATTTAAACACATCCACACACACATTTGCAGTACAAAATGCACACAATGTTGCATTAAAGAATAACATTGTGCGGAAGAAATACAAAACAACATTAGATATCTCAAATGGCTTCTTCTGCCAGAATATAGCACCTGAAAGCAGATATTTGACAGCATTTTCAGCGCTAGGTTCACAGAGTCAATTTTGCCATTTAGCTCAAGGGTATAAACAGCCAGGGTAACATAATTACCTACAAATTTTGAAGGAGGCATTGTCCCATATAGATGATATTTATCTGATGGATGAAGAGTTAATGGAGCACTTGGCTGGAGTAAACCACATAATTCTTGGGTTTGCTCACCTGGGTTACAAATTTATTTTCAAAAAATCAAAAATTGCCCACCTCAACGTTCTGTTTTTGAGAAATGAGTTGTCAAGCAAAGGCAAAAGCCTGGCAGCACATTTTTTAGAAAAATAGGCACTGCTCCAACCTACAACAACTCTGAAATGACCATTGGACACAGGAACATAAAAACATTTCACGTTCCGTAGACACTGATATAATAGCTTCCAATCATTTACACACACGTGTAAATACAACTAACCTGGTGATCCGCTTAGTTGCTGGGCCAATCGGTTACACCTATATCACTTTTAATGAAGGTGATACAGTACCTATTCCATAAAAATCATATTTGTACACAATTCTGAAATGTGTGTTTCACCCACTGGAAAATTTTCATAGCTGTACAGACTGCGGTCATGAGAGAGAGAGCACTAGCTCTGGGTAAGAAAATATTTGTCGTTACCCCAGTACTGACTTAGAGGCTGTTACTAAAGAAAGCGTTCTAAATGCCAAAGCATTACATCCACAATGGATTCCATAGGCTAACTCTCTCACTGCAACATATGTTGATTATAGATTTGATTCTACATTTCAAACACAAGCATTCCTGCAGGACCAACAAAAATATTCTCTGCCCAATGAAATAATGCCTCTAGATTCATATGATTACATCATTTATATCGATGGATCTGCTCAGGCTACTGTAGGAACACAGCACCAATATTCCACGGTGTGCGCAATAGTAAAAGGGCGCATGCAAAATAGAAAGTTCTGTCCTGAAAAAACACACAGCTGGCAGAACTCAAAGCCCTAATTCTGGCACTTCAAAGTAGGGATCACAGATTCCCCACTCTTATAGTGTGTGATTCATATTATGTGTCCAGTCCAATGATGAATATCTTAACTATTGGGACCAGAATGGATTTTGAGGTTCCAAGGGTTGCACAATTAAGCACAAGATGCTTCAGGAACAAGTGGCAAAGCTGAAATAATGCTTGCCACTGAGTCATCAACGCGTTGGCGTTCACGTTGCAGGGAAATCCATGGCTGATGAAGCCGCTAAGGCAACAGTTCACACTGTTGCTGCAATCACTTGTGTGAATACAGATTAAACAGAGACATCATGGTGGTTGTCAATGCGGCTCGCAATGACACACACCTGTCAAAAGGCTTTCCACTCAATTACTCCTACAAGTTAGATGCACAAAACATTCCATATGCTCAGATTCCAGGATGGGGGATTGAGTTATACCAAACTCTGATCGCAGATTGGGTTTAATACTAACTAGCAACACATGAGGGTTTGGGGTCAGGACAGACAGGGGTTACTGCTTCAGTTTCTTTACTGAAGCAACGCTATCGGTGGCTTTGTCTTACAAAACAGACCAAGGACTTTGTCCTCAAGTGTGAGATCTGCCAGCAGATGAAGGGTTCCACCATAGCACGTCCTCCAAAGACACCTCTATTGATTTCAGATAAGCCTCTAGCGGTTGCTTATTTGGATCACTGCGGCCCCTGACACTCAGATGGGGCCTACAAGTACATCTGGTGGCAGTGGATTCATGCTCTAGATTCCTGTGGGCTTGGCCACAGCATTCAGATGATACTCTAACTGTCATAAACGGTTTGCGAGTCTTCATTGGGACACACACAATTGGCACACTACATTCCGACCAGGGCCTGGCGTTTAGCTCTCGGGCTTACAAAGAAGCAATGGGGAGTTTGGGTGTGGCCTTGCGGTACTCCTCCCCCTATCATCCTGAGGGAGATTTGAAAGTTGATTTGATTGAAATTTATAAAGCGCAAACCCAGGCCAAAAAGGCGTGTAGGCGCTACCTAAATTGAAAAAGCCTGAAACTGACATGGTAGCAAATTAGACAGCTAAAAAATTACCAGGTTTGTAGAAGCTTTCTGAAAGCCAGATGATTAGAGATGTTCCTTAAAGGATCAGGCATTTGGTTCCAAATGCGAGTGGTTAAGTAGAAAAAGCTTCTATCACCCCAGGAGGCTTTCGAGATGGTTGGAACTAGCATTTTATTAGCTAATGCTGAACACAGATGTCGGATAGGGATATAGCGCCTAAGCTTATCTTGAAACATACTGGGGCCTGCAAGAGAAAGCGATTTGTGCGCTATACATAGTGCTTTAAATGCAACTCTTTTTGTGATGGGCAGCCAGTGTAAATCGTGTCTAGCTTTTGACATGGGTACAATTTTTTTGATTTTTGTTAGCACCCAGATTGCTGCATTGTGAAGCCTCTGGAGTCTATTCAAAACTTTCTGTTGGGCACCCATATAAAGAGCATTACAGTAGTCTAATTGTGAATGCAAAGGAGCAGTAACTGCACCCTTCTGTAAGTCTGGTGGCAAACAAGGAAGAATTTTCTTCACCATTTTCAAAGAATGAAAACATGAGGAGTCCAAGAAATTAATTCCAAGATTCCTAGCTTTGGCCACCGGAGTGGGTAGAGGGCCAAGCACTGATGACCACCATGAGCTATTCCAGAACAAGGTATCCCTTCCAAAGTGAAGCTAGTTGAGAGGAAAAAATGAGACTTAAAGCTGTCCTTAACAGTAAAGGTATTAGGCTCAGGGCGCAATTGAGTCAATCACCTATATTGGGGCCAGAGGGCACTCAATAACATGACAAGAAAATCCCTGGGGGGTTGTACTCCATTCGGAATCCTGTTTGGTGTGAGAATGTGGCTACCAGACCTCGATAATGTCAGTACAGTGGCACCAGAAACACTATTTGACATCAATGAACGTTTATCTGTTTTACAGGAACGCAATGAATTCTGGGACACACAAAGCAACGTCCAAGTAAAACGCACCACCACTGGAGAAGCGAATGTCGTACTGGCAAGAACCGTCTGGGTCCCAAAGATTCGGACTTTGTCAGGGAAACAATTGTGGACGAAAAAGAATTTGGGCCTGTACCTATCCTTGCTGTCAAAGATACCAGAACTGTACTCCTTCGCCGGTCGCAGAGACAAAAGTTTTGTCTCCATTGATCTGATCAAACCACACATTGTGGCCGATCCGCAACAGTAGGACACGTGGGCCCCTGGGTAGCCACGCACTCCTCTCGCTACCGTTCAGGAAGTTCTTATGGAAACTTTGATAACTACAGAAGATTCCACTCTCCAAAGAGAAGATGTAAACAACAATGAAGTATTACTTCTTCCTGTTGAAACAACTACAACTGTACAGTCAGAGTACAGAAACACAAATTTCAATAGGAAAAATTGACGATGTCTACGTGAATATTCTACAGATTGAGTCGTCTTCCATTTCTAAAAAACCTACTGAGCTGCCAAAAATAGAATGGACAGCTCGTACAGGGTAAACCAGGGTGTGCAAAAGGGATTCACGCACTTCTTCTTGAGACCCAATTTGTTGTTGGTACGTGCCTCACAAATGGCTTCATCCAAAAGCCATTGGAAGAGAGATAGGGTAGGTAGTTGGTGGAGGTTTGTACCCTTCTTAATCATGCACGGATTTAAGTGGAAATAAAGTTCATACGATTTGTTCGTTGGACAATAAATACTCTCTTTATTGTCATTTGTAGGCAAGTTGCTGGTGCAAAAAGAAAAGAACCAGAAAAACAAACGGCCGACACGTATTTCGCCCAGTGGCTAGATAGCCGGGGGGCTTTTTCAAGGCTGAGTACATAAATTGCAAATGTCTGAGAATGCGGATGCATGTCGCAAAGTGCAACATATAATTAGAGTGAGTGCAAATAGTGAAGAGTTAGGAGAAATAGGTGGGTAGAGGTGTAAAGGTCGAGCAGGAGAAAAATGTGAAAGTAAGGTAGGTACAGAAAGGGGGGGGCAGAGAGGGAAAATCAGAGAAGGGGAGATAAGGCAAATGAGAAAGAGCAAAAAGAAAGATGAAAAAGTAGAAACATTGTAGAAAAAACTAGGGTGGCAAAATGATACAATTGGGAAATTAAGGACAATACTCAGGCCTAATGACACATATAGTCACTCGGGCAGATTTCGGAGGCACTTGCGATGCATTTGCGCCGCCGCTGAGTCACTTCTGTGACACAGCGGCGATGTAAAGCAAGCGCCATGCTGCGACGGATTTACAACATGACGCATCTAGGGAGATGCGTCATGCCGTAAACCCCTATGCCACATTCTACCTGCGTCAGGTATAATGTGGGCACACCGCCGCAGTGTGGGCGGTCCGTCGCAGGAAAGCCTCAGAAAAGTGCCTGAGTGAAATCTACAAGATTTAACTCAGTCACTTTTCCGACGCCGCTGCGTCAAAACCTTGCGCCTGCTTGAAGCAGGCGTAAGGCGATACGTAGCATGTTGGAGATAGGCCGGGTTAGAACAGTGCTGGAGTTGCGTCGCGCCCGAGACACGACTCTAGCACTGCGCCAACCTTACGCCGGCAGATACGACGTGCATCAGCCTATCCGTGCACCACGGCGCGCTGCATTGTAAATGCGGCGCATTCGTGGTGGCGCACGGGTAGTTTGGCGTGTCGTAAGTTTTCTGGCGCATCCCTGCTGATTTGCAGTGATGCGCCAGAACTTGTGAATCTGCCCCACTGTTTCTATACATTACTGTTGCAGGAGAGAGACACCCACAAAGTTATGAAGGCACAATTCAGTACAACTTAGGCCTAATGACACCTCGGTTCAAACACATGGCAAACATTTCATATAGTCATTATTTCTATGCATTGCTGTTGCAGGAGAGAGACATACACAAAGTTATGAAGCAGGCACAATCCAGTTATGGCGCATATTGGGTGACATTTGAAATGGTATCTTGTAAGGCTTACGCTATAACATCAAGGTACTACAAAAGCCACAGAGCACCCTGAGGTAATTACCCATGACTAGGAAAGAATATATGATACTCAGAAAACATATGGGAGATAGTCTGGGAAGACATCAAAAAGCATGTGCATATTTGTTTGTTAAAAGAAATTGTCTTACCAACTTCTGTCAGCAAACGTCAGAGAAAAATGCTGAAAACTTTAAAGCGGGTGTATGTCAGCCAAACATCTAGAAGGGCACAATACGAGGCACAACCCAGCAATGCTTATACAATCTCACGCGGGGTAGGGGAAGTGTCTATGGCGATCAGGGTCAGGGACAAGAAACAAAAGGCAAAGAGGCCAGTCTATGGCAAGAAATAAGATTTTCGCCTGGGGATTCAAAAACTAATAGGATTCGCCCATAGTACTGGGTATTAAGTATCGGGAAACGTGAGGCGAAAAAGCATGTCCCTCCCGAGTAAGAATTCAGGAAAAATCCCAAAGCGCAAGGGGAAAATAATTAAAGTGGTTACCGGGGGGTTAGGGAACTAATCTAATTACAGTGGTGTGAGTGGAAACGATTATCTGTGATAATAGAGCGCCCCATGTGAGCGGTGTTCAGTACTTACATGTCATAACCAAAGATTTGTTCTGTGCGGTCTGTTGTGTTAAGAGGTTCTGCTGTGCAGCAGGGGCAGGGACAGGGAGCATGCTTGGTAGGGGCGCGCCATGTGCGTGGAGTCTAGCGCGAGCAGTGCGCAAGAACGACACAGACCCAGCTTGGTAGTCGGGCGCGAACTGCCTTAGTTCGCCCGCCCCTTTATTTTTATACACGCGCTCACGTACGCTGACGTGAGCGCAAACTACGCATTCTGCCTTGCGCTCTAGCCCAAGGATAGAGCGCTAACTGTAACATCCCTCTCCAAGTTAGTCCTTGACAGCAGTCCAAACTTCAATTCGCGGCGCCACTTACTTGACATGCAAAGTCCCGCAATCGGCTGCTGGGCCTGGGGTTTTCTCTTAGCCCATACCTCGAAGTTCCCCAAGGAGTCGGGGCTTTGGTCGTTGGTGCGGCCTCTTGCTCTGGTCCGCTGTCCGGGCGTTCGGCATTGTCTGGACTGGCCCTTGGGTTGTCCTGCGAGATGGGGCTAGGCACACCCGCTGGGAGGACCCCTGGGTCAGGCTCTTCACCCACAACTGTAGCTTCATGGTCGACCGCCGGCCTCCTCACCACCTTGAACCATGAGATGTTCCGGGTGACCAGCTCGCCCCCCCGGCGCGCTGTCACCATGGTTCCTTGCCGGTCGACGACTCTCCAGAAGCCCTGTTCATACCGAGTCTTGAACTTTCCTCCGGGTTGCCGCTCTCGTAGAACCACCATGTCCCCCGCGTGGACCTCCCTGGGCGCCGCCCTCCGCGCTTTGCTGACTTTGTCGTTGCGCTCCTGGCGCCTCCGGAACGCACCCTCCGTGTCGAACGGCGGGGCTGTCCAGCCTGGGGCGACTGGTAGCCCGTCTCGGCGAACCACTTTGAACATCAGGGCCCAAGGTGCTTGACGAGTGGAGCAGTGGGGGGTGCTGCGGTATTCCCCCGGAAACCGCTGCAGTTCTGGGTCTGACTGTTCCGATACGGCGATGCGCAGTATTTTGTTGATGGTACGCATGAGCCTTTCTACCTCTCCATTGGCCTGTGGCCACTGCGGGGTGATGCGTCGATGGCGTATGCCATGGGACTTTAGGAGCTCTCCGAACTTGTGTCCTTGAAATGGGGGCCCGTTGTCGCTCCGCAGTTGCTCGGGGCACCCAAACATCCCGAATACATTTTCCAGTGCGGGGCCCACGTGCACGAAGGCTGTGGACGGCAACGCCTCCGCTAGTGGGTACATCGAGTAACTGTCAATGATCACTAGCGTAACTCGCCCGTCAGGTAGGCTCCCGAAGTCCACACTGATCTTCTCCCACGGGCCTTTCCCATGCTCCTCGGTGATGATGGGAGCCGGCGGTTGGGCTCCGCTGGTCAACTGGCATGACTGGCAGCTACGAACCACGTCGTCTACGTAGGTGTCCATGCTCGGGAACCATACTTTCTCCCTCATCCGAGCCTTCATTCTCTCTGTTCCTTGGTGTCCTTTGTGCGCCAGTTGCGTGGCCCTGGTCCTGAGGGCAGCCGGGATGACGATTCTGGACCCTCGGATGACGAGCCCTCCTCTAGTCATGCTTAGCTCGTAACGCACTCTCCACATGTGTTGGAGATCATCTCTCCCTTCATGAGACCATGAGTTCGCTGCCTGGAGAAAGTGCTGCCAGGTTCCCGCGAGTATGGTGTCCTTGACCTTGATGAGCACTGGGTCTTGTTCGGCCACCTCCATGATTTCTTCTAGCGGTTAAGGCCCGGGGGCATGCCAGGGCAGCTACCATATCTAGATGACCTTCAGCCTCCTCTTCCCCATCCATCGGTGTCGGTTTGCTGTGGGTCTCGGGGTGTCGGGATAAAAAGTCTGCTGGGTTTTTGGCCCCTGGCTTGTATACCACAGTGAGGTGGTATTGTTGAAGGTTGATGGCCCATTGTTCTATTCGTGGGGGCGGATGTGGCGCCGTCCCTCGGAATAGTGGCACTAGCGGCTGGTGGTCCGTCACGACCGTGAATGGGTGTCCGCACACGTACAGATGAAAGTGACGGCAGCTCCACCGAATTGCTAGGGCTTCGCGCTCGATTTGGGAATAGCGCTTTTCCGTGTCCGTGAGTGCCTTGCTGGAGTACGCCAGGGCTGCCCATTGCCCGGGTTCCTGCTCTTGCATTAGGACTGCCCCTAGTCCTACCGGGCTTGCGTCTACTAGGACTACAGTCTTCTTGCTCGGGTCAAAGTAGACCAGTGTGGTCTGATCCAAGAGGGCTGTCTTGATTGCCTGAAACGCTTCCTCTTCGGCATCTGTCCATCGCCACATTACCTCGGTTTTGGTGAGGTGTCGGAGAGGTTCGGCTAGAGTGGCCAAATTCGGGATGAACTGCCCACAGTAAGTGGCCATCCCCAGGAAGCTGCAGACCTCAGCTACTGATGCCGGAGCTGCGGCCGCTTTGATGGCGTGGGACTTCCGGGGGTCCACTTGGATGCCTTCTTTGGTGAAGACGTAGCCGAAGAATTCGATGGTTTGTCGAAATAGTTGGCACTTCTCCCGGTGCAGGGTGACACCATGTTCTTGCAGCCGTGACAGTGTGGCTCGGACATGCCGATAGTGTTCTTCCACCGTCTTGGAGTAGATGAGGATGTCGTCACTCACGTTTAAGACACCAGGTAGCCCGAGCAGGATATCTTTGATGGTATTTTGGAAGATCTCTGCTGCCGAGGAGATTCCGAAATTCAGGCGTTTGTATCTCCTCAGTCCTAGGTGCGTGCTGAACGTAGTAATGTATCGGCTTTCCTTTGCCAAGGTGAGCTGGTGGTATCCTGCGTTCAAGTCTAATTTGGAGAACCACCGAGCTCCGTTTAGATCAGACACAATGTCATCCATAGTCGGTGTGATGTGTCTCTCGCGCTTGATAGCTTTGTTCGGCAGCCGCATGTCTATGCACAAACGGATTTTCTCCGGTTGGCGTGGCTTTTCCGCGATCACCATGGGTGATACCCACGGAGTGGATCCGGTCACCTTCTCGATCACTCCTTGCTCTTCCAACCTTTGGAGTTCCTCCTCCACCAGCGGCCGTAGGTGGAACGGTATCCGCCTGTGCCTGAGGGCCGTCGGTGCCACCGCAGGGTCGATGTGAAGGTGTACCGGTGGCCTCTTAATCTTCCCTAGCCCTGAGAAGAGGCCCTTAAAAGTATCCAGCAAGTCTTCGGCTTGCTTGTCTTGGATCTTCCTGAGGAACACGATCAGCAAGAGGTCCTCAGCTGCGTGACCACTGAGTAAGGTGTCCACCTCCTGGTCAATGACGTGAATGTCAATGACTATTTCTGAGTTTTCCGCACTCACCGCCACCGTCATCTTCCCTTTTAGCGGTAATGGCGTGTCGCTCCCATAGGCATAGATCTTGGACTTGGACTGTCGGAGCTCCGGTCTCGGCCTGAGACGGTTGTACTGCTGTACGCCCATTACTGTCACGGACGCACTTGTGTCTATCACCGCGTTGACTTCTGTTCCTGCTATTAGTAGGCCGCATCGCGGCTGCGGTCGCCTGGTACTTTTCAGGGCTTTCATGAAGGATATGAAGTACGTTTCCTCAGACTCGGTGCTCGAGTCCTGGTGGCCCCTGGCTTTCTCATACCTGGGCGGCGGTTGGGATGACAGTGATGTGTGCGAGAGCTGTCTTACCAGCTTTCTCTGCGGCTTGTCCCACTTGTTTACACTCTTCTGTCTTCCTCCGGCAGACCGACGCGAAGTGATTTTCGATTCCACAGTTTGTGCACACCTTCCCTCTGGCTGGGCATGTCTTGAGCGGGTGATCTTCGTACCCGCAGTACCCACACAGCCGGGTTTGGGCAGGGGGCCGCCGGTCTCGGGGCCTCTGTGGTCTTTCTCGCGTCCGCACCGCATCCGCCTTTTCTGTTTTCACCTCCACTTGTTTGTCTATCCCCTTTACTAGGGCCTGGTCCATCTCCTTTGCCCGCGCCGCCGACAGATCATGCGTCCTGGCCAGGACTAGGATGTCGTTCATCGGGATGTTGGGTCTGCGAAGTATTAGTCCACGAAGCGTCTTACTCCGGATCCCTAGTATCAATTGCGCCCTAATTTCCTCTTTGGCCCTGTCACCCACGAGGTGCGTGTCCGCGAGGACTCTTAAACGGGCATGGAAGGCGTCCACCGACTCCCCTTTGCGCTGTCTCGCTTGGCGGAGTTTAAAATGTTCATAGTCCGGGTTGACCTGCGGGTCGATGTGCGCATTTAGAGCTGCCACTGCCGCTGCGTAGTCATCCTGGTTCCCCGTGTTAGGCAGGTGTTTGAAAAGGAGGTATACTTCTTCCCCCACGTAGTGGAGCAGGAAGGACCTCTTCACCGCCCCGTCTGTCTCCCTCGAACCAATAAAATAGTTCTCCAGTCTGCCCAGCCAGGTTTGCCATCGCGAGGCAGCCGTCGTGGGGTCAGCGGCTTCTCTGAATGGGGGCAGGACCCCTGTCGGGGGGTGATGGAGCAGCGCTCTGGCTTGGTCCTGTTGTTCCGTGTCGCTCATCGTGGCGCAAGAACCACGTGCTCGGTGCACCAGTGCAGTGACCACTGACCTCCTCAGCAAACTTGTCCACTTTTATTCCGGCGCGCGCCGCGCCGCCTTGCTGGGCGATGCCCTCTTCAGGCCTGCAGGCCATCTGCTGCTCCGTCAGCTGGTGGTGTGGCCTCGCGGCCTCCAGGCACGTTATGTGCACGTCTCCGGTAACAGCAGCTGTTTTGTGGGGGAGCTGCTGGGCTGCCCGTAGCCTCGGAGATCAGTGTAGGAAGGGGGTGGGGTGGGGGCCCACCTCGTTGCCAGTGTTGTGTTCAGAGGTTCTGCTGTGCAGCAGGGACAGGGAGCATGCTTGGTGGGGGTGCGCCACGTGCGTGGGGCCTAGCGCGAGCAGCGCACAAGAACGACACAGACCCAGCTTGGTAGTCGGGCACGAACTGCCTTAGTTCGCCCGCCCCTTTATTTTTATACACGCGCTCACGTCCGCCGACGTGAGCGCAAACTACGCATTCTGCCTTGCGCTCTAGCCGAAGGCTAGAGCGCTAACTGTAACACGGTCCACGGAAGAAAGGATTTACCATGCAGTCTTAAGGGGCTGTGTTTAAATAGCCTCTCATTAGACGTGAAGAACGTGCACTGTCATCTGGCCGGGAAGGCTCAGAATGGCCATGAAAGAAATATGTACACCGCAAAGCAAGTCAAGGGGGGAACTAAAATACTGTCTACTATTTCAAACCCCTCTGTACGGCTGCGGATACAAAACAGGCAGGACATATTATAATTGGAAGGGAAAAAGGAAGGAAAGAGATAAAGGAAGGCTATTTTAAATTAATGACGAAACTCAGGGGACATAGAAAAGTTACTGCCCTAAAGCTATCAAATGGGTAGCTTTAGGTAGCAAGGAAACTCAGAAAAGGGAAAAGAAGGGGCAAAGGAAGCCACTAATAAACTAAAGTCAAGTTAAATTGAGGAGGTGCGATTAAATGGATTTAAGAATTTAAAGTTCCGTAGCACTTTAACAGCAAGAGGAAAGTCGACCCATGCTCATCTGTTATTTCATTATGCCCAGTTGCTGGGGAGGGAAATCTTCCATGACAAATCTGCAAGGTCAGGTAGGTGAGCTAAAGGGATAGCGAAAGGAAGAAAGGCGGTACAAAGACCTGAGCTTCTACTACCACTAAAGCGATACCAAATGTAACAAGTTGTTTATCTAGGAGGATGTGAAGGTAATATTATGGGAACTCTGTAAGTAAACATGGTTCCATTTACCAAGTAATACCTCTTGGCCTAAGGAGAAGGTGTAGCATGCAGTGCTCAGAGCCAAGCGTTACATAAGACAAAGTCATTACATTTAGAAAATGTGTTGCATAGGCAACATCATATGGAAACATGCAACATGGATTGGTGCATTCCACAAGGTGATCAGTGAAGCCAATAGTACATTTCTAAATCTTTATTCACTCCTTCTTCCACAGTATTCATCCGAAGGATGTATTCACTCTACTTCTGTCTTAGGGCAAGTTCGCGATTCCCACCTCTGGATGAAGTTTTGATCTGTTCCAGGCCAAATAATTTGAAGTTTTTTTGGTGTGGCTGATGTTCTTGGAAATGTTCAGTGAGCGGGGACCCAGTTCTGGTTTATTTATGTTCCGATATTGCTCCAGGATCCTAGTCTTAAGGGGTCGTATGGTACTCCCTATATATGCTTTGTTGCAGGGACAGATGATAACATACACTACAAAGATGGAGTTGCAGTTTATCCAGTCCTTGATCCTGTAGACATGCTGGTGATTGTATCTGAAATCCAATACAAGCAGGCTGTAAAAGTGGCTAAGCAGAATTGGGAATACGATAAATGGGAGGACATTAAAAGAGCTCTTATCAAAAAGGACATGAGAGAATTTTGGGCAATTGTTAGATCAGATTCAAAGGAAGGCTTTATAGCCGATGATCCTAATATTGCATCGAGTCAATTGGTTGATCACTTTCAGAGTTTATATGCTCCCTTGGCCCCCACTTCTGAGGCCTCATCCCCCCCTGATGCGAATAACGAAGTCATTGATAGTATATGTCCCAGGGAGGTAGAAAAGGCTGTAAACAGACTTCCAGTAGGAAAGGCACCAGGCCTTGACAAAATTCCAGGGGACCTATACAAGCATAAACCCGAGGTGTGGACACCATATCTTTGTTTACTTTACAATGCCATTCTCCATGGTGCCCCCGTTCCGAATACCTGGGCAGGTGCCGAGATAGTCCCGGTTTTCAAGAAGGGCTCCCCCCTCTTGCCTAGTAACTACCGCCTGATAAGCCTAATCGACGTCATCCAGAAGCTCTTTGCACGTATTATTCTAGATCGAGTGCAAGCCTGGATGGATGAAAAACTAATACTAACTCCTTACCAGGCTGGCTTTAGAGAGAAGACATCCACGGTGGACCAACTTTTTCGATTACAACTTCTTTATTGGAAAACCGTGAGGGTAGAGGGTGGCAGCCTCTACCTTATCTTCGTCGATCTCAAAGCAGCTTTTGACTTAGTCCCTCGGCAAACCTTGGGGGCGGTCCTGGCTGAGATGGGGATGCCTGCCTGCCTTTTGGGGATTATAAAACGGCTCCATAACGATAATTTCGCCCAAGTTAGGTGCGGCAATTGGGGCAATTTGACCCCAAAGTTCCCTGTTAACCGTGGAGTTAGACAGGGATGCGTCCTGGCCCCAACCCTATTTTCCCCTTATACTAATGCATTAGTGTCCCACCTGAGGGGAGTTAAGGACATCGATGCCCCCAAACTTAACAACGAGCAGGTGGTCGCACTAATGTTCGCTGACGATACCCTTCTGGTGTCTAAATCCCCCATGGGGATCCAACGTGCCCTCGAAAGTTTCTTTGAATTTTGTTCCCAGAGAGGGCTTGAGGTCAATTCCTCAAAAACAAAATTTATGATATGCAACCCGCCTAAAAAAAATGGTCCTAACCCTTCTCTTAACGGTGCTACCCTGGATAGGGTTACAGTGTTTGAATATCTCGGTGTCACACTTTCGGATAGGATGGAATGGGGTCCCCAGCTAGCAAAAGCTAAATTACGACTCACGCAGACTTGCGGTGGGATCCTTAAAATATATAGAGCTTCCATCTCAAAACCGATAGCACCCACCATTGAGATATATAAAGCACAAGCACGGGCTGCTTCTCTCTATGGGGTTGAACTATGGGGGCACTGTCTAACCGGAGACATTGGCAGATCTGAGAATCTGCTCCTAAGGTCGTTATTGTCCCTAAACCACCCAGCACCCCCCTTATACCACTCAGAATGGACCTGGGAGTCAGGTCCATCCAAGACGAAATTGCTTTAAGGCCACTATTGTATTGGCGCAGGCTGTGGGCAACACCAGAGTTAGTGGATTACCAAAACGATTTAAAATCGTTATTGACCCCCCGTGGTATAGATAATATACCGTGGCTTCTTTACATTAAAAGGGAGCTTATTAGATTAGGGTTTCCTGCTCTATGGCATCATCCTGAAATAAACGCCCCTAAACTTTCTAGAGCCGAATTGGCAAATGCATTTTGGTTAAATAGCAAAAATATGATGCTACCCAATAATAAATTAGGCTCATTGACCATGGACTTCTTTAATACTAAAGAAGACTTCAAAATAGAGCCAGTTTTAGACCTGATGGAGCCTAATGCCTCTAGAAAATTATATATGCAATTCAGGTATGGAACATTGCCCCTGAGAGCCTTCACAGGAAAGTGGTCGACAAATAATTCTTCTGACTGCCCAACCTGTGGAGCCTCTAGTGAAACTGATCTACACGTTCTCTTTTTTTGCCCCACATATAAACCTATCAGAAAACGTTGGCTTCTTCAACTCTGTAGGAATTTGGGGACCACACATTGTAAAGTTGCCTACAGAATCCTGAAGACAGACACAGCATTATCTATAGTCTTTTCGGTATCACGTTTCTGGTATGCAGTGTGGCGAAGGAGATGTTCCCTTTTATTGTCTAATTCCCCGGTTTAACCCAACACCCATTGATTTTATGTATCATTGTTTTTACAATATTTTAATCTTTTATTCTTTTATCTACTGTTTTAATGAATTAACTGGCAATTAATCTAATCTTTATTGTACTTACTTTTTATGAACTGCAATATCCCTTTTTTTGTTTTTGTATAAATGTATGTCTTTGTGGATTGATTATCTTTTATGGTCTACGACCGAAATAAAGATTACTTTGATTGATTGAAATCCAATTGTTTATTCATACCCAGTTTGCATGCATTACAATCGTGGCAAGTGTAGAAGCCACGAGGTCTAGTCAGAAAGTGCAGTCCCAGTTGTTTGCGTTTGTCCACAAATTCAGATTTGCATAGGATTTGTTTGATGTTCTTCGCTCTTCTAAAACCCATCTGGGGAAATTTTCCATGGTGTCTGTTAGGGGCACATTGCCGGTCAGTAGATACCAGTGCTTTTTTAGAATTTTCCGGATGTGTTGGTGGTCATTATGGTAATCCATCAGGAACCTGATTTTGTTGTACTTCTGTGTTTGTTGGGAAGTTCTGGGTTGGAGTAGTGCTTCACGAGATAGGATTTCACAGTTCAGTTCAGTTCAGTAAATCTTTATTTTACAGTCGTTTCCAGAGTACTGCAGTTTCTCCTCATCCGTTTGAATTCACCTTTGGGAATATTCTGAATAGTTTTTGAGGGATGGCAACTGTCTGCTCTAAGAATAGAGTTGGCTGATGTGGTTTCCTGAAGGCTTTAGTCTGTAATCTGTTCACATCCATGTAAATTGAAATGTCCAGGAAATCAATTGTGGATGTAGAAGTGGTGGACATGGTCTTGATATTCCACCAATTAACATTGATTTTGTGGAGGAATTCATTAAGGGTGGTTTGTGTACCCTGCCAAATGCAGAGAATGTCATCGATGTAGCGTCCCCAGTATAGAATGTGGGGAGGATAGTTGGAGAAACTTTCATCCCAAAGCCAAAACTTTTCAACTAGCCCCATGAAGATACATGCAAATATGGCTCCCATGGCGCTTCCCTGCAGCTGCAAATAGTATTTTGAGTTGAAGGAAAAGACATTATTGGTTAGGCAGAAATACAACATCTCCATAATAATTTGGTTTGACTCCATGTAGTGAACCGATGTAGTTGCTAGTGCTTTTCGAACTGCTTTCATGCCAACCTCGTGGCGAATTGAGGTGTAGAGACTTACTACATCTATGGTAGTCAGAATGCAATCCTTATCCCATGGAATATTGTTAAGTTTGAGTAAGATAGCTTTACTGTCTTGTATGTATGAGGGGAGATCCTTCATGAACGGTTGCAATTGTTGATCAATATATTCTCCTATTTTGGAGCAAATCGCGTAGATCTCTGCAATGATTGGTCTCCCAGGTGGTCTGGTATTGCTCTTGTGTATTTTGGGTAGTAAGTAAAGGGTCGCCATGGTCGGATATTCGATGAACAAGTCATTTAGTTCCTCTAGGATAAGTAGGCCGTTGGTATACCATCCATCCAGTCTTCTCGTGATTTCTTGCTGAATGTTTTGGGTTGGATTGGCGGGAAGTTCCATGTAACATGTACTGTCATTCAGTTGTCTTAGGGCCTCCGCTATGTAGTCATCTGCATGTTGGAACACAACGTTGCACCCTTTGTCCGCTTCATTAATTACAAGTTCTGGGTTATTTTGAAAAAATAGAATGGACAGCACCTGGTTACTTTATGCATTACGATGACTTCTCATCAGATTCAAGCGAACCTGAGATACCACCATCTCTCCCTTTCAAGCTACAAGTGTATGCTCTCTATCTTTGGTTGAAAAAGACATACTTTTTTTACTCCTTGGTTACATCTCTGAATTACAACTGGATTACTATTTCAGTCATCTGGATTGGTTTGATGACTGCCTTTTTACTACTCCTGAATGTACACTATCTCCCAGAATTGTCTGCAGTACAACTTGTGAACTTGGTTCTGAAATCTAATGCATCATCGCACCGTGAACTAAGGGACCTGTGCCTAGTGAACATTACAGCAGTTCCAGTTCCGTAAGGAATAATGTAGGGCAAGGTATCATATGATGTGTATGGTCCTACTGAACTTTTACAAAAAACATATTTGTTTAAAATATTGTCTCCTCTAGTACTTTCTCTGATGATTGGGACATTGAAACTGTACACAATTCGCCTGCACCTACACCTGCAAAGAAGAATATGCGAACAAACACCAAGCTGATATACTCTGCTTACTTTATTTTCCAACTGTCCGTACAGGGTTTCGACTTTTGGAGAGACACCATAGACACAAAATCTGTCAGGGGGACAAAATATTATCAGGGTTCTGGGAACTGCAGTCTTATTCGGTGCATGCCTCATACCACATCAAATTATTTTCCTGAATAAAACAGTGCAACAAACTTCCTGTCTTGGAATAGCCAAGATGAAGGATTTGAACATGCTGCATATTCCTGAATTCTCACGCTTTGATAACTGGCAGCACTTCACACATTACAGTGAGGATACACTAGATACCATGATACAAAATGGTTCTTTTTTGTGTAATATGTTTATTAATTTTTTTGCATAACAAACATGAGACAATTGCATAAGTCACAGCAAATCCGTGGGATTTCACAATCATAATGAAGGTAGAAGATCAAAGGAGAAAGCAATGCAGCACCAGACATGCAAATAAAAAGTGATACATTTATCACTTGAGGGTCGGTAATCTCTCGGCAGCCCACCATAGCACACAACCATCACAGCCCTTACTTAGTGCTAACTAGAGCTACATATGCGAGCCAAAGTGTACAGGCTCAACTCAGCAGGGAATTCTAAGAATCTGGGTGTTGGGGGACAAGGACAACAGGAGCAGAGCCCGAATCAGGAGTGTCCGTGCTCACCATACAGTTCTTATACATCGCCCAGAAGATCTTCGGTCTGTTACGAGGCGGTAACATATCAGTATATTTTCAGTCTGGGTACAGCAGACCATCATATCTTTTGACCATTGAGCTAGTGTGGGTGTAGGAACACGCATCCAGCAGATAGCCACGCATCTCTTTGCCAATAGTAAACCCATGTCTATCAGCTGCCGCTTTGCCTTAGGGATAGGTTTAGAGTACCCAAGCAAGGCAAGCAGTGGTTCAGGAATCAGCAACAACTCTGTAAAAATCAGTCCCCAGAACTCGGCAATCCCTGGGCATGTCCAGGCTAAATGTAAGAAGTCAGCAGACCGTTCGTTGCATCTATCGCATGTGGACTCTTCTCTTAGACCACATCGATACAGGCGCTCCGGAGTGTAATTAACTCTGTTAAGAAATTTAAATGAACCAACCTATGCCGGCCATTCAATGTTATACGCTTCGTGCTCATGCAGCAATAGGACCATATGTCATCTGTGAGGTCGCTCTGCAAATCAGGCTGCCAGGCTAGTCTTGATTTAGTGTATTTGTTTCCCCAAGTGGCCATTTTGGTGTGATAGATCCTAGACACCATCTTAGCTGGTGATTGTGCTTTAATAAGGGCAGTCAGGGCCGGCACCTCGGGGGGCTCTGTCATATCTTCACCCAGTAAGTTACTGAGGGCATGTCTAACTCTGTGGAATTGGAATTTAGCAAGGAGTGTCGGGGTGTCTTCTATCCCTGTCATGTCGCCCCATGCGCGTGCAACACCGTCCTTAAAGATATCACCTATGTGCTGTGCCTTGAGCATTTGCAGAGCTGCTATAACCCCCCTGTCCTTACATGGTGCAAGCCAGTGGCACCAATATTGGCGAGCCACTGGGGAGTACAAAATGTTGCCTACCTGTATAGTCAACAAATAATGCCATGCGTGAGTAACTGTGTTAAGGGAATCCAATATGCCCGTACATCTATCAGGAGGAGTAAACAACAAGGCCGGAAGGGGCCTAGGAGCAGCGACTATTGTTTCAATCGGACGTGCGGTATGTCAATCGGACCATGTATCAAAAGATATGCCTGCGCGCTTTGAGCAGCTCTATAATATAGGTCAAAATCCGGCGCACCCAGCCCCCCATAGAGTACGGCAGTGTGAGTATTTGCCAAGCGACTCGTGCCTGCTTGCCTTCCCAAGCAAGGCGCACCATAAGGGACTGAAGGCGTTGAAAGAACACTCGGGGCAACACCATGGGTATATTTGTGAAAAAAAAGGATGCACGGCAAAATGATCATTTTCATAAGGGACACTCCGCCCATCAGTTACAAAGGGAGGTGTACCCAGCGGTTATCGTCATCTTTAAGCTTACTAAATGCACCTCTGTAATTCTCCTTGAGGACCACCTCAGAGTCTGTGTGCAATTTGACCCCCTAGTAGCGCACCGCCTCTGTAGACCACTGCAGAGGGTATTTGGGCTCAAAGGCCTTCGTAGCCGGCGTTAGGGGGAACATAATGGATTTGTTCCAGTTGACTTTTAGGCCAGACATGGAGCTAAAAAGCACTACCTCCATTAAGACCGGGGATAGGTTGGTTTCAGGGTTGCAGACATAAAGTAAAGTGTCATCCGCATAAGTAGAGACAATGAATTGATAGTTCGGGAAGCGTATGCCTCTGTAATTATGATACTCCAAGAGAGCACAAGCTAGGGGCTCAGCAACCAAGGCGTATAAAATAGGAGACAAGGGGCAACCCTGTCTTGTTCCCCTAGTGATTTGTATAGTGTTAGTGACCAGGGAGCCAATTTTAATACGTGCCGTGGGAGAATAATACAGCACCGCAAGAAGTTGAAGGAATACCTCCCCCACTCCCATAAGCGTGAGGACCTGCCGCAAGAAGGGCCATTCAACAGAAACGAACGCCTTCTCCATATCCAAGAAGACTGCTAAAGCAGGAACCTCCGGCCTAGTGTGTTGCAGGGCAGCAAAGACCGTATGCAAGTTGGATGTAAGGTTCCTGCCCGGAACAAATCCTGCCTGTTCCGTGGCCACCAGAGTTGGGACAAGTGGGACTAAAGGATTGGTCAACAATTTCGCAAAGATTTTCGTGTCCATATTCATTAGAGATAGTGGACCATACGAGACACATTCGTCTGGGGGCTTACCCGGTTTGAATACAGCCACTATGATCGCTTCCCTCATGGAAGACGGCATGGCGCCGGAGGTGCACATGTCCTCAAACAGTGTGAGCAAGTGTGGCAGCATGAGGTCAATGAACGCCTTATGAAAGGCTACTGTGAGGCCATCCTCTCTGGACGTGCTTCCTGCCCTCATGCCAGAGAGGGCTACAAGTATCTCTTTCCTTTCAATCAGTCGCATCAAAAATTCCCAATGCCAATCAGACAGCCATGGCAGTTTAATGTGTGTTAAGTAGTCTAATATGTAATCGTCTGAACTGCAGCCTCTCGTGGCACACAATTCCAAATAATATTGTCGGAACTACTCCGCCACTTCAGCCTCTGTCAAAAAAGAATCACCAGCTTGCGTTCTGAGTTCCGGGATCATTATGGTGTCTCTGCTCTGCCTGAGGAGCTGTGCTAGGATCGCCCCCGGTCGCTCGTCTTCGCCATATGTGCGGGCAGTCGCATACTTCCTTAGATGTTTGATCTCCGTGTCTGCCTCAGCGTGGTAGTCCTCCAGGGTTTGTGTTAACTCTAGGGTAAGCGCTTCTGTAGGACCAGTTAGCAGGGAGGATTCCAACCCTTTTAACTTGCATCCTAGGTCTGCCAGTCTGTTGCGAATCAACTTAAGGACTCCCGCGTGTTTGGATATCGCCACCCCCCGGATACATACCAACACAGTTTGGAAAGAGTCTACTGATCCCACATTAGTGTCAAAGAACTCGTCGATAGCCGTGGCCATGTCTTCCTTAAAGACAGCATCTAGGAGGGAAAAGGGAGGAAAGTGCCATGTAAAGGGGGAACACGCATCTTGGGAGAGTCAAGCACCAATAAAAGGGGAGAGTGATCAGAATAGGTGTGGGGTAGAATCGAACATGACTTAATATGTGATAATAGTTGTCTAGTAGCAAATCAGTAGTCAATTCTGGTGTAGACATCGTAGTACGCAGAATAATGTGTGTACCCCCCTTGCCTCGGGTAACGCTGACGCCAGACATCACACATGGCCAACCTGATCAACGAGGCCGCCATGGTTTTAGCCGAAGCAGATATGCCTCGCTCAGGCCTGCCTGACCTGTCCAAGGCAGGGTCCCTGACAAAGTTGAAATCCCCTCCCCATAATAGGTGCCCAGTCATGCGTAGAAGGATGAGGTCCGTCAATTTGCGATAAAAGTCTGGGTTATCATAATTAGGGCCATAAACATTTACTAGAAGCAAATCCAACCCCTTGCCACTACATCTAGTGAGTACATATCGACCCTCCCCATCCGACTCCAAAGGCTTCAGCCGAAACGCCTTCTTGGCGTTCACCCACATCAGGACCCCCCGAGCATGCGTGGTGAATCCAGCCATGTGAACATTGCCCTGCAGTCCTGTAGTGCGCAAAATAGGGCTGTCCAGTGGGAGGTGCGTCTCCTGCAGTAAGGCGATATCTATGTCATGCCTATGCAAATAGCTTAACATTTTTCGTACTTTTCTATAGTCGTTTAAGACCCGCACATTCCATGTAAGCACTGTAACAGAGTCAGGGCGGTCGTCTCTGTGCGTCTCATCCCTATCTGCCATGAGAGGGTGTCAAGTATGATTGCCACGGTACCGATATCTCCAGACCAATACAACCATGGTGCAGCACAGCTTGAAGTGTCCCAAAGGAAAGAAATGCACATGTCAGTCTCAATACGTTCCCATCAACCACCCCCAGCAAACAAAGAACAATCCCACCCTCCACCCACGTCAGGCAGAACCCAACCTTGCCAGGACGAGCATTCGAAGCCCCCCCAGCTGAACACAACAGAACCAAGAAAATAAGATGCAATACATTTGAAATGTCCCAATCTACCCCGTCCCAATTTGAACATATACGGTATGTTTCACACGAGGGCAGATGTTGCGGACAACCAAAAGAAACAAACATGTAAGCAATAATCAGAGCCGTCACACAGCGCCATCCATCGCCATCATTACCTAGTCTTAGCATCTACATACTTAACCAGAGTTACGTTACATTGCCATTGCATTAAGGCTTTAAAGCTCCACCCATGCTGCACCATGCTACCCCGACCTGGCTCTGCAGAGGGTTCCCCCCGCTGCCTGCCACCAGGCACCCATTATAGTAATCTTTCACTTGTTCAGACCCGCAGCCCCCCCGCCCCTAATCAGGCAGGACCCAGCTCCCCGGTTAATCTCTAGAGAAAAATACCACACAATTCGTCTCAGTCCTGCTCGTCCAGGCTGCCACCAACTGCTCCCTCCAGCGCCTCCCTCTGCGGACTTTTGAGAGAGTCCTTGGACCACTCCTTTAGCACCTTTTGTAGTGACTTGGGATCTGTGAAAATTAGTGAGATACAATTTCTGTTGACTCTAAGCTTGGCTGGGTATAACATGGTGTAGTCTATGTTGAGATCCCTAAGTTGGCGCTTGTATGGAGCAAATTGTCTGCGTGCATCTTGCACACGAGCTGTGAAGTCTGGTAATATAGAATAGTGGACACCTCGTATTGTAGAGTCCCTTTAGACCTTGCCGAGTCGCGGCCCCTGTAATTGATCAGACGTGCAATTATGGGCCGAGGGAGCGCCCCCCGGAGGAGGGCGCGGGCCCAGCGATCTATGCGCTCTCTCCACCCCAAAAATGGCAGAGAAAACGTCCCTGCCCAGTAGGGTGGTCAGTAGTATCTCGACGAACTTCTCCATGTTGCCCGTCGACTCGGGGACCCCTGTGATACGTAGGTTATTTCGGCGCGAGCGCGCTTCCAAATCTTCCGCTTTACCTTGAAAGGAGTGAAGGGCTATTGTTATTTTTAAATGGTTCGTATGACGTTTGGGCTTCTTCCACCTCGGTGATCCTGCGCTCCGCTATATCAATCCTCTCCGCATGCTTAACGATTCTTTCCGACATTCTGTCCATGCGGTAGGAGAGAGCGTCTATCTTATTCCCAAGGCCTGTCAGGCAACCTTGAAGGTTCCTCTCCATAGCGATCAACATGGAAAGGATGTCTTCCAGACCCATATCTGGCGGGCGATCCGTTGATGTATCGTCGTCCTCTACAGCAGTGTTGTGTTCTTTTTACTTTCTCTGTTCAAAGGTAAGTCTTGGTTGATTCTTGTCCATCCTACCCATTATGAGTGGCGCCTTATCGGCAGTCACAGGTGTGATAATAATAGCGCTGCCAAGTCGGAAGGGGGGAGATGATAGTAGAATAAAAGATGGCACTCACTGGTCCTGCACTATTCATGCTGGTAGTATTGGGGAAGTCCTCGATAGCACGCCAGACCAGACTGCCAGAGATCGGAGGAGTACAATGCTGAGGTTCTCGTCGCAGAGGCCTCAACACTAGATAGCAGGGCCACCAACCCGGTGAAGTGCTACCAATTCGAGGATTCTTCAGGGGCAGATCAGTCGCCAGCACTGCACCACCAGAGTCTCTAACCAAGGCCGCCGCAGAGGCCTGCCCGCACACCAATTAGAATCCGGTAACCCCCCAGAGAGGGAAGTAAGCAGGCACTGGGTGAAGCTAGAAGGGACTGGGTGACCGCAGTGTCCAATCATGGCAATAGCCTCTCGCTCCTAGCGCCCCAGTGGACCCCCGGTAGCCTCAGGGGAATGGGCAGCTCCAGGTGCGCACCAATCAGGACCCGGACGCGCCCGGCAGACCGAACTTGAGTCTGGGGATGCAGCACTCCTCATAGGCCGCAGTCCAGCCTCATCGGGGCCCAGGAGTACCAAAGCACCAGGTGCAGGTCGAAGCAAAATGCTGAGGGCCAGAGAGGCACCAGTAGACTGGTCCCAACGTACCTCACAGTCCTAATGAGCCAGGGGGTTCGATGTATGGGCGCGCAACTCGTTGCACAACGCACCCAGCAGGTCGCTCTCCGGGTCGCGGGAGCCGCGTGGAGGGCTGTCCGCCGCTAGCACTGCTCTGCAGATGGCGACAGCAAGCGACAAGAGGGGTCCCAGGCAGGTCAATTAGTTGGCAGCTGCTTTAACGTCTCCTCCGGTGGACCCCCGGATGGGCCCAGGGGGAAGCACAGTGCGAGGCCGCCAAGGTGCAAGACGAGTCCGGCCGGTACCAACTTCAGCCCGGGGATCAATTGTTTCGGGTAGGCCACAGCGCAGCCCCTCGGTGGCCCGGAAAGCCACCGACCGCAGGCTCGAGTCCCAGCAGCTCATGGGTGCCAATCGATGAGCCAGCAGGTCAGGCTCAGCATACTCCTCGCTCCCGATGACCAGGGAGCTTGGTGGGGAGGGCTTCCGATCTGCGGTCCACTCTTCGGGCCGCGGGCACAGCATGGAGCACGGGTCTCCGCAATCTCCCCTCCGTAGCAGACGTCAGCCGGCGGCCAGTGGGGACCCAGGTAGGCTACGCTGTGGACAGCCTCGCAAGGGTTCCGAAGCATCCAGAAAATGAATTTGCCAACGCTGTAGGTGTCGGATATTGAGCGGATTATGTGGCGGCTTCACGGAGCTGAAAGACTAAGCAGCCATCTTTGCTGCCCACAAGCTCCACCCCCCACAAAATGGTTCTTTTGATTCATCAGACCCCAATTGGAAGGGATGGTTTGTTTGGCCTGTGGACACAAATGGGTGTCAGTCTAGATTCCTGGGTAATACAGAAGGGTTTAGGATCAATAGGCTTGATCAGCGATATGCATAGTCAGAACACTCGGGTGGTGGCACCATATAGTGTTGGGAAGTTGTGCCTTGATTGGCTAAAAACCTTCATACTTTCTCAGGTGAAGCAACACTTGTCCCTTTTTTCTGATGACATGGATCTCAGGGATTTCTTGTTAGGTTCCCAGAACCGATGTCAAAAGCGCTTCTTGTATGGAATATACAAGGAGCTGTGAAAAAGTTCTTAATAGGAAGCTGCGATCGACAGGGTTAACTTAGAAAACAATTTGGCTGTATTTGACAACGGTATGACCACATTATCATCCAGAATGTATTCACTGTTCAACAAAGCATCTTCTGTAATTGACATAATACAGCAAGATATGTCTATTTTACGACAGGAACAATCACAACTAAGGTCCATTGTAATATTATGCTGGAAGTTGCAAACATTATGTTCTGGCCACTTGCCGTGGCATTACATCAATAGTGCGAGTCTGTTTTCTGCATATGATCTAACGTAAAGGCAGCTTGTAATGGCACAAAGAGATGCGAAATATACAATGTTCCACATTGAAAAATTAGACCAATTACCTTTTTACCGTGGATGAGACACCATCCACAGAATGGATAATCCATGGTTACATCACCCTACCGGTCACAACTTTCCAATTCCAATTCCAATACTGTCTACAGTTCCTACAAGTAGGCAGATATGAAGCACCAGGGGAAGATATGTGCATGGATACTGGGAATTACCATTCAAGTTTAGATGCAGCAATGGGGACCCGGAAATTTGTCTTAGTGGTTCCGACTGTGAGGATGCTTTATGAGGGCCCTTAGTCTGCAAGGACATTTCTCTTCATGGGGCATGCAATGCTTCAATTGCAAGCTTGTCCTGTCATCTGAAGGGTTCTCCTGCTGCCGTGATACATGCGGTGTTTAAGCTGCTCCCGGATGCTGAATGATCAAGGTTTCGGTAGAAAGGAACTGGGCATCGCTTATCTGGTAACGGATAATTCCATAGTCACTTGTTGCACACAAGTACTATATACACCTGCCTATTAGCAAGCTTTTCATTAGCGCGTTGAATTTATTGCTGGATTTCTCGCGCTATTGCTGGGTTTCGCCGCTATCGCTGGATTTTCTATCGCCTTGGAGATAAGCGTTGATAATAACGCGTTATCTCCGCGATAAAATCCAGTGATAGCCGGCGATAAAAAAAACAATTATCGCAATTTCTTGGTAATATCTCCCCTGATTTTAATTTTTCTGCTCCACTATGAATATCCCCATTCAACTCGGAATGGAGACAGCACTGGCTGTGTTATGATACAGTGAGCATATGATACACTGCTTCAGCACACCTCAACATCGAGAATTGAGCGAGCACTGGTTCTTGTCCTTCAGACCTGTTTGGCTTCACTGAGTGAAACCTGTATTCCACTACCTGATTTGCCGCCATGAGTGCACATTGGATCTATGCCTCAGATCACTATGAGT
This sequence comes from Triturus cristatus, assembly GCF_964204655.1. Lineage (NCBI taxonomy): Eukaryota > Metazoa > Chordata > Amphibia > Caudata > Salamandridae > Triturus > Triturus cristatus. The sequence goes on along the minus strand of NC_140583.1, from coordinate 792,832,232 downwards.
TGCACCACTGGACTTTGGAGTACTAATGGACCCCTTAAAGGACCATGGGTAGTGTTGTCCCCAGCGTATTCCATTGCTGATGAATGATTCTTCGGGCTTTGGGATGCTTTGGCTGCTGGTGAAATGGACAACAGCGATGTGATACGCTTACAGGATGCTGTCCTTCCCTCAGCGGCTGCTGTGGGAACTGGATGGAATGACCTTTGCTCAATAAACTCAATACAAGGTGTGCCCCTGGGAACGTTATCTGCAGTGGTCTGCAACAGCAATGTTGCGACTACCACTCGAAACACATAAACAATTGGCTTTTCCATGTGGTGGAAACTATTTGGCCTGGTTTTTTTTTTTCTGTTACACAATACGAAACATAAACAGCTTTCGCTTTATTTTTCAAGGCACCATGGCTTTCTGAGTGCTTCGGATCTCAAATAAGTATAATTACTTTTTATGGCTTTTATGAATTTTTTGGAGGGAAGCTAGCTTTTAGAGGATTTTAAGAGTGGGTTTAGACCTTTTTAGTTTTAATTTCATTATGGCCTGTTGGCTTTTAGATAGAAATTCTATATCGCCCCTTAGTAAGAGGAGTGGGTATTATGGGCCTGGGCTAGGCCCAAGGAACGGAGCTGCAAATTTTTCTTACTTTGTCCTAATTTGGCACAATAACTTGTCTGCTGTGGCCTTTTGCACATATTTGCGTGTGTGACAATGTTGGATGAGTTTCTCTGAAACTACTTTATTTACATATCTAGCTTCACATAACATTATCACAATGCCTCGAACACCATGTACAAGGCACCTTGACGCACGATGTATAAATGTCATTCTTTCTTCATCCACGGGGCGGCAGGGCTATCTACATATGTATAACATCGCTAATCGATACACACATCACAAGGATGCTTCCTATTATAAATAATGAGCATCCCAAAAGATTAGTGGAGTAGACACTTCAGCTGACATTGAGGGTGCCTGCATGCTGAGGCTTCATCATGCAGCAGTCTGACATCTCCGTGTCAAACAACGACCCAATTTCTCACATCCATTAACTAGTACAGATATTACTTGTTATGTATAGCAAACTTGGTGCCCTTGGGGTGGGCTTTCAAAGTCCTTCAATCAGGGATTGGGAGCCATTGTTTGATAGTATCAGTTGTGTTTTTTGTTATTTGGTTGTGTATGTTTAATAGGGATGAAAGTTCATGTGCATTAGTGTGAAATTAAGTGAGTTTGATGTAGAAAGAGCTTTGTGGTATTTTATGTGCATGTATGATTTTTCCATTTGTTTTGAACAGAGGAATCAATTAGTTGCTCAGCAGAATCGAATGCTTTCTAAACAAGCACCATGTTAGTTTGGTGTGTTGTGACACAATGCTGTCCACCTAAAGGTGTGTTGTGTTTATGGTATTTTCCTCTGCATTTTTCTAGAGTGTATTTTAGCTTGATGAGGCACAGTGTCATTGGATTTTTTGTTGGGTTGTGTCTTTGGTATTATAATATTTGTGTAACACTTACTACCCTTATGTGAGGTGCTTAAGCACTTGTCCACATAGGTAACACGTTACAACATGTGGGTATCTGTTTCAGAGGGTGCAGTCTTTGCTTTAAGCCTTTGTGCAAAATGTTTCTATATTGCACATGTTGATTACTGAGGTGTGGTCACGTTGTGGGACACAGTGTTGTGGGATTAGTTGTGTGATGGATGAGGCAGTGTGAGAGATAGCCACACATGTGTTATGTGTTATACTGGCAGATCTCATTAGCTTGCCCATATGTTGTGTTAGTTTACCTTTTATGTTCTTGATCTGATTTCCTATGCTGGGGGTGGCAGGTGGTCATCCAATCTGTGATCTTATAGATTTGCAGGAGATAAAAGTCAATAAACAGAGAGGAAGGATCAGACATCTGCCCGCATAAACTGTGTTACAGTCTTCCTTTATGTGATTGTCATTATGAGATGTCAGTTGAAGAGATTTGTCAAGGTGAACTAAATTATTATTATCCTTTTTGTCATTATAGAATGACCGTGCTCTAAGTATGTAACTATTTGGGACCTGAAAGGAGAACTATGTTAGAAACCTCTTTTTGCCATCCCTTTGTGGCAGAGCTCTTTCGTTAAAGAAGGCCTGTCTGGTTAGTAGTAAGTGGTCATTTTAGTGTGCTAGGTATACACTGATAATGGTGTGGAGATCTGCTAACTAGTATTATTTGAGTATGACCATTTATACTTGAGACTGGAACAATTAAGTTTGGTGTTGGCTTCAGAGTGTTGAGGGTCAAATATGAGGTAATGGGTGTGGATTTGTTGCATGTGGTACTCGCAGTCTATAATATATTAAATTTGGGTTGTGTTATAGGTTTTGATTTAGGTGGTGAAAGTAATCAGAGTAAAATTATGGCTGGGTGAAATTGTGTATTCGTTGGTATCTTGTGAAATGTTTTTAAGCAACTTCACTCCTCATGTAAGAAAGACTCAGGAGAAACTATCAAGTGACTAGTTCGAGCAGAATATGTCTATCAGACAGGCATTTTCTGAGCAACCCAGGTCCCGCTCTTATTGCAAAAACAACAATAGACCTGTTCCAACGGTGAATACATTACTCAGGACCCTTCCAAACCATTACAGTCTATAAACTTTATGTGTTGGACCAGCGGTTAACCTTATACCGTCTGTACAGGCGGGACCTGGATCCAGGTCCCTCCTGTTAACCGCTGGTCTAACACATAAAGTTTATAGACTGTAATGGTTTGGAAGGGTCCTGAGTAATGTATTCACAGTGAGAACAGGTCTATTGTTGTTTTTGATTACATGAGTGGGGGATGACCTGTTCTTTACCCCTTCAGCTCCTTGTTGCACTTGGTCGTGAGAACGGCAGCTTAGCCGTGAGAACTTATTTTTAAAAAGCAGAACTTTTCCACTTTTTTAGATATACCTAGTTGGCATTGTTGAGGTTTCCAACTTCGTCCGTCTATCATAGATCTTTGAGCATGGACAAGTTCTGTCTGGCCTTTACTGACGACCATATAGCTTCCATACTATCGGGCCGTCTTTACTGCCCAACGCCCCTTTAAGCGGGACTTCAACAGCCCGTGACGAATGGGAGAAGTTGTCTAACACCAAAAAGCGCCAAGTCAGAATCGCGCTACATGGAGCGCTAATGACTGAGTACCTACATGCAGGCGCAGCCCCAGCGAGCCTCTTGGTCTGTATTGAGCCAAAAATCTTCCTGGAGGATAAGAGGTTCCGGGTGGACTGGAGCTACATAGCCAATAAGTGCACCCAGGACTGGCTTATCCTGGTTATTAATACGGCTAAGAGGTTGAGTGAAGAACTACTTAAGGAGATATTAGAGTTAGAGGAAGCCATCAAGGCTGACACCACTATCCAAGACACCAAAGAACAATTGGTTAAAATTCAAAGTAACCTAGGGGAATACCAAACTTATATGGTCAACCAAAAGATTAAAGGACTGAGAAGGAATTTAGATAGATTTAGCTACGAGTGCGCATTCCCGTACGTGGAAGATCAATATTACCAACAAGCCTCAGAACAGACACTACATCCACAGGGCCCTAAGGGTGGGCGACGTCAGGGCAGGAGGACTCCAAACAATTGGACCTTTGAAAATACAAGCAGTGAGGACGACGACTACAGTGCCCAGCCATCTACCTCTAATCAAAGGGTGAGATTTAATCCCCAAGAAAGAGCAAACCAGGATTTAGGAGCTCTGTTCCGGACTTTTTTAGGACAACATCCGGCAGACCAAAGAGGGGCCAGCTACAGAGGCAGAGGGAGAGGACGGGCTCGCCAGAATTTTAACTCAACATGGCAAATGTTCTCTCCCAGAATTACATGCAGTTGGGACAGAACACCGCTCTAGCCACGAGTGATAGGAACATAGTGGATAATCTATCAAAATACCAACTGACTGAGGACGAACATAGGGTTCTAAACAAGGGCCATGGGTACGTCCCCACTCCAAAACATGATAGTTTCAAACTTCGAGGGGAACTGTATGGCCTCATGCGAAAGATCAAACTCAAAAGGTTTTTTGAGGGCAAGGAACAGGACATCCCCTCAGTTTTTTCGACCAACTTGCGATGTCCCTCAAAATGTTGTCCTCCGAATAACCTAGTAGGTCCGGAGGTCCAAGTCTTTGAGCAGAAAATTCTGCAAGATATTTCTGATTTGGAACAAAACATGAACAGCACCACCCACAGCAATATGAGTAGCCGAGATTGGCAGGCTGTGAAGTCCATACAAAATAACTCTGCCATCACCATCAAACCGGCCGATAAGGGCGGGGCGGGGGTGGTGATGGATACCCAGGACTATGAGGCTGAAGTGGCGAGGCTTTTGGGGGTTTGACAGAATTATAGAACACTCATGAGGGACCCCACAAAAGATCTACAGACAACCATCACCAAGATGGTCACAGAAGCCAAGGAAAAGAAATGGCTCACGTACAAAGAGGCAGAATTTCTCATTAATATGAAACCAAGGGTCCCGGCATTCTACATCGTGCCTAAAATACATAGAGCCCAGCGACCACCGCCGGGGCACCCAATTGTCTCGGGTATCCAATCGCTATTGGAACCCCTGTCACAGTTTTCAGACTTCTTTTTGAGAGAATATGTCATTACACAACCCTCTTACGTTCAAGATGCCACCGATGTTCTGAGATGTCTGGATGACTGTTAGACCTGGCACCATTGGCGTGGGTCACCCTTCCATTTTTGTCTGTGCCTCAATGTGTTTTGTGTTGGTGTTAGCTGCTCAGGGCACTGTGCCACTGCCATCCAGTGCCACAGTGCAAGTGCTCCCTATGGTAAAATGTATTATGTGAATTGACTTCCACGTTTGGGTTATTTGGTTTACTATCAGTCCCTAGTAGAGTGCACCAGGGGTGCCAAGGGCGTGTATATCCAAATGCTGCTAGTGGGCTTGCAGCACTGGTTGTGCCACCCACCGAAGCAGCGGGGTAAAATGTGTCTAGGGTCTGCCACTGCAGAACCTGCGCGCGGTCTGGTACCGTCGCGCTGACTGAGCAAGTGTCCCCACTTGCCAGTCCCTAAACCCTCCCTTAACTACATGTTAGTCACCCCTCTGGTAGGCCTAAGCGCAAGGTGCATTGTAGGCGTAAGGTAGGACATGCCCTGATGTGTGTGGCATGTCTTAATAGTGAATTACAGCCATTTTCGTTTTTCACTATTGAAGGCTACCTGCTCTCCATAGGCCAGAATGGGCTGCTGGGATCGCTACACGCTGTGACCCCAGTGGACTCAGAGAGCATGGTAGAAAGTCATGTTTAGTATGCCTGAACTCGGGATAATAAAATACATCTTTTAGTAAAGGTTATTTTAATATCCTGGGTTTGCAAATGCTGCTTTTAGAAAGTTAGCCTTTGCGTGCCTGACCATCTCAGTCCGCCTCTGCTGTGGGTGTGTGTTCTGCCTAGCAACAGTACAGGAGCAGGGCTGGGGGATTCCAGGAGACAGGTTGGCTGCCAGGTGGTGGGTAGAGAGATTACACCAGGATGGGTGGGAGGAGTACACCTTGACTCTTGAATAGACCTGTGCTCTGCCACCACAAAGCCGGCTCCGCCCCCCTGTGGAGCGGCTGATGTCTCTGCGCTGCTGCTGAAAGGAAAGAGCAGAGTCACCAAAACAAAGTACTCCAGAACTGGACTGAGCCAGGCCCAGGCCCCCTGGCGCTAAAGAACAAAAGAATCACTGTATAAAAGTAGGAGCCTGGCTCCTAAGAAATCAGATCCAGATTGAACCACGAAGGAACTCTGCCCGACTAGAAGGACCTGGAAGAAGCTGAAGGAGGAGTAACTTTCCCTGACCTGAGGGATTGGCCTGCAGTAGGTGCCTTGCTGAGGAAGGAGAGGAAAAAGACTGAAAGAGACTTTTGCACTTTGTTCTTCAACTATCTCTAAGGGCTTGGAAGAAGAGCTTGCCCCCTGAACTGAACCCCAGGACCAGTGGGTTCACCGTGTCTCCGCTCGTCTGAGAACTCGAGCCGTGTGCTTTCTCCCGCCGGAGTGCCCTGCGCACCTTGCCACCCCTCCTAGGGCCGTGACACCCAGAAGCCTGGCCGCCTCCCCTCGCCGAGAGCCCCGCTCTACCTGAGTCGCTCTGGACCCATCGAGGCTGGCCGCCCCGCTTCCCTGTCACCTGCCTGCCACTGGAGCGTGCCTAGTGCCCTCTCGCCCTCCCGCCGGATTTCTACTTGGGAAGTGAAATCAAGCCTCGGACGGCCGCCCGTACGTCGTAACGTATCTGGCCGCCTCGCTTCACCTCCCAGCCTGAGTCTGACCGTGCCGCCCTCCGCAGTGACCTCCCGCACAGTCCGTGTCGGAGGCCCTGGGCCGCACCTGTCTACCGAGAGCCGCCCGCTGAATTCTTGATCCGGAGACCCGCGAGGTGCAGAACCTGCATCTCTCCCGAAGACTCGTCCCAGCACACCGCACGTTCCCAGGTACAGTGAACTCTCTATCGGACTCGGGGTCCGCAACGTTCTGATTTCCCCGTATCACTGTACCCCGGGTGCACTGCGCATCATCGTGACTGGACCGACTCAACCGAGCCCTGTGAAGCGCTCGTGATCGAATAAGTTACCAAAGAAAAGAACAGTGCCTAATTATCATCTTGTGGCTTCCATTTCGCAACCGTTATTGATGGTCTTGTACATGCCTGCGTAACAAAGAATCTTTTATATAAAGCATCCGTATTTTTGATACAACTTACGCCTGGTGTCCATTTGTGGGGGATCGTTGTGGTTTACTGTGTGTGATCATAAATGCTTAACTGACTAGCGCCCTGAAGTTTAGCCCTGACTGCTCGCGCCACACTACCTATAGGGTGAGCAGGGGTTGTTCTGAAGAGGTAATTCTCTTGCCCTGAATAGAAGAAGGGACCACTGCTTGTCACAAGTACCTACCTGTGCCAACCAGAGGTCCCCCATTCTAACATTGGTGGCAGCGGTGGGATCTTTCGAATTTGCATTTATGATTTACATACAGTGAATTATTGATCACCACGTAGAGCAGACCTATAACGCAGCCACAGATTGATTGACAGTTGTTGCTAAAGAAGAATCTCCACCTTAAGAAACCATGCCTAGCTCAGTCAGTGGAGGCGGAGCGTCCTCTGTATTCTCTGGAGTGGATGACATCGATTGGGAGCCCGAGGAACTGAGGAAGTGCACAAATGATGTCCTGAAAGGATATCTCTCCAAGTACAGAATTAAGCAAAGTGGACTTGGCAACAAGGATCGGTACGTGACAGCGCTGAGAGCCTGGCACGAATCAAAGTTCCCAGAGAATGCACGGGAGGTGATACCCCCAGAAGGTGTTTTTGAGCCTAGCAGAGGCCTGTCGCCCGAGGAGATGGCCGACAGGAGTGCTGCACGAGCACATGAGGTGGAGATGGCAAAACTGCAAATGGAGATGGAAAGGCAGAAACTGGCCATGGAGCATGAGGTAAAAATGAGGGAGTTGGATCTCGAGGCCAGGAGTTTAGACAACTCACCCTCTGGTGGCAGCAATTCAACAGAGTCAAGGGTGCACATTCCTAAAGATGTAGTCAAAGAATATTATAAGCAGGATGATATTGGGCAGTGGTTCAGGGCCTATGAAGTAGCCATGTCCTCCCACCGGGTCCCCGAGAAGGATTGGGGAGCGGGGTTGTGGGGAAGGTGCCTGAGTGAAGGGCGGGACACACTGCTGGATCTCCCCTCGGAGGTCAAGACATCCTATCCACACATGAAGGAGGCTCTTATGACAAGGTATGGGTTGACTCCTGAATTGTACAGACAGAGATTTAGGGATTGCACCAAGAAACCTGGTACCACTTATGTAGAATATGTGACCTTTTTTTGCAGAGCGCTGGATGGTTGGGTGAAGGGTAGCAAAGTGAATGATTACCAAGGGCTGTTTGATTTAATTGCATGGGAGCACTTGTCGGATAATTGTTTTCCTGAGCTACGCCAGCACCTGATCGATAGCAAGCTGTCCAACCCGAGGAAGCTTGCTGAGGAGGCGGACCGCTGGATCAGCACCAGGGTCCACAAGGGTCCCGTGGGAGGCCCCGCCAAAGGTGTTCAGGGTCCCCAGCAGAAGAGTGGGGGGGACAAGGGTAAACAGAGGGAGTTCTACAGAGGGCCCCAAAGTAATTCCCAAGGGAACCATGGGAAAGGTTCTCAGCCACCCCCACCCCCGAAGCAGACCGGGGCCCCGACAGGTAACCCTGTTCAAAGAGGGCCCCTCAGATGTTACAAGTGTAACAACCTGGGGCACATTTCCGTGGATCCCAAGTGCCCCCTGTATGGTAAACCAGCACCCTCTGGTGCTCCACCCCCCAAGCAGGTGAATAGTGTAGCCTTGGGGAGGGAGATAGATGTCCAAGGGGCGGGGGATCCCGTACAGATGACCCTAGTCTCATTAGGAGACAGTGAGATGGTCGCGGAGGCCCAACTGCCCCCCAATACTCAAAAGTATGGGCAGTGGGTGACCATAAATGGCAAGAGGGTGGGGGCTCTTAGAGATACAGGAGCCAGTGTGACTGCTGTCAAGCAACACCTGGTGTCTCAAGAGCAGGTTGTCCCACATGCATTCTGCCATGTTGTCAACGCCGACAACACAGAGAGTCAGTGTCCAATGGCTCAGGTTCCCTTTGAGTGGGGGGGGCTCTCTGGTACTCTGCAAGTGGCTGTGAGAGAGGCCATGCCTGTTGATTGTCTCCTAGGTAACGATTTGGAGAGCTCCCCTTGGGAAAAGGTGGAGAAGACAACTCACCTGCGGATGGTGGGCTTACCTGATTGGGCGTGCGTGACCACCCGGTCAATGGCAGCCGGTAGGGGTGTTGAAGGAACCCTGGAGCCTGAGGGAGAGGCCCAGGAACCGGCCGTAGAGAGAGGGCAAGGGAGGCACGGGAATCCGGCTCCTGAAGTTCCCACGGCCCAGGAGGAAGCAGACCTTGAGGGGGATGCCCTGGAGCCTACCGGGGAACAGATAGCCGAACTGGGGGACCTGCCTGAGCTGACCCATTGGCAGCAAGAAGGAGGCCCCACCAGGGAGGAATTCTGCAGGGAGCAGAAAGAGTGCCCCTCTCTAGAGGGTATGCGGCAGCAGGCTGCGGCCCAGGCCAATGGTGATCAGTCCGGAACTCACTTGATCTACTGGGAGAGCGACCTCCTATACTCAGAGCCTAAGGTTGCTGAACCTGGGTCAGCCCGTGCGCTGGTGGTACCCCAGAAGTTCAGAGCCTTCCTACTGGGGCTGGCTCACGACGTACCGTTAGCAGGACATTTGGAGCAGGACAAGACCTTTGAAACGCTTGTCACCCACTTTTATTGGCCCCAAATGCGCAGGAGTTCTGACACTCACTGCAGGACATGCCAGACTTGCCAGGCAAGTGGCAAGAGTGGAAGGAAGCTGAGAGCTCCACTCCAACCTTTCCCTGTGGTCAGTACCACATTCGAGCGGGTGGGGATTGACATTGTGGGGCCACTGGACCCCAAGACAGGCATGGGCAACAGGTTTATCCTGGTCTTGTTGGACCATGCCACCCGGTACCCTGAAGCCATCCCTCTGAGGACAGTGACGGCCCCCGTGGTGGGACGGGCACTGATGGGAATTTTCTCACGAGTAGGATTCCCTCTAGAGGTGGTGTCTGACAGGGGGACCAACTTCATATCGAAATATATGAAGTCCCTTTGGCAAGAGTGTGGTGTAACCTACAAGTTCACCACCCCTTACCATCCCCAAGGAAACGGGTTGGTTGAGCGCTTCAACCGAACCCTGAAGGGCATGATTATGGGTCTCGAGGAACCCATGAGGCGTAAGTGGGACGTCCTCTTACCATGCCTTCTCTTTGCGTACCGCGAGGTGCCACAAAAGTCTCTAGGGTTAAGTCCCTTTGAGCTCTTGTACGGCCACCCCGTACGAGGACCTCTTAGTCTGGTCAAGGAAGGCTGGGAGCAATCTCCCAGGAAACCTCCCCAGAATGTATACAGTTACATGCTGGCTTTCCGGAACCAGACTAGGCGTTTCAGGCAACTTGCTGAGGCAAACCTGGAAGCCAGCCAGGAGGAAATGAAGCGGTGGTACGACCAGAATGCCACTCTGGTTGAGCTTCAACCTGGTCAAAAAGTGTGGGTCCTGGCCCCGGTGGAGCCTTGTGCCCTCCAGGACAAGTGGACCGGACCCTTTGAGATTGTGGAGCGCAAGAGTTCTGTCACCTACTTGGTGAACTTGCGGTCTCCTAGGAACCCCTTAAGGGTCCTGCATGTCAATCGACTGAAGCCCCACTTGGAGAGGTCCGAAGTGGGCATGCTCTTGGCCACCGATGATGGGACGGAAGAGGAGTCCGAGCCTCTTCCTGACCTCTTGGTAGCCTCAGAGCGAGACGGGTCAGTGGATGGAGTTAACCTCTCACCCACCCTGACCCCTGAGCAACAGGGTGACTGCCGCCAGCTGCTGGGGCAGTTCCCTGACCTGTTCTCCCTGGTTCCTGGTATCACAAATTGGTGCGTCCATGATGTAGATACAGGAGACAGCTTACCTGTGAAGCACAAGGCCTACCGGGTAACTGACAGGGTCAGAGCCTGCATCAAAGAGGAGGTCTCGAAGATGCTTGCCCTAGGGGTGGTTGAGTCCTCCAGCAGTCCTCAGGCCAGCCCAGTGGTCTTGGTCCCAAAGGCTGCAGCGCCGGGTGCCACGCCTGAACTCTGGTTCTTTGTGGACTACCGAGGACTCAACTCAGTCACGAAGACTGACGCGCACCCCATCACCAGAGCTGATGAGCTCATCGATCGGTTAGGGGCTGCACGGTACCTCAGCACGTTTGATTTAACGTCTGGGTACTGGCAGATCGCCTTGACTGATGGGGCCAAAGAGAGGTCCGCATTCTCTACACCAGATGGGCATTACCAGTTTCGGGTGATGCCCTTTGGGATGAAGAATGCCCCTGCCACCTTCCAGAGGTTGGTCAACCAGGTGTTGGCTGGGCTGACCGAGTTCAGCGCCGCCTACCTGGATGACATCGCAGTGTTCAGCGGCACATGGGAAGAACACCTGCAACATCTCTGGGAAGTGTTGATGGCGCTGCGCAAGGCAGGCCTCACGATCAAGGCAAGCAAGTGTCAGATCGGGCAGGGTTCAGTGGTGTACTTGGGACACCACGTGGGGAGAGGCCAGGTGGCGCCCCTCCAACCAAAAGTTGAAACCATCCTGGCTTGGGAGCCCCCAAAGACCCAGACGGAAGTGAGGGCCTTTTTAGGACTCACAGGGTACTACAGGAGGTTTGTCAAGGGGTATGGCAGCATCGTTGCCCCCTTGACAGAGCTGACTTCGAAGAAGCAGCCCAGAAAAGTGATATGGACTGACACCTGTCAGAAAGCCTTCGACACCCTGAAAACTGCCATGTGCACGGCGCCCGTGCTCTTGGCACCTGACTTCTCCAAAGAGTTCCTGGTGCAGACGGATGCATCAGAGCATGGTGTAGGGGCTGTTCTCTCACAGATCACTGAGGAGGGCTTTGACCAACCTGTAGCCTTTATTAGCAGGAGGCTACTTCCCCGGGAACAAAGGTGGAGTGCGATAGAACGAGAAGCATTTGCTGTGGTCTGGGCGCTGAAGAAGCTAAGACCCTACTTGTTTGGGTCTCACTTCCGGGTTCAGACCGACCACAGGCCCCTCAGATGGTTGATGCAAATGAGGGGTGAGAACCCAAAACTGTTGAGGTGGTCCATCTCCCTACAGGGTATGGACTTTACGGTGGAGCATCGCCCTGGCACAGATCACGCCAATGCTGACGGTCTGTCCAGGTTTTCCCGCCTTAGTGATGCAGAACTCCCTGGGGTAGGGTAGTTCTCCCCACTTTTCAGCTGGAGGGGACACGTGTTAGACCTGGCACCATTGGTGTGTGTCACCCTTCCATTTTTGTCTGTGCCTCAATGTGTTTTGTGTTGGTGTTAGCTGCTCAGGGCACTGTGCCACTGCCATCCAGTGCCACAGTGCAAGTGCTCCCTATGGTAAAATGTATTATGTGAATTGACTTCCACGTTTGGGTTATTTGGTTTACTATCAGTCCCTAGTAGAGTGCACCAGGGGTGCCAAGGGCTTGTATATCCAAATGCTGCTAGTGGGCTTGCAGCACTGGTTGTGCCACCCACCGAAGCAGCGGGGTAAAATGTGTCTAGGGTCTGCCACTGCAGAACCTGTGCGCGGTCTGGTACCGTCGCGCTGACTGAGCAAGTGTCCCCACTTGCCAGTCCCTAAACCCTCCCTTAACTACATGTTAGTCACCCCTCTGGTAGGCCTAAGCGCAAGGTGCATTGTAGGCGTAAGGTAGGACATGCCCTGATGTGTGTGGCATGTCTTAATAGTGAATTACAGCCATTTTCGTTTTTCACTATTGAAGGCTACCTGCTCTCCATAGGCCAGAATGGGCTGCTGGGATCGCTACACGCTGTGACCCCAGTGGACTCAGAGAGCATGGTAGAAAGTCATGTTTAGTATGCCTGAACTCGAGATAATAAAATACATCTTTTAGTAAAGGTTATTTTAATATCCTGGGTTTGCAAATGCTGCTTTTAGAAAGTTAGCCTTTGCGTGCCTGACCATCTCAGTCCGCCTCTGCTGTGGGTGTGTGTTCTGCCTAGCAACAGTACAGGAGCAGGGCTGGGGGATTCCAGGAGACAGGTTGGCTGCCAGGTGGTGGGTAGAGAGATTACACCAGGATGGGTGGGAGGAGTACACCTTGACTCTTGAATAGAACTGTGCTCTGCCACCACAAAGCCGGCTCCGCCCCCCTGTGGAGCGGCTGATGTCTCTGCCCTGCTGCTGAAAGGAAAGAGCAGAGTCACCAAAACAAAGTACTCCAGAACTGGACTGAGCCAGGCCCAGGCCCCCTGACGCTAAAGAACAAAAGAATCACTGTATAAAAGTAGGAGCCTGGCTCCTAAGAAATCAGATCCAGATTGAACCACGAAGGAACTCTGCCCGACTAGAAGGACCTGGAAGAAGCTGAAGGAGGAGTAACTTTCCCTGACCTGAGGGATTGGCCTGCAGTAGGTGCCTTGCTGAGGAAGGAGAGGAAAAAGACTGAAAGAGACTTTTGCACTTTGTTCTTCAACTATCTCCAAGGGCTTGGAAGAAGAGCTTGCCCCCTGAACGGAACCCCAGGACCAGTGGGTTCACCGTGTCTCCGCTCGTCTGAGAACTCGAGCCGTGTGCTTTCTCCCGCCGGAGTGCCCTGCGCACCTTGCCACCCCTCCTAGGGCCGTGACACCCAGAAGCCTGGCCGCCTCCCCTCGCCGAGAGCCCTGCTCTACCTGAGTCGCTCTGGACCCATCGAGGCTGGCCGCCCCGCTTCCCTGTCACCTGCCTGCCACTGGAGCGTGCCTGGTGCCCTCTCGCCCTCCCGCCGGATTTCTACTTGGGAAGTGAAATCAAGCCTCGGACGGCCGCCCGTACGTCGTAACGTATCCGGCCGCCTCGCTTCACCTCCCAGCCTGAGTCTGACCGTGCCGCCCTCCGCAGTGACCTCCCGCACAGTCCGTGTCGGAGGCCCTGGGCCGCACCTGTCTACCGAGAGCCGCCCGCTGAATTCTTGATCCGGAGACCCGCGAGGTGCAGAACCTGCATCTCTCCCGAAGACTCGTCCCAGCACACCGCACGTTCCCAGATACAGTGAACTCTCTATCGGACTCGGGGTCCGCAACGTTCTGATTTCCCCGTATAACTGTACCCCGGGTGCACTGCGCATCATCGTGACTGGACCGACTCAACCGAGCCCTGTGAAGCGCTCGTGATCGAATAAGTTACCAAAGAAAAGAACAGTGCCTAATTATCATCTTGTGGCTTCCATTTCGCAACCGTTATTGATGGTCTTGTACATGCCTGCGTAACAAAGAATCTTTTATATAAAGCATCCGTATTTTTGATACAACTTACGCCTGGTGTCCATTTGTGGGGGATCGTTGTGGTTTACTGTGTGTGATCATAAATGCTTAACTGACTAGCGCCCTGAAGTTTAGCCCTGACTGCTCGCGCCACACTACCTATAGGGTGAGCAGGGGTTGTTCTGAAGGGCTAATTCTCTCGCCCTGAATAGAAGAAGGGACCACTGCTTGTCACAAGTACCTACCTGTGCCAACCAGAGGTTCCCCATTCTAACAATGACGTTGTATATGACCCGGACCATCAGTTTTTAGTCACCATTGACATCGAATCGCTGTACACCAGCATCCCCCAGGAGGCAACACTGGTGGCAGCAGCACGCGCCCTGGGGGAATGTTTTTATGACATTCCACAGACATTTGTCTTACAATGTATTGAAATCGCTCTTACTCAAAACTTTTGTGCCTTCAAAGACCAGATAAACCTCCAGGTATCTGGTACCTCGATAGGGGCTACATTCGTTCCCAGTCTGGCCTGCATTTATGTCCAACTACATCAATCATGACACCAATCTCTTCCAGAGGAACATTGTCCTCTGGAAGAGATATATAGATGATGTGCTGTGCATATGGTCAGGTACAGAAGCAGAGCTTAATGAGTTTCTAGACTGGTTAAATGATCTTGACGAGTGTTTGAAGTTTACATGGACAGTCAACAGATCGACAGCGACTTACCTCGACCTTGACATCCAGGCTGAAAATAACAAACTTGTGACTAATGTGCATCAAAAACCGACGGACAAAAATTAATTGCTTCACTACAGGTCCTATCACCCTAGGGCCCTTCGTTATAATTTACCTGTGGGGCAATTCCTGCGATACCGCAGGAATTGCTCGTCTATTCACACATACTTAGAACAGGCAGAGGATCTCTCTAGAAAATTGGAGGACCGTGCATACCCCAAAAAGGTCATCAAACAGGCGAGAAAGAGAGCTTTAAACACCCCGCGTGCTGCACTTCTCGAAAGGACACCAAAGAACAGTGGAGACTGTATCCCGGTGGTCACTACTTTTGGACCACTATCGACTAAAATCAGACAAATTATCAGGAGGCACTGGCATTTGCTTAGCACCTCCACCAAGAAAATGCCCCAACCAAGATTCGCCTTTAAGCGGTCAGCGAATTTATGTGACCGCCTGGTACACACCCGGCCCATTGTATCCAGAGAGACTGGAGTGCCCCACGGACACTATCCATGTGGAAGCTGTTCGGTGTGCGAGCTCACTGCTCCTGTCAAGAATGTGACTCTTGCAAGTGGAAAAACCTGGTACCAGAACAGGTTCAGTAATTGTAGCACCGTAAACACCATCTATAGACTCACGTGTCCGTGTGGTCTCCACTACATCGGACTCACGACACGGAGAATCAAAGTCAGGATACAATGAAGGATAAAAATCATTTGTTCTGTTTATTCACACCATGTAAAGTTAGCACAATGTCTCTATGACGGTATTCCGATCACATAAACACATATTGATCTGATCTAGAACAAGCGTTATTTCTTTTCACTTCTCCTGCACGACAAAAGGGCCGAAAACCATACTGTATCCATCTTGGTTTGTGATAGACCATGTTTCAGATCACGTGGTTTCCTTTGCCTACCATCTTCATGATTTAGTTCGTACCAGCCCAGAGACAGGTCTGTTGTATTTACGGCCGAGGCCCAAGGTCACATCTGCTGTAGGGAGTATCAAGCAAATTCCTTTAGGCCCTGGGACGAAAAGGGAGTCACCCTGCCGACCTCCTCTGTATAGATAGCAACCCTTTGTGTGAGACTGAAACTGAACACTGTATGAGCTCATTTCAGGAGCCCATGGACTAACTGGTAGTTTTCCACTTGTAAGGCTTTGTATGCTGAATCTGTTATGTATATAAGTGTGGCTTTGTCAAGGAGCCAGCAGTCTTCCTCTGCGCACCTGATGGGTGAGGATCGATGAGGCTCCTCTATATAGAGTTTTGCTTTGGCCAATAAAACGTCTAAACCTTCTCCGTTGCCAACTGACTATTATTTGGAAAGATATTGCGGGCCACCGGTAAGTGTGGCCCTTGGGATTTTGTGGTGAGTACTTCGGTTGGCGACTCTGGTGGGACCCCGTGAAAGGGTCTTTCCTCCCCCGTATTCGGGTGGTAGGATTGAGGGCGTCCTGGTCGGGCGGGTGGAGAAGAGGGATTTTATTTTTCCTTCTCCCTGACTTTTTGGCACTTCCACTCCGCACTCCCGATCGGGGTGTCCTCTGCTGCTAGTAGCCCTTCACCGGGGTCCTACGGGCTTAACCCAGGAGCTGACCGTGTTGGTCCCAAGAAGTTGGCAGCGGAGAACGAACATTCGTACCTAGGTGCACCCGGTGAGTAATTTGTTTGTTTTGGCGCGCGCTATTTGAGCGGTGCATTTGGAACAGTTAACTGTATTTTGATTTGGGGGTCATGAGTACCCTAGGAGAATTACGGAGGTCTTGCAGGGTAGTCCGGTAGGGACTGACTGTAGAGACTCCACTGATTTTTTTGTGATTTAGAGACACTGATCAGATGCCTAGTTGTTACCTGTGTGTAACACACGGCCGGATTGTATTCGGAAAAGCCTGTGGCTGTAATTGGGTAGCCATGAGACATACCTGAGGTGATGCTCGCACCACATCAGAACAGTCTCAATGGTGAACCAAGGAGGTCATGGGATGGTCTGTAGTCCAGTCCGTGGTCGCACCTGTCTGACTGCCTCTTGCCAGTCTTTTTGGAAGACTGCTCGTTGTGATTCTGTCGGTCCGGTATTTTGAATAATTCTCCATGAATGGGAGTCGACGGGCTCGGTTAGTTTGTTCGGATGCATCAAGTTTGAATAAGTAGATTGAGGTTGAACTGCAGAAAACGTTATATAGAAAAATCAGTACATGTTATATGTGATACAAGAATTTGTTTGTACGTTGTTGGTGTTTGTCTGCTAACTAACATGCCGTGCTTCAGTAAATTGAATTGTTTTGGTTGTTGTTGTCGGACTAGTGGCTCTCGTCTTGCCGAAAGCCAGCCTGCCCCACCGGAAGGCAGTCCTAGCCATTATATGTACATAAAACATGGAATAGCTCCTTTATTGTTTAATACTTTGTGGCATAAGTATACCAGAGGTAATGAAGAATTGCAATGGCCTAAAACGGGTTCTTTTGATGAAAAGCAAATTGCCTTCTTACAGGATCAGTTATTTTCTAGACGCAGTAGACAGTCTAAGCATTAAACACCTGGCAGAAGGAATCGAAGCGAAGGCGAATGAGGGAAGAGAAACTAGCTAGAGTCAAAGCAGGGCAAACCATTACTCAGAAGGCTGTTGCCTACGACAGAGCCCGAACGGAAGAAGGGATTGAAAGTGTAAATCGTGAGTTTAGACTACAGGTCGATAAAAGTTATGTGGCTCGGCCTGACGCTGATGATGAAATAGGAGATCTATTGGACATGCGTCCACCACCCCCCTATGTTCCGCAACGGTTATATCCGGCAGCACCAGTTGCCCCGGTATCAGCCGTTGCGGGGCCAGCCGCTCCTGCGCAAGTTTCAGCGGTGTCAATAGTGGCTCCTACTGTGTCAGCACCTCCAGCCCCTCCCCTCCTTGAGCTTCAAACAAATTTATTCCGGTTGTCCTCGTCTGTCTCAAAGATTATGACTTTATTACCCAATTTGTTGTCATCTGCGGCAGCTGAAACCCTTCAGCTGTCACCCGGGTCAACCCATTCTCCTCATCTGTTGACCTCTTCCTCAGCGAGTGAGACTCCTTTACCAGCTGTTTCCACTCCGGTACATCCGACCGGTTTCCTTGATGGTAAGAAGCTGTTTACCCGGTCAGCCTTAGGATCAGAGGAAAGGGAAACTATTGCACAGCAAGCATCACAATGGATGAGATAGCCTATTTATACTTTGTCCGACATATGGAGCACTGTGAAAGACTATTAGCCCGTGATGCAACAGCATGCGTTAGACCACATGGCTGGACGCCTCATAGAATTATGGGAACAGATTCATTAAGGGGGGAGGGCTCCAGCAATATTGTATGACATTCATGACCAAGCGCATAAATTTCAGTTAAGTCCGGAGGTGTACAGAAATATTAGAACAATGGTTAGTTATAGAACTCGACTTGAAACTGCTGTTCCCGCGGGCTCCACACATTTCTCAATGCGTGAAGTACACCCTATTTATCATCCAGAAATTACTGAAATAGTAGATGCAGCGGGGGTGGTTACCCGCCCGCGGGTAGATGCTCGTTTTCAGGAACAGTGGGTGTACACCCCGTGGAAACGCAGTGAAGTGCTGTCATTAAAGGCTCATTTGCCTGATCCCAGGAAAAATCCTACAGCATATTATAAGGAACTTACTGAAGCCGCCTCATCGGCAGTAATGACGTTGGCCGATATAGAATTATTCTTTGCTTTATTGGTACCAGTAGATATATGGCGTCAGGTACATGACCAAGATCATGCCAAGGGCTGAAATTTTAACGTTACCTGACAAAATAATTACCTACATGCATTTGTTAATCCCTCCTAGAAAAGTTGATTGGGATAAATTGACAGCATGCAAGCAAAAGAAAGATGAAAGTGTATCAGATTTTTTCACTAGATTTGAAGGTGTTTTTATTGACTTCAGCGGCCAAGATTTATCCAAGGAGGGTGGTATACGCTTGTTTGTCAATAGGTTTGTAACTAATTTACTGGCCGAAATTTCTGCCCGACTCCAGGCAGCAGAAAGTACTTGGACGACGTCTACTCCTTCGATTATATTAAGCATGGCTCAATACTATGAGCACCGAGAGAATGAAAGTAAGGATAAAACGGAAAAGAAAGCAAAAGATTTGAAAACGCGGGTCCTGTTACAGCAAGTTGAGAGAGGCCATGGGAGGGGTCGGGGAGTGCCAAATTTTGTTCCACGAGGGGCGGGCCAAGTACCGGGTGGAGGAAGAACTGATTTGGGAATAAACCAATGCGCCTTCTGTAAACAGGAAGGCCATTGGCGTTCCCAGTGCCCGTTGTTGTGTGCGCAACACAGCACTATGCGAGGCCAAGGAAGAGGACGCGGTTTTAGTAATCGTGGTGGACATACAAGGCAGGAAGAGTGTGGAAAAGGTGGGAATAGCCAAAACTATTTTGATCCTGGTCAGGGAAAGCAGTACTTTAACGAAGAATGTGTCAGCGATGCTTCGGCAGGCTACTCTCATGCATAGGATAGCCGAGGGCAGAGTGGGGGACGTGTGTCAATTCCTATAGATCAAAACGGACCTTAAGTTAATGCACATTTAATGGGCGCATCGGGTAAGTTTCTAGTTGACACTGGAGCTATGAACAGTTCTGTTTCACATGCCCTTGTCCCTGGGGCTGCTCTGTCTGGCCAGAATAATGTGTCCGTAGGTTTCTCTGGAACTCCGGTGGTAAGCCCCATTTCCCAACCTCTTTCTTTCGCCCTAGGCCCTATTTCTATTGATTTGCCATTCCTTTTAACCTAGCAATGTGGTGAGAATCTATTAGGCATAGACTTATTGAAAAGGTTAAATGCTCGTATATATTGTTCCCCAGATGGTGTCTATTTGACTATTCAAGCCCCTTCGGTGCAGTACTTCTCCAAAACAGATACCTTACCCCCCGAATTTGCGAAGATTCCAAAAACACTTTGGGCTACCGGAGACACTGATGTGGGTTTGTTGAGGATACCCCCAATTTCAATTACCTTGAAGCAAAATGCTTGTTTACCACAAATACCGCAATACAAAATTGCCCCTGCGGGTGAACGAGCCTTGTTGTCCATTATTCAGGATCTGATCCGCACTGGGGTGGTGGAGGAGACAGCCTCCAATATGTGTAATAGTCCCATTCTTCCTATTCTTAAAAGGGCTCCCGTAGATCAAAGTCCTGATTATGTAGATACATATCGTTTTGTGATTGATTTGTGAGAAATAAACAAGATTGTGGTACCTCAGTATCCCGTGGTGCCTGATATCACCACCATACTAACTATGATTCCTCCCACAGTTAAATTTTTCTCTGTGATTGATTTAAAGAATGCTTTCTTCAGTATTCCTATTCATCCTGATAGCCGATATCTTTTTGGATTCTCATTAGCTGGTCGCAGCTTCAGATTTTGTCGCGCTCCCCAGGGCTATACAGAAAGCCCTAGTATTTATAGTCAAGCGCTCAAAGCCCTATTGTATACTCTAATTTTGCCCGCTGGTAATGTACTGCTACAGTACGTGGATGATCTATTGGTGGCTTTGGATACTGAACAGGGTTGCCGGGATGCTACAGTTAAATTGTTGCAGCATTTGGCAAAACATGGTAATAAGGTATCCTTGTCCAAATTTCAATATTGTCGACCGGAGGTGACTTATTTAGGTCATCTCCTGTCGAAGGAGGGTAGACGACTAACTCCTGATCGTATAGCAACTATATCTAACATGTCTGTTACTTGCACGCAACGTGATGTCCGCGCTTTTCTTGGCATAACCTCTTATTGTCGCCAGTGGATTCCTAACTTTTCACTTCTGACTAAACCTCTTCTATATTTGACGACTAAGGATGTGCATGAACCTTTACCTTGGACTGTTGAATGTCAGGATGCTTTTGTCTCTCTGAAATCTGCTCTTTGTTCTGCTCCTGTGCTTGGCACTCCTGACTACCGGAAGCCTTTTGCACTCTACGTGCATGAGGTGGACGGTTGCTCGCTTTCTGTGTTAACACAAGGATTTGGTGGTAAGCAAAAACCTTGTGCATATTTTTCAGCGGTGTTGGAAACGTCGCTAGAGCACTTCCCAGTTGTCTAAGGGCCACGGCTGCTGTTGCGGTGGCAATTCGACAATCAGAAGGGCTCGCCCTGAATACTGACCTCACAGTGATGGTGCCTCACGCTGTGGATGTATTATTAAACAGGACCAAGACTCAGCACTTAACTAGTGCGCGTCTTACAGGGGGGAACAACCTTTACAACGCAACTTTTACAACGCACTACCATTACAACGCATTTTTTACAACGCATAATCCATTACAACGCATGATATTACAACGCATGACACTACAACGCATTTTTAAAAACTACCTTTACAACGCATTCCATTACAACGCATACTACCATTACAACGCATACCATTACAACGCATAATATTACACTATACTATCCAACACTTACCCTACTGATGCACCCCCTGGAGTTAGAATAGTAATTTTTACCCCTATACTATCCAACACTTACCCTACTGATGCACCCCCTGGAGTTAGAATAGTAATTTTTACCCCTATACTATCCAACACTTACCCTACTGATGCACCCCCTGGAGTTAGTATAGTAATTTTTACCCCTATACTATCCAACACTTACCCTACTGATGCACCCCCTGGAGTTAGAATAGTAATTTTTACCCCTATACTATCCAACACTTACCCTACTGATGCACCCCCTGGAGTTAGAATAGTAATTTTTACCCCTATACTATCCAACACTTACCCTACTGATGCACCCCCTGGAGTTAGAATAGTAATTTTTACCCCTATACTATCCAACACTTACCCTACTGATGCACCCCCTGGAGTTAGAATAGTAATTTTTACCCCTATACTATCCAACACTTACCCTACTGATGCACCCCCTGGAGTTAGAATAGTAATTTTTACCCCTATACTATCCAACACTTACCCTACTGTTGCACCCCCTGGAGTTAGAATAGTAATTTTTACCCCTATACTATCCAACACTTTCCCTACTGTTGCACCCCCTGGAGTTAGAATAGTAATTTTTACCCCTACACTATCCAACACTTACCCTACTGTTGCACCCCCTGGAGTTAGAATAGTAATTTTTACCCCTACACTATCCAACACTTACCCTACTGTTGCACCCCCTGGAGTTAGAATAGTAATTTTTACCCCTATACTATCCAACACTTTCCCTACTGTTGCACCCCCTGGAGTTAGAATAGTAATTTTTACCCCTATACTATCTAATACTTACCTTAAATGTAATTTAATATTATGCGTTGTAATGGTATGCGTTGTAAAGGTAGTATGCGTTGTAATGGTAGTGCGTTGTAAAGGTATTTTTTAAAAATGCGTTGTAGTGTCATGCGTTGTAATGTCATGCGTTGTAATGGATTATGCGTTGTAAAAAATGCGTTGTAAGTGCATGCGTTGTAATAGTGTGCGTTGTAACGTCATACATCCCTTACAGGGTATGAATTGACCCTGTTTGCACCCCACATCACATTCAAAAGATGTACCACTCTGAATCCTGCCACGTTACTACCCCTCTCTTCGGAAGAACTAAATCAGGATATACACGACTGTATATTTCGGACAGAGGAAGAAACGAAGGGACGGATAGACCTGACAGACACTCCCTTATCTGAACCACAAGGGGAGTTATATGTCGATGGCTCATGTTTTAAGTTGCCTAATGGCACTACCACATCCGCCTATGCGATCACCACTCTCCAGACTGTAGTTGAAGCAGCTAAAGTGCCTTATCAATCTGCCCAGGCTGCCGAATTAGTAGCATTGCTTCGAGCTTGTGAATTGAGTGAAGGTTTGAGAGTAAATATCTACACCGATAGCCAGTATGCTTTCGGTGTAGCACATAACTTTGGCAGGCTATGGGCAGAGAGAGGTTTCCTTACTTCTCATGGTCAGAAGATAAGGAATGGCCCACTGGTTCTGAGATTATTGACTGCTCTGACTTTGCCAAAAGAAATTGCTGTTGTTAAATGTAGTGCTCATAAAGCTGTAGGAAAAGGAAATGCATTTGCTGACAGAATTGCTAAAGAAACTGCCCAGTCTAACACCACCTCAGTTCATCGAGAGGAATGGTAGAAACAGAAATATTTAATAGCACCATGGACAGTATTAGAGAAATACAACAAGAAGTGACCCCTGAAGAACTAGTACATTGGCAAGAACAGATAGGGAAACTAGACGAAAATGGATGTTGGATTGACCTGTCAGAAAAATGCAGATGGTTACTGCCAAATGCATTTGTGTATGTCATAGTATCCATGGCACATGGTCCTGCACATATAGGTGTTAAAGGTATTTGTGCAGTACTAGATCCTGTGTGGTATAATACCAATATCAATAAGACTGCAACACATTTGGTCCAGAACTGTATGATCTGTTTACAGCATAATCCAGGAGGTAGTGTCCCTGTTCTGAAAGGTAATTTTGCGCCTCCTACCTTACCCTTTGAAGTGCTACAGATGGACTTCATTCAGTTAGAACGGGTCAACAATCTTAAATATGTCTTAGTAGTGGTTTGTGCGTTCAGTAAATGGGTGGAGGCATACCCCACCAAGGAGAATACCACTCTAGCCACAGCCAAAGCTTTAGTGAAGCAATTTTTTCCTCGCTATGGTTTGCCACGCGTAATTTGGAGTGACAACAGAAAGCATTTTAATGCCAACCTTATTGAGCACATTTGTAAAGGTTTATCCATTAAGCAAAAATGTCATGCTGCCCGCCACCCTCAATAAGCGGGGTTGGTAGAAAAGTATAATGGGATTCTAAAGTTGAAATTGGCTAAATTGCAAGACACCACAGGGTTGAAATGGCCTGATCTCTTACCCCTAGCTTTGTTGTCCGTGAGAACCACTCCTCACTCTCGTTCTGGAATATCACCTTATGAGGTGATATTTGGTAAGCCCGCTAATATCTGGGGTGTACCGAGACCGAAATCCTTTAGAGACATTGAGTACCCTATGTTGACAGATTATCTTTACGCATTAACTAAAGATCTTCGTTCCATTCACCAACAGATATCAGCAGTATTGCAGCCCCTGCCGGAGGGTCCTGGACATCGTCTTGAACCTGGACAGTGGGTTTTGATCCGGAACTACCAGCGAAAATCGAGTTTGGATCCACGATGGACCAAACCCCATCAGATACTCCTTTCTACAAGAACGGCTGTTAAGGTTGAAGGGAAGCGGCACTGGATCCACGTGTCACACCTAAAAAGAGTTCCTCTCCCATTGCCGGATGACCAGCAGGATCAGAGTGAAGGGCTAGTGCATGACAGTGAGCAGCTCATTGGAGATTTACCTTTCTCTGAAGCCCGAAGAGAAGTGAACGGGCGAGAGGGAGGTGCTGTGAGTTGAGAAACGCCTACAGCAGCTGGCTCAACTATCAGCTCTGCTCCCGGTAATGCGGCATCTGATCAGAAAGATCACACATCCAGTATTTTGCTTGATCCTACTGTGCCCATTCTTTTTTCTGATCCCAGAACACCTGGTCATGTTCGCTATAACCTGCGGCCTGACAAAAAGCAAAGATACCAGGTTCAGTCTAGAGAAAGAGAAGGAAGAATTGAGTAAATCCTGGTATAATCAGAGAACACTGGACTGAACTAGTTGAGAGCTCGGAACTTTCAGTAAGCTCTGTTCAGAAAGAAAATAGAGACATTGATTGGTTAGTGGGGCCCAGGTGGAGTCCTTCTGTAAGAGTTGTGTCAAGTACAACTCCAACGCGAGAAGTTTTTGTATTTTTTCCTTTTATATTTTCTTTTTATGAACAATAGGAGTCTGCCTGTGAGGCTCTGAAACGGACACAGGAAAGAAGCACCCTCTGGCAGGTTGGACTGCAAGTAGACTTATTCCCCTTAGATTATATTTGAACTTTTAGTAAGAATGTATCCTTTTGCTCGCGTTGTTCCCGAAGAGGAGCGACCTATAGCGCCACGTCCTTTGCACCGGTATATGCCTATGTTTTCCACTTGGAGTTTGTGTAGCAAGATAGTATTCATAACTATAATAGCTGTATCACTAGTGACATGTTTAGGTGTGTTCATTTATTTAGAATTTCGTCACCCTGTGCACACCCTTATAACTTCTACTCCTGTTCCTGAAGAGCATCGTTTCCATACTTTCGCCCCGCATAAGGAAAGACATCGTCAGACATATGTAAAGAATGCCTTTATTGAAATGTTGCACCAGACCCATAGCTCGACTAATGCTACAAATTGCTGGGTCTGTGGCCTCCTCCCCTCGGTTATGCACAAACATGACCTTTTTATTTCCATGCCCTTGTCATATCTAGGTAGTTGTGAAGCCTGGTTTAAGTTACTGTCAATGATATATACACACTATACTGTTGATGAGCACAGATTTTCAGAAAAGGATTATGAAATGATTCTAGCATATATAGAAGTACAGCAGGGATTCACTCCGAATGAAGATGGTACAGATGGTACTTTAGACCCAACTGCTTGCATGAATGAGTATTCTGAATATGCAAATGACACTTGGTTAAGGGATGAAGTATTGGATTTTATGTCTTTCAATTTCACTGAGTATTTTAAATATTTTCAGGAACGAAATGTATCAGATGATAGGGTCATTCCGGTCCCTGTATTGAATGCGTCATCTTCCTTTTGTATACATGGTACTGGTCATCTATCAGTTGGTTTTAGTAAATGCAATTATACGTACAGATTACGAACATTCAGCAGCCCACCAATGCTTACTCCTCCGAATGTGTATTTTGTATGTGGGGAAAATGCATATACATGGCTCCCTAGAGGATGGTCAGGTAGATGCTATTTGTCTTTCCTATACCCACCAGTCTATATAGCCCCTTCTGACTATCATAAGACCCATTCACTGAACCGGCGTAGTTTAGGAAAAAGAGTTACTACGGGGGATGCTACTGATCAGACCGATACCCCTGCACAACACTTTGTGGACATAATGAAAGGAGTCCTGCCCATATGGGGACCCATTTTGACTAGTAAAGAAATCAGAAGATTATCTAGCGTAGTAGAGGAAGTAGTGAATATCACTGCAGGGATAGTAACTAACATAACTGTTGAGCTTCAAGCGACCAGACTTGTAAAGCTTCAAAACCGTATGGTTTTAGACGTTATCTTAGCTGATCGTGGAGGAGCATGCAGAGTGATTGGCAGTTCTTGCTGTGTGTATATACCTGACTCCGCCCCCTCGGTGCATTTAGCCATTCAAAAACTGCACCGATTAGCATCTGAAATTCATACAGATACCGGTACCTGGTCCATTTCTAGCTGGTTCTGGGGCCTCCTTACCACTTGGGGATGGAAAACTTTCATGATCCTTTTAGGTATAACGGCTTCCTATTCACCTGTTGTGTCTGCATACAATGTGGACCTGCCTGCTGTTCTTATTGCACTAATCGACTTCTTCTTGCCCTTCCCGAATCTAAACCAAACCCAGCAAAGATAGGCACTCAGTTAGTACAGAAGGAAATATACAACATGATGCAGATAGATGAAGGCATCTTTGAAGATTAAGTTGGTATGTTAGCTACATTGTGCTAAAAGGGCCGATCTGAAGGAGAAAAATCATTTGTTCTGTTTATTCACACCATGTAAAGTTAGCACAATGTATCTATGACGGTATTCCGATCACATAAACACATATTGATCTGATCTAGAAGAAGCGTTATTTCTTTTCATTTCTCCTGCACGACAAAAGGGCCGAAAACCATACTGTAGCCATCTTGGTTTGTGATAGACCACGTTTCAGATCACGTGGTTTCCTTTGCCTACCATCTTCATGATTTAGTTCGTACCAGCCCAGAGACAGGTTAGTTGTATTTACGGCCGAAGCCCAAGGTCACATCTGCTGTAGGGAGTATCAAGCAAATTCCTTTAGGCCCTGGGACGAAAAGGGAGTCACCCTGCCGACCTCCTCTGTATAGATAGCAACCCTTTGTGTGAGACTGAAACTGAACACTGTATGAGCTCATTTCAGGATCCCATGGACTAACGGTTATTTTTCCACTTGTAAGGCTTTGTATGCTGAATCTGTTATGTATATAAGTGTGGCTTTGTCAAGGAGCCAGCAGTCTTCCTCGGTGCACCTGATGGGTGAGGATCGATGAGGCTCCTCTATATAGAGTTTTGCTTTGGCCAATAAAACGTCTAAACCTTCTCCGTTGCCAACTGACTATTATTTGGAAAGATATTGCGGGCCACCGGTAAGTGTGGCCCGTGGGATTTTGTGGTGAGTACTTCAACAAGAACACCTGAGCACACCTAGAACAGGTAAACTTACCATGAGACTTGTGAAGCATTTCCATACATTCAAGCACATTCCTAAGGACATTCGATGGGTGGTGCTGGAAAGGGTAGTGGGTGATCATTACAGCATGGAGACTAGATTGAACACGAGAGAGGCACGTTGGATTTATCAGAAGGGGGTGGATCAGCATGGGTTGAATGACCTCATTGAATGGAACAGAGTAAATGTGCTTTAAAACCACATGATCTGAATCCACGGGGTGTTTCCATGCCATAGTCCCGGTTTAAGTTGCTTCCTATATTCGCCTCCCCTAGAAACATGAATAGGGAGAGGGTCTAGGTGTGAGCCTAGGACTAACATTGAAGAATGGTTATGTATTAAAGTATGGCTATGTATGACACCCTTGACAGTGCAGAGTAGCATACCATACAACGGACACCCATTTCTGACAAGACGAAAGACTATGATGGGTCACCTTGTGTACATATAAACTCAGAGGGATGGTAGAAACTGGGTGAGATCCCTGTAATACATGTACATAAGAATAATTTTACCCCAATTCAGACTGCTATGGATAACGGGTATTTGTAGAAATTTGGCATGTTGAATTCTTCTTTTTTTTAAAAAAAACTCTCCAATAATTTGTTGTGATTAAAGGTGTTTTATCCTGCAACATTTGAGGACACCGAATATCATGACACATTGTACAGCGCAGTTCACTTATATCAAAGTGGACTGTGTGTCAGAACGTGAGCCTACGTCAGATGTAATCCGTATCTAGCACAGAACATATATATTAGGATTGCATCAATGTTTGCCACAATATACGCTGTATATCAGTGCAGTGTTGTGGTTTTAAAAAAAAAACCTACACAATATGGCTTCCACACAGACCCTCTACTGCGGAAGAAGAATGGGATGCCGGGTAGAGGGGCGGGCTGCGCATGCGATGACGCGGGGCGCCATGCTTTGCAAATCAATACCGCTCACCGAGCCAACGAAGTGCTGAGAGAATGCCAGACACCAGCATGGTTACGGTGAGCGGGTTCCAAACAGGCAGGGGTGGGTGTGGTAGTATTTCGCCCCAGCGGAGCCAGTGTTAAATATAACGTCCCACAGAACAGGTGTGCGCGGTGGTCCCGTTAGCTAACCTCTCAATCAAGGTTAAGAAACCTGGCCACAATAGTACAGACTCGAGGCAGCGCCAATTGCCTGATAGAGATAGCGAGGCGTCTGTAGGGATTATTACATTGACAAACTGGGGGCGGGTTCTTTTTCACAGCGGAGGGCACATGCACTCTTCAGATATTAGAGCGAATCAGGATTTCTTCTTCGCATGTACAATATGACATCTGTTTCCTAACCCCCACAATTTACATCTTTTCACAACTGTTTTACAGACTGACGTTTGCAGCAACTGTGACAGCCAGTGAGACAGTGGACGTGTACACACTCACATGCTTAGAGGGTTACAGGTATGCCCATGCGGGGACACAAACCGGTAAATACACTGACGCAATGAGGGTGGTTTCCATAACGATGATGTTTTACGCTAGATTAGGTGCCAACTGATGATGTTGTGTTATTCTGTTTTTGTCTCCAATAGGAATATATAAAATAGACTACCATTGGTGCAGTGTGGAGAAATTGACCCACGCCCTGATGAAATTGCCGTGAGTTCCCCCTGGCAATTAAACATGTCGGCTTTTAAATGAGCAGACACACAGCACGGAATAAATTTACAAAGCCAGTGTGGTCTAGCTCGGTTTTAAATTGGGAAGGGCGGTGTTTCAGTACAGATCCCGCTATTCCTTAGGGTTGATACTGCTGCATACTTGGATAAGCTAACTGGTGCACAGGCAGCACACAATACCACACCTAGCACCTTGTCTTTTGTCTTTCTTCTTTTTGTCTTACTTTATCACAGTTTGTGTTACGGGTTGGTGGCTGCTGATGATGTGAACCTTAGGATGCAGGCGAGTACCAGCCTGCTTACTCCCATGGTGTTACTTCCTTGAGGCACCACCAACCTTTTCTCACCTTTTTTACTTCTTCTCTTGCTCACTTTAGTTCGGTCATATCACACCAGGGGGTGGGTTTGACCATGGGAGACTAAACAAATTAACACAACTGATTTTATAACAGAATGGTGATCCAGGTCCCTCCTGTACAGACGGTATAAGGTTAACCGCTGGTCCAACACATAAAGTTTATAGACTGCAATGGTTTGGAATGGTCCTGACTAATGTATTCACCGTGGGAACAGGTCTATTGTTGTTTTTGATTACATGAGTGGGGGGTGACCTGTTCTTTACCCCTTCAGCTCCTTGTTGTACTTGCCCGCTCTTATTGCACCAGTTTTTTTTAAATGTGAGATGTATACATGTACACAAAACAGTGTAATGTAAAATTTTTGGTAACAGAAAATTCTGGAATTTTGCTAATTTCACCACAGTAATTAACATTTTGCACAGACCTAAAAAGTTATATTCAAAAATCGTTTGTACATCAATGTGGGTTTTGGTGATGCTATCTGGTAGTGAGTTCTTGGATTGTTTGTCTAGTAAGAGAAAAGCATAAGCAAACAGCATTGTGCTTTATGTTTTGATAAAGTATTAGAAGCAGCAGTGATTCTTTTTAAGCAATCACACTTTGCAAGTTATGCAGTTTTACATTTTCCTAAAACTTCACCTGTGTGTATACTTGGGGGTATATTTACAAAGAATTGGCGTAGGGCAGCACCGCTAGTCATTTTGCTGCACTGCCCTACCTCAATCCGAAAGGGCAGGAATGCACCATATTTACAAGATACAGTGCATTCCTGTCCTTTCAGTCAGTGCTGGTGCACAATTAGCAGGCGAGTGTCACTGCAGACACCCTTGAACCTTGTTGCAAGGGTGTCTGTGTTATTGGCATGATTGTTTTTGTGCAGGAAGGGGCACTTTCCTGCACAAAAACAATCACAAGAGGCGTATTTCTTTTACCATATGTACTGCAGGATGCAGCACATATGAAAAGAGGAAACAACGAGGGGAAATGTAATCATTTCTCCTCTTCATGCCTGCTCTAGGGAGGTGCCATGTTTTGGCGCTGCCCCAGGTTTACAAGACATTGTATATCTGGGGCAGTGTCAAAGTCCATGAGTGCTGCGTGGGAACAACAATATTGGTGGGAGAGGCACTCGCTTTTTTAGAAACAATCAACGTTATTCTTTTTTATATCTTCAATCTCATTGAATTAAACGTGCTGTAGAGGAGGCATGCAACAGTCAAGAATGCCAATATACACATCAATTTCAGGGTCTATGTGACCCAACCTCCACGCACTGTTTCTCTTTGGTATCAAATACCTGTGGTTATTTACAACATATGTACATATTAATCTTGTAAAGATCTGGACTTCAAATTTACTGAAAAAAGTTAGTCATTTGCTTTGTTGCGGATTCATCTCAATTTTATTCATTGGATGTCCAAAATGTTCGTTTTGTTGATTCTGATTTGAGAAATTATAATTCAATACATTTATCTGATTGCCCAATGCATTTCGAGCCAGGGCGGCTCTTCTTCAGGGGCTCAATCTCTATGACATAAACAACAACAAAAAAATATTTTAACTTTACAATGATGCGAGAGCGTCATATTGCCTGTATGGTAGAAATGAACATTCATAGTTTGTTTTGTACTTCAAAATCTTGTGTGGTCACATTGAAAGAAGTGAAACCTGGTACAACCACCACCAGAAAAGTGACTTAGTTGAGAGTGAGGAGGTGTGATGTGGGAATAAATCTGTCGAGTAAAGTAAAAAACGAGCGAATTAAGAGAAAAACGGGGTAAAAGAAAACGTGTACCTTGATCTTGGGAGTAGACTAGATTCAAGATAGAATGGGTTACGCTTTCTGGAAGACAGAAACTCCAGTCAGTGAAAAATGAATCTTAGCGCAATCTCAGTTTAGTTCAAAATAGAGAATGGCTGGTGCGACATATACACGATCTTACCGGTAGCGAGTCAACACTTTTCCCGGTCGCTATTCGAAGTAATGGCGAAACTAGATTACGCTTGTTATTTATGAACCTGTATTCTATCCACTGTTATTATGATGGCACTGCATGACCAGTGAACGCGGTTTCTTTTACGTGTAGATGTAAACATTGCATTGGCAGTTATCAACCAACCTGGGATCCCACCCACATATATACACTTCTCCTATTAGTAACACCACACCAGTTTTTTTTCCCTGGAAATACACACCCCTGTATCTATTTTCCAGAATCTTTCGATCGTATCTTTATTGATCATGATTTCCTTTAGAAGACCACATATATAATCCTTTTACCCTGTAGTATCCCATCTCAAGATGGCGACTCTGTTTCAAACCGCAACCCTATGTCAGTCTCTACCCTCTAACACATCGCGAGATATTCGTATTCTCGTTTGTTAACCCAGATGCTCATTTATACACATCCACCTTGGGATTTGAGTACGATGAATACCTTCGAATGGACCTTCCGTCTTTTCGTTTCGCCATTACTTCGAATAGCGACCGGGAAAAGTGTTGACTCGCTACCGGTAAGATCGTGTATATGTCGCGCCAGCCATTCTCTATTTTGAACTAAACTGAGATTGCGCTAAGATTCATTTTTCACTGACTGGAGTTTCTGTCTTCCAGAAAGCGTAACCCATTCTATCTTGAATCTAGTCTACTCCCAAGATAAAGGTACACGTTTTATTTTACCCCGTTTTTCTCTTTATTCGCTTGTTTTTTACTTTACTCGACAGATTTATTCCCACATCACACCTCCTCACTCTCAACTAAGTCACTTTTCTGGTGGTGGTTGTACCAGGTTTCACTTCTTTCAATGTGACCACACAAGATTTTGAAGTACAAAACAAACTATGAATGTTCATTTCTACCATACAGGCAATATGACGCTCTCGCATCATTGTAAAGTTAAAATATTTTTTTGTTGTTGTTTATGTCATAGAGATTGAGCCCCTGAAGAAGAGCCGCCCTGGCTCGACATGCATTGGGCAATCAGATAAATGTATTGAATTATAATTTCTCTAATCAGAATCAACAAAACAAACATTTTGGACATCCAATGAATAAAATTGAGATGAATCAGCAACAAAGCAAATGACTAACTTTTTTCAGTAAATTTGAAGTCCAGATCTTTACAAGATTAATATGTACATATGTTGTAAATAACCACAGGTATTTGATACCAAAGAGCAACAGTGCGTGGAGGTTGGGTCCCATAGACCCTGAAATTGATGTGTATATTGGCATTCTTGACTGTTGCATGCCTCCTCTACAGCACGCTTAATTCAATGAGATTGAAGATATAAAAAAGAATAACGTTGATTGTTTCTAAAAAAGCGAGTGCCTCTCCCACCAATATTGTTGTTTCAGATTCACAGTCACTTGGAAGAGAGCACCCAAACCATGTCATTCGACACAATCTCAAGTTTAACGGAGAACAGAGCTAGCACTCTAGCCTACACAACTGAACAAGCATCCGAAATTTATGCACTTATACAAGATGTAAAAGCGTCAGATTTGCAAGGGAATACCATCATTCAACAATTAAAACAACTCGAGTACTCAGTCAAAAGAGAAATGAACCAGCGTCTTCATGCATCCACTCTAATACAGTACCACCAAGCAAAAAGGATACCAAGAGGATTGAGAATGTCCATCAAACCCATGTTATTCAGGTTTCATATGAACAAAGATTTTATGGAGCGGTGGTACTCAATTTTAAATAAATGTTCACTAGACTTAATTTTACTGCTAGTAGAAGAATTGTCAAAAGTCATCAACGAACTAGCCAACGAAATAGAAGAGATCAAACAAAACCTATCCACACGAATGAAAGAAGATGAATTAAAACAAGCACTGGATGAAATTAACAACAGACTTGATAAATACACCAAAAAAATCCAGGAAGGAAAATTACGAAAATTTAAGAGAGACACGTTGGATTATAAACTCAACGAAGTTTATACCTGGGCAGACGTCTATGCACAACGGCGACCATACACCAAAAAACCAATGACCACCACCTCTTCAGAAGAAAGCATAGTCACAGATACTGATACAGCAACGACCATACCATCAGCAAAAAGTCAATTAACAAGTTTAGATTCTACCAAAGATGACACTGAACAATCAGCAACACCAAGCTCTATACATTTTTTAACCAGGGATCAAGATTCCAATCAACCACCAGGTCCATCAAAAAGCGTAAAACCAGGAGAAGCCATCACAAAACCAGGACGTACACGGAGTCAGAAGCAAACCTAGTAGTGAATATTTCATCCAAAGAATTCACCACATCACAAATTCAAATACTAAATAAAGGATTAGGATTCGTTCCCACTTACAATACCAACTTACTTGAATGTGAATTAGCTCTCTTTAAATTCATCAGAATATTGCGACTGAGACATTTTTTCACAAATGTATTACCTTGCAAGAAAGAAGAAGAGGCCAAAGAATTTTTGGAATTCCGACCCAAATCTAAATATCAAGCACCAGTCTCTCATAAAATATTGGACTCATTTGACAATCTAGTGAGAAAAGATTTACAACAAATGCATTTCAACAAATCTAAGAGAAACAACCTAACTAAACATGAAACCTATACATTAAAGTCAATTCAGAACAACACTGAAATACAGATTCAGAGAGCTGATAAAGGAGGCGCCATCGTCATCATGGACCGCTCCTTTTATGTCAGCGCAGTCCAAGAACATGTGTCAGACTCTCAAACATACTTGAAGCTTGATCAAGACCCTATAATAGACCTAAAAATCACCCTAGAAAGTATTTTAGAACATGCTTTCAAGATGGGATGGATAAGTAACGCAACAAAACAATATCTCACAGTGGAATATCCTCGGAAACCCACACTATACATGCTACCGAAGATCCACAAAAATCTACTCAACCCACCCATGCAACCTATTGTGACAGGATGTGGTACCATTTTCGAACCTCTTGGTCATTATATAGACTATTTCTTACAACCTTTTGTTCAAGGATGGCATTCATACATAAAAGATACGAAGGACTTCTTACAAAAACTAGAGATGGTAACACCTACAGAAGACATGATGTTCTGCACTATTGATGTTAAATCATTGTATACCTCTATACCACATATAGCTGGCATGGAGTCAGTAGAGTGGGCTCTACTGCGCCAATCCTCACTCAGAGCGGATAAAGTTTTCATTCTTGAACTTTTACACTTCTGTCTATATCACAGCTATTTTTACTGGAACGACAGCTTCTTTTTGCAACAACAAGGAACTTCTATGGGCTTTGCCGGGGCACCGGCGTATGCCAACACTTTTATGGCCAAATTCGAATCAGATCACATATACAATGACATTGAATGGACCAGCAACTCGCTGCTATACTGCAGGTTTATTGATGATATATTAATTCTCTGGATAAACACCCAGGAATTACTTGAAGACAAGATCAAGAACCTGAATCAAATAGATGACCACATCCAGTTTACTCATTCAATCAACTCCACCAACATTTCTTATCTTGACGTGACCCTCACGAAAGAAAACGGGCGGATTAAAACTGAGGTATTTAAGAAAGAAACTGATGTCAACAGTGTGCTTCATTTTCAGAGCTTTCATCCCAACAGTTTAAAACAAAATTTACCACTCTCACAATTTCTACGGATCAAAAGGATTTGCTCGAAACCAGAGGATACAGAAAAATATTCTCTACATCAACAAGAGATGTATTTGAAAAGAGGATATCCTGAAGAAGTGATAGAACAAGCGAAACAACGCACTTCTAAACACACCAGAGAAAGTTTACTACAACTTCAACCACGCAAACAGACATCACGACAAGTATTTGTTTCTAAGTATTCTACTGTCTCCGGGAAAGTGAAAAAAATCACCACTAAACGATGGGAAATGCTACAGAATGAACCGGATTTCAACAATATCTTCAAAGATCCACCCATGTTTGCTTACAAGCGATCTAAAAATATCAAAGAAATTATTAATACACCCACCAAACAACGCATCACCAACTATAAAGGAATGAGCAGATGTCAGAACTGCGTCCAATGCAACAACGTCATAGCTGGGAACATACTACATCATCCACTTACAGGAGAAAAGATCAAACTTTATCACAACTCTGATTGTAACTCAAACAGACTCGTTTACTATATCAAGTGCCCATGCGGAAAACTATACGTTGGAAAAACTGAGCGAAAAATAAAAGTGCGAATATCAGAACATAAAAGTACAATAAGGACACAGAACAAAAACAGCAGTTTAGCCACACATTGGAATGAGGAGAAACACAGCATTACCCAACTTAAGTTCTCTGTACTAGAAAGGGTGGTACAACCCCCAGACACAGATCTCACCAGAAGTCTTTTACAAAGAGAGACCTATTGGATCAAACGTCTTGATACTCTGATTGACAAGGGAATTAATGATAAGATAGATTACGCTTGTTATTTATGAACCTGTATTCTATCCACTGTTATTATGATGGCACTGCATGACCAGTGAACGCGGTTTCTTTTACATGTAGATGTAAACATTGCATTGGCAGTTATCAACCAACCTGGGATCCCACCCACATATATACACGTCTCCTATTAGTAACACCACACCAGTTTTTTTCCCTGGAAATACACACCCCTGTATCTATTTTCCAGAATCTTTCAATCGTATCTTTATTGATCATGATTTCCTTTAGAAGACCACATATATAATCCTTTTACCCTGTAGTATCCCATCTCAAGATGGCGACTCTGTTTCAAACCGCAACCCTATGTCAGTCTCTACCCTCTAACACATCGCGAGATATTCGTATTCTCGTTTGTTAACCCAGATGCTCATTTATACACATCCACCTTGGGATTTGAGTACGACGAATACCTTCGAATGGACCTTCCGTCTTTTCGTTTCCCCATTACTTCGAATAGCGACCGGGAAAAGTGTTGACTCGCTACCGGTAAGATCGTGTATATGTCGCGCCAGCCATTCTCTATTTTGAACTAAACTGAGGTTGCGCTAAGATTCATTTTTCACTGACTGGAGTTTCTGTCTTCCAGAAAGCGTAACCCATTCTATCTTGAATCTAGTCTACTCCCAAGATCAAGGTACACGTTTTATTTTACCCCGTTTTTCTCTTTATTCGCTCGTTTTTTACTTTACTCGACAGATTTATTCCCACATCACACCTCCTCACTCTCAACTAAGTCACTTTTCTGGTGGTGGTTGTACCAGGTTTCACTTCTTTCAATGTGACCATACAAGATTTTGAAGTACAAAACAAACTATGAATGTTCATTTCTACCATACAGGCAATATGACGCTCTCGCATCATTGTAAAGTTAAAATATTTTTTTGTTGTTGTTTATGTCATAGAGATTGAGCCCCTGAAGAAGAGCCGCCCTGGCTCGAAATGCATTGGGCAATCAGATAAATGTATTGAATTATAATTTCTCTAATCAGAATCAACAAAACGAACATTTTGGACATCCAATGGATAAAATTGAGATGAATCCGCAACAAAGCAAATGACTAACTTTTTTCAGTAAATTTGAAGTCCAGATCTTTACAAGATTAATATGTACATATGTTGTAAATAACCACAGGTATTTGATACCAAAGAGCAACAGTGCGTGGAGGTTGGGTCCCATAGACCCTGAAATTGATGCTGCGTGGAAACACCCACAGCAACAACCATGGAACTCCTCTATGACGCAGAGTAAGGCAAGGGAGTGCCTTGCGCTGCTTTGCCCACTCCATATGTACAAGGCCATGAGAAGCCATGCAGGGTGGATTTACATGGCCTTGTAGATATGGCTAGTACCTGTGCACCACCAGAACATCAGGTAATTATCTATGCAAGTGTTTCCCAACGAGGCACATTTACCAGCAAGGCGTCTTTTCTTGTGTGCTCCCTTTGTGTGGCTCAGACAGTTGCCTGCTGTGCACTAATTATTTTCTATCAGATACATAATTTTCTTACAGTCACAGAAATTATTTCCTGCTATGGAGAAATATTATTGGGTACTCTGGCAGACCTTAAAATATAGAAATCATTATTTTAATTTCCCTAATCACTGTATGTAAAACTTCTGTTTTCCTTCAATTATTTGTGATAACCAGTGCTTTAAAATGGAAAGTTTGGTGCATTTTTCCAAGTGAAATATTTATTTATTTATTTTTATTTTATTTGAAAAGATTTATGTAGCACGAACAAGATCCAAATGGGTATCAGAGCGCTGTTCAGAGTTGGCACCAGTAAGTATACAAAACATAAAGAAGGTAAGTGAAGTTACTACCTGTGGGAAAACATATAAGAATAACACATAGGTGCCGTAGAGCGCTCAGAGTAAAACATCATACAATAGAAAGAACCAAGATGTGCAAAGTGCATCGTGAATTTTAACAGAAAGGAAACGTGCAAAAAAATCAGCAGTAACTATCGAGGACTAGAACACAATGAAGATAAAAGAAACATAAAATAGAACATCAGTGAAAATTATTCAAGATTTTGGTTATTGACAAAACACACAAGCATGATCAACACGTTAACGTTCGGTCATTAGATGCCTTTTGACTAGTTTTTTAAAGGAAGTAGTGGAAGGATTGGATCTGATCTCGGATGGCAAGGAGTTCCAGATTCTCGGAGCAAGACCGGTGAACGCACGGTTGTACGATCTTTTCTTTTTGAATCTTGGAGGTTTCAAGAGAAGGGTGGAGTTACTTCTGGAGTTCCGTGTGGAGCATAATAGTTCAAGTTTATTTGCTAGGTAGTATGTGGTATTGTGGTGTATGGCTTTATGAGTCAGACAAGCTATTTTGAGTTGGATTCTAGCTGCAATAGATAACCAATTTAGCTGCAAAAGGTCGGGTGAAATGTGATCAAATTTCCTCGGGCCAGTTAAAAGGGTGGCCGATGCGTTCAAGGTGGCTCTGAGTGGGGCCAAGCTAGCTTTGGGAAGTCCTGCTAGGGTCACCAGCCCATATTCCTAGGGATAATCAGTGATTAAACCGCTGGCCTGATATCTTTGGGGGGTAGGAATGGTTTGATTTTCTTCAGTGTGTTGAGTTGGAAATTGGCTCCCCTAGTAGGAGCACTGATGTGTGCTTCCATATTTAGGTGTTTTTCTAAGGAGATACCTAAAGATTTGGCAGAGTCTACGACTTGAGGTGTGCTGTTCAGAGCAATTAGGTGTTTAATCTGGTCATGGGTAGAGGCTGAATGATTAGGAGGGGTGATCAATAGAAATCCCGTTTCAAGAGTATTTAGTAGGAGATGGTTCTGAGCTAACCATTGTTGAGTTTGGGCAAGTGCAGTATTTTAAGTTTTTATGTCTTCTTGCGAGGAGGTACAATGTGTGTCATCCGCAAACATGTGGTATTGAATGTTTGCTCTGTTCAGAATGACTGCAAGAGGCTACATAAATAGGTTGAAGAGAGTGAGCGAGAGCGTAGAACCTTGGGGGACTCCAATCAGGACAGGGGTACTGGAAGCGAGGGCACGATTAACTTTGATCCTTTGCGTGCGGTTTTGAGGGAAGGAGGCCAACCAGTTTAGGACCGAGTCCGAAAACCCATCCTATGTTGTGGGCGATCAATCAGGTTTTCATGTTTGATGGTATCGAACGCTGAGGACAGGTCTAGAAGGATCAGAAGACATGGGACATTTTGGTCAAGGGCTCTCACAGCATCATCAACAATGTGAGTTAGTGCTGTTTCCGTGCTGCGCCCTGCACTGAATCCTGACTGATGAGGATCCGGGAGTTGATATTTCTCATTATGTTTGCAGAGCTGTGAATGTAAGCATTTTTCAAGCAATTTAGCTAGAGTCATGCTGCTGGTGATAGGTCGAAAATTGTTTGGATCTGATAGGTTCGCGTTAGGCTTCTTAGGAATGGGAGTAACCTGCCCAATATTTAGGCAGTCCGGAATCCTTCCCTGTAAGTGGGATTCATGAATGATCTTGGACCAAAGAGGGAGAAAGGCTGAGATTAAATCTTTATAGAGCTTGGCGGGTAGAGGATCACCAAAGTGGTTGGAGGGTTTGATCGATGCCATGTTGCGAAGTAGGGTGTCGGTGCAAGGAAGGGGTAGGGCATTAGTCTTTTAAAGACAAGAACCCGCACTCACCCAAAGGTCAACATGTACATACAGAAGAATATCGCAAGGAATGCTAAAGGCAACTTAACAACAACATATTCTATACACGGATCATGCAGGACCCAACAATACGACTACAACAACAGATAAAAAACATAGTTGAAGAAGGCAGCAATCATGGCTGACTTTCTAAAGGAGAAGCAGATTTCTTGATTCAGAAACATCCAAGGTCACCTGCATTATATATTTTACCAAAAATACATAAGGAGCAGATGCCACCTCAGAGTAGACCGAAAGTATCCAGTAATGGGTAATGGCCTCTGTTTTAGAGCCACTGTCCCAATTTGTTGATCATTTTCTGTGTCCCAAAGTGGCAGAAATGCCGTTGTATCTGCAAGATACAAAACACGTCCTTACAGTATTGGAAAATGTACCATTCAACCCTCGGAGTAACATCATGGTCACATACGATGTAGAATCGTTATTTACCAACATTCCACAAGATGATACATTGGAGACCATACAACTACTTTTGGATGGCCATCCTCGAGAAGATCAAACACCCAATGCTTTTGTTATGTGGTGTGCTAGACTGGCATTAAAATATATATTTTTTTGTTTTGAAGGAATCTTCTATTGGCAAACGACAGAGACGTCAAGGAGCAGCATATGTGCCCCCAGTATGGCTAACTTGTATATGCATGGTTTTGAAACTAAATACATATACAATATTGCCAACCCTTTCCAGGACAAACTGAAAATTTTGAGACGTTACATAGATGATATTCTGGTCATTTGGGAAGGTGACCAGATGTCTCTTGATAATTTTTCCATTTGGTTGAATTCATGTGACAGAAATTTGAGATTTACTGGAGAAGCAAGTACTCAGAGAGTGTCCTTTTTGGACCTTCTATTATATCCGAAGGAAGGAAAGATTTATACTGAACTTTTAAAAAAACCTATGGTAAGGAACTCGTCGCTAAGCTATCATAGCTTTCATCCACATTCCCTACTGACCAATCTTGCTGTAGGACAATTTTTAAGGATACGCAGGAACTGTACGAAATTGACCACATACAAGAAACAAGCAAATAATCTTAGTAAAGAATTGACAGAAAGACAATATCCACAACGACTGATTCAGGCGGCAGCAAAAAGAGCACGCAATAATAATAGGGCAGCTCTACTTGAAACATACGAGAAACCTAATAGTGACAGAATGGTCTGCGTGACCACTTTCAGCAATCTAACTGATAACATCAAAAAAGCTATCAATAGAAATTGGCATATCCTTAACACAGGGAATTTAATTTTGGAAAAAACACTGTTTGTGTTGAGACGTAGTAGTAATCTACGGGATCTGTTGGTTCACACAAGACCTAGGACGAGACAGCCCCTATATAAACAACCTACACTTTGGCGTAGTTCTCCAGTCACTGGACACTTCCCGTGTGGTACCTGCTCTGGGTGTCCTTTCACTCAACACATGACGCAGTTGGACATGACACTGGGGACACCTTGGTTACTCAACAACCATACAAACTGTAACACGAGTGGAGTAATCTATATGATAACATATCCATGCTCACTTCGTTATATTGGCATGACCACTCGGAAAGTTAAACACAGGATAGTTGAACACCGCAGTGCGTTCAGATGCAAAAAATCCAACACACGTATGACTAGACACTATTTGGAAATGACCCATACAGAAGACGATTTGATGTGAGTCATTATTGATAAACCAAAATACAACATCAACATGGGCCCCCTTGATAGAGTCCTTTTTTGTCTGGAACAGAGATGGGTGTTCCGGACAAAGAGTCATATTATAGGGCTCAATAAGGATATTCCCTGATGCTCCCTCTGAATAAGAGATCTAGTGGTCCAAGGAATATGTCCCTACAAAAAATCTGATATGTGCTAAAAATCTGACTTGTGCAAGAAATTGTCTGTATAAATATGAAGAAACACTCTGAGCACTATACTATTACTGTGCAACTATTACGTGACTGAGGATGAAACAAGGATGTTGATAATCTGTGCACTTGTATTTTACCTACCATGAGATGAACTATGGAGGTGACAGGACTGAATGTGTATCTAAATAATAATAAAAAAACAACATGAGGGAGTTTTTGGTGGAATCTACAGACAATAAAAGAGTTTTTTGTCTTCATTTGTTTACTACAAAATCTATGTAAGTAGACATAATCTTAACACTGGAGGTCCTCGGTTTTATAAACTAAGGTTCACATGGTACAACTATTCAATCTGAGTAAGGCTTTTTATACTCTCCCGTAACCGCATAATCAATGAGATTAGACACTGAGTAATGTAGTCTAAACACTGAGGGTCTTCAAGTTTAAATCTCCGAAGTTAATTTGTTATGAACGTTTGGAAAGAGTAGCGAATTGCAAACTCTCCTGCTATGTAATTCACGAGTACACGCTAAATTATAGGATTTTAGAAAGAAATTCCCATGACCATCTGGGACATAGAAAGATTAATTGTCCATATTATGCTTCCAGACGTGGTCCATTTGGTAAAACTACATTTCCCATGATCTCCGTGACAAGGAAGTAAAAGACTCCACTTCCGGGTCAGGACGCGAGTTGAAACGGGAGGAATACGTTTAAAAATCGGAAGGTTTTTGTGAGTTTTGCCCTTCGGTCCGCACTGGGATGGAGATAGATCCCAGAAAATAAGGTACTCATAAGGGAGAGGGACCAGTACCTCATAGAATGGCGACAA
Source organism: Triturus cristatus (assembly GCF_964204655.1). Classification (NCBI taxonomy): domain Eukaryota; kingdom Metazoa; phylum Chordata; class Amphibia; order Caudata; family Salamandridae; genus Triturus; species Triturus cristatus. Next base: position 792,790,370 of record NC_140583.1, on the reverse strand, counting down.
TGCCAGTCTCTCGGGGGTTGGTCTTGGCCATGGGAAATACGTTTGTTACCAGCCACCGACCTGGACACTCCACGCCTTAGCATGTCGTTCTCAACTGGTTTTATTTATTTACTTGTAGACATTTAATATACTTGCTGGTTAGAGACTATGTGCAATACGTTTGTTACCAGCCACTGGCCTGGATGTTCTACGTCATTGCTGGTCATTTTCAGCTGGTTTTATTTATTTACTTCTAGGCATTTAATATACTTGCCGGTTAGAGACATTGGCAACTTTGTGTCTGGCTCAGCAAACACTTTGATTAAATGGGTTATAATACGAGCACAGTGTCCACTAGATCGATATAACACGATCTCTGATGTGAACAGGAACTGGCGATCACGTATAATAACCACTATGAGAATTAGAAAGATAAACCGTTAGCTATGCATATGACATAGTGACTAATTATGAGTCGGGTTACAGACAACCAGTGGTACATTAGGACACGCAAGTCCAGAAAAAGTGACACTGCTTGTAGGACTATGTACTGTGTTATTTATGAAAAGTGAGGTCTTGTGCTTATCATTTTTTATTTTTGTGTTATAATACTACTTTTGTTTATATGTTTACACCTTCAAACTTTGGAGATCTATCAGTAGAGGACCTCTGGAAGGTGGTGGTACATTCATAGTACCCTAGGGGTGAGATGCTTAATCAGAAGCCTGTCTGATTATTTTTTATTGTGTTCTATCACTTGTGCCTTGAGGTAGAGGACACAATGGTGTATGTGTACACAAATATAATGGCGTAAATATGTATTAAGTCTAATGTAGATATATATTTTTTGCAGATTGCGGCCCGTACTGCAGCCGGTACAACTTTGATTGATGCCATTACAATTAAGTATTGGATCTCTTACTTTTTAAAATATGATTTTTATATTTGAATAGCAGAGTGACAAGAAGTGGGTCCTGATGAATGACATGAACCAACAGGTCGCCCAAGGCAGAAACATGTTGACCTTACTTTAATAGGGAACATCCAAACCCCTATTCACGAAGCTATTTAGTCCTAACCATTGGGGATACTAATTAAAGTAGATTTTGTCTCCTTTGAGTTAGTTTTAATACACTGTTTTTACTTTATTTGCACTCTGCCCCTCACTCCGTACTTCCATTGGATGATTTACAAACAAAACACCTCACGCTCCTCTTCTTACAGGAGAGTTGTAGCCCACACTGTGAACCTTGCCGTCACAGTGTACAAGAGGGAACCCAATGATGAAGCATGTCATCTTTGGGTGAGTGAGGGTTCTCGTCTTTAAAAGACTAATGCCCTACCCCTTCCTCGCACCGACACCATAGTCAGTAATAGATAACATCCCGATATTTGTTGTGGGTAGAGTGTATTTGGAGTGGTATCGTGGATGTACATTACTCCGCAATTGAAACCTTTTTGTGAGATTGATGTTGCAAAGTATCTCATTGCAGTCTTGTAGGAGAAAACTGCTCCAAGAGGCGTTGTTTTTGAGAGAGCTGTCCAAAGGCGAGTATATTGTCGTTAAAACTTGCACCTCCCCTGATCCTGCGGGCAGCATTTTGGATAACGAAGTTGGGATGGGAGGTAATAGCTCCAGCTCTATTTTCCTTGTTTTATCAGCAAAGTGAACTGTAAACTCATCACCACTAGGGAGCATAGGTAGCGGAGTAGAGCTCTGGTTAGAAGATTGGTTAGCTTGTTCCTTAATGATTTCGAAGAGTTTTTTTGGTCTATTTTTGGCTCCATCTAGTTGAATTCTGAAGTGTTCGGTTTTCGCCAATCATATGTGTTTATTGTAAACACTTCTCACTTTCCTGAGATTTGTGGTGGAAAGTGAGTTTCTCCAGAGTCTCTCCGCAAGTCTTATATTGCTCGGTTCATCATTTAAGGCACCATTAAACCATGGTTTAGAATGTTTGACAGATCCTTTTGAGCTGTTTCGGGGCAATAGAGTCAAGAATGTTAGAAAAAGTATTAATGTAATGTTCAGAGAGATCGTCAAGGTTGGTCAAATTGGGGGGGCTGTCGTCTATTTTTGGTGATGAACGTTATCATGTTAATTTCAAGGTCTCTCATATTGCGAGTCATTTGTTTCGCTTTTAGGGATTGACCATGTTGACCCCTTCCTTGTCTAAGATGAGGAAGGGAATTTGAAAATGATCAGACCAGTCACAGGGTAGGATTTCTCCTATTTGTATGAAGTTGTCTTTGGCAATAATGAGGTCTAGAGTGGCGCCTTTATTTTGATTTGGGCCTTTACAGAGCTGTGAGAAATTGAGGTCAGAGAGGAAAGTCTTAAAGGTACGGACAATTGGATCATTTGTGTCATTCCAATGAAGGTTGAAGTCACCAAGTAATATGTGGCAGGGTTGATCCGAGCTTGAGCTAATGACCTCAATGATTTTCTCTGTGAAGACTAGATTGTCACCAGGAGAGTGGTAGATCGAGTGCAGCACACAAATCTTCTTGCCTTTGTTCCAGATCTCAGAGACTAGCGGTTCACAGGCGGATAAGACAGTACATGAGTATTATTTTACTGTAAGGTTAAAGCGATGAATGCAGGCAATGCCCCCTCCTGTTTTATCCCATCGATCACTTCTGAGAATGGAGTATTAGGGAGGGATTAAGATGTCAAGAATTGAGAAGGAAGTATCATTGAGCCAGGTTTCAGTGATGATCAGAATGTCTATGTTATGTGCAATGATGAGATCAGAAATATCAGCTGCATGTTTCACAGCTGATCTACAATTGAGTAGCATTGAGTTGATGTGCATATTGGAAGTGACCACTTCTTGAGTAGAGGTGTTTATGTGAAGTAGGTTCTCAGTGTTCACCTTTCTGAGTTTAAGGCTTGGTTCCCTTTCAGGGTCCGCAATGATTGAGGGGATGTAGAGAGTGGAGTTGGGACGGGCGACCGTCTTTGAGTCAGTGTAGGTCCCAAGCAGGACGAGAATATCTTCATCCAATAGCTGAGGTAAGGGTCTGTGGGGCCGAGATTGGTGGTTAGGTAGAGGCCTCGAGCTCCAGTTGGAGCTAAGATGGGAGCAGAAGGAGGTGGGGTCTTTGGTTGAGTACAGCTTCTGTGAATTATAGATATCGTTCCTCTGCGCAGAGGGTGATATAATATCAACACCTGATTTTCAGCTAAATCCCTCCACCCCCAACCCAGGCTTTCCTTTCTGGATTTAATGTTTTGCTCAGTACAGTGTAAAGCAAATAAGTTTGTTTCGCAGGTTGCTTTCCGTTCCCAGTCATTCCAAGATCAGTGCAAAGAATGCCGTTTTTAAAGTTCAAACTACGTAATATTGCTACAAAAGCCTACACATTTACACAACTAACTAATCTCTTCTGAAATAATATTAAATTGGGAAGTCTTATTATTTAAATACAAATACCAAGTGCATGGCTATTGCCTGACACATTATTGGTATATACCTAGGTTAGTCTTTTTTTAAATAACAAACTGAGGGCTCACGTAGAGTTCTGTGATTGAGTATGTTCCATCAGCATTGTGGAGTATTTTATTACTGCCATGTTGAGGATACTCTTCCCACTGAATTTAGAGATGTCCCTTGCAACCCCTAGCCTCAGAGGTGGCAAAATCAGTGCCAGGAACACAGGGGCGAACAATGCGATACCAAAGCGGGTGATGGACGGAGCGTTTGAGCAAATCAAACACTCACCCCCAGTCAACTGATCTGGGTTTAATCCATCATCATTCTTTAGCTCACTCCACCACCCCAGTTCAGACATGGCCATATGCAAATCAGTCTGACCCTGTGCCTCATGGGAACAGTCCAGTCGAACTGCCAAGCCATGTTTTCCCTTGACCGGAAACAAGCATCCTGGGACTGGTTTTGGGTTCATAACCCTCATCAGCCAGGAACACAGGGGCAGAACTGCATTCCTTATTTTCTGCTTCTGTTTTTTTAAATTATACTAATAGTGAATAATATTGTATTCTTTATTATCAGTACAATAGAAAAAATGGAGCACACTTAGCTGAAATAGGACTTTTGGTGCCAGCTGTAGCAAGTAAAAAAATAATTTTAAATGTATGCTGTTTACGTTCTGGGGGGTAAAAGTGTGTTTGCGTGAAAGAGAGCACGTGCCTGTATGTGTAAGAATGTGTGCAAGTGAAAGTGAGTGCTAGTCAGTGACAGGGAATGTAGCACGTTACAACGCGTGCTTTTACAACGCAGTAGGTAACAACATGGTCGTTACAACGACCGTGTTGCTACCACGCGTGGCATTACATCACAGTTTCAACGACTTGCATTAGGTGGCGCGCTGGACTTAGGAATAGTATAAAATACTATTCCTACTCCAGTTAGTGCAGCAGCAGGGAAGGTGTTGGATTTAAAATCCAACACATTCCCTGGTGTTGCACACGCCCACTCCTCCAGCCTTTCGGGGAAATGCCTGATGCCCGCTACGGCCAGTCTGGCCCTGAGGGTGGCACACAGAGGCTTGTGTCTCAAGCAAACTATGTTAAAAAAAATGGCGCTGACCAGCCTGCTGGGCTCAATGCAGGGGGCGACAAGCTCAGCTCTGCAGGATAGAATGGTCGATAGAATGTCAATGCAGCAAGGCATAGAGCTCCGAGAGAGCGTCTGCTCTGCTGGGACTGCCTACTACAAGTGTGACGCCAGCAGTGCTTATTTTGAGTCGGTGGTATCCGGTACTCGACACTGGCAGTTGATTGTTGGCACGGGCACTTAATTGTCGACATCAGTACTTCTGACAGCTGCACACATGGTGGTGCTGTTTCTATGATTTAGAAATGAGCAGACCAGCAATTATTTATTAATTCAGTATGCATTAAAAACAAATAATACTTTGCGCCCAAGCTATTTTTATAGCTTTGGGGGCCAGGAATAGTCTGAATTGTCACACTTGTAGCAGTGTGCTGGTTAGTAGTTGTGTAGGTAATGTCATTGGCCACGCTGGCAGTGGCAAGGGGTGGTGCAAGCTGCAGAGGCCTCCCGACTAGAGCTCTGGCACTGATTGTTTTACAAATTAAGCAGTGGACGCCAGTAACAGTGAGCACCAGCATTCAGGATGCAATTAGAAGACCTCAGCAGAGAGTAATGATTGTAACCCAGCACACTCAGCACCACTAAGCCCCTGCTTTCGCCTACCTGATACCATACCAGCACCAGACAGCAACACTGAGGTTATTTATCAGGGAGATTAGTACTACAAGCATAACCCAGCACAGTGTGCGTAGAGTAGCCACCTGATCGGTTTTAAACCGGGATGACCGGCATTTTAATTTACCCGCATGTATAAAATGTATTGTCCCCTCTAAACAGTGCATGTGAGAAGACAACTGTTTAAAATATGTTCTCAAGCTGCTTTAATCCCCCCTGACTGATAATTAAAGCAAACAAAGAGAAAGGCCATGTTAAAAAATGAATGTGGATGATTTCATACAAAGCTGTATTAAAGAATATGTCCCAGCCTTTGCAAAAATATTAAGACGTGACCAGATGTGGCTCGTTTTTTATCTCTGGAAAAGATGGCAATCTTAAGATGGCTCCAGCATTGAGGCTGCAATTAGACCATGGCAGTCGAGTGTAATATGGCCCACCACTCTCTGCAGCACTGAGCCCCTGAAAAGAGACCCTTTGTCAAAGTACTACGACTCCAGCACCAGGTAGAAGGATTGAGGCAATTTAGCAGAGAGAACGCAGCAGTCCGGCTAAAAGCAGCACTGCTCGACGCCCATCTGCAGCTTCAGAATTTCCCAGTGGTGAGTGGCAGGTCCGGGTACTAGTTGTGGTGCAGACTGAGCAGCACTGAGGCAGCATTTGCCCAACTCAGGTGGCTGCCAGCCTGGAACTTCTTGTTCAGCCCGGTCAAGTGCCATGCGACACAGGTCAGACTAATGCCAGTCGTTAGTCACTGGAACATTTAGTTACACAATTTAAAGAGTTGCTCTGGGCTTAACAGGATCTTTTTCTTTCACCAGTGTATAAAGATATTTATCAACTCCCTGAGAAAGGCTCTGAAACTCAGCATTCAGCGGCTATCAGTGTCTGCAGCCAGGGCAGATCAGAAGGGATCAAGGAAAGATAAAAAGCTGTCACGGTGAACGCTTGGGACAGTGGGCACTTTTATACGAGGTGTATGGAGGGTAGTCTCTGCTCTCTTCAGCTGCAGGTAACTTTACTTCAGTAGTATTATGCCACCACTAAGCATTACTACCTCAGTGCAAGTACATTTGAACAAAAAGTGGCACTTACTTCCACATTTCATACGGCACCAAGTGGGGTGATTTTTTATATTTATCTTTACCAGTGCTTGAAATGGAAAAATAGAAGTGCAGGTACTCTGTTCCAGAGTACCTGCTTGTTTCTGAGAAGTGCCGGTACTCTCCAATTAAAAGTATTACGTCACTCTTTAGAAATTCCGGTACTCTCCCTCTAAAAATAAAAAAAGTGCTGGTACTCAGTACCAGACAGTACCGGCTCATTTAAAGCACTGATCTTTACAGAGAATGTTCTGAATGATTTTGATCGCAATTAAGTTTCACACATAGTACCACACATAAAGCATGGACTATCACAGCGAGGTGCACTTAAACCATGGTAAAGTCACGCATGAGCTATCTGGAACTTGGCAGCTATGCTTAATATGATGGTGGGAAGGAGTGGTCAAAATAAGTAGAGACTGCTTGACTAGCTCAGTTGGCAGAGTGCCCACTCCAGTCCTGGAGCTTGGTATCATTGTGTTGGGGAGGGGGGCGGAGGCTTAACTTACTCATAGTGACATTTGTGGCAGAGGGTAGCTAAAAGACTTGTTTATTGTTGAATCTCATGGTGCCACAATTGTTTTACAGTACGATCAACTTAGAAAGGGTCAGTAGGTTAGTGGACATCCTTTTCAGCTGTTTTGCATCACTTTTTCAGAGCTTCTCATTGTTTTGAAACGGCATTTTCTGATATTTCTTTCTTTCAATGGGCTTCATTGCTGGGTTTGACTTGGGAGAAAGTGTCACTCTAAGTCTCACACATGTGGTCGTTGAATGTCACCCATAAGTACACTGAAACAATAGAAATGTCACATGTAAGCAATCTGTACATTTGGCAGCTATACATTTTTGCTGCAGCTCTTTCTCCCATTTACCGCATAAACAAATGCTGTCTCCTCGCAGCACCTCTGCACAGCTCATGTTTACAGCGTGCAGTGATGTGGCATAGATATGTGGCCATGCGCATGTTGGTTGACGCTTCCCTATCTGCCCTTGAAGGGACTCATTCAGTCCTACAGTAATATGCTTTTCATCCAAAAGAATTCTTCTTTAAAAAAAAAGTTGTATACACTCACAAATACTGTTGCCGGGTAAGCCACCGCTGGCATATAACGCTCTTAAATTGTTGTATATATGGTTACCCTTTTGCTGGTTAATTTTTGACAGCGAAGAAGCTGTAAGGAGGAAAGGACAGTATAGTTAGAGTTGAAAGAGAAAGGGGATAGGACAGACATTAGAGAGGTACCCATTTTACCTTTCTTGGGACTTCGATCTTGCACTTGGAAGTCAGCAAAACTGTTAAAGAGTTTTCATGTTAACTGGTCTGTAATTCATACTTCTTGTCACTAGATGGCGGGCGGGCATTATACATTAAGTGACACCATTTTTAGACGTTTTAAACCATGAGCAAAATGGGCAATTGCCAGGAGCCAACGACTTTCCAAGGGACTCCCTCAGAAAGCGATTTTTCAGTCTATATACCACCTCTAATACTTTATCTCAACCTCTGCCTACCCCTACCCAAGGTTCTGTCTCTCTTTACCCAATGTCATGTTAAGGATTTGGGGGCGTCTGCTAAGGACATGTGTTGGCTGTTTTTGTGTTGCCCCTTTTCTGAAAACTTAGGGGCAGATTTACAAACCCCTTGCGCCACTTTTGCATCATTTTTAACATGGGAAAAGTGACGCAAAAGTGGCGCAAGGGACTTGTAAACCTGCCCCTTAATGTATGATACAATATTTTTTGGTATTGTCTGAGCTATATTTAGCAGAATATGGGTAATAAAATTCAAAGTAGTTGCGAATAGAGGGTTGGGAAAAATTGCTTTGTCTGGGGTCCCAAAAATCCTTAAGATTACTTTTGACCAAACGAGTACCCTAGAATGAAATCAAGGTATGCAAATGCTATGGTGGCATTCTGTCACATATTAGGATTTTCTCTGAAGGCCTCCCATCCGGAGGCAACGACATTCAGTCACATGTAAGGCTGTGCTCGGAGAGCAAGGAGACCCGGGGAAGCTTCAACCCCTTGTAAGGCTCTTTATAAAAAGCTAGCAAAGATCGGTCTTAACAAAAGCACAGTGGATTCTCCAAATTATGAGGCATTGCTTTATAGCCCTCAGAACTCTGTAGCTTGGATTACTATTAATCATACATGCCAAATGTTTATAAGTGAAAACAAAATCTAAGTTATGTTTTTCCCTCATTGACAAATATTGAAGCAGTGGCAATTTTAGGTGGGAAATTTTTTAAAATAAGCAATTTCTGTCTTTAAAAAAATCATGATTCTCCTGCCTGAAACAGGTCTGTCTCAGTAAATCACAGTCAAGATCTGTAGGTTGAAGCAGAGTCAGTAACATGTCAAGCATTTTCCTGGAGGCAGGAGAGGCCTGATCCAGAGAGAGCCACGCCAGACGCTGCTCTGAAGCTGATGGGCAGGAGGCAGGCCCAATGGCATGGGTATGAATGGCTGGAGGATCACGCACCCATAGGGTTTACCTAGAGCTTGGGCAGAATTCCTCACTTGTCAGTCTCTCATGTAACAAGCATTGGCATATCCAATAGGTCTCGCCTTGGGGGCCTTATGAGTGTTTAGCCAGAGCTATTGACTTTGCCAATGTATTTAAGCCGTGCTGTAGAGTAAGTGTGGCTGCTGTGCAGTTTGCTGAAAAGTTTTAATAAAAAGTGTCAGAAGCATTTTTGTTACCTTATAAATGACCAAGAAGGCATTTTGTACAACTGAACGACCATATTAAAAAAGTATTTACAATAAAAAATGTCCTCAGTTTTCTTTTGTTCTTGCAATGCTGGGAACTTGTTTCTGCCTATTCCAATGGTTATTTGTTAAAGCTTTTTTTTGAGGGGGCATAAACAATCGGAGGGTGAAGGTTGGGAACTAGTACCTGTATTATAACACTAGCAGCGGCCAGACGCTAGGGGAGAATTAACAGATGCCAGATTCCGAGAGCAGGCTGAGGTGGTGCTGAGGGATGCTGAGGTGGTAGTGGTGGTGGTGGTGGTGGCTGGTGCGGAGACGAGGCTGAGGTGATGCTGATTGATACTCAGGTCTTGCTGAGTGATGATGGTGTGGTGGTGTACTAGTGCAAAGGCGATGCTGAGTGATGCTGATGTGGTGCTGAGTGATGCTGTGGTGGTGCTGAGTGATGCTGTGGTGGTGCTAGGTGATGCTGTGGTGGCGCTGAGTGATGCTGTGGTGGTGCTGAGTGATGCTGTGGTGGTGCTGAGTGATATTGTTGTGGCGCTGAGTGATGCTGTGGGGGCCCTGAGTAATGCTGTGGTGATGCTGAGTGATGCTGTGGTGGTGCTGTTTGATGCTGTGGTAGCCCTGAGTGATGCTGTGGTGGCCCTGAGTGATGCTGTGGTGGTGCTGAGTGATGCTGTGGTGGTGCTGAGTGAGGCTGTGGTGGTGCTGAGTGATGCTGTGGTGGCGCTGAGTTCGTTACACTGTGCTTAAAAACTGTTGTGTAAAGGGAGCTGATTTCCATGTGAAGCGCTATAATGCCCTTGGTTCAAGTTTGCGCTATAATTATGCGGGGCAAGCGGGTGTTGCCTAATGTAATGTAATCGGACAATATCAGGTGAAAGCACTACGTTTTCACAGCTCAGGGAGTGCTTATTCTTCTGACAAATCTCCTAATATCACACCCGTTGCAGCTAGGGCTGCAGATGTTAGAACTGGGTAACTAGGTTAGAATCTCGGCTCAGGCGCAGCATCTTGTGATTCCATGCAAATCGCTTAGTTACACTGTACTTAAAAACTGTTGTGTAAGGGGAGCTTATTTCCGTGTGAAGCGCAATAATGCCCTTGGTTCAAGTTTGCGCTATAATTTTGCGGGACAGGCAAGGGGGTGTGACCTAATGCAATTTAATCGGACAATATCAGATGAAAGCACTACGTATTCACAGCTCAGGGAGTGCTTCTTCTTATGACAAATCTCCTAATATCACACCTGTTGCGGCTAGGGCTGTGGATGTTAGAACTGGGTAACTAGGTTAGAATCTCGGCTCAGGCGCAGCATCTTGTGATCCCGTGCAAATCGCTTTGTTACACTGTGCTTAAAAACTGTTGTGTAAGGGGAGGGGAGCTCATGTCCGTGTGAAGCGCTATAATGCCCTTGGTTCAAGTTTGCGCTATAATTATGCGGGACAGGCAAGCGGGTGTGGCCTAATGTAATTTAATTGGACAATATCAGATGAAAGCACTACGTATTCACAGCTCAGGGAGTGCTTCTTCTTATGACAAATCTCCTAATATCACACCTGTTGCGGCTAGGGCTGCGGATGTTAGAACAGGGTAACTAGGTTAGAATCTCGGCTCAAGCGCAGTATCTTGTGATTCTGTGCAAATCGCTTCGTTACACTGTGCTTAAAAACTGTTGTGTAAGGGGAGCTGATTTCCGTGTGAAGCGCTAAAATGCCCTTGGTTCAAGTTTGCGCTATCATTATGTGGGACAGGCAAGCAGGTGTGGCCTAATATAATTTAATCGGACAATATCAGATGAAAGCACTACGTATTCACAGCTCAGGGAGTGCTTATTCTTATGACAAATCTCCTAATATCACACCCGTTGCGGCTAGGGCTGCGGATGTTAGAACTGGGTAACTAGGTTAGAATCTCGGCTCTGGCGCAGCATCTTGTGATTCCATTCAAATTGCTTAGTTACACTGTACTTAAAAACTGTTATGTAAGGGGAGCTGATTTCCGTGTGAAGCGCTATAATGCCCTTGGTTCAAGTTTGTGCTATAATTATGCGGGACAGGCAAGCGGGTGTGGCCCAATGTAATTTAATCGGACAATATCAGATGAAAGCACTACGTATTCACAGCTCAGGGAGTGCTTCTTCTTATGACAAATCTCCTAATATCACACCTGTTGCGGCTAGGGCTGCGGATGTTAGAACTGGGTAACTAGGTTAGAATCTCGGCTCAGGCGCAGCATCTTGTGATTCCATGCAAATCGCTTCGTTACACTGTACTTAAAAACTGTTGTGTAAGGGGATCTGATTTCCGTGTGAAGCGCTATAATGCCCTTGGTTCAAGTTTGCGCTATAATTATGCGGGACAGGCAAGCGGGTGTGGCCTAATGTAATGTAATCGGACAATATCAGGTGAAAGCACTACGTTTTCACAGCTCAGGGAGTGCTTATTCTTATGACAAATCTCCTAATATCACACCCGTTGCGGCTAGGGCTGCGGATGTTAGATCTGGGTAACTAGGCTAGAATCTCGGCTCAGGTGCAGCATCTTGTGATTCCGTGCAAATCGCTTCGTTACACTGTGCTTAAAAACTGTTATGTAAGGGGAGGGGAGCTGATTTCCGTGCGAAGCGCTATAATGCCCTTGGTTCAAGTTTGCGCTATAATTATGCGGGATTGGCAAGCGGGTGTGGCCTAATGTAATGTAATCGGACAATATCAGGTTAAAGCACTAAGCTGGAGAGTTTATGCGCTGCGTAGGCGAGACCTAAAAAGCTGATATGGAAGGGGTGTAGTCAGTCATGTGTTGTGTTCATTTCTTAAAAGGAAGAGTTTTTTTTTTAACAGATAAATGATGATGTACCTAACGAACAAGTTACTTACCTTCGGTAACGCTTTTTCTGGTGGATACAGTATCTGCCTGTGGATTCCTCACCTTGTGAATATCCCCTGCGCCAACATTCCACGGAATTTTTTCCCAGCTCTCCACGCCGACATGGACGTCATAATACCTCGGCTCCGCTCGCAACTCCGTATGACGTCACCGGAGCCAAAAGAGAGCCACGTCGGCGTGATGATGTCAGTTCCACCCATTTTTTCTGTGCCTCCGAGGCGATCTGGTGGACCAACAACAGATTCAAAGTATACACAGTATACAACATTCGAACAAATATAAATAGTACATATACAAAAAGGAAAGCTAAAGAACAAAAGCATTTCCTATGAGTGTACCAGATAAAAGAAGATCAATGTAAAACAACATGTCAAGCAAGGCATCATTTAAGGTATACAAAGGTGGACAACAGGGAGGCGGGTGGGCCAGTGAGGAATCCACAGGCAGATACTGTATCCACCAGAAAAAGCGTTACCGAAGGTAAGTAACTTGTTCTTCTGATGGATACATCTGCCAGTGGATTCCTCACCTTGTGAATAGATTCCCACAGCAGTCCCACTCCCGGAGGAGGGTGTCCACCTTCCTATACCAAAAAGTCCTGCAAGACAGAGCGCGCAAAGTGGCCCTCACTCCTCATTTCAGAGTCCAAGCAATAATGCTTTGCGAAAGTATGGAGGGAGGCCCAAGTCGCGGCTTTACAAATATCTGCAACAGGAACACCCCTGGCCAAAGCAGAGGTAGAAGACTTAGCTCTAGTTGAATGAGCCCTAATACCCTCAGGAGGAACCTTACCAGCAAGGGCGTAGCAGATCTTGATGGCTAGGATGATCCACCTGGACAGAGTGCGCTTGTGCACAGCCTTGCCTTTAGAGTGTCCAATATAGCCCACGAAGAGCTATTCATCCAAACGAAAATCCTTCGTTCTGTCCAAATAAAAGCTCACAGCTCTTTTAGGGTCCAATCGGTGAAGTCTTTCCTCCTCCTTGGAAGGATGAGGGGGAGGATAAAACACAGGGAGAGTAATGAACAGCCCCAAATGAAAGGGAGTAACTTTCTTAGGTAGGAAAGCAGCCCTGGTCCTGAGGACCATCCTTTCAGCATGTAAGGTTAAAAACGGGGGTTTTGAACTAAGAGGTTGAAGCTCACTCACCCTCCTTGCCGAGGTTATGGCTACAAGAAAGACTGTTTTAAAGGACAACAGCCTCAAAGGACAGCTATGAAGGGGCTCAAATGGGGACCCCATCAAAAAAGTTAAGACAAGATTAAGGTCCCACTGTGGCATTACAAAGGGAGTAGGCGGAAACCTGTTAGTAAGACCTTTAATAAATCTTAAAACAATAGAAGACTTAAATAACGACGGCTGATCTGGAAGACACAGAAAAGCCGATAAGGCTGATAAATAGCCCATAACCTTGGCCACAGAACAACCCTGCTGGGCCAAGGAAAGAGCAAACTGAAGCACATTGGAAAGGTGGGCTTTTAATGGGTCAATGGATCTCTCTCCACACCATTTTACAAACTTAGACCACCTGTAGGAGTAAATAGATTTGGTGGAGTGTCTCCTGGCCGATAAAATAACATCCATCACATCAGGCGGGAGAGAGAAAGATCTCAGGTTGCCCCGTTCAATCTCCAGGCATGAAGGTGCAGGCTCTGGAGGTGGGGGTGTAGAACCTGCCCCTCCGACTGCGAGAGGAGATCTGCCCTGAAAGGGAGACGGAGCGGAGGGTGCGATGAAAGGTGAAGTAGATCTGTGTACCACACCCTTCTTGGCCAATCTGGGGCGATCAATATAACTTGGGCCCGGTCTTGGCGAATCTTCCTCAGAATCCGAGGAATCAAGGGTATGGGAGGAAACGCGTAAAGGAGTTGTGAGCCCCAACTCAACTGAAACGCGTCCCCCAACGCCCCCTGCATAGGAAACTGGAGACTGCTGAATGACAGGCAATGTGCGTTCTCGAGAGTGGCAAAAAGTTCCACCGAGGAGTCCCCCACATCTGGAAGACGTTCTGAACTACCTCTGGATGAAGCCTCCACTCGTGGTCGGTGGAAAACTGTAGACTGAGACTGTCCGCACGTACGTTCAGCACCCCGGCCAGATAATTCACCATCAAGCAGATCCGATGGTCCTGAGCCCAGGACCAGAGCCACAACGCCTCTCTGCAGAGACGGTGCGACCCTACTCCTCCCTGCTTGTTGACAAACCACATCGCGGTAGTGTTGTCCGTCAGGGCTTGTACCGACTGACCGCGAAGGGAAGGGAGGAAGGCCTTGAGCGCCAAACGTATCGCCCGCAATTCTAGAAGATTGATATGAGACAATCTTTCCTCTGGAGACCAAAGACCTTTCATCTCCAGATCCCCCAGATGAGCACCCCACCCCAAGGTGGAGGCATCCGATATTACTGTGGCCACCGTTGGAGGAAGATGAAAGGGCTTTCCTTGAGACAGGTTGCCCTCCACGTTCCACCAAGACAGATCCACTGCAGCTTCTCTGGAGATCCTGATCGACTCCCTGAGATCTCCGTTGTGCTGATACCACTGCCTGCCGAGACATCACTGGAGTGCCCTCATGTGCCAGCGTGCATGGTTGACCAACAGAATGCAGGAGGCGAACAGACCGAGCAGGCGAAGGACCTTCAGAACTGGAACAACCGCTCCATTGTGGAATAAAGGGATCATCTCCTGAATGTCGAGAATTCTTTGTGGAGGAGGAAATGCTCGACACACAGTAGTGTCCAGTACCGCCCCTATGAACAGGTTGCGTTGCGAGGGCACCAGGTGAGATTTGGGCACATTGATTGAAAAACCCAAGTCGAATAACAGTTGAGATGTTACCTGCAGATGACGTTGCACCATCTCTGGGGACTCTGCTTTCAGAAGCCAGTCGTTCAGGTAGGGGAAGACCGGAATCCCCGACCTCCTGAGGTGAGCAGCCACCACTGCCATCTCCTTGGTGAAGACTCGAGGTGCAGTAGTAAGACCAAACGGGAGAACCGCAAACTGGTAGTGTTGCGACCCAACCGTAAAACAGAGATACTTCCTGTGCGACTTCAGGATTGGGATGTGGAAATACGCATCCTGCAAGTCAATCGACACCATCCAGTCTTCTTGCTGCAACACTTGAAGAACCTGAGCAAGTTTTAGCATCTTGAATTTCTCCTGTTTCAGGTAAAAATTCAAAACTCTGAGGTCCAAGATCGGACGCAATCTGCCGTCCTTTTTGGGAATCAGGAAATACCTAGAGTAGCATCCCTGACCCCTTTCCTGCTCCGGAACCACCTCTATCTCACCTTTTTGTAGCAATGCAAGAACCTCCTTCTGCAGAAGTAGATGGTCCTCTGAGCAAAAACCTTGGCAAGGAGGGTAAGGGGGAGGAAACTCCCGAAAGGGAAGGGCGTACCCATTCTCCACAAGGTTTAAAACCCAAAGGTCTGTCGTGACGGATTTCCAACCTCGCAGAAAGTGGGACACCCGACCCCCAACAGGCCTCACATGATCTAGGATGGGGGATCTAGGGCTGCTTCCCTGAAGCTTCATTGGGAGCAGAGGAGGCTGAAGAGGAGGAGGGATGGCGACCAGAACCTCGCCGACCCCTTTGTCTTCCTCTATATGATCTATAGAGAGGATTTTGCTGCTGTTGTTGCTGCTGCTGCTGAGGTTGACGGAAGGAACGAAAGGATGACCTCCCAAATCCTCTATACTTCCTGAAGCCAAAGCCTTTTGCTTGCGTCTGCAAACCTAAAGATTTCGCAGTAGCCCTGCTATCTTTAAATCTTTGCAGGGCAGAATCAGCTTTTTCCCCATCAAAGGGTAAATCGACTAGGGTGGCCTGAACATCAGCAGAGAAGCTGGAAGAACGAAGCCAAGTCTGCCTTCTAGTGGCTATAGAAGATCCCATAATCCTAGCCACGGAATCAGCTGTATCTAGGCCCGACTGATTAACTTGCCTAGCGGCAGCTTGAGTATCTGCAACAACCTCCATAAAAGAGGCCTTCTCCTCATCAGGCAGCTTAGGGGCTAACTGCTTCACCGAGTCCATTAAAGCATGAACGTAGTGTCCCAATAAGCAAGTGGCATTTGTTGACTTAGGCGCTATACTTCCAGATGAAAAGACCTTTTTAGCTGACTGTTCGATCTTTTTAGAGTCCCTGTCAGCTGGTGCTTGTGGAAAAGCACCTGAAGATTGCTTCGAACAGGAAGCTTGCACTACAAGACTCTCTGGAGAAGGGTGCGAGGAAAGGAAGCTTGGATCCCCCGGAGCCACTCTATACCTCCTTGCCACAGTTCTGGAAACCGCAGGTGAAGAAAGTGGCTTGCGCCAAACGTCCATAACAGGCTCTAAAATAGCCTCATTAAAGGGCAACAAAGGCTCAACGATGGAAGAAGGTGAATGAAGGACTTCAGGACTTCAGTCAAAAGGTTTGGCTTATATTCTGCAGAAGGCAACTGTAAATCCAACAACTCCGCTGCCTTCCTGATGACTAAATGGTAAGGAGCCAACTCTTGTGGAGGAGAAGATCTGGAAGAAGAGTGTTCCCATTCAGGAGTAGTATCTAATCCGCTTGCCTCCTGAATGCCCTCAAATTCGTCAGTGGAATCACCAACTTCACCTTCCTCTACTTCCTCTCTATATTGCTCCTCCTCTATAATCCTCTGTGCCTCTCTTCAAGAGCGGATCCGATGGCACGGCGTCGGCGGTGCCGTACGCGGAGTCGGCAGCACCGAACGTGGAGTCGGCAGCGCCGGAGGAGTCGGCGGCACCGGACGCGGTGCAGATGGAGTCGGCGCCGGCATCGAGGGAGGCTACGATGAGGGCAAGCGATCCAGTCGAGGCCGGGAGGAAGGCTCTCTAGACGGCGCCAGGAACTGCCATGAAGGAGCCATCGGCAAGAAGGGCATAAAAGGTGCCTGAGCATAATGTTGCAGCACGTCCAAACTAAACGCCATTGGACCCACGGGACCAGAAGGTGCGCCGGATGGGAAGGCAGCTCTTACATACATCGCAAAAATGCGTCGGATCCGCACCTGGAGTCGGGAAATGCGGGTATGGGTTAGAACCTGAATATGGCCGAGGAGTAGATGGAGCCAGAGCCGAAGTATCCTCAACTGGAGCCGCAGGTTCACCTTCTGGCACTGGCGAAAGATCTACCACCTGCTCCGGCACGGCGTCGGAAGCTGGAGAATCCACCGGCGCCGGAGACTGCGCCAGAGTCAACTTGGGCGAAGGTGACTTCTCCGGAGAAACACGAGGAGAAGGGGAAGGCGAAGGAGAAATGAATTCCTTACTTCGACGTCGAGGCGACGGCGACCTCGAAGCCTTACTCATCGATGATTGGCGCCGAGAGCTATGCTTCCTCTTCTTTTTGTGTCTTCTCGACTTCAAAGAGTGCAAAGTCGATGACTCCGGCTTCGACTTCTCCTTCTTCCTACCTCTGCTCTCCTTTTTCGCCTTGGCCATGAAAAGCTTTGCTTCCCTCATTTTTCTACAGCAGTTGCAATCATCCACATCATGGTCCGATGAAAGGCACCATAAGCAATCTTCGTGGGGGTCAGTGATGGACATGTGACCCCCACATTCCCTACACGGCTTGAATCCTGACTTCCTCGTCGAAGACATGGTAAATCCAGAAACAGTAACTCACAGGGAGACTACAAAGTAACAGGAGAGTGCTGGAAAACCGTTACGCGTCGACGGCGCAGAAAAAAGGGAACTGACGTCATCTCGCCGACGTGGCTCTCTTATGGCTCGGTGACGTCATACGCAGTCGCAAGCGGAGCTGAGGTATTATAACGTCCACATCGGCGTGGAGAGCTGGGGAAAAAAATCTGTGGAATGCTGGCGCAGGGGATATTCACAAGGTGAGGAATCCACTGGCAGATGTATCCATCAGAAGTTAATCTATTAACTTTCCACGTACAAGCTCTTTCTGTTCATCATATCCTGAAGATTTTTTTGCGAGCATGGTACTTATACTGTATTCTATTTTGCTAACTTCTCGCCAGTTTTGAACAAGGAACTTATATTAAAGGAAGAAAACAAGTTAAGTTTATAGATAAGTTACAGGATCATAAGGTACAAAATAAAAGTTACCATTTATACTTGTCTTTTTCTTTCTACCAAAAAAAACATACAACCTTTTAGTTTGGACATTTGCTGCGCCAGTGGAATGCCAGACTACAAGTTTTATCACCCTTCAGCGTTATTTCCTAGGGGTTGGCAACATATCAACCTCTGAACATGGCTTTTCGGCTTACCCAGTAGCACACAAGCTAATATTAAACAACTAAACAACAACACAATAACTTAAACACTGGACTTAAATGAAAAAATTGGCAATATATAACCACAATAAGTAACTTTGAAACACTAATGCAACCACTAATTTACAATGTAGACCACAACCATACAACGTAACCACTACCCTAAACAATATTTGAAGTCCTACTGTGCCTCCATCTAAAAACTTAATTTCTAGATCGCAATCCGATAACTTAGGTGCTAGACCCTACTTAACAAACTGACTACTAAAACACAACCTCACAATTTCGCCACTAGGCCATGACCTAGCAAGTTGTTCACTACACCACATTGTTACAACTTAACCAGTGGGCTAGGTTCTTACAATTTACTCACTAGATTAAAGATTTTAACTTTAAGCTTTAACTACAGTTTAGATAGGAAACCACTCACCTACATCTTAATCACTTGATCACAACCTTACAATTTAACCACTGCACCACAAGCTTACAGCATATCCACTAACCACACCCTATCAACTTAAACTTGAAACAGCCGCTAACCAGTACACAATAATTTTAAAATCTAGAATGTATACCTCTATCTTATTATGTAAACATCAGACAACAACGCTGCAACTTAACCACTAGTCTCCATAGTACTAACTTAACCACAAGAACACAACATCACACCTAAACCGTTAGAGTGCAAACAGTTATTCCGTAACTTAGCAATGTAAACATTAGTCTAAATTATACAGCTCAACCAATAGTCTGCAAACTTAAAGCATAACCACTTAATAAAAACCAAACCTGATGTCAGTGCACCACAACTTAACAACTTAAACACAAGACATTGATTTAACAAACACTAGATCACAACTTAACACTAAAGAGATACTCACATTTCAACAAATTAGCAGCTTAACTCTTTCACCACAATGCCCACACTTGCTCCTCAGCAATCAAAATGCTTTAAAGTTTGGAAATCAAGATAGACAGGTACAATGGTGACATTCGCCTGCCTGCATTGAAGGCTGTGATTTGTTTTCATTACGTGAGAGAAGTTTTGCATAAATCCCACTTACTGGCCTACGAAGTAGTTTGCAGATTTTACCACTTTATCTAAGTTCCCCCCACCCTCCCCCCACCCCCACCGGAGATTGTTTATTCCACCATTCAATGTGGCAATATCGTCACATTGGTTCTGGTTGGCACTGAATAGGCATGTGCTTTTTTTCACAAGTTAACTTTAAAATTATATTTGTCCCACAAAGCTTTGAAACTGAATGGATTTTAATGATCCTTCTTTTACTCGAAACAACTTATAAGAGACACAAAAGCTCAAATTGTGTCATAAAACACACATATAGGAAACAGCGAACTATAGAATATCCAATAAATATGGCAAGTTCGAGAAAGAAAATCTTTGTAACTTCACAGAGCCCTAATTCAAAGTACATTACTTGGAACAGCCCAGTTACCTTCTCAATAAACTCATCACTGTGGCTCTCATTAAGAGCAGGACCACTGGGATTATGCGATTGACGGCCATGACGATATTTGCATAATTGTAGATTTGCCGCATTTGCCACAAAATCTATCATCTGCCGCTTAATCTGCAGATTTTAACAAAAAAAAGAAAAAACAAATTGGTTTCTAGCTTAAACGGTTCAAAAGTTAATAAAAACTCAGCCACACATGTTGCGCAGTGGAAGGTTCTTTTCAATAGTTGACTGGTCACCTTTCTGTAGTTTAAAGCTATATCTGTGTTAAACTGGTTTCTAATGAGATGCTGCTAATGCCCAGATAGTGTTAACAAGTGTAAGAAGTACAATAATGAAGTAATACTATCATAAAATGTGCTGCATAATGCCGCATAATTTGGCTTTACTACACCCGGCCGCATAATTTGGCTTTACTAAACCCTGCCGCATAATTTGACCTTCCCCTGCCGCATAATTCCAGTGGCCCTGATTATGAGTGGCATATTTACGATGGGGCCCGTAACAGTTACGGACTCCATCACAATTATGAGATCCATTGAGAACACAGTCGATCTGATTAATTTCGCCCAGAGTTTTTCAGCAGACAAAATCTAAGGATGGCTCTATGTGGGTAAAATGAGGAATTGATATACTATTTGATCAGAAAATAACAATTCCACCCATAATTACTGATTTCTCAACAGAACTTCAAGGTTCCACTGGTAATCAAGGGTTGCCAGCTTTGGAACTCTCTCCTAATGGGCATTAGAAATTAGAAAATCCTTGAAGTTGTTTGCCTTCTGCACAGTCTTGAAAACTCATATCTTCAACAAAAGCTTCACGTTCTAACTCCCTTCTCTCTCTCTCTCTCTCTCTCTCACACACACACACACGCACACACACACACTCTCTCTCTGTCTCTCTCTCTCTCCTGGAGTGATCTAAATGTACACATGTTGACGACCTTTTTTGTGGCCTTAGTTCTTATTGCTATGTAGCCTGTTCTATTTATTTGTCCTAAACTGCACTACACTCATGATGCGGGTCACACTACATGAACACCGAAATCCAATCAAAAATATTAGTAGACCACTGGTTACAACTACCCACCATACCATAACCTAAACATTTTGAAGCTAGGTCACAACTTAAAAATGTTACTGACAGATAATTCTATTTTATTCTATTCTATTCAATGCTATGCTATTCTATGCTCTTAAAAGCGTGTGACTACCCAACTTGGAGCCTCCCGTCCCGGTGCTAATATTGTGCAGGCCCTATATCATCCAGCTTTATGCAAATAGCCTGGTTTTCAATCGCTTCCGTAACTAATGTACTCTTCTCAAGAGACTCTAATACATGAAAACATCATAAGCACTGACCCATAATAATGCAAACAGTAGAGTCCAACCACCAAACCACAGCTTAACAAATGTACAATAACAAGGCAAACACTGTGCACCTGAAACCGAGCAACTGACCATGATAACATAATTGACCATTTTAGTGCTAAACTCAAGCATAAAATACTCTGGAAGTCACCTGACGTTTTAGTCTGTAAAGAAAAGCAGTGTGGGCTCCAACAAAACCAGCGAACCATGAATAAATTCCACAGTGTCCTTCAGTCCATTGTGCAGTGCCATGGGTGAGCGCACCTTAAACCTGTGTACAAAAAACACGTAACGAGGGAGACGATAAAACCGAAGCATTTATTCAAAACTTTGTTCAGCTACAGCGCACACCATAACCTGCACTTCGGATTGTGGCTTATTAATAGGCCCTCTTACTAGCCAACTCAATGAGGGATATTCTCAAGAACGTGTGATAACCATCGCAAAAGTAACTTAATGCAACCTTCAACATCGCAGTCCATCGCGGGAAATTGACGCCGTGTTAACCAAGTATTCACATCACGGTGGTACCATGCGATAGTCTCCAGATAACGTGCCAACTGACCGCGTTAAAATCAATGCCACGCCGCAAAAATGCGAAACACAAATGCAAAAATGCTGCGATGAGGCCAATCGCGATACAAAAATCAGCGAAAACCAGCTACAGGCCTGCAATGCACACGCGTCAGGCGGGAACAATCACCATAAAAGTAGAAAAAGAAAATGACAAACAAATGCCAAACAACTGCGTAGCACAATGGACGTTGCCTGAGCAAGTACGGAGAAGAACCAGAACCCCACAAGCCCCGCGGAGGACCAGCCTGGGACCTCGGGGTCAGGGAAGGGCAAGGAGAAGAAGAGTAGGAAGAAAAGGTTCAGTCCGCAGGAAAACAGGATCCTGATAACGGAGGTAATAGAACACCCTCAACAACTGTTCGTCACCTCCACTGTGTCACTGGCAACTAAAAATGGACTATGGCAGTCCATCGTGGACAAGGTGAATGCAGTCAGAGTACTGAAGAGGACAATGGAAGATGTCAAGAGACGCTGGAATGATGTCAAGCCAAAAACCAAGCTGAAACTCGCCAACAACCGGAAGGGAGCAATGCAGACTGGAGGTGGGAGTCCAGTGCCACAGGAGGAGCTGGACGAGATAGAGGAAATGGTGGCCACAGTCATCAGTGGGGAGAAGGTGGCAGGAGCTGGGGGCCCGGACACTGCTCAACAGGACCGGACACAACAGCAACAGGGTGAGTAAGGACCAGGGACTGGGGGGAGGTGAGGAGATGGGCACACTGGCACACATGCACCATTAAAAAGAGCACATCTGCGGACAAACCATGCCCCAGACCATCAAACCCCACCAAGAGACCAATGTACCCAAGTATGCAACATGTCAGCACTGTACAAGCACAGAAGTCAAAGGCACACCGCATGAAAGGGATATGGGCCAGCAAAATCAGAGTAGCAGGGGCGACTCCCCCAATATGCGGCACACACACATCACATGCAGAGCACATAAACATTGACAACAATGTGGCTCAATCCGCAAAACACCTACAACAGAACACAGGACACAACTGGTGCCGCTTGGATGCAGACACTGGCCAATCACATTTGGCATAGCAGGGAAATTTGAGTTGATAATGAATAAGTACAAACACACACACATCTGTTGTCGAAATGTCCACTGACCCCCATCAAATAGGCAGCTCCTCCCAAACAACCACAATGTACCCAGACATGCTGTCTGTATGAAAACATGTGCATACATGTGGACACATTGTTAAACTGCATCTCCCCTTCACATTGCAGAGGGAGAATCAACACCTCCTGCAGAGCAGCCCGACCCTCTCTTCTCTGATGACGAAGAGGACCCCCACAGCTTCGACTCTGACACCCTCCAACTGCTCGTGGTGAGCCTATGCAGCCCACTTCCAGAAGGTAGGCAGCCCAGCTGCTACGAAGAGGCCCCACCCCCTGCACAGACCACACAGCAGGAAGCACCCCCCACCACGGCTGGCTCCCAGGATCCCCACGAAGAAAACGTGGCCTTCCAACGACGTGTGTTGGGGTGATAGGAGAATCTGGCTGAATAGGTGCGGGTGGGCTTCGACCGCATGACAGACAAACTAGATGCCATATGTGGGTGTCTAAGTCCCATCAGAGACCACTCACGGTCCCTAACGGACACTCACAGTCCGCTCCATGCTCTCCAACGGACCATGGCTGACATTGCTGGAGCCCTGACTCAGAGAATAGAACAACTGTCCAGTCAGACTGGCTCCAGCAATGTCACAAGGGAATTGGGAAACATGCGGAGGCTAATGGAGACCATGGAGCGGGCGAATGTGGAACGAGCGGCTGCCACAGCTGAACACCAGCGAGAGGTAGCTGGGTTCCTCAGGGACCTCAGGACCATCCTCATGGCTTAGCTGCCACAAGGCCTGGTGCTGATGCATGCTGCTGCTACCACTCCATCCACATCTTCTTCCCCTGAAGTGTCAGTGCCAGACCATGTGGCAGACTTTCCACCTCCGACCACTGATGTGTCACTCTAAACAGTGCTGGAGACCGAACACCACCACCCACACGTGAGGCACATGAAACAGCAGAGTACGAAGATGCGGATGATTCTGCCCTCGTGGTAAGAAGGACGCTGTAGCATGCATCTCCTCCACAGGGCCGGCTTTAGCTTGGTTCTGCCCTCTGCATCATCACCTTCTACTGGCCCCCGATTCACTCTTCGACACTCCTCTTGGACCTCGACATAGACAGCCATATGCTGTTTGATCACCAATGACACAGCAATCAGACTGTGGACTGAACTCTTCCTCTTCCTTTGGACTTGTCATTCCCTGAAGGACTCTGGCTGGCCCTCTACGGGCCAACATCGTCATGTGGGGTTTGCATGGCCCTGTACTGCTCCAGATGCAACACTCCACTGAATGTACATTAACTATTCATATTCACACAGATTTGTCATGTCTATGGTCTTTCAAGTTTGGAAGTATGGATGAATGTAGGCTCACCTGACTCCTCTTACATCCATGTGGCTCATGTCGTAGAACAGGGGTCACAGGATGACACACTGTCGAATGCAGTCCGGGTGGCGCTGGCACAACAACAGGGACACACGCAGGAGTTACTTCCTTCTCCAGCCCAGTACGGAACCATGCCCAGAGCCCCAGGGTGGTTTACAAACCCTTACGCTAGACTGGCATACGCCAGGCCAGCCCACTCCACTTACGCTCACAGGGGGGACGGCAACGCTACAGGTCCCAGGTCTTCCCTGTAGTGATCTGTTGCTCACAGGTCTAGTTGTCAGCATGCCACAGCCACTTCCTCACGGCTGGTTTACACCCACGCCACACCGATCCAGCACACGCGTCACAGGACATGTGACCCTGGTATTCAAAAGGGCCGTGCGCACGTGCTCGATGCCATTTCCACTCTCTATCTGGGTGCATCTGTGTGATGTTAATGTAGGCATGAGGGCATCGGGCCCTGCAACATCACATTCCCCAGGACCAGAGGTGACATGATGGCGTCTGCAACACGATGCCCAATCATACAGGGTCCATGACATTGGGGCACAGACTTGGTGGCACCGGATACATTGCAGCCAGCACAGGCACACCGCCATGGGACAGTGACTTTGGGTGCACTGAGGTAGGGGCAACTTAAGTGCTGAACCGGGGTGCAGCCTGCGATAATGCCCCATCCCGGCGGTCCAGACGTTTCAAGATTTGTGTGCCCTGCTGGACCGCAGTGTAGGCCAGAGCCAGCGGGCAGCGCGGGCCTACCACCACATGGCGTCGCATCCCAGATCACAGAGTTAGTGGCACCTCAAGGGCTGAGCAGGTGTGCAGCCTGCGATGATGCCGGGTGCACTGGTATGTCCTCTGCCATGGCAAAATCAAGACTGAGAATCAAATGTGAGACCTGGTGGCCTGCGGAGCAGGGCTGCATGATGTGGAGTGTGCCATGCCCCATGTTTCAGATGACGGGTCTGTTTCAGATGTGTGAACTGGTGAATTGCACTACATACCGACACGTGGTTGGAAACACACCAGTGGCAGCAGGTGAGCAGTGTGGCCTGGGTGCGCATTGTCGGCACTCTCTCTCTCTGTCCATCTCTTCTGTTATCTGTGTCCCTCTCCCCCTCTGTGTCCGTCTTTCTCTAACTCCCCCTCCCTGTCCGTCTTTCTCTCGCTCCCCCTCTCTGTCCATCTTTCTCTCGCTCCCTCTACTTTGCTCTCTCTCTCCTTCGCTCTCTCTGTGTCCTTTGATGTGCACAAGACACACCTTCTCATCGTGATTTTTGTCTTGCAGGCTGTGACCTACGGATTCTCCCGAGGGGAGCCGCCATGTGTCTTCATTTCTGTTCTGTGTTTCTTTTAATACATTTTCATGTGTTACATCGTAGGTGAATGTGTGATGCTAATTTTTGTGATGACGCATGCATGTCAACAAATGTGATTGTGATACATCAGGCGGATTATTTGGTACATGATTCCGTGTAGTTGATGTGGCATGTCTTTGGCCGGGGGGGTGCCCGGGGAGGAGGGTTCCTGGGGGTGGTGGTGGTGGGTGTTGTGGCTTTGTTGGGGCTCCGAGCTGCATGATCAGTGGCTCCATGGCATCTGTTGCCCTTCAGGTGTGGCTCTGGGATGGGCTCCATTTTGTGGTGCAGGCTGTGGTCTGACTTTACACCAGGTCAGAGCAGGTGTTAAGTTCCTGCAGCTAACGCACCTTATCACGTGTTTTGTGATCTTATCGCCAATCTGGCTGGTCGTTGAGAATGTTGCGGAGTGGTGTTTTTGCGGCTTATTGCATGGGAATGCCTACTCTGCATCTCATTAGCGATAGTTGCGGGGGTCATCTGTGGCAATGTTTATTGCGGCTGCTATCGCAGGTAAACTGGTGCTATGGGCTGTTAGCACCAGCTTGTGAATGGGACGATAAATTTATCGTGACTTTGGCTGCGATAAAGTGCTGTCAACTCGGCGATAGCTCCTTGAGAATATACCTCAATGACTTTCATTCAATCCATCTCCAGTGATACAAGGCTGAAACTGCCTCGCTGTAATTAAACATGTGATCTGCAGGTCACACCAAGAAGACTACAACTGCTGTTCAGCACAGCACTCTGTGTTGAATGCTTTTCAACAATTCAGTTTGGTGTGTGAAAAAATATCTGGTATGGCATGCTGCAAATCAATGCATAGAAGGGCTGGAAGACAGCCAAAGTCTTAGAGGGTGTGTGCAGTTTACAAGTTTTTGCTTGCTCACTTTCCTCCTGTATTTAGGGTGGAAGCCCAACTGGAAATGGCACTGCAATTCCCTGTTGGAATTCTGCTGTCCTCCTATCCCAGTTTGTAGTTGTCTTCAGCTATGTCCCCCACCTCCTCCTTACCTTCAATATATCGAGCACATGCACTAGGGAGGGAGAGAGAGAAAGAAAGAGAGAGAGGGGGGGGAAGCTTGGATTACTCCCTATTACATCCATTCCAAGTTACTGATACCAGCGATTCTGGTACTTCCAGAGCTGGCATTAATAGAAGTTCCTGGCGGAATCTTGAAGTTCAATTGATAAATAAGTAATTATGAGTGGACTTGTTAATTTCTGGTATAATAGCCACTGTGACAGGCCGAGCTGTTGCCAATTAATGATGGAAGTCTGATTTTTAATACATATTAAGGAAAAGTAACTTTCAGAAAGTTGCCCTTTATCTACCTGACCTGTCAGAAGGGTAAATAGCATAAACCTCTGTGAGCTCTCAGCTGCAGCTTAAACTCAGGAATCTGTGTGAAAGAGTTGTGAAATGCCAACCACGAGCAAACAATAGGCTGACCTATGAGGGCAGAGATGACTACTCTGAACTTCACAGAAAAATAAAAGTGGGAGCAGTGGGCATCCTGTGACATCACACTGTCAAACCCTGCTTGACATGTTTCTGAAGCCACAATCAACACCTAGGGTGCACTTGAAAGGGAGAGAACAGGATGTCAAGACAATCCTTATGTATCCCTTGTCTGGTTGCTTAAGCGACCCTGCTTTTGTCCTACCTAGTTCTGTCTCTGGGTTTGTTGTGGGTATAGTGCCTGCCTCTAACTGGGTTTTAGTATTAGATGTGGGTTGACACTAGGATTACCATAGTAGACTCCCCACACACCCCTCCAGTCCTCAGACTCACAGTTTAGTGTGGGTGAGGACTTTTGCCATCTTCAAAATGCCCTGGTAAACAACATTTTGGGTCTATTTGCAGTGAAGGCAAACAGATACTACTCTGACAGTGGGTAGGGTTGTACCCAGGAATTTTAACTTAAGTGGTTATTAAGGGCCCAGGAGTCACTACAACCGACTAGCTGGTGCCAGGCACATGAACCAAACACTTTCTGGAACCTGCAAAAGAACAGAAGAGGACTGGATCTTCTGTCTGTGACCAGGGAGGGGCCCTGAAGTAATTGACCTGCTTGTCTTGCAGCCAGGACAATAAAGTGTACTCCAAGAGTCAGTTGACTGACCTCCTGTGTGGCTACATGGGCTTCAAAAGCTGCAAAGGTACTTGTGGCAAGGGGACTTGGACTGCTCTTTGTTGTTGGCTTCGGTCTGTCTGATACTCTCTGACTCTCTAAGTGTCATCCCCTGAGGTCCAACGGGCCTTAGGTGTGTACCCCTGTGGTTGGTTGGAGCTTAAAAGACTAAGGTCCTAAGTACCATAGGATATAATACACTTGTAAAACAGGTTTCAGGATATCCATCACATTTGTGGCAGAGTGCTTCTATCCGCCAAACTCTAAATCAGGCCCTAAGTCAAAAGGTTAAATCTTTGACCAGGTGATGTATCTGACCTGCGCTTCATCGCTGTCAGCCTCAAATTGCACATAGATCCCACTCTACCATGAACTTTGACTATCTTTGGCGCTTTGTGCAAGTTTTAAACAACATTTTAAAAAATCATATCTTCGGTTTCCCTTATTAAATTGATGTCAATTTGGAGTAATATTGTTTTATAATGTGGGCTGTATTTTTCTTATTTTGATTAGGATTTTTATGGTTTGTTATTTTGACTTTATTACTGTTTTGGTGTTGCATAAATACTTTCCACAT
Organism: Triturus cristatus; assembly: GCF_964204655.1. Lineage (NCBI taxonomy): Eukaryota > Metazoa > Chordata > Amphibia > Caudata > Salamandridae > Triturus > Triturus cristatus. Next base: position 792,762,250 of record NC_140583.1, on the reverse strand, counting down.
TGCTCTACCTTAAGCCTGCTTGCTGTGTGCCATAGCTACAGAGGATTCACCTCAGTTTAATTTAGTGACTTGGAAGGTTCACTCTGAAAAGAGTTGTGATTATTCCTTCAGGTGAGTAATTGCCCAGCCCAAATAATAATCCAATTTCTTACATCAGGGCAGAATCCTCATGAATTATGATCTCCCAGAACTACACAACAAAAATTCAAACCCAGCCCAAATATTTCAACAAAGTTAAGCAAAAACATAGAGGAATGCAACTTGACGGCATGTTTTAATACTCTGAAAAAACACAAAGGTGCTTCACCAGAGAAAGACATATTTCTTAGATACACCTAAATGGGCTTGAGACTGGGTCGAGGTGAGGAAACCTCTAAGAATCATATCTGAGACACCAATGACCCAGACCCTGGATCACAGCCTTAGGAATATACCCCTTCCCAAAGAAAAATGGACAACAATATCATCAAAGGACCACTGTGTTTGGACACTGATAAGATCACAGGAATGTGTGATTTATGTCTTGTAGTAACATACAAGATACCGACCTATACATGACTTGAACACCGAAAGTGATACAATTAATGCAAAATTCCAAATGAAGCAACAATATCCTTTACGCATTAACATGTTAACTATAAATGCTATGAGCTGCGGGGAATCTCCAACCCCCTCTGTTCCACATAGCTGTGTTTTAACCAGTTTATTTTTTTTGAAAAAAGTTTTATTGTGCAGAGAAAAGGTTACAAGCACGGGCCTACAACCGCCAGGGCCGGCCGCTAGTAGTTAAAGTGGTCAAGCAGATCAAAAAGCAATGACTGGCCCACAGGGGCTCCGCTATATTACAGTAGATCAGACTGCACATAAGGGAAGTCAGGATACACACTTTTAATATAAATAACAACAAAAATAAAGAAAAACAAAAAGCAAGGCGAAACGACTTGAAATGGGCGTCGAACCACAGCCGGGGGAGTCCACACCCGACCACCCGAGGGCGGTCAATAAAAGGAGGCCTGAGAGGGAGGGGGGGGCCACGGGAGAACCAAATTCTTACTCCGAAGTACAAGATAAGCAAGGAACCCTCAAGGATCAGGGGGACGAGGCAACCCCAGACGTATCCACCAGGGGGGGAGCACAGATAGACCCGCGATACACGTTCCACTGCCCCCAAATTCTACCCCATGCCCCCGGTTTACCACGAGCCACATACACAGTTTTCTCCCTGAACATGCACCAGTCCATGTTCTCCTTCCATACGGACATGGTGGGAGGCCGTTGGGAACCCCAAAGCTGCGCTATATCTCTCTTTGCGATCATGTTCCCCAAGGCCGCCCACCGAGCCTGAGCCGCATTATAGTCATTGGGCTCCCATACATTCAGAACACAGCGACGCACCTCCGGCAGCAGAGCGACCCCGGTGACTCGTCTCATAACATCATGCACCTGGCGCCAATATTCCGCCACCTCGCGGCATTCCCATAGAATGTGGAGAAAGGTGGCACTGAGCCCGCAGCCACGCTTACAGAGTCCGTCGTCAGAGAACCCCATCGAGACCAAGCGGGGGCCCGTCACATAAACACGATGGAGAATCTTAAGCTGGACCAGACGGAGACGGGCCGGGATGGCCACCTCCTTAGGGGATGACAGTGCAGTCTGCCAGTCCTCGTCGTCCAACTCCACCCCATCTCCCGTCCATGCCTCCCGAAGACGCACCAAGAGGTCAGCCCGATTATTTATCAGTTTTTTGTAAATCAAGGAGATAGTACTGTCGGGGACGTGACCATCGAGTATGCGGTCCTCGAGAGGCGAAGAAGCAGGGACCGTGGTCCCCTCCCCAAAGACCGAGAGCAGGGCGTGCCGAACCTGTGCATAACGGAAGAACTCTCTTTCACTAAGCTCGTGCTCGCTCTGGAGCGCCGCGAAGGATTTAACCGCACCTTTAACCCATAGGTCCCCCACTCTGCTGATGCCGATCGTGTCCCAGTGCTCGAAGCCTTTCGTTGTCCAGAGGCTTCCCAAGCGTTCTGAGGCGAATAAAGGAGTGGCACACGTTAAACGCTCACTCCAGCCCATCGCTACGTTCGCCGCCTTCCACACACGTACCGCAATCCTAGTAGGGCCCGTAAGGGTCCTACCAGCGGATCGAGAGTAAAGCGCTCTGTTATAGTTACCGCCGGGAAGCAGGAATTTATCCATCTCATATGCCGGGTTCAAACCAGGAGCGTACGTAGCATGGTTAATGGCAGACAGCTGGGAGGCCCAATAGTACCGTCTAATATCAGGAAGCACGATGCCCCCGTCATACCAGGGGAGAGTCAGCTTTGCCAAAGCGATACGCGCTCGCCCGTCCCAAACCAGTCTCCTCTGCAAACTCTCCACTTCCCTAAAGTAGGCCGCCGGAATGACATCGAAGGAGTTCTGGAGTGCATAAAGAAATCTGGGAAGGGACATCATTTTAAACAGCGCCGCGCGACCAAGTGGAGACAAGGGCAACTTACACCACCGAGCCGTATCCGCCCTCAAACGCCGGAGTGGAGACAGGAGATTCTGCTCATAGCGGACCGCCGGATCCAACGAAACGTACACCCCCAGGTATTTAAAGCCGGACTGAGATATTTGGAGCGGAAGCCGAGGCAGGCAAGAGAGGAAGGCCACCAGAGATAGGATACACACAAGATTTGGACCAATTAATTATCAGACCCGAATTTTTCCCGAAGGAAATAAGGACATCAAAGAGAACATTGAGCGACTTCCGCGGCGAGGTGAGATACAAGAGAATATCATCCGCGTACAATGAGACCCGATCCTCGAAGCCCGGGGCCCACCGGAGCCCCCTGATCGAGGGCTCCCAACGGAGCCAGGCAGCGAGCGGTTCCAAGGCGAGAGCAAAGAGCAGCGGGGACAACGGGCACCCCTGCCTAGTTCCCCTCCCGAGAGCGAAAGGCCGAGAAACCCGCCCATTGACAACAACCTGAGCCATTGGTCCAGCATAAAGAAGCTTCACCCAGCTAAGAAATCCTTCCCCAAAGCCAAACTTCACCAAGACGGCCCAAAGGAATGGCCACTCAATGGTGTCAAAGGCCATCGTGGCGTCTAAGGAAACCAATACGGCCGGTTCAGAGAAGTACTCCGCCCTAGCGAGGACGCCGTGCAGACGCCATAAGTTGAGAGCGGTATTACGATGAGGGATGAAGCCGCATTGATCCGGATGTATCAAGTCACATATAACGCTCAGCAAGCGATTAGCGAGGACCTTAGCAAGGATTTTGGGTTCGGCATTTAGTAGGGAAATAGGCCTATATGAGGCACAGCGGTCACGTGGCTTACCATCCTTGGGAATCACCACTATAGTAGCCAGACGCTGGTCGTCGGGAAGGGAACCCCTCTCGAGCGACTCCTGAAACATATGACGGAGGAAAGGCGCGATTTTATCCGGGCGTAATTTATACAGTTCAATCGGCAGGCCGTTGGGGCCCATAGCCTTGCCCGAGCGAAGGGAGCGAATCGCAGTAGCAATCTCGTCGACAGACAAAGGGGCATCCATCAGCTCGCGGTCCTCGACGGATAAGCCGGGCAGGGCAATATCCCGCAGCAGAAAACGAGAGTCGTCCTCATCTCTATCAGACACCGGAGAGTACACAGCCCGGAGGTGGTCAGCAAAATACTCCACAATCTCACCAGGTTCAGTCACACACACTCCATCCGAAGCCCGAAGCTCGGGGACCACACGATTCACTCTCTCCTTCTTGTCCAACCAGGCAATCAGCTTACCCGCCTTGTCTCCGGCATCATACAACCTACCCTGCTGCTCCCTATACATGGTCTTGGCAGCGTCAGTAACAAGAGACTTATATTCAAACTGCTTCAGGCTGAGGGCATGCAGCCCATCCGGAGTGACACCCGCCTCCAAGGCTGCCTCCAGCCCCGATATTTCAGTCTCCAGCGTCACCACCGCCTCTCTCTTAACCCTCTTAGCCTCCACTATCTGGGACAGGGCATGCCCGCGGAGCACAGCTTTAAAAGCTTCCCACAGGGACACTGAGGACAACACCGACCCCTCATTCTCAAGAAAATATTGATCAATCGACTTAATCAGGCTATCACGGATCTTGGGGTCTCGCAGGTACCAAGGGTTAATAGGAGCGATCCGCCCAGCGGACCGCGTCCCAGTGTCAAAAAGCAACCACAGTGGGGAATGATCAGAGATACCCCGGGCCAGGTGTTTAACCTCTCGAATCCGGGCAGTCTGGGCCGCGGGCATAAGAAAATAATCCAATCTGGAGAGACTCTCATGGGCCCCAGAGTGAAATGTGTACTGACACTGTGTCGGATGCATTAACCTCCAACAATCCACCAGACCGAAGGTCTCCAGGAGTCCGCCGAGCCACGCCTGGGCAGCAGGGAGGGCCCTGGGCGGGTGGCGATCCAGGTCACCCGAGACAACCGAATTAAAGTCCCCACCCATAAGCAAAAGACTGTCAGGAAGCCCAAGCAGCATACGACCCAAGTCTGAGAAGGTGGAGTTCTGGAGGCCCGGGGGAACATAGACCGAGATCAAGGAAAGGGACTGCCCCTCCCACCTCCCAGTCAGAGCCACATAGCGCCCTCTATCGTCCAGGACTACCCTGGAGATCTCTAACGGAAGTGAAGATCGCAGGAGAATGCCTACCCCTCTAGAACCAGTGGTGAAACCAGAATGGGCCACGAGTCGGTATCCCCCCCTGTTCATGGCATGACAAACATTACCAACCAGATGCGTCTCCTGTAAGAACACCACATCAGGAGTCAGACGACGCAGATATTGCAGCACAACACCCCGTTTGATACGGTCCCCCAATCCGTTGACGTTCCAAGACATCAATCTCAACCCGTCCCCCCCCATCCCCTCCAGTAGATCAAAGGTCCCCTAGCAAATAGCGCAACACCCGAAACTGAACCATAGCCAATACCTCGCCTTGAAAACAAAAAACACAAATCCAAACAACCCCACCCACCCGCCAACCCCCCCTCGAATCCAACACCCCCCACCCTGCACCCCTGCGGTCCAAAAAACCACCCCAACTTGCAGTGTGCCTGTCGCCCTACAAACCCCATTCTACGAAAAGACCCCGGAGGAGGAAAGGGACCCGTCCCCGCCCGCCCCCCACACAGATCATAATGAAACAAAATGCACAAAAGAAGTAGAACCCAGCCAAACAATACAAAATGGCAAAGTCAAGGACCAAAAGTCACTCCGAAGGAGACCCGCCACCCTCGGTACCGGCAGAGGGCCCAGTCCGGTCACCCCGGTCCGGCAGCGAATCCAGCCAGTCACTCACAGTCGCAGGAGAGTCAAAAAAGGTAGTCCGATCTTCATATTCCACTCGGAGCCTAGCAGGAAAAAGCATAGAGTACTTGAGACCCAGGTCCCGGAGACGACACTTCACCCCCTGGAAGCCCATCTGCTGTTTCTGGACAAGTTGGGTGAAGTCCGGGAAAAAGTTAATGGACGAGTTCTCATATCGGACCGGGCCATGGACCCGTGAGGCCTGCAGAATCGCATCTCGGTCTCTGTAATGAAAAAGTTTCGCAACAATAGGCCTCGGGGGGGCCCCGGTCGCGGCCGACCACCTGGAACTCGATGGGCCCGCTCCACGGCGAAGAACTTACTCAGGCCAGCGGGGGCAAGCTGTTCGAGGATGAGCTCCTCAACCATGAGATCAACCGGGCGGTTGTCGGAGGTCTCCGGAACGCCTATGACGCGGATGTTATTGCGTCGAGCCCGTCCCTCGAAGTCCTCCAGCCGCCGGGCCATCAGATCGTTGGCCGACTTGAGATCGCCGAGAGTAGTCTGCAGGTCCGACACGTCCGTACCAAGGGAGGACGTCCGCACATCCAGCGATTGAACCCTCTCGTTGGTCTTAGAGAGATCCGCCCGGATTAGCGTAACATCAATGGCCACCGTGTCGATTTTACGGGCCAAGGCCTCGTACTGCGTAGCGATGGTCTCCCTGATGCCATTAATGGCGCCCATGATGTCCTGCAGGGACAGATCCGGAGAAATGGACGGGCCACCACTGGAATCATCCGGGGGGACACTGGCCGTCCCGGGGGATCCTTTACCCTGAGTGTAGCGGTCCATGTTGTTCATCTGGACCGGTCCCCCACGTAGGGATGTCTTGGTCTTACGCCTCTCGGGGTCTCCCTTGCCTCCCATGAGAACCACGTTCGCCGAAGGGGACCACCGAGGAAGCGTCGAGGGGGCACAGGCCAAGCAGACGCGGGCCGCACCAGAGGCCGCAATGTGGCGGAGCGAAGGGACCACCGTCGATGGGCGCACTGGTAGCAGGCGAAGACACAGGCATCAAGCGAAGGCAAAGTGAAAGCCCAGTCGCACCAAGCAATTCCACTGTCCAGCCCCTCAGAGATCCAAAAGTGAAACCAAAAGTGATGGGACGGCCACTTGCACAGCCCCGCTGCCGTTGTTGTTCAACTACGCCCCGGCTCCACAGATCACCTTCGCATCGGGCACAGCCATCGGTTGGGCCTCAAAAGTTCAAACCACCATAACTCAGGATTGCCAGGTCCGATTTGGTTTCCGAAAGGAGTTTAGTGTTCAGCCAACATTCGTCTTCCAGATTCCATCAACCAAGTCAGGATAAAATCAGGATAAATTCCGAGGAGCAGCGAGGGTCCGGGGAGCCCTGTGCTCACGCGACCATCTTGGATGCGCGCTAGGCTCCTCCCCCCTTTAACCAGTTTATTAGTGAAGTATATATGGGTGAAGATACTTTAGGGTTTGAAGAGTTGGCTTTAGGGAGAGCTGAAGTGAGGGTGTTCCTTTTATTTCAACAGCTATTAAGTACATTGCTGCACACAGTAGATGCATATGAAAAGCATTGCATATGTACACTACACCCACCAGAACACAACATGAGGACTGGGAACACTATTTACTCTGGTCTAGTTTACAGAAACATTTGGGTTTGGTAGGATTCCCTGAGTTGTGGCCGAGCCCAGACCCAAAATCCACAGCAACTCATTTTGTAAAAAAGAGCCAGTTTTGAGAGGAACATTTGATCTGTCCATGTTGCATTTTGGAACCTTTCCTGTCATAGGCACAAGGCCTACTTACATGAGTTTGGGAATGCTGGATGATAGGAAATATGTACATATCTGCACATTCCAGAACTTTTCCCACAGAAATGTGACAAAAAGGTGTGTTTTTTTTACAAAGTTTGAAGGGAATTGTGGGTAAGAAAATGTCCTCGGATCGATGCAAGGAGCACTATCCTAGACTACGCTGGGTATCTATGTTTCAGAAATGTTTGGGTTTGGTAGAATTCCATCGGTGGCGGCTGAGCTCGGGCCCAAATCTGCAACTACTCGCATTGGAAAAAAAAAGTTAATTTTGCAGGTTGAAATGTGATAATTCCAAGTCGCTTTTTGTGACTACCCTATAAACAAAATGCAGAAACTGGTAAAAGAAAAAAGGGTTTTTAAGCAACTCTGCTTGTTCTCAAAATCCAGGAAGATAGTGATCATAGCACAGCTATTTACTCATGCCATTTTTAGAAAAAAACTATGTTTTCTTGCGTAGCACATTTTTCTTAAAACAACCTAAACTGTAGCTATATTTTGGCTAGTTTCTCAGCTCTTTCCATGGGAATCCACTAACCCTCAGTACCTTTAGAATCCCCAGAATGTTGAAAAGGTGTCCACCCTTTAATTGGCTCAGACCGAGTGGATCTCCTGAAAGGACTTACCATGCTTCTGAAAGGACTGTATCACTGAGAAATCAAGTTCCAAAAAGACCTGCATTAAATATGCAATCTAGAAAGAGTGCAAATTTGAGCAATGGAGGATTTAATTTAAATTAGGGGTGGGCGGAATTTGCGAAATTCACTTTCGCAAATTATCGCGAAAATGTTAAAAATCTCCGCAAACACGCAGAAATATCGCGAAGATGCGGAAGTTTTTTTCCCGCCCGTTCGCTGTATTTTCTGCGTGGTCGCGGCTCGCCATCTTACCCATGCGGTTGCTCGCGGGCACGGCCATCTTGTTTTCACTTGTCTCGCGGTGCATGATCGCGAGAAGAAAGACGTGATCGCGCGACGAATGAGGTTACTGCGGGCGCGAACTGTCGCGAGAAAGCGCAAATGGCTACCAACAATCCAAGATCTCGTGGAGAACGCGACCGGATCGGGAAAACTTGTCGGTGAACGCAGACATTCAGGTAAGGCGATCGCGCGCACGCGAGAATGTATTATTTTACAGCGCGAGCAAGCAAAATACTTCCGGTAAAATGCGGATTGCGGAAATTTTGACATTTTCGCACTCTCCACGGAACGCGAAAATGTCAAATTATCGCAATTTCCACGAGCGGAACGGATTTTTAGCCCAGGCCTAATTTAAATACTCTAAGAGAGCAATCAGAATTTACTCCTCAAGAATTTGAAGAATGGGTTAAAAGATATACTCTCCCAATTAATAATCTGACCGGAGAACGTTTCAGTTTCGAATCCAGTTCCGAATTTAGATTCAGTTCCAGTACAGGCTCCAGTACCTTTTTTAACTTCGGCTTCGATTTCAGTTCCGAGTTCAAGTTTGATTCAAAATCCAGGTCAGGAAAAAAGAAATCCGATTGGTGTGAAACAGTAAATGGTGGAATTGGAAGAAATTATGTTAGTAACAATCAGCCCTTCATGATTAGAAACATACCAGCATGAGGAGCGATTGTTTCTTTGTAAAGACATTACTTGACGAGCAAGATTAGCAGATGAAAAAAATTCTGAACTGGCTCAAAAATATGACAGATATATAAAAGCCAAAGGTTTTAAAAAGGTCATACAGATTAGACTTTAGTGACAAAGATATTGAGAATTTGAGAGTTCCTGGAATAAAATTGCAGATTAAAGAACTGATGACATTGATTAAGAAATGGAGTGAGAGAGATAAATGGAAAGGTAGATGATCAAAAATGAAGGAAACAAAATGAGTTAGGGAGCAGTCATCACCTGATGTATTGGATGGGAATGTAGAAGAAATACAGATGCTCCCAAAGAAAGAAGTACCTGGTGGAGGTTATGTTAATCTACCATGGACAAGACCAGATATTTTGTCATTTACAAATCATTTTCCAAAATTAAGAGAAAATCCAGTGGAATGGGACAGACAGATTGAAAGATTTATGAAGATTTCGAGGATTTTGTGGATTGATTTGAATACTCTGTTTGACATTGTGTTTCAGATGATTTGTGGGCCGAATGTAAAGTTACTGTGGATTGGCCTGAGACGGAACCAGAAAGGGATCCCAGAACTGGAGCTCAATCTCCAGAGTTATTAAAGAAATACCAGGAGGTGATAAATCACTTGAAGACTAAGATTTCCCCTAAGGAAAGTGATTCAGTACAGATTGACAGAACAGCCCAGGAATTAAAAGTGACAGTACATGCCTATTACGAGAGATTCGTACAGGTTTCAAACAAAGTAAACCATTCAATGAGATTTTTCATTATGCAAAATATTGTGGAGGGGATGAAATTGAGATGAAGCATAAGAAACTTAAAGAAAAGTTGGTGGTTGCCTAGATAAAACCAATGCAGAAAGGTCTAAATCAGATGGGTTTTGACAACACAGATATGGTACAGGGAGGATATAGTCAAGTCCCGATGATGCAGGGTGTGAATGGTTCACAGCAACAACATTTTCAGTCACTAGGTAGAGGTCAAAGAAGTCCCGTAGATTCAAGAACTGATGTTGATGTATCACTTTTGAAGAAAATGAATTCATATCATACTTACGGAAAATTTGGGCATTGGAAACGCGAGTGTAAGTCAATTTTATGGCACGACACGGAGGCCAACATTATGCAATAAATCCTTTATTGCTACCACTCAGCAGCAACAAGAAAAAAAACATGTTCTTAGAATAATGAATACAGAACCTCTAAGAATATTCCAATAATAACAGAACTCCTCTACATCATCTGTTCTCCCTTCTTTTATTGCTGCTGCTCAAAGAGATAAGTATCACTTTTATGATTGATATTTAAAAATGATAATATAATGAAAGACAGACTTGTAAAATATTTTGATGTTTGAACGATTAATAAATGAAGATGTAAGTAGAGATCATCATATTATAAAGAATTTATAGTGTTTAGTTAATTTAAAAGTTTTGGGTTGAAATAAAGTCAATATAAATATTACTAAAGAAGATTTGAAAGAGAAAAAAGTAATTCTGAAAGGGTGTGTAAAGCAGAACAAACATTTGTCTAAATGTGATAAGAAATAGAGCAAATAGTTATCGTTAGCGTTTATAAAAAAAAAAAAAAGATCGAAGTATAGAGTAGTAGAACTGTTTGTGTTGCTTTACTTTGTGGATTTAGAGCGAGTTGGTTTCGAAGTTTAGAGGCTTTTTCTTTTAATGTATGGTAAAGCGGTGTGCGCAGTATGCGCGAGCGAAGCAGTTGAAATGCACTGTATGCGCGAGCGAATTCAAAAGTTAGAATATTCACGAGCTGTGCTTGCGTGCCTACCGTGTGACGCAGCCTCGGTGAAATGAAGGTGATCGCGCAATGAATTGTTGACGCACGAGCTAGATTGAGACTTCTTGACTCTTTGGAGTTGCCGTACAGACGTTAGTTGCTTAGCAACGACGTTCTGTTTGTCGGAATCGGGTATTCAGTCAGCTTTTCATGAGGAGATTAATACGGAATTTAGAAGGAGTTTTTTTGATCGGAGTGGAGGAAGCTTGTTTAGGGATTGAAAGTGGTTATATCCATAGAATATATTTTAAGAAAAGATTATTTGAATATCTTTAGGATATTAAGAATAATAAAATATATATATATATATATATATATCTCAGCTCAGTTTGCACCCTTTCGAAACGGGAATTCACTCGCGGGTGGGTGCCCTCAATGTGGCGATGCACTCCACAGAAAATCAAAGCTCCAACTTCCTCCAGTCGCAAAGGAAATAGGCACTCACGGGAGACGCTTAGAAGATGTTTTTATTCCGGTAAAACAAACAGACGCGTTTCGGCGAATTGCCTTCCTCGGTGTTTGCTCGCACACCGGGAGACCGCCATTTTAAGTGCATGCAAAAACTGTCATCATGAAACATCAATCATAGAAAGCGGACTTGCATATTAGCAGATAAACGTCCGCCATTGCTGAATTTGCAATTTTAACTTTGTCGAATGATAAATACATATCAAATCACAACCTAAGTCATAAAATAAATTTGAAGACAAGTTATATACATGTTCACACGCACTTGGGCTATTTAACAAGATTACGCCATATATTGGCTGCGGCATCCACGTAACATCGCCACAAACGGGTTGTCAAATCCATTTTAGAAAACCCGTCGTAAATAGACGGACAAGGCTATAGTTATAAATCATTGCTTAGATTATGTTCACACTATATGACGGTACCTTACAGCTTGAATGCCCTGGGTCGTAATTCCAATTAGAAATAGACATAGGAACCTCGATCTAATGCGTGGCTAAAATGTAAACCATGATTTGGCCATGTATTGGCTAACAGTGCCACCTCACCAATAAATTATTATTAGTGTACCCAGTTGCTATCACATTATCTTACTTTTCATTTCGCCGTGTATCGGCTATTATGTACCATCCTAAATGCTCATAATATACAGTAGTTAAAACCTTTTCATAGTCCGATAACAATTACATAACAATTGTCAAGTTAGTTGGTTGGAGATAGCTCTACTCATAATATTGGCAAAAAGTACAGATCCTATAGTTGTATATTATTGCTTATTGTTATTCTCATGTACCCAGATGTGATGCCAGTTCTTCCCCACTATTCAAGCCTTTCGGAAATTTGGTTTGGCAATCTACTATGTACCGTGATTCTAATCTTCGTAGCTGTCTTAATCTATCTCCTCCTCTCACATTGTATGGTACAAGATCCAAACCATAAAATCTTAATAGATTTCGATTGCTGGAATGTTTCTCGGCGTAGTGCCTTGCTACAGGATATGCTGTATCTTTGTTAGCAATGGCCCTTTGATGCTCCAATACCCTGATCTTTAATGGGTGTATGGTACTTCCTATGTACCATAGATTACAGTGACATATTAGGCAGTACACTACATATGGGGTGCTGCAGGTAATGAATTTCTTGATGATTTTAGTTGTCTGTGTGCCTGGTAAATCGAACGAGAGAACTCGTCTACTATTAGAGCACGCTTTGCACTTCCCGCAGGGAAAGAAACCTTTCATATCCTTGAGGGTTCTAACCCCAGAAGATGCTGCCTCAAGATGACTGTGCACTAATTGATCTCTCAGAGACCTGGCCTTTCTGAATGTCACTTGTGGGTATCCTGGAATATCATCACTTAATACTGGATCAGTTTTTAAGATGTGCCAGTTTTTTCTCAGTATGCGTTTCAATTGGTTCGCTTCTGCTGAGTAGGTAGTAATCATCCTAAATTTCCCTTGATCGACATTCCCTGACTCATTGACTGACTTCTTTTTGCTGACCAACAGGTTCTTTCTAGGAATGCTTTTCACCTTATTCAATGTATTATGCAGTAGTGTGGGATTATAGCCCCTTAAGGTGAACCTCTGTATGCATTCTTGTGCTGACACTTTGAAATCACACGGACGTGTGCTGTTGCGTTTAAGACGCAATAGTTCCCCATATGGGATGCTTTGAATCAGTTGTGGCGGATGATTACTTGTGGCAAACAGGGTAGAGTTGCCTGCGGTGTCTTTGCGATGTAGTGTGGTGTGTAACTGTTCTTCCATTACAAATACTTTTAGGTCCAGATAGTCCACTGCCACTGGACTGACTACACCTGAGAATTGCAAATTAAGCTGATTGTCATTCAGAATCCTGATGAAACCATTGGCAGATTCGATACTGCCCTGCCACACTATGAATAGATCGTCTATATAACGATACCATTCAACTACTTTCCCTGTTAAATTTGCACAGTCATATGTTTTTGGCACCTGCTCCTCCCACCAGCCTACGAAAAGATTCGCATAGCTGGGGGCGAAGCAGGTGCCCATCGCTGTCCCTGATACTTGTTTGAAATAGCTGTCCTCAAACAGAAATATATTGTTCATCAAGCAGAATTCCGTGAACTGTAAAATCATTTCATTGTGTGCAGCAAACCTCAGCTGTCTTCTGTTTAAAAAATACTGCAATGCTTTTAAACCATCCTGATGATCAATGCAAGTGTAAAGGCTGGTAATATCTAGCACCATCATTAAATAACTTGAATTCCAGTTAATTAAGGAAATTTTGCCCAAAAAGTCTTTAGTGTCTCTTATATATGATTTCAATTCCACCACAAATGGAAAGAGAAAATGATCAATGAACATGGACATATGTTCTGTTAAACTGCCCTGTGACGAGACTATAGGTCTTCCAGGAGGGCGGGCTGCATCCTTGTGTATCTTCGGGATGTGATAAAAAGTTGCTGTCACCGGATTAGGACACCTCAAGAATAAATGTTCATCTTTGCCCAGCATCCCTCTGGTGTTCCATATTTTGATCATAGTGTCATATTTTTCCACACTTTCCAGATATGTTGCTCGTGTTGTTGGCATGTAGTATTTTGTATCTGTGAGTTGTCTTAATGCTTCTTCTCGATATTGTGATCTTGTTTGCAGGACTACATTACCACCTTCATCTGAAGGTTTTATAATGATCATTTTGTCTTCCATCAAATTAGTTAGTGCCAGCTTCTCTTCTTTAGTTAAATTGTCTCTCCCAGTGGCACGGTACTTTTTGCCTCTAAAGTCAATTAAATCTTTGACCATCGCCTCAGAGAATACGTCAATAGAGTCATAGGGCATTTGCGGGACAAACAGCGATTTGGGTTTAAATGGACTCTCTTGCATGCCTTGTTCAATACCAACTTTCATTGCCCTTTCTGTCATGGACAATCCAGTATTCTCTAAATCTGCGGTATTTAAATTTTGCAAGAGTTCCACTGCATTTATATCATTGCAGGTCAAAACGTCAGTTGCCGTGATTCTTGAAGCAGTGCCTTTGACATCTTTCATGGTGGGTCGTAATTTAAAATATTTATGCAATTTTAGTTTTCGCACAAAACAAAACAAGTCGATTCTAGTTTGTGTAAATTCCAGGTGGCTTGTGGGACAAAATGTAAGTCCTAATGATAGGACTTTTGTTTCGTTCTTAGACAAAGTTCTCTGAGTGAGGTTGACGACAGTGAGATTACTCATACTGGTTATTTCTTGTTGTATCTCTTCCTCCGCGGTGTCCACGTTCTTCCTCAAGCAATCGAAATCTATTAAGATTTTATGGTTTGGATCTTGTACCAGACAATGTGAGAGGAGGAGATAGATTAAGAAAGCTACGAAGATTAGAATCACGGTACATAGTAGATTGCCAAACCAAATTTCCGAAAGGCTTGAATAGTGGGGAAGAACTGGCATCACATCTGGGTACATGAGAATAACAATAAGCAATAATATACAACTATAGGATCTGTACTTTTCGCCAATATTATGAGAAGAGTTATCTCCAACCAACTAACTTGACAATTGTTATGTAATTGTTATCGGACTATGAAAAGGTTTTAACTACTGTATATTATGAGCATTTAGGATGGTACATAATAGCCGATACACGGCGAAATGAAAAGTAAGATAATGTGATAGCAACTGGGTACACTAATAATAATTTATTGGTGAGGTGGCACTGTTAGCCAATACATGGCCAAATCATGGTTTACATTTTAGCCACGCATTAGATCGAGGTTCCTATGTCTATTTCTAATTGGAATTACGACCCAGGGCATTCAAGCTGTAAGGTACCGTCATATAGTGTGAACATAATCTAAGCAATGATTTATAACTATAGCCTTGTCCGTCTATTTACGACGGGTTTTCTAAAATGGATTTGACAACCCGTTTGTGGCGATGTTACGTGGATGCCGCAGCCAATATATGGCGTAATCTTGTTAAATAGCCCAAGTGCGTGTGAACATGTATATAACTTGTCTTCAAATTTATTTTATGACTTAGGTTGTGATTTGATATGTATTTATCATTCGACAAAGTTAAAATTGCAAATTCAGCAATGGCGGACATTTATCTGCTAATATGCAAGTCCGCTTTCTATGATTGATGTTTCATGATGACAGTTTTTGCATGCACTTAAAATGGCGGTCTCCCGGTGTGCGAACAAACACCGAGGAAGGCAATTCGCCGAAACGCGTCTGTTTGTTTTACCGGAATAAAAACATCTTCTAAGCGTCTCCCGTGAGTGCCTATTTCCTTTGCGACTGGAGGAAGTTGGAGCTTTGATATATATATATATATATATATATATATATATATATATATATATATATATATATATATATAAATATATATATATGAAAGAAAAGGGTTTACCACATTGCGGGACGCAATGGAAATTTCAGAACTTTGTCAGTGCGAGAGACCGGCAGCCCACTTGGGCGTTATGTTAAAAGACTTCCATTCCCAGAATGCTTTGCTATCTTGCTCACTTGATTGATATGCAAATAAAAGGAGGTGGAATTTATGGGAGCCTTGTATGCTGGTCATTTGCGCTGCAGTTTGCCTATGAGTAAGGGCGTCAGGCCCGAAACGCGTCAGGACATCACTGAGGTGTGTTTTGCCAACGGACTTTCCCTGATTTGACCGGCTTGCTGCGAGTGCATCCCGCAATGTGGTGAACCCTTTTCTTTCATATAATACGGCCCTGCCTGGTCGTGGGACGACACCACCGCTTACATGAGCGGGTCCGCTGCTGTCTTTTGGTAACAGTGGCATATAGAGCAGCGAGTGACTGTGTTTACGGGGGAAAAGTTCAGGAGGTGAAACCATGGAAATTTCAGAACTTTGTCAGTGCGAGAGACCGGCAGCCCACTTGGGCGTTATGTTAAAAGACTTCCATTCCCAGAATGCTTTGCAATCTTGCTCACTTGATTGATATGCAAATAAAAGGAGGTGGAATTTATGGGAGCCTTGTATGCTGGTCATTTGCGCTGCAGTTTGCCTATGAGTAAGGGCGTCAGGCCCGAAACGCGTCAGGACATCACTGAGGTGTGTTTTGCCAACGGACTTTCCCTGATTTGACCGGCTTGCTGCGAGTGCGTCCCGCAATGTGGTAAACCCTTTTCTTTCATATATTACGGCCCTGCCTGGTCCTGGGACGACACCACCGCTTACATGAGCGGGTCCGCTGCTGTCTTTTGGTAACAGTGGCATATGGAGCAGCGAGTGACTGTGTTTACGGGGGGAAAAGTTCAGGAGGTGAAACCATGGAAATTTCAGAACTTTGTCAGTGCGAGAGACCGGCAGCCCACTTGGGCGTTATGTTAAAAGACTTCCATTCCCAGAATGCTTTGCTATCTTGCTCACTTGGTTGATATGCAAATAAAAGGAGGTGGAATTTATGGGAGCCTTGTATGCTGGTCATTTGCGCTGCAGTTTGCGTATGAGTAAGGGCGTCAGGCCCGAAACGCGTCAGGACATCACTGAGGTGTGTTTTGCCAACGGACTTTCCCTGATTTGACCGGCTTGCTGCGAGTGCATCCCGCAATGTGGTAAACCCTTTTCTTTCATATATATATATATATATGAAAACAAAGTCCTGACCTCCCGAATTCAACAAAGGGAGTTGGATACAGGTATGGACCTCTTAAACCATGCACAATGCTTTCGTCCAAATGCAAACACCAAGCGGTTCCACAGTTTTAATTCCGACGTTTATTTCATTCTTGCCAGACAAGTGTCCGCCTCAGACGCGTTTCGATCGCCTCCGCGATCTTGATCACCTGACGCGCTGATGCCGGACCTTCCATTAAAAAGTAACTTCACCCAATCAAATTGCTCATTGGTGACGGACATAAACAAAATACTTCAAAATTAGAGTGTGTCCTCCAAAAGGTGTTATAACATCAAGTCAGAAACAATAAAAACCAGGCTGAAGTATCAAAATGATACATAATATGAAATAACGCAAGTAATAGCAGACAAAGTATCAGGCAAGTGCCCCTTAATGCTAAATTGCTAATTATAAATCATAGCCAAGATTTACATGTTCTGAAAAAGGTCAACAATTCATTAATGAGATTTAAAAAAATACACACTCATATTCACCGATTAACAAATACATAAGGTCCAAAACCAAGAAAAGAGGAAGGGACAAAGGGAAGGGGGGTGGGGGAAGGGGGAAAAAGGGAAAGATTAAAAATTAATAAAAAGCATAAAAGGGAATGAAGAAAAATAAATACAAAAAGGAAGTTTAGAAAAAAGGTTCAGCAGGAAGCATTGGAGTGAATATTCAAAATTATACAGAGACTGCCAGTTACGAGAAAAAGCTAGTAGCTGTTACAATGACAATTAAACAAACTGCACTTTCATGGAAGAAAATCAGATCAGATTGGAACTAGTATTTACAGAAAGTTGTGCAGATCCTCACTTGTATTCATCCCATTAGGCATTTTGGTGTCAAGTAATAAAATGAAGGCGGACTCTAACTGACGGAGTTGTTTCTCTCTGTTACCCCCCCGAATTGAGGGTGGTACCGCCCCAATCACATAATACTTTAAGTCACAGATTTTATTAGCATGGATGGCTTTAAAGTGGCGAGCAACAGGGTATGTGGGGTCCGAGTTGACAATCGCACGAAGGTGTTGCAAAATGCGATTGAAAACTGGTAATTTAGTACTGCCCACATATCTCAGGTGACAGGTACACTCAAGCACATAAACCGCAAAGTCAGTGCGGCATGTGAAATGATGTTTGATTTGTACCGGAACGTTGTTGAATGCGGTGTGATATTCGGAAACATTAATTCCGAATTTACACGCACGGCATGATGCACATTTGAAAAAGCCAGATCGTGACAACCAAGTGGTCTTCTCCGTAACTTCTGGATTGGATTTCACCAACGCATCCCTCATAGAGGGTGCCCTCCTGAAAGTAATGTTGGGTAGATTGGGTAGCAAAAACTTGAGAGTCATGTCAGTTAAAACAATGGGCCAGTGTTTGTAAATTATGTTCCGCAAAGTTTTATGTTGTTTGCAAAAAGTGGTAATGAGTCTAATTGGTTGAATATCCTCATTATTCACCTCCCAGCTAGTATGTGTGGTCTGAGGTTGTTTGGTAGAAAGGCAGATTTCCCGAGAACAAAGATTTGCTTTGTTAAGGGCTTTTTTCAGATTGTCTGGATTGTAACCACGGACAAGGAACCGATTGGTAGCTTCTTGTTGACACTGTTCTAAATCAGATTGATGGCTACAAATCCGACGTAGGCGGAGAAATTCCCCGTAGGGTATACTGTGTATGAGATGTGGTGGGTGTGCACTGCTGGCATGTAAGATAGAATTACCAGCAGTGATTTTCCTGTGTAATTTAGTTTCTATGTGTTTGTCTAAGATAAAGACTTCCACATCCAGAAACTCCACCCTCTCAGTACTGATAGTGGCCTTGAATTGTAAATTCATCATGTTGTTGTTGATGGATTCTACAAACAAAGAAGCCTCCTCTATGGAACCTTCCCAGACGATAAAAATATCTTCTATGTATCTGCCATAATAACGGATATGTGCATCCCACATAGCCTTATGGTTGACCCTGAGGACATGTTCCTCCCACCAACCAACCAAGAGGCAGGCATAGGTTGGATAAAAACATGCCCCCATGGCCACACCCCTCAACTGTTTGTATAAAGCTTTATCAAAGAGAAACAGGTTATTATTGAGGCACAGATCAATCATTTGGAGGAGCATGGTATTGTGGTCTTTGAAATTGATAGAGCGGGAGTCTAAAAAATATTTGACAGCAGTTAACCCTTGTGAATGTAAAATACTGGTGTAAAGGGAAGCTATGTCAAGTGTGATGAGTATGAAGGTGGATTGCCAATCAATTGCCTGGATTTTATTTAAAAAATCACCTGTATCCTTAATAAAGGATGACAAAGCGGTCATATGTGGTTGGAGAAAATAATCAACATATTTTGACATAGCTTCCAAAAGGTTGTTCCGGGCAGAGATGATGGGTCTGCCGGGTATAGGGTGAATACCCTTGTGAACTTTAGGAATGAAGTACAGGGTAGCTGTTGTTGGGAAATCATTTTTAAGAAATAAATATTCATTCTTTGACAAGAGTCCCATTCTTTTCCATTGGGCCAATAGGGAGGATACAGATTTTTTGATTTCAACCAAATGGTCTCGGCCTACTTTGCTGTAGCAATTTGTGTCAGACAAGTGGCGTTGAGCATCTTGAAGATAATCATTTTTGGGCCAAAGAACTATGTTACCCCCCTTATCAGCACCCATCACCACAATTTGACCATTCCCACAAATTTTTTTAACCAACGCCCAATAGTTTCTCAATTTTGCATTTATTTGACCACATTTGGAATAAGTGGACAGATTTAGTTTTTTTAGATCATCAATTACCATGTCACTGAACACATCTACAGAGTCTTTAGGCATAACCGGATAAAAGTTTGAAGGAGGGCGAAACGGACTGGCAGCCGCCAATCCTGTGTTGATTCCTTCAAGATGTTCAGGTACAGTACCGGATATAGAAAAGTCCGAGCTTTCTTTAGCCAAAGATTGCATAATCCGAAGTGTGTCAGAGTCCCGGACTTGTAGTGGATCCAACAATGAGTCAGAGGTAGTGGCCACATTCATAGGTTTGTTCAGTTGGAAAAACTTTTTAGGTTTGATTTTTCGAATGAACTTATAGATATCAATGCGAGACTGTTTGTATGAAAAACAGTCAGAAAGAAAGAAAGAAAGAAAGAAAGAAAGAAAGACCCAATTTTAACAGTTGTTTCTCAGCTTCGGATAGTACGGTGTCCGTCAAATTGATAATAGTGTTGTCCTGAGAGTCTAGCGTTTCCATCTCCGTCCTCCTCTGCCCCTGTTTGATGGTCTTGAGGCGATGTTTGCGCCTCTCTCTCTGACGCTGACTACTGCGTTTGTTTGGCTTTGAGGATTTCTGGGGCGGAGGGTTGCTCGCCTGTCCATAGTTAAAAAATTGAGCTCTTCTCCTAAGGTATGTTTGATGGCCAATGAACTGGATGTCACTAAGGTTCTGGGGCCTTCATCCGAATCCCCACTGGTGAGAGATTTGGTATCAGAATCCGCTTGGGTGATGGTGTTGTCATTGCCAACATTGTCACAATTCACTGGGACTTGTTCGGTGAGAGCTTTTCTTTTCACATTGTCAAATTTACGGGAAAACGTGAACACCCTTCCTGCCAGATAATCATCACAATCCCTAGCAAACTTGAAGGCTTTGCGGGTTTTGATAGTTTCTTCGTATTGTTTTAATTTGTTTGCTATCGAAATTCTCCCTTTGGCAATAATTTCCTTCTGGGCATGAGCATCAAGACTCTGATTCAATTCATCAATCTCTTTGAGAATCCTCTCTCTATCGATGACGGCGTATTTGATCAAAATATGAACCATGTTCATAGAGGCTTGGAGATTGTTGGTGGCCCATTCAGAAAGCATATCAGGGTGCGTATTTTCATACGAAGGTGCGATCATGACTCGCAACCCCCGTGGCACTCTGCCTAGATCTCGATATTTTTCAAGCGATTTGCTCTCCCACCACTTAGATAGCTCGGTTTTTTGAAGTTTTTCCAGTTTCCTCAGTAAACTTCTGACATCGTTCGTGGATCAGAACATGCCTCTGAACACGAATAAGGCACTTAGCAACGCCCATTGGGCGGAACTATAAACGGCATGCAGAGCCTTCTGTGAATTCACCTGAGATTGCCCGAGAAGAAGAGGCGAGATGCCTTGAAACGCGTCGGCACTAATTTCACTGGAATGAAGCTGCTGGTTGCTGTAAAGAAAAAACCGAATGGTGAAATCGGCTGGGAGTGCGTCCTGACAGCTAGAGGCGTTTGATGGAGAACATGCACGCGGAAGCCTCTTCCGCGCAGGACAGCAACATCCCACAATGTTGGTGAGGCTGCGGCAGAGAACTGATCCATGCCGTGTATGCAGCGCAGCCGATTTAGCATAATTAAACCAGCGCCAATTCCGGATTCCTACTATAGGATGTTAAAAGTCGCAAACTGAATGTTCCAGAACCCACTTAGGGATTAATCACTCGACGGAATGGACTACCCTTCCCAGCATGCCTCTGAACACTAATAAGGCACTTAGCAACGCCCATTGGGCGGAACTATAAACGGCATGCAGAGCCTTCTGTGAATTCACCTGAGATTGCCCGAGAAGAAGAGGCGAGATGCCTTGAAACGCGTCGGCACTAATTTCACTGGAATGAAGCTGCTGGTTGCTGTAAAGAAAAAACCGAATGGTGAAATAGGCTGGGAGTGCGTCCTGACAGCTAGAGGCGTTTGATGGAGAACATGCACGCGGAAGCCTCTTCCGCGCAGGACAGCAACTTCCCACAATGTTGGTGAGGCTGCGGCAGAGAACTGATCCATGCCGTGTATGCAGCGCAGCCGATTTAGCATAATTAAACCAGCGCCAATTCCGGATTCCTACTATAGGATGTTAAAAGTCGCAAACAGAATGTCACAGAACCCACATAGGGATTAATCACTCAACGGAATGGACTACCCTTCCCAGCATGCCTCTGAACACTAATAAGGCACTTAGCAACGCCCATTGGGCGGAACTATAAACGGCATGCAGAGCCTTCTGTGAATTCACCTGAGATTGCCCGAGAAGAAGAGGCGAGATGCCTTGAAACGCGTCGGCACTAATTTCACTGGAATGAAGCTGCTGGTTGCTGTAAAGAAAAAACTGAATGGTGAAATCGGCTGGGAGTGCGTCCTGACAGCTAGAGGCGTTTGATGGAGAACATGCACGCGGAAGCCTCTTCCGCGCAGGACAGCAACATCCCACAATGTTGGTGAGGCTGCGGCAGAGAACTGATCCATGCCATGTATGCAGCGCAGCCGATTTAGCATAATTAAACCAGCGCCAATTCCGGATTCCTACTATAGGATGTTAAAAGTCACAAACTGAATGTCACAGAACCCACTTAGGGATTAATCACTCAACGGAATGGACTACCCTTCCCAGCATGCCTCTGAACACTAATAAGGCACTTAGCAACGCCCATTGGGCGGAACTATAAATGGCATGCAGAGCCTTCTGTGAATTCACCTGATATTGCCCGAGAAGAAGAGGCGAGATGCCTTGAAACGCGTCGGCACTAATTTCACTGGAATGAAGCTGCTGGTTGCTGTAAAGAAAAAACCGAATGGTGAAATCGGCTGGGAGTGCGTCCTGACAGCTAGAGGCGTTTGATGGAGAACATGCACGCGGAAGCCTCTTCCGCGCAGGACAGCAACATCCCACAATGTTGGTGAGGCTGCGGCAGAGAACTGATCCATGCCGTGTATGCAGCGCAGCCGATTTAGCATAATTAAACCAGCGCCAATTCCGGATTCCTACTATAGGATGTTAAAAGTCGCAAACTGAATGTCACAGAACCCACTTAGGGATTAATCACTCGACGGAATGGACTACCCTTCCCAGCATGCCTCTGAACACTAATAAGGCACTTAGCAACGCCCATTGGGCGGAACTATAAACGGTATGCAGAGCCTTCTGTGAATTCACCTGAGATTGCCCGAGAAGAAGAGGCGAGATGCCTTGAAACGCGTCGGCACTAATTTCACTGGAATGAAGCTGCTGGTTGCTGTAAAGAAAAAAACGAATGGTGAAATCGGCTGGGAGTGCGTCCTGACAGCTAGAGGCGTTTGATGGAGAACATGCACGCGGAAGCCTCTTCCGCGCAGGACAGCAACATCCCACAATGTGGGTGAGGCTGCGGCAGAGAACTGATCCATGCCGTGTATGCAGCGCAGCCGATTTAGCATAATTAAACCAGCACCAATTCCGGATTCCTACTATAGGATGTTAAAAGTCGCAAACTGAATGTCACAGAACCCACTTAGGGATTAATCACTCGACGGAATGGACTACCCTTCCCAGCATGCCTCTGAACACTAATAAGGCACTTAGCAACGCCCATTGGGCGGAACTATAAACGGCATGCAGAGACTTCTGTGAATTCACCTGAGATTGCCCGAGAAGAAGAGGCGAGATGCCTTGAAAAGCGTCGGCACTAATTTCACTGGAATGAAGCTGCTGGTTGCTGTAAAGAAAAAACCGAATGGTGAAATAGGCTGGGAGTGCGTCCTGACAGCTAGAGGCGTTTGATGGAGAACATGCACGCGGAAGCCTCTTCCGCGCAGGACAGCAACTTCCCACAATGTTGGTGAGGCTGCGGCAGAGAACTGACCCATGCCGTGTATGCAGCGCAGCCGATTTAGCATAATTAAACCAGCGCCAATTCCGGATTCCTACTATAGGATGTTAAAAGTCGCAAACTGAATGTCACAGAACCCACATAGGGATTAATCACTCAACGGAATGGACTACCCTTCCCAGCATGCCTCTGAACACTAATAAGGCACTTAGCAACGCCCATTGGGCGGAACTATAAACGGCATGCAGAGCCTTCTGTGAATTCACCTGAGATTGCCCGAGAAGAAGAGGCGAGATGCCTTGAAACGCGTCGGCACTAATTTCACTGGAATGAAGCTGCTGGTTGCTGTAAAGAAAAAACCGAATGGTGAAATCGGCTGGGAGTGCGTCCTGACAGCTAGAGGCGTTTGATGGAGAACATGCACGCGGAAGCCTCTTCCGTGCAGGACAGCAACATCCCACAATGTTGGTGAGGCTGCGGCAGAGAACTGATCCATGCCGTGTATGCAGCGCAGCCGATTTAGCATAATTAAACCAGCGCCAATTCCGGATTCCTACTATAGGATGTTAAAAGTCGCAAACTGAATGTCACAGAACCCACTTAGGGATTAATCACTCGACGGAATGGACTACCCTTCCCAGCATGCCTCTGAACACTAATAAGGCACTTAGCAACGCCCATTGGGCGGAACTATAAACGGCATGCAGAGCCTTCTGTGAATTCACCTGAGATTGCCCGACAAGAAGAGGCGAGATGCCTTGAAACGCGTCGGCACTAATTTCACTGGAATGAAGCTGCTGGTTGCTGTAAAGAAAAAACTGAATGGTGAAATCGGCTGGGAGTGCGTCCTGACAGCTAGAGGCGTTTGATGGAGAACATACACGCGGAAGCCTCTTCCGCGCAGGACAGCAACATCCCACAATGTTGGTGAGGCTGCGGCAGAGAACTGATCCATGCCGTGCATGCTGCGCAGCCGATTTAGCATAATTAAACCAGCGCCAATTCCGGATTCCTACTATAGGATGTTAAAAGTCGCAAACTGAATGTCACAGAACCCACTAAGGGATTAATCACTCGACGGAATGGAATACCCTTCCCAGCATGCCTCTGAACACTAATAAGGCACTTAGCAACGCCCATTGGGCGGAACTATAAACGGCATGCAGAGCCTTCTGTGAATTCACCTGAGATTGCCCGAGAAGAAGAGGCGAGATGCCTTGAAACGCGTCGGCACTAATTTCACTGGAATTAAGCTGCTGGTTGCTGTAAAGAAAAAACTGAACGGTGAAATCGGCTGGGAGTGCGTCCTGACAGCTAGAGGCGTTTGATGGAGAACATGCACGCGGAAGCCTCTTCCGCGCAGGACAGCAACATCCCACAATGTTGGTGAGGCTGCGGCAGAGAACTGATCCATGCCGTGTATGCAGCGCAGCCGATTTAGCATAATTAAACCAGCGCCAATTCCGGATTCCTACTATAGGATGTTAAAAGTCGCAAACTGAATGTCACAGAACCCACTTAGGGATTAATCACTTGACGGAATGGACTACCCTTCCCAGCATGCCTCTGAACACTAATAAGGCACTTAGCAACGGCCATTGGGCGGAACTATAAACGGCATGCAGAGCCTTCTGTGAATTCACCTGAGATTGCCCGAGAAGAAGAGGCGAGATGCCTTGAAACGCGTCGGCACTAATTTCACTGGAATGAAGCTGCTGGTTGCTGTAAAGAAAAAACTGAATGGTGAAATCGGCTGGGAGTGCGTCCTGACAGCTAGAGGCGTTTGATGGAGAACATACACGCGGAAGCCTCTTCCGCGCAGGACAGCAACATCCCACAATGTTGGTGAGGCTGCGGCAGAGAACTGATCCATGCCGTGCATGCAGCGCAGCCGATTTAGCATAATTAAACCAGCGCCAATTCCGGATTCCTACTATAGGATGTTAAAAGTCGCAAACTGAATGTCACAGAACCCACTAAGGGATTAATCACTCGACGGAATGGACTACCCTTCCCAGCATGCCTCTGAACACTAATAAGGCACTTAGCAACGCCCATTGGGCGGAACTATAAACGGCACGCAGAGCCTTCTGTGAATTCACCTGAGATTGCCCGAGAAGAAGAGGCGAGATGCCTTGAAACGCGTCGGCACTAATTTCACTGGAATGAAGCTGCTGGTTGCTGTAAAGAAAAAACCGAATGGTGAAATCGACTGGGAGTGCGTCCTGACAGCTAGAGGCGTTTGATGGAGAACATGCACGCGGAAGCCTCTTCCGCGCAGGACAGCAACATCCCACAATGTTGGTGAGGCTGCGGCAGAGAACTGATCCGTGCCGTGTATGCAGCGCAGCCGATTTAGCATAATTAAACCAGCGCCAATTCCGGATTCCTACTATAGGATGTTAAAAGTCGCAAACTGAATGTCACAGAACCCACTTAGGGATTAATCACTCGACGGAATGGACTACCCTTCCCAGCATGCCTCTGAACACTAATAAGGCACTTAGCAACGCCCATTGGGCGGAACTATAAACGGCATGCAGAGCCTTCTGTGAATTCACCTGAGATTGCCCGAGAAGAAGAGGCGAGATGCCTTGAAACGCGTCGGCACTAATTTCACTGGAATGAAGCTGCTGGTTGCTGTAAAGAAAAAAACGAATGGTGAAATCGGCTGGGAGTGCGTCCTGACAGCTAGAGGCGTTTGATGGAGAACATGCACGCGGAAGCCTCTTCCGCGCAGGACAGCAACATCCCACAATGTTGGTGAGGCTGCGGCAGAGAACTGATCCATGCCGTGTATGCAGCGCAGCCGATTTAGCATAATTAAACCAGCGCCAATTCCGGATTCCTACTATAGGATGTTAAAAGTCGCAAACTGAATGTCACAGAACCCACTTAGGGATTAATCACTCGACGGAATGGACTACCCTTCCCAGCATGCCTCTGAACACTAATAAGGCACTTAGCAACGTCCATTGGGCGGAACTATAAACGGCATGCAGAGCCTTCTGTGAATTCACCTGAGATTGCCCGAGAAGAAGAGGCGAGATGCCTTGAAACGCGTCGGCACTAATTTCACTGGAATGAAGCTGCTGGTTGCTGTAAAGAAAAAACTGAATGGTGAAATCGGCTGGGAGTGCGTCCTGACAGCTAGAGGCGTTTGATGGAGAACATACACGCGGAAGCCTCTTCCGCGCAGGACAGCAACATCCCACAATGTTGGTGAGGCTGCGGCAGAGAACTGATCCATGCCGTGTATGCAGCGCAGCCGATTTAGCATAATTAAACCAGCGCCAATTCCGGATTCCTACTATAGGATGTTAAAAGTCGCAAACTGAATGTCACAGAACCCACTTAGGGATTAATCACTCGACGGAATGGACTACCCTTCCCAGCATGCCTCTGAACACTAATAAGGCACTTAGCAACGCCCATTGGGCGGAACTATAAACGGTATGCAGAGCCTTCTGTGAATTCACCTGAGATTGCCCGAGAAGAAGAGGCGAGATGCCTTGAAACGCGTCGGCACTAATTTCACTGGAATGAAGCTGCTGGTTGCTGTAAAGAAAAAAACGAATGGTGAAATCGGCTGGGAGTGCGTCCTGACAGCTAGAGGCGTTTGATGGAGAACATGCACGCGGAAGCCTCTTCCGCGCAGGACAGCAACATCCCACAATGTGGGTGAGGCTGCGGCAGAGAACTGATCCATGCCGTGTATGCAGCGCAGCCGATTTAGCATAATTAAACCAGCACCAATTCCGGATTCCTACTATAGGATGTTAAAAGTCGCAAACTGAATGTCACAGAACCCACTTAGGGATTAATCACTCGACGGAATGGACTACCCTTCCCAGCATGCCTCTGAACACTAATAAGGCACTTAGCAACGCCCATTGGGCGGAACTATAAACGGCATGCAGAGACTTCTGTGAATTCACCTGAGATTGCCCGAGAAGAAGAGGCGAGATGCCTTGAAAAGCGTCGGCACTAATTTCACTGGAATGAAGCTGCTGGTTGCTGTAAAGAAAAAACCGAATGGTGAAATAGGCTGGGAGTGCGTCCTGACAGCTAGAGGCGTTTGATGGAGAACATGCACGCGGAAGCCTCTTCCGCGCAGGACAGCAACTTCCCACAATGTTGGTGAGGCTGCGGCAGAGAACTGACCCATGCCGTGTATGCAGCGCAGCCGATTTAGCATAATTAAACCAGCGCCAATTCCGGATTCCTACTATAGGATGTTAAAAGTCGCAAACTGAATGTCACAGAACCCACATAGGGATTAATCACTCAACGGAATGGACTACCCTTCCCAGCATGCCTCTGAACACTAATAAGGCACTTAGCAACGCCCATTGGGCGGAACTATAAACGGCATGCAGAGCCTTCTGTGAATTCACCTGAGATTGCCCGAGAAGAAGAGGCGAGATGCCTTGAAACGCGTCGGCACTAATTTCACTGGAATGAAGCTGCTGGTTGCTGTAAAGAAAAAACCGAATGGTGAAATCGGCTGGGAGTGCGTCCTGACAGCTAGAGGCGTTTGATGGAGAACATGCACGCGGAAGCCTCTTCCGTGCAGGACAGCAACATCCCACAATGTTGGTGAGGCTGCGGCAGAGAACTGATCCATGCCGTGTATGCAGCGCAGCCGATTTAGCATAATTAAACCAGCGCCAATTCCGGATTCCTACTATAGGATGTTAAAAGTCGCAAACTGAATGTCACAGAACCCACTTAGGGATTAATCACTCGACGGAATGGACTACCCTTCCCAGCATGCCTCTGAACACTAATAAGGCACTTAGCAACGCCCATTGGGCGGAACTATAAACGGCATGCAGAGCCTTCTGTGAATTCACCTGAGATTGCCCGACAAGAGGCGAGATGCCTTGAAACGCGTCGGCACTAATTTCACTGGAATGAAGCTGCTGGTTGCTGTAAAGAAAAAACCGAATGGTGAAATCGGCTGGGAGTGCGTCCTGACAGCTAGAGGCGTTTGATGGAGAACATACACGCGGAAGCCTCTTCCGCGCAGGACAGCAACATCCCACAATGTTGGTGAGGCTGCGGCAGAGAACTGATCCATGCCGTGCATGCTGCGCAGCCGATTTAGCATAATTAAACCAGCGCCAATTCCGGATTCCTACTATAGGATGTTAAAAGTCGCAAACTGAATGTCACAGAACCCACTAAGGGATTAATCACTCGACGGAATGGAATACCCTTCCCAGCATGCCTCTGAACACTAATAAGGCACTTAGCAACGCCCATTGGGCGGAACTATAAACGGCATGCAGAGCCTTCTGTGAATTCACCTGAGATTGCCCGAGAAGAAGAGGCGAGATGCCTTGAAACGCGTCGGCACTAATTTCACTGGAATTAAGCTGCTGGTTGCTGTAAAGAAAAAACTGAACGGTGAAATCGGCTGGGAGTGCGTCCTGACAGCTAGAGGCGTTTGATGGAGAACATGCACGCGGAAGCCTCTTCCGCGCAGGACAGCAACATCCCACAATGTTGGTGAGGCTGCGGCAGAGAACTGATCCATGCCGTGTATGCAGCGCAGCCGATTTAGCATAATTAAACCAGCGCCAATTCCGGATTCCTACTATAGGATGTTAAAAGTCGCAAACTGAATGTCACAGAACCCACTTAGGGATTAATCACTTGACGGAATGGACTACCCTTCCCAGCATGCCTCTGAACACTAATAAGGCACTTAGCAACGGCCATTGGGCGGAACTATAAACGGCATGCAGAGCCTTCTGTGAATTCACCTGAGATTGCCCGAGAAGAAGAGGCGAGATGCCTTGAAACGCGTCGGCACTAATTTCACTGGAATGAAGCTGCTGGTTGCTGTAAAGAAAAAACTGAATGGTGAAATCGGCTGGGAGTGCGTCCTGACAGCTAGAGGCGTTTGATGGAGAACATACACGCGGAAGCCTCTTCCGCGCAGGACAGCAACATCCCACAATGTTGGTGAGGCTGCGGCAGAGAACTGATCCATGCCGTGCATGCAGCGCAGCCGATTTAGCATAATTAAACCAGCGCCAATTCCGGATTCCTACTATAGGATGTTAAAAGTCGCAAACTGAATGTCACAGAACCCACTAAGGGATTAATCACTCGACGGAATGGACTACCCTTCCCAGCATGCCTCTGAACACTAATAAGGCACTTAGCAACGCCCATTGGGCGGAACTATAAACGGCACGCAGAGCCTTCTGTGAATTCACCTGAGATTGCCCGAGAAGAAGAGGCGAGATGCCTTGAAACGCGTCGGCACTAATTTCACTGGAATGAAGCTGCTGGTTGCTGTAAAGAAAAAACCGAATGGTGAAATCGACTGGGAGTGCGTCCTGACAGCTAGAGGCGTTTGATGGAGAACATGCACGCGGAAGCCTCTTCCGCGCAGGACAGCAACATCCCACAATGTTGGTGAGGCTGCGGCAGAGAACTGATCCGTGCCGTGTATGCAGCGCAGCCGATTTAGCATAATTAAACCAGCGCCAATTCCGGATTCCTACTATAGGATGTTAAAAGTCGCAAACTGAATGTCACAGAACCCACTTAGGGATTAATCACTCGACGGAATGGACTACCCTTCCCAGCATGCCTCTGAACACTAATAAGGCACTTAGCAACGCCCATTGGGCGGAACTATAAACGGCATGCAGAGCCTTCTGTGAATTCACCTGAGATTGCCCGAGAAGAAGAGGCGAGATGCCTTGAAACGCGTCGGCACTAATTTCACTGGAATGAAGCTGCTGGTTGCTGTAAAGAAAAAAACGAATGGTGAAATCGGCTGGGAGTGCGTCCTGACAGCTAGAGGCGTTTGATGGAGAACATGCACGCGGAAGCCTCTTCCGCGCAGGACAGCAACATCCCACAATGTTGGTGAGGCTGCGGCAGAGAACTGATCCATGCCGTGTATGCAGCGCAGCCGATTTAGCATAATTAAACCAGCGCCAATTCCGGATTCCTACTATAGGATGTTAAAAGTCGCAAACTGAATGTCACAGAACCCACTTAGGGATTAATCACTCGACGGAATGGACTACCCTTCCCAGCATGCCTCTGAACACTAATAAGGCACTTAGCAACGTCCATTGGGCGGAACTATAAACGGCATGCAGAGCCTTCTGTGAATTCACCTGAGATTGCCCGAGAAGAAGAGGCGAGATGCCTTGAAACGCGTCGGCACTAATTTCACTGGAATGAAGCTGCTGGTTGCAGTAAAGAAAAAACCGAATGGTGAAATCGGCTGGGAGTGCGTCCTGACAGCTAGAGGTGTTTGATGGAGAACATGCACGCGGAAGCCTCTTCCGCGCAGGACAGCAACATCCCATAATGTTGGTGAGGCTGCGGCAGAGAACTGATCCATGCCGTGCATGCAGCGCAGCCGATTTAGCATAATTAAACCAGCGCCAATTCCGGATTCCTACTATAGGATGTTAAAAGTCGCAAACTGAATGTCACAGAACCCACTTAGGGATTACTCACTCGACGGAATGGACTACCCTTCCCAGCATGCCTCTGAACACTAATAAGGCACTTAGTAACGCCCATTGGGCGGAACTATAAACGGCATGCAGAGACTTCTGTGAATTCACCTGAGATTGCCCGAGAAGAAGAGGCGAGATGCCTTGAAACGCGTCGGCACTAATTTCACTGGAATGAAGCTGCTGGTTGCTGTAAAGAAAAAACCGAAAGGTGAAATCGGCTGGGAGTGCGTCCTGACAGCTAGAGGCGTTTGATGGAGAACATGCACGCGGAAGCCTCTTCCGCACAGGACAGCAACTTCCCACAATGTTGGTGAGGCTGCGGCAGAGAACTGATCCATGCCGTGTATGCAGCGCAGCCGATTTAGCATAATTAAACAAGCGCCAATTCCGGATTCCTACTATAGGATGTTAAAAGTCGCAAACTGAATGTCACAGAACCCACTTAGGGATTAATCACTCAACGGAATGGACTACCCTTCCCAGCATGCCTCTGAACACTAATAAGGCACTTAGCAACGCCCATTGGGCGGAACTATAAACGGCATGCAGAGCCTTCTGTGAATTCACCTGAGATTGCCCGAGAAGAAGAGGCGAAATGCCTTGAAACGCGTCGGCACTAATTTCACTGGAATGAAGCTGCTGGTTGCTGTAAAGAAAAAACTGAATGGTGAAATCGGCTGGGAGTGCGTCCTGACAGCTAGAGGCGTTTGATGGAGAACATGCACGCGGAAGCCTCTTCCGCGCAGGACAGCAACTTCCCACAATGTTGGTGAGGCTGCGGCAGAGAACTGATCCATGCCGTGTATGCAGCGCAGCTGATTTAGCATAATTAAACCAGCGCCAATTCCGGATTCCTACTATAGGATGTTAAAAGTCGCAAACTGAATGTCACAGAACCCACTTAGGGATTAATCACTCGACGGAATGGACTACCCTTCCCAGCATGCCTCTGAACACTAATAAGGCACTTAGCAACGCCCATTGGGCGGAACTATAAACGGCATGCAGACCCTTCTGTGAATTCACCTGAGATTGCCCGAGAAGAAGAGGCGAGATGCCTTGAAACGCGTCGGCACTAATTTCACTGGAATGAAGCTGCTGGTTGCTGTAAAGAAAAAACTGAATGGTGAAATCGGCTGGGAGTGCGTCCTGACAGCTAGAGGCGTTTGATGGAGAACATGCACGCGGAAGCCTCTTCCGCGCAGGACAGCAACATCCCACAATGTTGGTGAGGCTGCGGCAGAGAACTGATCCATGCCGTGTATACAGCGCAGCCGATTTAGCATAATTAAACCAGCGCCAATTCCGGATTCCTACTATAGGATGTTAAAAGTCGCAAACTGAATGTCACAGAACCCACTTACGGATTAATCACTCGACGGAATGGACTACCCTTCCCAGCATGCCTCTGAACACTAATAAGGCACTTAGCAACGCCCATTGGGCGGAACTATAAACGGCATGCAGAGCCTTCTGTGAATTCACCTGAGATTGCCCGAGAAGAAGAGGCGAGATGCCTTGAAACGCGTCGGCACTAATTTCACTGGAATGAAGCTGCTGGTTGCTGTAAAGAAAAAACCGAATGGTGAAATCGGCTGGGAGTGCGTCCTGACAGCTAGAGGCGTTTGATGGAGAACATGCACGCGGAAGCCTGTTCCGCGCAGGACAGCAACATCCCACAATGTTGGTGAGGCTGCGGCAGAGAACTGATCCATGCCGTGTATGCAGCGCAGCCGATTTAGCATAATTAAACCAGCGCCAATTCCGGATTCCTTCTATAGGATGTTAAAAGTCGCAAACTGAATGTCACAGAACCCACTTAGGGATTAATCACTCGACGGAATGGACTACCCTTCCCAGCATGCCTCTGAACACTAATAAGGCACTTAGCAACGCCCATTGGGCGGAACTATAAACGGCATGCAGAGCCTTCTGTGAATTCACCTGAGATTGCCCGAGAAGAAGAGGCGAGATGCCTTGAAACGCGTCGGCACTAATTTCACTGGAATGAAGCTGCTGGTTGCAGTAAAGAAAAAACCGAATGGTGAAATCGGCTGGGAGCGCGTCCTGACAGCTAGAGGCGTTTGATGGAGAACATGCACGCGGAAGCTTCTTCTGCGCAGGACAGCAACATCCCATAATGTTGGTGAGGCTGCGGCAGAGAACTGATCCATGCCGTGCATGCAGCGCAGCCGATTTAGCATAATTAAACCAGCGCCAATTCCGGATTCCTACTAAAGGATGTTAAAAGTCGCAAACTGAATGTCACAGAACCCACTTAGGGATGAATCACTCGACGGAATGGACTACCCTTCCCAGCATGCCTCTGAACACTAATAAGGCACTTAGCAACGCCCATTGGGCGGAACTATAAACGGCATGCAGAGCCTTCTGTGAATTCACCTGAGATTGCCCGAGAAGAAGAGGCGAGATGCCTTGAAACGCGTCGGCACTAATTTCACTGGAATGAAGCTGCTGGTTGCTGTAAAGAAAAAACCGAATGGTGAAATCGGCTGGGAGTGTGTCCTGACAGCTAGAGGCGTTTGATGGAGAATATATATATATATATATAGATATATATATATATAGATTAATTTTAGGAATAGTGTGTTTTGGAGTGTAAGAAAATGTAAGATTTTTGATATGGAGCAAGGAGAAGGAACGCTAGAAGAAAAATTTAACAAAGCAATAGAAAAAATAACATCAGAAGTATCTTTGAGAATCGAAAAGAAATTGGAATTAAGGGCTGCTTCTAAGACAAGTAGACAGGAGGAGGAAAGATTTTGGTCAGCTCCTGAGAATGAAAATTCGCATTCGAGTAATAAGAAGGCTTCAAGGAAAAGGAAACATGTTTCCTCAAGAGTTCAACATGGGAAGAAGTCAAGATCTACTGTGGTAGAACATATCTGCTGTTCAGACAGGCAAGTAGTGGAGATCACGGGCAATAAAGAGGGGCAAGTAAGAGGCCCAAGTGATGAAGCCAGTAAGGGAATGCACAGACATAAATATGTGGTGTGTGAAGATTCCTCTGAGAGTGCAGAGATAGAACTAAGTTGTAGTTCTGATTTTGAATCTGAAGAGGAGGTAATTATTAAGAGAGCAAAAAAGGATGAAAATTAAGGATCAGAAATTAAAAATATAAAAGATCCAATGGGTGATGATATGTTTGACCCATTACTTATAAAACATCCTTTTTCTCCAGAGTGGACTCCATCTGATCATGTTTCACAGTATTTGGAATACTGGATCAGAAGGAAAATTCCAAAGGAGGTACGAGTTAGACTTAGATCAGAGTGCCCTCGACCTATTGTTGAGAATAAGGTGTTGATGACACCAGAACTTGACTCAAAAATGATTGCATTTATTGCGAAAGGGGGTCGTGACCCAAGGAAAGGAATAGATCGAGGGTTGAAATCCTGCCAAGATAGATTATTAGATGTTGTTGGACCATTTTCAAAAGTTTTTGACATAGAAGAAGAGGCCTATATTGGTAAGCACAATATTGATGTACAGGAACTTCGTGAATGGGTTCAAAGAGTTGTATGTTTACTAGGCAACGCTAATACGGCTTTATCAATTGAGAGAAGAAAGAGTTTATTACTCAAAATTGACCCAAAGTTGGTAGACCTTGCGACTAAAGAAGAAGGACCTTCGACTAAGGGTCTTCTATTTGGAGATGAATTTATAAAAGATTTATCAAGATATGTAGGTGCGTTCAGCAGCCTACAGAAATCTCAAAGAGAGATAAAAAAGGTGTTTAGTGAGCGTGTTTTTGGTTCGGCCGGGAGAACAAGGAGTCGGTTCCCCGGCCGAGGTCAAGGAATCACGAGAGGCTCCTTTTCACATGGCTTCGGAAGCAGAGGCTACCAGGGTCAACAGTTTTTAAGTCAAGACCATACTGTTATCCACTTGAAATTGGGCGGCAGACTTGCCCAATTTGCAGAGGTTTGGAGGTCAGTAACAAAGGACCATTGGGTGTTGGAGACAGCTCAAGGCTTCAAGACAGAATTTATAGCAAACCCAGTACAAAGATTTGTTCCGAATCCTATGGTTTTCAAAAAAGAACAGATGTAGATGATAGACTTAGAGGTACAAGATTTAATAAGGAAAGGTGCAATAGAAAGAGAGAGCGAGTTTGTGGAAGGCTTTATAAGCAATATTTTTCTGGTGGAGAAGAAGGACAAAGGAGGCAGGCGTCCTGTAATAAATTTGCGTCAGTTGAACGATTGGGTGGTATATCACCATTTCTAAAATGGAGGGGATACATCTGTTGAAAGATGTGTTATTGAAAGGAGATTGGATGACAAGATTGGATTTGAAGGATGCTTATCTAACAATACCAATATGGAGAGAGCATCAGAGATATTTGAGGTTTGTGTGGAGAGATCAAATGTGGAAGTTTGTGTGTCTACCTTTCGGCCTGTCATCCGCCCCATGGTGTTTCAAGAAAGTACTTCGGCCAGTGGCGGCATTCCTGAGAGAGAGGGGTGTTCGTTTGATAATATACTTGGATGATATATTGATAATGGATCAGGACAGGAATACTCTTCTCTCTCCTACGAAGTTAGCAATAGAATTGCTAGAGTCTCTGGGTTTTGTAGTGAACAGGATAAAATCTCAATGTGTACCCAGTCAACAAACACAATTTTTAGGTAGATATGGTGGAAGCTGTTCTGAAACTTCCAAGAGAAAAACTAAAGAGAATTCGAAAAGAATTGAAGAATGTATTGAAAATGAACAGCATCTCTTTAAGAATGTTGGCTCGCATAGTTGGACTTTTGTCTTCACAATTGAACCAATTTTTCTAGGTCCTTTACATTACAAGGTATTACAGAGGTTGAAGGCTTTGCATTTAAGGAATGGTTTGAAATATTCTGAGAGTCTATGTCTTTCGCAAGAAGCAAGGCAGGAGTTGATTTGGTGGCTGAGGAATATGGAAGCGTGGAATGGGCGAGCAATTTTTTGAGAGCATGCGGATCTAATTGTGGAATCAGATGCAAGCTTGGAAGGTTGGGGTGCAAGATGCGGATTGTTAAGTACTGGAGGATGATGGACAAGTCAGGAAAGAAATTTGCATATATATTGTTTAGAATTATTAGCGGGATCTTTTGCAATAAAATGTTTTGGAGAACAGACTACAAGATGTTCTGTGATTTTAAGGATGGACAATGTTTCTGCAGTAAGATATGTCAAAAGGATGGGAGGTCCACGATCGAAAGGTCTAGCAGACTTAGCGAGAATCTTTTGGGAATATTGTTTGGAGAGGAATATTTTTGTTCAAGCAGAACATATTCCAGGGAATTTAAATTCACTGGCAGATTGGTATTCGAGGAACTTTTACGACTCCGGCGACTGGATGTTAGACAGGTTAGTTTTTGCGAGGTTGAACGAATTTTGGGGTCCATTTCAGTTAGATCTTTTTGCGAACAGAATAAACACACAACTAGAGAGGTTTTTCAGTTGGCATCCAGATCCGGATGCGATGGGGATAGATGCTTTTCTGCAGGATTGGAGAGGTCTACGTCCATATGCTTTTCCTCCTTTCTCAATGATAAGCAGAGTAACAGGGATGATTCGGAAGAGGAAGGAAACGGTAGTGATGATCACTCCGTTTTGGAGCTCACAAGCTTGGTACCCTATGTTGTTGGAGATGAGTGTGGATCTGCCAATTCTTCTACCTATGTTTCAAGGGATCTTGCGGGGCCCAATGGGAGAGGTTCACAATCTGGTGGATTCAGGTCAACTTCATCTGCTGGCTTGGAAACTTTCAGGAGAGTCTGGAGTAAGACAGGACTTTCATCTGAAGCTTCGAAACTCATTGAGGAATCATGGGCACATGGAACAAGTAAGGTTTATAAGTCAGCTTGGAATAAGTGGAATGGTTGGTGTGTGGAAAGGAATATGGATCCCGTATCAGCAGATGTAGTTCATGTTTTGAATTATTTAACTGAGTTGTATAAAAGAGGTTTGGAATATAGGTCAGTGAATTTACACAGGTCTGCAATTTCATCAGGTCATATTTTGGTGAATGGAAATACAGTTGGTTAGGACACTATGGTAAAGAGGTTATTAAGGAGCATCAGGTTGGCCAATCCACCGGGTCCAAGGTCTACTTCCCTTTGGGATGTGTCTCTGGTCTTACGCTTACTTGAATCTTGGGATGATAATAGGTTTTTGGACCTAAAAGATTTATCTTATAAACTTACAGTGTTGTTGTGTTTTTTTTCTTTTAGGAGAGTTTCTGATGTACGTGCTTTAGAGATTACAAGCAGATGCTTTACTCCTGAGGGAATTTTTTTTTATATAAAACAAAGAACGAAAACTAATTCTTCTTCTGTTTTTTATCCGTACCTGTTAGAAAAGGAAAAACTTTGTATGATGCGTTGTGTGAAGGAATATTAATGTAGAACAAGGTCTTTAAGACCTGTCGGGTGGATCAATTACTCATTTCTTTCAGGCACCCATATAAAGCTGTTTCATCACCCACTTTGGCAAGATGGGTGAAATGTTTAATGGAAAAAGCAGGTATTAATATAAGTATGTTCAGTGCACACTCTGTGAGAGGTGCAGCCGCATCAAAGGCATCTATTTTAGGAGGTAGTCTGCAAGATATTTTAAAATGTGCAGATTGGTCAACAGATTCTGTTTTTAGAAGATTTTATTTTAAACCTTTTGAGAGTGCTGCTCAATGTATTGAAGATATGCTTTAAACATGCATAATGTTGGCCTCCGTGTCGTGCCATAAAATGTAGATTTTCCACAGCCTTGGTGGGCTGAAAATCTGGATGTTATTAAGGAAACGGAGGCTAATATTATCCCTCCCCTTTGGTTACCCAACCCTGATGTTGATGTGTTGTATTTATGCAGGTCAAAATTAAGCTGAATGGAATTGGACGATCTCGGACATATCTCATCTCTACGTTTGGGAAAGAAAGAAGAAGAACTCAATTTGTTGGATTTGTTTCATGATTCTAGACTGAAAATATGAAATATGTTTTAAGTTTTACTCTTTTAGCTGGCAATGTCAGAATGATGTGGAGGAGTTTTGTTATTATTGGAATGTTCTTAGAGGTTCTGTATTCTTTATTCTAAGAACATGTTTTTTTTCTTGTTGCTGCTGAGTGGTAGCAATAAAGGATTTATTGCATAATATTAGCCTCCGTGTCCTTAATAAAATACAGATTTTCAGCCCACCAAGGCTGTGGAAAATCTACATTGTGACTAATGTAGGGAATCAGATGCAGAATGTAGACTGTGCACAGTCTCAAGGGAATAACATGACACAGACTCAACAGGCACAAGGTCAGAGAATGCAAAATCCTAATGTATCTCTGTCAATGCAAATGCTCCAAGCTCCGATGCCTCAACAGAATGTATAGGTGCAATGGTAAAATGTAAATCAGAATCAACAGTCAAACAGAAATTCTTTCCAGAACCACATTGTAGCTCAATAGTATTTGAAGGAGAAGAAAGAAAAGCTTTATTCGGCTGCTATTTAAGACAGACATAAAAGCACATAATAATTATAGAAAATTACATTTCATATTATTTATAGCAATATGCAAAACACATGTAATTTTCAGTTAAAAACATGGTACAACCATTACAGCTCTAAGGTAATTATTTTCCTAATGTGAAGCACCGCTTTTAAAAACTGTACTTATCTCCAAGCTGTGTGCTCATTTCCCAGTAGCTGGAGTAAAAACATGGCTTTACGGCACTGCCTAAGCCTTAGATTTTAAAAAAATGAAACAATCCAGACTTTCCTTTACTCTAAATAAAATTTGCAAAACAGGACTAGATGCATAGTAGACTGATCAGAAATGTTATCACAGGGGCACAATATTAAGTTGCTCGACCAGTCATTCAATTTCGGGAAAGACACTAGTCTGTGAATATTTCCTAGTCTGAGCCTGGTTAATAGGAATCTATCAAAGGTTCCAGGTACGAATGATAGATAAGGCTCCATCCGCAAGGTTGTAGGTATCAACTGGTGACGCCTCACTGTAGTTTTTTCTGAAGTTTCCCCAACCATTCTAATTGTTTCCAGTAGCTGGATGCCCCGTTTCTTTAAAGCCTTTCTAGAGATCTCCATCATTGATGTAGGATTTAAAAAATATTCTGGGTGACCCAGGTCATTCATAAAATCATGAACCACTTTGATCCAAGGAATCGATAAGGCCCCCTCTAACCTCAGAGTATCTTTTAGGATCTCCCTATTTAGCTTTGTCTGATCCTTACACCAGACACTATGCCACAGGAGTATTGGCTCTAATTTTACAAAATCTGCTATGTAATGAAGACCCAACTCTTCATGACAAATAAATGAGGAGGTACTAGGGGGTACAGAGAGAATGTGCCTTAAAAAAGTATTTTCAACTATGTGTAACGGGGTAGCATCTACGAATCCCCACACCCCAACCCCATAAATTGCCATGGTAATACATTTTGCTTTATATATTTGTAGCAGTTCTGGGGGTGGTTTCCTACCTAGTTTTTTAGCAAAAGTTACTAGAGCCGAAGTGGATCTAGAAAATGCCCGTTTTTTAGCAGCTAGGGTAGCGACCCATGAGTCATGCTGATTAAAAAGTACACCTAGGTAGGAGAAATCTTTTGTAGATGATAGCTTCTTCCCATCTATATATATTTCTCGGGTCTTCTGGGTCCCTTGCCTACATCTCATGACGTAGGTCTTAGCTATATTAATTTTAAGACCTATGTCCCTCATAAATATACTAAAACTATCCAGGACTCTCTGGAGGCCGTTTTGTGTACATGCCATCAATACAGCATCATCCGCATAAATGAGTGCGGGAATGGGGCGGCCTCCTACTTGGGGAAAGTCTTTGCCCTGGAGAAGCAAAGCATCATCTAGTCCGTTTATATAAAGATTAAAAATAGAAGGGACCAGAGCACAGCCTTGTCTGACCCCTCTCCTGACAGGAAAAGCTTGAGTGCATTCACCCTTATGGCCATACCGGACGCTTGCAGTGGCTCCGCTATACAGCCGCCTTAGGAACATAATAATTTGTAGACCGACCCCTACCGTTTCAAGGACCTCCCACAGCCTATTGTGTCTAACTGAATCAAAGGCCGCGGTAAGGTCCACAAAGGCCAAATATAGACTTCCTTTCTTTGCTCTGGTGTACTTGCCGACCAGTATTGAGAGGTTTAGAGTCTGTTCAATAGTGCCAAGACCAGCACAGAATCCATACTGCAGATCTGAAATTATCTGGCTATCCTCTTCCCAGTCTAAAAGGCGCTCCAGGATGACCTTCCCTAACACTTTGACCATAGAATCCAGGAGGGAGATTGGCCTGTAACACCCTGGATCTTCTCGATCACCCTTTTGGAAAATTGGAATTATTATTGATTGCGCCCAGGTCTGGGGGAGAGTGGACTTTATACTGGCATTAATAACCTAAGTTAAAATAGGCCCCCACAAGGAAACATTATGTTTGAAGATGTCAACAGGGACACCATCGGGTCCAGGGGCTTTACCACCCAAACTTTGGGCCAAGGCCCTATTCACCTCCTCCAAGGGAATTTCTAAATCAACCTGGTCTCCAATATTTGTGATGCGAACATCAGGTTGCCACCCTGGGTTCCCCTGTTCATTATACAGCTTTGAAAAATGGCTAATCCATGTTTCTTCCGCAATTGCTATTTCAACAGAAGGGCCATTACTTGAAGATGATAAGGGAGTCCTCAGGACCTTCCAGAAAGCAATATTATCTTTCTGCTGGGCCGCACTTTGTAAAGAGTCCCAGGCTTCATTTCACAGAATTTGTTTTCTTTCTTTTACTGCCCCTCTATAGTCTATTCTTGCTTGTCTAATTTTAGATGGTGATCTAGGTGGTTTACTCAGTTCCTTTTTTAAGATGGCATATGCCCTGGTGCATTTTCCATTAAACCAGCCAAAAGATTTCACTTTTTTACTAAATTGCACTGTTACCAGGTTTTTAACCTCCCTAGTGATATCGTTAAAGAGTTCACAATAACAGCATCCGATGCAACATCGCTCAAGCAGGTATCTAGCGCGGGTTTACAATTCACTATCACATTTTTAATCAACAAATCCGCATCCACATTAGCCCATTTTAGTGAATAATCATTTGTTTTGTTCAATGCCACATTTCCCAACAATCGGGTAGGTTGCTTAAGCTTGTTAGGTCTGTGAGTGGGTAGCCTAAGCTTTATAAGAAGAGGAAAATGGTCACTTATAGCAATATCGCCCACCTCAAAGGAGAAAACCGAGTGCGAATGAGAACGTGAGGTCAGTATAAAATCAATTGTGGATGCATACCCTCTCCCATAAAACATAGGGGGCATACAGAGTGGTTTGGTCAGTAATTCATTGGCATAGCCAAGGTCCAATTTAAAAATAAGCTCATTAAATAAGTCCCCCACCTTGGAGTGATTAAAATGAGTACTGTTGTCTACTTCGTTAGACAAACCACACATTCTGTCATCAGTGTAATTGCATAAACCACAGTTGAAATCTCCCATCAACAGACTCATCGTATCTTTAGCTTTCCCATTGCATATATCTTTAACAACCTCCATAATGTTCTTTGCCACTGAACCTAGACCATCTTGCAAGGCATTATTATATAAATTAATCAAAAGAATGCGATGGATTGCATTTAAAATTAATTCTACTAGGTGATAGTGGCTGTCCCCCTCATGGAAGTAAATATTGCTTAGGGGCATCTTATTAGAGATATAATTAGAGATGCCGCCTTTTTGTCTCCCTCCCAGACCCTTCACTGCCAGGGTGTGAAATGTCTTGTAACCGTTTATGTGAATGGGTTCAATTGCCCAGGTCTCCTGCAAACATAAAATGTCGTTGTTTTCGATAAATACATCCCATACTGGATTCTGTAGCTTTGTACTCAAGCCTGATATAGTCCATGAGACAACAGAGCTCGTATTAGGGGTCGATAGACACAGAGGTTTCATAAGAGTATTTGATTCAGTTAGATGATTTTGATCAGAACCCTTCAGCCTGATGGTGCCTGAGGGGGAAGGAGGACTGTGTGCTTGGTGCAGCCTTAAAGGTAGACCAGAGTGGTCCGTATGTGGATGGAGAAATGGATGGGAATCATTTCTCATTCCTTGTCGATACTGGTGCTATCCGCTCTACTGTCAGAACAGCAGAGGTTCCTAACCTACCCCTCTAGAGAGAAAGTATCCAAGTTGTAGGAGTTAAGAAAAAAAAGTTGTCCACCACAATTTCAGAACCTGTCACTGTTAAAACAGGGTCTTTGGAAGGTCAATATCGATGTGTGGTGTGTGATACAAGTCCAGTGAATCTGCTTGGACTTGACTTGCAATGTAAGTTAAATAGCTTTTATTTACTGCACACCAGGAGGTATCAAATTTCACACAAGTGATGAGGACATAATGTTTAACTTGCTGTACAGAAAACTGATGTGGCAATGTATCCTCTCCTGATGAGTGAGGACTTGCCCATTGAATTGAGAGACACTGTGATACCTGAAGTCTGGGACTTTACAGGTAAGGACATCGGAATAATCAAAGATGTTAAACTAGTTTGAATCACTGTTAAAACAAATGCAGAATTTCTAAGAATCCCACAGTAAAATTTGAATCCATATCCTATTGCCGAAATTACTCCTGTGATCGATTCCATGATTGAGCAGGGAATCTTAAAGGAGATAATGGAAAGTCCATGTAACTCTCTTATTATGGGCTTGCAGAAGCCGAATGGCAAGTATTGTATTGTGCAGGATTTGCATAGGGCAAATTATATTGTTGTTCCATGTTGTCCCGTGGTACCAAATCTAGCTGTGATATTGTTCCAAATTCCATGTGAAGCTGAATGGTTTTCAGTTAGCGATTCATGTCAAGCTTTTTTCTCAATTCCATTGTATGAGGATAGTTAATATATTTTTGCTTTCCTTTTTGACAGTTGTGTTTTGGCATGGTGCTGAGTCTCACAAGGGTGTAAGGAGAGCCCCTCAATCTGTAACCTGATACTTGAAAGGAATCTTGAGTCTCTGGTGAGGCCAACTCATTTAGTGCTAGTACATTGACAACCTACTGGTGGCGTCAAATACACAAAAGAAACTTGCAGAATTTATACTATTGCACTTTTCAACCATTTAGCAGAAAATGGACATGAAGTATCCACGACTACGTTACAGTTTGCAAAACAGAAGTCTTGTACTTAGGACATCACATTGAGAAAGGAGCGAGTGAAGTGTC
Source organism: Triturus cristatus (assembly GCF_964204655.1). Lineage (NCBI taxonomy): Eukaryota > Metazoa > Chordata > Amphibia > Caudata > Salamandridae > Triturus > Triturus cristatus. The sequence continues at coordinate 792,719,273 of NC_140583.1, read as the reverse complement.
ACAGGAAAGATTCTCAGCAGTTCTTAACATGAATCCTCCAAAAACCCCAAAAGAAGTCCGTATGTTCCGAGGAATGGTGGTCTATTGTAGACAATGTATTAAAGAATTTAATTTTCATTGACAGCAAAACCTCTTCAGAGATTGACACAAAGACATGTCTGATCCAGTTCCATGGGATGGCAGTTTTATGACAGATTTCACTGTGCTGCAAGAATGCCTTTAAGGGCACCAGCATTGCCTGAGTACAATAAATGCTTTGTGTTATTTTGCAGTGAAAAAGAAGGCTGCGCGCTTTCAGTGCTGACACAGATGCATGGAAGCAATCGCAGGCCAATTGCCTACTTTTCAGCAACTCTTGATCCCGTTGCGGCTGCCTTACCTGGATGCGTGAAAGCAGTTGCTTCTGCATATGTGAGCCTTGAGCAGTGTGAAAGTATAGTTGTGGCACACCCACTGACTCTATTTGTACCCCATTCAGTGGAGATACTGTTAACCCATATTCATATACAGTATCTGATAAATAGTTGTTTGACTAAGTATAAACAGATCTTGCTTAGTGCAGAAAACATGACACTAAAAAGATTTTGAATCCGGCAACCTTGATGCCATTGCCTGGAAAGGAGAACATGACTGGTGAAGTCAAACATAATCACTTGGATGTGACTGAATTGTGTACAAACCCACATCCTGTTATTTTGGACGAAGCATTGCCTGAATCTGATCATGTATTGTTTGTTGATGGATCTTGTTTGAGAGACAATGAAGGAAATCTGAAAGCTGCCTATGCTGTGTGTACAGTTGGAGGCGTTGTGGAAGCATCATGGCTGCAAGGAGTGTACTCTACCCAAGCTGCAGAACCTTTTGCCTTGACGTGAACTTGCAACATTTCAGAGCAACTCAGAGTTACAATTTACACTGATAGTCAATACGGCTTTAAAGTTGTATATGACTTAAGGCAATTGTGGTTTCAGCATGTGTTCATGACATTCTCTAGTTCACCAATATGAAACGGAGAGTGCGTGAAAAAACGTTTGTGGTCCCTAATATTGCGTGCCCAAATTGCATTTGTGAAGTGTGTTGCTCATAGGCAGGGCACTGATTATGTGAACGTTGGAAATTGATATGCCAAAGAGATGGCAAGGTACTGTGAACTTGATGCACTTACCTTTTATGAGGAAATATTTAAAGAAACATCAGACATAACAGATTGCAGTTTGTTGTTATCAGCAGTAGATACCTGTGAAGAGGTGAGGAAGCTGCAGGAGGAAGCGACAGAAACTGAACAGCAAAGTTGGGTACGAACAGGTTGAACCAAAAGAGATTACATGGTTTGGGTTTACACTGATGGTAGACCTGTACTAACTGACAGTCTATTATCACCTATGGCAAGACACTATCATGGTCCTGCACATGTGGGAAGAGATGCAATGATGCAGCTTTTCCAACAGGTGTGGTTTAATCCTAGGTTCAGAGTAACAGCAGAACTGCTGTGTTATAGGTGTGTGGTGTGTCAACAACAGCACCCTGGAAGAAAAACACAGGTTGTCATGGTAAATCTGTAGGTCCCTTCACCTGGATGCAAACAGACTTTAGCAAAATGCCCATTTGCAATGGTCTGAGTTATGTTTTGTTCATTGTGTGAATTTTTGAAAATGAGTAGAAAATTATCAAACAGTCAGGAATGACAAAAGGGGTATACCCAAGCACACGTAAAGTATCAGTTAGCATAAATGCAAGATTATTTAATACATGAGACAAAATAAGTTAGACTTTTGCTTCTTTCTTTGTGATTCCTTTCTTTAATATTCCTCTTTTGACAGTAGTTCACCAAGCCAAGAAAGGAATCACAAAGAAAGAAGCAAAAGTCTAACTTATTTTGTCTCATGTATTAAATAATCTTGCATTTATGCTAACTGATACTTTACGTGTGCTTGGGTATACCCCTTTTGATGACTGTTTTGTTGCTCTGCTACAATAATTTAGGGAGGCTGGTGGTTCTCCCCAACCCTTTAGCACCGTTACCAATACAAATTCTCACTAGATAACAGGTGAATCAACCATAAGCGCCTATCACCTATTAAAAATACCACCACCCAGAACTATTACCAGTCAGGAATGACAGCCTGACTGTGGCAAAATTATTGTTAAGACAGTTGGTTCTACATTTTGGATTTTCAACTTCTCTTGAGTGAGATCAAGGAACTAATTTCGGTAATGAGGTCCTGAAAATGTTATGTGCAGCATTACAGGTTGAGCAGAAGCTCCATTGCAGCTACCGTCCAGAGGCTTTTGGATTGGTGGAGCAGGTGAATGACACATTGAAGTCCAGATTGCTGAAGGTGTGTGCTTCAATATCTTTGAAGTGGCCTGATGCATTGCCCCTTGTGTTGATGAGTTTGAGAAGTACACCAGACAGGAGGACAGGACTGATGGCACATGAAGTGATTATGGGCAAAGGGATGAGACTGCCAGCTGTTCCTGCTAACAATCTTATCAACATACCTGACAACCTTATTTTAAACTACTGCAAAGGTCTGGCTGATGTGGTATGTTCTGTGTCTCACTAGGTTGTCGAAGCTGCCGGAGCAGTGCCATTATCTCAGAACTGGTGACTGGTCAATTGGGAAGAAACAGAAGGCAAAACGTATTTTGGACCAGGCTAGACAGTGCCTTTACAGGTGATTCTTGTCACCAACACAGCTGGGAAGTGCAGAGGTCTCCCGAACTGGGTACATGCAAATCATACTTGCAGAGTCCCATGTTCCCCTTGTTTACAGTGAGACAGAGGGATTAGGCTAGTCAAGCTATTGGGGACCAGTAGGCTGCTGGGACAGCACTCATTTGGCCTGAGGAGGGTCCAAGAGAGTCAACAGTAGGTACCAAAGGGTCTAAGCAAACAACGTTGACTGTGAGAGATACAGATCCTAATGAAGGGCAGACTGCAGCAAAAAAGCAAGTTTTACCTGGAGACTGTTGGCCCAGAAGAGGAGAGATTCTGAGAAGTTGCCTGACAAATGGGCGAGTACCACCAACTGTTCCCAAAAGCTCTGAACAGTCTGATACTGATGATGAGCAAATTGCTCTGAGGAGGTCAAAAAGTCGAAAGTACTCATCCCCTGAATTGACTTCTTTGGCAGCAAATGAATGTGAATGTGAGCTTATTAACCATTGTATTAACAATCCAAATCCACCTGAACCTCCTTGAATCAAACTTTGCTGTTGCTTTGAATTCCAGCCTTGATGTACCAATTGACGGACTAACACAATTTTTCTTAAATATGCTCATCAACGAAGCTGATATGAAAATCATTCGGCGTTGAAAAAAGCTGCTATTTTTGTGCTGAATTTTGTTAAATTACTCAAACCTCTGCTGCTATATTTTTGAATTTTCTTTCAGTTAAACTTTTTGGGAAGTCATGGGGTCCAACACACTGGAATATCTCCTAGATGCAAATGTGTATATACTGGAATCCTTTCTATTATTTCTCTGATATTATTTGCTTTTCTTATTATTTTGAATCTACCACACTACATTCCTGCAAAAGATTCTAAACTTATAATTTCTTCAGAAACTGCAAAGATTAATGAAACTGGTTCTATTACTGTGAATGCTAACACTTTACATTAGGATGTTACAACAACTGGTTTGTCAGCAAATGTATATTATAGATTACTAAGTGAGTATGTTAATACCATGGATGTTGGTGATTGCTACGGATGCATACAAATACCTTCATTGGTTGCTGAGGGCGTAGCCTAGCATAGCTTACCAGTGAATATGGAATTTCTTGTTGTGTATTAACTAGCTTATTCTAATGTACAGATCAGTTACAGTATTATAGTATTATTACACTAATCAAGATCAGATGTTTTCTGAACTTTTGGTGTTAAAATGCTTAAATCCACATTCCAAAGCTTAAAATGCTAAAACTATGGGTTACATATTTAGACCGACTCAATCTTTAGACGTGGCTTATGTACTTAGAAATAACCTAACATATAAATTAGTGAGAGCTAAAAATAATTTTATAAATCTAATGGCAAGTAGACGAGATAATATAATAAATACTAATACATTGACTAAATCAACTCCTCGGAAACTACTGCAAGAAGAAAAGAAAATACTAGAAGGAATGGCTTCTTTAGCTTTAGACTGGCAACATAAAGGTAATCTTTGTGTATATATAGAAGGAGATCAGATAGTAACATGACTTTTGTAGGTTCTTGTGAATGTGAAAATAGTTTTGAAATGTGTGAGAACTGGGGAAGATATTTAGAGGGTGTGGATCCCATCTTTCATGGAGAGTATTATATATGGGGAAAGAATGTTTTCTATAAATTACACAGAGGCTGGTATGAAAATTGTAATATGGGAAGAGTGTTTCCAAAAATGTATCATGTTAAAGACCTAGAACGAGAAAACAAAGATGAGAATGGTAGAATGTAGAAAAGTATGAGTGCAAGTGAAATTGTAAGTGATATTTTTACTAATACCTTCAGTAGAAGGAGCATTAAATTCACATAAAATAAGAGAGCATTCAATTATAGTTGATAAATTAACCACCAGTACAGCGAGGGGATTTTCTGATGTTGTAATAATTTCAATAAGATCAATGGTCATTCGAAATTGACTTGCCCTTGATATCCTACTTCGGAGGAGGGCAGAGTTAGTCGGTTGTTAAAGGTCCAACGTTGTTACACTGACATACCAACAGAGACTTAGAAAGTTCAATCAAAAATCTTACTGACATAAATAAGGACTTAAAAGATTTGAAAGCAGATGGTACTTGGGAGACAATAGGTAAGGGATTGTCAACTGTTAGTAACTGGTTAGGTAACATAGGAAGTGGATTAGTGATTTCCATCTTGAGACCTTTGTGGCAATCTCTTTGTGCATAATGCTGATAATGTTATCTATCAAATTCTGCAGATACAGAAAGGGCAAACAAGGAGTGAAAGGAACAAGAACTGATCTTGAAATAGAGGATGAACAATTATGACAAAATTAAAATTTTAGAAGATAGAAGAAGAAAGAGGTTAAAGACACCCAACCCATATTCTGTGATGAATTCTGATGTGGTTGTTATTGTATGACTTGATTCGCCATAATGATGCGAAATATTTTAAAAACATTTTATACAACATATTTACTGATTTAGAAACAGAAACCTGAACATGCACATGCTACATAAAGTGACACTGCAATAGAGACAAGTGAAGCAATAGCATCATAAAAGCGTGCTTCAAAGTCTTGGAATAAGAGAAATCATTACTATTTTTTTTTAATGCTAAATAATAGGTTTTTCTTTAGCAAATTATGTATGAGATGAGGTTTGATTATTTGTTTACTGATGGGACTAATGATCTATTGGTGTGGCTTAGCATTCCTATTGCCTTTCATGAAAACACATTATGAACAGAATATGGTGCAAAATTGCGATAAAAGTTGTTTGGAAGTTGAAATGTATAAATGTGATAGTGGAGACCATGATGAATATAGAAATTAAAAACGATTTTAGTAAAATGAATTTTTAAGAATAAATTGCGTCTATGAATATTGAAAAATTATGGCACTAGGTGTAACGCCCTGAACGTCTCAGGATCGTTTAACAGACACGATAATGAGAACGCAACCACTTGTGAAGGTTTAGTTATTTTAATGAAGGCAAAAATAATACAAGGAATAAACAAAGGTTATAGTCACTGGAATCCTCCAGGCTAAGTACGTTACCAGCCCACAGCACAGATGGTCCTAACCGTCCTCTGCATATACGCCGATCCCGGCGTATGCCAACAGAGGGCAGAAATGAAATGGCCGACAATGCCAATCGGTAGGCTGTGAGGGGCACGAAGAGTGTTGGGGAGAATCGAGGAGTCAGGGAAACACCCAGCCGGGGTCTCTACCTGAAGGGAACAGCCGCTCAACCTCTTCCTCAGACTGCACCGGGACGCGGAGTCACCTCCTGGTGATGCATCACCGATACCCCAATCACAAGCAAAGAAGTCTGAACCGAGAGCAGCCGCTCGATCGATCCTGTGGACTTCCGAGTCTGTAACGCGGCAAACACCTCCTGGTGTGCGTTACAGCTGGCAGTCCCTGTAGCTCTGGTCGAGCTGGGAGTTACGACTCCAACCAGCAAAAGCGCCACTGCGCTTTGACTCAGCCGAGTCAAAAAGCGAAGCTCAATGGTTATCCGGTAGAGCTTCCGGGTCCTTCACAGGTGACGATGGGGCAAGACACGGCCCAGGGAGTAACGACTCGACCTACCTCCGTTCTTGCCTTACTGGAGCACCACTCCGGAACACTGCTCTTCACTAAGCAGGTACGTCGGTTGTAAACACAATATCCGACAGCGTTGTACCTCCCGGTTCCTCCCTTTATAGGGCGTTGTTTTTCTTGAGTTATGTAACAGCTCTCCTGTTTACATAAGGGCGTGTTTTCCTTGAGTTATGTAACAGCTCTCCTGTTTACATAAGGGCGTGTTTTCCTTGAGTTATGTAACAGCTCTCCTGTTTACATGAGGGCGTGTTTTCCTTGAGTTATGTAACAGCTCTCCTGTTTACATAAGGGCGTGTTTTCCTTGAGTTATGTAACAGCTCTCCTGTTTACATAAGGGCGTGTTTTCCTTGAGTTATGTAACAGCTCTCCTGTTTTACATAAGGGCGTGTTTTCCTTGAGTTATGTAACAGCTCTCCTGTTTACATAACCTCTCAACCGCTAAGCATCCTGGGAGATGTAGTCCGTTTTCGCTGGTTACCGTTTTCCTCCCCTCGCATGACAGGAATTCTTGACACTAGGTCATAGGTAACGTTAATCAATTTCACGTAATAATACATTGGTGAAGTATTTATATTTTTCTCTTACTATGAAATATTTGTTTTAACCACATTATATTTGGTTCTAATTTAGTTTATTTAATTGAAAGCTGGCATGTGCCTTTAAGGCCTTTTAAACGTTTTCTTTCCTAAGCTGCATTTCTCCCTTAGCCAAGTACAACGGTTCTTTGATATTTTAGCAAATGTTCTTTATTTAGAAGATACATGTACAGACAGGTATCTTCTAACATTTAAACAACATTCCTTTAGAGTTTACAGTGAAATACTTCAGTTGGAAGATGGCCTATAACCTGATATCATGGACAGCTTCATTGTAAACTTTCATCATTGACAAACCTATGAGGCCAGGAAAGCCAAGTCGTTCTCATAAACAGCATGTGAAAGTATTCTCAACGCCATGGTTTTTTTCTTTCTTTGGAAGACGTACTCAACCCCATTACTTTTTCTCTCCATGTTCTTTGGAAGACGTACTCAAACCCATTACTTTTTCACTCCATGTGAGATCACTGCTATTATTTTCCTTTCTATGGGACACAACTCAATGCATTTGCTTTTATTTTCTTTCCTTGCAAGAGGACTGAATGCTTTTGCTATGATTTTATAATCATCCTTCGATTTCCTAATTTGGACTGCCTTTTTGCTGGTAATGCTGCCTTGAGCAGTTGATCTGGAATCCTTATTTGCCGAACTACTTGATTTTGTCTTATTTTCCCTTTATGCCTATGCTTATGGACTTGCCCACACAGGACTTTAAGCCTGATCCTTTTCACCCCTTTTTGCTTAGAATCTTCTTTGAATGCTGTTAAAGAACGAACCATCCTTCTGCCTTTAATGGTGGTAGGAATTTGTAACCTTGTAGCTGATGACTGCTTTTAAACCATCCTCTTTGGATTCACATCACATCTTTGACTAAATGTGTAGTCTTGTACTACAGTTGTAATATTCCTGACTGAAATGCTTAAAAATTTGCTTATCTGTATTGATTTCAGATTATTAAGACAATAACCAAACTATCTAAATTGTCTGAGTCTGTTCTTGTGTCCGGATGTTCTTTATTGAATTTGTTATATATTTTTCCCTTTAGATCTAATTGCCTTGAAGGCAGAATCAGCTAATCTTTTCAGAATTTCATGTTCTTTTTTTAATCTGTGTTGCTGTAGCAGAGCATCTAGTGTGCGTAATCCTGGTTAGAATTAACTTCTTTAGGAGGTTGAGTCTTCCCATTGCAATTTTGTATTTCTGTTGCATGGTTCTGAGAGTGGTGTATTTGATCCTGATCTCCAACTTGTGAGTTGGTCAGCAATTAATGGTCCTCATTGGGGGGCTAACATTGTGGTTTGGACACCCTAATTCCCACCCCTCCTATCGGCGAAGAAAGATCCATCAGAGGACCAATCGCCTCTGTGGTAAGGGTAATGCTGCGATCCATCTCACTGTAGAGTGCCCACTACAGTTAGAAGGCTAAATGAGTAAGTAGCAGAAGTAAAGGATAAAATTAAAACTATTATAACGCTTCTGCTGGATCACTGTAAATGCATCTATTAAAAGATTGTGAATCATCTCAGAAACAAAGAGCACAAGGTTCCCTGAAATGGGTCAGCGGGTCAAGTTCCCTCCAGAAGAGGCAGCACACAAATGTATACCCAATATTGAGATTGTCTATAATTGGTTCCCTATCCCAAGTTTCATTCTTTTAATGAGTAGGGGCATCGATGAGCTCATGAGAGCGCAAGAATAGGTGCATGTCATCTCTAAAAGTAGCAGCAGTTTTGAAAATTATGCTTTTGGATGCCAAGAATGCTCCTCGCCTCGGCTGTGGGCTGGAAATTTCTGATGAACAGGTTTCAGCATTGTCGAGATAACATGTCTGTTGCAGGTTACATTGATGAAGCATTATGCAGAGCAATTCATCTACCAATGGGAGCGCTGTCTCTATTGGTAAGAACTCTAAAATTTTAAGTGTGGAAGTTAGCACTACAAAGAAACAGTCTTCGATCCACCCACTCACTCAAACAATCATTCGTGATCTGCAGTGTTTCATGTGTTAATCAGTTAACTATTTTGTAAGGTAACACTGGGATCAAAAGTAAACGGCAGTAGAAGTATAAGCAGTGAAACAATGACATTTAAGGTGACTAACCTGAAAGCTAAGATTCTTAAATCCTTTTTTAAATATAAACAAATAATTTCATTTTAAACGTCAGAATCAGTTTACTTTAGGGGTGGATCAAATTAAAAGTTGGCCTTTGAAGACAGTCAAAAGGCAAAGCTTCCGGGCTTCCCATGAGTCAAAGTTTCGCCACGCTCCACACTCCTTTGTCTACCACCCCCACCCTCAGCCCTCCTACAACTATTTGCCACAGAAGTAAAGTGCAAAAAGGACCCCAAATAAATACTACCAGAGGCATGCTACGACGGTTTCAAATTCCGAACAAAAATTATACCCACCTCTACTTCACAAGACTCGTTCTCAGTTGTGCAGTAATTGTTCAATGCTTGATACATTCACCATCAAGAACCAACAGATACTAAGTAGAAGTCATATTAAGAACAACTGACGTGAAAAGGGAATCGTTCCGGAGCTAACAAAGTAATTTTATTAGTACAACAAGATACAATATGAAATCAGCTAAACGTTGACTGACTCCCATGACATAGAGGTCAGTCAAAAGAAAGGTGTGAACGCAGCTTTAGAGAAGGAAGTAAACGGGCACCGACCTGCCCTTGATGGCGTCCATGGCTTCCTCGAATATCAAACACTCACTGGCCTCTCGCTTCTCCACATGTCATTCTACCTCCTTGTTTCAACGTTGTACTTTCCCTCCATCCTCACTTAGTGCCCCCCAAAACGTACTTTGTTTATCTTCCAACAAGCTGACTGGCCTACAAAGAGTCCTGCAGACTTTCTGATAGGTCCTGAATCTGAAAGGCCAGTGGGGGCGAGGTAAAGTCAGTGTCATATCAAGCTAATGGAATGAATGCATCTGAGGACTGCACGGGGGAAAAGAACTTGCTCAGGAAATGTCACAGTTTCACTTATGATGCTGTCTCTTCTCCTGTCTTCTCTTCCACCCAACCACCTCCATTGCCTGTAACTCCTTCAAGTGTGTTATAGTGTATCCTATCGGATTATATAACATTCGCCTTATCGTTTCACACCCTGCCTCTGATGTTCTGCCTTCTAACATCTTTGTAAAGTGCTTTCAGGTGCCAAGCATACACTAGAGAAATGACAATTGGTGCTAAATAACCAAGATGTGAGGTGCAATATTCCTCCTAAAAAGTAAGAAGTCAATCAATAGGTTCAACATGTAAATAAATTAAGTTACATATGCCTGCAGTCAGGCCGGTGGTCATGGCTGCAGTCATCTCTTGTGGTGGGATGTCATTATTATCAGGGCTCCTGGAATTATGCGATTCTGTTGCTGTAGCCTTTTCGCATAATTATGCCACTTAGAAAAAAAATTTCCTCTCTCATATTGGATCAAAAGAGACTAAAAATGCGGCGACGTATGTGCTGTGCAGTGGAGGCATTTTGCAAAGTTTGACTGTTCACCTTTCAGTTGCATATTGCCGTATTTGGGTGTTAAACTAGTACTAAGAAGTTGAAACATTTTTCCGGACAGTGTTAACATCTGTAAAAATAACATAATAATGAACTGATACTATCACGCAATGTGTTGAATTATGCTACATAGTTTTTATTTTCTTGCCACATAATTGAGTAAACCCTACCGCATAATTCCAATGTCCCTGGTTGTAATTTTTTCAATTTTTACTGCGCTCATCTATCCCTGATGCGAACTCGCATGGCCTTTTGTGCTCTTGTCTGAATTATGTCTAGGCGGGAGCATGCAGGCGTTGTTGGCTGCATGGCTGCCTAGCTGGGGAGTGCTTGATGTCCCCTAGTGCATGAACATGCACAGTACAAATGCACTCTCGTTTGTTTGTGAAATAGAACGCTTGCATAAATATCACTCCAAAGCAGATCAAGTGTTGATATGCATGCCCGAGGGCGGCATTAAGTTATCTCCAAAACACTCTTCATGAGATACACATTTCTGTGCATGTAAGTCTAGTTTTTAGGTACTCATTAGCAGGGTCCCAAAACCTTCAGTACTCCCTTCTGTGGCTTCTTGTTCAAGTTACATAGGTCACTGATTCTTTAATCTCATTCTCATCAAGACATTTACGTACTGCTGTGTAACTGAGTCGACTATGCGCTGCCGGCGAGGGTCACCGTCTTCAGAAAGGGCTCATCTTCCAAAAAGGAAGACGTCTGTCATCCTTAACTCGTCCAGGAGGCTATACCGTACCATCTGATTGTATTATCGTGCTTTTTGGTGAAATATAGTGTTTCTTATTTGTGGATCTCAAAGACCTCTTTGGCAAATAGATTTGAAATTATTTTTTTAAGTAGTGAGGAACTTTGCTATGCACTGGTTTATAAGCAAAAGTTAATGTTTATAAATGTATTCTAAATGAGACCGAAAGTCAATGTGCTTTTTAGGTCTCGCCTGGCGAACGCAGCGCGAAGCGCTGCTATCGCCAGCGAGATCTATTGTTGCTGACTTGCCTCGGAAGGGGGACAGGAGATGGGCACGCGCAGGCTCTTAGCGGATTTGAATTGGTGTACGCGCTTACAGCCACGCGGCGTGCACATCTCCTGTCCCCCTCCGACCACATGTCAGCCCTGTTGGAGCGGCCCGCTGCAAGACGGGGCCGCTCAGAATGCCAAAAGGACGCTGTGCCTCGAGCAGGCACCAACAATAGCCCACACGGAGCCCCCCAGCCCTTCTTCACTCACCGGGCTGCTCTTCTGGGGGGGCTCCTCCTCGCCTCTGCAGCACTTCTGGAGCCCCGTGCTGCCGTGGGCAGCCTCAGCCGCCGCAGTCAGCCTCGGCCGCCGCAGTCTTCACCCGGGCCCCCTCCTGGAACCCGGGGCTTCGCTCCACTCCGGTCGCCACCGCGGGGCTCTCCCTTCAGCATGGGAGCCCCGCGTTAGCATGGCACGCCGTTTCTCTTCCTGCCGGAGCAGGCCCCGCCCACATCCCGGGCAAGGGCGCCTGACTTCCGGCTTGTTCACTTATGCTACTATTGGCACTTTAGAGTTTACCAGGTTCGTGTACGAAGTTCTGCTCCAGAACAGTTTTTTTCTTTAATTTCTGGGACTTGTAGTCTTGTTTAAAGAGCTTCCTAGTCAGGATCGCGCCACGGCTCACCTCCCGGTCAGCCTCGGAAGTTAATGGTTCGCTCTTCTCCATGGCCCCGATATGCTGTGGCTGGCTTTAGAAACTGCACGCGCTTTACTTCCTTCATCTGCGACGGCGGTACTTCGGACCGGACTCCTGAAGCTGTGACTATCACATTAGCCCGACCTGTGAAGCTGCACCGACTCCCCTCAGCGGCGACCCTTCCAACTGAGCCCGACTTATCTAGACGTCCGACTCTCCGCAGCAGTAGCCCAGGTACCAGGGCTTGCTTTTTTGCCATAAATTGCATTTGTTCTTTGTCAGGGGTGAACGGGTTGCAGGTGCTCTTTCGAACGTAAAATAAATCTAACATACGACTTGGCATATTTTCCGCGCTGTCCCTAGTTCAGTCCCTCATGCCTTTCTGCTTTCTGCGCCCCAGCCCCACTGTCTCTGCTGAAAGCGTCCTCCACTCTAGTGACTTAACCTCAATATCCAATCTCTCTTCCATCTGTTGCTGACTGGCTACAGCTTGTATGAGCTGCTATTCTGCTGTCCCTGCCCCAGCCCCGCTACTCCTGCTAAAAGCCACTTAATCCTAATATCCGGCCCTCTCTTCCTTCTATTGCTGACTGACTGCGGAGTCTCAGCTGCTGTTCTGCTGTCTACGCCCCAGCCCCGCTGCCTCTGCTGAAATCCTTTCACGCCAGTCACTTAATCCTATAATATCCGGCCCTCTCTTCCTTCTATTGCTGACTGACTGCGAAGTCTCAGCTGCTGTTCTGCTGTCTACGCCCCAGCCCCGCTACTCCTGCTAAAAGCGTTCTTCACTACAGCCACTTAATCCTAATATCCGGCCCTCTCTTCCTTCTATTGCTGACTGACTGCGGAGTCTCAGCTGCTGTTCTGCTGTCTACGCCCCAGCCCCGCTGCCTCTGCTGAAATCCTTTCACGCCAGTCACTTAATCCCATAATATTCGGCTCTCTCTTCCTTCTATTGCTGACTGACTGCGGAGTCTCAGCTGCTGTTCTGCTGTCTACGCCCCAGCCCCGCTGCCTCTGCTGAAATCCTTTCACGCCAGTCACTTAATCCTATAATATTCGGCCCTCTCTTCCTTCTGTTGCTGACTGGCTGCTGTTTGCCCGCTGTGCTGCCATGTGTCCATGCATGTCTCCCACAGCACACTCGCACACCCTTGGTCACTCGGTGCACTACAGGCCCCTGTCACACCTGGCAGCCCAGCCCTCTGTTTTATGATGTCGCTACTCAATGCATGCTTCACTTTGCCTGTTCTCACAACGTTGCTCAGTACAGCGCTCTGATACCTGCTCAGGCGTGGTTAGCGCTTCAAAAAACAACACATACGTAAATAAAGGAAGTCTGCCTTTATGTAGGAGTAAAACAAACTGTAAGCTCGATCACAGGGGCCTTTAGAGATGGTTAGAGGGGCTGCCGGAAGTGACGTCAATTCGCGTGTCTTGTGACATCAAAGTTACAAGAGAGTGTAATGAAACAGACGGGGTTCCTTGTGCCCTGGGAAGGGGTAAACCGGGCACAGAAGCCAGTTTGCCTCACAGGGCTCTCACCAGACACAGGGCGAGGTATTCTGGGCGGAAACATTCATATTTTGTTGTCAAAACGGCACCTGTGCATGGCATTAGGTGGCACTGGGCACCTATGTTTGACACCCTAAGTCCACATTTCAAACCTACCAAACCCCCCGCGCCCTTCAAATGGCGAATAAAAAGCACAAGGCTAGGTTGTTCCTAGGGGCGCGCTGGCCTGAAATTAATTTACACTGAAGAATAGCGTAAAAGAGGGCGGTGGGCTAGGGTGCACAGGGAAGGAAACAGATGAAGAGAAAAACATTAACAAGCATTTGCAATGCAATAGGTCTCGCATTATTAAACTTTGAGCTATTGGCATTGCTAAATAATGCAACACCAATAGCTCAAACTTTAATAATGCGAGACCTATTGCATTGCAAATGCTTGTTCATATGGTTTGGGAGATATGGGCCCTCTTAGGTTGCTTGACCACTGCTGACGTTTGTATGATATACACTTTGTGTTTCTCTTAGAGACCCCAATAAACATTTTTGCTCAATGGACACAGTACATAGTTTATAAAAGAATAAGCCAGGGGTCATCGTTTTGCTCAGTAGCCCGTGTCGGTGCTATTGAATGTCGGTATGCCAAATAACAAGACTGCATAGACGTGATTCCATCTCATGCCTATTTAAACCACCACCAGACACACTGCCTCTATATTACACTCTTGCAGGTTGCTGTTTTGTGCCTCTGTCACATTTTTTCTGTCTTTGTCTTACTCCTTCTTGATTCTTTGTATGTTTTTCTCTCTCTTGTTCTGGGTCGACGTCTGATGAGGAAAAATAAGTGCCGGTCCCCGAATATGTGTGTTGTGGGCCCCACTTCCAACCAGTGGCTAAAATGAAGCACTGTATGGACCTGATTACAAGTCAGGTAGAACAAAATTATGTTTTTGTGCATTCATTTACTTCTGCCTGATTAATAGTGGTTTGTTTTTTCCCACACCCAGATTTGCTGAGTGTAGAAAAATGTGGCCCACTTTTTGCATGAAACTGGCAGCAGCAGTGGCATAGCTGGGAGGGTGGTGGGGGTGGTCTGTCCCGGGCATCACTTTTTGGGGGCAGCAGCAAGCAGCAAGCAGCAAGTGCACATCAACTTTTGTTTTTTCTCTATCCTCCCTCATTGACGTCACTAAACGCCCCCGCTCATTGTCATCTGTCGTCCGCACAAAACCCCTGCTCGTCGTGGTCTTTTGCCAGCACTAAGGGATCGTCCCAGGCATCAAAAGCCCTAGTTACGCCACTGAGCAGCAGCCTCGTCTCTTGTTGTGCTTTTTTCAGGTCTCGCATGATACAGCACATTTGCTGTCACTTACAAGACATTTTGATTCCTTACAGGTGGCTTAGAGCCCGGCCACTGCTTAACAGTGGTTGGCTTCATCATCACCCTCATATCCTTCCTTCTCTTTGGTCAGCGCGTGCCAGCTTCACTTCTTCTTCATGTGTTTATCCATCCCGTGGAGCATGGCCCAAGTACTGCATCCTTGCCCAGTGTCCTTCCACCACTTGTGCTTTCAAAGCTACTTTATTCCTTTAGTGCAGCAGTGTATAAGATTGCATATGTTTGCAGGCCATCTACCTCCTCCTTCATTACTGCTTGCACTCACCCTCTCCCATCCCATTGCCTGCACTCTCACAAGTTGTTGCTTCCCCATCCCTCTGCCCCCTGCCACCTTGTTGATGCTTGCTCTGCCCCTCCCACCCCTCCTTGAGTTGCTGTTGCTTGCACTGTCCATCCCTTTCTGCTTGCTCCATCCTTCCCACGATGTTGGTCCTTGCCCTGTCACTTACGCATT
The DNA here is from genome assembly GCF_964204655.1 of Triturus cristatus. Lineage (NCBI taxonomy): Eukaryota > Metazoa > Chordata > Amphibia > Caudata > Salamandridae > Triturus > Triturus cristatus. Next base: position 792,703,838 of record NC_140583.1, on the reverse strand, counting down.
GTTGACGTTTACCCTGTCCACCCCACCACACTACCACATTGTTATTGCTTGCCCCCAACTTCCCTCAACCTTCCTGAATTGTTGTTGCTTGCCCCATGCTTATAAATGACCTCCTGTGTTGTTGTTTGCCTCATCCCTCCCACATTGTTGTTTGCTTGCCCCATCCATGCCACTCCCTTACGCATTGCTGTTGCTTTCCCCTTACCTCTCGCCCCTCCCTTGTTGTTGTTACTTGCCCTGTCCATTCTGCCACTCCTTCCACACTGTTGTTTGCCCCAACTCTCCCGCACTATTGTTGCATGCCCTGTTCTTACCGCCACCTTCCTGCCTTGTTTCTTACCTCGCAAACACAAGGAGATGATGACCAGAGTGCTGATACTTTTAAAACACTCAGGCACTATTAGATCTGGGTTGAGTCCATCATCGTTCTTTAGCTCACTTCGCCCCCCACCCCCACCAGTTCAGACCAAGCCATAGGCAGATCAGTCTTGACCCTGTTCCTCATGGGAACAGTCCAGCCCGAACTGCCAAGCCAGATCTTGCCTCACCCACTCCTAAAATATACTATACCAAATAACATACATCTAATACCAGTCAGACATATTTGCTTTGTCACTGGTTTTAAGCTGATAAGATAAATGAGACGCAACTATTTTGTTGTAAATGGTTTTGAAAGTGTTTCAGTTCTTAAATGTGACTGTGAATTAAACATTTATGAGGACTGTGGAAGGGGTGGTGGTATTCGGAGTGTCTCAATCACTCCAGTTATATTCACTCTATGTTAGCAATTGTGGCCCATTAAAAGCATATAGTGGTGACCTAGTTTAAAGTATTCACTGTACAAGACTAATATACTACATTAAAAGAAAATACAGAAACACAACATCATGGAAATAGTTTACTTAATCTTGCATTCTTTAACAGTGTTTAATATGCTAAATATAATCAGAGACTAAATTGCTGACATGGATTACCTTAGTGTTATTTACATTAATTGTTCAGCTATTTATCAGTGTTTTTGCCAGAAATGTTAAGGACATGAATATGGGGCCCGTTAGATACCTGTTTCAATGTCCGTATTTAATTTTGTCTGAGTCTGAAATATAGAAGGGCCCATCCCAATTAAAGCACTGTCCGTTTTCTAGTTTCCTTTTTGACATTGAAGAATTACTCAGAGAATTAGTGAATGCCTCGCTGATGTCCACATATGTCGGAATTTACTGCAAGTTTTTGCCCCTGTAAATTTTGGAAGGTTTGACCTGCCAGTGTTTATCAAAGGAACATTTAATGAGTTTGATGCTTGATACAAATCCTGGAATTCTGATCCCAACAGGAGTTTGAGAAGGTATTGGAATTTACCACACCTGTCATCAAGACCTAAGTCTGTTTTTCGAACATGAGCACTGCTCTAGACTCACCAATGCATTGCACAGCCCATTCAACTCAGACAGCCTTCTTAACGTCTCCGTGCCAAGTCATTTTCTGCCTATTATGGGTAGTTTGCACTTAGGCCCCCATAACTTTTTGTCCACATAAGGTTTGCATGCCAAATTTGCGTCCTTTTTTTCCAGCATCCTAGGGATTCTAAAGGTACGCAGGGTTTGTGGATTGAGAAATTAGCCAAAATATAGCACATTTTTGGGTGTTGGGGGAAAAATGGGCAAAAAGACTAAAAGAGCGGCAGAAGAAAGCATCTGTTTTTCCCTGCAAATGGCATCAACAAACAGTTAGAGGTGCTAAAATCACCATTTTACCAGCTTTCAGAAACAGGTAGATTTTTGTCAGAAAACCACATTTTTCAACATAGTTTTGCCATTTTACTGGGACATAGCTCTCAATGAAATCTGATGAAATTTAGATGTTTTAGCTAAATTTTAGGTTTGTAGGGGATTCTGGGTAAGAAAACTTTGGGGGATCCATGCAAACTACACCTCCCTGGTGTCTAGTTTTCAGAAATAGCTAGGTTTGGTAGTTTTACCTAGATGGCTGTTGAGCCCCTAGACCAAAACACAGGTGCCCCACTGCAAAAATATCGGGTCATTTTGGGATCATTTTTTAGTTTTGACATTAAGGTTTAGGCCCTTCCCTGTCGCATGCACTTAGCCCTCCCACACAAGTGAGGTCACATTTTATTGGTAGACCTGGGGGAATTCTGAGTGGCAGGAAATGTGTGGTTTTCTTCTGATTCTGGATGATTTTAGCCACATTTTGAGGTTTGCAGGGCATTTTAGGTAAGAAAACTTGATGGGATCAACCACAGGCACTCAACCCAGTAGTCCCCTGGGTGACTAGTTTACAGAAATATCTGGAGTTAGTAGATGTTCCCCACAGATAATGTACACCCTGGCAGTGAAAGACAGAAATGACAAATATTACTTCACAACCATCTATTACTCAAATACACACACATAGTGGTTGGATTTGGCATGAGAGGGAGTGAAAGGTTCAAGATGTAAATTTCATTAACAAGAGATTTCATAAAAATACAATACACTGTTAATAATTGAAAGGTCAAAAAACTGAACCAATGACTCATAGCTTGTGAGCTGTATAGCTGCACCAAGGCACCAACTGCATTACAGGCCATTCACACACCTTTCATACGTGATATACACAAGACCATTCACACCATTAGCCACAGACCCAGCACATTGCAACACTCACATCAACAGAAAGTGCCGTTCAAGAGCCCATCACTTTCATACACCCACATTACTGACACAGCAATCACACCAGCAGGCGGCTGACAGAGAGTGTGGACTGGAATTTGGCTAGCAGTGTGTGTAGTGACCAGGAGCAAGTCACTACTCGCACACCGCCAGCTAAATACCAGTTCACACACACCACCAGATAAGTGACTATCCATGCACACCATCAGCCAAACGCCAGTCCACGCACACTGCCTGCCAAGCACTAGCTTACATACACCACCTGCCAAGCGCAAGTCCACGCACACCACAAGCAAAGCACCAGTCCACGCACACTGCCAACCAAGCGTCAGTCCATGCATAGCCCAGCCAAACAACAGTCCACGTACATCACCAGCCGAAAGTGGATGGATAACCAGAGGGGTCGATAGTAGAATCCCTACACCCTGAAATTATAGACATAACCAGTACTACTGTCAGACAGCATACACATATTAAATCCATAACATGCCCCATTGCTAGGAATGCACTGCCTAAAACCCAAACGGCTCTTGAACAGGACCAAAGACTCATCCACAGCTATTTCTTTCCCTGGAACATTGACCTCTGAAGATCGAAGTGATCAAAGGTAGGCTGAATCTTAAAAAGACAGTCACAATCAGGGTGATCTTGTGGCAATGTTGAAGCGATACCAAAAAATTGCAGTATCCAAAGCAGAAGCAAATACTGATCACGACTCATGGTTGCAGGAAATATAGCCATTGCCATCAAGGGACTAGTAAGCCAATATGAAGACAGTGACAGCTTCCTTATCAAGCCCATCAAAAAAGTTAAACCCAAGAACTTCTTCAACTCATCCAGATTTGTGGGAGTCTACGGGGTGGCGCTAGAGTGGGGCTTAAGTCTGGCCCTGTTGTGCCTCAAATAGTGTTCAGCATACAAATTTGTTTGGTCAACAATCACATCCCAAAAATACATCCTTCATAAACAACTGAAAGAAAATTATAGGCAAAAAGTTTTAATTTTTCAGTCTACACCCTGCAACACCGGCTGCACCATGTTTGGGGCAACCAAGAGTCCAGCACTTCCAATTGGAAGCCTATCAGCCCCAGGCTACAATTCAGATGCCTCTTGCTACACTATTAGCATATCAGTGTCCTTCTCTAAAAACAGAACTTCATCCGCACTGAGAGTGACTTTATCATCAGATGATTCCTCGGACAGAAAATTCACTGCCAGAATCCTGGAATTCCTTGCCTGCCTCAGATGCAGAGTCAGTCTCATAATCATGGTAAAAGAAAGACTCGAAAGGCATATCCACAACCTGCAGAGGGGAAATCCTGTGGTCTCCCATAATCCTTACTAAGAAAAGTAACTTAAGTCAACAATACCGAGCACTGTGTAAAATAAGTAATAAACAAAGTGTGGCTTTATCAAACGGAAAGTAAAACTACTGCTAGCCTGAAAGGAAAAGTCAATCAATACAAACCACACAAAGACCTACAGTTTAAAAAAACAATACCACTGACTTGCCAGAGACAGCTAGACTCACCAGCACCTACTCTGCACAGACACAACAAGCATCAACAATATTCCACATGAAAGGAAAAACTAAAGAAAATTACACACGACAACACAATACACATCATGCACAAAATACAAGGCAAATTTCATATACAATTAAACAGAAGCTGAATATGCTGCTATTGTTACACCATTTACAAAAACACATTCATGGAGGGTAATGATACTTATTTGGAGTAAACAGTACAAAAAACCTGTTCTTACCAAACAGATGCAACTACACAAACTGCAGATCAACCAGTGACAAAACTGCAAGCAGGAGTCACAGAACAGGAAATCAAAAGCTTTGCACTAGAATAAAAAGGAGAAATAAGACATTACAACCACAAACGATTACAAGAAGTAAAAGAGATAGCATTATAAGCCACCATGACCACCTAAATGCCAGCCACACACATCGCCAGCCAGAGGCTAGTCAACCCACACAGCCAGCATAATCCCCAAATCAAACACACCATCAGCCAGGCACCAGTGAACACACACCATCAGGCAAGCACGAGTCCACACACACCACCAACCAAGTACCAGTTGTAGGAAAGTGGCTCTGTATATACTGTTCCAAATAGGTACAGTGTGCACAGAGTCCACAGTCCCCAGAGGTTTGGCAGAGGCTAAAGTTAGATATAACTTTACTCTCTAAAGTGGTAGCTTGGTCGAGCAGTAAGGCAGTATCAGAGGACAGTGTAAAGCATTTGTTGTACACACCCAGTCAGCAAATGGTCTCACACACTCAAGAACTGAACTCTAGGCCAATGGTTTGTATGTAAAAATTTAGGGTTGTTTTCTTTTAGAAGCAACAATAGATATCAAAATATACTTTCTCAGAAGGAGATGCTTTAGTTCAATACTTTGCAATAGGCAATTGACTTTTGAATGTAATAGTTAAAGTTTGTTGCAATAGGCAACACAATTTCAAACACAATAATACATTGAGCTCAATAAGAATTTTAAGTTAAATGCAATTGATTACTTTCAGGATTACTTTTCAAACTCCAGGACTGGATCCTAGATTCAGTCCTGGGACAGTTCTTGGAAACAAGTGAGCAAATGTGTTTTAGTTACTGTTGTAATTTTTAAGCAATATTTTGATATTTTAAAAGTTGACACTTAGAAACGTTTTCTAATCAAATTACCAATGTTATCCTATGGGAGGAAATTCACTTAGCAGGTAAGTGGGGTTATGGTTACTTTTTTGGGTTCAGTGTTGGATTCTGGATCCAGCACTAGCATACCACCAGTAAGCAGTTGTTAGAATGCGTTTAGGTTATACAGGGGATTTTTAACGAATATTTGCAAGTTTGCAAAATCGACAGAAGAAATTTCACAGAAAAAAAGTAAATGGTTTCCTATGGGAGAAAGTTCACGTTACCAGTAAAGTATGTTCTCGTTACTTTTGTAATCCAGTGCGGTGCTCCCAGGCTCAGTACTGGGACATCTATCTAACACAGGTAAGTAATTACGTTTTCACAGTTGGGGCGATTTTTTAAGAATATTTGTAGTTTGCAAAAATCGACACCTAGAAGAAATTTCACAGAAAAACAGTCAATGGTTTCCTATGGAAGAAAATTGAGTAAGCGGTAAGTATGGTTTGTAATTACTTGTCAGGGTCAGTGCTGGGCACCAAGATCCAGCACTGGGACTGGGATCTCTCCTAATAGCAGGTGAGTATTTCCATTTTCGTTACTCGGTTGATTTTAGGTGAATATTTTAAAGTTTAGAAACTCCACACTTAGAAGAAATTTCAAGTGAAACCAGTCAATGTTTCCCTATGGAAGAAAAGTGAGTTATCAGCTTTTGGGTAAGTACTTGACTGGCAGAGTTAAGGTTATGGGCATAGACTCAGGGGTCTCCCAGGGTCAGGTAAGTACAGTTGTTACACCTTCAGCGGCACAGGGACAGCCGGGTGCAGAGTGAGTTAGGCCCAAAGTTATCCTACGGAAGGCAGGGGGCCCTTGGTTGGTGGCTACTGACTAGCAAGCCACGCGGCTGTGGGAGCTGGGCTCCTGGTCACTTGCTCAGGGCAAATGGGGAAGTAGGTAGGAGTAGAGGCTGCACAGCCAGGGGCACTCGGGCAGCTGGGTGCAGGGTGCTTTTGAGCCGTTGGGCGCTTAATGGATTGCAATGGAGAAGCTCAAGAACGAACAAAGGCTGCAAGACCGGGGACGAAGATTCTTCCAGTGCGACCACCACTTCGAGAGGTAAGTTGGGTAGTTGGAGGATAGGTAGGTACCCAGGAGTTGGGCACAGGGGGCCGCAGGGCGTCAGGTGCAGGGGTGCCTTTTGGTGTAGGGAAATCTTACCCTCTGTTGATCGCGGTTGGGGGGGTCCCTGGTTCTGAGGCTGCAGGCATCGTCAGGAGCGTCGAGGTGGGTCCTTGGGTGCCGGATTCAGAGTCACAGTCGCCAGGGGGACGTCCTCGTGGTCTTGGTCCACTCCAGCATGGGCCAGGCTTGGCGGGAGCAGAGTGTGCAGGGTTCGCGGTTCCTGGCTGATGCCAGGGGTCAGTTACTTGCTTTGAGCAGTGCCACTGCTCGTGGGAGTCCCAGATGCTAGAGTCACAAGGTAGCCAGGTCCTCTGGGGTTTGTGAGGTTGCTGGCCACGGGAGATGCCGGGATTTAGCAGGAGCAGGTTCGAGGGTCGACAGGCCGGTAGGGCTGGGACCAAAGCAGTTGGTGTCTTCCTCTTGTTAGCAGCTGCACGGCAGGTCTTCTTTCTTCTTCATTTTCTTTGCTGTTTTGGAATCTGGATCTAGGGAAAGAAGGTTCAGGGTGCCCCTAAATACTACATTTAGGGGCGTTACAGGTAGGTAAAGGGCAGGGACCACTGGGTCCCTGCCCTGGGGTGGGTATTAGGGGTGGGTGGAATTTGCGTAGTCGCGTTACGCAAATCTCCGCGAAATGGTTTAAAATCTCCGCGAACACGCAGAAATTCCGCGAACACGCGGAATTGCTTGTTCGCAATGCTTTTTTCCTGTTCGCGACCGCTGTTTGCGTGCTCGGGGGGAAATATCTCGCAAACACGCATTTTGAGATCGCGAACAAGCAAAAATTCCGCAAAGCCGCGAAAAGCAGAATTTTGGGCAATTCCGCGTTCTCCGCGGAACGCGAAATTACCTAAATTCCGCAAATTCCGCGAGCGGAACGGAATTTACCGCCCAGGCCTAGTGGGTATGCCCCTATCCTGCCACTCTCCTGTGGGAGGGGGGCAGTGGCCTAGTCCTGCTTGTGCAGGGCTTCCCATCTTCAAGATGGCGAGAGCCCGGGGATGTGCTTCACCTCGCCTCCTTCACCTGAGGGGTGGGGTTGGCAGAGGCTGGCACACCCCCTGTCCTTTCTTGGGGTTTCCGGCCAGTCTTCCCGCCAGAGTGGGGGTTTAGAACCGGTAGGGGCCAGTTGCTGGGTACAACAAGTGGCCTGGAGAAGCTCACAAAGGCAGCATGCCTTTGAAGCTTCCCCTGCCCATCCTGGGGGAGGAGACCTAGCACCTCACCCAGGATGTGCATTGTTGCAGGCCCAGGATAGCGGATAGCTCTCTACCCAGGGGTCCAGCAACATGTCTGCTGTGTGGCAGCCTAGGCAGCCCCTCAGACCGACGTGGACTGTAGGTTAGGTTCAGGGGGCATCTCTAAGATGCCCTCTGTCGTGCATTGTACATTAAATCCTGCACTGGCATCAGTGTGGGTTTAATGTGCTGAGAAGTTTGATACCAATCTTCTCAGTCTTCAGTGAAGCCATCATGGTGCTGTGGAGTTCGTGTTGACGATCTGCAAGGGAGGTGTGTTTGTGTCAGGATACAGGGCCTCTAAGGGTGGCACAATAAGTGCTGCAGCCCTTAGGGGCCTTCCCTGGTCACAAGGCCCTGGGTACCTAGTGTACCATTTACCAGGGGCTGACATGTGGCCAGGGTTTGCCAAATTGGGTTTTAGGTTTCAGCATAGTTTTTAGGGAAGGAACATAGGCCCTGGGCACCTGATTGGCAGGAGCCCAGGGCACACTCAGTCAAAGTACATTCAGCAATTCAGCAAAAAGTGGGGGCATACCATGCAAGAAAGATGGCACTTTCTCACACTAGTCTACACACACTGCCAGCCAAGCACCAGTTCACGCACACCGCCAGCCAAGCACTAGTCCACACACTGCCAGCCACACACACCACCAGCTAAATGCCAGTCCACACCACTGCCAGCCGAGTCAGCACCAGTCTACACATAACGCAAGGCAAGCACCAGTCCACATACACCACCAGCCAAGCGCCAGTCAACACACACTACCAGTCAAATGCCAGTACATACACAGTCAGCCAAAAGCCAGTTCAGCCGAACTCCAGTTCACACACACTGAAACATTCCCTGATGTCTAGTGGGCCTCATAATATGGCCTATCAGCCACTGGGAGGGGCAGAAAAAGGCCAAAATGTTGACCCCATAATGGGGAGCACCCCTTGCCCAAGGGGCCGCTCCCCTACATTTAAGTTTAAAATTTCCTGGTCTCTAGTGGCTTTCTGTCTCCCTCGGGCAGATGGGCCTACAAATAGGTGGGGCAGAAAACAGGCAATACATTGCCCTAATAAAGGGGAGTGACCCTTCCCTAAGGGGTCGCTCCCCAACATAAACATGTACACCTCCCTGGTGGCTAGTGGCTTTCTGTCCCCATGGGGGAAGATTGGCCTACAAATATGGTCAATCTGCCCCCGGGGGGTTGAAAAGAGAGATAACATTGCCCTAATAAAGGGGAGTTACCCTTTCCCAATGGGCCGCTCCCCGGCATATAAAAAATACATTTCCCATTTGTTGAGTGGGCTTTTGCCCCCCCTCAGATGGCAGATCCTGGTATGTGATTTACCCAAAATAAATTCCCCTAAGGGGAGCGACCCTTGCCCAAAGTCTTGCTCCCTGTAGTGAAATCAGCATTATAAAAAACATTCCTGGCTTCCAGTGGGTTTCAACACCCCATGGGGTAACAGATGGGCTGAAAAATAGCTGAATCAGCACCTGGAGGGGCCGAATCATGGTATTTCCAGCCCCCAGGGGAGCAACCATTTCCTAAGGGGTTGCTCCCCCAACAATAGAAAAAGAAATCCATGGTGCTCTAGGTTTAAGGATTCATGCTCCACGATCGCAGCCCTACCTGCGGTCGTGGAGCAGGAATCCACTCCAAACAAGCACAGAGGGAAAAGAAAAAATATTTAATTTCCTCCGTGCCTGTTTTGCCCTACCAAACACCCAGGAGAAGGACGTACCAAAACTCACCCTTTCTCTTGGATCTGCTGGATGCAAATGGCTTCCTGAGCATCCCCGGCTGCATGTAATGATGTTGGTACACTATGAGTGCGCCAACATCATCATATGGCTGAGGGGGTAGGGAATGGCCGCGGAAGGTCTTGGGACCATTCCTGGTGGGGGGGGGGGGGGTGAAAAGGGACGGCTCGTTGGGTAGGACCAGCACTTTCCCCATGGGTGTGTGTGAGTACGGAACAAGTCTGTACTCAGCACACGCCCACCGCGGCTGAGGACAGAATGTTCTGTTCCCAGCACACAAAGGGTTCCCTAGCTTGGCCAAAGGGGGAGAGTCAGAAGGCCCCACCAATCTGAGAAGTGGCGATAATAAAACCTTTCCTTCGCTGCTCTTGGACTATCAAGCAGTGCTGGAAAGTAGCCGCATCTCGCTGAATCCCAACCCAACAGCCATTTCTGGGCCGTATCTGGGATCTAGCTGACCTAGGAAAACATTCTGAATTTGTCCTGGTGTCATTCTCCAACATTGTCTGCATCACATTTGGAGCAGCAGCCTGCACGCAAAGAGAGGGCTTTCATTCTGTTTTTAACTTGCTACTGAGCCCAAAACAAAAGGCATCAAAAACAAAGTAATGGATGGAATGCTTGAATTTATCTCAGCAGCTGTCAATCACTCAGGCCACATCCCAATCCATCAGATTTTGACCACCATACCACCTTAGTTTGGACCCAGAGATATGCAAATCAGTCTTGACCCTGTTCCAAAAGGAACAGTCCAGCCAAAACTACCAGATCAGCTCCTTCAATGAACTGGAACACAAGCAACTCAGGACTGGCCACACTTAGGGCATCAGAAAACAAGTTGATGGACGGAATGTTTGAATTAATCTCAGCCAGTGACATTCACTTGGGTTGCATCCTAATCCATTGTGTTTTACAGCAGAGTCATATGGCTGGGTCCCATGAGGTGCCATGTTGTGCAAAATAAAGATGGACTGGAATGCAGCCCAGAGTGAATCCCCGTGGCTGAGATTAATTCAAGATTTCCATCTGTCACCTTTTAATCACAGCCTAATTTAATTTGCTCATGTATCACCCTGGCTGGCAGTTATCTGGATCCTGTTTCCTAGATAACTTCACAGGTACTTTAGAGAAACTTTGACTTGGAGGCAGATTTTTGACTTTACTCAACTGCCAAGGTAAGAGATGTGCATGAACTGAAGACTGAAAGATGTATCTGTGTGTATGAGTAACTATACCAAATAGGATTTAAATTGCACCACTAAGAAGAACAACAGATTGAGAGAAAAACAATAAGTATCTAAACCCATGACTTACAGTTTGCCCTGCAGCGCCTTGATGCCAGTAAATAGATCACCGCGCTATATTAGAAGGATTGCATCTTATGAACTGGAAGAAACTAAATGATCCTAGTATCAACATCAGTGCCTCAATTATCTATCACATAATACAGATTCTGTGAGCTGCAGCTTACAAAATATACTTTGCAGCAGGCACCTTAACCCTCTTTGCTACTTTATGAGTTAAAATTGAGATTGGACTAAACACAGAAGTCTCCCAGCACTGCTTTAACCACTATAGTTATCTGACTGCTCTCATAAGCCCCTCACAATTCCTGGCCACACAAAGACCTCCCCAACACGTGTCTTAACTCCTGTAAGATATTTTAAAGTCACAAATGGCCTAGTTGCCAATTTCTTTGCAACAGATTCTTTTTTTTAATAAATGCATATGTCGACCGTCAACTCTATCTCCTGTGCAGAGGCGGCTAAGGTATCACCCCACTGCTTCAGCTACAGACTGAATAAAAAAAAATGATAATAGCATTTGTTATTATAATTTTTTTATTTTTTATTCAGTTTGCAGCTTAAGCCAGGTAGGCAGGGCTGGGCTCCCCCATCACAGAGGGAGGAGTGGTGGCAGCACCTAGAGTGTGCATGCCGTCTGGGGCCAGCCAAAGCGTCATGCGCACTCTGTATGTTCTCCATGCAGGCTGTATGGGTGGAGAACATGCACAGCCTGCCAGCCCCTGTCTGAGCACTGAACCATGGCGCTAAGACCAATCACTATGCTGCTAAGGCAGCGTTGTGACTGGTCAGGGAATTCTGGGAGGCTGTGTGAGAGATGAGAACAAGGGAGAAATAAAAACGGCAGGGCCGGCAGCCAGCAGTAAAGAGGCAAGTGCAATTAATTTTATTATTACCCTCGCCCTAATTCCCCTTCTCGCCCCCCCTGCCCCCCACCCCTGATCGGTAGGTAGCAGCTGCTGCTGCTCCCGTGACTCCTTCTCTCGTGACCCCACCCACTTTCCCCTGCCACACCTTGACCCAGAATTCATCGGTTTCCGGAGTAAAGTTTTTTCCAATTCCATCACTGCTGTCATGCACTCTGAAGGTGTGCCGCTACTATGCTGCCAATTTAGGGATCTTACACAACCTACCAACCCATAATACATTAGTATGAATCAAATCACTGACCTAACAGAAAAGGGCACACATAATACCAACGGTACTTTAACACACATTTCTTAGGGGCATATCTACAAGGCGGCGAGAGAAAATTATCGCCGCTTTTGCAGCCGTTTTCGGACAAAAAGCGGCTATAATTTTATCGCCTAATTAGCAAGGTCACGCTAACGCGTGAAACCTTGCATTAGCGCACGAATTCTTAACACCCAGCTTTGCATCTCTAATGAGATGCAAAGTGGGCGTTCCTGACCTGACATGACAGGAGAAATGTCGCTAAGCGACATTTCTTCTATCATCAAGCCCCACGCTATAAAGCATAGCGGCAAGAAAAGTAGCGATAACCCCTGTTATCGCTACTTTCCTTACGCCTGCTTCAGGACTGACTTAGCCATGATATCCTATGGAAGGTGGATATCATGGCTAAGTTTGGGACATATTAACAATGTGGTGATAACAAATTATCGCCGCTTTTGCGGCCGTTTTCGGCCGAAAAGCAGCGATAATTTTATCGCCTTATCAGCAAAGACACACTATCGCGTGTTTTGCTGATTTTGCTCCCGTTTCCAGCACGCCTAACTTGGCATCGCTAATGAGATGCAAAGTAGGCGTGTCTGTGGAAACAACATGGGTAAATATCACGAAGCCAGCTTCGCGATATTTACAATGCGGGGAAGCGATTATTTAAATTGCGCTAAGTATGCCTTAACGCAGGAATTTAACGTCCCATCCTGCTACAAACGGAGGTGCTGGAGGGGATTGAAGCAATGGCCTTCTCACTACAAGGTGACAGAGGGAACTTACTTAGAGGCCAGCTCTGTTATCGCCCCCCGGGGCTGTATACCCCAATGCAACCCCTCCTGAATATAATTACCAACTTGGCACTCACACATTCCAAAATGATTGTCCTGGGTGATTTTAATTGGCGGGAGGACGCAAGCACAAAGAGCCAGCTGCGGGACCTGACGTCTACCTGCCTTGGTCTTCATCAATTAGTCACATCCCCCACTCACCAAAAAGGTCATATACTGGATCTTCTGTTTGCCAATAAGGCGGAGGCTGAGCTTATAAACGTTCGCCCGCTTATCTGAACAGACCATTACTGTATTCAGTTCAAGATATTGTTAACAGCTACCTCCTTCCAACCTGAAGGCACGGCAACGTATAGAGAGGGCAGAAACTGGGTCAAATTGACTAAAACTGGACTTTTGTTGACTCCTCCCACAGTCAGCCTTTTCTTAGCCTCCAGATCGGTGGAGGCAAACTATAATGCCTACCATAAGTTTATAACCAACGAGCTGGACCTTTTAATCCCGAAAAAGATGATAAGAGTGAGGAGCAGGCCATCAGCGCCTTGGTATGACGATGATCTGCGACAGCTAAAACAGCTCTGTAGGCAGGCCGAAAGGAAATGGAGGAAGGGGCTCCTTGCCAGGGACAAGATGGCGCTGAAGTCTGCACAGGGCAGATACAAGCAACTTATCTTGGACCGCATTGCGAGCTTCTACGCTGACTCCATAGCGCTTGCCCCAAACGGGGCGAGGGAACTGTTCAGAATAGTGAATTCCTTGTCGGCCCCAAGCTACCTTGAAAATAAAGTTGTACCCTCTAAGAGGCTATGTGACGAGATTGCCACCTATTTTAAGGACAAGGTGACGAAGATAACGGATCTCTTTAGGGGCACCGACAGTGTGGCCGACGACTCTGGGAAGGGGACGACCCACGAGAAGCCAGGCGGGGATTGCTCTCTTACCCTCTTTCCACCTTTCTCGGATGAGTCGTTTGCTAAGACGGCACACAGCATCTCGTCGGGTTCCCCCCTTGACCCTCTGCCCCAGAAGGCTTGGAAGCTATATGGCTACCCGACTTTCCCCTGGTTGCGCCAGATCTGCAATCAGTCGTTGGCAGAGGGCATGGTCCCGGATGGCTGGAAACAGGCCGTGGTCTCCCCCCTTATTAAAAAACCAACTCTGGACCCAACTGTTCCTGCCAGCTTTCGGCCTATCTCTCTCCTTCCGTTCCCTATTAAAATCCTAGAGAAGGCGGTGAGCAGATCCCTCTCGAGTTATCTTGAGGCCAACCGTCTGCTGGACAAGGACCAGTTCGGCTTCCGCCCATGCCACGGAACCGAGTCTGCATTAGTCACCATGATGGACTCGTTGCGCATGCGGGCTGACACAGGGAGCACCGCTGTTTTGGTGCTCCTAGATCTGTCAGCCGCATTCGATACCGTGAGCCATAAAACTCTGCTGGGACAGTTGACGGAGGCTGGGGTGGAGGGCCAGGCACTACAGTGGCTTCGTTCCTACTTAGCGGGAAGGCACCAAATGGTGACTATGGGTCCTTTCGTCTCGGAGAACACACCCGTGGACTTTGGAGTTCCACAGGGTTCCAGCATCAGCCCCATCCTGTTTAATATATATAGGCTTTCCTGTTTTCAGTTTCTATTTTTGGTAAATTCTGGTGGGGTTTTTTCAGTTTTTTCAATACCGTAAAAAACAGTGGTTATCAGTGTTTACACATTTTCGCGCCATTAAAAACAACAGAAACAGTGTTTTTACGGTGTTTATGGAATTTTAATTTAATTTTAATTATTGCTTGCTTTCTGCACTGATAGTGCATGTGTATAGGTAGCCTATGCACACGGTAGATGGCGTCTAAACACATTTTTACTGCACCAGAATGGACCACAAAGTCGATAGTCTTCTTCATTAACTCTGTAGATTGTAAAGGTGCTTTCAGCATAACATCTAGCAAGTGACAAGGATTCCTTACAGGGAAGCACTTCAGCTTAGGTATCGATTTTGACAGGCCATCATACATCTTTTTCATATACGTAGATGAATTACTGCAAATACAAACAATATCACTCCAATCTGTATTGAACTTGGAAGGAACTTTTTTCAGCAGCATTCCAAGTGACACTGCTTTCCATGTTTATCAAACGCCTGGTGTCATGTTTCCATCACTATCTCAGATGCTTGGTGACAACATTCTTTTCACATATAGCAGTCACTACACCTTGAATTGATTGTTTAAAGACTGGGGTGTTTGTCAATTCACTTACAATCAATACTGACTCACTAGAAAAGGGGGCTGATGTATCCAAGGATTTCACCCATTCTCTGTCTGTGGGTTAATGTGATGGTAGATATTAGGTAAAATGTCTGGTTTCATAAAAATCATTCCTATCAGTGAAATCAAATGTAACCAACATTTCAAATATTATGTTGATATTTCCCGATTCTCTACAGTTTACAAAATAACTAAATAAGACGTAAAACATGCTTCTAAACACTGCATCTTTATACCAAAGACAACAAAACTGAAAAAAGCAGAAGAAAGAAGAGACGATGTTTTAGTGACATCCCTAAACAACAAAACTCAAGCAGAATACTGTTAGCCCAGTCTTTCTTGATGTTACCTTATATAAAAAAGTTACAATGTATTGGCCCTTTCAGGAAGAAATAAAAATGACTTTCACTCCTCTATTCCTTTCTATCAATGGCACTTAGTTTGTGGTTGCAAAGGTGTTTTTTCAGAGTTTATATGTTTACGCCGGTGATGGCTATTTTCCTTTCAGTGGGGTTTTATCAGTTATTATAGGTTTAAACCTAAAACCAGATAGCCTATTTATATTATACTTGCATGTATACTATGCTACACTTTCTTACTCCATTCTCACCCTCTTGCGGGAAAACAATCTGACAATGCAGTCAATGCCCATACACACTATCACCAAAAGGAGGAGTCTCCTTGCCTCATGACTGGAAAATACTTCTTTGAAGAAAAACAACTTGCAAACATCCTGACCCAACACTAGATTGCAGGAGTATGCAAAGCATGTGAATCTACAGCTCTACATGTCAAGAAACAGATGCTTACAGGGTAAGTAACATAATCCTTATGGAGGATTTTAGAGTTCAGAGGGTCTGCAGGGTTAATGGCAGGTGTCCTCTGTTGTAATGAGGTTGCATGTTAGCTACATCCAGGTGAATGATTTTAACTATAAACAGTTAACACGTATGGGTTTAATCAGTCATCACGTTATTGAGGTCATAGTTTTTCAAGTCAATATTTTTTTTTAAATTATGAAACCTAGTTTGGATAGTATTTGACTTGGTCTTAGTGTGTAGATATATTCAATTAGTAGATATTCTAACTCCGTTTTATATCACATACCTATTCTTTGTAGGCCTGGGCGAAGCACTACGCTACGCTCGCGTAGTTTGCGAAGTTCGCGCTACTTCGCACTACGCGAACTGCACGTAGCACAGTGCGAACACGCGTAGCGTAGTGTTGCGTAGTGCTGCGGTCATTTTTTGCTTGCTCGCGGTCCTCAACGTCAAGTTGGCGACCGCGAGCAAGCAAAATGACATCCCGGCGAGACTTTTTCCTTGTTCGCGATCGCGAGCATGGAAAATAAACCTCCCGGCGAGATTCCCAACGCGAGGAGATCAGGTTTCTCATTGCGAGGGGTCGCGTATGCTCGCGACCGCTCGCGATGAGAAACTACCAGTTCGCGTTGAGAAAGCTGCCGCTCGAGTAAAAATCTACTCGAGCAGCAGAAAAATACAGCTCGCACTGTGCAAGATGCCATTTTCAATGATTGCACAGTGCCGGTTGCTTGTTCGCACTGTGCAATCATTGAAAACAACATCTTGCACAGTGCGAACATGTTACTACGCAGTTCGCGAAGTGCTACGCGTAGCTCGCGTAGTGCGAACTTCACTTTGCGTAGCTTCGCGAAGTGCTACTTCGCGAACTACGCCCACCCTTAATTCTTTGTGGCTAGAAAAAGCAAAAATTAAACAATGCACAGATATACTCTCAAGTCATGATGTCGACTGTTGACTGTTCGATGCGTGCATCGATATAGTCCCTGTGTTCCATAACACAACAGAACAAGTCTCTTAATTAATAATGATTTCAACTATCATCAAACAATCTACATTCCAACCCAACATATTAGGTTCCACCTAACAGCTTTCATTGTTGTTGAAGATCTATTATTAATATATAAAAATATATCCATACAGTGGACTTTGAGTCCACCCCTTGCTCTTGATTAATGGCTTTCTGTTCAGCTCGTTGCTCTTTTCATTCAGTGGCTTTCCTCCCTGTACTTTGTCCCTCCTCTGGGGCATATGTTCATTGCTGTGTTTTGGTTGGGTGACTTGTCCTTCCTCTGCCTATTCAGGGAGCTACTTATCTCTTTTCCTCTTGACATGGGAGTGCATGTGTTTTCTTGCTCTCTCCCTCGTTAGCTGCTTCCCACATTCCCTGTTCTGCCACCCGTCTGAGTCTCATTAGTTCTTTTTGTGAAGGACCTGTTTGCTGCCATTTGCTGATGGGCCACTTCTTTCTTGATGCGCTTTTTCATGCTCATTTTGTTAATTTTTCTTTTTTTTTAATGTACTGCATAAATAGACAATAAATCTTCTTGCCCGTTGTAGGAGAGTAGGGTCTGCTATCCTATGGTCACCCCAAATTTTTGCTTTTTGCTTCACTGGTTTTTGACATATTGAGGCTGTGGGCCTGCCAATCAGACCCCCAGCCTGCTGTTCTCTCTACTAAATTAAAACTATGCACCCTAGGTGCATAACCAATTGGAAGTGGATCACCCTGTCAGCCCCTGTACCAGTGTACACTAGGTACCCAGGGCATTGGTGTACCCAAGGCCTGCCAAGGGCTGAAGCATGTATTATGCCACCCCAGGCTTGGCCTAACAATTTGACACAACTGGCTGATCACTCAGCTGGGGTAAGTTGGTGTAATCACCTCTTACTTAGGTGTAGTATACCTATACCTAACCTTAAATGGGACACCTGGTAACCTATAAGTCACTCCTATGGCAGGCCTTAACAATCCTGAAGGCAGAGTGCTTGGTTCCATGTGAGATGGTGCTCTGGCATGAGCTGAGCCTGTCTGCAGTGGTCGGAACAACTTCCTTCTACTGTTTCCAGGTATCGTCATACCATATACTCTTAAGTGCATTATGAACCTCGCGGTTAAATGCTATCTTTGGTTTGGCTTTATCAAAACATGTCGAGTAAGGTGTCATACGAATTGGAATACTAACCCCTCGCCAATTCTGGCGACGGGGTTAGCATTCCACCCTTCTAGAGGGACACGACATGTACAGTACCTGAAACCCGGGTAAAATCAGACATAGCCTCAGCTCCACAAAATGGATGCTGCCACCACAGACACAAGTCTGCCCTCCTGCTGCTGGGAGTCCTTCCAGCTTGGGAGGTGTGGACAAAGGGTTTCCTGCCAGGGGAGGTGCATGCACCACCCCAGACAGGATTTTGTGTATTGGTCAGGTAGGGCTTGAAAGAAACCAGACATGCCTAAGGCTCACCAGGAGCCTCGGTGCATATGCCAGCTCAAACCGGTCCTGGGGCACACCAGTCCCGGGCCTGGGGCGAGCTGGACAAAGGATTGGGGGTGTAACCACCCCCCTTCCTGGTCCCACCCTTAGGGAGGGACCTAGCAGGTAGTCCGGCCCCTAGAATCCGCTTAAAGGTAGGAGCTGTGTCCTAAGACTTCAGACATCCTGGAATCAACTTAACACTAAGAAGAAGACGGGAACTTCGACGCTCTGCTGCACAGAGGACTGAAGCCAATCTCCCCTGTGGTCAGGGAGTGACCACCTTGCTAACGCAAGCACCATCCAGCGAATCAACATCTGCTTTGCCGCCGCCTCCCGCCGGAGCCCGAGCCCAGAGACTGACAAGACCTGGACCTCCAGACCTCTCACTGCCCGATCCACAGTCCCTGAAAAGAGGAGACCCGTGGAGGCACCGAGACACGTGGAGCCAGCCATCTTGGATCGACTACGACAAGCTGACAAGTGCAACAACCGAGGCTCCCTCCAAGTTGTGCTTTGGGATCTGAGAAGCCCAACTCTCGAGCAGCATTTGCACCAAAGGTGAGCCCTCCAGCATCTCCACGATCTGCGTGGGGCCCTTCTGCATTTTGCCACTCGACGCGCCTAACCGGTTGCTGGCCCGCTGGCTAGTGGCCATCTTGGCGACAAACTCTACGAAAAACACCGCTGGTCTGGTTGCTCCAGACTGGCCCTTGCTCCTCTCCAAAGGAGTAATCCCTCTGACCTTGCTGGTCAGAACCAACAGCTGATTTCCAAATCCTCCTACAATTGCTTTTGCCAAGGCTTGTTTGCTTTGACCAAGTGCCGACACCGCCGACAGCGAGAGCCTGCGTGGGACAGCTCGTGAGCCGACTCCTGGACGTCGTCGACCTTCAGGGACCACGTGGCTGCGGAGACAAGCTACCCCTCATCACCTGTTTGCACCCGACATTGCCTGGTACCTACCTGGTGCCACGCCGGTCACTGTCTAGTGACTGTGAACACTGTCCCCTCTGCTTTCAGGTCTTCTGCAACTCCGATCCTCCCTTGGATCCACCGCATCTCTCCCGGACCGACCGCCTGCAGCATCTTTGTCCCAGGCTCAACGGAACAGATAGAAGAAACCCGACGCACTTTGAAGCCTATGCACCCGCTTCCTGTGGGTGAGGTAAAGCTGGTACTCCGGTGCCCAAGTGTAGTAATACATCTCTAGTGCCTGTGTTCCAAATCTTAAGTTCCTAGTCAACCCGGAAGATCTCCTTTGCAGTAACTTTGTACTTTTTACGCACCCATTGAAACCTATGGGAGCACGTGTGTGACTATTTGCTCTGCACACGCCACCCGTGGACCTCCTGGTCACTAACTGACGTTAGCTCCTTGTAGGCCCAGCGATTCTAGAGGCCCTAGGCCTTTTCCCTTTTCTGTTCGTGGTACTTATACCACTATTTTAGTATATGGTTCGAGTGGCCACCAGGGCCTATCCATATAAAGTGCAACTTCTGTGTATTCTGTGATAATCTTGTTTGACGATTTGTGCTCCTGTGCTCATAAAGAGACTAGGGGTTACTTTGAGAAATAAATACATATATATTTTGAATATATATCTGTGTGGTGTCCTTTCATTGGTATAAAAGGGGGTTACATTTGGTAAAACAGCTGGCTTAACACGCTTCACGAGTTTAGCCTCAAAGACTGCTTAGCCTACGCTACCACTAGGGCAGCTAGTCCGAAAAGGTTGACTTACAACCACACCATAAGGGTTTCTTGGCATGGTACAAGGTGATCACTTTAACTAGTGAGCATCATATACCAGGCCAACTTCTCACACCCGTCAATATAAACAACATGGTTCGGGCGTCGGACGATAGGATCCCCCCACCCCTGCGAGATGCTTGGTTAAAGCGCTCTTTTCACATATACTTGTCACAATACCTCGCATTGAATGTTTAAAGCCTGAGGGGTTGGCAATTCACCTACTATCAATACTGACTCACTAGAAACTGGGGGCTTATGTATTAAGGGTTTTTACCCACTCTCTGTAGGTAAATGTGATAACACATATTAGGAAAGATTCTTATGAAACCAGCCATTTTGTCTATCAGTGAAAGAATCAAACGCAGCCAAAATATCAAATATGATTTTGATATTTCCTGATTCGCTACAGTTTATAAAATAATTAAACAAGACCTAAAACATGCTTCTTAACCCTGCATCTTTAGACCAAATACCACAAAACTGAAAAAAACAAAAGGAAAAAGAAACAATATTTTAGTGCCAAAACTCAAGCAGAATAATGTTAGCCCAGTCTTTCTTACTTCTAGCGTATATAACAATGTTACTTTGTATTGGCCCCTTCAGGAAGAAAAAAATGACTCTTTCACTCTCTTTTTTCTTTCTTGAATGGCATTTAGTCTGTGGTTGTGCAGGTGTTCTTTCAGTGTTTATATGTGTTCACTGGTGAGGGCTATTTCTCTTTCAGTGGGGTTTTATCAGTTATTTTAGGTTTAAACCTAAAACCGGACAGCCTAAATATATACCTGCAGCCGCTATTTTCCATCATTAAAGCGTTCGGGGTGGCGCTGATCAACTATGCGGATGATACTCAACTGGCCTTCTCTCTGGAAGGAAAACAGGCAGTTCCCCTGGAGCAGTTCCAAAGCTGCATGAGGCAGACTACGGACTGGCTGCGGAGAAACTGCCTGCAGTTCAACGGAGACAAAACTGAACTGCTGCTCTACGCACCAACAAAACAGATCCAACATCTACCAGTGGATCTCAGGCTCGCTCCGGACACAGCCCCACTGACGCCAGCTAGCACGGTACGGAATCTGGGGGTTTTATTCGATAACAACCTCCAGCTGGTTTCACAGGCTAGTAAAACTTCCAGCACCTGTTTTGGTCTGCTGCGACTTCTACGCCGAATTCTTCCGCTGCTGCCTGCAGGGTCCTGCAACACAGTCGTCAGAAGCATCATCCTCAGCAGACTGGATTACTGATTCAGTCAGCTGCTGCCAAGTTGGCACTCGGTCGCAAGTTTGATTCATCCTCCACCTAGGCACTAAGAGAACTACACTGGCTACCCGTTAGAGAGAGGGTCCTCTTCAAGTCTCTGTGCCTGGTTCATAAGGCAATTCATGGAATAGGCCCGATCCCACTCCAGGAAAGATTCGCCTGGTACTCCCCCGTAAGGCAGCTGCGGTCATCCAAGGCCAATCTGCTAGTACAGCCCAGCTTCAAACGGGCTAGACTGGGGGGGAGGGCCTTTAGGGTGGTCAGAGCCCAAAGCTGGAACGCGCTCCCACCCGAACTCAGACAGACGCAGTCACTGGTGGAATTCAGAAGGAGCCTTAAGACCTGGCTTTTCCCAGCAGCATGATGTCCCCGACTTTGCCTCTTCGTGCGATAAAACATCTCGTCTGGTCAGAGCGCCTGGATACCCGTAGGGTTACAGTTCTTCTGCGCTATACAAATTTTTTATACAATACAATACAATGGCTTAACGCAGGAATTTAACGTCTGTTAAATTCCTGACTAAGGCATACTTAACATGGGGGGTGGATTGTGTGGCTAAGACCACAGGCCCCTATTATCAAGGGTATCTCCGTTTTCCATGGAACATCGCTGGAAAACCAGCGATGTTCCATGGAAAACATCGCTATTGCTAGGATAATTATCGCCATTGCGCCGAGCATTGTTAATACAGCGCTAGCATGGCGATAATTATCTGCGATAGCCGGCGTTAAACATTTTAACGCTAAGAGCGGCCAGCGATAATTATCGCTGGCCGTTGATGATATGCCCCTTTGTGAGGCCCTATCAACAAGCTAACGCCACATTTCGTGAGATTATCGCTGGGTTTCCAGCGATAATCTCATGTTAGGCAGTTAGCGCTAGGATTTTTATCGCTTTTGAGATAAGCGT
The DNA here is from genome assembly GCF_964204655.1 of Triturus cristatus. Lineage (NCBI taxonomy): Eukaryota > Metazoa > Chordata > Amphibia > Caudata > Salamandridae > Triturus > Triturus cristatus. The sequence goes on along the minus strand of NC_140583.1, from coordinate 792,681,592 downwards.
TGCTAATTGCACGCTATCTCAGCGATAAAAATCCACATTAGCCGGAGATAATTATCCTAGCGCTAAGTGCGCTTAGCGATAATTATCGCCGATTGTTGATGATATGCCCCTTGGTACTGTAATGGATGCACTGCCCAGTACTCCCTGTAAATAGCAATGCCATAAAGCGATGGCCTGTGTATGTGAACAAAAGCACCCAGTACAAATGTGAAATGCAACATCCCCGAAGAAAACATGAACTTTTGTGCATCCCACAAGACACATCTCTATCACCGTGTGTACGGTGTACTGGGACACACAGGTGTGGACTTCAACATCCCTGCAACCTAACCACGGGTCAGTATGTAAAGAGAACACTTGATAATTCTAACAGTGGGTCTAGACGGATGCCTTAAAAACATCACAAAATAGCACAAAAATACAGTGCACCTATAACTGACATAAAGCCGATAAGCGCGTAACAAAAGGGAAAACAGAAATCACTTGACTCACAATAAACCAACAACTGAAGGTCAAGACCTCACAATACAAAATGGAGAGCAGAGTGTGGGCATCACTATCGATTAAACCAGTATTACTCTAAATAATCAAGCAAATGGCCTCTTTTAAAGCGCACTCGGGTGCAGTACGAACTCTTCCAAATTAGGCTGCGGTTTATCTCAGTATCTCAGTGACGCCCCGAGAGGGAGTCTGACAGCTCGCTGCCTCTGATAGTCTCCGAGGGTTGGAAGGCGGCCAGTCAGTCCTATGTGAGAAAGAATCCGTGAGTTAACATGTAACGCTCGACGTCCTCGGTGTGTGATGGTCACATGTAGGAACATGCCCGAGGCAGGCTCATGTGATTCCTCGGATGAATAGGCCTCGATTGGTTGCTATTAATGTATGCCCATTGCTAAAAGGCTACTGATTTCATGCTGGTCACGGGTGGTGGCTGGGAGGGGAAGGGCCAATTATACAAAACTCTGTTTCTTGGAAGTCTTTGAAGTGTTTGGCTGGAGGTCCCTGTGTTACATAAAGATCGCGAAAGGGGAACAGTGGACTTGCACCTTCAAAACTTGCCTGTTATTCAGTGTTAAAGGATTCGATTAACAGGCCGGTTTCAGGAACCAGCTTCCCGCTGCCACTCAGAGTGACTCTGAGCAAACGGAGAGGAGGCAGGTACATGTAGATATATTCACATAAAACAAGGTTACAGGGAAGTTATGCTTAGTTTTGGTTATTACATCTATGTTTAAAAAAACATACAAATTCACTTAAAAACACACTTAAAATACAGTTATAGACAAATTTAAAAAACAAAAAATCAAGAAATTAGCACATTTTTTGTTAATTTCAACCTTGCAAAGAGGGGTTGGTGGCCGGGCAAAGCCTATGGTCAGGCCCTGCTCCCAACACTCTGCAAGTGACAAGCTCCTGCTGAGCACGGCGAAAGGCCACCCGGAGTGGGGGTTGGCATCAGGGATCGATCAAATATCCATCACACAAAATGGAGTAGCAGAAGTGTATTTACTGTTGGTATCAGCTTCATTTATCGCCAGAAAAAGGCAGCAGCCACCTTGGACAAAGATGGTCTACACCATGGGTACTCACAAACCTTCTCCCAGGGGGCACAAAGTTGAATCTTTGGTCTGACCGAGGGCCGCACTGATGCCAGTAGGGGTGTAAAGTCATTAGGGCAAGCAAAGCATGTATATTTATTGGCTGAACTCAATTTTGCAATATGAAACCATACAACCTGGGATGAATCCTGGCTTTTCCACTTCACCAAACCGTGTGACCCTGGGCAATTGTTTTATTTCATTTTCCCTCCTTTTTCTTTATTATCACTTATAAGAGGAACTCGAAATACATAACTTCAGAATGTGTAGTGTTGGGGGGCGTGGTCTCGCGCCGCGTCAAGATGGCGGCTGACCCGTGAGCTCCGCTCGATTGCGGAGGTTTTTTACCGGCAACAGCCCGTCTTTTGTCATTTGGGAACCCACGGAGGATGAATTTGATCTCCTGAAGGGTCGGTGAGGCAATTGATGCCGTTTTTATTCTGGCTTTCGCCTTCCTGAGCCCGGGGACCGTGGCGGTGCTTCTTCCTCAATGATTACGTGCGGCGGCCGCCATTTTGTGTGGACCTGCTGTCTCCTTCAGCACTCTATGAGGTAAACCGGCGCTTTTATAATGGCGCGCTGCAACGTTGTTTTTCTTCCTTTTTTCTCGCTCTTTCCCCTGTGATTTATAAGACACAATGGACTTTTTTGCTGGATGTCACCCAGTTTTGAGGATGGTGATGATTTTCTCTCCTGCATCGTCGCTTGCCCTAGATGCAGCGTGTCTATTGAACTAACTTCTTCAGTGCTGTTGCCTGTTGCGCTACTCTATCCATGCTATTGATTTTTTAGGTCTCGTGAGCCAAAGGCTCGAAGAGACATTTTATATCTGGGCTTTTTCAAAGTGCTGCCGTGGCCTAAAGCTACAGTGCACGTGAACGTGCACGCGCGCAGCGCCATGTGTCTTTTAGCGATCGTAATCACGATCACTTTCACTTTTTCTTTCTTGAGGCTATTGAAACACTTCGACTGCTATTACGCATGGTAACCACTAGATGGCATTCGTCCAGTAATATGGTCCACCGGCTGCTCACTGCAAATTGTCAACAGCTTTCAGCCAGAGTTACAGATGCCGAGGGGCTCCTTTAAGCTGTCATTCATTTCTGTAGCGGAAAATGAATGGTAGATCTCGTGGCATTCCTAAAAGTGGCGGGGCACGCACCGAGCAGAGAAATTCTGTGTCCCCGTTGTTTTTTTACATTGAGTTTCAAACGTGTCATTTGTCAGCCTAAAAATCGTAAAGGCACAAACACAGGCCCTCTCTCAGTCAGATGGTGTCAAAGCCGTGAATCTGTTTTGAACAATGACAATTTCAATGCAAAATAAAGCGAACGTGTGCAAACTCGTGCACCCACTAGTATTCACAATCAGTTTGTAGGTGGCGGCTCACCCTGGAAACGAACGTACATATATTACTGCCAAATGTAAGATCAAGCGTCTTTTCAAAGTGGCAAATGATAGGAGTGGCACGTTGTGTTTAGGCCTGCAATGTTTGTAAAGTTTCGATATATCCCAAGTCTGCAGCTGGGTTTACCATCATCAGCTGTGCAAGGTTTGTTTGTGCACCACGAGAAAGTCTCACGGTCGAATCAATCCCCCCACAGTGGAAAAGGTAAAAACGTATTCTCTGCGAGTTTACATGTTACAAACTGCGTTGCACCCCCCGCACACACACACACCTCTAGTAATGACCTGAACTTTGCATCAGTGCACAGGGCTCTCACTAGACAAGAAGCAAGCTTCGCCTTCCTCCGGGTCACCCGTAGACGCTGAGAGTGAAAGCAACCGCCACGCGCCCTGTGTCTGGCCCAGAAAATGTATATTCCGTCCAGACTATCGCCCTCCTGGGATTTGGAAAGTCGCGGAAAAGCTGCACGTTTAAAAAGATCCACTCAGTGAGAAGATATGTTAATTGCAAACTGTGCTCTATGCGCCCATTGAAGCCCCGCTTCTACCTGCTACATCCTGGATGTCATGCAGTTGTATTGAGCGGTGTGTTGCTGTCCACAGTAGAGCGCTATTTCATTGCTAGTTTAACCCACGCCCTGAAACCAATGACAGAAAATGAAACACACCCGTATTCCAGGGGTGCCGGAAAGAAAAAAGTCTCTGTAAAGGGATGAAAACTATTCTGATCCACAGGTGTGCTGGAAAGTTTCTCACTCGTTTACTCGGGGAGATCTGCACCAGGGGGAAAACTGGCATGAGTAAAGTTTGCAAAGTTGGAGTAAACCTTGATATCTACAGTTTTCAATTAGCCCTCTTTACTGCTGTGATTAGGCGCCCGGTGCGGACAAAGATTATACCATTCGCGGCGTGGACTGTCAATACAAAGCTAATGACTTCACGCGCAGCCGAGAAGTGAGATATTCTGCGCAGTCTCCATCTCGCACGTCTCTCACTGACTCCCTGCCCCAAAATGTCTTTTAATTCACCCTTCATTGCCCACCTCTCGTTCCTTCCATTTCCTCTGTCTCCCCATGCTCTCCTCATGCTTTATATTAATTCCCTTCCCTCCAGTGGCGCTCTCCCCCATACTCCTTTCCTCTCATTCACAGCATCTCTCCCTCTTCAGCCTGCCCTCCTTCCTGTCAGTGGCGTCCTGTCCCCTCCTTACCACATATCCGTCTCTTCACCTCTCTTTTGCCTTAGCCCGCTCCCTGACCTCAGTAGAATCCTTTCTTCCTCCTCATGACAACTTCTTCCCTCCTACTCTTCGTCTCTCTCACTCTTCATCCCGCCCCTTCCCTCCAGTTACTCCTCTCTCCCCCTCTGTCACATCTTCCCTCCCAGACCAGGCTACCTCTCCCCCTCCTGATCGCACGCCCCTTCACTCCATGTCTCAGTGCACTACGATAAAAAACAAGCATTGGCATAGACAATAGGTCTCGCATTTGGGAACTTATAAGTATTTAGTTATGCATCACAATATCCTTGGTGCAACACCATGAACTGTTGCATGGTTAAACACTTATAAGGTCCCAAAGGCGAGACCTATTGGCTATGCCAATGCTTGTTTCTGATTGCTTATGGTATTTCTCTGCCATATTTCCCAGAAGCCTATATGCTGACACGCTGTATTAGCTCATAAGGGCATAATATCATCAGAATTGTCATTCCAGTGGCGAATGGGCAGACAGAAGTCCCTACTGAGAATCACCTCTCGTCCATTGTGTCAGTTCAAGATGGCTAGCGAGACCCCTCATGCTGCCAGAGCAGTTTCGTCTGGCACCAAACCCAAGAGAGCTAAAAATGACCCTCCTTCACCCATTCTATCATCTCAGAACCCTGTTCTCGATACCATTTTGGATGAAGTTCGAGGTCTTAAATCTTTCATGGCCACTACAAATGAAAAGCTTCAATTAATTGAAGATCGTTGGATTACTATGGAAGCTAAAGTATTCGACATGGAGCAACGCATTAGTGATGTCCAGGATATTTCTACTAAAATCCCACTTTTGGAAAAGGAAATACATCGTCTCAATCTCCTCACTGAGGACCTTGAAAATCGTAATAGGCGCAACAATCTGCGCCTTTATGGTCTGCCAGAAAATCTTGAGGGGCCGGACATGCTTCTTTTTCTGAAGAAATTTCTGACTGAACTATTGGGCATCGCTTCTGACCCCGCTTTAAACATCCAACGTGCACATCGTCTTGGTCGCCTTCAGCCTAATGCCTCTAAGTCCAGGGGTATTATCATGCTGTTTCTAGAGTTTACTGACCTAATGCGAGTCCTGTCAGCTGCCAAATCAAAACGTCGTCTCACTTGGTCGGGCCACAACATCTTCATTTCACAGGATTTATCGAATGCTACCAACGCTTGAAGAAAGGAATTTCTGGCACTTCGCCCTCAAATGAGACAGTTGAATATCCGCTACGGTATCCTCCATCCTTGTCTGTGTAAAATCACACATGAAGGCTCCACACGCTCATTTGATGATCCTCTTAAACTGAAACTGTTTCTTCAAACCATCGCTTCATCTCCTGCAACTGGCTCTCACTCCGCTCCCTAATGCCCTCTAAATTATCTGTTCTATCTTTTATTCTGGCTGTGTAGTACATCTTTCTATTTTTTTTATTTTTGCCATCTGCCGTCCAGTCTTTCGTTGGTGCTGTTACGCCCCATGCACTTGCTTCTGTTTTTGTCTTTTAGGTCTGGATTTTCTTCCTTGATCTATCCTCTTTTCCTTTACTTCCTATCAGTGTTTTCTTTCTTTGTCTTGATACTTTTTCCTTTTGTTTATTTTTTTACTTCCCTAATGTTAAGTTTTTTACTACATATGTCCTTTGCAATTGTTTATTGTGTTATCGTTTTTGTTCTTTATCCTAATCAATTACGGTGTCTCTTTTTTTCTAGCTGTTTCCCTGAAGTGTTTCAACTCCTTCTATATATTATCCCCTCGTTCCTCCGTTATGTGTAAGTTTGTGACATGGAATGTTCGTGGTCTTGGCAACCCCGTCAAACGTCAAAAGGTACTTTCTCATTTATCCAAACTTACCTCCCACATATCTTTCATTCAAGAAACCCATTGTAATGAAGAAGAATCTCTTAAATTGAAAAGACAATGGGTTGGTCAGGTTGTTCACTCCCCAGCCTCCGGTAAGAAAGGGGGCGTTGCTATATTGTTTCACAAATCGTTATCTGTACAAATTGTTTCTACGCAAAATGACACTGATGGAAGATGGGTAATGGCCAAGGTTGTTGTGCAAGGCAAGGACTTGACCTTACTGAATATTTATGGTCCGGTTAAACCTGATCCCAAGTTTTGGCATGATATTAAAGTTCTTCTTTCCACCTTTGATTGTCCCAATGCTGTTATTGCGGGTGACTTTAACCAATGGATTGATCCCTTTTCTGACAGGCAATCTAAATCCAAATTCCAACCGGGCAAGTCCTATAAGGCTTTTCAATCGGCCATTACCTCTCGTCCTCTATTTGATGTTTGGAAGACGTGTAATCCGGACTCTCTGGAGTTCACGTTTTTCTCCAATGTGCATCATACGCGTTCCAGGATCGATTATATTTTAGTTAGCAAATCCCTACTCCCTACGATTCAGTCCTCGGAAATTGGCTCAATTTTTATTTCTGATCATGCACCAGTCCTTACTGATCTTGATCTTTCGTTAAACCCCAGAAATCTAGCCGTTGGAAGTTTAACAATGCCTTATTATCAGACACTGCCTATATTACTGAAGCCACTGCCTTTGTCAAAGAGTTTTTCATGTTCAATAATCCTCTAGCAACCTCTGTTTCAAATAATTGGGATGCTTTCAAGGCCTCCTTTCGGGCTTTTTCTATTTCTTATGTGTCTAGGAAAAAGAAAAATGCCAGGAATAAGTATATAGCCTCCCTCCAAAAGCTCAAATCTCTAGAGCATAATTATTTCACTTCCAAATCACCCTCTGCCTTGCATGAGCTCATTAAAGCCAAGTCTGAACTTAATAAACTTGCAACTGTGGAAGCTTGTAATATTCTTCTTAAAATTAAATCTAAATATCATGGAGGCCAAAATAAAGCTGGCAAGTTGTTAGCCAATTATTTAAAGATTAAAGCTGAGCGTAAAAACGTTGGTCCCATTTTAGACGAACCTATTAACAGGTTGATGTCCTCCGATGATGACATTGCAAATATATTTCATGACTATTATGAGGCCCTCTATTCCGATGATACCAATCCTTCCAATCAAAATGTAGATACCTTTTTTTCTGGCCTTCCTCCTCCCCCTTCCTTACCTAATGAATTTGAGTTATTGGAGGTTCTGATTACTGCCCATGAAATTATTACTGCCATTAAATCCTTAAAAAAATCCAAGGCCCCTGGGCCTGATGGTCTATCGGTTGAGTTTTATTCTACCTTTGCATCGCTTTTTGTCCCTAAGCTGCTGTCACTGTTTAATTCCTTTATTAATGATGCAAAGGCTTCTGGCTCCTTTATGGATGCTCTCATTATCATCATCCCCAAACCTGATAAAGATCATTCCTTGTGCAAAAATTATCGCCCCATTTCCTTAATCAATTATGACTGTAAGATATTTGCAAAGATTCTTGCTAGTCGTCTGGAGACTCTCCTTCCACTACTGGTTAAAACTGATCAAGTTGGCTTTATTAAAGGTAGATTGGCAGCTGATAATGCCCGAATGTTTACTAATATTATACCTCATGCAAAAAAATGTCAATCTCCTCTTGCAGCACTGTCTTTGGATGCCGAAAAGGTGTTTGATCGTATTAATTGGCAATTTATGTTTAGAACCCTCCAATGGTTTGGCTTTGGTCCTTCTTTCATTTCCTTTGTTAAACTGTTGTACTCTTGCCCCCGTGCCAGTATTTTTGTAAATAATCGTTTTTCTAAATCTTTCTCTCTCTCTCGAGGTACTCGTCAAGGTTGTCTTCTCTCCCCTTTGTTATTTGTCCTGTGTCTTGAACCCTTCCTTGAGCGTATTCGGATTAATCCTTGTATTTCTGGCTTTACCTATAATTTGTTAGAAGTCAAATTATCCGCTTATGCTGATGATATATTGGTGTATATGGCTAATCCCACTACATCTCTTCCTCCCTTTATGGATGAGGTCCGCTTATACTCCAGCATCTCTGGTTATAAGTTGAATCTCTCTAAGACAGAAGTCTTACCCCTGAATTCGTTATGTTACCAGTATATGTTTAATGATACTAATTTTACTTGGTGTCCCTCAAAAATTAAATACCTGGGAGTTTGGCTCTCTGCATCCCTACCTGATACAATTAAATTTACGTTTGCTGCACTACTTACTAAAATTCAATCTTTGCTTCTTACCTGGTCCCCACTATATCTATCATGGTGGGGTAGATTGGACACTATAAAAATGATGATAGTCCCTCATGTCCTTTATATTTTGTCAATGTTGCCTATTCGTATCCCCAATACATATTTGTCACGCATTAACTCCATTTGTATGACATTTTTATGGAATAAGAAACATCCCCGTATTTCCCTTCTCAAACTTACTCGCCCTAAATCTGAAGGTGGTGTGCGTTTCCCAGATTTTAAGTCTTACCACTCATCTTTCATAATTAAACAGTCCTTTGCTCTCTCCTTTGATTTCACTGATACTCCGGTACCACGATGGATTGTTTTTGAACGCTCCTTTTTAAAGGACTTTTCCTTTCAGAATGTGCTTTACATGTCTAATTGTTCTTTTATTTCTAATAACCCTATTATAAAATATTCCCAAAATCTATTATACAATACATTTACTAAGGGTTTAACCCCTTTTCAGTGTTTCCTTTCTTCTACTATTTGGTACAATAAATCTCTTCGATATAAGGGTAAATCTTTTTACTACAAGCACTGGAAGGAGAAGGGCATTATTTTTGTTCATCAATTAATTTTTCAACACTCTGTTATTTCCTTTCTGGACTTACAGCTACAATTCCACTTACCTGACACCTCTCATACCGAGTATCTTTTAATTTCAGCTGCTATACAAACTCAGTTAGCTTCTTTTGACTCTTCTATCCCTGCTCCATCCCTCACTCCCCCTTCACCACTTTATAGTCTATTCTCCTTGCATAAACCTAAAGCAGCTCTTGTCTACAAATTATTAATGTCACATACAACTGAGAGACCCAAATCCTCTATTGAGTTGGCCTGGTAAGCTGACCTATCTCTCTCCTTTACTATAGATATCTGGGATAAACTATGGTCCAAGTTATTTAAAATTTCTGCTGCTGCTTGTATAACTCAATCTTTGTTTTTTATTTATAACCGAGCTGTGATTACTCCTGTTTGTATATCCAAGTTTTCATTATCTACGTCTCCACTTTGCTGGTCCTGTTCTAAACACACTGGCACTTTGAGACATCTCCTTTATGATTGTTCTAATGTGTTTAACTTCTGGAAATTAGTTTGGTCAAAATGTATGACTATCTTTGATTGTAATCTAAATTTGTCATTTCATAATGTTTTCTTAGGTTCTCTATCATTTGATTTGGATGATTCCTCTCCTGTATCTCTATTGTTTGATCTTTTTATTGCATTAGCATTTAAAGTTATTTTATCTGCTTGGAAAGACAATTCGAAAATATCATTATTATTGTGGTGGAATTTTATTTGCGATGAACACCGTATTGCTAGTGTCTCTTCTTCTGTCACTTCCCAAAAAATTAAATCAGATCTTCTTTGGCTACCTTTCACTTCTTATCTCTCTCTACATGCTCCTCTCCCCTAATTTGGTAATTCTACTGTTTATCTTATATGGTCTTAGGACACTTGCTATTCTTTGATCCATACTTTATGATTTTTGTTCTTTACTGCTCTGACCTTTTCTCGCCTTTTTACTATTCTTTCTTTTCTTCCTTCAGTTCGTTTTCCCTTCTTCTTTCCTCCTCTTCTGATATTGTTTGATTTCTATATGGGTTCATTGTACTTTGATTCCTATTTACTGGTTTACTATAATTTGTAAGTATGATCTTGATTTTTTTCATCTGATTGTATTTTTTATGTATTTTGTGTTTTATTGTTTTTCTAAAATTCAATAAAAATTTCTTAAACAGAAAAAAAAGAATGTGTAGTGTTCAAAACCATCTCCTGTGCTTGGATGTAATCACTAATGGCATTGTTGTCGGGTGGAGGGGACCATGAACATTTCCAAATTCATGTTTGAAAACCATCCCTTTAAGAAAAATACCTCTGAATGCACTGCTATAATTTGATTTACTAAGGTGAAATGGTTCCACAGGTCAATGAAACACACTTTTTGAATTTTGAAAAAACTATTGTATTTTTACACGTTTGCTGTCTTTAAAAATGAAGGTATTCCTAAAGTTAAGGGCCTAGTTATTTCCTTTCTCAAACTGCAATTAACCTTTAAATAAGTACTTACTGTATATTTAACATTTTTATATATGTTAATGCTGAATCAAGTAAACAGTAGCCCAAACTGCTACTGCCCAGGGGGCCGAATGTAAAGGTCAGGAGGGCCGCATATGCCCCCCCGGGCCGTACTTTGAGTGTCACTGGTCTACACGGATGTTTGATGGAACAACGAGTGTCTTTACCACGCATGCCTAAACAACACAATTTTTAAAACACACTTTAAATCGCACTTACTACTACAACGTACATTTTCACAACGAAACACACTACCACGCATATACATAGAATAAATGTGTCATTACCACCATATGATTACCACGTATCAGATCAGCACGCATACCGCTACAACGCTCAATTACAACCAATGCAGAAAAGCACTTTAATTCACAAAATGCAAAAAAAAAAAGGAATTCTAAAAATAGCAACAAAAATTTAGAAACTAATATCTTCCAAAACACATTGTACAAATAAATATAATAAATTAAACATGATGCATACGGCTAATATTGAAAAGAAGGCGTTCCCAAATACATTTGCAACTTAGTCCCACCACTATTTAACCCCTTATTTTCACCTTTCCCAAATAAAAATGGCTCTCGTACAACAGGAAATGAAATAAATGTTTTCATTTTTACGAACAAAATAATAATCTACACACACACAAAAAAACTCAGGGACTTATTACGAGTTAGGCGGACTTCCTGTAGGACCGCCACTGCGGCGGTGTCAGGAAGACCAGCAAACCTGTGGTGAACCCGCCCACTAAATTCTGAGTTGAATCCAGGATAGACGGGTGGTGCAGCGGCGGATTCACGGCTACTGGTATGTTAGACTCATAGGGAAGTCTAAACAGCATACCACCTCTGTGACAGGACCTACAGCATGTTCGTGCATGGTGTGCTCCCAGCACACACCCCCATGCTCAGATTTGCCCCAGGGGCCCTGCTGGGGGCCCCTTTCCATGCCTTTCCACCAAGCATTTCATGGCAGGGTCCTGAATCCTGGTGCTGGTCTTGTGGCGGTCCCACTGCCACCATCGTAATATGGCAGTCAGACTGCCGGGGTGATGGCAGTCAGACCTCCACCGCAAATACGGCAGTCCTAGGACCGCCACACTCGTAATCAGGCCCACAGTGTAAAATTTTCATTCCAACACATATCTTTGTTTAGATTCTCATATACCACACCAATCACGAATAAAAAGGGCCACCCACCATTTGACATCCACTACTACAGTGTTTGCGTTCAAGAGCACACTGATATTCTTACCGAAGCAAGACTTTACTACCACAAACTATACTATCTTGTAAATTAAAGTAAGTAGAAATTTCACAAGAAAAGGCTTATATTTGCACTTCCCAGCTATACGACACATCTATTGATTTATATTCTCCTAAACTTACAGATTTCGATCATATATTTAACAAAAGTTGCCCCAACAAACATATTCTGGGTTTGTATATTTGAAATTAGTTTATATAGAACAATAATACAGCTTTATAAAATATTGTTTATCTAACCCCACTGAATACTTGACTCAGGACAGCTGCTGGACAGTAATCCAGGGGCAAAATTCCTATTCTAACACCACCAGGAATTTACCTCAGGGCAGTTGCTGGGCAGTGACTAAGGGGCAAAATACTATATTAACTACCCCAGGAACTTACCTCAGAGCAGGTGCTGGACACTGATTAGGGAACAAACTACTATTCTAACTCCAGTAAGGACTTACCTCAGGGCAGGTGCTGGATAGTGACTAAATGGCAAAATTACTATTATAACTCCACCATCTACTTAACTCAGAGCAGGTGCTGGACAATGACTGAGGGGCAAAATTACTATTCTAACTCCACCAGTAAATTACCTCAGGGAAGGTGCTGGACAGTGACTAGGGGACAATTCCTATTCTAACTCTACCATTTACTTTACTCAAGGCATGTGGTGAACAGTGACTAAGGGGCAAAATTACTAGTCTAACTCCACCGGGTAATTACCTCAGGGCAGTTGGTGGGCAGTGACTAGGGGGCAAAATTACTATATTAACTCCCCCAGGAACTTACCTCAGAGCAGGTGCTGGACACTGATTAGGCAACAAACTACTATTCTAACTCCAGTAAGGACTTACCTCAGGGCAGGTGCTGGATAGTGACTAAATGGCAAAATTACTATTCTAACTCCACCATCTATTTAACTTAGAGCAGGTTCTGGACAATGACTGAGGGGCAAAATTACTAATCTAACTTCACCAGTAAATTACCTCAGGGAAGGTGCTGGACAGTGACTAGGGGACAATTCCTATTCTAACTCTACCATTTACTTAACTCAAGGAATGTGGTGAACAGTGACTAAGGGGCAAAATTACTAGTCTAACTCCACCAGGTAATTACCTCAGGGCAGGTGCTGGACAGTGACTAGAGGGCAAAATTACTATTCTAACTCCACCAAGTACTTTCATCAGGACAAGTGCTAGACAGTGATTAAGGGGCAAAATTACTATTCTAACTCTGGATGGTAATTACCTCAGGGAAGATGCTGGATAGTGACTAGGTGAAACATTGCTATTCTAACTCCACCAAGTACTCTCCTCGGGGCAGGTGCTGGACAGTGACTGAGGCAAAATTACTATTCTAGCTCCACCAGGTAATTACCTCAGGGCAGGTGCTGAACACTGACGAGGTGAAAAATTACTATTCTAACTCTACCAAGTACTTACCTCAGGGCAGGTGCTGGGCAGTGACTAGAGGGCAAATTTACAATTAAAACTCCATCAAGTATTTACCTCAGGACTGGTGGTGGACAGTGGCTAAAGTACCAATTTATTGAAACAATCTTCATATCACAAACACCAAACAGTCTACAAAACCTCTTAGACTGCTTTAATGACTTTTTGTATGTTAAAAGACCTTGAAATAAACTCAAACAAAACTAAATATATGGCAATAAATCCGCACAAATCCTTCAAGGAAAACATAATTGTCCAAAAACTAAAATTGGAATGCGTGGCCAATTTCAGCTATCTGGGTATCACGTTAGATATAGAATTGGCTTTACGAGTACTTGAGCAGCAAAAAGTAAAAGGTTTGTTTTTACAAAAAGAGGAACGTCTCTGGAATTTTTCAACTCTTGTTTTGTACGGCCTGAAAGAGCCCCTAACGTTGTGTCCTGTTCCTTGTCTTTCCTCTCCAATTCTAAATCCTTGATCATACTTGCCTCGTTAGGGTCTTCCAGTCCATGCTGTAATTCTGAGGCATCTTTCTCCGAACTTTCAGGGCTAGAACTCATCTCCCCTTGAAGCGTTTTATTGCCCATTTTGGCTGATGGCTAGTTAAGTCTAGCTTGAACTGGGCGTTTTTTAGCCTTGGCCGCGACCGCGGCATCCGTTTTGGCAGCCGCGCCGGCAAGTTTTAACTGCTTCCTCATCTTAGTGTTTTCTCCGTTTTTGGATTGAGAACAAGTGTCTGCCAAGAAGCAGTGTACAGACACTTTCTCTCTATACTCCTGATTCTCCTGCAGCACTGTTGCAATATAACACTGTTTTGACGCTTGCCCCGTCTCCGCTGCTCACAAATGCCGCTCACCTGCTTAAATTAATCGACTATTGCCACTCTGCCACCTCACCTCCTCCTCCTCTCCTTAACATAGAGAATGGCAGCTGCCCCTCTGAATCACTCGCGCTCCGTGAGAAAGCGGTTCCGTTGAAGACATGGAAATGAGCACCTGGCATTCAGCGTCCAGGATCACACCTCTCACTGCTCCGTTTGCCGAAAATTCACTGAACCTTTCGCCAGAGTCCAGACTCGCCGAAAGAGTTTTTCGAGACACCAGTGGGCCACGAGTCGCCAGCGAGCCACCCTTATTTTTCCGCCTCACTGCTCGCTTTTCCCACGTTAGGACTGCTCAGCATACGAGCTCTCAGCTCTCCTGTGTGACATGGCCGGCGTGCTCCATTGCTGAGGGGAGGGGCAGCGGTCACCTGAGGCTCGCTAGGGGAGCCAACACTTTAGCCATTAGGTAATACAACATTGTGCTCTAACACACTATCCTCACGATTAATGTCTACATCCCCTTCGCCGTCTTCACCGCCCCTCTCTGGTGTTTCGGTTCAGGTTTTGAGACCAGGAAAGATATTGATTGAAGAAGTTGGCCCCGCTCTCCCTCAAACTAGTCCAATGGTTGTAGCAGCCTGGCTCCCACACTTCTCCACCAGTGAAATTGCAATACAATATCAGCTTGAGGGCAGTCTTCAAGCCCAGGAAACTTCACCAGCACTGGCTAAAGATAAGCCTCAAGAGAAGGGCAGCTCAGAGCTACCAGAGTTGCCAGCGCAAAAAGATAAACGCGGGATGCAGCCAAGACCCGAAGAATCTGAGTCCGTACCCCAAAATGAGATGGTTATCACGCACCAGATCGATATTAAAACTATGCTGAATTTAATACTAGAAGAGATTCGCGATATGAAGAAATCTCAAGAAATTGAGATAGCAGCACTTCACCTCCGTTTGGGGAAAATAGAAGAGGCAGTTGCGAGCTTTCCCATCAGAATCCAAGAAGCTGAATCTAGGATATCCCAACTAGAGGACAAAATGAATGCCATGCTTCAGCAAGTAAACTCGGCGGCACAGGATAAAATAATCATGGAGAACAAAATTGAAGAACTTGAAAACCATTCACGCCGTTCAAACCTGTGGATTATTGGGTCCCATAGGGGTGCGAAGGAGTCAATACGCATCAATGGGTGGAGACATTCATCAAGCAAAAGGTGATCCCTCAGTTTTCTGGAGATCTAACATTGACCAGGGTACATCGCGTCCCAGCTCATCTTCCACCCAACATGAAGTTCCCCCGCACATTATTAGTCAACTTTGCGGACTATCGGATTAAGGAGAACATTTTGACTAAGGTAATCCAGGAGATTCAATTCGATATTAATGATGGGACTAAATGTAGAATTTTTTCAGACATGTCTGTAGCGGCAGCGTGAAGGTGCCAAGAGTTCATAAAACTTTTGTATCTTTTTAAAGCTCAAGGGGCGCAAGCCTCCATTACGCAGCAATCCAAACTCAAAGTTCTTGTGCAGGGGAAGTTCCACATGTTTACACGAATTGAGGAGACTCAGGATTTACTTAAAGTAATCTCAGTTGTGAAGTAATTCTGACTTTGCTCAGTTCTCTCCTTTTTTCTTTTTTCTTTTGTCTCTGGATGATTTTGTTTTTGTTCGGGGGATAGCTTCATTCGAGGGGGGGGGCAGGTCACCTATGGTGCAATACCAGGGCACCATTAAGTTTAGAAGGAGGGGTGAAATGCGGATAGCGGGGGAGGCCACATTTCCAGGGGGAGGGTGAGGTCATGGGGTCGGAGCCCATGGGGTGCTGGGAAGGAGGAAGGGTGAAATAAATAAAAAAAAGAGCAGTAGCAAACAGGTTAGAAAAATACAGAATAGAAAAGGCAAGGTTAAGATCTTTTTTCAATACTGGGAATATGAATACAACTAGTAGATGTTGTATTATATCATTGAACGTCAATGGTATACTGAATAGACAAAAATACGGCGGGTTAGTAAGGTGTTTAGCTACATTAAAACCTCAACTTCTTTTCATACAAGAATCCCACTTGAAAACGAACTCACCAAAACTCTTTTTCCCGGGCATGTTTTCCAGAGCCTTGTTTGCTTCAACTGGGGTTGCGATGAGAGGGGTCACAATTTATTTTTCTAGATAAATTGATTGAAATTTGTACAAGAAAAACGAGATCCCCAGGGAAGATGGATTTGGATTCAGGTCAAAATTAATGGCAGTATCATAAATTTTATCAATTATTATGGGCCCATTACGGACGATATATCTACATTATCAACAATACATAGGTTCCTTATTGGGGTGTCTGGTCAAATTATTCTAGGTGGAGAATTTAATATTTTACAAGACTTAAGAACAGATACCTCAAACAGGAATAAGAAACAGTTGAAGCCCAAGACGAAAAAAGTTTTAGATGCCTTGATTCAGGATCTGCAGTTAATTGATGCTTGGCGTAGGATTAATCAGGCTTCTCGGAAATACACTTGCTATTCTCGCCAATTTCACACCGCCTCGCATATCGATTTCTTGTTGATATCACAATCTCTGGTGCTCACTGCTGCAGAAATTGGAGCAAATGCCTTTTCAGATCACTCCTATGTTCAAATCGATTTAGAAGTTGGGGATGGGAGGAGAAGGAGGTCCAGGTGGCAGATGGACCGCCTCCTCCTCCAGGACCCTCTCTGGCTTGAGAGTTTCGAGGACTGGATTCAAGATTTTTTCAATACGAATGAAGGGTCAGCTGAAATTTTCTCAGTTTGGGGTGGTTTTAAAGCCGCGGCCCGGGGTCAAATAATTGCAGTATCTGCAGGAAAGGCGAGAAAACGTTTAGATAAAATTGCAGAACTCCAGTTATCTCTTCAAAGTGCCTCCAGATTTCGTAATTCTCCAACATGGGGTCAGTGGAAAGAAGGAAAGAGGACGTTGAGAAACTATTGTATTCTCGAGGAAATTAATAGCTCTCAGACCTATTTACAAAAGGTCTATGAAGAAATTCAAATGGTTGGGAAAATGTTAGCTTGATCAACAAAAGCATGTCAGGGATCAGCTTGTATTTTGGAGATAATAGACCCTAACTCTAACACAGCAGTAACTGATAGAGCTGAGATTGCCCGGGTCTTTGTTGAACATTATCAACATCTATACACCACAAAATACATTATTAGGCCTGAAGCGATTCATGAACTTCCTAGGGTATCTTTGAATTCAGCTGCCCAGCTACAAAATGAAATAGCAACATCAAAGCTTCTGGCAGTTATAAAGTCCATGGCTGTGACAAAAGCCTGTGGGGAAGACAGACTACCCATCGAATTTTATAAAAATAATTCTAAAGGCTGACACCATTTCTTCAGAAATTATTTAACCATATAAAAACTAGAGGTGCTGTTCCAGCAGAGTTTAAGAGGGCAATCGTAGTTAGTTTTACAAAAAAGGGTAAGGAACCGAACAATGTGAACTCATACAGACCCATCAGTCTCTTAAACGCTGATTACAAGATCTTGATGAAGATATGGGCACAGCGATTTACCCCTTTGGCTCAGGAAGTAATCCATGTCGACCAAACGGGGTTTGTCTCGGGACGGACCATGTCATCTAATACTGGGTACCTGATTCAAGCACTAGATTACTTTAATGTTAACAAGACACCAGCCTGCATCATGATGGTTGATGCGGAAAAAGCTTTTGATTTAGTTAACTGGGATGCTTTATTTTTTGGGCTCGAAAGATTTGGTGTCCCGGTTCAAGTTATTTTCATGTTACAAAATATCTATCGGGGAGCTTAGGCACAGCTAGTAGTTAATGGCAATCAAATAGGGTCAGTGGATATCAATCGGGGGACCAGGCAAGGCTGCCCCTTATACCTTTATTGTTTACCTTTTTTATAGAACCCCTGGCAATTCAAATAAAGAGAAATCTGAATATTCAAGCCCCGATTCCAGGTATGGCAAAATTAAAACTATTTGCAGATGACGCCATTTTATGTCTATGCCCCGAAAAGTTGAATATAGACCAGACCATGGTCGAATTTAGATAATACGAACTAATTGGGGGATATAGAATTAATCCAATAAAACATAGATTATAATATTAAATACTGGAACCGAGTTTCTGCCACACAATCTAAAACAGCAGGCTCTTGAAACTGATCCTGTACGTTATCTTGGGATCTTCGTTAAAGTGCAATATAGCCAGCTCATTAAATTGAATTATGAGGCTACTAGTATCAAAATACAGAAGTTATTGGAAAAATGGGCAAGTCTCCCGTTAACTTTGATAGGTCGAGTAGCGCTCATTAAGATGTCCATATTTCCCCCATTCTTTTTTCTTCATTCTAATATCACCCTCAAGATTAATGCTAGCTATTTTAAAGGGCTCCACTCTATGATTAGATCATTTATCTGGAATAAAAAGGTCTCTAGAGTTAATATTTCGGTTTTACAATTAGATAAACTCGGGTCGTTTAGCATGAACTCATATCCGTACATATTACGAGTCAGCATTTCTGGATTATGCAGCTTGTTTATTGTCTGAAGCAAGATGTATAGATAATTTTTTCATAAATAAAATGATCCAAGAAGCGGGAACCCAAATGCCCACTTTGCTTAAAAATTCTAAACTCCCGAAAAAACCCAGATACAAAACGCTTTCGGATTTTTCGAGTAGATTACAGTTTTTTTTTAAACAGAATGGTTTTTCAGGCTTTTATACTTTAAAGCTAAATGAATGTAGAGACTTGGGTCTTCATATCCACTCTACCCATTTTAGATCTTGGTAGGATATTGGTCTGGGTGTAGTAAATCAGTTTTTTATTCAGGAGAGGATGATTACTTGGGAAGAAGATTGGGTGTTATGATCGGAACAAGCCTTCATTTTTTGAATTTTTACAAATAGTTCACTTCCTAAACAAATACAACTTAATACTGAGTTGTTCCCCCTCAAAGGCAGCTATCGCTCTGTACTCCGTTAATATGAGAGGGGTGGGAAACTGGTATCGTCTGATATGAACCCAAAATGAATCTCTTTTGGTGGAAAAGTTTCTCGAGAAAGTTGCTTCAGAAACCTTATGCTCTGTTTCCAGTCAAGAATGGCAAATTATATCAGCTACTGGAAATAAGATCCTCAGAGCTGCTAATTTTAAGAGAATGGCCTTTCTCTCGCACTGCATGGCATAATATACTCCTAAGGCCCTAAACAGAATTTACTCTGAGGTTGAAAATAGGTGTTTTCGCTGTCTCACCCTAACTGAAGGGGATGGAGGCACGTATGTTTTACCTGTCCAAAACTGGGGGTGTTCTGGGAATTTTTTTCCGGCCATTTTAGTGGGGCAATTCAGAAACCTTATGCCCCAATGTCTCAATGTTGGTGGCTCGTTCCCTAATTTTACAAAACTTGAGATCGCTCAAATCACCTTTGTATGAGAAATGGCTTAATAAGATAAAGCGTACCAAAAAATTCAAAGAAGCTTATGCTAAACGAGTGGGGGCAATTAAAAAAAACTCTCTTATTTGGAAATAGTTTGCTGACTCAGAAACTTGAGTTTTGTTTATTAATGGATGATAAAAGCAAATTCGATTGGTTAGGAGTAAAAATCCAGGTTTATAAACTTCCTGTATTTTGTTTAACAAGCTGTAGAACAAGATATATTTTATGATGATTTCCTTTGAAATGTATTTAAGAAATTTAATTTATTGACTGTATTTACTTTATTTTTTAATATGTAATTCATGTATTGTCTGAAAGCCCTGCTCAATAAAAAATAAAAAAATAAAAGATATAGAATTTTTATGGAACCACATATCCAAAAATTTAAGGTTGTTTTGACCTCACAATTCCATAGCAATTGTGAAAAAACGACAGAATAGTACCTCAAAGGCAGTGTCACCCGCCCTGGAAATCAAAAAGTACAGGGCTCAATCTGTAACCCTTAATGGCGCAGAACTTTGGGGGGCTAGCAGTCAGAATATGCTTGCTTAGGGAAGAAAACAAATGCATAAGAATGTTACTACTACAACTACCCGTACGTAGATCGGTGATTCTCATTTTCCAAGATATAAATATTCAGTGAGTTGAACATCAAGCTGCATTAAGACTAAATCTGGGAGGTGAATTCTGCTCCGCTCATGGAGTTTGCAGAGTTTTCCGCACTCCGCGTCACGCTGAGCTCGCAGAGTTACGAAAAATTCCGCTTCGCGTAGATGAGAGGAGTTTTTTTCCTCGTTCGCGTTTGTCAACGTCAAGTTGGAGAGCGAAAGTAGGAAAATACACCTCCCGGCGTGATTTTTCCTCATTTGCAATCGTCAACATCAAGTTTCCGAGCGCAAGCACAGAAAATCAACCTCCCAGCGAGATTTCTCAATGCGGGCGATCAGATTTCTCATTGCGAGTGGTTGTGTATGTTTGTGATGCTTGTGCTGAGAAACCATCCATTCATGTTGAGAAAGCTGGCACTCGAGTAAAAGTCTACTCGAGAGGCAGAAAGGAACAGCGCCCTCTTGCGCTGTGCATGATGCCGTTCACCATGTGTGCGGACAAGCACCTGGCACTGAAAATCACTGCGAACGGTATTTATCTAACGCACTCTGCTGCTCGCGGAGCTACGCGTTGCACGGCAGAGTTCTTTTTGCACTTCGCAGAGTTCCTAGTAGCAAATCTCAGCAAACTCCACCCAGGCTTAATTACGACCCATGTTGTTCTGGGTCCATTTGTGCCCCATGCAGAACTCAAAAGTTACAAAGAAGGGTTAATTGAGTTATTGAAACTTGATCATAATACTACATATTCATGGGTGTGATATGTTTGAAGCTGGTTCTATAAATTAGGCTTAAAAAGCTTTTGGGATGCTCCCCATTTACTAACACACTTGTCAAAAACAGCTTTGAAAATTCTCATTGGATGTATATAGAAAATAGTATGCACCACTCCCCCAAAATAGGAAGGTTGACATTGCAGTTTCTATCTATAAAACCATCTCCTGCCTATTTATAAAACCATCTTCCTGCCTAGATGAAATACAATGCCCATTAGCCAAGTCATTATACATGTTTCCGTTTTGATGTCTTACAGATAAAATGCAACACATCCAAGTGGACTTGTAACAATACAGATGATGGAGAGGTTTCCTGCACCTTATGTTACTTGGTATTAAAAAACAAAGATGGAGATGAGGGGAATTGGTACCTCATCTTCACTGTACCATTGACATGTTCCTGTCTGATGGCTGATGAGAGTCTGTGGCACTCTTCAGGGCGAAAACATGGGATGCAGGTATGGCAAATATACACTAGTACGCAACTACTGACAAAAGGGTGACAACCTGTTATGTATCAAGCTCTTATGTACCTGTAGTAGAATTAAAATATAGTTTTTAGACCGCTTATGTTAGGTAGATCCTGGATATGTTGAAATTAGCATAAACATGAAACATTCACATCCTTGGTGAAAAAGTGACACGGCACACGTGAAACAACAATATTTCAAGTGTTGAGACCATCTCCCAATCTTATACCACATTTGTGTCATCCGGGCCACATGTAGGAAGGGGCCAGGAACCCATGTAGTTAAACTTGAAAGATAGCAAAAAGGGAGAAAGAGCAATTTCACTTTCAGTAAGTCACAATGTCTTTCACCATTCACTGTAACATACATCAAGGGATCAATATCCCTACACACATACACCCTCTTACTTCATTAAGGTGCGTTCCTGTCAGAAAACCTAGCTGCTTCTGCTACTTCCTCACAATGTACAGGCGAGGAGGGGCATGGCTGTGTATTCATAGTGCGGCCTTGTGATAATTATATTTACAGATGAAGCTGTACCCACTCATTCCAAGAGCACTTTCCTGCTGGTAAAGTGAAATTACTGTTACTCCCGTATTGCTTGTCTTTAGAGTTTGACTACAAGGGTTCCTGAGCCCTTCCTCCATGGGCCCAGAGGACCCTATAGTGGCGTACAACCCATTTGCCCAGCCCCCATCCCCAATTCACATTGGGCCCCAACTGCACCTTTTTTGGGCCCCAACTGCACCACGGTGGCGGTGGCATTCTAATTGCCAGTGCGGGACCGCTGCACCACTGGTGGCCGGTCCCAGCACCGCTAGGGTTCTTCCGCCTGCCATCCTAATAGGCCCCTTAGTACCTGTTTTCTCAATCTCCAGGCTAATAGGCAGACGGTGCTGCCCTGAAGAGACCTTCAGCTTCAATCCACAGGGGTTAAAATATTCACATATCCTTGTGGTTGCCCTTGATAATTGTGTCAAAAGTAGACACTTTAATGAGATTCGTGTAAATTACTATGACATCACTATAGGTTTTTATGTAAGTGTCATGCACAGAGCACTTGATGCACCTTATGCTGTCTGCACTATTTGTTAACGTACATTGTATTATGTGTGAATAATGCACTGCTTTTTAATTTGATCAGTGGCCCATTGAATCATTTATTGTCAGACTACTACACCACAATGTGATTCATTACTTAAATGGGTAGATCTGTGGTTGAACTTGACCCACAGAACCATTGTATCAATATAAGCAGTCCCTCCCGGAGAACCCAACTAGCATTTTTGGCGGGGCTGGGGCCATGGGGAGAGCCCTAAGGCACCTCAATTCTGCTGGCTCCCTGCACTTCACAAGAGCCAGCATCAAAATTATTCTGCTCCCATTCAGCAGGAGCAGCTTCTTTTAGCTCCTGCCACAAGCAGAAGCAGTGCAGACTCCATACCATCATAGCAGGCAGTCGCTGTATGACACAACTCCCTAAGACACATGTAGGGAAGCAGGCAATGTGCACACTACTGCCTCTGTGCTGTCCAGGTGGATGGCTTCCCTGGACTTATAATTTGCATTGGACGCCGGGGAGGGGTCCCCGATGCCAACATAGGTTCAGGGAGGACATAACACTTGCACTCCCTCCCAAAATTACTAATGACAAAAAGATGCCGACCCCTAGGACCCCAGTGTTTTTTAAATTTACTTTTTCCAGTGGCTGCCATGACAAACTCCCAAAAATGTTCATCCACTGCAGCTCCTTTCTGGAAAGTTTGGAGTTGATCCATCAAGCAGGGGGCCAATAAAAGGAGGTGTCAAAAACCCACTTTTCCCCATGCATTTTCCATATGAAAATCAGACAATGATACAGAAGAAATGACAGAACAGAACGACACCAAATTTGGTATAAAGCTAAATATTCATACCTAATCCGAAAGCCGGTGCAGCTCCGTGCTCATTTTGTAGTTGCTTTAATACTTCTGGAAGATGTACTAATGAAAGTGCACCATGAGTGTTAGTGTAGGTACACACACATATACTTCTCCATGTGTTGCACTCCTCTTCGAGTGGCACCATCCTAAGGGGAAGACACATAGTGAGAATTCTATGCTTGTCTAGGGGTGTTGTGTGATGGTAAACCACTTCAAACTGATTGGTTTTCCAAGCAATCCAGAAGGCAATATTATCAAGCTTCAAGAACATCTTTCCCATGACAGTGTTTATTGTCTGCGGACTGCCTGACTGTACAGCGACCTGTCCCTGTTCTACTCATCCTACTGGAGCTTGCCTAGCATTCACGGTTCATAGTACATATTGTATATGTTTTCAATATACAGAGACTGTGTAATTTAAGACTCCTAGTAGGTCAGCCACCAGTAGGTTCTCTTGATGTGAAGATGTTGTACTTCCAACTTGTACAGGCTCTTCATTACTTAGAGGTCGAGACTTGATATTCCTGTGTGTATGTGGAAGCTCACAAGTAAACCAATTCTGGTGCTCTTGGTAAATCAAAGGGGCCTCTAGGTAATGGCAACCCCATATCCTGCAGTACTGCTGGTTTGAATGCCAGAAATACCCCTGAGGCGGCACCTATATTCTCAAACTCCACCCATGGGTAAAATATGACAGGAGCTGCCATTTTAATCAAACAGATTCCATAAAAAAAGAGATTCAAAACCTAGAAAACCCTGGCGGAGAATAACCTTAAGTCAAGCTTGCCTAACCTACAGTAAATAGGAGTTTCCTTATTTGTCTGTAAGAGGTAACTATGATTACAGCAGACCTCGTGTTTGTAAATGGTTCTTTTGAGTATGCTCATTCATTCAAATGTCCAAAAAATAAGAATTCTGACGTGAGGTGCCACAAGTCTGCCTGTGGGAAAAGCTAGCAATTTTAGAGTGACTTTAGATTTTCAAGACATTGCTTTTAAGGAGTTATCCATGATTAATCCAGAGGCCTGTTGGTAAAATGGAGAGAGTGATAAATTAGCACACAATTAATAGCATAATCCACTTTCCGAGAGATTTGTGTAATGCCATTTCCGAGGAAGGAAGCCACACCAACACAATGAAATAAACACAGTATCGACTGGCTAGTGTTGTCAAATCTCCTAGCGAGGAGTGGCAAAGGAAGCATGGATCTTTGGGCTGACATCTTGAGACAAAGTGAGACCTGGTTCAGCTACCATACTCTCACACCCAGATTTACTAAACTATTACGCAGTGCAGTGCAGCAGCCACAAATGCTGTGCTGTGTGAGAAGGAGGGAGCAGGAGAGCGCCATATTTATAGAAATATGGCACTCTCCTTAGCACCAGCGCAGAAATGTGCCGCCGTGTGCCATGCACACACCTTTGCACCATAGTGCAAGGGTGCCTGCGTGAGTCTATCATAGGTTTTGTACTGGAAGGATACCCTCGCAGTACAAAATACTATGCTTAGACTAACTTCAAAACATTTCCTACCTTGTATGTGTGCAAAGTCGGAAAAGAAAGGAGAAATAAAAGCATTTCTCTGTGATAGCACCTAGTTGAAGTGGGCTCTATTTATGGCTGCAAAACCCTGTCTAATTTTTTCAGTAAATAGGGTATTGCGTCAGAAAACTAGCGGTGTTGCTACATCAAGAAGAAACATGTTAGGCCTTCTATTTTATTATTTAGAAACGTGTTATAACAGAGGATTGGCCCCTTGTGATGACCTGGCATCATCTCTAACTATGACAGTCTTTATTGACAGTTTACAAAAACAATTTGGACAAGTCCTTAACTGGTCATCATTGTCGACCTTCACCTTGATAGAGGAGCACAGACAAACAGTGGTTGTCTTAGGAAACGCCTCACCCACCTGCCTAGTAGGTGGCATGCTTCATCATCGGGGCACAGCTGAATTGCCGAGTGCAATCCAGCGGTGCTTCAACGCCTGATATACAGCGGAGCGAGTAATTTGGTGAGAAAGTGAAGTGATATGTGAAGTGCGGTTAAATGCTAAAAATGTCTCTAGGAAATACCCATGTAAAAGTTTTAATGAAAGGGTCCTAGAACATGAGTAAAAACATAGTCGGGATATGTGTGAGGTAATGATATGCCTCGATATACCTAAAAATTGTGTGGGTCTACTAGTTTCAGCCTTCTAAGGTGTTCATGAGGCTTTCATCAGGACCAATGCAGTGAGTGTAGCCATAAAAGGTAGATGGCCACTGGGGTGTATATATCAGTGCACACCCTAAAGTGCACTGTGAACGTGGTGGGATCTTGTTACTTACAGATCCAGCGCGATGAGTATATTAACTCCGCGCGTGTACAGATTCATGGATCCGATCATACGGTGGTACTTCCTGTTATGGAGATCTTTTGTCTCAGGATAGAAACCGCTGTAACCTACGGTGTGGACCAAATCCTTCCGACAGTTTAATCAGTTAATTGACTTGAGTACTGCTGCTTCTTTAAGAGCATTTTGGTAGAGAAATCTTGAATGACCAATGAGTGTAGCACATCCATGGATTCTGCTAATTGTCTCTATTTTAGAATAGAATGTGCCTAGGTGCAGGAACCTCCCGGGACCCAACTTATCTGCTTCTGGAATATGGATCTTTTTTTTTAACTCAAACCACATTTGACATGACACAGTAAGAGAACTCATCCAAATAAAAGGCTCAAGTGAAATGAAAATGCCGCCAGCGTAATTCGCATAATTTAAAGGATTTAGAGCCAAATGTACAAACCTTTCATTTAGTGCCTAGCAATTTGTGACACATTGCGAGTCGCAAATTGCGAGGCGCTAAATGAAATGTACAACAGCATGTTTACACTGTTTTGTGATTCCCAATAGGGTTGCAACTTGCGAGGCTCATTAATATTAATGAGCCTCTCGCAATTTGCAAGCCCATTGTGAATGCCAGGAACACTCTGCTGTGCTGAACAACTGGAGAACTCTGTTAACGCCTGCTACTTGCTACCTGCTTCAGTTACGCCTTGCCGGACCCGCTTCGCGGGTCCCGCTTCGTCCGTTTTGACCTTCCTGGATTGTTTGTTTAGCGCCGTAGCGCTTCCCTGAAGGACTGTGTGTATCTGGGCTGCGAGCGTGCAGGGACTTCATTGACCAGAAGTCCCTGCCTGACCACTAACACACCTGGTCCGCTCTCCCTGATTGACTGCCACGCCCCCTGTTCACGAGGGGGATTTAGGCGCTTGTACCATCGTGTGCCCCGGGAACACTCTGCTGTGCTGAACAACTGGAGAACTCTGTTAACGCCTGCTACTTGCTACCTGCTTCAGTTACGCCTTGCCGGACCCGCTTCGCGGGTCCCGCTTCGTCCGTTTTGACCTTCCTGGATTGTTTGTTTAGCGCCGTAGCGCTTCCCTGAAGGACTGTGTGTATCTGGGCTGCGAGCGTGCAGCGACTTCATTGACCAGAAGTCCCTGCCTGACCACTAACACACCTGGTCCGCTCTCCCTGATTGACTGCCACATCCCGCGTCCATCACCTTTTCTTTAAATAGAGTGTTTGCCATCCGCGTCGCGGGAGCGTCGCGGGAGCATCGCGGGACAAGTCCGGGACAAGGGCGGGACCGTCTGAGGCCGTCCGAGGTTGGACTCGGTTGGGTTGGGCCAGGGACCCTGCCTGAAAAATTCTTTTAACTATTCTCGGACATATGAGCAGCTCGGACTATTCAGGGTAATCATAACAATTACTGATTCTTGTGTTCCAAGTGTATTGTTCTCCTTATTCATGCCTGGGAAAAAACAAATCCCAGCTAATAACACCATAGATAAATATCTTATTCAAGTTGTGGCAAAAATTAACAGCGACAGGAGATCCTCACTGGGATTAGATTCATCTAACCAATTTCTTATGGCCGATAAAGAGTTAGGGGATCCTTCGGTTTTACATAACAGTAGTACCTCTTGTGTGGCTCATGATTCTCTTCACGATATAAATACCATCTTGCCTAGTGGCGTAGTTGCTCTTACTGAAGCCATTAGTGATAGTGAAGGGGTGTCAGTGATATCCACCAATATTGAGTCCCCTATCCCTATTGTAACCCCTGTTCCAGCTCCGAGGGTTACTAGGGGCAAAAGTAAGGTTATCCCAAAACGGGGGGGTTTAAGATCTGGTAGAAATAAAATTGCAACCCCTCCAAGGAAAACATCTGAGGATAAGGAGGATGATCTGTTCAGTGAAGCTTATGTAACCCTCTCCAATGCTCAATTTACTAAACTATGGAGCATGATGGACACAAAAATTAAAGGTACAGTTAAACCTCTGGTTAGTAAAATTGATAAATTAACCGCTGAGGTTAATAGATTAGGAGGTTTACTAGAGAAAACTCTGGTGAAGGAAGGAAACATTACTGAAGTCGCTGTGTCTAGGGTAGAGCCAGTAACGAGTAAAACACTATTTGGCGAAAATAGTGGATCTGATTCTATTCCTGTACCACTGTCTAATGTACCTAGTGGTGCCTCTGGAGTTGTACCCCCTATTTCCACCACTAATAATTCTAATACGGGGAAAGGGTCTTTCGAGCTTGTAGTTGAAGCCTCTCCATTAGTTCTTGTCCTTGCAAATGTCCCCCCTTTGGCATCTGGGGAGGTTGAATCAGTTCCATCTTTATTAAATAAATCTTTATCGTGGCTTACAAACAACATGGTAATATCCCCCTGGGGGAAGCAGCAACTATCTGAAGAACTTGTTAATGCCAGGAGGGTTGAGTGGATTGGTAATAGAGTTAAGAGGTTCAGGGGGGATTGTGTTGTTCTCAACTTCACTGACCCCGAGGTACTATCAAACATCCTGCCTAACATCTTGCCTCCACAGCGAAGGTCAACCTCAATTGTTCCACTGACCCTGGACTTCTTTTATCCTCGGAAAGGAAGAGGTCCGAATCCTAGTATTCTAAGAACCAAATGGAACGTTGTGACCAATAGGGGTAGTAATGATGTTGGATTTCGTGAGTGGGGTCTAGGTGTGGAAAATAGATTTTCTGCCCTTTCAAACTTGGATGCTTGTGATTGACAACCATTTCACCATTCGTTTGATTCACGCTCTACTGGGGAGCTAGGTCATCTCGTAGGCACTCGACCTGAGATTGTTAATCTTGAGGCCATAGCTGGTTTAATCATTGAAAATGCTAATAACAACGGTATAGACGATATTGTGTCGAAAGGGCTCGTCTCTAGCCCTAAACCTGTAATGGCACATTATCTTGGGAATTTATTATCTTGGAATGTGGCTGGGCTATGTTCCAAGCTGGATTGTGGTGATTGGTTTGGGTTCGTTAGCAAGTTCGACGTTTGTATCTTTCAGGAGACATGGGCCTGTGACCCCGTTTTTGCTTTGGGGTACCTAAATTTCCATGTACCAGCTGCTAAGGGCCCTAAAGGGCGCCCGATGGGGGGCCTTACTATATGGGTCAAACAATCCCTAAAGGTTGTAGTAAAAAGCGTGGAGATTGGTCAAAAAGATATACAGCTCATTAGACTCATGAGTAATTTATCCTTATCCATCGATATTTATAATATATATGCCAGAGGTGGAAATGCAGGAAAATCTGTGGTTCTTCTTACCCTGTATAATCTCCTTGAGACACATTCTAGTAGGAAAAATATAATAATTGCAGGGGATCTAAACCGCACGTTTGAACCTCTAGACACTGGTGAAGCTTTCCTAGGTGTAGAGGAAGACAAACAATGGGATATCCCCTTACTAGATACTATCCCAGTAACTCGTTGGACAGAGGATATTTTGGGTCTGAATGCAATGTGCCTCGAACAAGGGTTAAGAGCTCTGAATGGAAGGACAAAATCAGATAGTGTACCAGCTATGACCTTTAACAATGGGAGAAGCAAAAGTCGTATTGACTATATCATTTGTAGCTTTTCCCTTTGGTCAACTGTTAGTGATATGGTTGTAACAGAAATGTTAGAGAGTGACCATAATCCACTATGTGTTACTCACAAATGGTGGTCGTCCGAATCCAATGCTTTTAATCCTCTGGATGATCCCCTACCCCCGCTAATTGTACCAACAAATGATATGCGTAGGCTAAGATGGACAAGTGTTAGGACAGACCAGCAAGCCATAGAAAAAATAGGAGTTGCGACCGATAAGGCTATTACGGCCCTAGAATGTGTGGCAGGGAACATTACGGGTCAAGTCAATACTATCAAAGTACATGAGTTTCTCTTCCAAGAAATTAAAAGTTACTTCTTGAAACCAGTAAATCCAAAGACGACACGTGTTTATAGAGTAGCTAAATGGTATAATCATGATTGCAAGGTGGCACGAATTTCTCTGGGAGTGGCAATTAAGAGCAAAAACCTGGGGGCTATTCGATCTGCCAGAAAGTTTTACAAAATTTGTATTGCCAAGGCGAAAAGAGACTGGGACGAAGCCCATTGGGATAAGTTGAAGTGTGCTAGTGATCGAAAAGATTCTAGATTATTTTGGCATATTGTCAAATGGGGTCAAGAAAGGTCTGAAGAGGCAAGTAATAACAATGTCCCACAGGACGCCTGGATAAATTTCTTTAGTGATCAGTATGCTATTAGGGACCAGATTGTAAATAGTACCTGCCCTATTTATACATTTTCTGAAGACACTCTCTTCACGCAGGGTGAAATTCTGTCGGCCCTTAAAACCGTACACAGTGGACGAGCTCCTGGCATAGACGGTGTCCCAGCGGACGTCTTTTTAAATGACACTGGAAGGTGGTGTAAATATATATACTTGTTAATAAACCACATTGCTAAGGGTGCAGCCATCCCGGTATCATGGCGGGGTGCTGTAATTATTCCTGTGTATAAAAAGGGAGATCGTGCCCAGCCTTGCAACTACCGCCCAATTAGTTTAATTGATACAGTGCAAAAAATTGTTGGGCGAGTGATTGTTAACAGATTACTCGACTGGGCGGAAGAATATAACATTCTATCTCCCTTCCAGGCTGGGTTTCGCAGGGCCACTAGTACTGTGGATCAAGTTTTTCGGTTCCAGCTGATTCAGTGGAGGACCGTGGTGCTAGGTGGGGGCAGCCTTTATGCGGCTTTTGTCGATTTGCGGGCTGCCTTCGACCTGGTACCAAGGGCGAAACTGTGGGAAGTACTTGTGGCCTTAGGGGTCCCAGGAGTCTTGCTGACTTTGATCATGAGATTACACGAAGGTACCTACGCTAAAATCCAATGGGGTGGATACGGTAATGATACAGCCGAATTTCCTGTTGAGCGTGGGGTTCGGCAAGGGTGCTCAATGGCACCAACTTTGTTCACCCTTTTTATTAACGGCATTGTCCCCCGCATTCAATCACAGGCAGCGGATGCTCCCTCTCTTGCAGGTGTAAAAGTTCCGATTTTAATGTTCGCCGATGACACGTTAATTTTATCCAAAACTCCAAGTGGTCTGCAAAAAGCATTGGCCATATTCGATAAGTTTTGTGGGGACCACGGTCTGGAGGTGAATGCGTCTAAAACAAAACTCATGGTTTTTAACACGCATAGAAATTTTAAATCTAATATTACCATGAGTGGACGCACTCTCGAGGTTGTAAAATCATTCACATACCTGGGGATCCTTATCTCTAACGATAATAGGTGGAACCAGCATCTAAATATTGCAACATTAAGGCACAAACAATTAGCTGGCACCATTATTAAGGAGCATAGGAAATCACTGACCAAACCGATCAAACCACCCCTGATCATATATGAGGCAAAAGCAATTGGGTCAGCATTATATGGGGCTGAGTTATGGGGGCACGAAAATTTGCAGGAGCTACAAACCTCTGAGAACAATTTTTTTAGGAAACTAACGGGTACTCCACAGAGTAGTCCGTTATTGCCTTTGAGATATGAGCTCGGCAGGAAAGAAATCTCGGAAATGGGCAAACTACGACCGATTTTATATTGGCGTAGGTTATGGACCACACCTGAGCTCTCTCATTATGCGGCTGGGTTCATTGACGTTATTAAAGCAGATTGCTTTAATAGAATTAGCTGGGGCATTCTTTCCCAATAAGACAACCCTAAAAAATATTTTTTGGGAAAATGTTGCTAATAGGAGTTTGCTCAGCATCAACTGTGGGTCCATGACTGCTAGTTTCCTTGAGGTCAAATTGTACCCCATATATGAACTGTACTGGGATTATATATCCAAACCTTTGGACAGGAAACTGTTTTTTCAACTAAGGGCGGGCTCTCTTCCTCTTCGTAATTTAACATCTAAGTGGAGGGAAGGAGGCCCAGCTACCTGCCCAGTTTGTGGGGAAGGTAACGAAACTCTTGGTCATTTTTTGTTCTCCTGTAAACTATACTCTACACCAAGGCGAGTTTGGCTGGCACCTATGTGTAGGAATCTGGGTACTAAAAGTAGTATGGTAACTTTGCGCATTGTCAGATCGACTACCTTAACTTGGATCATAATCGCCACCGCAAAGTATTTGGGGTGGGCGTGGATAATAAGGCAGAGATTGCTAGTACGGTGACTACTCTCTGCCTAGACGTTCAGAGACTGCTAGATTATTGTCTATTCTCTGTTTTAGTGTAATTTATCGTGTCATCTGGAAATGAAATCTTAATGGTTCTTTTTTAGTATAAAGATATTATAATTTGTACTTAACTGTATTTTTAACACCAATGATCTTTATACCCGTGACTATGTATATTTCTTTTTGAAAATAATTGGTTCTTCTAAAGATATGTGCTTATGTCAATAATGACTATTCAGATTTAATTGTTTTTTATTATATGTTTGTATGTTTGCTTTTATGAGTAATACTCAAATAAAGCACTTTTGACTTGACTTGACTTGAATGCCAGCCCTCCCAGGGATGGCCCATGGTGGCCTGCTGCGCTCAGAAGACCACCATGTCTGGGACTGCTTTTTTAATCTAGCAGCTTTTTAAAAAAAAAATACAGCCCGTTTTCCTTAAAGGAAAACCGGATGCATTTAAAAAACAACAAAATGAAACGTTTTCATTTTATTTTTTAAGGGCAGGCAGTGGTCCTTGGGACCACTGCCTGCCCTTTTAAAATTATTTTGCATGCATTTGCAAAGGGGAAGGGATTCCCTGGGGACCCCTTTGCAAATGCATTACCACCTACTTGAAGTAGGTGGTAATTGTAAGTGTTTTGCGACCACAATTGTGGTCGCAAAAATTAGTACGTTGTTTTGAGACTCGTTATTTGGAAGGGACCGCCCCTACGAAATAGCGAGTCGCAAAACCTATTTAGAGAGTCGCAAAAAAATTATGACTTGCTAGATAGGCTATGTACATGGCCCAATATGTTTTTGCATGCGCAATCAGGTACGCAAGCCCGTTTGCTCATGCAAAAATGGGTCGTACATCTGGCCCTTCCAAAAATATCATGATGGAAATCAGAGCTTGATAACATATAGTGGGATTGATCAGGTCAAGGGACCACCTAGAGGAGGAGACAGGGAAAGAGAGTTACGGAAATTGCAATCTCGCTATATATTAGAGAGGGATACAATGGATACAATGGGATACAATAGATACAATGGAACCCTATGATCTTAATGTGGATGAGCAAATGTATGTTCATATGTAGTCTTTTTTTTGCCTAGATGCATTTAGTATAAATACAATGGAGGAATCCTGTGTCCCTCAGAACCTGGGTAAATATAAGTAGAGCTACAATGGTTCTGTCGGGGAGGCAACAATTACATTGCTAATAAAGACGAATCTTGTTAGGATTACTTTATAAACCTCTCAGCGTAACCAATATGCCAGAGAGTACAAGTGGGCTAAATCACAGCACGCAACAACATGAATATTGGAACACAACAATGCATCCCAGCAAGTGGGAGGTATCCCTAGGCGTCCCTCGCTGAGTGGAGGCTGCCAGAAAGATCTGCACTTGTCAGGAAGGCTCAGGTAAGGTGAATCTCTTGAGATGAGGTTAAATGAATAAATTGTCTTAAAGTAACACAGCAATGTTGTGCCTTATGTCGACTTTGTAGGGAATCAACGAAACTGGAGATAATTCGAAGAAAATCCAGGCAAAACATCCTTGGATGTCTATGCTTCTCAGTCAGCAGTCCAAGTGAAGATCTTTCTGGCAGCCTCCACTCAGCGAGGGAAGCCTAGGGATACCTCCCACTTGCTGGGCTGTCCTTTTTGTCCTGAAGAAGACCCGCTATGACACCAAACTAACGCATTATCAGGGTCGAAACGTCGATGATAACACATGGTTCAGTCTTAACAAATCTCTTGGTGTATACTATTGAGCAGCCCTGCCACAACCAGCGATATTGTCTTTGTTGCTGTTCTGACCATTCATCATTTTGTTCATACTTGTATATAGTTTCACTCTTGTATGCATGCACTGCACTACCAGCACTGAGCACCCATTGTCACTTTAAAACACTGGTCACTTCACAATTGCGCCTCACCTTGACAGCCCATGAAAAATGTGTTTCTACAAATGTTTTGTGAAAACTCGAAAATAACAAATAATAATTTTTGCAAGCAATTTGGAGTTTCTTGTTGTATTGATGTGTTCCAATATTCATGTTGTTGCGCGCTGTGATTTAACCCACTTGTACTCTCTGGCATATCGGTTACGCAGAGAGGTTTACAAAGTAATTGTAGCAAGATTCGTTTTTATTAGCAATGTAATTGATGTCTCCATTTAGCTGCAATAGATTTTATTTATAAGGTTTTAAATGGTTTTAAATGTGTCTTGCTGAATTATTTTCTTAGTCACTTGTGTCTTGGAGGAATGAAACAAGTGGGTCAGATGGGCAAGAAAAATTTGGATAAAATCATATATGTGAGATAACGTGCAGTTTTTATCAGTAAGGTTGATATAAGCCCATTTGGGCGGTATTAAGTGAAAGGTCTTTAAGAATGGTGTACAGCCTAAAATTGATTTGTGATGTATCAATAGAGTGAATGTATTCTCTATGAGCATTAATCTTTTGTTTAAAAGAATATGACAATATGTTTTTCTATTTTAGTTGTTATATCTAATTCAATGTGCAGAATGCACAATTGTTTGTATAAATCTGTGTTCTAGTTTGACGTATAATAACTGCTGTATCAGGGATAATTTATTGAATTATGTATGTGTATGTTATTAATACATTGGGGCATGTGTCAGCAATTATAGAACATAAGATAATGTTTAACAATGTAGTTACAAGTCATGACTGTTCTTACTGAAGAATATAATTGAACATGCCAAGATGGCATCTGAGGACAGCACAATATTTTTATTGAGCATAAAAACAACGTGTTACGGCAGTGAGCCTTTCTCAAGTGGTACAATGTGCTACATTGCCTATAGAAATAGCTGTTACTGTTGATAGAAAGTGACAACATACTGCATACACCAAATATTTTTACATTACATTTTTCAAAGAAATTCAGTATTGAACTATGTAAATTCGGGATTACAATCACCATATTTCATTATTTCACAACAATTATAAATGCAATTTATATAGCATTTGTTAAACGAATAAATCAATAAAGTTTTCAAATTCAATTGAAACATGGTATTCTCCCAAACAAGTATACATACAATCAGTGTTGCTGAAAAAGCATTAATCATAGTGTTCATTTAAACAGTGATTGTGTTTCATAATATACTTAAAAATGAAGCCAATCAAAAAAATGATGTAGAACCAGATCCTGCCCTCGCAGGTGCGTGAAAGAATAATAAAGTTATCAATTAAAGAAAAAATATACTTCAAATAAGCCGATAACATGCGGGCTATGCTCGTACATTATATAAGCCTGAATTTAAATGTAGTATATAGAAAAGGTCCAAGGGCATGAAAGCTTGTAAAGCATTAACAAACTCAACATCAAAAATACTTAAACAATCACGTGATGGCAAAGTGTTATTTAATCACACTTAGCACAATACACATTTTTTGGAAAGAAATCGACACTGATCAAAAGTGCAAGGTGCCAAGGAGGGGGAGGGTGGTGAATAGAGTGAGGTAATAAGGAATGTGACATATAAAGTTTAGACACTATCACAAGTCAATTGTTGGGCATACAACTCTATGCCGTACAGTCAAAATGAAATTCATTGGTTAGATATACATTAATTTACAGGACCATGTACATTGGAAAAACATAGTGTACATTGCACTATTGAAGGTACTGGTAAGATTGTATGTCGACGTTTCGACCCCTTAACCCAGGTAGGTTGGTTGGATCCTTACTGACGGGTCTTCTTCAGGACAGAAGTGACGGAGTAACAGGGAGGAGGGGCACCTACAAAGATATTAGATCTTGGGTAGAGTGTAGATGGTAGGTAATCGTGGGCATTTTTGGTTCAGATAATCGAATTCCTGAGGTACAGCCGTTACCATCCACGTGGCTTGCGAGACAACCTTCCGGTAGGACAGTTTCTACGGATCCGTAGAAACTGTACAAAGCGAGCAGACTACTTGACTGAGTCCGAAGATCTGAGCACCAGATTGATCTCAAGGGGCTACCCCAAACGTTTGGTAAAAAGGGCCCAGAAGAGGGCCTGGTTTAACCCAAGGGAAACTTTACTCACGGCCAAAGATCCGGATGAATCTGCCTTGAAAAAGATGATTTGTGTCACGACTTTTTCCACCAGAAGTAACGCTGTGAAAAAGATAATAAATAGCCATTGGAACCTGGTATCAACTGAGATTGATCAACCGAGTTTACCTATGCATTCCTTCAGAAAGGCCATGAGTATTAAGAATCACGTGGTACACTCCTTCTTGGAGGACCCAGTGGAACCAACTATCCAGTCACTCTGGAACCTACCACCTATCATAGGACACTTCAAATGTGGTTCCTGTAAAGCATGTCTAACAACAATACAAACCAAAAAGTTTGTCTATAAGCATCACACAATCATGTTGCATTCCCATACTAACTGTAACTCTACCAACGTGATTTATGGGATCCTTTGCCCCTGCGGTCACTTATATATTGGCCAAACACAGCAGAAAATCAAAGCAAGGATATTGCAACATCAAAGCAGAATTAGATGCCATGTTACAGGAGCACCCCTGGTTGAGCATTACAGCCAGCTGGAACATGGCCCTGACCAAATGCAATGGCTTGTGATTGAAAAAACTAAGTTGGGCCCAAGAGGAGGCAATATATCCTCTATCCTTACCATAAGGGAATCCAAATGGATGATCCGTTTGGATACTATCAATATTGGTTTGAATGAACAAGATTCCATCAATGCACAATTAGCCTGCCTTAGCAACTAGGGAGTTATGGTGACTTTTAGTCATTTTCTCTACCATGTGAACTCCTATCATATGTTGCATTATTGTGTATAATTACCTATATTTAATACATTTTGATATTCAACATGATGATAACTGTCACAGTCCCGAGCCATCCTATGACCTGGTAACATGCATTATGTTAAACAGTCTGGTGCATGCGACTGCATGATGTAGGTAGATATGTAATGTACACGTATACATGTTGTTCACTCTGTTGTGCCACTATATTCAATGATGACGTTATTTACAAATGTGGTACCATCCGCAGCTATTGGTGACATGTTCAACCAGATGATTAGTACCATAGTATTGAGCCACTGTATGGCCTGATATCATGTGTGTTGGCCAACATCCTGATGTTCATGTGAATGCATGATTTTCATAATATACACTGAGATGTGCTTTTTATTCTGCTGTGCCATTACATTCAGCTATGACGTTATTTACAAATGTGTTACCATTCATAGCTATCGTTGATCATGGTCTAGATTGTCAATGCTGTGCCCCCTCCCCTTTTTCATAAACAAACTAAACCTACAATGTCCATCTAATAATTGAGGCCTTTTGGTCTTTAATTACAATAGATTGGCCCCGTCTTTATCATTCTTGAATAATGCCACCTTCAACGTTTAGCACGTGTGTATAAACTTGTTTATTATTATGCGGTTTGGTCAACATCCCGATGTTTATGTGACTGTAAGATTGTGGCAGATTCATAATGTACACCTGTTTTTCAGCTGTGCCACTACGTTCACCAATGGCCTTATTTACAAATGTATCATTATTCATAGCCATCATGGATCGAGGCCCGGATTGTTCCCCTTTTTGATCCACATTTCAAACCTACAATGTCCATCATAAATCGAGCTACAATTAAAATACTGGCCTTATTCTTATTTCCTGAATAATGTCACCTTTAGCATTCAGCACGAAACCTTTTTATTATGTGTTTTAAACTATTTCCAAGGAAAACACCCACTCGGTGTCTTTCTTCCATTGCACTACTATCGTTAGCATCTAGCGGCTGCGCCGCGCGGGACTTCATGTGGCGCAGGGCGTCTCAACATTAGTGAAGGGTCCATGCAGCCGCAGCGCCTTCTCATTCATTTCTGAGGACAGCAGGCTGTTGCGATTAACGGTAAGCTCCTTTCTCGGTCCCTACTACTTGGAGCATTTTTTCCGGCAATTTGTATTCCGTATTATATACGGGTACGATCCGACATTCGGGCCCCCCTTTTTTCTATTTGATTATCTTCCCTGCTAGGGGCCGCGGATTGACTGTGTTCATGCGACTGTCTCCATTATTTTTCTGGCAATGTGCAGTCCGTGTTGTTTAAAGCATATACGGGTATATTCGGGCTTGTTTTCTAATCAGACCACCTTCCCTGCCTGGGGCCGCTGATTGATGGTGTCCACGCGACTCTATATATTATTCCTTACAAAGTAAGGTTTAACCCCCCCTTACCGACGGGTCCTCCTTGGGTTAGTTTTATGTGACCCTGTGTGTCCCTTTTTGAACTTTCCTTTTGATTTATGGGTACGACCTTTCCCGTTTATAAGAGGTTCCCGCCTTGTTTTGTTCATATGATGTTCTTATGCAGGCTCACATTTAACCGATGGGTCCTTTCTACATTAAGTTGATTATTCCAGTTTAAGCTCAATCTGATGACTGTACATTACGGTCCATTTTCCTGTGCGCTGTTGTCCTCAGTGTGGGTCTTTTAAAATCCTTTTTACATTCGCTCTTTTCCGTTTTATATCCATAGAGGCCAATTTCCCCGTGATTGATTTCACCTTTTTCACCGATGGTTTATCCACGGCGAGTGATGCTGGAGTAATTAACGCTTCCAGAATGATATGATCTGGACTAAGTAAATTGTACTTTTCTAGTTTTAATTATAAGAATCTAGTCAATTGCTTTATGGATCACTCTTACAATGACACCTTATTATTTTAGGTGTCCTTCAGCCCCACTTTATTCGGAGCCTTCCAGCCCCTGCGCCTTTGACGCTAAGCCAGTATCTACTATGCTTTAATCTTCCAATACGGTAACTATAGTGATTTTTTTCCCTGCTTAGTCCCATTTAAATCCTTTCTTGGGACTCGATGTAATACCCATTTATAATATTGATCTAATATCTTTGTAGGTGCCCCTCCTCCCCGTTACACCGTCACTTCTGTCCTGAAGAAGACCCCGTCAGTAAGGATCCAACCAACCTACCTGGGTTAAGGGGTCGAAACGTCGACATACAATCCTACCAGTACCTTCAATAGTGCAATGTACACTATGTTTTTCCAATGTACATGGTCCTGTAAATGAATGTATATCTAACCAATGAATTTCATTTTGACTGTACGGCATAGAGTTGTATGCCCAACAACTGACTTG
This sequence comes from Triturus cristatus, assembly GCF_964204655.1. Lineage (NCBI taxonomy): Eukaryota > Metazoa > Chordata > Amphibia > Caudata > Salamandridae > Triturus > Triturus cristatus. The sequence continues at coordinate 792,642,668 of NC_140583.1, read as the reverse complement.
TGATAGTGTCTAAACTTTATATGTCACATTCCTTATTACCTCAATCTATTCACCACCCTCCCCCTCCTTGGCACCTTGCACTTTTGATCAGTGTTGATTTCTTTCCAAGCTTTCATGCCCTGGGACCTTTTCTTTATACTGCCTTATACCCAGGTCCCAGTGATCTTTGGGTTTACCCTTTGCTCTAATGAATTTAAATGTATGCACAATACTTAAACACAAAATCAATTATATTTGCAGTTCAGAATCATAAATAATAAAACAAAAGTTGGTGTCACCACTACTATAATCAAGACTGTACAATTTATCATAAGGCAATGATTGAAAGACATGATCACGTGTGTGTGCAGTGCAAAGAAATGTGATAAGCGAGGGATTGGTAGGATGTAAGAATTAATTCTTACAACCTACCAATCCCTCACTTATCACATTTCTTAAATCCTACAAATCCCTCGCTTACCACATTTCTTTGCACTGCACATACACGTGATCATGTCTTTCAATCATTGCCTTATGATCAATTGCACAGTCTTGATTATACTAGTGGTGAAAACTACTTTTGTCTTACTTTATTATTAATGATTCTGACTAGATTTACACAAAATGTAATTTAGACTTAAAGTTACTCCTTGGACATGGTCGGCAGAGTTGCTAAAAAGTTGAACAAAATTGCTGACTTTACTTTTAGCCATGTAACATGTGAAACAGTGTCACCGTGGACTGGAACAACACATGTTAAAAAAGAGTGCACCAGGAGTATGAAATGGCCTGATGTGAAATGACCAAAGCACGGGAGACAGTCACCATGGGTGTGACAAACAAGCCCAAAAGAGGGACAAATGGTATCATTCACCAAACAAAAGAAAAACATTTGAAAAGGCACAGGAAGGAACCAATTAACAGTGGCGGGCGTGACCAAACTACTCATACTGAATACATTATGTCTTGCAGAGCAGAGCATGCTGTATTCAGGCTTGACCTAAAAATAATAAATACAAGTTTTATAACAATAACACTGATTGCCTTTCATTCACTTTGGCCTTCATATGTAGCACAACCCTGCTAAAAGTAGCAAGGAAGCCCAATAAATTAAAAAAAGGTTTCAGATTTACTACATGAACAACTTAAAGACCCATTTAAGGTCACATGGTAATGGAAACCTATAAAGAAATACATAATTAATAGAATACATCTTAATCTACATATGTTTCCTTTGCATGCTCTCTAACTCATCATCACCATCAAATTAACTTTATTCGATTGGACAAAGCAATCATAAAAGTACAGATTTGATTCAAAAAGATATTTCATATCACTTTAAGAATCATAAATTAGCATGATACACACTGGCTAAAAACATGTAATATAATAACATACATTATAATTGTCTAAAAACTGCAAATATAATAATGCTGGCTTAGCTTGTTCGAAATTCAAGGGAAAAACTCGGGGACAAATATACTTATATCATAAGCTTTCCCACCTTGGACAGATAAGAGTAATGTGTAAAGAGTCTAGTGCAGCACCCATATCACATGAACAGTTTGGGGAATCAGAGGGTCTATGCCCCACTCTAGGAGTTGAGGAAACATGTTTAATCGAAAATATGTTCAAAGTCTTCTGTGCAAAACTGGCATATCTCTCCTAAGATACAATGCTAGTTTACTATGGGAAGACACCATGCTCTCTAACTCACAAAACAAAAAAGTGCCCAACAAGCCAAATAAAATCATCTTCCTTATGTGTTCCTGAGCAACAAAAAGGAAAAGTGACCTACACAAACTACTATATGGAGGACATTACAATTGGCCATTAGGAAGAAAATAATAATCTTTTTTTTTTAATTTATAACAAAAATGATTTGTTTTCCTTCACTTTGGGCTTCACATGTAGCACAATCCTAATAAAAGTAGCAAGGAAGCCCAAAAAATAAACTAGAATGCATATGTAAAGTTTCAGAATTACTACATAAACAACTAAAATGCACATTTATGGTCACATGATCATGTAAACCAATAAACATAACAAGTACACTAGATAAAAAGAAATCAATCACATTAAATTGGTTTGCAACTATGTAGTTATAATTAGTATTCCCAAAAATAAGAATTCCTTAGATATTAGCTTTCTAATAACTTACCATCCATTTGAGGAATCACCACAACACTTTACAGACTTATAGCATTTTCTACATTTTTAGATAATGTATATTTTTGTGGTCAATGGTTAAGGGAGTGAAAAGATAAAGGGGGGTCCTAAAATTAGTTTTTCCACCAATGCATTTTCTACAGTCCATTATTTTTGATGTGGAGCAAAAATGGCTGAATGGATTTCATGAAATTTGGCAGAATTGTATATTATGGTGCAGAGATTGTGCTTTTTGGGTACTGCAATTAAGTAGGGTAAGTATTTTTTTAAGTTATAATGTATTTAAACTTAGTGATATCTGTCACTGCCATACTTTCACAAAATGTTACTAAAGTTTATGAATCTACTGCGGTACATGGCCATAAACTTATTTAAAAATATATAACAAAATATAAATAAATATCCCTACCTATTACCACTTTTATAAAATTGTAATATGTAGGGACCTGCTACTTACCTATATCTAAGGCGCTAACACTGAAAACAGCCAAAGTGTAGTAAAAACAATATGGCTGCCTTTTCATTTTCTAAAAACAGCCAATTATTTACTGGCTTGTCCTGCCATTTACCACAGTATACAGCAAAGTTATCGTGGTATACCATGGCCCAAAATATAACTAAGGCCTAGCAGTATCATTGAATTGCGGTACCCTTCTATCACTCATGGCATCACACGAGCACTGCAATACTTGTGTCAGATTTACAAGGGAATGCAAGGACACCATCCATGGCCCTGCGTTGATTAGAAAATCTGGGAAAATGCAAGGCAGGGCAGTTCACTGTTTTGTGTTATTCTGTGCACCTTAATCTACATTGCTGCTACATTTTACATTCATCTGTATGCCACTCCACTGTAGCCACTCCACTATATGCTATTCCACTCTATGCCACTCCACTGTACGTCTCTCCATCTTCACTGGATTAGACTCCACTCAACGCCACTCCACTTTATACTATTACACTGTACGCAATGCCACTCCACGCCACTCCCCTGGATGCTATTGCACTCTATGTCATTCTATTGTACGCCACTCCACTCTACTCTATTTCATTGTATGCCATTCCACTCTACTACACATTACTATACATTATTCCATTGTATGCCACTCCACTGTGTGCTACTCCACTCTATGCCATTCCACTCAACTCCAGTCCACTCTACGCGATTACACTGTATGCAACTCCACTCTATGCCTCTCCAGTATATGCCACTCCACTGTATGACACTCTTCTAAAATACGCTACTCCTGTATATGCTATTCCACTCTTCGCCATTCCACTCTATGCCACTCCACACTATGCTTTTCCACCGTATGCCACTCCACTGTATACTACTCCACTCTACACCACTCCAGTGTATGGCACTAAAGTCTGCACCATTCATTATATACGCCACTCCACTGTACGCTATTTCACTATACACTATTACACTCTACGCCACTACACAGTACAACACTCTGCTCTGACTCTGGCCATATGAAAGTTGTACGATTCCAGAGTCAACAGAAATGTTGGTTTTCAGGGGAATGAAGGAGATGTGAGGTACAGCGCAAGAAAAATATCAATACTGCAGTATTGATTTAACCCATTGCGATCCTAAAGCATCTAATTAGTGACTATTAGTGAGGAACTAACATCGCCGGCTCCTCTTTAGACATGGTTTGCCTGCAGTATTTATTTCAAGTGTTCGTTCACATGGTGATTGAACTTGAATTTCACAAACGAGGGACGAAGGTAACGGACGTTTTGTGGCCACATTCTGTTTGAGTTCCTTTAGCAGCTAGGAGAACATTTCACTGGGGACTGGCCTTCGGGAAAACGGACCTGGCCGGTGCCGGTGATAGATCAGTAGGGGAGACTCAGTCAGAAAACAGCCTTACGCCTGAAATCCTGGTAGGACAGTGACAGAAAGAGATGCAAGCCAAACTCTACCCTCAAAAGGCAAATCGTAAAGCTGGGGAAGTCTGGTAAATAACTGTGTCTGTCTGACTGACTCCTTCCCAGTTCTGCAAGCCCTTCAGCAACTTTGCTGGGTAGAACACCGCCAGGTTTTCCCGCAGCCAGCGGGCCTCTCATCTCTTTCCTGCGCCGCAGGTGGATCTGGGCTAATCCTGCTCTGATCTCCTCTCTGCCCAGTGCCAGCCCTGCCCCATGCGGGCACCGGTCCCGCCCAGAGGAGTGTCCAGGACGCCCCGTCCCTCCCGTTTGTTTGGCTCCAGCAGGGGAAGTGCGTCGCCGTCCAGACTTGGACTAATCGAGCATGTGACGCGGGCGGGTGATGAGAGGGCTCCACTGGGCGCACAAGGAGGCTTTCCTGCCTACGACTCTGCCAGCCGCCGCCTGCCACCGCGCCAAGGTAAGAAAGTGGGGCACGTAAACTACCAACTCTTCTTATCTGTATCCCCGAGCTGCATCCTTTCAATGCAAAGCACTGTCTGCGTATAAGTGGCATTACCCGGGATCTGGGATGGGTCTGTAACTACCACTGCGTTATTATTTCTGACGTCATAGGGACTCTTGCTGTGTAGAACTGGCATCCGTGCGCATTGTCCCCATGCGGGAGATGTTTTCAAACCACAGGCTGTATTATGGTGGAAAAATGAACTCGGTAATAGTAACATATGTTATTTACATGCTTAGGAATCCTGAAGTGCGACAGGAGCGCTATACTAAAGACGTCCAATGTGCTCATTTATTTTAAAAACTGTTTATTGACTGAAGGGTTGAGACTCCATACAAAATACTGATTCAGAACGCCACAGCACACCTTTCACCGCGTTTTTGCCGCATCCAGTCTTTAAATCGTTGAGAATCTCTCGCTCTGTTTCTTGAGCTAACTTCAGAGGAGATATGTGGCAATGCCTGAATCACAGACAATGGTGTTAGTGTACACAAAGAGAAGGTGAGTTTTTGTTCGAAGTCAAGCACAATTAGGAACCAAAACTATATTGCATTTACAAAACAGGTGGAAAAAATGGTTAATTCCCTAAAAAGAAGAGGTTCATAGTTAAGCATTGCAGCAGGGGTTCAAGGCTCAAATCCGAGTAAAGGTCAAGAAAATAAGACATACTGATGCCGGAATGAATGCACAGATTATTGGTCTCATATTTGCATTCATAATTCATATTTTATTTATTGTTTTGTTAGGCACTCGGACTGCCCGGGCAATAGTACAGATCGCTTTATGGGGCTCAGAAGGAAGAGGCAGTGCTCAGGCTGAGTTGTGGTCAGAGGGTGCACATCCACACGACATAAAATACCAGTTGTCTCAGCGAGCTGAAAGCTTGTTGTTGAAAACTGGAGATTTGCAGGTCTTAATCTTGAGTCCTGCAAGGCCGAGTCAGCCTTCCATCCTCTTGAAGGTGGTCAGTTGAGTAATATTGATAATTGTTATTTGTAGTGCTTAGAAATGGCATAAGAGATGTACAAAACAAGTTATTATACTAATCTATGTCAAGTGATGTTAGTCTAAGCAATAAATCTGGAAGAAATGGAAGGTCTGCAGACCTTTTTTGTATTTTCTCAAGTTCGTCTCCAGGTGGACAGTCGAAATGCTGGAACATTGCAAATACAGGGATCTCCACCAACCCACTCGTATCTCCCCCGGTGGAACAAGAATCGATTGTGGGAGGCCGACTTTAGCTGTCACTTGGAATGGTATGGAAGCGGACGCCTTACTAGTGCTGTTCGAGGTACTTAACTTCTAAGGGCGTCAAGGAGACTAGAAGATCTTGACTGCAACTGTGGGGAAGTGTAGCTCACTGGTTAGAGGAGGCATACCCTGAAGCAGAGATCAGACCCGGGACCTGGGTTCGATTCCCGACGCGGCAGGGTCCAGAACCCAATTGTCCATGGACTCGATAATTCTCGTTTCGGTGCCCACTCTAAGCACGAGTTCACACTATGCAGCTCTGGGCAACAAGGCTGCTTAATCTCCACAACGGCCCCCCGCGGCGGGATGCCTGGCTTTCACCTTGGGGATGCCCAGTACGGGTTATCTTACAGGGAAAAACCAGGACGGGTTCCCAATGCAAGCGCCAAGATGCCCGTAGGGTGATAGTTGCGCTCTATAAGTACTCCAATCAATCAATCAACTGTCGGGAACAGAGATAACAGTAATGTTGCTTAAACATGTTTTTACAAATATTCAGAGGGGACGCCTTCCCATTTGTGAATCGGTTACCACCTACTTGAGGTAGGTGGTAAAATGCGAATAATTTGCAACTGCATTTTGGTCGCAAATCATTCACACATACCACTGCGATTCGGTATTAGGAAGAAACACCCTAAACACGCCCCTTCCTAATACCGAATCACAAACCAAATTTGTGATTCTGTAATAGGTTACTGAATCGCAAATAGGGCTTTGTACACGTGAAAAAGCTTTTTTGCGTTCGCAAATGGGTCGATCCGGCAAATTGGCCCATTTGCGACCAAAAAAAGCCTTTGTATATGTGGCCGCAGTGCCATGAAGCCGTCCCAGAGTTCATGGGTAAGTCTTCTCATGCAGCTTACAGAGCAAGGATTGACAGACCTATGGTTCTGTCTTGACTTCTGAAAGCTCAATGTTCACAAGAAAACAGATGCACTCATTTTCCAGTGAGCTCATTGACAAGTTAGGGACTGCTCAGCTCCTGGGTTCATTTGTCTTGAATTGAGGATATTGGCAGCTTGACCTGCCACAAAGACCCAAAGGTGCAAGGATAATGTTCTGTTCCAAATCAGTGAGTGATTAATTCAGTTTTAGGCACCACCCTCTAGGTTAAACAACACATCTGCTATTTTCCATAGGTTGATGAAGATCGTCCTCTCTGGACTGGACACATTATGTATCACCTACCGTGCGAGACACTGTAGCAGTGGTTAATTTGTAAAACAAAATGAGTGCCAGGGCTATCGTCAGGAGGCAGCTTGCTCCAGCCCATTTCTCCTGTTAGCGCCACCTAAAATTGAATCAACTACTAATCATGAAAGTGGGGAGAGGATGTGGCATAGTGGCCAGAGCTGCTGGCTTCGGAGCTGTGGAACCAGGCTTGAGTCTTGGCTCAACATACTATGATTCTGGGCAAATCACCTAATCTCCCCAGGCCTAAATGAATGTGTCCTTAACTGGTGCTCATGAAAAGTGCTGGTGTTGATGATTAAGTGCTGGTGCTGAGCACCGGAACCTACCAGCTCAAATTAGGCACTTCATTGTAATGTTCAGTTCCAGCTGGGAGGACCACTTGCTCTACCTCTGGAGCGTTTTTCAGGGCCTCCAACATACTAATCTCAACATTAAGCCTTCCAAATGCATGTAAAGTAAAAGTCAAAAGAGGCTGGGAATCTACAGCCTTTCCAGGCCAAGCTTAAGATTTTTCTTGACTGTGATCCCCTTGCCACCCAAGCACATGCATGCCCCATCTAGTACCCCGAAGGGCATTGCAAAAACTATTAGCACAACTTTTGAGGAGCACATTTAGTCCTTTGTTGCTCCATTAACTGCACCTCCAGGAAACACCCAGTGAAAGCCTTCCAAACTGATGAATGTCAACATGTGTTCCAGAAGTGGAAAATCTCTTTTTTAATAATGAACATACCTTAGTATCACCTCATTCTCGTCAGCCCTACAGTGTACAGACTGTAGCATCCAACTATGGTCTAGAGCCATACATTGCTTCTCACTCTTGCATGAATACAGGCTCCCAGAAACCAGTATCTCCAAACATTTGATGGCCCACCAAGACCTCTGAAGTGTGGTCCTTATGTGACCCTCACTTCCTTACCATATAGAACCAAAATGCTAGCCACCTTCCACTTGCTCCATCAGCCTTCAAAGCAACAGCCATTCAAATAATTACAGCAGTACTAGCCCCACACACATCCTGAGAACATGGCACCGCCCCTATTGACAGGACAGCTCAGACTTGGAGGAGACACTTACCTGCTGGTCAAGAGAGATACTGGTACCATACTGGTGAGCCATCCATGTGGTCACCCATCCTTGTGTTACACGCTCCCTGCAGCAAAGTGCAAGGAACCATGTACCCTGGACTCTGGGTGCCCTAAGGGGAGCCTGTGTTCAACATCCATCTTGCTCCTGATATGGGGCCACTCTGGGCACCTCCACATTGTAATATCTCCCACCTGGGGGCATTGAAAAGAGACCGTTGACCACCATCACTATGCTAAAGATGGTATCAATCAAGGTCTGCAATGCTGGCCACTTCAACTACATGCAGAATAATTATGGGTTGTCATAGCACAGTGGACACTACCGAGGTCCGGCACAGGTGGGATTGCAAAGAGGCGTAAGAAATTCAGCCATGATTGTCAGGAACAGTATATTGCACCGTTGAGCATCGTGGTGGCTGTTAACATGCAAGTGCCCAATCTACAACGTACCTTAGAAAATTATGACAATTAAATTAAGGAATAGAGACGGCACCCTTTTGTTGTCCTCTGGCTCCTAACCAAAGGCTAGTCAGGTTCGTGGACGACGAGGGCATCGGAAAAGTTTGACGATGACATGAGAAATCAGAACAATATCAAGAAACAACTCACAATTTGTCCAAAGACCTAGGTTGAATTTGCTGACGGAGAAGGGTAAGCAGCAAGGAAAGCTAAAGGGGCAGTGAGATACTGAAGTAAAAGGTCCCAGAGAGTCATTTTCTCACTATTTCCTCCCATTCTAGAGAACTTAATTAATAGGAGCACAATTCCATTCAAAGAGTATCTCCGCCCCACAAGCTAACACTGACTCATCCCTTTCTATGTACATGGCACTATAAGCATCACGAGTAAGGCCCACGGATGACAAGAATTGTAGTTTCACATTGGATTGTGTTAGACCTGGCACCTTGGCGTGAGTTTCCCTTCCACTTTTTGATGGTGTGCCTCGATTGTTTTGCTGGTGTTGTCCGCTCAGGGCACTGCGCCACGGCTAATCCGTGCCGCAGTGCAAGTGCTCCCTAGGTAAAGTGTACCTGTAATTGATGTCCATGATTGGTTTATTGGATTCACTGTCAGTCCCCAGTAAAGTGCACCAGGGGTGCCAGGGCCTGTGAATGCCAATGCTGCTGGTGGGCTGCAGCGCTGGTTGCGCCACCCACGGAAGCGGCCTTGTAAAGTGTGTCTAGGGTGTGCCACCGCAGACCCTGTGCGCGGTCCGGGACCGTCGCGCTGACTGCGCAAGTGCCCCCACTTGCCAGTCCCTAAACCTTCCCTTACCTACATATTAGCCACCCCTCTGGTAGGCCCGAGGGCAGGGTGCATTGTAGGCATAAGGTAGGACATGCCCTGATGTGTGTGGCATGTCTTAGTAGTGAATTACAGCCTTGTCGTTTTTCACTATTGAAGGCTACCTGCTCTCCATAGGCCAGAATGGGCTGCCGGGGTCACGCCAACGCTGTGACCCCAGTGGACTCAGAGAGCATGGTAGAGTGTCAAGTTTGGTATGCCTGAACTCAGAATAATAAAATACTTCTTGTAGTCAAGTTTATTTTAGTATCCTGGGTTTGTAAATACTACTTTTAGAAAGTTAGTATTTACTGACCTGACCATCTCAGTCCGCCTCTGCTGTGTGTATGTGTTCTGCCTGGCAACAGTAAGGAGCAGGGTGGGGGGATCCCCAGAGACAGGTTGGCTGCCAGGTGGTGGGTAGAGAGATTACACCTGGATGGGTGGGAGGAGTACACCTTGACTCTTGAATAGACCTGTGCTCTGCCCCCACAAAGCCGGCGCCACCCCCTGGGGGGCGGCTGATGTCTCTGCCCTGCTGCTGAAAGGAAAGAGCAGAGTCACCATAACCGAGTGCTCCAGAACTGGACTGAGCCAGGCCTAGGCCCCCTGGCGCTAAAGAACAAAAGAATTGGTGTATAAAAGTAGGAGCCTGGCTCCTAAGAAATCAGAATCCTGTTTACCACAAAGAACCTCTGCCCGACTAGAAGGAGAAGAAGACGCTGGAGGAGCTGGCCTGCTGCTTGCCTTGCTGAGAAAGGAGAGGAAGAGACTACTGAAAAGACTTTGCTACTTTGTGCTTGAACATTCTCCAAGGGCTTGATCTGAGCTTGCCCCCTGAACTGAACCCCAGGAACAGTGGGTTCTCTGTGCTTTTGCTCGTCCTCCAATTCGAGCCGTGTGTGCATCCCGCTGGAAAGAGACTGCGCCCCTCATCGTCCCTCCTAGGGCCGTGACACTCAGAAGCTCGCCTGCCTCAAACCCGTGAGAGCCCCGCTCCGTCCCGAGCCGCTCTCTGTCCCCGGGCCAGGCCGCCTGCATCCCTGTCACCGCCTGCTACTGGAGCGCGCTGACCGCGCTATCACCCCTCCCGCCGGAAGCCGTCCGACGACTGTGATCTACGCCGGGTCATCCAGCTGCACTGACTGTGCCCTGTGACCCCGCTTCGCTATCCCCGGACATCTCAGGCCGCGCCGCCCCCGCTGTGGAGACCCTCCTGCACCGCCGTGCTAAAGGGTCGCTGGCCGCGCCTGCCTACGTGCCCACACCTGCTGATTGAGGACCCAAGAACACTTCCCAAGCTGAGAGTCGCACCGACCTGTGCCGACTCTCCACATCACGAAAGAAGTTCCAGTATCGGGCTCGGGGCCCGCAACGCCTTATTTCCCCGTTCGCAGGAAACGATCTCTGTGAGTACTGGAACTACAAGTAAAGAGACTACGAACTATCCATTTGAAGCTACGAACAACGAACATTTGCCCGCTGGACAACCTGGTGGCATAGCGAAAACGTTATTGGTCTTGTGATAAGTCTGTTGAGATATATATACCGTATTTTTACATAAAGAAGCGTATTTTTATATATATCCAAGCCTGGTGTCCGTTTCTGGGGGAATTGATGTATTTACTGTGTGTATGATTGTAAGTGCTTAACCAACAACGCCTGAGGAATCGCCTTGGCTGCTCACGCCACGCACCTAGAGGGTGAGCAAGGGTCATTCGCGAGGGGCTATCCTGCGCCCTGACGTGGAGGAGAGGGTTCCTGCTTGACACAAGGGCAACCTTGCGCCAACCAGAGATCCCCGACTCTAACATTGGTGGCAGCGGTGGGATTTCGGATTTGCACTTGTAATTTGCATACAGTGAATTATTAATCGCCAGATAGTGAGAGCAGACCAAATAACGCAGCCACAGGTTTGTAATTGTTGAACTTTGTTGAGACATCTGCCATTACTGCAACCATGCCTGGCTCGCACTCCGCTGGAAGAGCACTCTCTGTGATTTCTGGAATAGATGAGGTGGATTGGGAGAGACTGGAAGGCTACACGATGGAGCAATTGAAAGGCTACAGTGTACAATTCAGAGTCCCCCATGCTGGATGCAAGAGGAAGCCCCAGTACACCAAGGCGTTGAGAGCCTGGAAGGAGTCCCGAGACCTACGGAATGCGGGGGACATCGTTCCACCCGACAACCTTGAGGAACCCAGCAGAGTCCGGTCGCCAGAGGAGCTGGCAGACAGGGCAGCCGACAGGGCGCATGCAATGGAGATGGCAAAGTTGGCAGGACAAATGGAAATGGAAAAGCAGAAGTTGGCCCTGGAGGCACAACAACGCCAAATGGATCATGATATCAGATTGAAGGAGTTGGAGCTGAAGGCGAAAAGTTTGGACACCGCTCCTTCTGGTGGCAGCACTCCACCAGCGCAGGTAGAGTCCAAGGTGTACATCCCCAAAGACGTAGTAAAGGAGTATTTTAGAAAGGATGACATAGGGCAGTGGTTTAGAGCCTACGAGGTGGCCATGTCCTCACACTGGGTCCCTGAGAAAGACTGGGGAGCGGGGTTGTGGGGAAGGTTCCTTGCTGAAGGGCGTGACACACTGTTAGATTTACCCTTAGATCTCCAAACCTCATACCCCCATATGAAGGAAGCTTTAATGACCAGGTATGGGTTAACTCCTGAGCTATATAGACAGAGGTTCAGGGAGACCAAGAAGATCCCTGAGAGTACGTATGTGGAATATGTGACCTTTTTCTGCAGAGCGCTGGATGGTTGGGTGAAGGGTAGCAAAGTGAGTGATTATCAAGGGCTGCTTGATTTAATTGCATGGGAGCACTTGTCCAGTCAATGTTTTCCTGAGCTACGCCAGCACCTGATTGATAGCAAGCTGTCCAACCCGAGGAAGCTTGCTGAGGAGGCGGACCGCTGGCTCAGCACCAGGGTCCACAAGGGTCAAGTGGGAGACTCCGCCAAAGGTGGGCAGGGTCCCCAGCAGAAGAGTGGGGGGGACAAGGGTAAACAGAAGGGGTTCCAAAAAGGCCCCCAAAGTAATTCCCAAGGGAACCAGCAGAAGGGTTCTCAGCCTCCCCCACCCCCGCAGCAGAACGGGGCCCCGACAGGTAGACCTGTTCCAAAGGGGCCCTTCAATTGTTATAAGTGTGGTGATCCGGGTCACATTGCCTCTGATCCTAAGTGTCGCCTGTTTGGTAAGACCGCACCCACTGGTGCTCCACCCCGGCAAGTAGCTAGTGTTAACTTTGGGGAGGAAGTAGCAGTCCAGGAGGGTGGGGGTCCCGGGCAGATGACCCTAGTCTCGCTAGGAGACAGTGAGATGGTCCCTGTAACCTACCTGCCCTCTAACACTAAGAAATATGGGCAGGTGGTGACCATCAATGGAAAGAAGGTTGAGGCTCTTAGAGATACAGGAGCCAGCGTGACCTCGGTGAGGCAACACCTGGTGTCTCAAGAGCAGATTGTACCCAATGCCTACTGTAGGGTTGTCAATGCTGACAACGTAGAGAGTCGTTGTCCAATGGCTCAAGTTCCCTTTGAGTGGGGGGAGGTCTCTGGTACTCTACAAGTCGCTGTGAGAACTGACATGCCGGTAGACTGTCTGCTAGGGAACGACCTGGAGAGTTCCCCTTGGGAGAAGGTGGAGAAGACCACGCATCTGAGGATGGTGGGTCTACCCGACTGGGCGTGCGTGACCACCCGGTCCATGGCAGCCAGTAGGGGTGTTGAGAGGGTCCTGGAGCCTGAGGAAGAGGTCCAGGAACCGGCCTTAGGGAGAAGGCGCAGGAGGCGCGGGAAACCGGCCCCCGAAGTTCCCACGGCCCAGGAGGAAGTAGACCCTGAGGGGGATGCTCTGGAGCCTACCGGGGAACAGATTGCCGAACTGGGAGATCTGCCTGAGCTGACCCATTGGCAGCAAGAAGGAGGTCCCTCCAGGGAGGAATTCTGCAGGGAGCAGAAAGAATGCCCTTCTCTCGTGGGTATGCGGCAACAGGCTGCAGACCAGGCCAATGGTGTTCAGGCCAAAACACACTACGTGTACTGGGAGAGTGACCTCCTGTATTCCGAGCCTAAGGCTGCTGAACCTGGGTCAGCCCGTGTGCTGGTGGTACCCCAGAAGTTCAGAACCTTCCTACTGGGGCTGGCTCATGATGTGCCGTTAGCAGGACATTTGGGGATGGACAAGACCTATGACAGGCTTGTTACCCACTTTTACTGGCCCCAAATGCACAAGAATTCCGATTCCTACTGCAGAACCTGTCAGACTTGCCAGGCAAGTGGTAAGAGCGGAGGGAAGCATAAGGCTCCTCTGCAACCTTTCCCTGTGGTCGGTACGCCATTCCAACGAGTGGGTATTGATATTGTGGGGCCTCTGGACCCCAAGACAGCCCTGGGCAACAGGTTCATCCTGGTCTTGGTGGACCATGCCACCCGGTACCCTGAAGCCATCCCTCTGAGGACAGTGACGGCCCCCGTGGTGGGACGGGCACTGATGGGAATTTTCTCCCGAGTGGGATTCCCTCTAGAGGTGGTGAGCGACAGGGGGACCAATTTCATATCCACATATATGAAATCCCTGTGGAAGGAGTGTGGGGTAACTTACAAGTTCACCACTCCTTACCACCCCCAAGGAAATGGGTTGGTTGAGAGATTCAACCGAACCCTCAAAGGCATGATCATGGGCCTGGACGGTCCAATGAGGCGTAAGTGGGACGTCCTCTTGCCATGCCTGCTCTTCGCTTACCGAGAGGTGCCGCAGAAGTCCCTAGGATTCAGCCCCTTTGAGCTTCTGTATGGTCACCCGGTAAGAGGACCTCTGAGTTTGGTAAAGGAAGGCTGGGAGCAATCTCCCAGGAAACCTCCCCAGAATGTATATAGTTACATGCTGGCCTTCCGAAACCAGACTCGGCGTTTCAGGCAACTTGCTGAGGCAAATCTGGAAGCCAGCCAGGAGGAGATGAAGCGGTGGTACGACCGGAATGCCACTCTGGTAGAGCTTCCACCTGGACAAAAGGTGTGGGTCTTGGCCCCAGTGGAGCCTTGTGCACTTCAGGATAAGTGGACAGGTCCATTTGAGGTTGTGGAGCGCAAAAGTCCTATCACCTACTTGGTGGACATGCAGACTCCCAGGAACCCTTTGAGGGTCCTACATGTTAACCGCCTTAAGCCCCACTTAGAGAGGACCGAAGTGGGCATGCTGCTGGCCACTGATGATGGAATGGAAGAGGAGACCGAGCCTCTCCCTGACCTCTTAGTGGCCTCTGAGAAAGATGGGTCAGTGGATGGAGTTAACCTCTCACCCACCCTGACGCCCGAACAACAGGAAGACTGCCGCCACTTGCTGGGACAGTTTTCCGACCGATTCTCCCTGGTTCCTGGTGTCACAGATTGGTGCGTCCATGATGTGGACACAGGAGACAGCTTACCTGTGAAGCACAAGGCTTACAGGGTAACTGACAGGGTCAGAGCTTGCATTAAGGAGGAGGTCTCCAAAATGCTTGCGCTAGGGGTGGTTGAGTCCTCCAGCAGTCCTTGGTCCAGCCCCGTGGTCTTGGTCCCAAAGGCTGCTGCGCCGGGAGCCACACCTGAACTCCGGTTCTGTGTGGACTACAGAGGACTCAATTCAGTCACGAAGACTGACGCGCACCCCATCCCCAGAGCTGATGAGCTCATTGATCGGCTGGGGGCTGCCCGGTTCCTCAGTACGTTTGATTTAACGTCGGGGTACTGGCAGATCGCCTTGACCGATGGGGCCAAAGAGAGGTCCGCATTCTCTACACCAGATGGGCACTTCCAGTTCCGAGTCATGCCATTTGGAATGAAGAATGCCCCTGCCACCTTCCAGAGGTTGGTCAACCAGGTACTGGTTGGGCTGGATGCGTTCAGTGCCGCCTACCTAGATGACATCGCAGTGTTCAGCGCCACCTGGCCTGAACACCTGCGCCACCTCTGGGAAGTGTTGATGGCGCTGCGCCGAGCAGGCCTCACGATCAAGGCAAGCAAGTGCCAGATCGGGCAGGGTTCCGTGGTGTACTTGGGACACCAAGTGGGGAGTGGCAAGGTGGCACCCTTGCAACCCAAAATTGAAACCATCCTGGCTTGGGAACCCCCCAAGACGCAGACCGCAGTGAGGGCCTTCCTGGGGCTCACTGGGTACTACAGGAGGTTTGTCAAGGGCTATGGAACGATCGTTGCCCCCTTGACAGAGCTGACTTCGAAGAAGCAGCCCAGGAACGTGATTTGGACTGACACCTGTCAGAAAGCTTTCGACACCCTGAAGACTGCCATGTGCACGGCGCCCGTGCTCTTGGCCCCTGACTTCTCCAAGGAATTCCTAGTCCAGACAGACGCTTCAGAGCATGGTGTAGGGGCTGTTCTCTCACAGATGACTGAGGAGGGCTGGGACCAACCCGTAGCCTTCATCAGTAGGAGGTTACTTCCACGGGAAAGTAGGTGGAGTGCAATTGAGCGAGAAGCATTTGCTGTGGTCTGGGCGCTGAAGAAGCTAAGACCCTACTTGTTTGGGTCTCACTTCCGGGTTCAGACGGACCACAGGCCCCTCAGATGGTTGATGCAAATGAGGGGTGAAAACCCGAAGCTGTTGAGGTGGTCCATCTCCCTACAGGGTATGGACTTTACGGTGGAACACCGTCCTGGTACAGATCACGCCAACGCTGACGGTCTGTCCAGGTATTTCCGCCTTAGTGACGAGGAACCCCCTGGGCAAGGGTAGTTCTCCCCACATTTCAGCTGGAGGGGACACGTGTTAGACCTGGCACCTTGGCGTGAGTTTCCCTTCCACTTTTTGATGGTGTGCCTCGATTGTTTTGCTGGTGTTGTCCGCTCAGGGCACTGCGCCACGGCTAATCCGTGCCGCAGTGCAAGTGCTCCCTAGGTAAAGTGTACCTGTAATTGATGTCCATGATTGGTTTATTGGATTCACTGTCAGTCCCCAGTAAAGTGCACCAGGGGTGCCAGGGCCTGTGAATGCCAATGCTGCTGGTGGGCTGCAGCGCTGGTTGCGCCACCCACGGAAGCGGCCTTGTAAAGTGTGTCTAGGGTGTGCCACCGCAGACCCTGTGCGCGGTCCGGGACCGTCGCGCTGACTGCGCAAGTGCCCCCACTTGCCAGTCCCTAAACCTTCCCTTACCTACATATTAGCCACCCCTCTGGTAGGCCCGAGGGCAGGGTGCATTGTAGGCATAAGGTAGGACATGCCCTGATGTGTGTGGCATGTCTTAGTAGTGAATTACAGCCTTGTCGTTTTTCACTATTGAAGGCTACCTGCTCTCCATAGGCCAGAATGGGCTGCCGGGGTCACGCCAACGCTGTGACCCCAGTGGACTCAGAGAGCATGGTAGAGTGTCAAGTTTGGTATGCCTGAACTCAGAATAATAAAATACTTCTTGTAGTCAAGTTTATTTTAGTATCCTGGGTTTGTAAATACTACTTTTAGAAAGTTAGTATTTACTGACCTGACCATCTCAGTCCGCCTCTGCTGTGTGTATGTGTTCTGCCTGGCAACAGTAAGGAGCAGGGTGGGGGGATCCCCAGAGACAGGTTGGCTGCCAGGTGGTGGGTAGAGAGATTACACCTGGATGGGTGGGAGGAGTACACCTTGACTCTTGAATAGACCTGTGCTCTGCCCCCACAAAGCCGGCGCCACCCCCTGGGGGGCGGCTGATGTCTCTGCCCTGCTGCTGAAAGGAAAGAGCAGAGTCACCATAACCGAGTGCTCCAGAACTGGACTGAGCCAGGCCTAGGCCCCCTGGCGCTAAAGAACAAAAGAATTGGTGTATAAAAGTAGGAGCCTGGCTCCTAAGAAATCAGAATCCTGTTTACCACAAAGAACCTCTGCCCGACTAGAAGGAGAAGAAGACGCTGGAGGAGCTGGCCTGCTGCTTGCCTTGCTGAGAAAGGAGAGGAAGAGACTACTGAAAAGACTTTGCTACTTTGTGCTTGAACATTCTCCAAGGGCTTGATCTGAGCTTGCCCCCTGAACTGAACCCCAGGAACAGTGGGTTCTCTGTGCTTTTGCTCGTCCTCCAATTCGAGCCGTGTGTGCATCCCGCTGGAAAGAGACTGCGCCCCTCATCGTCCCTCCTAGGGCCGTGACACTCAGAAGCTCGCCTGCCTCAAACCCGTGAGAGCCCCGCTCCGTCCCGAGCCGCTCTCTGTCCCCGGGCCAGGCCGCCTGCATCCCTGTCACCGCCTGCTACTGGAGCGCGCTGACCGCGCTATCACCCCTCCCGCCGGAAGCCGTCCGACGACTGTGATCTACGCCGGGTCATCCAGCTGCACTGACTGTGCCCTGTGACCCCGCTTCGCTATCCCCGGACATCTCAGGCCGCGCCGCCCCCGCTGTGGAGACCCTCCTGCACCGCCGTGCTAAAGGGTCGCTGGCCGCGCCTGCCTACGTGCCCACACCTGCTGATTGAGGACCCAAGAACACTTCCCAAGCTGAGAGTCGCACCGACCTGTGCCGACTCTCCACATCACGAAAGAAGTTCCAGTATCGGGCTCGGGGCCCGCAACGCCTTATTTCCCCGTTCGCAGGAAACGATCTCTGTGAGTACTGGAACTACAAGTAAAGAGACTACGAACTATCCATTTGAAGCTACGAACAACGAACATTTGCCCGCTGGACAACCTGGTGGCATAGCGAAAACGTTATTGGTCTTGTGATAAGTCTGTTGAGATATATATACCGTATTTTTACATAAAGAAGCGTATTTTTATATATATCCAAGCCTGGTGTCCGTTTCTGGGGGAATTGATGTATTTACTGTGTGTATGATTGTAAGTGCTTAACCAACAACGCCTGAGGAATCGCCTTGGCTGCTCACGCCACGCACCTAGAGGGTGAGCAAGGGTCATTCGCGAGGGGCTATCCTGCGCCCTGACGTGGAGGAGAGGGTTCCTGCTTGACACAAGGGCAACCTTGCGCCAACCAGAGATCCCCGACTCTAACAGATTGCATGAGCTAATGGAGTTGTGAGGAAGCAGTAGCCCTCACCCTTTTGTCTGACGTCATTTCTCCTTAAGAGTTATGGCCAGACCTTTCTAGTTTTCTTTTCTGTGTTCCATTTGTGCTGTGCTATCGATCTCATGTATATTAGAACTTACAGTAAATGTTAATTTTGAAAGAAAAAACCTATAACTGGAAAATCATGTATCTTAACTTTGGTAAGGTGTGATCTGTGGCATTTGGCAGCAACATTCACACCACCTCCCACGAGCGAGGCAAACGCTTGACTACTCAGCCACAGCGGCCACTGGCGAGTCAAAGAAGTAATGGAATCCTGAGTAAAAATTACAGCCATAGCATCCAGAGTCCTAGGCTAGCAGGGAGAACATGCAGGATGACCTTTGAACCTGCACAGAATGATAAGGTTCTCTGTAGATCAAGGATAAGATGAGCTGCAGAGGTTCATGCCCTCTGAAACTACCGTATTTGTCTTGGCTCTGAGGCCACCGTAGGTGCCTGTGCTGGGTCAGCAGCACTGGGAAGATTTCACAGAGGAAGGATAGTTGGTAGAATCTTGTTCACTCTGAGGGACTTATTTATGAGGCCGTGCGTCACTTTTATGCCATCGGTGCGTCACTTTTTGTGACGCACCGGCGGCATAAAAAATGCACCCTATTTACAAAGTGATGCATCTAAGCATATGCGTCACTTTGTAAACCCCTGCGTCACATTATACCTGCACCAGGTATAATGTATGCAGGGTGGGCCGAGCTGCCAGATATCAGAGGGGCATACTAGCACGGACGTCAGCCAGAGAGACCTAAAAAAAGCTTGCTAGCGGCTAGCAAAAAAATTGCTGTTTTAAACCATTTTGTAAAAGTCAGTCATGACCCATGTTCCGCATCTATTGGTGGGAATATATGACGTTACAACGCAAACAATTACTATGCATGCCTTTACAACACGTTTTTTAGAAACTACCATTAAAACGCATACCATTACAATGCATAACATTACAACGCATAATACTTTTGGGGCAACAGTGGGGTAAGTGTTGAATAGTGTAGGGGTAAACATTACTATTCCCACTCCAGTGAGTGTAACAGTAGGGAAGTGTTGGATAATGTAGGGATAAAAATTACTATTCCCACTCCAGTGAGTGCAACAGTAGGGTAAGTGTTGGATAGTGTAGCGGTAAAAATACTATCCCCATATACCCCAAAACCCATACCCACCCTAAAACTAAAAAATCCCCATTACTTACCTTATAATGCGTTGTAATGGCATGTATTGTAATGGCATGCATTGTAGTGAGATGCGTTGTAATGGCATGCGTTGTAATGGCATGCGATGCCAAGGCAGCTGCGTTGTAACAGCTGCGTTGTAAAGGTAGTGCGTTGTAATAATTGCATTGTAATGATTGTTTCCCATTGGTGGACAAGCGTGAGGCACTCCGTCACATTCTGACCATTGCTCATATATTCTGATGCAGATCTTGGTGTCACCAGCACAGACACAGGAGTTGCTAGAATGGTTTCTATGGGTGAACGATAGGAGGTCATGTGGGCGTTGAAGAGAACAAATCCCAGTGCCGATACATAATGGCACGCAGCACACCACTTGTGACATCAGTGACCTGGGAGAAGCAGATTAATGGCTAGCAATGGAGTTTCACTGCAGAGCAGCCAATCCGCTTCTGTTAGGAGACTTTACCCATTGCTGGGAATTATAGGGTGACCAGAATTTCAAAGCCAAACCCCGGGACATTTAAAAAAAATAGAAGAAGGACTACAATGTTGCTTCAAACGAGCGCAGAGAATGATGGCGCTCCTCGGCAGAGAATCACAAAACAGGCAGTAAGAACATAGTTCTAATGGAATTTTTAAAACCAGTAGCATATCTCTTAATTACATTGCTTTCTTATAACAGCTGCTAACTATCCCTGCTTTGGCATCACCCACCGTTTTCAGTCGAACCTCTCTAAAAACCGGGACATACGCTAGATTTCCCGAAATGTGCCAGGACAACTGGTGAAACCCAGGACTGTCCCGACAAAACCTGCCCTGTTGATAAGACGTTCCTCATTAACGTGCGCGGGCAGTTTGGAGTCCGCAGCATGGACGCAAACCTCGCGGCGTGTCTGGAATTCTCGAGGCAGGTGTCCTGGGAGTCCAGCTCTGAGGGGACGCCTGTGGAAACAGAGTTGTACAGTGCAAGTATTTGGTGAATAAACATCTCTGAGTCAGCTTCTGTGGAAGAATGCATATCCGGGAACAGAAAAATGAAATATATATCAGATCCAGCATGAGGGAGTGTCTTAACCTCACCTGTAACAATTTCTGCCATAAAACGCATGTTATATTTACCTTGTGGAGGAGTGGTTGCGAGAACGAGTGTACCACACCTAAGCTCTGTTATTCTCAACGTGAAGTGTGCCACGTGATAGTGGCGGGTAAGAAACAACAGCCTTTCCATCTGTGGTAAGAAATACCTCAGATGGTGCAAAAATGCAGTTTTACCTGTACCCAACCGTCACCACCCTATAGCTCTAACAGTTTTTTTCCCTTTTGAGTTTAAAAGTGTGACCCGAAGTCATTTTATCATTGCTGCCTCTCTAGAACGAACGTCTATAATCGATCTGAATATTAAAGTATTTCTCACGCATTTAAAGTACGCATTTTTCTCAGAAATGTTGTAAGATTTTAAAACTAAAACACGACCTGGAGTTAGTCAGGCTTTTTTTCTTTGGTCCCGCCAATCAAAGTATGTTTTGGGTATGGTTACATTTGGTACATTAAAAAGGAGTTTTTGGTCTGCTTCTGGTTTTGCTCAGTGCTCAAACCAAGAAGTACGTGTTCACCACGGGACCGAGAGAGAGAAATAAACTGAGTCATCAAGTGACGGTTAGAAGGTCAATGCGTGCGCGCGCCCACAATCTGCATTTCACACGTCCCTAATCCTGGCTTGCTGCCAGCAGTTCGTGGGGCCTCTTTTAGAAGGACAATGAGTTTCTGGCCACTGCCATTTTAATGACAATGAATATTCACCTGTTACTAGTGTGTGGCCCCAGAGTTCTACAAGTGCCTTGAATCCTCAGCTTTTATGGCGGTGGTGCTTTGGTGCTACTGCTGACCTGAGCATGCTTGTCCTTTGATCCCTCGATATTAATATTAGCGTTCTGGTTTTGTCCTGACCATATGCAAAGAACAGCACTCCGTTTAATGGCAGAAGGATTTCTGTCTGCTTCCAATATTGGGTGTCCTGTATTCTAGTTTTATTGCCAGCGGAGCCCAGGCCTGCTACCTTGGGTAAGGATTACCTTCTGTGTCTGTGGCCTTTCCTTCAATTCAATGCAGTTCTGGCCTAGTTACCCGTAACCCTTGGTTTTAATTTAAGTGCCGTCCAGGCTCGTTGGCAGTCAATTTCTTGACCTCTGCTGAGATCAGGCAGGGCTCAAGTCCGAAAACAAGCTTTGGCATAGCCAATAGGTCTCGCCTTTGGGACCTTTAAAGTGTTTAGCCATGCAGCACAAACATACACAGGAAGGAAGGACACTGCAAAATGAAAACACACCAAAAACCAAGGCCACCTCAACCTGCAATCCTTCCAAGGTCGAGAACACTGGTACCACCTAGTAGCAGAGACGGCAGCTCGGAAGAGAACTGTGCGGCGTGGAGGAAGAACATGCATTTCGGACGTTTTGTTTAGTCTGCTCAAACAGGCAGCTGGTTGCGGTGGCCATGTTTTATGTCTTGTAAAAATACTTTTGTTCGATGACGACTGGAGTAATCAGTCGGGGGGTTACATATAGCCTGTCAGGGCTTTAAGTGGGCCGGGTCTCACTGGGTCTGAGCACCCGCAGTTTTTTTAAGGAGGCCTCGAAACGGATCTCTATCGGGCTCTGTTTTGTGCCCTGGCAATGGCAAGGGCAAGTTTTTTCAGTATTGTATAGAACGAGCCATAGTTGCTGCTTATTTATCTTATGCAACTAACAACCATTGACAAGGCAATAGTCCTGACTTGTTGTAGGAATGATGTTACTTGTGTCATATATCTAGATGCAATGAGAGAAACAGCAAAATACAAGTTGGGCGACACACTATGCTAAGAACAGTTTTTTTGCGTAAATGTTTTTAAGCAACGCCCTTAATTACATTGGCCACGCCCCTTTGAGGGACCCGCCAGTTTTTTCATCCCACTTAAAGCCCTGTAGCCTGTTATCTCTATTAAGTACGCTAAAAGATATCCCTTTGTTGTGAAATTGTCACGTGATACCATTTAGCCTGTAGGGGAAGCTGGGGGTGGAGATTACACTTGTCCCTGGCTGTACTTACAGTTCTGCGCTGGGTGTTCGTTCCACCCTCGGCCATATACATTGGTCACTGGACTTTATAAGCACGCCCTCCAGGTTCTCAAAAAATAAAAAACGTCTTCAGTGTCCACCACGTATGTACTTACAACTTGTTATGTTCACTCTGCGCTGAAAGACAGCACCGCAGATCTCAACGACCTTGTGCATCACATTGTTAAGCACAATACAGTAAGTCATCGGAATTTATAAATCCGCCCCTTCTGTTTCTCAGAAAAAGTCACCGTTGAACTCCACCCCTTGCGCGTACTTGCGGCTCGTCACTTTGATTTTAAGTACAACTCCCTAGAACGTAGTTGACAATGCGCACTTCAGTGGCCATGATGAAGTTTTGCTATTGAATTGCTATACCGTTCAAAAATTTAAGCAGAAAATAAAAAAAAGACAGACCATGATCACTTGCGGCTCGTCACTGTGATTTTAAATACAACTCACCAGAACGTAGTTGACAATGCGCACTACAGTGGCCATGATGAAGTTTTGCTATTGAATTGCTATACAGTTCATATATTTAAGCAGGAAATAAAAAAAAGACAGGCCATGATCGTTTTGAAGCGTGCCAAGTCTTCTTTTACATTCCACAACAAGCCTGTGAGAGGTGCGTGCGCACGCGTGCTCTGCTCGTTCCCGAGACCCATAGGCCATGGAAGTGAACGTTCACAGAAAAGGTGGGACATACCCCCGCCTTTAGCCATTTGCGTGCTTTCATTTTTGAAAGCCACACGCAAAGGCCAATGGAATGTGTGGGAGGAGCCCAACCCACACGGAGAAGTCTCCTGGAAGTCTGGAGTGATTCCAAGAAGCCCTCTCCTAGGGCAGTGCATGCGCGCTGTGCTAGGCTCGACCTAAAAAGAAGTTGCGTACTCAGCAGGTTAGGAAGAATGGGTGTGACAGCACCATGTGTGATATCACCATGTGTGACACCACAGGAAGTGACATCACCATGTATGACATCACAGGAAGTGACCACACAGCCTGTTTCATCACACCTTACATCACAGGAAGTGGTATTACAACCCAAGACCTCACATGAAGTGACATTGAATCTTAAGACCTCACATAAGTTTAGTAGCTCTATCACGATGAAGTGCATTACAATATTTAAAAACTAAAATTTTGCATTGGGATTGTGTCAAAATATTGACACTACTCTGATGAAAAATCTGGGCCTCAATTTATACATTAAAAAAGAAAAAGTGCCACAAGGAAATTGGCAACAAAGAAAAACATGGTAGTAAATCTGTTCTGCGTAATTGGTTGCAATGTCTGTATTTTAAAATATCTTATTGAGTTAAGGCACCTGCTGTAAGAGATCTTTGTGTGGCAGTTTATTCTCAGGGAATAATAATAATGGTAAAGTAACTCTGGAGGATAACCTATTTTATTCTCAGGGAATAATAATAATGGTAAAGTAACTCTGGAGGATAACCTATTTTATTCTCAGGGAATAATAATAATGGTAAAGTAACTCTGGATGATAACCTATTTGCCAGTGAGATTTGTGTTTTGCCCAGTCCTTGTTTTGAATCAAAGTAAAATAGAAGGTTAATATGTCTCATGCAAAGCACATTATGTAACACGCCGTTTACAGATTTTTATTTTACGTAAATGGGTAAGTGGGTTACTGCTTTTAAGGCAGAGATCTTTTTGTTACTTGCAGTTTATAAATTGTCATCCTTCTAATATAGCATAGTAAACTATGAAGGACATGTGGCTCCCACACATTGTAACTCTTACTGTCTCATGTAACACATCATTTATATTGATGTAAACATATTTGATTTACTGTCGATGTTTAATCTGTGTTTGTTATGTAAAGTGCTCTGACACCCTGCATTGGGATGAGTAGTGCCAAAGCGCTATAAATGAAATAAAACTAAATATTGGTATTTGGATTATTGTTTGTGTAAATCTTAGGGTGCCCAACACATCTGACATTATTACACTGCATGCATATCTCTTGTATACAGGGACTGAAGAACGTCAAAAGCATTTCTCTCGTAAGTACCTGGCAAGCGATAAAATGTGAGCCTTGGTTTCTCCTCCATTGCATCTAGGTGTGAGGCACCCGATAGCTCCCAGACAAGAATACGCTAACAATAAGAGGCCTAATGGCCCCTTAACTCCGGCTTTTGTTATGGGGAAGTTGGAATCTGATAAGCCCCTTCCCCACCTGCATCTTGCTGCTCCACCTGCATCTTGCTGCTCAGAAGGCAAGCAGACAAGATGCAGGCGCTGCTGAAAATGTCCCAGTGTCTGAAAATTACACAGGGACAAGTTTAGCATATTTCTATGAATTCCGGGAGAAGTAGGGAAGGAACGCGGCACTCCGCTGAAAGTGCCCAGCTTTGCAGCAGAGTAGACTACCCTCTGAAAATAGTGGGTAGACGGCGTCTACCCGTGTTGACCCTTGACTCTAGCTCTGAGATCAGGCCTTCAATGTAAACAACAATGGAGGTATGATATGCTGTCAGAGTGTGGTGCCCGCAGTTTACAGACAGCAGGGTTCTGGTTTGCTGTAAGTGTCTATAGTCTGCAGTTTTACTGACAGCAGGGTTCTGATTTGCTGCCCGTGTCTGGTTTGCTGTCAGCCAGGCCTTTGAGCGTAATGCAGAAAGTTGAGGGGTTTCTCTAAAAGGGGCATTGCCTATGTATTAAAGGGCGTAGCTTGAACACATTAACTACATTTCAGTGATTTCCATAGTGTGCCACCTGACTGGTATTTTGGTACCTTTCGGAGCTGTCTGTTATTGCATCCTGATACATTTATTTATTTAGAGAATGTTTTATAGCGTGAACATGACCCTTGCAGGTATCAGAGTGCTTTATGACACGACAACTGACATACATCCTAAAGCATATATCCATCTGGAGAGAGTGCAGGATTAAAACCTCAAGCACAGCATCCCTTAGAAGAATATATCACACCACAGGTGCTTGTGTCATCAGAAATTACTCTTGATAGGGGCCTAGGTCGAAAGCAGGTATCCTAAAGATATGACTAGGTCACCTCACCCACTTATTCTTGTAGCATGGTTCATAATTGGCGACCTATTTACACCAAGGTAGGTAGATACCAAAGTGGGGGAGTTCACATAAAATCAACAGGACAATTGCAAGGATCCAGCCACATAAAAAATATCTTGTGGTATACTCCTTAGGGAATTTCCACTTTATTAACGGGATACCCCAGATATGATTATAAAGGTTTCGTATGCATGATAAATGAGATATTATGAACCATCCATCCACTTATATCTTTTCTACATGTTTTGATCTTTCATTATGCCCATACGGGTCAACTGCCTTCATCAGGGTTATACTGTTGTTGGTGTCTCTGCTTACGTTTCACTTATTCCATGCCTCGCACTAAGGAATGTGAATAGTGTTTCCTGACTTGCTTGGTAGTATTATGGAACCTGCAGAGGCATGAAGATGAAAATGCTTATTTGTAATTGACTTGCAATTGGTGGATTTTCAAGTTGCTAGTTTGCCAATACCCATGCTGAGTATGCTGGTGTTTTAATACAGCAAGAACCTCTCTTGATAGAAGTAGAGCATCATGCTTGATAGACTCGTTGCGGCTATTTCAAACACCCACAGAATGCCAGTCTCTTAAGAATGTTGTCAAAATGATTTGTCATGATCAATATATTATTGGGTAAATCATCTCACAATGTGGAAATCATCATGCAACATATATGTGCTTTCTTGGGATATCTGGGGTACCCCGTCAATAAAGTGGAAATTCCCCATGGAGTAAACCCAAAAACATTTTTAATGAAGCTGGATCCCTGCAATTGTCCAATTGATTTTACTTGGACTCCAGCACATTGTTTGAGTCCAGCACAATGGTATCTACCTATCTTAGTGTGGAAAGGTGACTGATGATAAAGCTTAGCAAACACATGGAGATGATGGATGGAGCGCTGAAACCTTTCAGACACTCACCCCTAGTCACAGATCTGGGTTGAATCCATCATTGTTCTTTAGCTCACTTCACCACCCCAGTTCAGACACAGCTATATACAAATCAGTTTTGACCCTGTGCCTCATGGGAATAGTCCAGCCTGAACTGCCAAGCAATGTCTTCCCTGGACCGGAAACA
Source organism: Triturus cristatus (assembly GCF_964204655.1). Taxonomy (NCBI): domain Eukaryota; kingdom Metazoa; phylum Chordata; class Amphibia; order Caudata; family Salamandridae; genus Triturus; species Triturus cristatus. The sequence continues at coordinate 792,615,848 of NC_140583.1, read as the reverse complement.
AGCATCCCAGATCTGTGAATGGGGGTGAGTGTTTGAAAAGTTTCAGCCCTCCGTCCATCATCTCCTTGTGTTTACTTTGTTCGCCCTAAGTTGGCAGGGTATGCCCAGACATGGGTCCCTTGCTCACTTTGCCACTGGATTCAAGCTAGCTTGGCTGATGAGAGCTGTTAGCCCGAAACTGGTCCCAGGATGCTTGTTTCCGGTCCAGGGAAGACATGGCTTGGCAGTTCGGGCTGGACTGTTCCCATGTGGCACATGGTCAAGACTGATTTGCATATAGCTGTGTCTTAACTGGGGTGGCAAAGTGAGCTAAAGAAAGATGATGGATTCAACCCAGATCTGTGACTGGGGGTGAGCGTTTGAAAAGTTTCAGCACTCCATCCATCATCTCCTTCTGTTTGCTGATGATGAAGCATGCCACAAGACTTGGTCTATCTTTTGGATTCCTGAAGTGCTTGGAAATCCTGGTGGGTAGCTACGCGCTATATAAGCATTCAATAATAATAATATTACCTGCAATCAGACTAGGAACCTATCAGGTGTCCTTTGTAATAAGCCAAGCATTTGTGGTGTGATATATACACCTTAATCCACCAGGGCTATTATCTTTGCCAATAGTTATTAGCTGTTTAAGATAAATAAGTAGCAATTATTTAATTGTAAATTATCAATATTGAAAGTTTTTCGTATCTGGAGTTCATTGAGACTGTGAATTAAACATTACTGAAGTCTGTTGAAGAGGTAGCGGTCTTCATATTGTCTCAATCGCTCCCGTTATTCTCGTTCTACACGCTGTTTCTCTCCACATCCCAGATATCTGCATATCTTACACCTCATTTCTTTCCTCATCAGTACCTTTTTCACTCTCTCCTGACACGAGGCACCCACTCACCTGCAAGCACGGCATTTTATTTTATTTTTGCCTTGTCAATATTTTGCAATAGTGAACCTTCCTTCACACATTTGTGCATAATTACAATTCTAAATAAAAAATTGCCTATTGCTCTGTGTGCTCAGCACAGAGGCCAATAATTACTTGGCCAGGTATTCTGAACAGTATAAACAAAAGAGGTATGCAGTTCCTAATTAGTGATGCAGGCGGAAGTAAGTGATCTCACAGGTGAACCCTCGTGTGTGGATATTCACATGGGCAGGAGAAGGGATTCCTCCTTTGGAAAGAGACCCTAACACACCCAACAAGCATCATTGGGTCTGCTCCTACTCGGGTCGACGCTGCAATACCCGATCAGGCGCCCGTAACGGGGCCTACTTAGTGGAGATCTTTATTCCTTAAGCCGTTGGGTGCAGTGCATGTGAGGGCCCTAGTGTATGATAAGAGTGTAGGTGGTGATACTGTGTATGAGTGTGAATTAAAACAGGGATTAGTGATCCACTCAAAATAATTTTAATGAATTGTGGTCACTACCCTGGTTAAAACTAGAAAAACGCACACTCCCACTCTAAGGTATGTGCGACTATGTGCTGGTGTAATAGGTCGACATGTTTCTTGCCTGTTATCTATTGATGGCAATTCCTCAGGAACAGAAATGGATCTACCCACACTTTTTGGTGATGGTCAGGACCTCAATTAAGTACATACATGACCACCCGTACATCACCCTAAAAAGTGGTACTGGCAGATCTATACCCCAACCCTATTCGAGTTATGGGTTAACGACATCGTGTGCTGGTAGAGGCCGACACTATAGTGTAGGGTCAGTTTAAGGCATGGGGGACCTTCCGTATCCCTACCCCTGTGCTCTACCAGACCGGGTCCATGGATTCTGAATATCTTTTTGACCCACTGAAAGGCACTGGGAGAAACTCGGACTGTCTACAACATTCATTCCGGTCTCTCAATTGTGGCTGGTGATAAACATAGCTGGATTTAGTCAGCTACGAACACACGGAAGCAATTGAATTGTAGACCAGGCGACTGACACCAACGGGTCAGCGCCTCGTTGAGGGTTACTATTGAAGTAACAACTAAAATTAGAAGATTCTGCCTTCCTTATCAAAAGGCTAGACAAAATTTCGACACAAGAGTGATCTAAACCTTAGGAATCTATATTTCGTCAGATTCCTCTATAACAAGAAGATTTATATCCCAAACTGACACGTTTGGATAAAGATAAACGAAAGTCTGGTCAGATTCATTCATCCACCATACTGGATCCTACATGGACGTATGTATGAGCTAAACTGTCCCCAGAAACACAGTCCTGATGAGACCCAGTATCTAGAACGGGTCGAAACGCCGTCGACAATACATATAGAGACAGCTTGGATTGAATTATTGTAAAAATTGTATAAAGTCTGTCCTTATAATTTTCCAATAACCTTTTTAAGTCTTTCACTTTGTCACATAATAAGTGGTTATGGTTCTTTCACTTGGGGTCACAAATCACTGTTAATGTTAGGTATATTTGTATCTTTTTGTATATGGATAATAAGTCCGCGACATAGAAATTGTGTATTAAATAAACCCACCTCGGCTGAGGTTTGGTAGATTCTGAAAGGAAAAAGGGTTTTTTGTGAGGGCTCATTGTAAATACTATTTTCTGAGTGTTATTGTTTACTAGGTCATTCTTTATGATTAATTCAAAAGCAACGACAGATGTTGCACATGAGAGACCAATGTTTATAAATGAGTTCCTTGTGAATATTGTTTTCTGTACTGTGTACTTACCCGGTTCACAAGGACATAAGGGTTGCTCTTGTTACTTAAAATAAATGGTGATAAACACTAGCAGATTATTCAGTTTAAAGTATGCTCGAGATAAGAGGAATATAGTACACACCAAAAAAATGCAGAATCACTACGGTCTAGAAATAGCTAACACTCTTAGGTAATGCAATGTAAACTAAGACTTATCAAATAGAAACAGGAATTAAATTGCTCACATGGATTAACTCAACTTTTTGTATATTAATTGCTCAGATATTTGTAAGTGTTATTTGACAGCAAAGTTAAGGAGGTGAATACAGGGCCGATCAGTTAATGTTTTTAATTACTACCGGTTCTGAGACCCGAAGGGACCCAACCCACTTATAGCCCTGTTGTCAGTGTCTGGTGTCTGCAGTTTTACTGACAGCAGGACTCTGTTTCTCTGTTCTGCTGTCTGCAGTTTTACTTTTAGCAGGGTTCTGGTTTGCTGCCCGTGTCTGTTGTCCGCAGTTCTACTGACAGCAGGATTCTGGTTCGCTCCCCTTGTCTGGTACTTTGGTACTTACACGTTTACAGACGGCAGGGTTCTGGTTTGCTGTCAGTGTCTGGTGTCCACAGTTTTATTGTCATCAGGGTTTTGGTTTGCTGCCAGTGTTTGGTGCCTACACTTCTACTGATCGCAGAATTCTGATTTACTGCCTGTATCCGGCACCCTCAGATCTACTGATAGCAGGGTTCTGGTTTGCTTTCAGTGTGTGCGATTTGACTGACAGGGTTCTGATTTGCTGTGTGTGTCTGGTGTCCACACTTTTTTTGACAGAAGGGGTTTGGTTTGCTGCCAGTGTCTGGTGTCCACAGGTTTACTGACAGCAGGGTTCTGGTTTGCTGTCCGATCCTGGTGCCCCGTTTTACTGACAGTAGGGTTCTGGTTTGCTGTCTGTGTCTGGTGTCCACACTTTTTTTGACAGATGGGGTTTGGTTTGCTGCCAGTGTCTGGTGTTCACAGTTTTACTGACAGCAGGTTTCTGGTTTGCTGTCGGATCCTGGTGCCCCCAGATTTACTGACAGCAGGGTTCTGGTTTGCGGTCATTGTGTGCAGTTTTACTGAGAGCCGGGTTCTGATTTGCTGTTGGAGCCTGGTGCCCCCAGTTTTACTGACAGGAGGAGGGTTCTGGTTTGCTGTCAGTGTCTGGGGTCCACAGTTTTATTGACAGCAGGGTTTTGGTTGGCTGCTCGTGTCTGGTGCCTACACTTCTGCTGATCTCAGGATTCTGATGTGCTGCCCACGTCTGGCACCCTCAGCTGTGCTGACAGCAGGGTTCTGGGTTTCTGTCGGAGCCTGGTGCCCCCAATTTACTGACAGCAGGGTTCTGGTTTGCTGTCATTGTGTGCAGTTTTACTGAGAGCTGGGAGCTGGGTTCTGGTTTGCTGTTGGAGCCTGGTTCCCCAGATTTACTCACAGCAGTGTTCTGGTTTGCTGTCATTGTGTGCAGTTTTACTGAGAGATCGGTTCTGATTTGCAGTCGGAGCCTGGTGCCCCCAGTTTTACTGACAGCAGAGTTGGGTCCTGGTTTGCTGTCAGTGCCTTTGGCCTTCCACTTTAATGAATGTAGGGTACTGACCCTCAGTCAGCATTTTAAATCTTCATTTCTAATAATAATGGGGTTTGGGCATGCTGGCTCTGTTTGTATGCTCGGTTTTTAATAACATTGGGGTTCTCGTCTGCTTGGCCCTTGATTTTATTTAATGTTCAATTCTAACCTCTTGCTAGTCAGAGGCCCCCAGATGTCATTAGAAAGGGCGTATGGCTTGCTGCCGGTGTCCATGGCGACTCATTCTTAAAAGGAGTAGGGGCCTGGCCTGCTTCCAGTGTTCAGATCCCTGGAAAGTGAGGAATGAATTAGGAAAGATTAGGAAGTGAAGCCCCTAATACCGCGTATCTTGCACCAGCTTGTGAAACCACTGGCTCTGGGCATTAACAGATGAGAGGGCAAGGGAGCAGGGGGGCTCTTTAGGCGGCAGCTGTATATCGGAGTAAGCATAGAGGAGGGCGCCATCTTGGATTTTCTTGGAATTTTGTTTTACCAAAGAAAAAGCTGTTGTGGATCAGTGGTTGGCTTTCGAGCTAAAATCACCAGTCATGGTGGAGTGGACGAGGGCCCGGTGAGTGGCTGCTACTTAGTCATTTGGACATTGAGCAAAGAGCAGGCTGGAGGCGGAGCTATGTCGTTCGGCATGAGTTGAAATGTTCATCAGTTGTCTAAAACTTAGAATGCCCATGTAATCCACTGCTCCTTTTTGGGCCATTTGTTAATTGCAAAATTGCCTTATTGTTTGATATAGGTTTGGTCATCCCAAAAGAAGAAATGCCTTCCTTGGGCATCTTATTACTTTATTTCATTTTTACTTAGATGGAAAGTCAGCTGTCGAAATACATTGGGTTGCTCACATTTGCAGAGTAAACCTGAAACGACATCCATAATGGATACAGTGCATAAAGTAGGAATCTTACTCATTATAAAAAGAATGGCAAAGCATGGCAAAAATGTAATATTGATAACATCTATAGACTTAATGTCTTAGCTCACAGTAGCATTGATACTAACATCTACAGAATACATCTGTGCATAGAGAGGAGAAAAGTGTAAATTGCACTTGAACACACCCATAGGAAAAAAATGCACAGGTCATAATGTGTTGAAAATGCACAAGGTAAACTTCAGGGATAAAAACTAGCTATGTGCTTAGAATTGTATTTCTATCACAAAAAAGAGCTTAAAGCTCACCCAGGTAAACAGTATCCCTGGTTCACGTAGAGCAGTGGCATAATGCAAAATGATGGAACTATGCTGCAGAATGTGACCCAGACTCCCATATAGCACAGATATTCATTGGCCTTAGCATGAATGGGGGCCCTCTGGAGGGTTGAAGGGCCCTCCTGAAGAGTTGGGGGTCCCCCTGCACCACAGGGGCTGCAGGGACTGCAGCAGCCTGGTTTATGCCTCCGAAGTAGAGGAGTACCGTATGCCGGTTGAAGTGAGCTGCCTTCTCTCTCTCAAACTCAGAGCTCATGGGAGCCAATGAAAACTCAGATCTCTCTCTAGCAGGAACATTATTCACAACAGTTATCTTGACATTTTTATTGCTGCCTGAAAGATGGATATTACAGGAAACAGTGGTCCCTGAAAGCAAAATGATAGAACAAAAAATGAATATAGTCAAAATTGAAACTATATTATAGCCAATGTCCAGCCGGGCATGGCAACTTTAATAAGTAGAGGTTGTTAACAGTAAACCAGAAAATGTAAGTAGAATCTTGGTGGGACACAAGCCTGTATCCTATGACTTACATATCATGTTGACAACAAATAGTAGAACACATTCAGGCAATTACATTGATGTTTCTTTTTAGAGATAATGAGTAGCGAAACATCTGGTATTTAGATTGCCACATTCACAATATATTACATAAAGAAATATTAAAGTGTAGGGTGGACAACAGAGTCGACGGCGTTTCGATCCTTATAAGAGAGATTCAGGATCATCATCAGGACTATTTAGTTAAATTGCCCATATTTTAGAAAGCCTGAGTAAACATCGGACAATAAGGCAAACGTGAAACAAACACAGATGGAGTTACATTGGAGAAAAGGGGAAAAAAAGAAATAAAGAAATAACAATGAATCGATTTATAATTACATTTAAACAAACCATTTAGCATCAAAACGGCACTATGTCAGATCAAGGGCTAGTTCCTGTATGCATTCTCATGCAGGGGTGACATAGCGAGAATTCGTCTACTGGAAACGATAGGTTTGAAGAGTAACAAGGGAACAAGCGCAGTTTAAAGGTAAGATACGCTTATGGAAAAAGTGCGTGAAATGGTAGGTGACTCATACAAGCCGAAGTTGCTAAGAATTATCATTTGTTGCGGAGTACGGCGTGAGCCGGAGAAACGTAGGAGGGTGCTGCGTAAGTGAACATGCGGTATCTGAAGGATAACGGGAAGGGTGACAGGATATGACAACGGAGTGGGAGTGAGTGGGTGTGCAATTACCTCATGTTGCCATGGAGGCAACGAAGCAGGCGCCGAGTCTCGGTCTAGCAACGTTACGTGAAAGATAATGAATTAAAAGGTAGGAACAATGCCTGTGAAGAAATACATATTATTAGTGGGACGAAGCGTAGTGGCAAGATCGTAGGATGTGCCGTGAACGAACGGGCTTACCTACGGACAACTACTTCCGGAATGGAGGACACGGTAAAGTCTAAGGAGAAAAAGTGAATGGTATCAGGATCCGAGAAGTGAGCGTAAAAACCGGGTGGCGGGTCCGCAGTGGCGACGCTTACCTTAATGCACTAGAAGAGATGGGTTCCGTGGCCATGCAGAGGACAGTGTGTTCGGACGATGCCGGATCAACTGTGAGGGCGGAGTTGCGATGCTACATAATGTAGGTGTGTGCGATCATGTGGCCAGTCACATGGGAAGTCATGTGCTCAGGGAGTCGTGCCGTGCAGGTGAATGGGCGGAATGACTGAGAGTCGTAGCGCCATATTGGAAGGGGTTAGTTGAATGCAGAGCAAGGCAGCCAGCGAGTTAAGAGGTGGGTAAAAGAAGGGAAGAATGAGAAGGCATACCTTGACAGAAAACGGAAGTATTATGGAATTTACAAAGGATATTTATATACCGCATATAACATAAATATAATACATACATATAATTAAAGTGGATCAATACCCATCGGGCAACCCAGTAGTGGGAAACGAATACCATTGGTCACGAAGCACTAGCAACGAGGTATGGTACCCGTGAGGGTTCAAACTTAATTAGGTACTGATAGTGTTCCATTCAATGTTCAGGTGATTGTAAATTGAATTGAATCCAAAAAAAGGTTCATAGTAAAGCGGTCCAGTCCTCAAGGCGATTCAGCCCTCCGTGTATGCTTCCTGTCTTGAGAATCCACTTTAATTCTTCCTTGTTCAATAGTTGGGCGAGATCAGCGCCCCTGGGTGGGATCTTCACTACAGAAATTACAGTCCAGCGTATCTCATCCTCAGTGTGGCCCTTGGCCTCAAAATGTTCGACCAATGGAGCATTGGGGGTTTTGCATCTTAACCTGCTTCTGTGCTGACAAATTCTTATCCGGATTTTTTGTGTCGTCTGACCTATGTAAATCATATCGCAGGGACATAAGATTGCATAAATCACATTACAGGTGTTACAGTTACTGAATTGTTTGTGTGGTTTACGTATATTTCCATATACAAATTCTTTGCAGTCAGTGGTAAAGCCACACACAGAACAATTGCCGCATTTGTTATGACCAATCACAGATGGTAAGGACCAATGGTCATGAAGGGTACCCGTATTAGTGGTACTGGGGAGGGCTGCTCTAACCAAGTGGTCCTTAATGTTCTTATTTTTCTTAAAAGCAAACAGAGGTTTCTCCAGGTTAAGTATTCCGGCATTAACTACACTCCAATGCTTAAGGATGCTTTTTCGAAGTTTGTTCGAGGAGAGGGAAAAAGTTGTAACGCATACTATGCGATTCTCTGATTTTTTGTTTTTAGGTTCCAAGAGAGTGTCCCTTGGACAGTACCATGCTCTTTTAAGGGCGTTGCGGATCAATCTTTTGGGATAGCCTCTGGAGGTCAACTTGTTGCTTAATATTTTAGCTTCCCTGAAATAATCCTCCTTAAGGGTGCAGTTGCGTCTGATGCGGAGGTACTGAGAATAGGGAAGAGAGTCTTTAAGAGCTCTGGGATGATTGCTGCTGTATTTCAACAGAGTGTTACGCTCAGTTGGTTTTCTGAAAAGGCTAGTGATCAGAAGCCCATCTCTGTGTGTTATATTGAGGTCAAGAAAAGGAATGGATATTTTGTTGTGTGTGAGTGTGAATTTCAAACCACCACAGTTGTTGTTCAGCCAGTGAAGGAAATTTATGAGCATTGTTTGGGTGTCATGCCAAATAAGGAAGATATCGTCAATATATCGTTTCCAGAGTGACATGGCGGAGAAAAAAGGGTTGAGTGGGGCCAGTATGCAGTTCGTCTCAAGTGCATTCATGTATAGAATAGCCAGATTTGGTGCAAAAACTGCTCCCATCGATGTACCTTTGGTTTGCTGGTAGTAATGCCCGTCAAACAAAAAGAAATTCCTGGTCAAGCAGATCTCAAGGAGTTGCAAGATAAAAATGGTGGGAACTGCGTGTGGTCTGATGCGTGTCTCTAAAGTAGTTTCAATGATGAGTAATGCATCTCGTTGGGGGATGTTAGTATATAGAGACTCAACGTCAAGAGTGCAAAGTGTGTCTGTTGAAGGGTTAAAATTGTGGTTCTCTACCAATGTAATCATCTGCATACTGTCTCTGACATAGTATGGTGTTAATGGGACGAACTCCTTTATGAAAAAGTCTACATATAAGCCAAGTGGCTCTAGAATGGAGCCGCAACCGGAGACGATAGGGCGTCCAGGAGGGTGTTCAGTGTCCTTGTGGATTTTAGGTAGAGTGTAAATAACCGGAATCCGAGGAGCCTTGGCATTTAGAAACTGATATTCGAGTTTGGAAAGGAAACCTTCATCTAAACCAGATTTGGTGACTTGATGGATGATTTGTTTAAGTTCATTAGTGGGGTTGGTGGGGAGTCCACAGTAATGATCTGTATTCCCTAGTTGTCTTAATATTTCGTTTTTATAGGTAGTGGTTTCCTGTAGTACTATTCCACCACCTTTGTCAGCAGGTTTGATGACTATCGTATTGTTAGTCTTAAGAGTATGGAGTGCTGATTTTTCTGCCAATGAAATATTGTAAGGAATATAGTGGTGTTCTTTGGCCAGTTGTGATAGGTCATTTAATACCAGCTTCTCAAAAGTGGAAATCTCCGGTGGGACCATATTGGCCGACGGGGAGAAGGTGGAAGGAGGCCTCAAAGGAGTGTTGGGTGCTTTGGGTGAAAAAGGATTTAACAGAAAATAGCTATGTAATCTTAGTTTGCGAAAAAATCTGAGGACTTCTGTCTGTAGGTCGAGGAAATTAGTTTTTGTGATGGGTACGAATGAAAGGCCCTTGCTAAGTACAGATAATTCTGAGTCATCTAAGTGGTGTTTAGTGAGATTAAATATAGGAAGTGAAAGATTAGTTTGTGTCTGGGTGAGGGAGGTAGCGGTGTCCATGTGCTGTGAATGGTCTACCAGCGGTAGTAGTTGCGTCGGGTTTGCCGTTCGCCTGGTTGGTTTTGCCAATGGGCACGCTTCAGACCCCCTCTCCTTGGTGGCTCGTGCTGGCCACGTCCTAAAAAAGAGGCTGAAGGTTGTGGATTAACTGGTGTTCTATTGGCACTACTAGTCCCTTCGCCTGGATCGGAACCGTCAGAGGATTCGACAGAGGTGTCGGAGAAACCCACTAGAGTTTGTCCTCTATTGAAACGCCCCCAGGGGCGGTTGTTACGTTGGTTATTGTAGGATCGATTGACGTAGAAATCTTTGGTTAGGTAGGGGTAAGTACGTTCAGTTGAATAGCTTTTAATGTCTTTCTTTACTTTTGTGGATTTCTTATTCTGTTCTATTCGGTAGAATTCATCCACTGTTTTTTGAACTTGTTCTAGCAGCTTCTTACTGTCAGATATCGTGTCGCTGCTTGTTATTTGTCTTTCAATTTCTGTTATCTCTTCCAAAAGTTTTTTGAGTTCCTCTGTGGCTATGTCGATACCAAGGACCATCCAGTGCCTAGAGCACGTAGTGCTAATGTAGCTGAAATTTGTGATATATTTGGGAATTTCAGTGAAAATTCCAGGTATGTTTCTGACTTGAAGGCCTGCAGGGATAATATCAGCTTTTAAATATTCTGTGAGCATTCGTATCATGAGTTGTAACCTGACTGATTTCTTCTTTGTTTTCTCTAATTGTTCTGGTAATGTTGAACCAGTTTCTTGAGGAGCATTGGCGGAGTCGGAGAAGAGGGAAGGACCTTCTAAGATCTTTTTGATGTATTCATCTGTGTAAAGGGGTGCGTGATCTGACATGACACGAAATGATGGGAGGGAAAGCAAGAAAAAGCTAGAGATATGGTAGTCGGTAGGGAAGGAAAGTGACCCACTATCTAAACAAGAAGGGGAAATAGGACCATGAGCCCTTGCAATCCAGCGATTGCGCTTACTATGTAAAAAGGGGGGACAAGGGCACCCAAAGGAATTAGACAGGGACCTTGGGTTGATACGTATTACAGGAAACAGTGGTCCCTGAAAGCAAAATGATAGAACAAAAAATGAATATAGTCAAAATTGAAACTATATTATAGCCAATGTCCAGCCGGGCATGGCAACTTTAATAAGTAGAGGTTGTTAACAGTAAACCAGAAAATGTAAGTAGAATCTTGGTGGGACACAAGCCTGTATCCTATGACTTACATATCATGTTGACAACAAATAGTAGAACACATTCAGGCAATTACATTGATGTTTCTTTTTAGAGATAATGAGTAGCGAAACATCTGGTATTTAGATTGCCACCTTCACAATATATTACATAAAGAAATATTAAAGTGTAGGGTGGACAACAGAGTCGACGGCGTTTCGATCCTTATAAGAGAGATTCAGGATCATCATCAGGACTATTTAGTTAAATTGCCCATATTTTAGAAAGCCTGAGTAAACATCGGACAATAAGGCAAACGTGAAACAAACACAGATGGAGTTACATTGGAGAAAAGGGGAAAAAAAGAAATAAAGAAATAACAATGAATCGATTTATAATTACATTTAAACAAACCATTTAGCATCAAAACGGCGCTATGTCAGATCAAGGGCTAGTTCCTGTATGCATTCTCATGCAGGGGTGACATAGCGAGAATTCGTCTACTGGAAACGATAGGTTTGAAGAGTAACAAGGGAACAAGCGCAGTTTAAAGGTAAGATACGCTTATGGAAAAAGTGCGTGAAATGGTAGGTGACTCATACAAGCCGAAGTTGCTAAGAATTATCATTTGTTGCGGAGTACGGCGTGAGCCGGAGAAACGTAGGAGGGTGCTGCGTAAGTGAACATGCGGTATCTGAAGGATAACGGGAAGGGTGACAGGATATGACAACGGAGTGGGAGTGAGTGGGTGTGCAATTACCTCATGTTGCCATGGAGGCAACGAAGCAGGCGCCGAGTCTCGGTCTAGCAACGTTACGTGAAAGATAATGAATTAAAAGGTAGGAACAATGCCTGTGAAGAAATACATATATTAGTGGGGCGAAGCGTAGTGGCAAGATCGTAGGATGTGCCGTGAACGAACGGGCTTACCTACGGACAACTACTTCCGGAATGGAGGACACGGTAAAGTCTAAGGAGAAAAAGTGAATGGTATCAGGATCCGAGAAGTGAGCGTAAAAACCGGGTGGCGGGTCCGCAGTGGCGACGCTTACCTTAATGCACTAGAAGAGATGGGTTCCGTGGCCATGCAGAGGACAGTGTGTTCGGACGATGCCGGATCAACTGTGAGGGCGGAGTTGCGATGCTACATAATGTAGGTGTGTGCGATCATGTGGCCAGTCACATGGGAAGTCATGTGCTCAGGGAGTCGTGCCGTGCAGGTGAATGGGCGGAATGACTGAGAGTCGTAGCGCCATATTGGAAGGGGTTAGTTGAATGCAGAGCAAGGCAGCCAGCGAGTTAAGAGGTGGGTAAAAGAAGGGAAGAATGAGAAGGCATACCTTGACAGAAAACGGAAGTATTATGGAATTTACAAAGGATATTTATATACCGCATATAACATAAATATAATACATACATATAATTAAAGTGGATCAATACCCATCGGGCAACCCAGTAGTGGGAAACGAATACCATTGGTCACGAAGCACTAGCAACGAGGTATGGTACCCGTGAGGGTTCAAACTTAATTAGGTACTGATAGTGTTCCATTCAATGTTCAGGTGATTGTAAATTGAATTGAATCCAAAAAAAGGTTCATAGTAAAGCGGTCCAGTCCTCAAGGCGATTCAGCCCTCCGTGTATGCTTCCTGTCTTGAGAATCCACTTTAATTCTTCCTTGTTCAATAGTTGGGCGAGATCAGCGCCCCTGGGTGGGATCTTCACTACAGAAATTACAGTCCAGCGTATCTCATCCTCAGTGTGGCCCTTGGCCTCAAAATGTTCGACCAATGGAGCATTGGGGGTTTTGCATCTTAACCTGCTTCTGTGCTGACACATCGTTTCCAGTAGACGAATTCTCGCTATGTCACCCCTGCATGAGAATGCATACAGGAACTAGCCCTTGATCTGACATAGTGCCGTTTTGATGCTAAATGGTTTGTTTAAATGTAATTATAAATCGATTCATTGTTATTTCTTTATTTCTTTTTTTCCCCTTTTCTCCAATGTAACTCCATCTGTGTTTGTTTCACGTTTGCCTTATTGTCCGATGTTTACTCAGGCTTTCTAAAATATGGGCAATTTAACTAAATAGTCCTGATGATGATCCTGAATCTCTCTTATAAGGATCGAAACGCCGTCGACTCTGTTGTCCACCCTACACTTTAATATTTCTTTATGTAATATATTGTGAAGGTGGCAATCTAAATACCAGATGTTTCGCTACTCATTATCTCTAAAAAGAAACATCAATGTAATTGCCTGAATGTGTTCTACTATTTGTTGTCAACATGATATGTAAGTCATAGGATACAGGCTTGTGTCCCACCAAGATTCTACTTACATTTTCTGGTTTACTGTTAACAACCTCTACTTATTAAAGTTGCCATGCCCGGCTGGACATTGGCTATAATATAGTTTCAATTTTGACTATATTCATTTTTTGTTCTATCATTTTGCTTTCAGGGACCACTGTTTCCTGTAATACGTATCAACCCAAGGTCCCTGTCTAATTCCTTTGGGTGCCCTTGTCCCCCCTTTTTACGCCTGAAAGATGGAAGCACGAGGAGCTCTGCAGCAGGTGCTTTTTTATAATAAGTTATTGCTAAACACAGAGCCCCCCTTGAAGTCAGTGCCACCCTTCCAGCTCAGTGCCCAGTGCGGTGACACTGGTCGCACCTCCCTAAAGCCGGCCCTGCTCCCAGTGATATGCAGCGTCTATTACAGCTGTGAGTTGTAATTTGTGTGGTTCTAATCCAGGTTTTTCAGTGCCTCCCACACTATTGAAAAAAGTAACATCAAATAAATGTCCTTCTTGAAAAGCTCAGCCAGAGTCATCAAGGAAAATGTTTTGTTCATTGTTCTACACTTTATAAAATCAAGACCAGATTATATTGTCCGTAAAGTGCTGCAACCCTAACATTGTCCTCATGGTAAAGTGCAGCTCCGTCATAAAATTGTATGTTAGATTGTTTGATTTTCTTCTGGAGCTCTTCCTAATTCCTTTAAATACATATTTATGAATTTCACCCCCTGCAGGCCAGAGGAATCGAAGACCCACCTAACCAGGTGGTTACAGCTTCTCTGCATGATTGTATGTTCAGATTAATGAATATTTCTTTCAAAAGTATCTTTCTTTCTTTTAATAACTTCGAGCATGCACAGACAATATGTGATAGGGATTCATGTTTGTAATTGCGCAATCTGCAGTCTTGCTTTTGGTGCTGGGCTTTATTAATGTTAATAATAAATATTAATGAATAGAAAGAATATAGATAGAAATGATCCCAGCATCGGGCTAGGGGTGCCCGCCTCGCTTATTCTTCGTGTATCCCATACTTATGTTTTGCCCTATACTGTCTATATGGGCATAGCATTTCAATTAGCAGGGGATTAACGGACACAAAATTAGCCACGTGCTTATGTAAACCATTTAAGCTCATGGTTAAAGTGCCATATGCTTGAGTAAACCATTCAGGCTCACAGGGACAGTCTTAGATCCGACTGCATGTCTCTTGAAGATTAAAATAAAAGTTCTGTGTGCTTATCTAAACCCATACAACTCATATTCTGCAAACTGCCGTATTGTGCAATTCACAAGCTCAATGTCAATCAAGCGCTATACGCCCTTGAGAAACGTCACAGGACCTTTAATGCAGGGGGCAGGAGAGATGTGGGGAGACATTTCACCTTTCTGTAGTTCTAATATTGCTAATTAAAGGTATTTTAGTAATCAGCTAATTAAATGTGGACCTACGCCTTGCATGCACACTGAAATGGCTTCCTTGATGGACCTAAAATCATTTAAAACCGAGCTTAAAAACTTCCTTCATAAAGACGATAACTGTGCACAAATACAAATTACATGTGCTAATGATTCCTAACGATACCCTCTACAACATTCGCATGACAAGTAATTCTTCCAAGATTTTAGTGCTTTGAGTGGTAACAGCAAACATCTCAATTGCAAATATTTAGTTCTTATACTTTGTTTCATATTCATAGAAACATATGGTTGAGGAGGAGGCGAGGAAGATGATGGCAGTAGAATCTGGGCTATAGACAATATGCCAAGGACATCAATGTTTGCTATGTATGAATTCCTCCTTGCCTCCATCTTTGTTTGTACCTCAAAATGGTTATATTCAGTCTTATTTCAACTCTCTTTGAGCTTTCTTAGAATTTTACGGAGTTTGGGAGTACCATTACTGTTGTCTATTTTATGATAATCTAACAGTTCTTTCCAATCGGGTTTTTCAAAGACTCCACAAATGCCTTCCTTAGTCTAAAGCAATATTTGATGATCTGTAAATCTGCCATAGGTGTTATTTTGACTCTACCAAACTCCAGTTTGAGCTGGCTAGCTGGTGAACTCCTAGGTAATTCGAACACGAACCTAATTGCGTCCAAATACATTTTCCCTAGGTCATTATGCAGCTTTGAACACTAAGGGCCTGATTCCGATCCGGTTAGGAAAGCATTCCCACCTAGGGCCCGATTACGATGCGGTTAGGAAGGCCTCCTAACAGCATTTGCTCTTCCCAAATCGGATGGGGAACGTGCCTTCCCGACCGAGGGCCAGATTACGATGCGGTTAGGAACACAGGCTTCTATAGATGTCAATGGGAGTCCAACCAAATCATATCTGGAAGCATCCGGATGCATCATACTCGGCCGGTCGGACTCTCCCGATCCGAGTCGGTCGGGAACCATTTCTAAACCGATTCGATTTCCTAACCGCATCAGAACCTACCCTAGTTTGGGGACCCATAAAATATTGCTTGCACCAGTTTAATTCTGAATACATCTAACATACAAGTCCCTATGTTTAAACTTCTATTGATTTTGCTTTGTTGGTTTTTCAGGTAGCAGGCACGGGTGCAAATCGCTCTAAGCTGGATCTTAAACAATAGTTTGGTATATTGCCCTACTACGTGATAAAGATATGTGTCTGTGGTGGATATTTTTTTATCTTCTATTCTCCATTAATTCTTGAGGTTAGTGTGACCAAATTTCATAATCTTTGTTTTTGCCAAGTTTAATTTTAAATCATCATCTCTGTTATAATTCTGAGGGCCATTTAGAGCTCTTTGGAGGCCAATTGCAGTTTGATCCAGCAGTGCTGTGTTATCTACGTACTGAAGGAGCAGGACGTTTCTTGCCCATAATTTCTTTTTGCTTTGCTAGTGATGGGAGTAAATCAGCTGTATATATTTGAAAGATCACTGATGCCAGAACTCAGCCCTGTTTTAATCCCTGATTTGTTAGAATTTTCTTGGAGACTGATGATCTGTTACCCAGCCTTACCCTGACCCACGTGTCAGTTTGTAGGAGGCGAATCACACTCAAAAGTTGTTCCTGGATGTTCCAGGGCATTAGAATTCTCCACAGTGTTCCTCAGTGGACTTTGTTGAAGCCTACACTGTAGTCGAGAAGGCACATGTACAATGATGATTTGTGAGCTTTAGCCCTTTTGGCTAATAAATTAATAGCAATTATATTGTCCAATGTTTTGCAGCCTTTTCTGAAGCCAGTCTGAAAGGTTGACAGGATATTTAATTTGTTGACCCAATCTTCTAGTGCGGCCAACCGCTCTCAGTCAAACACCTTTGCTCCAATGTCAAAGAGGGGCTATTGTCCTATAATTCGAATGGTCAATTTTGTGGATTAGATGCAGTATTGAACCCCACCAGTTTTTAGGGATTATTTCAGTGGCTAAAATTCCTTTGTATAGTATTAATAGACTACCTAGATGATGTTTAATACTGCCATGGGAACCCCATTTCGATCGGGTGTACCACTGCTTCTCATAGATGATACAATTTTTGCTATATCCGATTAGGAGATTACCAACATTGAGTAGATTTTAAAAAGCTGGTCCTTTGTCAGCAACTGGTCCCCAGTCTTAATTATTCCTGGGATTTTTATGTTGGTCTTAATTTCTACTGAGATGCCACTGGGGCTTTCTGGAGGCATTTTAGATGCCAGATGATCATAATGCACTTGTAGGAAGTGCTTTCCCCATGACGACGCAACTATGTTCTTTATTACAATTCGAGGAGATTCTAGACTGGGAATTGACCTCCAGGATTCATTATTGTCAGATATTTTACCATCTCCTTGTCTCAAATCCTGTTTTTGTTCCCAGCATTTTGCTCTGTATTCGTATTTTAGATCTTTAATGATTAATTTGATGTCTACTTGGACATAGTTATGGAGTTGTTTTAGCAGTTTGTTAAGCTCTTATCTTAATGTTCTTAATTCCTCTGTGTACCATGTATCTCCTTCCAGCTTTGTGTGCTGCCTGTCTGGGTTTAGCAATGGCAGACGTCCTATGCCAGGCGAGTGGATTGCCTTCCAGAAATGGCTTTTAGTGTAGTATATGGCCTACAGTTAATCTGACTCTCAAAATGTTTCCTTGCACCAATGGACACGACTAGTGGAGGTTTGGAAATCCTGTATAGACGGCTTAAGTCTAGTAGATACTGTGATACTTACGCGTAAAACTCATACGATATAATGAAAGAATCTTGGCCTCTCGATTTTTTAAAACATGTCATCTTAATTGGTTCAAATCCAAATGAGAGCAATGCTCTACATGGTGCCACCAAATCAGGAATAAGATAATGCCGGAGGCGCAAAATTTTCAAGAGCTGAATGAACGTAGCAGTGTAGAGTTCATGTACATAAAGAGAACGGAGGGAACTGAGCAGAAGCAATGCAGGAATTCCTCAAATAACAAACTGGTTGATTGCTGGCAGTGCATGACTCTCACAGACTGAACAGGTACTGTGCAGACAACAGCAGTGCAGGCTTTGCTTGCAAACAAAACAAATCAACAGCCACTATGTTTGGACCTCTGACTGTAGGCTGAACTGAGTGCTGAACACATAAGAATAAAGTTAGGGCCCAACCCCATGGCCCTTTCATATTTGTCTGGCACATTTATTTAGAACTCTTTTTATTGGTTTTTCCCAACATCATCACAACCATTAGTCAGAGACCAACAGCAAATAACATCATATCTGACAGTTTCAGGTAGTCATCAGCCACACATTGCTGTTACATTTTATTTGGTCTACCCCGGGGTCGTCCCAACTGTGTAATTTGCGTTATGCTGTGCCCCTATGGCATTGTTGTTTTGTCCATGTGCCTCTCCTATTCGCCATCCACTCAGATTCCTAGAGCATCGTCTTGTATATCCCTCCATTTGGACCATATATTCTCAAACTTCCGGAAGAACCTTCTCAGCTTGTACACTGTGGCTACCCCCTGCATGCACCAGTTCATGTTAGTGACCCATTTGGCCGTGCTCACTACCACTTATGCACCCCCCCCCCAAAGCAGAATAGCATCCTTTTTTGCTACCACCAAGGCCAGTAGATCATATTTGGAAAGTGTGACATCTCCCCACAATCCTAGGCATTGTGTAAATATGATCTTATCCTCCGCCACTCTTGATATGTAGTGCTCCACCCACGCTAACAACAAAAAATACTCATGGAGGGTCTAAGGGGCATAATCTTTAACGACCAGGCAAACTCCAAACTCCAAACCCCCAACAACTACACAAACAACAAAAGAGGAGAGAGCCGGTCAAAATGTAACGAAACTGGGAGCCAAAGAGAAGAAGACAGATTCAGCCCACTAAGTTGAGACAAATCCCATCAGCCCACCGTTTTGGCAGAACATAATCATCTGGGAGTAAGGTGGATCAACTCATTGCAGTGCACCCTATTTCAGGGGAACCATCACTGTGTATATGCAATGAGTTTGCAGTCTTCTAGAGAAAAAGTCTCAAAACATAGTGGTACTGAGAAAGATGTGAGATGCAGTGCAAAACAGAAGAGAAGTGTATTAAAAATGGATACCTGATAACACCACCCAACTTTATTCGGTGTCAACAAAAGTGCCAAGATTAAAAAAGCAAGTGAAAAACTGATAGTTTGAAAAAATAACTATCTTATAGCAATAGAGGTCGACATGTTTCAGCCAAAAGGTTACAGTTACCTGGCTTTCGTCAGGACCATGTATGGTAAAATGCTACTGCAGAAATATGTGTTTACAAAGATACTTTGATAAGAACATCACCGTGACAATACCCTACCAAAATCAAACAGTCATTGATTTGTCCAGTAGTTTAAGGGATGTCAGAGTGTTCCCAGCATTATGTGGGAGTATGCCTCACCTCACCCGGCAACTGCTCGGTGTACTGAGGCCCGCTCTATCCGTCGGTACCCCTCTCCTTGTCCAAGCCTTCTGCTTGGACAGATGATTATGATTATGTTCTGACAAAACGGTGGGCCAATGGGATTTGTCTCAACTTAGTGGGCTGAATCTGTCCTCTTCTCTTTGGCTCCCAGTTTCTTTACATTTTGACCGGCTCTCTCCTCTTTTGTTGTTTGTGCTCCACCCACGCCCAGAGTGTAATTGGGGGCAGCTCCACAGAGTGTGGACCAAAGTCCCTGTCTTGCAGCACCCGTTGAAGCACTGCTCATCACTGGCTCCACCCATTTGTATAAGTCGTGTTCTGCTGTGGTAGGCTCAATGTAAAATCTTAATTGTACCACGTGAAACCCTACTTTTATTGCAATCTCCCTCAGGTAGCAACACACATCTGCTCAGTCCGCCTCCTCCAGAGCTCGTAAGTCTTGTCCCCATTTGTTTTCCACTTGTTAGTGGGTGTTGACAGTCTGTCACAAGTGTTTGGTATATGTGTGAGATTGCATGTTTCTGTAAGGGCGCTGCCAAGATCCGAAACTCCAAAGAAGTCTCTTCTGCCACGTTCGTCAGTAAGTCTGTGGATTCTCTCAGTGTCTGGCTCACTTGGAGGTATCGCAGAAACTGCCTGTCAGCGATTTGGTATCTTGTCCGCAAATGTTACCATCCAAAGGCCTCCAATATATCCCCTACTGTAGAGCAGCCTATCAGAGTCCTACTGAGGGCACGCTTCCAAGTCCTGCATCTTAGGTTATATATTGGCTTCACATAGTGGAGTTTCTAACTTCAACCTCGCCTCCCATCCCATCGCTCATGTGACCGCTCTCCACACCTTGGGAATCTTCGTTGTTCTTGTTGGGAGTGCTTGGGTGTGGCCCCCCTCCATGCAGTAGGATGATATAGCGACCCATTACTCATTGTCTCTCTGTCGGCCATCAGCGTCAGCTGCATTTGAGAAGCAAGCGCCTATCCATGTGCCACCAGCAGCAAGGTCACCCAGCAATAGTATTTTAGATTTGGGAGAGCAATCCCCCGCTCAGGGGACCCTCTCATCAGGGTTAGATTGGATGTCTCATAGCAATGTGCATGCAGTGGATTCCACTGCCCTGAAGAAGGCATCTGATATCTTGTAGGGAGTATTTTGGAGTTATATAGTGGCACTTTGTTTTGCAGAGAGTTAGAACATTTTCTGTAGTGGCCTACATCTTTTTTGAATTCCTTGTGTACCATTCTCAAGTTGTGTTTGTGGAATTCCTGTGTGTCAGTGGTGACATATACACCTAGATATTGTGGTTGCACTACTGGGATCTCTCCCTTCTTAGTCCCCTCCAAGGGGAGATTGGGTATATCATTGATTTACACCAGTTAATAATATGCCTGCGTGTTTTCCAGATATGGTGAGTATCTCCAGCGTCCTGGGGAAGGAGCTGTCTGGATTTGTAAGATATTTGAGGATATCGTCCTCATACAGAAATATTATGTCACTCCATTTGGGGATCCAGTTGATCCCTTTTATAAGTGCGTCCCTCCTCACCGACTCCGCAAGGGGTTCCAGGGTGATCGCAAAGAGGAGCCGGGAGAGTGGGCACTTCTCTTTAGTTTCCCAACCCAGTGTAAAGCCAGCTGAGTGAGTGCCTTTAACCTTAACTCAGACTATCAGTTCCATGTAAAGTAGTCGCAACCAGGCCAGAAACTTCAGACCAAGCCCCACTTTATGCAGGATGACCTGCCGGTAGGGCCATTCCAGGGAGTCAAATGCCTTTTCAAAATTGATATTGGGTTCCTGGAGCGCCTGGCATCTCTCCACGCCAGTGGTCGAAGTGGGGAAAAAAACAGTAGGGGAACTGTGGGCGGAGACTCAGGGGGCGGGAATAACCCAAGGATTAGATTAGTGGGCGGAGTCGGAGGTGTGGCTAGAAATAGCAAAACATACCAATTTTTGAACGTTTGGCATTTCACTGACCAGTTACAGCTTATAACGTTATTTAATTCAAAGAATCAATAAACATGTTTATTTGAGGTTTAATATATAAGTTGTTTATATTTAATTCATTTACAATGTGGGACATGTTTCCAATCACAGAATATTCCAAATACGCTTATAAGTGGAATCATAAGCCATTTGTCTCCGAGCCATGCAGTTTGCAGTTTCTTTCATCTGCACTTCTCCTCCCTTTTTCTAACCATTTCTGAACATAAAATTCAGGTTTAAATTCTATGACAGGTGGCCCCACGATATTTATGAACATTGTAGAAGACAGACGATTGATTGATATTCTGTTCCGCAGTGGTGTGAGCACATCATTCATTACACTAAAGCCCCGTTCACATTCAGCAGTTGAGGTACAAAAGGTGTTTATAATGTGCATTAATGGTTTCAGGCTTTCAGAGATGCAATTTTTATTTTGTTTGTACTCTCTGAAACCAAGGATGTACTGCCTGGCATCAAATACATGCAACCTGCTACAAAGGTTTTGTAATTCTCCCTCACCGTATAAGATGTCTACTGGATCTGGCCAATATACTGGTTGTAGGAGTTTCATTCTATGTACTAACTCTTTGTATTCTATTTCATCATTGTTTGTGGTTGTGCATCTAGAAACATTTGTTGCATTAGACATTGTCATCCTTTTTCGCAGGTTATTTGCTAAGCTCCTAAAGAACTGTGCCCTATTGATGCTAACACAGCCTTTATTCTGTTGCAGTCCTACACCAGCAAACTGCATCCGTTCAGCAGCATCTAATGCAGTTGTAGCAAACAAAGGGCCCAGGTGAATCAGCCATTGATTCAAACACTAAAAGCTGCATCTGTATTGAACGATCGGCCTCATATATGGTCATATCACGCCGCTGCAGCCTTCTGGATAGGTCACCCAATTCTGTGAGAGCATCATATAAAATGCCCATATTTTCAACAAACACCAGGGAGGGTAAATAAACGGTTTAAACCAGCATATTTCCTCTGCTCAATGTCACTCCTCATTGAGTCTTCGGAAGATTCCATGAAATGTTTAATAAGTCCTTTGTAGTTATTCCAAACAGCTCTCACAGATCTTTCACTTGAGGACACCCAACGTACATCTAGCACCTTTCCAATTGCCAGAAGTCTTACTTCTACCTCCAGAGCACATTCCCCAAGCTCTCTCTGATTTTTCGGAGAGGCATGGTAGGTGGTATATAGTTTATCAAAAACAAATTTGAGCTGATTAATGCCTGCGACTTCTTTACAAACATCACCCACAGCAAGCTCCAGCTTGTGGTTAGCACAGTGCCAGACACTCAACTGTGGATATTTCAGTTTCAGAAGAGTTGCCACACCGGATTTCCTACCTATCATATTGGAAGCACCATCTGTTACAAGCTGAACCAAATGACTTTTTAAATACTCATCAGTAAAACCGTGTCTCTCTAAGCATGCAAGTAAGGTATCTAAGATTAGATCTGCTGCTGTGCTTGGCAACTCAACAAGGTCCAAGAAAAAGGTCAGTGGCTCATTGTGTTTATCAATACATGCTCTTACACAGATAATTAGTGTGGTCAATTTACTATTTGTGAGCTTAGGGACATATTTATGGGAATGGTGGCGCAGGGCAGCACAGCAAGTTACTTTGCTGCGCTGCCCTGCGTCACAGGGAAAGGGCGGGAATGTGCCGTATTTATCCAGTATGGTGCATTCCGGTCTTTCCCCCCTGCACTGGTGCCATTTCGACAGTCTAGCTTCAACGCAGGCACACTTGACCCATGGTGCAAGGGTGCCTCCTTTGCATGCAGGATTGTTTTTGTGCAGGAAGGGACACCTTCCTGTACAAAAACTATCTTGAGAGGCCTTTTCATCTTTCTATGTGGGCTGCAGAATAAAGCACAGTTTGAAAGAGGAAAAAGCAAGGAGAAATAAAGATATTTCTCCTAGTTATGCCTCCTCTGGGGCAGCGCAAGATTTTGCCGCATTGCCAGGATTACAAGTCCTTGTAAATCTATGAATGCGTCAAAAACCGTGGGGGTTGTGTGGGAGACTTTTATTATTGCAGGAAAACTACTGCGTGACAAAGCCACTGCTGCTCTAGGGTGTGCTGCTTTGTAGACCTGCCCGCAAGACTGGTGGTGAACCTGGGTATGAATTGTGGTGGACAGGACTTCAAGTTTACCCAACTGGCCACCGGTAGGGTTCACCTGCTGGTGCTAAGAGACCAGGGCTTCTAAGGTCTAGTGGGGCCTTCTAAAGTCTATCATGGGTGCTCCCTCTGGTCTGATGGACAAGGCATGAAGGCTGAACAGGTTCCCCAGTTCCAAATTTGGTAGCTCTGGCCATAATGCCACATCCTATCCACACCGAACACCCTTCTGCCCCACTGAGTGAAACTCGCACTGTCTTCACCTACAACCCAATTCTGCCCCATTATAAGCACCTGGATGTGACTCATTTCAAATTATGCAGTGCCTGAAAAAAAGTAACAACATTCTGGGAAAAGCAAATACTCATAGGGAATGCAGGATTATGTAAAGCATGCAAAATATAAGCAGGAACGACATGTTACCTTAACGCTTTTACTCTCGTTCAGAAATCAATCAGTATTTTTTGTCTCAAACATTGAGGACATGAATATAGGGCTCCTCCTGTACACATGTGTTAAGCAGGGCTCAGAGACAAAGGAACTCTTCAAGAGAATCTGATCTGACTCACGGAAACCCACAAGGGCTCCTTCTTATCCACAAATTGAGCACTCTTGATTGTCAGCGCCAGGATGCCTGTTAGGTGAGAGTGCGCTTTACAAATGAGATAAATAAATAAATAATTCTTATTCATGTCAGCCAGCTAGCTGCTCAAACATAGTATAGCACATATGTATTCAAGTGTCCTGCAAAGAAGAATGAGTGCGAGTAAGTAAATGTGGGTGTGAATGATTGAGTGCCTGAATGTAACTGAGCATGAGTGAAAGAGTGTATGTCGATGAAAGTGAGAGAAAGTGAGTGAGAAGGAGTCACGTAGAGTAAGTGAAACTGTAAGTTAGAATGAGGTAATCAGAGTAGGAAAAAGTGGTGAGACTGAGTGAGTTAGAATGTGATACCGAATGTTGAAGAGTGAGTGCAAGTGAGCAATTTTGAGTAAAAGGGAAAGTGAATGAG
The DNA here is from genome assembly GCF_964204655.1 of Triturus cristatus. Taxonomy (NCBI): domain Eukaryota; kingdom Metazoa; phylum Chordata; class Amphibia; order Caudata; family Salamandridae; genus Triturus; species Triturus cristatus. The sequence goes on along the minus strand of NC_140583.1, from coordinate 792,591,483 downwards.
AATGAATAATGGGGGTAGTGAGCCTGAGTGAGATAACATGTGAGCAAGCAGGACAAAACACAGGCCTTGGCAAAGTGGAGGTAAATATTTACTTATGGGAGTAACATATTGTGCATCTTGAAAAAAAATGTGGTCAACTCCTGGGGATGTTGTCTTGGCACAGTAATGGCTTTTGAGAGAATTTGTGTAAAAATGGGGTGTTGAAAATAAAATGCAGTATTTGACCCTATAGTTTTTTTTCAAAATTATCTTGGGAGTAGCAACACCCAGACTGCAAATCCTCCGGGCCCTCCTTTATCTCTTCTTAGTCTTACAAGGCCCAGTAAATCGCACTCTTTTCCAAATCTCTTTCTAAATATTATCACTCTCAAACAGTGTTTTTTCCATGTAATGTTCCTTTGATGGGAAGAGGAGGTTTTTAAGGTGGGAGTATCAGGCAAGTGACACTTCTCGGGCTCCCTCTCTGCGAGCCTTCAGGGAGAATCCCTCTTCATTACTACCTCCACCTGACCCCGGACTCCGCAACGCACTCCCTTACAGGCTTGATTATCCACTACTCCTCTCCAGTGCACCTTATCTCACAGCTGACCTTGGGCCCCAGCCCCATATCAGGCACCATCGGGCTCCACTTTCATTTTTCCCGGTAAAAACATTAGTAAAATCACCTTCAAACTTAAAACATTGAATATAGCAGTAAATATAATTAGCACACACTTTAAAGTATGTTCCACAGTAGCCCTTATGACCCGACTGCTAATTAAATAAACAAAAACAGAAAGGCCATGACAAGGCCGGCTTTAGCGCTGATGCGAAAGTCTTTTTTGGTGCCACACCAATATTCACTGCCATACGCCACAAGTGCTCCTCATCTCCCCATAGCCCCTCCCCCTCATGACCTCCTCCTCGGATTCCCTCACTGCCACCCTCCACCAGTGCCCCTCATTTCTCTGTAGCCCCTCCCCCTCATGACCTTCTCCTCAGAATCCCTCACTACCATCCTCCAGCAGTGCCCCTCATCTCTCCCTAGCTTCCCCCTCCCCCCCATGACCTCTTCCTCGGATTCCCTCACTGCCACCCTCCAACAGTGCCCCTCATCGCTCCATAGCCACTCCCTCTACCTCCTCCTCGGATTCCCTCACTGCCACCCTCCAACAGTGCCCCCCATCTTTATGTAGCCCCTCTCTCATATGCATTTAATTTGTTGTGTAGCGCTACTCATATCAGTGTAGTGTGTGTCAGTACTTTACACCACGCACACATTATACAGGGACAATGAATCATACAAGTGTGTAGTTCAGTCTATAGGGAATGTCACATAAACCAATGAGGATTACAAGGTGTATGAATTACATGTCATCCATACTGGTGGGCAGTTATTTTAAGAGGGTTTGGTCTGGAGAAGCACAAACTCAGGATTTAAAGAGTTCTCCAGTGGTTAGGGGTTGGCTTTACTGATAAAAATGTATATCTGCCCAAAGATACTCATTTTAGCAACATTAGAATAATGAAAGACTGGGGAAGTTCTAACTATATCACAAAACAAAAAACGCGAAGTTCTAACTATATCATTCAGGTTTGCATACAGCTCTTGATTACAGTTCATTAGTCACTGTCCTATGTTAGGATTGTAACTTCTGAACTGCAAGTAACACAAGGATCTCTGTCACAATGACAGTAACCCACTGAGCTTCCACATAAAATACAGTTCATCTGCACTTAACTACTAACAGAGAAATGATTGCTCTCCAGCAGGATCATTAATACCCAGCGTTATCTGGGCATTTTTTATTGTCCTATTGTTGTCCTGCATCAGCCATGATAATGATAAAAACGGATTAAATGAAGCACACACAAAGTACATGTCCTGCTGCGCCTGTGCAGAATTTAAAAAGAAAAACAAATAGTGACACATTCTCCTACCTACTCCATTAGTCAATCTTAGTGTTGCAGCCTGATGTGATAAGCAGCTGCAGGGGGCAGGAAAGGTGAATCAAAATAAACAAACTTCTTTTCTCCTGCACTGCATAGAAAAAGAATATCCACGCAGCAGGACAGTAGGCAAAGGTTACCGCGGCCAAAGAAAGGATTTGTCGCCTTTCGCCATGCCCCTGTTGGAGATGAAGGGGTGAAAAAATAAACAAAGCCTCGTTAACATGTAAATGGTCTTTTAAAGACCTGTGAAGTACCCAGGTACGGCTGCGATAATCTCAAAAACTGTCTGTGTGTGCGCGCCGGGGGCACTTTGAGCCCCATGGCGTTTCGCGCCTGCCTTCAAGCCCTCACTAGAACCGGGCCTGAATTAGGGCAGTCCCGGGACGCTTTTTTTAAATCAAGAAGTAGGGGAACGGACTAGCATAATTTTTAAAAGTAGGGGCACGCCGTGCCCTTCCGTTCCCCCCCACTTCTAACACTGCTCCACGCATGAAAAAAGTAATCTCAGGTTATGTTGTGTGGCTCTCTGTAGCATGAACTCGGACTGGTCTGGGTTCACCAATTTGAGGATAATTGTCCTCAGATGGCTTGTCCAGCGGTGGCGGCTTGCAGGTGGCGGTGCGGGCCCTGGGGGGGGGTTGCGGGAAGGTCTCGCGGGAGAGGTCATGCGGGGGAGTCGCGATTATAGGAGGGTGCGCATAATAAAAAATACATTTACCTTGCCGCTGGGTCCCACGTCTCTGCTCCTACTCTCCTTGAGGAACAGGAAGCACAGCCAGGCCCCACTGACCAATCACAGCACTGCAATGCAGCGTTGTGATTGGTAGGCACACAGGCTCCCTTGACCAATCACAACGCTGCAATGCAGTGTTGTGATTGGTTTTGAGTGTCCTGGTTCGATGCCCAACCAGGGAATGGGGGCCTGGACATGTTCTCCATGCTTCAATGAAGCCTGCATGGAGAACGGGGAAAGTGCGCATGATTGGTTTGGGCGGCCTGAGAAGGCCGACCAAACTCTCATTATGTACTTAGGAGTGGGTAAACCACTCCTACCCTGCCCTTGGCAGTTCGGGCTGGACTGTTCCCATGAGGCACAGGGTCAGACTGATTTGCATATGGCCATGTCTGAACTGGGGTGTGTTAGAAAACCACACTCCCACTCTGAAAGGGTGGTGGTGGTCTTCCGGACACACTGTGGTAGCTTGGCACGAGTGGTCAGGAAACAGGCACCGTGCTAAGCATACGACATACCCAAACAATAACCATGCGTGCATCCGTTCCAAAAACGACTCTACACCGTAAAAATTATGAAAATATCTTTCTTTATCTTCTTTTTCTCTTAGTTGCTGATTGGATAAAATAAATAACAATCACAATATACAAACTTTTTAGAAAGTGCAGGTCAAATAAATACTGGCTTAATGATTCAAAAAATAGGGGTGATCATAAATACTGAAGGCATAAATAAAAGTGCAATACATACAGGCAATTAAATATTCTGAGGCAATAAATACTGTAAACCAATAAATATTGTGCATCAATAAATACTGTGGACCAATAAATACAGTGGAACAATAAATAGGTTAAATACAATAAATACAGTGCCCCTAATAAATACTTAAAAGCTGACAGTGACACTCATGGAATCAGATCACTTTTGAATTCCTAAGGGCTGATTTGGCCCAGGCACAGCTTGTGGGGATGTGGAAGGCTTGGGGGTGTCTACTCCCTGGCTTGGACAAGGCTGAGGCCTAAACTGAGGTAGATAAAGGGGGGAAATACCAGAGACCTGGCTCTCTCCCTCCACACAACTTCTCTAGATTAGTCCCAGCTCACCCCTGGCACAGTCAGGTTGGTTCCAGCACCTCCCTAGCCCCTTAGAGCAGTCTCTCAGGTCTCCACAGGGCCTTAGGCGCCCTCTACTCCACTTACTGCCCTTTTTCTGATGCTCCGACGCCGCTGGAGTCGTGTCGACGCCGTGAGGCGGTTCCAGTTCGATGTCGGCGGCCTCGGCACAATGTCAGTTCTTTGACGACGCCGGTAGGCGGCTCCGGTCTCGATGTCGGCGGCCTCGGCTCGATCTCGACCTCCGATTCGATGGCGTCGGGCAGTCTTTACTCGATGTCGACTTCGGGCGGCTCCGGTCCGATGGCGACCTCGGATTCGATGACGTCGGCCGGCCTTGCCTCGATGTCGACTTCCGGCGGCTCCGGAGTGCGATCCTCACTCCCGACCTCCGGTGCTCCTCTCCTCAGGTTTCCGGCGACTCCGGAGTGCGACCTCCACTCCCGACCTCCGGCACGATTCTCACAGATTCCGGCGACTCCGGAGTGCGATCCTCACTCCCGACCTCCGTTACACTTCACCTCGGTCTCCGACGACTCCGGAGGGCGGACTTCACTCCTCCGATGACGCCGCTCACTCGACCTCGGGTGACTTCCTCCTCGACCTCTGGTACTCCTCACGACCTCTGACGGCGCCCTCTCTCGACCTCCGGCGGCTCCGGGTACGACGTCTGCTTTTCCAGTCAGCGCCGCTTCTCCACCTCGGGCTCTAGGTCTCAGGCTACTCGACGTCGGACTCCAGGGAAACCAGTTTCCAGGTCAGGATCTTGCTGTTCTCTTGTTTCTAAGGCCTGTTCCTGCTGTCCAGGTCCTTAGGATGGTTTTTCTGACTTCTTCCCACACAGGGCTCCAGGCTGGGCTCAGTCAGTAGGGACTAGTATCAAGGGTGGGTTTATGGACCCCACTCCAGGCACAAGTTTCCACCCCTGCTGCTTCACTCCTTCCTCCTTCAGGTTTTTGCTGCTCACTCTTCACCAGTCAGGTGCCAACTGCCAGCTCCAACTGCCAACTCTCTCTCTTAGCTTCCCAACATTCTAAACCGCCTCCAACTGTCACAGGGTTCTGGAATGTTCTGGAAGGTGCTAGCAGGTTCCAGTGGATGCTGGTGATGTCACAGGTGGCCACCATTTTGTGCTCCAGGCCCTCAGACATAAGTTTCAGGGGCAGCTAAAATGGCTCCCTGAATCTGCAGCAACACGAAAAAGTCTGGTGGTTCCCAAAAAGGAAAAATTCAAACAGGGTTTGAGGCAAAAGTGGGACAAAATAAATAATGATGAGGAGGGACCACCCAAAGGGCTGACAGGTCTAACACGCGTCCCCCCCAGCTGAAAGTGGGGAGAGCTACCCAACCCCTTGGGAGTTCTCATCACTAAGGCGGAAATACCTTGAGAGACCGTCTGCATTGGCGTGGTCCACTCCAGGCCGATGTTCCACCTGAAAGTCCATTCCCTGTAGGGAAATAGACCACCTCAACAGCTTGGGATTCTCCCCCTTCATTTGCATCAGCCAACGAAGGGGTCTGTGGTCGGTCTGAACTAGGAAGTGCGAGCCAAACAGGTATGGCCGCAACTTCTTCAGAGCCCATACCACTGCAAAGGCTTCACGCTCTATTGCACTCCACTTCTGTTCCCTGGGAAGTAGTCTCCGGGATAGGAAGACCACGGGTTGATCTAGACCCTCTTCGTTGAGCTGCGATAACACTGCCCCAATGCCATGTTCTGATGCATCTGTCTGGACAATGAACTCCTTGGAAAAGTCTGGGGCCCTTAAGACCGGGGCCTCGCACATGGCTTTCTTCAATCTCTCAAAGGCTTGCTGACAAGCCTCCGTCCAGACTACCCGTCGAGGTTGTTTCTTGGACGTGAGCTCCGTGAGGGGGGCTACGATGGTACCGTACCCCTTCACGAAGCGGCGGTAGTATCCCGTGAGGCCCAAAAATGCTCGGGCCTCAGTCTGTGTCTTGGGGGGTTCCCAGGCCATGATGGCCTCGATCTTCGCCTGGAGGGGTTGCACCGCTCCCCCACCCACCAAGTGTCCAAGGTACACTACCGACCCCTGCCCGATCTGGCACTTGCTGGCCTTGATCGTCAATCCAGCTTGTCCCAGGGCCTGGAGAACAGCTTGCAGGTGACGCAAGTGATCCTCCCAGCTGTTACTGAAGACGGCTATGTCATCCAGATAAGCAGCAGAGAAACTCTCCATTCCGGTGAGGATCTGGTTTACCAGGTGCTGAAACGTGGCAGGTGCGTTCTTGAGCCCAAAGGGCATCACACAGAACTGGTAGTGGCCATTGGGCGTGGAGAAGGCTGACCTTTCCCTTGCTCCATCAGTCAAAGAGATCTGCCAGTACCCAGAAGTAAGGTTATGTTATGTTATGTTATGTTAAATTAAATTTATTAAGCGCACGTACGCCCGTAGGCTTCATGGCGCTGTGGAAGACTAGCAAAACATAACATGTGACAGAAAGAAAGAAAATTTAACTAAGGATAAGCTTGCTTAAAGAGCCAAGTCTTAAAAGCCTGTCTAAAGGCTAACAGATCTTCGTGGAGTCTTAGTGGCAGTGGCAAGGAGTTCCACAGGGAGGAAGCTAGGAAGTGGAAAGATCCTCCTCCCTGGCGTTGTTTCCTGATCCGGGGCACGACTAACAAATTCTTTTGGCCAGAACGGAGAGCACGGGAGGGAGTGTAACTGACCAGCAGGCAGCTAATGAATCCAGGGCCCTTACCTTGTAGAGCCCTGAAGATAATGCATCCCGCTTTAAATGCTGCTCTCTGCGCTACAGGCAGCCAGTGGAGACTGGCCAGTCCAGGTCTAATAGACTGCCACTTAGGAATTTTACAGATCAACCTGGCCGCTTGGTTCTGAACCAGTTGGAGTCTCTTGAGCTGCCCCGCCGGTAGGCCCAGATATAAACTATTGGAATAATCCAAACGGGACAGCACAAGAGCAATGATGACCTGAATCAGAGCAGGGTGGATTAAAAGGTGGGCGATCTTCTTAATCTTGCGAAGTTGGAAGAAACTTGCAGATACCACAGTCCCTACCTGGCTTTTGAGCGAAAGATCTTCATTAAAAGTGATACCTAAGCTCTTAACTGTTTGGGATTTAGCTGGAGGATCTCCCATTTCTGGAGGCCAGAAGTGTGGTCCCCAATGCAGTTCACTCTTCCCAGGCAAAATCAATTCAGTTTTGCCTGGGTTGAGTTTCAGATGATTTAGGCCCATCCATCTCTGAATGTGAACCATGACCTCCCGAAATTCGGTGGCAGCGCCAGGGGAGTCCAGACAGAAGATCAGTTGCAGATCATCTGCATAGTTAAAAATTAAGGCGCTAAACTTTTTTAATGAAAATAACAAGGGTCGTAAGTACAAATTAAACAAAAGTGGGGACAGGGACGAGCCCTGGGGGACTCCACATTCATTTTTGATTTTGGGCGCTGTAAAAGTTCCCAATCTCACTGCCTGGGTACGCTCCGAGATAAATGACTTCAGCCATCTAAGTGCCGAGCCTCTCAGGCCAGCCTGTTCGACACGGTCGACCAAGATGGTGTGGTCGACCGTGTCGAATGCGGCCGATAGGTCGAGAAGTACCAATGCTTGGTGAATGTCCCTATCTGCATTGCTTCTTAGTACATTCTGGACCGCCAGTGTCACCATCTCGGTTGAATGCCCTGGTCGAAACCCAGCTTGGTTATGCTCCAGATATCCAGTGGTTTCAACGAAGCTAGAAAGGCAGCTAGCAACGTGTGCCTCCAGGATTTTTGATAGGAATGGCAGCAGGGATATCGGGCGGTAATTAGATGGATCGTGAGAATCAAGACTGGGTTTTTTGATCAGGGGAATCAATAGAGCATGCTTAAATCCTGCCGGTACCTTTCCCTGGTTAAGTGAGTCGTTAAGCAGAGAGAGGATCCCGTGAGGGATAGAGTGCCCAATCTCTGTAAAAATGTGGGGTGGGCAGATGTCATCGGGTGATCCAGACTTAACCCGTGCCAGGAGAGTTGAAAAAGTTTTAGCATCTATAGCAGGAAGGGTGTCTAATGTAGTGGGGTTATTAAAAATATCATCTAAAGGAGACGATTTAGGAGAGCTAGCAATGTTGCGTTTTATATTTACAATTTTCTCTCTGAAAAAATCATTCAGAGAGTCACACAACTTCTGGGTAGGGGCTATTGATGGGGCTGTCCTATCATCGTCACAGAGCTCGTTGACTATGTTAAAAATATCTTTAGTTTTATTTGAGGAATTTAAAATTTTTTGAGAAAAATAGTCAGATTTATGTTGGAGCAAGATTTTTTGGAACTCCTTTCTTGCGGTACAGAACACTGTCCTGGCTTGAGGGGAGTAGCTATGTCTCCATTTCCGTTCCTTCTGGCGAACTCCCAGTTTAAGATCTTTCAGTTCTTGGGAGAACCATTTGTGTGCTTCATTTCCTCTAACATTAGGGACCCGTACTAAGGGGGCTGAGAGGTCAGCTGCGTTAAGTAACCAGTTAGACAGCGCTCTCTCGCTAGTGTCCAGATCATCGTACGGTGGTGGTACGGTTTTGTTTAAAATGTCAATAAATCCCGGAAGGTCCATAGATTTCCATTTGCGGAATTCTTTGCTCTTGCATGGCTTGGGTTTGACATTTCCGCCTACTTCTAGTGTGAAATAGATGATGAAATGATCCGACCAGATACATGGGCTGATGACTGGATTGGATAAAGATAGATTATGCGTCCATATCTGGTCCAAGCTGTGACCTTTCTGGTGAGTGGGTACATGGATGTGCTGATTTAGATTCAGGTCTGTTAGCAAATCTATCAATTCAGCAGCTTGAGTATCTGTGCCTATGCTATCAAACCAGTAATTTAGGTCCCCAATAAGGATGATTTTAGAGTAGCTGACTACATATGAAGCCAGCTGCTCTGCCAGAATGGATGGATATTTGGCCATGTATTGGGGGGGTCGGTAAATCAGGACCAGAATGAGGGACCCACTTTCAGTGTCGAGATTAATCACCAAGTTCTCAGTGTCCGGAAGGATCAAAGAAGGCAGTTGCCTGACCTGAAGGGATTTCAAGATTATAGCTGCTACTCCACCTCCGGCCTTCCCAGGTGTACGGTTGGCCGTCAGAATATAGTATTCTGCAGGAAGAGCCACGAGTACGTCGGGGAGGGAGTGAGGGGTTAGCCAAGTTTCAGCTAATAAGAAGATGTCAGGTTTTACCTCCTTCAGGAAAAGAAAAATGTCTATCTGGTTTTTGACCAGGGACCGAGTATTGAGGTAGTAGCAGCGCAAGCTGTGTTTTACAGAGGGTGCAGTTTGAGGCTCAGGAAAAGGTTGTTTTAAAGGCTGAGCATGAGGCACAGCATTGATGGAAGAGGAAAGCCCTAGGCTTTGAATGCAAGTCAATGTGCGTGGGGCTAGGGAGTGCTTACAGGGACCATCAGGATTGTGAGGGCGTAAAAGCAGGAGTTCCTGAGATGAGTATTTATAAAAATGGCCAGGAGGAGTGGGCTCGGGTCCCGGTCGGCCGCGGACGGGCGCAGACGGGCTTAACTCAGGCGCGCCTCCGTCGCGCCCGCTGCGCTCGTCCGCTGCGCTGACACATGATGGCCCGTTTAAGTAGGGGCGGTACTCGTGGGGGTGTGGCCAAGATGACCGTGGCCTCGCCTCACCCGAGCAGCCCAATCCAAGATGTCGGCCCCAGCTGCTGCGAGCCGCCGCTGTGTTCAGCGCTGTGCCGTGCCGATGCACTCAGAAGGAGTGGAAGGTGAGCGTCAGGATTTCCGTGGGGGAAGAGATGAGCAGAGAAGATTAAAAGCGCGCCTCTGCGCTTTATACAGGAGCGCTAGTTAAAACAGCGTCTCTTCCTGGGAAACAAGTCAGGTAGTGCAGCTTCCTTTAGCTACAGGCGCGGACCCCCTGCCACAGGGTCAGCCGCCTGCTAGTGCCAAAGGATTGCAATGAACAGTGCTCCTAAGTAGGGGCGGTACTCGTGGGGGTGTGGCCAAGATGACCGTGGCCTCGCCTCACCCGAGCAGCCCAATCCAAGATGTCGGCCCCAGCTGCTGCGAGCCGCCGCTGTGTTCAGCGCTGTGCCGTGCCGATGCACTCAGAAGGAGTGGAAGGTGAGCGTCAGGATTTCCGTGGGGGAAGAGATGAGCAGAGAAGATTAAAAGCGCGCCTCTGCGCTTTATACAGGAGCGCTAGTTAAAACAGCGTCTCTTCCTGGGAAACAAGTCAGGTAGTGCAGCTTCCTTTAGCTACAGGCGCGGACCCCCTGCCACAGGGTCAGCCGCCTGCTAGTGCCAAAGGATTGCAATGAACAGTGCTCCTAAGTAGGGGCGGTACTCGTGGGGGTGTGGCCAAGATGACCGTGGCCTCGCCTCACCCGAGCAGCCCAATCCAAGATGTCGGCCCCAGCTGCTGCGAGCCGCCGCTGTGTTCAGCGCTGTGCCGTGCCGATGCACTCAGAAGGAGTGGAAGGTGAGCGTCAGGATTTCCGTGGGGGAAGAGATGAGCAGAGAAGATTAAAAGCGCGCCTCTGCGCTTTATACAGGAGCGCTAGTTAAAACAGCGTCTCTTCCTGGGAAACAAGTCAGGTAGTGCAGCTTCCTTTAGCTACAGGCGCGGACCCCCTGCCACAGGGTCAGCCGCCTGCTAGGTCAAAGGTACTTAGATATTGGGCAGCTCCCAGCCGGTCAATCAATTCATCCGCCCTAGGGATCGGATGAGCATCAGTTTTGGTCACTGAATTCAGTCCCCGATAGTCCACACAGAACCTCAGTTCTGGTTGGTCACCCGGTGGTGCAGCTTTTGGTACTAACACCACCGGACTGGACCAGGGGCTGCTAGAAGGTTCGATCACTCCTAGCTCCAGCATCTTAGTGACTTCACTGTGAATGCTGGCCTTCACCTTGTCTGACATCCGGTAGATCTTGGACTTCACAGGTGGGCTGTCTCCTGTGTCCACGTCATGGACGCACAGGTGAGTCCTACCCGGGACAAGGGAGAACAACGAAGAGTACTGCCCCAAGACCTGGCGACAGTCCTCCTGCTGTTCAGGAGTTAGAGATGGGGAGAGAATCACTCCCTCCACCGACCCATCCTTCTCTTGAGACGCAAACAAATCGGGGAGTGGCTCGCTTTCCACGTCCTCTCCTCCGTCAGTCACCATCATCAAGATGACTTCGGGCCTCTCGTGGTGGGGTTTGAGGCGGTTGGCATGCAGCACCCGCAGGGGCTGACGAGGGGTCTTCAGGTCCACCAAGTAGGTAGCCTTACCCTTCTTCTCCAACACCTCAAAGGGTCCTGACCAGCGATCCTGGAGGGCACTAAGCTCTCCCGGTTCGATCACCCACACCTTCTGGCCAGGCTCCAACTCCACCGGGTGAGCGTTGTGGTCATACCACGCCTTCATCACTGCTTGGCTGGCTTCCAAGTTGTCAGAAGCTTGCTTCCACAACTTAGCCATTTGGCTCCGGAAAGCCAGCATGTAGCTCACCACATCCTGGGGAAGCTTTCTGGGAGTTCTTTCCCATCCGTCTCTCACCAGGTTGAGAGGTCCACGTACAGGGTGCCCATACAGAAGCTCGAAGGGGCTGAAGCCCACTCCCTTCTGTGGCACTTCCCTGTAGGAAAAAAGTAAACAGGGTAGGAGGACGTCCCATTTCCTCCGCAGGCTTTCAGGCAGACTTCTGATCATGCCCTTCAAGGTTTTGTTAAACCTCTCCACCAGACCATTGGTCTGGGGGTGGTAAGGAGTGGTGAACCGGTATGTCACTCCACACTCCTTCCACATCGCCCGCATGTACGCTGACATGAAGTTGGTCCCCCTGTCGGACACAACTTCCTTGGGAAAACCCACTCGGGTAAAGATTCCCATCAGGGCCCTAGCCACAACAGGTGCTGTTATGGTCCTCAGAGGTATTGCCTCTGGGTACCGTGTGGCATGATCCACCAGAACCAGGATAAACCTGTGACCAGCTGTAGTCGGCGGATCTAATGGACCCACAATGTCGATGCCCACCCTTTCAAAGGGGGTGCTAACGACAGGAAGTGGTTCCAGGGGAGCTTTCAGCTTCACCCCTGTTTTCCCACTGGCTTGGCAAGACACACATGTCCGGCAGTAGGTATCGGACGACACTTTCATCTGAGGCCAATAAAAGTGTGGGACAAGACGGGCGAAGGTCTTGTCTTGCCCCAGGTGTCCTGCCAATGGTATCTCATGAGCCAACTCCAGAAGGAAGGCTCGATAACGTTGAGGAACTACCAAGGCTCGTGACGATCCATGTAGGGGTGCCTTGGGTTCACTGTAGAGGAGGCCATCCTCCCAGTAAACACTGTAGTTCCCTTCAACGTTCCCTGCTGCCTGGGCTTCGGCCTGTCGCCTCAGCCCCTCAAGGGTAGGGCACTCCCTCTGGCCCTGGCAGAATTCCTCCCTGGACGGGCCTCCCTCCACGTGCCACTCGGCCGGGATGGGTAGGTCCTCCAGGTTGGTAACGTCCCCCACCGCAGACTCCTGGTCCACCACCTCCGGTGGCCTATCCATCCTACGGGGTGGGGACGCCGAGGCAGGCTCCTCCTGTCCTCGGTTCTTCCCTTGACTGGCAGCTGGCTGGGCCTTTGTTCCAGGCTCCAGCCGAAATGAACTCCCTCTTCGGGTAGTCGCGGACCTTGTGCTAACACAGGCCCAATCAGGTGTACCCAGCATCTCGGTGTGAGTCCGGTATTCCACCTCCTTCCAAGCGTTGTGCTCCATGTCATTCCCCAGCAGACAATCGACTGGCACGGCAGGGCTTACGGCAACTCGAAGTGAACCTGCAACCCCCCCCCATTCAAAGGGAACCTCGGCCACTGGATAGTGGCCTGTTCTGCCGTCAGCCATCGCGGCTGGGTGGAGTACATCGGGAATTACCTGCTCTGGAGACACCAGTTGGCTACGCACCATAGTCATACTGGCTCCTGTGTCTCTCAGAGCCTCCCCTCTTTGGCCGTTGATGGTGACCCACTGCCCATACTTTGCGGTATTTGCGGGCACCTGGATCTTAGGAACCATCTCCCGTTCTCCCAGGGACACTAAAGTGACACCCGCCCACTCCCTTCCCTTAGTTAAGGGCATCTCCTCCCCGAGCACTACACTAGCTACTCCGGGGGTCTTTCCTCCAGTGGGAGGGGGTGGTCGTTTCAAGCACTTCGGATCTCCTTTATAGTGTCCAACGCCACCGCACTCATAGCAATTGACAACCCTTGGCAGCTGACTCTGGCCAGGATTAGGGTTTCTGGGTGGGTTAGCCCTAGGGGTGAATCCTGTTCCCTTCCCTTGGAAGTTATTTTGGGGGCCTTTGGAGAACTCCTTTTTCTTTTCCCCTCCCTCTTTCTTCTGGGGGGCGCCCTGTCCGGCCTTTTGAGTATCCCCTCCAGTCCCCCTTGTGGACACCCGGGTACTAGCCCAAATGTCCGCCTCCTCAGCAAGCTTCCGGGGACTGGTCAGCTTGCTATCCACCAGGTGTTGCCGCAGTTCAGGGAAACATTTTTCGAGCAGGTGTTCCTTCAGTACTAGGTCAAACAACCCCTCGTAGTTCCTCACTTCACTGCCCTGAATCCAACCTTCCAGTGCCTTCTTTGCATAGTCCAGGAAGTCCACCCAATTCTGTGTGCCCAGTTTGTGACTACCCCTGAACTTCTGTCTGTACTTTTCAGGTGTTAGTCCAAACTTTCTGATGAGCGCCAGTTTCATGTTGGGGTAGTGGGTCTGCTCATCCTCCTCGAGGGCCAATAAAGCATCCCTACCAGCTGGAGGCATGTACTTGTACAATCCCCCTCCCCAGTACTTCTCTGGAACCCCATGGGCCCTCAACGAGACCTCATAGGCCGCTAGCCACTTGGCGATATCGTCGCCCACCCCATAGCTAGCTACTATGTCCTTTGGCAGGTAGGGTTTGGGTTCCCTGGTGATTTCTTGGTCTTTACTGCCACCATTAGGAACAGTTTGTGCCCCGATTCTTAGGATCTGAAGCTCTATCTCTTTCAGCCTTATCTCATGAGCCATCCTCTGTTTCTCCTTCTCATGAGCCATCCTCTGTTCCTCCTTCTCCTTCTCCAGCCTTGCTAAGTCCCATGTGAGCTGTCTCTTCTCCCTCCGGTCTGTTAACTCCACTTCAGATAAGCCACCACTAGAGACAGTGCTGCCCTTCCTAGAAAGTGTCCTGGGCCCCGCTGACAGGTTCCCCACCTCAGGTTGGTACATCTCAGCCCCCTCGGTGTCAGGCTCTCCATCCCTGTCTTCCTCCTCAGCCTTGCTTTCTCGGCGTGCCTCCCCCCAAGCCCTTAAGCTGGTTTGGAGTGCACCCTTCTTTGCTCCTGGGGGACAATACACCCCCTCCCGCTGGCAAAACTCCCTGAGTTGGGCCACAGTGTACGTTTCTAGATTTTCTAGTACAAACTCCATCTCGCCCACTCAGGTTAGAGGACAGGTTTTGTGCAGTAACTATGCAGGGGGGTACCTTATATAATACCTCCTCCCACCACCAGAGTAAATTTGGAAAAAACAAAAACCCACAATTAGGAAGGCCGCTTTGAGAAAACTCCCGGTGTAGGCCTATGGACTACCCACAGTTATTGTTGAGTATACGTAGGCACAGCTCTATCCCACCGCTGAACACCAATTTATGTTAGAAAACCACACTCCCACTCAGAAAGGGTGGTGGTGGTCTTCCGGACACACTGTGGTAGCTTGGCTCGAGTGGTCAGGAAACAGGCACCGTGCTAAGCATACGACATACCCAAACAATAACCATGCGTGCATCCGTTCCAAAAACGACTCTACACCGTAAAAATTATGAAAATATCTTTCTTTATCTTCTTTTTCTCTTAGTTGCTGATTGGATAAAATAAATAACAATCACAATATACAAACTTTTTAGAAAGTGCAGGTCAAATAAATACTGGCTTAATGATTCAATAAATAGGGGTGATCATAAATACTGAAGGCATAAATAAAAGTGCAATACATACAGGCAATTAAATATTCTGAGGCAATAAATACTGTAAACCAATAAATATTGTGCATCAATAAATACTGTGGACCAATAAATACAGTGGAACAATAAATAGGTTAAATACAATAAATACAGTGCCCCTAATAAATACTTAAAAGCTGACAGTGACACTCATGGAATCAGATCACTTTTGAATTCCTAAGGGCTGATTTGGCCCAGGCACAGCTTGTGGGGATGTGGAAGGCTTGGGGGTGTCTACTCCCTGGCTTGGACAAGGCTGAGGCCTAAACTGAGGTAGATAAAGGGGGGAAATACCAGAGACCTGGCTCTCTCCCTCCACACAACTTCTCTAGATTAGTCCCAGCTCACCCCTGGCACAGTCAGGTTGGTTCCAGCACCTCCCTAGCCCCTTAGAGCAGTCTCTCAGGTCTCCACAGGGCCTTAGGCGCCCTCTACTCCACTTACTGCCCTTTTTCTGATGCTCCGACGCCGCTGGAGTCGTGTCGACGCCGTGAGGCGGTTCCAGTTCGATGTCGGCGGCCTCGGCACAATGTCAGTTCTTTGACGACGCCGGTAGGCGGCTCCGGTCTCGATGTCGGCGGCCTCGGCTCGATCTCGACCTCCGATTCGATGGCGTCGGGCAGTCTTTACTCGATGTCGACTTCGGGCGGCTCCGGTCCGATGGCGACCTCGGATTCGATGACGTCGGCCGGCCTTGCCTCGATGTCGACTTCCGGCGGCTCCGGAGTGCGATCCTCACTCCCGACCTCCGGTGCTCCTCTCCTCAGGTTTCCGGCGACTCCGGAGTGCGACCTCCACTCCCGACCTCCGGCACGATTCTCACAGATTCCGGCGACTCCGGAGTGCGATCCTCACTCCCGACCTCCGTTACACTTCACCTCGGTCTCCGACGACTCCGGAGGGCGGACTTCACTCCTCCGATGACGCCGCTCACTCGACCTCGGGTGACTTCCTCCTCGACCTCTGGTACTCCTCACGACCTCTGACGGCGCCCTCTCTCGACCTCCAGCGGCTCCGGGTACGACGTCTGCTTTTCCAGTCAGCGCCGCTTCTCCACCTCGGGCTCCAGGTCTCAGGCTACTCGACGTCGGACTCCAGGGAAACCAGTTTCCAGGTCAGGATCTTGCTGTTCTCTTGTTTCTAAGGCCTGTTCCTGCTGTCCAGGTCCTTGGGATGGTTTTTCTGACTTCTTCCCACACAGGGCTCCAGGCTGGGCTCAGTCAGTAGGGACTAGTATCAAGGGTGGGTTTATGGACCCCACTCCAGGCACAAGTTTCCACCCCTGCTGCTTCACTCCTTCCTCCTTCAGGTTTTTGCTGCTCACTCTTCACCAGTCAGGTGCCAACTGCCAGCTCCAACTGCCAACTCTCTCTCTTAGCTTCCCAACATTCTAAACCGCCTCCAACTGTCACAGGGTTCTGGAATGTTCTGGAAGGTGCTAGCAGGTTCCAGTGGATGCTGGTGATGTCACAGGTGGCCACCATTTTGTGCTCCAGGCCCTCAGACAGAAGTTTCAGGGGCAGCTAAAATGGCTCCCTGAATCTGCAGCAACACGAAAAAGTCTGGTGGTTCCCAAAAAGGAAAAATTCAAACAGGGTTTGAGGCAAAAGTGGGACAAAATAAATAATGATGAGGAGGGACCACCCAAAGGGCTGACAGGTCTAACAGGGTGGCAGAGTGGGCTAAAGAACGGTGATGGATCAAACCCAGATCTGTTGACTGGGCGTGAGTGTTTGATTGGTTCTGATGCTCCGTCCATCACCACCCCCTTTTGTACCGCTTTGTTCGCCATAAGTTGGCAGGGTATGCTCAGACGTGAGTCCCTTGCTCACTTTGCCACTGGATTCAAGCAAGCCTGGCTGAAGACGGCTGAAATGCCAGAAACCGGTCCTAGGAAGCTTGTTTCCGGTCCAGGGAAGGCATGGCTTGGCAGTTCGGGCTGGACTGTTCCCATGAGGCACAGGGTCAGACTGATTTGCATATGGCCATGTCTGAACTGGGGTGGCAGAGTGGGCTAAAGAACGGTGATGGATCAAACCCAGATCTGTTGACTGGGTGTGAGTGTTTGATTGGTTCTGATGCTCCGTCCATCACCACCCCCTTTTGTACCGCTTTGTTCGCCATAAGTTGGCAGGGTATGCTCAGACGTGAGTCCCTTGCTCACTTTGCCACTGGATTCAAGCAAGCCTGGCTGAAGACGGCTGAAATGCCAGAAACCGGTCCTAGGAAGCTTGTTTCCGGTCCAGGGAAGGCATGGCTTGGCAGTTCGGGCTGGACTGTTCCCATGAGGCACAGGGTCAGACTGATTTGCATATGGCCATGTCTGAACTGGGGTGGCAGAGTGGGCTAAAGAACGGTGATGGATCAAACCCAGATCTGTTGACTGGGTGTGAGTGTTTGATTGGTTCTGATGCTCCGTCCATCACCACCCCCTTTTGTACCGCTTTGTTCGCCATAAGTTGGCAGGGTATGCTCAGACGTGAGTCCCTTGCTCACTTTGCCACTGGATTCAAGCAAGCCTGGCTGAAGACGGCTGAAATGCCAGAAACCGGTCCTAGGAAGCTTGTTTCCGGTCCAGGGAAGGCATGGCTTGGCAGTTCGGGCTGGACTGTTCCCATGAGGCACAGGGTCAGACTGATTTGCATATGGCCATGTCTGAACTGGGGTGGCAGAGTGGGCTAAAGAACGGTGATGGATCAAACCCAGATCTGTTGACTGGGTGTGAGTGTTTGATTGGTTCTGATGCTCCGTCCATCACCACCCCCTTTTGTACCGCTTTGTTCGCCATAAGTTGGCAGGGTATGCTCAGACGTGAGTCCCTTGCTCACTTTGCCACTGGATTCAAGCAAGCCTGGCTGAAGACGGCTGAAATGCCAGAAACCGGTCCTAGGAAGCTTGTTTCCGGTCCAGGGAAGGCATGGCTTGGCAGTTCGGGCTGGACTGATTTGCATATGGCCATGTCTGAACTGGGGTGGCAGAGTGGGCTAAAGAACGGTGATGGATCAAACCCAGATCTGTTGACTGGGTGTGAGTGTTTGATTGGTTCTGATGCTCCGTCCATCACCACCCCCTTTTGTACCGCTTTGTTCGCCATAAGTTGGCAGGGTATGCTCAGACGTGAGTCCCTTGCTCACTTTGCCACTGGATTCAAGCAAGCCTGGCTGAAGACGGCTGAAATGCCAGAAACCGGTCCTAGGAAGCTTGTTTCCGGTCCAGGGAAGGCATGGCTTGGCAGTTCGGGCTGGACTGTTCCCATGAGGCACAGGGTCAGACTGATTTGCATATGGCCATGTCTGAACTGGGGTGGCAGAGTGGGCTAAAGAACGGTGATGGATCAAACCCAGATCTGTTGACTGGGTGTGAGTGTTTGATTGGTTCTGATGCTCCGTCCATCACCACCCCCTTTTGTACCGCTTTGTTCGCCATAAGTTGGCAGGGTATGCTCAGACGTGAGTCCCTTGCTCACTTTGCCACTGGATTCAAGCAAGCCTGGCTGAAGACGGCTGAAATGCCAGAAACCGGTCCTAGGAAGCTTGTTTCCGGTCCAGGGAAGGCATGGCTTGGCAGTTCGGGCTGGACTGTTCCCATGAGGCACAGGGTCAGACTGATTTGCATATGGCCATGTCTGAACTGGGGTGGCAGAGTGGGCTAAAGAACGGTGATGGATCAAACCCAGATCTGTTGACTGGGTGTGAGTGTTTGATTGGTTCTGATGCTCCGTCCATCACCACCCCCTTTTGTACCGCTTTGTTCGCCATAAGTTGGCAGGGTATGCTCAGACGTGAGTCCCTTGCTCACTTTGCCACTGGATTCAAGCAAGCCTGGCTGAAGACGGCTGAAATGCCAGAAACCGGTCCTAGGAAGCTTGTTTCCGGTCCAGGGAAGGCATGGCTTGGCAGTTCGGGCTGGACTGTTCCCATGAGGCACAGGGTCAGACTGATTTGCATATGGCCATGTCTGAACTGGGGTGGCAGAGTGGGCTAAAGAACGGTGATGGATCAAACCCAGATCTGTTGACTGGGTGTGAGTGTTTGATTGGTTCTGATGCTCCGTCCATCACCACCCCCTTTTGTACCGCTTTGTTCGCCATAAGTTGGCAGGGTATGCTCAGACGTGAGTCCCTTGCTCACTTTGCCACTGGATTCAAGCAAGCCTGGCTGAAGACGGCTGAAATGCCAGAAACCGGTCCTAGGAAGCTTGTTTCCGGTCCAGGGAAGGCATGGCTTGGCAGTTCGGGCTGGACTGTTCCCATGAGGCACAGGGTTAGACTGATTTGCATATGGCCATGTCTGAACTGGGGTGGCAGAGTGGGCTAAAGAACGGTGATGGATCAAACCCAGATCTGTTGACTGGGTGTGAGTGTTTGATTGGTTCTGATGCTCCGTCCATCACCACCCCCTTTTGTACCGCTTTGTTCGCCATAAGTTGGCAGGGTATGCTCAGACGTGAGTCCCTTGCTCACTTTGCCACTGGATTCAAGCAAGCCTGGCTGAAGACGGCTGAAATGCCAGAAACCGGTCCTAGGAAGCTTGTTTCCGGTCCAGGGAAGGCATGGCTTGGCAGTTCGGGCTGGACTGTTCCCATGAGGCACAGGGTCAGACTGATTTGCATATGGCCATGTCTGAACTGGGGTGGCAGAGTGGGCTAAAGAACGGTGATGGATCAAACCCAGATCTGTTGACTGGGTGTGAGTGTTTGATTGGTTCTGATGCTCCGTCCATCACCACCCCCTTTTGTACTGCTTCAAGAGCAGAGCAGCACCGCCCACACGTATTCCCACCCACAAAGCAGCACAAACATAAAATTATATTAACGCTAAGTTATTATCATTTTATGTTTCTACTTCTCGCACTGCTTGAAAGCAGTGGGGCGATGATCCTCCACTATAGTGGAGGAGTCGCCACTGGGTTTGTCAGTATCTTAGCCAACACCTTAACCTCTGTATTAATCAGGGAGATCGGCCCATAAGATGTGTAGTCATCCCTAGGTTTACCACTTTTATGTATGACGACTATTGTTACTGTCCTGCGACTGTCTGGAAGACATTCTATTTGTTTGGCATCTTTGAACATCGCTAGCATTGTCTTTATTTTCCCCTCCAAGCATTTAAAGAATTTGAGTGGGAACCCATTCGCTACTGGGGTCTTTCTACTTCTTATTTGCTCAATTGCCTCTCTCAACTACCTTTCTCCTATCTCCTGCTCTAATTGCACAATGCCCTCCCTGTCAAGACGTGGGGTAGGGTTGTCCCTAATGAATCTCTGCATCCTCTCTGGGTCTATATGTAACTTGGAGCAATAGAGTTTGCAGAGGTGCATACCAAACGCCTCTGCTATCTCCTTATCAGTATATATCACCTCCCCATTCTCCCAGAAAATGTTGTGCACCCATGCTCTCTTCCCTGCTCATCAGGCATGTCAGCATTTTCCCCTTCTTACTGCCAGATTCATAAATCCAGTGTAGCTGAAACTAATAATGTTTTTGCACCTCTTCAGCTACCAACTGTCTATAGGTTCTCTAATTAGCTGTATTTCTCCCACCATAAAGGGGTCAGTTGCCTCCATCCAGTTCATCTTCAGTTTCCCCAGTTCAGTTTCTAAGTCTTGGATATCTTTATGTCTGTTCTGCTTCTTACCCTGGATGTGGGACTCCAGCTTGTCCTTTTGTAGCCCCAGTGGGATATACCATGATGCTGCTGTCAATTTGTGCCTGTCCCACTCTACCTGAATTGCAGTATAGCACCCAATCGGGTTCGTCCAGGATCTAGTGAGTGTGAGTAGGAAGGAGCACTAGACCAGGATCGCTACTGATTCTCTGGATCCTGACAAGAAACCAGAGTGCACCAGAACCTTATATTTCCCTCTGCTCACGAGTCTACTGTTATTTCCCACCAGGTGTGTCTCTTTCAGGAGTACTAAGTCTGTATTTTTCTCGCCCGGTGTTAGACCTGGCACCTTGGCGTGAGTTTCCCTTCCACTTTTTTTTGATGGTGTGCCTCGATTGTTTTGCTGGTGTTGTCCGCTCAGGGCACTGCGCCACGGCTAATCCGTGCCGCAGTGCAAGTGCTCCCTAGGTAAAGTGTACCTGTAAGGGATGTCCATGATTGGTTTATTGGATTCACTGTCAGTCCCCAGTAGAGTGCACCAGGGGTGCCAGGGCTTGTGAATGCCAATGCTGCTGGTGGGCTTGCAGCGCTGGTTGCGCCACCCACAGAAAGCGGCCTTGTAAAGTGTGTCCAGGGTCTGCCCCCGCAGACCCTGTGCGCGGTCCGGGACCGTCGCGCTGACTGCGCAAGTGCCCCACTTGCCAGTCCCTAAACCTTCCCTTACCTACATATTAGCCACCCCTCTGGTAGGCCCAAGGGCAGGGTGCATTGTAGGCATAAGGTAGGACATGCCCTGATGTGTGTGGCATGTCTTAGTAGTGAATTACAGCCATTTCCGTTCTTCACTATTGAAGGCTACCTGCTCTCCATAGGCCAGAATGGGCTGCCGGGATCACGCCAACGCTGTGACCCCAGTGGACTCAGAGAGCATGGTAGAAGTGTCGAGTTTAGTATGCCTGAACTCAGGATGATAAAATACTTCTTGTAGCCAAGTTTATTTTAATATCCTGGGTTTGTAAATACTACTTTTAGAAAGTTAGTATTTACTGACCTGACCATCTCAGTCCGCCTCTGCTGTGTGTGTGTGTGTTCTGCCCAGCAACAGTAAGGAGCAGGGTGGGGGGATCCCCAGAGACAGGTTGGCTGCCAGGTGGTGGGTAGAGAGATTACACCTGGATGGGTGGGAGGAGTACACCTTGACTCTTGAATAGACCTGTGCTCTACCACCACAAAGCCGGCGCCACCCCCTGTGGGGCGGCTGATGTCTCTGCCCTGCTGCTGAAAGGAAAGAGCAGAGTCACCATAACAAAGTGCTCCAGAACTGGACTGAGCCAGGCCTAGGCCCCCTGGCGCTAAAGAACAAAAGAATCATGGTATAAAAGTAGGAGCCTGGCTCCTAAGAAATCAGAATCCTGTTTACCACAAAGAACCTCTGCCCAACTAGAAGGAGAAGAAGACGCCGGAGGAGCTGGCCTGCTGCTTGCCTTGCTGAGAAAGGAGAGGAAGAGACTTACTGAAAAGACTTTGCTACTTTGTGCTTGAACATTCTCCAAGGGCTTGATCTGAGCTTGCCCCCTGAACTGAACCCCAGGAACAGTGGGTTCTCTGCGCTTTTGCTCGTCCTCCAATTCGAGCCGTGTGTGCATCCCGCTGGAAAGAGACTGCGCCCCTCATCGCCCCTCCTAGGGCCGTGACACTCAGAAGCTCGCCTGCCTCAAACCCGTGAGAGCCCCGCTCCGTCCCGAGCCGCTCTCTGTTCCCGGGCCAGGCCGCCTGCATCCCTGTCACCGCCTGCTACTGGAGCGCGCTGACCGCGCTATCACCCCTCCCGCCGGAAGCCGTCCGACGACTGTGATCTACGCCGGGTCACCCAGCTGCACTGACCGTGCCCTGCGACCCCGCTTCGCGATCCCCGGACATCTCAGGCCGCGCCGCCCCCGCTGTGGAGACCCTCCTGCACCGCCGTGCTAAAGGGTCGCTGGCCGCGCCTGCCTACGTGCCCACACCTGCTGATTGAGGACCCAAGAACACGTCTGAAGCCGAGAGTCGCACCAACCTGTGCTGACTCTCCACATCACGAAAGAAGTTCCAGTATCGGGCTCGGGGCCCGCAACGCCTTATTTCCCCGTTCGCAGGAGTCGATCTCTGTGAGTACTGGAAGCTACAAGTGACATTTGCAAAGAGACTACAAAGTATCCATTTGAAGCTACGAACAACGAACATTTGCCCGCTGTACAACCTGGTGGCATAGCGAAAACGTTATTGGTCTTGTGATAAGTCTGCTGAGATATATATACCTTATTTTTACATAAAGAAGCGTATTTTTTATATATCCAAGTCTGGTGTCCGTTTCTGGGGGGATTGATGTATTTACTGTGTGTATAATTGTAAGTGCTTAACCAACAACGCCTGAGGAATCGCCTTGGCTGCTCACGCCACGCACCTAGAGGGTGAGCAAGGGTCATTCGCGAGGAGTTATCCTGCGCCCTGACGTGGAGGAGAGGGTTCCTGCTTGACACAAGGGCAACCTTGCGCCAACCAGAGACCCCCGACTCTAACATTGTTGGCAGCGGGTGGGATTTCGGATTTGCACTTGTAATTTGCATACAGTGAATTATTAATCACCAGATAGTGAGAGCAGACCAAATAACGCAGCCACAGGTTTAATTGTTGAACTTTGTTGAGACATCTGCCATTACTGCAACCATGCCTGGCTCGCACTCCGCTGGAAGAGCACTCTCTGTGATTTCTGGAATAGATGAGGTGGATTGGGAGAGACTGGAAGGCTACACGATGGAGCAATTGAAAGGCTACAGTGTAAAAATCAGAGTCCCCCATGCTGGATTCAAGAGGAAAACCCAGTACACCAAGGCGTTGAGAGCCTGGAAGGAGTCAAGAGACCCACGGAATGCGGGGGACATCGTTCCACCCGACAACCTTGAGGAGCCCAGCAGAGTCCGGTCGCCAGAGGAGCTGGCAGACAGGGCAGCAGACAGGGCGCATGCAATGGAGATGGCAAAGTTGGCAGGACAGATGGAAATGGAAAAGCAGAAGTTGGCCCTGGAGGCACAACAACGCCAAATGGATCATGATATCAGATTGAAGGAGTTGGAGCTGAAGGCGAAAAGTTTGGACACCGCTCCTTCTGGTGGCAGCACTCCACCAGTGCAGGTAGAGTCCAAGGTGTACATCCCCAAAGATGTAGTAAAGGAGTATTTTAGAAAGGATGACATAGGGCAGTGGTTTAGGGCCTACGAGGTGGCCATGTCCTCACACCGGGTCCCTGAGAAAGACTGGGGAGCGGGGTTGTGGGGAAGGTTCCTTGCTGAAGGGCGTGACACACTGTTAGATTTACCCTTAGATCTCCAAACCTCATACCCCCATATGAAGGAAGCTTTAATGACCAGGTATGGGTTAACTCCGGAGCTATATAGACAGAGGTTCAGGGAGACCAAGAAGATCCCTGAGAGTACGTATGTGGAATATGTGACCTTTTTCTGCAGAGCGCTGGATGGTTGGGTGAAGGGTAGCAAAGTGAATGATTATCAAGGGCTGCTTGATTTAATTGCATGGGAGCACTTGTCCAGTCAATGTTTTCCTGAGCTACGCCAGCACCTAATTGATAGCAAGCTGTCCAACCCGAGGAAGCTTGCTGAGGAGGCGGACCGCTGGCTCAGCACCAGGGTCCACAAGGGTCAAGTGGGAGACTCCGCCAAGGGTGGGCAGGGTCCCCAGCAGAAGAGTGGGGGGGACAAGGGTAAACAGAAGGGGTTCCAAAAAGGCCCCCAAAGTAATTCCCAAGGGAACCAGCAGAAGGGTTCTCAGCCTCCCCCACCCCCGCAGCAGAACGGGGCCCCGACAGGTAGACCTGTTCCAAAGGGGCCCTTCAATTGTTATAAGTGTGGTGACCCGGGTCACATTGCCTCTGATCCTAAGTGTCGCCTGTTTGGCAAGACCGCACCCACTGGTGCTCCCCCCCGGCAAGTAGCTAGTGTTAACTTTGGGGAGGAAGTAGCAGTCCAGGAGGGTGGGGGTCCCGGGCAGATGACCCTAGTCTCGCTAGGAGACAGTGAGATGGTCCCTGTAACCTACCTGCCCTCGAACACTAAGAAATATGGGCAAGTAGTGACCATCAATGGAAAGAAGGTTGAGGCTCTTAGAGATACAGGAGCCAGCGTGACCTCGGTGAGGCAACACCTGGTGTCTCAAGAGCAAATTGTACCCAATGCCTACTGTAGGGTTGTCAATGCTGACAACGTGGAGAGTCGTTGTCCAATGGCTCAAGTTCCCTTTGAGTGGGGGGGGGTCTCTGGTACTCTACAAGTCGCTGTGAGAACTGACATGCCTGTAGACTGTCTGCTAGGGAACGACCTGGAGAGTTCCCCTTGGGAAAAGGTGGAGAAGACCACGCATCTGAGGATGGTGGGTCTACCCGACTGGGCGTGCGTGACCACCCGGTCCATGGCAGCCAGTAGGGGTGTTGAGAGGGTCCTGGAGCCTGAGGGAGAGGTCCAGGAACCGGCCTTAGGGAGAAGGCGCAGGAGGCGCGGGAAACCGGCCCCCGAAGTTCCCACGGCCCAGGAGGAAGTAGACCCTGAGGGGGATGCTCTGGAGCCTACCGGGGAACAGATTGCCGAACTGGGAGATCTGCCTGAGCTGACCCATTGGCAGCAAGAAGGAGGTCCCTCCAGGGAGGAATTCTGCAGGGAGCAGAAAGAATGCCCTTCTCTCGTGGGTATGCGGCAACAGGCTGCAGACCAGGCCAACGGTGTTCAGGCCAAAACACACTACGTGTACTGGGAGAGTGACCTCCTGTATTCCGAGCCTAAGGCTGCTGAACCTGGGTCAGCCCGTGTGCTGGTGGTACCCCAGAAGTTCAGAACTTTCCTACTGGGGCTGGCTCACGATGTGCCTTTAGCAGGACATTTGGGGATGGACAAGACCTATGACAGGCTTGTCACCCACTTTTACTGGCCCCAAATGCATAAGAATTCAGATTCCTACTGCAGAACCTGTCAGACTTGCCAGGCAAGTGGTAAGAGCGGAGGGAAGCACAAGGCTCCTCTGCAACCTTTCCCTGTGGTCGGTACGCCATTCCAACGAGTGGGTATTGATATTGTGGGGCCTCTGGACCCCAAGACAGCCCTGGGCAACAGGTTCATCCTGGTCTTGGTGGACCATGCCACCCGGTACCCTGAAGCCATCCCTCTGAGGACAGTGACGGCCCCCGTGGTGGGACGGGCACTGATGGGAATTTTCTCCCGAGTGGGATTCCCTCTAGAGGTGGTGAGCGACAGGGGGACCAATTTCATATCCACATATATGAAATCCCTGTGGAAGGAGTGTGGGGTAACGTACAAGTTCACCACTCCTTACCATCCCCAAGGAAATGGGTTGGTTGAGAGATTCAACCGAACCCTCAAAGGCATGATCATGGGCCTGGACGGTCCAATGAGGCGTAAGTGGGACGTCCTCTTGCCATGCCTGCTCTTCGCTTACCGAGAGGTGCCACAGAAGTCTCTAGGGTTCAGCCCCTTTGAGCTTCTGTATGGTCACCCGGTAAGAGGACCTCTGAGTTTGGTGAAGGAAGGCTGGGAGCAATCTCCCAGGAAACCTCCCCAGAATGTATATAGTTACATGCTGGCCTTCCGAAACCAGACTCGGCGTTTCAGGCAACTTGCTGAGGCAAATCTGGAAGCCAGCCAGGAGGAGATGAAGCGGTGGTACGACCGGAATGCCACTCTGGTAGAGCTTCAACCTGGACAAAAGGTGTGGGTCTTGGCCCCAGTGGAGCCGTGTGCACTTCAGGATAAGTGGACAGGTCCATTTGAGGTTGTGGAGCGCAAACGTCCTATCACCTACGTGGTGGACATGCAGACTCCCAGGAACCCTTTGAGGGTCCTACATGTTAACCGCCTTAAGCCCCACTTAGAGAGGACCGAAGTGGGCATGCTGCTGGCCACTGATGATGGAATGGAAGAGGAGACCGAGCCTCTTCCTGACCTCTTAGTGGCCTCTGAGAAAGATGGGTCAGTGGATGGAGTTAACCTCTCACCCACCCTGACGCCCGAACAACAGGAAGACTGCCGCCACTTGCTGGGACAATTTTCCGACCGATTCTCCCTGGTTCCTGGTGTCACCGATTGGTGCGTCCATGATGTGGACACAGGAGACAGCTTACCTGTGAAGCACAAGGCTTACAGGGTAACTGACAGGGTCAGAGCTTGCATCAAGGAGGAGGTCTCCAAAATGCTTGCGCTAGGGGTGGTTGAGTCCTCCAGCAGTCCTTGGTCCAGCCCCGTGGTCTTGGTCCCAAAGGCTGCTGCGCCGGGAGCCACACCTGAACTCCGGTTCTGTGTGGACTACAGAGGACTCAATTCAGTCACGAAGACTGACGCGCACCCCATCCCCAGAGCTGATGAGCTCATTGATCGGCTGGGGGCTGCCCGGTTCCTCAGTACGTTCGATTTAACGTCTGGGTACTGGCAGATCGCCTTGACCGATGGGGCCAAAGAGAGGTCAGCATTCTCTACACCAGATGGGCACTTCCAGTTCCGAGTCATGCCATTTGGGATGAAGAATGCCCCTGCCACCTTTCAGAGGTTGGTCAACCAGGTACTGGTTGGGCTGGATGCGTTCAGTGCCGCCTACCTGGATGACATCGCAGTGTTCAGTGCCACCTGGCCTGAACACCTGCGCCACCTCTGGGAAGTGTTGATGGCGCTGCGCCGAGCAGGCCTCACGATCAAGGCAAGCAAGTGCCAGATCGGGCAGGGTTCCGTGGTGTACTTGGGACACCAAGTGGGGAGTGGCAAGGTGGCACCCTTGCAACCCAAAATTGAAACCATCCTGGCTTGGGAACCCCCCAAGACGCAGACCGCAGTGAGGGCCTTCCTGGGGCTCACTGGGTACTACAGGAGGTTTGTCAAGGGCTATGGAACGATCGTTGCCCCCTTGACAGAGCTGACTTCCAAGAAGCAGCCCAGGAACGTGATTTGGACTGACACCTGTCAGAAAGCTTTGGACACCCTGAAGACTGCCATGTGCACGGCGCCCGTGCTCTTGGCCCCTGACTTCTCCAAGGAATTCCTAGTACAGACAGACGCTTCAGAGCATGGTGTAGGGGCTGTGCTCTCACAGATGACTGAAGAGGGCTGGGACCAACCCGTAGCCTTCATCAGTAGGAGGTTACTTCCACGGGAAAGTAGGTGGAGTGCAATTGAGCGAGAAGCATTTGCTGTGGTCTGGGCGCTGAAGAAGCTAAGACCCTACTTGTTTGGGTCTCACTTCCGGGTTCAGACGGACCACAGGCCCCTCAGATGGTTGATGCAAATGAGGGGTGAAAACCCGAAGCTGTTGAGGTGGTCCATCTCCCTACAGGGTATGGACTTTACGGTGGAACACCGTCCTGGTACAGATCACGCCAACGCTGACGGTCTGTCCAGGTATTTCCGCCTTAGTGACGAGGAACCCCCTGGGCAAGGGTAGTTCTCCCCACATTTCAGCTGGAGGGGACACGTGTTAGACCTGGCACCTTGGCGTGAGTTTCCCTTCCACTTTTTTTTGATGGTGTGCCTCGATTGTTTTGCTGGTGTTGTCCGCTCAGGGCACTGCGCCACGGCTAATCCGTGCCGCAGTGCAAGTGCTCCCTAGGTAAAGTGTACCTGTAAGGGATGTCCATGATTGGTTTATTGGATTCACTGTCAGTCCCCAGTAGAGTGCACCAGGGGTGCCAGGGCTTGTGAATGCCAATGCTGCTGGTGGGCTTGCAGCGCTGGTTGCGCCACCCACAGAAAGCGGCCTTGTAAAGTGTGTCCAGGGTCTGCCCCCGCAGACCCTGTGCGCGGTCCGGGACCGTCGCGCTGACTGCGCAAGTGCCCCACTTGCCAGTCCCTAAACCTTCCCTTACCTACATATTAGCCACCCCTCTGGTAGGCCCAAGGGCAGGGTGCATTGTAGGCATAAGGTAGGACATGCCCTGATGTGTGTGGCATGTCTTAGTAGTGAATTACAGCCATTTCCGTTCTTCACTATTGAAGGCTACCTGCTCTCCATAGGCCAGAATGGGCTGCCGGGATCACGCCAACGCTGTGACCCCAGTGGACTCAGAGAGCATGGTAGAAGTGTCGAGTTTAGTATGCCTGAACTCAGGATGATAAAATACTTCTTGTAGCCAAGTTTATTTTAATATCCTGGGTTTGTAAATACTACTTTTAGAAAGTTAGTATTTACTGACCTGACCATCTCAGTCCGCCTCTGCTGTGTGTGTGTGTGTTCTGCCCAGCAACAGTAAGGAGCAGGGTGGGGGGATCCCCAGAGACAGGTTGGCTGCCAGGTGGTGGGTAGAGAGATTACACCTGGATGGGTGGGAGGAGTACACCTTGACTCTTGAATAGACCTGTGCTCTACCACCACAAAGCCGGCGCCACCCCCTGTGGGGCGGCTGATGTCTCTGCCCTGCTGCTGAAAGGAAAGAGCAGAGTCACCATAACAAAGTGCTCCAGAACTGGACTGAGCCAGGCCTAGGCCCCCTGGCGCTAAAGAACAAAAGAATCATGGTATAAAAGTAGGAGCCTGGCTCCTAAGAAATCAGAATCCTGTTTACCACAAAGAACCTCTGCCCAACTAGAAGGAGAAGAAGACGCCGGAGGAGCTGGCCTGCTGCTTGCCTTGCTGAGAAAGGAGAGGAAGAGACTTACTGAAAAGACTTTGCTACTTTGTGCTTGAACATTCTCCAAGGGCTTGATCTGAGCTTGCCCCCTGAACTGAACCCCAGGAACAGTGGGTTCTCTGCGCTTTTGCTCGTCCTCCAATTCGAGCCGTGTGTGCATCCCGCTGGAAAGAGACTGCGCCCCTCATCGCCCCTCCTAGGGCCGTGACACTCAGAAGCTCGCCTGCCTCAAACCCGTGAGAGCCCCGCTCCGTCCCGAGCCGCTCTCTGTTCCCGGGCCAGGCCGCCTGCATCCCTGTCACCGCCTGCTACTGGAGCGCGCTGACCGCGCTATCACCCCTCCCGCCGGAAGCCGTCCGACGACTGTGATCTACGCCGGGTCACCCAGCTGCACTGACCGTGCCCTGCGACCCCGCTTCGCGATCCCCGGACATCTCAGGCCGCGCCGCCCCCGCTGTGGAGACCCTCCTGCACCGCCGTGCTAAAGGGTCGCTGGCCGCGCCTGCCTACGTGCCCACACCTGCTGATTGAGGACCCAAGAACACGTCTGAAGCCGAGAGTCGCACCGACCTGTGCTGACTCTCCACATCACGAAAGAAGTTCCAGTATCGGGCTCGGGGCCCGCAACGCCTTATTTCCCCGTTCGCAGGAGTCGATCTCTGTGAGTACTGGAAGCTACAAGTGACATTTGCAAAGAGACTACAAAGTATCCATTTGAAGCTACGAACAACGAACATTTGCCCGCTGTACAACCTGGTGGCATAGCGAAAACGTTATTGGTCTTGTGATAAGTCTGCTGAGATATATATACCTTATTTTTACATAAAGAAGCGTATTTTTTATATATCCAAGTCTGGTGTCCGTTTCTGGGGGGATTGATGTATTTACTGTGTGTATAATTGTAAGTGCTTAACCAACAACGCCTGAGGAATCGCCTTGGCTGCTCACGCCACGCACCTAGAGGGTGAGCAAGGGTCATTCGCGAGGGGTTATCCTGCGCCCTGACGTGGAGGAGAGGGTTCCTGCTTGACACAAGGGCAACCTTGCGCCAACCAGAGACCCCCGACTCTAACACCCGGTATTTGGCCACCAATTGACTGTTTAGGCCATTCACATTCCATCACAACAGGGAATGCATCTGCCCGATCGCCTATCCTATTTCACCCCAGTGGACCGTGCTACACATACGGAGAATGTAGCTTGTCATTCGTCGTGTGTCATGAACCTCAGCTGTTGCCAGTTTTGGTAGCCTCTGTTCCCCACCCGAGCTCTCCCAACCCTCCTTCCTGCTGCCTCATTCTACAAGTTGCCCTCTAACTGCCTGAGGCACCCGCTGGCCCTCCCTTAAAACCATCAAACCTGTGTTGTGAGTTATATAGTTCAATACTAGACTACATCAGTCAAACCAGCCAGTCGAACTGGGACTCTATGGAAGTTATGGGTGATCTTCAGGCCTTAGACTGTGATCCAGCCTCGCTAGTGTCCATATCAGTGACCCCTCTTTAGCCATTGTTGTGCGCCCTCATTGTCTGCCGCTCTGGGCCATCCCCTGCATCTGCTGATTCTTGGGTGTTTACTGCTTCCTCCGCCTCCCGGTCGAAGTCACCGCCTTGTCATCTGAGGAAGCTCATCATCTCTCTCTCTCTCTCTCTTTCACTTTGTTGGTGTCCAGCCATACAGCTAGTCTTCTGCTACATCGGGGATTGCAAAGAACCATGTTCTGCCCTCCGCGAACACGCATTTCGGGGAGCATCATTGCATATTGTAAGTTTGTTTTGCATAGTTTCCACTTTGACCCTGTTGAATGTTCATCTCTGCGATTGTACCTACTGGTGTAGTCTGGGAATACCATTATGGTCTGGTTCCCCACTCTCAATGAAGCGTGTAACCGTGCTACTTGGAGGATGGCATCCTGCGTCCCTGTTATTTAACACAATTGCTATTATGGGTCGTAGCCATGCTCCCGGCCTCAGAGGAATACCCGCCATCCAATGTGCCCTTTCTACTGCAAGGTGTTGGGCTGGATCGGTAGGGTGCACAACCTTTAAAATAAATTGCTCCAAATAGATCTGAACATTGGCTCCCTCCACCTTTTCCAGCAATCCCATAAAGAGCATGTTATTTCTGCAGGACCTATCTTCAGTATCATCTGCTCTATGATGCAGCCTGTGAGTTGATTTTTTAAAAAGATCAACCTACGTCTGCAGTGTTCTGATCATGTCAGCATGTTCTCCGATTTTGCTTTCCATGAAGGTTACTCTTTCCACTGCTTTTTTTCATATCTGCATGAATCAGAGAAATGGCCACTGCCACAGTCCCAATCTTAATATCTAGCGCAGAGCATGTATCTTTTATTGGAACCGGTAGGTCCATGAGCTATGGTGCTTGTTCATGGGCCACTTCTTTTTGCTGTGTCTGCGGGTCTGCTGTATCTTTCCAATGACGCTCCCAGCAGAAAGGCTTTTTTGTTCAGCTTGGTCGCCAATAAAGGCCTGGGTCCATTGTCCCACACCATCAATGCATGTTAAAAGTTTTTGGGCAGTAGACTCCCCTGTGCATGATCGTGTCACGTACGGCCAGCAACCCCAAGGCCCAAAGAATGACACTAGTCTCAGCTTCCTACCTGTCTCCCTCTCAGTGACCCCCGGTATCTCCAATGCCTCTCTTCTATGAGAAGAGTAAGGCGGTGTCCTCAGCGGTTTGTTCATTATGGTCAGCTCAATGTTGGGCACATATTGCCCCTCTCGTGCCGGGACATATCTCAGGGACCCATACGGCTCACGAGCGGGTGCACCTACACTTCACTCTCCACTGTTCCCTTGGTGAGCTGTCTTACAGACCACCCCCCCTGATATGGGACACCCGGCTCTATCTTTGGCATGAGACCAGGATGGATTTTCCTACTTCATCGGCACCCCGCCCTCGCCCTCTGTCTTTCACAGGCAGTGATGTGCCTCAACGTCCAGTATTGTGGCGGATGTTTGCTGGTGACGGTCCTCAAGAGCTGAAGCAATGGTAGGTCATGCCATGTTGAATCGGCGTCATGACCACGTCTCTTGGCTGACAAGTTTGATTGCAAAGCCAACTACAACAGTGTCAAGGACTGGACGATGAAAAGGTTTCTTAAGTTTTCTTCTTCGTTGCCCAAAGAAAGGATGACTCCTCACAGTTGTCGCCATACCACACTGCACCTAGTATTCATGTGAAAGGTGTGGCATGTCTCCATGAGAGGGACCACGATTTAGCAAAAAGCCAAAAGGGAAGAAATTGCTCATCCAACCTATTCGGTAGCTTTGTCTAGGTGCTGATCCCCACAAGTTACACTCAAGGACACCCAAGGTTTAAGGGGAACCTCTCAAATGTTTGTCCTCTAAAACCATGGATCATCTTCACCATGAGGAGCTGTAGTAATTGACAGCTCCCTCAGCTGCTAATTTCACTGTGTCCAGGCTCTCCAAATGCCACACTCCCTTCCAACGGTTGCACCCACCACACCTACAAACCTGATGCATTCGAAATGGAGACCGACAACACATGTTAAATGCTTGCCAGCTCCCCTCTGGCCCTTTATTTATTTATTTATTTATTTTAGAGGTTTTATATAGTGCTGGCTGGACCCAGAGGTATCAGAGCGCTTTGCATGGGTAAGAAGGTGGTCACAGTATAGAACAATCAATCAACAGCATGTAAAACCAACATGTTAAAAAAAATAGAAACAGCTTAAATTTACATAAATCACAAAACACATATAGAAAGAGCGGGGGCAATATACAACAGTAAGACAAGGAAGTAGAAGATCAGATTTTGTATGGTTGTATGAGAAGGGGAAAGGCATGAGGGCAGCAGGGGGTAGGAGGTTAGATGAGCCACAGGAAGGAGGGAGGCAAAGGGGGAAACTTTGGTAGGAGGGTAGGGTAGTGTGAAAGTACTATGAGAGAGAGAGGGGGTAAGAGAAGTGGGTAAGGGGGAAGCTGCGCCAGTAGAATGTGGTGGAAGGGGAGGGGGGAGGAGAAAGAATGGTAGGAAGGAAGGGGGGACCAGAAAAAATAAATGGAAGGGGAAAGGGCGAGTTCAGGGTGCTGGTTCAGGGCGCTGGTTAGGAACCCCAGTATTTATTGAGGAGGAGCATTTTGAGTTATGTTTTTTAAGCTGGAGTAGGAAGGGTTACATCGTAGGTCTTTTGAGAGGGCATTCCAGATGTTTGAGGTATTGCCGGAAAAAGAGCAGGACTGAGTGGATTTCTTTTTATGTAGGGGTGGGACTAGGAGGAGAGCATTTGTGCTTCTCATGGGTCATGTGCTGCCCGCTTTGCAGATTTTGTTGGCGAGGTATGTCGGTTTATTTTGATGTAGGACTTTGTGTGTAATGCAAGCGGTTTTGTAGGCGGACCTGCCTTCGATGGGGAGCCATTTAAGGGTTTTGAGGGCAGCGGAGATGTGGTTGAAGCGTTTGCAGTCAGTGTTGAGCCTAGCTGCAAGGTTGAGCACAGATTTGAGCAGAGTAAGGTGGATCTTGGGGATTCCGGTGAGGATGGCGTTGCCGTAATCAATACTCAAAAGGACAAGAGATTGGACAATTAGTTTAAAGTCATCAGTTGGGATAAAGAGCTTAATTTTCTTTAGATGATGGAAAGTGAAGAGGGCTCCTTTAGCCGAGCTTTTGATGTGCACATTGAGAGTTAGGCTATTATCGAGGGAGATACCCAGGGATTTTACTGAGTTGGACAAGGATAGGGAGAAGTTGAGGGCATTGAGGTCAGAGATCCAGGTTTGAATAGGGAGGTGGTTATTTTTAGGGAGAAGAGAATGATTTCAGTTTTTTTGGTTTTTTTTGGCCCTTACCTGCACTGCACTGCACTGCAGTAGTGGCATGCGAAAAGGTGTAATAATTAATCACCACTATCTTCGTATCTTCAGAAAAAACAAACCTAGACTGTTTAACACATGGCAGTATTTTATGTTTGTCACACACCTCACTATTCGCCATTAAGAGGGGGGTGGTTCTAGTGGCATTGCTAGCTCAATTGTAATGTGAACCTCACTATACAATGTATTGTATCTATTCTAGCTGTATTTTATGTAGTGCTTCCTCTACTCGTAACAAGGAGAGCAATCACTTTTTAAATGGTAGAAGGAGTTTCCACAGGAAGTGATTGGCTGGGTGGTCCCTTCTCAATCTGGCCTGTTTGATAGTAGCGTTAGCGTTGTGAAGGATGACCAAAGATCTCCTCGTATTGACGCTGTGCCTTGGTATGTAGTGGAGTGAGAAATAATAGAAAGCTTACAATTTTGAGGCACTGTTCTGATTGGTTGGAATGCTATTGGTCTGAACTGCAGCATGTTTGGGGGTGTTTAGTGTTGTGCAGTATGGATAGAGTCTGTTCATACTATACTCTTGCATAGGCTTCCAGCGCCTGGATACCCTCACAGGCGACAAGTAGCGTCCTACATCCACACTCCACCCATGGAATGTCTTCCCAGAGTAGAGCAAACCAATGACTTGTATTACTCCAGATTTTCTATGCCACGCAGAGTCACGCAAGGTGGCCCTGCGTGACATAGTAAATCTTACTTAAGGGCTTGCATCGGCCATGCATTACCTTGTGCGGTACAAGGGCAACGCAAGCCCTTGATAAATCTGGCCCTTCGTCTTAGACCAATTCCTTGAGAGAAGTCTGACTAGCTAGGCCCTCACCCTCATCCTGAGAATTGACAATGTGTCTGCAGTCAGGTACATTGCCAGGTTCATTGGTACCAAATCGAAAACACTGTCTAAGGTGATAAAGGACCTGCGGATTTCTGCCTAGACTACCAGACAACACTCAAGTCATCTACAACACCAACGGCACGATCAGTGTTTTTGTACGAAAGTGGCATGATAAAGGTGATCAGTATAATGAAAGTGTTCACTTGTACGGTACCGGAAGTGATGAGGGTGATGCGGTGATGCGGTTGCTACTTTTTTCATTCCTACTATGCCCTCTTCCTGAAACATCACTGCAACCACTGCTTTTAATGGAAATCTAGAAGTGCAGGTACTGCTCTTAAGAGCACCTCTTTGTTCCTGTGGAGTGTCGGTACTCTCCCGTTACATGTATAGCAGAAAAAACATATTAGTGGTAGGCAAATGGATTTCTCATATGCCCTGTTCACCTGTCCTCTTCCTACACATTCATAATGATCCTAGGGGCAGATTTACAAGCCCTTACGCCACAGGTGCGTCACTTTTTGTGTTGTACCGGTGGCGTACTTTACTGCTCCATATTTACAAGGACAGGAAAAATCACCCTGCGTGACTTTTCCTGTCCTTGTAAATATGGCCCCTTTGCAAGCAGCACTTTGCGTGAAAGGGGTGTTCCATGGGTGTTGCTGTGGGTGTTCCCACGCAACACCAATGGAACCAGACACATTTCCAGATTTGTGAGGAATCGTAAATCTGGAAATCCATGTGAATGCTACGCCTCCCCAGGGGAGGCGAAGGGAGGCGCAAGGAGGAGAAAGTTTTCTTTTCCTCTTTCTATGCGTGCGGCATTCTGCACATAAACAATCATTGAAACAATTACGTTTTTCAACTTCTATGTGTGCTAATGCAGCACACATAGAAGTTGAAAAACGGCATTTCAGATTGTTTTTTAGCAGGAACGGAACCCTTCCTGAATAAAAACAATCTCCCCACGACGCAGGCATCCTTGCACCATGGCGCAAGGGTGCCTGTGCCGGCGCATGGCAGCAGTTTATGCGCCAGCGCAGGGGGAAGCACAGAGATGCGACATATTGTTGTAGATATGTGGCATCCCTGTGCTTTGAAAGTGACTCAGTGCGGCGCAGCCAAATGGCTTGCGGAACGCACTGAGTCACTTTCTTGTAAATCTGCGCCCTAGTGTCTAGACACAAAAGGGTTAAAAACCAAGGACAGAGTTCAGCCATCTTTTTTGCAATGTTAAACGTATTTCTGGAATGCAATGTCCTGTCAGCGCGGCAGCGTGCGTCATTAGTTGATTATATCTCTGTTCTCGCATTTTCTTCAACTCATTAACTGGGGAAGTGGCTTTATATTCGGCAGCTTTTTTCTCTTCTCAAAGAGATAGTCTTTTCTACGGTACTAGCCTCCGGAACATACACATGCGATGAAAGTAGAGAACGTATGTGATTTTTTTAAACTGTGAAAACATTAAGGAAATAAATCTGTCACACTTCATCTAAGTAAACAATGAGCCGGATATTCCAGTCTGACAGTAGGCACGACACAGCTCCTAAACCTGACAGGCTGGTTGCTTTCGAGACACATTTTTTTCTGTTCATGTGCATTGTGCTAAAGACAATCGGCGATCAGTAGGAAGCCAAAATGTGATTTCTCCTTGCGTCAATGACGGTCATTTTGAATATGTAGGAAAATGACAAATCATGAACAGGGGCAGGCACACGAGAAATACATGTGCCTAGTACCCTTTTTAAATTGTATTTTTGTCCTGGTGTGATGAGGTCCCTGTATCTACCCTTAAAACGCCACTATCACGCCTGTACCTAGGCTATCGAATTAGGGTGTAGCTCAGCCTACATCGATCGATGTGCCAGAGGAAACGTGCATCACTGCTGTGGTGTGGAACGGCTCTCGTGAGAAACAGGCGTCCACGAAATACCCTTCATTGGAATATGTTTTTTACTACGACATAGAAACACTTCCCACACAGTATAAAAACAAATACAATACACTTATGACCACACTCCCTATACAGTGTAGTGTGCTACCTTTGTAGGCAAGCGCTTCAGTGCCCACATGCGGGTAGTAGGAGCTATACAAATGTTGCAATCCAAGTCAGGTCTCCATCAAGCAAGTCGGCTTCGCCTTGTCTGCCTGAAAGGATGAATGGTGGTGTGATGGTGCACGCGAGGGAGCGCTGGGAGTTATGCTTTGTGCATTTATTTATTATTTATTTATTAGTGTGCAGTTTTATATGGTGCCCACAAGACCCACATGAGTATCAGTGTAGTGTACACAGCTTCATACTGGAAGAGCAGTTTGTAAAAGAAGAACGTCAAATGAAAATGTAAGTTATTGACAGTTACATAGTTCTCATAGTAAATGACATTTGAACGTTTTATATGGATATTACACATCAGTACAAATGTAAATGCTTTATTCTAAGAAGATAGATAGAGTTAAAATGTACCCCCTTTGGAATGAAAGGAAACCCTGAACATCCAATTACCTTAGACCTTTCCCTTATTTCCTTGTGGAGTCCTCAAGACGCTCAAGTTGGACCCCTTCCCTATGCAAAGTTGGTTGCCAAATTTCTGGTAACCCATTCTGCACAAGCCAGCACTTGACCTGTTTCAGTGTAGTGGCGGAAGAGATTTTTCCAAAACTCTTTACATAAGTAATTTTGAGCACACTTTTTGAAACTTTAGTATCTTTTAGTGTGAGGCCAGACAAAAAGGTCTCCTGTTAATCATATCTCTTATTGATTGTACCTGCTAATGTCTAACAGATAAACATTACCAGTAATTAATCTCTAAATATAATTAACAACATTTGTTGGACTTGGCACTTTCTGCAGGGTCATCCCCAAACTTTTCACCTTCACTCCTCCTATTTTTGCTGAATTCTTTTTTACTGGCCTTAGGACTCTGTGCACTTTATCACTGCTAACCAGTGCTAATGTGATTGTGCTCTCTCCTTACAATGTAGTAGAATTGGCTTATACCTTAATGGCATATTTAGTTTACTTGTAAGTCCCTAGTACAGTGGTTCTACATGTGCCCAGGGCCTGTAAATGAAATGCTATTATTGGACCTGCAGCACTGATTTTGACACGCACTTAAGCAGCCCTTTAAACATGTCTCACATATGCCGTTACAGCCTATATGGGCAGTTTTAAACTTCCATTTTGACCTGGCATAATAAACATTTTGCCAAGCCCAAACCTTTTTTTTTAATACATATAAGTGACCCCTAGGGTAGACCATGGACACTCCAGAGTGCAGGGTGGAGTGTATTTTAAAAGGTGGAATTGTACTTTTAAGTTTACATGCCCTGGTAGTGAAACACTCTTAATATAGCAGAATATTATTAACCTCATAGTTTGAAGATCTGATTTTCAGCCTTTGATTCACTGGAAACTGTTTGGAGGACTGTTACTGATTGATAAGTAAAGGATATTATTTATCACTGTTTTTGATAACATTGAGTACACTTTATAGTGACTTGTTTGTAGTGCATTTTGGTACTCCCGGAAAAATCTCCGGGTTATTTCTTTTAACTTTTAGAAAGTTGGCGTTTTTTTCTGCTTTAGCCATTTAGTGCGTGCAGCCTGTCTCTGGATCGCACAACTGGGTGTAGCTGACAGTTGAGCTCTGTGTATTCCTCCTAGACAGCCACACACAATAGAGAGTTTAGGTGCGCCAGGATGGGCCATAACTGGTAGGATGGGAGGGCAGATGCGGGAACAGCCCTACTTACACTTGAAAAGGCTGTGTCCTGCCTCCACACAAAGGGCTGCATATCCCCTGTAGTTAGTCTAGAGGCAGGACAAGGAAGGCAAGATGTCTGTGGACTTCAAAGGGAAACCTTAAGAAGCTTCTCCAACAAGTAAGGCCCAGGTATAAATATTGGATCCCAGACACCAACTCTTCAGTACACTTTTGGACCTGTGAATACTCTGCCAGAAAGAAGAACTGCTGTGCTCCTGAAAGGACTGCCAGTCTGCTGGAATGTTGCTCTGTAGGACTGCTGTCCTGCTGACTCTTGCCTGGGTAAGAAGGACTGGACCTGCATCTGGTGAACCGAGTACCCCAGAGTAACACCAAGGGCTAGTTGGCTGGCATCCTGACTAGAGCCTCAGGGACAGAAAGCTCCAACCACCTTGAACCAAGCACCTGGACTGTGCCTTCTGCAAGTCCTACCCTGCCAAGTGGTGCCACCCCAGTACTGGACCCTTAGAAGTGGGCCTGATGGTGCTCTTTCAGTCTTTCTGTGGATCCTGCAGAACCGACACATCGCTTCTGCTGCGAGGGTCCTCTCAACACAAGTGCTGCTCATCAACCTCACAGCCCACATTGGAACCGCTGCTGTACGAAGCTTCCCGGACGCAGACCCTTGCATTGTAAATCTCTCGTTGGCAGCAGCCTCGATAACAACGCAGGTTCTCACGTCACAGTCTCACAGCTCTTTGGAACAAACGCATTTCCTTGACTGCGCGATGCTCTCTCGACGCCGGACTTCGCATCGCAAGCCCTCGTCAAAGGGATCCTTGATGACACAGGACCTCCCATCACAGCTCCGCAGTGCCTCAGAACGGATGCATCTCGTAGGCGAGACCTCACAACGCCTCATAAGTAGGATTTAAGGTACTCTTGTTCAGCAGGCCTTACTTGGCCCTGTGGCCAGGCTGCGCTCCATTGCAGTCGGTCTGAATTTGTGACTTTATCCCAGTCTGGCCAACCAGATATCCATAGTTGTCACTTTCTGCTTTTGTGCACAAATTTCAATGAAATCTTTAAAATTGCATATCTCCGGTTGTATTGATTGGATTTTTGTTGTTTTATTTATTACAAATGACCCTATTTTTCTAAAGTGGTGCAGTAATTTTTCTTGTGTTGTGTTTTCACTTTATTACTGTTTGCACACATACTATGCACATTGCCTCAAAGGTAAGCCTGACTGCTCTGTGCCAAGCTACCAGAGGGTTGTACACAGGTTAATTTGGGGTTTGCTTGTGCCTCACGCTGACAAGGATTGTGTTATTGCTGCCTGAATAGCCCCCCCCCCCCCCAAACCAGAAACCCAATTTCTTACAACATTACACTATTTAAATAATAGTAGAGACATTTCCCATTATCACTAGTGTATTTTGTGGCATGTCAAAACATAGGAGTAATGTCTTTAACTCTTGTGTGGCCAATATATTATTATATAATGCAAGCTTTCTGTCTCCTATGACTCTTTTTCCAAATACTCACCTAGGTATAGACAGGATAAGAGCACCACTCTGCTCACTCACTCACAACACCTAGATTAATCCTATATAAGCCACACTTCAATTGACAACACTCACAACCAAGCACTTCTCGAATGTGTTGCGTGTTGCCTGTCTGCCAGTGTGTTTCTGAATCTAGCCATTGGTATGAAGAGCTTTATAAATAAAACTACAATACAATATGTTGATATGTCTGTGAAAAAGTTTTTCATCTGCGTTTGCACTAAATTATTGAAAGGGTCACGGAACTACTTGGCAGAGAAGGTGGGACTTAGGTGCTCTCTACACATTTTAAGCATTTCTGAACCTTAGACGTGTGCAATAAAAAAGATTGCATTAACAATTCTGATTCTTTTTAATAATGAGGGCAAAGACTTTTACTGAGAATACATTTGACTTACTCAACGTATTTTGACCGTGTGTTTTAGTTTTTTAGGACAGTACGGTTTGTAGTGAACCATAGAGGCCAAATATGAAATGCCATGTTTCCTTACAACTGGCTAGGTTGTTTACTTCATTTCCAAGTGCATTGTTCGGATTTTACATTGGCATTACTAATGGGAGTGACAGGGAGTTAGGGATGGAGGTAGGGAGATAGTGAGGTAGGAGATAAATGAGTACTGTATGTCAAAATCCCTAAGGAAGAGATTTAACAGAGTGGGTAGCTTTTTTCAGTGGGGGTATTCAACAGACTTGTGGGGGCAATGCACAGTTAGAAACTAATATTTGGAAGTGGCCATGTCAGACTACTAGAGTCATTGACAGTAGGTTATTTGTGAATGAGAACATAGGTTGTCTGTTATATGCTTAGTTTGGTATATTTGTGTATTATGTACCATGTTTAGTACTTTGTATTATGTGTAGTATGGTTTGTCTTTTCTTTCTTTAGTTGAGATATCCCGTGGTTCCCTATCACATTTTTGACATTGGGATCTTACTCTGATGCAGACCCGTTATCTGTCATAAACTCAGTGAATTTGGTCATTAACCGCGCTTAATAACTGAAGGCATGTGTGACAGCTTTGGATAGTGGGCTAGTCATGTGAAATGCACATTCTAAATCCAGTGCATTGCTATGGGTGATGGTAATCCCAACTAGAGTAACTTAATGGGTAGTGCCAAATGGAGGAGAGCATGCCGCCATGGTGAAGATGGAGAGTTTGGGAGGTTAAGGTCGCTACAGTTGAGAAACACACTAAGGTCTATAAATATCAGACTCCAGG
This sequence comes from Triturus cristatus, assembly GCF_964204655.1. Lineage (NCBI taxonomy): Eukaryota > Metazoa > Chordata > Amphibia > Caudata > Salamandridae > Triturus > Triturus cristatus. The sequence continues at coordinate 792,550,225 of NC_140583.1, read as the reverse complement.
TTGCAGGTTCCTTTGATGTAAATTCCAGGGTACAGCTTCTTCCATTTCACGTTGATAATATTTTATATGTGGGGGTGCAAGGTACCTGTTTAATGTTGTTATATTTCTAGCTGTAGGGTCTGTGTTGATTTATGGAAAAGCTAATTCCAGGCTGCAGTTTTATGGTATTAAGGTGAATGCTTGAATGTTGATTTTAGCAAATTTCAGGCTGAAAGTTCTTTGGTGTAGGGTTGGTAAAAGTAGAATCCATTGGCTTAATGTTGTCTAGGTATATCTGCGCTTTGTCAGAAAATCCAAACCTAGGAGCAGCCTTAATTCAACAGCAACAGCGCCTTATGCAAAGATTTAGTAACTCCAAAGGAACTGCCGCTGCCCCAAAGATGCCATGAAATGAACAGTTTGCAATTCAAGAGCCTTTCTGAAAATGATAAGAAATGCTGAAAATGTCCATTAAATCCAGTGAAAATGCCATTAAAAAAGTCTGTGATACAGAGTGGCAGGTACTTCTTCGTGGTGAAATGTAAGTTTTAAGTTTGGTGCATTGCTACTCAGTTGGTGGAGAAGGTTTGATACCAATTTCCTCCAATATGCACAATAAGCTGTGTCCTTTAAGAAGGCATGCCATCTCTTCAAGGGAGCTAAGTATACTGGTTTTTGAGTGCATTGTGGTGTTACGCCGTCACGGTTCACGCAGATCAGACCTGTCACCTGTTTGTGGCCTTTGAGACTGCTAGACCAATGGAGATTTGTTTTTCCCCAAATGGTCTCCTTTCTTTATCTTTGGACTTCTCTGAGACTTAGGTCACACTTTCTAAAATGGGTACGTTCTCACGTAAAGAAGTCTAAATATTTACTCCTGTACAGCTCTTTGAAATTCATATGCGGTGATACACAGCCCTATATAAAACTCCAAAATAAATAAATACAACGTTTCAGCTGAGATCCCTCTCCACCAATGAACTGCAGACTGGTGTTCGTTGCATCACATTTCTACTAGGATTATAGACATCCATTCCAGATGTCTGCGTTTTCAGAAATATCCATCAAAGCCCTTCTGGTACATGAGGATCTTCCAGAATGAGGTGCCCAGCTCATCTCAGGGGCCTGCATTGTTCCCAATGCCAAGAGCAACATTAAAGGATCATCTTTACTCTGTTCACATTACGTCACAAGAAGATAACATCACAGGTCCTTAAATCACTCCCTGGCCAAAAATACAAAAGTTGTTTAGTGAGGTGAAGAGCACTCTTTCTAGGAGTAAAAAATCCAGTAAACACCCGCATGGTTCGCTTTTCAGTCTGGTACACATATTACGGTGTACACCCGACCTATTGAATAGTCACTGGAGAGCCAAGAGAGGAGACTGCGGACAGGGATAATGTATACAACTTATTATTCAATTATATATTCAACACAAGTTATAAATAAATTGATACACTCCATATGAGACATGATTCCATAGTTCAACCTATACAAAGTAATTTAATTAAATAAAACTTATTGAATAATTAATGTGTTAATTGATTAATTAATAATAGTTTAATAATTAGTTGTTAATTAATTTCAATTAGTCAATTAATAATTAATTATGTTAATTGTTTAATACATTTTAGGTGTGTGTTGTGGTGTTTATATGTGTAAATGGTGTGAAGGGTAGTAAGTAATTAATTTTGTATTGATTAATTATTAAATATTTTTAAATGAATTACCATTAATTAATTAGTAATTAGTAATTGTAATTGTGTAATTAATTTTAGGTGTGTGTTGTGGTGTTTATATGTGTAAATGGTGTGAAAGGTGGTAAGTAATTACGTTTTTTATTGATTAATAAATAATAATCAATTAATTTTCGTTAATTAATTAGTAATTATTACATGTAATTGTGTAATTAATTCTAGGTGTGTGTTGTGAATATTATAGTGTTAAATAATGTGTAATTCATTATTTTTTATTATCTTTGTAAATAATAATATATTTAAATTTATATATTAATTATGTTAATATTGGAAATTAAATGTAATAAAAATGTTGATGGTTTTGTTTGTTATTGTTTTGGGATCCAGCGCTTTCCCTACTGTTGCACTCACTGGAGTGGGAATAGTCATTTTTACCCCTACGCTATCCTACGCTTTCCCTATTGTTGCACTCATTGGAGTGGGAATAGTACTTTTTACCCCTCCGCTATCCAGCGCTTTCCCTACTGTTGCATTCACTGGAGTGGGAGTAGTAAATTTTACCCCTCCGCTATCCAGCGCGTTCCCTACTGTTGCACTCATTGTAGTGGGAATAGTAATTTTTACCCCTACGCTATCCAGGTTTTCCCTACTGCTGCACTCACTGGAGTGGGAATAGTACATTTTACCCCCTCGCTATCCAACGTTTTAACTACTAATGTTTTTATTTTGTTATTAAATGTATGTATTTTTTTAAATAGTTTAATGTGTTAATTAAATATAGAATATTTTATTTTATTTTAAATTATTTATATGTGTTTATTTTATTTTTATATAATTAAAAAAGTTGATAACTTAAATAAAGATAATAGTTAATAAAATGTATTTAAGTAAATACATGTATATGTACACTTTTTTGTGTTTATATTTATTAAATTAAGTTTATGTGTTATAATTAGTTAAAATATATATTACATGTAATTTGTTTTGCTAATAATATTAATATTATTTAATTAATTTAATTTAAGTTATGTTCTTTTTTAAAGTCGATATTTTTTACATCGATATTTTTGAGTCGATAATATTGTACTTACCTGTTTAAATGTAGGGAGTCGATATTTTTGTAATCGATATTTGTACATCGATATTTTTTTCAACTGTATTTTTCACATCGATATTTAAACATGGAGCCAATGGAGTGACAGGTGATGGTGACCTTCGAATATGGTGGGTCTCAAAAGACCATTGATTGCACAATTCTAATGCGAAGTTAAGGTTAAAACAGTAGCATGGTTCGAATCTTCAACCAAGGACGTGCCCTCAAAATAAAAACGTAGGGTAGTGTAGAGAAGGGTGCATTTCCTTCCTTCATGCGTTGGTATCAGCAGATTGCCAGCTTAAGGTGAATTGTTTATTGCTCTTATCAAACCAAAGGTGTAGACTTCCTTGTTTCAGGTTTCTGGTTCTCTGGTAACAATAGACGCAAGCTGGAGGCTTCTGTATTAATGCTGGTAATAGCAGATTCCAGGGTGGCTTCAGGGTCCTTGACCTAATGCTGATCATCACAGAGTTCAGGTTTTGCAGCACAGGTAGGATATTATGCTACAGTATGCTGCATTATGCTATTTTATGTTCTGTGATGCTATGCTGATGTCTAGTAGCTGCACAGAAGGTGCATGATAGGCACAGATGCACCTCCATGTGCAGGCCTTAGGAGGGGCTCCTGCAGCACAGGCTGAAGCTGGAGGAGATACCTTGAGTAACAGAGGCAGGGCAGTTGGGGGCTGGCAGTGTGGGAGGGCTTACACCCTGGTAGATACATGGAGAGGGCGGTGGATTCACACTGAAAGGCACAGGAATCAGTGGTGTCTGCTCCTTCCTGCTCTTCTACCCCACTACCCTCCACACACCATCAGCTGTACCACAGGGCCTTCGTAGACAGATGCCCCGCCCTTTGCCTGCCTCACTCTCACACTGCACCAAGCAAGGAACGACAGTTAAGGTCATGAAGAGGTGGCTTGTGACTGCTACGTACACGTCATTCCCCCCATTTCCGTAAAGGCCAGCAGGCTTCTTGGAACAAGGAGGTGTTGTGTCCTGCCTGACGACCAACTCAGAAGCGTGCTGAAGCCCTCACAGGCCAAGCATTATCCAACCCCCTCTACCCACCCGGTGCCACCTCATCACCCCCGATGACCAACCTCGTCGAGTGTCATTAAGAAGGCCTGTCTCTGAGAGATCGGAGCAAATCAACGGTGACAGATAAGGAAAGGGCGCGCAGATTTTGAAGTGACAGAGGGTACAGACAGGATGTCACCTCCCCACCCATCAAAGCCCACCGTGCAGCATTCCACCACCAAAGGAAGTAACCCCCGGAGTCGTGGCCTCTTTTTTGTCAGCTTCACAATACCATCAACCCTCTGCTTATCTCTGTTTCACTCAACTCTATTCATAGCCCGAGTACAGCCTTCAAGCAGGAGTATCCTTGAGGCATCTTTACCCCGACCATCCCACCCCGCGCCCTCGAGCCTCTCCCTCTCTTTGTTCTTCAAAGACAAAACAAGCGACGCTGCTCCGCAAAGAGTGATTATCAAAACTAGTCACTGAACACCTAAGCGCTATTAAAGCTTCGAGGCGCATGGAGGTCGGAACACAGACTAAGTACACATAGTTCTACACAGCAAGCTGGGAAACAGCTTTCATAACACTGTCAGAACAACGCAGGGCGATTACAACGCAGGCACTACAGCGAACGGATCGTTACCACGCGTTCCATTACAACACAAACCATTACAACGACTTGGTTTAGGGAACTCATCGTTAGATTTTAAATCCAACACTTTCCCTACTGTTGCACAGACAGAGTTGGAATAGTAAAATATATTATTCCAAACTCCAGCACTTCCCTAAAGCAAGTCGTTGTAATGACTTGCGTTGTAATGGAAAGCGTGGTAACGACGCGTTTGTTGTATTGCCTGCGTTGTAAAGGCACGCATTGTAAACGCAGGCATGAATACATCATACATCCCAGCAAGCTATCACAAAGACCAGCAGAAGGATTGCAGCTCAGGACAGACAGGAACCCGGTACTTCAGACGTAATGTGTCAATTTGTATCTCAGTGTGCAGGGAGGGGTGTCTTTTCTTATGCATCAGTGTCTTTGTCTATATGTGTCAGTAAGGTAGGCCTCTATATGTAGTTGTGGATCTACATGGAAAGGTATGTGTGGATATTTTCAAGTGTGTGTGTTTGCATGGTGGTGTGTGTCTATTTGTATGTAAATGCATGCCTGTCTGTCTGCTGTGCAGCATGTTTCTCTGCGAATCGACCTGTCTGCATGCCCGTGTGTCTGTGTAAGGGGTGTGCTGTGTCTGTGTATGTGTGTGTTCCATTGTGCGGCAGTGTGACACTGCAGTTTTGTGTATTTGCCTCTGTCACTCGTGTTGAGTATCTGTCTATGCTTATTCACATGTGTTACTGTGTCTTTGTGTGAATGTTTGTGCATATGGTTGTGTGGTACACATGAATCTGTTGTTCTGTGCTTGCCTGTTTGTGTCATTGCATGTTGTGCATTTCCATCTGTAAATTTTGTTGCATCAGCAGTTACATGTATGTGTCTGTGCATGCATGCGTGGGTAGAGGGTCTCCCTATAAGGTGTTGGTGTATGTCTATACGGTCCATGTGAGTCTGTTAGTGTGTTGCATGTCTATATGTTGTTGGTGTGTAGTTGATTCAATACCTGTGAGCCCCTAGTGTACAAAAAAGACTAAAGTTAGACTCCACCAACCACCGGCCTTTCAACGAACGGCTGCAGCGTCAGCCATGGAGAACTCTCCTGTGAAAATGTTCATCGATTACAGCTGGTTCTTCCATGAACAGCCTTTTTATTGACAGCTTCTCTAAATTCAACACAAGCCTCCTCAACTTAAGGTTACAGAGTTACTGGCAGGTACTCACCTAGGTTATGTTTTAAGCTTATCTAATGAAGATGCCACTGGGGAGTGGAGGAAAGGAGGAATGGGTGACAGATTTGGGGGTCATATCAGGGGACAATGCTGCACAAGATCAACCATCTTCTACCTGAGCATAAAACTGTGCAGATGCAGTGAGCACTACCCATCTAGTGGGAGCTAGCCTCCCAGGTGGTCTGGCAATGGCCGCCTTATGCCCACCTCTTTTGTGCCTTCCCTGCTGCTCTAACGAAAGCCTGGGGGCAATTTTTACCCTGATGAATGTCACCTTGGTGAGAATAAGCAGAGGGCTTATAAATCCACGTTGCCCAGTGGATATAATCTTTATTGTAATGTGCTAAGGCTCCAAGAAATCCACCCACGTGTACCTTTATTCCGTCTAAAAGTGGGCCAGGTATAGATGGCAAATCTAAAGTAAAATAATACATTTCATAAATCTAGAACCACTTTTGGTTTACGGTTTCTCAACTCTCTTCATGGGAGTTTGAGGTAGGCGCAGGTTGGCTGCGGGTGGGGGAGGTGGGCGGGATACAATGCATCACATAAAATGAAAGGCCTTTATGTAGTTATTTTTGTGATTGCATTTTTGGGGTGTATGATGTTAAAAGGTGGACAAAGAGATATGTTTGTTTTGTGTTTTTTCTCTGACTACTTATTTTCACATTTTTTACCCCAAAAATGTAATACTAAAAAACTTTAAAACAATTAAGAGTCACAGACATGTAGTTTAATAAAGCTTTATTAAATATTTTTAAGTAAGCAATTATAATAATCATTATACTGTGTGTATTATTGAAATATACACTTGAATTAAATGATTGCTAATTTTGGGAGAAAGATGATAGATTTGCTTTATATTTAGGGTGTTGGGTGGGGGGAAGAGGACGCTGTGGCTAGGCCCTGGTGCCAACCGTGTGGGATTGGCTGCCTGCAGGGATGAGGGATATGGCAGCTGCACGCCAAGCCTTGCGGTCAACCCCCGGCTGCGCACAGCCAAAGGTGGTGCGGGGCGGTGGGGTTGGCTTTACGTATGGTAATAAAATAATACTTTGCATTAAAAAATAATAAAGGTTAAAGTAATTTTAAAGTTAGGTGAAATGTTTAGTAACAACGTGACATTTTGAACTCACTAGGTATAGTTATACTTATCTCAAATAACTATAACTCATGCCCTAAGGTAGCTATAACTCGGGCCCTTGCCATGCACTGCTAATTACTCCACATATTACATTACTCATGACATCTTCTATGGCATCATTGATAATGTAACTGCAACATTTGCAACAAAATTATCGATGAGAAAACTGTGTATGGCAAGTTATGGTTACCTTAGGGAACAAGTTATTGTTCCTTGAGATAACTATAACTAGTGGATTTCTATGGTTTTTAGAGTTTAAAATGTTATGTTGTTACTGAACATTTCACCTAACTATAATGCTACCTTGAACTTTGTTTTTTTCAGTGAAAATATTTATATATATTTAATGTAATGCTGCATTTAATACAGAGAGAAAATGGTGTTCACTGTCACGAGCAAGGTTGTGGGATGCAACCAAAATGCGTCAACGTGTCATTTCCTGTGAAATGTGAAATACATTCTTGAACTCCACTGCAAAGTGACATTCTCAATCTTGACGAGGAGCAGAGACATTTGGATTATATATATATATATATATAGGCACCGTTTGACACATCTTCACAACATTTTCAAAACTACTGTGGCAATCACGTCAGATCCTGTCTGGAAAGTTTTGGGGGGGTTGTCAAGCGGACAGAGAAAAAGGGTGGTCCCACAACCCCTTTTTCCCCATGCTATTTCCTATAATGATTTTAGTCATGAATACAGCCCAAACCGTGTAAATCTGTTCAGTAGTTTTGGAGTTATTAAAGAAAAACGATTTTTGTATATTTGGAGACGTGGATCCATTTCTGATCTGACAGATCTCATGCTGAGATTTGATTGGCTGCCACCACTTCAACCAGGAAGTGGAAGCAGCCAACTTGGGACTCGCCTGGAGTCCAAATTAAAAACACAAGGGGGCAGGCTATGAATGCCCTGACCCACTAGACCGGGTGGACTGCCGCATGGGGCCAAAACATTTTTTTTAAAGTTTGCTGCGAATTTGTGGAGGATCTGCAGATTCACCGCAAAATTTTGAAAAAAGGGTGGTCTCCATAGCTTGTTTCTTTCTGTAAAACCCCTCCAGGTTGGCCAGGTCCTAGGAGAACAATACATATATATTTGGGAGGAGAAGGGAGGCGTATCCCCTAGGGCCAAGACACATAAGTAATGGGGAGAGGAGCCACACGGCCCCATTCCCGGTCCGATTTCGGACCTGAGGACTCCGTCCACTGGAGCCCAGCTTACAAAGAGGAGGGGGTGCCACACGACCCCCCTCCGTGAGCCATTAATAGCTCTAGGTACCCCATCCCCTAGGGCTGGCTCATATGCTATGTCCCGGGGTGCCTACCCCTGGAACATAGTGGTTTCCCTGCCCACACTGGCATGGGCTGGGAAACCTGTGTTTGCTGTCCCTTGGCGGGCGTAAATTCAAAGCTCCAGCCAAGTGGGAGCAAACACTAAGTCCTCTCCCTGCAAGTGGGAGCATGAAAAATGCTTCTGCCTGCTGGGAGGGGACTTTTCATCTGTTTCCTTGCCCACACTGATGCGGTCAGGGAAACAGATGAATAGATTGCTCCCGCCCACAGGGAGCAGCATTTTTTGCTGCACCCTATGGGTGGAAGCAATGCCAGCTACTGCTGGTGGGCAGGGAGCCGGCTGGGGCTGCGGGGTCCCTTGGGGCTCCCCCACCGCCCATAGACATAGTGTGGTGGGTGCCCTGGATGGGCACCCATCCTTTGTTGGCCGGGCCCCAGGGATGAGGTCTCTGGGGCAGAAATTTGCCCAGGGAGGGGGGCTGCGTGCCTTCTCTCTCTATTTGGAATATGGTAAGGCCCTGAGAGGGGGTACGTGCCCCCCTGACCATAAATATAGTGGTGGGGGGTCCTTGGGGCCAAATTAGTCAAAGGAGGGTGACACGTGCCCTCCCTCCCCATTAAATATGATGCCGGGCCCTGAGGGATGGGGTCCCTGGGGCCAAAAACGATCCTAGGAGGGGGCCTTGTGGTGAACCTCCCACTGCATGGGGTTGGCTGCAAGCTGGGGGTTGGCGGCAGGGCCTGGCCAACCCCTCGCTGTGCATGGCTAAAGGCCATTTGCAGCAGTGGTTGGATTAATTTATGGTAATTAAATATTACTTTACGTTAAAATAAACAACCAGTAATTGCCTGAAAAAAAAACAAAGGTTACAGGGACTTTATAGTTAGGAAATAGAATTAAAAGAACCTTAGGAATTCACTAAAAAAACATAGGTTCAGATTTTAAAAATATCAAACCATAGAAAATCAGCAGTTATAGTGATCTCAAACTCGTGCCCTTACCATGCACTGCTATTTATCTCACATATTACATCAGTCATGACATCTTCTATGACTTCATTGATAATATGACAGCAACATTTGCAATAAAATTATTGATGAGAAAACTATACATGGTGGAGAAGCGAGTTATAGTTGTCTTAGGGCACGAGATATAGTTTCTTGAGATAAATATAAGTATAAGTGCTGAATTTCCATGGTTGTATGTGTGTAAAATCTAACTATAACGGCTCTGTAACCTTTGTTCTTTTTAGCAAATATATATTATATTATAAAAATATGTGTATATATATGCGTACATATATATGTGTGTGTGTGGCAGCAGACATTGTGACTTCAGAACTCAACTGTAATAAGATATTATAGTTGAGGAACTACACAATTTCTTTGTAATAGGACACTTGTTATGTTATAAGCCACTGATTATAAAGAAATTCAAGACAGTTTTTAATACAGGGATTGCAGCATTCCATGTATTATAAAGAAATTAGAGACGTGTTTTTAATTCAGGGATTGCAGGGTGATAGAACCATCTGTAAGCAACTTTATATATTGGCTGAGCTCATTAGAAAAAACAATAGGAAACCTCCAAATGTTCCTCCTTTATTGGTTGAACGTGATTCTGAAAGAAAAAAAAATCTCCTAATATTTTCATTAGTGCTTTCTTTCTTGTTCTATTCTTATTTAATTTTAATAACGCAACATATTAAAGGCCAAGTCAGTGTCTTCAGTCCTGAAACTGCAGTTGTGGATTTAATTAATTTTAATCCCTAAATGCCACTCAATGAAAACAATTCATCTTTGTAAATAGCTCAGAGCAAAACCCATACACATTTCCCATAACCGTGTAGGTCTCTCTGGCTGATCATTTGGACCAGTGCCCTTGCCACGCCGACACAACAGCACTTTCTTCTGCCAGCTGTTGCAATCTAGAAAGCTGAAGACAGAGCAGGAGGACGCTAAAGTCCCCGACCGGTCGAGATGGAGTCTGCCTGGCTTAACCCCTTCGATGCTGCGCAGATTCCGCCGCTGTGCTGACGGAATCTTGCGCGGGTGTGGTCATGACGGAATGGTTCCGTCATGAGCACAGCTCAACCGTGGGTCATGACGGAACCATTCCGTCATGAGCACCGAAGGGGTTAAAAGAAGGTGCCGGCCTACTCTGAGGTCCCCAAGTCTTGCTTGATCTTTTGATGCCCTGCAAAAGCTACTTTCTGGCTCACAAGGAAGATTCAAGTACCATTCTCAAGCAATGCAACAGAAAGGTATATAAATATTAATAAGTCAACTCAACAATATGCTTCACAGACCCTGACACGTATCTACTTTTCCATTTCCAAAGGAAACAATTAAATGGAGCACCTAGAGAAAATAAGAACAGCAAAAAACATCTACCAACTACCAGAGGCTCCTATCTAAGAGACAGACAAAGCACAGGAATTCCATTAAGAGGGGGCACCTTTTATTCACAGGAGGTGAATGTAGTAACTTAAATGTGTCTCCTTTGTAGATAGAAAATAATAGTTGATCTCATCATTATTTTTCTACTTTACTAAACTTCTTTGACGTAAGTGGGATTGTGTAACCCACAAATGACTGTGTGTAATGTCCATGGGGCAATTTGTTGATGTGTTGAAAGCACACAATCAGTCAGGAGAGTGGGGAGAGGCGGGCAATGATGGTAGCGCTTAACCGAGCAGGAAAGTGAGTGGACAGTGATGGAACAAGTAATAATACTGCTTACCTCCTGCTTACCTCCTGAGATGCCAATCAAGGACTTCTTTTCAAACATACACATCCACATAATGCCATGGGTTAGTCTCAAATGTGATGGATCACCACCAAGCCAATGCCTGAAGGGGCATGCCCAAACAAGCTTGCTGACCCAAATACCCTTTCTGTATGCAGCTTTGTATGTTGTATATTGTACACTGTGTGATATGTGTGTAGTGTGGGGGTGTGGATACATGAGGTCTGCCAGACAGCTAAATCAGTGTGTAGTCAGACCCCAAAATAAATCAGTGATAGCAGATCCATTGTTGAAACTGTCACCCCCTACTATTATTCCCAAAGTCTGTCTCTGGCTTTCATAAAAAACATAACTAATGTCTGCAGGTGCTAGGAGTTCTCTCAAGAGACAATTCAATGTGTAGAATGTAGTGCATAAATGGTCAGTGCTATGCAATGTGATCCTACTTTCACTTGCCCCACCACAAGGGGCAACTTTTATGTGCACCATTGTTGTGTATGGCGGATGTTGTGCAAATGCATCACACTGGTAGGTTCTGATCAGGTAGCCTGACCACTCCGCAGTGCTGTCTGGAAAGTGTTTGCTTGCTTTGATCGAGGCAAGCTGCTGAGAATCAGCTGAGTTGCATGCCTTATAGGCCAACTCCAAGAATAGCCTGCCGTGCTGTGGTCTATTTGCTATGAACAGGACCATTGTGGGGATGCTCTGAATGAAACCATTTTGTGACATTTTGAGGTAACAGATCGCATTGTCACTGTCTGAATCCCACGAGGCTGGTAGCCTGAGGCATGCCTATTCCTGGCAATGGGAAAGCTAATTAACAAGTTATGTTATTTTTCTTTAATCGCAAGCTGTGGACCTTCAAATACTGTGCATGACAAAAAACGTGCCCGAAAACAGAAAAATAAAGAGAATTAATTTTCAAATGATGGCCCTGCTGTCTATATATCTTTTTCATAGTCAACCAGATGTAATTTTTGACGGCTGGAACACTGTGGCCAGTTGGTGGGAGTGAAAGTCTTTATTGTTTGACATATGAAGTTTTTTGATCCATATTATTATCAAGAAGAACTTACGTGCAGAAACATTAATTAATACAATGCATTTTGTTGATATTCTGTTTCTGGTGAAAAGATTTCAGTAATAGTGAATGTTCAAGTAGAAATGTATAGTGTTACTATATTTAACAAATAAAAGTGGATAGAATGCAAGAGAAATGTGCTTAATTTGATGTAACATTTTAGTTTCCTAAATCCGTTGTTAACAAATAGTATGTGTTTTAAAATGTCACAATATAATGATGCATAACATGTATTGAGCAGATCATTATAACATGGTTTGAGTTTTTTGTCAAGAGCTCTCTTAATCTTTTTGCTCAGAACCATGCTGGTCTGCACGACATTTTTTTAACCATTTGGAGATATTTTTGGTAGGGTATTTTCAATATTTTGTGTTTTCTAATATTCGTTTGCATTTTCACTGTTTATGCTTAGAGGCTTTGACTTTACCTTACTTGGCACAAATAGCACGATTTTTATTTTATCGTTATAACAAACTTGTACGAGAAGTGCGCAGTTTATGGGCCCTTTCTATGAGCACACAATGTTGTTTTCTTATGCAATGCATTTGTTATTTATTTTAAATGACTCCGTTTTTTGTTTGACATCTTTTTAAATTGGGATTATGTATTATTTATTTTGACAATCTGTGTGCCAAGAGCATACAAGTGATTTTCGGTGTTATTTGTGCTGGCTACATTGCCAATGTTTGGATGGCGATACCACTGAATAAATCTAATGATAAAAGAGACAAGCAAGAACCTTTCACTTGAATTCACTTTGTCTTCCACTGATCCTGGGGATCGACAACAGCGACACTTGGGGGCCGATTACGATCCTGGAAAAACCCGGTACAAACCGTGGGTCGGAGCGTTTTCTCCGTCCGACTCGTACCGGGTTGTAAAACTTTACAAACATGCAATTACGATTCGTACGGAAACACCATTTCCGTACGAAAAGACCAACCGACAGAAAAATACATACAAATGTGATCCGGGACACCGCGGACGTGACGTCCGGACGGGGTTAGGCATGTTTTTACGTACCAGCAATTACGATTCGCACCGACTGCAGTCCGGATGGGAATATTTTTACGGCACCCAAAAAGTGCCGGAAAAGCTAAGTACGCGGCGATGCGAGCTGATTAGGGGGCCCGGTACGTGCCGTACCCCCCCCAGCCCCCCGTATGTACGGGGCGTACCCCTGTACCCCCCAGCCCCCCATATGTACGGAGCGTACCCCTGTACCCCCCAGCCCCCCGTATGTACGGAGCGTACCCCCCAGCCCCCAGTATGTACGGAGCGTACCCCCCCAGCCCCCCGTATGTACGGGGCATACCCCTGTACCCCCCCAGCCCCCCGTATGTACGGAGCGTACCCCCACCCCCGTATGTACGGAGCGTACACCCCAGCCCCCCATATGTACGGGGCATACCCCTGTACCCCCCAGCCCCCCGTATGTACGGAGCGTACCCCCCAGCCCCCCGTATCTACGGGGCATACCCCTGTACCCCCCAGCCCCCCGTATGTACGGAGCGTACCCCCACCCCCGTATGTACGGAGCGTACCCCTCAGCCCCCCATATGTATGGGGCATACCCCTGTACCCCCCAGCCCCCCGTATGTACGGAGCGTACCCCCCAGCCCCCCGTATGTACGGGGCGTACCCCTGTACCCCCCAGCCCCCCGTATGTACGGAGCGTACCCCCCAGCCCCATATGTACAGTGCGGACCGCCAGCGCTACGTACATACGGGGGGCTGGGGGGTACAGGGGTACGCCCCGTACATACGGGGGCTGGGGGGGGTGTACTGCGCATACCGGGCACTTGTTTGGACATCTCCATGGTTGCTATGGGAGTTCGCTCCGGACGGTCTTTTTTCCATGCAGTTGTACAATCGGACGGATGGGACGGATCGTAATTGCGCATTGGGACTTCAGTTTTCCCATTTGTATGTAAAAATGTCCGGGGACGTGTCGGAGACTTTTCCCGACCCGAGGACGTGTGGGGGAATTTTCCCAATGCGATTCGTATGGACTTTTTCCCATACGAATCGTACTTGGCAGTTTGTACGGCGCTTTTACCATTTGTACGGAAAAAAGTCCAGATTCAATTGGGTTGGGGAAATTTTTTCCAGGATCCTAATCGGCACCTTGGTATTTTCACCAGCAGGATACATTATATTACTAATTGTGTCTTATCACCTAATCCTTTGACAAAACCGTGTGTTTTTAATTATTTTCTTGTTGAACATTGGAGTTTCATTAAAATATGGTCTAACCAGTAGGAAACAAGACGCAGGACCTCTGACCACAACAAGTGTGGATGGAAAATATCAATGTATCTGTATCAACTTCTTGTTGGATAAAATACTAAACCAAGAAGTGATGCTGTGCCTTTTTATGTGCAATATAGCTCAGTCCTGATTGTATATTGAAACTTGAGTAGTGTAATTAAGTCCAAAATAATGTGATGTACTTAGCGAGACAACATGACAAAAGATGAAGTCTGGTCGCAACATTTTTTGGTAGGTCTTGTATAAATTCCAGTGACTTAACTTTGGCCAAAGATGGGCCTTAACGTACATAGAATAATGTGATTTCCGCACTCGAAAGTCAATGAGCTCTGCGACCCACCGACAGGGTGATAGTTGTAATAAAAGTTCAAACTCACACTTAGTCTTTTACAGTGTTTAGTAATGTGGGCAGGCTGTATGAGCCTACGGGCCCTAATGTTCTTTTGATGTCTATGCATAAATGTTCGGAACTGCTGAGATGAATGCTTGGGTCGGGGGTGATATTTCCAATCTACCAATATTTTGTTTGCTTTATTGGCACCATTTGTTGGCTTGGGACAAGCCCAGTTACACTACATATTGTACTGTAATACAGGTGGGATGATGGTAGGTCTTTGTGGAAACCCCATATGCTCCTTTTGAATACACAAGGGCGCCTCCAGTGAGTGCCATACTACTAACAGGGTCAGTCAGGGACAAGATACAAATTAAATGGACAATTGTGTATTTTGCTTCTGCATTTCCTATCTTAGACACTGCTGTTTATCATTGACTTACCTGCTTCTGTGTCATTCATTTATACAGGTTACAAGGAGTGTGCCTTCCCTCTGCCATGGGGCGTAAAATCGACCTTTCCAAACTGTCCGATGAGGAGGCACGGCATGTGTGGGAGGTGGTTCAGCGTGACTTTGACTTACGAAAGAAAGAGGAGGAGCGATTGGAGTAAGTATGCTGACCAAGGAGGAATTACAAGTCATGATGTACTATGTCTTCTGTCAGTAATGCAGATATTGCTGCAATCTGAGGTCATCATAATTACAAAATCTAGATCACTTCATAGATCGCTAGACATTGCCTATTCGATGTAGGGTGTTGTGCAGAAGATCATAAAGCAGTTGCCATACTGTTAATATATTGCTAGTGTTATGTATCTACAATATTTAATGTTATTGCGTGGCAATTGCAATTTAGATCACTCACAGCTGTAATTTGTGTGGCTTGGTGTCAGTAGCTTGTACAATGTGTAAGATAGCCAAGCTTGCATGTGTGGATTGCTTTTGTGTATTTTATACAGGAGGTATCGGGCATTATGAGTGACATCCAGAAATATGTTTTGATCATGTCAAAGCAAATGTAATCATTCAGGAAAAAGGGGGGTGATAGAGATCATTGGGACATGATTCGATATGAACGAAGAAATATAATTAGGGGCTTTGTCCATATTTTCACTCTTGGATGGATGGCAGAGGACTGCTGGATGATTTCCTGTGTCACAGTTTATCAGTCTAGTAGAATAGGAGTGGCAGTTTCATTCTCTCAAGTTCTGAGTGTGACTTGAGGTCATTCCAGTAAGTGATGAGAATTGATGCAGTCTTTAGACGAAGGCAAAACCATGCTTTTTAGTCTTCTAGAAGGTTGTTGGACACAGAGAAACATAAAGCAAAGCTGACTTTTCAAGAATCTTTGCCAATGAACATAGATTTGCAAATAATCTATAATTTTCTGCGTCAA
The DNA here is from genome assembly GCF_964204655.1 of Triturus cristatus. NCBI lineage: Eukaryota > Metazoa > Chordata > Amphibia > Caudata > Salamandridae > Triturus > Triturus cristatus. Next base: position 792,534,309 of record NC_140583.1, on the reverse strand, counting down.
TTATGTCAAATCGAGGCTTTAGCAGCAGGAACATGATCTAGAAGATCTTGAAATTATGAAAAAATGACCAGTTTCGAAGACCGAATTATGAATCATTCTTGCACAAGCCACAGTGGAACATAAAACAGCCAAGGAGTGGGGGTCAGAGAGAGATCCGCACTTCCCGTTAGATTCCACATATCCATCATATTATGCAGAGGAAAGCATGTGGAAGGCTTTGAGGCAGTAGAGTATTTGATTTTTCTTATGGTATTTTGGGTTTCAAAACCACCAGGCTGTTGGTTGAAATTTGTGAGTATAATCATGAAATGGCCTCAAACCTGGCAAAGTTGTAAACAAGAATTTTCTCGGCTCTGTTTGTGGGGCAGATTGCGTGACCTTCCATCCTAAACCACGTGAGCACAACGTTTGCTGTATTGGACTCTCCTGTCCACGAATCCATTTAACTCTGAGCCTGCTTATTTATTGCCACCAGAATCTGTCAATTAGATGATTCCCTACAACTAAGGGTCCTTGACTGTGGAAAGGCAGATTTTATGCACCTGCTTCATCAGTTTCCCACACTGCAATGGGCCCTTGAAACTGCCCCTCTAGTAATAGCCAACAATGACCCTGATGAGGTATAACCAAATGCACTGTGGCGAGGGACATCTGCTTCTTCACTAAGGTGTGTTGCTGTGTGGAACAGTGTTTTGTGTAATGTGGTATCTTGAGGTAGAACATGACATTGTCAGATGTGGTACAGTGTGATGTAGTGTGCAATTGCGTAGTGTATCATGTGGTATGGGTTTACATGGTGTGTTGTTGCAGTAGTATGTGGTATGGTGTTATGTGGTAAGAAGTCTTCGTGTAAGGTGCCATGTTGTCAAATAGTTGGGGGATGTGAAGTATTAAAGAGTGTTGTCCTGTGGTTAAGTTCAGTGTGACATGAAATTGTGTAATGTGGCATGGGCTTTGTGTCATATTATGAAATGTATATCATGCAGTATGATGTGATGTGTTTGGTGTCCTAACTATGGTTTAGTGAATCTTTTCTAAGGAGAATTTTCTGCCTAAAGAAGGAGCCTCATGTCTTGTAATTTCACAATTGAGTGGCCACACCCAAACTACTACTTTGTGGCATAGGCGGAGTCTCCTATGGCTGTCCAACAAGAGAGCTTATTGAATATTGATTTTTTTCAGTGATTCCACTTACTATGTAGGCTAAGGTTGGCATGCTGTTGATATTGTCTTGTCTACTTAGTGTTTTTATCTTTGAAATACATTGTATGATTTAGTCACAAATATGTAATTTTGTGCTGTGGGATGGTGTGTTGTGGTGAAATGTGGATTGCTGTGTTGTTCTGTAGTATGACTAAGATTAATGTGGCATTTGATGGTTTGATGTAGTGTGGTGAGTGCTATATAAGTGATTTATGGAATGTTTGTTAATGGTATGGTGCAATATGATGTGGGGTATTGTAGCAAGATTTAGATTGGTATAATGTGATGAGAAATAAAATGCTGTGTATTGTGTTGGTGGAAAGATGTGCTACTGTTTTGGTGTGCAGATGGTGTGAGTTGGCGTTATACAGAGTGGCATAGTGTTATGTGGTGTGTGGCATTAAAAAATCTTCATTGTGTTACGTGGAGTGGTATGTTGTAGCACTGGATGACTTGATGTTAAGTGTTGTTAAGTGCTTAAAGTGATGCAATGTAATATAAAGTATTATTCTGTATTGAAGATGTGTATGCTGTGACGTAGTGTGTTATGGTATAGTACAATAGTGTATGGTGTGATATGGGCTGGTTTGTTTCGGTGTGATTTGGGATGGAAGATTTGCTCTGGTGCTGTGCCAATTATATACTGAAAATAATCTGTTTCCAAAGAAGAAATACAAAATGTCGATCTTCTTTTCAATGTTGCTTCATGCTGGCAACCATGAGAGCCTGTCTAGTAGGTTTGCTTATTAGAGACAGCACGAGGGTTAATAAACAAGGCCATGATTTCATAATGAGGTTTAAATAGCTGTAGATGTTAACATGGGTTGATGCTATAATGCTAATGTTTTAAGGTAACTGTATTGTTTTATTCTATATAGGTAAAGATGCCAAAACACTACAGACACTGAAGTGTACACTTAGCAGTTAAATAAATCTGGAAATATACTGACTGACTTGCAACCACTCTGGTTGAGACTAGGTAAAACCTGTGCGTGTCTATATCCTACAAACATGTGGCATTCTCAGGCTGAAGGCACTCCCTAACCCTCATACAAAGACCACAGATCACTAGCTGGTCATGAGTGTACATACTTATGATCCTACTTGCTAAGCAAGTTGAGAATAATCCTATATGTTTCTTTATTTAATTATATATGGATTTATACACATGTATATAGAGCGGACATCACTTGAAGGTGTAAGTGCTTTACTTAAGAAATGCTAAATTACATAAAGGTAAGAAGTTACACAAGCATTACAAATGACATATAAAGATAGATGAAGGTACAGTGTGTTACAAGCTAAACATAATGTGCACATATGAAGAATCAGCAAAATAAACAAGCTACATGAGCATGGAATGTGGGGCTGCAGAATTATTTTGACCACTGTACAGGTATAAGTAGATTGGAAATGTTAATAGGTAGGCCATCAAATTAATCAGAGGCATATAGATCAATAATTAAGCGAGGCTCAAACATTTGGGAATCTTTTCCTAGGGAAAAAGGAAACCAGAGGAATATTAATTACTCGGTCTATCAGAAGTTTCTTTAAAATCTGTCTCTATCGCGTTATTATACTGCCATAATGTGAAATGTTAGCAACTGTATGCATCAACCATTTAATCAAATATGTATGCGATTATATATTAGCGTGAAAGTTCCTGTGACAACGAATAGGCTTGCAAACCTTCATGACTGTATTAGCCCGGGAAGCCATGAGCTCAGTGTTGTACCTTGTACATTTTCCAACAGTGTAACCTTGTTTCAAACCTGGCAAGGGAAGCATGATATTGTGAGAATAACAGGCCCCGTTTTGTGCACATGAATGTTTTCTTCTCCTCAAGGCTGTTTTGTGCTTCCTTCAGGGGAAGATCTTGACACCTGCACATTAGATGTTTTCACTGACAGCAACAAGTTTTTCACACATGATCATGCTACATTGACTTGTATTGAGAGAAAATGTATATATACTAGGTAGTTTGCAGTGGCGGCTGCCACATACAAAATATGTAGTGGGGCGTGGAGGGCGTGTGGGAGGGGGAGCACGGGGGGAGTAAAAATAAATTTAAAAAACTTTCCTTAAGTTGACAGCCGTCCCATGTTGCGCCGGCTGCTACTTTTTCCATGTCCCGGTAGGCACTGGGGCTGCATCAGACTCCCTGTCCAGCCCAAGGATTGGCCTAAGCAGGCTAGAAAGACGCCCTGCTCAGACCAAGGAGTCTGTGGGGTTTCACCAGCCTGGCTGCTCACAGCAGCCAGGCTGGAGAAACCTAAGTGCGCATGTGTGTTCTGGTCGGCCTGAGATGGCTGGCCAAACACACATGTGAACTTAGAGAGTGCACGTAGCACCCCCACGCCCCGCCCCTCCATGCACATGCTAGCTGAGTCAGCTGCTCAAAAATAAAACGATAATCAAATATCGTTTTATTTTTTAGCAACTAGCTCTGCCAGGGGGCGATGCTCTTCCGCGATTGCGGAGGAGCCGCCCCTGATAGTTTGTGTATGAATTTTAGCTCTGAGCTCCAACTGACCATTTTAAAGCGAGAGCCCTGGTCCGTTGAAATGACAATTGTCTTTGATCATTTGCTGCGCCGCTTGCTATTTTAGATTAAATGCTAGTCGGGCTTTACACCTCCCGAATTGTGGTATTTTATTTTTAATATGGGGACTTGTTCAACCACAGAACACTAACGAGTAAACAAGACCACCCATGAAAACTCCAATTATTAAGGGATTGTTTTGCATTGTGAACGGTTGCTCGCAGATTCTGTCGTATACTATTGTTCCTGCGAGGTACAGTGTGGAAGTGTGGAACGCTATTCCCAGGATTGACCTAAATGGGTCACAAATCAGTGTCAATAATTAGAACAGTGAGTGCTAAGAATCGAAGACAATGGAGTTCACAAGCTGCACAGTACATGATCAGGGGGAAAAGTCCATGACATGTGCAATGACTAGCAAAGTGGAATGCTGAGCTTGGTGCGATATGAAAAACAAAAAGCATTAGTATGAGTACTAGTTGAATTGGGAGCATACGTCTTAGAAAAAGAATAGAGTCCAGTCTTTAGTATTTATAATACTTTGATGTCAGTTAACGTCATGAAACAAATTAAGTTGCCAAATATATCGCTGCAAAAACTCATTCAATTTTTGAAAACATTCCAACAACAACGTGTTCCTTTTCATACTGGTCTTTTCCCAGTCAGTTTCATAGTGATGGTGTCAATTTAATGTATGGAGCATCAACGGCATTGAATACACTGGGGCAAATTTACTGATACATTGCACTGGATTTGCATTACAAAAGTGGCACAAATTGGTGCAAAGTGTAGAACTGGGATTTACTCTCCAGCGCAAAAGTTGTTCGTAGCCGGAAAGTAGCCCTAAAGTAACACAAAGTAGGACTGTGCTACTTTGGCAGACACATTTGGATCTACACGTAGGCCCTGGAGCATGCAACATGCCACCGCACCGCTCCAGAACCACCGAAACTCACCGCAGATGCCTGCCAGATTACAAGTAATCTTGAGGTCTGGGGGCAGGTGGTTTGGCGGTCCCGCGGTGGTGCTATTTAAAGGCTCATTGTGACCCTTAATCACCACTGCTGCGGGACCACCAGTGCACATTCCTGCATGGGAAGGAATGCGCCATGTTATGCATTCCTTTCCGTGCAGAACCTGGGAGTGCAAATCTAAGGGGGGCACTACATGTGCGCCCCTGCATGCACCGCCATGCACAGGGGCCCTATAGGCCCTGTAGTGTCCCTTTTCTTTCCTCACCACCAGCAATTACATGGAAGAAGGACCTCCATGCCACTGCTGGCGGTAGGGAAAGTTGTAATATGTTTGGCAGTGCCTCAGTGCACCACCAAGCATATTGTAGCCCTCAGACCGCTGCGGGACCACCAGGATACACGGTTGCGGCAGTGCAATGGTGGTCTGACTGCCAAAGTCCTAATTGAGTGGTCGGGCTGCCAGTGGAGCGGTGGCTGGACTGCCACTGCTGCATCCCTGCGAGTCTGGCAGTCCTCGGACCGCCAGACTGATAATCAGGGCCTAACTTGTTTATTCTGTCAGTTAGTATTTCACCCAAAGTATGAGATGGAAACTGCCTTGAGGAAAATGTGGAGAATAAACCTTAGTAGTGGCCCATGGTTATATTGTTGAGCATGTTCCCAGCCTTCTATATGTTGGACTGTTCAACAAACTTTCTGAACCTCGTGGTTTAAACTATCCCTAGAAAGAAGACAGCAATAGGTTGGTATTAGAGAGTGCAGACCTGAGTCCCTGGTTCTGGACCTCGGGGTCCTCAAAGTCCCACTATCCTCCAGCTTCCTTTATTGCGATTTCTTGCAATTTGCTGTACTTCATTCAAAGGATTTATAAACATTTCTTGACCCAACAGTCTGCACAGTAGCAATACTAATATTCACCTGCCAATGGCTGAGATGCTCAGTACCAAGAACTACAGAAGTGGAGAGTTGGATGCACCAAGACGGCCGGCCAAACATTAATGACCACCACTCCTCTCCCTGCTCTGTGAGCAGAGCAGCCCCGCCCGCAAAGTTGCCACCGCAGGAAAAAATAAAATGATAACAACATAGAGTTATTATCATTTTATTTTTCCTTTATTTAGACTGCTGAAAAGAAGTGGGACAACGCTCCTCCGCCTTAGCAGAGCAGCCGCCACTGGAAGTGAAAGTTACTAGCAGTGAAGACATGTGAAAACAGGCATAATAGAGACTGAAGAAAAGTGAATGCACAGCACTCACTTCAATCCCTCAGTACTACCTTGCAGATTGACATAATTCACCTACACCCTGCACTTACTTATCCCAACACTAACGCAAAACATCATGCAAACTTTTACCACATCCCACTGCAGTAGTTTACGGGCATATTAAACATCTACCATTGATTCACCACCATTCTCAAACACCACTAATCCTGCCTCATTAATGCAACCAGACACTACTTTCCTTTATTTCCAGCTGCCACCACACTCTACCCGCCCACATCCTATACAGCAGTCCCACAACAACCACCTCATCACAAAACATCATAAAACCCCCAATGTGACACCAACCCACTCCTGTGCACTGCTCCATTGATTTGTATGTAAGTTGGTGCTATGTATGTTACATGTATACATTTGTCAGATACATAAAATAACCACATACATTGAACCCAACGTTACTGCCTTTTCCACATGTTACTCACACAGTCACCTAGCTATCACTTTCCTTTCACAATGCTAAGACTTTCAGCGCTAAGCACCGTTCTTTTACTCAACACAGTCCCACTGACACATTCCCTTGTTTGCCTTTCCCTGTACATCAGTTCTGACCCCAAAACTCCAGTAGTAGCCAGTCGTGTGCAATCCTGTGCCTGTGTCAATTTGGATAGAAAACCGATGCCCGTGGGGTGTGTACACGCAGGAGTCCCTCTCAGCCTCTTTCAAAGAGAGATTCTGTTCCGGTACATTGTTGTAGTATCCGGCTGGACACGTTCTAGTGTTTAGCCTGCCTGTAACCCACACTATTCACCCACCCATCACAGGCGTCACCGGTCAGGTGACCCCATTGATAAAAGGGGCCGGGCGCACGTGCCCTGGAACTGTTACCAGTACCCTACTACTGAGTCCATGTTTTACTCATCAGCATGTGGGCCTTAGGCCCACGACACTACAATTGTGTGTGCAGACGGTGGCGTCGAGGACGTGGCCAGCAGCCACATTCTTCTCACGTGCTCTCTCTTGTCCTGTGATTGGTCGCGAGAGAGTGAATGAGCAGTGATATAGAAGGGGTGATTTAAATCTTATTCACTTAAGTTGCAGAGCAGAAAGGCGTAGGCAGGACCTCGGCAATGAAACTTGCGACTAACATGGCTGTGAGTCCGATAGCTACAAGGTTTAGACAATGCCACATCCACAAGTACAACAAGCATTTGCAATGCAATAGGTCTGGCATTTGTATAAGCTAGAGCTATTGGCGTTGTAAATGCCATTGTTTTTTACTATTTTTGTGTGTAGTGGAGTGCGATATAAAGTAAATCAGATGATTTGTTTTCATATATATTTATGCTCAGTTCGAGGTGATCCTTGTGGGATTGAATGAATGGAGTTGTTAACTGCTTTAATGCAAAGGTAAAACAAAAAGTAACACAAAAATAATATATAACCGTAGGAAGACTGGGAAGTCAGAAAAGGCAGAATTCAAGTTAGATGCAGCTTTGTAAAAAGCAACAAGGGGTGGGGAGCGGAAAGTAACAGTGCTGAACCATACGGAATGAATGATTATCTTTGTGTTTGTGTGCTCTTACTCTGTCTCGCATATTACAGACACTGGTACAAAAAGACAATGCAAACTCAACACAGCTACTGAATAATCCCTAAAAATTATGCCAGGTCCTGGATGTGGCAGCAGCCTTTCGGGTGGTGCTATGAGCAGTACTAAAGAGCAGCAGCTATGCACTGAAGGCTTTAACCTCTTGATGTTGTTTACCCTGGGCGTTCTATATGGAGCTTGATACTGCAGCAGATAGGGAACAGCTGTTTTAGTAAGAGGGTGGGTTTTGTCATTCCTAAGGCAGATCTGTTAATTTACGCCCGTCCCCTACAAGAAGCAAGGCACACCACAGGCTGCTTAAAAAACACACACATTCCTTGCCGTACTGAGATCAGATAACGAGAAGCAAACTCTTCCGCCCAACACAAAAATTAGCACCAGCTAAAATTTTACAAAACCATACATTTATTTTAATAATATCCTGAAGCAAGGTGAGTTTGGGATGTGATTTGTAACAATTTTAAAATTAAAAGAACGCTGAAAAAGTAACCATGAGCCTCTCTCCCCCAACAGCTTACAGCACTATTACAGTTAAAACAAGCATTGGGAACGCACAGACAACGGGCGAGACAAGCAAAATGGGCAACTGACAATAAGATGGTAAACAAGCAGTGACAGCAGGTGGTGTTGTGAGGGGGGGGTGGCACAGACTGGCTGCTGACTGCTGGGGAGAGAAAATCATGAGACATATTACAAGTAATTTTTTCAGACGGGTCTGCAATGGTTGGGCTAGGATGTGAGAGCGAAGGAAACAAGCAGTCTGAGATTTATGGGCTGATGAGGGAGATAAGCTATACGTGGTGCGTGGATGTTGTGAGAGCTGGCAGGGAGGGGTCCCGGAAGAGAGACTCCGGGTGCGAGGCTCTGCAAGTTTTAAGTGTATGCGTTTGTCCTGTTGCTGTTGCGATACCTTTGCAACGTTAATAGATGTGCTATAGTCTTTGGAATCATTGTATACAAAGCTGTATTTATGACGTTCTTACCTTAATGATACGCTCTGTATTTAGGGCACGGCTCTCTTCACTTTGGGGCCTTGAAATGGAATAAAGCGCCATACTCTTGATCGCCTGCGTCCACCTCCTAAAAGCACACTTCAGTGTAATCAAGGGAATGCCCTTCCCAGGCGCTATTACCCAGGGAAGTAAAATAGAGGAAGGGGTTAAGGGTGGGTGCATCGTGTGAGGGTAACTGACTAACAGAAACTAAACCACCAAATGAACAAGCCCGGCGGAGCGTGGCGCGCGAGCTTGGCAGGGGAGCGCATTCCAAGCAGAAACTGAACCACCAAATGAACAAGCCCGGCGGAGCGTGGCGCGCGCACTTGGCGGGGGAGCGCATTCCAGGCGGGGGAGCGGACCCTTTGAAGTGCGATGCCAAAGCGGATTGCATGGCGGCACGATGCGCGTGATTGTGCGCGTGCTAGCCATGCAATCCGCTTTTGGGAGCACTTTGAAATGCCCCTTTACAATAGTCTCGCTTTGCGATCGCTTACGCGATAGCAAGGCAAGACCTAAAAAGGCCACACCTGTGGAAGGCAGGCACAGAACAAATACCAACAACAATGCAAAATGAAAAGGCTGACTGGTCAAAGAGAGAACAGCGGTGTAAATACAAAGATATGGTATGCACCCGGCACGCTGACTCCTAATATTACACTACAGGTGTGCGAACTCTTTATGATTCACGCTGAGTTGCTAATTATTTGACTATTTGTAGTTAATGGAATTTCCACTTTTCCAACACCTTGCGTGCATGCATAGTTTTCTCTTCCATGTGTTAGATGGCTTAGGTAACTAATGAGTATTTTGTATGCAAGTGTACCTTGCTTAGATTTTTGTCGTGAAATATCTGAAGCCAGCGCTGCTAGTTATTCACAAGACTTTGTATTAGATGCATTTGATGGTCAAATAACGAATTTGTGCAGGTAACTCAGGAGCATTTTGTATGTGAGTGCTTGCCTTGAACTGCAAATGACTCAACACAAATTACATGCATATACAAAATGCTCACAAAAGTCTCAATTTCAATCCGAAAGGCCAACTCTTTTTGGCACGTTCAACCTTTATATGTTATTCATATTTTTTAGACAAATAACCAAAGTTCATGAGAAAAAAACTCCTCGCTATTTTGTGCAGTCCTATATTGCACACAACAAAGGACAACTATAAGCAAAAATGCCACAGAGTTCTGTTTTTGTATAATTTGTTTATTAAACATTTTTCATTTCAAACATTTCCCACAGTATAAAAATCACAACTCTGTTGAGATCTGTTATGATATCTTCATTTACATATTTTTCAAATGCATGACCAACACAGCAGCTATATTTTACCTTCCAATAAAAGTCCTTCTCATAATCTCAGCAATCCTGTTGCATCTTTATGTCACCAACCTGCTAAAAATGTCTTATGCTTTTTTTCCCTAGCTTTCCCCACGTATGCCATCATTTCACGAAAGGCCAGATGTATAAAGCTATTTTGTGATTGCAAACCCTACAATTCTCAAAATCACAGAGTTTGAGACCACAAAATAGCTTTTTTTCTATTTACTAATACTTTAGCCTGTTGGAAAAGCAGTTCAGACTTGCAAAATAGGTTTTGTGATCCATTCTGAATCACAAATAGTAGGAGGCATGAAAGGGGCATTCCCTCCTAATGGAGAGTTGCGATGGGACTATCAATGGTTTGTGACTAAAATTGAAGTCACAAACCATTGATCACATACCAGACCTCAAAGGAGGTGGTAGCTGATTCTCAAAGGAGAAGAGACCCTGCTCGTGAATGCTGTCTGCAGTCTCATGGGCAAAGACAATAGGCCAGAGGACAACTAACTGCTCCATCTGATGTTTTTCCAAGTGGGAGCCTTTTTTTAAACAAAAGCAGCACTGATTCCTTAAAAAACAATTGGTCTGCTTTAAAAAAACATATCCATTTGGGAATGGAAATATAAGGATGCTTTTCTGCTGTTCTTTTCAGGCCACCATCCCTGTGTTTGTAACCAATCACAAAGCGTCATAAATAGTGACCTGCTTATTATTATTATTCATTAAGCAGGTTGTTATGGAAATGGGGAGTTTGCATTGTGACATATTAGTACATAGCGGTATTGCAAATTTAAAGAATGATCACAAAATGTAGGTGTATAATTTGCAATCACATTTTGCTTCCAGTCTTTTAGTACATCTGGCCCTAAATCTCAAAACCCCTGTGGTGTACCTGAACGTTACTTCGAATTATTCAGGAATTGATGCAATATATTTTCAATAACTGCAATGTTTTGGATGCTTCCTGCTCTTGAGTGTGATTCTTTTTATCCAACATAATTCATATCCTTCATCTGCCAGATGTTCTGTCTACCCATTGTGTACATCATCTTCCCAGACTGCCCCTTGTGATCATTGTTGTGTTGCACTCCCTGACAACATCTGCTTTTGTGAGTTACTGAACAGGGAAAACTCGCCCTTGGGTTCTTGAGTTTTCCAAACTCAATCCTAGGTGTGTTGGTTTTGAATATAGGACCGGTTCCTCTCATTCTTGACCGCATAGGGATTTGCCAGAAATATCAACCTATTCTTGACCTATAGTGACAGTAGACATTGTTTAAGCGCGTCAAAGAAAGTTGATGACATTTTGTGTATAATACAGGAATAGTAAAACTTTGGTCCCTCGCCAGGTTGAATAGGTTTTCTGGTCCTTCAAGGGTAGCATAAAGGTAACTCCTAAGTGTGGGTGAAGGGGTGGACTGTTTGTTGCCTATATGCTCCCTTTTAGCCCTCTGCTGTGTCTTCCCATATCACATGCAAGGTCTACACCTTATGAACCACCAGCCAACTCTGGGTGCTGAAGTTCTCTTCTGCACAGTGGAAGGGAGATGCAGTCTGGTCTCTCCGGTGGAGGCTTCTCGTGGCATGTGAGTCAAGCCTCTCTATTTGAGTATCAATGTCCATCTGTTGGGCTGCATGGGGTTCCGCTATTGGATTTCACTACCTGACCTTCAGTTTAGGCTTGGCATTCTCAAATCAAGCATTGACCCAGTGTGGTACTTCAGACCAGGGTGACCGTTCCCTTTTAACATTGCCGATATGTATCCTGGGTTCGATGTTGCAACTTTTTGAGTATGTACCTATGTCCTACGCATGTAATGGGGAAATGTGGAGCTGGTCATATTATTCGTGTTTGTTGAATTAAAATCAAAAACATTGGTTATAAAAAAAATTGCCAATATGCCCACTAAATCACACCATGCTAAGTGCTTTAGTCCAAAAAACTAGGAATGGCTTAAGGTGCAATTCATGGCATGGGCTAACTGTCAACACGGTATGATAATGAGAATAAATAAAAGGGAGGAACGATCCTCCACATTTGTCAACAGTGCTTGGACACTCTGTAAAGTCTCTACCACATTTTGGCTCCTTGCCTATTTTTATTTCACATACTGTATTTATTTGGTATATATTTTAAGAAAACGTAATGCAGTACATTACCTTTGGACTACTATTTTAAAACGCCCCCAATCTCATTTGAAATATTTGCCTTGCTTCCTATATTTTATACTGCATATATGTATTGTGATAAAATGAAACACAGTACTACTTCCCAGTTCTGTCCCTATTAGAGGGTGTCCCCTAAAAGTCAGCTACAACGATTTCGCTTGTTTGTGGTAATTAAAATTCTATTGAATAATTGTGCAAATGATAAATAAATTATTCTATGGGACACATCACTTCATTAAAAAGTTTGAAGCCCATTGCTCTAGGGTATTGAAATGTGAAGACATCTCCTTTGATTAAACATACTTCCCCCAATGGGTCAATATTTAAATTGGTCAAATTCTGCTTGAAATGTATTTTATCCATGGGTAGGACGTATACGGCATGGGCAAACTGGGCAACTGCCCAGCGCTCCACCTTCTGAGGGACCTCCTTGTAAATGTTCAGAGTAATGCTATGATTTTCATTGAATGCCAGCTGTGATTAGGGATTTATTTGTGATTAAACCTATCCAGCAATTATACACATTTGATACAACTTTAAGTGCAATGTAATATATGCTAGCCTACTAAATCATCCACCAGGGTGTGCTTACTAGGGTGTGCTTACTGCGCCTTTTCTGCAATGGCAGGACCAGGCTGAACAGATACTCAAGTGGACATAAAATATTGCTGTTCCAAGACAAAAAACAAGCATTGGAAATGCAATAGGTCTCGCAATTGCTTAAGTTAGAGCTATTGGCGTTGTAAATGGCAATGTCTTTTATCCATAATATATTACAGACATAAGCAGATCGAGCAGAAAGAACATCGCCCACTCCCGTGGCACCCTGCTCCTGCCACAAATTATGCTGCTTTGAAAGTTGTTTTTTAAAAGACGCCTGCATATCAGTGGATAGGCATGTGTGCATTTTCTTGGCATTTGTGGAAAGTGCGGTATATGCAAGGGCCAATAAAACCGCAAATCAGAACTTTCCTAAGTCCCTCCAAAAATGTTGTTAGTCGATTCTGGTTTACTTTGGCAAAGTTCAAAGACTGCCGGTCTGCAGGATGAAAGTGTGGCTAATGGATATGACCGCATGACTTGGCATGTTACCCCCTCGCCCATTACATAGACACCCCTCTCTCTTCTTTGAAGAATGGCTGCCTGGGGGAGGCGAAGGACCGCGGAATTAATTCATCACTCTCGGGACAGGAAACATCACGGATGCCGCATCTGCACCGCATAAAAAGGCTGCGCACCGCTCTCCCTTGCCGATGACCCCCTGCAGCCATGAAAGTAACGCCCAAGGCAACAGCCGCCTTTCCCACCAAACACACACAAGCTACAGATCCAGGGCGTAATCTGTAGTGTGTATAAACTGATTGCCCTTCCCCTGCTGAGAGGGCCACACCAGCCTAGCCCGGCTCAAAGTCAAAAGTTACTTTATTACAAGTAACGCCCCAGCAGCCGCCTTTACCTCCAAACACACACAAGCTGCAGGTCCAGGGCGTCATCTGTAGTTTGTATAAATTGAGTGCCCTTCCCCTGCTGCGAGGACCACGCCAGCCCTGCCCGGCTCAAAACCAAAAGTTACTTTATTACAAGTAACGCCCCAGACAACAGCCACCTTTTCCACCAAACACACACAAGCTGCAGGTCCAGGGCGTAATCTGTATAGTGTATAAACTGAGTGCCCTTCCCCTGCTGCGAGGACCACACCAGCCCTGACCAAAATCATAAGTTACTTTATTACAAGTGACATAATCTGGGGAGACCAGACAGATGTCTGCGGGGAGCAGCCCTGCCCTGTCCCAACTGCGAGCAACGAAGAAAAACAAAGACAACGGGAACAGTGGCAGCGCGGCCCTGGGGCAGCTGAGGCTGGACTATGACACTCGGGACAGGAGTCCCACACACAAAGAAGAGCTCACGCTGCATGAATGTATCTGTATAACTATGCAGTCACTCACCGGCGGACGCCGATGCTCCATCCGCCTTTTGGGTAGCCTTCTCCATAACCCATGTGCCCGAAGCTCACTGTCCTCGTGACGAAGGACACCGTAGCTCTAGACCCGCTGTTTGAGCCGTGCCAACTCCTTGGCGGTGAGCGAAGCGGGATCGGGGCTCAAGGCGCTGCAGACGCTGTTCTCTGGTTGTGCCACGGACTCAGCGAGTCCCACATCCCGCGATTTGCAAGGGTTGCAGCTCCGGGAGCAATGCGGGGTCCCACGGGACGGGAAGCGCTTGAATTGGCCGAGCAGCGCCGCGTTGGTAGTCTGCGCCCCGGCACAGGAAGTCCAGCACCTCTTCCTGGCTGAGTTCTCGAGCCATCATGCAAGAAACAGCACCTGACCATTTAATTGAAAAAAGCTCTCGCCATTGCGGAACGGCAGACGCTTGTTTACATAATGCTTTCCCCTTTACGAAAAAAACAAAGTGCCTACACCGACTAGAAGGAGGAGAGGTCGCCGTCGCTCCACTCGGGCTCCTGCTTGACGGCGGGCCCGGGTCTGCGGTGCCGCACCGCAGCTCATCAGCAGAGTGGAGAGCGTGCTCATGTACGAGTCTGGATGGGCGGGGCCTAAAGGAGACAGGGAGGGTACAAACAAGCCTCACTTTAAATCAAAAGCGAGCGTTTAATATAATGTGCGACGCGCGCCAGGGAAGAGCATAGGCGGAGCTTTCACCCCACTTCCAACTTCAACTTGACGACAATAGATCTCGCAGAGCGTGCAGCACATGCACTCCAACGCTAAGCGAGACCTAAAAATGACAGCCAGGAGTGAAAAGAAAGGGCTTCATCATTGCATGCTCAATTTTTAGGTCTCGCCTAGGCAGAGCGCATGCACTGTCTCTCCGAGACTTCAAGTAATCTGCATCAGGGGTGAAACTCCCGGGTAATTTCTACTGCCTCTTGCCATTTGTTAACTGTGGCATTGCTCTTCTTAGCAGGCTTATGTTTGGCTGTGGATGTGATAAGTCACTTCCGTTTATTCCGAAAGCAGCACCGCCCAACTTCTGTTTTCGTCCGCCTTCGTGTTTTAATTGTGTCCGAGGGGAACTTTTTTTTAGGATTTTTGCAGCCCAGCATGCTCACTTGCATACATAATCAGCTCGGAGTTCTCACGAGCGCGGTGCTGTTAATTATACATAATCAGCACGGCGCTCGTCATGATGCAAATCTATACACACTTCGTTGTATTGTGAGCAAGTGTTTTAACGGCAGCGCTGGCTTCCAGGTGGCATCCACTTTCGCTGCCCTCCTTCACACAGCCTCTCTGGCCCACCCGCTGTCCCCGTATTATTTTAAAATATGGCAGATGCAATTTTATACACACTCCGTTGTATTGTGAGTGAGTGTTTTAATGGCAGCGCTGGCTTCCAGGTGGCATCCACTTCCGCTGCCCTCCTTCACACAGCCTCTCTGGCCCGCCCGCTGTCCCCGTATTATTTTAAAATATGGAGGATGCAATTTTATACACACTCCGTTGTATTGTGAGTGAGTGTTTTAACGGCAGCGCTGGCTTCCAGGCGGCATCCACTTCCGCTGCCCTCCTTCACAGAGTCTCTATGGCCCACCCGCTGTCCCCGTATTATTTTCAAATATGGCAGCGCCAAGCACAAACACCGGGAGCTGCTCGCCTTACTTTCGACTTCATGCGATCAGTGTTTTTAAATTAAACGTTTACATTCTGTGTTCACAGTCACTCTTAGCTGTTTAATGTTAGTGTCAAAATATATTTCACTTAACTGTGTCTGCCTGAGCCTCGGTACTCTGCTCTCCTCGGGCCGCCCTCATGCAGCAGCGGGGAGGGAGCTGCGTCGGCTCTCAACTCACGGCTGAGGGAGGAATGTCTTGGTTGCCGATGTGGGACTGGGATTCCTCAGCAGACCACGGCAGGCTGGTTGACTTGAGTGTCTGGGGCATTTAGTCAAGTGCTATGTGCTACTGGGTGGCATCTCCTACTTTTCTTATTATTTTTTTCTTGTTGGATGCGTTTACTAGTTTCACTTAGCTCAGCGTCCACAGAGCAGTACTTCCGGGCTGTGGGCAGCTTTCTCGAGATTCGCAAGGGGTGACATAATGTGTTATTTGCCTGGCACTGGCCATGTCCAGTCTGCTCCCCAACTCGCTTCTAGAGGGCATAGTTCCAACCTGTTTGATTGGCATCCCCATACTTGCTCGACTGCCATTGATGTTGTTTTCATTTTGTTTCTTTGGGGCACTCAGGCTGTGCTGCCCTTAGTTCTAACGCTCTTCAAACCTCCTGTGTCTCTGCCCCTTATCTGGTAAGATATCGTCAGATGCAGCGCTCTCTGCGAGAGTGATCTCTTTCAGCTCATGGAAGTAAGGTGGATTCTTTGTACATGCAGTGTGGCCTGGGGATTTTCATGTTGGCTTGTGTCAGTATTAGGGCTTCCTATCTTTGCTCTAACCTGCCTTCCTGTCCCTGCACTGTTACCCCGTGACACAGCCACAGGACAATGGCTATATCCCACACGTATGCCCTGCAACATGTTGTTCCTGCCATAACATTTTACTCGCAGCCGGGTGCAGTTAATCAGTACAGGGACCCGAAGGCATGTGGCATCGCAGAATAAGAACTGACGTTCTACAGGTAGGCTTTTTTTTATTTATTTGTTTGCACTTTTATACATCGCAAACTTTACCCGAAGGTATCAGAGCGCTTAACTCACTCCTTTGCGCTTTTCCCTGAACCCTCTCTTCTCTTTATCTTCCATCATGTTTCCTTTTAATCCTTTCCAACACTCCCTCTGTTCTTTATCTCACTATTACATATTTTCCTTATCTCTAATTTTCTCAAACGCATTATCTTTTGCTATTACTAAATGTATGTTCCCACGCACACAACTCCTTCGGCTTCGGTGCTGTGTGTCCCCGATCCACAAACCAAGGAAAGGGTGCATTACCACAGGCAGTTACTAGGTGTCTCTGTGGAGTTATAAACAAACCTCTATTGTCAACATAAGGCATTGCACCCACAGGGACACCTAGTAACAGCCTGTGTTACTGCACCTTTTCCTTGCTTCATCCGTTTGCTATTTTTCTTATTTGCGTTTGGCCTTGTGGAAAAAGAAATTTCAAATGCAATTGCTCTCGCATTGTTGAAACTTTGAGCTATTGGCGTTGCATTATTATTAGCAAAGGCAATAGCTAAAACTTTCAGCAATGCGAGACCTATTGCATTGCAAATGTAATAGGTCTCGCATTTACGCGAGTTTGAGCTATTGGCAATGTAAATGTTTTGTTTTTTAAAAGATAAATAAAAGGCATTGTCATTTACAATGCCAATAGCTTAAATTCGCGAAAATGCGAGACCCATTGCATTGCAAATGCTTGTTCTCTTAGTGCTCTTAGATCTTCAGCTGAGGCCGCCACAGATCTGATTGATTGACATTTTCTGGTGATAAATTCAAAGTTGTTTCAAGTAGGGGCCCCAAAGCAAGTCTTAACCAGGGCCACAGAAAGCCTTTAGATGGCACTGGCCTTGAGTGAGGCAAAGAATGCTCCTGGTGTGCCCTGCTCGTACGCGCCATTCGGCGTCTGGGGCTTTGTCTTCTGGGAGGGACACGGGGCGCCACAGAAGGCTATTTCTGTTGTTTGTTGAGTAATAAATCAGCCGTGGAACATACACGTGTTCCTCTTACCCAGTTGGATGTCACAGACTACACGGCCAGAGGCGGGCGTCGTTCTGACTTCGTATGATATTCTGTGTTTGCATTCCTGAGGGAGGAGGAATGGTTAAAGGTCGTGAAAGCGCGTCTGAAAGTGTGACTGATGGTTTAGCAGAACAGGAAAACCTGGCCTTCGGTGGTAGTTTTTAACCACAAATGTGTGCAGGAAAGGCGGGTCCACAACAGGTACCAATTAGGCAATATGACCTCAATGTCCAGACGGAAGAGTGACGTGAGGGAGAGGAGAGAAGCATGAATTGTTTAACTCATGATGTGGGGCGAACACCCTCTTGGGCCTTTCAATATAGGCAACTTAATACATACCACTTCCGCCGATGAACAACTGGAAAATGTATGCTCAGAAACGGAATTGAAACATCCAACTGAACCAAACATCGTCCCTCTGTGATTAATACAGTACTTTAAAAAAACCTCACCCTGCAATTTTCTGCTGGCAAATTTATGCAGCTCAAACTGCACATTATCACTGAGGGAAATGGCTAGAAAACAATGAGAAACACAGAATCCGCTGTGGCCAATACCAAATTACACATCTTATTCATCATTTACCAAGTGTGTAAATACCTCAATGCATTCCAGGACCTTCATAATTGAGGCATAACAATTGAAGACATTAAGACATGATTCCTTTTTTTTTTTTTTTTTTTTTTTTATTTGAAAATCACAGTTGCACAAACATACAGAAGTAACCAATGAAATACATATTTTTACGCTTCTATACTGAAAGAAAGGGCATGATTAAGGAAGATGAAAAATAGCTACTTCCAATTTAAGCTTATTTATATACAATTTATATTATCGTTTTTCCAATCCTCAATTGGTTTCCAAATTTCAGTACCACGTACTTTCGATTTAATTCCTTTACAAGCAAAGATCGCCTTTTCCTGATTATACATCCCTAATAGCCTAGAGAGCCAGATCTGAAAATTTGGAGGCTCGGTATCTTTCCACCGGGCGGTAATTATTATTCTATAAACTGAAGTACCCAGAAAAAGAGATATTTCTTCTGCCTTAGTATGATTAAGTGTGTTATCTTTACCCAAAATATATAATGTAGGAGATTCCGCTATAGGGTGCCCGAACACTTCCTGCCAGAATCCAGCAATCATTGTGCGCAACATTGTTAGTTTATCGCATTCGTATAACATATGTATTAGATTAGCTGCTGTTCTACCACACCTTGGACAGTCTGATGTAGGACTTTTCCCCCAGGAGTAAAGTTTGGCCGGAGTAAAATATAAGTCAAAGATGGTTTTATAAAGTTGAGCTTTCAAATTAGATGACATAAACACCTGGGTTGATAGTGTCAGAGATGAATCAATATCAACATTAGGATTATTTAATTTCCGAGACCAACCTACTTCGGTGGATTCCAGATCATCTTGTCTGTTTTCTAATAATATATCATACAAAGTGCCAATCTTTGACTTAGATCTTAACATGCAGTCGATTAAAGCGATAGTATCCAAAGATATGTCAGCGGCTTTGCGATTTAGGATTGAGTTGATTTGTATGAATTTAAATATACTATTCATTGGGATCGAAAATTTGGATTGCAGTTGTTGAAATCTAGGCCCTTGGGGGGTAAGTAAGAAATCTCCTATCGTTAATACTCCTAAATTTTCCCAAAGTCTCTAGATAGTGTCATACATATGAGGTGGTAATATTGATGAATGCCATAAGGAAATATATCTATTATATTTTGGTATTTTCATGTGTCTCATAATTTTTCTCCATAAAGACCAGGCGTTTGTTACAACCTTAAATTTCACTTTCTTGAAGTAGGACGGTTCAATCTGTTTTATTAACAAGCCATTGGCCCTTTCTCCAATAGATAATTCAAATATTGAGGGTATATAATGTGTCGCTCCTTCATTTCCAGTCGGTCTAGCCTCGAATAGTGGCTTCATCTGTTGAAGAAGTGCAGCCCATAGGTATAAACTCAAATCCGGAATTGCTAACCCTCCTCTGATAATCGGTAGACAAAGCTTCCGTGTAGATCTCCTAATCTAACCATAACCCCACATGAATTTACCCATATGGGATTCGAAGCCCCTTAAGATTACTTCATCAACTAAAAGAGGGACCGCACGGAAAAGATAAAGAATCCGTGGCAAGATATTCATTTTAAGGTAGTTACCCCTTCCTATGATCGATAAATGTAGTCCGTCAATCCTTTTCAGGTCTATCTTTACTTTCTGCAGCAATGGTTCATAATTGATATTAACTATCTCATCTATTTTGGCGGTTATTCAAACTCTTAGATAAACAGCAGAGTCGACCCTTCTGGAATCAGCAAAGTTAATATTATTAGTGCAAATAACCATTGTTTTATCCCTATTTAAGGAATAACCAGATAGCATGATTCCTAGTAGTAAGTTAATTTCCAATCCTTGTGGAAACAGGAACTTGAACGGGGATTTGAATTCAGATGTGTTTGATATTTATCACACCAATCAGTTTTCCTCAGATGGATTTTTTTTTACACCAAATTGGTGCTGGCTGTTATTTACCTTGGAAAAATGCAGCAAAAAAAGGTCAAACATGCAGAAATCGGTGTTGGAAAAGATGTTTTGTCATGTTATTCCTCATTCCCATGCCAACAACTGAGAATAAGAGCTATTATAACACTTGTTAATACTGCACCAAGGATTGTCAGGATTTACCAGGGGCAGTAAATATTAACACTATTCCACATAAAGTAGAAATGGAGCTGCAGAGGAAGGGAATATGTAGTAATGATTAAGGACTGGGTTTAAGGTCTCCTGGTGAGTCAATAGGTTTTCACAAACAAGTATTTGGAATCTCCAAGAAGTTTGTTTTATTTTTCCAAACAAATTAGACACCAAAGGCCAACACGTGTTTCACAACACACGTGGCTTCATCATGGCCAATATTCAATAACTAAAACAGGCTACAGCAAATTTATAATGATCAGTGAAAGAAAAACAAGGAGAAAAAGAGTTTAAAGAAAAAATGAACCAAGAAAACACAGAAACATTAATTCTTTATTTTCGAAAATATGTAATTGTCGTTGAGAATAGACTTATTATACAAAAAAGAGTGAAGACGAAAAAAGAATAAAAAGAAGAATCAAAGGGAAACGAAATTTGATAAACAGAAGGATGATAAGAAGTGAAAAGCGATAATCCAAGTGCGGCTAAAGTCACCCAATGTGTGTTTATAAAGAGAGAAGTAAAAGAAGGAATAGAAGAAAATTTAGGAGAATAGAATTCCTGATTTGATAAAGCATCTGAAATACAAATATAGTCCTACTCAGATGTTTTCTTTTTACAATATGCCATACCAAGACAATTAATGAACAGTATAATGAGTCATATACAATATTTGTAATCCGCTGAACACGTGTCATCAGTGCTTACATAAATGAAACTTTAAAAATGTGTAAAGTTGAATAATTAGTTGTATTTCAGATGCTTTATCGAATCAGGGATTCTATTCTCTAATACAGATTCAAGAGATCATTATTCATTTTGTATGCTGCAAATATTGCATTGGTATGAAAATAATTCATTGGTCGTTACTTTGTGCACTTTATTGGTCGTTAAAGCGCCAGTGGATTCTTTTGCTTTTCCTTTTAAGTAATTTTTTGTCCCTGTTTATGGCTCTTCGGTTCTCTCTTGGTGTCCTCAATAACAAATGGGTCGCCCTAAATTTTAGATTATTTAAAGCTGGGTCTGCCGGATGTATGTGAAACTGGATATATGGTTAAATTCCATTACAAGCTTCTTTCCAAAGGAGAATAACAGCCAAGATTCTGCAGGCTTTCTGCCATTCTCCGTCGGATGTATGTCGTTACAACGCACACTTTTACAACGCATGCACTTACAACGCATTTTTTACAACGCATAATCCATTACAATGCATGACATTACAACGCATGACACTACAATGCATTTTTAAAAACTACCTTTAAAACGCATTTCCATTACAACGCATACTACCTTTACAACGCATACCATTACAACGCATAATATTAAATTGCATTTAAGGTAAGTATTAGATAGTATAGGGGTAAAAGTTACTTTTCTAACTCCAGGGGGTGCAACAGTAGGGTAAGTGTTGGATAGTATAGGGGTAAAAATTACTATTCTAACTCCAGGGGGTGCAACAGTAGGGTAAGTGTTGGATAGTATAGGGGTAAAAATTACTATTCTAACTCCAGGGGGTGCAACAGTAGGGTAAGTGTTGGATAGTATAGGGGTTAAAATTACTATTCTAACTCCAGGGGGTGCAACAGTAGGGTAAGTGTTGGATAGTATAGGGGTAAAAATTACTATTCTAACTCCAGGGGGTACAACAGTAGGGTAAGTGTTGGATAGTATAGGGGTACAAATTACTATTCTAACTCCAGGGGGTGCAACAGTAGGGTAAGTGTTGGATAGTATAGGGGTAAAAATTACTATTCTAACTCCAGGGGGTGCAACAGTAGGGTAAGTGTTGGATAGTATAGGGGTAAAAATTACTATTCTAACTCCAGGGGGTGCAACAGTAGGGTAAGTGTTGGATAGTATAGGGGTAAAAATTACTATTCTAACTCCAGGGGGTGCAACAGTAGGGTAAGTGTTGGATAGTGTAGTGTAATATTATGCGTTGTAATGGTATGCGTTGTAATGGTAGTATGCGTTGTAATGGAATGCGTTGTAAAGGTAGTTTTTAAAAATGCGTTGTAGTGTCATGCGTTGTAATGTCATGCGTTGTAATGGATTATGCGTTGTAAAAAATGCGTTGTAAAGGTAGTGCGTTGTAAAAGTTGCGTTGTAAAGGTTGTTCCCCTTCTCCGTCTGGTGCTTATTGTCTTAAATATCAATTTTGAGTCTTGGAAGTTGAAGTTCCTTAAATACAAATCTTCCTGTATCATCAGACCAGGTTCTTACGAGTCTTGCTGATAAAGATTTACCAATCAGGATTGCCACCCCCCTATTCTGTGTTTCAGTGGGGTGCAGGGTGTGTTGGCTACCTCCCTAGATAGTAGACTTACTTGCAAATACTGCCTTCCCGACCCAGGTCGGCTTCAGTTTTTTTCTTTCTATTGTGGTCAATTGGGTTTCTTTTAAAAGAACTATGCCCGGGCGTGTGGGTTTTTAGAGTGCAAGCACTGGGTCGGGTGTATTGATTCTAGGCAGAGTGGGCATGAGTGTCTCGTTGGCACAACTTAGCTTACTGGAGTTCAAGAATGTGGGCAACTCGATGTGGTGATTAATACTCGTTATACTGTATGGGCCAGTCCTGTCCACCTCTGGTAAGGCTAGGTGAGGCCCAGAGGAACTCTGAGTATAAGAAGGAGGGTGAAGGGCTTCCACAGTGGTCCAGCGCAAACAGGGACGTAGCTTGGTCAGTGAGGGGGGTGGAGGGGAGTGTGAGGTTCAGATTTTCCAATAATCACGCTGGCATATCGTGTCAATCAATATGTGAAATGCTGTGCAAGGGGGATTAAGAGCCAGTGGAAAGGGAAAGGAGTGTGGATTGTGAGGGATACTTAAAACACAGAATTTTGTAAAATAACCATGTTTTAAGGCCTTCAAAACAGAGACGAGTGTGTGTGTGTGTGTGTGTGTGTGTGTGTGAGAAAGTTTGACTAACTGAGTATCTAAAAATCTCAGGTGAAATCCGAGAGACACCTTACTATACCCGACTGAAAGCTCCTCTACCCAACTGTTTATTTAAAAAAAGACATTTAGTAGGAGGGTGCGACGCCCCAAACGCCCCCCCCCCCCGAAGCTGTGCCCCATGAGTGCGCCCAATACTGACCGAGTCACAAAACTCTTGTGAACTGATTGTGAAAAATATGACTGTGGCTGAGTGCCAGGCACCCGTGCAAGCGTGCACTCAATGTTACACGTCACATGGGCTGGGTGAAGGCAGCTGTTTGAGGTGTCTGAGTAACAAAGAGAGCGCGCGCAGAAGCCGCCCCCTGACATCACATTCCACAGCTGCCAGTAGCACTGACTGACCCAAGCACCCTGGCCTAAGGAGTGTGCTCGGAAGCTTCACTCAGGCAGGCACCAATCCCTCCGAGACTCCGCCTGTAAGTCAAACACTGAGCGAAGCCCTCCTTACCCCGGCCCTGAATGCAAACACACTCCGGTATGCAAGGATTCCCGTCACCTACCAAAGTGCAAACAGGCAGTCGGAGCCTGCATACCACAGCGGGACCGGCGTTCAGCAGGGACGTCACCTAGCAGCGCAGGCACGACCTCTGCACCAGAACCAGCAGGCCTGCAAGATCCGAGCATGGCAGCACTACATGAAGCCAATACGCCACAGTCAGTGTTTTAAATGGGCAGCTACGGAAATGTACTGAGTACCCGCACTTCTTTCATTCGAAAGGCAGTGCGTCCACGTCTTAGTACTGGTGCAATGCTTTAAATAGGACAGCGCCTGCACTTCTCAGGAGCAAACAGGCACTCGAGGATAGTGAGTGCCTGCACTTTCATATTTGCATTTTAAGCACTGACCCTAGTCATGTCTTGCACACTGAAGTATATGTTTCATTCCATAGCATGGTCAGCCATGTACACCAGCAGTAGAGCACAGCACTGCGCACCCGCGCACCGTGGCATGCCCGTACACGATAGCAAGACTGTGCACTTGTGCAGCAGGGGGTGTACTGCACAACAGGACCTACATGCAGGCAGTTCTTAATTTGCGGCTGTGGTTGAGGGAGTGGGCCTGGGCACACATCCTTCTGGACCGAGGCTTATTTTTCATCAGCAGAATTTAACCCAGGGCAACAGAGAGAAAGGCAGAAAAGGGAGAAAGACGGAGGAAGAGAAACATAGGAAAACAGTGACAGAGAGAGAAACCAGAGGTGAAAAATAACTTTCAAATTGGAGTGAAAGAGACAGGGTGGTGGAAGAAAGAAGCGTGAGGTGGCCTCAAGACTAGGCAGCCTTGGTATTGGATAGCGCTGGTATTTGTTAACTCCGGCATTGGCAGTGCCAGGAGTGGGCTCATAAGAAAAACTTTAGACCCCCACACTTATGCATTTTGTTTTTTTACAAATTACAGAACTAAATACTGTGACACACGCCCAAATAACCCAGCCAAAGTCTTCACCGCATTCAAGAGTTCATTGCGTAGCACAGGACGGACTGCGCTCCATGCCAGGGCTTCATGCCACAACCAGTGCCAGTGAAATGCTGTAGGACGTGCACATCCCAGCACGGCCCGTGGGGGCACATCCTGCACACTCCGGAAATCACTGGTATCCCACAGCCCGGATCTGCCTACGTTGGCACGGCTTCACTGCATATTTCCCCAGTCTGATAAGCATCAGCTAAATTAGAAAATTGGCAAGCACTTCAGAGAGATTTTTGCGTTTCACGTGCCCTAATCCCGGGCTTTGAGTTTACCTATGGATAACTTTTCAAAAGTGTCTTGCATGTGTGCGTTGCTTAAATCACCAGCTCTGTTTCTCTACTGAAGTTCCTTTATAATCCTGCTCTACCTTTATTAGTTTGCTTTTAAAACCTGTATGTCCGAGCAGCTGTTCAGCGTCCATTTTAATAATATTACTCGTTTCTAGTCTATGCCACGGATTTAGTCGCGCGCTTCTAGAGCACGAGCCTAGTTGGGGACCAGCGGAGCACAGCGAGCTGCAAAGGGTAAACAAAACTGCACACCAGCGGGCAGTGAGCGGTGGGTTCCTGTTCGTGGCCTGGACAGTGGCCTAAGGATTCCTAGGGGTTCAGTGAGGCGCCCCTGAAGGGGCGGATCTTCGCTTCCTTTCTGATTCGCAGGAATGACGGTACAGGCAGAACGGCCTCGTGGCTCTTACAACTATTGTTCCCATGGCTGAATGACTCGCGTTTTATTGACTTTAAAAGAACAAATGGTTGAGTTGACCATGACCAGAATGCAGAGCTGAGTCCAGCGGGTTACACAACAGATCTGTTCAACAGGGATTGTAAATAACACTGAAAATACTTATGTTCCCCAACAATGGCCTAGGAATCCCATTATTGCAAAGGGACTCTGTGTATGTGGATACTTAGTGAACATTACACACCCGCCCCTTATCCCCTTATGCCTGGCTAATGCCAGCCTTCACCCTCAAAATCTTTCATCAAGATGTGTGTGTATGATGCTGAGGTAAACATGGCGTGTGGCACTGACGACCCCCGTTTTTAGGTCGAGCCTGGGCAGCGCATGCACTGCTCCGCGAGCCATGCTGTATTGCCGTATGTCCTTGAAGCCCCACCCACTCTCCGCCCATATCTGTCATTGGCTTGTGTCATTGTCCTTCATAAATGCTGGCTTCTGCTTCACTATTTGGCTTGTTAGTCTTTCCTTAGTACGGCTTTGTCTTCATTTGTAACCTTCCATGAGGATTGGCCCTTTTACTTCAGTTGTTACACAGTATGACTTCTTTAGTCTGCAAGCACTATAGTACCCCCAGGGGCACCCCGCTGTCCCCCCTCCCCCATAATAGGTACCCAAAGGACACACACAAGACAGTTGGTGTTGGGTAACAATGCTGCAGGTTTATTACAAAATTCCAGAATATGTAATGGGTGGGTTATCTTACGGGCGATCCAAGGGCAGGCAACCAACTGGGTCGCCCGCCCGCCTGATGAGCCGGGCAGCGCGGGAGCGATGCCCGCCGTTGCTGCCCTCCAGGTGATTCTTTCTACGATCACGTGCTGTTGGTAATTCTACTCACGCCCCCCCTCTCGGGGCGGAGCGTCGCATAGCAAGCCCCCGGTTGTTCAGGCCCACAACCGCCCGCAGGACTAGCGGGGCGCCGACACGGCTTCCGGGACCTCCCTTGAGGCTCCTCGGTTTTGGCTCAGGCATCCCCTATGGTGCCGCGCAGAGGTACCCTTTGTACCGGCCTGCTTCCAGATCGCCCTGTAACTCCGCCACAGCCCTGGAGGCGGCTCACCGTCGCAGCCAGGGCCCCCCACCAACCCGCTATAGTCTTACCTGCAACCTCTCCTATCTAGGGCTTCCTGCAACTAGCTGGAAGGGAACCATCCTAGCAAAAAGAAGAGTTTGAAATTCTGCCACCTCATGACAGTGTGACAGCGCTAGCGGGACTCAAACCCTGTGAGATCCCTTATGTCCACAGGCCCAAGCCTTACCAGTGAGCTATAGCTCCTGGTGTTGTAGCTGGCCCCATCTATGTCCCCAAGGCCCAAGACGCTATCCTAACCGGAAAGGGTCTGCTAAAATAGAGGACCCGTTGGGCCTGGGGAGATGTGCCAAGAACTATTCGCCCCCCATGCGGGCAGGTTACCCTCTTCACAATTCTGGGCCTGCCCTCTTTGGCTATGAAGGCGAGAAGGGTTTTGGCTCAGGCACCCCCTATGGTGCCGCGCAGAGGTACCCTTTGTACCGGCCTGCTTCCAGATCGCCCTGTAACTTCGCCTGCAACGAAAAAGAAAACATTACAACGCTCAGAAACCACCCCCCCTCCCACCCAACGCCTACGCCGGGTAAGCGGTAGGGAGGGAAATGGCGAGGTGGGTGACAAAGAGGTCGCCAGGGGGGTGGGGGAAGGCTAAATAGCCTCCCCCTCACACCAGGGCCAGGAAGTGACACGCATTGCGCATCACTTCCGGCCAGCCCGAGGAGGGGGGCTCCGTTCTGCGTCTCCGCCCCCCCCCCCCCAGTGGGAGGGGGTGTGGAGGGGTGACCGGTGCCCCGGGGGCACTAAGGCGTCGACCGCCGATTGGCCCACTGCAGGGGCTGCGGTCAGCGGCATAGTACCCCCAGGGGCACCCCGCTGTCCCTCCTCCCCCATAATAGGTACCCAAATGACACACACAA
Source organism: Triturus cristatus (assembly GCF_964204655.1). NCBI lineage: Eukaryota > Metazoa > Chordata > Amphibia > Caudata > Salamandridae > Triturus > Triturus cristatus. Next base: position 792,506,774 of record NC_140583.1, on the reverse strand, counting down.
GACAGTTGGTGTTGGGTAACAATGCTGCAGGTTTATTACATAATTCCAGAATATGTAATGGGTGGGTTATCTTACGGGCGATCCAAGGGCAGGCAACCAACTGGGTCGCCCGCCCGCCTGATGAGCCGGGTAGCGCGGGAGCGATGCCCGCCGTTGCTGCCCTCCAGGTGATGCTTTCTACGATCACGTGCCGTTGGTAATTCTACTCACGCCCCCCCTCTCGGGGTGGAGCGTCGCATAGCAAGCCCCCGGTTGTTCAGGCCCACAACCGCCCGCAGGACTAGCGGGGCGCCGACACTGCTTCCGGGACCTCCCTTGAGGCTCCTCGGTTTTGGCTCAGGCACCCCCTATGGTGCCGTGCAGAGGTACCCTTTGTACCGGCCTGCTTCCAGATCGCCCTGATTCGCCAGGTGGGTGGGGGAAGGCTAAATAGCCTCCCCCTCACACCAGGGCCAGGAAGTGACACGCATTGCGCGTCACTTCTGGCCAGCCTGAGAAGGGGGGCTCCGGTCTGCGTCCCCGCCCCCCCCCCAGTGGGAGGGGGTGTGGAGGGGTGACCCGTGCCCCGGGGGCACTAAGGCGCCGACCGCCGATTGGCCCCCTGCGGGGGCCGCGGTCAGCGGCATTTTCTTTAATGAGTTTCTCTTACTGCCGGAGGACAGGAGGGTCTCTCATGCGCAGTTGTGACCACCGGCTTGGTTAATTAACTTGTAGCAAACGGGGAGGTCTTCAGGGGCCCTGGAAGACAGAAGGGGGGAACTCAGCCATGCCTTCAAGCATTTGCAATGCAATAGGTCTCACATATGCGAGAGTTTAAGCTATTGGCATTGTAACTGACAATGCCTTTTATCTATGTTTTAAAACCAAAACATAAATAAAAGGCATTCTCATTTACAATGCCAATAGCTCAAACTCCTGTGAAGGCGAGACCTATTGCACTGCAGATGCTTGATTGTACTGTTGCAGCACCAAGGCTGTGATTTCATAGCACTTGGTGCATGCACATTCAAAACCTTTTTGAAGAGGTTTCCGCCTGTGTGCTGATCTACAGTATAGTTACTTGGGCTGTGGCTTGGCTGCTCCAAATAACAATGACCTATGATTTACAGGCTACTTCTCAATATGGGGACACCTTGGGACTTTCAGGATGTTGGCGTGGAATATTACATAAGTGAGAATGGTGTCTGAAATCTCACTCACTCATCTACCTACACATTCCCTTTGGGGAGGCAAGCACCCATGCTATCGATATGTCTCCAACCTGCGTTTCAATCATGCCGTAGCTGCACAAGGTCTCTCGCTGATGAAAACTTGTACTCGTGTGCCCTTCTGGATCTGTTCTGCTGGGAATGCAAGATTGCACTTGTTACCTTCCGTGAGAGTAAAAAGCTTGCTTTGATAGTGCCATCTTCTACCAGTTTTATTAGAAAACAAAACTTGCACTACTGCTGGCTGATTTGTACGTGTCCGGTAATGGGGAAACTTGCACTGCTGCTTCACTACCTATAATCGTCCTCTGAAGGAGGGACCCACACACACTCCCTCAAGATGTACTTATTCTATGAAGAAGGGACATTTCCACAGCTGAATGGAGGTGCTTCCACTGATTATTATGAACAGGGAATAGCAAACCCAATAGATCTCTGAAATGCCCGAGCTATTGGCCTTGTCAATGTGAATGTCTTTTAGCCATGTTGTCTAGCAGCACATCTGCTATTCAGCATGGCTGATAGTCACTGAAAGCCCAGAATCACATGGTGTTGAGCCGACGCCGAGTCTCTTCGCCCCCCATGTTGAGTTTATTGTCCTGCCTCACCTAACACAAAAAGCGATATGACGTGGCCTGCACTGGCCGCATGAGTGCTCTTTTTTCAGTGACTTTCAGCTATACTGAACAGCAGATGGGCTGCTAGACAACATGGCTAAAAGGAAAAAATAGCTAATTGAAGCTGGATCAGCAACAAAAATGAATGTGTCATTGTGGAATGTAACTAGTGAGCACTTTAAGCGCTCGAATAACATCACCTCATGTTCACGCTATGACAAGACAGAGGAAGGAGCTAATGCTTCAATACCATTGGGTCGTGCAAAAAAATTAAACAAGTGCTGTTCATGTTTTAACAACTTTTTAAGAAATGCATTTGTTTGTGTGAACACGCATGCATTGTAGGGGTATGTGTGTATGTGTACAAGGGAGACGGCCTGAAAACACCAGTACTCCTATGGAGTCCTTGAAAACAAAGAAAAAATAGCTGCACAAATCAGGAGCAGTGTCAGGAGACATGTACTTGGTCCATGCAATATGGGAGGGTCAAACACAAGATGAGGGCATGATGCCCGCATGTCATGACGAATGGCATCAAAGAAAATGAGAGCGATGCTGAAGTTTACAAATGGTAGGAGATGGGCGGCCTGTAAGCCCACAGACAGAACACAACATGTCCCTTCAAGACAGCGCATGTGCTGTCTAGCCAAGCAGCCCATGCGCTGACTAGCCGAAACCTAAAAACAATAGATTTTGCACACGCAAAACCTACTGGCTTTGCCAATACTTTTTTGCTTTTAGAAACGGGGAGATTAAGTGATTTATTTGAAATCACATAATGTGGAACTGAGGCCCATACTATAGAGATGATATGGTGTCCTATCGGGAGAGGATGTAGCGTAAGGACCAGAGTTGCAGACTCTGGAGAGGTTTGAGTTTCGGCATTGGCTTACCATCCTTGATTCTGGGCAAATCACTTAATCTCGCTGTGCCTACAAAAATAAGTATGTCCTTGTGTGAAGTAACTGGTGGTGATGTAAAGTGCTCCAATACCTTCGGGTGGTGTTAGTTCTATAAAAAAAACTGCACAAAAAAGTAACTGGTGTAAATGTAAAATGCTCCAATACTTTCGGGTGATGTTGGCGCTGTATAGCACTGCACAAAAAAGTAGGTGTTGCTTATGTAAAGCGCTCCAATACCTGCGGGTGATGTTGGCACTACATAATACTGCACAATTTTATTTAAAAAAATAGACGACCCGATTCACAAAGGTAAACTGAGACGAAAGTCTAACTTTCTGACTTTCGGTATTCACAAAGGGCATTTACGAGTTGTAAAGACAGACTTTTGCTCAGTTTTGGTCTCGGTTAAACTTAAGACCAAAACTTAAGTTTAACTGAGATAAAAGTCTAAGTTTACTACTCGTAAATGCCTTTGTGAATACAGAAGGTCGTACAGTTAGACTTTTGTCTCAGTTTACCTTTGTGAATCGGGTCAGTGGAGGAGGGAATCTGTGCTACAGGGTTTAGTGGGGCCAAGCAACGAAGGGCGGGAGGAAGGTGGAAGGACAACCAACAGCAAATGCGGGCCAGTACCGTGAGATTAAGTGATAGTGGTGTAATTACAAAATGTGTAACTGAGGCCAAGGATAGGGAGACAATGTGGTGTCCTCTTGGGAGAGGATGTGGCGTAAGGGCCAGAGCTGTCAACTCTGGAGCTGGGAAACCGGGTCTGAGTTTCAGCGTCGGCTTAACATCCTTGATTCTGGGCAAATTACTTAATCTCCCTGGGCCTACAAAAAGGAATGTGTCCTTGTGTAAAGTAACAGGTGCTAATGTAAAGCACTCCAATACCTTCGGATGGCGTTTGGCACTATATAAAACAGCACAAAAAAAGTAAATGCTGTTTATGTAAAGCGCTCCAATACCTTTGGGTAGTGTTGGCGATATATATAAAACTGCAGTAAAAATGTTTGAAAAGCAGAGTCGGGGAGATCTGTGTACACAGAGTTAAATGGGGCACGCAGCGAAGGGCGGGAGGTGGATGGGCAATCAACAGCAAATGTGGGCTACTAAGGGGAGATTCAGTGATTTGGACATAATCACAAAATGTAGAACTGAGGCCTAGGCTAGAAAGACGATATGGCGTCTTCTTGGCAGAGGATGTAGCGTAAGGGCCACAGCTGCCAACTATGGAGCTGGGAAACCAGTTCGAGTTTCGGCGCCAGCTAACATCCTTGATTCTGGGAAAATCACCAACAAAAATGAAGTGTCCTTATGTAAAGGAACTGGTGCTAATCTAAAGTGCTCCAATACCTTCAGGTGGTGTTGGCACTATATAAAACTGCACAAAAAAAGAAACTGGTGCTAATGTAAAGCGCTTCACTATCTTCAAGTGGTGTTGGCACTATGTAAAACTGCACGAAAAAAACCAGAAAGAATCATAGTGTTAGGCTGGTTTACAGTAGTGAACATGAGGTAATACATCGCATCGGCAACCACATTAAAAGGACTACTTTTGCCGTGGACACTGAGGGGCAGGCAGACCATGATGACATCAAGCCTCAGCCTGGCTCCTTTGAAGAGAATTCAAGTTAAGCAACAATGGCTCAAGGAAACACGGAAACTGGTGAATGAGGAAAAAGTGTGAAAGTGTCCTGATGGAAGTAATTTGAAGAAATTGAGTCCCACTCTATAAAAATTAGAACCAACAAGGTGAGACACGAACAGTTCAATCATTTCACACAGGAGAAATGCTGCTATGCAATTACAGCAGTAGACATAGGTACTTTAGAAGCTCTAACATGTTCTGCGATAACGCGTAACTGATTCAATTGAGGTCTAATTTTCCAACTATAAACATAATTGCCAAACAACTACCTATGGTGTAAACATGCACACACACCTAGTGCCCAAACACACAAAAAATAAACAGAGACTGCACGTGTACCAAGTAATATCAGCTGTGCAGACATGCTCCAATTAGCACGTCAGCTATACACCAATGGGACATTAAAAGGCAGATCACCACCACTCACAGAAATTAAAGAGACTACAATGGGGGCTTGGAGCAGTGACGGGGTCAGGGGAGGTGGTGATTTGTGGATGGGGCAAGCCCCAGGAGGTGTGAGGGAGTAAGCAGAGACAGGAAGGAGGAGTTGGGGGAAACGCCAAGCAACAACGAAGGGAAAAGCAGTGATGGGGGTGATCTGTGGACGGGGCATGAGTGCGGGTGGGAGGAGATGGATCTGGTGAAAGCACAAGCACTTTGTAGAGTGCTGAGAAAGAAGGAAAAAAGTAGGTCCTAAAATGGTCGTAAAAACGGGAGCAGTAAATGTTTATAAGGTACTTGGTTCATGCTCTGGGAGAGAGGGCTTAACATAAGAAGATGCATGACCATGCATGCCAGGGACAAATGGTGACAAAGAATATGATACAGACGATGGAGTGAGCAAATTGGACGCCCGTGGGCAGGCGGAAGCCCACAGATTAAACACATTTCATTTAAACAGTGCACACCCTACTGCCGACGGAGTAGGGGCCGTGGAGGAACGACATAACCCCATCCACCTTACTGAGGATGGGCGGTATAATATATGCTTTTTTCTCTCCATCACCGAAAGGTTTGGTGGACATCCATCAAAATCGATGGCAGCCATCACCGATCGTTTGTACATTTAAAAGAACAACCATAACAGTGGTTTTTTCCGGTGTACAGAGATTACTGCAGGCCATTGATCACCTCTAAATTAGTATCCAGAGACACTTGAAAGTTTGCATTTTCCATTCTGGAACTGCTTTTTCCAAATATAGAAACTTTTACTACAACTTAAAAAAATATTTGGAATGCCATTCCAAATAGATCCAGCCCACCAATTCAGCCACTTAGGTCACCCAAAAGCCATCTGCAGATACAGGAGGCTTTGGTTGTTTTTTCATTGCTTCTAGTGCCTCATGGTGTCACACTCTCTGTGCATAACCAGCCCTCTTGCAAGGTGTCCATAAAAGACATGTGCCCGATTGGGAATTGTGCAGAGCAAACATTCCTTTATGGACTCCATTCTGAACAATTAAAGGGATCCTACTTGGTATTGTAACAGCAAACCCAACTTTTCGGGCTGGAAAAATCAACTAATAAAATTACTGTGGGAAAAGGCTGCATTGTAGGCCACGCTCTCCTTCTATAACCCCTGCTTGAATTTCAGCCAAGGCACAGGGATAGCATTACATGCCCATCCCCAAATGGCCCTCAACTCTCCCCCTCGCCCACCTCACCAACCCCCGGCAGCCAACATTTCCCACTCCACTCCACAGACTATCATGGCAGCCTTCTTCAGGGCACAGGTTAGTGTGACAGTTCAGAACTAGGAGAAATCTCAGTGGTTGATTGCACACAGGTCAGCCAAACTGTCTCTGAAAACTCCCTAGATCCCTAGGAGCCAGGAAGCCTCTTTTTTTGCAAAATTGTATTTATTGCGTAACATATACCAGTACAGAAGGGTCAATCATAGGCATCAAAACAATACAGATCATTCAAAGCGGTAAGTACAGTGCATGAAGAATGAAGGGTGTGGGGTGTGTCCATCTCTCACGGAGGAGCTGAACAGTGGCTCACACAACACAATCCTCCAAGAGTAAGGGAGAAAGCTATTCTGGAATGATGTCGATAAGGGGTATGGGGCAATTATACTATGGGGGTTAAAGTGGGAGGTAGGCCAGCGATACCATGGGAAACTGTTGAGTCACCACGTGGAAGAAGGCATGGTATGAGTGAGTGAACCAGGTCATAGAGTGACTCTCTCCCCCTCAGCAATAAAGTGAGCTAGAAGCCATCTGCCTATCACTGTATCCAAAGCAGTGAGTGAGCAGAGCTATCCGAGGGGCTCAAGGAGGGAGTATCGAGAAACCGGTGAGAAAGGAGGCCCCAAACTGCTTCAAATGGATGTTGTTTATCATTTAGCATATATGTGTTTTTTGTGTGACAGGCTACTGGGTGGATTTCAAGCAGCTATTTATCACATGTAGGCAAAGTAGATCATCACCAGTTACGGAGTATACACTGCTTGGCCGTTGATATCAAAGTACCTAGCCAGTAGTGTTAATACAGCAACATTTTGGGGATTTCAGCAATATTATGAAGAATGGCAAGCTGACGAGAGGGCGAGGTCCAAATAGGCCCCCATTGTCAGAGTCGAGCTCAGATGCATGCCCAAAAGGCAGAGTGTTGCTGGGCAGGCCAGAGAATGTGGAATAAGTCATAGCAGTCAATGCTGTTCCTCCAACAAAGGAAAAACAGGGGGGGACTAATTCAGTTGAGGAACAACAGGGGTTGGAATTAAGTACACTACAAGCAAAAAACAAGAATACTCCTGAGACCATAGATCAAATAAATTCACTTGACACCTAGGCACAGTATGTTACCTACGCTTCAGTTCAACAAAGGAACAACATTACATCTAGAGCAATTTTTACAACTGTGAGTCTGTAAGCAAAGAAGATGATTACCAACAAGTTGATAATTTTATCAAAAATAGTAAATATTTTTAATTCGCTTATTTATAAACATAGCCTCTTTTTTTGCTGTTTTTTAGAAAAATACATAGAGAAAGTTTTTTTCAGACATTTCATCATCACAGAGCTTATTACAACATAGATGGTATTATGAATTCATATGCAGTACACATGTAAAATGACTTCCGATCTATTACTTTAAAGCAGCTCTTAACATCTTTTTGGTCCTAAATCTTGTTTAAACAATTAAACACAATAAATCGGGAAAATCATACAACGTCTTTTCCTCGATTTCCTCCAACAAAGGTCATGGTGTATAAGTTTGGCCCTTTTGAGTTTCCATGGGGACTAGTACCATTTTGAAATAGCGGAATTTCAACCAAGTCTCCTGGAGTGACTCCCAGCTGTTTTTAGTTGATTTTAGTCCACGGAGTCTTCATTTCATTTAACTTCAATGTGCCTCGTTTTTCTTTGTCCTTTTGCACGAGCCTTTTTCCGACACAGTGTTCATCTCCGCAGACGGCCAGGGAGCTTAAGCAACAAGAAACGAGGCACATTAAAGTTAAATGAAATGAAGACTCCGCGGACTAAAATCAACTAAAAACAGCTGGGAGATTTAAGCCTCCCCCCGAAATGGTGGAACTAACTGTCGAAGGCTGCATTTTTACCATGACGACCAGAAGAACATCCATAAGGAGGGCTGAGTCATGCCACAGTGGGGTCTTATGGTGTCCTGGGAGAAACCTCCATAAACTTATGTGCTTCCATCCATACGCACAGAAGTTGCAGCCAGGACCGGATTGGAAGCTACCAGTGGACTGGCGGTAGAAAGGTATGGGGCAGTACCGGGTTGTGGGGCAGGGAGGAGACTACGTTTCAGGCATGCCCAGAATGCGGCCTCATGCCCAGGGTTCAGGTAACAGCTAACAGGTTGAGTAGGAAGGCTAAGCTATATGAGGCTATATGCGGTAGCGTCCAGTGTGTCTGCCTATAGTCGAGATGCTCGAATCCTTGGTTTGCACCCTATCCAGAGATAGGATTGTATACCTGTTTTGATACATGCTAGGACCTGTCAGGGTATCCAAATGCGGTACAAAAGGGGGTGGTGATGGACGGATCATCAGAACCAATCAAACACTCTCACCCAGTCAACAGATCTGGGTTTGATCCATCACCGTTCTTTAGCCCACTCTGCCACCCCAGTTCAGACATGGCCATATGCAAATCAGTCTGACCCTGTGCCTCATGGGAACAGTCCAGCCCGAACTGCCAAGCCCTGCCTTCCCTGGACCGGAAACAAGCTTCCTAGGACCGGTTTCTGGCATTTCAGCCGTCTTCAGCCAGGCTTGCTTGAATCCAGTGGCAAAGTGAGCAAGGGACTCACGTCTGAGCATACCCTGCCAACTTATGGCTAACAAAGCGGTACAAAAGGGGGTGGTGATGCATTTGTCACCCCGAGTGGGAAGGGTATGCCCAGACGTGGGTCCCTTGCTCTCCATGCCACTGGAATCAAGCTATCCTGGCTGAAGAGGGGTGAAACCCCGAAACCGGTCCTAGGATGCTTGTTTCCAGTCCAGGGAGGACCTGGCTTGGCAGTTCGGGCTGGACTGTTCCCATGAGGCACAGGGTCAAGACTGATTTGCATATGGCTGGGTTCAAACTGGAATGGCATGGTGAGCAAAAAAACGATGGATTTAGGCCCAGATCTCTGTACTGGGGTGAATGTATGACATTGTTCTGCATTCTGTCCATCAATTGTTCTTTTTGCATTTGTCACCCCGAGTGGGAAGGGTATGCCCAGACGTGGGTCCCTTGCTCTCCATGCCACTGGAATCAAGCTATCCTGGCTGAAGAGGGGTGAAACCCCGAAACCGGTCCTAGGATGCTTGTTTCCAGTCCAGGGAGGACCTGGCTTGGCAGTTCGGGCTGGACTGTTCCCATGAGGCACAGGGTCAAGACTGATTTGCATATGGCTGGGTTCAAACTGGAATGGCATGGTGAGCAAAAAAACGATGGATTTAGGCCCAGATCTCTGTACTGGGGTGAATGTATGACATTGTTCTGCATTCTGTCCATCAATTGTTCTTTTTGCATTTGTCACCCCGAGTGGGAAGGGTATGCCCAGACGTGGGTCCCTTGCTCTCCATGCCACTGGAATCAAGCTATCCTGGCTGAAGAGGGGTGAAACCCCGAAACCGGTCCTAGGATGCTTGTTTCCAGTCCAGGGAGGACCTGGCTTGGCAGTTCGGGCTGGACTGTTCCCATGAGGCACAGGGTCAAGACTGATTTGCATATGGCTGGGTTCAAACTGGAATGGCATGGTGAGCAAAAAAACGATGGATTTAGGCCCAGATCTCTGTACTGGGGTGAATGTATGACATTGTTCTGCATTCTGTCCATCAATTGTTCTTTTTGCATTTGTCACCCCGAGTGGGAAGGGTATGCCCAGACGTGGGTCCCTTGCTCTCCATGCCACTGGAATCAAGCTATCCTGGCTGAAGAGGGGTGAAACCCCGAAACCGGTCCTAGGATGCTTGTTTCCAGTCCAGGGAGGACCTGGCTTGGCAGTTCGGGCTGGACTGTTCCCATGAGGCACAGGGTCAAGACTGATTTGCATATGGCTGGGTTCAAACTGGAATGGCATGGTGAGCAAAAAAACGATGGATTTAGGCCCAGATCTCTGTACTGGGGTGAATGTATGACATTGTTCTGCATTCTGTCCATCAATTGTTCTTTTTGCATTTGTCACCCCGAGTGGGAAGGGTATGCCCAGACGTGGGTCCCTTGCTCTCCATGCCACTGGAATCAAGCTATCCTGGCTGAAGAGGGGTGAAACCCCGAAACCGGTCCTAGGATGCTTGTTTCCAGTCCAGGGAGGACCTGGCTTGGCAGTTCGGGCTGGACTGTTCCCATGAGGCACAGGGTCAAGACTGATTTGCATATGGCTGGGTTCAAACTGGAATGGCATGGTGAGCAAAAAAACGATGGATTTAGGCCCAGATCTCTGTACTGGGGTGAATGTATGACATTGTTCTGCATTCTGTCCATCAATAGTTCTTTTTGCATTTGTCACCCCGAGTGGGAAGGGTATGCCCAGACGTGGGTCCCTTGCTCTCCATGCCACTGGAATCAAGCTATCCTGGCTGAAGAGGGGTGAAACCCCGAAACCGGTCCTAGGATGCTTGTTTCCAGTCCAGGGAGGACCTGGCTTGGCAGTTCGGGCTGGACTGTTCCCATGAGGCACAGGGTCAAGACTGATTTGCATATGGCTGGGTTCAAACTGGAATGGCATGGTGAGCAAAAAAACGATGGATTTAGGCCCAGATCTCTGTACTGGGGTGAATGTATGACATTGTTCTGCATTCTGTCCATCAATTGTTCTTTTTGCATTTGTCACCCCGAGTGGGAAGGGTATGCCCAGACGTGGGTCCCTTGCTCTCCATGCCACTGGAATCAAGCTATCCTGGCTGAAGAGGGGTGAAACCCCGAAACCGGTCCTAGGATGCTTGTTTCCAGTCCAGGGAGGACCTGGCTTGGCAGTTCGGGCTGGACTGTTCCCATGAGGCACAGGGTCAAGACTGATTTGCATATGGCTGGGTTCAAACTGGAATGGCATGGTGAGCAAAAAAACGATGGATTTAGGCCCAGATCTCTGTACTGGGGTGAATGTATGACATTGTTCTGCATTCTGTCCATCAATTGTTCTTTTTGCATTTGTCACCCCGAGTGGGAAGGGTATGCCCAGACGTGGGTCCCTTGCTCTCCATGCCACTGGAATCAAGCTATCCTGGCTGAAGAGGGGTGAAACCCCGAAACCGGTCCTAGGATGCTTGTTTCCAGTCCAGGGAGGACCTGGCTTGGCAGTTCGGGCTGGACTGTTCCCATGAGGCACAGGGTCAAGACTGATTTGCATATGGCTGGGTTCAAACTGGAATGGCATGGTGAGCAAAAAAACGATGGATTTAGGCCCAGATCTCTGTACTGGGGTAAATGTATGACATTGTTCTGCATTCTGTCCATCAATTGTTCTTTTTGCATTTGTCACCCCGAGTGGGAAGGGTATGCCCAGACGTGGGTCCCTTGCTCTCCATGCCACTGGAATCAAGCTATCCTGGCTGAAGAGGGGTGAAACCCCGAAACCGGTCCTAGGATGCTTGTTTCCAGTCCAGGGAGGACCTGGCTTGGCAGTTCGGGCTGGACTGTTCCCATGAGGCACAGGGTCAAGACTGATTTGCATATGGCTGGGTTCAAACTGGAATGGCATGGTGAGCAAAAAAACGATGGATTTAGGCCCAGATCTCTGTACTGGGGTGAATGTATGACATTGTTCTGCATTCTGTCCATCAATTGTTCTTTTTGCAGGGTATCCAAATGGACAGCATGCTAAAGAGGTGTTACAAAAAGGGTGCAACTGTCATCTTAATTGCCTGACTTTGCCGCACCGTGACAGACTGAGATACAACCATTTCAAGAAATCCCTTTGGGAGTGTCCTAATAGGGGAAGGAAGTTATCTTCCACCATACGGGAGAGTACCCTGTTGATACGAATGACTAGATAACAGAGCATCACCAGGACCCACCTCATATTATAGCCATGTATGCAGGCATGGGTGGTGACCCTGGTCATAAGTAAGGACCTCTTATGCCAGCTACGGCCACCTATCTCTCCTAAATGCGCCATCCCATTACACCCTTTGGAGATTCCTCGACGCTGCAAGTATTGCAATCTACACTTATGCACTCCAACCACTAAACCATCAGGCGAGCTAATGACCTACTCCATGTTTCTTTTGAACTGTAGGTCCCTCGTAAAACATTGCCTAGAGATCTCCCTACTACTAGAGGAATACTCCCCAGATGCTCTGTTTCTGACTGAGACTTGGCTGAACCAAGACTCTCAGCCAGACCTGGCACAAGCTATCATCCCAGGGTACCAGATAGCACGCGCAGACCGGCCTAAGGGCAGAGGTGGCGGCCTCGCAATTATATACAAAGAAGGCTCCATCTGTCGTCACTTATCGGAAGATATTGAGGACTGTGAAAACCTCTCTTTCGCCATCGAATTCTCTCCCAATGCCTGCTTCACCGGCATTCTCATCTACCGCCCTCCCGGCCCTATAGGACAATTTAACACTTCCTTGCTCTCTGTGACCTCTCAGTCGGTTGTCTCCCCGTCCAATTTCTCCCTACTTGGAGATTTTAATATTCATTTTGACAACGCACTAGACCTGCCGGCACAAGAGACTAAGTCAAGCCTGGCTGCATATCAACTCGAGCAACGAGTACCATCTGCCACACATGAAAAAGGACATCTGCTGGATCCTATTTTCAGCAACTGTGACCAACTTGAAGTGGGAAACATAACCAGACTCCCCTGGTCAGACCACTTCTTAATAGCCTTCAACTGGACCACAAGCAAACCACCCTCCTCTTCATTTACTATTAGGAAAACCCGTAACTGGTCCAAACTCCCCACTGACAACTGGTTACAAGTTCTAGGTACCATGAAACCCTCCCTTTCTCAAGACCCAATTGCTAATAACAAGAAATACGAAGAATGGATAACCACCTCGCTGGACCAGGTCCTCCCAGAATACGCACCCAAATCCAAGAGACATAGTAAAACAGCTCCATGGTACACAGAAGAGCTCAGGAACCTCAAACGTCTCTGCAAAAAACAGGAGAGAAAGTGGCGCACCTCATACGACCCTGAAGTAAAAGCCACATACAGGGAAATGATCAGGAACTATAAACTGGCTATTAAATCTTCGCAAGCTGCCTTCTACAACCTTAAAATAACTACGGCCAAATCTAAATCCAAAGAAATCTACCGCATAGTTAACTCCCTGATCAAACCCCCGTCCCCAGCCACAGATAACAATAACTCTCCAACCAAATGCAATGATCTGGCGGAATTCTTCTTCCAAAAAATTAATAAAATCTACCATTCCTTTCCCAATCCCCCCTCCGACTCCCCTGGCCAGAACCTGCATCTGACTTCTAATTCATCCAAGTGCCTAGACTCTTTCCCCTTGATTACTTTGGAAACCGCACAGACATTGGCACAAAAAATAAAATCTGGCTCCCCGTGCGACCCCGCCCCCCCAGGCCCACTGAATCTTGCCAATATTGCTATTCTCCCCACGCTCCTGGAGCTCATGAACTCCTCCATAATCAGTGGGATAGTCCCTCCAACATGGAAGCATGCTATGGTGCGGGCCCTGCTGAAAAAACCTACTTTAGACCCAGCTAATCCCAGCAACTATCGTCCGATCTCGTTACTCCCCTGGGCATCGAAAATCCTGGAGAAACATGTCAATACCACCCTGACAATGTTTTTTGAAGAAAACCATCTCCTCGACTCCTCCCAAACAGGCTTCCGTACCAAACACGGAACTGAGACGGCGTTATTGGCTGTGACTGAGGAGGCAAGACGGCTCCTGGATCGGGGAGGATCAGTGGCAGTGATCCTCCTCGATCTAAGTGCCGCATTTGACACGGTGCATCACAAAATCTTGCTAACTCGTCTTGCCAACCTAGGAGTGACCGGAGATGCCCTGACATGGTTCAATTCTTTTTTGTCCAACAGAACCTTTCAGGTCTTCGATGGCACATCACGCTCATCCACTCGTCCTTTGGGATGTGGAGTCCCCCAGGGCTCCTCCTTAAGCCCTACGCTCTTCAACGCTTACATGAGGCCACTGGCTGAGGTGGTCCGTCCGCATGGTGTAAAGATCATTTCCTATGCGGACGACACCCAGCTGGTGGTCTCCCTGGCAGAAAAGAGCGGCCTCCAGGCACCACCAGACCTAGCGGCCTGTCTGGAGGACGTAAAGAAGTGGATGATGAGCTCCTGTCTAAAATTGAATGATGACAAAACTGAGCTGATGATCCTGGGCACAGCCTCCCCCGTCTCCATAGAGCCGAGCTGGCCGTCAAGCATGGGAGTGGCTCCACCCTCTAGAGATAACATCAAAAGCTTAGGGGTCTGGCTCGACAAGTCTCTGAGCTTTAACACACAGGCCACTAAGATCTCAGCCACCTGTTTTGGCCTCCTCAGAGTGATCAAGAAAGTCCTTCCCCTCCTCTGCTTCGAGGCCAAACAGATAATTATACAAGGCCTTATCCAATCCCGCTTGGATTTTAATAACGCCTTATACCTAGGAGCCCCGGACTACACCCTACAGAAGCTCCAACGCACCCAAAACTGTGCTGCTAGAGCACTGTTGGGCATCCCCCAGAGGACCTCAGTGAGAACCAGCTTGAGGACCTTGCACTGGCTACCTATCAGGGACAGAGTAAGATTCAAATCGCTCTGCATTGCCCACCAGACTTTCTGGGAAACGGGCCCAGACATCAACCGACCCCTGATTTCTCCCTATAGGCCGAATAAATCCCTCCGCTCTTCCACAGCATTCCTGGCTGAGATCCCCAGAACTCGCAGAGTTAGAGCAGGAGGACGCTCCTTCTCGTATAACGTCTCCAAACTCTGGAACTCACTCCCTTTGCAGCTAAGAAACAACCCCAACCTGACCACTTTCCGTAAACAACTAAAAACCCTGCTGTTTAATGCTTAGCTAGTAACCTCAAGAGGGTCCCATCTGTCCCAGCGCCTGGACGCCTCAGGGCAGCTGTAGCGCTTTATAAATCTAATTTTCATTTCATTCATTTCATTTCATTTCATTTCATTCATATTTTGACCAGTTAGCTTTGTAGCCAGAGATGGGAAACAAGTCCACTATGAGAGACATTAAAGCTTGCGGATGGGAAAGGAGGAGCAGTATATCATCTGCGTAAATCAGTGCCTTTACCTCACCCATTTCCATTGACACCCCTTCCATCTCCTGCGTCTGACAAATGGGGACCATCAGAGGTTCAATAGTGAGGAGAAAGAGCAGCTGGGGTACCATGGCCCATCAGGAAGGAGTCCAGAAGGCAACCTCCACAGGACACATCTGCTATTGTGGAATCATTCAAAGGTGGACCTTGTTAATAAAGTCATCTCCCAGACCCATACGAGTCATGACCCAGAAGAGGTACGGTTACTTCACCCTGTCGAACATCTTTTCTGCAGCCAGAGAGTGCACAAGCAGCTCCGATCTTAGCAATAAGCTTGAGATCCACATTGAGGAGGGATATCGGGCAATAACTGGCTCTGTCAAGGGGATCTTTATTGTCTTTAAGAAGGAGGGTGATGACTGCATTTTAAGAAATGTTGCCCAGAAATGTCCTTGTTAGGTTGGGGGGGGTTACAAGGTTCCTCCTGGTTTTGTAGAATTTCCCAGGGAGCCCATCCTACCCTGAGGATTTACAAGTGGGGAGTGCCGATATAGCCTCAGCTACCTCCTCTTCCATTAAATTGCAGTGTATGACGTGGCCATTCTCATTAAGGGTAGGAAGGCACAGAGCTACTAAGAATTCCTCCCCCTGAGGAAAGGTAGCTTTGAATTTCAAGGTGTAAAGGGGGAGGAATAGGCCGCACATCTGTTCACAATGTCTCTAAGGTGCACAAGGAAGTGTGCTGATGCATCCTGAATAGCAGGGAAGGCTAATTGGGATTCCTTTTGCTGCAGTTGAGCGACCAGGAGTCTGCGGCTCTCTGCCCTTGATCATAGGGACACAATTGTGGTTTTACTAAGGTCTTTTCAGCTGCATCTGAGAAGAAGAAGTTCAGAGGTATTTTTGCAAGGTCCAGATGGTTCTGAGAGGCCTGGGTAGGGGCTGCAGAGAATCGTGCTGTAAGGATGCAAATCTCTGCTTCCAAGGCCCGAAGATCTCCCTGATACCTACGTTTCCTATCACCAAGTCCCGCCCCAACCTCCCCCTCAATGTCGCCTTATCCGCCACCCAGAGCAACTTATTGGAGCCTACCGACCCTTCATTGTCCGTGAAGTAGGAGCGAAAATGATCACAGAGTTGCGCCTTACCTTCCAGGGTCTTGTTCGCAAACACCTTCATTTGCCATTGGACTGGGGGAGGGAGGATTACTCCCATGTCTAGGCCTAACCTGACTTGGCTATAATCAGTAATGACCCCCTACAGGATGTCACAGTGGACGGCATGAGGGAGTAACCAGCCATAAACAAGGGAGTAGTCTATGCAGGATTGGGTTCTCTATGGGCAAGAAAAAAAGGTGTAATTCCTATCGGCCATATGAAGTGACTGCCAAACATCCACAAGGGCGTGATCATCCTCAAGGTCCTGCCATAGGGCCCGGTCAGTCCGTGGTGAGGGTCAGCCCGGCTAGTACTATCAAGAGTCAGGTCTGGGACCAGGTTGTAGTCACGCTCTAGAATAACAGTCATTTTCCCAAACAATCTTAATAATGGTGACAGTTGGGTGAGGAAGCAGGTTTTATCTGTGTTGGGGGCATAAATGGATCCCACTACAACAGATCTCTGTAGGACCGTATCTTCACGAATAACCACCGGCCCTCTTCGTTTGCCTAGGTCTTATGAATCTTGCCTGGTAGTCGCTTACCGATTAATATTGAGACTCCACACTTCTTGGAGCAGCTGCTTGTTGTAGAGGACTCCCCTTGGTTATTGACCAACCTACTACCATTGGTGGCCTCAACCACCCATTCCCACTTGAGTTTCAATCACTCCACCAGGGACAGATGGGTCTCTTGAAGCAAGGCTATGTCTTAGTGCTTCATGTGTCGGTAATGCAGGACTTTCTTGATCTTAATGTAATGACCCAGACCATAGCTAAAGGTGGTGCAGAAGGGGGCTGCACCACCCAAATGTTGTAGGAAGCTGATGGGAGGCCAACCTTTGAGGAAGGGTATGGGCCTGTTTTCTAAGGTGGTGCTGGGGCAGGGAAGGGAAGAGAAAGAAGGGATGGCACTCAGATGTGCCCTGGTATACAAAGGGCATCAAAAAACAAAGTGATGGATAAAATGCTTGAATTAATCTCAGCCACTGGCGATCGCTCTGGGCTGCATCCCAATCTATTGTTTTTCGCCCAACATGCCACCTCAGTTTGGACCTAGTCATATGCAAACCAGCCTTGACCCTGCTCCAGTGGGAACAGCCCAGCCCGAACTGCCAGGCCATTCCTGTCTGAACTGGAAAACAAGTAACCCAGGACCAGATTTGCCCTTTATTATGGGCTTATCAGCCAGATATAGCATGAGTACAGTGGCACACTGAGCACGTGGCCCACGTCTGGGCATACCCGTCTCAGTTAGGGCTTCAAAAAACAAAGTGATGGATGGAATGCTTGAATTAATCGAGAAAAAGGAGGGGGGCGAAAAAGGGCTTTTGAAAAGAAGGTCCAGCTAGGTGTGCCCTATAATGACAAACAAATTGATACCAAAGCTGTTCCTTAAAGCTAATGAGACGGACCAAGAGAGTATACAGGTGACTAGTCTGTGTAGTACTTAGTCGGATATTGGAGCCCTCATACAACCGTCTAGGTGTCGTGAATCACGCACCCATTGGGATGTGAAGCGTCATCATCGGGCTGCTCCTGCGTTGGGCCGGCTGGTGCAATGCTCAACGGGCTCTTTGTTTGTCATGCTTGAATTAATGTCAGCGGTTGGTGATCACTTGGGCCGCATCCCAATCCATCGTTTTCTCCTACCATGCACACTCATTTGAACCCAGCCATTGGCAAATCAGCCTTGACCTTGCTCCAATGGGAACAGTCCAGCCCAAACTTTCAGGCCAAGCACTCCCTAAACTGGAAAACAAGCCACCCAGAACCAATTTTGACCCTTATTATGCTCATCAGTCACAGCCAAATATAGCTTAAGTCCTGTGGCACAGTGAGCATGCAGCCCACATCTGGGCTTAATTGTCACACTTAGGGCATTAAATGTAAAAAAACAGAGTGATGGATGGAATGCTTGAATTAATCTCAGCCACTGGAAGAGACATGCAGCCCGAGTGCTTATCAGTGACTGAGATTAATTTAACCACTCCATCCATCACTTTTTGTAAACTTCTGTATGTCACATTAAATGGGATGGGTATGGCCAGACGTGGGACCCGTGCACACTGAGTCTCTAAAGCCAAACAGTACCTGGCTGATGAGTCCATAATAAGGATTTAACCGGTCCTTTGTTGTTTGTGTTCCGGTTCAGAGAGGACCTGAATTGGCAGTTCAGGCTCAACTGTTCCCAGTGGAGCAAGGTCAAGACTGATTTGCATATGGCTGGCTCCAAACTGAGGTAGCATGGTGTGCAAAATAATGATGGACTAGGATGTGGCCTGAGTGCTTACCAGTAGCTGAGATTAATTCAAGCATTCCATCCATCACTTTTTGTATGCTTTAGTATGTCACCCTAAGTGGGATGGGTATGCCCAGACGTGGGAACCATGCACACTGGGTCACTGGAACCAAGCTATATCCGACTGATAAGCCCATAACAAGGGCGAAACAGGTCCTGGGTTTCTTGTGTTCTGGTTCTGGGAATGCCTGGCTTACCAGTTTCCATTGAAGCAGGGTCAAGACTAATTTGCATATGAAAGGATCCAGGCTGAAGTGGCATGGTGTCCAAAATATCGAAGGACCAGGATGCGGCCCGAGTGCTCATCAGTGGCTGAGAGTAATTCAAGAATTTCGTTCATCACTTTTTGCATACTTTAGTATGCTGCCCTAAGTCATACAGGTAGGCCCAGACGTGGGTCCCTTGTCACTGGAACCAAGCTGTACACAGCTGATGAGCCCATAACAAGGGCAAAACCGGTCATGGGTTTCTTGTGTTCCAGTTCAGGGAGGACCTGGCTGGACTGTTCTCACTGGAGAAGGGTCAAGACTGATTTGTATATGACTTAGTCTAAAGTGAAGTGGCATGGTGGGTGTGCAAAATAATGGTGTACTGGGATTCAGCCCGAGTGCTTACCAGTAGCTGTGATTAATTCAAGCATAACATTAATCATGCTATGTATACTCTGGTATAAGAAGGGACACTAACCATCTAACTTTTGATCTCAAGCTTGAACCTGTGCTGGGTGGGGACCCCACCCGCCTGCACAAGGAAGCAAGATAGAATAACATGGTCTGGGTGATATCTACCTTTCATCCGGGCTCGAAACGCTAGGAATCTTCGGCATTTAGCATTGGTGGCCGCTGAATAGTCTGCCAAAAAGGAGATCCTGTTACCGTCTATAAGAAGGGGTTCAGTCATTCTCCTAACTGCCGACAAGACGGCTCTGGTGTAAGCTATAATTGGGCATGGGGTGTTGGAGACTGGAAAGACCGGACCCTGTGTGCTCTCTGAAACTCCAGAGACTCAGTGAGCTAGAAGCAAAGGATTTCCAGTATCATTGTTGCCAAGCAAGGCATCTTGTCCGATTTCTCCATGTTCTCCGGAACACCATAGATCCGGAAGTCATCTCTTCTTGCTCTATCCTCTAAGTCTGTGACTTTCCGCTGTAGAAAGTCAATGTCCCAGCCCCAGTATACAATCGTATTGTGAATCAACTGCATCCAGGCATTGTCCAGCCGAATTTATACGATGAATGTTGGAATCAGCACTTTCTGGTTGGCTGAAGGGATGCCCCAGCCAGGTAGAATCTACTGCTCCCATCAAGGGCGGGCGATTGCACTTGCTGTATAACCTTTGCTCGCCCTTGGGAACCTTGGCACTGAGCAGTCAGGCTTTACTCAGAGGCAATGTGTATAGCAAAGGCTCAGCAGTCACAAGTAGTAAATACACTGAGCATCACAAAAGAGACTTCGCACAGGGTGTATGTAAATAACGTTTATATTCAAAACACATATTAAATTATTATAACATGAACATCATATACTTTTGGACAAGAAAGGATAAAGCCAGTGGCGGACTGTATAAGCGTGCAGCCTATACAGTACTATGAGGTCTGGTTTCAAAAAAGGAGATTGAGGGGCACTCCTTGATGATTCTCCTCGGTATGTTCCGTAGCCCACTAAACAGTCCGAAGATCCAATGTGGAGGACTTTTCATTTAATATTTTATTAATAAAATGTCAAGTTATTAAGTCTGTAAAATATATCCCTATATAAGTTCTAGAGCCCTGATGAAGTTCCAGAAGTGTAAGAAACGAAACGCGTTGGCTTGATTTTAATGTTGATACTGAAGAAAAATAATAAAGGAGATACTTTGAAATTTATACTGGAGGTGCACCTCCTCATATTCAGTAATCATATACTTTTGGGCATAAAACACATTTGGAAATATTACTAGTAGTACTAAGCCCACTCATATCATTAGGATATCAATAGTATGCACACTGCGGACAGTTCCTAATCTAACCAACCCCCTTCCATGCAGAGAGATCATCCTTATGCGGTGCGACACGCTATCCACCCCAGGCAATCCGGGCACAGTGTCTGATGCGCGTTGTTATAAGTCACGCAAGACACTTCAGGTTTCAAACACGACAAGTTGCAAATTACGTACCTCCCTGGAAATGGTGCACAATGACCGGCTCACGTTGAGATGGGTTGCACCAGGCAATTCTGATCACACCATGAAGAGTTGCAAATTACGTACCCGCCTGGTAAGGAGGCACCACAGCCGGTGCACGATGACGCAGGTGCACCAGACCAGTCCGGTCACAAACACACAGGCGCAAGTGCAGCAAAGCCACGTGATGTACAGTAAAGCACTTCTATGGGTGTACCTGACCTTGAAGGTTCACACTCCGTGATTCGGACACTGCACACAATGAGCATGCAGTCAGCGTGTCGCACAAGAGCTATGCAGCACGAATGACGAAATGGGCCACGCGGCGTTCCACACCTGGTGAATCCGCTCACCACCCACTAAATGCTCATGAGTGTCAGAGTCCCTACAGCACAGGATCCAAATGACTTAGGTACGGGCAAGATTTCTGGGGCTTCGCACTAGGCAATCCAGTCTCCAGACACAAGTCTTAGTTTCATGCTTACACCGCGCTACCAGTTGGGATTCAGTAGCCGGTGTGGGCATTTGACAGGTCATGGCTTTCCAGATGTCACATATAGATGGTGTAGGTCCCTCCCGGGAGATTTTTGATGTCCCTGAAATCTTCAGGAGAACACAAGACCCACAGATAAGCCCTTGGAGAGCACACATCAGTGTGCCACACTTCAGCAGGTCTTCAGCACAGGCCAGCCACTATTCAGAAAGGGCACACGGTCTCCTTCATGGGCAGGTACTCTACATGTGCACAACAGAGTCCTCTGGCAAAGTACACCACGCAGTCCAGGGACTTGGGTCCCGCTTCCCTGAAAGCATATCTCACCCTTTGCTGCAGGATGGCACCCGTAGTTATACTGCTGTGTGCCTTTGAAGTTAGGGGTGGTTCAGGGGTTTCCATTTGAACCACAGATATCTCGACTGAATTGTAGACCTGCCTGCCATGTGGCCCTGGAATGCAGATCTTAATCTTTAGTGGGGCCCTGGTCCGACCCCAGAGGCTAAGTGTCAGAACTGCTCTCTCCATTCTATCCCATTCAGATCTCAAATGGCAGAGGTCTGCCGTTCTCGTGGGATACCCATGGTTTATGGCTTTCGCTTGGGGAATGCACAGATGTGCTCCCCTCGACCCCTTATGTCCACTGGAGCCACGCACCATGGTACAAAATACTCTTAGAGCATAGAAATGTCCATATTCTACTAGTGATACAGGACTCAGGACTGTATGGAGAAGGAAAAGAAACTGTTTGGTTTCCTTATGAAGCCCTCACCCACCAACCTAGTTGGTGGCATGCTTCATCATCGGGCCTACCCAGTGACACCAAATGTGTCCCGGGTGTGCTTCAACGCCTGTATTACAGCGGAGCAGGTATTTTACTTAGTGTGTAGTGATGGTGAAGGGAAAGTGCAAGTTTAAAAGCTATTCAGTGGTCCCAGTACCCAGGGGGGTTATCTTTAATGTCTGGGACTCTGATAGCAGTAAAAGCAAGGCAATGGATGTAGGTGGAGTGATAGTTAGGAACTCCTGCATCCGGTGGGTGGTCTACATGTTTCAGCCAAGCCTTTCATTAATACTGGCTTTCCTCAGCACCTTAAGCTATGTGAGAGTGAGATCTGCACTTACAGTGAGTGTGTGATCTGTAATGTGTTGCACGCGCTAAGGTGCCATACGTGTGGGAGGGGGATGCCCTCTCCAAGCATTACTGGACATACAACATTTAGGACAAACAGACATACAGTGGAGAGTCTGAGGATGATTTGGTTAAAATCATAATCACATGAGTACATATTTGCCGGTTGATATGTGCATAATGAGCAGAAAAAATGCGGCAAATGTGAAACCGTAATGGTTGTACGGTTTGGTGAATTACCGATATATGCGAAGATACGTGTGGTGGGCTATGTCGGGTAAGCACACACACATGAGAAAGGTGGACACGCTCAAAGGGTATCCTTACGCTTGCAAGTTGCAGCAAATGCCCCTATAGAGATTTCCGGCAGCGGTTCTGACCCTGTAATGAAAAGGCAAGTAGCGCGTAGGCCATTAAAACCTGTAAAGAGAAATCTTACCCGGTAGTTGGTAAGTCCTAGTGGTCTACTCACAACTTTGTTGATCAGGACCCTTTTGAAACCTGTTCTACAGCGGCGGATCTCCGAAGGAACTGATCCGCGGTAATGCCGGTGCTTAAGTATCCATTTCGGCGTATTCAGGTGTTTCACATTGCTCCAGTGTTTGAGAGTAGCGTCTCTGGAAAGAAAACATATAAAAAAGACTAAACGCGCACGGGCGTCAAGGCGTCCGTTGTCATGGTGAGCTGGCGTTCGCCGGTTATTATGTGAGTGGTGCCGAATATGGCAGCCAGTGAAATGATAATGAGAAAAATTAAGATTAAAATAAGGAATTAAACCAAGACGCGGTGTGCAAAAGAGCGTGCCTAGGTTCAATAGACTGGAGGATTCATGTAGATGTCAACTAGTGTGGAGAGTGTATGACTGTGACGTCGACTGCATGAACCCATGATCTGGTGTGATATCTGACAGAGTTGCGCGTACAGAGTCATAGTTGTGTGTGTAGGGCAAAAGGTGGCTTACTGAGTGGTCTAAAGATAGTTCCCTGGGGTATTCAGACCCTCAACGTAAACCACGGGATTGAGTCATTCAGACCCTGGTGTTGGGTAGATAAGCGATAGATCCATCGATATTCCTTGGTTAATAAAGTTTTTTTCATTGTCCCGTTGGTTGTAATCGTACTGTTCAACTACCGTCCATGTCATGTCGTTTGGAGTATGACCAAGTTGTAGGTAGTGGTCGGTGAGGCGGCTGATGTTCTTTCTGCATCTTATTGTGCTACGATGCTCAACTATTCTGGTTCTGACCGTGCGTGTCATCATGCCTACGTAGCGGAGGCCACATGGGCATGTGATGAGGTAAACGACTTGGTCGAATTACAATTTGTATGTTGTAATTGTGTCCAGGTTTTTCTGGGTTCCAAGTTGAGTGTTTTGGAATGATGGGTTAGGTGGCACACACTGCAATCGCTGCAGGGGTAGTGTCCTGTTACTTTGGGGAGTCCCCATGTGTTCAGGATGGTGTTTGTGGCTGGTTTTCGGGGTGTCTTTGGTCGTGTAGACACTAGTTGGTCCTTAAGATTGCTTGCATGCCCATGTGGCCTCCGCTACATAGGCATGACGACACGCAAGGTCAGAACCAGAATAGTTGAGCATCGTAGCATAATAAGATGCAGAAAGAACATCAGCCGCCTCACCAACCACTGCCTACAACTTGGTCATACCCCAAACGACATGACATGGACGGTAATCCAACAATACGATTACAACCAACGGGTCAATGAAAAAACTTTATTAACCAAGGAACATCGATGGATCTATCACTTATCTACCCAACACCAGGGTCTGAATGACTCAATCCCGTGGTTTACGTTGAGGGTCTGAATACCCCAGGGAACTATCTTTAGACCACTCAGCAAGCCACCTTTTGCCCTACACACACAACTGTACGCGCAACTCTGTCAGATATCACACCAGATCATGGGTTCATGCAGTCGACGTCACAGTCATTCACTCTCCACACTAGTCGACATCTACATGAGTCCTCCAGTCTATTGAACCTAGACGCGCTCTGTTGCACACCGAGTCTTGGTTTCATTCCTTATTTTAATCTTAATTATCCTCATTATCATTTCACTGGCTGCCATATTCGGCACCACTCACAAAATAACCAGCGAACGCCAGCTCACCATGACAACGGACGCCTTGACGCCCGCGCGGGTGTAGTCTTTTTTCTATGTTCTCTTTCCAGAGACGCTACTTGCAAACACTGGACCGATGTGAAACACCTGAACACGCTGAAATGGATACTTAAGCACCGGCGTTACAGAGGATCAGTTCCTACGGAGGTCAGCCGCAGTAGAACAGGTTTCAAAAGGGCCCTGATCAACAAAGTCGTGAGTAGACCACTAAGACTTACCAACTACCGGGTAAGATTTCTCTTTACAGGCTTTAATGGTCTACACGCCACTTGCCTTTTCATTACAGGATCAGAACCGCTGCCGGAAATCTCTATAGGGGCATTTGCTGCAACTCGCAAGCGTACGGATACCCTTTGAGCGTGTCCACCTTTCTCATGTGAGTGTGCTTACCCGACATAGCCCACCACACGTATCTTCGCATATATTGGTAATTTTTTCCACTCATTATGAACATATCAACCGGCAAATATGTACTCATGTGATTATGATTTTAACCAAATCATGCTAAGACTCTCCACTGTATGTCTGTTTGTCCTAAATGTTGTATGTCCAGTAATGCTTGGAGAGGGTATCCCCCTCACACACGTATGACACCTTAGCGCGTGCAACACATTACAGATCACACACTCACTGCAAGTGTAGATCTCACTCTCACACAGCTTAAGGTCCTGAGGAAAGCCAGTATTAATGAAAGGCCTGGCTGAAACATGTAGACCACCCACCGGATGCAGGAGGTCCTAACTATCACTCCACCTACATCCATTGCCTTGCTTTTACTGCTATCAGAGACCCAGACATTAAAGATAACCCCCTGGGTACTGGGACCACTGAATAGCTTTTAAACTTTCACTTTCACTTCATCATCACTACACACTCAGTAAAATACCTGCTCCACTGTAATACAGGCATTGAAGCACACCCGGGACACATTCGGTGTCACTGGGTGGGCCCGATGATGAAGCATGCCACCAACTAGGTTGATGGGTGAGGGCTTCATAAGGAAACCAAACAGTTTCTTTTCCTTCCCCATACAGTCCTGAGTCCTGTATCACATATAAATAGGCTAGTCCTCTATTGATTACATATAATAAACCTGGGGATACGGACTGGCTACCCAGTCCTCTCTCTCTCCTTGATAATTGAATACATATTCTATTAGTAGCATTTGTAAGCGAGCCATGCCAAAACCCTCTTCACCAATGGAAAGGGGTTGGCATGGTGAATCCATTGATAGGAAACATCGAGACTGCTCCACTGCAATCCACTATTGCAGCTCGAAGTGATGTCAACCACTTCTCCATGTTAACCTATGGGAAAAGCAAGCCTCGCAGGTAGTGAAAACACACAGAGGAATTCCTCACTACCTGGGCGCACGTGCGCTAGTACACACACCGACCTGCTATGGCAAGCTGGACAAATAGTTCCCAGCACCAGGGGTGCAAGTGCAACAGCAGACTGGAGACGGGTGTAAGTAATACGTGTCAGTGCTTATGCATGAGCCTCCGATGGCTGGCAGCATACACAATCACGGGCATCATAGGTGCAGGGGCGCACATGCAGCAGCCTGCTCTGGCAGGCGGCTCATGAGTTTAATCACAATAGCTGCCAATGCGCACAAACCAGTCAGCTGTGGCCGACCGGGACATGGTCTTACCCAGGCCCTAGCACCTTAGGTACGAATGCGCACTCACCATCCTGCCCAGGCCAACCAGACTCTGGTCAACCCTTCTTAGGGATGAGATAGTGCACACCCTGCCTGCGACGGCGGACCTGGGCAGCCTGCCACTAGCACCTTGGGTGCAAACTCTCGGACACAGGCTTGCCACGGCAGGCCTGACCTGGTTGTTAGAACACCAGGGGATGCAGGTATGCACTCACTGATCTGCGATGGCAGACCAGGTACCCATCCACAATGCCATAGGTGCCAGTGCGCATCCTCCAGCCTGCCACGGCAGTGGAGCCATGTATTCGAATCAGCATAAGAGCCAATGCGCACATCCTAGCCAGGAATGGCCAGTTGGGCACCCAGTTGACAGGGCCCCCCCACCCGGTACAAGTGCACACTCACTGGTCTGCGTTGGCAGGCCAACAAACGTTTCTGAACACCGTGTCAGTGCCTCTTCCTAGCCTGTGTAGGAAGACGCCTGCACTTCCCCACTGCCTTGACAGTGAGGATGTGCTCAGGGTCCTGAGGCCACACAAGAGAATAGACAACCCAGGAGTATCCAGTGGCCTGTCAGGGCTTTCCTGGGGGGGGCATCATTGTATGGATTACCCAATCAGGGTTGGCTGAGGTGTCAGTAATGCCAACCTGGGAAGGGGCGCAATGGCACCACACTGCTATGACAGGCCCGATGCAGGGTTGACATGCTATCCACTGCATCCCACTCCTAACCAGTGCTGTACCTGCCCGGGTATGTGGCATACCTGGTTACAGAGCGCATAGAGGTACAGAACCTAAACCCACCCCCTGCCCAATACGGGTGAGGCAGATGTGCGCTCTTATCCTCTACAGTGCAGTAGGAAGGTGCCCAGATTCCTAAGGTCATGCAGTGAGAGTAGGCAAAGACTAGGTGGAAAAAGTGAAACGTTTTGGGGTAAAATCCCCTACCCTCAGAAGGGCCATTTCCAACAGTGGACATGTCCGGTCAGATGGTGTTGACCTCCTAGGTAGGGTCTGTCATTTTCATATCCATGGTGGCCAGGGTGGTCTATGGATGAAATCTCTTTAAGAAGGGTCTCCATGGTCCTGTCAGAGGAAGACTGAGAAGGAGTTTTCAGAGTCTGTAGGGAGCAACTCACCGAGTCTGAAAACAGACGTGGTTAGTGAGCAGTTTGCCGGTGAACCGGCATGTGAGGCGGAAGTAATCCGTAAGAGTCAGGGATCGGGGCACACTACTCAGTAATCTTAAAGCTTAGAATCAAGAACCCAGGTACTACATGGAGTTCAACGAGAGGCAGCCAATCATCGCCCCACAGCTGGAGGCATGGAGTATAAAGAAATGCAAGCGTGGGAAGGCAAGCAGTTCAATACCGAGACACATAGGCCAACAGTAGAAGGACACAGTCAGGGATGTTGTAGAGGCATCTTCAGTGAGGAGAGTAACTTGCCGGAGTGGACTGTGAAGAAGGACTGCCACTCTCCAAAACTGTGCCTGGGCCAAGGTGGTCTGCTGCCTTCTGAAGGGTAGCCCGGCAGGTTCAAACGCCAAGGTGTCTGGAGAGTTCAGGGCATCACTGAGGCATCATCGGGCCCTTTTTCAAAAACCTGGACGCAGCAGGTGGACGGGCCTGGTGGCTGGTGACCAGGTCCTATAGCGTAAGGAAATACGTAACTGACTCCAGGTTCATGGGCTGCTGTCGGGGATGACCGCCACCGGCTGAGTGATGCCAATGGTGGCCAGAACAAGGAGCAGCAGCGCTGTACTGCAGGGTATCCAGCTACGCAAGGGCTGGGGCTCCTCGTTGTGCTGCAGTCCAAAGAGTGGTGATTAGGTACTCTCAGGCAGGAGAAAGGCCCAATGTGCTCCAGTCACTGCCAGCTGGGGGTGAGAACAAAGTCGCCACCATCCAAAAAATGTGGCCAGCATGAGAGGGAAGTGGGAGGTCAGGCGCAGCACAGACCATTTCCTGGGTCTCTCACCCCAAAGGCCGCAGCTCTGTGGGTCGCAGTTTGGGAGCAGCTCCCCGCAAATCATGTGGCTCTGACATGGCAGTGGAGGCAGGGGGGACTCGGGGTCCAGAACGGGGAGGATTAGGCCCCAGGCTTCCGCTGCACCAGGGCTGCAGTACGATGCAGGTGGCCACCAGAACCTTGAGGGGCCAGGAGAAGCTCCGTGCACCTCCAGGAGAGGCCCGGTGGACTGCCCATAGTGGTCTGAGAGGTAACCACCTCTGTCATCAGCGCAGGGACCCGTTGCACCAAGTGGGCTGCAAAACATCAGGGATAGGATGGACCAGAGTGTGGCCTCCAAACCCCACCGAGATATGTCTTCCCAAGGGGATCTGGAGGGTGCTGTGGCAGCGGGAGTCAGCAGAGAGCTCTGGCTGAGGAGCCACCTGCAGAATCGGACGACTGCCTCACGGCGACCCCTGCACCTGGGCGGCGGTGACTACCAGGCTCAGGCATGGCCCCTCCGGCAAAAATGGCCTCAGCAGGGCGGCGGGGTTGGCAAGACCCACTGTCTAGGTCTAGGTAGAAAAGTAGGCTACAGGCCCATTCTGCGGTCGGACTGAAAGGAAAAGATGGCACCACTACGGAGCAAGTCTAGATCAAGAACAGCCATCATGGTCGACTCCAAACTCCGCCTCCCAAGAAGCCTCTTAATTTGCGACTGCTGAGAGCAAAGAAATAAATGTGGTAATCCTTGCAGCAGGATGTGTGCACTTCAGCTGGGCCAGCTCTAAGTTGTGAGGCCGACTTCATCATGATTTTAAAGTGCAAACGTACCACGGGGAATGCTTGTAAAGTTTGGACACTTCTTGAATCTCTAAAAACAAAATTAGAAGCCCTTGCATAACTAAAATGATTTAGTTGAGTAGTCTGAGGCCATCCAATGCGCTCAGATGCCCTAGTTCCTCTGAAAAAAATCAAAATTCAAAATCAGACCCCTTTAGTTGTGCTATTTTGCCTTAATTGGCCTCACAAATGTTTAGTGTGACTCTTTTACGTTAGAGGGCACTGTTATGTCTTGCATTGTTTGCAGATAAAACTTTTTATTAATAATGAGCACATGGAGGCTACTTGGTGTACATGGTCCGTGTGAGTGGTTATTGTATTTGTTGTCTCTCTGCTGTATTACCTAGGTGTTAATACTATTTTGACGTTTAAGCTGAAATAAATATTGTTTTGACGTATCATTTTTATTTTTGCTCCTAAAGAGTAACTTAGTTGTTTCTGTTCCATAGAACTTCTTGAAGCCAAGGTTTGGCCGCTTTCTTTGCCAGGTTAGCTTTTTTGAGAAAATAGTTTCTTAATTTGATCATTTCTTTACTGAAACAGAAACGTTTTGTTATTTGTAAACAGTTAATTCAAGCAATCAGTGTGATCAATAATTTAACTTCACAAACTGGAGAATTAAATTCCTGTGCTGGAGTCAGCTTGCTTGAATTAAAATATCAATCATCACACATAATTTCAGCATCCATCTCTTTATGTCCTCATCTATTAAGATGTTCATGTATCATCTACATTTTACTTCTGCCCTTTACAGCATGCAGCAAGAGGTAATGGGTCAGCCATTGGCTGTTTCCACCATGTTTGACAGTATTTTACTTGTACAGATGTGCACATCCGCCGTAAAGTAGTTCACATTGGTGCATGGGCTGCGAAAGGCCACTCTAATTTTTCTGCTTTCTTTTAATGATTTTTTACATTTATTTGTTGTGATGGCTCATTTGACTTTTTATTACTTCAACAGATTTAATGCCTAGTGCCTATATTTAAACAAAATATTAGAAAACTCACAAGCTTGCCAAGGCCAGACCTATTGGCTTAGACAGTGCTTGTTTATCCTGCTGCTGTTAGCTGGTAATGGGGATTAGTTTTGCTTTTCTTTTCCATCGAGGGTTTTGCTATTTATTCTGTTGAATCCCTTCATAGATGTAGACATTTTATTAATTAAGGAGGTCACCAGTTCGTTGTAGAGTTTGGAGCATACAGCAGTTGATGGGACTAAATTGGCAATGTTTAGTGAGTGGGATTGCTTTGAATAGGTGTGGGGGCAGATTATAACGTTAGTGGGTTGTATGTTAAGATTGTGTTTATTTGCAGATAAAAAGCCTTTTTGCCGGATCCATAGGCGCTTCTATATAGGGGGTTTTGCATTATGCAGGGCTAGGTGAAGTTGGTGATCATCTGCAAACTGTGTCAGCTGTTATTGGAATATAATCTATAGTCCTGAGAAAGTAATTGCATTAGTCATACGGTTCAGAACTTGGAGCTCTGTGAAGGGGAGCAACCGAGTTTCAAGAGTGAAAGATATCACTGTGGGAAATGCAGTTTTTCCTCTGTGTAAGTGCTGTGTGGCAATGCTGGGATGCTCTGGAAAGGGTGACATGCAACACAGCTGAGAGAAGCTGCTTTAGAGGTGATAGAGATCAGGGTATCTAAAATATGCCCACTACCACGGATAGAGTAATCACACAGTTACACGCACATACATTCATCATACACTAGGGCCCATTTCACTAACATACGCTCAAATACTCTACCAGCAATAAACCTGTGGGAAGAAAACCCTGCATCTATATCTAGGACGATAGGACCTGATTATAGTGGTTATCCTTAAACATACTCTATACAATCTATACAATAATGATCAAAATGTACACAATAATTGACAAGAAAGAATATTCAACACCATGTTTAAAATTATATTGCTTTATCTAAAATTAGTCAAAGTAAATCAATCAGAATAAATCATTTCTCATAGTTACCTATTCTAACTAAGTGTCAGAACGGGTCAGGACAAGTCTCTCGGTAAAGTCTCTCAGGACAAAGTCCTCAGCACGGTCCTCAGCAACGCAGCTTCACGCAGCAAAGGTAAAATGGCAAGTGGCAAAGCCCTCCCTAAGCTAACAATTTTTATAATGAAAATTACAATGGAAACACACATAAAGTTGGCAGGATAAACTGTATCCCTGAGCAGAGCGAGAAGGAAGGGATGTAACATTGCTACATCTGAAAATCTTCGCTCAGGAAAAGTCACAAGACGTGAACTACGGAACAGGAACCAAGAAACTATCAAAGTATCTAATTTGTTCAACTTCCCTCGGCAGCCGAGCCACAGTACATTGTTCATTTCTGAAGCTCCTTTGTTTGCCAAGGACGTTCCATTTCTTTGGAGATCCTCCAAAACTGCTGATGTCCTCACGGAAATTTACAATAAGGACCATGGTCAGTTGTCTTCGACCTTTTTCCAGCAGGGGTCTCCCTTGCCACATCACAGAATATGCCACAGCCAGGCTTCGAAATACTGTCAGCTCGATTAAGGCCTTCATAGGCCACAATAGACCATCTTAATTAAAGAGACAAAATAAACGTTACTACAGCATAATGATTAAACAGTGTTAACCCCATTAATACCCTTATGTGTATGTATTTATCTAGCTTTGCGACATAAAAAGCATTAATTCAGACAGCGTTTTGTGCTTAAAATAAATAGCACACAGCAACGTTTAAACATGAAAACTTGCACGTTATTATTAAACAGAAACAGCACAAATAAGCTAACCCTCGTATAACTCTCTCTTATGTTAGAACAAACGAATTGATTAATAGAATTACACTTACACAAGACAAATAATTAATTGTTAATTATTAATAAATTAATAAAACGCATAGACATGCCAGAGCTTCAAAAGCCCATGAATTTTCTAAAAGAAAACTCTGCTCCAGCAATCCCCCCTTTGGTGATTTTATCACCAAATAAACCCAAAAAAAAATATTTGTGAAAATTTAGTCCCATTTTAGGAAAAATCAGAAATGTCTTTTCCCCTTACACAACATTAAACACCAGTCACTCTTTCATCATCCCTTTTTGTCTCTAAATAAACACTCTCCCTCAATTCTTCTAGTTCAATTTCTTGAGGTTCTCTTTTCAACTTCTTATTTCTCTTTTCCTTATTCAATTTCTTCTTCCCTCCCCTGTTTTTACAACACACACACACCAATCTTATTATTAACAAAGCCACAATTATACAAGACAAGGGAAACAATATTCTACCTATAATAGTACTACCTATTCTTGCAATAAAATCTTTAACAGCTATCATTTTATTAGCTATTTTAGTCCACAAACTCCCAGCTTCAAGTGGTACTAATTCTTTATGCAAATCAGTAATATTTTTGATATAGACCTTCAAGTCTTTACTTTCGTCAGGAATGTAAGTACAACAATGTTGAACTTTCAAAATTCCACAAACTCCACCCTCCTTGGCCAAAAGAATATCAAGGGCAAGTCGATTTTGCATAGACATGGCACGTACGGCACTTAATTCCGTATTCACCAAAAGAAACCCTCCTGCGGTATTTGTCGATAAGCGATCAACCACTGTGGACAGTTTCCGAATTCCATAAGCATTTAAAGAAATTCCCACTGCTGGAATCAAAACCCCAAAAATATCACCCACAATTTCAGACCAAGTTTCTCTCTTAAAACGTGTTAGTAAGTTAATATCTTCTACATCTCTTATTTTATCTGTATGAAAAATCTTAGGAAAAACCAGGCCCACATAACATGTGCCATACCAATGGTCAGGCAACTTGTAATAAGCCTTGTTCTCACAAACATAGTACACTCCTGGAAAAATTGTATCTTCTCCACCTCTGAAACCCCAACCTGTCGCAATGAAGTATGTATCATGGCACTCACTAGTTCCCACAAAATATGTATCATATTGGGATTTCCTTCTGGTAATACATAGTTTACCCTTCTGCGGTGCATCTAGAGCTAAAGTTGGACTAGCCCCATTTTTCAACTCTTTTCCCATCTCAATGTCCCAAATTGTTTCGCTCACTTCATATTTTCCCCCTTTCTCATGCATGTTCACTCTCCTTTCTTCTACCATATCCAGGAAAGCTCTCTCCTCTTCTTTCAAACTGCAAGTTAAATTATTCTTAAAAATGTAATCTAATGTTAATCCTTTTTCTTCAATAAAAATCTCACCAAAAGTGTTAGCTTCTTTAGCTGGATTCAGCTCTTTGTTCATTGGCAAGTGCCCAAAAATACTATCTCTGTTAGACATCTTATAATCTACTTTCCCTAACAAATAAAAAACACTACTTAAAATACTACAGGAAATACCATATGTAGCTGGTAAATGGTGATAAGTAACACCCTCTGAAACAGATGCAGGTAATTGCATACAGACGTAGCAATCCCTTACTTCCATTGTCTTCACATATTCATATAACAGTTTAGAAAAAACATTACTAGAAAAATTATTAATTGACCTATCTTTGTGTATGTAACTACTACTTCTAATTGGAATTTCTTTTTGAGAATTCTTCTCTACATTTGTCACATTTTCTATATTCATTCCAAACTCTACTCTAAAAGTAACTAATAAAATTAAAACACCCCATAGAAGCATTAATAATCCAGTACAACAGCAGCACATTCTACACCACCTCTTAAAGAAGGCACATCTATTTCTATTATCCTCTATGTTAGCCATTTTAGTTTAGCCTCTACTACTCCACTACTGTTTGAACTTCTTCAATTCTTCAGCAATTCTTCAACTTTCAGTTTATCCAAATGATCTCTCCGTTCACTTGATCCAAGTGAATCCTTCTTTCACTCAGTTTGGATATTTGTCATTCTTCACTTCAATTTCTTCAACATCAAATTGTATCAGATCTCCAACGTCAGAATCCTCAGTACTCGACTCTTCTCCAATGTCAGTCAAGAGTACTTTCAGAATTTCACCAGTATCTTCCTCAACCACTTCTCTCAAGACCACTTCCGGATTATCTCGAGTCACTGTTTCTTCTTTTCCTTCTTCAGACAGTGTCACATAAGACCATTCCGGTGATCTGTACTTTTGGTTGGGTTTTTTAACTCTTTTTATTTCTACTGGTTCCTTTGATCTCCTTGATTCTTCTCCTTCAGCCTTTGAAGTTTGACTTGATATTTCATTTACTTGTTCAGCTTTCGATGAATTTGCTCTTATTACTCTGTATCTCACCCTTTTAACTCGGTTGTTA
Organism: Triturus cristatus; assembly: GCF_964204655.1. Lineage (NCBI taxonomy): Eukaryota > Metazoa > Chordata > Amphibia > Caudata > Salamandridae > Triturus > Triturus cristatus. Next base: position 792,472,631 of record NC_140583.1, on the reverse strand, counting down.
GGCCAACGATCTCCTTTCACAACCTTTTTCGGCCTTAATTCTTTAACACTCTTTTCTCCAATCGAGGTTCTCTTTCTCAGAACTCGACCCTCTGTTTGTTCATTTTCATCATCTGTTTCAATTGCCTTTTGCTTTCGTTTCTTAGCAGTTTTCTTTTCTTCCACAGATTCTTTCACCACTATTTGAGACTTTCCTACTTCTGTCCCTCCTCGGGTCTCCGACACGCAATCTTCTTGCTGTCTACTTGTCCCTTCACCTAGCTCCTCATCAATGTTCCCTACACCCCCTCGGGGGTCTTCCGCAATCTGTCCCTCTCTTTCTTCTTCTGACCCTGTTTCTTCAAGAATAATCTCAAGTGGTTCTTCAATCTCCTCCTCTTCTGATTCAGGAGTAATCTCTGTGTGATTTCTTTTTTCTTTTCTTTTCCCTCCACTGCTACTTGAAACTTCAGGCTCTTTAACAGAATCTGATCTTTTCTCTGATACTCGCAGTGATTCTCTTGAAGCTCTCTGTGCTTCTTTTCTCACTGATTCCGTATCTTCAGTATCTTCATCATCGCTGGAATCTGACTCTTCAAAATACTCTTTACCAGTTCCTTCTTTTGGGTTTGGAACTCTCAGAGTATGACTTGCATGTACCCAGTGCTTCACTCCAGCACACTTTACTGCAGTCGTTGTAGTCAGAATAACTTGTCTTGGCCTTCCCCACCTTGGAATCAAGCAATTTCTTCTCCTGTGAACTTTTATCCTCACCCAATCTCCTGGACTCAGATCATGGGCTTGCTTCTTCTCAAGTGTGGTAGCTTCTTCTCCAACCTGGTGAAACACAGAATGAACTGTGTCAGCCAGGCCTTTACAGTAATCCAAAATCATGTCATCAGTTATTGACACCAACTTATTGACAGGCACGAATGCATGGCGCATAGCACGTCCCATGATTATTTCATGCGGGCTCAAACCAGTAGTTCTATCTGGAGTAGATCTCATAGTCATCAGAACTAGAGGTAACACATCTGGCCATTTCATGCCAGTGGCTAAACACATCTTTCCAATTCTATTCTTGATTGTGCCATTGATCTGCTCAACCACACCAGAAGCCTCTGGTCGGTATGCACAATGTAGCTTCTGCTGTATTTTCAATGCTTCACAAATTAAACCTATGAGTTCATTTTGAAAGTGTCTACCTCTGTCAGACTCAACTGTAACTGGAAACCTGTACCTAGGAATCAACTCCCTTAACAGTAACTTCGCCACTGTTAATCCATCATTTCTTCTAGTCGGGTAAGCTTCCACCCATCTTGAAAACAAACAGACTACCACCAAAACATACCTCAGTCTGTTCACTTGGGGCATTTCAATGAAATCAATCTGCATTCTTGTAAAAGGACCTCCTTCTCTGCCTATTGTTCCCAGACTCACCACTGTCTTTTTCCCAGTGTTAAATTGCTGACAAATTAAACACCTTTGACAAATGCTCTCTGCAATTGTCCTGAACTTTGCATTGTACCAGGTCTGCTTGAACGACCTCACCATCGCATCCCTCCCCAGATGTCCCTGGCCATGATACATCCTTGCCATTGACGACAAGATAGAGTTAGGCATCACTGGTCTGCCATCTCTGTAGACCCAAACATGGTCTGTTTCTCTTGGAGCACATCCTGCTTTAACCCAATCTTGTTTCTCTTCTTCTCCTGCCTCATCTTGTAACTGCTTTACTTCATCCCAGGTCTCTAGGACATTAGTAAACATCACAGAAAGAAAAGACATTTCCTCTATTCTGTCCCGATTAATTGACTGATTCGTCTTAGCACAATACTGCGCCACATCGTTGGCGTAACGGTTTCCAACCGTGATAAAATCATCCCCTGGACCATGGGCAGCACATTTTACAACTGCTAACTCCTTAGGCAGCTGTATCGCCTCAAGCAATTTTCCAATCAATTCAGCATTCTTTATCGGAGTCCCACCCGATGTCAAGAAACCTCTTTGCAGCCACAACTGGCCAAAGTCATGCACCACTCCAAATCCATACTGACTATCAGTCAACACGGTTGTTCTCAAATCTTTCCCAATCTCACAAGCTTTTGTCAATGCCACTAATTCAGCAACTTGCGCAGATTTCACTCCTTTCAATGGTGATGCTTCCATGACCTCTGAAACTTTGCACACTGCATATGCTGCACATAGCACACCATCATCATTCCTCAGGCATGATCCATCCACAAACAACACATGGTCATTTTCAGGTAAGGGAATATCCCTTATGTCTGGTCTCGGTTTTGTACAATACTCAAGCACATCCAAACAATCATGATCATCTTCCATCTTTATACCCACATTTTCAATATCCGGCAAGAGTGTCGCTGGATTCACATTCACACATCTCTCAAGAGTCACGTTTGAAGCTCCCAGAATCACTTTTTCGTACTTAGTCAGCCGACTATGTGACATATGCTGAGTTCTGCTTCTCGTCAAAAGAATTGCCACATTGTGAGGTACAAATACCCTTACAGGATATCCCATTATGATCCCCTCACTCTGTTCCAGGCTTCTGCATGTTGCAGCCACAGATTTTAGACAACCTGGTAAACCCACAGCTACAGGGTCAAGTGTCGATGAGAAGTATGCAATAGGCCTTCTCAATTGTCCATGTTTCTGGATTAACACTGAAAGTGCACATCCATTTCTCTCACTGCAGTACAATTCGAACTCTTTCTCATAGTCAGGCATACCCAGAGCTGGAGCCTCACACATTTTACTTTTGAGCTCTTCAAATGCTGCCAATTGTTCTTCATCCAGATTCAATGGATCTGTCATTTCACTTTTTGTCAATTTAATCAATGGCTTTGCTATCAGGGAAAAATTAATTATCCACTGACGACAATATCCCACCATACCCAGGAACATTCTCACTTCTCTCTGGGTTTTTGGAGCTTTCATTTCTCTGATTATTCTGATCCTGTCAGTAGTCACTTTTCTCAGACCTTTTTCAATATTGTGTCCAAGATAATGAACCTCTTTTTTGCAAAACTGCAATTTGGCTGGAGATACCTTTAATCCTCCATCTGCCAGATGATTCAGTAAAGCTATGGTATCTACTTCACAAGCTTCACGTGTCTTTGATGCCACAAGTAGGTCATCAATGTACTGCACTAACACTGAGTTTTCGGGCATAATCAAACTCTCCAACGATCTTTTCAATAACTGATTGAATATCGAAGGACTCTCCGTATACCCCTGTGGGATTCGACACCATGCTAAGATACGCTGGCCAAACCTAAATGCAAAAATCGGCTGGCTGTCATGATGCAATGGAATTGAAAAGAACGCATGACACAAATCAATCACTGTATACCACTCAGCATCATGTGGAATTTGATACAGAATCACTGATGGGTTTGGCACAATAGGACAACATGCCACCACAATCTGATTAACTTTTCTCAGATCTTGCACGATTCTAAATTTGCCATTGGGCTTTTTCAGTCCCATTATCGGTGAATTACACGGACTACTCAGTAGTTCTCTCAAAACTCCTTGCTGAATCATTTTCTCAATTATAGGAGTTATCCCTTCAATTATTTCTGGTGTCATTTTGTACTGAGGAATGTTAGGATATGTAATTCCCTCTTTCACTGCAATTTTCACTGGATCTACATTATTCATCAATCCCACATCCTCTCCTGTAAAATCCCAAACTGCTCTTTTCACTGTGTCTCTCAGCTCTTGAGGCAAATCCTCCGGATTGAACACAGCAAATGCACCAATTAACTCATTTTCTCTATTTTCTAGAGTCATTCGGTAGAAAACATCATCATCTGGTGTCTCAAAAGCTATTCCATCTGGTGTACAAAAGATTGTGCAGTTCATTTTACACAATAAGTCCCTACCTAACAAGTTCACTGGACTCGTGTCACAGACAATAAATCTGTGCATGTCTGAAAATTTCCCTATCTGTACTCTTACTGGTTCAGTAAGACGTGTTCTGATTTGTGTATTGGCTACACCAACTACTTGGATTGCTTCATCCGAGAGAGGAAGATTTCTAACATCTGTTGACCTGACAGTTGATCTTGTCGCACCTGTGTCTACCAAAAAAGTAACACTCTCCTCATTTATTTTCCCATCCACAAATGGTCCTGCCTGGTCTATTTCTAGAGTTGCACCAAGTATGCACTCTTCCTCCTCTCTTCGGCACCGTCAATAATCACCCTCAGACTCACTCCCTTCACTCTTTAACAAGTACTGTTGTACTTTGTTAGAACGTCTTGGTTTGTTTACCTGCTCATCATTGAAGAATCCCGAGTCCTGATTGTACTTTTGTACCCCTCTATTCTGCGGCAAGGGCGGTTTTGGCTCCTGACTCTGCTGTCTCACAACTTTCTGTTGCTGTTGCTGCTGGTTATTCCCTTCATTCTGCACCTGTTGATTTAAGGATTTACCCTCATTATTCACTAATGGTGGATTAGGACATTCAGATCTCCAATGTCCCAGCTGGCCACAGTTGTGACAAGGGAACTTTTTCTTTGCTTCCTCAAGACTTCCTTTCCCCTTTCCTACATATCTGGGTCTATTTCCTGCATTATTTCCTGGATTATTCGCCTGTTCCACTAACTGTGCTTCCTGTCTTTCTGCAACTTTCACTTGTGCCCACATTGCTTTCTCTTTCAGCTTTCTTTGTTTTGCTTCAATTTCATCACTGAAGTATTTTGCATGTCTCAAAATCTCATCTACTTTCTTACTCTGCCAATCCACCGTGTGCTCACGAATTCTCTCACCAATTTCAGGTCTTAAACCATTTACAAATCTGTATACAAAATGACTCAAATCCTTGTCACCCAGGTGTTCATCTCCACTGAATTGTTTAAAAGCCAGTATCAGCCTTTCGTAAAAAGCATGAACTGATTCTTTTGCTTCCTGTTGTGTTCGGTCTATCTTAACCCAGTCTGTCTCTTTTGGAGGAACTTTACTCTTCAGGTATACCATCACCTGATCATACTTCCTCATTACTTCTGGATCTGGTGCCCCTGTTCTTGGATCTCTTGGATATTCCTCAGTAGGCCAACTCACAACTATTTTACACTCAGTCCACAAGTCTGCTGGAACAATTATATCAAACAGACTATTCAGGTCAACCCACAGCACTTTTGACAACTTCACAAACCTATCTACCTGCCTATACCACTCGACGGGCTTTTCTCTCAATCGAGGGAAATCATTTGTAAATGATAATATATCCTGTCTGGTCCATGGAACATGTACATATCCTCCTCCAGGTATTTCTCTCATGGGATAATGCTCCACTGGTTTCTCCTTTTCTCTTACTGGAAATGCTGAATAAGTTGTTCTATCTTCAGATTCCTCTCTTTTCTTATACCACCTATCCTTCCACTTTTCTACATCACCCCATCTTCGCAATAATGCCACCATTTCTTTAATCTGTCCTGTTCTACCAGAAGTATTCAAATTTTCTATGTCTTTCTCTGTGAAATCCATCCTGTAAGTTTTCTGCAAAACCTTTACTTTATCAATGTCAACTCCTTGCTCATTTGCTATCGCTCTTAGTCTATCATGAGTATTTCTTGCTCTCCATGTTATGCTTTTACACATAAACATTAATTCACCATCATGATGACTCTTCAGGATTTCTGTTGGAACTGTTCCTGTCACAAGCTCTTCTAATTCTATACGTAACTTAACCACATCAATAACTTGTGAATCCTTATCCTTTTTCTGAAGAACCTTCATCCAATCATTCAAATCATCAACTGTTATTTCAGCAGTTTTTCTCACTGGAACCACTTTTTTCTGCGGTTCTAAAATTGGCATCCCTGAACAACTAGGTTCACTAGTATCCAATAGTTCACTACATGTGTCATGTCTTGTTCGTCTCAGGTCACTTCTTTCTGCTCTTTTATCTGAATCTCCTGAAGGACCAACTGAATTTGTCAGGTTATTCCCAACATATGGAATCACCAGTCCATTCTCACCTGTTCTCTGTTTGTCAAACACAGGCATAACTGGACCTATTGTTACAGGCACCGTAACAGCTTCCAAATTCTTCGTTAACTCCCTAATTTTCTCAGTCAGTTCTGTTGTTGTTTTTGCTAATTTTCTGGCATTTTCCTCACTACTTCGATTTTCTCTCTCCCTGAAAGAACTATTACTTCTTGATTCAGGTGTCATTTTTTCTTTCTCAACTGTATCTCTTATTGGAGAAACAACTGGTGTACTCTCATCCGGTTCTGGTCTATATGGAGGTGGTCTCTTGTAAATCATGTCATTTAAGACCTCATCCTCATACTCTCCATATCTTCTCATATCTGACTCAGGAACCCTTTCTACAGAAGGAGCAGAAACTTCAACTGTTCTCATTGGATATAATCCCTCTGTCATACTAGCATCTCGCCATCTTTTCATTCGATCATGATGTGTTTCACGATCATGTCTCCTCCCAAACATGTACCTATAATACCCTCCAGATCTTTGCTTTTCTCGCTCATGAACTTCCTCTTCCCATTCCACTAAAGCCTCGAACTGTGTAGGTCTCGGCTTCGGGTCCAGATGTACCATCTTTTCCCGTAAATTTCTCAACACGGCCAAATTAAATGAACCATGTTCTGGAAATGCTAGAACACCATCTTCTTTAGTATACCTAACCCAATTCTGCAACCATATACAGGTATGTAATCCATATTTCGCAACCATGAAGGATGCAGGTGTTTTCGCTGGAGGTAGCAACTCACCCTCTCTCGTTTTAACCTCTTTATCCTTGGTAAACCACCTTTTAACTTTCCCAAAGAATGTTTTTTTCTTTTTCTCCTCTTGATAATACATTTTAGCGCTTACCAAAAACTCTCTACTCTTTCCGTATTATAAATATACAATACGAGGTTTCTCAACCAATAGCAGCGCGACTCACACTAACGCACCAATCCTGGAGCGTCTACTTCACTAAACAGTTCTTCCAATCCCTGCGCGACTCACACTAACGCACCAATCCTAGCGCGAACCCTATTCTGATCCACTATCCAATCAGAGCGCGGACCTTCTGACGTCAACAGCCGCTGCAGTCTCTGTCTCCTGTCTCTGTCACTCGTCTACCCCTCCTTTACAAAAATTCTCAGTAGACTTCGTGTCAAAATTTCTACAAAATCTGTTAGTTACAACATAAAAACATCTCCATTGTCTGCTTCGCTAACCACAGAATAGTAAAAAGAGTCTATTTCTCAAGAATCAACAAACTTACATACATCTCAGAACTGTTTCCTCTAGGACGTATCCAAAGAGTCTTACAATCAATAAATGTATATGCATTCACGCACATTCATACAAGAAAAATATAGTACATGCACACAGAATCCTGCTTCCCGAGAACAGCGCACAATCTGTCCCACTACAGAATTATAACTCACAACAACTAAGCAGCTTACCTCTGCCCAGTTCCTCAAACAAGCTCAGAGAATACCTATTACTCCTCCCGCAATAAGCTTTAACGGCAATCCTTACGGATCCCTGGGACTCAAGACCAGAGTTTCACAGATAACCTTCACTATGATACACACTCCTTATATACCAGAAATGTTTTCTAATAGTAACATACAATAATGTCACTGATTCCGAACCCAGACAATGTGAACGCGCAACTTCAATTGTCACCCGTTATTCCTTACAATCCCGTCTTTCCCGAGAGCAGCATATACACCTTCCTCTGCCCTACTACGGAACTGCTACCAGCTTCCAAGTTCCAGAAGCACTACATATAACTCAACATGACGACTTCAACATATAGTATTAGTACATATACCAACATCATCAAAAATAAATCAATAATCAATAAGCTAATATACAAGCAATCTTATCTTATCAGATCAAGACAACCATCTATAACCATCCTCTGCTACCAGAGAAATTGATAGAGATCAGGGTATCTAAAATATGCCCACTACCACGGATAGAGTAATCACACAGTTACACGCACATACATTCATCATACACTAGGGCTCATTTCACTAACATACGCTCAAATACTCTACCAGCAATAAACCTGTGGGAAGAAAACCCTGCATCTATATCTAGGACGATAGGACCTGATTATAGTGGTTATCCTTAAACATACTCTATACAATCTATACAATAATGATCAAAATGTACACAATAATTGACAAGAAAGAATATTCAACACCATGTTTAAAATTATATTGCTTTATCTAAAATTAGTCAAAGTAAATCAATCAGAATAAATCATTTCTCATAGTTACCTATTCTAACTAAGTGTCAGAACGGGTCAGGACAAGTCTCTCGGTAAAGTCTCTCAGGACAAAGTCCTCAGCACGGTCCTCAGCAACGCAGCTTCACGCAGCAAAGGTAAAATGGCAAGTGGCAAAGCCCTCCCTAAGCTAACAATTTTTATAATGAAAATTACAATGGAAACACACATAAAGTTGGCAGGATAAACTGTATCCCTGAGCAGAGCGAGAAGGAAGGGATGTAACATTGCTACATCTGAAAATCTTCGCTCAGGAAAAGTCACAAGACGTGAACTACGGAACAGGAACCAAGAAACTATCAAAGTATCTAATTTGTTCAACTTCCCTCGGCAGCCGAGCCACAGTACATTGTTCATTTCTGAAGCTCCTTTGTTTGCCAAGGACGTTCCATTTCTTTGGAGATCCTCCAAAACTGCTGATGTCCTCACGGAAATTTACAATAAGGACCATGGTCAGTTGTCTTCGACCTTTTTCCAGCAGGGGTCTCCCTTGCCACATCACAGAATATGCCACAGCCAGGCTTCGAAATACTGTCAGCTCGATTAAGGCCTTCATAGGCCACAATAGACCATCTTAATTAAAGAGACAAAATAAACGTTACTACAGCATAATGATTAAACAGTGTTAACCCCATTAATACCCTTATGTGTATGTATTTATCTAGCTTTGCGACATAAAAAGCATTAATTCAGACAGCGTTTTGTGCTTAAAATAAATAGCACACAGCAACGTTTAAACATGAAAACTTGCACGTTATTATTAAACAGAAACAGCACAAATAAGCTAACCCTCGTATAACTCTCTCTTATGTTAGAACAAACGAATTGATTAATAGAATTACACTTACACAAGACAAATAATTAATTGTTAATTATTAATAAATTAATAAAACGCATAGACATGCCAGAGCTTCAAAAGCCCATGAATTTTCTAAAAGAAAACTCTGCTCCAGCAGAGGCCTTGGGTCTGATGTGCTAAACGCGTTTGTGCTTGCAAAGCTTGCAATTCACAGAATGGCAGGGTATAGAAAGAATGTCGAAACCAACTTTTTTGAGACTGAAACGTCTTTCCAACTCGTTGGAGTTCTGCGACTCTTCCAGATCACAGGTCTAAAGGGACGTGAGAGGAGAACCCGATCCTAAGTGCAGTATATTATGAAATGCATTAATCGTTTGTGCCCTCAAGTGCAGTCACACCACTGAAAAGTCACCAGCTTCCAAGGTGGCATGTTGGCGTGGTGACGTATTCGAAAAGAGGAATTGGTTGGAGCAGTCAGTGGTCCAGAGGATCACTGGCAGCTTCCATCAGTTTCTTACCAAAGGAGAAGCAGTTTAAAAAAAAACAAAAAAAAACACAACACCTGTACATGGACTGCTTAAAAAGGGGTTTCCCATTTTGGAATGTAACTGCAGAATGGAGGCCTGCTATCTCTTGCAGACCACCATCCCTGCATCCATTGCCAATCAAAGGGAATTGCAAATAGAGACCTGATTAATTAATATTAATTGAACAGGTAATTTTGCCAGTGGGTGTATTGCAATGCAACCTATTAGTACATAGATCCCATTGCAAATTTTCAATCAGGTCGCAAACATTCAGTGTACAAAGTACGCTTACTATTTGTGACCTACCTTAAGTAAATCAAACCTCTGATCTGGTGTGTACTGCTTGTTGAGTTTGGTTGTTATTGTGGAGGAAGGGATCATGATTATGATCCTGAGAGTGTGGTTGTCTAACCAATGTAAAGCTATGTTGTCGTGAGCATAGAACTCCATGTTGCACTGATAAGGCCACTTTAAAGTGTGAGCCAGTAGTGTAATATTTCACTCAGGATTAATGTCTCACAGCCATTAACAAGACTTTGGATTGGACAGATGCACCCCTCAAGAGCTGGAGTTGCCTTCCCCACAGGAGCCTATGCCAGACCTGTGTACATCCAACATAACATAACAGGCTTGTTTGTATATGTCACATCCACTCTCAGGGCTCTCGTGGCAATACTGACTGATGGCATGTTTGTTGTTACCCAACTCAATGGTACTCATTGCATTGACCTTGGAAGGATGAAAGTCTGAGTGGACCCAGGACAAGGGATCAAAGACAGATTATTAAAGTGTATGCATTAGACCAGAGAGCCGCCAGATCCAACTGGCGATGTGTTCCACCGATTGGTTTAGTCCCAGGGGTTTCAGTTCATTATCGCAACATGTAGGAATGGTGTCATTGATTCCATGAAGTTCTTTTTGAGGGACTGAATGTGTGCAGTGTCCCCCTAGCCCTGACGTCAGGAATATGTTTCCCTGGTCCCTGATATGCCATGTGGTATCCCCGGGCTGTCTCTACTGTGCTGATGTCCATCATGCTGAGCTCTGAGGTGTCTCCATACAATTAGAACAGTGTAGGGGCCCATCCATTGGTTTGGAGAATTATTAAGCAGGACTACAGACAATTTCCGGGCTGCAAACAACGTTTTCTATATCCCTAAATCCTTGGAGTTGTTGAGAGGCTGAATAAACAATGCAGTTCTATCTTTTGATTCAGAGGTACAGGAGAATTTGAAGTGCATCAAATGTTCAGGGTAAAAACACAAGAGTAAATGTAGTTAGAATTCATTTACCTAGTGACTGTCTTGAAGCTCTTTCATAGACCTGGAACTACTTCTACTTACACACCCTGTTGACCTCTGCTCTACCACGCTAGAAACACAATCTCCTACTTGATTTCAGTTTCATCTATCACAGTGAATATACTGGACAAGTCAGATAATTAGGGAACCTGGGTGCCTCTGCTACTATAAATATGGAACAAATCTGCTATTAAAGTGAACTTTGTAAAATAGGAGACTTGATCATTAACAAAAGTGTAGCTCATCATTTGACTTCAGAACTTTAAATGGAAATATAGGAGCGGCCGTCTCACTGACAAAGAATACATTTGTTACTGAGAAGTAACAGTAAAAGCATTGGCCAAGTCATGAGAAGCAGAGGTACTTTTGCTGTCAAATTGAAGAAGTGTTGTTAATCTCCCATTCAAAGTATTGCACAGTGCTGACAAGTGCTGGTACTCTCGCTTTCAAATGAAACAAGTGCAGATATTTGGGGCCTTATTTAGAGTTTGGCGGACAGGATCCTCCCTCAAAACCTGGCGGATATCCTGCCTGCTGCATTACAAGTGCCATAGACTATGATGCGTTTGCGAAACTGTGAATAAGGCCCTCGGTATCTTTCAGTACCTTCATATTGAAATCACTGCTTACCTTGACACCGTGCTTCCTGATGTGTCTCACAGTCTTTTGTTTATTTCCTCAGAGATCTGAAAGGAAAGGTGGAGAAGGAGAGCACCAAGCGAGAGCTGATCTCCAATCAGTCCCACCTAAACGAGACGCACTGCGTGCACTGCCTGCAGCCCTTCCGGTTCCTGGTGAACAGCAAGCGGCAGTGCCTGGACTGCCGCTTCTACTCCTGCAAGAACTGCAGCCGATACAACAAGAAAGAGCAGGGCTGGGTCTGCGATGCCTGCCGCGTGACCAGGTAATGGGACCTGTCGCTGTAGAGAGGGGACTTGGGTGCATGTGCACTGATCTCCCATGTTGAAGAATCCATCGTAATCAGCAACAAGCATTTGCAATACAATTGGTCTCGTGTTTGTGAAAGTTAGAGCTCTTGGCTTTGGAAATGACTATGTTTTTTATTTTAGATTTTTTTTTTTGCAGAGGAGTGATCATATTTGTATAGCACTATTGCAGGGGCGGCTGGTGACATTTGAAAGTGGCGGGGCGTAAAATGATTGCAAAGGAAGCAAATAAATAAAAGGACCGGTTTTTACTACATGAGCAGTCACGAGGGGGGGGTCGCGAGGGGGGGTCACGCGCGGGGGTGGGGGGGTCGCACGGGAGAATACATTTAAAATTAAGAGGAAAACTTACCTGACCGCCTCTGCTCCTGGCCCGCGTTGGCGCCTCTGCCCTCTTCAAACTGGAACAGCACGTCAGCACTGCAGTGGCAATCCCTCAGCCAATCCTGGTGCTGCTGCAGCGCCAGGATTGGCTGAGGGCACAGCCTACTCTTTGCCCGCCGCCTGCCCATTAGGAGACCGAGGGGCTCCTAATGGGCATGCGCAAGTCCGTGAAAACACAAGCGCGCATGACTGGGCACGGGCTAAAAATTAGCTCACCATGCCCACTCATGCCCACTTGTGCTGCAGTGCTGCCTGGTCTGACAATGCATGTCAGTCAACATGACGCCGGACCGCCCACGGTCCGACGTCATGCTGACTGACATGCATTGTCAGTTCTCCCCACCCTCGGCGTCTCTGAACTTAAGTAAACTAAGTTCAGAGACACCTAGGGAGCTGCGGGCGCGGGCGGGTGCGGGGGCGGGGGGCAACGCCCCAACGCCCCAGTGGACACACCGCGCCTGCACTATTGCCATTCGTATGACCTAGCGGCACTGGAGAACCAGAAAATGGGAAATAGTTTATGAGGGAGGGGAGACAAGAGTACTATGCTGCGAGAAAAAAACAGTAACAACATCCTGGAAAAAGCAAACACTCGCAGGGAATGCAAGATTAAGTAAAGCATGTGAAATGTAAGCAGGAACAACATGGTTATTTTAACGCTTTTATACTTATTGTTCAGACATCAATAAGTGGTTGCCAGACATTGCTCCTCTAAGAGGCGGGGCTGAAAGCAGCAGGCTACGGGGGTCCCTTGGAGCAGTAAGCAGGATGAAAAAAGTGATACTAATGGCCCCTGCATCCCCGCTGACACATTAAAACAAATCAAAAGATCTTCAGGAACTGTAACCCTTTCGTCGCTGTAGACCTCCCGCGTAGGGGATGCCCAATATTTGTCCAAGGGGGCAAAGTCATGCCAAAAATGTAGGCTATTCAAACAAGGGAGAAAAGTAGGACAATTCAAGTAATCTCTGTCGAACCTTGGTGTCCTGTGCAATATATGCAATTGGGGGTGTGGAAGTAGGACATCAGGGGCTAAATCTGCCCGAATCCAACCGTATCCTTATGTGGAAAAAAGAAAGAAAAGGGGGAAGGAAATTGAGTGAGGAATGGCCCAAGGGAGACTGTAGGAAAGCTAAGAGGGGTAAGCGAAGCACAAGTCTGGAGAGCCGTAGAAATTTCAAGAAAATTCAGGTTCAAAGTGAGGGAGAAGTAAATCCCTGATGAGTGAACAAAGTATCTGAAGCCAGTGGCACCATAATCCGACCAGTGCATGTGTAGTCGTGTCTGGTGCTATTAATCCATCTGATATATAGCACCAAGAGTCAACCATGCCAGGGGCTCACGAACCACGGGAGAGCGAGCAAAGTACCAAAAGGCTCCAGCACCAGAATCAGACCAGAGTGAGTGCAGTCCTGTGGGGCACTGATTATGATGTACGCGGCGCCTAGAGTCTGAAGAGGCATGAAGAATTCATGCCTGGGGCTCTTGGACCATGGGAGAGCACTCCCAGGGAGGTCTATAGTAGTGCAGTCATTTAAAGAGGTTAAAAAGGGGAGAGCAGGAGCAGAGCAATTGTGTGGGGAAGGGCTTACCAGGTTGAGGGCAACCGATCCTTGAGTAGAGGGCGCATTGGCCTGGTCGTCGGGCGTGGAGGGAGTCACTGCCGAAAACAGTATGACTCATGATTGTGCGCCAGGGAGCAAACCTAGATGTTAAGTGGTGTGATGTGACAGTCGAGAGCTTGACCGAGCGTAATCAGGAGAGGAAGAGGAGCCAGGCCCCCCGGGGGATGAGTGAAGGAAAAGAGAGGAAATTAAACAATCATGCTGCACACAATGGTTTTATTAAAGCGTAGAGACCACACAGTGATGCTGCACACAATGGTATATTAAAGCTTTAAGACATATAACCTGGGTAGACCAGTAAGTCTGGAGAGGATCTACATGTGGAATGGAACTTAAAGATAAAGAGTGGCGGCAGTCGCACTGATTATAATAAAGAAATTCAAGTGCAGTGTCAGTGAAGCGGTTTCTTTGCTAGGGCGCTTGGCGTGGCTTAATGCGCCAGATAGAAACAGGAGACCCATAGCGATCTGGCATAACAAACAGAGCTTCCGACTTTGGGCCTGGGGAACTGGGTTTGAGTCTCGGCATGGACTGTACGAAAAACATGCCGATGGTAAAAAAAAAAAATTTAAAGTCATAATAAATATAATTAAACAATGGTTGAATATGTACAATTACACGATTGCTGAACAAACCATGCTTGAGCAAAGTAAGCTGGAGGGGAAAGTGCATGGAAGAGGGGCCCTCGGAAAGTGTCTGATGAGATGCAAATGCCCTGTTTGTTGTTAGCTCTAAAGCCAATTCAGGAGGGGGGAGTGCAAGGAATAGACGCCCTAGGAAACATCTGATGAGTCCAGGTTGGGAAAGTGCTAGCTGTCGTACCAGCGCCGAAAAAGTTATTAAGAAAAGAGTGCTTTGAAACTTTAAATAAAATGTACAGAGTACGGTCACATGTAACATGGGGAGTCCTCATGGGAGGTTACAACAGTAGAAAAGGAGGGACTAAGGAGGAACTACTAAAGACATGAACCAAAGAAAAATAAACATTTCCAAAAGACAGTCAAAGGAGACAATTAAAAACATTGGAGGAAGATGGGCAGAGCTTAAAGGCCATATTCTGAATACAGAATTTCTCGAAGAGACAGTGCAAGCGCTGCCTAGGCAAGACCTATAAAATAAATCTACTCCTAGGAAAGAGGTTTCCTTGGTGCACCATGAAAGCACTGGAATATTTCATGAATGCCCTATCCCTATTAGGGTCTGCAGCATGTTAGCAAATTTGACCCCAAAAAGCTCAAATAATTCTCAGTGGAAACGTGTACTCTCCCTTAAATCATCTACAAAAAATCTGTTAATTTGTTTTGTTTGCTTGGGAGGAGTATCACACCCCACCACTTCCATAGAACTTTTTCTTCATATAATGACTATGAGGTTTGCTCTGACCCCATTTCAGGAAATACTTGTCCTGCCCCATTGTTGGGGGCAGGACTGGATCTAGGGCAGTGCAACCACTGCAGCTGCACCCGACGTTGACTTGGTTTGGGTGGGGGGGGAGCTGTTGTCTTGTCTAGTGGCAGTTTTGACTCATCGTAAAGCAGTGTGGAGGATTAATGTACATGTGGCAAAGAATCGTGTAGATCACAGAACTGAGTGTGAGTGAACTATGAGTAGCCCTATAAAAACAAGCATTTTCAATGCAATAGGTCTCGCATTTGCTAGAGTTAGAGCTATTGGGATTGTTAATGACAATTTCTTTTAGTTGTGGAATTGTGTGGTGTGAAATTGTGTGGTGTGTAGTGTATTTGTGTGGAAATTATGTGGCATGGTCTGCAGTAGATATTTTGGATAGTAATTATATGGTATTGAGTGCACTGGAATTACGTTTAGTGGGATTGTGTGTCATTGAGTGTAATTTTGTGGGTTGAAATTTTGCGTTCAGTGGAAGGTAGCGTAGTTTAATTATATGGTGTGCAGTTGAATTTTGTGGCATGAAGTGGAATTCTATGGTGAGGATTGGATGTATGTGCTGTGTTACATAATTGCAATAGTGGCCCTGTATGCCTATTTTTAGTAGAATTATATATATATATATACATATATATAAATTCACAGAAAAAAACATAGGTTTCAGGCACGTTATAGTTAGGAATTAGCATTTAAAAAACCTCAGAAATTCAGTGAAAAAACCATAGGTTTCAGGGGTGTTATAGTTAGCTGGACTTTTCACTTGTACAAAACCATTGAAATTCCCCCGTTATAGTTAGTTCAGCTAACTATAACTCGCGCGCCCGCAATGCACTGCTGATGACGTCACATATTACATCACTCATGACATGGTCAGTGACATCACTCATGACATCACTGATGACATCTCAAATGACATCACTGATGACATCATCCAGTGAATGTGTGTTTTTCTGAAAATTAAATATGTTTTATATATGTATATCTCAAGTTCGATGAAAGAATACATGGGTATATAAGTGTCTAAATGGATGATTTGTTTTTGAAAAATTGATTGTGTAACTGACTGATTAAGTGTATCATAGTGAATACATGGCTTAGTGAGTAATGTTTAAATATGTAAATATCTGTATCAGTCTCTCACTTTGTGTATAAGTGGCTGCATGGGTTGGTGAGTAGCTACATGGGTGTCTATATAGGTTATTAGTTGGTTTTTTGAGTATCAGTCTGAGTGTCTGCATGGTTCGGTGGGGGGTATTACGTAGTGCATAGGTGCATGAATGAGTGACTCACTGTTTGTATGTGTTCAATTCAATTCAATTCAGCTTTATTCGGTACAAATTAATGACCATAAAAGCATACACAATCACAAAATCAAAATGTACAAAATATGAACGACTTGTAGCAGACATAATAATACATTTAGAACACTATAATTAGTTAAAACAATGATCTCATTTACACACAAAAATTACATTTCAACAGCTAAAAAAACATGTTTTTCCTAGAATTGATGCATTTGTTTAAAAAGTTGGCGGTATAAAAACAGACATCCGCAGATTGTAGGTTAAAAATCAATTTCATTGCGTGCTCCACCGTACGTGTTCCGTATTTAACAAACATAGGTTTAAGCAAGACAATACGAAAATTAGAGTACAGCTTACAAAATAGTAAAAAGTGCATTGTGCTCTGCTTGGAAATCCCGTCACATCTACAAGGCCCTAATGGATGTTTTTTCATTATCGGATGGGCCACCAGGTAGTGCACTATTCCAAATCTAAGTCTGGTTAGCACAAATTTGTGTGTCGGCCTGGTGACAAGGGTTAAGTAGACAGGAAATCCATCCATAGACAAATATCTGTTATAAAACATAACAGTGGACAGAGTACCAGCAATAACAGTTCTCTTCCTCTCAGCATAAGCTAGGAAGACCCTTTTTAACTCAACTTTGGGGATCAATAAAACAGCTTTCGGATCAATTACAATATTCAGGTTGAAAATATCTGAGAAACACACAATAATGTATTTAATCCAGGGTATTGCTATTGCTTTGTCTAATCGCAAACAGTCCTGGATAATAGACCTAGTAAAGGACTTCTCCTCATTCAACCAAATAGACCGCCAAATCATCAGAGGTCTAAGTGACAAAAGGTCAAGTAGATAATTCACAGATAGTTCCTGATGGCTCAGAGCGTTAGAGGCAGATGTGGGTAAACATAAAAGTTTTTTAAGGAAAGAATTCTCTTCCTGTTGCAATTTATATGCGCAGCAATAACCCCAAATTCCTGCCCCATACAATGCAATTGATACGCATCTCGCCTGATAAATTTTTATCATGTCTCTGGTCCTACGATCCCCAATTTTCTGAGCAAATCTAAAAATTCCGTGTGCATTTCTAGCCATTTTATTGCGTATATTATTAAATTCATGTGTCCACTTTTTGTCACTAGAAAAAGTTATACCTAGATAACAGAATTTGTCTACTTGCTGTACTTTTGCGTTGTCAATAAAAAACCCTTTCATTGTATGTTTAGATTTCTTTGGCCCACAGATCATAGTGTACGTTTTGCTTTTGTTAATAACTAATTTTTTGTCGTCAATAAAGGAAGCAAAACTATCCATCAGTCGTTGCAACCCTACCGGAGTTCTTGACAACAACACAGCATCATCGGCGTATAATAACACCGGTACTGAAACACCATTGATCATGGGAGCATCTGCATGAACTTCCTTTAAAATAGCATCAATTCCATTAATAAATAAGATAAATAAAAGAGGAGCTAAAACACAACCCTGCCTTATACCTCGTTTTACGCTAAAGTTCGGGGTACATTCTCCCTTCCTACCAAAACGTACACATGTTTTTAATCTCTCATACATCCTGGCAAGAAAATAAATTATGCCCTCTGGCGCACCCAATTTCAACAGGGTTGATCACAAAATTGAGTGGTCAACCATGTCGAAAGCGCTGCTTAAATCAGCAAAGCACAAATATATAAGGCCAGGTTTGGCTTCACTATACGATCAATAATTCTAAATGAATGCATTGATCGAGCGTACCCCTGCCTTTCCTAAAACCATATTGGCTATCTGCCAAAATACCATCCTGTTCTGCCCATTCTTCCAATCTTACCAGCATAATCCTGCTCATAACTTTTACGGAAGAATCCAGTAATGAAACTGGTCGGTAGTTTTTAGCATCAGACCTGGATCCTTTTTTGTATATTGGTACAATAATAGACTCCTCCCAGGTCGACGGAGGTTCTATACAAACCGCGGCATTGAAAACAGCAGCCAACAAGGGGCCCCATACTTCCGGTGCTTCCTTGTACACATCACTTGGAACCCCATCCGGGCCTTGGGCCTTTCCTCCCTTACTTGCCCTAATCCCCCTTTCAACTTCTTCCACAGAGATTTCAAGTGGTAATATAGGCCATCTATATGAGCCAACATTAATATTTTTACCTGAGTCAAAGATAGTTGAAAAATGGGTAATCCAACCTTCACAGGAGACATTTGCTGTTAACTCAGGTGTGTTTGTCTCCTTAAGGAAAGGAGAGTTGACTGTTGCCCAAAATAACGTGCCATTAGAGAGTTCCGCCGCTTGGTTAAGAGAATCCCAGGCCTGATGCTGAAGAACCATCTTCCTAGCTTTAATGGCATTTTTATACTATAACCTCAGTATTATTACTAATTTTTTATCCCTGGGCCTTATTGCTAGGGCCTGCTTAAGGTTAGTCAGAGCAGCAGAACAGGTTTGGTCAAACCAAACAAATCCAGGTTTTGTACCACCCCTGTTACCACCTGTGAACTTTGCGTTAATGGCATTGTTGATTCCTATAAAACTAGATAAGACCCGCTCATGATCCAATGTATTTTCTAAAATAAAAACAATGTCTGCTATATTCATCATTATGATGGATGCAGTCAATTCGGATGCTTTTGCGCCTATCCACCTAAGCCTTACCCCATTCTATATTTTCAACTGTGGTCCCTGCCTCTCTAACATTCTCCTCCCACAGAGTCATGGTCACAATAATACAGTTATGATCACTAGTATCCATTATTTCCATTTCCAGTGGGGCAAAACAGTCGACAATACTAGAAGATACCAACACATGGTCAATCACAGAATTAGAGCGCCAATTCCTGAATGTGGGGACAGGTAAACCATTACTGTCCCTACAGCAATCCAAAATTTCTAAGTCAAGGCACCCCATTAATGTATTCACATTTTCCCCATACATATCGTGACCAAAGTGTTGAACCTCCCATCCAGCATTATTAGTAACCCCACAGGCCTTTGTAGATAATAATTCGCATAATGAGGTATTAAAATCCCCACACCAAATAATATCAAATACAACGTTGGAGTCCAAACTCAGGGTATCGATAGCATTGGCCAAATCAGTTATTATTCTGCCCCTGGTGCTATCAAAAATATTGTTATAATAATTGATCAGAAGGATATTACGGCTTTTGCCTTCACGAATCCAGAGCATCTGGACTAGATCACCCACCGGTACATATTTTATCACCAATATTTGTCGGTGGACCGATACAAGGGTGAGTAAGCCCCCCTTAGCTCTTCCCGGGCCCTCTCCATATGCTGGTAAATTATATGAAACAAATCCTTCGTAGTCAATATTACTTTTGCACCAGGTTTCCTGGAAACATAAAATATCGTACCTATTAATAAAAGTTTCCCAACCAGGGTCTCTGCTCTTAGATTTCAGACCAGCTACATTCCAGCACACCAGTCTGGAACATGTACCTATTCTGGCGGTAGTCTCAATGGCAGATCCTCGAACATTTCCATCAGCATTGCCAACACCACTTGTTTGGCACATATTGCATATATTCACAATTCCCTCGTCAATATTCTCTGCCTCATTCTGATTAGGCGCATATCCTGAGTCCCTAGATATTATTTCGGGAGCACGGTCATGCATATGTTCATCCCCGTCGGGTCCCTCCTCCCTTACTAAACATATCTCCGTCTCTTGTATGCGTCAATCATTAGAGTCCAGGGAACTAAGTGCATGGAATCTGTTCTGTGTGGGAATATCAAAATAAGGTTTAGAAGTGGGCGGGTAAGTAGAGATTCTAGTATTGTCCCTTCGGTTGGCATTAAGATGATCATAAAAGTAACCTAGTGCTCGGGCACAAACATTGCCATCGGAAATTGGGAGAGATGCAGCTCTTAGGAGGACTGTAGTAACATGCTGCGGATGTTTAAAATTTATGATTACACAGTCCCCCTTTGAGCTTTTCCTAGCACTCCCTATCCAATTAACTCTCCTGGTAGTCAAGACATTATCAGAGAAATTCAATGGGAAACCACACTGTCTATTTAGCCAAGATAGACATTTATTTTTTAAGGAATCGTGTGTTTCTTGATGACCCCTATTGTCAAGCGGCGGTACATTTGTTAGTACCACCACATAAGGAGCACACTCAGGTGGGAGATTAACAGCATGCTTTTTGTTAATTTCTTCCCATCCATTTATATTTCCTATGGCAGGCATAGCCTGACTGCCTAAGTGCATGCTCCCTTGAGATATTATGGGGTTGACACTACCATTCCCTTTATTTCCTATGGCCTCCTTAGAAGGGTCTCCCTGTACATAGTGCTTACATTGATTGCTAGTTGTGTCAGTTGCAGCAGTTGTGACAGTGGTTACCTCTCCTGGATTGTCCAAGGCCTTGCTAAGCAATCCACCCAATCTTGCAACCTCTTTTGTTAGTTCCTCAATTTTTGATACCAGCGGGTCTATAATGCCTCTGATCTTTGAGTCAATAATCTCCTCTAGGTTAGTTACTATATCATCATCTACACCAACCTTGTTAGATTTACTCATTACATTTGCTTCAAGAACTTTAACTGGTGAGGCTGCTCGTTTCCGTACACTACGCATTCCCCCCTTCTTGATAGGAATTTTCCTACATGTTCTAACTGCCCGAGCTACGGGGGTCGGTAAACATTGTTCTACCGTATCAGGACAATCTCCTGTTTCTGCCTCAATGGGGGTGGTTTGTTCAGAATCGAGCTGTCCCATCTCTACAACATCCGGAATAATAATGTTAGAATGATTGTTCGCATCCTCTAAACTAAAAGCTGATGAACCCCTTACAGGGCTCTCTGATTGCGGGGAACTAATTTTCCCTAGCGACTGTCGTCTTTCAGAATTTATCTTGCTGACCTTCTGGACCAAGTAATTATCCAAAGTGCGTGGCCCAGAAGGGGGCTTGGATTTCGACATATTATTAACAGGCACAGCCCCCTCTAAAGCTTACTGAATTGTTATAACGTTTACACCGTCTAATATTTGTATTAAATTAGAAAACACTTAAAAACAATAGCCAAGTCCTGGCAACCTACTAATGTGTGCCACACCCTGTGCTTTATGTACCATGTATGTTCATGAGCAGCGTCTCTGGCCCAGCCCAGTCTCTTCTGGCCTCTGAGGGCCACAGAGGGCCCGCCCTTTGCCCGGGCTTAGCCCGGCGCCGCCCGCGCGCGTCCCGCGATGCGGAGGGAGCCGTTTGATTTTAGCGCCTCCGGGCGCGGAAGTGCTGGCGGGAGGGGGTGGTGCCAGCTAGGTTGCTGGGAGCCGTAGTCCTTCGCTCCCTACGTGTGGCAGCCAACAGGCAACAAGCATCAGCAGCGGTAAGGAACAGCAGGGGTGTCCGCCTCACAGCCTCCCCACTGGCGTCCAAGTAAGTGCTTCGCCGTTCGCCGTTCGCCGTTCGCCTACCAAGCCCACAATGAGCCCCGCTCCCCCGAGGGAGCCGTTTGATTTTAGCGCCTCCGGGCGCGGAAGTGCTGGCGGGAGGGGGCGGTGCCAGCTAGGTTGCTGGGAGCCGTAGTCCTTCGCTCCCTACGTGTGGCAGCCAACAGGCAACAAGCATCAGCAGCGGTAAGGAACAGCAGGGGTGTCCGCCTCACAGCCTCCCCACTGGCGTCCAAGTAAGTGCTTCGCCGTTCGCCGTTCGCCTACCAAGTCCGCATGTTAATCCTATTCAAAATAATTCTTTGGAAGCAGCACCGACCCCAACTAAACAGCTTTCAAAAATCCAGTATCCTCTACAACGGCCTGCTTTCCGCTCTCCTCTCCCCACCTGCGGTTTGTATGTGTTGAAGACAGCATGTGTGCAGGACTGTATGGGTGGATGAGTGTGTGTATGGGTGTGTTAGTGAGTGAATGACTGTTTCAATAGTGTCTTTATGAGTAACTACATATGTTTTAAACTAGTATATGTGACGATTGGTGTATATAAGTGAGTATATGTGAGAGTGAGAGATTGAAAGAGTTCCTGTATGAATAAGTATGTGTTTCTATAAGTGATTGTTTAAAAGACTAAGTATGTGTAAGTTTCCGTAGAAGTAAGTGTGGTGGTGTGTGTATAACTGTATATGCAAGTAAATGTATGTTTGATTCTTTATTAGCATGAGTGACTATGTGTGTGAGTAGCTCTAGGGATGAGTGGCATTGTGTAAACAGGATGTATAGGTGTATGAGTACATATGATGAGTGAGTACATGTATGAGTGACTGTATAGGACTGTTGGTGAATGAGTGGATGTGTATGTGGATCTTAGAATTACTGAAGAGGTTGTTGTAACTGGTATTGGTATGTCCATTGTTTTGAAAATTTTAGTCTCTATTTTTGAATGTGTGTATCAAAGGTTATATTAGGGTGAGAGGAGGTCTGCCACTCTATCACAAGGATGATGTCATCAGTGATGTCATCAGTGATGTCATTTGAGATGTCATCAGTGATGTCATGAGTGATGTCACTGACCATGTCATGAGTGATGTAATATGTGACGTCATCAGCAGTGCATTGCGGGCGCGCGAGTTATAGTTAGCTGAACTAACTATAACGGGGGAATTTCAATGGTTTTGTACAAGTGAAAAGTCCAGCTAACTATAACACCCCTGAAACCTATGGTTTTTTCACTGAATTTCTGAGGTTTTTTAAATGCTAATTCCTAACTATAACGTGCCTGAAACCTATGGTTTTTTCTGTGAATTTCAAAGGTTTTTTAAATGCTAATTTCTAACTATGCCTACAGAGATAGGACATGTGAAGAAAGAAGGAAAAATGCACAGAAAGAAAAAAAAGAAGTGCAGAAAGAAGCAACAGAAGTCCTCAAAGACGAAGAAAAGTGCAGGAAGAAGGATAACGTGCAGAAAGAACAAAAAGAAGAGCAGAAAGAAGCCTTGTTGCAAAATCATCCTGTACCCTCAACTTTTTCAGACGGATACTGGTGGTAACTGAGTCTGACTAACCAGTCCTAGAGCGAGTGCTATGTTAAAAGACACTTAGAATACAGTGAAAACACCTACATACTCTAGGGAACATTATGCGTTGGGGTCCCCCTGTGATTAGCATGACCTCCTCTGTAAGCCCCTAGTATATAATAGGGCAGGGGGATTAAAACTACCTCTTAAAACAGGCCCCAGGCGTTTTTGCACAAGTTAACTCAGGCCCCGTCCCCTCCCTTCACCACTGTGTAAACACGCCCTGTGTCCGTTTTTAGTTGGGAGATTAAGTTCATTTGAATCCTGAGGGTCCCTAGGGTCCAACTAGCCCACTAGGTACCTCCAGTAAGTGCCACAGAGCTGCGTTGCAGAGAGGTGTAAAAAGTGGCACGGCCTGGACCACCTCTCTGCAATGCAGCTCAGTGGCGCTTACTGGAAGCACTTGGTGGGCTAGTTAGCCCCCAGGGTCCCCCAGTATTGAAGGGAAATTATATTCCCAATTTAAAACGTGCCATAGTGCGTGTTTGCACACGTCACCTCAGGCCCCGTCCCCTCCCTTCACCACTGTGTAAACGCGCCCTGTGGCTGTTCTAAGTTGAGAGATTAAGTCCCCTTGAATCCTAAGGGTCCCTAGGGTCAAACTAGACCAATAGGTACCTCCAGTAAGCGCCACAGAGCTGCGTTGCAGAGAGGTGTAAAAAGGGGCTTGGCCTCAGAACACCTGTCTGCAGCGCAGCTCCTTGGCGCATACTGGAGATGCCTGTTGGGCTAGTTGGCCCTCAGGGACCCTCAGTATTGAAGAGGAATTAATTCCCCAACTTACAATTCGCCAGGGGGCGCGTTTGCAGAGTGCTGCAAGGAGGGGGCGTGGCCTCCGGCACGATGCCAGTCTTTTATTTATTTTAATTTTTTAAGAAGGGGGCTGTGTGGTTCCCCTTCTTATTCTTATTTATTGGCCCTGATGACCCCATCCCTCAGGGCCTGTCTCCTAATTATATTTTTTTGACCCCAATCCCCAGGGCCGGCCACTGTTTTTTATTATTTTTAAAAAATATATATTTATAGACACACCTAGGACATGCTGGACAAACCGTACGTACCTATCACCATGACGATTTGCGTGATATTCATTTGGCGACTATGCATACAATGAATCCACGTGGAATGTATTTACACCACTAGTGAAGCTCTGACATGTCTGATGCCCTACCGTGCCTAATCCCGGTAGACACCCTTGTCGTTTATTTATACAAACATGGGTAGCTATTGACGGGCACATTTAATACACATGCACACCAAGCCATTCAAAGGGGATTCGGCAAAAAATTCGACCAAAACTATGCAAGAAACCCCCCTCACGGTTAATAAAACACACATCCACTGCCGGATGTGTAATACTTTTTATTTTATTCTCTGGAAAGGGGACAAACATCACTTGAGAGTCACAGCGCGCTCCTGGCAGAGCCCAATGCTGTGTTACACCCACCATTGCCTGCTGAGTGCCACACACCTCTGTGTTGTATTCCACTAGCTAGTGCATATGCTATGACACTCTCTAGCCCATGTGCACTGTAACACCACCCCGTGAATATGTCATGCCACACTTGTCTTCGCACGGGTTATATTGCCCCATCTAACGTGCCTTCCTCGATGCCTATGTTATAACGCACAGTGCTATGGCATACATTTTACAATCTGAGATCCATATCTTTGTCACAGTGCATATGCAACGTTACACTCCCCAGCACATGTTTTATATTACAACTTTAGAGACTAGTTAGGTTACACAACACTGCCCTGTGCATATTACACTCCAAGGCGCATATCGCATAGCACGCGCTAGTGCCTGTGCTATCTCGCGCTCTCCAATGAATCTGTAATTGCGCACAATGTATTGCATATTATATTTCACGCCCGGTTCATTTTATATCACACTTTTTGGTGCATAGTTTATACCATACACTATATCTAGTTTTCATTTTCAATCGTGCTCTCAGGACTATGTTCTATATAACTCTGTGTTCACCTACCCTTTTCACGGGCATTACATTTTGCGATAGGGCGTGGAGGGTCAGGGGGTGTTTCTGCCAAGTGAGCCCGGAGTCACAGTCACAAACGTCCTCTTCTTCCTGAATGAAAGTGAGATTATGCTGCATACTTGTTCATATTTTAAGTAGTTCGCACAGACACACGTTTTAAAAACAATAAAGTTCCTAATACCCGCCTTCTCTGAACAGTTAGCTTGCTGCCCCATCCCCCTCCACCCTATCCTCTGTTGTGTGAATCCATGGACTAGCCTCCTCCCTCCTGCCATGCATGGTCTGATGTGCTGCCACTGCCCTCAATTTAGTATGATGTACCAGTCCACTCCTCCTGCACTCTATTGCCCAATTCTATGCCCCATCATTGACCTCCTGCTTAAACTCTGTGCTTAGCTTGCTGCCCCTATTCTCCTTCCCCCTGCCCTCCGATGTCTTTGTGCATGCCCCTGCTCCATCCTTTTTGCCCACCATGTTCCATGGACCTGCCACTCCTATCTACTCTGAGTGTTCTGTTGAGCTGCCACTCCCCTCCCACCTGCCTAGCATTGTCAGATGACTGTAACCTGTCCCTGCCACCTCCACCCTGCCTGTCCACATGCCATGACCCTATCCTCTTCCTCCTGTCCTACATGGTCCATTGTACTGCTACACCCTTCTGCCCTCCCTGGTCTGTTGTGCTGCAACTGCTCCTCCTGCCTGCCCCGTGCGGTCTGTTGTGAGGCCCCTTCCCCTGAACTTTCTTGTCTGTGCACAGGTCCTGACCCTCCCTTCTATCCTCCATCGTCCTTTGTGCATGCCCCTGCACCCTCCTTCTTGCCCATCATAGCCATTGTGCTGCCACTAACCCTTCCACTTGCCATGCATGGTCTTCTGTGCTGCCATGGCCCCTCCCACCTTCCCCGTGTGGTCAGTTAGCTGCCCCTGACCCCCTCCCACCTTCCCTCCATGGTCTGTGTGTATGCCATCACAGTCTCACTGTTGCTCTTCATGGTGTGTCTTGCTTCTAGTGCCCGGCTATCTTGCTGCTCCTGCCCTGCCCCCTTGCCCCCAGCCCTCTGTTTACATGTGCAGACCCCTACTCCCTCCCTCCTGGCTTGTCTGTTCCATTGTAATGCCCCTGATCCGTCCCTCCTGCCCTTTATGGTCTGTTATGCTGCAGCTTTCTCTCCTGTCTGTCCATTATGGTCAGCTAGCTACCATTGCCTCTTGCCCCTCTGTTCTCTGTTGTCCATGTGCATGGTCCTGTCCCCTCCCTTTTGCTTTCTATGGATTGTTGTGCTGCACTCCCGTCCCGCATGCCCTGTGTGGTGTATTGTGCTGCTGCAAACCCTGATGCCTGCCCTGCAGGGTCAGTTTGGTGCACCTCTCCATGTCCCTCCTGTCCTCTGTTATCCAAGTCCATGTCCCTACCCCATTTCCTTCCATGATCCAATGTACCATACTTGCGAACATTTTGAACTTGGTAAGAGGGAGATTTTGAAAAAAAACTGGGGTATTGATTTTCCCCTTTGAGTTACATTGAAAAAGAGGAGATTGTAGACAGGAGACAGATCAAATAAAGCCCGTTTGAGCTTAAAAACATTGGACGTTTCCTGGCTGAATCGGGTCTGTTGGCATGTATGGTTGTACTACAATTGCCTCTTCCTTCTGCCCACAATGGTCTATTACATTGCCACAGCCTCTCTTGCAAGTCCTGTATTGTTGGTTTGTTGCCCCTGCCCCCCTTTCCTCTGCCCTCCATAGTCTGCTGTGCTGCCACGGCCCTTCCTGCCTGCTCAGTGTGGTTAAATTGTTGCCTTTGCACCCTCCTACCTGCCTTCAATTTTCAGAGTCCGTGCCCCTGGCCTCTGCCTCTCAACAGTATCCTAATGAACAACTAGATTGCTAACATTCTATATTTATTACAAAAGTGTGGAACGCCTGACGTCATCTTGATGTAATCAAAACTGTAATACCTAGAGCATTTCCTTTAGAAATTACATACATGAGAGGGTCTTATTGGCATCAAAATTATGGTTAGTGCTCTAAAAGACTAAAATAAGGACATATTTTCTGAGTTTTCAAATAGCGACAAAGCACTTTTAAATTATTTGTTATCTTTATGTTTTTTTATCCAGTTGACCACTTGATTAAATGTTGCACTTAGGGGAGAGGATGTGGTGTTACTTCCAGAACTGCAGACTTTGCAACTGGGGAACCAGGTTGGAGTTTCTGCTTCAGCTCGACATTCTGTGATTCTGGTCAAATCACTTAGTCTCCCCATGTCTACAACCAAAATAAATGTGTTCTTGTGTGATGTAACCAATGCTCATGTAAAGCACTCCAATACCTGACAAGTCTGCACTATATAACACTGCAAAAACACAAAATAATAGGTGTTTTGCACACTTCTGTCATTGGGCTATATTTGGGCTACATCTGGGTGATTTTGGGCTACATTTGGGCTCTTTTGTCTCCGGTGGCCATCTTGGGAGATTTATTTGTTATGAAGTTTCCTAATTTCCTCATGTACTGCAGTCTCCTCAGTAGGAAATGCTTTCAGTTTTTTACTTTGATTCCATCATGAAGGTATTCAGATATGTCACAGATTTGCCATACATTCTGAATGTTAGCACTCTAGTTGCTCATTAGATCACTGTAGTAAAACTACTGTTCACCATGGAAGTCTGCTCCTGGTATTAAAAGTGCATATTTCAGTCTGCATGTCAGAATTTTTTAATGAAATAGAAGAGGATTTGAGAAGTCACTCAAAATGTGCCCTCATTTTCTTTCTTCAGCATTAATCATAATTTCTATGGCAAAATGAACCCCCTCATTGTGTTCCTTTTTAAATTAAATGTTTTAAGTGTTACCAGTTTATTCCAATCAAGATGGCTTCAGGTGTGCCATACTTTTGTCATAATGAAGACAGTAAGCGCTCTAGTTGTTTTTAACAACACTCTGGGACATTCTGTCATTGGGCTATACTTGGGCTACATCTGGGTGATATTTGGGCTACATTTGGGCTCTTTTGTCTCTGGTGGCCATCTTGGGAGACTTATTTGTTATGAAGTTTCCTAATTTCCTCATTTACTGCAGTCTCCTTAGTAGGAAATACTTTCAGTTTTTTACTTTGATTCCATCAAGAAGGCATTCTGATGTGTCACACATTTGCCGTAAATTCAGAATGTTAGCACTCTTTTTGCTCATTAGATCACTGTAGTAAAGCTACTGCTCACCAGGCAAAACTGCTGCTGGTATTGAAAGTGCATGTTTCAGTCTGCATGTGAGAATTTTTTAATGAAATAGAAGAGGATTTGAGAAGTCACTCAAAATGTGCCCTAATTTTTCTTTATGCAGCACTAATCATACTTTTTATGGAAAAATGAACCCCCTCATTTTGTTCCTTTTTAAATTAAATGTTTTAAGAGTTACCACTTTAATCCAAGCAAGATGGCTTCAGGTGTGCCATATGTTTATCATAAGTAGGACTGTTAGCGCTCTAGTTGTTCTTTGGAACACTCTGGGAAGCTGCAGTAGAACACAAAGGAATCAACTGACAGTCTCTGCCCTTGTTGGATGTACATGTTTTACTGAGAATGTCAGACTTCATTCTCACATGACTGAGAAAGATAATGTGAATTTACAGAAAATAAGCTCTCAGTTTAGCTTATAGATCACCTTCCAAACCTCTGTGGGAAAAGCATGAGAAATTATTTTTCTCTCAATCATGATATCCCAGCAGAAGGCTTTTTCACATGGTGAATTCACCTTAGAACATACCACAATTCCTAAAATGAGTATGGTACCATCAACAAATGATTTATAATGTAACTAAAGTCTTAAAACCTTCTATTAACTGCAATGCTTTTTAATGAGGTGCTATCATGTATATTGGTCCCAAAATGGCTGCCAACACTTCTTGGATGAAGTGCTGACAGCCAATCAGATCTCAGGATGAGATGTGTGGTTAGGCTCCGCCCACATATATATATGATTTTACTTTTGATTTTCTCAGGAACTACTGAACCGATTGACACCAGACCTGCAAAAGGCACTTCCCTGACCTGAGGACTACCTCTCTGCCAAATTTCAAGTAATTCTGTTCAGCCGTTCGGGCTGTACCTTGGACTAAAGGTCCCTATGGAAAATTGCATGGGGAAACTGCGTTTTGGGACTCCCCTTTTTTCTCAGCCCCCGCTTGACGAATCCCCCCGAGACTGTCAGGGTAGGAGCGGAGCGGAGCGCCCCACCTATTTTGAAAATTTTGCGAGGATTCGTCAACCGGCGCCAAAGTTATTCCAAATAGAATGTTGCGGATTTCCTATGGAAACACGGTCCTAACTATAACTATCTACTGGCAACCGCCAGTAGATAATATATATATATTTATATATATATATATATATATATATATATATATATATATATATATATATATATATATATATATATATATATATATATATATATATATATATATATATATAGGCACGCAGTATTCCTCAGTTTTGCACAAACAAGAATACACGAACTCCTCTTCGTCGGTGAACACTCTTTATTTCAAAAAGTATAAGAGTCTCCCTTCTGTCATGACGCGTTTCGCCACCGGAGTGGCTTGATCACATGGGACAAACTTTGCGTATGACGCGATTTAATATATATATATTTTTGTACACAAGAAGGTTGCCCTTGTAGAGACGCCAACACTGATGGTAAGTAACTCCGTTGTTTTAATCATGGTTGCAGGCACATAGTACTCTCCCCCAAAGCTGCCATATGCATTTCGGGCTCCATGCCCTTGTTCACTGGCGTTTTCACAGCATTCACAGCGGCCATGTGGACTAAAAACCATACGCCCCACCCATGTGGGACTACGTAATTTGCAATGATTTCTGGGTATGGAAGTCCATTCATATTTCACAGTGATTGCCGCTCAGAGTGCGGGGCGGGGCGTATGGTTTTTAGTCCACCTGGCCGCTGTGAATGCTGTGAAAACGCCAGTGAACAAGGGCATGGAGCCCGAAATGCATATGGCAGCCTTGGGGGAGAGTACTATCTGCCTGCAACCATGATTAAAACAATGGAGTTACTTACCATCAGTGTTGGCGTCTCTACAAGGGCAACCTTCTTGTGTACAAAATATATATATATATTCACTGAAAAAACAATAGGTTTCAGGGGCGTTATAGTTAGCTGGACATTTCCCTCGTACAAAACCATTGAAATTCCCCCGTAATAGTTAGTTCAGCTAACTATAACTCGCGCCCCCGCAATGCACTGCTGATGACGTCACATATTACATCACTCATGACATGGTCAGTGACATCACTGATGACATCACTGATGACATCTCAAATGACATCACTGACGTGCGTGACGGACTGTATAAGTGAGTGATTAAACGTATCTTACTGAATGCATGGGTTAATGGCTAAACTGTGTGAATGTCTGTATGCATCTGTCTGTTGGTGTGTAAGCGGATGCATGGTTTTGTGAATAGGTACATGAATGTCTATATAAGTTATTGATTGGTTGTCTGAGTATCTGTATGGGTGCCTGAGTATTTGTGTGGGTGGGATGTGTGTGACTCTGTGCATAGATGTGTCAGTGGGTGATTCACTGGGTGCATGGTTTCAACACCAGGTCTGTAATGGACTGTATGGGTGGGTGAATATGTGTATGGTTGTGTTAGTGTGTGAATATATATTTCATTAGTACATGTGTAATTGACTACATATGTGAACGGCAGTATATATGTATGTTGGAGTACAGAAATGACTGTAACTGAGAGTGTGTGATAGTGTGAGTGGCTGTATGGATGAGTGTGTGCTTGTATCATTGTTTGTATAAGACCATAAGAATGTGCTAGTATTTGTATGAGTAATTGATCTTGTGTGTGTATAACTGTATAGGTGAGTAAATGGCAGTGTGATTCATTATTTGCATGACTGAGTATGTGTGTGAGTACCTCTGTGGATGAGTAGCGGTGTGTGAGTGTCTATATAGGTGTATGAGTGCATATGATAGTCCTGTACTGAGTGACCATAAGTATGAGTGACTGTACGGGTGAGTGAGTGGATTTGTGTTTAGACCTAAGACTCTGTGATGGGGTATGTACTTATTGGTGTAGGAGTGTCTATGGTTTTGAGAGTGGCAGTATGGAATTTAGAGTGGGTGTATCAAAGGTTATATTAGATTGTGAGAAGATGCATCAATGATCACATGAATGGCGTCATCAGTGATGTCATCAGTGATGTCATTTGAGATGTCATCAGTGATGTCATCAATGATGTCACTGGCCATGTCATGAGTGATGTAATATGTGACGTCATCAGCATTGCGGGGGCGCGAGTTATAGTTAGCTGAACTAACTATAACACGGGAATTTCAATGGTTTTGTACAAGGGAAATGTCCAGCTAACTATAACGCCCCTGAAACCTATGGTTTTTTCAGTGAATTTCTAAGGTTTTCTAAATGCTAATTCCTAACTATAAATACCTGAAACCTATGGTTTTTTAAGTGAATTTCAAAGGTTTTTTGAATGCTAATTCCTATCTATAACTTATCTTAAAACCTATGATTTTTAATGATTTTCATAGGATTTCTAAATCTTTATTTTTCAATGTATCAATTACTTTAATTATTTTTTTTATATTGTTTTTCACCATTTTTGAATGTATTTTTCCCACTTATTTCTTTCTTAAAAATGTAAAAATATTGTTTTTAATGAATTAAAAAAAAAATTGTAATTTTTTAAAAACTATTTTTTATATTTTTTAAACTATATTTTTAATACTTTGTTATTATTTTTTTACAATTTTTTGGGGGATTTGCGCACCCTATGCGCACCTTTCTCGATCCCTGCGTGGAACATAGTCGCCATTTTACGATTGTAGTGTAGGATCCGCGTACGGTATGCGTTGGGTACGCATTTTCGGGCGCGATTGCTATGCGATCGGTACGCGAATCCAAGCCGATACGTGACACGTATGAAGTACGTTACGCGACACTCGCGTGCTTCCGCGAAACGTCATGTGCATGTTTGACGCGGTGGGTGTGCGAATCCTGTGAAATCTTTTAAATGTCAAAAAATTTCAGGTTTTTTTGATTGGAGTCGCGCACCCAACGCGTTAGGAACCGCGCACCCTACGCAAGAGAAATCGTGCACCCAACGCGTTAGGATGCGCGACTCCTAATTGTACCGTAAAAAAAAAAATAGTCCCTATCACTAATTTTTATTATCCCCGGGGACCCCATCCCCCGGGGCTCATAAAAAACCATTGGGGACCGTGGGGGGAGCCCCAACGCCCCCACGGTCCCAGCCGGTTCCCCGCGTCCTCCGGAGCCGGCATTGCTTTTCCACATGGGGAGCTGCTGACATGCAGTTCCCCGTGTGGAAAAGCAATATGGTTTGGATTTTGAAAGAGAGAGCAGGTTTCCCTGCTCTCTCTTTCAAAATCCAAACGAAGTTTGCTATGGGAGGGCGGGAGACTCCCGCCCTCTCATAGCAAACAACAGTGTCCAGGGGGTGGGCAACCCAGGACAAAAAAAAAAAAGGGGCCCTGGGAGTCCTTCTGGGACCCCCAAAGCAACTCTAGAGGGTTAGAGTATTTCTACCCTGCCCCCTATATATCTTTCACACACTTATTTCTCTTACTTCTTCAGCCTCGCTTCTACCGAGGCACAAAATGGCTGCCAACAGTTCCTGGTTTCGAATGTTCACAGACACTTGACAGCCAATTAGCATTCAGCGCGTGATCGGGAGGGTGCGCGCACGGTGCGCAGAGGGTGCGCTTAGGGTGCGCATAGGGAGCGCTGATCCTCCGAGGCCATAGATATATATGTACTTTTAACTCTAATGTTCTCAGGAACTACTGAACGGATTTACACCATTTAAGCAAAAGGCACGAGTCTGAACTGAGGACTACCTTTTTGCCAAATTTGGTGTAACCAGAAACTTCCAGGATAGGAGCGGACCTGAGCTTGCCAAAAGTTTGGAAAATTTCGCAAAGATTCGTCAACCGGCGCCAGACTTATTGGGAATAGAATGTTGCGGATTTCCTATGGAAAATAGGTCCTAACTATAGCTATATATATATATATATATATATATATATATATATATATATATATACGTGTGTATATATATATATATATACACGTGTGTATATATATATATATATATATATATATATATATATATATATATATATATATATATATCGCCAGTAGATAGTTATAGTTAGGACCGTGTTTCCATAGGAAATCTCAAAATTCTATTTTGAATAACTTTGGCGCCGGTTGACGAATCTTCGCGAAATTTTCAAAACTAATGGGGCGCTCCGCTCAGCTCCTACCCTGAAAGTCTCGTTGGGATTCGTCAAGCTGGGGCCGAGAAAAAAGGGGGGTCCCAAAACGCGTTTTCCCCATGCATTTTCCCATAGGACCTTTAGTCGAAGGTACAGCCCGAACGGCTGAACAGAATTACTTGAAATTTGGCAGAGAGGTAGTCCTCAGGTCAGGGATATGCCTTTTGCCTATATGGAGTCAATCTGTTCAGTAGTTCCTGAGAAAATTGCAGTTAAAAGCACATGCATATCTATAGCCGCGCACCATGCGCGCACCGTGCGCTCACTGTGTGCGCACCCTAACGTGCGCGAGCGTAATTCTGATTGGTTGTTACATGTCAGTCAACGTTCGAATCGGTCGAAATCAGGAAGCGTCGGACGCCATTTTGTTTGTTTTCAGTGCGAGAGTGGAAAAGGAAGATGGCGAACGTGAAAAGGGGGCAGGGTAGAGAGTTCCTGACCCCCTAGCCTTTGTCAGGGGGGTCCCTGAAGGACCCCAAAGGCAGAAAAAAACATTTACATTTTTTTTTTTAAATCGCGGGGGTGCGCGCACGGTGAAAAACCATAAAAAAAAACAATTATTTAATACGTAGTTTATTGAAAAATAAATATATTAAAAAATTAATAATACCTACATAACTTAGCATTTAAAAAAACGTACAAATTCACTGAAAAAACCATAGGTTT
Source organism: Triturus cristatus (assembly GCF_964204655.1). Lineage (NCBI taxonomy): Eukaryota > Metazoa > Chordata > Amphibia > Caudata > Salamandridae > Triturus > Triturus cristatus. The sequence goes on along the minus strand of NC_140583.1, from coordinate 792,438,047 downwards.
CACACATGTTATAGTTAGGAATTAGCATTTAAAAAACCTTGCAAATTCACTTAAAAAAACCATAGGTTTCACACATGTTATAGTTAGGTGGATATTTCACTCGGGAAAAAAACAATGAAATTCCCCCGTTATAGTTAGTTCAGATAACTATAACTCGCGTGACAGCCACTCTATCACAAGGATGATGTCATCAGTGATGTCAAGAGTGATGCCACTGACCATGTCATGAGTGATGTAATATGTGACATCATGAGCAGAGGATTGCGGGCGCGCGAGTTATAGTTATCTGAACTAACTATAACGGGGGAATTTCATTGGTTTTTTACGAGTGAAATATCCACCTAACTATAACATGTGTGAAACCTATGGTTTTTTAAGTGAATATATATATATATATACATATATATATACGTATATTTGGATTGATTTGCGTGCTGTTAAAAAAAGTAGCTGGTAAATGTAGGGTTTAGCAATTTCCCTTAATCTGATGAGTGGCTAATTAGCCAAGCCAATGAGTACAGAATTCTCTGTGCTTGGCATATATAGCGCATGTTTCTTTGATATGTTTTATTTGCAGCATGACTCGTGAAAGAAGAAGTATTTGAAATCAATGTTCTTGTGCCACAGTGTGGTGAAATACTATGAAGAGCGAAGTTTAATTTAATGCTTTGACCTTGGCCGACTATAAAATTTTTTTAAAAAACATGTACGTGAAAATAATATCTAAATCCACCAAGGAAGCACACATGCTCCCCCGCACTCCACTTTTTGCAGTATTATCCCTGTAGGGTCACCTAATCCAGATCATAGCGGCAACTGCCAAAACACTTAAGTTATATTAAAGGCGATTCCAATCTGGCCTGTATGATGTGCAGGGGTAAGAGGCAGATCTACACAATTAGGAAAAGATTATTGTCACTAGAACTGGGCATTCATGGTCCTCCGATTATAACATAGAACTGCCCCGGAAGTATTGTGTTATAAATCGATAAGGCTGTGCCGCCATTTAGCAGCTGTGTGAGGCGGACTGCCGACCCACGGGGTCAAAGACTAGAAATTGCTGCACAGCTGACCCCGACTTTCAGGTTTATGACTTATAGGAACGGTGTCAGGCGAGGAGCAATACACTCTTTTATTTGTTGTCTGTGGATAATGAGGCAAGGACAATGGCAAAAACTTCTATGTCTAGTATTCAATATAGCTGGTGACCCAATTCTGAAAGTGCATTTTAAATGTTATTTTCCTTAGAGCATAGCATTATTTATGTACAAAAACAACATGCAAGTGATGTGAATAAAGGTTTTGTAGTGCATTGAAATACTTTTATTTCTAAGAGCATAGTTCTTGCTAAGCTACACCAATGATATTGCGTGCTTTAGGATCACCAAGTGCTCGCATGAGAGATCCACCTGAGCCTGTTGGCTCCCTTCCACTCTTGAACGTCCTATTGGCCGCAGAGTCACAGAAAGGTAGTATAGTCCTGACCAACTCCCATTGAGGCCCAAATCCTAACAGCAACACTACCCTCTTTTCCAATGCGGAGCTAGCATATGCTTCAATAAGGAAAGAGGCCCAACAAGCCAAAGAAAAAAAATTAAAACGGGGGCAGCCTACAAAACGGGGACACACGGCAAAAAACACACAGCCTATTATTTGGTGATAGGACCTGTTTTTATATCACCCGCATGTACTGACATTAAGCACTGACATCCGTTAAAAGATTTTGTCACGCAAAACGAGCATTACGCTGAAATCATGGACGATCTTGTGTAAGTACTTGGCACTGGCAGTTGTGTCCTTATTGAGGAGCATGGCAAAATTCTGCAAATATTATGCGTGGAGAAATTCAGCAAATCTGTGGCAATCCAACATGGTGGTGTTGTGTTATGCTGCTGAGTGTTAATATGGTACGCGATTGTGTGGTGGACTGAGGCTCACTTTGGCAGAGCGGTGTTGTGCCAAGACGAAGCACCGCTCTCGCTCCTCAGACCTGCCATCATGAAACCAGTTATAGCAGGAAATTACAACAAGTCGGGTGAAGTGTGTCCCTGATTCACTCACGTTATGTTTTCAGGCTTCAACACTTTGCTTTGCTGAAGTAGTCTCTAAAGGAACATACAAACAGCTACAGTGTACGGAAACTGTAGTTGGTCGCTGCTCCTGATCACAAAACGGAAGTAATGTATCGGAGCACCAGCCAATGAAGATCCAGCAAATAAGACACACACAGGAGTGAACCAATGGTATGCACTAGGTGGGATTACACTACGTATAGTGATTACTACAGATAGCACATACGCGATGCCTAGGCTTGGCCTAAAAAGAGCCCCTTTGCATTTCTTATTGGCGGGGCTGTGCTATTGGGCAAAGCCATAAAGGGGAATGCCAATAAAGACTTCTGTGTATCAAAAGACAGGAAAAGGCATGGACATGTCTCTGTTCCCAGATAGACATTTTTTTCTCCAACTTTTTCCTTTTTTCAACCTTGTAAAGGTCACTAGAGACTTCAGGTGAATGGAGGCGATTGCGACAAGGGAAGTTTTAGCTTAAGAATTATGGAAGAGACTCATTCTTAATTTTAGTAATTCATTCTATGTTATAATGTGTGTATTTATATGGAGACATGATTGGCATGTGGAAATGGCTACGGGGACGAAGGAAGGTGAAAAACTGAGAATTGTGATGAAGGATTAGCCAAATGTTCCTTTTTGAAAAGGTATGTTGTTCGAGCAATCTTAAAAGTGCAGACTGTAGGGAAATGCCTCCTTTTGCATGTTCAACCCGATATTTTTGGACTGATGCTGCTGGTTTTTCTGCTCTGAGAGTGCACTGAGGAATGCTAATCAGAACTTAGTGCCAGTGTTCTAACCCATTACAAAGTGTATGTTGAATTGACTATGCCCAATTGGCAAGGACTGACTTACTTATCAGTGCCTAGTATATGGTACCCAGGGAGTGTAAGGCAGAGTGTCCACCCAGCACTGCTTGTGCTAGCCTGTGTGTGACAATGCACAAACTGGTTCTGAGCCTGTCACTGCAGACTGGAACGGCATTGCTAATTCGACTTTGCCTATGGCAAAGCCCCCACTTTCCTTGGCAATATATGTAAGTCTCTCCTAAGGAAGGCCTGTAGAGTCCTAAGTCAGGGAGCTGTGTATAATTTAGTGGGACATGTATTTTTATATATGTCTTAACAGCAACACTTTTAAATTCTTGTTTTGCTGTGAAAGAGCTTGTATCCTCGTTGGCTAATGCAGGGTTGCCGGCTGACCCTTCAGCCCTGCTAACTTCTGAATGGGACTACCTAGCTGGGTACTGCAAGGTGTAAAATAATCATGGCATTAAACCTGACTTGATGCCCAGGTTGAATTTATTGTCACTATTAAATGCAACTTTTAGAAAGTTTCCACTTTTTTTGGACCCAATTTTTCCAGTGGCCTCACACGGTCACTGACCAACAGACAGCATTCTGCCCACCTGACGAGTTGTGTGAACAACTCCCAGGCTTAGGAACAATAGTAGCTTGCTACAGGGCGAGATGTTACTTCCCCTTTACAGGAAGCCACTCAGGGTGTTAGCTCAAAAGGCGAGCTTCAAAGGCTTCAAATAGTGTTCACACTCCTAAGGGTCTGCCCTTTGTTCCTGTAGATGGGATGGAGACAGGGACAGAGAGAAGAGACCAGTGCCCAAGCCAGTTTTTCCATGGGCGTTTGGCCCACAGATAGCCACACCTCTAGGGTGGCCTACCAAGCTCCTGACACCCGAGGTAGGGTCCTAACATCTCGAGAGGTGACAGAATAGTGCACTCTGGAATCAATACTTGCCGCACATAGCTGGAGAGTTGTCATCAAGAGGGAGGGGATCTAGTAGCCCATTGATTAGCGACTGCATCTTCCCCCAGGGTACATTCTAGGAACAAATATGCGCCCTGGCTCTCACATCACGTCAGAACTGGAACAAAGACTGAAGAAGGACTGTCCTGCTGCCCCCTGGACTGCACAAAGAGAGGCTGCTATGTCTGCTGGACAGCACCTGTTGCACCTTGGTCTAACAAAGAGAGGACTGTGCCTGCAGCTCCTGACTCAGGGAAAAGTCATGCCCCAGCCCCAGACCAAAGGAGTGACTCAAAAGAACAGTGGATTGACCCCCTGGAACCCACACCAGGGTCAGAACAACTGAAATAGCCTACATCAGCAAGTTTGTAGCCACTAAGGAAGATTTGTTACCAGCTGCTGCTGAGCAACCCAAGAAACCAATCCTTGATGGCCAAAATGAGCACCCGAGTCAATCGGATTCAGTAGTGCCATTTGAGTCCGTATTGGTCACCCAACATGTACACCAACCCCCACCAAAGTACATCTCTGGGACCTCTGTGGATCGAGAACGGTAGCCCAGCCGCTGCTGGCTTTCTACGCTCTCAAAAAGGACTTCGAGTAACCCCAACCTCTGTGGCCAAAGTTGCACTACTTGACCTGGGGACTGAGGAATAACCACAAAGACACCCCCATTGACCACACAGCTCCTAGAGCATCCTTGAACATCTTCATCTCTTGCATTCGCAGCATCAAAACCACTCCATTGAAGTCTAAGGCAGTCGTGCTGTGAAGTTTGGAGCTGGACTGGAAAATGCTCTGGTGGCCAGGTAATTGTCCAAAACTACCCCATTGGCTCTCCAGACCTTCTCCTTGTTGGATTTGGTCTAACTCTTACAAACTTTTCAAAAGTTTACAAACTTTACGGTTGCCAATGCTTGTTTGTGGTAGGATTTAACAATTCAGATTTCTTTAAAAATCTGCATTTCTGTAATTCACCAGTAGATTTTGATCATCTTGGTCTCAAAAAATTCATAAATATATAATCTATTTTTACTAATTGGAGTTGTAATTCTTTCTTTTTGTGTGGCTCTCTAAATTCGATGTTTGGTACTGTTAAATGCTTTAACTAGTTCCTTTGTTCAAGCCTTGCTGGTCGAAGCCATAGCTACCCAGGTTTGAGCCTAAGGTTGTGCAAATGAGCCTGACTGGACCCAAGACAGTTTTTGCGAGTTTATTCTACAGTAAGGACACACAACCATACTATATAATACACCCAAATCCTCACAGAGACAGAGGAGACGAAGTGCAGGCAGCAGGGAGTGAATTTCAGTGATGAGGTCCAAGCAAGTTAAAAGACCAGTACTATTAGTTTAGGTGTTAGTAGACGATTATGGATAGCTGATTTATTGAGCGATGAGTCCCTAACGAGAATAATGGTTCTGTAGTTAGGAGATAGTCTGTTCTTCGTTTTATGGCTAGGACAAGCAGTTTATACAAAGCTTGTTTTGGTAGATACAATCCTACTTGGTGAGCACAGCATGAATTATGGGTATATCATGGAGGTCTTAGAGAGTCTTGATGGTGACATCTATAACATTAGGCAGTGGTGAAGATGGAAGTTGGGGGAGACCTAGTAGTAGGTTGCTGGAATAGTCCACTTGTTTAAGATTAATACAGAGATGGATGTTAGGGCATATTTTGCGTATGTTAAGCAGCTGGTATGCAGTAACCTGTGATGTGGTTGTTATGCAAGACTGCAGACAGGGTTGAGGATTTCATCTGATGTCCTCCAACTGCTTACTGCATTTTTATTAGACCTCTGAATTCTTGACCTTTGTTGAACCTTACTTTTAGAAATGGAGTCTTAGCAGTGGTTTGAACCCTGTCCAAGTAGGGACCCTCAATCTAGTCAGGGTAGGGGAGTCACACAGCTAAGATAACCTCTGCTCACCCCCTTGATAGCTTGGCACAGAGCAGTCAGACTTATCCCAGAGCCAATGTGTGAAATATTTATACACACGCACACAGTAACACAGGGAAAACACTAAAACAGGAGTCCACACTAGTTCAGAAAAATACCCAATAAATATCTGAATAAAACAAGAACAAAATGGCAAACATCCAACATACACAAGTCAAGATATGAATTTTCCAAGGTTAAATAAAGTTCAGTTCTTAAAGATTAGGACAAAGTACCATAGATGTGTCAAAAATCAAAGACGATGCGAGGTGTAGGGGAGGTGAGGCGCCAAAAAAACAGGTGATGCATCGGTTCCTTACTATTATAGGGGAGGTGGTGCGGTGTTTTCGGACACGCAGCCTCAGTTCCTTACCGCGGTGCTGTGTCGATGAAGAAAATATCGCCCAGGGACGATGCGTTGAAAGTCAAGTCGTGCTGTATCGTTACACAGCTTTGAAGCAGATTCTGCATCCGAGTCGGGGTGATGCATCACGGACGTGGGTGATGCGGTGCTTGAGACTCATGCAGCAGCAGTTCTTCAGAGGTGCTGCGGTGAAAAGCTGGGGCTTGCGTTTTAAGCCACAGTCCTTGCTTTTTGCTGGAGCCACGATCCGTTGCAGGCAACCACGATGCGTTGAGTTTTGCTGGTGCTGCGCTGATTCCAAACAATGCTTGGAGTCGAAACGTAGGGTTTCTCCTTGAGAACACCGGAATTCAGTTCCAAGGGCCCGGGGACTGGATTTGGCACCACTTGGCAAGTCAGAAAACTCGGCAGAAGAACCCAGGTACTGGCAAGTGAATGACTCGGAGACTACTGAACAAGAGGCAAGCACGCTCAAGCCCTTGGAGAACCTTGGAAGCAGGATGTAGAAAGCAAAGTCCAGTCCTTTCACTCCTACGACAGAAGCAGCATCAGCAGGCAAGCACAGCAAACCAAGCAGCAAAGTGGCAGCCTCTCCTGACAGCAATCCAGCTCTTCTTCCTGGCAGAATGTCCTCAACCCAGAATGGATCTGAGGATATGGTACCACAGGTCAAGTACTTGTACCCATTTCAACCTTTGAAATAGGGAAACTTCAAAGGATAGTCTTTGTAGTGCACAAGACCCCCCCTTTCCTTGCCCTGGCTCCAGGCACACTACAGGGGGGTTGAGATGACTTGTGAGGACATGCACAGCCCTATTAAGATGTTAGTGTAAACTCCTCCTACCACTCTAGCTCAGGAAGACCCATCAGCCTGTTGATGGGCATCAGGATATGCAGGGCACACCTCATCTCCCTTTGTGTGACTGTCTAGAATGAATGTACAAATAGCCCAACTGTCATCCTAACCCAGACGTGTATTCCACAAACAGGCAGAGGCACAGAATGATTAAAGTAAGAAAATACCGACTTTGTAAAAGTGGCCTTTTCAGACCCGCAATTTAAAAATGATCTTCCCTAAAGATGTATTTTTAAATTGTGAGTCCAGAGACACCATACTCCAATTTTCTACCAGCTCCCAATTGGAAGATACACTTCTAAGATGTTACAAGGCAGCTCCGGTGCTAACCTATGGGAGGGATAGGCCTTGCTGTCGAGACAAAAACAAATTAGCAGTATTTCATGTTCCAGGACATGTAAAACACCGCATTACATGTCCTAGTACACTGCACCCTGCCCATACCTTCGGGGGGGTACCTTACATATAATAAAAGGGAAGGGTTGGGCTTGACAAGTGAATGCACTTGCCAGGTCGAAATGGCAGTTTAAAGCTGCACACACAGACACTACAATGGCAGGTCTGGGACATGTTTGCAAGGCTACTCAGGTGTGTGGCACAATCAGTGCTGCAAGCCCACTAATAGCATTTGATTTACAGTCCCTGGGGACACATGGTGCACTGTACTAGGGACTTACCAGTAAATCAAATATGCCAATCATGGAGTACCCAACTTCCATTATATTTTAGACAGGAAGCACTTGAACTTTAGCACTAGTCAGCAGTGGTAAAGTGCCCAGAGTCCTGACACCCAGCAAAATCTAAATGAAGCACGCAGTCAAAAATAGGAGGTTGAAGCAAAAAGACTGGGGTAACCATGCCAAAAGATATCAGGTCTAGCACTTATTGAAAGCAACATTCACGTTGCAATAGAAAATTAATAAAAGTAGTCATTATTTACTACTTTGGGTTTGGTGGTAGTAAATAGATGTTGACATTGGCTTGAAAAGATCAGATATGAAGATTAAATTTAAGTTTATTTGTTTTACCATTCAAGAAATGAAATATTTGATATAATCAAGCCATAATAAATTAATGCAGATGTGCGAGTAAAGCTGACCTGAGTACATCCTCTGCTCTTTGGCTTCCAATCAATGCCTAAATATAGGTTTCCCAAGTTGAATGACATGTATTATCCAGTCGCAGTAGGCATGTGCATGGAGCCTTTGGCCTATAAATTCGAATATGGGATTGTATCAGGAGTATCTAGAAATGAAAGTTCCAAAGCTGCACTCCTTAGTATCCTGTGAGTTCATCCAGTGAATTGTTTAAAGCGTTCTACCAGTTTTCCCCCTCTGCTCCTGGGTGCCTTACATAAGAACAAAAATCACTTGTTGGTGCACAAATTGACACAGCTGTTGCACAGCTCTGTGGCTGCATGTACTGCTAAGTAAATCCATTCATCCAAATGTTATCTCCCGATGGAATCTTTTTATTTGCATATGAATAGTTACTTCATTCGCTTCATTCATATTTATCCATGACTTGGGATATATAACACTTGCTGTATTTTCCAGTGCATCATTGGAAAACACAGTGTAATAAATAATGTCAACGTTTTGCATTTCAGATCTCAATCCTTCGTCAGGGGATTATGTATCTTTTCACAAAAAGTACATCTCTGCAAAAACAAACACACAGTACGGATATAAGCTACTAATTTTAAGAAACCAAAACTGTGAAAAATATTCAAATTAATGAACAATCAATGTGTTAATCCTTTGTTATAAACATATTTCTAAATAAACAATCACATTACATGTATAAACCATTAGTAGAGTGGCAGAACTTGTTCCAGTCTACTTACGCTATGTCTAGTATTATTGCTATGGCCTCAAACTGCTACAATGTATAAAACGGAGATTTGTCAAATGTGGTCTTAAAAGTGACATGATGTCAGTCATTCTACTTCTATTTGTAAAGTCAACCATCTGCCTCTCTGTGTGTGGTGAGACCCTGCAATCTCAGGGAGTTCTGCAAAGGCTCATCTTTGTGTGCTAAATATAAAAAACCATTAGCTATTACTTAAGTCATGCTATGTTTGAGGAGATATGTAAGAAGAGATGGCATATGAATTAGTGTGCCAGAATTCCATACTTGTGGATTTGGTCAAACTCTAGAGTAGTGAGTCGAGTTGTGTGTTGCCTACTCCTTGTAGAAAAAATGTTTGTAAAGTGAGTTTCCTTTAACAACCTCTATCTATCGCCCGTGAGGCTAATAGTAAAAGGAACCGCAATCTTAAAATGTGTGATAAGTCCTCTGCTCCTCTCTGATGTACAGCTTCAAATCCCTTTAAAGTGTGCACTTGTATGGCCCAGGTGCAGAATTGTGAAAGAAAGAAACTTTATAACTGAGAAAATGAACACCAGTGTGTATTCAGTGATGGAATATGAGCAGGACATTTTTTGTTACCCAGCAGCTATCACGTATTCAAATCACATGGTGTTAATGATCAACAGAACTGCCTTCATAACATATGTGATGAATATAGTGCTCCTTACTCATATTGGATCTTTAAATCTGTGGAAAGGCAATAAAGAAATAATTTGTTTTAGAAAAATGATTTGACTTAACAACTAAAAAACTCAACACTTGTATACTGTGTGTAATGTAATATATCACACAGCAAGGCTGTCATATAGGTTTCTGCTGTAACCGCATGGTGGGGTATCCCGGGTACACTAGATGATACAGGCTAGCTCTACTACCTGTATATATGCCTGGTGGCAAAAAAATATTTTGCATGAATAAAGGAACTAACCTACATTCCTGATGTTTTCTGGCCATGTGATTGTGATAATAAATGTAGCAGTCATCTACAAATCTTAGAACTCAATTATGTGAGTGTCTGCATAAACTAAAAGTATGGTCATATGACTAAATGACTGTAATCATAATGGTATTTAGCTATATCCTAAGTATATAGTTCTTAAACACTGGAGCATTGTTGTAACTCAAAATATACAAAACTCATGAGACATTAAGTGTTTCATGGTTCAATCCTCGTGGTTGTATGGTAGATAATGATAAGTTCACAGAAAGCAAGACATTTATATCCGATGATTCAGTCCTCGTGGCTGTAAAGTATCAAGCACATACTCCAATGAATCTCTCTCTATAAGAGTCGTTATGGCATGTTTGTCCTTTGTAGGTTTTCTTTCTTATACTTAAAGGATTTGGAAACGTAGCTGTGATACATGTTCAAACTCTGAAAAATTGACTGCAACAAAAAATGTGATGTTCTTTTTACATTTGTGTTGTAGAACCAAAAACTCCTGTTAAGAAATCACTATGTACTAATACGCTTATCCATACACCACTTAGACTAATGTCACAAACACATTGTGTCCAACAAACCCAGTACCACGACAATATAGAAAACACAGGGCTTTAATAATGTGGTCATAAAACACCATTTGTCAATAACATATCTATACAGTATGTGTATCACAGTATCATATCAGTCACATTACCTACAGAAGTTAAAAACCACTTTTTTTAATCAGAATGTAAATAGTTATGTTACAAACCACTCAATTCGGCACAAGGAAAACACATTTTTGAATAAATAAATTAACAAAAAATGTAAAACGTTTCTTTCAAACAGGGAGAAACAAGAAAAGACAGCTAACAATTGTCCATTTCATCAGTAAAGTAAAAGGAACCACAATCTTAAAATGTGTGATAAGTCCTATGCTCCTCTCTAATGTACAGCTTCAAATCCCTTTAAAGTGTGCACTTGTATGGCCCAGGTGCAGAATTGTGAAAGAAAGAAACTTTATAACTGAGAAAATGAACACCAGTGTGTATTCAGTGATGGAATATGAGCAGGACATTTTTTGTTACCCAGCAGCTATCAAGTATTCAAATCACATGGTGTTAATGATCAACAGAACTGCCTTCATAACATATGTGATGAATATAGTGCTCCTTACTCATATTGGATCTCTAAATCTGTGGAAAGGCAATAAAGAAATAATTTGTTTTAGAAAAATTATTTGACTTAACAACTAAAAAACTCAACACTTGTATACTGTGTGTAATGTAATATATCACACAGCAAGGCTGTCATATAGACAATATAGAAAACACAGGGCTTTAATAATGTGGTCATAAAACACCATTTGTCAATTACATATCTATACAGTATGTGTATCACAGTATCATAGTAGTCACATTACCTACAGAAGTTAAAAACCACTTTTTTTAATCAGAGTGTAAATAGTTATGTTACAAACCACTCAATTCGGCACAAGGAAAACACATTTTTGAATAAATAAATTAACAAAAAATTGAAATCGTCTCTTTCAAACAGGGAGAAACAAGAAAAGACAGCTAACAATTGTCCATTTCATCAGTACCGATCGGTTCAATCATCTATTCATAATACATGATATAGCACAAAGGTCATCGCCTATTGCATCAAGATATTGTACAGATTCAGTATATTAGTTCCGTTGACTTGTTTCAGTGGATCTCACAGTCTTATGCCACCTTCTTCAGGACCACATAGATATTATCCCACATATAAAGATTTTTTTTTTCAACCTGTAAAAGAAATGGTACAGACATTGTAGTAATACCCATACATTATTTAGCTCCATAATTGACATAAGTTTCCTCTTTTAGTCACACAACTTGAAAAACCACAGTGTTTCTCATATCGTAGTGGTACCAATTCTCAGGCCATTATTTTTAAATTTCATGCTACAAGTTCAAGTTGAAAATACTTTATTCGGATAAGGACCAACTTCATGCTACAGTCATGTCCATCACTTACATTCCAAACTAAACAGACATTCATTTATATTCTCATACTTCTTCAATGTTTCATATTTTGATGATTTACTTACAGCCAAATGTGTCACTCTCATACTCTTTTCTCTGGCACATAAATACTTCAAGTCAACCAATTCATTGCCAAAATTTGCCATTTCACACTCACTAATAGGTAAACATCGAAGTTCCTCAATGGTGGTCTATACATGAACACTAGTATCCCAGAACGGCCTCTTATCTTATAGGCTCAAGTGAGAGACAGACCATGCTCCAAGAGTAGATTTTTAAAACAGGAGAAAGTATATGTTTCGGCATTCGCGCCTTTTTCGACTGTGTTTACAGAATGCAGTTCATTAGGTGCAATTATATCCGGTTCACTGATTGCATTTCCGGTTCTTTTATAATCAACATGAATGAAAGACTTACATAAATAAAGCATTGTTATAAATTAAAAAGCGCTGATCTCGTGCAATTGCATAAATATGCCGACATTATAATACATTTCGAAATTAACATGGACATTCGCAATGACGAGTTTGAGGCAACGGAATGATACCAAACATTCAATGAAAATCAAACTCTTAATGTTGTGCCAATCAACTTGATTGATAGGCATCAAGCCTTCATTAAGCCCTGTATGGGCAAATGTAATCCATTCAATAATAATTACACTCTTGATGCCACATTTATATAAAAAAACAAACAAGAGAATGATGATCATCAAGTCTGCATGTACCATGACTTAATCAAGCCCTGTATGGGCAATATCAGATACACAAACTTAATGGTTAATAAATTCAAAAGGAAAGAGAGTAAGCACATAAATCTTCAATCATAGATCATGATTCAATAAACTTGTAAGCAAAACTAGGTGACTGTGATCTACCCTAAGTGACATGCCAGTTCTTCTTCAATGTTTAGGCCATTGGGAACAGTAGTTTGGAGATCAATTATAAAACGAGATTCCAGTCTTCTTAGTTTAAGTTCACGATTACCTATCCGATCATTCATTGGAACATGGTCCAGACAAAAGAATGTTAATAAATTTCTATCACTATTATGGTGCTTGGCAAAATGTCTGGCCACAGGATAGGTGGGATCTTGATTTTCAATGGCTCGAGCATGTTCCAAAATACGTCTTTTTGTAGGGTGAATCGTGCTACCAATATATTGCTTATTGCAGGGACATGTTAGACAATATACACAAAAGGGAGTATTACACGTTAGAAATTTATTGATAATCCTTTGTTTTTCAAAATCTTGAACACTGTATGTGAACACCATTTTGCTATTTCTACATGCCTTGCATTTGGGACAAGGGAAGAAACCAGTCAAGTTGCTAATGCGTTGAAAGAACGGTGTTGGTTCGTAATGGCTTTTAACCAGTTTATCCTTTAGGGATTTGCTCCTTCTAAAAGTTAATTGTGGATAAGCTGGAAGAGAATCACCAATTACTCCGTCTGATTTAAGGATATGCCAATTCCGACAGAGAATCTTTCTGAGGGGGCCAGTCTCGTTCGAAAAGGTAGTAATAAATCTACACGTATCTTGTTCTGTCACATTCATATTGTGTCGGGTTCCTAATAGGAATTGCCGTGGTATTCTGTTAACTTTAGTTAGAGTTTTTGTTAACAAATCGGGGCTGTAGCCTCGCAATTTAAATCTTTCAATGGCAGCTAAGGCCTCACACTGAAAGTCAACATCCCGGGAGCAATTTGTTTTGAGATGTAATAGTTCCCCGTAGGGGAAACTATTTTTTAATGATTTTTGATGGCTACTGTGTGCTTCCAGTACTGAGTTCCCTGCAGTTTCTTTTCTAAAATTAGTGGTGCAAATGTTCCCATCTTTCACAAACACTTTTAGATCTAAGAAAGGAACTTGCGAAGTACTTAATTGTCCACTGAAATGAAGGTTCAGAGTGTTGTCATTTAATGCTGCAATATACTTCTCTGCCTCTATTTTCGAACTCTTCCATAAGATAAACAGATCATCTATATATCTATACCATAAGATGATACATTTGGTCCAATGATTGTATGGTTCGGCCCAGGCAACCTGCTTCTCCCACCAGCCTACGAACAAGTTCGCATAACTGGGGGCGAAGCAGGTGCCCATAGCCGTACCTTGGATTTGTCGATAGTGTTGTTTGGTAAATAAAAAAATGTTATTTTTTAGACAGAACAAAATAAATTCAATGAGCATTGCATTATGTTCAGTAAATTGCAGAGATCTGCCTTTAAGAAAAAACTAAACTGCATGAACACCTTTCTCATGTTTGATGCAAGTATAAAGACTTGTGATGTCAAGAACAATCATGAGCATATCAGATTCCCATGGTATATCCATTATGTTTTTGATAAAGTGTGTGGTATCTTTGATATACGACGGTAATGTCTGTACAAATTCTGACAGGAAAAAATCAATGTACTGAGACATGTGTTCTGTGAGACAGCCCGTGGAAGATACAATAGGGCGGCCCGGTGGTCTCACTGGATTTTTATGTCCTTTAGGTAGATGGTAAAAAGTGGCCATAACGGGATGAGGACAGGTTAGATACTTAAATTCATTATAATTAAGCATATGTCGATCAAACCATTTTTGAATAAGTACATGATACTGATCAATACTTGCAATATACTCAGATTTAGAAATTGGAAGGTAACATGTCTTATCCGAAAGTTGTCTTAATGCCTCATCTACAAAAAGCTTGCGAGTCATCAACACCACATTGCCTCCTTTATCAGAAGGTTTACAAATTAAATCAGGATCGCTCATTAATTCTGAAAGGGCAGTCCGTTGTCTTATAGCAAGATTATTCTGTAAGTTCTTAGATGTTGTCAGTCTCAGTTTCATACGGTCTTTTCTTACTGATTCTTCAAAGATGTCTATAGTATCAAAAGATGACATTGGTACGAAAGTAGATTGTTGTTTAAAATTTGTTCTCTGGGCACGCTGTTCTATGCCAAAGCTTTGAATACAGGAAACATCCTGAGTCACATCAGGTACATCATGATCTTTCTGGCTGGATAAAATTCGTAGCATGCTCAAATCTTCACCTGTAAGAACAGTTGATGAATTAAATGGTGCAGAGGCTGTACTCGGTAGATTACCCTGATCACCAGAATCGTGTTGTATGCCCTTAAGCTTAAAGAATTTTTTCAGTTTTAGCTTTCTGGTGAAAAGATATAAGTCAATGCGGGTTTGTGTGTACTCACATCTCTTAGATGGACAGAAGGTCAATCCTTTCTTTAGTATATATATCTTAGCATCTTATAATGTTGTTGTCCTTCATGAAACATGTTCCTGTTCTCACCATCATTTAGTTGATATAGTTTCTGTCAGCAATCAGTTTGCAAAATGTTCCCCAAACTGAGGAGAAAGGTTCGTGTTTGTAGGGGAACTGAGTCCTCTTTCCAACTTCAGCGGTCGCCTCACAGTTTCAATATGAGGTTTTCAAGTGCGGTTCATTTCCTAAAGTAAATTGTGATAAGGAAGTTTTTTATTTTATATGCCAACTCATTTCTCTGATGATTGATAACATGTTCACTTGCTTTGGGGAGTCATTGGTTTCACGATCCATCACATATATAAATATGCCTAGCTTAATCACAATCAAACTTCTTCTTTTATTCAGTTCCTAATTAAGCCTACTGTACTGCATTTCCGGAGGCACAGGGCGTCCCCCACCTTCCCAATTTTACCTAATAATTTCCTAGTGTAGTATGTTCTGTGTAGGAGTTTCATTTGGATTCGCCTAAAGTTGGCCTTAATTGCTCTCTGAGCCAGGAAGCCTAATCGTCTTGCCAGTCCTCATCATCTGTTTAACCAATGTGTTGACTCCCACCAGTCTTTGAGGTGTGCGAGTGTCCCCTGGGTGTTACGTACCAGTGTGCCATATGTCAGG
Organism: Triturus cristatus; assembly: GCF_964204655.1. Classification (NCBI taxonomy): domain Eukaryota; kingdom Metazoa; phylum Chordata; class Amphibia; order Caudata; family Salamandridae; genus Triturus; species Triturus cristatus. Next base: position 792,422,330 of record NC_140583.1, on the reverse strand, counting down.
GAGATCGATTTACGTTTGAGTCGTCCATCTAGCAGCCTACTCTCCAGCGGAAACTCTTCTCGGGTCTCTCCTTCCTTAGCAATCCTGTCGCAGTAGGCATGTGCATGGAGCCTTTGGCCTATAAATTCGAATATGGGATCGTATCAGGAGTATCTAGAAATGAAAGTTCCAAAGCTGCACTCCTTAGTATCCTGTGAGTTCATCCAGTGAATTGTTTGAAGCGTTCTACCAGTTTTCCCCCTCTGCTCCTGGGTGCCTTACATAAGAACAAAAATCACTTGTTGGTGCACAAATGGACACAGCTGTTGCACAGCTCTGTGGCTGCATGTACTGCTAAGAAAATCCATTCATCCAGATGTTATCTCCCGATGGAATCTTTTTGTTTGCATATGAATAGTTACTTCATTCGCTTCATTCATATTTATCCATGACTTGGGATATATAACAATTGCTGTATTTTCCAGTGCATCATTGGAAAACACAGTGTAATAAATAATGTCAACGTTTTGCATTTCAGATCTCAATCCTTCGTCAGGGGATTATGTATCTTTTCACAAAAAGTACATCTCTGCAAAAACAAACACACAGTACGGATATAAGCTACTAATTTTAAGAAACCAAAACTGTGAAAAATATTCAAATTAATGAACAATCAATGTGTTAATCCTTTGTTATAAACATATTTCTAAATAAACAATCACATTACATGTATAAACCATTAGTAGAGTGGCAGAACTTGTTCCAGTCTATTTACGCTATGTCTAGTATTATTGCTATGGCCTCAAACTGCTACAATGTATAAAACGGAGATTTGTCAAATGTGGTCTTAAAAGTGACATAATGTCAGTCATTCTACTTCTATTTGTAAAGTCAACCATCTGCCTCTCCGTGTGTGGTGAGACCCTGCAATCTCAGGGAGTTCTGCAAAGGCTCATCTTTGTGTGCTAAATATAAAAAACCATTAGCTATTACTTAAGTCATGCTATGTTTGAGGAGATATGTAAGAAGAGATGGCATATGAATTAGTGTGCCAGAATTCCATACTTGTGGATTTGGTCAAACTCTAGAGTAGTGAGTCGAGTTGTGTGTTGCCTACTCCTTGTAGAAAAAATGTTTGTAAAGTGAGTTTCCTTTAACAACCTCTAGCTATCGCCCGTGAGGCTAATAGTAAAAGGAACCGCAATCTTAAAATGTGTGATAAGTCCTATGCTCCTCTCTAATGTACAGCTTCAAATCCCTTTAAAGTGTGCACTTGTATGGCCCAGGTGCAGAATTGTGAAAGAAAGAAACTTTATAACTGAGAAAATGAACACCAGTGTGTATTCAGTGATGGAATATGAGCAGGACATTTTTTGTTACCCAGCAGCTATCACGTATTCAAATCACATGGTGTTAATGATCAAACGAACTGCCTTCATAACATATGTGATGAATATAGTGCTCCTTACTCATATTGGATCTCTAAATCTGTGGAAAGGCAATAAAGAAATAATTTGTTTTAGAAAAATTATTTGACTTAACAACTAAAAAACTCAACACTTGTATACTGTGTGTAATGTAATATATCACACAGCAAGGCTGTCATATAGGTTTCTGCTGTAACCGCATGGTGGGGTATCCCGGGTACACTAGATGATACAGGCTAGCTCTACTACCTGTATATATGCCTGGTGGCAAAAAAATATTTTGCATGAATAAAGGAACTAACCTACATTCCTGATGTTTTCTGGCCATGTGATTGTGATAATAAATGTAGCAGTCATCTACAAATCTTAGAACTCAATTATGTGAATGTCTGCATAAACTAAAAGTATGGTCATATGACTAAATGACTGTAATCATAATGGTATTTAGCTATATCCTAAGTATATAGTTCTTAAACACTGGAGCATTGTTGTAACTCAAAATATACAAAACTCATGAGACATTAACCCCTTCCATGCGGGGCGGATTCCCCCGCGGTGCTGACCGCTGCTTGCGCGGGCGTGGTCATGACGGAACGGTTCCGTCATGAGCACAGCTCAACCGACGCTCATGACGGAACCGTTCCGTCATGAGCGTCGAAGGGGTTAAGTGTTTCATGGTTCAATCCTCGTGGTTGTATGGTAGATAATGATAAGTTCACAGAAAGCAAGACATTTATATCCGATGATTCAGTCCTCGTGGCTGTAAAGTATCAAGCACATACTCCAATGAATCTCTCTCTATAAGAGTCGTTATGGCATGTTTGTCCTTTGTAGGTTTTCTTTCTTATACTTAAAGGATTTGGAAACGTAGCTGTGATACATGTTCAAACTCTGGAAAATTGACTGCAACAAAATATTTGATGTTCTTTTTACATTTGCGTTGTAGAATCAAAAACTCGTGTTAGGAAATCACTATGTACTAATATGCTTATCCATACACCACTTAGACTAATGTCACAAACACATTGTGTCCAACAAACCCAGTACCACGACAATATAGAAAAACACAGGGATTTAATAATGTGGTCATAAAACACCATTTGTCAATTACATATCTATACAGTATGTGTATCACAGTATCATAGTAGCCACATTACCTACAGAAGTTAAAAACCACTTTTTTTAATCAGAGTGTAAATAGTTATGTTACAAACCACTCAATTCGGCACAAGGAAAACACATTTTTGAATAAATAAATTAACAAAAAATTAAAATCGTCTCTTTCAAACAGGGAGAAACAAGAAAAGACAGCTAACAATTGTCCATTTCATCAGTACCGATCGGTTCAATCATCTATTCATAATACATGATATAGCACAAAGGTCATCGCCTATTGCATCAAGATATTGTACAGAGTCAGCATATTAGTTCCGTTGACGTGTTTCAGTGGATCTCACAGTCTTATGCCACCTTCTTCAGGACCACATAGATATTATCCCACATATAAAGATATATTTTTTTTAACCTGTAAAATAAATGGTACAGACATTGTAGTAATACCCATACAATATTTAGCTCCATAATTGACATAAGTTGCCTCTTTTAGTCACACAACTTGAAAAACCACAGTGTTTCTCATATCGTAGTGGTACCAATTCTCAGGCCATTAGTTTTAAATTTCATGCTACAAGTTCAAGTTGAAAATACTTTATTCGGATAAGGACCAACTTCATGCTACAGTCATGTCCATCACTTACATTCCAAACTAAACAGACATTCATTTATATTCTCATACTTCTTCAATGTTTCATATTTTGATGATTTACTTACAGCTAAATGTGTCACTCTCATACTCTTTTCTCTGGCACATAAATACTTCAAGTCAACCAATTCATTGCCAAAATTTGCCATTTCACACTCACTAATAGGTAAACATCGAAGTTCCTCAATGGTGGTCTATACATGAATACTAGTATCCCAGAACGGCTTCTTATCTTATAGGCTCAAGTGAGAGACAGACCATGCTCCAAGAGTAGATTTCTAAAACAGGAGAAAGTATATATATATATATATATATATATATATATATATATATATATATATATATATATATATAACCTGAACGAAAGACTTACATAAATAAAGCATTGTTATAAATTAAAAAGCGCTGATCTCGCGCAATTGCATAAATATGCCGATATTATAATACATTTCGAAATTAACATGGACATTCGCAATGACGAGTTTGAGGCAACGGAATGATACCAAACATTCAATGAAAATCAAACTCTTAATGTTGTGCCAATCAAGTTGATTGATAGGCATCAAGCCTTCATTAAGCCCTGTATGGGCAAATGTAATCCATTCAATAATAATTACACTCTTGAGGCCACATTTATATAGAAAAACAAACAAGAGAATGATGATCATCAAGTCTGCATGTACCATGACTTAATCAAGCCCTGTATGGGCAATCTCAGATGCACAAACTTAATGGTTAATTAATTCAAAAGGAAAGAGAGTAAGCACATAAATCTTCAATCACAGATCATGATTCAATAAACTTGTAAGCAAAACTAGGTGACTGTAATCTACCCTAAGTGACATGCCAGTTCTTCTTCAATGTTTAGGCCATTGGGAACAGTAGTTTGGAGATCAATTATAAAACGAGATTCCAGTCTTCTTAGTTTAAGTTCACGATTACCTATCCGATCATTCATTGGAACATGGTCCAGACAAAAGTATGTTAATACATTTCTATCACTATTATGGTGCTTAGCAAAATGTCTGGCCACAGGATAGGTGGGATCTTGATTTTCAATGGCTCGAGCATGTTCCAAAATACGTCTTTTTGTAGGGTGAATCGTACTACCAATATATTGCTTATTGCAGGGACATGTTAGACAATTTACGCAAAAGGGAGTATTACACGTTAGAAATTTATTGATAATCCTTGGTTTTTCAAAACCTGGAACACTGTATGTGAACACCTTTTTGCTATTTCTACATGCCTTGCATTTGAGACAAGGGAAGAAACCAGTCAAGTTGCTAATGCGTTGAACGAACGGTGTTGGCTCATAATGGCTTTTAACCAGTTTATCCTTTAGGGATTTGCTCCTTATAAAAGTTAATTGTGGATAAGCTGGAAGAGAATCACCAATTACTCCGTCTGATTTAAGGATATGCCAATTCCGACAGAGAATCTTTCTGAGGGGGCCAGTCTCGTTCGAAAAGGTAGTAATAAATCTACACGTATCTTGTTCTGTCACATACATATTGTGTTGGGTTCCTAATAGGAATTGCCGTGGTATTCTGTTAACTTCAATTAGAGTTTTTGTTAACAAATCGGGACTGTAGCCTCGCAATTTAAATCTGTCAATGGCAGCTAAGGCCTCACACTGAAAGTCAACATCCCGGGAGCAATTTCTTTTGAGACGTAATAGTTCCCCATAGGGGATACTATTTTTTAATGATTTTTGATGGCTACTGTGTGCTTCCAGTACTGAGTTCCCTGCAGGTTCTTTTCTAAAAAGAGTGGTGCAAATTTTCCCATCTTTCACAAACACTTTTAGATCTAAGCAAGGAACTTGCGAAGTACTTAATTGTCCACTGAAATGAAGGTTCAGAGTGTTGTCATTTAATGCTGCAATATACTTCTCTGCCTCCATTTTCGAACTCTTACATAAGATAAACAGATCATCTATATATCTATACCATAAGATGATACATTTGGTCCAATGATTGTATGGTTCGGCCCAGGCAACCTGCTTTTACCACCAGCCTACGAACAAGTGCGCATAACTGGGGGCGAAGCAGGTGCCTATAGCCGTACCTTGGATTTGTCGATAGTGTTGTTTGGTAAATAATTTTTTTTTATTTTTTAGACAGAACAAAATAAATTCAATGAGCATTGCATTATGTTCAGTAAATTGCAGAGATCTGCCTTTAAGAAAAAACTGAACTGCATGAACACCTTTCTCATGTTTGATGCAAGTATAAAGACTTGTGATGTCAAGAACAATCATGAGCATATCAGATTCCCCTGGTATATCCATTATGTTTTTGATAAAGTGTGTGGTATCTTTGATATACAACGGTAATGCCTGTACAAATTCTGACAGGAAAAAATCAATGTACTGAGACATGTGTTCTGTGAGACAGCCCGTGGAAGATACAATAGGGCGGCCCGGTGGTCTCACTGGATTTTTATGTCCTTTAGGTAGATGGTAAAAAGTGGCCGTAACGGGATAAGGACAGGTTAGATATTTAAATTCATTATAATGAAGCATATGTCGATCAAACCATTTTTGAATAAGTACAGGATACTGATCAATACTTGCAATATACTCAGATTTAGAAATTGGAAGGTAACATGTCTTATCCGAAAGTTGTCTTAATGCCTCATCTACATAAAGCTTGCGAGTCATCAACACCACATTGTCTCCTTTATCAGAAGGTTTACAAATTAAATCAGGATCGCTCATTAATTCTGAAAGGGCAGTCCGTTGTCTTATAGCAAGATTATTCTGTAAGTTCTTAGATGTTGTCAGTCTCAGTTTCATAAGGTCTTTTCTTACTGATTCTTCAAAGATGTCTATAGTATCAAAAGATGACATTGGTACGAAAGTAGATTGTTGTTTAAAATTTGTTCTCGGGGCACGCTGTTCTATGCCAAAGCTTTGAATACAGGAAACATCCTGAGTCAAATCAGGTACATCATGATCTTTCTGGCTGGATAAAATTCGTAGCATGCTCAAATCTTCACCTGTGAGAACAGTTGATGAATTAAATGGTGCAGAGGCTGTACTCGGTAGATTACCCTGATCACCAGAATCGTGTTGTATGCCCTTAAGCTTAAAGAATTTTTTCAGTTTTAGCTTTCTGGTGAAAAGATATTAGTCAATGCAGGTTTGTGTGTACTCACATCTCTTAGATGGATAGAAGGTCAATCCTTTCTTTAGTATATATATCTTAGCATCTTATAATGTTGTTGTCCTTCATGAAACATGTTCCTGTTCTCACCATCATTTAGTTGATATAGTTTCTGTCAGCAATCAGTTTGCAAAATGTTCCCCAAACTGAGGTGAAAGGTTCGTGTTTGTAGGGGAACTGAGTCTTCTTTCCAACTTCAGCGGTCGCCTCACAGTTTCAATATGAGGTTTTCAAGTGCGGTTCATTTCCTAAAGTAAATTGTGATAAGGAAGTTTTTTATTTTATATGCCAACTCATTTCTCTGATGATTGATAACATGTTCACTTGCTTTTGGGAGTCATTGGTTTCACGATCCATCACATATATAAATATGCCTAGCTTAATCACAATCAAACTTCTTCTTTTATTCAGTTCCTAATTAAGCCTACTGTACTGCATTTCCGGAGGCACAGGGCGTCCCCCACCTTCCCAATTTTACATAATAATTTCCTAGTGTAGTATGTTCTGTGTAGGAGTTTCATTTGGATTCACCTAAAGTTGGCCTTAATTGCTCTCTGAGCCAGGAAGCCTAATCGTCTTGCCAGTCCTCATCATCTGTTTAACCAATGTGTTGACTCCCACCAGTCTTTGAGGTGTGCGAGTGTCCCCTGGGTGTTACGTACCAGTGTGCCATATGTCAGGGAGATCGATTTACGTTTGAGTCGTCCATCTAGCAGCCTACTCTCCAGCGGAAACTCTTCTCGGGTCTCTCCTTCCTTAGCAATGCTGTGTGTGAGTGCATGTATTAACTGCCTATATTTTAGCCATTGAGTGGGCGGCATCTGGTATTCTTTCAGCAGATGTTCAAACGGAACCACACTTTTAGCATCCCAAACACCCATCAATGTGTTTATTCCTATCCTATCCCAACCTTGGATGCCTGGCAGTGCGGTCACCTGTGGGGCCGCGTGCCTTATCAGAGTGGTATCTTGGGCATCAGCCTCGTGTTCCACTTCATTTCTCTAAGTAATTTCCTCCAAACGCTAGGACCACCCTTGTTGCATTGCAATTTGTAGCCTGCCTTCATATAAGACATGCATGCACTTATTGTCACCCATCCCCAATCTGTCTACCCTGATTGCTGGATCATCTGTATCTATGTAGACCCAGTTGCTGACTACACCAACCTGTGCGGCCTCATAATGCTCCCTAACATTAGGAGCGCTGTACCATCAACAAATTTGGAGCATTGTAGGGTCCACATTGCTACATGAGGTTTTTCCCTCCGCCTGTAGTAACGTCCTGAACAAAGAGTCCACCCTTGTGAAAAAGGCTCCAGACAACGTATATGGGGTACTCTGCAAAACATACAGCAGCCAGAGAAGGGCAATCATTTTAAACATGGCTGCTCTACCCAAAAAAGACAAAGGCAGCATGGACCAGTGTTTCACATCCTTCTCAAGTTTTTGGATCAGTGGGTCAAGGTTCGCTTGCATGTATGACTTTTCATCTCTGGTCATCCAAATACCAAGATTTTTGAACCCCTGGGGCTCTACTTGTAGAGGTAGCGGCAGTAGGGCACATTGCTTCCAACCCCTCATCGAGAAAACAAGCGATCCGGCCACAGATCCTAGCATGTACCAGTGCTGCTAAACATTTCACCACCAGGGCAAATTGCATCAGAGAGAGAGGCAGCCCTGTCGCGTGCCCCTGCCGATGGAAAACTCTTCTGAAAGGCATAAAAATGAACCTTGCCAACTGATTGCTGACAGAAAAAACATCAACTAAATGACAGTGAGCACAGAAATGTGTTTTATGTTAGACAACAACATTATAAGACGTTAAGGAAGACATATTTATATGTGTGTGTATATTCACTGACAAGACCAAAGGTTACAGGGACTTTATAGTTAGGTTGAGATTTCACTCACACAAAACCAGTGAAATTCAGTAGTTATAGTTAGGCCTGGGCGGAAAATTCCGTTCCACTTGCGGAATTTGCAGAATTTGGGTAATTTCGCGTTCCACGGAGAACGCAGAATTGGCCAAAATTCCGCGATCCGCGACTTCGTAGAATTTTTTGCTTGTTCGTGCTTTCAAAATGCGTGTTTGCGAGATATCTCCCCCCGAGAATGCAAACAGTGTACGCGAACAGGAAAAAAGCATCGCGAATGGGCGGAACAACCAATTCCGCGTGATCGCGGAACTCTGCGTGCCCGCTGAGATTTTTTACCGTTTCGCGGAGCTTTGTGTAGCGCGACTACGCAAATTCCGCCCACCCCTAGTTATAGTTATCTGAGCTAACTATAACTTACGCCCCCGCAATGTACTGCTTAAGACCTCACATATTACATCACTCATGACATGGTCAGTGGCATCACTGAAGGCATCACTGAAGACATCGCTGATTACATCATCAAGTGAGTGTGTTTTCAAGAGTTTATGGGAGTTAAACATATAAGCTAACTACTACAAAATGTAAATTAGGATACTGGGTGCACTACTACTTAGTGATACTACTTGTAATGTATACTATGTGAGTTATTGTGTGGCTGTATGTATCCTTGTGTGTATGGTTGTGTAAGTGGCAGTATAGGTGTATATGTGGGTGGGTGTGTAGATGTGTGGGTGAGTGCCATACTGTGTGAGTGATGTTATTGGTGTGTAAGTGGGTGTGTCAGCAGCTGTATGAGTGAGAGTGGTGGTGTGAGTGGCTCTAAGGGTGGGTAAGTGGGTGAGTAGTGACTGTATGGGTGAGGGAGTGGGTGTCTGAATGGCTGTATGAGTGAGTGATTCAGTGTGTAAGCGGCTGTGGGGTGAGTAAGTGCTGTTTGAATGGGTGTTTGGTTAAGTAAGTTGATGTGTGAGTGGCTGTATTGGAGAGTGTGTGCGAATGGCTGTATGGGTGAGTGAGCAGATGTGTGAGTACTTGTATGGATGTGTGAATGGGTATGTAAGTGGTTGTATGGGTGAGGGAGTGGCTGTGTTAAGTGGCAGCATGGGTGAGTGAGTGAGTGGATATATAAGTACCTGTATAGGTATATAAGTGGGTGTGTCAGTAGCTGTATGGTTGTATGAGTGGCTATATGGGTGAGTGAATTGTTGTGTGAGTGGCTGTGCAAGTGAGTGAGTGGGTGTGTGACTCCCTCTATGGAGGAGTGAGTGGGTATATGAATACTGGTATGGGTCTGTGGATGGGTATGTGAGTGGTTGTGTGGGTGTATCTATGGACATACGGGAGGTTCTATGCGATGTGAGTGGGTGTGTGAGTGATTCTGTGGATGATGTCAGTGATGTCATGAGTGATGTCATTTGAGATGTCATCAGTGATGTCACGGACCATGTCATGAGTGATGTAATATGTGAGGTCATAAGCAGTGCATTGTGGGCCGTAAGTTATAGTTAGCTCAGATAACTATAACTACTGAATTTCACTGGTTTTGTACAATTGAAATCTCAGCCTAACTATAATGTCACTGTAAACTTTGATTTTTCAGTGAATTTCTAAGGTTTTTCAAATTCTATTTCCTAACTAACATCCATGTAAACTTTAGTTTTTAAGTGAATTTCTATGTTTTTTTAACAAGTAGTCGTATTTGCAGAGTGGTGGAGAAAGGGGGCACTACCTCCAGGAATCCTGCTGTAAGGGACTTACTGGAGGTAACAGGAGGGCTTGTTGGCCCCCAATGATTCTCTAGAGCTACGGGGACCTCATTCTTCAACCAGCAGTGCACCAGGAGACGTGTTTGCAGAGTGTTTAGAACAAATGGAGGTGCACTAAACATAGAATAGAGAGTCCAAAATATTTCTCTTTTTCTTTGTTTGACTTTTATTTCATAGCTGATAAATACACAACAACAGCCAACGCGTTTCGTTCCTTTAAAGACAATTTTAACGGAACTTCTTCAGGGCTCGAATTGATAGCAAGTCAAGTTCAAACTTTATATTTGATGGATCGAGAGTAAGAAATAGACAGCGAATCCCACTTGATGTGTAGGAAATCCAAAATATCTTAGTCGGTCATAGAAGGTTTAGATATGTGTAGTACATTTTTTATGATTTTTCGAGCCCTGGTCTGTGTGTGGGTCTCTCAGTCTCTTACTGGGTCTGTGAGTGGACGCATGAGTCTCTGGGGCCTGTGAGTGGGTATGTGAGTGTCTGAGTGGGTCTGTGAGTAGGTTCATGAGTGTCTCAGTGCATCTGTAAGTGGGAGCGTCAGTCTCAGAGTGGGTTTTTGAGTGGGTGTGTGAGTGAGACTAAAGTTGGGTGTATAACATATTTTTTTTTAAAAAAATTCAGTGATATTTGCGCATTTGTAGCGATGTTACACGGTGAGGCACACTGACGGTCACGTCAAATTCCGATTATCGGGAGTGGGAAAAAAATAAAAAATTCCCGACATATTATACTCATAAGTGGCTCTTCAAAGACCCCTATATTCCTCTCCTGGGGTCAGGGCCCATACAACTTGACCCCTTAGGCCACTTTCTGCAATTTGGTTTGAGCCCCGGGGATTGTACCAATAAGGTAAAATGGCAGCTGCAACTCTCTGCTCAGTTTGTGGCCAGCCAATTACTGCATTCCTGTTGGCGCTTGCATTCTCAATTCTTCGCAAATATGTTGCGAATTATACATGATCGCAGAAAAACAAGTTTGAATTTCCTTACATTTCTCAACAACTACTGAATGGATTTACACCAAACAAATGGAAGCAAGCTCTGTGAACCAAAATCTACCTTTCTGCAAAATTTGGTGTAATTCCAACAAGGGGTTCAGGCTGCAGGCATGTCAAAAGACTCTATGGGAATTAACATTGGAAACACACATTTTATGACTGCCCTTTTTTTCGGCCCCTGCTTGATGGATCACCCCAAAGCATTTAATGCACAACAAGATTTACTGGGACACTTTTTTGGGAAAATTCCATGAAGATTCATCAAACGGCGTCAGAGATATAGGCAAGTCAAAAAGCACTTTTCCCATGGAAACATGGATTTAACTATATTACCTACACACGACCGCTAGTAGGTAATATTTTCTTTTCTCCCTCCTGTTTTAGAAATCTACTCTTGGAGCATGGTCTGTCTCTTGATAGTCCTCGAGCCTATAAGATAAGAAGTTCTTTTTGGATACTAAACTCATTTATAGACCCCATTGAGCCTGACCTTGGTCGAGGACACACTCTCTCCTCAGCTGCTCCGCGCCAAGCTCTCCGCCGTCGAAGCCTCCTCTCCTCCTCCTGCGAGGGGTTCGAGTCTCTAGCGTGCCTGCCACCTCTGCCGAGTGTAATAATTTTTACTTCACTGTGGTTTCCATACTTTTGTGCCGTTTCTACCGTTGTGCTGTGTTGGGCGGACGCGCGCAGATAAGACAGAGGCTCGTTTGCTTGCTTAAATATTGAACAGTGTGCTCATTGGATCCTGTGACTTTTGTAAAACTTTTAATGTTTTTTTAAACCTCGCCACTTTTACTGAGATTATTGGGACTGCTGCATGGCTATTTGCTTTTGGGGGAATTAAGATACAATCTTCTATTTTTTCATCTCTCGCCATTTGCGCTGATACTATTGCATCGCTACCTGCACTTTGTGGGGATTTTAATAATTGTTGGCTGTTTAGTTGCCCCTCCCTGGTCCACCATGGGTGTTTCCCCGATTGTGTGGAGGGAGGAAAAGGCAACTTCCGGATTCGGGAGGTTAGCGCTCTAGCTCTCGTGCTACTCACCCCTTAAAACCGGATGCTCTGGCATACGCGCAGCGGGCGCGCCAAAGGCGCGCCAAAGGCAAGCCCGTCTGCGCCCGTCCGCGCCTGGACAGGCCCAGTGGCCACAAACCCTGTCGGTGTCAGGATCAAACCCATCTCTTACAGTTCTTACCTTCTTCACTCGCTTCGCACAAGCAACCCAGAAAACTGCCGGCATTCTATGAATGACTTGAGTGAAGATGTACGTTGTTTTCACTGTGATTTTGCTTTGTCACCTGTTCCCAAAGTACCAGAATGCCTTGTTACTCCTTTTTCTTTAAAAATGTTTTTAGTGAACTGCAGATCTGTTCCCAAACATTCCACGGAACTTTCTATACTGCTGGAAGACCTAAAACCTGATGTTCTCTTTTTAACAGAGACATGACTTCATAGCGAGTCAAACCCCACCCTTGTGCAAACCATCCCTCCTGATTATGCCATACATCAGATTGACCGGAAAACCAGCAGAGGGGGTATAGACATTATTTTTAAAAATACCTTTGATTGTCGTATTACCGCAGATCCTCTGTTTGACTGCGAGAGTCTGGCCTTCTCTATGGCGATCTCCCCCACCAGCACTTTCTCGGGCATCCTAGTGTACCGCCCTCCAGGTAATGCTAGAAAATTTCTCAATGCACTACCTACTGCAGTGGCGGAATTAGCTATGGGACCTGCAAATTTTACTATACTAGGCGATCTCAACCTTCACTTAGATAATCTCTCGGATAAAATGGCGCTGGAGCTGATTGAGAATCTGTCAGCACTTCAGCTTAGGGAGAAAGTGATGAAGCCTACTCATTCTAAAGGTCATCTTCTGGACCCAGTTTTTAGTAACTGTAGTGAATTTACGACAGGACTTCTGGTTCCCCTTCCTTGGACTGATCATTTCCTGATCCCTCTAATATGGGAAAATCCTCCAATATAACCTTGGTATGTAAGCGTAACTGGTTTAAACTTCTAACTTGCCAGTGGAAGTCGGTCCTGGAAAATAATAGACCATCTTGTGAGGGTAACTCTAATTTGGGGAAAGCTAATGAGAAATTTAATTCCTGGATCCAAGGATCCTTGGATATGATACTCCCAAAAATACTTGCCCTCATGTCAAATAGGCTGAAAACTGCTCCTTGGTTCACCGATAATTTAAGGGAACTTAAACAACGTTGCAGACGGCTTGAAAGGAAATGGAGGCTGGACTACTCTGATCCTAGTAAAATGGAATATTGAGAATCCATTAAACACTATAAATCCGAAATTAAAGCCACTCAAGCTACTTTTTATGAAAAGAAAATTGTTCTAGCGGCTAATTCCCCTAAAGAAATTTTTTAAATTGCCAGAACCCTTACCAAACTACCCATGAAACCTCCCAGATTACGTGATGCCCTGGCACACTGCAATACTCTGGCAGAATTTTTTCACAAGAAAATTCAAACGATCTATCAGGCAGTTTCACCTTTTCAATCTACCAGCACCACGATTGTTCCTGTTGAGTCGACTGTAAGGTACCATACTCTTTTGGCACAATTCCCCTTTCTTGATTCGGCCTCGTTGGGTCCTATCATGGCCCACATAACATCGGGCTCTCCTATTGACCCTGCCCCACCCCAGGCTCTCATTTTGGTAGCCGATACCATTTGCCCTATAATTCTGGACCTGGTAAACTCCTCTATTTCCTCTGGTTCAGTCCCGTCAGCATGGAAATGTGCGATGGTTAAAGCCCTGTTAAAAAAAACTAATTTGGATCAGGACAATCTGGCTAACTATTGCCCCATTTCCCTTTTGCCTTGGGTGAGTAAGATTCTGGAGAGTAAACAACAGCATGGTAGCCTTTCTAGAAACTAATAATCTACTACACCCCTCTCAGACCGGATTTCGTCCCCAAATGGGTACCGAGACAGCCCTCCTTGCAGTGACTGAGGAATCAAGAAGGATTTTAGACCAAGGGGGCACTGCGGCTATTATCCTTCTTGACCTCAGTGCTGCATTTGATACTGTCAATCATGCCACATTGCTCCTTAGATTCATGAACCTGGGAGTGTCTGGTATGGCAGTAGAGTGGCTGCAATCCTTTCTTAGTGGTCGCTCTTTTAGGGTCTTTGAGGGAGATGTAGTCTCCGATCAGTATCCCCTTAATTGTGGGGTCCCTCAGGGCTCTGCCCTGAGCCCCACGCTATTTAATATCTATCTGAAACCTTTGGCAGAAATCGTCCATCCATTTGGCATAAAAATCGTCTCCTATGCAGATGATACCCAGCTCGTGGTAGCTCTCAACCATCCTGAAGTGTCATGTAGCACGCTAGGCCGTTGCCTAGAGGAGGTTGCCGAGTGGATGGAACAATCAAGCCTTAAGCTTAATGGGGATAAGACGGAGCTCATGCTCTTGGGCAATTCTTCTGTCTTTAATCCGGCCTCCTTTTGGCCAGACTGCCTAGGCCCGGCTCCGACCCCTAAAGATCAAATCAAGAGCCTAGGCATCTGGATTGATCACTCTCTTTCATTCAGCTACCAGGCAGCTAAACTTTCTGCTACCTGCTTCAGACTATTAAGGATGCTGTATAAGGTTCTTCTCCTTCTCCCTTTCCACGCTAGAAGGATTATGGTCCAAGCACTGATCCTTTCTCGCCTGGATTATGGTAATGCTTTATACCTGGGAGCACCTCAGTACACCATCAACAAGCTCCAAGTAATACAGAATTGTGCCGCCCATAGACTTCTTCAGGTTCCTCGTTGGCACTCTGCCAAACAGTCATTAAAGAGCCTGCACTGGCTGCCAGTCAGACAAAGGATCCAGTATAAGGCTATGTGCCTGGCCCACAAAGCCTTCTGGAAGAAGTGCCCCCCCATTCTTCAGTCACTTATCACCCCTTATCATCCGAAGAAAGACCTTCGGTCATCTGGATCTTTTCTTGCCCTTCAACCCAGAATAAGAAGGGCCAGATGTGGTGGCCGTTCCTTTTCATATAACGGTGCCATTGGATGGAATGCCCTTCCACTTCAACTACGTAAGGAACCTAACCTCTTATCCTTCCGCAGGTCACTGAAAACCTGTTTTTTTTAAGCTTCCTTCCTTGTCTCCTGCTTCTTGCCTGTCTGTCTGCAGCGCTGGGAGGCCTAAATTTAATTTAATTTAATTTCATTGTTTGTTGTATCCTGCTCCCCTGTGGCCCCGCCCCCCTCCTCTGCCCATCCCGCCTTCCAGCTGATCGTCCCTCCCCCCTCCCCATCTTAATGGCAGCCGCTGCGCGGTCGCACCGCTGGCGTGCCGAAGGCGCACCTAAGGCAAGCCTGTCTGCGCCCGTCCGTGTCCCTACCGCAGCCAGCGCCAGGAATCCTGGTTCTCCTAGGCCTCACCGTTACGATTCCACCGCCCTCCATGCACTTAACCCCAGTAGACACACCGACTGCGAAAGATCCTCGCCAAACACCACCCACGGACCGTTCTCGTGCAGAACCTGCCTCAGATCCTTCACCTTCGACAAAACAGCCACAACCGCCGAAGGCCCGCCGGATGCACGCACTGCCGGAACCCTGACATGCATTCTCCTCAGCGTGCGCTCCCTACACCGATACGCCATAGAGATCTGGGACCTGATCGAAACCCTCTCGCCCGACGTCACCTTCTTCACGGAAACCTGGACCAATGCCACCTCCCTGACATCGCCACTGCCAACCCCGACGGCTACAAGATCCAGAGAAAGGACCGCCCCATTGCCCAGGAGAAGGACTCGCCATAGCACACAAGACCCCCCTCTGACTCTCCACCTCCAGCACGTGTGACCCCCACTCCAACACAGAACACCTCCACTTCCAGATCCAGACCAGCCCCAGGACCATGCTATGCGGCACCCTCATCTACAGACCACCGGGACCTCGCACCCAGTCCGCAACTACCATAGCCGAGCTCATCGCACCCCACGCCATCACCTCCATGGACTACATGCTACTCGGGGACCTGAACTTCCACCTCGACAACTGCAACGACCCGACTCCACCACTCGCCTTGATAACCTCGCCAACCTCGGACAGAAGCAGCTCGTCAGCACGCCCACCCACAGAGCCGGACACACTCTCGATCCCATCTTCGCACGAGGGACAAACATCTGCTTCAGCCACACAACCCAGCCCCTCTGGACTGACCACCACTGCATACACTTCACCTTCAGTACCACCACCGCACCCAAGCCCGCCCCGCGCCCCGCGCAGGAACTGGAGCAAAGTCACAGAAGAGCACCTCAACACCACCCTCCTCCAAAACACCCCCAGCACCACGACCGACACCAACACCGCAGCCAGGGAATTTCACTGCTGGATTTCCTTCTGCGCCGACAAGCTCGCACCCCTCCGCCATCCCACCAAACAACGCCCTCTGAAGGCCGCCTGCCCACTGCACATATTCCACAGGGCCGCCGCCGCCATCGCACCCGAACTAGGACGGACTGTCAATGCCTCCTTCAGATCCAGCATCTTCCCAGATGACTGGAAACAGGCGGAGGTTAAACCCCTCCTCAAGAAACCTACAGCCGACCCGACGGACCCGAAAAACTACCGGCCCATCTCTCTCCTCCCCTTCACGGCCAAAGTCACCGAGAGGCTCGTAAACGCTCAGCTGACCACCTAATCGAAGAGAACTCAATCCTAGACGCCTCCCAGTCGGGATTCCACAGCAACGATAGCACTGAGACCGCTCTCCTCGCCGCCACTGAGGACATCCACATGCTACTAGACCAGGGACACACTGCGGCCCTCATCTTTCTAGACCTCTCCACGGCCTTCGACACTGTCTCACATCGCATGCTAGCAGCCAGTTTCCACGACGTGGGGTACGAGGAGCCGCCCTCGACTGGATCCAATCCTTTCTCTCTAGCAGAACACAGAGGACCAGACTCCCTCCCTTCCTCTCTGAACCCACCGAGATCAACTGCGGAGTACCCCAAGGATCATCACTCAGCCCCACGCTCTTCAACATCTACATGGCCCCCCTCGCCGCCATCGTCAGACAGCATGGGCTCAGCATAGTATCCTACGCCGAGGACACCCAGCTCATCCTCTCACTCACGAAGAATCCCGAAGGCACCAGACTCTGCTTCCAGGAAGGAATGAAGGATGTCTCAGCCTGGATGAAAGACAGCTGCCTGAAGCTCAACTCAGAAAAAACTGAGGTCCTCATCCTCGGACCCTGCACCTCCGCCTGGGACAACACCTGTTGGACCCCACCCTCGGGAATCCACTCACCCCTACAGACCACGCACGAAACCTCGGCATCATCCTCGACTCCTCCCTCTCCATGAACCGCCAGATCAACGCCATCGCTTCCGCCAGTTTTAACTGCCTGCGCATCCTCCGCAAGACCTTCAAATGGTCCCCCCCGACTGCAGATGGACAGGCACCCACGCGCTCATAACCAGCAGACTTGACTACGGCAACACCCTCTAGGCCGGGATCAACAGAACTCTTCTACACAAATTCCAAACCATCCACAACTCCACAGCCAGACTCGTCCTCGGGACACCGCGCCACGAACACATGACCCAACACCTATGAGATCTCAACTGGCTCCCTGTCGAGAAGAGGGTCACCTTCAAACTCCTCACCCACGCCTACAAATCCCTCAACAACATCGGACCCAAATACCTCAACGAGAGAGTCTCCTCCCACACACACAAGAGGAACCTCCGCTCCACCAACCTCACCCTGGCAGAGGTCCCTCGCATCCGCAGAAACAGAGCAGGCAGGAGAGCATTCTCCTACATCACAACCAAGACCAGGAACGAGCTCCCGGTGAGCATCCGACGCTCCCCTACCTTGCACACGTTCAGAAAGGACCTCAAAACCTGGCTCTTCGACTGATCCGGAGTTGCACCTCCCCCCCCCCCCAGCGCTTTGAGACCCTCACGGGTGAGTAGCGCGCTTTACATACCCCCTGATTGATTGATTGATTGATTGAGGAGCTTCAATGTTTACCTATTGGTGAGTGGGAAATGGCACACTGTGGCAATGAGTAGGTTGATTGAAGTATTTATGTGCCAGAGAAAAAAGTATGAGAGAGCCACATTTGGCTGTAAGTAAATCATCAAAATATGAAACATTGAAGAAGTATGAGAATATGAGTGAATGTCTGTTTCATTTGGAATGTAAGTAATGGACATGAATGTAGCATGTAGTTTAAAAAAATGACCTTAGGATTGGGACCACTATGATATGGGAAGCACTGTGGTTTTTCGAGTTGTGTGACTAAAATAGGAAATGTATGTCATTTATGGAGCTAAATACTGTATGGATATTACTACAATGTCTGTAGCATTTATTTTACAGGTTTAAAAAAATGTTTTATTCTTTATATGTGGGAGAATGTCTATGTGGTCCTGATGAGGTGGCATAAGACTGTGAGATCCACCACAACGCGTCAATGTAACTAATATACTGAATCTGTACACTATTGTGATACAATAGATAATGACCTTTGTGCTATATCATGTATTGTGTATAAATGATTGAACGGATCGGTAGGGATGAAATAGACAATTGTTAGCTGTCTTTTCTTGTTTCTCCCTGTTTGAAAAAACGTTATTTCATTTTTGTTAATTTATTTATTCCAAAATGTGTTTTCCATTTACTGAATTGAGTTTTTAATGTAACTATTTGCACTCTGTTTACAACAAGTTGTTTTTAACTTCTGTATGTAATGTGACTACTAGGATATTGTGATACACATACTGCATGCATTTGTAATTGCCAAATGGTGTTTTATGAACACATTATTAATGCCCTGTGTTTTTCTATATTGTTGTGGTAATGGGTTTGTTGGACACAGTGTGTTTTTGACATTAGTCTAAGTGGTGTATGAATTTGCTTATGCAGTATATGTATGTAGCATAGTGATTTCCCAGGTGGATGTTTTGATTCTATAGTTATAAATGGTGCCCCATCCCCTTGTTGTGTGGGGCTCTCTCTCTTGTCCTTTTGAGTTTTTACATTTGTTAGTTTTATGTTTCGAAATCCTGAGTTTTAATTTTCTTTCGGTCTACCCTATATATAATAAACCATATGGGCATTTCAGAGCATAGGTACAATTATGACTATTGTATTAGTATACTAATTAGTATCATAACTTTGCTTGTCAATTTTATTTTATTCCCTTTGTGTGGATGCTTAACAAACTCTCCTTTTATTGCATTATTACAATGCACTCTGCCCATCCATGTCTTTGCTGAACACAAATTACACTTGCATCGCAAGCATTAGTAAAAGTCCTGTTAAAATGTGAAAGCACAACTCGTGGAACTTTCCATATATCTCCTAGGTTTTTGCTATAAATACCTGACATTTTCAAGAAAAGAAATTCACTGAGTGTATCTCTTGATTATAGTTCTTTATAGTAAATCTGTGTTCTTTCACAAATAATTTGTATGAAAGGCTCTAAGAATTAAATCTAGTCTTTTTCAAAATGATTGTTCTTAGTTGCTATTTTATTTCAGTTCATTAAGGTTATGTATATGGTGCACACCTAGGCATAAGCTTAACTGAATGATCCGCGTTGCAAGGCAAGAGAAGCCTAACAATTGATTTTGGCAAATGAAGAGCTAATTAGTGACGATTGGTCAACCCTGTTTTATTGAAAGTCAAAGGGCTCCTCTAGATCACTACGTCACTTCTGCTACTCCTGGCTTATGAGTGAATCCATGTCCATGATTAACCCTCAAAAGAACAATCTTTGCCTGTTAAAATGTGAGTTCCTCCTGGTGGTTGTCTTGTTTGTTCATAGTGTTGAGTGTAGGGTCTCAATGAGCACATCTCTTTCTTTCCTGGCAGGGTCGTGAAGATCGGGTCGCTGGAGTGGTTTTATGAACATGTGCGGACCCGCTTCAAGCGCTTCGGCAGTGCCAAAGTCATGCGGTCCCTATACGGGCGCCTGCAGCCCGGACAGAACTTGGATCCAGAGCTACTGGGTATGGAAAGTATCCCTTACTATCATGTCATGCAGTCTCTTCGTTAACATACATTCAAAGCCACACGTGTATATTCTGAGCAGTGCAGCCCACTGGATGAGTGATGCTATACAGCTAGAACAGATAAGGTGCTTTGTGTGACTTATTTCAGGGTGTATTTTTTGTACCTTCCAAACTTCTTTCATTTTCTTTATTCAACCATAAATTCTTTCTTACCTTACATCCTTCCTGCTGACCTAGTCCCCTTATTATTCATTCCATACCCATATCTTCCTAACACCTTTCTTTCAAAATGTCAAACCTT
The DNA here is from genome assembly GCF_964204655.1 of Triturus cristatus. Classification (NCBI taxonomy): domain Eukaryota; kingdom Metazoa; phylum Chordata; class Amphibia; order Caudata; family Salamandridae; genus Triturus; species Triturus cristatus. The sequence goes on along the minus strand of NC_140583.1, from coordinate 792,402,025 downwards.
TCTTGCTTGCTTTATACCTTAGCTTCTGTTTCTGTCACTTCTTTATATTGTTCTTCTCTTTTGTCTATTTATCCTTTTCTTTCCTTTCTGTACTTTATTTGACCTCTTTCCTTTTATTAATCACTGCATTCACTTCACCCCTTCCTACTTTGCAATTGTCTCCCTTCTACTCATTCCCTTTTTCACTCTTGCTTACTTTTGCCTCCATCCTTTTAACTCTTCCTCTATTTTATTTCTTTCCATCTCCCATTCCTTCTTTGTTTCTTCACTTCTTCCTTCTTTGCCTACTCTCTCTTTTGGAAGTCTACTATACTGTCCACATAACTTCCTTTCCCTCTTTTCATCTTTCTTTCTTCCCCTCATTGTCTAGTTTTCTAAATTCCACTTGGGCCACCACCAAAGCTAAGATGAGTTCTGTATCCGAGCTGAAAAATGAATATTACGCAAACAAGCAGATTAAAGTTGCATAAAAAATCAGAGAACTAATTCAGTGAATGGTAATCTTGCAAATTCTAGGAGAAATCAAGAACATGCAGCTACAATTTTGATTCATGGAATGAACTCCATTTTCCAAGTTCACATTATTAGTGAAGTTGCAAATTAAAAAAGTGGAAACCAAAGTCACCAGGCTTGTGGCAAATTACAGAGATTTGGTAGAATTCATAAATGGTTCTGCACAGGCCCTGACTATAGGTCAGGCTCTGCGTCCAACAACAGTGGTGCAATTTGGCAGGCCAGGTTCAGCATGCACTTGCTGGTACAGGTGGATGGTTGGATGCAGGGTCTTCAAACGTCTTGCGCTTTTCTTAGGACTACTTCCTGATTTTGACATGTCCACTTCTGTTGGTGAGAGTGGGTTGCTCTTGCTCAAAATTGCTGTGAATCATGTCAATAACAATCACTCGCATGAAAGTGCACTATATACAACTATATGGCACTTAAGAACTCTTCCCAAGCACTGGCAAACATGTTAGCTCTCTTTCCAGGACAAAATACGATGCTTAAACTAATGTTAAAACTTTTCCCACTTTGTATCTATACTCCACAGTGCTGCAGACATGCAAAGTTTGAAAACCTTAGAGAAATAAAAATATTTTCCTACTTTGCACTTGCCTCGAGGAGGAATCATTTTTGTCCAAAAGCCATATCTACCAATTTTAGTAAATATGGCTCTGTGTCAAAAACCAGGGATGGTAGCATGGTAACACCTATGTACCCTCCAAGCAACACCCACTTATCGTAATGCAAAGTAGAACAAGTTTCTAATTTGTATAACTTTTAGGAAATGTTCCAACGCAAAATAGCATGCTTGCATTTTACATTGCTGCAAAGGTAGTCTAAAATAATTTTGTTGTAAAATATATTGAGAGATGCAAATATTATGTCTAAAATATTAAAGTGTTCCTATACTTCTAATGGGAACAACCAAAACAGTATGTCAAAAATGTTATGGAAGAGAATATTGACCATATTGTTTTGTTTTAAAATAAATATCCACTTTAACGTAGTTTATTTTAAATAGTTAATTAGTTAAACATAATATAATGTTAAATAAATCATAGATTAGAGATAGATAGATAGAGTGATAGATATACATACATATGTATGTCTATATATATATATATATATATATATATATCACAAACAACCAAGAATCAGCGCGCTCTCAGGAAAGAAGGGATCCGTTCTCGTGGGTTTAACACCAAGTGTTTATTCACAACGCGTTTTGATTTATGACAAAACCTTGTTCACGTGAAACGTGCAAGGCACAAACCAGTGAAATAAATAATAATGGTGAACACAAACAAGGGACATGAAAATCATAATAACGGCAGACATGTTGGAGTGGTGGATACTATGAAAGATGTGGAATACGCTGCAGCAATCTGTACAAATCATAAGTAACTACTCTCTTGTAAGAATACATATTTGCAGACTGCTGAGTAATAAAACAGAATAAACAACGCCCTAGTGCGGTGGCCCATGACGCGTGTGTAACACATATAATACATAAATGCAATGGCACAGTCACAATCGATAATGTATGTGTACATTGTCATAGGCTCCTGTATAGTGCCACAGTGCCTATTGCGTCAGCATCATGGTCAAGCTCAAATGAAATGAAAATAAATGTAAATCGGCCCATAACTCCCCAGGCATGGTGTGAATGGGCGACGTCAAAACATGCCAGCTTTATTGTTCTCCCCAAGCGTGAACATTCACGAGGAGAAAACGGGCAAGGTAACCGATTGTGTGAAACACTTACTGTGTCCATCATGGGCAAGTGCCCTAGGAAAACACAATCATCGACACAGCAAGAGAAAGGAAAATTAAAATAGGAATGAGCATACCAGTAGACAGCTGGCTCCTGAAACCACGAGATGGCAAAGTCGGGCAGACAACAGACAGAGAGCAGACCCGATCAACGCCAAGGGGAGTCTCCGTCCACCTAATGTGAGCTCACAAAGTAATCAACGGCAAGTGCTCAATGGACAGAAATACTCATGCATGGGTATCATTCTCATGTGAAGTTCATCACGGCTAATGCATAAAGTCACTCTAACTGCTGTATGCACCACAATGAATCTCTTGTCTCAAGTGTCATCACAGCGTCAGCCTGGGCAGGTACCACATTATCCACAAGTCTCTAAGAATATGCCAGTAAAATCACAGTGAAAAATGTGCTCTCGGGGAAAAAAGGGTAGGAGGCCCTGCAGGTAAGTACAGGTGAGTGGACCCTTTCCTTTCCTCCTGTAGAACAAACAGAGAAAACAAAGGATTAAAATGCTGACCATGTCAGTCAAGGACTGAGCTGGACAGTGAACAAAACATTGTGTCACATGTAGTTAACTGTTGTTGTATGAGGAGGAGTATGAGATGGCAGCCAGAAGAGATAGGTGTGGCTACCCCCCATAATCTATCAAGGCTGGAATGACTGAAGATAGGTGACAGAATCCAACACGCTACCTACGGGAGACCCCTATTTCTCTTTCAGGTGCACTGCTAGCTCCTCATCCTGATTAAGCCCACTCAGACTTTTGGCTTGAAAGTCAATTATGTATTTCGACTCCCTTTGTCTCAGTATGAGCACCCTGTCTCCTCCCCTGGGGTTGCGGTCTATCTGTTCTAGGATAAAGAAGTTCTTGTCGGATGTGTTGGAGAATTGCTTCTCTCTGAAATGCCGGGCAACAGGGTATTTGGGATCATTATTGGTGATGGCCCTGCTGTGTTCAAGGATGCGTTTCCTAGCCATAAGGGTGGTCCTGCCGATGTACCACAGCTTGCACGTGCACTCAATGCCATAAACAACAACGGAAGAACTACATGTGAGGAATTGGGTTAATCTCCTTGCAGACCCCATTGTAGTTGACCTGCTTGCGAAACCTGCTGTTCCTACATGCCTTGCAATGGCCGCACGGGAAAAACCCACTGAGACCGTGTTCGTGCCGTCTGGGGTAGATGGTTATATCACTCCTTACTAACATATCCCTGACATTCCTCCCACTTCCGTATGTTACCCTGGGTCTGTCAGGAATGGTACTCCCTATGATGTTGTCAGATTTGAGAATGGCCCAGTTTTTACATAGAGTCTGCTTGATGTCTTTAGAATCAGTGCTGTATGTCATGATCACTCTGGTGTTATCCTCCTCCGTGTCAGTGGGGGTAATGAGTTTGTCAGAGAGGGTCTGAGCCCTGCCCGCATTGTTGGCCCTTTGTCTGGCTTGTGTGAGTACCCAGCTAGGGTAACCCTTCTCCTTAAAGCGGTCAATGATGTTGTTGCTTTCGTGCTGGTACCCTTCCTCAGTGTTGCAGTTCCTTTTTGCCCTCAGCAGATCTCCATAAGGAATGCTCCATTTGAGAGCCTCAGGATGGCTGCTGAGGGCATGAAGAACACTATTGCCTGCCGTGGATTTCCTGTACAGTGTGGTGTGTACCTGGTTGTCACAAATGGTAAGGCAGACATTGAGGTATTCTTCCTTGTTTCGGCAGACGCTGCCACTGAGAACAATGTTGCACTCATTGACATTGAGTTTCTTGATAAACTCGTGCGCCCCTGCCTCCGGCCCTCTCCAAACGATAAACAGATCGTCAATGTAGCATAGCCACACTGACACGTGTTCGAGGTCGTCGTGGAGAGCCGGATTGGTGAAGATGCAATCCTCCCAGCGCCCCAAAGGTTAGCAAAACTGGGAGCAAAGCAAGATCCCTATACAATTTTTACCTATACAATTCATGCTACGAGTCGTGTACCTCCCGAGGGTGCGAATCGGACTACTATTGGGCACCCCAGGTCGTATGGCAGAGGGAACATGGTATTACAGGGGGATTTAAAGGCACCGTTCTCTGACTATTTTTTCACCAAGTGTAGTGCAGCATGGAGGAGAAGGAAGAGATGAGGCAGGCGGCCAGAGTATTGTTTACTAGAAGACAAGGGCCATCCACTAAAAGTGACAATATAACTACTACAGTCCAACCCACTGAAGACAAACTACCGAGGCTTGAAAAACTCAAAAGGACAGAAATTTCAAAGTGGTGGGAGGCAAGCTCCTTGCAGAACTATGTTGATCAAGGGATGGCACCTCGAGGCCTTAGAATCTTCACCACTCCCACATATGAGACACCCAACCCGAAGATGCTAGAGGAATGGTCTGAGAATTCCTCGCAGAGCTCCAAACGGATGTTGGAGATGTTAATAAAATACGCGTGGATAGACCGTGAACTGACCCTTAACCAGATCAAAGAATTGATGGATGACCTTACCAATCAAATGGGAACAGATGTGTTTAACAAACACCTGACTACTATGAAAGATAGGCTGCGCAAGCACGAAGATGACATTAAAGCCCACAAGCAGAGGAAACTTGATCGCGACAATGGTGATTATGAGAGCGGCAGAATCCTGACCTTCAGCCGCAAGTACGACCATCTTTACAACCAGCAGATCGCACAGGAAGACACCAGTTACAAGACAACAGCAGCAGGGACAACAGAGGCCTTTACAGCCAGCGAAAGTGAATCGGACATATCAGTGGAAAACATCCCAGGAGAGGAAAGGAACATTCGTCCACTTACTTTTTTAGATGAATATTGGACCCTGCGACGAGGCAGACAAACCATGCGGGACACCCCAACACCAAAAACAAGGGGCCAGAGAGGGCGTAGACAGGGCAGAGGGCGAGGAAACCTAGGAGCCAGAAAACAAGACTCAGACAATGCTGGGAGAAGAGGCAGAGGACAAGGCGGCATGGGAAGCAAGACACGCGCCAGAAAGGTCTACTAATGGATATGACAATGGTTAACAAAACTATTATTAATCTCTCGAAAAGACCACTGAGTGACTTAGAAAAATGTACACTTTGTTTGGGACTTTCTTTCTGCCCTTCTTACCCCTTTAACTATGTGGAGGCCAGGATTGACCTGTTCAAATATACTAGGAAGCTTAAGCTTAAAAAGTGGCACAAGCTTAGGGGCCCCTATGCCCGCAAGGTCACTAACACTAACCCCATTACTGGCAATACTGAATTTAACATAGGGGACATTGACACACTCATTACTATGATTGAGTTGGGTGAGACAGAGTTGATCCCAGAACAGGATATCAACCCCACTCAGTTACTTGATGAGTTACAGATAACAACCAATGCCTCTGCATCTTCTGGTTTCAGTCCCAAATCATCTTTCCTGCCTAATCTCCCCCATGATAACATTGATACATTCCACAACTGTGTAAGCAACGCATTTAACAACCTTAGGCACAAGCACAAGGGATCATATAACAAAAGAGAGATGAATCTCACATATAACCAGAGGGTTGCCCCTCAAGAGCCTCAAAGATGATGACAACATTGTCATTTGCCCTGCAGACAAGGGTGGCAATGTTGTCATCCTGGACAGAGAACTCTATCTGGCTGAAGCCTCTAGACAGCTGGACGATATCAAATTTTACATACCCATCGCTTTTGATGACTACAACAAAAGCTTTACGACCATTTGGGATAATCTCACCACATGGAAGGATAAGGGTTTGCTGGAATGGGAGGAGTACAGCTACCTCAAGAGAGATCACCCAGTACTCCCGGTACTGTATCTTCTACCGAAGGTACATAAGGACCCCGTTAGACCTCCCGGGCATCCTATTGTGTCATCTAGGGGTAGTGTAGCTGAACATGTCTCCAAGTATGTGGAGCATTTTCTGAGGGATCATGTCATCAGACTCCCCAGCTATCTCAGGGACACTAAGGACTTTTTGTACAAAATAAAGACCTACAGTGGGATGAGGACTGTTGGTTCATCACACTTGAAGTACACAGCTTCTACTCCATAATTGACCACCAACAGGGATTGGAGGCATGTAGACATTACGTTACTAGCAGACCAATGAGATACCGGGAACATAGTCAGATGCTGTTGGACATGACAGAATATTGTCTGACAAACAACATCTTCATGTTCAACGGCATCCTTTCAGACAAACGACTGGTACAGCCATGGGATCTTGCTTTGCTCCCGGTTTTGCTAACCTTTTCATGGGGCGCTGGGAGGAGGGCATCTTCACCAATCCGGCTCTCCACGACGCCCTCGAACACGTGTCAGTGTGGCTACGCGACATTGACGACCTGTTTTTGTTTGGAGAGGGCCGGAGGCAGGGGCGCACGAGTTTATCAAGAAACTCAATGTCAACGAGTGCAACATTGTACTCAGTGGCAGCTTCTGCAGAAACAAGGCAGAATACCTCGATGTCTGCCTTACCATTAGTGACAACCAGGTACACACCACACTGTACAGGAAATCCACGGCAGGCAACAGTGTTCTTCATGCCCTCAGCAGCCATCCTGAGGCTCTCAAATGAAGCATTCCTTATGGAGATCTGCTGAGGGCAAAAAGGAACTGCAACACTGAGGAAGGGTACCAGCGCGAAAGCAACAACATCATTGACTGCTGTAAGGAGAGGGGTTACCCTAGCTGGGTACTCACACAAGCCAGACAAAGGGCCGACAATGCGGACAGGGCTCAGACCATCTCTGACGAACCCTTTACCCCCACTGACACTGAGAATGATAACACCAGAGTGGGCAGTGGCAGTGCCTTGTAGCCGCTTGGTGTCTAGCGGCTGATGTAAAGTTTATTTTAAACTGTGGGCTCAATAACGGAGTGTTTTTTAATTGTTGCACATCATTTTGGGGACATTTTAGTGGCTTACCAGGAGACAAGCGCGAAAGCCTGGGCTCAGTCTTGCTTCTTTCCCACCCGGTCCGACGCGGTAACCAGTACTGTTGCGCGGAGGGCGGGGTAGGTGAGAGCCAGGCACTTCCGGGAGACCGGTTAGCGGTCTAGTTGTTGGGTCCAGGCAGGGATAAAGGAGCATGGTCCTGCGGCCGCGCAGCGGTGAGTGGGGCAGTGGCAGTGCCTTGTAGCCGCTTGGTGTCTACCAGCTGATGTAAAGTTTATTTTAAACTGTGGACTCAATTACGGAGTGTTTTTTAATTGTTGCACATCATTTTGGGGGAATTTTAGTGTCTTACCTGGGGACAAACGCGAAAGCCTGGGCTCAGTCTTGCTTCTTTCCCGCCCGGTCCGACGCGGTAACCAGTACCGTTGCGCGGAGGGTGGGGTAGGTGAGAGCCAGGCACTTCCGGGAGACCGGTTAGCGGTCTAGTTGTTGGGACCAGGCACCGCCGGCGCGCCATCGGCAAGCCCGTCCGCACCCGTCCGCGGCCGATCGGCGCCTGGGGCCATCCCCCCTGGATGTTCCAGTGTAGAACTACAGTATAGTTCCCAGGAACTGTATGCCCTATGTCCTCAAATGGCGGAGCCAAGCAAACATAGCATGGAAGGAGGAAGCATGGCAAGGGACTGTAGGCATTGCCCATTTAAGTTTAGTATGGGGAAGGAGGCGAAGGAGGCACTCTCTGTTCTGAGTTGCTGCCTGTTGAATTGTCGATCACTCAGGAAACATAGACTAGAGATCTTTGACCTGCTCGTGTATGGTCAGACAGATGTGATGTTTCTCACTGAGACCTGGTTGGACGAGGACTCTGCTCCAGAGATCCTTGAGGCATTACCTAGCGTTTATGTGATCATTAGAATAGACAGAGGAGGGGGGGTGGCAATTTTTTTTAAACATGCCATCCAATGCCTCCTCGACCCTGTTAACATTGCTGATAGTGAGTCTGGCCTTTTTACAATCAAAGTGGCTAGTAACTATATCGTGAAAGGACTTCTGGTCTACCGACCTCTCGGCTACCCCACCCGCTTTTCTTCGAGTTTGATAGACTATCTCACCCAACCAACTTTGCGCTATGATAAACTTCTAGTATTGGGGGACCTCAATCTGCATCTTGAGGATGTGAAGAATGTGGTGGAAGGTGAATTACGTCAAGAGCTGGCTACCTTACAACGTAGGTTAATAGCTGATTTCCCTACTCATCAGCAGGGCCATCTGCTTGACCCCATTTTTACAAATTGGTATGATTTAGTGGTCAACCCACCTCGGCCAATGGCATGGACAGATTATTTCTTGGTCACGTTTGTTATGTGGCTGCCAAGGCCTAAGGTGCAGGAGGAATTTAAGGGGGAAATAACACGCCGGAAGTGGGCTGGATTTTCACCGGGCAAGTTTAATAGTGCCCTTTTGAAGGGGGGGCTACCTGAGGGAACAGATGCTGATAGTGCCTGTGTAAATTTGGATAGGAGGATTGCGGAGGCACTAGATAGCACGGCCCCCTCGTCACGGAAAATACCAGGTAGAGCACAAAAATCTGCCCCTTGGTTTAATGCCGTTTTGAGATGTGCGAAAGCAGACTGCAAACGCATGCAAAGGCAATGGCGGAAGGACTTTTCGGACCAGGGGAGGAGAGGATATAAAGCTATGTTGAAATGGTATCACAGGCTCATTAGAAGGACTAAGGCAGCATACTATCTGGAAAGAATTGGGTCAGCGGGTAATTCGACAAGGGAACTATTCAGAGTTTATAAGGAGATATCGTCCCTAGCTACAAGGGCAGCACCTTTAACAGGCTCGGTAGAGCTATGTAACCGCGTGCCAGATTTCTTTTCAGATAAGGTGGAGAAAATCTACTCCACCTTCCCGGTCTCTGCCCAAGTAGGCCATGATATTTTGGAGGAGGCAGGGCACGCTCAGGAGAGTGAGGGACTGGACAGCTTTATACCCCCCCCAGAACTGCTAATAAAAGTTTGCCTGAGTGTAAAGTCGGGCTCTCCTAGAGTCCCGGCCTCCCCTACAGTGCTTAGAGGGAGCATAGAAATATTGGAGCCGTACATTAGACATCTTGTGGAGGTTTCATTCAGGACATGTACAGTTCCAGGAAGATGGAAGGAAGCAGTGGCCCTTCCTCTACCCAAAAAAACACTCCTAGGTCCAGATCGACTTGATAACCTGCGCCCAATTTCCTTATTGCAGTACTTCGCAAAGATCGCGGAGAAAGTGGTAAACAGGCAACTCACGGCGCATATTGGGAAATTTAACCTTCTACATCCCACTCCATCTGGATTCCGGGCATGCCACTCGACAGAGTCTGCCCTGCTTTTAGCCACGGAAACTATCAGGCAATATGTGGATGCGGGCCTTTGACACGGTTGCCCATCACACTCTGGTGTACTGTTTGAGTAAAGGAGGTGTGTCTGGCAGGGCATTAAGTTGGATGGAATCATTCTTGGTGGAGCGCAGTTTTCAGGTGATGCAGGGTATCCACTATTCCAAGGTCATCGAATTGAAGCAGGGGGTACCACAGGGCTCGACCCTGAGCCCGGCCTTGTTCAATCTGTATGTGGCTCCATTGGCGGAGATTGCTGATGGTTTTGGGATCAGGGTTGTGTCCTATGCTGATGACACCCAGCTGGTGGTCTCCCTGACACAGGAACAGGACTCGGCAGCCTCCAACTTTGTGGCATGTTTGCAAGAGCTAGCATCGTGTATGGCTAACAACTGCCTGAAGTTGAATGGCGATAAGACCGAGGTGCTTGTGGTGGGGAGAGCACCATCGGTGTGGTCGTCGACTTGGTGGCCGCAGAGCTTGGCTCCTACCCCGGTGCCCAGGCAAAAAACCTGGGGGTGTGGATGGACACAAAACTCTCCTTCGAGTACCAGACTAGACGGGTGGCAGGTGCCTGTTTTGGACTTCTCAGGGGCCTTCGTAAAACTCTGGATATGCTGCCTACGGCAGCCAGGAAGACCTTGGTCCATGCCCTGGTGACGTCACGCCTCGATTATGGTAACATTCTGTATCTGGGTACAACGGGGAAATGTATGCAGAGACTCCAGGGTGTGCAGAATGCAGCAGCTCGTCTGGTTCTCATGCACCCTAGGAGAGCCCCCTCGAAGGCGGCACTCGCTTCTCTCCACTGGTTACCGATACGAGAACGGGTTCGGTTCAAAGCGCTGTGCGTCTGCCATCGCATTATCCAGGGGACTGCTCCATCCTATCCAGATCTGAGGGGAGAGGTCTGGTATGCGTTCCGGTTGTTAAGAGAGCTAGGATGGGTGGGCGGTCCTTTCGCCTTCTGGCTGCACAGCACTGGAACAAACTCCCTCTGAGCTTGCGGTTGGAGCCCATTGAGGGCACCTTTAGGAAAAATTTGAAAACCTACTTATTCCCTTCAGTATAATTGGGTCTGGTTGGGTTAGAACATTAGCTTGCCAGGGCAGCTTGCACCGCAGCGCGGGGACACACTGGCTGAGTGTAACCAGGCGCTTTATAAATGTGCTTAACATAACATAACATAACACTGATTCTAAAGACATCAAGCAGATTCTATGTAAAAACTGGGCCATTCTCAATCTGACAACATCATAAGGAGTACCATTCCTGATAGACCCAGCGTAACATACAGAAGAGGGAGGAATGTCAGGGATATGTTAGTGAGGAGTGATATAACCATCTACCCCGAGATGGCACGAACACAGTCTCAGTGGGTTTTTCCTGTGCGGCCATTGCAAGGCATGTAGGAACAGCAGGTTTCACAAGCAGGTCAACTACAATGGGGTCTGCAAGGAGATTAACCCAATTCCTCACATGTAGGTCTTCCTTTGTTGTTTATGGCATTGAGTACACGTGCAAGCTGTGGTACATCGGCAGTACCACCCTTATGGCTAGGAAACGCATCCTTGAACACAGCAGGGCCATCACCAATAATGATCCCAAATACCCTGTTGCACGGCATTTCAGAGAGAAGCACTTTTCCAACACATCCGACATGAACTTCTTTATCCTGGAACAGATAGACCGCAACCCCAGGGGAGGAGACGGGGTGCTCACACTGAGACAAAGGGAGTCGAAATACATCATTGACTTTCAAGCCAAAAGTCTGAGTGGGCTTAATCAGGATGAGGAGCTAGCAGTGCACCTGAAAGAGTAATAGGGGTCTCCCGTAGGTAGCGTGTTGGATTCTGTCACTTGTCTTCAGTCATTCCAGCCTTGATAGATTATGGGGGGTAGCCACACCTTTCTCCTCTGGCTGCCATCTCATACTCCTCCTCACACAACAACAGTTAACTACATGTGACACAATGTTTTGTTCACTGTCCAGCTCAGTCCTTGACTGACATGGTCAACGTTTTAATCCTTTGTTTTTTCTGTTTGTTTTACAGGAGGAAAGGAAGGGGCCCACTCACCTGTACTCACCTGCACGGGCCACCTACCCTTTTTTTCAGCTTATATATATACATATATATCAGCTGAAAAAGTGTGATAAGAATTGGAGTGAGGAGCAAACTCAAAAAAAAAATTCTCGATTGGGTGCATCATTTAATTCTCTAAAGCAACAAAGGAACAGCCAACCTATACAAAAACTCCCATGGTTTTGTGACGCACCTGCCTCCTTCTATAGTCTCCCTTAAAAACTTTGTTTTTTTCGAACCAAACACAGAGCCTTATGCTCACATTTTGTGCAACTCCACTACCCCTGCCGTTCCAATAGGGGCGGTTAGAATAACCAAAAATACACTTGTATCAACTGTAGGTTGCACCACCTTACAAAAGTGTCCAAAGAGAAGTAAATATACGGATGTCCGTCCAGTGTTGAGAAAAATCAAGAGTTCTTTATTCTTCTTAATAGTGATGACAATTATACAGCAAACAGCCAGACAGCCAAAAAAAAAAGATAATTTAATTCTGTGGAATATAACAATTTGGTAGCGAAACAACTTCAAATCATAAACCAGTAGATCTATGATTGTGTGTATATATATATATATATCAATTCCACAGTCCGGAAAACATGCGAAGATCGCATAAATCAGGAACAGACCACTCCGTGACGAAAAATAAAGTGCTTTTATTCCTTGGATGACAGCAACATGACGTGTTTCGACCGGAAAAACCGGTCTTGATCACATGACATGAGCAAAGACCATAGAGTTTAAATACAGTGAAGTTGGCCACCAAAGTACCACCCATTAGGTAGTAGAAATGGAGAAAATACTAGCACAAATAGCTGAAAACTGTAATGGAAATCCTTATATCACAAAGAAGGCAATCAAATAAATTGAAACAGAATTTAAACATCATTAAAATTTGAATACATTAAATGACAGCGTATGAATATCAATATATAAATATAGATCTGATCATCACGCTAATTCTGAAATAATTTATAAAAAGTAATAAATTATTAATGGGCAAGTGCCCATAGAAGGTGAATATACAAGAAAGTATCATTATTTGCCTATAAATATCATAAATGCAGGTCAAATAAGAATGGGCCAGCAAAACAAAACACTGTAAATAGATAATAGTGCAAACATGCAAAAAATAATCGAATATTAATTCATAATCGATTACAAGGAATATATAATAAATATTTAAAGATGGACACCTATAGAAAGGCAAAGTGCAAAGATATCAAGTGCAAAACAGTATATAAACAATTCTGTGGAATAAATTCCAATGCATTGGCAATAATCTTCGTTTGTGGAGAATTGAATAAACTTCTTGTCACTAATAACAAGAACGGATTATTTTCAATACAATCAATTAGACAAAACACAATGTCATAAGAGAGCAACTGGATCAAGAAATTGACAACAAATCCTATTAAACGGATTAATTCAGCAATCCAATACCAAATATTAAATCTGATCTCTACCAAATAAATATTCATCTAGTCCCCACACCTCATCTCCACCTAAACTAAAACCGGTAAAACCAAAGGTAAAACCAGCTAAAAAATACGATAAAGAAAAGGCATAATAAGACCAGAATAAAAATTCACCTTAGTAGAAAATAGATTTAAAATCCAATTTAAAAAAGGTAATAGCAGCAATCAACAACAGTTCATTAACAAAAGGGCTCATTAGTGCAAAAACAATTGCTGAGAGAACGAGGAACAATGAACAATACAGTAGACCCTATAGAAAATTGTAGAGGTCTTCCCCGGTATTGAGTCCATTGGGAATCTTTGTGTCTAGAAGTAAGATATAGTGACTTTATATATATATATATATATATATATATATATATATATATATATATATATATCTCCAAACAACCCCTACTCCACACCGAAGAGAGCATGCACACGAGGGCTGCTGGGTTAAGACTTCTTTATTTCATAGGGCCTCCTCTTACCCGGCGACTGGAGAGACGTGTTTCGGCTGACATAGCAGCCTTTCTCAATCTGGTAAGCACGATTTTGATTCAAACATTTATACCATGTCCCACTCATAGACATAGAAAAAATTCAGAAACATAGAAAAAATTCCATTATCACTCATTGTGAAGTCACAGACTATGTCTAAAAACTATGTATAAAAGCAAGGACATACATTTACAGACAATCCATCAGATATGGTTGGTGGAAATTGCTGCAGCTGAAAACATTAAAGTGCATAATGCATTAATATGTACCCATTAAATGCATATTGCATCATCAAACCACTTCACCATATAAACAATATGTGCACAAACGACTAATACACAGGGAATGTATTGCCTTCTTATTTTGGAACATTTCATACAGTTATACCATATTATTAAAACCAAATGTTTAGCGCAAACCCCCTCAGGTAGTGCTATCGAACTAAAATGTGCTGCGTTAAAAAATATATATAACAGCTGGGAGACATACTTAAATTCCTTGATTGTGATGGAAACACCTCCGGGCTCGGCCCGTGACCCTTGCTTGTAACTAGAATGGGAAAAATGCTGTTCAGTGCCAGGATGAATATTCACAAAAAGAGACGCACTTGGCCTATTGTGACAATAAAGCATTAGACTAACAAAAACTATGAGGCTGAAACACATAATGTGTCCTTTGGAACTCAAATGCCGACCTCAAATTTGCATCTTGAACCACGCGAGGACTACCGGTCCCATAATGCCCCATCAAAATAACACGCAAAGCCCTGTAAGGCACCTGAAGTCCGTAGGTACCAATAGATTGTGTGACATCCACTTTGAAGCAATATTTACACTATTATGTTGGCGCTCAGAAAAGTCTCAGTACATACATATACATAAACAAAAGTTACAGGGAAATTATAGTTAGGTTCAGAATTTACAGATACAAAACCATAGAAATTCAGCAGTTATAGATAAAGTTATCTCAAGTAACTATAACTCATACCCTAAGGTAACTGTAACTCGAGCCCCCGCCATGCACAGTTTTCTAATCAGTAATTTTTTTGCAAATTTTGCAGTGATATTATTAATGATGTCATAGAAGATATTATGACTGATGTAATATGTGGGGTAATTAGCTTTGCATGGCGAGGGTGTGAGTTATAGTTATTTTAAGGCATGAGTTATAGTTACTTGAAATAACTTTAACTATGACTGCTAAATTTCTATAGTTTTGTGTCCGTACATTCCGAACCTAACTATATCATCCCTGTAACCTTTGTTTTTAAGTGAATTTCTAAAGTTTTTTAAATTCTATTTCCTAACAATAACGTTGTTGTAACGTCCCTGTAACCTTTGGTGCTTGCAGTAAATTACTTTAGTTTTTTTAACGCTCAGGGGGGTTGACCACAGAGCCTGGCCTGCAGCCAACTCCCCGCATGCAAATAACCCCACGCTGTACACAGCCTTCAGCCTGACCCTGCAGCCAACCCCCACGCATGCAGCCAACCCCCATAAATGAGGATGTCATGCCCTGGGGACCCCATCTTGTGGGACTCAGCCATAGTAAGAAGGGGGCAGTGATGTAAAAACTGCAGAAATAATACATGAATCTGGGATTTGAATGTAATATACAGAACATATCAACATATGCCAGTTATAAATCATGAGAAATTTTCAATAAATTATGTTTACCTGAGAATTTTTTCCTTCAAATTTTTGAAGGGCCCTAATAACTACTTCATGGAATCTGTCAGTATGATCATGGGATAATGTTGGTGTGAAAGTGGACTTCAATTTAAAACAACTTGCGGAACCTTTATCTAAAGCAATGTCACAATTCTCTAGATCAATCATAGCATCCTCATTAGTTAAAGATACTAAAGTTTTCAAAGTGTCCACATACTCTACCAAAAACTCAGTGAAAAGGACCTCTTCCATGCGTATCTCACAAACCTCTTTGTTATATCCATTCGCTTTTAGAGCAAAAAACGTCTTTAATTTGAGTTAGTGTATAAATTTATACAGATTTATACGGGTCTGGCTGTAATCACCAGTGTTTGTGTGGCAAAACAATAGCCCTCAATTCAGTACTTGTAGTTCTTTTTCATTTAGAGTTCCAGAAGATAAATTAATTATAGAGAGGGTCTTGATGTTCTCCATTATTACTTTCCTTTGCTGCCTCTTTTAATCATTTCCACTGGGCCCCTATTGTTTGTTTCTTTCACATCTTCTGCTCTTCCTCAACTGCCTTTTCTTCCTTCACCTCTTGGTCGTCCCCTCTTATCATGTGTTTGAGTCCTGCCCTTTGTCATCAGCAGCCGCGGCCCGTGGAGGGAGTTCCGTGGGGCGGTAAGGCGGGGCGGGGGAGGGGCAGGGTGGGGGGTTCTAAAAACCGGAATATGGATAATTACAGGTAAGTAAACAATTAAATAAATAAAACAAATTTCGTAGCGCGCGCTGCATCGCAAAATGCGATGAAGCGCTCTACGAAATTCGTTTTATTTATTTAATTGTTTACTTACCTGTAATTATCCATATTCCGGTTTTTAGAACCCCCCACCCTGCCCCTCCCCCGCCCCGCCTTACCGCCCCACGGAACTCCCTCCACGGACCGTGGCTGGTCATCAGTAAGAACTCAATAAAAAAATTATTTTTCTGTTTCTGATTAGGTGCCAGCTCTATCTCATTCCTTGTTAATTCACTTAAATCAGATAAGTCATTTTCTGCCCAGGTGACTGATGTTTCGGTTAACCCTGAGGATTGACCAACTCCTCCCCAGCATGTAAAAAAACAACAATAAAATTAAATTAATTAACTTCCCACCCTATTTCCCTACAAATCCAACAACCTGCTATTAGATTATAAACTATATTATATGAAAAAGACTAATATTCTTACCTTCAATATTCTGTTCCACGATATTTTGGTAGTCACAAATTTTGGTAATTCACCACTGAAAAATTGCATATTCGTCTGTAGCCAGTTCTGTATTAAAGACAAGATATTTACATTAAACCCAATGAAATAAAAAATGTAGAGACCATAACATCCGGCTCAGTTGGCTCATTTGGTTAATTTATCCACTTCAGGTGTCTGTGTTTGCCACCATAGTCACAGGTTCACATACTGGCAGATCTACTCAGTCTTTCATCATTACGACGTCAATAAAATAAAATAAAAGCCATTCCATTGAGTAATAATTAACATCATGGGCCATATTACAGAGGGTTCACTGGGGGTGCAACAGGCAAGCGTGCCCAATTTTTGTGCCCCTAGGGCACTATAGTATTACAGAAGGGCCCGCAGATGCTTGTGTGGTCCATTCGGGGACACATGTAGCATCAGCTCTATCTTCACAGGGCATTCCCTAATTTGCTTGGGGTCGTGGCCCCATACAAATGAGGGAATAATTTTGTGCCTGAACAGTATTACCGTCATGGGCCCAGAGGCAAACATGACCTAAGGAGGAACACTGACAGTATGACACAAAAAAGGTGGCGCACTGTTAGTGCACCCCTGAGGGTAGCCCTCTCAAAGGGTGAAAGGATCCCTTTTCCACCTGCAGGGGAATCTCTGCCCCCTCACTTAAGTGCAGGTGTGTGCCGACTGTACAGTGAAATAAATAGCAGCAGATTAAAGCAGCTGCTCCATCTTTCTCTGAATGCACTACCCCCATGGCTGCCCGGAGTTTGCGGCTGCCCCGATGGCAGCGCATTCATTGTAATAGGGCACACATTTACTGTTTGCGCCTGGCAGACCTGTTTAAAGGTGCGCCATAGTGAAAACACGAACAATGCGCTGGCAGCAGACATGGAGCCGATCTAGCAACCTGCCCCTCCTTCAATTAGGTTGGCCACATTTCTGACTTTGTGGGGCATATTGGATGCAAAACACACTTTCAGCTCACTGAAAATATCTGATCTCCCAGGAAAATGTGAATAAATAAATTGTAAATGGACCACAACAGCTGGGATACAATATCTGGATTCTTTGTGAAGAAAGAATGTAGGTTATTAGGAAAGAAACTTTTAGAAGGTCAGGAAGTTTGGTAGGCCAGAGGGAAGCTGAATGGAATAATGTGTAAAATGAGGAAAGGAAGTGCTGCCAGGAGAAGGGTGCAGGAAGAAGCAAGTGAAAGGGCTGAGGTGAGATGGATGTGGGTTTAGAGATAAAGGTGACTCCAATTGTGTAAGATTACGGGGAAGGTATAAGAGGAGAAGAATATGTAAGAGAATGACTAAGGGAGATATATGAAGACAAGGGATGCCATTGTGGATGTACGATGAGGGGCAGAAAAGGGTCTTAGAGAAGAATGAGGGGTTGAGGAGGAATTATTGTGTGGTATAGGGTAGAAGGGTCATACACTGTGTGGTTGTGAGGTGAAGAAAAGGGTAAGAGGGAGTGAGGAAGTTTTATATATTAGAAATGGAGGTATCTAGTTGTCAGAGGATTTAAATCTGTCCACGTAGGGACTCTTCCTTCTGGTCAGAGTAAGGGGATTGCGCAGCTAAGATAACCCCTGCTCCCCCCGTTGGTAGCTTGGCACGAGCAATCAGGCCTATCTCAAATGCAATGTGTAAAGTATTTACATATAAACACACAGTAACACAGTGAAAACACTACAAATGGACACCACACAAGTTTAGAAAAATAACCAATTTTTATCTAAACCAAACAAGACCAAACAGATAAACATCCAACATACATAAGCAAAGATATCACTTTTAAAAAGTTAAAAACAGTTCAGTCTCCATAAAACTATGGATGCGCCACTTTTATCACAAAGTACCTGGGATGCATCAAAATCAAAGGACGAAAACAGGCACAGGGGAGGTGAGGCATCAGAAAGTAAATAATAATAATAATAATAATAATATCAGTATCTATAGAGCACAACAGCTACCTCAAATAGAGGTGTCCCTGCGCTAAAGCAGGCAAGCAGGAGAGAGGAGTTTACCAAGATTCCAGCTTTGGCTAAAAAGCCAAGTCTTCAAGGTCTTTCTGAACTCAAGTTCAGATTAGATCAGGCGCATGTTGGTAGGCAGGGAGTTCCACAAACTGGCCGTCACCACCGTGAAGGATCTGCCCCCTATGCATGACTTTGCATAGCGAGGTTCACAGAGCAGATGCTGAGAGTTAGACCTCAATGATCGTTTTTGTTGGTAGAGGCATAGCCAATGTTTAAGGTAACTAGGACTTCGGTCTCGTAGTGCCCGAAAGGCCATGGTCAGGATCTTGAACTCTATTCTTTTTGCTACCGGTAGCCAATGGAGCTGTCTTATATGCAGAGAGATGTGGTGACGATACGGTACTCGTCTAATTAGTCTCGCAGCCGCATTGTGTACCATCTGCCATCTCTTAATCAGATAAGCAGGTAATCCCAGGAATAGACAATTTGCATAGTCCAGCCGAGATGTCACTGTGGCATGGACTATGACTTAATAAATGTCCTCCGGCAATAGATGTAGAAATTTCCTCAAGCTTCTCAATTTGCCGAAGTATGAGGCTGCTATGTGACGCACTTGGGCTGCGAATGAAAGATCGGTTTCCCATTTTACACCCAAGTTGTTTACCATAGTAGCTGGGATAGGTGGCAGGCCCATTTCTGCCAGCCATCAAAGTCCAGATGATGGAGGAGATGCCTTCCCAAAGAACAAGTCCTCTGTCTTCTCCACATTGAGCTTTAATTTGGTGTTATTCATCCAGCAGGAGATGTCCTTCAAGCATACCTTAAATCTAATGAAGGAGTCCGCAGCATTTCCTCCAAAGGCGCTCCATTCTTTTACATCTACGCTTTTCCACTCTGAGGTCCTCAGTGAACCAGGGGGCAGATGGAGATTATCTCGAGATTCCAACTAATCAGGCCAGAGCTACTGTGTCAAGGGCGGCAGATATCAACCTGTTCATTGCGAGCGTGTCTACATTAGGGTCGCTAGTTAATTGCTGTTGACTTTCTAACACTGGGCCAAGGGTCTCTGCTGTTAGGTTCTTCCAATTTCTCATTGGCATATTGCGGATTTCTCCATCAGGTTGTGAATTTTCCAATTTGGACGAAAAGGGACCAGGCAGTGGTCAGTCCAGACCAATTGATGTGGGTACTCAGCTACCAAGGACAAAATGTTCGAGAACAATAAATCTAATGTATGGCCTGCGCAGTGAGTGGGGGATTTTACATGCTGGGTAAGATTTGTTCCATTAAGTGACATGGTTAGCTGAGAGACATGAGTACAGCCAGTATCGTTGATATGTAGGTTAAAATCTTCTAGGGCCATATAGTTGGCATATTGCAATTACGTCTGGGCAATTAAGTTGCATAGATCTTGGGTTTAACTGAGTGGGCAGTCTGGTGGTCGATATATCAATAGTCCCGCAAAGGAGGTCGTGGGTCCGGTATTTATACAGAAATTCAGACCTTCCATCAAGCCCATATTTCTCAGCTCAGTAGTGGAGGTCTCCCATGAATCCCTCACAATCATGGCTACCCCACCCCTTCTTTTCTCACCTTCCCTGTTAGTGCAGCAGATTTTAAAACCTTGGTGAATAGCCAAGGCCAAAGTTGGTTTGGTTTCCTTCTTTAACCATGTTTCGGTCAGAAACACCACATCCCATTTGTTGTCAGTCAGCGATACCCAAATATTGTCTGCATGTTGGGGCAGTGACCTGCAATTGATCAGACAGGTTCTTATCCTGTCTTCCGACTTCTTCTGCAGCGAGGCCATGGGCCTTATGCCCATATTTCCGGGGGACATCCCCGTATTCCCTAAGACAAAGTTACATCCATTGCAGTAGCGAGGGAGTACATCACTCACAGGTTAATATCATGGCCAACTGAACATAAATTCCTCCTTAAAGCCAGGAGGGAGTCCCGGGTCCAAGAAATGCTCTTACCGCTAATGAAAGGGGCAGTGTGGCTGGCGCTGGCTGCGATCCGGCCACGGACGGGCGCAGACAGGCTTGCCTTTGGTGCGCCTTCAGAGCGCCAGTGGTGCGCCCACTGCGTGCATCCGCTGCGCATCTGTGCTCACATGCCGGTTATGTAGTGTGTCAGCTGAACTAGCCGGAAGTGAGGGAGCCAGGAGGAGGTGCCGCGGCAGACCAGGGACCAGTAAAAGCGAAAGAAAGTGCAAGTGCTGAAACAGTAAAAGCAGGTAACTTGTTAAAAACTTAAAAATAGGCAATCAGCGATCAGTAGTTTTAGGCCGTAATTAATGTATTGCAACGTACCCCTCGCCGCGCTGCTTGCTATATGCTGCATGTCCGTGCACACATGCCGGGTATGTAGTGTGTCAGCTGAACTAGGGGGAAGTGAGGGAGCCATGAGGAGGAGCCACGTCCCTCCGCTCAAACGGCAGGAAGTGCTGCGGCGGACCAGGAACCAGCAAAAGCAAAAGAAAGTGCAAGTGCAGAAACAGTAAAAGCAGGTAACTTGTTAAAAACTTAAACATGAGCAATCAGTGATCAGTAGTTGTAGGCCGTAATTAATGTCATGCAACGTACCCCTCGGCGCGCTGCTTGCTATATGGCGATGCGCCGGTTCCTTACACGCCGGGAAGGTGATGCGTTGGTTGGTTGCTCACAGGGGAGGTGAGGCATCGGTTCCTTACTGCTATGCAGGGGAGGTGATGAGTTGATTCCTTACTCTGAGAGGAGGAGATGCATCGGTTTCTTACTGCATGGGGAGGTGATGTGTCATTTCTCTGGACATGCGTCCTTGGTTCCTTACTAAAACCCAGCATCGATGTAGATTTGGTGCACAGGTGCGGTGCATGGAAAATCCGGACATGCTGGAGCCGATGTAGCAGAGGCGAAACAGGCACTGCATTGATTCTTCCAGCCACAAACAGGTGATGCATCGATTTATCCAGCTGCACGGCAGGGCCTGCGTCAGAGCGGGGGTCTTGGATGTCGGAGACACAGTGCTATGGACTCGGGCTGCAGAGGTTCTTCTGCCCACAAACAGGTGCTGCGTCGATCTTTTCTGTCGCACCACAGCAATGCATTGGTTTTTCATAGCAAGCTTGCAGCAGGAAAAACTGTGTTGAAGGGCGATGTGTACATTTACAGCTCTTCTTGCAGCAGAAGCCACCTCCAAGGGCACAGAACTGGCATTGGCACCACTTGGCAGATCAGAATTCCCAGCAGAGGAGTCTAGGGGGCTGCAGGTGAAGTCTTTGATGGCCCTGAGACTTCTTAACAGGAGGCAGGCAAACACAATCTCTTGGAGAATCTTCTCAAGCAGTATACCAAAGCAAAAGTCCAGTCCATAGTCTCTCCAAGACAGAGGCACCAACTGCAGGCCAACCAGGCAAATCAACACAGCAAAGAGACAGTACTCCTCTTAACAGCTCTTCAACTCTTCCTCTTGGCAAAGTCTCCTCTTGATGCGGAAGTGTTCTAAATGTCTGGGGTTACAGGTCCAATACTTATACCTCTTTTGGCCCTTGAAGTAGACCTTTTTCAAATAAATATTTTTGTAGTGCACAGATCCTGCCTTGCCCTGACCTGGCTCTAGACACACTACAGGGGGTGGAGACAGCATTGTTAGAGGACAGGCATAGCCCTATTCAGGTGTAAGTGACAACTCCTCCCACCACTCTAACTCAGAAAGGCCCATTAACCTACTGATGGGCCCTCAGGATTTGCAGGGCACACCTCAGCTACTTTTGTGTGACTGTCTGGAGTGAATGCACAAACAGCCCAACTCTACCAGTCTAAACCAGCTGTGGATTCAACAGGCAGGCAGAGGCAAAGGATCGTAATCAAGAAAATGCTCACATTCTAAAAGTGCCGTTTTCAAACATACAATATAAAAGCCATCTTCACAGAAAGATGTTTGTTTAAATTCTGAGTTCAGGGAACCCAAACTCCAAATCTCAATATCTTCCCAATTGAAAGTTACATTTGTAAGGGGTTACAAGGCAGCTCCAATGATAACTTATGGGAGAGATGGTCCTTGCAATAGTGAAAAACGAAATTGGCCTTATTTCATTGACAGGACACGCTCTGCCTTTCACATACACAGCCTCCTGCCCATGGGACTACCTTAGGGGTGCCTTACATGTAATAAAAGGGAAGGTTTCGGCCTGGCAAGTGGATGCACTTGCCAGGTCGACAGAGCAGTTGAAAACTGCACTCACAGACACTTCAGTGTCAGGTCTGAGATATGGTTGCAGGGCCACTCATGTGGGTAGGTCAATCAATGCTGCAGGCCCACTAGTACCATTTGATTTACAGGCCCATTTGATTTACAGGCCCTGGACACACACCGTGCACTTTACTAGTGACTTACTAGTAAATCAAAATGCCATCATGGATAACCAATCATAATCACAATTTACACAGGGTGTACTTGCACTTTGGCATTGATCAGCAGCGGTAAAGTGCCCAGATCTCTAAAGCCAGCAAAAACAAAATGCAACACGCAAACAGAAGGTCAGGAGCAAAAAGACATACCCAAGATGCCTGGTCTAACAATATGTAATAGGATGAAATGAAAATGTGTTTGTGGTGATTACATACTGTTTCTCAATTTCACCAACAAATAGAAACCATTGTTGTCCATCCTGGTGCTATGCACAGGCCACCAGAGAGTGGATGAAAGATCCAAAGAGAGACCAAGAAAGAGACAGAGGCTCAGACAGAACGAGAGAAAGGTTGTTTGTCTAGTTCTCTGTGGAAATCGCAAACATTACTTTAACAACACACAATTCAATAATATAGTACTAAAAGTAAAAGTAGGGTCACCTCAGCGCACTTAGAGTTAAGGGCCATGGAAAAAGACAAGAGACATCAGGAGAAAGCAAAGGTGGAGACATAATATACTGAATGAGAAAGGAGCCTTGAGGTTGACATGGAATAATCTACCCTGTCAATCAATCAATCAGGATTTATAAAGCGTGGGTAATCACCTGATAGGGTATCCAGGAACTTGCGGGTCGCGGAGGCTTATTCAAACAGCCAGGTCTTGATGGTCATTCGGAAATTCGGAAGTGAGGTAATGGTCCAGATGTGCATGGGGGGGTTGTTCCAGGTCTTTGCTGTGATGTGGAAGAAGGAGCGTCATCCACTTCTGCTTCGGTATATGTGGGGAGTATGGGCAGTGTGTTTTAGAAGCCACCATTTGCCAATTTGTCCCAGAAACTGGAGCACAGAATATTCAACCTTTCGGGCATACCAGTCCAATAAGTGTTAAAATGCAGTATTTAACAGTGATGGAAAACCCAAAGCGTAATTGTGAACCTGGCTTTGAAGATGGCACTCTCCCCACCTGTTAAAATCTTAGCCTATCCGCCAGCAAGCCAGCCCCCCCCCCCCCCCCCCCTTAAAATGTGGGTCTAGATGCGCCCTTGATGTAGAACATTAAAAGGCTCTTAAATAATAAGTAAACAAAGTAAATAAAATATACTTTTGTAGATCTTGCATTGTCTGTTCCTGTTTAATGTGAACATTGGAACAAATGCAGACACGGAGACAGCATGGAAATAATACAAAAAGTAAATAAGCACTGTAAGGCATATTTTCGTGGTCCATCTGCGACTGAGTATCTTCAGACGGATGAGAAAACAGGATCACTCAGCAAACCGACGCTGTGCTCTGGCACTGGCTTCCTCATCTGCTTAACTCCAAATTTTCCCGGTAAGAAGATGGAACACTCGGCTATAGAACTCTCCATATTCATAGCTCTCGCGTGTCTCGCAGTTGTCTAATTTTCCAGTAGATGGCAGCATATGATAACATATCTGTTTTTAAATACACGGTCCTCAGTGTGTACGTGAACTACGGATATCTGCATTTAGCGTCGCTATCGATTTACAGCCATTTCTAAGAAGCAAAAAGCTTTTAGAATTCTTTCTTTCTAAAGGAAAGCTTTTACAACTGCGCCTTGTTTTTTAATGAAAATTGTCAAATATTACAGACAGACACTTATCGAGAGGCACTTCAAGTGGAGCACAAAAAGAGATAGTTAATGGCATGTCCGCTTCATGCTCTTGAGTTCAAAGGAAGTGTGAAAAGTGAACGGAGATGAATCTTCCCAAAACCCCGAGGAGCCATGTAAATAGGGAGAATTGCAAAATGGAGGTATTAGTTAACATTGAATAGGTGTTTCTTCGGGGGCAGAGGTTCCAATAAAAGGCACCGATTATTATGCAAATATAATGCGTGTGTAGGAGCAAGGCGGGGATGAGGCAGTTTGCCATTCTGGGGAGAGTGTATCAAGACGCCTGTTCTGAATTCGATGAACAGTACCTGGCCAAGGCCAGGGGTCTTGGTGAATTTCGGGGCCACTATCATAACCCGTCTCTCCTCGTCATCTAATGACCTCTGTAACAACTGGTGTATCTGTTTCTAAAAAGGGGAGGCCGTCGGGTAATATTTGGACTCACTCAGATCTGCACACCCCTGATTAAGAACAACGTCCGTAAACAAGCATTTGCAATGCTATAGGTCTCGCATTTTCAAAATGTGTCCTATTGGTATTGTAAATGACAATGCCTTTTATTATTGCAGTTTTTTAATCACATAAATAAAAGGCATTGTCATTTACAATGCCAATAGATTAAAATCTTGCAAATGCGAGACCTATTACATTGCAAATGCTTGTTTTTTTATGTCAGCATGCACTGCGCCGTCCCATTATATATTTGTGCTGTGTTGGAAACTTGGTCAGAAGCACGTTTGCTTCACAGCCGTTGACATTGCAAGTGCTTTCTTAAAATGTTGGAGAATGAAAATAAAAGGACATGAAGCTGCTGCTGTACCCAAAAAAGTATGCATTGTTTAAGGATACGGCAACAGCAGCAGCGGTTGGGTGGCAGGTAAAAGGGGAAGGAGGCGCGTGCTTCTGCGTCATTGTAAACAAACACGTCCAGTTAGCTGCACATCCCCTGAAAGCGAGCATGTGACGTAAGCTTAGCCGCCCCCCAAATAGAAAATAAAATGCAACAAGCTGGAAAAAATACATTACGGAGTAATTAATTGGATATGCAGCTGAATGCAGGGGTGCGAAAGCCATCAGGACAGAGAGGGATGGGGGAAGCTACGGACTTGGTGGAGGTAAAAGGAAGCAATAGAGAGTGCACTATAAAACTGTCCGTAGGCAAGACCTAAACAGGTGTAATGTTTCCTGCCAATCGGACAAGTGTGATCCCTGTAAAGTAGCAGAGAAAGCACAGTGAGAAATTATAGTTCTGTGACCTTTAAGTTTCGTGAACTGCCACTGCTGACTAAATCAAATTCGACCCATCAGAGTTATCACGGTATATAAACAAGTGAATGTATGCATGTCTCTTAATAGAGTAAGTTGTACATATGGCACTAGCAAAGATACTGCAGATAGCGAATGAGTCATCGGGGCTGTTCCATATGCAACCAGGTGAGAGATGCACGGTACAATAACAGCACCGACTTCCAAAATGCGTCCTTGGAATGTTCTCTTCTCAGCCCTGTATCATCGTATGTGTACCAAAGTAGTGCATACTATATCAAGATGGGACGTGTGATAGATAACCACAGCCCGAAGAAGCATTCATTGCAGTTAAAGTTGGGTGGGGGCTTTAAACTGTAATCCGTTGGTCGTCAAGTCAACGGATCCTGCCTGGTGGTCAACCCTCTGCTCCCTGGCTCCGTTCGTTTCTGCAGTTGAAAAGCAAGAAGTTCCGCTTCTTGGCTGTGCAGCTCTGTTTTCCCTGCCTTGTAGTAAGAATGGTGTGTCCGGTACCTAGACATGCGCCTTTGACACGGGGTGCTGGGGGAGACGGAGGAGGCAAGGCTGTGGTTTGAAGCTGTTTGTTTCTATTCTCGCGCACTGAGTTCGATTTCGAGATGTCCAAAAACAAAACCCAGCCCCGTGCTCCACGCCTTCCTCGAAAGAAGACGCGCCACACTATCGCTCGAATAGGCTGTATTAATCCCACGTGCTTTTTTTGTGTGACATTGGCCATTTACTCTTTTCCTCTCTTCTGTCCCTCGCTAAATCCTCCCCCCCCATTTAACACTAGGTGAACAGCAGTCATTCTTCCTTTGGTTCAAGATTTAAACAACCGTCATTCTGCGCTTATTTAAAACAAGCTTAGAAATGGTAACCAAAATCAAATCGCTCGCAGAGAGTGTGGGGGCCAAGGAACTTCAGTAGGCAGAATGCGAAGAAGTGACCGGGAAACTTTGAAGGGCGTGACCGGCGGCATCGAGAGATGAACCAAGCGCAGCTGTCCGCCTGCTTGTGCCTGCACTGACTGGTGCTGTGCGCGTGCAGAATATCCAGTCCGGGTGGGCGATCCAGAAAGGAGACAAGGAGGGGAGCAAAAAGCCTCACTGCAAATCAAAGGCGCGCGTTTAACATAAAGTGTGACGCGCGCCAATGAAAAGCAAAGGCGGAGCTTCCACCCTACTTCCAAAGAAAACCAACGACAATAGATCTCGCAAGCGAGCAGCGCATGCACTGCGACGCTAGCGAGACCTAAAAATGGAGGCTGCATTTCTTTTTTTTTGTATTGATGCAAAAAAGGTATTTTTACTTGAAGTATATCTCCCCTACTGCCTAAAAACAAAACTAAAATACACACTTGATATCATAAGATAAAGCAACATGTTTAATTATGAAACAATAAACGTATTTATTTTATCACCCAGTGTTTATTATTGTATGACTATATACAGTTTATGGATTTTCCTAGTACTGTTTATGGCTCTATTTCTGAAGAAGAAACCAAGGGACATATTTATGAATTGCGTGTTGCACCGCATCGCAGCATGTCACCTTGCTGTGTCACATGGAAAGAGCAGGAATGCTCCATATTTATCCAATATGGTGCATTCCTGCCCTTTCCCCTTGTGCCGGTGCCATTTTGGCAGCCTAGTGTCAACGCAGGATTCCTTGCACCATGGTGCAAGGATGCCTCTGTTGTAGGCAGGATTGTTTTGAGCAGGAAGGGGTACCGTCCTGCACAAAAAAAATCCTGAGAGACTTTTTCCTCTTTCCATGTGTGCTGCGCAGCACACTGAGAAAGAAGGAGTAACAAAGAAAAATAAAGATATTTCTCCTTGTTACGCCTCATCTGGGGAGGCTAGCTTTTTGGTGCATTCCAAGTTTTACAAGGTCTTGTAAATCTATGAATGCTTCAAAAACCATCGGAGTTCCCAACGGACCAGCGTCTGGCTTTGCTGGTAGCCATCCACAAAGAAGGCAAACCTAGAGATCTCTGCTCTGCTTATAGGCCCCTCTCCGTTCTCAATGTGGAACCCAAAATCCTCGCCAAGTTGCTGGCAACTAGATTAATCAAGGTCATAAATGGTTTGATACACGCTGATCAGTCAGGTTTTATGCCCGAGCGTAATACGGCCTTCAAATTGCGGCGAGTGCATGGCGTGTTGGGTAGAATTGACACGATACAGGAAGATGCCATTGTACTTTCTTTGGATGCCTCGATGGCATTCGATACCGTAGAATGGTCAAATTTCATGGCAATGCTTGAAATACTGGGTTTCGGCCCCCTCTTCATTTCCTGGGTAAGACTCCTATATGCGGCACCACAGGCACAGGTAGTAGTGAATAACAAACGCTCTGCAGCCTTTGCACTAAGCCGGGGCACTCGCCAAGGGTGTCCCCTGTCACCATTATTATTTGCGTTGTCCCTTGAGCCCCTGGCAGTCTGGATCCGACAGGACCCCGTCATTCGAGGAATGAGGTGGTCTGCGGACTGGGAAGATAGCATCTCATTATATGCAGATGACATACTCCTTTTTTTAGCTTCCCCTCGTAGATCACTCAGGTGCATCCTTGACATATTTGCGGTATTTGGGCGTTACTCCGGGTTCTCGATTAACTGGGACAAATTCATACTTTATGTGCTCATGGGCCTCCCCCCTCGTTTATTCGATGATTGCCCCATTCAGATTGCACAGGGTGGATTTTGCTACCTGGGAATATTTGTTACCCCCGACCCTAAGTTGCATATTGAGAGAAATTTGCGCCCACCCCTACAGCGGCTGAGGAGAGATATCGTCACTTGGAAGACGCTCCCTCTTTCGCTCCTGGGACGGGCAGCCTTATTTAAAATGATGGCAAAAGACACACAATTGATGGACGTAATGCAGAACAAATCAAAACATTCACCCCCAGTCAAGAGATCTGGGTTAAATCCATCATTCTTTTGCTCACCATGCCACCCCAGTTTAGACCTGGCTATATGCAAATCAGTCTTGACCCTGTGCCTCATGGGAACAGTCCAGCCCGAACTGCCAAGCCAGGTCCTCCCTGGACCGGAAACAAGCATCCTAGGACCGGTTTTGGGGTTTCACCCCTCTTCAGCCAGGATAGCTTGATTCCAGTGGCACAGTGAGCCCAGGACTCACGTCTGAGCATACCTGGCGCACTTAGGGCGAGAAAGCAAAAGACACACAATTGATGGACGAAATGCAGAACAAATCAAAACATTCACCCCCAGTCAAGAGATCTGGGTTAAATCCATCATTCTTTTGCTCACCATGCCACCCAAGTTTAGACCTGGCTATATGCAAATCAGTCTTGACCCTTGGCAGTTCGGGCTGGACTGTTCCCATGAGGCACAGGGTCAAGACTGATTTTCATATGGCTGGGTTCAAACTGGAATGGCATATTGAGCAAAAAAACGATGGATTTAGGCCCAGATCTCTGTACTGGGGTGAATGTATGACATTGTTCTGCATTCTGTCCATCAACTGTTGTTTTTGCATTTGTCACCCCGAGTGGGACGGGTATGCCCAGACGTGAGTCTCGTGCTCTCCATGCCACTGGAATCCAGCTATCCTGGCTGAAGAGGGGTGAAACCCCGAAACCGGTCCTAGGATGCTTGTTTCCAGTCCAGGGAGGACCTGGCTTGGCAGTTCGGGCTGGACTGTTCCCATGAGGCACAGGGTCAAGACTGATTTGCATATGGCTGGGTTCAAACTGGAATGGCATGGTGAGCAAAAAAACAATGGATTTAGGCCCAGATCTCTGTACTGGGGTGAATGTATGACATTGTTCTGCATTCTGTCCATCAACTGTTGTTTTTTATTTAAAATGATGGCCCTGCATCGCTTCCTGTATGCACTGCAAAACGCGTCCAACCCTGTCCCAGCAAGTTATTTTAGGGAAATCGAGAGTCTCCAAAGGGAATTGATCTGGAACGGAAGGCCCCGTATAGCGCACAAGAAACTGGTCCTCAACTGGTACGATGGAGGCATCAGCCTCCCAGACATAAAGAAATATTATTGGGCCACTCAGCTGGCAGCCATTAACCAAGCCACCTATCGTGGCCCTCATGATCCGGGATATGCCATGGATAGATGGCTGCTGCCAGGCGGAACCTTTGGCGTTGCACTTTACTCTCCCCGGGAAAAACTCTCGCTCACTGGCCCTACCAAGCATGCAGTCAAGATTTGGCATGACGTTCATAAAAGCATGGGTTGGAACGGTAGGCTAACTCTCGCCACCCCATTGTGGGACTCGGCACAACTCAGCCAGCTGAGGACCTCTAAGGGGTTCGATAGATGGGATCTAATTGGCATCTCGCGAATAGGTGATCTCTGGTCCAGGGGAGATGTGGTGCCGTTTTCAACATTACAACAACAATTTGAAATGGCGGATATGGAGTTTTTTCGCTATCTGCAGATCCGTCATACCCTGTACTCGGCTATACCGAAGGGCACCTCACTCCCTGACTCCTCCCCGGTGGAGGATAGACTCCTGGATGGCTACCTGCCGGAAAAGGCATTCTCCCTTACTTACAAGAAGCTCCTCCATAATACCCCTGATCCCCTCGAAACACTTAAGGGGAAATGGGTGGCAGACGGCCTTCAAATGGACGATGACGAAAGGCGGGAGGCGGTGGCGTCCCCCCGGGAGGTGGGTATATCCGCTCGATTACGGCTAGTCCAATTGAATATCCTCCATAGGACCTACATCACCGGAACACAAATGGTGCACATGGGAAGGGGGAGTAGGGGTGAGTGCTGTAGGGGGTGTGGACAGGTGGGCACATTTATGCACATCCTCTGGGACTGTGACCGTATTCAGTGGTTTTGGCAAGCGGTACACCGAACCTTTAGGTCTGTCCTGCACAAACATATACACCCTGAGGCGAAGCGCTGAATCCTTAACATTTGGGAGCCTACTGACCTCACCACCTCCGAGAGGAACCGGGTAACTCTGGGTCTTTCGGCGGCTAAAAGGGATATAGCGCAATACTGGGGTTCTGATACACCTCCCACATTGATTCAGTGGAAACAAAACATGGACTGGTGCATGTTTCGAGAAAAGACTGTATATATTGCAAGGGGTTGTCCAAAAAAGTGGTCCGCAATTTGGGGGGGCATGGAACTCCTACAGAGGTGACATCTGCGAAGCCCCACTGGTACCCATTGATGATGAAGACCTATCCTCTTGAGTCCAAACGTGAGATTTATTTTGTGTGATGTTTTTGACAATCTACAATCTGGGTATTGTTGATGTATACTTATTTCCACAACAGTGCTGCTGTCTCTTTATATTTTCAATAAAAAGAGTTATAAAAAAATTAAAAAAACATCGGAGTTGCATGGGAACATCCACGCAACGACCATGGAATGCCTACCCAGGGCAGAGTAACGCAATTCAGTGATTTGCGCGGCGTTGCTCCAGATTTTTGGAGCCGCTCAAAGCCATGCAAATTTAGGCCCATGGGAACTGATTTGGTATGGTGACTCAGTCCCTACATTCTGACGCCCATTGATCCCAGGCATAGTTCTGTTTCCAAACAGAATCCCTGCAACAGTATAGCTGAAATAAAATATCATATTGATCTTTAGCAGATTTAATGGCACTAATATTTCATGCCTTTTTACAGTGCTTAGTTGTAAAGATGATAGTACTGATGCCCAAAGCTTTTCTGAGGAGCCCGCTGCCAGCTCTGGCGAATACCAGGGTTGCTGAATACCAAGTATGCCAAGACTTTTTTTTCCAAAACTTTTCATTGAGGTTAAACGTACAAAATTTAAAAGCGGTGGATGTATGACGTTACAACGCATACATTTACATCGCGGTACATTACATCGCGGTTTTGACAACGCAAGTCGTTACAACGACTTGCGTTGGAGGGCGCTGGACTTAGGAGTAGTATAATTTACTATTCCAACTCCAGTCTACGTACAGTAGGGAAGGTGTTGGATAGTAAATTATACTATTCCTTGTCCTAGAGCGCCATCTAGCGCAAGTCATTGTAACGACTTGCGTTGTAAAAACCGCGATGTAATGGCATCGCGATGTAATCCCCGCGTTGTAAACAATGTTTCCCCTTAAAAACATAAATCAGTCACACTGTTGTCTCATAGAATATTGCAATCACCTAAGCAGATGAACCATATAGAATATGTCTGATTAATGATGAGAAAGACTTCATTAATATAGTTGTAATAAACAGGCCTGCTTTAGGGCAGTGCGACCGGTGCAGCAACACAGGGCGCTAACCTGTGGAGGGGGGCGCTGACCTTGGAGGGGGGGGGCTCTGTGTTTAGCAATAACTTATGATTGGAGAGATGAGGGGCACTTGTGCCCAGTGGTAGTGAGAAAATCTGCGGAGGCTGTAATGGGGCGCCAAAAATGATTGTCATACCGGGGGCCGCCAGCACTAAAGCCAGCCCTGGTAATGAAGCTCACAAATGTAACCCAAAACATCCACCCGAACAGATCCTTGAGGTTTAACACAATACACATATTCAATGAACAACAAAAGGTACATCTAGATCATGAAAGGAAAAATGCAGAAAACAAAAGTAAATGAAGAGGGGAAAAAAAGGAGAAAAAGAGACAGCCATGTGGGCCAAACCCAGAATGTACTAACAACAGCAAGCACTTATTTATGGTGACCTTGTGCATGGGGCGGGTCCCGAATGAAATTATCTAGTGATTTCAAACTTTTCTGTGATATTTTGGGTAGCCCATAATCTTCATCTGGGTTTTGTGGGTACTTCTAAGATATGTAACCCTGGTCCACCATGTGCACTAGGAAATATGATTAGCAGATTTCCAGACAATAAGAATGACTATGATCGCGGTCATTAGTAAAAGGTCCAGGATTACGAAGTCTGGCTCTGAAAGCAGGGGAGAGTTAGGAGCTGAATAATCCTGGGGAAATCTAAGGCAATTTTGGTGCTAAAAAGTTCTGGGTAGAAGTCTTGTCCCGGGAGGCAGTCAGCCACTTGCAGCCAAAAAACATGTTTTCAGGATTACCACTGTTGCTTTGCAAGATGAACAGATGTCTGAATACAAAAGTTTAAATTTGAATAATTTATCCAAGGCTCGGTAAAGTAGGTGTGATGAGAATAGTTTGGTCTGAGTTAACGATGGAACAATTGTAGTAGCTGAGTGCAATTATTTGATCATGTATGTATTGAGGGAGGCTCTCTAACTATACTCTGAAAGTACTTGAGCCATATGGTCTGAAGGGGAGAGAGAGATTTTTTTGGGCAAAACTCAGGGGCAGGTCTACAAGGTAGTGCCGCTGCGTGACACCACGAGTCCTTTGGCTGCGCCAAGCTGCGGCACTTCCGAAGCACAGGGATGCAACATATTTACAAGAAATATGTTGCATGCCTGTGCTCTCCCCACCGCTGGCGCACAAACTGCAGCCATGCAGGCACCCTTGCACCATGGTGCAAGGATGCCTGCGTTGTGGGGACATTGTTTTTGTGCAGGAAGGGGCACCTTCCTGCACAAAAACAATAACTACAGGCATTTTCCTGCGTGCTGAAGAATGCAGTACGCATTGAAAAAGGGAAAAACGAGGAGAAATGAAACAATTTTTCATCGTTGTGCCTCGCTATGCCACCTCTAGGGTGGCATAGCAAGGGTGGCATAGCATTCAGACGCATCTCCAGATTTACGATTTCTCGTAAATCTGGAGATGTGTCTTGTTGAACACCCACAGCAACACCAATGGAACGCCCCTTCAACGCAAAGTGCTGCATGTGAAGGGGCCGTATTTACAAGGAGAGGAAAAGTCACGCAGGGTGGCTTTTCCTGTCCTTGTAAATATGGAGGAGCCCCCTGCGCCACCAGTACGTCATGAAAAGTGACGTACTGGTGGCGCAGGGGGCTTGTAAATCTGCCCGTCAGTGTTTTGTGGTTCTTAGATGAAGTATGGTGTTGCAGGGATTCTGCTCATGCACAGAACTATGAGCAGGAAACCAGGACCTCAGTGAATTGTGGTGTACCAAAACCTCACCTCAGTACCCAGAACACCTATCCTACTAGCATCAGTGTCTCATTCGTTCTCCGTATCATCTCGAAGCTACCAATGATTAGACAACCCAGAACAAGCGACTTAGAGTACTCTCAGGAATGGTGGGAATCAGAAACACCTTTTCGTTATTATTCTCATATCAGTCCACAACAAGAGTAATCAGAGACATGGTAAAGTTTAAAATGTTTATTTTTAACTACGTGCTCCAAGGTGCAGTACTTTGTCTAACATAAGCAGACAAATGATTAAAAACAAAACCATCAGCATTGTTAAATACCATAGAAAATGAAGGCAGAAATCATATTACAAATGATAGTGGAAAACAACCACCCTCCCTTCGCTAGTAAACTAGTTTTATGAAACTAATAGAAGGTCTCTAGGCTTGAATGGGGAACCCCATACCGTAAGTATCAGCTTAGGTGAATCATAACACAGGATCAGCTCTGCTCTCTGTTTCTGGAAAGGTTTTCTCCAAGTGTCTGAATCATGCATGCAAATGCAATATTAAAGGCACCAGAGTTTCAGATATTTGCAGCTGTGTGTGTGTTATGTCTAGAGCGTGGGACGATCAACCTGAATTAAAAAGCATACATTGTTATTTGACCTTGACGGCTTCTGCACACAGTGTTCAGACTAAGGTCATGGTGCACGTCTAGGGATGTGAACAACAGACCGTTCTCATGTGAAGAAAAAGCAAGCAAGCAGTTTTTCTTGTAATAACAGCTACCTGCAGTGTTGTGTGCAAAAGCAACAAAGTGGCAAGATGGCGTTTTACATCTAAGGCGCTTATGCTAACATAGCAATGTGTGTACATAGAAACCCGTCTCCACTACACCCTCCCTTGATCGGACCACAAACAAAATAGGGAAGCACTGTAGGAATGCAGAGTTCAAGCTCTAGTCGAGACAGAACCAAGTTCATGTATTGCCAAGCCATATAATTGGTAGTGACAGTTCGAAAAATTTGTCGGGAAAAGGAAAAAATGAAAACATCTCCCAGGGGTGTGACACAGCCCAATGTGGATTAAAAAGAAAAATTATTAAATCTGGATTAGGACATGCGGAAGACGGACAACTGCCAATTTAATCCATCAACATGTAGGCACAATAAGTAGCAACTGCCTCCACGAGGAAGTCATTATAATGTTCAGTAAAAGATTCAGCCATCCAGTCAAGTAAAGTAAATGAACATACATGTTCTTCGATAACCGGAGCCTCTAGCACAATCAGAGGACAACTTGCATGTTCTTCAAGATAACTTCTCGCCAAGAAGTCATATGCTGCCGCATATATATCCCAATTCCATAGAACTCCGTGTGCCACTTCACTGGCCATAATCCCGATGCCAGAACAGTCCAACTCATGAGCCACTAAGGGACTCATTAGTCGATCATAATCCGGGGCAGGAGACGCTGTGTTAGACAGGCACAAATCCAGAGCCCATTCGAATGGACAATCTAGGCAATGGAAAACAGGTTGTACGCAACTAAAGTAAGAGAACCTGAAGGATAATCCATAGGCTATGCTTAAAGTGGCCAGTGGTAATGTTCCATAGTATTCAAGTATCCAGTTGCGCAGTTGAAGCAGCCGGGGCGGGTTGTTGTGTGATACAGATCGTGTAGCCATTGCGGAGCAAACAAACTAACAGGAGCACACCAGCAGTCAGGGCCAGAATCAATGGTAGCCCGCCGAAGACGCTGAAAAAAATAGAATGATAAAATGCCGGTATCACACCAAATATTGTTTGGAAGGAGGTCACGAGGCCGGAGCCCACAACTTTGAAAAAATGTACCAAGCCAGTTGTTGACGAGGCATTGAATATAGTATGAATCAGAGCACCGAAATGAAGGGGGAGATCAGTATTCAGAAGCGCATGCACCTCGGTGCGGGTGTTTGCCACGTGAAGGATGAATGTTTCACGGGAGAAAGTCAGAGCGACTTCTTTTCGAGACAATAGAGCCCTTATTCTGCTCATCTTGTTGAACTCTGCCTTCAAGGTTGGGAGGGAAGGCCAGATGAATACATCCAGTCTCCCATGCGGAGGCGGGTAAAGGACATTTTTACAACAGACTGAGTGATGTGAGATAGTTACAACGTACGGAATCCCCACTAGCATCCCGCAGCATGCCTCATTATTTAAAAGCAAATAACTACCGTTAGCTAGTAATGTAAAAGTGGGTGTAATTGCTGGCACAGGATTTCCCTTCAGAATGCAAGCCAAATTCGGTGCCATGCAATTGGATGTTCCTACAGACTACTGAGTGATCAGGTGTGGAAGTGCATTCCTCTCCTTTCAAATAAACTTCTTTACCCTCTCTCATGCACCTGTATGTAAATGGGAGTGACCAAACTACATGCAGGAAGACAGTACCCAATGGTTCGTATCTGCCTAGGGCATAATGTTTCATGCATGAACTGAACTTAAACAACGGAAAAGGTAAGGTGATTAAACCGTGGATGAGTCACACAGCTGAGCTCGATTCGGCCACAGAGAAAGGTAAAGGCTCCAACCTTTCAACATGCAGTAATGAGCACGTCGCATTCCTCATGGACATGAACCATTGTTTATCAGTCAGATTAAACGGCAGGAATAAGGATTATGTGTTCATGTAGTCCCAGTCCATGCAAACCGCATTATAGAACGTAACCGATCCCGACCATGGTATAAAACAGAAACATCATCCCGCACAATATCCTCAACAGATGAAACAAGATTATCCAATGCGTAAATTCCGGAAGAAAGGGTGTTACAGATGTACATCCATCTTTTGGACCTGCCACCCACAGGACCCTTAACAAAATCATTCAAATCCACTTTGTCGTTCAATTTTGATAAATGAAGTTTAACAGATGCCATGTGGAATGTTGCAGCCAGTTGTGACATAACTTCCCTACAGAATAGGTAGTAACTGAATGGGAAGATTCAAATCGGGGGTCCACTCTAACCTGTGTATAGCCAGGGTATAGACCCAGAAAACGATGTTGACAGGAATCTGAGCTCTTCTGCCATATTAACAGTGACGGCCCGTGTAGGGCGTTTTACCGGGGCGGTGATGTGGCGCAGAGGAGGGGCAGGGTGGGGGGTTGCAAAATGCGGCAAACGGACGATTTCAGGTAAGTTACGAAAAAAATTAATAAAACGAATTTCGTTGCGTGCGCTGCATCGCAGCAGCGCGCGCAACGAAATTAGTTTCATTAATTTTTTTCGTAACTTACCTGAAATCGGCCATTTGCCGCATTTTGCAACCCCCCACCCTGCCCCTCCTCTGCGCCACATCACCGCCCCGGTAAAACGCCCTACACGGACCGTCACTGCATATTAACCATCCTTCAGGATCTAAGTTGGAAATGTTGAAGGATGTATTAGTAACAAATGATTGCAAAGCATCAAGGGACAGATCGGTGTGATTATCCCATTTTGGATAAGTGCCCAGATCAGGAACAGTTGGGGAATTCATTTTTTTTAGAAATAGCCAATCCAATGCAGGTGGTTTGAAAAATGGTAGAATTAAAAAACAACAGGTGGTTTGGGATAAGGCATGCACGATGCAGAGCTTCTGTACCTTGTACCTGCCATGCTTTAGAACCCCAAACAGATTTAAGATCAATGGTATCTTTCCACAGCTCATAGCCCCCTATAGCCAGAATCATCCATAAAGTGTTTTGAGTACAGCAATTTAGTGTGGGTCAGTCTGACTTTGGAAGTTGACTCGGCAGCCATTTTAAAATAAAAGGCTTCAGGTTTAGATACGCTGAAGTCAGTATAATATGTAAATTTGCTCAATAGAGTCTTGGAGCTGACTTCAATTGGTGCTGGACAATGTTTCCCATTGTGTATAATTGACAACATTTTTAAATGTATTTGCCTTATGCAGGAAATGACTGCCACAGCGCTGGCAACAAAACAACCCCCCGTAGTTCGCTGTGTCCAAACATAAATCTTCAGCATCAAAAGCAGCACAATATTTCAAATCAGAAAAAAGAGCCTTTACGGCTTGGACATCCCAATCATCAGAGCGAATGTTCTGTTTCACAACATCCCCCATAGAAACACGAAGTACATTGGGGACATTAATCTCCTCTGTGGGACCATGAATTTGAAATTTAACAGCATCCCATACAATCTCATCTAACACAGGCCAGGCAGTAATATTCACAAAAGTCCGGTCCCTCTTCATGATGTGTGATGAGGAGTGGGGTGCCAAAGTTCCATCAATTAATCTAATTGTAGATCTTTCGGTGAGATAGTGTCCATTTACTAGATGAAAAAACACAACCACAAATCCAACGGACATAAACAAAAAAATAGTTATGAGCACCAGCCAAATGTAAGTCCAAGGAGGAATTAAAAAATGTCTTCTAAACCAAGCAGCAAAAATAGAAATTTTTGATGGGGCATTGGAAGTCACAGAGTTAGTGTCAAATGAAAAACGTGACTGGTCAACTGCACTTGAATGTAAACCAGGCAACGACACATCTGTGGGATAAGTATACTCAGTATCTTCAATTGGACCACCAGCCGGTGGAGGCAATAAAGGATTAGTAACTGTATGCATCTCGATGGCAATGTCAGGCCTGTTGGTGTTTGCCGGAGCCAAAACAGAATTTCTCAGCATTGCTGGACAAGAGACCGCTGGAGTCATACTAAGAAGAATCAGCCACTCGTTGTAGTTTGACATTGTCAATGGAGATGTACCTGTTATCCTTGCGACCAGGAAGTGGAGGTAAAATGACTGTTTGTGTGCCCTGCACGCCAAGCACTGGTACTGGAGCATGATTAGAGGGGCCGAACTCCTTCTTGTTCTCCACCTTCTCGAAGTGGCCAGCCAACTACCGAATCTGAAGCGCAGCATCAGTTGTGGAGGGCAAGTGTTCCTTTGCAAAACTGTCTCTGGTCTCTTGTAGATTCTGTAATTCAGGAGAGTGATCATCTACGTCAAAGGGTGCGGCCGGCGCCGCCATGTCTAGACCATCAAGGTCCAGGACAAACATCTTTATGCCAAAGAGCATTTCGTATGGGGTCCGCCCACCCAGAGACCTGCCAGGGAGATTATTAAGTGCAAGTTGAACGCTATACAAATGGGCAAACCAGTTCCTGCCAGTACCTAAAACCCTAGCTGTCAGGTATTGCTTTAAGTCACGGTTCATTCGCTCCACAACACTATTGCCCTCAGGCCGGTATGGAGACGAAAATTTGACTTGGACCCCCAAAGATCTCATGGCATCTTTGTACGCCTTAGAGGCGAGCGCAGGACCTTGGTCAGAATGAAGGGTACCACATGCAAAAATTCCCACAAAGACACGCAAATCCCTGATGACAGTTCGAGCATCAGCACTCCGTTGTGGCGAGACACAAAGAAAACGTGTGCACGAATCCACTGCAACTAAGATGTACTTATACGCAGTATCAGAGGAGAAACGACCGCAGTGATCTAAATAAACGCACCCAAGTGGTTTATTAGATATGTACAACTGTGTTTGAGGTGGGCGCGCAGCAGTCGAAGGCTTAATCTGCTGGCAGATGTCACAATTAAAAACATAAGCTCGAGTCTGTTTATACAATCCGCGCCACCAGTAACGTTGTTGTAAGAGAGTAACAGTCGCCGAAATGCCGGCATGGGCAGAAGCTATACCTTCGTGAGCTGCTGTCATCAAGGAAAGTCTGCAGTGTGCGTTGGGAATCAATCTGTAACCAACGTCGTTAATTCTCACATAGGGAACTTTATCAGGACTTAAATGATAAGAGTATTTAGAAGGGAAACCCCGAGGGTAATTACCACCATTCTCGGTCGCAGCAATAGCTGCCAAGATGTCATCATCAATCTTACTTTTGGATCTTGTAACTGCTGCTACTAGATATGTTACCACTGCTGTTTTCACTGCTTCGTCAGCTAATCTGTTTCCTACAGCGTGGACACCTACTCGCTGGTGCCTTAGAGTATGAATTACATTCACGAGCGGCAGACGTTATTTATGGTCCTCTACTCGAACCCAAAGCATTTTATGCTTGATTGTGCTACCTTTGGAATCACAATACTCATATTGAGACCAAAAGAATAAATTGTCGTTGAAAGACTGAACACAGTAAAAAGAGTCACTCACTATAAGAGGAGTAACCTGAGGATCAGCAAACTCCAGTGCAAGCACCAGAGCACGAAGCTCTGCCAACTGGGTGGTACAATCACCCAACATCTGTGTGTGCACGACATCAGATTTGAATTCACCATTCACGAAAGTACCAGCCACTATTGCGCAGGCCGCTGAATAAGCATGCTTAGAACCGTCGCCGGTTGCGCTGAACCGTCAGTGTAAATGACTAAGGGTGGGCGTAGTGGGCGTAGTGGGGCTACGTGAAGCAGCACGTAGTGTGCCCAAATCTACGCACACTACGCGCTTCGCGTAGCCCCACTACGCGCCACCCGCCACCCACCCACCCTACTTTTAAAAGATTAAATTAATTTGTAATAAAGCAAATTAAAGGCACTTACCTGACGCGCGGCGTCTCCCGGGGCTCCCTCTTCCTGTTTTTCAATTTTCCTGACAAATGCGCATGCGCGGACGCCCGCGCATGCGCATTTCTTGCGAGAAATGCGCATGCGCGGGCGTCCGCGCATGCGCATTAGTCAGGAAAATTGAAAAACAGGAAGAGGGAGCCCCGGGAGACACCGCACGTCAGGTAAGTGCCTAATTTCCTTTATTACAAATTAATTTTTTCTTTTAAAAGTACGGCGGGCGGGAGGCGGGTGGTGGGCGGCAGGCAGCTACGCTTCGCCCACGTAGTGTGCGTAGGCGCTGCCTGTTTCGCCTACTTCGAAAACTGCGAAGCAGGCAGCGCTACGTACACTACGTGGGCGAAGCGTAGTGTCGCGCCCAGGGTTATAAATGACACAATGGTAATCCTCAAGCAGGCGCAAGGACAGAGGAGCTGGATGAACAAACTCATACTGCAAATTCTCCTGAGTCTGCAATGAGGCAAAAAAGATGTAAGTGACATCCGGAGACGTCAAAGAAGTGGCACATTGTATCCAACGCGGATGCAAACCTTTAGAATTTGGTACACTGGCTTTCGTTACTGCCTCTACGGCAGGATATGGTGTAACAACCAACATGCGTTTCCCTTGCGACAGCGCTCTCTCCTTCAGAATCGCCATTTGCACTGCAATAAAAACTTTTTCGACAGTGAAAAAGC
Source organism: Triturus cristatus (assembly GCF_964204655.1). NCBI lineage: Eukaryota > Metazoa > Chordata > Amphibia > Caudata > Salamandridae > Triturus > Triturus cristatus. The sequence goes on along the minus strand of NC_140583.1, from coordinate 792,361,020 downwards.
GCATTTCAGCCGATGTGTACAAGTGCGATTTGTAAGCAATGGGGACTGTGTCGCCTTCATTAAGTACGTTAAGTACGTGAAACCCACTGGGCCAGGCACAATTCTTATCACCAGGTTAGTGTTGTTATCACGCGTCAGTAAGTATTTCGAAGCAAGAAGATCAGCCTGCAAAGCTTGCAGGATAGTTGAATGTTCTGGCAGCCAGCTCGATTTGGAAAAAGTAGGTTGTACCAAGGCATATAGCGGCTTGATATGCTGGGCCTAATCCGGAATGTAGGTATGCCCGAAATTAAAAAAAACCAGCAAAGATTGTAATTTCTTCAGTGTTGTCGGAGCACGCAAACATGCGCACTTCTCCAGGAAGTGAGTTGCTAAACCTCATCCTTCGTTGTTGAGTTCATAGTTCATAACTGTATACTCTGCAATGTGCGACCTTGCAAAGTTGAATTTGTAACCAAAGTCCGCAAACATGACAATGATGCGGTCAACGCGACACAGATGCGGCCATAATTTGCCCTCTGTGAGATAAATATCATCAACATACGAGTACGCATCAGGGTCAATGCTCTCTAACAGAGGACTACACGAGCGGCAAAGACACCTGGACTGTTTTTATAGCCCATGGCTAATCTTTTAAACTGTTTTTGTTTGCCGCAAGAAGTAAAGGCTGTCCATTGACTATTAATAGAGGACAGATTATGGCTATAAAAGCCATTGGAGATGTCAAGTGTGGTTTTAAACCTTTTTCTCACCAGACTATCAATGAGGGCAGAACTGTGGGTATTCTGTACCGCACAGATCCGACATTGCGAGTTCAAATGCCGGTAATCCAAAACCAGGCTGTACGACCCATCAGGTTTGGTTACAGTGAATAAAGGATTATTCATGGGTGACACACATGTTTCAATAACACCTCGATATTCCAATTGTTCAAGGATTTCTGGGACGTGAGATTTAGCTTCGTGGCGCATGGAATATTGGGGTTGTGGCTGGGGCATAGACCGTAATGGAATCTCAAGGCTTGGCGACAACTTATCCCATCCAACCTGAGTTTGGTACAACGCCGGAGCAAGTACCTGAGCCCACTCTTCTGCAAAGTTCTGAGCCTGATCCTTCAACACAGTGTGTGCTAAAGATGGGAGGATTACCTCCTCCCCTCTAGGAGCGGCCAAAATGAAAGCTGGGGGCCAGTCTGCCTCTGCTAACAGAATGTCATATGTAGAGGTCGGATTTTCCCCAAAAATCCCTTTTATGGTACGTTGTATATCACCTTCTATTGAAAGGACTATGTCATATAGTCCGTCAGGGGGAGACACTCTAGTATCAGCAGTTTCTACAGTAATGAATGTGTCAGTTGCTGTCGCCTTCAGATATGGACGCAGTGCTTGCCGCACTACTGTAACCTACGCTGCGCTGTCTAGCAGCGTTAGTGCCCATGTCAGGTTCCGAAGCTGCGTTCTCACTATCTGTGGCATACCTCACTGTTAGTGCAGGAACTTTCTCCTTTTGAAACAGGGGTCGTTGTCGTGCAAATTTGTCCTGCTTGCCTTTACCGTCAGCCTGGCGGGGCTGCTCACGTCCTTGTTGGGCACCCCGACCTTTGCCACGTTCTCCTCCACCGGACTGTGAGACCGATGTTTCCTGTGAAGAACGAGGAGAACGTTGTTCAGGAACCTGAAATCTATCAGGAGATCTTATCCTAGTGCGATCACGCAAATCATATGTGCTTTCAGTAATCGCTTGAACCGGCGACGCGGAACGAGACCCCTGTTTCTGTTGCTGCTTTCCCTGTTTTTTAGCTTTCCAATTTTGTTTAGGAAAAGCTGGACGGTCGTCTTTAGAAGACGTCCCTGTCTTAGTTTGCGGTTGCGTAGTTGTTGTTTGAACAAAAGGCTTAACCCCCAAACTATTGCGGCCAAAGGTCTTATAAGCCTCAGCAATAATCCTTGGTAACTGCCGGGGTTTATCGATGTCGGCGACGAGGCGCACCTCATTCGACACTTGAAAGTTAACCGCATCTCCCTTGACGTTAGCAAGGATGAGCGTGGCAACTACGTCGAACACGCCGACAAGCCTCATCCCTAACTGGACCGCCACCTCCGGACCGTGTTGATCCTAAACACGCTTGATCACGGAGGGCAGTACAGCCGTAGACGGGGTGCCGAAGCACTTTGAGTAGACTGCCGCAAACACTTTACCCCAGTTATCACAATCAGATACCTCTGGGACTAAGTCTTTCTGCAAACTAATGGTGAGGATCCTGTGTTTTTCCACAGCAAGCGCCGGGACACCCTAGGGTAGCTGCGCGCTATAGAAGTTCGACTAATATAACATAACACAGGAGTAGAATTTGGAAAAACTGCTTCCAGCTGGTCAAATTTCTCAGCAAGCCAATAAGGCATATTGTCCTTATTCTGGGGGCGCTTGCCCATTACCGAATTAACCATGACGGGACTAATAGTAATCCCGGATGGGCCAGCTGGTTGCGCCGCAACTCCAGGTGCCCCCACCTGGACATTGCGTGAGACGTATTGCACTAAAGCCCTATGTCCCGTAATTAGGGCGGTATGGAGTTGACGTAAGTCATCCACCGGGGCTTGCAAATAACGTGGATGTGGTGTAAACCCGGCCAAGACTGGCCAAGTGGCTCCTGGAATGGACAAGGTACCTAAACAAACCAGTGTAACCGTGTGGGGGAGGGCGCCATTGAACCAAATACGATGCTGCCAAGCAGAAATGGGAATTTCCTGCGTCCAATACAGCGTGTAATTAGCTGGGACTGCCGTAGGAGTGTTTGAGTGAAACGTATTATCATCCGCATTCACCTCCGGCAAAGTAACCCAAGAGTAAAATAGCTCATAGGAATGCGATGCATCGGCACTCACTACAAAGATAATAGACATCCCATTGTCAGGCACCCCGAACTGCGTCAAATGACGCCGGAGAGGCACGCGACTATGTGCTGCAATAGCGACCATAAGGACACAGAGAAGAAAAACAATCTATATAAACAGTAGCACAAAAAAGGGTATAATATAAATAGAAAACCTTTTTAATCTCATATCAGTCCACAACAAGAGTAATCAGAGACACAGTAAAGTTTAAAATCTTTATTTTTAACTACGTGCTCTGAGGTGCAGTACTTTGGCTAACATAAGCAGACAAATGATTAAAAACAAAACCATCAGCATTGTTACAATACCATAGAAAATGAAGGGAGAAATTAGTGGAAAACAACCACCCTCCCTGCGCTAGTAAACTACTTTTATGAAACTAATAGGTCTCTAGGCTTGAATGGGGAACCCCATACCGTAAATATCAGCTTAGGTGAATCACATCACAGAATCAGAATCGGCGGTAATGGGGGCGCCAAAAATGATTGTCATACTGGGCGCCGCCAGCACTAAAGCCAGCCCTGGTAATGAAGCTCACAAATGTAACCCAGAACATCCACCCAAACAGATCCTTGAGGTTTAACACAATACACATATTCAATGAACAACAAAAGGTACATCTAGATCATGAAAGGAAAAATGCAGAAAACAAAAGTAAATGAAGAGGGGAAAAAAGGAGAAAAAGAGACAGCCATGTGGGCCAAACCCAGAATGTACTAACAACAGCAAGCACTTATTTATGGTGAACTTGTGTATGGGGCGGGTCCCGAATGAATTTATCTAGTGATTTCAAACTTTTCTGTGATATTTTGGGTAGCGCATAATCTTCATCTGGGTTTTTTGGGTACTTCTAAAATAAGTAACCCTGGTCCACCATGTGCACTAGGAAATATGATTAGCAGATTTCCAGACAATAAGAATGACTATGATCGCGATCATTAGTAAAAGGTCTAGGATTACGAAGTCTGGCTCTGAAAGCAGGGGAGAGTTAGGAGCTGAATAATGATGGGGAAATCTAAGGCAATTTTGGTGCTAAAAATTTCTGAGTAGAAGTCTTGTCCCGGGAGCCAGTCAGCCACTTGCAGCCAAAAAACACGTGTTCAGGATTACCACTGCTACTTTGCAAGACAAACAGATGTCTGAATACAAAAGGTTAGATTTGAATAATTTATCCAAGGCTCAGTAAATAGGTGTGATGAGAATAGTTTGGTCTGAGTTAACAATGGAACAATTGTAGTAGCTGAGTGCAATTATTTGATCATGTATGTATTGAGGGAGGCTCTCTAACTATACTATGAAAGTACTTGAGCCATATGGTCTGAATGGGAGAGAGAGATTTTTTGGGGGCAAAACTCAGGGGCAGGTCTATAAGGAAGAGCCGCAGCATGACACCACGAGCCCTTTGGCTGCGCCAAGCTGCAGCACTTCCGAAGCACAGGGATGCAACATATTTACAAGAATATGTCGCATGCCTGTGCTCTCCCCAGCGCTGGCGCTCAAACTGCAGTCATGCAGGCACCCTTGCACTATGGTGCAAGGATGCCTGCGTCGTGGGGAGATTGTTTTTGTGCAGGAAGGAGCACCTTCCTGCACAAAAACAATCACTACAGGCATTTCCCTGCGTGCTGTAGAATGCAGCACGCATTGAAAAAGGAAAAAACACGGAGAAACGAAACCATTTTTCATCGTTGCGCCTCGCTATGCCACCTCTAGGGTGGCATAGCATTCAGACGCATCTCCAGATTTACGATTTCTCGTAAATCTGGAGATGTGTCTTGTTCCATGGGTGTTGCATGGGAACACCCATAGCAACACCCATGGGACGCCCCTTCAATGCAAAGTGCTGCGTGTGAAGGGGCCGTATTTACAAGGAGAGGAAAAGTCACCCAGTTTGGCTTTTCCTGTCTTTGTAAATATGGAGGAACCCCCAGCGCCACCAGTACGTCATGAAAAGTGGCGTACTGGTGGCACATAGGGCTTGTAAATATGCCCCTCAGTGTTTTGTAGATCTTAGATGAAGTATGGTGTTGCAGGGATTCTGCTCATGCACAGAACTATGAGCAGGAAACCAGGACCTCAGTGAATTGTGGTGTACCAAAAACTGGTTAAGAAACACAAATAGGGCAGGTTTATGAAGAGGCCCAATTTTTTACCCCACTCTTCTATAAATGCTTTGCCCCACAGCTCCTCCCAGTCCATAGCTCACTTTTCAACACTCTCACAGCAAATCAGGGAACATCCGCAGAAATGACAGAGGCATCTATCGCACTGATACACCAACCCGGGCAAGGATCCAAAACAAGGTCCCTGTTTCTGGCCAATCTCTCTACTAAATCGTGACCTGAATTTTTTTGCGAAGGCCTGACCAACTGCCTCGACAAATTGATGCCCGATCTGATCCACATTGATAAGGGAGGATTCATACCCAACCGGACCACTAGCCATAAAATGAAACTTGCCTTCCAACTGATATAGCCAGGAAAAGGGGAAGGTGCAGTTCCTCCTATAAATGGATACCAAGAACACATTTGATAGAACTGACTGGCACATGCTCTTCGAGGTCCTTAAGCAGTTCGGCCTAGGATATAGGCTGGAGGGGTGGATTTCAGGACTTTACTGTAACCATAAAGCAAATGTCAAGGTCAATGGTCACTCTTCAGCCCATGTTCTGATCCAAAGGGGCACACAATAAGGATGTCCCCATCACATCTCCTGTTCAATCTCTTCTTAGAACCCCCTCCTCCAGAAAATCAGTGATGACCCAAATATTCATGGCATCTCGTTCTGCAGAGACACCTTCAAGGTGTCTGTCTTTGCCGATGACATCCTGACATCCTGCTTACTCTCACAGAGCTGCAAAGCTCGGTTCAAGCCCTGAACTCTCTCTTGGACGAATTTCAAGTAGTTGCAGGCCTGAAGAGTAACATGACAAAATTGGAGGGCCTGATACTGGTGCACTGGAACCCCCTAACAGAATCCCGGACTGGCACAACTCCATTTAAATGGACAGTAAGTTCCATCAACTATCTGGGTGTCCACCTGACACCATCCTTCTCTGTCTGCGCCAAACTCAATTTTGAATCCTTCATGCATGAGACTAAATCCTTATTGTCAGCCTGGAGAAACCATTCACTCTCATGGGTGGGATGCAATGCTGCCTTGAAAATGACCCTACTTCTGCACACTCTGTATTTATTCCAAACGATGCCCGCCATTTCCCCAGGGAGGATATCAGTCACCTCCACACAACCGGTATAACCTATATCTGGGATGGGAAGTGCTCTAAACTGGCTCTCACGGCCTATACCCAAAGGGAGCGATAGGTGTACTACACCGACTACGCTACAGCCAAGCCTCCCAACTCGGATAAATGGATGAATGGCTTAAGGGAGAGACTCACAAACTTCATGACCAAACCACTGCGTGAGGTCCAGTGTGTCCACAAAACCATGAGCGGCAGACTTATGCATACCTTCCTGGTTGCCAGAACCACTTTACCAGTCCGGGACAGAGGCTCTCAACCTTCCCCTCCCCTCTTATGCCCGTCCTGGGTAGCTCAGAATATACCCCAGGCCTTGCAATACGGGCCTTCCACATTTGGAGGTAGAAGGGCAGCTTTTGGCTTCTAGACTTCACCATGTGTCTGATCTGGTGTGGGGGTTGGATTGGGGTTGGGGGGATCTGGGGACTCATTTGGGGATGTTCTGTTCTCGATTGTATTACCTGTGCACTTATCATTTGAAAATCTCATTAAAAGCCATTGAAACATAATTTGGAAATGTTAGCCTTAATATTGAGTGGATAGGGAAAACGTATCTCGAAGTCTAGCAAATGTCAAAGTACTAGCGTCCGAGTAGAGATCAGCAACCAAATGAATACCCTATGCTACCAAGATAGGACCAAGGGTAGTATTGATTGTTGTCTCGGTTCTTTTATTATTCCATAGGAGCATATAATTGAAGTTAGCAATATTACCAGCATGGATTTTGTCAACCAATTTTAAGGCTTGAATTGTATGGAGGATAATTCATCTTGAATGAATACGATTAAGGGTGGACATGATTAAAGAGGTAGCAGTAGAGAAAGGAAAGAAGAGGTGTTGTTTGATAAGTAACCAAGGCATGTGTTTCATAGGATCCCCAGCAAACCAACAGATAGGTATTTTGAGTAGCTAGAAATGTTGTCTCATAATGAAACCAGTTAGGACGTTTGCAACCACCCTCTCTAAAATTCAGACAATGGTTTTTAGAGGGTATTCTGGGCTTCTTATTGATCAACAGGAATTCGGAATTCATTTTATGAATAGTAGAAAAAACAAATGAGAAACATGTATGGGAAGCATGCACAAGAGGAAGTTTACTAAGTGGGAAATCATCCTTTTCAAAGTTTCCATCCTACCCCACCATGAGATGTGCTTAGGTGACCATACTGCTAACTGTTCCTTTACTTAATCTACTGTTTTTTGTTCATCATGTGTCACAGAGTCAGTTAAGTCACAACTGAAACAGATACCGAAGTAAGTCCTTTGTTTTGCTGCCATAATAAGCCTTTATTCCTGATACATTACGTTGGCACTGAAGGTTAAGGGGGGAACATAAGTTTTATCTCTGTTCAGTGGCTAGCTTGAAAATGTAGAGAAGGTCTGAATAACAGCAATAATGGCTGTAATAGCTGCACCAGTGTCTTCTGTGAGTATCAATGTCAGCTGCTGTTTCAAAGCAGGAGTTATTGAACCAAAATCCTTTGATATCAGGAGAGGTATTTGGTATGAGTAACAGAGGGTCAATAGTTAGGAGGAACAGAAGGTGGGATGAAGGGCAGCCTTGACGTGTTCATTGTTGCAAAACAGGGGAAGCAGGCGTAGAAGCATTAATTTTCATTCTTGTGGAAAGGTTAGCATTGAGAGCAATATAGAGAGCATTTTTATAAAGAGGGAGGCCACCAAGATTATAGCAGCATATGGCCACTTCTAATTTGGTCATGTGACCTTGTCTACAGCTTTCTAGCAGGCAAAGCGATAGCAGCTGTTGCAAGAGACTGGGAAAGGGAGGCTTTTTCAAGAATGTAGCAAAACATGCAAATTGTATCACTGGCAAATCTGCCCTTGACAACCTGACTGCGAGGCATGGATTAATAAAACATTTGATGCGTTTAGCGAGGATTTTTGATACATTTCTGCTTCCATGTTTATCAACGAGGTTGGTCTGAGGTTTTTTGGAACAGAGTTTTCCTTTCCATTTTTTTGGAATGACAATTGTAGCTGTGTAATCTGTGTGAGAGCAAAAGTTTTTTTAGAAACTAATGGGTAGGCCATCTGGTCCTGGAGCTTTATCTCCCGGAATGAGATTAGGGCAATTACACCGTTTTCTTTAGACGGGCACTTTCAGAGTGGTCATATTGATGAAATGTAGTGTATGAGGGCTGTGTTGCAAGTGAGAATCCGAAAGTGCAGGGAAGGACCCCACATCGCTGACAAGGAGCACATGGAAATGAAGTGGATGTTGAAATATACTAATCGGGAGAGAAACAGGTACAAAGAAAACATCTCCCAAACTGATAGCCCGTGATATTTAACAAATTTGACCAACAAAGCAAATTAATTTACAGTATCATCAGTGTAACAGCAATGATGGAAAACACTAGCGTATTGAAAGCGCAAACAATATACTTTTTTGTAATTGCTTGAGAGAAATATGTAATGAGATTGAATATAAAATGTGCCGATTGGCAGCAATATTGTGATCTTGTTTACTTAGTAGCTATGAGTTGGGCGTGAAACGCTAAACCAACATTGATTTACCAAACTTCACTACAGAAAGAGATGTATGTTAAAGCCATACCTAACAACTGATGCACTGCCTGGAAAATAACATGATATAGAAACTAAAGAAATCAAAATACTGGGCTAATAACTTGCCAAGGTGAGCATAATCTTCAAATGAGTGAGAACAAAAGCCAAAGTCTCTCATAGTGTGAGGATGACTGATTAATAACAAGCATTTGCAATGCAATCGGTCTCGCCTTTGGGACCTCATATGTATTTAGCTGTGTAGCACATTAGCCTGGGTGCTGAAGCATCTACTGTTCTTTAAAATACATCTCTAATCACCTTTTGCTCTTAGTGGCCATTCTTCCAAGTTGGGTTGAACAGTCCGCCTGATTAACGCATACAGGCCTTCTGGAAGAAATGCTCAGTTTTCTAACAAAAGAAAACACCCAAACAATAATTATAGGACCATTGTGTGTTATGGTGTAGCAGTGGATCACTGCAACAAGGTCACATAAACGGTAACAAACAGTAAGATTTACAAAAAGTTCCTCTTTTCAAGCTCTGCATTGACCAGTGTTCCACGAAGCCTGGCGATAACAGCGCATGCGCTGCACTCACCATGCGGGTGCCTTTTGCAATCAATTCTCCCAAAGGCTCACATGAACGCGTAGGGATGGACAAAGATGGCTGCTCTCGCCCTTTGTCCAAAGATAACAGCATGCGCGTGTATGTACGGACAGTGGACAGTCCAACGCCATCTTGCGAAGCTTTCATTGTCATGGCAACGAAAATGCCGCTTCGCGTATGGGTGGACAAAATGTGTGCGCGCATGACGGCGTGCTTTTGCTTTCCCTCCCTCCCCCCTTGGGGCCTATCCTTCTTCCTCCCCCGTCTCTCGCCGCCGGGTTCACAGCTTTCGCCACATGGCCGGCTCGGAGATTCAGATGGTCATCCTGCTCATTGCC